>NW_027223764.1:43293116-45793116 GCF_028538775.1 Myotis yumanensis | reverse complement strand
CCTAGGAAAAACCACCTCCCTGACCCCTGCTCATTGATCCCACTGGTACCTGCTTTCCAAGTAGCTCCTACTTCATGCCCCCAAACCAGTCACAATTTAAAACTCTTTAGGAAGAAATTAAATAACTATTCTCCATTGGAATAATACAGAAGATCACACTTACCTTTTGCCAAGACTGGAACAGTTGTTCAAGTGTTCCCTCCCACCCACCCCATGCCAATTGCATTTGAATTACTTTGAAATACCATCTGGGAGAAATCATCATCACAAATATTTAAGGTTCCAATTCATAAAAAGGCAAAGAAAGAAAACACACACATACACCCTACCTGTGATTTGGGAACTGTCCAGAAGAGCATTCCTAAACACCTTCAAAACACTTGCTGGCTCCATCTCATTCCTCCCCCAACAGTATTCTACCTTGTCTGCACGAGTCTCAGTGAGAAAGGAAAAGAACAAAGTGAAACTCTCCTAAGAACTCAGGTGAGAAAGACGATGACTATGCTCACTGCTTCTTCAGTGGCACAAGGAGGCCGGCCGGAGGAATCATTCAAAGTAGAGTCAAACCTATGAGGTGCGAGTCCACGCATCTCAGATCCCTGCACCCTATGCAGAGCTAGAACGGGTCACTTACCTGCAAGCTGTTACCAGGGGGACTGGGTCTCCCAGGCCTGGTCTGCATCTTGTGAAAGTTACATACCTCAGAAGGTTAAAGCTCAGATCAAGCCTCTTGGCGAAATGTCCACAGTCCCTGCCGAGGTGCTCTGGAATTTCTCTGCAGTCCTGGCCTATGTAGGACACCTGGAAGTTAAATGGAACAGAAACACTGTGGCAAACGGAAATCGCCCAGCTGCTCACAGCCCTGAGTCATTGATCCGATGATTGCTTCCGCAACTTTAAAGGCAAGCTCCACACACACACACACACACACACACAGAATGCCGTATCTGTGGCTGTTTTTCTGATCAGATCAGCTTTGGGGGCTGCAGGGACTCTGCCAACAGCTCCCCCTTTCCTGGTACACTTAGCATGATGAAGACGAATCCCGGCACAATGGAAATTGGACTGAAATTGGCCGGATTCAGATGTCCAAAAAAAAACCCAATGTCAGAGCATGGCGATATAATCACAGCAATCAGTCTCTCGTGCAGGGGCCTTTCCAACAGCTGCCCCTCTGGCTCTCCTCCTCCACTGCCTTCCCCCCACCCCCACCCCCACCCCTGCCCCCAAGTACCCTGTTATGCACATTACCTCATAAAGATACAGCAGATGCACTTAACAGTATTCAACCTGCATGGTGCTGAACAAATAGGGTTGGACAAGCAAACCTTCCCAGACCGCCAATCCCATCTTATTACCACTGTGTATCAAATGTCCGCCTCGCTCTGAACAAAGCTGATTCAAAGGCAACAGGGCAATGACTCCAAGGAGCCTCTTGCCATCACCACCTCTCTGCTTGCAGAGCTGTGCCCCGAGGCATTGTTTTATTTATATTATTAATCTAGTGTGTACCCAAATATTAAAAAGCTGGAGTAAAATTTGACCCTAAAACTTCTGACTATGACAAGGTCAGAGGGTTTCTCACTGCTCCAACCACCCCATTTTTGAAACCCATTTTTATAGATAGCACTCCGAGGGCAGGTTTGGCAAATCATTCCAAAAACCATAAAACAAGCCTGTAGGTCAGAGTTGGCCAGTGAGTCACGATACATGATGCTTCCCTAGAGGACTCCAGGTAGAATTCTGCCAGGTAGAAAGTCTGGCCCATCACACAGCTATAACCTTGATCCTTCTCCCACCTCCTGCCCCACAAATACACAGTCTTCTACGCATACAGACAATATCTTGGAATGAGTAAGAGATTCCCCAGGGGGTTATGATTCCTAATGGGGAAACAAAAATATGGTGGACATCTCAGATATTAGGTTTAACCATATGAATTACTAATATTCAATCATTTTAGCACTACAAAAACAGCATTTTCCTATGGCTGAACCTAACACAAATCACACTTCACCCTAGCACCCTCAATGTTTCAAGTCATCTCTCCGTCCTCTCCTATCCAATGAGTACAAACTGCTGACAATACAATATCCTGTATTCACAGTCCTTCAGTAACTTCATTGCTGGAAGAGAGAAAGTAGGGAGAAGGGACAGAAAACTAGTTGACTCTAATAAAATAATTTTGGCTCGGGAAAATACAGGCTAAAAAAAAAAAAAATAAAGTGCTCTGAGTTCCATCTAGCAAGCTCTCCTCTTTCTACATGGGACTCATCTTTCTTCAGAATTCCTTGTGTAATAAATTAACTTCAGCTTCCGAGCCAAGATGGAACTCATGCAGCAAGGAGAGACTAGGGATATAAAGCTCAATCAAAAAATAATAATAAAGCTCAATCAATCTACAGACTTCAATTTCCCTCCGGATGTCCACTCGATCAGCAGCCTGTTCTATAAGTTCACATTGATCCCCAGGCCCATGGTGCTCACCATAAAACCCATCCCGTTCACCCTGGCATGCACTACCATCTGTACATATCATCATCATTCAAGACCTCTGATATATATATGGCAGAGAAGCTGACAATTAGATGTAGAAACTGAGCTCTTTTCTCACAGACCCACCAAGGACTAAATCTGGTAGGGACCTGGTTTGTCAAAACTCCTCATGTTTTAAACAGGGAAACTAAGACTCCAGACACCTGCCCTGTATAATAGAGCTCCTTAGTGATAGAGCCTGGACCATGTCCTGCACCAGGAATAAGGACTTCCAACTTGGCCGTGGAGTTCTTAGAAATCCACATGTGGCTTTTCTTCATCAACAAATGTCAGTGGCACATCTGTCTTATGTTTTGACTTCAAATTGAGTCTTCCTAACTAAAAGGTCAAGAGCTACCTCATGACAGCATGTTGAAGGCCCCAGAAGAGTGTCAGACGCTAGGAAAAGAAATGGATATTTGCTCCCCTTTTTCCTCAGTAGGATTTCCCTTCAGACGAAACAGCAACACTAAGGAGAGCTATCACCACAAAGCACGTGAATCATTCACAACGTGCCTGACAAGACTTGCATAACAGCTGGTCTTATTGCATGGTCTTAACAGCACAACATCCGAAGGAAATTCAACAAAGCACAACTTGCTCCCATTCTACAGCGACAAAGACCAAGTCTCCAAAATGTAACAGGAAAACCAACTTAACAAGCCACCCTCAGGTAAACTGGAAGCTTTTAGAGATGCGAGTTAAACCAACCATGTTGAAAGGTTCAAATCAGCTGGAACAGGCTTAAAAGCAGCAGCCATTGTCAGGCACTGCAACCGACACTCCTAAGATACAGTTTAAGAAATGCTTCTCAGCAGAAAACATTACCTCTCAGGATGTCATGAAGCTTCTTGGAGCACACACCCACCTAATGTAAGACACAGGTCAGAAGAGCCAGACCAAAAATCGTTAGCTTCTTCAGCAAACAAGAGAAGGGGCGTAGAGATTAATCTTAAATGTCACAAAAGGGTATATCTAAAATGAGAAGTCATTGCATTAAGTCAATTATCTTGATTTAGACTAAACTGAAGAACCAAGTTTTATACTTTTAATTTGCCACCTTATATAGTTTGTACCCCAAAACTTCTACTTGTTGCAGCCAAAGGTAAACTGAGTGGGGGTGGGGGGGTGAAAGGATTAAGGAAAAGACAGACAAGAGAATAATAGCTGGGTCTCGGTGGGACGCTGCCTCCCTGATGAGGAGACAAGGATAGCGCCCACAAGCCGTGTCTTTATTTTATAGCAGATGCCACGAGGCAAAGCAGGGGCGTGATCATGTTGTTTACAGCATTCTCGTGAGTTCCAACCTCTCAACTACATGCACCTGAACTCTAGCACAAGGCACGTGGGGCTACGTGTTTGGACCATAGGTTCAAGCTTACAACCACAGCCGTTGGCTATAATTGTGCTGGGAGGACCCTGCCCTCCAGCTGGGACTTGCACATGGCAATGAGAGGACCCTGTCCTTTCATTAGTCCGAGGCTTGAACCTGGCCAAAACACCGTAGCCTCGCCCCACATCTACCCTGTGTGAAATGATAGCATAAAGGGACACCATTATCAGGGAAATTAAAACATATCAAGTTAAAGATCCCTACAGAGAGAAATACGAGAAAGAAAGACAAGATTGTCTTGGCAGGATCCCCACATATATACACAGCCTCTCTAAAGGGTTGCAGAAAATTAGTAATTTTCTGGCTTCCAGGGCAGTTCTGGAGATGGTGAGTTTGCCCATAGTCACGCGGAGAAGGTTTTATATACCTGTCCCCAGCCAGGAGTGAGGGATCTTTTATTTTAAATTTGCAGTACTGGTCCATCCATGTACTCAGCACCTAGTGGCCACTGGATAAAGAGCTGAATTAAACCAATATCCCTGGATTATTCTGATGTCTGTTGGGCATAAAATTTCAAAAAGTTGCAAATGGTTAAGATTTCATTCTTTATTATGGAAGTAATATTCCATTGTAGTATGTGCCACAGCTTTTTATCCATTCATCTATGGCACTTGGGTTGCTTCCATATGATGGCTATTGTAAAATAACACAGTGAATATAATTTTTCATATATTGTGAATATATGAAATATATTTCATATATTTTTTCAAATTAATGTTTTGAGTTTCTTCAGATATATACCCAGAAGTGGAATTCCTGGATCATAAGACAGTTCCATTTTTCATTTTTTGAGGAACCTCCATACTGTTTTCCATAGCTGCTGTACTAATTTACATTCCCAACATTTGCAACAACATGGATGAACCTAGAGCAGCCGTGGGCAAACTAGGGCCCTCGGGCCGGATCCGGCCCATTTGAAATGAATAAAACTAAAAAAAAAAAAAAAAAAAAAAGACCGTACCCTTTTATATAATGATGTTTACTTTGAATTTATATTAGTTCACACAAACACTCCATCCATGCTTTTGTTCCGGCCCTCCGGTCCAGTTTAAGAACCCATTGTGGCCCTCGAGTCAAAAAGTTTGCCCACCCCTGACCTAGAGGGTAGTATGCTAAGTGAAAAAGTCAGAGAAAGACAAATACCATATGATTTCCCTTATATGTGGAATCAAAAGAAGAAAATAAATGAATAAACAAAACAGAAACAGACATATAGATACAGAGAACAAACTGATGGTTGCCAGAGGGGAGGGGTTTGGAGAGGAGGGTGAAAGGGTGAAGGGATTAAGAAGTACAAATTGGTAGTTACAGAATAGTCATTGGGGATGTAAAGTTCAATATAGGGAATATAGTCAGTAATCCTATATAATAAAGAGCTAATATGCTAATTAGACCG
Organism: Myotis yumanensis; assembly: GCF_028538775.1. NCBI lineage: Eukaryota > Metazoa > Chordata > Mammalia > Chiroptera > Vespertilionidae > Myotis > Myotis yumanensis. Next base: position 45,787,792 of record NW_027223764.1, on the reverse strand, counting down.
AACAGCCAGACGACCTTCCAGACGACCTTCCGGACGAAGCTGGGGCTGCAAGGGCCGAGCCCCTTGCACAAATTTCGTGCATCGGGCCTCTAGTATTGTAATAACTATGTATGGTGCCAAGTGGGTATTACCAGAGAATATCTTTGTAAATTGTATAACTGTCTAACCACTATACTGTACATCTGAAACTAATATAAAATATTCAATGTCAACTGTAAAAGAAAGTTTTAAATAATAAAAATAAATAAATTTGCACCATTGGAAGCTGTCAGAGTAGAAACAGCCTGGGGATGAGTTCAAGTCCCTCTGCTGCTAATTACCAGCCATATCATCTTGGATGAGTCATAGAAGAGTCTGTTTCCTCTCCCATAAACTAGTCATACACTAACTGCCTCCAAAGGTGTTAAAAATAATGTAACAACTAACATTTATTAACTGCCTACCAGTTAACTGGCTATTATCTATTCAATCCTCATGAAACAGCCCCGAGTCACATATTATCCTCATTTTACTTCTGTAACAGGAATGAGATAACATCTTTAAAACTCAGTACCTAGTGGCCACTGGATAAAGAGCTGAGTTAGAACAATATCCCTATGTCTACCACTGTATTGATGCTACTTCTTTAATTGTCATCAACTGGTGGAAAAAGAAGATTGAGAACTTTATGCTGAATATGAATGATTCATTCCAGCCTACTGAAGTCATATCCATGTTGAATAAAAGATTTTATAGAGAAAGTGCAAGGAACCTGGCCAGTGTGGCTCAGTGGTTGAGCAGCAACCTATGAACCAGGAGGTCACAGTTCAATTCCCAGTCAGGGCATATGCCTGGGTTGTGGGCTCAATGCCCAGTGTAGGGCATGCAGGAAGCAGCCAATCAATGATTCTCTCTCATCATTGATGTTTCTTTCTCTTCCTCTCTCTTCCTCTCTAAAATCAATATGAATATATTTTAAATAAATAAATAAGTAGAAAGTGGAAGAACTACATCTCCAAGTGTTTGAAGTTGAGGCCTGTGGAACTCCTAAAAACCAGGGCAATGGCAGTCAGTCCACAGAGGGGTTGAAAACAATGACCCAGTTTCAGAACATCATCATCCATCTCATTAAGTTATTTTAATTTTATTGGTGTTATGGTTGGTGTCTTTATACTTAAACCACCCCTTTATTTGGAGTTTATAGGACTCTAAATATGAGCTTAGAAAGAGTTATGTCTGGTTTTACTATTTGTATATTTAAGCAATGTTGTGATAAAAACACTATTAACACTGTGGATTCATGTAAGTCCTCCCCACCCTCCCCACCCTCCCCCCCTTTAAGGATATACCAAAGTTTGAGAAATACCATGTGACACACTTAAGGTGCTATTTTAGGATGGCTGTCATCAGAAACTGCAGGGGGGAGAATGCTAAAAAGACCCTCACCTCAGGCTGCCACTTGGGGTTCGTTCGGGTCTTTAGGTTTTAGGACATGTAATGCCCCAGCGGCATTTCCCAGCTCCTCCCCTGGCAGGGGCTCAAAAATGCCTCACCCATAGGTCAGTGACTGTCCTTAGGCTGTGTGGGGTGGGCTAAAGGCAGGGGGTATGGAGAAAATCAAGTTTGGGAAATGGAGGAAGCAAAAAGGAGGCACGGGGAAGTCAGCCCCATTGCCCAGTCCTCCAAGAAGCTACCTCCAGAGAATGATGGATTTGAAATGCAGAGGCTTAGGGTTTCAGCCCCATCCTTTTTTTTTTTTAAATCCTCACCCAAGGATATGTTTCTTTGTTGATTTTTTTAGAGAAAGAGGAAGGGAGAGAGAGGAAAACATTGATGGGAGAAACGTAGATCAGTCGCCTCCTGTACCCACAAGCTAGGTATGTGCCCTGGCAGGGAATTGAACCCGCAACATTATGGGTTCACAGGACAATGCTCCAGCCAACTGAACCACAAGGCCAGGGCCAATAAGACCATCATTTTTAACCTCTCCACCAGGCTGGTACCTTCCTGGCCTGCTCACTTCTGAACTCTGAGAAGGGAAAAACATTCCCTTTTGCTCAAAGTAACCTCAAAATCTAATTATTCCTGACACTACCTGCCTTAGGCAATCCAAGGGGAGAGTTCCAAAACCTTGCAACTATTTCTCCTTGGGTGTGCGGGAAGGTGGGAAGAGGGCTGGCTTCAGCAGAGGTTAAACAGAGAGACCTGACTTTCCCAGCAAGTAAGTCACCTGGTCCTAGAGTGGCTTGGCCCGTCCCTCCAGCAATGATAAAGAACACCTGAGGCTTCACCACAGGTGAAGCAAGGGAAGCTGCTGTATCGCCCACAGTTTAAACTGGGGAGTTGATGTTTCCCAAAGACACCTCTTCAAGAGGATGGGAGGGCTGTAGCCTTTGCCTGCCCTGGATGAGGGGCCTATGGGTAGGAGCCCGAGCCAGTCTGCAGTGAACCCTCACCCTAGCGCCTGCCAGGATGCTTTTTGACGTCACTGTCTTTGGGGGCTGGCTGAGGCACCTTTGCCTTCCCGAACTCCTTCCTCCATTACTAAAAAACTAAAACTAAGATGTATCCAGGCACACCTAGGAGATATGCCCGATTAGGCTCCAGACCAGCACAGTAAAGCAAGTATCACAATAAAGCCAGTCCTGCTGGTGGAGGGTCTCGCCTTCAACTTACAGAAAATGCAACATCTGCGAAGCTCAGTAAATGCCCCCGAAAAGGTAAGCCTGTATTTTACAACTGCATTGCTAGAAAGATGATATAGTAAAGTTTTTCTTTGATCGGAGTTCTCTTTTTGCTTCTGATTAAAGAAATGAAAACTTTTTTGTGGGCCCCGAAAAATACGGTGGGCTGTGGTCACTGACCACTCTCCCGAATCCGGCTGGCCCTGGTCAGTGAGCGCTAAGGGCAGAGGGAGGTGGAGGCGACTTGGGGTGGCCTTCTCCCTCCCCCCACAGCTAAGGGGTGTGCCAGGCTCAAAATGGGGGGTCCCTCCTCACCAACCTAGGGGAGGCCTGGGCAGGGGACAGACAGACTTCCCACTTGCTGCAGCCCTGAGGTGGAGCCGGGAGCCCTGCTTAACCTCGGGGGCCCCCTCCCCGGACCAACTGCACCCAGACGTCGGCGGGGCGGGCCTGGCGGACTTACTTGCGTTCCACTGACCATGAGCCCGGCCATGGCGACGGGGCGCACGACCCAACCGCAGAGCTGGGAGCACAGAGCGTGGCGGAGGCGGCGCGGGCGGCTTTAGTTCCGCCCTGGAGGTCAGCTGACCTGCGGAAGCCCGAGGCGCAGGCCGAGCGGGCCCGGCTCAGCTGCGGGCCGGACGGCGCCAGGTGCGCCTCCACCACCCGCCGCGCGCGCCGCAACAGGTGGCCCGCAGCGCGCGTGCCCCGCGCCCGCCCGGCAGGCCGGCGTGACCGCGTGACTTCCCCGTGCCCACGGCTCCCTGGGACCCTATCGCCCCAGGAGGGGGTCAGGGGAATAGGAATAGCGTCCCCTAAAACTCCATGCCCAGAGCCCTATTGCGTTAGTAGGGTCAGCCTGGGACACCCCCACCCCCAATCTGGACCGTTAGTTGGGGGAGATGGGGCGGGGGGGGGGGGGGGGGCGGAGTGCGTCAAGCCTGGCCTTTCTAGTATTTCACAATGGGGATTACGTAACTGTCTTCAACTGCAGGGAGGAGAGGCCTCTTGGCTAGAAGTCCCCTCCCCAACTTTTGAGAGGAAGAGGCAGTGGGGAGGTGGAAAGGACACCTGGTGGGTGGGTTTCATTTGTGAGGGAGGAGGGGGAACTGAATTTCCCTATAAATAAAGTGTTGGCTCAGCTAATAGCATCCCTGTTGGCAGCCGTAAATAAGCCCTGGGAGAGAGCTGAATGATCTGCCCAAATTTCAGGCGTCTCTTTTTCTCTTCCTCTCCACAGAGTAAAAGTATTTGTGAGGCTCAAAGGTATCCCTGAGGTCAGACCACCACCACACGTTGCCCTCACCTGGATGAGGGAGGATGGCCATTACTGCCTCCTCTCTGGATGGAGCCAGGCCTGGTAAGCAGGTACTGGAAGCGCATGCCTATCCACATTTCCCATTTACCTTCACACCTCCATCCCCAGGATACACAAAGCTATTACCAGATACCAATTCGTTGTCATGTTATCACTTGTCCCCTGTTTCAGCCAAGAGCTGCCCCTGCCTTAACCCTGCTCGATTCTTACCAGTGGGAATAGGCCCCACTCAAATCGAGAAAGGAAATCTGAGTCCTGACTTGCCAGACACCAGGTCTCACAGGCATCACAGGCCTGTGTGTGATTGTGGCTCCCCACCTCTGCCCAGGTGTGTTCACAGGGCTTTGCATCGTCCTGTGTGTCCAAACAGCACCTAGAAACTCCTGGTTGTACAGCTGAGGATGATAATTATGATCGTGATTAAGCATTTTGTGGCTCTCATCACGGTCTCTCAGGCCTGGTGCCAATGCATTGTAATGGGAGCCTTCATTGTCAGCAGCCTGGTGAGTGATGTTGACCTCTGAGGGCTGACCCACCTGCCCCTCTCTCTGGTGGGAGGAAGGGACACAGCAAAGCGAGGCTGTAAGAACGTAGACCTGGCTGTGTTTACTCTGGGGCTTTCCAGGAAATGCTGCAGCAAAAGGTCCTGCAGGCCAAAAAAGAAAGCTTGCCCTCCAGACAAAGGGGGATCAAAGGGAATCGTTATAGGCCTACAGCCCCACCAGCTCCTCAGGCTCTTCCCTCCTTCTCTGCTGGACGTACCCTCTCTGGTCCATTGTCCATTTTTGTCTGCATTTCCTTCCTGAAAAGGAGGAAGTGGACCCAGTCTCTGTTGGTCATGATACTCTGCCCTCCCAAGACACCTTTCACCTTGACCTTCCTAGAAGGGCTTTGCCAGCCGGAGAGACAAACCTACTCAAAGACGAAATTGGAAGCACCCCTCCCCCCAGCAGGAGGATGCTCAAGGCCATCTCATCCATGCCCCTGCCTCCATACACAGCTATGTCTTCAGAACATAGACTGTTCTGCAGACTTTATCAATAACGCCAAAGTGGGCTGGAATCCTTTCCCCCTTTCCAAACCCCTTCACTACTGATCATTCTAAAGGCCTAACATTTTTAATGGCTCCTGAAAAAGTAATAACACAGTCCAAAATCTCTGGTATGTCCCTCAGATATTTTATCATTCCAACAACCCTTACCTCTCCTGCCTCTTCTCCTATATCTCACATCCTCTGCTTATTTTTTAGTTGTTAGGTTTGCCTAGAATAACTATGGACCCACTCTTGTCTCCACTATGTGAACATACCAGGAAGGCCAATTGACTGTAAGGGAGAGATAATTGGGGAAATCAAAAATAAATACAGTTCAGAATAGCTCAGATTAAGGTGGGCTTTGGTGTTTGAAATGTAAGCGGAAGACAATAGGGAGCTATTGAACATTCTTGAGCAGAGTAGAAATTTGCTGAATGTAATAGGGGAGAACTCCTCTAGAAACAGATTGGACCACCCTCTCCTTACTCCCCCTCAGCTGTTGGAGGTTTGTGTTCAGATCATAACAACAGGAAAAGAAGGAAGAGTTGGCGGGGGAGGGGGGAGAGAAAAGGAGAAAGAGAAAAAGGATCTGTATCTCTAGACTAAGGAAGATGAGAAGAAAGAGGTCAGGAACACCCTTCTACTTCATCACCTCCTTGAACAAAAGGAAAATTAAATAGAAATAGCGAAAGGTAAACCTCTTCATGCAACATGGACCTCCCTTCAAGAGAGGAGGAATGCTGAGATAGGGCTGGCCCAGGTGGTAGGCAAATAATTCCTTTGGAATACAAGGACTCTTCAAGAGCAAACAGAGAAGATATGTCTTGCTGGAGCTTCTCCCTGAACACACCTCTTTCTGCCCCTGCCCCAGGAGCACTGAGGGAGAGGAAAGGCGTGTATAGCCACCTGGGTTCTTCCTCAGTCCCTGCATCCCATTCCATGGCCAATTGAAAGTCAGCTGTAGGCACCTCCTGCCTCAGCCCATTTTATTCCACAGCCCTGAGCCCCGGCTTCCAAGGCCCAGGCACTGTGCTAGGCACAGTGGGTACACATGACGAAGACATACCCTTCAGGAGAGATTTGTGCTCAGACATTTACAGTAGTGAGTTGACGAGAAGCACTGTAATTGTGATCCTCTTTTCTGAACCCAAAATTGAGAGATGTAGCCTAATTTGTACAGTGCCCTGATGATGATCACAGAATAGAAGGTTCAAATCAGGTCTGAACCGGAAATCCTGGGTCTATGAATTCTGGAACTCTTAACACAGGCATATGGAGAGTGATAAGGTCCAACACACACGACTGGACATTTCCTTATCGCCCTGGATGAAGAGGGTAATATTTTATTCCCACTGTCATCTTTGTTGTTACTATTATTATTATTCTTTGGCAGAAGAGGCCCTTTCCCCTGGAGTCCTTCCTCCATCACATTCCTAGGGACAAAAAGGAAGATCCTGTTTACTTCCATTCGAGGGAGTTGATTCTGGGGTTGGCCAGAACCAAGCGAAACAGGAACTGATTCCTTAAATCTTCCAGCTTGATGCATCAGCCTCTGAGAGAAGGTAGGGCCAGTTAACAAAGTTTTATTAGCATTCCTACCTATCCTTAGCCGAATTTCTGTTCAACCTGGCCTCATTTCTTTCAGGCTTACCTCCTGCGCAGATTAAGATAGTTGCTATAATTAATCATGCCCCAGTCCCTAGTTTAGACTCACCACATTCAGATTTCAATTTAAAAAAAAGGCTGGATGTCGGCATACAAAATGTTCTTTGTTGCTGAGGCAGCCTCCTTTCAGCCTAAAGGAGGGAGTTCAGAAAGTGAAGGAAAGAGAAAAGGTTTCCAGGCCCTCTCTGCAAAATTTGCACATACGTGTAAGGATTGAGGATGATCTATGCTCCCAAACAGAACAAATTAAATGTTAAAAAATAAATATTAAATGCAATCATGTCTGGCATCAGTAATCATTGCACAAATGTTAGATTGTTGTTATTATTTACTATTATAATAACTATTACTACTATTATCATTAATTCTCAGTGCCTCTGACTTCCCTCCTTTTGGGATCTTTAAAGATTCTCTTGTTGTCTCTATTAAAATGCAAACGTTAGCAAAGAGTGGGAGGGAGTAGGTTTGGGAAGGTGAGTGGGAAACCACTTCTGTGAAGGGAGGAGATTGGGATGGAAGGAGCAAGAAGAAAAGAATTTACCACTGAAACTGCTATCTGCCAATCTCTTAGCATTATCTTCACAAATCTCCAAAACAGCACTGAGAAACAAATCTTACTTCCCAATTTGCTTAGAACTTGTCCAATACTCCAGGCCTTAGCTGAGCGCAGGAGGGAATTGATCTCTGACTTGAGGGAGAAGGGCTCACATTGGACCTTAGAGAGGGAAAGAAATACTGACCAGAGGAGCCTGCTCAGCTGTATATTGTTCAGTGAGCCGGGAGGGGCGGGGGAGGGAGAGGAGCAAGGATGTCTAAGCCCCAAGTACCTTCCGAAATCCCAACTTGACGTGGAGAAGCCCACTTACAGGCTGAGGAACCTCCCCCACCTCAATTAAAATATATGGAAATGAGATTCTGAGTCAGTAGGTGATGCCCTGTTATCTATGTTTTTCTCAAGCGCCCTCAGTAATTTGGAATTGTGATCTGCAAATTCACTGCGTTAGAAACCATCTACTCCAACTACTGACTGTGCAAACAGAGACCTAGAGAGTCACCCAGCAAATGAGCAGCTGAACAAAGCCAGAACTCTGATCTGAAAAAAAATAAAACAGGACTCCTCCTACTTCCCAGTGAGAACAGGGTGAAGAGACTGGGGAGGAGGGGCGCCATTTCACATCTAATCGCTTCTTGTCACGTTTTACCCATTTTCCTCATATGGAGCCCCACGCTGATGGATCAGAAATAACATTTTCAAAGTTATATCTGCAAGGAAATGGCTATTAATGTTCTTCCTCTCCTTTTAGAGCGCTGAGGAATACATATTAATTTTCTCTCTACTTATATTGCCTATTTGCAAATTGTATTCACTACCCAGTGCTCCAATTTGTCCTACCCCTGAAGAGATTATGATGAATAAATGTGTTCCTGGAAATAAAATAAAATAAAAAATTTGTCACTGAGATTTATTTTTATAATTATTTACAGGAATTATTTTAGAATATATGGGGAGCAATAATAATAATGCACACTTGAGGGTTCTGGCGTGATTTACCAATATTAGTTCAGAGTCTCCTCCCACTTCTCCGAAAGGAGCCCCAGCGTTCTGTGCAGCTCTGAGCCAGGGGCAAAGCAAGTGTCAGCTGTACCTGGCACCACCTGTGCCAGGAGGCTGAGGCCAGCTGAAGGGCTGGTCACACCTCATAGTGCCCAGTACCCTGGCCTGGGCGTCCAGGTTCAAGACCCAGTTTTGCTACTAACGAGCTGAGTGCCCCTGGATAAATGCTTAGTTTTCTTAAATGTAAACTAATTGACTTGAGCAGCTAGTTATTACTGAAATAAAAATATAAGTACATGTGTACATCTCCCCAAAATGAGAGAGAATGCAAACATTAGTAAATGATTATTAAGCACCTACCATGTGTCAGGCACTGAGGGCACAATAAGGAACGAGATCCATACAGTCCTTACCTCAATGAGTTTACGTTCTGGCAGAAGGACACAGGTAACAAGTAGATAAATAATATAATTTCAAATATGTGAGATATAAAATTTTAGGTAACACTGACACATGCTTTGCAGACAACATGGGGGGTGGCTAATTTAAATACAATGTCCTATCACTGAAGAGATTGAAATACAATGTCCTACCCCTAATTTAAATACAATGTCCTACCCCTAATTTAAATACAATGTCCTACCCCTAATTTAAATACAATGTCCTACCCCTAAAGGTCTCTGTCAGCCGGTCAGGTCCAGTCCCGTCTTCTGTGGAATACTTGATGAGCAGAGCATGGGCTGGACTTCAGTCCTGCTCACAAAGCTTTTGTGATGCGTAAACTGCATAACCTCACACAGCTGTGGAGTGTCCTGAGCAGGATTGTCTAGCAGCGGTTCTCAACCTGTGGGTCGCAAACAATGAAAATACATCCTGCATATCAGATATTTACATTACGATTCATAACAGTAGCAAAATTACAGTTATGAAGTAGCAACGAAAATAATTTTATGGTTGGGGGTCACCACAACATGAGGAACTGTATTAAAGGGTTGCGGCATTAGGAAGGTTGAGAACCACTGGAAGGGGAGCAACATTTGAGCTGACGTGTGAATAATAAGATGGAGCCAGACATGAGAAGACTTGAGAGAAGGGTTTTCCAGGCACAGGGAACAGCAAATGGAAAAGCTGTGAGTGTTCTCTTAGTCTCATGTTGTCCCTTTGCTTATGCTTGAGTGGTAAACTTGAACTCAAGTGCTTCCAAGGTCACAGTGTCACCCCAATCAGAAGAGTATCTCAGGTACAGCTTCACCAGTCTTTGGATTGCTTCTAGCTCCTTAGCACAAGGGGACTAAGTCCTTGAGATGCAGCAGCTGGATGTATTCATGGGCACACACATAAGTTCTAGTGTGGACATCTAGGGGGAAAATGTTCCAAGCAGCTACAACAGCAAGTGCCAAGGTCCTGAGGTAGGAGGGTGCCTGGCAGGTTTAGAAAACAGCAAAGATGTGAGAATAGCTGGAGTGGAGTGAGCAAGGGGGAAAGTAATGGTAAATGAATTCATGGGTTAGGGCAGTGGTCGGCAAACCGCGGCTCGCGAGCCACATGCGGCTCTTTGGCCCCTTGAGTGTGGCTCTTCCACAAAATACCACGTGCGGGCGCACACGTACAGTGCGATTGAAACTTCGTGGCCCATGCGCAGAAGTCGGTTTTCAGAAAGGAGATAGACAAAACAAGTATACAAGACGAGTGTGGATGGGAGAGTTGGAAGGGGTCGACCTCAGCGAAATACCTCAATCAGACTGAGGATGTTTTTAGCAAAGGCCAGCTTAGGAGTGCCCTAATTAAGTTAATAACAATGTACCTTCCTATAAAGTTTAAGTTTAAAAAATTTGGCTCTCAAAAGAAATTTCCATCGTTGTACTGTTGATATTTGGCTCTGTTGACTAATGAGTTTGCTGACCACTGGGTTAGCGGGTGGGGCAGGGACAGGGGCAGATCATCTAGGCCAGTGGTTCTCAACCTTCCTAATGCCGCGACCCTTTAATACAGTTCCTCATGTTGTGGTGACCCCCAACCATAAAATTATTTTCGTTGCTACTTCATAACTATAATTTTGCTACTGTTATGAATCATAATGTAAATATCTGATATGCAGGATGTATTTACATTGTTAAAAATTGAACATAATTAAAGCATAGTGATTAATCACAAAAACAATATGTAATTATATATGTGTTTTCCAATGGTCATAGGCGACCCCTGTGAAAGGGTCGTTCGACCCCCAAAGGGGTCATGACCCATAGGTTGAGAACCGCTGATCTAGGCCCTAGATTCTAGGGCCTGATACACTGAGATCAGGACTTAGATTTATACTCCAAGTGAGATGGGGAGCCTTGAATGGGAGACCCACATTTTGTAAGGGTTGTTCTGACTGCTGTGTTGAAAATGGACCATAAACAGGGAAGGACAGAGGAGGGAGACTAGGGAGCAAGCTACTGCAGGAAACGTGGAAACAGCGAACACTGCCTGAATATATCCTGAAGGTAGCATCAACAGAATTTTCTGACGGATTTAACATTGAGTGTATGAGAAACACAGGCTTAGGGTAATTCCAAGATTTTGATCTGAGCAAGTGGGAGGATGGAGAAAATTAGGAGGTTGGGGGGCCAGGGAATCACTCTTGGGTCTAAGAAGTTTGAGATGACTTTGAAACGTAGATGGGGAAATGTCAAGGAGGAAATTGGATACATGAGAGTTAAGGAAACAGATCTGGACCAGGGTTAGAAATTTGGGAGTCCTCAGCTTTTAGATGACATTTAAAGCCACAAGACAGGATAAAAAAAAAATAAGAAAGAGAGAAAGATCTGAAGATTTGGCCCTAGAGCACTAACATGGAGGTAAAGAAGGGAAGGAATCACAAAGAAACTAAGAATGAGCAGTTGGAGAGGTAAATCCAAAATGTTGTCAGGCCCTGGAAGCCAAGAAAAGAAAGTAATCAGAAAAAATGGGGTTCCAACATAATGGTCCATTCAGCCAAGGATCATCAGGGGGATTTTGAAAGCATTTCGAAGTATCATCTCACAGATTACCTACAAATTACAAAGGAGAAAACAGTCCTTAGAGTGGAAATATCTAATGGTCACAATCCTACACAAGAGCTCAAATTTAGCATCTCCAAGGGTGAGACAACCTGACAATATGGGCCTCTGATATGATGCAACAGGAAGTACACATCACCTACATGGTTGTCTTGCCAAAATGTTTAACCAGAATCTACCACGAGGAAACAGACAAATCCAGAAAGTGTAACATTCTTCAGGACAACTGGGCTAGACCACCCAAAATGTCAATATCATGAAAAGGGGGGGAGGGAGGAGGTGGGCAGGAAGGAATGCTCTAGATAAAAATGAACTAAGAGACATGACAACCAAGTGCAGTGCATGAGTCTTTATTGGATACTGAATCTGGGGGAGGAGGGCCTAAAAAGACATTTTAGGGACAACTGGAAATGTTTACATTTGAACTGTTTGATGATATTGAATTAACATTACTTTTCTTAGGTGTGCAAGTTGTATTGTGGTTTTTGTAAGAGAATGTTCTTTTCCTTAGAAGATGCAAACTGAAGAAATTAGGGATAAACATCAAGAAGCCTAAAGCTTTCAAATGGTTCAAGGAAAAAGTGGGAAAGGAGAGGAGAGGAGAGGAGAGGAGAGGAGAGGAGAGGAGAGGAGAGGAGAGGAGAGGAGAGGAGAGGAGAGGAGAGGAGAGGAGAGGAGAGGATACCAATATGGTAACGTGTTAGCTGATAAGTCTAGGTCCATGGTCTGCAAACTGCGGCTCAAGAGCCACATGCAGCTCTTTGGTCCCTTGAGTGTGGCTCTTCCTAAGCCTTAGGAGTACCCTAATTAAGTTAATAACAATGTACCTACCTATAAAGTTTAAGTTTAAAAAATTTGGCTCTCAAAAGAAATTTCAATCCTTGTACTGTTGATATTTGGCTCTGTTGACTAATGAGTTTGCCGACCACTGGTCTAGGTGAAAGGAATTGGGCATTTATTATCCTGTTCTTTAAATCTTTTCCATAAGTACCAAAAAACTTATAAATAAAATGTCAAGGGATAAAAGGAAGAAAGAGTGATCGACTTTTCCAGTGCTACTTAAGGTCAAGTAAATTGAGTTCAGAGAATTCACTTTGGATTCAACAATATAGAGGTGATAGGTGACTTTGAAGATGGGCAAGAGCAAAAAAGGCAAGGAGGGGCCAAATCATAAATAGATATGTGGGCCTCGCTTTGAGCACAATGGAAGCAGTTATTAAACCTTTGTGTTTTCAAGCAATCGGTCTGACAGTTGTAGATAGGATGCATTTGGAGGAGAAAGGAGTAGGGTCAGGAAAACGTCCTCACAGGCTCTGAAAGTGCACTGGACCCCCATGAAGGGTGGTGAGAGCCTGGAGGGAGAAACTGCAAAGAGACTGTGCAGCCCAATCGCCAGGACTTGATGCCTGTTGGGCACTGAGGATGGAAGAGCCGAGATGGTGCCATTCACCAAAATAAGGAGGGGGACAACTTGATGCAATTTAAAAGGCTACAAGCACGGCACCTACCTCTGGGGGAAGCAGCGGGGACACTCTGGGACCAACAACTGCATGTGCTGATGTAAATCATGTCATTTGAGAACCTAGTGAATCCGTGTGGAAATGTCCACGCTGCATGCTGTTCATCTGAGGTCTGAGCCGAGCTCTTGTGCTGGAGGCCAGGACTTTGAATGTGACAGTGACCTGTCTGGCGGTACCTTTGTTCATAAAGTCTCCTCCTCTTGGGAACCACTCTCCCCATAACCTTTTACAAATGCTGTCCACCTTTGTTAACAAACTTTCTCCAATGCTCCAGCCCTCAGTGACTGAAGCCTCGCTGCAAAGCCCTCCCCTGTGCCTGGCATTAATGCCTACCACTTGGTGGTGTGATGTCCATTTATACCTGTCCCTAACTTCCCAACTCGTTGGTCAGCTCCTAGACAAGAGGGAACCGGTTTATATCTCAAAATATCCCCAGCTTCATTCAGAACAGGTGATCTGTGAACTGAGGACCACTTCTCACTTCTACGGAAAGGGGTGAGTTACTTAGAGGCATCTCTGCCAGCCTGATTCCTGAGTTAAAACCCTTGGTAGGAAGCTCCGCTGGAACAGCCCACAGAGCGCTCTCCCAAAGCTGTTTGCCGTGACTCACCCAATTAAGAACATCTACATAACAAAGCCTCGCCGGCTGCAGAGGTCACAGAGACTGTGAAGTGTGTCTTTAGTGTGTGCTTCGGAGAAGGTTCACTAATTACCAGTCATTTCCACCCCTCAAGAACCTGTCAGCCTTTGAGATGCAGAGGATAAAAGAATCCCCAAATTTCCACCCCACACATCACTTCTCCCTCCCCCACCCCCACCCCCTGCATTTCAAACCTGTGACTAATAAGTGCCAAGGATGGGACTCTGCCCACCTGGCTCGGAGCCTGGAGGGAAGAAGGAGAGGATAGAGGTTGAGTTGCCGCCATTGGTGGCAATTTTTAGTAAAAGGAAACTGGGAGGGGCAAGTAAGCAAAGAGCGTTCTGGACGCACTGTATTGTCTGTTAAATGAGCAAACAAATAAAACTTGGTGAGTTTTTTTTTTCTTCTCTATGTATAACGGTAATGTTTGCAGTAGAAACTACAGGTGAGCAAGAAGAAAATTAAAATCACCCACAATCCTACCAAGATGACCAGCGGCTGGTCACATAGAACCCTTGCATCCTGCTTTCTAGGTGACATGTATTAATTGTGGGTATGTGCATGTCCCTGCTCTTTTATAATCAGATCTGTTCATCTAATGATATATCTCCAACATCTCTCCCCATGGGCACATAGAAAGAATGTCAGAGCTGGTATGGATGCTAAATTGGGCTAGCAGAGAAGGTGGGTTTAGGCATTAAACAGGAGAAGGAGGCACTGTCAGAGTTTCTGAACGCTGAAGGTCACAGTGAGGCAGGAAAGAACCCTGACCTTTGGAACTTTGAACAAGTGATTTCCTCTCTATAAACCTCAGTTTTCTCATCTGTAAAGTGGGGGTAACAGTACAGGCCTTATAGGATTGTTGTGAGGATTAAGGGAAATCATGGTTGTAAAAGAACTATACAGAAACTGAGTGTTTTAGTACTAGTTTTAATAAGTGTGCATTTGTGTCTATTCCTTACTTAACCCTCTGCTAGTCTGTGTTAGGAATAAAAGGAAGGCATCTGGTTCAGGCCTGAAGGAGCTTAAAATCTAATTGGGAAGTTGAGCACACACACAAAATGAAGCAATATGAATTTAAGTAGTTAACAAAAGATACCATCAATAGATAACGAAGTGCTAGACGAGTGGCACAGATAGCAGCACTCCAGGGGTCCAAAGTTAAGAAAAAACACAGGGAGGTAATAATAGTAATAACAACAACAACCAATTTGAGCACTTTCTATGTGCTAGGCACATGCATTGTTTCACTTAATTTACCCATTGACCTATGAGGTGGGCACCATTATTACAGATATTTTGCACTTGAGAGAGAATAAAAACTTTGAACCAAGTCATACATCTAAGAAATGTGGCAATACTGCTCTTTGGAGCCAAGCAGTTGCATGCCAGAACCCCCACATGCAGAAGCACTGGATCTACTCTGATGGAGGTTGGGGAGGAGAAGCTGAGCCCTGAAGTGGATGGTACAAGATGGAGCCTCAGCCTGGCCAGCATGGCTCAGTGTTTGAGCGTCAACCTATGAACCAGGAGGTCATGGTTCGATTCCCAGTCAGAGTACAGCCCAGGCTTCAGGCTCAATCCCCAGTGTGGGGCATGCAGGAGGCAGCCAGTCAATGACTCTCTCTCATCATTGATGTTTCTCTCTCTCTCTCTCTCTCTCTCTCCCCCTCCCTCTTTCCCTCCCTCTCTCCCTCTCCTTTCCGCTCTGAAATCAATAAAAATATATTTTTTAAAAATGATGGAGCCTCAGAAGCAAAGATGAGATTGAGGAAAGTGTGTTGGTATGAGAGGAAAGATCCCAGTCTGGCTGGGCGGCTAGTCTTCAGGGACAGTGAAAAGTAAGCTTCAACGGTAAGAAGATTGAAGCAGAGCAGCATATGGAACATCTTTTGGTGGGAAATGGGTTGCCCATGAGGGTTTGCGGCAATGCAGGGTCCAACCAAAGCAGTGCTTGGGAAGTGGGGCTAGGAGGAGAGATCCCTCAGAGATGTGGAGGCTTTCAGGTGGAGGTGGGAAGGACTGAAGCTGGAGCAGAAGCACCTGGGGTAGAAGCCATTCTTCCTAGATAGCCCTCCCCGCCCCCCCCCCCCCCCAACTTTTTGATCTTTGTGACATTTAAGCTAATCTGCATTTGGTTCCCAGAACCTCTGGCCTCATTTTTGGCATGTTTATTAACTCCTTTTGCATTTTGGTTCTGCAGGAAGTAGCTCATTCATTCATCTCATAAGTGCTTATGGAGCTCCCATGTCAAAGGACTCAATCTACACAACCTGCTAGCTAACTGTCCTTAAAGGAGAATGAGGTTGGAGATGATGCTGATCCTCTGACAGAGCTAAGCCTCACCAGTCTCTCCCCAAACCTCCCACCTCCTGAGCCTGACAGACCCTCCCTCCCCACATCAGCCAGTTCCTCTGGCCACTGCTGCCACTTCTCACCCCTACACCTCTTCATCCACAAAGTTTCCATTTTCTTCTAAAGAGGGGAGACAGAGAGAGTAAGGACATGGCCTTTGTCTCTTCAAGAGAAACTTGGCAAATATGAGAGTGTGGCAAAAGAACAGTGTGGTAGAAAGAGTCCCTGAGAGGACAAAAGGCTCAGTAGCAAAGGTGGAAACTGAGAAAGAAAAATCTTTGAAAATGGATTCATGTAACCAATATCTATTGAATATTGTTGATGTAGGTGGTAGATTTTGTAGGATATAAAATAGGGTGTCATTCATGCCCTTAATTAATGCTTTGGAAAAAGGGGGAAGGAAGGGAAGAAGTAGAAATAGAGACTGAAAAAGAAAGAGAAAAGAATAAACACTGAGCCCAGAGACCTGAAGCATCGGGCCAAAGTCAAGAGTTGAGGAAGGTGCAGTGCGGTGTGAAAGGAAAACCTGTTACCTCTTCCTTGATTCTACTCACACACAAGACCTCAAATGCTTCAAGCCACCCTCTTCCCAAGGAAATGGAGCTCAGAGGTGTTCTTGTGCCACTGATTGCATTCCACAAACAGATTTTGAGCACTCAAAGGTACCAGGCCCTTAAGCTCTTAAGCTCTGCTGAGAAGAATCAGAGTTGATTGTCACCTAAGGTGGTCGATCTTGACAGTGCCCTTTGATGCCTTAGAAACTTAATCAGACATATTGAGTGCCTTAAGACTTATGGGGTGAGAGGGTTCAAAGTGAAGGGGAGAAATTCTGTACATTCTTGAACCAGGTGGGGATAATAATTCTTTTCTCACTGGGCTTTGTTTAAAAGTCAATAAGGTAATGTGGTGAAGCTACCTAGAACAGTGTCCAAGACACAGTAGGCATTAATGAAAACATCTGAACATTATGTTCTCTTCATTTTGGCATGACTGATTCCCTTCACTAAATTTAGCTGGGTGTTTTTTTGTTTGTTTGTTTTTGTTTTTTAATTAAAATCATTGCCTACTGGGTTAGAGTTATTCAGCCAAGGGTCCCCACCAGTACCCAGAGCCCAACTAAGAAATAATTTATTTAGAAGCTACCTGAAGAGCCATGCTATGGCAAATCAATTGATATGCTTGGTTGTGAGTGACAGAACCCGGCTCTGGCTACTTTAAGCAGAATAGAAATCTATCAGAAAGATTTCAGGAAGCTCAGAAAAATCAGTAGGCTTAGATTTGGGAAATGGACAGGAACCGAGTGGCTGAGAAATGGAAGATGTAGTTCCTCATGTTACTGTAACAGTCTGGTTAGGCCACTGCCTGAGTGGCTGTCATTATCACACTGGACATGGCAACTGTCCTCTCCATTCTGCCGCCTTAGACAGTCAATGCTATTGATTCGGGCTCAGTGCTCCTAGAGCAGTGGTTCTCAACCTTGGCTGCACATTAGAATCACCTGGGAATCTTTTTAAAATCCTGATTTCTGGGCCCCATCCTCCGGAAATTCTGTTTCTTTGTTACTAATGTTGTGGCCCCACCTCATAACAAAGAAACACTGAGTTCGATTTCAGTCAAGGGCACATGCCCAGGTTGCAGGCTCAGTCCCCAGTAGGGGGCGTGCAGGAGGCAGCCAATCAATGATTCTTTTTCATCATTGATGTTTCTATCTCTCTCTCACTTTCCCTTCCTCTCCGAAATCAATAAAAATATATTTTAAAAATAAGGGATAGAAGTTAAATGGCAAGTTGTTAACACTAATTATATCAGGAGATTAGGTGGGAAATTAGAGAGATGGGTGAGATCATAATGTTTTTCTTTATGTATCTTTGAGTTCTTCGGGGGTTGGTGTTGACTTTTATTTTATAATTTTTGAATGCATCTTACTCACAGCTCTTTTAAAAGTAGTTTAGAACTAGATTATGAAGAGCCACTAAGGATTTCTGAGCAGGGGAATGATGTGATCAAGAAAATTAAGCTGGCAAGAGTATGTATAATGGATTAGAGGCAAGAGAGGTTGTAGATATGCAGAACATTTAGAAGATTCTTATAGCAGCAGCTCAGTTAGAAGCTAATAAAGAATTTAACTATGGTAGTAATAATATGTGAAGTGAGGAAGAGGAGAGGGGACCAGGCCAGAGCCTTGGGACAAAGAGCCTGAATGGTGGGAGGAGTGGTCATTGGGGAAGCAGCGGTTCCATTATACTTTGTCAATCAGTACATCTTACACTTTGAAAATGTGAATAAATGGCTGGAAACCCATTGACATTTCTCTTCTCCAACTTCCTTGAGCATTTGCTTATTTGATATTTACAATATAGAGGCTCAAAATAATATTTTATGAGATTTGCATTATTTCCCGTATTAAATTGAAAACATCTTGCCCTGGCCAGTGTTGCTCAGTGGTAGACTGTGGACCTGTTCACCGAGGGGTCACAGGTTTGATTCCTGGTCAAGGGCTTGTACCTAGGTTTCAGATTTGATCCTTGGTCATGGTGCTTAGGGGAAGCATCCAGTGGGTGCTTCTCTGTCCAGCTCTCCCCCTCCCTCCCTTCCACTCTCTCTAAAAATCAATGGAGAAAATATCCTGGGGTTAAGATTTTAAAAAATTTGAAAACATTTTAGGCTGTGAAACCATAATGAATAGTTACTTACTGATGGCTCCCAAAAGTGGAGTGAACCCCAAAAGTTACTCACTCAGCACAGTTGATAGTATATATGAAAGCTGTTGTCTTCCTTAATTCCTTGAAGGAATAGCCCCAGACCCTGACCCCTCCAAGTTATCATCTAGTGAAGGGGATAGACTCCGTACAACAAGCATGTCAAACTCTCGGCCCTCGGGCCGCATGCCTCGTTTATTTGGCCCAGGTTAGCCTTTGAGTTTGACATGCTTGCTGTACAAGAACCCCCAGTGTGGTAAGTGCTCTGAAAGAGGGATACAGGAGCCCTGATCCAGTACCAGGTAGCAAGGTGCAGGGGAGTGGTGTGTAAGCTGAGTCCTGAAGAAATAGCAGCGGTGAGCCAGGTGAAGAGGACAGATGGTCATCCCAGACAGAAGGGAAAGCACTGGCAAGGGCCTGCGGTGGGACGTAGCATGGTACATTTGGGTAAGGAAAGGCAGGAGCTCAGGGTGACCGGGAGTAGGAGACAAAGGCAGCAAAGCCAACTGAGGCAAATCAAGCCTCTGAGTCTGCCAGCCAGGGGCTCAACTTGATCCTAAGAACAGTGAGAACCCAGAGGCTGTTCAGCAGAAGAGGAACATGGTCTGGTGTGCTTTTTGAAAAGATCACTTAGGCTTTGGCAGAGAGCACAGAGAAACAACAGGAGGATGCTCTTTGGTCGGTTTTCCCACCATGCATCCCATTGCTACCTTTCTCCTCCCCTGGGCAGGTCCTCTTCCCGCCGAGCAAGGCCTGAGCTGCTTAGTGGAGGTGGGTAACTGGCCTCAGACACTCCCCCCATAAGGTGAGTAAAAGCCCAGCAACCTTCCCCAGACTGATGGGTTGGGATGCTAGGGATCTGAAGAAAAGAAGGGACAAGAATATGGATGAGAGGGACGTGAGGCAAGGCCAATTTCTTCTCTCCGCGCTCCAATTTCTGTATAAAACAGGGCATTCATGGTACTTACCTCGAAGAGTTGCTGTGAGGACATAATTCATACACAGTTTTAGTATCTGGCACAAAGCGAACGCTGGGAAAGTGTTCATTTTTGTCTTCATTCTTCCTAAAAGACAGGTGGGACCTGTGGGCACAGATATGTATTCCCTGCTGTCTGAGCGCCCCACGGAAGGTTTGCGAGCCCGTGGCCACGCAGGTCTCAGCACCCCCAAAAAGACTGGAGTTGGACAACGTGTTAGTGCGAGTTTGGGCCGAAGTTGCTAGTGTATGTGTGATGCTATTCCTGTGATTTAAATCTTAAAACAGAAGCCCAGGGGAGAAGAAGGAGCTGCCCACTGCCCTCCTGCAACACTGCGGTCGGTCGTGCGCCAGGCCTAGGGCAGTGGCCCAATGGCCCGATAGCCCGCGGCCCCTCCAAGGGCGGAGCCTAGTGAGCCGGGGGCGGAGCCTAGTGAGCCAAGGGCGGAGCCTAGCGAGCTGAGGGCGGGCCGGCGCGGCGGAGGGGCGGGGCCTCGCCGGGGCGGGGGGTGGGGGGCAGCGGAAGTGCAGCCGGGCCCTCCCCGCCCTCCGAGGCGGGGTACCCTGGCCCAGCTATCGGCCAGTTCTTCCCAGAGCAATCGGCTTCTAGACCAAGTTCCACCAAGACCCCAACTCCTGATCCGAAGAGGAGGCCCCAGGTCTGCGTCTCTGTCTCAGGCGGTGCTTTCTGTCCCTCCCACTTCCCCTCCCTCCCTCCTTCCATTCCGCTGTCATTGGCGCGACCGCAGGCGCCGGGGGGTGGGGAGTGGGAGGTGGGGGACGGGGACTGAACAGGTAAAGACCGCTAGTGAGGAGGGCGCAGGTGTGGGTGCCTCCCCAGCGGGACCGGCGGGGGGCGGGGGGGGGAGGGGGGGAGAGAGGCTGGGCCACGTGCCCGGCTCGTTTCCAAAGCGCTTGTATGGACAGTGGAGCTAGAGGAGGGGAGGCGCAGACCCCAGGAGCGCCGCCGAGCACGGGAGAGGTGGAGGGGGCGAGACCGAAGCCCCCAGTACCGTAGGGGCCGGGTCTATGGAGACCCCGCGTCCTGCGCAGGCTCCGTTGCGCCTGAGAGGTGGTGAGCTAGTTGGGTGGGGGCGGGTCGGGGCCGCGGCACCGGAGGGTGATCCCCCATCCACTCCCGGAGGTGACTGGGGTCTGACAGTCGCCCCGCCCGGGTGCGCACAATCTCAGGTTTGCAGAACGAAAATCAATAAAAATCGATGCAATGGCGAAGAATACTAAACATGTCGGATTGTTATTATTCGCGTTTGTTAAATTATTTTTATTTTATTTTATTTTTTACTTCTTTCTTGGAAAAGGTGGCTTCGGCTGAGATCAGGGCCTGGGAGAGAGACGCAGAATGTCCCTTGGTCTCCCGGCAGCCGCCCAAGGCCCGTGCCGGACCCCAAGCCTCGCAAACTTCCCGGAGCGGCTACTCGGGGTCCGGCGCGGGCGGAGAGTCCCCGGGTGCGTTCGGCTTTCGGACGCGGCTTTCCTTCGCGCCTCATTGTGCTCACTTTAGGGAGCAGCCCCCCTCCAGCCGCATTTCTCCGGTTCACCACTCCCACACCCCGGGGGCCGCGCCTCCTCCCCTCCCCCGAGCTCTCCCCGGCGCTTTAAATAATGATATTTGCATGCAGGGAGCGATTCATAAATATGTCAGGGCCGGTGAAATATAGGCAACATTTCAAACTTTCTATTTAAAAAACATGAATTATGGCCGCGGAAAATGTGTTCCCATTTAAAGGCGATACGAAGTATTTGGTGTCTCGTCCCTGGGCCCATCCATCACGCAGACAATAAAGAGAGTTTTTCGCCCTGACACCCGCGATTTATGGGCGCCCTTCTCTGCCCTCATCACTCACCCGCCGCGGCCGGCCCGGCGACAGGCCCTGCGGAGAGATGGGCGGCCGCCACTACCCCCCCTCCACCCCCCCCCCCCCGCACCTCCGTGCACTTTGCTCCCTAGCCAGCCCCCCCACCCCACCCCACCCCCGACAGCCGCTCCCATGGAGGGAAGGTTTCGCTCCGGGGAGTTAGGAGGTGGGCGGTGATGGTCTGGGCAGCCCGTGGGAGCGGGAACCACACTCGTCCTTTCACCCCCGCGCAAGCCCGTCTTGGGGCCGGGGTGTCTGGAGGGCCGGCTCTGCGTCCCCGCCTCGCCCGCCGACCGCGGCTCGGCGCGGCGCCGGGAAGTTCGCAGTGCAGGCAACCGGAGGTTATTTACCCGCCGTTTCGAGGTGAGAGGAGCAGGCTGGGCAGGGGGCTCCCCAAGAGGATTTTTTTGTAGATTTTTTTTATTGTCTAAAGTTTTACATATTTCTCCTTTTTTCCCCACCGATGGACTCCCCCCACCCCCTTCCCCAAGAGGATTTCTGACCGTTTCGCCCGGGGTAAGGCTAACTGGTCCCAAGCTTTCCTGCGCCCGGCTGGGCGGACGCTTCTCCGAAAGCTCTTTCTGCAACTTTCACAAAGCCAGCGCCTCCCCGGTGCAGTCCCCGCGAACACATCCTAGTCGTCCGCGGCACCCTGGGAACTGTTTTTACAGACCGGCCAAGGAGCTGGCGACACATCAAGGAGGAGAGGCACCTTCCTTAGCGTTTCGCCTGGGCCCGCGCTCTGCAGGCTGCCCCTGGCCCTCCTCGCCTACGGCCCCACCTTCTCGCACACGCGTTGTCGCGCTGACCTCCCAAAGCCTCCGCCGATTCTCTGCTGCAAACTTGCATGGGAAGAAAGTTCGGGCTTCATCTGCCGCCGAATTTGCTTTCAGTTTTCGCCGCGGGCGGGCTCGGCCTGGTGGGTTCCTGAAGCATCCACCAGAAGTGGGGGCTGCTAGGCACAGCGGGGCAGCAAGGGGCCCCTCGGCCCAAGGGTGCTGATCGTCCAGTCTCCCTGGAAAGCCCCACCTGCCGCCTCACGAGCACGAGAGGCCACCGTGGGTCGCGTTCCAGGCCGATGCGTCTGCGTACAGGAGAACCAGGAGGCGTTTCCTGCCCGTTGGCAGCGAGCTGGATTTATTCCGATAGAGGCAGTGCAAACCGCAGCCAGAGAAATCCCGTCGATTCTAAAAATGACAAGGTTGAATTTATACGATCAAGATTCATGTGTGGTGCAGGGAGATGAAAATTATACAAACAGCTTCACGTCCAGTGTGAACGGAAGATCGCTTCCGGCTTAAGGGCATGTAACATAACATCTGAATATTTAGATCTTTAGAGGGATATAAAATATTATTCAATTCTCAGTGTGTGCACACATAGTGAAGTTGGGAAAATTCTACGGCAAGGGTCTTTTTACAGCCTCTGCCTGGGTTCAATCTGGGCTCGAGATAGTACTTATGTCCAAATAACCACCCAGCCCAATATTTCCTGTAGCCAGAGTGAGTTCCACATCATCGAGGGGTACAGTATGTGCGCCTCTTTAAATATCTGTGGCATGGCAGAGGTGAAAAACATTTAAGAAAAACAGGCGCACAGGTAACTGAGCCATTACACCGCTACAATATTTGTGTGTATAGAAATAAATATTCCTACCAGGTCGGCTGTGGAAAATACACACAAATTGAGGGGCTTTCGGAAACCCAGGGTGGGGAGGTCACTGGTTCTGCATCTCTGGTGCCCAGCCCCCTGAGGTGGACTCAGACTCCACTCCCATATGACTGCTGGGAGAAGCTGGGCCCAGACCCCAGCACTGCCTTGCCTTGGGCAGGGGGCAGCGAAGTGGGGTTCCCAGATTCATGGACGGTGAGGGAGCCTTCCTGGGGCTCAGGATAGCAGGGCCTGGGGGCCTATGGGCAGCCCTTCCCCCTCAAATACTTGATCCACCTCTGAATTCTGGTTCCACGGAGCTAGGGCAGTAGCCTTTGGGGCCTATGGATTTGGAGCAAATGTGTGGAAAAGGGCGGGTCGAACTTGGTTCCCAGGCGTCCCAGAGGGCTATCCAGAGAACACCTGAAAGAAGGCCATGATCTCACTCCCAGAAGGTTATCAAGACCACCTGGCCCGCCAAGGGCCAGTTTGAGGCCACAGAAGCAGTTGTCTGGGTGTATTTACTTTTGAAATGTTAGGCATCCCTTCACAAGATCAGTGCTGAGGCCAGACGCCTGGTGGGTCTCCGAGTATTTGCAACGCCCAAGCAATGCCGTCAGCGAGGTCAGAGACCAGAGACATTGCAGCAGTGAAATTCCAAGACCAAATACTAATTCCACGCTGGGGTGCTTGCAACTGTCCATCCATCTCACTGCCCTGGTCTCTCTTTATTTTCTCACCCCTCCAAAATGCAACCAAACCTTAAACAGACATAGACTTTTTGAGAGCCCCTGTTTGAGGAAAAAATTAGAAAGGAGTTTGTCATGGGGTCCCGGAAATGGCACACACTCATGAGGCAGCCCTGGCGCAGAGGAATAACCCGGGCCCGAGAATGCCCTTCTTCAGAGAGTGGGACCGCGCCGAAGTGGTGCGGCACACCTAGAGGAGGGCGAGAATAGGAAATATTCCTTGGCCGGGGGAAAGGAAGGGGCGGGCGGGGGAAGAGAAGAAAAAGATTAGGAAGACGAGAGAGAAAACCGAGAGGAAACAAAAAAAGAGAAGGTAGGGGGGCGGGGGAGAGAGAAAGAGAGCCAGGGGAGGAGAACCGAGAAGGGTGCAGGCCGTGGCCAGACTCCGGGAACCGGCCAGGCTTTGGCTTAGGCAAGGTGGGTACCTTCAAGGTCTCGAGAAGAGGGAAGGCCACCCGGAGCCTTCCCCTACCAGCCCCGGAATCTAGGCCCTGCTCCCAGTCCGGAGGGTCAGCCCTGAGTCCGGCGGCCTCCGCGCGCTCTCTGCTCTCCCGCGTCCTTGGGGACCACAAGGCGGGGCCGTACTGGGTGGGGAGGCCCCCAGGGGCGCGCGCCAGTCCGGGACTATTTGGGCGCTCTGGGCCAGGCTTTCCAGCTCGCCGGGTCTGACCTGTCAGGCGGATTATCTTCGAGGGAGATTAATAGGGGAGGCGGGCTGCAATAATAATCGTTTTGTTTGATGTGACAACTCTGATAGGCGTTGATTTACTTACAAACTGATAGGCTTTTAATTGAGCGCCTCCGCCGAGCCCGAGATGAAAGGGAAGCGGCGGTGAAAGGCGGCCCGCCTGCCCTCCGGCCTCAATACTGATTAGCCATCTCGACAGTGAATAGTTCAAGGCATTTTCAAACTTTTTGCCTCAACTCTCTCCCCTTCTTTCTCCTCCCACCCCCTCCTCAGCTATCTGCCATGCCCACTCCTTTTTTAGAGAAGACAAATCATTTCCATTGTGTGCAAATAAAATCCACAGGAGATCCACGCCAACCGCCGCTGGGGGTGGGAGGCAGGAGGCCTAGCGCCGAGTAATTAATAAACCCCCACCGGTCCGCAAGGCCTGCGAGGATTTGGCCTCCCTGGCGAGACGCGCCTGCTCAGATGCTGGATCCTCCCGAAAGCCCGGGAGCGAAGGCCTGGGTTTGGGGAAGGGCGAGTGCGCGCGGACCACGGCACTTATGCGCGCAGCGCCCTGCAGGCCCGTGCCATGCCGCGGCACGCCCGTTCCAAGGGACACAGGGGCCACACTCTGGTTTCCCCACGCTTTGGGTGCTGGGGCTGCCGCACCCAATTCCAGAAGAGGGAAGGAACTGAGTCTGGGGGTAGGGGGGGCACTCCCGTGTTCACCTCCAGCTATGGCCACCGCCCCTAGCATTCAGTGTCTGGGCCTCGAGGGGAGGCCTGGCGACACCCGGCTCCTAGCTGAGCTCGCCGAGCTGGGAGCTCCACAGCTGATCCAGGCCGACACCTCGACAGCCGCGCACTCAATGACACAGACACTAACATAGCCGCAGGATACAAGCGACTTCACAAAGGCGTTGCTCTTCAGAGACAGTTTAGGACTCACTGGGACTTGCTACCCGAAGATGATCAAGACAACCTTCACAGCCTTGCTCGTGGCCTCGCCACCACCTCCCAAACTCGTCCTCCTCGGCTGTCACACAGACACTCCAAACCCCCTTGAACGCAGGTGTGTTCTTACACCTACACACGCGCACACATACACACACCGACAGACAGCAGCCCAAAATACACACCGCCTCACTCGCCTCTTCTAATTATCTTTAGTCAAGTTGCCATCTCATGAAGTTTACCAACCTGAAGAATCAAGGGATAAGATTAAAACGCAGAAAGTGAATGCCTACAAGAAAATTCTAAAACTCACCCAGGAAAGTTCTCGGTACCTGTTCGGAGGAGTGGGAGACAGAGACAAAAATGGGGGAGAGGGGAATGAGATGGTTAAAGAGGAGAGGGCGAGCGCCGCGAGGGCAGGTCCGAAATCCGGCCCCCGCGTTTGCGCGGCTCTGCGCCTGGAGAGCGCGGGTGAAACCGGTGTCCCGCCCGGCCTCCGCCCCCCCGCGCGGGTACCGACTGGCTCAAGGCTCCCAGCGCTCCCTGCCCCGCCATTTATCAAAAGGATTGACAACAAAAGAAGAGTCGGGGCGGAAAAGTGGGGGAGGGGAGATTCAAAGTCTTCCAAGTCCTTCCGAGTAAGGGGGGGTGTGTTCTCCTCTCGCCCCCACCCCCCACCTTCCAATTTCAGCGACTTTCTGAAGGTGACCCCCGAACTCGATCCAGACGCTATCAAAGCCCTGACAACTCACACAGCGGCACAGTCATGCATGCACACTTGTGTACGCAGAATCAGGTACACGGAAACACGCACAGCGCCTCCCCTCTTTTTCCAAACAGCCGAGTGACGGTGCAAATCGAGGGGAACGAGGCAGTCCCGCTCCGCTTCCCTGGAAGAGCCCGAGTTCCCACAGGCAGCCTCCCCCGCCCTCCTTCGCTCCTTCGCTCCTGCGCTCTGCTCTCCCAGCGCAGGTCAGTCCCGGCTACGCGTTCCATAAATTCGAGCGAGCAGACCGGAGTGACCCGGGCTACCAAGCCCGCGAGGATGGAGCACTGTGCGCAAGGATTGGGGAAGCGGCCAGAGTGAGTCTGAGACGTCTCTCCCGGATACACCCGTGGTCGGGCCTCTTCTTCGCGGCCTCTCGGCCCTCACCATCATCCCCGGGGTTCAGAGAATTGAGAGGGATACCCCACCATTGACCCCCAGGACTCAAGGTTACATTGGTGACGTGGTCTTAGGAAGAAGTCGCCGCGTTTGGGGTCAGGGCACTTCGGAGGGTGGGGTCCGCAGCAGGCTAGCAGCCTGGCGTCCACACTCTACGTGCCCCCGAGGGGATATTCCAGGGGAGGAAAAAAAAATCTCCGATTTTAGACATCACCGCCGCCCGTCTCGGGTACCCGAAGCCGTTCCGAACTTCGAGGCCCCAACAGACCTAAGCCCCCAAATGTGGAAGGGTGCATCTCTGACTCCGACACCAAGAGGGGCGAGGCGCGCACCCCAGGCCTGCGCACCCCTCTCAGCACCCTGGCCGCACCTGCGCACTTTACTCTCACTATTCATTTTCTTGACACTGAGCGCCTCCCTTCCCTCTTCCATTCTTTTCCCTCAGAGCCCCCATCCCCTCCCATCCCGTGAGGCGGCTCCCCTTTCCTCCTCCTCCGGTTTCCCTTGGATCTCTTCCTTCCTCTCTCTTTCTCTCCCTCTCTTTTTCCCTTCAAGTCGCACCCGCCTTGTAATCAGCAACAAAAGCTGACATAAATCACGGGCGGATTGACAAGAGCTGACAAATAACTGATTGATTGCGGTCGAGGAACATTGACAATTGATGGAGGGGTGGAGATGCCCGAAGAACTTGGCGGGGGGTGGGGGGAGCGGGTAGGAGAGGAGAGGATGGCAGGGGAGAGTAAGCAGTGGGGGCTGAGTGTGAAACAGAGGAACCATGTGACCCTCGGTCCTGCCCCAATCTGCGAGTCCCCGGGCGTCACGTGGCCGGGAAGGGCGGGGTGCCCAGCGCATAACTCGGAGCAAAACCGCCACCGCTGCACACCTAGCTTCTGGTTTCTCCGCCGCCAAATCCCGGGAAATCCAATCGGGCGGGCGGACTTCCTCCAGCCACCCGCCCCCCCCCCCCCCCTTTCCTTACCCTGGCGGCCGCACCGCGAGAGATTTCAATTACTGAGGAGGAGAGAATATTGGGTGTTCGAGGCCCCTGTGCACCCCTGGTGTTGACAGTCCGGCTGTGGTCCAGAGTCCGCCGGTGCTCCGTTTGAACGCCACCTCCATCTGTTCCTCACATGCACCCTCCTGCAAAAGGTTTCAGTTTATTTTCGAGCTGGGAAAAGGAAGGACGACAGGAGGGGAAAAAAGAGGGAGGCGGCAGATAGCAAACGTAGAATAAAAGTCCAGCTACCCTTCGGATCGAAATCGAGGGAGGGGACTAGCCGCGGAGGTGGGGGGCTGGGGGCGGCGAGCTGGGAGCTGCCCATTAAAACCAGCGCTGAGAGTCCGGGCCGCGGCGACGGCGGCGGCGGCGGCGGCGGCGGCGCGGGACGCGTCACATCCCCTTGACCCTCCAATCACCTCGGGCTCCCATTTGATTGGAAGGCGGCAAAGGCTTTAATCTCCCCCTCGGTGCAGCTGCTTTTGAAGTGAGTTTCCTCGCCAGAGCCCCGGCTGGACAGGCAGCGGCTCACACCGCAGAGAGCAGCGCCAACGCCGGGCCGCGAGCGCGCAGCGCAGGGGCACAGCCCGAGGCGGATACGGCGAGCCACCCCGCAGTCCTGCAGTCGGGCCGGCTCTGCCCGATCGGCCACGGCCCCGCTGCGAGCCACCCAGGATTATTCGCTTCTGGCTCCAGCAGCGGAGAAGGCGCGCCGGGCGCTGGTGGCCGCGGCGCCAGCTCCTCCTCCTTCTGCTGCTCCTGCTCCCCGGGCGAGCGCGCAGCCCCGAGCCCGCCCCGCGCCTCCGGGAGCCCTCCCCCCGCTGCTCCCATGCGCGCGGGTGGGTCATGAGCACAGCGCCCTCGCTTTCTGCCCTAAGAAGCAGTAAGCAAAGCGGCGGCGGCGGCGGCGGCGGTGCGGACCCTGCCTGGACCAGCGCGCTCTCTGGAAATAGCTGCGGCCCCGGCCCAGGCTCGTCCCCGGCCGGCAGCACCAAGCCTTTTGTGCACGCCGTGCCCCCTTCTGACCCTCTCCGCCAGGCGAACCGACTGCCCATCAAGGTGCTGAAGATGCTGACCGCTCGGACTGGCCACATTTTGCACCCCGAGTACCTGCAGCCCCTGCCTTCCACTCCCGTCAGCCCCATCGAGGTAAGGACCCTCTCCCTGGATCGTGCTGGGATGGTACCACCCTGGCTTTCGCTTCACAGAATTTCTATTGGGATCTGGGGGTGGAAGTTGGAGGTGGGGGTGGGGGTCGAAGTGATTCAGCTCCCGGTGGGAAGAGAGGATAGTGCTCCCGCACCTTAAAACTAGGGCGGAAAGGTGGGAGGAGGTACGCTGGGGTGTGAATGTTAGGGGCAAGGCAACCAAAACTTGTTCTTCCCTTTGGTATAAAAGCGCCTAGCCCGACCCAGGCCCACTTTCTGCCCAGAAGACGGACGGGAGCCCGAAATATGGTTCCAAAGTCGCAGTCCTCGGGTTCCTCAGAAGCTGGTACACAGCTTCTCAGGCGCAAACCTCCTGAGCCCTTAACTCTGAAGAATTAGGGATGGGGTGGCGGGGCGGGGGATATACAGTTCTGGGTCTAGGAGTCAGAAACCAAAACATTTTGTGAGTTTTTAAAAAATCCAGTTTAGCACTTAGCAAGGACATGTAAGATCCAGTTTGGGGGAGAGGGAGATCTGCTACCTTTCTCAAGGACGAGTGTGTGTGTGTGTGTGTGTGTGTGTGTGTGTGTGTGTGTGTAGGGGTGCCGCCTAGAATTGCGCCTCGGGGCTGGGAGGACCTTCGCGGCGGCGGCGGGGGGGGGGGGGGGGGCGTTGGAAACCTAGAAGCCAGATTCTAAAGGATCTCCCCTTGTTTCTTTTTGTGCCCCCCCACCACCACCACCCACGAATGACCCCGCAGCTGGATGCTAAGAAGAGCCCGCTGGCACTGTTGGCGCAGACCTGCTCGCAGATCGGGAAGCCCGACCCCTCGCCCTCCTCCAAACTCTCCTCGGTCGCCTCCAATGGGGGCGGCGCGGGCGGTGCCGGCGGCGCCGGGAGTGACAAGGACGGAAAGTCGGGGCCCCTCAAGCTGAGTGACATCGGCGTGGAGGACAAATCGAGTTTCAAGCCGTACTCCAAACCCGGCTCGGATAAGAAGGAGCCGGGAGGCAGCGGCGGCGGCGGCGGCGGCGGCGGGGGTGGCGGCGGTGGGGGGGTTTCGACGGAGAAGTCCGGATTCCGAGTACCGAGCGCCACCTGCCAGCCATTCACGCCCAGGACAGGCAGCCCCAGCTCCAGCGCCTCGGCCTGCTCACCAGGAGGCATGTTGCCTTCGGCCGGGGGCGGCCCGGAGGGCAAGGACGACAAGAAGGACCCCGACGCAGGTGGCGGCGGTGGAGGCAGCAAGGGCTCTGGGGGTGCCTCGGCCGAAGGGGCGCCCACCGGGCTGGCGCACGGCCGGATTAGCTGCGGCGGTGGGATTAACGTGGACGTGAACCAGCACCCAGATGGGGGCCCCGGGGGCAAGGCTCTAGGCTCGGACTGCGGCGGTTCATCGGGCTCCAGCTCCGGCACGGGCCCCAGCGCGCCCACCTCCTCCTCTGTGCTGGGCTCTGGGCTGGTGGCTCCAGTATCGCCCTACAAGCCGGGCCAGACAGTGTTCCCTCTGCCTCCCGCGGGCATGACCTACCCAGGCAGCCTGGCGGGGGCCTACGCCGGCTACCCGCCCCAGTTCCTGCCACACGGTGTGGCCCTCGACCCCACCAAGCCGGGCAGCCTGGTGGGGGCACAGCTGGCGGCGGCCGCGGCGGGCTCTCTGGGCTGCAGTAAGCCGGCTGGCTCGAGCCCCTTGGCCGGGGCGTCGCCGCCTTCCGTGATGACAGCCAGCTTGTGCCGGGACCCGTACTGCCTCAGCTACCACTGCGCCAGCCACCTGGCGGGGGCCGCGGCGGCCAGCGCTTCGTGCGCCCACGACCCGGCGGCCGCAGCTGCGGCGCTCAAGTCCGGATACCCGCTGGTGTACCCCACGCACCCGCTGCACGGCGTGCACTCGTCGCTAACGGCCGCGGCCGCTGCCGGGGCCACACCGCCCTCCCTGGCCGGCCACCCCCTCTACCCTTACGGCTTCATGCTCCCTAACGATCCGCTCCCCCACATCTGCAACTGGGTGTCGGCGAACGGGCCGTGCGACAAGCGCTTCGCCACGTCCGAAGAGCTGCTGAGCCACTTGCGGACCCATACGGCCTTCCCCGGGACAGACAAACTGCTGTCGGGCTACCCCAGCTCGTCCTCTCTGGCCAGCGCCGCCGCGGCCGCCATGGCTTGCCACATGCACATCCCCACGTCGGGCGCTCCGGGCAGCCCGGGGACGCTGGCGCTGCGCAGCCCCCACCACGCGCTGGGACTCAGCAGCCGCTACCACCCCTACTCCAAGAGCCCGCTCCCCACCCCCGGTGCTCCCGTGCCGGTGCCCGCGGCCACCGGACCCTACTACTCCCCCTACGCCCTCTACGGACAGAGACTGACCACGGCCTCGGCGCTGGGCTATCAGTGAGGGGCGTCGCGAGGGCGAGCCGGGGAAAGAAAGGAGCTGGGGGGGAGGGGAGGGGCCCAGGGAGGGGCCGGAACAGGGGAGAAGCTACTGTCACCCGTGAGTGGGGACGACCCGGGCCAGCAAAGGAAAAAATATATATATACCGTATCTCTCTGCCCGAAGCAGCGACCGAGACCTGGCGGGAAACTCCCCTTCCCCCCGCCTCCCCTGCCCACCCAAACTTTATAAAAGTTGAAAAAAAAATATCATTTGACTTTTTATAGAAAAAGAAGGAAAAAAAATAATTGAGAAAGTGTTCATCTGAGGACTGCATCGGTGGACACTGGTATTTATTTATGTTAGCTCCAAGCGGACCCATGGTTCTAAAGTGCATTATTTAGTTTGAGCTCCGTAGATAAAAAGGAAGAGGGAGGGAAATTAAAAAGGAAGAGGGGGGATTTAAAAAAGGAAAAAACGAACCCTCCCGTCCCTTGTAGATTATAAATAAATACAAAACCACCACAGAACTAGAGGTCTTCTCCTTAATGTTACTTTAAAATTGCTATGATTGTATTGTACGTTCTTATTTAATGTCTGATTGAAACACAATTTACATGCATGTTTGTTACAAAAATGAAAAACAAAAACAAAACAAGTCACAATTTGTCAGCTCTGATTTCAAATTGCAATTATTTTTAAGGTGTATACCATTGGAAGAGAATGGGTATTTTTTTGTATGTATTCTGGAAGAAAACAAAAAAAAAAGGAAAAACAATTCTATTCCAAAACCTCATTTGCCTTATTTTGTTCTTTAAAAGGAACACTTAACTATTTTTAATTTTTAAGTACACCCGCTGAAAAGGGGGCAAGTAAGGTTTACGTCATGTACTAAAATAATAGACAATGTATCGCTTTAAAGATTAAAATTCCGTATATTTGATGTATTAAAAGGTTTTACTTCTTATTACTATCTTTTTTATTTTTTGGTTAAAGAGAAAGAAGAGCAAGGCGGCCGCAGTGGGCGCCCCGGGCCTCGTGCCCACTCCTGCCCAGGGCCGCGGCCACATTCCGATTGTTCTGCTGTGATTTTCCGGAAGAGGCCACGGCTTCGGAAGGGCTGCCCAGCAGTGGGGTTGGTCTTAGGAGAAATATTTTTCAAGAGGGGATTTCACAATTTGGAAATATCTTGTCCTTAGCTGTCGCTCATTTCGTTTTTCTCTTTTCCTCCCAGCAGCCTGTTTATTAAAAGTGAAAGAAAAATGATTTTTAACAATTTCCTCTTGAGCTTTTTAGGAGTTTGGGTTTCGTTTTGAACAGAGAGCAGCGCAGGCCACGACTCGCCCGCCGGCCTCGGCCCCGGGGAGGTGCCGCGCGCGGCCCGCCGCTCCTCCCTTTGCCTTCCAAGCATCCCGGGTCCCGGTCCCGGTCCCGGTCCCGGGCCGCAGCGGGACAGGCTGAGGGACGGAGGGCGCTCGGGATCCTGTTTCCCGGGGCTCGGGAGAGCGCGCCCAAACCCTGCCCTCTCTCAGGGGAAAGTGAGTTTGCTGTCCTTTTCCTCTTCTGGCTGCCCGGGGCCTGAGATGGCCGCCAGCCGACCCCCTCAGACACCCCCTTCCACCCAGCACCACCCTCCCCGGCTCCTTCCTCTCCGGAGTCCGGACGCGCGGCCGGCCGGCGCCGCGGCTGTTTTTCCGCGTCCCGATCCCTCGCAGCCGGCGCTCTGTCCCAGTCTGTGCCGCAGGAGAGTGCGCCGGGGCAGGGGACCCGGAAGCCCCTTCCAACTCGACCCCTCGAGGGTCCTGGCAACCATTCCGGCCTCGCGGGGGCGGCCAGGTAGGCGCCGAGAGCCATTCTGGGCTGCGAGCTGCGCTCCGCAAAGCCGCGGTGGGACCCTCCGTCCCGGCTCGGGTCCCCGCGGTGCGCGCCGCTCCCTCCTCCCCAGTGTGAGCGGCGGGACTGAGCTGCCAGTGGATCCACGCAGAGAAGAGCCCTAATTTTTTTTTTGCGGGGGGGGGGGCGGTTCGGGACGTGCGCTCCCCACCCCCCTTTCTGCTCACAACCACGCTCTCACTCCAGGCCTGGGGGTGACTTATCTCCTGGCTGTGTGGGCGCTCGCCCTCCAGGTCCGCCTTTCCTGGGATCCCGGGACCAGGGAGCCGCGACGCTGAGCGCGCGCACCGAACCCCCCCCCCCCACCAACCCCCCCAGGGTCAGGCCGTTCTGGGTTCTCCCGGCCTTCGGCCTTCCTCGGAGCCAAACTCCTCCTGCAGCCTCGGGAGGCTCGCCGCCTCGGGCCTCGGCCAGTCAGTCGCGCCGCGCCGCCGCCATTTGCTCAGGGGTTGGGGACTTTGAGACTCTCCATCCTCCTCCCAGCGTCAGCCTCACGGCTGCGGGCCTTTCCCCGGGTGGCACGCAAAGCGGGCGCGGCGACCTGACGCGGCGGGGAGCTGCCGGGCCCCCGCCTGGGGAGGACTTAGTGGAGACTCGGGCTCCGACGCCGCTCCCCACAGGAGGGCAGCCCCTGGCGCCTCGGACCCTGCAGCCCGGGCTCCCGACTCCAGACACAGGCGCTGGCGCCCCAGGGGGACCCTGGCCGGCGGTGTCCGGGCCGCCCAGCGCCGCTCCCACTCCGGCTAAGAGGCGCTGGGTCGAGCCTGGCGGGGCCTGGATCCTCGAGAACCCCGGCCTTTGGAGAGGCTTGTCACCCCCAGGCTCTCAGACAGACGCCATCCCTCCTGCGGAGTGAGAGGGGAGGGGGTTCGAGGAGGTGGTGCGGCCCAAATCGCGACCACAGCTCGGGACGGGAAAGCCAGGCCCGCTCACCCTCACCAGCACCGGCCACACGCCGCTGGCCACCCTGCTCCACAGGCTTTGCCCTCCTTCGTCTCGCGTTTTCAAACAGGGGTCCCTAGGCCACCACCACCCAGCCCCGGCCTGTGCCCCCTAGAAATTACCCAGCCCTAGAATGTCAGGTCTGGGTCCGGCAGGGAGACCAAATGGGCACGTTTGTGCCTTTGTGCCAACTCTTGGTATTTTATTACCAAAAATCAAAACCAAAACGCCTTGACATTTTCATGAGACCTCCTTCCCGCAGAAACTATTCAGAGGCAGCAACATTTCAGAGCTGGGGACCCGGGCGCTGGGAGGAGAATGCGTCCCCCGACGTGTTGGACAGAGCTGAGTCACCTGGGCGCTGGGTTAGAGACGAGAAGGTGGCAATATTTGCTTTGGGTCCAAGCCGAGGTGCGAGCACCCTCGGGGAACAAACGCGCCCCACCCCCCACCCCCGGCGCGCCCCGAGCTCTCTCCGGCTTTCTCCAGAACTGAGGCGGGATCCCCGGCCCACGAGCCTGCTGCGCCGCCGCTGATCCCCGAGCGGAGCGCGGCGTTCCCGCCAGGCGGCGCTGCGGAGCCCTGCGGAGCGGAAGGAGACGCGGAGCTTAGGCCCGTGCGCAGGATGCCTGGGTGGTCATCCTCAGACCCCGCGCCTCCGCCTCCGCCTCCGCCTCCGCCCTCGCTGGGCTTTGGAGCTGTGTCTGAGATTCTCCTCCTCGTAACTACTCGTTCCTCTCCTGCAGCGAACGATGCCCTCTGTGCTTCTCCACCTGCTCTAGCTTCTACTGTTGTGTTTCTCTTGCTTTCTTTCCCTGTCCCAGAGGAATTGGCCCAGGTGTCACGGACCTCTCCCCAATCCTGGGAGTTCCCACCACCACCCTGGAGGTTCCAACAGGTCACCTTGTCTGTCACACTGCTGTGGTCCCCACACATTCATGCATTCATTCGTTCTCATCCACTGATTATTTCCTAGGGCTTCCCCCTTATCAAGCGCTATCTCTTTACCAGCCCCTGACACAGATGGAGAAATGGAGACTAAGTTCTGGAAGCCAGTAGCAAGGCCAGCAGACAAAGCCCAAGCCTTTCTCTCCATTCAGACCCTGCCCCCATCTGTACCTCTGGTGGTGACACGAGTGACCCTGGTGTCTTTGTGCTGGGTGACCTTTAAGCTGTAAGGAAAGGCAGAGAAAAAAGGCCTTCTGGTTGATGAACGACCTGTGCTTTGAAAAAGGGTAAAAGTTGCCCAGAAGGTGAGGCATGTCCCTGGGAGACCCCCTGATGGCCTCTTCTGTACATACTGGCTTCCAGTTCCTCACCACTGTGGCTAGAGGCCTAGTCATGCTCAGAGTGACTGCAAAGCTCAGGCAGACCTGCTCACTCTGCTATGGCTCCAGCCCACATTACCCTATATTATCCCACTTAAACGTCACAACAAGTCCATGAGGCCATTAGAATCTTTACCCCCACTTCATAGAAGAGGAAACTGAGGCCCAGCAAGGGAAGGAGGGTAGCCTGAGGTCACACACCCAGTCCGAGGTGGAATTGAGGCAGAGAGCCTCATCTTGCTGCTCTCAATTGAGGAGATTTTAAAACATAATATAATGCCTGGGAACTAGAGATTCTGTGTTAGTTGAGAGAGAGTGTAGTGAACATAATTTTGTTGTTGTTTAAGTTTTCAGTGTTATTGTTATTATTATTTTACTTTTCATTATATAGATTTTCAAACATATAGCAAATGAGGTCACCTAGAATA
This sequence comes from Myotis yumanensis, assembly GCF_028538775.1. Taxonomy (NCBI): domain Eukaryota; kingdom Metazoa; phylum Chordata; class Mammalia; order Chiroptera; family Vespertilionidae; genus Myotis; species Myotis yumanensis. The sequence goes on along the minus strand of NW_027223764.1, from coordinate 45,752,152 downwards.
GGCTATGGAGAAAATGGCATAATAGACCCCCTCCCCCATAAGCCTGTCACTTAGCCTCAACAGTTATCAGCTCATGGCCAGCCTTATTCCTCTCCACCCCCTCCAACTTGCTTCCCCCCATTATTTTGGAGTGAATGCAGACATCATTTCACTTCCACAAGTGTTTGTCACTTCCAGCTGAGGTCTGAACCAAGCCAGGGCTCATCCCTCTGCCCTGCTTTGAGGCTTGGTGAGGTTGAGGATATGGCTCAAGTTCAGTGAGTGCACAGCAAAGCTGAGATTGAAATCCATTTCTATCAGACCCAGAACCCAAGTACTTCACCCTATGCTGTGCTGGGGATCCCCCAAAACCCCAGGGATAGTGAGCCCTCTCCACCCAGTGTAACCCCAGGGCTTGCCCAAGAGGTCTCTGCCTGGTAAAAAGACTCGAGCCCCTGGCTAGGCAGCAGTGCCTGATAGGGACACCCAAAGCACAAGGGGCATTCTGAGAGAGAGAACAACGGAAAGCCACATGTTGTAGTGGAAAGCGTACAAATTTAGGGATGGGCTGATCTAAATCGAAATTCAGCTCCACCATTGGCTCACCTCTGGGTCTCGGTTTTCTCATCTGTAAAATGGAGACATTGATATTAACCCAATAGTGTTGAGAGGCTCAAATGAAATAATAAATGTGAGAATGCTCCACCCACTGTCTGGCCTGTACTGGCTCTTAATAAAGAGATTTATTTTCTTCTTTTCTCCTCAAAGTCTTATTTCATTATGACCAGCGCTCTTACTTCAGAACCAAGTATGGCCCCCCCCCCCCCCCCAGGCTTAGATTCTCACTCTACCACCTGACCATCAGAGTGCCTATAATTATGGTTTATCTTCCAATCTGGCCCCCCTTTGCCTGTCCTACCTTGTGTCTCACCAATCTTCACAGTTGAGATACACTGCCAGCCAACTAAACCCTATATACCTGGGTTAGTGGTGCTCATCATATGCTCCTTCCCTAGAATGCCTTCCTCCCAACCCTTCCCTCAAATATCTCTTCCAGGAAGCTCTCCAGGCTTTCCCCCACCACACACTGATCTTTCCCTCACTTTGCATGCCCTCATCACTTAATGCAAAGGCAGACGGTAGAGATATAAAAACCACTGGACTAGGGATGAGGATACTCGGGTTTGAGTAGTTCCTCTTCACAGCTGTGTGACCATGGACAACCCAATTAAGGTCTCTATGAAACTTGTCTTCAAAACTGATATAGGACTGAGTATACCATAGGTAGGCAGCATTTACTGACAATAATAGTGTTAATAAGTAGCATGTATATACACACTTACTTTCCAGGCACTCGTGTAGTCCTATTACTATTACTATCATCATTTGACAGTTGAGGAAATGGAGGACTAGAGAGAAATAACATATCTATAGCTCCAGAGCTCAAGTCTGTAATTGCTATACTACTCTGTGCTAGTCCCTGTGCCTGGAATCTTTGTCCTCTGCCTCCTTTTCCTAATTACCAGCAACTCAAAACTTCTGCTTCAAATCTCAGGCCTATGTCACCTCCTACTGTAGCCCCCTCCTTCGATCCAATACCCTTCTCTTTGCTCCCGTAGCACCTGTCCATCCCACCATTATACTCTCTACCTTTTCCTGGTAGCCTGGACTCTGAGACACTAGGGAAGAGGGACTATCTCCTATACCAGTGGTTGGCAAACTGCGGCTCGAGAGCCACATGCGGCTCTTTGACCCCTTGAGTGTGGCCACGAAGTTTCAATCGCACTGTACGTGCGTGCCTGCACGTGGTATTTTGTGGAAGAGCCACACTCAAGGGGCCGCAGTTTGCCGACCACTGTCCTATACCTATTTCTACATAGTAGATGCTCAATAAATGTTAGAGGGAAGGAAAGAATAGAGGGAGAGAGGGGGGAAGACAGAGAAAATGAAAAAACAAAAGAAGAGAGAGGAGATGGGAAAGAATTGGGCCCTCTTGGACAAGATGATTCTTCCAAAGAGAGTAGGAGGAAAAGTAGCAGTGGCCTTAGCGTAACTTTAAATTTCTTTGCCCATGGTATAAAACTTGGGGCAGGGTGAGTTCCATACATCCGTTAGAAATCGCATTTGCTGACAATAACAATGACCCTTAGTGACTTAAGACAAATGTTCTCTTCTCTCAGACTCAAGGTGATCAGTTCAGGCTAAGAATTGCCCTTGATTATCAGAAACCTAGGTTCCTTCTGTTTCCGGCTGTACCAGCCCAACCAGGTAGACTTCATCCTCACATCATCTCTAAGTCCAAGATTGCTGCTTGAGCTCAGCAACCATTACCTCATTCCAAACAACAGGAGGGAAGAGTGAAAAGAGGTAAAAGGGTCCCCTCCCTTTTGATGAGTCTTCCTGAAATCCACACACATTCTTCAGCTTATTACTTTATTGGGTAGAACTAAGTCACATGACCATACTTAGCTGCAAGGGAGGTGGGAAGTGTAATGTTTAACTGGGCACACTGCTGCCCTAAATAAATTCAGGGTTCTGTTACTCAGGGGAGTGAGGTGGGTGGGAGATGGAACAGCATATGAGCTGTCTTGTTCATGGCCTTCCAGGGGTCACTGGATGGTAATTTCTACCTTTAACCACAGATTCTTGTATATCAAGCATGTCAAACTCCCAGCCCACGGGCAGTGTGTGGCTCACAATGAATATTTTTTGCAACCCAGCCAACATAATGGTATATAAGAATCATTTTAATAAGAATTTCGTAACTTAATTTTTCCAAAATCCTGTTATACATAATTATTAATAACGACCTACTATGTTCGCTAATAACTGATTACTATAATCAAGTTGCATTCATTTCCCTTACGTGCCTTACTTGCAGGCCCACCATCTCTCTCCACTAATACTAGCAGCGAATATTTTAGCAGCCGATTGCCACGTCATTAGCCTTGCACTGAATTGTTTGGTGTGCGCAACAGGAAATATTTTGTTTTAGGAGAACAAGAAAAATAGGTTCATTTGCGTTATTAATTTGTGCAGTTATTCAGTGTCTGGTAAGTTAATGTTCAAGAAAAATATTAATTTTTATTAAAATGTTCTATTATTTTATGTTAATGATTGCTCATTTATTTCAGCCCTTTGTATTCAGCATGTCTCTATCGCAATAAACCTATGTTTCAATGAAAATTGAAGCTTTTGGGTTTTTTTGCGGCCCACATAGACTTAAACCTTGTTTATTTGGCCTGTGTTAGCCTTTGAGTTTGACATGCTTGTTGTAGATAAACTGGGTAGGGTGGTATTTGATAAGCCCACAGAAGTTGTCATTTCAGGTTGGTGGATTTTGCTCCTTTTAGGTGCCTTGAGTTGTATGGTGCAACAATTTAAAGATGTAATTTTTACCCGTATAAAAAAGAACTTTGATCAGACAACTGTTCATTTTGGCTCTGCACATAACACCAAGCCAGGAAGAAGGGATCATCTTTTATGAACACAAACAAACAAACAAACAAACAAACAAAAAACTGGGTGGAAGGCAGTAAACCTACCTCCCATCCCCTTCCACATTATTGATAAAAAACTGAATACAGCCTCCAACTCAAAACAGAGGCAGGCTGATGCTAAATCAACTTTGCACTAACTCTACCTGACATAATTATAGGGTGACTACAGAAACCTACAAGAAACAAGCCATGACCAAAAAGAACACAAACAGAATCACTGAATCTTAGCAACGCCTGAGTGAGTTTCAATCATGAATCCATACACCTACACAGCGCAAACCTGTGAATCCATACACCCACATAGGGGTGGGCCTCTGGACACTCCTATGTTGGGTCCAGAAGGTGCGGGCAGGGATTGAGGAATTTGGAGAAAGGAAGAGGAGATTCCTAGGACTGGAAGGGGTAAAGAGAAAGCAGGAACAGGGACTCTCGAATGAGAATGCTTTGGTTGCCCTGTTGTTAGAAGCTTCCTCATCTTCAGGTCTCAACAAGGGAGAGACATTTCAGAGTTCTGCACGTACCTTCGTGCGTCTCTCTGTATCTGCCATTTTTCTTTCATACACTTTACAAGCATCTCTCCCTCACATCGTCCAGAGGCAATTCCTGTGGGGTGGGAATTCCACACACTCCACGTCACTAGTTCTTAAGCCTTTTGTGGGTTGAGGGACAAATGCAGAAACCACAGTCTTTTTGTGTGTTTCTTTGAGAATTTGATAAAAGTGATGGACCCTCTTTATAAAATAAGTACACTACTCAACGTTGGAAAAATAATTTCAAGCAGTGCATGGATCTGCAGGTTTTAAATCTTTGATCTTGAAGGAAATACAAGCTTCAACTATAAAAAGAGCATGCCCTTGGCAAATGTCCTGAGGGACGCTGGGGTTTCCTTTCTAAAATTATGCTGACCAAGGCAGCACTCCAACTCTTCGATGCCATTTACTCTAGTAAATAGCAACCTACCACAAGCCACCTTCACAATAACTTTATGAGGAGGGTGTTGTCATTAGCCCCACTTTATAGATGAAGAAACTGGGGCACAGAGAGGTGAAGTGATTTGCCCAAGGTCACACAACCAGGAAGTGGCGGAGGTGGGATTCTATCATATGCTGTTAGACTCCAAGGCCCTTATTTTCTGTGCTTCTCACCACTGCACAGTGGCCTTTACCTCTCTGTACACTAAAATCACACACATCTGCCTTTCTCCCTAATGCAGGTGTCAGGCCCCACCCAGTAGTGTGCTATAATCAGTTCATACAGGCTCCCAAGGGCCAGTTGTGCATAGCCCTTTTCAACTCCTCATTCTGTGGCATTTTACTGATAGGTTGAAATCAGCCACAATGGGAGTATTTACACCACAGCCATTGGCGAACACTACAAGTGATCCACCACCCTCTTCCCCCTCCACCCCCAGAGAGCTGTTTATAAAGAATTTACCAGCACACCACTGGACCCACTAATGATAGTTCCACTCAAATGGTTGTAACTTACAGATCCAGCCACCGAACCCCTGAATCTGTGAAGTAGGAATCTTCCCCCCTGCCAGTGAGGAGGATTTGGGTATGATCTGCTGCCCCCAGGCTTAGTGTGGGGGGTATTTAGGGAGAGTGTAGCTTCCTTCTCTGACCCCATCATCTACAGGCCATCTTCCAGATGCCCTCAGCACTTCCCTCTCCTAGAACCCAAGTCTGGTCATCTGTGGGCCTGGACTCCTTCTACCACACAGGTCCAGATACTTTACACCACAGCAGGCTGTTCATTTTGGCTCTGCACCCTGCCCAGCTCTGTACTCCCAACATTGGACCCTTGGCGATTCGTGCCAGCCAGATCTAGTTTATCCCTGTTCCTTTGGGGTTAGCTACAGGCATCTGGCCCCTACCTCCTGCACCACCAGGTACCAGCCCTACTCCTTATCCCCCACCTTCTGGGAGCACCCAGGAAACTGCCCGGCTGGGGCCAAGACAGTTGTGACAATACACATCCTCTGACTTTTGTCCAGAGAGAAACCCCACCCCACAGCACAAATTCCAGTGGGCCAGCCTTCAAGTGGAGCCTGCCCTGGCCCCTCTCGCCAGGCAGAATTGCAGGCCACAGGAAAGAAATTGGATGATTATTATTACCATTTAGTGGACATTTTCCTTGTGCCAAGAGTTTTATATTTTTTAAAAAATATATTGATTTTTTACAGAGAGGAAGGGAGAGGGTGAGAGAGTTAGAAACATTGATGAGAGAGAAACATCAGTCAGCTGCCTCCTGCACACCCCCTACTGGGCATGTGCCTGCAACCAAGGTACATGCCCTTGACCGGAATCAGACCTGGGACCCTTGAGTCCGCAGGCTGACACTCTATCCACTGAGCCAAACCGGTTAGGGCGAGTTTTATATTTTTTATACAGTTTTTAATCCCTACAAGAGCTCTAGAAGATAAGTACTATACTAATCTTATGCTATAAAAGAGAAAACTGAGATTCAAAGAGGTTAAGGAGCATGCCTGAAGTCACACAGCTAACTAGTGTGGGCTGAAATTCAAGGCCAGAGCTATCCCATTCCAAAGCCCACACCTACAACACCTGTATTACAACTCACAGGTACTGCTCCAAGAGCTGACAGAATGCCCATGGCTGCTCCTTCACCTACTCCCTCTGCTACAGCCACATCTTACCAAATATCCTCATGGCTTGCCGGTCCCTCCTCTTGGTTTTCCCAAATCCCTATTCTCCACCCTTCAAACGTCTATTCATTGTCCAAACCCAGATCAAGTGCTGCCTCCTCCCTGATGCCAGTCCAGGAGGATTTCCACAGCCTCTTCTGGGAATTAATCCTGTGCCTCCACTGATTACAGCCCTATCACAGCTCACCTTAATGCAACAGTTATTTCTGTGACCCACTGGTCTGGACATAAGCTTTGGGGGACAGATATCATGACCTGGCCATGTTGTTGCAAATGACAGAATTTTCGTGTGTGTGTGTGTGTTACATTTTCTTTAGCCATTCATCCACCCATGAACACGTAGGTTGATTCCATATTTTGGCCATTGTGAATGATGCTGCAATAAACATGGGAGTGCAGCTATCTTTTAGAGATACTGATTTTATTTCCTTTGGAAATATAGCCAGAAGTAGGATTGCTGAATCATATGGTAGTTCTATTTTTAATTTTTTTAGGAACTTCCATACTGATTTCTATAATGACTACACCAATTTCATTCCCAGAAAGAGTGTATAAGGATTCTCTTTTTCCTACATCCTCGCTAACACTTGTTATCTCATCTTTTTTATAATACCACTAGAGGCCCGGTGCATGAAATCCATGCACTTGGGTGGGGGAGGGGGCCCTCTCGCAGTCCAGGAGCCCTTGGGGGATGTCCGACTTCTGTGGAGGCAGGAGAGGCTCCCTCCACCACCACTGTGCTTGCCAGCCATGAGCCTGGCTTCTGGCTAAGCAGCGCTCCCCCTGTGGGAGCGCACTGACCACCAGGGGGCAGCCCGGCATTGAGCATCTGCCCCCTGGTGGTCAGTGTGCGTCATAGTGACCGGTCGTTCCACCGTTTGGTCTATTTACATATTAGCCTTTTATTATATAGGATCTTAGCAATTGTGAGGTGATATCTCATTGTGAATCTCACTTCCCTGAGATTAGTGATGTTGCACATTAATGTATATGTACATGTTGGACATTTGTATGTCTTCTTTGGGAAAATGTCTGTTCAGATCCTTTGTTCATTTTCAAATGGGTAATTTGGTTTTTTGCTGTTAAGTTGTATGAGCTCTTTATATATTTTGGATATTAACCCCTTATTTGATAAATGGTTGCAAATATTTTCTTCAATCCTGTAGAAAATATTTGCAAACCATATATTCATTTTTTCTATTGTTTCCTTTGTTGTAAAAAATGTTTTAGTTTGATGTAATCCCACTTGTCTATTTTTGCTCTTGTTGCCTGTGCTTTTGGTATCATATTCAAAAAAATCATTGCCAAGACTTATGTCAAGGAGCTTTTCCCTTATGTTTTCTTCAAAGAGTTTTACTTCATCAGATCTTACGTTTAAGTCTTTAGTTAATTTTTGTGTATGCTGTAAGATAAGAGTATGTTGATTTCTTGGGGAATTAATCCCTATGCCTGGCATCAAATTCTACACATGCTGGGACTATGGGCAAGGGACCCCCACCTACCACCCTGAGATTTCCATACTATTACCAATGCCTGCCAATGCAAGGGTCTGGCCATGGATCAAATATCTGGCATATTTGTTGACTGATAGATCAATTAAGTACCAAACAGATTGCCAAATCAAAGATTGATGGACAGACCAACAGCCTGACTGGCTAAGGACAGGGTTTGCACCTTAAATATCTCTATTCCCAACTAAGGCTGAGCACAGCACCTGGCTCAGAGCAGGCGCTCAATAAATGGCTACCGTATTAATGACATGACCCACATAGCATCAAGAGAGGCTGGGAAATGTAGTCTTCATTTTATTAAAATCAGTTACAAATCAGGGTTCCAGTCCAGGAAAAACAGGAAAATGGAGATGGAGGCCACTAGTGGTCTCTGCTATAAGGACACAGTGATGAGCTCTGAGTAAGGGACGCAAAGACTTGCAGGCCACATCTCAAGTTCAAAGGTGAAGTTGCACTGAGCCTTGGAATTTTGGAGTTGCCTCATCTGCAGAACTCTCAGAGAGCAGCAATTTCTCCCCTTACCCCATTGATGTCCTAGGGAGACACTGAGTGAGAAGCAGAGAAAGGCCACCTTTATCCTTTAAAATCATTGCTTTCTATTTCCACAGGCTTGGCCTTGAGGAAATAGAGTCTTGTATCTTCCCTTGTTCAGCTCATTGCAAAATCTTACTAAAGTTCCCATTCAAAATCTGGCCTCCGAAGCTCCTGATGACTGTGGACCCTAAATTCTTTGCAGACAGGGCCCATGCAGGGTCACAGGCTTCCATTCAAGAGTAAGAACCAAAGGTCTTGGAAATTCTCCCTCCTTGTGCCTTTACTGACACGGCTTTACCTTTGAGCCAAATGGAAAGCTCAGCATATAGGTGCTGTGCTAAGATCTGGGCCCTATTGCCTGGCTTCAAATCTCAGCGCTGTCACTGGCCGGTTCTGTGACCTGGGCACATTGCTGAACCTCCCTCTGAGTCTCCGTTTCCTCATCTCCAACAGGGGAGGAGACTAACGATGCCAACCTCACAGGGTTGTGTCAGTGGTGAGAACAGGACCTGGCAGGTGGCAAAAATTCAAACCCTCTTAGGTGTTCTTAGAAACATAGTCATTTCGGGCCTGTGTTTTCTGTCTCCACTGATTTTTGAGGGGTAGGAGGCCTGTCTTTTCCACCTCATCTGTGCCCTCCCTCTCCCCCATGCACAGAGAAGAGAATCACACTGCCAGCTCAGCCTGGGCATAGAGTTGGCACAAATCTGTGGTTTACATACCTCTCTTCTGACCCAGGTGCCAGGAGCTCTCCTCTCTCCCCTTCACGTCAGCCACACCCCACCTAGAGGCACTGAGTGGCCAGTGCTGTATCGTGGTGTGTGGTGCCCACTCCCTCCCACTCCCCTTTGAAGGACCATGGCAGGGTTGAGGACCTACTGCACAGCCTCCTACCTGCACTGCATTCAGATTGCCCCCGTCCCAGAGCACAAGATAATGGGGCGAAAATAAAATTTGCTTCCAAGCTTCCCTCTGGCTCCTTGAGTGTCACTTTCCTGTGTATTTATGGTAATCGTCCCTGCAACAAAAACAGTGACTTCGCTGTCTAAATAATAAGGTAATTTGTTACAGCTAATTACGCAAGGACTTCCTTAATCTCAATTAATAGATCCGAGAGGATTCCTGCCCCCTCTCGTTGCAGTGTTCCCGAAGATCCCCCTAATGTATTCTGGATCACAGATTAGTGGGGAGCCAAGACTGGTCCTTGCTGGGCAGAACTGCTAAAATCCATCCCAGCAACGTGAAGCAGTGATTTATTGTGACATGGAATGTGGGACATTTCCCCAGCTTTTGTGATTGTGGTAATGAAGCTGTAAACCAAATAGCATGAAATGAGGCAAGGCCTTACAATTTAATCAGCTCGTAAACAGATCTACTGCATCAAGCAAATGACATTATTATCCATCCGAAGTAAATCATGCTAATCTCGGGAGATAAAATCAACATCGTTAATGGTCACATGTCATATTCATCAACACTAAACCATCCCCTTTGACAGATTAATCCTAACTACAGCTCCCAGGATGTATGGTAATAGGGCTTGTAGCATGCATTTCACTCCGTGCCAGGCTAACCAGCACTCTTAGGCTGCTATTACAAATAATTTTTTTATTGATTTACATATTTTAAAATGCATTTAAGGTGAGGCACCATTAAAAATCCTGTCACCCACCCATATTTCTTCCCTACATTCCCAGACTTTATTAATAGGAATGGGAAGACAAACGCAGCAAGCCTTATAAATACTTTGTTTAGGACACTGTTAGGGGTAATTAAGATTGGGACTGGGGTATTTGGGGGGGGCGGTCAGGTGAGGAGCAGAGAGGGTGACAGGAAGAAGGAACCTTCTTGTGGTTCAGGGATGAAAGGAAATTGCAGCATCTTTTGCTTTCTGTTTTCCCTAGAGGTGCCGGGGAGAAGGGGAATAAATTCTCCCCCAAATCTGCTGGCTGAGCCTTTCCTCTCCCCCTCCCCCTCACACCCACCTCCACCCCATCAACTCAGCCTTATGGTATGTGCATCTGTGCTTGCATTTTGGTCATTGTATCCTGCCTGCTGACTTCAGACGCCAAATGTATTTATTTATCATGAGGCTGACCTAGGATGAATGCTCCTGGAAAAGTGTCCACTATTCAAACTGTCACTTCCCCTCAACAGGCCGTGCATTATATTGACAGGCATACTTTCTGAGGCCCCTGAATGACGAGGATGGATGGAGAGCTGCCATAGCAGCCGGCACTGCCACCCTTGCTGAGTGAGTGCGTGGGTGAGTGAGTGAGTAGGTGGGTGAGTGAATGAGTAGGTGGGTGAGTGAGTGAGTGAGTAGGTGGGTGAGTGAGTGAGTATGTGGGTGCCCAAATTATCTACACCCTCACCCAGGAACACAGAAGCAGTGGGAGCCCAGACAGCATGGCTCAGGGTTGAGCGTCGGCCTATGAACCAGGAGGTCACAGTTTGATTCCCGGTCAGGGCACATGCCTGGGTTGTGGGCTCGATCCCCAGTGTGGAGTGTGCAGGAGGCAGCCGATTCATAATTCTCTCTCATCATTGATGTTTCTCTCTCTTTCTCTCTCCCTCTCCCTTCCTCTCAGAAATCAATAAAAATATCTTTAAAAATAAAAATAAAAAGAAGCAGTGGGAGCCAGGACTATGACAGCAGATATCACATGGAGACTCTCAGGGCTGCCTTGCTCAGTGACAAGCGATAGCAACCCCCCTTACCCCAGCCAGCCTTTCACTGGGCACATTGGAGGGGCACATTTGCATCTATCGATTAGAGCCAGCAGTGTGGAGGGCTGGAAAAGGGTGTGGTGTTACCCTTCTTATGAATGAAGTGCATGGGGCTCAAAGGACCACCGCTTTGGGCCAGGCAGACCTTGCATTGCATAGTTTCCAGCAATTACTCAGTGCAGCAACCATGAGGTTACCACTAAATGGTGCCCATGTCAATCTGGATAGAACCCACAAAGCAGATGGATTTTGGAGGAAAAAATACCAGAATCAAGCTATTAAACTCGAAGCATTTCTCTTGGTGCCCTGAAGAGACCCCACCTCAGTTTAAGTGGACTAAGGTAAGACTCAGACACTTGCAGATTCCCCAAGGCATGCTGGTCGAGCCCTCCTCCTGCAGTGATTTATTTCAGAGGCGGGGTGTTCGACAGGTACAACAGGAGCCTGAGAAACGCCCCAGCCCAGGTCTGTTTTGTAAAATTGCATCCATCGATTAGACCACCTAATGAAACGGTGCAGGGTAAATTAACTTCGGGGTTTAGGTGGCACCAAGTTCAAGTGGTTGGAACCCACTGAGCGATAAGAGTCTCTAAAGATTTTGTGTCAGGGCCTTTCCAGGATTCTGACTGAGGTTGCCTGCTCTGCTCCCTGGGGACCTGGAAGGCCAAGGAAAGGCCTTTCCCTGGGGCTGCTTGTCAGAGTTGGTAAGGTTTCGGGCAGTGGTTCATAAATAGCATGAGCCAAAAGCTCCTGGTGGCTGTTAAATCACGAATCCTGACCGCCCCCCCCCCCCCCCCCCCCCCCCGCCCGAGTTTCTTATTCAGGAGGTCTGAGGTGAGGCCAGACAATTTGCAAATCTAGCGAATACTCAGATGGCACTGCTATTGTTGGTCCCCACACCACACTTTGAAAACCAGGGTTTGGGGGCAGGAACACCTATGCCAGGGAAGGGCAGAGGGGGCAGGGCGGAGGTGCAGGTGAGAGCTTATGAGCCCAGAGTTGGGTCATAGCAGGAAGCTGGGGCCAGAAACAGGAAGTAAGGTCAGGAGTGGGATTCACATTTCTGAGGGCTTTCCTGTTCTTTTTGTTGTTGTTGTTCTTTTCTGTTTTTTGGGTCAATTTTATTTTACAAAATGAAGAAATTTTTAATTTTTTTCTACAAAATTGTTCCAATTTATCTGTGAAGAGTGACTGACTTAGTTCCCTTTTCTTCCAGGCGGGTCAATCCTCACAGGACCTGTGAGGATTCCATTTGGATACATGTCTACTCTTGAGGATGCCCTAGCCTTTCTCAGCTTCATCACAGCAACCCGGCTGCGCATGTCCCTCAGGCCACCCCCCCCGCCCCTCCCCGCCTCCAGGGAAGGATTTTCCTGTTCTAAGTTTCTGTGACTCTGAGAGTGCCAGTGAGCAAAGTGGGCCTGACAAACCAGGGTTCAGACCCCCACAGGTCAAGACTGAAAGCAGCAAGTGTCCAGAAGCCAGATATGGCTGGATTCTAGCTCAAGCCCCAACACGGAATATGCTGTGTTTCCTGCAGTCCATCCCTTTCCCTCTCTGGTCTTCCCCTCTCATGCCTCCTCTACGAAGAGGGAGTATGGCCCTAGATTTTCTCCAAAAGCCCTTCCATTTCTGATAGATGCCCGTGTTTCCCAAAGAGTACTCTGTGCAACCCTTGTTCTCCTTGAAAAATGGGCTTCATGAAAATGTTTGGAAACGTTTTCAAAACAGATGACCTCTCTTGGAGTTATAATTTATATTCACAAATGAAAGGCTCTTAAGGGTTCTGAATTTGGAAAACTTGTTTAACTTTATTTAACCCAGCATTCCCCAAACTTATTTGACCACAGAACCACAGAAATTGTTTTCCACTTAATACCTGTTAGTGCTAGGGTTCTATAGGACACACTTTGGGAAACACTGGCCAATGCCAAGGGCTGAGACAAGAGGCCGATGAATATGTCAGCATCTGAAGATGCCTGTACCCGAAGGTGTAGGCCACTTCCCCTCTTCTCTCTGCACCTTGGTGCACTGCGCATTCAGAAAACATCAGTTGAGTACCAGCCACATGCCGGGGACTAAGCTGGGCACTCAGCTAACACTAGGCAGACAGCTCCTGCTTTCAAGGAGCTCCCTGGCTGGGAGGCAGGGGACAGCCTAGGGGCTTCCTTGGCCTCGCAGGGAATGTTACGGATTCTAGCCACGCTTGGGGCTTTTTGTCTCTCCTTTCCCATGGGCTGTCATCCTTTTGTCATTGGTGTCACTAGTAGATTTGCTCTGTTCAGTCTCCTCTGCCTATAAAGCATACAAATATGTCCATTCATTCACTTAATAAAATACACAGAGCGATTCAGCTCCTCGAAGTGGAAGCTCTGAGTTCCCTGGGTGCCTCTGCTCCACCAGGGCTGCCCCGACCCTCTCAGCACCACCTCTGATCCTCCCGCACCCCCATTTTCTTGTCTTGGGAGTGACATGTTCTCTCTGATCGCTGGTTTTTCTTTCCCTGGGTCCTCTTCCCTGGGCTTTTGAAAGCAAAAGCCAGGACAAGCCCACTGTTTCTCTTTTTGCCGTCCCATCTCTTCCCCAAAGCATGCAGCACAGAACAGCTCGCTTGAAAGGGTAGGGGTTGGGGTGAGAAAAAGAGAAGGAAATATCCAGAATTGTTAAAAATTAATGAACACTTCAAATATGTTACTGTAAAACAGCAGCAATTTTAAAATATGCTCTTTTCTAAAGCACACAGGCCTCTGGATTGTGCTATAAGACGTCCCCTGATGAGCATCGGTGCTCTGTGAGGCCAGGATGTTAATGCCAAGATCATTCATTCATTCGTGAGCCAGAATAGACAACCGGATTGTTCCTTAAGAACAATTCTTGTCTTGCTTGCAGATTCTCTTCTGGCCCGCTGCCCTGCAGAGGGAGATGGCCATTCGTTTGGATTAAGTCTTGATTAGGCTTCTTAATTTTCATAAAAGGCAGTCAACCTGACAGTCCCCAGATTGACTTAAAATGTTGTTGTAAAAATTATTATTATTATGAAAGTAATATCTACTTATTACAAAAATGTTATAAAAAATGATTAATATAGAAAGTTAGTCTGCTATAATCGTACACACATACCACAAGATAACCACCTTTAGACACTAGATCTATGTTTATACAGATTTTCTCTTCACATCTTACTTCTTCAGTAATACTGATCAGCTTCATTCTTTGTAACAAAACATCATTGTTTCTTTTTAAAAATATATATATTTTATTGATTTTTTACAGAGAGGAAGGGAGAGAGATAGAGTGTCAGAAACATCGATGAGAGAGAAACATCGATCAGCTGCCTCCTGCACATCTACTGGGGATGTGCCCGCAACCCCGGTACATGCCCTTGACCGGATTCGAACCTGGGACCCTTCAGTCCGCAGGCCGATGCTCTATCTGAGCCAAACTGGTTTTGGCCATCATTGTTTCTTGATTATTTTTTTAAATAAATGATTTTTAAAATCTAAAAATAATACCAAATTATAGCAAGGAGGGCTTAGGTAAACTATAAAATTCTGTCTCCCAGTGTTCAACATTGTCACCAATTCCTTTCTTTTTTTTTTTTAAAGAGAAACATCGATTTGTTATTCCACTCATTTAAGCATTCATTGGTTGATTTTTTTTCAATCCTCATGAAGAATATGTTTTTATTGATATTTTTAAGAGAGAGAGAGAAAAAAAGAGAAACATCGATGGGTTGCCTTCCGTACGTGCCCCAATCAGGGATCGAACCCACAACCCTGGCATATCTGACAATGCTCTAACCAACTGAGCTACCTGGCCAGGGCTCACCAATTTCTTATGTATCCCTCCAGAAAATTTCTATAACCATGTTTTGTTTTGTTATTTCATTTTTTATCCAAGCAGGACATTACAATACCTACTGTTCTGCAGCTTGCTTTCTTCACCTATTAATGTCTTACACAACTTTTCCTCAGAGCATGTTCCATCTCCCTTGTTCCTGTTGATGACTGCATGGTATTCCACTGTACAGATGTGCTGTAACCTATATGTCTCAATCCAGTTCTCAGCCACACGCAACACCTGCACTTCAGGTCTTTGTCAGAAACAAGAGCCTCAAACTGTCTGCTGCCCATTCTCTAACATAAAAGCAGAGCTGAGAGAAACACTTTGCAGAGAGAATCATTTGTAAATGAGGTTGGCCTTAGTCCCTTCATCCTTCTAGTACGGGGGTGGGCAAACTTTTTGACTCGAGGGCCACAATGGGTTCTTAAACTGGACTGGAGGGCCGGAACAAAAGCATGGATGGAGTGTTTGTGTGAACTAATATAAATTCAAAGTAAACATCATTACATAAAAGGGTATGGTCTTTTTTTTTTTTCGTTTTATTCATTTCAAACGGGCCGGATCCGGCCTGTGGGCCGTAGTTTGCCCACGGCTGTTCTAGTATCTAGGTCTTATCCCATCCGTGAACTGCATAGTATTTAACCCACCTTTCCTGGGTCTCCCAAACAGCTGCCTTCACAAGCCACGCCCCTAACCATGAGGATGTCAACCACTGCATGGCCCACAGGAGGTCCGTGCAAAAAAAGTCTTGTTTCTTCTGAAGAGTTGACCTGCTTTTCCTTTAAGGACAATGTGACATTTGTAATGAACCATGTTTCTCATTTTCCTTCTTGCTTCGACTGCCTGGAAGCCCAGAGCCAAATTTCAGTAATCTCATAAACCTTTGTGTGCATATCTGCTTGCTATTTTTTTCCTTTCGTCTTATCTGTATAGTCTTTTATATAACTCCTGGACCTTTCTTTTTGAAGATCTTGATTTTTAATTTTTGAACTTTTCCTTTTTCTGTTTTGCTGAGGTTTCTTATTTTTGTTGCTACCCTTGAAGGTTACCTCTCTTTTTTTTAATTGCTGCATGAGCCTGAACACTAGAAAACTATTTTTGGAAGATGCTTTTCTGACATACCCCTTTCTGGTCCAATGCCTGCTGCTTCCCTGCTCTGTTGATGTGGAGAGGGTCAGAGGGTGCTGTGGAGACCACGGAAGCAAGATGGGGCAGCAGGTGGCCTGATTGGAGAGATTTGCAGCCCAAGGACATAGGACCAAAATTCATTCGAAATGTCTGGCTCCCTTGAAATGAAGTGTAGGGGCTGCTAGGCTGCTCAGCAGGGCTCAACTTATTGGGCCTTTTCTAAGTCTGTAAAGGGCCTCTTGTCCTAATAGGACGCCACTCCTGGGATTCGCTTGGAAACTGGCAAGGCCAACTGGGGACTCGACAATGCTTTCAGCCTCCGAGTCAGGCAGGACCCTGGATCTGCCACTGACTAAGGGGCAGGGGTGGCAGCCCTAGAATCCGGGGGGTTAGATGCTGTCCTGTCACCTACATGAGGAATGGCTGTGATAAAATAATAACCAGGAGCCGTAGGTGACCCAGTTTGAACAAAGGGGCTGAGGATCGATGCTCGGCAGCCGCTGCGCGCTTTGTGGGTCCTTTCGCTACAGCATCCTGTATTATATGCAAATCGCGGCGCCAACGTAAGGCCGCTTTTCATGTCAAGTGGCTTCTTTGAGCCTATGTGTTATATGTTACAGATCTTGGACAGTAACATTTTTCTTTTTAGTGCAAAGTTGCTCAAGGTTCATCTGAGACTCTTTTAAATTGCTGCTTTCAGAGGAATAACAATGTAAAATGACACGATGATGTATGGCCCCGTCCCGCCGACCAGGGCCGCAGCAGCCGCAAACGCCACCAAACCTCAGGGAATGAAGCGGTCTCCGGGGCGCCATTGTGCAATTGTCCCAACCGGATCATTTTTAATTAGTTGCAATTAATTTCAAGTGACAGCGCCCTGCAATATCAAGTCAGAGAGGCTCGGGTGCTTGGGCGGGGTTATTAGGAACAGACGGCTGGTGAGAGCGAAGCCAGAGGGAGGTCTCGTCACAGGGCTTCCGCCTACAGCAAGATTTCCCCGGAGTGGGCGGAGGGGACTTCTTCCTAATGATGCAAATGTTCCGATTCCTGCTGGGCTGTGTAGAGGCTCTGCTAGGTGGGCACTTATTACACCCCGGACCTGCGGACCAGCGTGTTCCGGCCATTATCTCGCTTCAGCCACACAAAGTGGCTCCGCCAGACAACCTGTGTTAGTGTGGGAGACGCAGGCCCTGAGAGGAGGGCTGGGGCAGGTGGTTTATTGGAGAGGTGACCCCAGGAGTGGGGAAGTGAATCCGGAAAGGGAGGGAAACGGATAAGGGTATGTTATTAAACGCATTAGCCCTGTGGGCACCTGGAGCTCACTCCCACTGGGGGACTCCGGGAGACAACCTAGAATGTACATCTCAGAGCCATCCCATGCACAGGATGAAGCAGCGAGGATAGTTATACCATGACCCTGTAGGTCCCTGGTGGAGGACTGCTTCTGAGATGCACCAGTGGTTGGAGAAAGCTCTCAGGCCAAAAAAAGCTGCAAATCCTGGCAGCTGGAACAGACTTCGAGCCATGACGTGATGAGGGCAAGGGGGTGGGGTGGGCACTGACAGTGTCGCTGTAACCTCAAGGATCCCTGCCTGTCCTAACGTCTTACAATGCCCACGATTCCCCTTGGGTGTCCCTCTAAGGCAGTGGTTCTCAGCGTTGGCTGCACATTAGAATCAGCTGGGAATCTTTTTAAAATCCTGATTTCTGGGCCTCATCCTCCAGAAATTCTGTTTCTTTGTTATGGGGTGGGACCACAACATTAGTGACAAAGAAACAGAATTTCCGGAGGATAAGGCCCAGAAATCAGGATTTTAAAAAGATTCCCAGGTGATTCTAATGTGCAGCCAAGGTTGAGAACCACTGCTCTAAGGCATGTACTGGGGGAGAAACAGGCAGGGAGGGTAAGTGGGGTGATGCTCCCGGGCTGGGAGCCTGGTAGAGGAGAGCTGAGAAGTCAGGTGGCCCGCCTCTCGGGGGCAGGCTCCCCCACCTGGCCTCACCCAAGTACCCCGGCGCTCTCGGACAGGCCATTGGGAGCTGAGCTCCTTTCCCTCCAGCCAGTGTGGACACTTGCCTGTGCAAACCTCTCTCATTTTGATCTTGGCATCTTTTCTCCTGCATCCAGGTTTGGATTCAGAATTCTTCTCAATAGGATTGCTATCGAGCAATGGTAGATGCACAAGAGAGAAAACCAAGAGAGTATCCCTCCTGAGCACCAGGTTCTCTAACCAAAATGTTCAGGGAGGACAGATTGCACAGCGACACCGTCACTCCTTGTCCCCCACCCAGCTTCTTCCTTGGGGCCAAGGGCTAATCTCCACTTCCAGTGCTCTCACGACTCTAAACAGTGGACTTGGAACTGGGATCAGGGCACTTGACCTCCACGCCTTGGCTTCTCTGGGGAGGTTAGGGGGGCATATATGCCACCACCACCACCACCACCACCACCACCACCCCCATGGCCACCCCACTCCTCACTCCTGTTCCCAATCCATCCTTCCTTGGTTAACCAGTCGGGAGGGAGTGGGAGCTGGTAAGACTTGGCCCTTTCTCAGGAGGAATAACAGCTCCAGCACACATGGATTGAGCACTTGCCATGTGCCGTACACTATTGTAAGCCTTTTCATACACTATATTAATTCTTTTCATTTTTACAGCCCAGTGAAGTCATATTATTATCCCCATTTTGGGGGAGCTGAAGCACAGAGAGGTTAAGTAACTTGCCTAAAACCACCCAGCTACTCAGTGGTGGGGCTAGGATAGGAACTTGGTCGCCCGAGTCTGGACCCCAGTGATAACGTCACCTACCTTAGGAATTCTGACACCCACTACATCCCCACTGAGTTTTGTTTCGTGCTTCCCCTAAACTGAAATACACACACACACACACACTAAATCCCTCTTTCCCCAAATGCAGCATGTGTCTGGCCTAACCACTTCTCTTTTTTCTGTCCTGAAAAAGCATAATTGGATTATTGCATCCATTTGGGGGACCCCTAGAAATAACCGGAGACCCCAGCATGTCTTGTTTCCTTCCAGGGCCCAAGCCCATTGTCCGCTCGGGTTAAGACACAGGGACCCTCATCCGGAAGGTGGGGTCCTCCTCCAGTCGTCACGAGTGCAGCACCCACCTCCGGAGGAGCTATGTTCCCCTTGGTCACCCTGCCTGGTGCTGTCACCCACTAACTTATGAAACCCTGCCTCTGGGTGGCTAGCCTTCCCGTTTACGAAGGATGCCTCTTCCCCTGCAGACGTCACTTGGAAACCACCATCTCACCACATCAGATTTTTTTCTCCAGTCCTCAACATGCCTGGCTTTGGACGTCCAATAACTTGTTTTTCAACAGTCCCAGAATGTGGGTGCCTTGTTGTGTGTTTTTTTTTTAGTGATTTCCCGTTAAGTTTTTTCCTAATCAATTTCCACTTTGCTGCGACTGTTGTGAACTTTCTATTCTAGAGTCTGGGTTGTCTCCATTAGCCCAGCTCTCTAGCTGCGTGAAGGGGCCGGGGGAGGGGGGAAAGGGAGTCCGGACTTTGCATTGCTTTTCTGTGGGTGCCCTTCTCTCATGTGTCCCCACAGGGCCTGGTCAGGGTCATACACGGCGACCACTTCAAGTCTGTCTTTGGGGAGCTTGCATATTTATTGGGACACTGTGACCCCAAAGGGCTTCATTTAACGGGGAAGAACAGCGGGCTTCAGGTGGGGCTGTGGCACGGAAGTGGCCGGACGAGGCTTTCCAGCGAAGTTGTTGAAGCTGGAATTCTCTGGACCGTAGCCCTCGGCCCATCAGACCCCAGCCTCCTTTTATTACCAGGTTTGTCACACCCCATTTGCTATCCCAGGATGGAAAGCAGAGATAATGTAACCAACCTAGCCACATAATTTTTAACAAATCAATATATTGACCAAACTGTAATATAAAGGAGAAATCAAAGGAAAGTAAGTTACCATAAAATAATACGTATTTCCATATGTAAATACTCAGCAGCAATGAACACATCGAATACTTACACCTAAATATAAAACCACATGATGGGACAGCCGTTGGTGCCTCCTGCCTCGGTGTGTGTGTGTCGGGGGGGGGGGGGGGGGGGGGGGCGGGGGGCGCGGGTGCTGGTGACTTACAGGGCCAGGAGTGACGTGCCCACACGGACAGCAGTTTCTGAAATGGTGAACAATTCTTGGTAAGGTTCTGTACCGAGCACAGCGAAGTCCCCCCTCCATCATCACAGGAGGTGCATTCCCAGAAAATTCCGTGTCTATTAAAGCCATGCAAAAACAGTCTGTGGTAATATGTAAGACTGAGCTAGTTTAGACCGGCTCATTGTCAACAGGCTTGTCCACCGGGACTGCTGTCAAGCCTGGGGCCTCTCTGATGGCTGTGCAGGCTGTGACTGTGCCCCCGGTTAGTTCATCGTGTAAGTGAATGGTGCCCCCTAGGGTTGTGGAGAACACAGCAACTTGCTGAGAATGTTGAGAGTGGGAGAATTCTTCATGGCCGGGGACTGGCCTGCAGACACATTACCGTGCACAGAGAGCATGCCTAGGTCCTCCCCACACATGCACATACACTGAATGCCAGCACTGTGACAGCAAAGTGCCCCCACACATGTCCAAACGCGCCCTTGGCCGCACAGCCCTGCCAAGAACCTCTCCTCACGGCTAAGGTGGCTCCAGCCTCTCCTCCCAGCGGGCAGTGCTCAGCCTCTTTTTGTCTTCTCTTGATTGCTTCATCCTTCATCCTCTCTTCCCACTCCTGCCCCAGCCCAGTCCTATGGCCTCATTCCTGGTCCAGTAGAGGTGTCCACCTGGGCTCCCTGCTTCTGGCCTCAGCCAGGGAGCCCTCCCAGCACTGCAGTGCAAAGCCCTGTCTCTCTCTGCCACTCTGCTCAGATTCAGCCCCCACACAACAGTGCTTCTCAGTCTGATCCCAGCTTTCCATGGTAATCGCTCCCCCACCCCCTTCCCATTCTCCAAGCCTCACCTCCTTCTGCTCTCACCATTCCCCTTCTTGGCCAAACCCCATCACGCATCCCACCACTGCCCCCATCTCTGTCCTTAGGTGCCACCTTATTTACCAGCCTTCCCAGATGTGCATGGGCAGAAGCAGTGGGCTCTGTCTTACCTGAAACTTCTTGTAGACCCATAACACCACTGTAGTGCGGTTTTCTCCCTCTGCATCAGAATCTCCGCAGGGCAAGGACCAGGACTTACTGCCTTAAGGCCCTGTATGCACATTACAGTGCACGTTACAGTGCACAGAGTCCCACACTGGAGATCCAAGCAGCTTGAGGTTAGGTTGCAGGTACGGCTAACCTAGGAGGGGCACGGATTCCCAGTGGGCTGCTGGGAACCACGTGGCTTTGTGAAAGGAGACTGACTTGAAGCAGTGGTGGCTCATCAGGTTGCACACAGTATTTGGACAAAGAGTGAAGGCTGGTGCTATCCTGGGGCAAGAAAGGATGGCAATGTGGTTTCCCAGGTGAGAGCAGAAGTGAAAGAAGTCCTGAATCCACTCTGTTGGGAGGTGGTTGGTGCTGCCACTTCCCACCAGAGAGGGAGAAGAGCGGTCACGAGCTTTGGAGAGAGCACTGGCCTGGGAGTCCGAAGGCCTGGGTTCGAGTGATCAGTCTTGCTGCCGTTCCTATAGAAGCACATGGTGCCGGGTGGCCCGCCTTGCCAGGAGGTCCCAGCAAGAAGGAATTTCACTAATTTGTCTCTGGTTAAATTAAATTCACACTATTACTATTTGGCCTCATTTTTACTTATTTTTTAAACTATTTTATCTTATTTGTTTACAATATACATAAAAAAATCTATTACCAGATTGTAGATACAAAATAATTAGCCATTTACATCTAATAAGCATTAATATTTCAAGAAAAATTATTTTAAATATAATAATATTACATACAATAAACATGAATATATTTTTTAAAGATTTTAAATATAATATTACCAAAAATAGTAAAATATCACAAAAGTTGTAGGAAATATTAAAAATCTGCTAATAACAGGATTACTTCTATTATATTCTAAAACTAGAGGCCCGGTGCACAAATTCGTGCACCAGTGTGGTCCCTCTGCCTGGCCTGTGGGATCAGTCTGAAATTGGCTCTCCAACATCCCCTGAGGGGTTCCAGATTGCAAGAGGACACAGGCCAGGCCAAGGGACCCCACCAATGCACAATCAGGGCAAGGGGGGGGACACAGAAGGTTGGCCAGCTGGGGAGGGACTGTGGGAGGGCTCCAGGTCGTGTCCAGCCTGTCTTGCTCAGACCCGATAGGCCGGAACCCAGCAGCAAGCTAACCTACCAGTCAGAGAGTCTGCCCCCTGGTGGTTAGTGCACATCATAGTGACTGGTCAACTCTCTGCCCACTGGTGGACAGTGCACATCATAGCGAGCATTTGAGCAGCCTTAGCATATCATTAGCATATTACGCTTTGATTGGTTGAACGGCTGACTGGTTGACCAGACACTTAGCATATTGGGCTTTTATTATACAGGATATTTTTTCCTTTGGCTCTATTTTTGTTTATCAGTTTATGTTGTTCATTATATTCCACAAATGAGTGAGATCATGTGATATTTATCTTTCTCCAACTGGCTTATTTCACTTAGCATAATGCTCCCCAGGTCCATCCATGCTGTTGCAAATAAGAGTTCCTTCTTTTTTACAGCAGCATAGTATTCCATTGTGTAGATGTACCACAGTTTTCTAATCCACTCACTTGTTGATGGGCACTTAGGCTGTTTCCAAATCTTAGCTATGGTGAATTGTGCTGCTATGAACATAGGGGTCCATATATCCTTTCTGATTGGTGTTTCTGGTTTCTTGGAATATATTCCTAGAAGTGGGATCACTGGGTCAAATGGGAGTTCCATCTTTAACTTTTTGAGGAAACTCCATACTGTCTTCAACATGGCTGCACCAGTCTGCATTCCCACCAGCAGTGCACAAGGGTTCCTTTTTCTCCACAACCTCTCTACCTCTTGTCGTTTGTTGATTTGTTGATGATAGCCATTCTGGCATGTGTGAGATAGTACCTCATTGTCATTTTGATTTGCATCTCTTGGATGATTAGTGACTTTGAGCATGTTTTCATATGTCCCATGGCCTACTGTATGTCCTCTTTTGAAAAGTGTCTATTTAGGTCCTTTTTTTGGCCTCACTTTTAAAACATCAGTCTCGCTAAACATCTCCTGCACCTCCCTCCTAATCCAGATATAGCCTAACAATGTGGCTTCCCATGCATTGTGTTCTTAGAATAGGCTATATATATTATTGTAGAATAGTATCCTATATTATTATCCAAAGAAAGATGCCCTTTGCTCAGTATGTTACCCTATCCTATGCCAGGCTAACTTATGTTCTCTGCTTACTCTTATCCTGTACAGAGCTTCCCCCTTCACTTCTGCCCCCATTGTCATCTCAGCAGGTGCTGGGAATGGAGAGGGGATGAGGCCAGTAGGGTCCGTGAAAGGACTGCAGAGAACATCTGTCCTCCTGTCCACCAAGCTTCCTCTTTAGAAAGGTGCCTCCATATTCACCTCACACTGGGTCCTAGGTCCCACCTTATTCTCAGGGCTCCCACCTCTCCTGTATCCTCAGACCCTCCTTTGCCAGATTACTAGGGCACCATAGGAAACTGAATGGGGCAGGCCTGGCAACAGGGAGGTGTGTGTGTGTGTGTGTGTGTGTGTGTGTGTGTGTATATGGTGTGTGTGTGTGTGTGGTGTGTGTGTGTGGGGTGTGTGGTGTGTGTTTGTGTGTGTGGTGTGTGTGTGTGTGGTGTGTGTGTGGTGTGTGTGTGTGTGTGTGTGTGTGGTGTGTGTGTGTGTGTGTGTGTGCACTCTGGCAGATGTTACTGCTGCTGCTGCTGTGGTCTGGCAGGAAAGCAGCTACTTAAACCCCTCAGTGTCGCTTCATTGCGCCCAGGAAGGGGGACTTGCCCAAGGCTAGGAGCGGGTACGGGCGCTGGAAGTGGAATGGGGAATTTGAAGAGGGAGGGCTCTAAGATTTCCTTCTGGCCATTTTGAATGAGACCAGGTAGGGGGACAGGAAGGGGGAGCCCTGATTCCCAGCTGAAGCTGAGCAGCGGCCTCCCACCCCCACACAGGGCCTGACTCTAATGTCTTCTGATGGGACAGATTGGTGAGCACGACTATTAGCTGGGCGACATCAAAAGGCATTAATCTCTGGCTCCAGAGCAGGCCAGCACCACATTAGTGCCTTGCACCCAGTCATTATTAAGACTTTAGCCCAAGGGTGTAATAAATGTTTTATGGCATGCAAACCAAGGTAATGGAATGCAAATCCCATAATATAGCCATACATTTATTTTCTAATGGAGCAAATGATGATGTATTTTATCTAAGAGGAGCTACTGATAGGGTCTGCTTGGGAAATGCGAAGTTAGGGACCCAAAGGGTGAGTGGGTGGCCCTCCTTGGTGGGGGCTGGGGTAGCGACGGGTGGGAGCCATGTTGGGACTTCTCAGTGACGGTCAAGCTTCAGTGCTCAGTACCTTCCAGACAAGCCCATCACTCTTGTCCTCACGCCCCCAAATTCCCTCCTTTTGGGGCATAAATCGAACATTCCGAGCCTTAATTACACCCCCTTTGCAGAGTGCCCCTCCTCCCTCAAGCCCCAACCCCATCCGGAGCTGCATACCAATAAGCTACTCCGCTCATATTGGCTTTCCAAAAATATGGCCGCATTAAGGTGTGAGATGTTAATGGGATCGAGGGGCGCAGGGCTATTTCTCCAGCCGAGTTAGGACTTGGCAGTGGTGCTGTTTTCATTAAGAAACCAACATTGTTCAGTTGCAGCCCTGGGCTGGTGGGGAGGCCCGTTGGCTACCCAGGGTGGCGGCAGCCTTGAGATGGGCCTTGGGCAGCGGAGCGTCCCAGGTCTTTCTGACTGCTATTCCAGTTGCCCAAAAAGAGTATGGGCTTCTTCATTCCCCCGTGCCCTCTCTTGCCCTCCCCAGGCCGAGGCACAGTACCCCGCCTAACCCTTACTTGCCCTGACTCTATCCCAAAGGGAAAAGTGGAAAGAGGCCCATGTCTCCTTGGCCCACCAGTGAATTGGGGGAGAGAAAGGGTGGCTTCCAACTGGTTCCTGTACCTAGAAAGCTGGGGACTCAGGGCCGGGATTAGCAACAGAAATTCTAAGGAAACTGATTTATACAGAAGAAAAGCATGAACTGTTTGCTAAGTGAAAGTTCAGGGGTTTTCAAGCCTTAGGCTGGGCTGGATCCAGTCACCCAATGTCCTGATACTGATGTCTAAGGATCTGTTCTGTACCTAGACTTATAGGGACACCGGGAAGTTCAAGACCTGTCCTTGCTTTCAAGGTACTGATAATCTAACTGGGGAAAGGACAAGCATCTGAAAGGAAATTATCAATGTCAGGTAGTACATGGTTTAAGGATCACCTGAGTGGTATATCTGAGGGGTTCACAGTTTTTGTAAGATTTCCGGGTGGCCGAGGCAGAGGGTGGGGGGGGTGGGGGAGTGGGGAAGGGGAGCCATTGAGAAAAAGGGAAGGGAAGTGAAAACCAATGTGCGAGAAGAATCTTGGTGGAGATATTGCTATGAGCTGGAGGTGTTAAAGGCCCCTTAAAATTGAAAAGGCAGGACAGGTTCTTCCCCCAGAGAACTCATAGTAGGTGCTCAATTCACAATGGCTTCTAAATGCCCTGAAAACAATGCTTGTTCGCAGAGGGCTGGGACTAGATCTAGAATTGGCACTTCAATTCTTGGCAGTGCTTTTGCTCTTCTAACATGCCCTCTTGTTTTATAGAATAACATTAACACCAATAATAATTAATTGCGACATTATATCAGGCCCTGTGCTAAACACTTCATTATCTCATTGAATCTTAAAACGACCCTGAGAGGAAAGCACCTTTATGGTTCCCACTGAGGAATAATAATGAGGAGACAAATCTCTGAGTAGGTC
Organism: Myotis yumanensis; assembly: GCF_028538775.1. Taxonomy (NCBI): domain Eukaryota; kingdom Metazoa; phylum Chordata; class Mammalia; order Chiroptera; family Vespertilionidae; genus Myotis; species Myotis yumanensis. The sequence continues at coordinate 45,726,287 of NW_027223764.1, read as the reverse complement.
TCGCCCAAGTGAGTAAGAGCTGGGATTGTAACCGGATCTTTCTGTCTCTAGAGCTCATCCTACACAGTCTGTCCCTCCAAATAGAGGTAACAGAGGTCAGAGAAGTAAGGAGCTGTATTGAAGGACACACAACCAGTTGCTGTGGTCAAGGGGGAGCCTCTGGCTCCAGGTCACTGCTGTCTCCTGAGCCACAGTGAGCAGCTCTTGGTTTTCACTTGTGTTTATTTTCCTGGTAGGAGTCTCCCCAACTCTGAGTACCTGGCTCTCAGTCTACCTTCAACCAGTCTGTGCTCAGGAAGAATGTCATCTCATCCTAAGATAAGTCAAATCCTGGATGAACACAAATAAAGTAATAGCCGTAAATCGATCGGGTGTCCCAAATGATTCTGAGTCCACCCCAATTTGAAGATTCTCCATTGTTTATCTGCGCCTAAGCCTCTATTCAAACACGGATGCTGTCGGTTGATTACCCTTTTGAAGAATACTTGGGCTGGAATGAGTTGCACTGGATTCTGCTCTGGTTTAACCTGGTAAAGCCCCAGAACAGGCCTTTATGGAACATTATCCTTTTTTTTTTTTTTAGGTTTTATCTTTTATTTTATTTTTTAAAATTTTTTATTGATTAAGTTATTACATATGTGTCCTTATCCCCACATAACCCCCCATTCCCCTCGACTTATGTCCTCAACCCCCTGTTGTCTGTGTCCATTGGTTGGGCCTGTGGTTGGCAAACTGCGGTTCTCAAGCCACATGCGGCTTTTTGGCCCCTTGAGTGTGTCTCTTCCTAAGCCTTAGGAGTACCCTAATTAAGTTAATAGCAATGTACCTGCCTATATAGTTTAAGTTTAAAAAATGTGGCTCTCAAAAGAAATTTCAATCGTTGTACTGTTGATATTTGACTCTGTTGACTAATGAGTTTGCCAACCACTGGGTTAGGCCAATACGCTTGCATATAAGTCCTTTGGTTGATTTCTCCCCCTTACTCCCATCCTCCCACTGAGGTTTGACATTTTGATTGATGCTGCTCTGTCTCTGGATCTGTTTTTGTTCATCAGTTTATGTTGTTCATTATATTCCATAAATGAGTGAGATCATGTGGTATTTATCTTTCTCCAACTGGCTTATTTCACTTAGCATAATGCTCTCCAGTTCTATCCATGCTGTTGCAAATGGTAAGAACTCCTTTTTTACCGCAGCATAGTATTCCATTGTGTAGATGTACCACAGTTTTCTAATCCACTCATCTGTTGATGGGCACTTAGGCTGTTTCCAAATCTTAGCTATGGTGAATTGTGCTGCTATGAACATAGGGGTGCATATATCCTTTCTAATTGGTGTTTCTAGTTTCTTGGGATATATTCCTAGAAGTGGGATCACTGGGTCAAATGGGAGTTCCATTTTTAGGTTTTTGAGGAAACTCCATACTTGGAACATTATCCTTTAAGGCCCAGAGAATGAGCCGAGCTCACCTCTGGGGGAGGAAAGACAGTAGCAGTCGCCTCTGAATCCTCCATGCTGGATCTGGAGACATGGATGTGAACACTCAGCAACCTGAACAGGTCTAGGATGAGATGAGAGGAACCTGAGTGCAAGATTTAAGGAGACATTCACTCTCAGAGTCACGCCAGTGCAGGCCTTAATAGGAGTGCCCTAAAATTATGTGCTCCAGGCACCTCTTTTGCCAAGGCCTGACCCTTAATTGCCCTGACTCTATCCCAAGCAGGAAAGTGGAAAGAGGCCCCTGTCTTCTTGGCCCACCATTGAGTTGAGGGAGAGAAAGGATGGCTTCCAACTGGTCCCTGTACCTAAAAAGCTTGGGACTCAGGGCCTGGATTAGCAACAGAAATTCTAAGGAAACTGATTTATATAGAAGAAAAGCATGAACTGTTTGCTAAGTGAAAGTTCAGGGGTTTTCAAGCCTTAGGCTGGGCTGGATCCAGTTTTTTTCTTTCCATCTCTCAGCTCTGCTTTCTTTCAAATTCTTCCTGGGCACAGACTAGCGGAAGGAGACAGAGGGTCACTTGGGCCTGGGGTACCATGCGCACATAAAAACCAGCAGGTGCGTATTGTGGTGCCTGAGACAGCGTGGCCTGCAGCCAAGCCAAAGGCTCTCCTGCAGGAAGGAATGAAGTCATTCTAAGGCTGCAGGAAGGGATGGCTTCACTGTAAGGCTCAGGAAGCATCTCTCGAGCGAGGGCAAGATGGTGGCTAGCTGCTCCAGGCCTACCTCTGGCGAACCCCATGGGGGGAAAAAGAGCTTGTTCCCAGTAAGAGTGGCAGCACTAGCTTCTATTCGCCCAGCTCCGGTCCCATGCTCATCACTGAACTAATCACCATGGTTGGGGCGCTGACCTGCTCTGATTGGCTAGTTCTAGTCCTGGGCTGATCCCTGTGGACCCCAGACATTCAACCCCTTTGAAACCACACAGACTTAATGAAACAGAGTGGGTTCCCCCAAGGAGAATCTGGGTGCTCTTGGAGGAGAGATGGGTGCTGAGCAAACTAAAGAGTGGTCGGTCAATCAAGAGTTGGAGACCCCTCTGAAACCCCCGCCGCACCAGACCTTCTCTGGGGGCCCACAGCACCTGCTACCCAAATCTGCATAATTTATGAACATCTTCTGGGAGCTTTCCTCAGGCTTCTTGCTCTCTTTGGCCAGCTAACCCCATCCCCTAAGGGACTGGCCAATGACTTGTGCATTACAGTCACTCAGTAAGAATTTGCTGACGTTATGAAAGAATGAATGAGGAACTGTGCTGGGGCTGGGCCCCAAACTTTTATTAACTGTGAGGTTAAAAGCTATCGAGGGTCAGGAGCACCACAAAGGGGCAGAGGGAGTGAGTCAATTAACACCTGCCTTTTTATTTCCAAATCGAATTGTTGCATGAGGTTTAGGGATGATGTAACCACTCGGCAGTAGCGTCGGGGTAGGATTTATGAGCCATGGTATGTGGAGCGATGGTTTGAGGAGGCAGCTGGTGAGAGGCACTTACCCTGCCTGCCCTTGCTTGGAAGTCTCCCTAAAATAACGGTTATAAGGCATGAAGGTACCATGGCAGTTATAAACCTGTCCCCCTGCACCGATGGTGAATCTGAGTGGAGTCACTTTTTCCTAGGCTGGTGTAGAAGGCTGCTCAGTTCAGGCATGGCTTCATGCTAGAAAGGAAGAGTGGAAATGTCGGGAAGTAGATGGGGAAGGGTAGACAGGACAGGAGATTAACTCGGCCTTGGGTACCAGGAATGGGACATGACCCCATTGGAGACTTCTTAAGTTGGTTTGCATCGAGTAGGGATTGGTATTAGCAACACGGAGAGTCTATTTGCTAATGTCCATTCATTGTCTCTTACCTTAAAGGAACAGGATTAGCCTCTGCTAGAAATTTCTGGGAATGTGGCTGGTGTGGCCGGACTCACTGACCGATCCATGGTCTGCTGTAGGCTTGGGAAGGAGGAAGAAAGCAGGCTTCCCCTCCAGCCCTCCTACCAGTGCTTGGGTCTGAATGATGGATTTTCAACTGGGTCATTAAATGCTGATTAAAGTACTAGAGAAAAGAACAGGAGAAAAAACACATCGAGTGTTGTACATACACACACACTCCCACCCCAGGCCCCCCTTCTCTTTTCTCAAACTGCCTCGAAGTTTGTTCCAACCCTCCATTGGAAATGCTATAAAAGGCCAGGTTAATTAAGTCCTATATATTACCAGCGCAAACACTTCCAACTTTATTCCGGTGGCTCCATGAGTGAGAAGGAGGCCAGGCCAGGTCCAGGCAGCTCAGGGTAATAAAACAGAAGACTCAATTACCTTGTACATTTGCAGTTTTTATAAAATCATTTAAAGTTCTCCCAATGAAAATCACAGTGGAGAGGGATTGGAATCCTGAAATCCAGCAGGAGCTTAGGGAACCAGGGACTTTAAAGCAGCCACGGGTAAGAAAATCATGTTGGCCACCCCCCTACTGCTGGGCAGGGAGGCCCCCTCCATGGGGAAGCTCACAGCAAATTATGGAGGAAGGAGAAAAGAAAGGGGACTCCCCAAACAGGAACTGAATGTCCACTGGGTTTGGAGTCCTATGCTGGGGCTTTACACAACCCATTTCCAGATGAGGAGACTGAGGCAGCAGAATGAGTGTTTGGTACCCTACGAAAGGCACCCAACACCCAGAACCTGCTAGACTCTGATTCCTGCCCCTCCCTTTAAGCTACCAGGCCTATTATCTGCATAGCAGTGTCTCTGGAGTCCATGGTCTGGATTCAAATTCCAGTCCCACCACTACCTAGCTGTATGCCCTTGGGAAAATTATTTAACCTCTCTGAGCCTTAGTAAGTAGTCTCCTCATCTGTGAAAACAATTTTAGGACCTTCCTCACAGCACTGTTAAGAGGATGAAATAGGACAGTGTATAAAGTAGCCCAAAGCCCAGACTATAATACTTACAGGTGATTGTTGTGATTATTACACTATCAGCGTGTCATGACCAGCTCATTACACTTTCCAGGGTGGTATCTAGTGAACCAGTTACACTTTAGCACATGAGTATGAACTAGTCATGCTCACGTGCTAAAGAAAAAGGTTAGAGGCGCTCTCCCAGCTCCGTCCTCTATACCACAGTGACCTAATTCACAAATAGATTCTCCCATTTCTGAGAATCTCCAAAGGGCAAGAACATCCTTCCTACTGAGGAATCCTGTTTATTCCCATGGTTGAAACAAAAATAAGAGCTATATATAAGTAAAAAAACCTTTTTTTTCCCAGTAAATAGAAACTGCTCAGTATGCCTGCTCTTTCAGAAATGGGAATATAACACTTCAATTCAACAGCAGGCCCCGGTGGGAGAAATTATTCCCTGGGCTGTAGCCACAATGACCCAGAACAATGTTTCCCAGAAGGCTGGGAAGAATTAAGCCCAAAGTCCCCTCATCTTGAGCAAATCTCTCGGGGTTTTGGGGGAGGACCTGCGTGGGGGTGGGGCTGGAAGGCTGTGCAGCCGGGGCCATGCTCCAGAGGCAGCGCCTGGCACCAGGTAGACACTCTGATCACTGTGTTGACCAGATGAATGGCATTATAGGTCACACCTGGGCACCTCGGAGGTCCTCCTGTGTGGAGGAAGAGCTTCCTCTGAGCTGGGCCCCTGCGGCACACTGTGTTTTCCGAAAAGGAGCACAGCAATATTTCCAGTCCCACCTGCTCCTCTAGGACTTTGACGCTCCCCATCAAGAAGTGGCGTCTATTTTTCCTCCCTTTGGAATTAGGGAGGATCTGGTGGCTAATCTCAACAAGTGAAATGTCACAGATACGACGCTACACAACCCAGAAAGCTATGTCGTAAAAGGCAATCTGGCTTTCACCTGGCTCTCTGTGCACAGGAATCTAGCCACCATGTTGTGAGGAAGCCAAAGCTGTATGGGGAGGCCACATACAGCTATGCCGACCAAGAGCCCCAGCTCAGGTCCCAGCCAACACCCAGCACCAGCCCCCAACCACCAGAACGTGCCTTCAGATGATTCCAGCCCCCAGGGGGTGAGTCACTGTGAGCCTTCAAATCGTTCAGATGAGGCCCAGACAGCGTAGAGCAAAGTCAAGGCATCCCTGCTGGACCTGACCTGAATCCCTGACCCACAGAGTCTGAAAGCATCATATATGGTTGTTTTGCACCACAACGTTTGGGATAATTTTTAATGTAGCGAGAGAGAACCAGAATAGAACCTCTCCCTGCTCGGCTCAGCTCTGGGGGCTCCTAAGTAAGAGGGACAGTGACCAACTGAAAGACCTCCAAGCATTGTAATCAGGGTGGGAGGGACCTAGATGCGGAAAGCCAGAGATGGCGGCCAGAGTGGAGAGAGCATTCCCTCCAGAGCTCCCTTCTCCGAGGAAGCTGCGGGCTGGTTCTGGGCAGCCGTGTGGGGAGCAGGAAAGAAACAGGCTTTGGGGTCAAATGGGCCCTGTCTTTCCTTCCTCTCCTCTCACTAACGCTGACGCGGACAAGTCAGTCCACTTCCCTGAGTCGCAGATGGGGATAATAACGACTCTCTTGCAGGCTGATATAGATTAAATAATGTCAGGATAGATAGATGACTTGCGGGCACATAGACCCTTGATACATATTTTCAGAGAAGGTCTTCAGGTTACCCATTCGAATCTGCAAGTAACTAGGAGGTGTTTATGAAACGATGCTGCAGGGTATCTCTTCTGGGTTAAGGGCTGGAGGAGAATTAAAGTGTAACTCTCCTTGTCTCAGGGCTTTAATGTGGTGGAAATAGATTTAAGGAGGTACATGTGGATCGAAGTCTCGGCTTTATTAATAGTAGCAGATGCCTAATAACTGCTAAAGGGAGGGCTGCATTGGAGCCTGGCATTTTTTCTGTGAGGAGATGGTTAATTGAGGATTCAGAGTCTTATTTAGGCTTTTTATTCTTTCTTTAAAATATGTTCTTATTGATTTTAGAGAATGGAAGGGAGGGAGAGATAGAAACATCAATAATGAGAGAGAATCATGATCGGCTGCCTCCTGCACGCTCCTCCTGGGGATCGACCCCGCAATCCCAGGCATGAACCGTGACCTCCTGGTTCATGGGTCAACGCTCAACCACTGAGCTACACCAGCTGGGCTAAGCTTTCTATTGTTTTATCAGTTCGGTAATTTGTGTTTTTCTAGGGCCTTGTCCATTTTATCTCAATTTTCAAATTTATAAAGTTGTTCAATTGCCTATTTTATTCAATCATGGAGTCCTTCTTTCTATCAAACCCTCAAAACTATGCAGCCGGTCACTCCATGTGCTCGTGTCTAGTGGTCACAGAGGTGGTGTTTTTGCCACCACTAGTGCAACAACCTGAACAGCCCCCAGGCACACTTTCCCGGACCTCCCAGGGTGGAGTGGCAAAGGCACCCGGACATTAGCACGTTAGAACTGCTGCCTGAAACTCACCCAGAAAGGTCAAGGGAAGGCCAGAATCCTCCTCAGCCTGGGCTCCCACAGACAGCTCAAATGTGCCCTCGGGTGATAAGAGTCTGGGGCTGACAGAGCCATCCCCTCCCCCCTCCAGGGTGTAACTCCTGCACCTTCTCCTTTCCTCGCTGGTGGCCCAAGCCAAGCAGGCTCTGTGACCTCACCTGGCAGTAGTCGTGCATGGTCCACTCTCACCTCTGTGGCTGGTTTATTCCCCCGACCCCCCACCCCGAGGACAAGCAGCATCTGGCAACCTGGGCTAAGGGCTGGGACCTGGAGATGACAGGGAAGCTGATGGGGCAGAGAGGAGGTGTTGATCTCAGGCTGACCTGTGTTCTCATGCTGAGGTGTGAATGGATGGGTTACCTCAGCGATGGCTTCAGTGAGGTGCCCGTTAGGGATGTATCCCACTGTCCATCTTTCCCCACAAAGCCCCCTTCCTTCTTGACGGTTCCAGAGAAAATATAAAGGATAGGACTGGTGGCTGGTGCTCCGGAGCCCTTGTCTCCTGGGGAGGCCCTGGCTTGCAGCCCCCTCTCCATCTGCCTCCTCGGTTGGTCCTTCCTGCTACCTTGCAGGCCCCTCCCCAGAAAAGCAGCTGTCCCTGAACTCTGCCGCCCTCCAAGGGTGGCTGCCCCGAGGGCCTGGAAGCGTTGTCCTCCATCTGGTCACCCAGCTGAGGCAGCAGAGGACACAAGCAGCTGCTGGGCCTGTCTCGGGGTCAAAAATCCCTGCAGACTCAGTCAGGCATTGGCTTCTCAGCCAACACTGGAACCTGACACTTTGAGAGAGACATGGGTGCCCAGCTGGGCACGGAAGGGGTTAAAGGGACAGGGGAAAGATGAGAGAACACGGGGGCTCGGGCACTGCTGCAAAAAAAGCTAGCCTGGTGCTTGGATAATTAGAGCTGAACATCAGTAAACAATGCCTTGTCCCCTCATTAAGGACAAATCTGTATGTATAATGTGCCTATTTTCTCTTTCATTAACTTATAAACGGCCACTACTTTCAAGCCATTGAACCAGCAGTTTTGACTTGCCTGTCAGCTCCCGGTCTGACGTGTCTTCTCTCCTACACAGACAGCGCTGCCCACCTCAGCACATCGCTCCCATGGGGAGAGGCGGGGGAGGGGGGTGCTCCTCTAAGATGCCACAGAGGAGCTGCAGCAGCTTCCCTTCCCCAAGGGAGTGGGTAGAGTGTGTGAGGGCAGGCCCCAGGCCCTCCTCTGGTGACTCACTCTCCTCCTACACATTGCTTTGTCTGTGCCCTTGAGTAGCTTGAGAACCCTGGCCCTTGGGAGCCAATGGCACGCATCCCTTAGAGAATGTGGCCAATGGCACCCATCCCTTAGAACGCCCAGCAGCACCCTGGGATTGGAAATCCCAAAGCGGGGACATCAATCTGCCCTCTGGAAACTTACACCCGGTGGGGAGAGCAGCACCGGAAAGAAGAGGTGCCGCAGGAGAGTTTTGTGCAAAGTGGAACTCAGGAAGGCTCCCCACATGTATGTCTCCTCCATCAGTCCGGAAACTTCCCTGGGAATTGACATAATGTCTCCCTCATCAGGCTAGGTGCTTCAGGGGATACTGACCAGGTCCCTCCCATCAGACTAGGAGATCCCCTGGAGGCAAGACCAGGTCTCTTCCATCACACAGCAGATGCCCAGGATTAGGAATTATTGCTCCTATTAGACTGAAAAATCAGTTCCAGGGCAGGACCTTGTCTTCCTGTCTTTCTCTGGGTAGCCTCCCAGGACCCTGGATAAGAAGAGCTTCCTTGCATCCCTCCCTCTTGGAGCTCAAAGTGTACCCCAAACCTATGCAAGGACTCGAGAGGGGAGGGGATGGTGCCAAAGGAGGAGACAACACAATGCCTGTCCTCAGGAGCCCCCATGGGCTTTTCAATTTTGCAGTGAACTGATCCATACAAAGCAACAGTGAGATAAGGAAAGGAGGGCTAGAAAGAACACTACTAAATGAGCACCCACTTTGAGGTGACAGGCATTTGCATTGCCTGTTCAGTTATCCCACGTAAGAGCTCACAAGCACAGGAGGCAGCTAATATTCCCCCACTCCACAGATGGAGAACTGGAGACTCAGAGAGGGGAAGCAAGCCACTCAAGGTCACACAGTCAGTCTGTAGTGGAACTGGGAGTTCATCAGTCTGCCTGGCTCTACCATAAAGAACAGGCTCGTTCCACCACAGCCAACTGTCACCTCGGGTGAGTGAAAAAGCCCTGTGAGCAGTAGAGGCGAGAGGAGAAGGGGAAGAGCAGTGAGCCTGGAGGAGTCAGGCCTGGGGAGAGAAGCTTCGGCAGGACCCGGGCTGTAAGAAGATCTCAAGAGGCCAAGGGCACTGTGAGTCATCTGATAGTGAAGCTGACAGCCCCACTTCTTCTTCTTCTTTTTTTTTTTAATATATTTTTATTGATTTTTACAGAGAGGAAGGGAGAGGGATAGAGAGTTACAAACATCGATGAGAGAGAAACATCAATCAGCTGCCTCCTGCACACCCGCGACTGGGGATGTGCCTGCAACCAAGGTACATGCCCTTGACCGGAATCGAACCTGGGACCTTTCAGTCTGCAGGCCGATGCTCTATCCACTGAGTCAAACCGGTTAGGGCAGCCCCACTTCTGACTCCCACCTGTACCTGGCTGGGCGGGGACAGCAGAGAATACTCAAGGACCTTGCTCATACACTCAGTTATTCCTCAAAACTGCCATCCCCTCATAATACTTTAACTTTAGAATGACTTCTGATGGGTGCTGGGTTGTTCCACTATTAGGACATTATCCTCAAGATCATGAGCGTTAGCATGGTTAGTAATTTCAAAGAATTGAAAACAACCTGAATATCCATACACAAGAGAAAGGGAAAGTAAGATGTGGTCTGTTTGTGTGTGGAATGCTCTACAGCAGTTGAAGGGAGTGAAGTAGACTCACATGGCCTTGACATGGCTAAATCTCTGAGACATTGTTGAGTGTGATATCACTTATATATAAAGAGAAATGCCCAAACAAAGTGCTTTCAATGGCTACATATTGTACTAGAAGGGTCTGTAAAATATGCATCAAACTGATAACAATGGTCACCTCCAATTGGGAGCAGCCATAACTGGGATGGCAGGTGATCAAAGGAGACTTTGGCCTTGACAGGGCGACCACCTGCCGAGGTTTGCACAGAATGGCTCTGTCTTCTCTGTTGCTGCCTTTAGTTATTAAGTGAGGACTTACTGTATACGTAAAGTACTTAGAACAGGGTCTGGCATGTAGTAAGCACTGCATGTTAGTCGTTGTAACTAATAACAGCACTGCCTTTCACTCTCAAAAGTGTTCAGTTGGGGGTGATAAATTACATAATTACCCTATTCATCTGTAGGGTTTCATTTTTTACAAAAAGAATATCAATTGATGACTTGTGTCACTTCTAGGAGCACATCAGGTAGAAGGTAAAGTTCTCTTCCCCCTGCAGGCCCCCAGCCCCACACCTCAGAGTTATCTGTTGTTAACAGTTCTAGCATCCTTCCTGAAACTGTAAATCTGTATATAACCATGTAATGTTAAAACACAGAGAAAGACATACAGAATTATACAGTATACACTGTGCTGAAACGTACCTTTGGGGAAAGTACTTCATGACTCTTTCTCAGTTGCCTGGTCTGTAAAATGGACACAATAATACCCACATCACAGGATGAACACTCAATAAATTGCATCCACTATTATTTACAATAAAACTCATGTGGCATTCCTGCCAAGAACTGAACTAAGTTCAATCATGAGGAAACAGACAAATCCAAACTCAGAGACATTCTAGAAAACCTATCTATACTCTTCAAAAATGTCAATGTCAAACAAAAAAACAAAAAAAGGAACTTTTCTAGAGTAAAGAAGACTAAAAAGACAAAAGACATTTGTCTCCATACAAAGCGTATTCCAGGTTTGGATTATAGATTTTAAAATATACAAATACAGATGTATCAGGTATATGTATATATATAGAGAACATTATTGGAGTAACTGGGGAGATAGGAATATCAATTGTATATTATATAATAATATGGGAGCAATGCTAAATTTCTTGAGTGCAATAATTGCACTGTATAAGTGTCCTCATTTTTAAGAGATGTGCTGAAATATTTGGGGATAAAGTGTCAGATGTCTGCAAATAACTCTCAAATGGTTCAGAAAATTGTGTGTGGGGAGAAAAAAAGAGAGACAAAGGGAGACAGAGAAAATGAGGCAAAATGTTAACAGTTGATTTATCTAGGTGAGTATATGGGTGTTCCTATTCTATTTTTCCTATTTATTTTGTAGATTTGAAATTTTTCAAAATAAAAACTTTGGAAAGGTGAAATCAAATGGTTTTAAAAAATAATATGCAGAATAGTGATTCCTTAGGGAAGGAGGGAGTGACTAGGAGGGGAGCATGGCTGGGAGCTCCTGATTTCTGGGTCACCCTATTTCTTGGACTGGGTGTGTTCACTCTGAGAGGATTCATTGAGCTAGGCACTATGATTTCTCTTTTTGTGTGTATGTTACCTGTCAATAGGTAAGTTTACTTAGAATAATCATCATCATAAAGCATCCTCCACAACATCCTATCCCCTGATCTGGGTCTATAAACGCATTATGGGCCCAGGCAGGAGAGAAGGCTGAGGCTGGGCCATCCTTCCCTGCCAATGTGTCACACCCCGGAGGAGGGCAGTGGGCTGAGTCGATGACAGCCTGACCCCTTGGACAGGAGGCAGGCTGCTTCCAGGGGTGCCTCGCCCACCCCTCTGAGCCGAGCTGTACTGACTTCTCCTGCCAGCCCTGCGGCGGGAGGTTGGCCTTGACTCCATACTTCTCAGGCCTCGGCGTTCTCCTCTCTTGTCAGCCCTGTGGGCCCAGATAGATGTGGGCCTAATGAGGCATCTCATCCTGTGTGAGGAGTAAGTCCAGGGGTCGCGCTTTCCTCTCCTTGCATTGTTCTCCCATGTGCTTGATCTGATCTGCTTCACTAGCTGGAGACACAAACGTGGTCACATCTCTGTGTTTTGCAGATTAATTGCCAGAGTCTTCATCTGCCTAAATTAATAGGAGTGACAACACCGGCTAACATGCAGAGCTTACTACGTGCCAGACCCTGTCCTAAGTACTTCATGTATACAGTAAGTCCTCACTTAACGTCGTGGATAGGTTCCTGGAATGGTGGCAAAACAACTTATAACAAAACCAGGTTTACCATAGGCTAATGAATATAAGCAACGGTTAATTTCCTACAGCATCTCATCAATGTTATAATGAAACGATGTTGAACAATGCCGTATAACTCATCTAATGTTCATAACAACTCTTTGAGGCAGGATATATATATATATTACCCATTTTTCAGATAGGGGAACTGAAGCATAGGGCAGTAAAGCAATTTGCCCGAGCAAGACTGGCTTCATAATTTGCAGGGCCCAGTGCAAAATGAAAATGGGGGATCTTGTTCAAAAATTATTAGGACTTTCAAGACAGTAAACATTAAGCCAAGCACAGGGCTTATTTAAAGCCGACATAAGACTGCACAGGCCTGCAGTCCATGAAGCCAGACCTGTACACAAGGTAAACCAGTAAGTAATAGGACAGAAACATGAATGTGAGCAGTCTGACTCCAGAGTCCATTCTCCTAACCATCTCTCTAATACTCCAGGACACTGGTCCTGCACAGTCAATACCCCCATATCCACAGCTCAGTGCTGCCCTTGCTGGTCCAATCCCAGATACTCACACACAGAACATCTTGCATTTGACATTCTGCATTTAAGGGGCAAAGTGGGCATAGACCTCCCCAATAAGCAACTAAGCCTGATAGCTTTGTCACCTATTCAGATTCTCCATTTCCTGGTGGTGAGTTTCCCCTCTGGGTCCTTCCTATCTTTTCCTCACAAGGGAGCTCAGAGGGGCCCAACTCAGTTCATCAGAGAGGCTCTAGGAATCTTAAACCCGAAAAGGGAATGGTCAGTAAGAGTCATGACCCCAGTCTTCCCTGGTGGATTCCTGGTCCATATGCAAATATCCCCACTTCTGTGACCAGCTCTGCACAACAAAACCTCCTTATAATCACAACAATCCCTATTTCCAAAGCAATGTGTTTGCCTACTTACCTCACGGTTGCATAACTAAGAGAAGAGGCATTATTTATTTGCCAGAAAATCTAGTTTTGCCTTACTAGGCATTCCTTTACACAGAATCTAACATGACTTATACTTAGCAACTAGAGGCCTGGTGCACAAATCCGTGCATGGGTGGGATCCCTCAGCCTGGCCGGCAATCGGGGCTGATGGGGGCCTTCTCACCCAGTCCCGATTGAGGCCGACTGGAGCCAGCTGGCCAGGGGGAGGGACCGCGGGAGGTTGGCTGTGGGAGTGCACTGACCACCATGGGGCAGCTCCTGCATTGAACGTCTGCCCCTAGTGGTCAGTGTGCAACATAGCGACCGGGCGACTGGTCATTCACTTAGGCTTTTATATACATATATAGATGTCACACTCAGGTACATTCTTAATGACATAACTAAAAAGGGATGGAGAATGAGACTTTGAAGAATGGAGGATTGGAGGGGTGAAAGCTAGTGGCATTTGGGGACTATAACCTCACTCATACCCACTGAGACCCAGGGATGTCTGGATTACTCTAGGTACCATGGTTATCTCTGCAGTCAGGTTGGTATCTCTGTATTAGAAATGTATTTAGCTGCAGGTAACAGAATACCAACCAACAAATGGACTAAACAAATAGAGGCTTATTATTTTCACCTGACAGAAATCTGGAGGTATTATAGTTCCTGGCACTGGTTTACCAGCTCATGGGTGGAGTCACTACACTTTTTTTCTGGTCTTTTCTTCATGCAGACTGATGGCCACAGCAGCTCTAACCTTCAAGTCTTCATTCAAGGCAGGAAAAGGGGGGGAGGGGGACAAGGAGCAGCAACAGTAGCTTCCAATGCCTTTTATCAGGAAAGGAAAAACCTTCCTAATAGCCCCCAGAAGGTTTCAGCTATGCCCCATTGGTCTTTACTGTGTCATATGTCTCTCTAGCTGCAAGGGAGTCTGGTGATATCTTGTCTGGGGATATCTTAGCCCCAGGCAAGATATCACCGGTAACAAAATTAGAATGTTAAAGCAAAGAGGAAGATGCCACACTCTTCTTGCTATAATCTCTCCAGGTGGCACAGGGCCCCAGGGCCCCTTCCCAACAACCCCAGAGGATCCCCATGCATCCCTGGCCCTCTTAGTGTGCCAGGCAAGAAGGACCCACCCAAGAAGCCAGGATTTCTCTTAAGTGGAAAACCCAGCTGACACTGGCTTTCTCCAGCAGTGATTAATTGTATTCTGCCGAGCTGGGGGAAGGCAGCTAATTAGCTGTAGACTGATTAAGGACAAATCAGGCAAAATCCCAGATGTGATAAATGTGAACTTTCCATCTTCCTCCCTCCCTCTCTGTCCTGCCACCAGCAGAAGCCAGCCTGTGGTACCCCTCACAGTGTAGCTGCCTGAAAGGCCAGCAGACACCATCCAGGCCACTGCACATACTGCCCAGCATCAACTGGGGCAGTGTGGCGGGGCTGGGCGGGCATACTGGGTTTTCTTCCAGGGCTTGGCTGCTCTTCCAGCCTTTTTCCAACCCCCTTGTTCTTCATCAGGCATGGAACTGGGCCTGGGATTTCTAAAATAGTCTCTGCCCTGAAGAATCTATAGTAGAAACCTAGAAAGAGGCTAGTCCAGTATGACTGGAGTCTCTGGCCAGGGCTCCGTGGAGGGGCTTTGGTGGGTTTTGTGGATGCAGCAGTTTGGGGTGGGTTTTGTGGATGCAGCAGTGGTCCTGGAGAGAGGGAAGGACACATGCCCAGGAGTGGAGGGGAAATGAGCAGAGCACAGTCCTGGGCAGTGAGGAATCTGGAAACAGGCCTGGATGGGGGCGAAGGCTGGGGCAGGACGGAGATAAGGCCAAACAGGAAGCAGGAGTTTGGACGTGGTGCGGACAGCTGTTTCCAGCCTCGGTTTCTCCGTAGTACGTGGCATCCACGTGTGTGATGCCCCAAGGGCAATCTGTGGTCATCTCCACCTCCACCGCCAGCTGTGACGCCTTGCCTGTATCTCACACTCCAGAAAGCACCTGCCAGGTGAAAGCCAACGTATCCCCCTGTGGCCCAGGCCAAGGTTTGGTGGAAAAGCTCACTGATACATGCATCTCCTGCAGGATAAGGCTGTGATAATGACAAAGAATGTATTTCAGCAACAGACAGCAAGAGGAGCTCAGTGAGCATGACTTCTCAGGTCTTCTGTTTCTTTGTTATGGGGTGAAGCCACAATATTAGTAACAAAGAAACAGAATTTCCTGAGGATGAGGCCCAGAAATCAGGATTTTAAAAAGATTCCCAGGTGATTCTAATGTGCAGCCAAGGTTGAGAACCACTGATCTAGTGTATCCCAGGTTACATTAATGCGTGTGGGCAACTATCTTTAGCACTACAGATTTAATCAGCAAATATTTATTGAGCCATGAACTGTGCTAAGTTCTGGAGATACCATAAGACATGGACTTGCCCTCATAGAGCTTACAGTCTAGGCATCAGTCCCCATCAGACCCTTAGCAGGGGGTCCACCCTAACTCCTGAAGTTAAGACTCCTGCCAGCCCCAGTAGAAACTATGGGACAACTCACCCATTCAACTCAGGGCCTTAGGCCACCCCCACATTGTACCTGACACAGGGGAGCTGTGGTGGATGCTGGTGTCGCTGCCCATATTCCTCCTTCAGAGCCAAGCCCTCATTCCTCCAGCTGCTGGGGTGTTGGCTGCTAATGGCTGGCAGCTGAGTCCCTCTCCAGGCATTGTCCTCAGCCAAAGAGAAGCACGTCAGTCCTCAAAGTGATGCCTGAACTAACGGTCTGGTCATTTGAAATGACAAAGGCCTCCCTCCCTCCTTGCTTCAATCCAGGAAATTTTTGGAGGATCGCCCCAGCTTCAGATCTTCCCATGGGGCTGTTCAACTTCTTCCCCTGTGCAATCCTGCTCCCCTCACTCCCTTTTAGGGGCATTCCTGGGGATACTCCTCAGTGACACTCCTGGGAGCAAATCTTCAGTCTCGGAGTCTGTTCCTCAGGGAAGCTGAGCAAGGAACACGGTGGGAGCAGGCGTCCACCCTGGCGTGGGGCTGCACCTGGAAGGAAGGACTCGTTATTCTGTCTCGCAGGAAGATAACCTTTTAGGACTTAGCTGTAGTCTGGCCCAGCCCCTGCCCACCCAGCTGGAGAGCTGAGCCAGTTCTGGAAGCCAGCGCCTGAAAGGCCTTGGCACAGGCCTGGGGAAGGAAGAGAACCTTGCAGCCAAGTGATTGAGGAGACTCCCGAGGAGAGTATATCTGTGGTAAGAAGCCCACCGGCCCCTGGAGTCTGATTCTGGCTGATTAAGAGGCACCCAGGACCAATATTTCAGCAAGACAACTGAGAAATAAGCCGGGGGAAAGTGTGAATCTTGGATTTACATCAATGTGGAAGGCGTCAGCCTAGCCCCCAAATATTCTAACTCAGGCCCAGTGTGTGGGAACGCGCCTGGGTGGGTGCGGGAGAGGTGGGAAGGAATTAGACTTGCACAAACTTCATAATTGAAATCATTAATAGCAGTAAAATAAGTTGTCCATCCTACATGTAATTTGTAGTAATGTTTGGTTACTGAGATTAATTTCTAGTAATGAAACACTAATTAAACCATTTATTGAGTAATGTATTTGCTTGGTGGTGTTTTATGGGTGTTCGCTTATAAATATTTTAATTACTTTTGCTAAGTAATTAGAATTTACTAAATAATTTCCAAACTATTTTAATTTCTAGCAATTCTCAGCCAACCAACAAGTAATTGTTTTACTTTATATCAGTAATTAAAGCCTTTTTTAAAAAAAACTTTGGGTGAAGAGAAAGACAGTAATAAAGACAGTCTGTTCTATCACAGGGTTGGATATATTAAAACAAAAAAAGACATAAAATCTCTCATAATCCAACATTACTCAAACACTGTTAATGTTTTTGACTATATCTTTACAGATTTTTCTTATGGGTACATGTCGTATTTTTTCAAAATTGAGATACCAGCTACATGCTTTCCAGCAACCAAACTGCCAATTTGTGTATCATACTTTCTATTCCATTAAAATGCCAAAAAAATTGTATAGAGATATTCTCTTCAACAGTTTAAGAGACTTTTTGAAAGTAACATTTATTGTTCCTACCTCTATGCACCTACTATGTGTCAGACACCATGCAGAGTGCTTTACCCCTTTCTCACCTACTGCCAGATCACCTGGTGACGTTGGCCTTCAAAGTCCCTGTCTTTAGCCACATCCTCTCCTCTGACAGGGCCACCTTAAATAATTATTTAGTACACATGAGAGGCATCCTCCCCCAAACAGACCAAAAAGCTTTCTTAGAGGAAGGAGATATTTTGCCAACTCTTTGAATAAAGAGAGGGAGGCAAATTAATGGGAGGGAAGGATGACAGTGACTTGGGGAAAGGCTTGGTATAGGGACAGAAGCAGGGGCACTAAAGTCCCCCCCAAAAAAAATTTTTTTAAATTAAGTTCCCCCTAAAGCAGTGGTTCTCAACCTTCTGGCCCTTTAAATACAGTTCCTCATGTTGTGACCCAACCATAAAATTATTTTCGTTGCTACTTCATAACTGTAATGTTGCTACTGTTATGAATCGTAATGTAAATATCTGATATGCAGGATGGTATTAGGCGACCCCTGTGAAAGGGTCGTTCAACCGCCAAAGGGGTGGTGACCCACAGGTTGAGAACCACTGCCCTAAAGAGAACCACCAAGCAGAGCACAGAGCTGGTGCTCAATCCATGTTTGTTGTTTCTCCAAAGAATGGATAATTCCCACAGAAACATTCCTGTGGTGCCACCCTGTGTTATTTATTCTCCTTTATTCTCTGTATCCATTTTCTCTCTCTCCCTAGAGAGTATCACACCTCAAGCACCTCTCTAGGCTCTCAAAACTCACTCAACAGAGGGGAGGAGGAGAGGGCCCCAGAATCACTCCCTACTTCACAGAGAGATCAAGGAAAACCAGGCCTGGCTCCCTTTAGCAGAAATCCCTCTTTCCTGTGAACCAGAATAGAGCTCATTTTTAAAAAATATATATTTTATTGATTTTTTACAGAGAGGAGGGGAGAGGGATAGAGAGTTAGAAACATGGATCAGCTGCCTCTTGCATGCCCCCTACTGGGGATGTGCCCACAACCAAGGTACATGCCCTTGACTGGAATCGAATCTGGGACCCTTCAGTCCGAAGGTCGACACTCTATCCACTGAGCCAAACCGGTTAGGGTGAGAATAGAGCTCATTTTTAATAAAAGCTAACATCTACTAAATCAGTGATGGCGAACCTATGACACCCTTTTTTTTGGTTGATTTTTCTTGGTTAAATGGCATTTAAATATATAAAATAAATATCAAAAATATAAGTCTTTGTTTTACTATGGTTGCAAATATCAAAAAATTTCTATATGTGACACGGCACCAGAGTTAAGTTAGGGTTTTTCAAAATGCTGACACGCCGGGCTCAAAAGGTTCGCCATCACTATACTAAGTCCTTACAATGTGACAGGCCCGGTGTTGAGCATTTTACACACATTATCTCACTTAAATAATACATTTATCTTTACCTAACTAAGGAGAGAGTGAGACTCACAGAGTTTAAGTGAGGTACTAGTAAGTGGGAGAAGCCAAGTTTTTCTATTTCCAGAGCCCAAAGCCCTTAAGTATCATGTCCTATTGTCTCCACATAGTAAGTGATCCATAAGAGCAAGGTGAAGAGAGGAAGGGAGAGAGGGAAAGAGGGAGGAAACTCCACATCATTATAATGCAGGGGAAATAGTGTCATTTGCCATAAGTAGGAGGTAATGTTAAAATAAACACATTAAGCCCTGGCTGGGTGGCTCAGTTGGTTGGAGCATCATCCCGTACACAGAAAGGTTGTCGGTTCTATTCCAGGTCAGGGCACATACCTAGGCTTCTGGTTCAGTCCCCAGTTGGGACATGTACGGGAGGCAACCAATCAATCAATGTTTCTCTCTCACATCAATGTTTCTCTCTCTCTCTCTCTCTCTCTCTCTCTCTCTCTCTCTCTCTCTCCCTTCCTTTCTCTAACATAAATAAAACATATCCTCAGGTGAGGATTAAATTTTTTAAAAATAAAATAAAATAAATGCATTATGATCACAATAAAAAATGTTGGTCTACATGTCACCTAAAGTCATTGGTTCTACCCTTGGGACACACTGGAAGATTTGATCTCTGAGGTCCCTTTCTAGCAAAGAATTCTAGAGTCCTCATGGGTTACGTTGGCTATTTTCTGAAGAAAAACTAGATTTCCTGGGTCTTGGTCATGTGGGTAATAAAATTCTTGTAGCAGACGCTGGCCCAGATTTATTTATCTCTATATTCTCCATAAGCATTTACTGCAGTGGCCTAGGGTGGATTTGTGGAAGTTGAATTATGAATTTCCTTTCTCTCTCCGGGACTTAGTGTCTCCATGAGGGGGAAAGAAAAGAGGGCTGGACTAGCTGATCCCTAAGTACGTCTCACTCTGCAAAACATTGATTCATTGGATCTAAGAAGTGGTCCCTTTCTTACTGGTTGTCTGGCTTTCTGCTCCATCACCCCCTTGGTAAGCAGAACTCTAAAAACAACCTTCCAAGACGCCCATCCCCTGGTTATTTAGTCAAACACTAATCCAGGTACTGCTGTGAAGGGCTTTGGTAGATGCCATCAAATTAGTTGACCTTAAGAAACAGAGATCATCTTGGTGAGCCTTTCAAAAGCGGTAAGTATTCTACAGCTGGTGGCAGAACAAGTCAGAGAGATTCAAAGTATAAGGGGAATTCAACATAAGGGAGGGTCTTTGTTTCTGAGATGGATGAAGACCTCAGAATGGCTCCCAGCCAACAGCCAGCAAGAAGAAGGGAACCTCCCTCCTACAGCTACCAGGAACTGAAATGGCCAACAACCTGATGAACTTGAAAGTGAATTCTTCCCCATAAGCTCCAATAAGATCTCAGCCTGGCCAACATTTTCATGTTGAGCTTGTTCAATCCTGAGCAGAGAAATGGGCCAACTCACCTGGACTTAATGACATACAGAACTGTGAGATAATCAATGGGTGTTGTTTTAAGCTGCTATGGTTGTGGCCATTTGTTATATTGCAGTAAAAAATAAATGCAATTCTTGACCTTATCCTTATCAACCCATGTTCTTATTATTTTGAGCATGGGTTGATAGGGTCAGGAAGGAGTCAATTTTGGGAATTTTGAACTAAGGCTTCTTTCTGCCAATTTCATGGGAGTCTAATAAGCAAGTGTTAAGTATTGAATTCCTACTATGTTCCCAGGTCTTCTATTGGAGGTAAAATTGTATGGAATAGACAAGATAAGCAGGAATACTGTGAAGGAAGAAGAAAAACAGTGTACACTGGAGATGTTGAGTAGGTTTCATGGAACAAGCAAAACTTGAAGACTGGATAGATTTAAAATTGGCAGAGAAAGGGGAAGGAGTAGATATTCTAGGTAGAGGGGAGCACAAGGAAAGGAGTGGAGGCAGAAATGAGCATGATGTTAGTCAACGTTGGTTCCTGAGGACAGGAGAGGTTTCTCGAGCCCTGTCGTTGGAATCTAGCTACTGTGCCATGCTACCAGTTGACAAGGCCAGGAAACTAGATAAATAGTGTGCTTTTAGGCAAGAATAGGGGCTGCCTTAGTCTTGGACAAAGAAAGATGAAAGGAGGGTTTGGAAAGGAGGAGTATAAAGGACACCAAAACAATGGCAAAATTCGCCATGAAACAGATCCAAGTTAAGTAAAAGAAGGGAGGCCATGAGGGAAAACACGAGAACAAAGTACACCACCCCCACCACCATGGAAGGGAGGGGAAGAGAGAAACCATCAGCCTCTAAGCCTTGTGCCTCACATAGGACATTATCCAGGTAGATGTCTGGGCCTTGAGTAGATTGGCTTGCTACAAGGGGGTGCTTATGTTGGGAAGCAGGGAAATGATGGTTAGAAAGATTGGTTGGGGCTACCTTGAAAACTAAGAAGTAAAGCAGGGCTTTTCAATCTAAATACTGATCAAAAATACTGATTGATATCTGTATCCTACCTCAAAAATCCTGATGTCAATTGGCCTGGTTCAACTTGGGCCTCAATGTTTTTAAAATATCATAGGTTATCCTAATATTCCACCAAGGCTGAGAACTACAGATATAGAATTTGGGCTTCATCTACTAGCCAGTGGAGTCTATTAAGGATATGTGAATGACATACACAATGAAAAACAACACTAATTGAAAAGAAGGCCAAGTCAAGTAAAAATAATCATAGAAAAATAGCAATATAGCATATTTTGGATTCTAGGCACTTTTTTAAGGATATATATATATATATATATACATATATATATATATATATATATAAAAGTACATGTAATATACTTTTAAAGATAAAATATAATCTTGGGCCCTGCATCAGAATTACTGAATCAGAAACTCTGGTGGCAGAGCCCTGCACTTTGTTTTTATTTTATTTTATTTTATTTTTAGAGAGAAAAGAAGGGAAAGGGAGAGAGAGAAACATCAATGTGAGAATGAAACATCAATTGACTGCCTCCTGCACAGCCCCTACTAGGGTACCTCAGCATGTGCCCTGACTGGGAATCGAATGAGCAACTTTTTGGTGCATGGGACAACGACAATACCCAATCAACTGAGCCACATTGGCCAGGGCTAAAGTATATATGTTTTAAAATATATTTTATATATATTTGTAAAATCATCACAATAAACTTCTAAGGTAGCTATTGTTATTATCACCATTTTAAATATTTGAAAAGTGTGGCTCACTTGGCCAGCATGGCTCCGTGTTTGAGTGTTGACCTATGAACCAGGAGGTCACAGTTCAATTCCCGGTTGTGGGCTTGATCCCCAGTAGAGGGTATGCTGGAGGCAGTTGCTCAATGATTCTCTCTCATCATTGATGTTTCTCTCTCTCTCTCCCTCTCCCTTCCTCTCTGAAATCAATAAAAATATTTTTTAAAAAGAAAAGAAAAGAAAAGTGAAGCTCAAAAAAGTTAATACCTTGTTCGTGATCACAGAGCAAGTAAATAATGGAGTTGAAATTTGAATCCTGGAAGTTTGGCTCCAAAGTCCACTCTCTTCATTTTGCTTCTGGATAAGTGGGTTAATTTGTATTAGACCAACTTCACCAAAAAAAAAAAAAAAAAAAAAAAAAAACTAGGAAAGCAAGTTTGAGCACAAAGTTACCAGAGCACTGAAGACTTGAGAGGCCAAGATCACCAAGAGAAAAGAAGTACATTTATGTGAGGCCACATTTTTTCTCCTACAAGCATTTGCAGATTTGTAAGAAAACAGTTGAGGGGCCCAGAAGCTGAGTAGATACTCAGCAGTCTCCTGGGACTAAGGATTTAAATAAAAACAAACAAAAGAATTCTGAGCTGTCATAAGCAGAGGAAACATAGGGAAAATACCCAGCTTTCAGTTGGGACACTGACAATTTAGAGCTTAAAAGTAAGGGCTAACTTTATTTCTAGAACATGTAAATAAATGAGCCATCTAAAAAGCTGAAGCCCAGATTTAAACCAGCTCAATCCAAGATTAGATTAAAATGATCTGACTTTGACCCCTCTCTGAAGGAAGATAACATTCAAGCTCAAATTTCCACTATAATTTTTTATCCACAATGTCCATCATTTAATCAAAAGTTACCAGACTTACCAAGAGACAAGACAAGTGACCAAAACCAGAGAAAGACCAAATTATAAAAACAGACTGACAGAAGAGTCATATATGAGAATTATCATATATAATTTAAAAATAACTGTCATCAATAATTTAAGAAAATAAATGACAAGTAGAGAATTTTTGTGGAGAACTAGAATCTATCAAAAATATCAAATAGAAATTTTAAAACTGAAAACATATAACATGTTCAATTAATAACTGTATAGGTGGGTTTGACAGAAAAGCAGACACAGTTGAAAAGAAGACTAGACACCTATCTACTGATAGGTCAGTAGGAAACATACAGACTGGAGCAAAGAGAAAAAAATGGGAAATACAGTAAAGACATGGAACACAGTGAAAAGGCATACAATACGTATAATTGGAGTACCAGAAGGGGAGGAGAAAATAGAACAAAAGCAATATCTGAAAAGATGATTGACTAAGACTTTTCCAAAATAAACGAAAAACACCATGCCACATGTTCAAGAACTGCTGAGATGCCCAGACAGGATAAATACAAAGAAAACCACATCCACATCTTTGGCAGAATTGCTGAAAGACAAAGGCAAAGAGAAACCTTAAAAAACAGAGAAAAAGAAATATTACCTTCAGAATAGTAACAACAACAATAACTGACCTCTCTATAGAAATGAGGGATACCAGAACAATGGAGGATATCTTTCAAGTTTTAAAAGACAATAATTGCCAACTTAGAATGATATATCTTACAAAAATATTATTTAAAAACAAATGGAAATAAAGTTATTTTCTGACAAAGAAAAATTAAAATATTTAACCAATAGGCCCACATCTAAAAAAACTGAAGAAAGTCCTGCAGGCAGAAGGAAAATTATTCCAGATGAAATCAGAGATATTCAGGAAGGAATGAAGAGCAATAAGAAGTATCGAAATGTGTATAAAACTGAAATTAATATGTTGTCTATATAGAATCTACCCAAAAATAAAATAAAAGCTCCTAGAACTAATAAGTGAATTTAGCAAGGCCACAGTATATAAAGTTAATATACACAAATTTGTTGTATTTCTGTATATCAGCAATGGACATTAGATTCAAAGTTTTAAAAGCAATAACATTTATAATAGCATCCCAAAAATTAAAGACTTAGTTATAAATCTAACACATACATGCAGGATCTGTGTATTGAAAACTATATAATACTGATGAAAAAAATCAAAGAAAACCCAAATGAATGGGAAGATAATCCATGTTTATGGATTGAAAGAATCAAATTGATAAGATGACAATCTCCCCCACTCCTCTGACACATCCATTGATCTATATATTCAATGCAATTTCAATCAAAGTCTCAGTATACTTTTAGAAATCACTACTGACAAGCTGATTCTAAAGTGAATATGAGAAAGGCAAAGGATCCAGAATAATCAAAGCAACTTAAAAAGGAAAAACAATGTGGTAGGACTTCAACTATGTAATTTCAAGACTCACTATAAAGTTACAGTCAACAAAAATGTTGATATTAACAGAAAGATAGATACATAAATCAATTAAATAAAGCAGAATCTAAAAATGGACTAAACGCATTTTTAACAAAGATCAAAGGCAATTCAATGGGGAAAGCTATTTCTTTTCTCTCTCTCTTTTTTATTGTAGACACTATTACAGATGTCCTCATTTCCCCCCCTTGCCCACCTTCACCCAGTCCCCACCCCGCTTCCCTACAGCCTTCACCACAATGTCTGTGTCTATGGCTATGCATTTACGTTCTTTGGCGAATCCCTTCACCTTCTTTCATCCAGATCCTCCTCCCTTCTGACAGCTGTCAGTCTGTTTCATGTATCCATACCTCTGTTTCTCTTTTGTCCATGAGTTTATTTTGTTCATTAGAATCCACATATATGTGAGGTCATATGGTATTTGTTTTTCTCCAACTGGCTTATTTTGCTTAGCATAATGCTCTCTAGGTCCATCCACGCTGTCACAAAAGGTAAAATTTTCTTTTTTGTTTTTGTCAATTCTCACCTGAAGATATATTTTTTCCATTGATTTTTAGAGAGATTGGAAGGGAGGGGGAGAGAGAGAGAGAGAGAGAGAGAGAGAGAGAGAGAGAGAGAAACATTGATGTGAGAGAGATACATCAGTTGGTTGCCTCCCACACATGCCCTGACCAGGGCCAGGGATTGAACCTGCAACCAAGATATGATGTGCCTTTGACCAGAATCAAACCTGGGGCCAATACTCCAACCACTGTGCCAAACCAGCTAGGGCAGATTTCCTTCCTTTTTATGGCCACATTGTATTTCATTGTGTAAATGTACCACAGCTTTTTTTACCCACACATCTACTGATGGGCACTTGGGCTATTTCCAGATCTTGGCTATTGTAAATAATGCTACTATGAACATAGGGATACATATATTCTTTTGAATTGGTGTTTTGAGATTCTTAGGATATATTCCCAGAAGTGGGATCACTGGATAAAAATTAATTTTTTAAATATATTTTTATTGATTCCAAAGAGGAAGGGAGAAGGAGAGAGAGAGAGAAACTGGGGATCGAGCCCGCAACCAACTGGGAATCTGACTGTGACCTCCGGGTTCATAGGTCAACACTCAACACTGAGCCACAGGTGGCTGGGCAAATTTAATTTTTTAATATATAAATGTTTTTAAAAATATATTTTATTGACTTTTTACAGAGAGAAAGGGAGAGAGATAGAGAGTTAGGAACATCGATGAGAGAGAAACATCGATCAGCTGCCTCCTGCACACTCCCTACTGGGTATGTGCCCGCAACCAAGGTACATGTCCTCGGCCAGAATCGAACCTGGGACCCTTCATTCCACAGGCCGATGCTCTATCCACTGAGCCAAACCAGTTAGGGCTAACTTAAATTTTTTTAGGAAACTCCATACTGTTTTCCACAGTGGCTGCTCCAGTCTGCATTCTCACCAGCTATGTACTAGGGTTCCCTTTTCTCCACATCCTTGCCAGCACTTGTTTGTTGATTTATTGATGGTAGCCATTCTGGCAGGTATCAGGTGATACCTCATTATGGTTTTAATTTGCATTTCTCTGATGATTAGTGACCATAAGCATTTTTTTTCATATGTCTAATGGCCATCTGTATGTCCTCTCTGGAGAAGAGTATATTCAGGTCCTTTGTCAATTTTTTTTGTAATATTTTATTGATTTTTTTACAGAGAGGAAGGAAAGGGGATAGAGAGCTAGAAACATTGATGAGAGAGAAATATCAATCAGCTGCCTCCTGCATATCCCCTACTGGGGATGTGCCCGCAACCAAGGTACATTCCCTTGACCGGAACTGAACCTGGAACCCTTCAGTCCGCAGGCCAACGCTCTATCCACGGAGCCAAACCAATTAGGGCCTCTGTCAATTTTTTAAATTGGATTGTTTGTCTTCCTGGTGTTGAGTTGTATAAGTTCTTTATATGTTTAGAAATTAACCCCTTATCAGATGTATCACTGACAAATATGTTCTCCCATACAATGAGTTGCCTTTTCATTTTGTTGATGGTTTCTTTTGCTGTGCAGAAGCTTTTTAGTTTGATGTAGTCCCATTTGTTTATTTTTCCTTTGTTTCCCTGGCCCTATGAGACATATTGGCAAAAA
The DNA here is from genome assembly GCF_028538775.1 of Myotis yumanensis. Taxonomy (NCBI): domain Eukaryota; kingdom Metazoa; phylum Chordata; class Mammalia; order Chiroptera; family Vespertilionidae; genus Myotis; species Myotis yumanensis. The sequence continues at coordinate 45,699,907 of NW_027223764.1, read as the reverse complement.
TATTGCTACAAAAGATGTCTGAGATTTTGTTGCCTGTGTTTTCTTCTAGGATTTTTATGGTTTAGCAATTTACATTTAAGTCTTTTGTTCATTTTGAGTTTATGCTTGCATATGGTGTAAGTTGGTGGTCTAGTTTCATTTTTTTGCATGTACTTGTCTAATTTTCCCAACATCATTTATTGAAGAGACTGTCTTTATCCCATTGTATGATCCTGCCTCCTTTGTCAAATATTAATTAACCATATAGGCGTGGGTTGATTTCTGGACTCTCTGTTCTATTCCATTGATCTATATGCCGGTTCCTATGCCAGTACCAGGCTGTTTGGATTACAATGGCCTTTTAGTATAGTTTGATATCAGATATTGTGATACCTCCAACTTTGTTCTTCTTTCTCAAGATTTTTGAGGCTATTTGGGGTCTTTTTTGGTTCCCAAAAATATTTATTCCAGATCTGTGAAATATGCCATTGGTATTTTAATAGGAATTACATTGAACATATAATATAGTTATTTCAATTAATGGTGCTGGAAAAATTAGATGTCCATATGTTAAAAAAAAAAAAGAGCCTCTGCCGAAACCGGTTTGGCTCAGTGGATAGAGCGTCGGCCTGCAGACTGAAAGGTCCCAGGTTCGATTCCGGTCAGGGGTGTGTACCTTGGTTGCGGGCACATCCCCAGTAGGAGATGTGTAGGAGGCAGCTGATCGATGTTTCTCTCTCATCGATGTTTCCAACTCTCTATCTCTCTCCCTTCCTCTCTGTAAAAAATCAATAAAATATATTTAAAAAAAAAAGAGCCTCAACGCATAGCTCACCAGTATACAAAAATTAACTCAAATACTCCTAGGTATATACCCAAGATAATTGAAAAGTGTAAGTCCACACAAAAACTTGCATATAAATATTCATAACAGCATTATTCATAATAGCCAAAAAGTGAAAACAAAGCCCAAAAACCCATCAAATGATAAGTAGAAAAATAAAATGTATATATCCCTACAATGGAATATTATTCATTCATAAGAAGGAATGAAGTACTAATACATGCTACAAAACGGATAATACTTGAAGCATTATGCCATGTGAAAGAATCTACAGATACAAAAAGCAGATTAGTGGTTGCCTAGGGATAGGGAAAGAGAAAACCATTAGTGACTGCTAATGGGTCCAGGGTTTATATTTTTCAGATGATGAAATACTCTGAAATTACATAGTGGTGATGGTTTCACAACCTTGTGAATATACTAAAAATCACTGAATTCTACACTTTTGGGGGTAATTTTATTCATTTACTTTATTTTTAATTAAATTTATTGGGGTGACATTGGTTAATAAGATTATACAGGTTTCAAATGTACCTTTTGATGATACATGATCTTTATATTAAAGGATGAATTTTATGGTATGTGAATTATAGGTCAATAAAACAAAATGTTTTTAAAAATTAACTCAAAATGGATCATAAACCTAAATGTATAAGGTGAACTGCAAAACTTCCAGTAGAAACGCAAGAGAAAATCCACATGACCCTATGTTAGGCAAAAAGTTTCTAGATACTAAAAGCACAATCCACAAAAGTATGATCCAGAAAAGGAAAAAAGAATAATAATTGAACTTTATTAGAATTTGTAAATCTTGCTTTATAAGAGGCACTATTAAAAGAATTCAAAATCAAACCATGGACTGAAAGAAAATATTTGCAAATCCTATTTCTGACACAGACTTGTATACAGAATATATAAATAACTCTCAAAATTCAGCAATAGAAAAGCAAGCAACTCAATTTTCAAAATGCCCAAGGTTCTGAACACATACTTCCCCGAAGAAGATACGTGAATGGTTACTAGGCACATGAAATGATCCTCAGCATACTCAGGCATGGACAAGCAAATTGAAACCACCATGAGATGCTACCACACACCAATTAAAAGGACTAGAATTTCAAAGCCTGACTGACAATACCAAGTGCTGATGAGGATGTGAAGTAGTTGAAAGCCTCAAATATTGCTGGCGGAGTTGCAAAATGGTTGACCCACTTTGGAAAACAATCGATCAGTCTCTTAAAAAACTAAATATACATATACCACATGACCTAGCAATCCTTCTCCTAGATGTTTACCCAAGAGAAACAAAAACTTATGCTTATTATAAATGAATGTTTATAGGAGCTTTATTCATAATCACTCAAAACTGAAAGTAACCCAGATGTTTTTCAGCTACCAAACGGGTAAACAAAGTATAGCACAATCATGAAATTGAGTACTCAGCAATCAAAAGGAACAAACGGTTGATTCGAACAACAACATGTGAAAAACCTAAATGCACATTGTATGTTAAAGTAGTCAGACCCAGAAGGTTACATAGATTTCTAGAGGTTGTAGTTGAGGAGAGACTTAACTATAAGAGGACATCGCAGAGGAATTTTTGGGGTGATGGACTGTTCTATATCAAGACTTTGGTGGTGGATATATGACTCTGCATTTGCCAAAATCCATCAAATGGTGCACAACAAAGAATGAAGTGTACTACATGTAAATTTTTTAATCAATCAGGAGATAGGGAAAACCCAAAATGAAATAAACTGTGACAAATGAAAAATGAGTGTTGTTTCTACAAAATATTATAATATCATGTGATGTTTAAAATATAGATAGAATTAAAACATACGAAAATAATAGAATAAAAATTGAAGGTAGTAAATGAAATTAAAAATAGTCTAAAGTTTTTGCATGATATGAGTAGTGGTAAAAGTACTATTTCATATGAGACTAAAAGAAAATAAAAGATGTGTATAGATAACTAAGGCAACAAGAGGAAGGGAAGGAGAGAGAGAGAGAGAGAGAGAGAGAGAGAGATCTCTGTGAGACAGATACATCGATCAGTTGCCTCCCATATACCCCAGCCACAGCCTAGGTATGTGCCCTGACCAGGAATTAAACCAGTGACCTCTGGTGCACTGGATGATGCTCCAACCAACTGAGCCACACCAGCCAGGACAAGGGGGCTATTTTTAAACACATAATTCCTTATGATCGGGAAGCATCTATTTCTCCCTTTAGATCTGTCAACTTTTGCTTTGTATATTTTGAGGCTATGTTATCACATGCATACGAATTTAAAATTACTCAATCTTCTTGGTTGATTGAGCCTTTAATCACTATAAAGTATCATCTTTTTATCTTATATCTCACATGATCACATCAATTGATGCAGAAAAAGCTATGACAAAATTCAACACTTTCCACACCCATTCAGGATAAAATGTCTTAGAAAAAGAGAAGCAGAGGATAACTGTCTCTATTTAATAAGCTACACTACCCCCCCAAAAATCTATAACTAACATTATAGTTAATGATAGAAAAATATAATCCTTTCCCCCTTAAGTTGACAAGGCAAGAATGTCTGCTCTTACCACTCTTGTTCAACATAGTGCTGGAAGTTCTATCCAGTGAAATAAGGCAAGAAAAGGAAATAAAAGGCTTATGGATTGTGAAACCATTTGGTACTGCTAAGAAATGAAAACTTGGGCCACAAGCCAGCTGTGGTGAAGAGTTGGGGGGTCGGCCAGGCATATTATCAGGACCAGAACTATAGTAGGAGAATGACCTATAGGATAATATGATTTGATCACAATACTGAATGGGAAAAGCATCTGATTTCTTTGAATAAAAGAACCTTTATTTATAGATCTGTTTTCACCAAAAATGTTCAGCTATTTCCCTTAGATAAGATGGACCACACTTATTTCCCTTGTTCAATATCCTTTAATTCTAGGTCTCAGGATATTTAGAAGCTAAAAAGCCACGTCCTTCTGACTAAAAACTTGTCTTAATTGGTACCTTAAATATTAATGTTAGTAAGACCAAGAGTTTACTATTTTACTATGATTTTTGTTCAATAAGTTTTATCCGTAAGAAAACCTCTTAGGAAATTCAAGTTAACTGAAATTCAGTGTAGTCTCCTGGAACAGTTAGACTGAACTACTTAGGAGGGAACAAATTCAAGTTCTTAAAAATGACCTGGATGAATTCTAAAATAAACAAACAAACAAAAAAAAAGAGCTAAAAAACAAACAAAAAACAAACCCAAACCTCTTAGTTCTGATACATGAAAGGAGATGTGTGTGTGCGTGGACATACATCCACACACAGAATAAGAGGCTAGTTGAATTGAATATATTTATTGTGCCTTTGTTGACCAAATCTAATTTTGGAATAATGCTATATTTGTTTTGCCATGGCTTTACAAGCTGTTATGTGGGTCTTGCACCTTTTTGCTCTTCTGCTTCATGAAGTTTGAGGTGTTTAAAGTAAATGAATTAAATAAGGCTTGATTCTCTACCTCCCACCACAAATTCTACTTTTTAAAAAATATATATTTTTATTGATTTCAGAAAGGAAAGGAGAGAGAGAGAGAGAGAGAGAGAGAGAGAGAGAGAGAAACATCAATGATGAGAGAGAATCATTGATCGGCTGCCTCCTGCAGGCCCCCTACTGGGGGTCGAGCCCACAGCCCAAGCATGTGCCCTTGAGCAGAATCAAACCTGGGACCCTTCAGTCCGCAGGCCAGCGATCTATCCATTGAGCCAAACTGGCTAGGGCTACTTTTTTCTTAAGGATTTATTTTCCCAGACACCACACAAAATCTTTGAAAACTTTTGCCATTTCACCTATTACATCCTTTACCACAACTTAACAGTATTTAAGTCTTGCAAGAACATTTGAGCTTCTTTTATAAACGCAAACATCAAGGTTTGCTCACTGGGAAGTGAACTGTGCATTGTGGCTGTGGAGGGGAGTCAGGATCATGGCAGTACTTGCTCCTTTCCTCCCTTTCTCCAGTGGGTTGCCTCTTTTGTTTTTGGTCCTATTTGGAATTTATGGATGTAAATTTTTCCTGTGTCTTTTTAAAAATGTTTTTTACATTGATTTTAGAGAGAGAGGGTGAGAGAAACATCAATGTGAAAGAGAAACATTGATTAGCTACCTCCCATATGCACCCCAACTGGGGATTGAACCCACAACCCGGGCACATGCCATGACTGGGAATCGAACTGGCGACCTTTCAGTGCACAGGATGATGCTCAACCCACTGAGCCACACCAGCCAGGGTCTGTGACTTTTTTTTAAATCTCTTGTTATTTTGTTTGCAGGAGGTAGAGCGGCAGGATAGCATCGTGTTGGGGATTTTCCTCCAGGTATTGCGAGTGGCATTTCTACCATATAAATCTCAAACATGCAATCTAGTTGTGTTGGTTTCTCAGTGACTGAGCATGAATTGTGACCACTGGCCATGTTCTTTAGTTTTTATTTATGATGAGTTGACAAGCACCATCTACCACCTTTCTTAAGGTGGCTGTAAATTTCCTATTGTCTTGGGGGGAAATCACACTATATTCTGTTCCACTGTGCACCAGATATCAACAGGTACTGTGATGGGTAGAGAAGTGCCTATATCTCTGTACCCAAGAGGGCTGGAAGGATACATACAGCTCTCTGTGAACCTAGATATTATTGTAGTTGAGGACAGGTGAGAGATGAGGCCAGAGAGGAAAGCTGGGGGTAGATGGAAAAGGGTCATTCGTCTATTCCCAGCCAAGACACTGAACTGACTTGACTCCTTCAGGAATCACAGCCAAGACAGAATCTTAAGCAGGGATCGAATTTGCTTTTGAGGAAGCTCACTTTGGCTGGAGCAAGAAGAGTTCCTCTGAGTTCACGGGCCCTCTACTCGGCTGGTATCTACATTTCCTTGTCTCTGTGTGTCTCTCTTCTCTTCCTCTATCTTTCTCCATGTGTTTTCATGTCTTGATCCCCCTCTTTATGTATTTATCTCCTTTTCTTCTCTTTCCCTTAAAGATGTCCTTCAACTGCTTCTATCATGTCTGTCCCCAAACAGGATTCAGGTTCCACCTCCACAACTTACTTTCTGTCTCCAGGACACCAACCCCAGCCCAGTTTGTGTCCTTCACAAGCAAGAAACTCAGGATTTCCTCTTGAACAGCAAGCTCTTTTGGGGTCTCACCAGTGCACAGACAAGACCTTTGGAAGAAAAGGGAGACAGGAAACAAAGCTATGGGGCCCAGAGAAGATGAACCCCCAGGTTCTGAGGTCTGCATGGAACCAATGAGCTAGGACCGAACACTCTCCTCTCACGACATGGATAGGTCCACCGCCCTCCCAACCTCACCCAGAAAAGCCTAATGTCCAGTTGCTCATACCTCGGACCATCTGCTCTGAAATATTTCCTGGCACCTGCCCATCCTCCCCAGGGGCTGAACAACTGGGTCAGGGCGGAACAGGCCCTCAGCTGAGCTGAGCCTGGGACCCCGCTCCAGGACAGTTCTGTCCCCTGGGACGAGAAGGTCAAGCTGCTCTTCTAGACATGACCTCAGAGATGTGCAACAAGGGCCCTGGCCCCATTTATCACCACGGGGCTATAATTAGGTTTGTTAACATACAGTCGAGTGTAGTCTTGTTGACTAGGAACTTAATCACGTTACTATTGAGTTCCTGTACGCATTGCTCGGGGTGACTGTTTTACTTGTAGAGTTATAGCCAAGTCCAACGGGAGGAAATTAGCTTTGGACACAAGTTTGGAGGGGGGCTCTTTTTCCTCCTGACTTTGTCTCCCTCCCCCCTTCCATGTGAAAATATTTAGCAAACAGTGACAATGATGAAAAACAGTAGGAAACAAAATGTTCTACATTAGTATAAAACATGAAAAATGCAGCAAGGACCCTTAGCGGTACAACATGTGTTATGCTGGCTGGCAGTCCATTAGCTCTGATAGACATTTCACTTACCTAAGTCAAATATAACAGTCTAGTATTCATTAATATAAGAAGGGGCTGTGGAATCAGAGCTACCATCTGGCTGGGCCGACAGAATAATCTACAACTCATGATTAGGTCTAAGGAGTGGGGTTTCACTTTAATCTTTCTCATTGCTCGAAATTTCCATCTGCGCAGTTCGGCACATCATTTTTCTTCAAGACAAATGTGCTGTTTTTCATGTTCCAAAATTAGATCAGAAGAAAACGATTAATCATGTCACGGCCTGGGAAAGGAAACAAAGCTCCGATATTCTCCGCTCTCCCCTCCACCGGCGGCCGCCCCTCCCGGGCCCTGGACGGCTGCAAGTTTCGCTTCCCTCGCCCCCCCCACCCCGCCCCGGCCCCCCCACCCCCCCCAACCTCTAGGTTTTCAGCACAACTTTGCAAGCGACCACCGCCAGCCCAGAGGAGGGAGAGGGCGCCGGCGGGGCTCGCGGGAGAGTTGGGGGGGGCGGAGCCTGGGACCCCAGCCGGGGCGCGCCGCTGCCTCCCCGGAGCCCGGCCCGGCCCCTGGGGCTCCCTGGCCCGTCCGCCCCGCCCGCCCCGCCCCCCCCGGGAGCCGCGGCGGGAGCGGGGTGCTGGGCGCTGCCGCTCGCCCCGGTGACAAAACGGGCTGCGCGCCTCGCCCGGTCCCCTCCCGGCCGGCCTGTCTGTCAGCCGGCTCGCAAGTCATAACAAATCCCTGGCGCGGAGCTGAAGCTGAGCATTTGCCGGAGCGTCACGGGGATGATGAATGACCCGCAGGCCTTTGAAGTGCTCTGCCAGTTCAGCTGGGTCCGCGGTGCTGACAGAGAAATATACACAACAGCGTAACCAATAATGAGAACATTAAACATTCCTGCGCCGTGACAGGCTGACAGAGAAACCCGGGCCCGCATCCATCATCGCGCAGATAGAGCCTTGACAATCGGCCCCTCGCTGACACCCGCGGTCACCTTGCCCTGGCCCCCTCGCCGCCGCCGCCCCGCCCCTCCCGCCCGCCCTGGGCGCCCTCCTCTTCCTCCGGGGTTTTTCCTCTTTCTTTCTCTCCCGGCTTGGCCACCCCTCCTCTCCACTCTCGCCCCGCTTCTCTCCTTCCCTGTCCCCTCCTCCCTCTTCCTCCTCCTCCCGGCCCCTGTCCTCCCTCCCCTGCTCCGTGCAGCTCTGAGGTCAGGCGAGGTGCAGGCCACTTCCATTCTGCTTAGGTCGCCGCTCCCAGAAGCAGCGAGGATGCTGCATCAAAGGGAGACCCGGGAAGTCTTCAAGTTTATATGTTAAAAGGGGTCGCTTTTAACCAGATGCAAAAATAATGCAATCCCGGTATGTGTGACCTCGTTTGGAAATAGTAACAGTTGAAGGGAGGCCCACGCGGACCCCTTTCTCCTTCCTCTTCAGGGGTAAGGTCTCTCTCTCTTCCTGTGTGACTTTGGGGAGGGACCCTGCTCTCTGAGCCAGCCTCTGCCTCTTTCTTTTCAACTGGGCTTATCTGACGGGATCTGATTTCTGATCTGTGTGAAAGGGAAAAAACAGCAGAGAAACACAAAGATCTTTTCCTCCAACAGGAAATGGACTCTGCCCAGATAAACCGCCTGGGATGGACCATCCCCCAGACCCCAGGAGGGGCGGTGACCTCTGGCCACCCTCTGGATCCTCCAGGACTCCCAGAGAACTTGGTTTGGCCCCACTGGGGTGAGCCTCTAGTCCGGCCTGGGGAAGCTGGGCCATGCGCTCCCCCCCCCCCCCCCGGGCCCCCCCCCCCCCCCCCCCCCCCCGCGCCCCCACACACACCCCTGCCAGGCCCACTCCCCGCTGACTCGCAAGGGTAATGAAAGAGCACTGGGCCTGCCGTGAGAAGCCAGGTTCTAGTTCTGCCAGGGGAACTTGGGCAAGTCCAGGATTTTCCTGGACCTCTATTTCTTCAGAGTAGAAGCCCTTACCTCCGAGCTCTTACAGGTCTTTTTACTGTCTCCAGATACAAAGGGTTTTTTCCTTCCTTTTATTCTTGGAGTTTCTATTGGTTTTGTTTTTTTCTCTCTTGGCTTTCCAAAAAGTCATGGAAAATTCCCTACAACCTCCACATACATGTCCAGAGATGGTGAGCAGCTGAGCGGGAGAGATCACTTCCCTGGGCATCCGAGGAACAAGGGTATGAGGATCTGGCAGAAACCGGAGGGAGGAGAGAGGGAGCCATGTAGAAACTACTGTGTAGGGCTCACGCTCTGAGAAGAGACCCCATCGTGGACATGAGACTTTAAAGGCATTTGCATCTTCAGGTGAGGCGATCGGGTGCAAGAAGAGAGCATCTGCTGGGGCAATGTCTGCTCCATGCTCTCCAGTATCTTTTCCTTTCCTTCCTGCCCATCTGGAAAGGCCAGCTCCATGCCCACTCCCCCCAGGAGGCTTGCTCTGCTTGTCCTGGCCCACAATGACCTTGCCCTCCTCCGAGATCCTGTGACCCCTGGCGCAGATGAGCAGCTCGCCTGCCAGCTAGGCTAGAAGCTACTTGAGGACAGGGACAGTACGATGCTTTGCTCTCCGCTGGGTCACCTAGATTAGCACATCATCTTGTTCTGAGATGCCTGCCCCACCCACGCCCCCATCTCTAAGAAACTGCTGCTACCGGGCCTGCTCCCGGCCTGCTCAGAGGCCATGTTTGTAATACAGAAACCTGCCCTTTGCCACAGCTGATTGATTGGTCCAGTAATGAATACCTATCCCTGCAACCAATCGGATTCCCTCTTCCTTAAACTCAGCCACAGGTGGCCTTGGGCTCCTGAGAGTAATGTTGTGTTTGGGACTGGGGAGGACAGTTTCAATTCCTGACTTGTCCATTCCTGTCTCCTGAAGCCTGGTCGCACTCCATGCCCTTGGACGCCTGTGAGGTAGCTGGCCACTGGAAAAGACACATGACCCAGGCCTGGCTAATCATTCTATCCCATCTTCCTGCCTATAAAGATTAGTCCAGGGATAGGCATGTGACCCATATCAGACCAACCAGAGTCCTTCCCTGGGATTTTATATGTTAATTCTGAACAAGAGACACTCTCCATTTCTTTTAGATTGAGAACTGTAAGGCTAGGACCCCAGCGCTTGTGGTGCCATGGCTGCCACTGCCTGAAAGAAAACAACTTCCAGGAGCAAATGAGGCAACCAGAGCCATGGCTGACAAGTCTGGTCAAACCTGAAGCCCACTCTATCCTTGGCCTTAGCAACAGGTAAGCCAATTCATTCCTTTTCTTGCTTAAACTAGTTTTAGCTTTGTTTATGTCACTTGCAACCCAGAGAGACCTCATCCTGGTACTAAGGGGACATGTCAATTTAGGAGGGTGTACCTAAGATCAATAAATGTCTTTTCTCTTTTTTTACATGTATGTACATAGACCCATAACAAGGAGGGCTGCAGCGAGCCTGTGCTGATCCTCTTCTGCCTGACAGCACTCCCTGTGACCTCACCCCTCATGCGGGCAGTCAGTCCATTCCCAGGCCAGGCCCAAGTGACTTGCATTTCTGAGTATGTCAGACATGGCACTTTCCTATCCCTATGGTTTTTCCCCAACCCCAAGCAAGAAGAGAACAGGCACACAGTGAGTGGCAGTTCTCTCAGCCTTTGAATGAACCCGTTTGGCCTTCCCCCGTGCCAGGCGGAAAGCCAGAGCTCAAGCTGTCCCTGGTCCACCAGGGACAAGGCCACGGGTCCATTCAGATAACCCTTGATCTCAGAAGTCCTTCGTGGCCAACAGTGGCCTCTGGATATTCATTCTCATTTTAATCCTGGTCTGACAAGAGGGTTTCTGGACAAGAATGGCATGGGAGAGACCAGGTACAGTAGCAGTTAAAGTGAAAAATGATTGCAGGTGCTTAGTTGACTGCAAGCTTAAGATGAGCCAACCACGTATGAGCTGGCTGCTTTTAATGAAAAAAAAGAGCCATGTTGCATTGTTAGGCTAGAGTATCAAGTTCAAATGATGTTTTAAGAATTCTGAGAAATTGTACCAGGCAAAGGTGATGAGCAGTAGGGCAACCTGGTCATTGAGGAGCAGGGGAAAGACCTCAGGGTAGAGAAGTGACATCTCCATCCATACTGAGCAGGTTGGCACTTGCTTGTTCTCAGTAAAAGAGCCGTGAAGGCCCCAGACACAGGCCAGACACGCAGTTAGTACTCCTTGTCCAGGCCTCATTCACCAGGGGCAGAACCACAGCCAGCGAGGGGGACTTAGAGAGAAGCAGCTTTCATCACAATCTTAGAACTTTCTGACAATTCCAACTGGGCAGCAACTGGGATGGGCCCCTTTATGAGGGCATGACCTCTACATGACTGCAGGTATTCAAGCAGAGGCAGATAATTAGCCCCATGAGATACTACAGGGGAAAAAAAATCCCTAAATTGAGTAGACCCTGGGCTTTTAGGACCCTTTTTTAATTTTTCATTTATTCTTTTGAGAGAGAGGTTTGTTGTTCCACTTACTTATGCATTCATTGGTTGATTCTTGTAGGTGCCCTGACTGCGGATTGAACCCCCAACTTGGCATCCTGGGGATAACTGTTCTAACCAACTGAGCTACCCAGCCAGGGCCTAGGGCCCTTTTTTAATTAAATGACTTTTATAGCCTCAGTTGTTCCCTCTGTGAAGTGGGTGTGAGGCTTCCTGTTTGCTACTGGACCTCATCTTCCTAAATTTATGGGTGTGGCAGGTAGATTTTCCAAAGATGTGGCTGGTTCAAGGGTATAGCTGGCCCTTGAACAGCATGTGTTTGCTCTTATACATAGATTATTCTCAATAAATACATGCAGTACTGTCTATGGATTTTCTCTTCCTTATGATTTTCTTTTTTAAAATATATTTTTATTGATTTCAGAGAGGTAGGGAGAGGGATAGAGAGAGATAGAAACATCAATGATGAGAGAGAATCATTGATCAGCTGCCTCCTGCATGCCCCCTAATGGGGATCGAGCTGGCAACCCAGGCATGTGCCCTTGACCAGAACCAAACCTGGGACCCTTCAGTTCGCAGGCCAACGCTCTATCCACTGAGCCAAACCAGCTAGAGCTTTATGATTTTCTTAATAAGATTTTCTTTTCTCTAACTTACTTTATTGTAAGAATATGTATATAATACATATAACATACAAAATATGTGTTAATAGACTTTATGCTATTGATAAGGCTTCTAGTCAACAGTAGGCTATCAGTAGTTAAATTTTAGGGAAGTCTAAAGTTATACATGGATTTTCGACTGTGCAAGGGGTTGGCACCCCTAACCCCCATGTCTTTCAAGGGCCAACTGTACTTTCAATGGTGGCGACAGCAACATCTCACATCCCACACTCTCTTCTTACAATATAGCCTGGCCTCTCCTCATGAAGAAGAAGAAGCTAATTCATTTCCCATTCGATCTGAGCTGGCCTGTGACTGCTCCCATGAAGGGAAGGAGGCAGTGACACTCCCTGACTTCCAAGGCTGGGTTAGAAGAGGCCACATAGCCTGGCCAGTGTGGTTCAGTGGTTGAGTGTTGACCCATGTCCCAAGAGGTCACTGGTTCCATTCCTGGTCAGAGCACATGCCACGTTGGCAGCTGATCCCCAGTGGGCAGCTGATCATTGTTTCTCTATCAACGATGTTTCTATCTCTCTCTCCCTCTCGCCCCCTCTCTCTCTAAAAATCAACAAAAATATATTTTAAAAAAGAAAGGAAAGGCCACACCGCTTCTGTCAGCTCTGGGGATGCCTGTCCTTAGAATCCAGCTGCGCGCTGTGAGGAAGCCCAATATTGCCACGCAGAGAGTTCACATGGGGGGGCCACGGAGGTTTCTGACCCACCGCCCAACCAAGTTCCGGCTGACAGCCAGCAACGACCACCAAACATGTAAATGAAGACTTTTCCAGATGATCCCCAGCCTTTGAGTGGGCCCGGCTGAGATCAGAGACACGCCGTTCTCACTGTGCCCTGTCCACATTCCCGACCCTCAGAATCTGTGACGCAGTGAAGTGATTCGGAATGGTTTGTTATGCAACCTGAACAGTAGGGGCAAGAGGCCTGTGGGTGTGAGACAAGTGTAGGGCTGGGACCCATTGGTGACTCGTTATTTCTCCCTATTGTGCAGTGACCTCTCTCCCCAAGGTGGCCCTCTCTCCAGTCAGTTTTTATCCAAACTTGAAATCCAGGCCTTGCCCCTCATTTAAACAGTCCTTGTCCCCCACTCCTGGCCTCAGAAATCCACTCTGTCCCACCAGAAAGCAATAAGTATTAAGAGTGTGGAAGTCGCGTCCACAGGGAAGACCCACCCCACAGGGCCCTCCACCCAGGCCCTCTTTTCAGAGCCCTAGAACAGCAGAGTTTAGGGGAAAATAGCTTTTGCTCTGTGACTCTCACTTAGACCTCCACCCATAAATTCAATATTAAGGTGAATTTCCCCCTCTTTATTCTGACCCAGTTTCTTGTGGGCAAGTGTTCCACATTATCGTAGGCCTCGAGTCACTGCTTTACCCTAAGCTGTCCCAAGGCTCACCTGCAGGGTGCGTGGAGCAGGCTGGGGCTCTGCAGGCCAAGGGGGTCCAGGGACTGGCATGTCTGAGTGTCCGTGATCAGTGACTGGCGAGGCAGGGAGGGCCCATACATGGAAGGCAAGGTTTAGCTTTTGGCTGCCCCCTGCCCCCTGGGGCCTCTGGGAAGGAGACAGATTCGTTGATGCCACTGTTTGGCAACTGGCAGGTCTAGAGGTTTTCTACGATAAAGGCCCTGAACGTGGGGCCCAATGGCACAGGCCTCTCCTGCAGCCTTGCTCCCAACAGCATCTTGCGACTGAGGCCCAGGTGAAGGCACACTCCCTCTCCTCTCTCCTCTCCTCACCTGCCCATTCCTGGGCTGGGAGTCCAACCTCAGCTGGAGCCACCCATTGGAACCTTGGCCAAATCGCTGCCATAATCACTCCTGGTTCATGGGAAGAAATAAAATATAAAAAGATGACCCTCTAGCTCCAAGCATGGCTGTGGCTCTCTTGAGATAAGTCTCCAAGGGGGCAGCATCTGCATCTGAACCAAGTGCCCCCGCGGCCTTGCTTGCACCTGCTGCAGGTGCTAGACTGTCAGGAGACGGTCTCCACCGCAGTGCAGTGACACGTCCTTGCTCAGCATGGCATCTCCCTTTTTCTGCAACACCAGGTCTGACCCCTCCCAGGACCCCATCTGCTCAGCACAGTGAGGTGTCCAGAGTTTAGCATGTGTCCTAACCTTGGACAATCAAGTCCTTCCCAGGATCTTACAACTAGACCTGGGACAGATATCCGTCATCCTCCATGGCCTCGGATGTGAGGCCACAGCTCTGGCAACCATGATTCTGCTGTGAGGAGAAGCTGGGTAGAGAGGATGCCATCACCACAATGAGTCTCAGAGCCCAGGGGGGAGCTGAGCAGAGCCCAGCGGCCCTGCTTAACCTCAGTGTGTCCAACCTACTCTCAGGAAGCCTTAAGTCAGCGGTTCTCAACCTGTGGGTCGCGGCCCCTTTGGGGGTTGAACAACCCTTTCACAGGGGTCGCCTAAGACCATCGGAAAACACATATATAATTACATATTGTTTTTGTGATTAACCACTATGCTTTAATTATGTTCACTTTGTAACAATGAAATTGGGGGTGACCACATCATGAGGAACTGTATTAAAGGGTCGCGGCATTAGGAAGGTTGCACAAGGCCAGACCCTGGTAAGTGGGGATGGGATGGTAGGAAGTTGAAAAAGTAAGCAGAAACAAGCCCAGAATGGAGAGGAATGGAAGGTGGTTTGCAGGGTCGGCTGGAGAGGTCAGACAGCGGGTCAGGAGAGAGAATGAGGGGCGGGGTTTGCATCCAAGCGGGTGGATCCACCCCTCAGGATCAGGGGACAGGGACAGCTGAAGGATGCGGGGAAAGAACATCCTGTGCATGTGTTCAGAGACTGTGGGGGAGTCACCCAGAGCAGGGAGAAGCCTGATAGGAGAGAACCAGAACCTCCCAGGGCCAGGGCCGGGGCCAGGGCCAGGGCGCAGGAGCGTGGGAGGAAGCAGGCAGGTGGCATCCACCCCACAGACTGTCACCACCAGGTGCCCAAGCCGGGGATCAGGCCCCCTCGTGTAAGAAACAGGAGCAGGCCGTGCAGAAGGGCTTCTGAACCACGTGGGCAGAAGGCAGACTGGCTCAGGGTTAGTGGACTGGAGAGTCCCAGAGCCTGTTTGGTGTCCTCCCAGCTGACCTGCCCACAGAGTCCAGAGCACAGCCCTACAGCTGAGCCTCCACACCTGGGAACACGACATTCCAGGGTCCCTCCTCTTTCCCAGTGATGGGAGCGTAAGGAACACGAAAAGCTTTGCACAGCTGTTGGGGTTGGGAGGCTCCAGCGGAGAAGGAGGAGGAGGAGGAGGAGGAGGAGGAGGAGGAGAGCCCGTCTGTCTCAGACCCGCCCCTGTACTGGGGTCCTGACAGCTGGGAGTTGGGCGCGGGGCACTATTCTCCCAGAGGAAAGAAACAATGCAGGGAAGACATGGCAGCAACTCCGAGGGGGTATCGGGCACTTCCTACGTAACAAGTCAGTGCCCAGCATCCAATGTGCACGCTCATTCAATCCTCACAGCACCCTAGGAACAGACACAGAGGAGGAAACTGAGGCACAGAGAAGCTAAGCCACTCCGAAGGGCACAGAGGTGGGGTGAAGGGACCTTCCAACCCTGTCTGTCCAGCTGCAAAAACGGTGGGGAATTCAAGTCCAGCAGGAGTGTCCTCCACGCCCTGTGCAGTTCCTGTAGCCACATGTGTTTTGCACAGATACCCACAACCCTAGCCCGTTCTATACACAGATGGTGGAGCTGCCTTATGTTTGTGAGCAAAAACTTAATTCATTTCAATGAAGCTTCATTTTGTGGCTCTCGACTCTTTACGAAAATAATTTTGTACCTAATTGTGGCCATGGTGGCACCTAAGTGGCCACCCGATGCAAATGAGGACAGAGAGTTCAAGTCCGGATCCCTCGGCTGCACAGCCAGGTCTAGAACTCAGGTCTCCAGACTCCCTTCCCAGTGCTCTCCGCACCTCCCTCGGTGGAAAGAAGTCACCAGGAGGTGACTGTGAGCGACCCTCTTGCCATGGGACTGCCCCAGCGGGTGCTGGTGAATGTTCAATAAGCAGCTCTTTAGGAAACAACAAACCAGCAAAAAACCTGACTTGTAACATTTGCCCTCAATAAATAATTGGTCACACGTTGAGTATGATATCTAACAGCAATTAAATATGTGTAATTCTTAGCTCTTGTTTTCATTGTAATCTCTATTTAAAATAACCATAAGTTGGATAGTGGGATGACTGCATGGGGAGGGAGGAGGTGGAAGAGGGTATATGGGGGATAAATGGTGATGGGGAAAAAATAATATAATAAAATAAAATAAAGGGGTGGAATGTTAAAAAATAAATAAAAATAGCCATGTGTGACCCTGGCTAATGTTTATGCCTAGTTCTTCTAAAAAAGTTGTTACATTTTTTAAGTTTATTTGAATGGAAATAAGGGCCTAGCTCCCTCTTCGTCAACCACACCCATGGAAACCTGCTGGTGTCGATTATAATCCTGACAGTAGGTCCACTCAGAGGCAGGACGACCAAAGAGAGCACAACGCTCAGATGAAACCTTTCTAGCTCTATCCTCACACACCCCATGCCCTGAAGTGACAGACACAGCTAACCCCGGCCCGGCCTGACCATCCCTTCACCAGCCACCAGCAGCCCAAGAATGACGGGTGGGATGTTCTGGACCCGGGTGGGGCTGGGGGATTCTGCCTTCCTTTCCTGTTCTGCTCTCCTCCTGTGCTCTCCTCCCCTCTGTCCCCCTCAGTTCCCTGCCCCCCCGCCCCGCCCCAGCAGATCCCAGCCCGCCCCTTCACAGGCCTCTCCTCACCACTCTCCACTCTCCCAGGCCGCTTTGCCGGGGCATGAAAAATGGCTCCGTGGAATAAAGATGTTTCCCTCTGATGAGCACATTTGCAGAAGGTATGTCAGATCCCGGGGCTGGGGTTGGGCGGTCTCTCCAGAAAGTTGTTTTCCCCCCTTCTTTCCTTCCCTCCCTTCTTCCCCCTCTGGCCCCCGCCCCCCCTTGCTTACTTATTGGAAGAGTAATAAATATTGGGCCGACAGGCCCTTCTCACAGTTACAAAGCCTACCTGTAAGCGAGCTCAATAATTAGCAGTCTTGAAGATGATATATGACTTTCATTACCCTTTGGGACTGGAGACTAAATGAGGACAGAGCTAATTGCCGTGCAAAGCAGTTTGGCATGAATGAGAAAAATGCAGGCCCTGTCTCCTGCCAAAAAAAAAGGGCCCTATTGCTGCTCTGATCTCAAGGCTGGTTTCTGCCGCAGGAGTTCACTCGGTGTCCATAAATCATGGGCTGCTTACAGCTGGGGCTGCCCGAGTCGTCAGCGGGCTGTGTGCTGAGTGACAGATCCCAGCCGACTGCATTAGAACTTCAACTGGCTCCTTTCTTCTCCTCCTCCTCGTCCTCTTCCTCCTCCTTTTCTCACTGACCAGAAAATTAAACCCAGACTCCTTGGAGAGGGGAGGCCTGGCGTGGGATGGAGGCTGTGTACTTGGGTGGGTCCTGGATGTCCACGCACAGCTGCTCACTCCCTACACACTGACACCCCCCCCCCACCCCCGCTCAAAACATGCCCCGGGCCCCTGAGGCCAGGGGAGGATGGTTCTCTCCAACCTCAGGAGGAGGCCGCCAGCCCCCTCCTGAAATGCTCCAGACTGAGCTTTTGTCCTTGGTTTGTCATCGAGACAAATGTGGCCTCCCTTCTGGCTGCCTGTCTCCCTCTTCCCCCACCACCCTTTCAGGAAATGCTTCCCTTCCCTTAAAGGGGAAGGACTGACAGCAGACACATGTGTGTCTGCAGCTGACAGATGGAGTGCACAGCCATGGAGGCCAGAGGTGGCCAGGAAGGGGCCGCTGTGATGGTGGGGGCGGGCGGGGGACACTCCTAGAAATATTTTCTTCTCTGCCCCTCAGCGCCACCCCTTGGTCACTCTTCAAGGAGCCCCACTTCTGAGGTCTGGGGCGAGAAATGTGCTGACCATGCGAGGCATCTGCCCCTTCTTCGCGTCCCTGGGTGAGGGAGGGAGGTCCCCTCCCCTGTGGGCCGACAACAATTTCACAATCAAAACCGAGCTCCCTGGCTTTTCTAAGGGCAACCACATAATTAATTCTTAGTGTTGCCAAATTACATTTGACACTTCATTTAAAACTCAAGGTTCCATAATGCAAAATCTTCTCCTGGCCGTAGGGTGACACGCAGGATGGATGTGTGTGACTTGACAGCCAGGGTTGGAGGGGTAACTCCCAGAGAAGGAAGGGGCTCACTTTTATTGAACAGCTACTTTACGTCCAGTGATTTCCTGGATTGATTGGTTTATTGCTCAGTATCCCATTTATTATCTCATTACCTTCCCGACAACTCTGTGAGCCAGGGCCTCTTCAATGCCCCCATTGTGCAGATGGAAACCAAGACCCAGCGAGGCGAAAGGGGCAGCGCTGGGCTTTAGGGTCCTGGGAGCTCCTCATTTCTTTGTGCCATTTAATTCCTCCTCTAAGGATGGGGGCGGGGGTTCCCCAGTCTGGAAGCCTCAGCTGCATCGTGGGGGTGGGAGTCAAGGCCAGACTTTGGCAGCACATCCTAGAATGCCTGGCTGCAGCAGCTGAAACAAGTACAGGCCATTTGACTCACATAAGGAAAAGGCCAGAGGCAGTGCGACTCAAGAGTGACTTCATGAGCCCAGACTCTTTCCATCTTCCCACACCGTCATCCTTGCATTCTAGCTCCTTGCATTCTGGTGACAAAGTGGCTGCTGTACCACTAAGCATCATGCTGTCAGTCCAGGGAGGGGAAAAGGGATTAGAGAGAAGAGAGAAAAGGAATTCTCCAGCCAAGCATGTGTGTGTGTGTGTGTGTGTGTGTGTGTGTGTGTGTGTGTGTTTTAATTTGGAACGAAGAGCCCTCCCCAGCAGACTTCTGTTTGCATCTCATTAGCCAGAACTGGACCTCCTGTCTCCCACCTTCTCCCCTAGCTAAGCCAATCACTGACCAAGGGAATGAGTTTCCATGACTCATTTAAGCCAAACATGATTTATCTCCTGGGCCTGGAAGATGGCCCAAGGTCTCAGCTTCCCAAAGATTAGGATTCTCCAGGTGCTAATTGCACAAATCACATTATTAACAGGGAAGGAGAGGGGATGGCTCTTGGCTACATAATGGACAGTGCTGGCCACCCCAGTCCATCCCCTTAACTATCTCTTATTCTCATGCAGGAGACTGGGTCCCACCTGGAGGAAGACGGACTTCCTGGATATGTGTGCAGGCAGCTTTGGGGAGTTTGGAAATTTGGTTCCTTCCTAAGCTACTATCTTCTCTGGGTTCTGTCCACCCCAAGCTCCCTGGTGGCGGGAGTTTGTATTCTGTGGATCTATGTGTGAGTGGGGAGGGTTGACACCATGGTCACTCCCCTACGTGTGAGCTCCAGAGCTAGCTGTGGCCTCTGCTTGGGGCAGACAATGTACTGAGTGAGTGAAATGAGGGGGTAACTCCCACAGGAAGGTGGAGACCAGTAACACCAAAATAGGAGCCTTGTCACCTTTTCATACATCTCACACTCCTGCTTTGTAAAATCTTTGACAGTCAGACGGATCTAGGCTATGGATCTAGGATGGGCCATCCCCCCAGATCAGTCCCTGGCATGCATGGGACAGTTCTCATCACGGTCTCCTTCCTATTCACTTGCTGGGAAGGGCATTTGTAGGGAGCAGGCATGAGACAGGTGTCATAGCCAGACAAGGCCGCCGGGTGGCTGCCGCTCAGCAACAGTGACCAGCTCACCACCCACCCTGCAGGGCTCTGCTCGCCACGTGTGGGCTCCTAGCTGCTTCTCTCGCTCCAGTTCCTAATATTTCCCAAAACTTCCTCAAAGAGTCGCCCCCAGGAGGATGGGAAGGATGCTGGGGTGTTTCTGAGTGCTACGGCCCTCTCAGGCCTCCAGGTGCAAATCCGGTCCCATCTCCCTTTCCTCGAGACCCTAATGGCTTCTCAGGTCATTGAGAATGAGACTTGAACTCTTTACCTTGACCTACAAGTAGGGTGACCTGTTATCCCAACATTATTAGGAGCATCCCTTTCAGTCTCAAAGGTGTCCTAGTCCGGGTGATACATTCTGTGGGCATCTTACCAGGCCATTGGCTCTGCATGTTCCCAGCCCTGCCTCTGTCCCCAGGCTCCTCTCCTCTGCTCACTCCAGCTCACACGCCTCGCTCCAGCCACAGCGGCTCCTTGAAGGGGCCAAGCTACTGCCTGCTCCCTGACCCTTGTGCCTGCCTTACCCCACCTGGAACATTCTACTCTGCTCCTAGGTCTCATTTCAGTGTTTCCTTTTCAGAGGGGTCTCCCTTTATCTCACCTCATGAACCTTAATTATTTCACACAAATGCTGTTTTTTTCTTTATTGCCAGAACCATCAATTTGATAATCTATTTATTTGCTTAGTATCTGTTTCCCCCTTTAGATTTTAAGCAGAGATCCCCCTGCATCTCTAAAACCTAGCAGAGGCCATTGTCCACTAACTATTTTATGAATGAATGAATGAATGAATGAATATACACTGTTTCTCCCAAATGCACCCCCCACCCCTAAGTTCATTGCAAATATCTATCTATCTATCTATCTATCTATCTATCTATCTATCATCTATCTATCTTTCTATCTATTTATCTATCTGTTTCCCTTCCTCTCTTTCTAAAATCAATTTTAAAAATTAGATTAAAAATCCTTCACAATACCATAAAAAATATGAACTTATTTAGGGATAAATCTGACAAAATATGTGTAGCACTAGTACCCTGAAAATTCTGCACCATTACTGAGAAAAAGTAAAGAAGACCTAAATAAATGGAGAGATATACAATGTTCATGGGTCAGAAGATGGCTAGAAGGTTCCTCAAATTGAAGCACAGCATTAAAGCAATCCTAGGAAAATCCTAGTAGCCTTTTTTGTAGAAATTGACAAGCTGATTCTAAGATTCAGATGGAAATACAAAAGACTTAGCATAAAAACAGCAAAGCTGGCGGTCCAGCACTACCTGACTTCAAGACCTATTATAAAGCTACATACAGTTAATTAGATGGTGTGGTACTGGCATCCAGATAGATAAATAGACCAATAAAACAGAAGGAAACACACATGTATGAACAATTAATTTTCACAAAAATGCAAAAACAATTCAGGGGAGAAAGGAGAGTCTTTTCAACAAAATGATGCTGAAACAATTGGATGTGTATAGTAAAAGAGGAAGTTCAACCCATATCTCATACCATATGCAAAAATTTTAAATCAAAATGAGTTATAGACTTTACATGTAAAACCTAAAGCTATAATATTTCTAGAAATCTTTTTGACCTTGAATTAGGCAAAATTTTCTTAGATATGACATCAAAAGCATGATAGATAAAGGAAAAATTACAAATTGGACATTATCAAAATTAAATTTTTATACTCTTCAGAAAATATTGTGAAGAAAATGAAAAGACAGGTCATACATTGGGAGAAATATGTGCAAATCACGTATCTGAGAGAGGACTTGTATCAAGAATATATAAAGAACTCTAAAAAATCAATAATAAGAAAACAAAAATCCAATAAAAATATCTTATAATTTTAGTGAACTGTAGAACAACGCAAGCAGTCTAATATATAATATAATGTAATGTAATATAATATCTACACATACACAATGGAATATTATTCAGCCATGATAAAGAAGAAAATCCTGCCATTTACACCAACATGGATGGAACTTGAGGGCAAAAGATGTGAACAGACATTTTCCCAAAGAAGATATACAAAGGCAAATAACAGTCAATACGGATATACAAATTAAAACCACAATGAGATGCCATTACACACTTATTAGAGTAAATAGTTCACAGTAAAAACTCTGACCATGCCAAGTATTACTGAGAATATAGAGGAACTAGACACACTGCTGCTAAGAATATAAAATGGTGCAATTACTTTGGACAACAGTTTGACAGTCTCTTTAGAAAGGTAAACATATACCTAACGTACGATCCAACCCACTCCCAGATATTTGCGAAAGAGGAATGAGAGCATAGGTCCATATGAAGACTTGTAGACAAATGTAATAGCCAGAACTGGAAACAACCCAAATGCCCATCAACAAATGAATAGATAAACAAGTTTGTTTAAAAAAACCAAGTGCTGCCCTAACCGGTTTGGCCCAGTGGATGGAGCATCAGCCTGCGGACTCACGGGTCCCAGGTTCGATTCTGGTCAAGGGCATGTACCTTGGTTGTGGGCACATCCCCAGTGGGGAGTGTGCAGGAGGCAGCTGATCGATGTTTCTCTCTCATCGATGTTTCTAACTCTCTATCCCTCTCCCTTCCTCTCTGTAAAAAAATCAATAAAATATATTTAAAAAAAAAATAAAAAACCAAAGTGCTGCCCTGGCCGTATAGCTCAGTTGGTTAGAGCATGGTCCTGATACGCCAAGGTTAAGGGTTCTATCCCCAGTCAGGGCACATACAAGAATCAACCAATGAATGAATAAATAAGTGGAACAACAAATCAATGTCTCTCTCTCTCTCTCTCTCTCTCTCTCCTCCTTCCTCTCTCTAAAATCAATAAAATAGAAAAAGTAAAAAAAACACAAAGTGCCAAAGAGATATTTGTATACTCGTGTTCATAGCATCATTATCCAATAGTTAATAGCCAAAAGGTGGAAGCAACCCAAGTGTCCACTGATGGATGAATGAATAAACAAATGTGGTCTATACATGCAATGGAATATTATTCAGCCTTAAACAAGAAAAAAAAATACTGACCAACTGAAAAAAGGGGGAAAGAATCTGACACATGCTACAACACAGGTGAACATTGAGGACATTGTGCTAAGTGAAATAAGCCATTCACAAAAAGGCAAATACTGTAAGATTCCACTTACATGCAGTACCTAGAAGACTCAAATTCATAGAAACAGAAGGTAAAAGGGTGATTGCCAGGAGCTGGTGGAAGGGGGAATAGGGAAGTATTGTTTAATGGGTACAGAATTTCAGTTTTGCAAGATGAAAAGAGTTCTATGGTAGTTGCACAAAAATGTGAATGTACTTAATACTACTATACTGTATACTTTAAAATGGTTAAGATTAAGATGGTAAATTTCAGCCCGGCTGATGTGGCTCAGTGGTTGAGCGTTGACCTATGAACCAGAAGGTCAGGGTTCAATTCTGGGTCAGGTCACATGTCTCAGTTTCAGGCTCAATCCCCTGAATTAGGGGACATGCGGGAGGCAGCTGATCGGTGATTCTCTCTCATCATTGATGTTTCTATCTCTCTCTCCCCCTCCTTTCCTCTCTGAAATCAATTATATATATATATATATATATATATATATATATATATATATATATGGTGGTAAATTTTATGTTATGTGTATTTTGCAATTAAAATTAAAAAAAATTTTAAGTGCCAAAAGGAAGCGATTCCTTGCACTTTGAAAGATCTTAGGCTGCTTCCTGGAGGAGGTGTCATTGGTGAGGTCCAAGGAGAGTAGGATTTACCAGGAGAACAGAATTGGGCATCTCAGGCAGAGGACAGCTCCGCAAAGGCAGGCAGGGAGGCTGGAGTGGGCTGGAGAGTGCGGGGTCAGAGGTCAGAAAGCCGCAGCCAGGCACCCAGGGTTGGAGGTATTAGGCTGAGAAGTAAACTGGGCCCACCCTGCAGGGGCCTCCCAGCCTCAGTTAGAGAAGAGGGACATTTGTAAACATCAGCCCTGAGTGAGCCAGACCCACAGCGCCACGGCTCCATCGAGACGGCCATGCGGGAAGAAAAAAACCTGGGGTTGGCTCTGGACAGTCGTCAAAAAATAAACATGTCCCTGGACATTCAGGAAATGCTCGGCGAGGCTGTGTCCAGGCGGGGCTGTTTGCTTATTTGTGACTTTCCTGCTTTCCATCACCCTGTCAGTGGCCACCCTGCCCCCATCCTGACCCTGGCACCCGGCCAGGCTTGGCCTCAGTCATTGGCTTCAGCAGAAAACCTATCCCTGGGAGGGGCAGGGCGGCCGGAGGGGCAACTGGAGTGCACGTGAAGGTCAGTGGGCGAGTGTGTGTGTCCGAATACATTTGCACACACACCAGACTGCAGCATTGTGAGGGGCAGAACCTGTGGGTGCACAGGTGTGTTTGTCCACATGTGCACTCAGGGTCTCCGTGTACATGTGCAAGCTTGTGCGTGTCAGCATGTGTGTGAGTGTGCATGTGTCACATCAGAGTAGACGTGGGCCTGGGTAAAGCAGTAGACTAACCCAGATGGACAGGGTTCAAATCCAACTTGGGCAAGTTAGGCTCTCTGTGCCTCAGTTTCTACAACTATTAAATGGGGGAAATAGTGTTGTGGTAAGGATTGAACGGAATTGATTCATAAAAAGCACTTGATCAAATGGGACCAGTACATAGTAAGTGCCTAATAAGTGCTATCAATTATTTATGAGTTTATGTGAGTGCACGCACATACACACGCATGTGAGCACAAATGTGCGTCTATGTAGGTTTTGAGTATGAAAATGCAAGCAGCTTTGCACTGCATGAACATGAGTGTTCTTGAGGGCACGTGTGCCTGGATTTGGGAAAGAGCAGCCTTCATCAGCGAGGTGCACCTTCCTGGCCTGGCACCCAGCCTCTGAGAGCCCAGGCCCAGCCTCCCCATGAAGGCAAGCAAGGCCTTTGGGTAGCTGCCTTCTCCGCAGTCCTCTGCCCTGGCTGGCTTCTTCCTGCCTTGGGCTGCTCAAGCCTCCTGTTGTCTCTCCACTTCCTCAGGCTGAAGGAGCGTGGTAATTTTTTCCTATCAAAGGCCATTGACCCCAAAAAGAAATCAAGCAAGGGTCAGATACAGAAATCAACTTAATCTGAGGACTGTTTTCCTTGACAAGTAACAAAGGAACTCAACTCCTCTGCTTTTTAAATCAAGAACAGTGGCGCCAATTCTAAAAATAATTTTTTTAAAAGTCCTCAATTTCATATTTTGTGAAATTGTTTCATAAAGGCACTTCTCAGATGTGAGGAAGTCTTCTCCTTTATAGGCATATATAGCACACTCCACCAGGGCATGGGAGGACCTAGTCAGGGGGGAAAGAGACCCCGAAGAAAGCCTGTGATGGTAGAGCTGAGCAGTTTCATGGGCGATGTAAACTTCAACCCAGCCTTCAGTGTTGATACGGGCTGACCATGGCTCTCCAACCTTGAACTGCTCTAACGGTCAGACCTTTACAGCTTAAATTCTAGATGGAAACTGGGCTCTCGAATCAGGCTGGCCTGGATTCAAGTGCTGGCTCTGCTGTCACCAGCTGGGCTGCTGCGTTAAACACCGTGTCCCTGAAATTGTGCAACCCTGGAGCCCACTTACCAGGTGTGTGAATTGAGTTGTAGTGGGATGAGTGGAGACTCCAAAAGGATATGTCTGTGTCCTAATCCCAGAACATGGGAGTATTTCCTTGTATGGCGAAAGATGTAAGTAAAGGTTCTTGAGCGGAGTAGCTTATCCTGTATTATCTGGATAGACCCTAAGGCCAATGACAGGTGTCCTTATAAGAGAGAGGCAGAGGGAGATTTGAGACAGACAAGAAGAGGAGAAGACACATACACACAAAGGAGAAGGTGATGTGAAGATGGAAGCCAAGATTGGAGGGGGAATAGTGACAGTTCCTTCTTTCCTCCTAGGTTTTTTTTAAAGGATTAAATAACGAAATGAATGTACAGTTAGTTGTGGAGCTCGAGATTTTGCTTTAAGATATGGAGTGGCAATATGAACGCCTCAGTTGTGTCCCAGAGCGCTCAATACTGGGACACATGGTAAACAAGATACAGGATCAGCAGCAGCATTAGCTGCAGCAACTGCTGAGTGTCAGCTGGACACACTGCTCTTCAACTAGAGACTTCGTTTCCCAGACTCCCTTGCAGCTAGGCATGGCCTTAAATTGCATCCAATGGAGTGTGAGAGGAAGTGATGTGTGTCCTCAGAAGGAAGCTGCTTGCCCTCCCCTTTCTGCTCCCCTTTCCAAAATATACAAAGTGGATTTGTGGAGTCCATTTTAACCAAGCAGATAAGGGCAACACTCTGGAGATATGCCGTCCAACATCAAAGCTATTAGCCATGTGTGCCTACTTAAATTAATCAAAATAAAATAAAATAAAAAATTCAGTTCCTCAGTCACTCTAACAGCATTTCAAGTGCTCAATAGACACACGTGGCTAGTGGCCAATGTATTGAACATCACAAATAGAGAACATTTCCATCATCACCAGCAGTTATATTGGACAGCACTGTCCTG
The DNA here is from genome assembly GCF_028538775.1 of Myotis yumanensis. Classification (NCBI taxonomy): domain Eukaryota; kingdom Metazoa; phylum Chordata; class Mammalia; order Chiroptera; family Vespertilionidae; genus Myotis; species Myotis yumanensis. The sequence continues at coordinate 45,673,695 of NW_027223764.1, read as the reverse complement.
GAGGATGTATAGCAACAACACAGAAGGAACCTGAGCCCTTGGACAAGTTTAAGAAGCCGAGTCATCCGACAGCCTCCTCTGCCTTGACTGCCTATTACCTTATATTTTGGTAAAAGAAAAATAAACTCTCTATCTTTAGCTATCTGTCAATGTAGTCAAAACAATATTCTAATAAATACTTTTTAAAAATCAACCCCTTTTTCATTTAGGGCAGTTTCTGTTGCTTGCAATTAAGACTGCTGACTGTTTAAAGAAAAATTAGTAAAGCAGGAAAAGTAACAAGGAGCTGCTGATATGGTCTGCTGAGCAGGGAGCGTTTTCTTGAGGAAGTGTCATTTATGCTGAGACCTTTGCCACTTGCTCTGTCCACAGCAATGGGACAGGGTTGACCTCTTCGGGTCATGCAGTGCCCAGGCCTAAGTGGTATAATGATGTGAGAGAGGACGTCCCGCCCTCAAATGGACCTAGATTTATTCACCCACAGGAAGTGGCCAATCCCGGGTCTAAGGCAGGAAGAGTACAATGTGAGCCTTGTCATAACATCTAGCAAGGACCCTGCAAAGACCACTAGGGTAGTGCCAGCAAGTGCTCCCACTGGTCAAAGAGAGGACAAGCTGGGCATCTGTACGAAAACGAACTGCAATGGATTGAAATCTATCAAATGTGTTTAAATCTATAATCTGATATGATACTAAAAGCAAACAAAACAACAAACCCAGGAGGGTTATAGTAAACTAACGAGTTCTTTTGAAGACGGGTAAATAAAAAGATGAATCCAGCCTTCTCCTGCCTTTCCTATATGCACTGTACCACTGGGTAACCAAATAGTCCAGAAGAAGTTTCTCTATGCCAGCAAAAAAAAACAAATGATAGTTTTTACAGCCCCATATGAGTTCATGGATCTGGGCATTGGATATTGATGGTCCCTAATATCACAAAAATAGAGACAACCAGACATTATGTGTCTCCTGATGGAAAATACACCCCTACCACTAAGGCAGCCTTGCCAAAAACAGAAACAAACAAACCCCTCCCAAAAAACAAACAAATAAACAAAAAAACCTGAAACTAATCAAACCTCTAAATACCACTTCCAAATTATAGGAAATTCAGAGTCCAGAAGCTTGCTAAACATACAATTAGAAAATTCAGGCTGTGGGAAAATCTTCTTAACAATAATCCAATTTCGTTAAAAAATTAACTTCATATGTTCCTAGCAGCACAATTCACCATAGCTAAGATTTGGAAACAGCCTGAATGCCCATCAGCAGATGAGTGGATTAGAAAACTATGGTACATATACATAATGGAATACTATGCTGCTATAAAAAAGAAGGAATTTTTACCATTTGCTGCAGCATGGATGGAACTGGAGCGCATATGCTAAGTGAAATAAGCCAGGCAGTGAAAGAAAAACACCACATGATCTCACTCATTTATAGATAATAAAGAACATTATAACCTAATGAACCAAAAGATAGATACAGAGGCAAAAAAGCATCGAACAGACTATCAAATTACAGCGGGAAGGCTGGGGAATGTCGGAGGGGGGTAAGAGATCAATCAAAGGACTTGTATGCATGCATATAAGCACAACCAATAGACACAAGACACTGCGGGGGCGGGGGGGGCGGTAAGGGCATGTGCTGGGGGGTAGGGGAGGCTGGGGGAAGGTCAATGGGGGGAAAAATGGAGACATATGTACTACTATTTGTAATACTTTAAGCAAGAAAATAAAATAAAATTTAAAAAAGAAAGAAAGAAAAAGAAAAAAAATAGAGAAGGAACTTATGAATAGAAAAAGGCTTAGATATATAGCAACTAATCACAATGCATGGGCCTTATTTAGATCCTGACACAGACAATACATTTTTTAAAAGTATGACATTAATGAAACATTTGGAAATGTGGATAATGACTAGATATTTCATGATCTTAAGGAATTCTTATTAATTCTTTTAGGTGTAGTGGTGTTTTCAGATGAAATGATGAGATGTGGATTTGCTTCAGAAAAGCCTGAAGGAAATGGGGATGTCAATGAAAAATAATGTCCATGAGTTGGTCATTGTTTTTTTTTTTTAATATATTTTATTGATTTTTCACAGAGAGGAAGAGAGAGGGATAGAGAGTTAGAAACATCAACGAGAGAGAAACATCGATCAGCTGCCTCTTGCACACCTCCTACTGGGGATGTGCCCACAACCAAGGTACATGCCCTTGGCCGGAATCGAACCTGGGACCTTTCAGTCCGCAGGCTGGCACTCTATCCACTGAGTCAAACCGGTCAGGGCGAGTTGGTCATTGTTGAAGTTAGATAATGGGTAGTACACAGGGGCTCATTGTACTATTCTCTTTCCATTCGGATATTTGAAAATTCCTGCTCGACATTTTCTTAAAGAGTCTTTTAGTATCCTTATCTGTTTGAAATTTTCTAAAAATATTTCTTCATGCCCTGGCAGGGTGGCTGAGCATCTTCCTGTACTCCAAAAGGTTATGGGTTCAATTCTCAGTCAGGGCACATACTTAGATTGCGGGTTCGATCCCTGGTTGGGATGCATACAGGAGGCAAATGGCTGATGTTCCTCTCTCTGCTTTCCTCTCTCTCTAAAAACAAGTTCACACACACAAATCCTAGGACACAAGCCAAGGTGACTAGACCAAGGCAGGTTTTGGTTTCTGCTCCCTTCCCTGCCCTACCCAGAGCCACTCCCCTTCTACCAGCCAACACACTTGTCCCCTGCCTGTCCACGGTGGTTTTATCTCAGGGACCTCAATAGCCATCACTGCTACTGAGTCTTTTTGTAGTTGTTTTCGTAACTACTTACATGGGGGGATGTAAGCCTGCACCCTCTCACAATCTGGGACCCCTCAGGGGATGTCCAACTGCCAGTTTAGGCCCGATCGGACATCCCTCTCACAATCCAGGACTGCTGGCTCCTAACCGCTCGCCTGCCTGATCGCCCCTAAGTAGTTGCCTGCCTGCCTGCCTGCCTGATCACCCCTAACCACCTCTGCCTGCCTGCCTGATTATCCCTAACCACTTACCTGTCTGCCTGATTGCCCCTAACCACTTGCCTGCCTGCCTGATTGCCCCTAACTGCTTGCCTGCCTACCTGATCGCCCCTAACTGCCTCTGCCTGCCTTCCTGATCACCCCTAACAGCCTCTGTCTCAGCCCCCGCCACCGCGGTTTCGTCCGGAATGACATCCGGAAGGTCGTTCAGTTGTCTGGTCTAATTAGCATATTATGCTTTTATTATTATAGATAATTCACAAATCACACAAGTCACCCATTTAAAATGTGCAATTCAGTGGGGTTTTTTATAATCACTGATATGTACAGCCACCACCACAACCAAATTTAGAACATTGCCACTGGGCCTTTATCACAAACACATTCTAAAAATTAATACCTTCAAATCGTGCACAAAAGGAGTTGGAGTCTTGATCCTTTTCCAGGCCTCTGCAACTTTTATAGCAGCTTTCCTCAATGATAGGAGTTCATGTATCATTTACTCTACACACACTCACACACACACAAACACACACACACACACACACACACACGCGCGCGCGTGCGCGCACACTGCCCCCTCGCTGGCCACCCTGCCACAGAATAACGAATGGCAGCCTTCCAAGCCCAGGCCCAGCATGAACAGAGGCCCCGAGGCACGAGGCTGTGAGCGCATGGGATCAGCAGGAATCCTTAAGTCAGTTAGAGGTGAGGAAGCTGGGGATGGAGAAATCCGGGGGAGCTGAGGAGACTGGATGACACTGTAGGGGCTGCAGGCCCCCTGCCCCAAGGGATGGGAGCTGCTCCCTCTGTCCTCCTCCCAGGCAGGACACCACCCCTTTCCGGTCCCACCACCCCACTCCTGAGGCCTGCAAATCACGCAGGTCGCTAAGCCCGGGCAGTCACACCTTGCAAAGCAGTAGTTTCCTTTATGCAAAGACAAGAGATGTTTCCACTGTGGGCAGGCCCACCAGGAGCCCTTCGCCTTCCCGTCCTCCCTTCCCAGGGAATCAGTCTTCTTAAACCTTATCCCCCGAGAGACCATCTGGATGAAAACCATTCAGGAAACTCGGCCAGGTACTAAGCCCAGAGCTTTCATTCATCTTGCCCTGTCGGTGCCCAGCACTCCAGCCTTAAAGAATCCTGGGGGACTGGGTCTACCACTGGCCCCCCAACCACAGGAGCAAGCCCGACCTGCATGCAGGCTGCACACTCCAAACACCGCTGGCCCTCACGCTACTCCTGGGCCCTGGGCCCCCTCGGCTGGGTCACCCAGTTGTACTCTGCAGAAGTAGCGTGGCAGAGAGGGAACCCATAGATCCAGGCGGGGAGCCTTTCTCTGCTGTGTGACTTGGTCAACTGGCCTGACCGCCTGAGCCTCCATATCCTTGTCCGTAAAACTGTGGTTAACAAAACCCACCTGGGGGAACTGTGGGGCAGGTTAAACGAGATAAAGTACTTAAAAACCCTGCTCCTCATTGACTCTGCCCAGCCTTCTTGCTGCTCCTTAGCCTCTCTGACCACCCTCCCACCTGAGAGCCCTGCACTGTCCCTGGAAACTCTTTCCTGGATACCCATACGTATGGCTACCTCCCTTGGGTCTCGCTCAGAGGGCCTTCCTCCATCCGTCTGCGTGAAACAGACCCACCGCCACCTCCCTGCCTCTCTAGCCTTTGCGCGCCTTCATTTTTTTCGAAGCCCTTAACACTACCAACACGGTAGAGAGCAATATGTTTATGGACTGCCTGTCCTCCCACTGGCGTGTAGGTTCCCTGAGGGCAGGGACCACGTGTGAGTTTTTTTTGTTTGTTTGTTTGGTTGGTTTAGTTTTTTTGTTAATCCTCACCTGAGGATATTTTTCCATTGAGTTTTAGAGAGAGTGGAAGGGAGAGGGAGAGGGAGGGACAGAGAGAAACATCGATGTGAGAGAGACACATTGATTGGTTGCCTCCCACATGCACCCCGACCAGGGCAGGGGAACCTGTAACCAAGATACGTGCCCTTCACCAGAATCGAACCTGGGACCCTTCAGTTCTCGGGCCAACGCTCTATCCACTGAGCCAAACCAGTTAGGCCCTTGCTGCTAGGGCAACCATGTGTGTTTTGTTCCCTGTTCTACCCCCAGTGTTGGGACAGTGCCAGGCACACAGAAGGCACTCAACAAATATTTAACTAGTGGAAGAATTGATGGCTGATTGCATGAACAAGTCACCTTGCACAGGACCTGGCCCATCACAGGTGCTCAGTAAGTCAGTTATTTTTTTTCATGTTTTTTTTTTTTTTGGTGCCCTTGACCAGAATCGAACCCGGGACCCTTCAGTCTGCAAGCCAATGCTCTATCTATTGATCCAAACTGGCTAGGGCAATGTGAGTTATTACTGTGACTAATTTGGAAGTGCTGAGAGAGGCATGAGGGGCCTGGACTCCTGGGAACAGATGTGGCTAAGAAGAGGCGCTCAGATGGGACTCAGAACCACCCATGGCCTGTTCTGAGGCCAAACCTCACAGACCACGGCATTTGGCCAAGGCAGGGATTTGCCATCAGAGAACTCCCGGCCTGAGGGGGCCTTGAGCAGCATTGCCAGCCCTGTCTCCAGGGTCCTCTGGGAGTAGGTCAGGGTGGGAAGGGGATTGAGACAGGCCTGGTCCTAGATGGGTACCCAGCTAGCCCCAATAGGGGGTTTATAAGAGGCTCTCTGTCCCTCCAGGGAGCCAGAACATCAAAAGAGACTGGTCCCCAAGACTGAGCTTGTGGGGGACCCCCAGGCCAAAGAACCGGAGAACAGGCTCATGAGTGTAGCCTGAACTGTGCCTCCAGGGGCCGGGCCTTTCCCAATCCAGAATACGCTGGGCCTGAGTTATGAAGAAAAGAGCAAGTCTGTGTGGAAAACCCAGCTCCATCCCTTTACCTGTGTGCCCTCAGGCAACTCACTTAACTTCTCTGAGCCTCAATGTCCCCTCTGTCAGATGGACTAATAATATCTACCTCAAGATGCTGACAGGATGATTATCCTATGTAATAAAAGCCTAATATGCAAATCGACCAAACGGCGGAACAACCAGTCGCTATGACGTGCACTGACCACCAGGGGACAGATGCTCAATGCAGGAGCTGACCCCAGCCTGCAGGTCCCAGGCCGACCAAGGCAGGTGCCAGTGGGGGCCCCCCGATGGCCCCACTGGTTGCCCTACAGATCAGCCTTAATCATTGGCCTGGCGTAGGGATCCTACCTGTACACAAATTTCATGCACCAGGCCTCTAGTTAAGAATAATAATGTTACCCTTTACTAGCTAGCACTTTGCCATATGTGAGGGGATCTCCTTGGACCCTCAAAACTTTCCTAACATTAGATATTTCTATTCCTACTTTACAGAGGAAAAAACTGGGGTTCAGAGAGGGCAGTGACCAGCCCAAAGCCACACAGCTGGTTAGAATCAGAGCAAAACTCAGACTCAGGTCTGTGGTTATAAAGTCCCATTTTAACCAGTGCATCTAAGCCCCCAGCACCTGGCCAGGCACCAACAGACTCCCAACAAAGCAAATATCTTTCTCCTCCCCTGAGCTTCAGGTCTGTGGGCAGGTGAGCCCAGCTATGGGGGCTGCAGGGACAGGGAGCCAGGTGGCCCTTAGGCGGGGTTGAGGCTGCAGCAACAGTCCTCACCCCACTCCCAGCCAAGCTCAAGCAGCCTGGGCTGGCTTCCTGCCTCCAGCAGGTTTCCAGAACCTTCCCCAATACCTCCTCCTCCCCCGTGCTGGCCGGGGTCATCCTCACAGAGGAAGTTCAGCCAGGTCAAGCCTGCTCTTTCCCACAGCCCTGGGGTGACCCTCCACAGCTTGTCCACTCACCTCGGGGCCAAGAATCCCTGAAGCCCCCACCCCACCCCGCCCAGGGCCTGCAGGGTTAGGCTGCCACTGGTGTTGCAGCCTCGATGCGGGACAGCCTAATTCACATGTGACCCACACCAATAAATCAGGGAGGGGTGGGGGTAGGGGAGATTCATAAATCCATATCAAACAGCCCCCAAATTATGACAGATGACATGGCAGTCATAAAATTGCACAAGCAAAACTCACCAAGTCATTAATTTCATGGCCATAGAAAATAAACAGACACATTTTTTTGCGGCCCTAATAAATTTTTAAAAACTCAAAGAATGGTCCATCTGCTTCGAATAATTTTTAATTTCCTATTCTGTCTCATTCCCATTAGCTATTCCACTGAGATATTTGCTAAATTCTTTCATTTACCTCCTCCCATCTGTATTCAATTACCCTATTCCCAAATAGAGTGAGTTTTTGTTTCTCCTAAGCGCGGGACAAAATACCCCCGCCTGTACCTTAAAGCAAATGTTATGTGTGTTTTATTATCTGTTAGACCGTATGAGTCATTCTAACTCGATTGCCTGTGCGGAAAGGCTTGGAGAGCAATCTGATTTTGATGTTTTCTGGCTTGGGTGGAAAGCACCTGCCCGATTCTCAAAGCTAATCTATTAACGTGGTAAATGCTGTAGCAGATGTTCCTGAGTGAGCGAGGGGCCGCGCTGGGCTGTGACCGGCCCGGTGTCAGGCGCGCAGTGGAAATGCTCAGAGATCAGAGGCCAGCAGCGCCACTGGGGGCCGAGCTGTCACGAAGTCACATTTTCCGTCTGCCCCCAGGCCCAGGCTGCCTGGTGACTCCTCACGGCCTCTCTGAGCTCTCGGCAGTCACTCAAGATGGAAGGACATCTCAAGGTCACCTGGTCCACCCCACCGCACCCCATTTTTCACAGAAGGGAGACTGAGGCCAGGGAAGAGGCATGCTTGCCCACAGCCACACAGCACACTCAGAAAGGAGAGCCCCCCGCCCCGGCCGGTGTGGCTCGGTTGTTTGAGCATCCTCCACGCACGTTAAGGTCACTGGTTTGATTCCCGGTTAGGTTGCTGACTCAATCCCCAATAGGGGACATGCAGGGGGCAGCCAATCATTCACGTGGATCTCTCTCTCTCTCTCTCTCTCTCTCTCTCTCTCTCTCTCTCTTTCCTCCCTCCCTCTCTCTCTCCAAAATAAATAAAAACATTTTATAAAAATAAAAGGAGAGCATCCTTAGAGGCTGCAGATCCTCATGTTCAGTAGACCCTGCAAGGAGCTGAGACTCATTTTGTGGAGCTGAGATGGGGAGAGGAGGTGGATTCTGTCAGCCCGTCTCCGCCCCCCGCCCCCCGCCCCCAACCCACGCCCCCAACCCCCCGCCCAATGCCTTCTACCTCTGAAAACAAGATCACTTCGGGGCTGTTCAATCTAAAATTCTTCGCAGGCCATCTTTCCTCATCTTTCAGGAGCTGAGCCAGACCTGTGACTGAGCTGAGAACCGGGAATCAGGCTGAGAGGCCAAAACCCTGCTCCAGAGTGGGTTCGTTTCAACACTGTATACACACTGGAAGCTGCAAAGCCCCAGGAACAGGGACTCCAAGCTGAGCTACAGATCTGGGTGGGATTAGGGTCCCCAAAGCCGCACACAGCATGATCCACGGAGCTGCACTGTGTGTGCCCACATCCTCTCATTATTTCCACGCATGCTGGTGGTTTCTTACTATGAGCACCTGCAACACTGCCTGGGAGATTTTTGTGGCCTGGAATCATGGTGGACCCTCAGCCCAGGCCAGGGGTACCAGGGACTGATGTCCCCCAGAGCATCCCTGAAATCCTGATGAGTGGGGGTTGGTGTGTAAATACCCCAGCTCCTTCCCCTCTTGGATGGAATAATTCTGAGACCCGTTCTACCTAGCTGTTCTCAACCGGGTACATTCTTGCCCTTAATGAGACCTTTGGCAATGTCCAGGCATTTTGGTTGGATGGGTGCTACTGGCATCTGGTGGGTAGAGGCTAGGATGGTGCTAAACATCCTACAATGCTCAGGACAGACACCCCCCAACCAATAATCATCTAATAAACAATCTCAGTAGTGCCAAGGTTCTATTCCCTCTCCCAGAGGTCCCCAATGGGACTGAGCTCCAGATGCCCACAGCAATAACCTGCTCATTTAGGCTCACTCTCCTGGCGTCTCTCCCCAATCTGGTCCATTTCCCCACTCTCCTTCCAGTACCTCCTAGGGTCACCCCCCACATAACTACTTTATTCAAATCCTTATCTCAAGGTCTGCTTCGTGGGGCACCCAACCTAAGATCATCCATTACTACAGTCATGGCGACAACCTTGGAAGGGTCTCAAAGCCTTGGGTTCCTGTTTTAGCCATCGGCATTCTTACCACCCACAGTCAGTCCCAGGGATACCCGCGCTGATGTGGCCCCTTGAGAACACACACAGGAGGCCACACCAGACCAGCTTAGGCAGGAAGGTGGTCCTTTGGTTCTACTCTGGTGGACAGGCTGATTGGTGATGTAAGATTCAATGCAACCACTGTCAGAATCCCAGCTGATTTCTAAGTAGAAATTGACAAGGGACCAGGAATACCCAAAACAATCTTGAAAAAGAAGAGAGTAGAAAGACTCACACTTCCTGATTTCAACACCTGCTTTTCAATCTGAACACTTGGATTGCGGGAAACGAGTTAAGTCGGCTCGCGTGAATTGCGCGTACTCCACGGGAGCCGTCTTAACTCGGTTCATATAGATTTGCGGTGGAGTGCGGGAAACGTGTAAACTCGGGCCGATTGTAACTGCGTATTACCAAATATTTGTTTGTTTGCCGTTCACAAAGATACCTACCTGCGTATGCGAACCGTTTCATACCCATACTTCGAACCCATACTTCAAAAGATATAGGCATTTTAAACTAACTCTGATTTTGCGCGGGAAACCTAAATAATTGCCCGCGCCATCTTATATTTTGGCGGGAAATTCACCCGACACCGTAGTGTGAAATTGGATGGTGTGGTTCAGTTTCTTGGGCATCATCCCATGCACTGAAAGGTTTCTGGTTCAATTCTAGGTCAAACCAAATGCCCATGTTTCAGGCTCAATGCTTAGGTTGGGGGCTTGATCCCCAGTAGGGGGCATGCAGGAAGCATCCTATCAATCTTTTACTTTCACATCCATGTCTCTCTCTCCCTCTCTCTCTCTCTCTTTCACACACACTCTCTCTCCTTCTCCCTTCCCCTCTCTCTAAAAATCAATAATAATTAAAAGCCCTGTTACAAAGCAACAGTAATCAGAATAGTGTGGTACTAGCACACACACACAAAAAATAGATATATAGATCAATGCACTAGAATTGAGAGTCCAGAAATACCTATATACCTATGGTCAACTAATTTTAAATAAGGGTGTCAAGACCATAGAATGGAGAAAGAATAGTCTTTTCAACAAGTGATAGGAGGACAACTGGTTATCTACATGCAAAAAATAAAATTGAACTCTTACCTCACACCATACACAAAAATTAACTCAAAGTGGATCAAAGACCTAAATTTAAGAGCTAAAACTATAAAATTCTCAGAGGAAAACATAGGGGTAAACCTTCATGATCTTGAATTTGGCAAAGTATTCTTAGATATGACTCCAAAAGCATGATCAGTAAAAGAAAAAATAGATAAAATGGACTTCATCAAAATTGAAAACTTTTGTCTTCTAAGGACACTATCAATAAAGTAAAAAGACAACCTACAGAATGGGAGAAAGTATTTGCAAATCATGTATCTGATAAGGGACTTATATTACTAAGTATCCATAAATTTGGAACTATTTTCTCCTGAGGAATTTAAATTTTATATATTGACCTATTTTTCTTAAAGTCTATTTTGTCTGCTATTAATATAATTGTGCCAATTTTCTGTTGGTTAACATTTTTCTTGTATTCTTTCACTGTTTTACTTTTTGTCTATCTTCATATTTTAGATTTGCTTTATGTTAACGGCATTTGGCCATTCTTGTTTTAATCCAATCTGTTAACTGGAGAGTTCAGTTTCTTTATATTTATAGAGCTTAAGTATATATTTGGTTTTATTTCTATGATCTTATTTTGCGTTTAAGTTTGTTCTGCTTCCTAAGGGTTTCTTTTTGTCCTCTTTGTTGCAGTGTTTTGAATTGATTGAGGTGTTTTACTCATTGCAGATTTTTACTCCATCTATTAGTGTGGAAGATAGGCATTCTATTTCTTATTCTTTTATTGGTGATTCAGCATTTTGAAATGATTACCTAACTTAACATAGTCTAAAGTTAATCAATATCTTACCCTTCTCCTGAACAATGCAAAGTACTTTGAAAGCTTTAATTCCATTTAGTTAAGGACCAGCCTTTTAGCTCCATCTCTTATTTAACCCCATGGGGTAGCCATTGTTTTAGACAGTGTGTTGTTTAAATTTACCCATCATGCTCTCCAGCATGGCTCAGTGGTTGAGCCACAACCTGCACACTGATCAATGATTATCTCTCATCATTGATGTTTCTATCTCTCGCACTTCTTCCTCTCTGAAATCAATAAAGATATATGTTAATAAATAAATAAATTTACCCTTCTTGGGTCTCAGACTTTCTTTCTGAGGTGATTTTTCTTCACAAGTTCATTCTTCAGAAATTCCTTTAATGAGGGATCAGTTGTTTATAAAATTCTCTCGATTTTGGCATAAATAAAAATCTTTTATTTTCACCCTTATTCCTTTTTTTGCATTTTTATTGAAATATAATTCACATATCATAAAATTCATCCTTTGAAAGTGTACAATGCAGTGGTTTTAGCATACTCATAACATTTTACCAACACCACCGCTATCTAATTCCAGAACATCTCATCACCCCAAAAAGAAACTGCATGCCCATTAGCTGTCACTCCACATTCCCCCTCCCCCACCCCAGCCTCTGGCAGCCATGAATCTACCTTCTGTCTCTATGGATTTGCCTATTCTGGACATCCTATATAATAAAAGCCTAATATGCTAAGTGTCTGGTCATCCAGTAGTTCTTTAACCAATTAAAGCATAATATGCTAAATATATGCTAAGGCTGCTCAACCGCTCACTATGACATGCACTGACCACCGGGGGCAGACACTGTGACTGGTAGGTTAGCTTGCTGCTGGGGTCCGACCAATTGGGACTGAGCGAGCTGGGTCAGACACACCCTGGAGCCCTCCCTTGTCCCTCCCTGGCTGGCCAACCTCCCACATCCCTCCCCAGCCTCAATCGTGCACCGGTGGGGTCCCTCAGCCTGGCCTGCACCCTCTCGCAATCCGGGACCCCTTGAGGGATGTCAGAGAGTCAGTTTCGGCCCAATCCCGTTCAATGCATGAGCTGCCCGCTGTGGTCAGTGCGCTCCCACAGGGGGAGTGCCACTCAGCCAGAAGCCGGGCTTATGGCTGGCAAGCACAGTGGCAGTGGCGGGAGCCTCTCCCACCTATGCAGCAGCCCAAAGGATGTCCAATCGATGGACATCCCCTGAGGGCTCCCAGACTGTGAGAGGGCACAAAGAGGCTGAGGGACTCTCCCCCCCGCCCCCTGCAGTGTAGAATTTCATGCAGTGGGCCTCTAGTTTCATATAAATGAAATCATATAATTTGTGGCCTTTTGTCTGGCTTCTTTTGCTTAGCTAATGTTTTCAATGTTTATCCATGTTGTCGCATGTCAAAATTTTATCCCTTTTTATGGCAAGTAATACTCTATTGTATGGATATACCACATTTTTATTCATTCATAAGTTAATGGATATTTATCTTTTAAGAAATTATTTCAGTCTTATTAGGAACTGGGGTATAGTCCTTAGTTGGTGTGACTTTTCAAAATCCCTTTAAAATTATTATTATTCTGTTTTTCATTGCTACTCTTGTAGTCATTAGTCTAATTTCTTATAATTATAGAAGTTGCAAAAAACAGTAATTTTTCTTTCTGTTACTTTTTAAATCGTCTCCTTGTCTTTGGTATTCTTCAGTTTGAATATAATGAATCTATGTATAGACTTCTTTTTATGTATCTTGTTTGAGATTCATTGGAATTCTTTTTTAAATTTTTAAATTACAGTTGGCATTCAATATTTTATTAAATTAGTTTTAGGTGTTAGTGGTTAGACATTTATATAACTTACAAGGTGACAGCCCCCCCCCCCCCCAGAAGTCTAGTATCCACCTGGCACCATATAGTTATTACAGTATTATTTACTATATTTCCTATACTGTACTTTATATCCCCATGATGGAATTCTCGAATTTGAAGATTCATGTTTTTTAATAATCATGGGACATTCTCAGCTACTTATCTCTTTGAATATTGTCTCTCTCCCATTATTCCCATAATCATTTTCCAAAAACCTGATTAGAAATATATTAGACCTTTTCATTCCATTCTCTATACCTCTTTTTCATATTTTTCACTTTTCTTTCTGTGCTGCATTTTGTGTAATTCTTTCAAATCTATCTTCCAGTTTACAAATTCCCTCTCCAGCTGTGTCTACTCTATTTAACTGTTCCATTGAATTTTTCATTTCATATGTGATATATTTACATTTCTAGAATCTCTGTTTGGTTCTTTTTTCAAATCTGCCTGGTCATTTTTATAATGCCTTGCTTCTTTCTTGTGCCACAGAAGCTCATGTTGTGGAGCTGTAGGCTGCCCAATCACGTGGGGGTCCTCAGGACGTGCAGTGGTTTCAGTAATCATTTACTTCCCTTGACTAGATTTTCCCATTTGTTCCTGGCCTCCTGTAATTCACTTGTGTTCTCATAGGCTCTTCCATTAACTGCAGAGAACTTAAAAAATATTTTTCTAGCATTATTATATGATTTTTAGCTGATTTATTTATAAACCTTTAGTCATATCTATTTCAAATCCCTTTTCCAATGTCCATGTTTTCAGAAAATAACTATGACCACCTACCATATGCCAATAACTGTGCTGGGGACTTGGATGAGAACAAAACAGAGCCTGCCCCTGCCCTCGGCGTTACTTGTGGTCTCTGGAGAAGCCAGGAACCCCACAGTGAATCAGTATGCTCTGAAGGGGCAGGCGTTGGTCAGCATGCCCATGCTGAGCTATGTGGAGACCAAAACCACTCTCATAATTAAGTTGATTCTCTCTTTAGGTAAATATCCAACATTTATTTAAGGGGGGAAACACCTTACAAAGCAAAAACCCAAGCTCTTTTCCTGCATCAGAAGCATTAGGGAAGCTCTCTGTTATTTGAGCACATGTTATGATTGCAACAAACATCTCTTCAGGGAAGGACCTAGCCTCCACCCCAAACCCAACCTACTTAGAAAATCAATTACTCCAACCACATACAGTAGCCTCCTGGAGGGATGTTCTGGTAAATGTTTCTATCTCCTTACATTTCCACTCATGTCTTAGCTGCTGCCCTAGCCATCCCTTAGTTCTAGTGTTCTGAGTAGCTATTGCTGCATAACAAATCACTCCAACACAGTGGCTAAAGTGGTAATATCTTTAGGGTTATGTCCCCTCAAATGAGATGTTGAAGTCCTAACCCTCAGTACTTTCAGTACTATTGAGAAATAGGGCCATTGCAGATGTAATTCGTTAAGATGAGGTCATACTGGAGTAGGACCCTAATCAAACATGACCGGTGTCCTTATAAGAAGAAGGAAATTTGAACACAGAGACCCAGGGAGAACACAATGCAAAAATGGAGTCAGCGATTGGGATGATGCACCTGCAAGCCAAGGATCACCAAGCGTTGCTACAGGAAGCGAGGAGAGAGGCACCGGACAGATGCTCTCGGGGCCCTCGGAGCCCGCAGAACAAGCCAACACCTTGATTTCACACTGTAGCCTCCAGAGCCGCGAGAGGATAGGTTTGTTGTTTTGCCCAGTTTGTGGTCATTTGTTACTAGGCAGGCCTAGGAACTCACACATGACCATTTCTTTTGCTCCTGAGTCTAGAGGGTGCCAGGAGTCCAGGCAGTTCTCTCTCTGGGGCGGTCGTGCATGGCAGGCGTTCGGTGGCTGGGGTTGTGCTCATCCCAAAGGCTTCCTCACCACACGCCTGCCATCTGGGCTGGGAAGACTCAGACAGATGCACCTGGTGGAGTGGGCCCTTCGGGCATCTCGCTCCATGTGGTCTCTGCACGTGGCGGCCTCAGGGGAGATGGCCTTCCTACAGGGCGGCTGACAGCTCCCAGAGCGAGGTCCCAAGAGAGAATCTGGGAGGAACGACGTGGCCTTTTCTAATCAGCCTCAGCAATCACAGACTGTTCCTTTCACGTCATTCTGTTCCCAGAGGCCCACCCAGGTTCAAGGTGAGGAGACACAGACTCCACCTCCTGATGAGAGGAATGCCTAAGAATTCATGGACATGTGCGAAAACCACCCACTTGCTGGGTCGGGGGAGACACCTGGCCTGGGGGATGGCGGAGGCTCCCTGGGGACCGCATGTCTGCCTGTCTGAACCCCGACGCACAAGGAGTTAGCCCCGTGAACAGGGCATGTGCCAGGGAGCGGAGCCACTCCCCTCCTGCCCCTCCCAGCCCAGGCTGGAACACACCCGCTTCAGGCCTCACCCCCCAGGACTGCTGGGGCCCTGGGCTCACTCCCTCAGCTGAGACTCTGGCCAGGCCTGGAGACCCAGATTCTGCCCAAGGTCACCCCAGGGGCTCCTCCTGCCCATCACCCCCAAAGGGTGGAGAAGCTCAGGTTCCTGACAGAGACCCGTCTTTGCCCCCTTAATCTGAGGCCTCTTCTGACCCTGCCTTCCCCACTAAGCTGAGCAAAAAAGAGGCCCTCAGAGAAGGTTCCACATTGAGGATAACCCTCCTGAGGTGGGGGCTCAGTCCCAGGGTCTGCAGCAGTCACTCCCCCAGCTAACCAACTCTCTGCCTTCTCATGAGTCTTTAGAAACAGCATGGGAAACAGAGGGGAAGGGAGTGGGGAGGAAGGAGAGGGTAAAAGGGGGATACACGATGATGGAAGGAGACTTGGCTTGGTGAACACACGATACAACATACAGATAATGTATTACCGAACTGTACCCTGAAACCTATATAATTTATTCACCAAAGTCACCCCAATAAATTTAATTAATTTAGATAGATAGACAGAATCTTCTCCTCACCCACACCCCACTGTACCCCACCCTGTTGATAAGGAGACGTGCATTTCTAGCTATGCTGAGTCTGTGGAGGCCGATTTTCTGTCAAGGGAAATAGCCAGTTGTCTGATCATTGGAAGTATCTAATCCAAGACACTGGAACACACACACACACACACACACACACTACCCAAGGTCACATCACCCTTTCCTCCATCCCACCTCCACCCTCAGAGCAGCAGCCAAGACCATCAGCGAGGGTGTCTGTTGGTCGCAGTTCAGCGTGGAGCCTTCGGCCTTGTCCTTGCAAAGGCGGCGCTCTAGTGTGCCAGGTCACACGCTGGAGGGGTGGAGGGGGCGGGGGAGCCTAGCTTGTGTCTGAGCTGAGACTCAGTGTCAGTTTGTCTCAGCTTTTCTCTCTAACACCTGAGATCCTTCTCTTCTCCCTTTCTCTCACCCTCCTCTGCCTCTATCTGCCTCATATTCCTCTCCTTCCCTCCATCTGTCTATTTTTGTCTCTAAACTCTCTCTGGCTTGCACTGTAACACACACACACACACACACACACACACACGGGTCTAGGGATGATTAGATGCCAGACTTCTTGGCCTTCCCCTCGGTCTTTAGTGCTGCTGCTGGCAGCGGCGAAAACAGCCAGGTGTTAGACCCGTGGGTTCAGATGGGACCTGGGGTCAGCAACCTCACTACCTCAGTTGTGCTAGGAAAGAATTCAGAGCCTAGACTCAAACTTAAGCAAACGTTTACTTAGCCCTGGCCAGTGTGGCTCAGTTGGTTAGGACATTGTCCTGTACACCAAAAGGTGGCGGGTTCGATCCCCAGTCAGGGAACATAGTTAGGTTGTGGGTTCAATCCCTGGTTGAGGCATCAACCGACAGATGTTTCTCTCTCACAGCCTCACTCTCTCCCTCTCTCTATCTTTCTCTCTCAAATCAATGGAAATGTCATCTGGTGAGGACTTTTTCTTTTTTTTAAGTTTATTTAGAAAGTCACAGAGGCAAAAGTGAGCCATAGAAGAAATGGGTTCAGGAAACAAGTCACAGAGGCAAAAGAAGAGGTCCCAGAGCTTAGGAGACAGAGGGGTAAAGGTAACACCCCTTAGGGGAAGTGGAGGGGGATGGGAAAGGCAGGGGGCCTGCTCCCAAGAGGGAGATGTGCTCAGCTCTCCATCTGAGGGGCTTGTAAGGGTGGGGACTTCAGGGGAGGTCCCCGGGGAGGATCTCAATAGAAGAGGCATCAGCTTCCCAGGTGTGCCCATTCAGGGTCCTGGTCTCCACTGATTGGTCAGCACCAGGACAGGGGTCATTAGTCAATGCAGCTGGCCCTGATGGCATCGCCTGTCTGATTTTGCTGCTTTTCTGGGCTTGGAGCTGAAACACAATTGAGGCCTGGATGTTATCCTGGGAGCTCATGCTTAAGGGAGTGGCCATGCAAGGGCCCAGGTGGGAGCCACATGAGGCCACTCTTCGGCCCATTGTTCCTCCTCTAAGGGGGCTCCCACGTGACATGCCAGGGAGGAGAGGTCAGGGGAGGGCCTTAGCTGCATGACCAGTGATATGAAAGGTCAGGGGGTCTAAACATCATGACCAGCGATATGCTAAGTGGGGAAAGGGTTACCCTGGGGAAAAGTCCTTATTTTCCCAGTTTTGTCCATTGCTAGGCCTTCTGTACCTGGCCCATCGTCCTTGCTCTGCTCATGTCTGTCTAATTGCCACCACAGTACCAGAATCGGGCCCAACTCATTAGGAAAATCCCGTGAAGGAATGAACAATAGCTACCGGTCACCTCCTTCTCCCCACCCCACAAGGGACCTTTCCCAGATCTCTAAGCTGAGACCTAAGGTGGGATGGATGGGTAAGAGAGTGACCAAAGACCAGCATGGCTATGACGGGGATTATTCCCAGCGGTCAGACTGAAATAGGACACATGCAGCCCTGGCCGAGTGGCTCAGTTAGTTGGAACTTCATCCTGTACGCCAAAAGGTTGTGGGTTCGATTCCCAGTCAGGGCACATACCTAGGTTGCAGGTTTGATCCCCAGTTGGGTGTATATGGGAGGCAACGATTGATGGTGCTCTCTCTCTACCTTCCTCTCTTTCTAAAGAAAGTTAATAAACATATTCTCGGGTGAGGATACAAAATAAAATAATAAAATAGGACACATGCAGTGGAGGAGACAGGATTTAAATTCTTATCCATAATCAAAATTCCTCCCAACCTGAACGCTCCAGCCCAAAAAGGGGCTGCCACTTGCCGGCTGTGTGACTTACACTGGTTCACTTAACTTCTCTGAGCCAACAATAATCCCGACTTTAAAGGATTGCTATTAAGATTCAATCAGATATTTATCTTTCTCTGACTGGCTTATTTCACTTAGCATAATGCTCTCCAGGTCCATCCATGCTGTTGCAAATGGTAGGAATTCCTTCTTTTTTACAGCAGCATAGTATTTCATTGTGTAGATGTACCACAGTTTTTTAATCCACTCATCTGCTGATGGGCACTTAGGTTGTTTCCAAATCTTAGCTTTTGTAAATTGTGCTGCTGTGAACATAGGGATGCATATATCCTTTCTGATTGGTGTTTCTAGTTTCTTGGGATATATTCCTAGAAGGGGGATCACTGGGTCAAAACCTCCGAGGGAAGGTAGGGGAGGGTGGGGGTAAGAGGGAGAGATCAACCAAAGGACTTGTATGCATGCATATAAGCATAACCAATGGACACAGACACCAGGGGGGTGAGGGTATTGGGGGGGGGGGGGAGAAATGAGGAGGGATAAGTTCACATATGTAATACCTTAATCAATAAAGAAAAAAAAGATTCCATTAGATAAAGACTGTTGATTTGTTTTGTTGTCTTTATCTTTTGGGCTGCAAATAACAGAAAAGTCAACCAAGACTTGCTTGAGCAATAAAGATACTTAAGTAGGAGTAGGAGGTTTTAGGTTTTATGCAATGATTCAGAAATGCCATTGAAAACCAGTTTCTTTCTATGTGTGTACTCACCATTCTTAGTTTGTTATTTACATCTCCTGCTGTTTCCTCGTGGTGGAGAGATAGCTGTTGCAGCTCCAGATATCATGTACCATGTTCAAAAGAAGACGGGCCCTAGCTGGTTTGGCTCAGTGAATACAGCGTCGGCCTGCGGACCAAAGGGTTCCAGGTTCAATTCTGGTCAAGGGCACGTAACTCAGTTGCAAGCTACTCCCCAGCCAGGCCCTGGTCGGGGCGTGTGCAGGAGGCAAAAATCGATGTGTTTCTCCCACATCAACGTTTCTCTCTGTCTCTCCCTCTGTCTTCCACTCTCCCTAAAAGCCAATGGAAAAATATGCTCGGTTGAGGGTTAACAAAAGAAGAAGAAGGGAGCCCTGGTTGGTGTGGCTCAGTGTTATAGCATCAGTCCCAGCACCAAACGGTCTCAGGTTCGATTCCCAGTCAAGGGCACCTACCTGGGCTGCAGGTTTGTTCCCCTGCCCATATTGGGTGCACGTGGGAGACAACCAATCTATGTCTCTCTCACATCAATGTTTCTCTCTCTTTCCCCTTCCTTCCTTTCTCTACCCTTTCCTCCCTCCCTTCCACTTTCTCTAAAAATCAATGGGGAAAAAAATTCATGGAAAAAATATCTTCAGGTGAGGATTAACAACAACAAAAGAAAGAAGGGATATATTCATAATAAACCCCCTTCAGGTGGTGGATCCCACTATAGGGGATTCAAGGCTCCCACCTGGGCAGATTCTGCCCTGCGGCATGACTGCCCAACAGGAAACTCATTTCCACCTCAGATGCCTTTATCAGATGACTTTACATTTAAAAAAGCCTCCACAGAACAGGTGGTGCCCCGCTGATAGGATCCACACACACACGCACGCATGCACACACGCACACACGTGTGGGTCTGGATAGGCAGGAGAAGGCTTTCTGGTACCTCAGGCACATCACAGGCCTTCCAGCTGGAAGGAACCTGAGGGCCTTCCCCCAACCCAACCGCATGTGGGGGAAAGGAGGCCCAGGGAAGTGATGTGATTGCCTCACAGTCCACACAGCAGAGCCGGGGCTGAGGAGCCCCTCTGGGGAGGGGGGGGGGGGCTCCTCAGAAAGGGGGGCTTGGACCAGGAAATACAGGTCTCGGGTGGGTTCCCCAGAAGCAAAGCCTGTGTCGGGGATTCCTAGTCAGATGGTAGACTGGGGAGGCTCTGAGGACGCGGGAGGTGAGGGTGCAGGAGAGGAAAGGGGTGCGAGCTGCATCAGAAAGTCGTCCCAGCTGGGGGCCAGCTGACCCACTGAGAGCAGGAGACTGGACTTGGGCCGGTGCACACACAACATCACCGACAGGTGAAGTCTTACAGAATGGCACGCCTGAAACCTACATAAGGTTCTTAACCAATGTCACCCCAATCGAATTGACAATTTAAATAAATCTTGAAAAAAGAAAAAGAACCATGGAGAACAAAGTGGGGTCTCCACATCTCCACTCAACAGCCCTGGACCCCACCAGGTGGGCAGAAGCAAGTTTCGTGGTTTGTGTGCGTTCCCAGCGTGCTGAGTGGCCCGGGGAGTCAGTATTTCTTGAAATGTAAGTCCTGAGACCACACTGGGTTGTCAGTGAATTCATTATCCCATTACACAGGCCTGAATTATTCAGCGCTCGGAGGCCGCCTCAGGAATGTGCCCGAGCACAGTCGATGCGGGCATTAGTGGGATGGATGGAGTCAGGCCCCGGGCAGGGCCGGGGCCGGGATGACGGATCTGGGCCCAGAGAGGCTGCCAGGGCTTGAGGCACAGGAGGGTGTAGCTGGCAGGACCTGGGACCTCGGGGAAGGCTTGTGTACATATGCACAGAGCCCCTAAGTCCCCCGCCCCCCAGGAAATTGGTAGAGTGTGTTTTGGGAGCCCACCTGCTCCAAATAGCCCGGGGACAGAGGCCCAGCTCCAGCTCCTGACTGTGACCTCCAGCAGGTCATTCACCTCTCGGAGTCTCAGTGTCCTTATCGCTAAAGTGCAGCCATGATGCCAAATCCTCCCCGGATCCATTCTCCCCTTGGAGTCTAATGACAGAACTGGTTTTTCCTTGAGCACATAATCCTCTGGAATCAAGACTATCTCTAGCCTGAAGCGTGCCCATGTGGTCCAGTGCTAGTCAAAAGAATGCGGGTAGAGTATCCTGTGAAACGTAGGACACGGGTCCTTAAAGGAAGGAGGTGAGTCCTATCTTCCCTTTTCCTTTTTCCTGAAAACTGGGGTAAAGGTGTGATGGCTGGAGCTCAAGCAGCCATCTTGCTCCATGAGGAGAAGCCACATGACGAGGATGGCAGCACAACGGAGTAGAAGCCTGAGTCCCTGTTGGCCCTGGAGCCTCCTTACCATCTCCAGGTTGTATCTACATAAAATAGGAATTAACTTCTCTCTGGGTTAAGTCTGGTCTTTTGGAGTTTTCTGTCACCGCCAAGCCCTACCCGGCTTGGTTGAGCAAGTCTGAGAATGAAATGCCACATTACAGGAAAAGCAGCCGCCTCAATAGGCACTTCCTCTAGGGTACTTCAGTGGGTAAGAACTGTGAGCCCAGAAATCAGAGGATCTGAGTTCAAATCCCAACGCTACCATTTTATAAACTGTGCAACTTCAGGCAAGTTGCTTAATCTCTCTGTGCTTCCACTCCTCACCTGTAACCTGGGGATAAATAGGAGAATTGAGTTCCTGTGAAGTTACAAGAGGCGGCTGGCACACAGCAAGTGTTATGTAAGCAGCAGCAGCTAGTATCCCATGTCCACACATTTAGGGGGCGTCCCCATGTACTGGTCGCTCGAGGACCTGGGTCTCCACACCTCTCCCAAAGCTTCCGTCCATTTCAACTTGGACTTTCCCCTCAGGGTGGCAATTCTGAACTTGTCAGGACGTGAAGAGCTTTGCCTCGAGGGAGAGGACCCCAATCTGAACCAATGGGAATGGGCGGCAGAGACTGGGCTCCTGGTGGGGGCCAGGAGGACTGCTCTCTGGGCTCCAGATGAAGTTCTGACTGAGGAAGAGAAAAGGGAAATAAAATCGCCTGACTGCGTACCCCAGGCTGGTATCGCTCCACGCTGGGCCTCTCCCTCGCTGGGAGTGGATTAAATCAGAGGTTACAGCTCCCGTGCCAGCAGCCCAAAGACCGATGAGGAATGTGAGTGAAATCGTTGTTGGAGGCAGCAGGGAGTGGTGGGGACTGTGGCATGAGCCCAGGACCCGTGTGGGGGAGGGGATGGGGGCAGGAACGTGCAGTCAGTCCTGGCAGACTCGCCATGCAGCAAAATGGGTCCAGTTTTGTCAAATATTCCGCGTTTTCAACGGAAATGGAAATCAAATCTCAATTCTTTGTGAAATTTTCCGACTGTTTAGCATTGGCTCCATGCAAACAAACCAAACACTGATCAAGAAAAACAAAGTTATGTCCCCAGGCCAGCCTGGGGCTGCGGATGTGAACAAGCGCTGAGCGACCCCTGCACGCAGCCGGAGCCCCAGACCTGAGCCCCAGACCTGCGTCATCCGGGGCTGTTTCCCGGCGACTTGGGGGCACGGGCACTCGCTGAGGTGAGGGTGGCGGAGACAGAAAGGGCTGCGGGTTCTCCTGTGCCAGGAGGCAGGTGCTCGGGGCTGGGCCCAGGGACGCTGAGCCTGACCCCTCAGCTCCCTCTCCTGCCTGGTGTCAGGGGGACAGGGAGGTGGGTGGAGGCGGGGGAGCAACCTCAGGCAACACTGCCGAGCATCAGGTTCTTCCTCTGAGGCTAAACTGATGGGAAAATCTTAGCTCCTGCATCCGGCAGCCGCCCTGGCCTGCCCGCCCCGGCAGAGGCCGTGCCCAGGGGGGTCTCTGCACTGAGCTTTGGGGACACCTGGGGCCCTTGGGATCTGTGTGTAGATGGGCCTGCTGCCCCTGACTGCACTCCACCACCAGCAGCAGGGTTCCACGTCCCCACCCTTTGCCCTGCGCCCTCTCAGGGCCAGCCCTCGGAGGGGAGAGCACATACCCTGGTGGTGCCGTGGCCGCTGGCACCCCGGCGACCGGAGGCAGAGGCCTTAAAAGCACGCGTGGTGGGCCCCTCGCCCCTGCACTGTCCGCTGGGGAAGAGCATCCCGGGTTGGAATGTCTGAACCCACCACCTGAAGCAGCAGCACCCCGGCTGACCTCTGAACCACGAGCAAGAAGATGAGGTGCTTATTCTAGAAGCCAAAGGTGGGCTGGTATGCAGCACGGCCACAGCACGGCCCCGACTACGATGCCAGGAGGACACGGGCTCCCCAGCCCCGTCCCCAGCAAGCTGCCCGGGAGCTCCCACCCAGCTGGCCATCCACTGCCCCAGGCTCTGAGGCACACACAGGCCCCCCGGAGGGGAGAGAACCCCGCTGAGGGCCACACAGACATGGAGCCGCCCCCCATGTCCTGCTGTGGTGCCTTGGATGAGTCTCTTCCTCTGAGAGCCCCCTGTGGAGTGTGGGCGCGCCCCTTCCTCACCAGGGATGGGGCTTGAGGAGAAGCCGCGGGGCCCCAGCAGGACAGAGGGGGTGCCCAGTGCAGGCATGTGGATGCGCCGGTGGGGAGGGCTGGCTTGCCCGGAGTCTTTGGACGGGGCATCTCCTGCGAGAAAGCTCGCTCCCAGGGAAAACGAGGCCTCGCTTTGAGGGCATGATCTCAAGCTCAGGCAGGAACCGGTCCCTGTGCCTGAAGAAAAGCAAGCAGGGTTACCTCAGTACCAACTCTAAGCCTCCCCACCGCACCGGCCGGGCCTGCTCGGGGCCTGTATCAGTCAGGAACGCTTTGAGTGTCAAGTAAAACATTGTGCAGCTAATCGGGCTGCCCAGTGGTTAGAGTGTCGGCTCGAGGACCAAAGGGTCTCAGGTTCGATTCCCAGTCAAGGCCACGTACTTTGGTTGCAGGTTCAATCCCTGGCCCTGGTCGGGGCAGGAGCAGGAGGCAACCGATTGATGTCGCTCTCACATCGATGTTTCTCTCTCGCTACCCCCTCCTCCCTCCCTTCCACTCTCTCTAAAAAAAACAATCAATGGAAAAAATGCTTAAACACAAAGGCTCCATTTTCTCCTGTGATGAGTAGTCTGGAGGTAGACAGCTGCTGGTGGTGGTTCAATGGCTAGTGATGTCTTCAAGGACCAGCACTCCACCTTTCCTCTCGCCATCCTCACTTTGGGGGGTATGATTTGGGGTTTTTGTGTGTGTTTGTTTTAATCCTCACCAGAGGGTATGCTTATTGACTTTAAAGAGGAGAAGGGGGAGAGAGAGAGAGAGAGAGAGAGAGAGAGGACATCGATGTGAGAGAGGACATCGATTTTGATTGATCGTCTTTCGTACACACCCCAACCGGGGATTGAACCCACAACCTGTCAGTATAGGGATGACATTCCAGCTGAGCCACACCAGCCAGGGCTGGTGTTTTAAGCCTTAACCTTGTTGCCTCATGGCCACAAGATGGCTGCTGTGGTCCCACCCATTTCATCTTACATAACCCCATTCAAGGTAAGAGAGGCTAAGCAAGAACAGGGGTTTCTTATTATCAGGGAGGAAAATGTCCTGAGAGGCACCCCTTCATCTCTGGCCAGAAATGAACTGCAGGAGAGGGTGAGAGCAGACCCTTGCAAAGAGGACTGGGGTGGTTGGGAGCACACTTCACCCCCCAGGGCTGGGCACGCTGTTGCCTGAACAGTGAGTATCAGGCTCCTACTGACAAGGCAAGGGGAGGGACGCTTCAGGGATACACAGCAGCAGTGACGGCTGGAGGAGGGGACATCGGTCCCAGAGGGGAGCAGTGCCAGACAGGGCCCTTCATTGCAAACCATGGAAGCTGCTCCCTGCAAACAGCAGCTTTTACTTTGTGGCAAAAACAGATCCACTCTGTTGTAGGCAGCAGACTCTGCCAGGCCCGAGAATCAGGCCTGGCGCACCACCAGCAGGAGCTGCGAAGCTGGAAGCCCACCATCCACATCCGGGACCGTTCTGGTGAGAACACAGCCACCACACAGCCCCCCGCTGGCCAGAGGCTGCGCCAACCACCACAGAAATGGGCCGCGTCACGCATGCTGGCTTGCTGAGCACCGTCCCACACACAGCGCTCACCCACGGCCTGCATTTGCGTTGTCTTGTGCCCCCATCTGATGGGTGGACGTAGGTCCCGGGCCTTCTGGGAAGTACGTGTGCTTGTTCTCTGGGGGAAGGAAGGACTCACCGTGAGGACAGTGTCTCCATGGGAGGAGAGAAGCTGCAGGGACACGTTCTCAGCCAGTCCTCAAAGGGCCCATGAAGTCTACCGTTGGAAGGCTTCTGAGGGTGGGCCGAGGTGTCCGTCAGAACCACCCCGATGAGAAAGAAGGAGAGAAACACGTGACACCATGAAAAACACACCCTCGTTATGCACTGGGGACTCCCAGAAGCACCTGGGTTGAGCCAGATAAACTGATTCCCAGGTCAGTTGTTGGCACATGGCGGGTGCCTCCCCAAAGAGCTGAATGCCTTTCCAGAGGACCCAGGGGCTCTGGGCTGGGGCCCAGGGATGAGATGACAAGCTTTCATGGAAGCTGAGCCAGAGACAAGTGCACATCCCGCTCTGCCACTACCTATCACCTGACACCTGGGAGCCTTGGTTTAAACATCTGGACAGTGGAGACAGTGCTAGCTCTGAGAGGGGTCCCAGGAGGAAGGCTCTCCGCTCCCGTCCTGTGGTGCCACAGCAGGGAGTCCTAGTATTTAAATGTCTAACCCCGTGGTTCTGGGGGCGGGGGGCACAGGAACCAGGGGAGGTATCTTAATCCATACGGCCATCCTGAGAGGTTGGAGGTTGTGAAGGCAGAACTTTGCCCTCGTCTCATGATGTCCGCCACCAATGTCACCCCCAAGGCGGACTTTGCAGGTGTAACTACGGTTACTTACTAACTAGCTCGTCTGCAAATAGGGAGGTGACCCCGGACTGTCTGGTGGGGGGAGGGGGGCAATGCAGTCACAGGAGCTCGTAAAAGCAGAGGGGAAGGCAGAGTGATCTGAAGCATCAGGAAGGTTCCAGGTGCTTTGCTGGCCTTGGACACGGAAGAGCCCCGTGAGGACATGAATCTGCCACAGCCGAGAGCGTGGAAGAGGGCCCGGCCCGCCAGACCTCACCTTGCCAGGCTAGGGACCCACAGAACCACGAGGTAGTAAGTGGGTGTGTTAAGCCACCAAGTGTGTGGCAGCTCATTGCCCAGCCACAGAACCCTAACACAGAAGTGTCAGCCCGTTTTCTAGCTGAGGAGCGCTGAGCTCACATAGCCACAGAGTGAGTGATGGAGCCAATGTGTGCATCCGAGTCCATGTGAGCCCTGAGCCCGTGCTATCCCTGCCCATTGGCCTGTCCAGATGAGGAAACGGAGGCAGTAGAGGCTGG
This sequence comes from Myotis yumanensis, assembly GCF_028538775.1. NCBI lineage: Eukaryota > Metazoa > Chordata > Mammalia > Chiroptera > Vespertilionidae > Myotis > Myotis yumanensis. Next base: position 45,647,304 of record NW_027223764.1, on the reverse strand, counting down.
GCACTGCCTGCGCCAGCTCTGCAGCATCTCAGCACACAGGAGGGGGAGCAGGCGGTGGGCCCCAACTCCTCTCAGGAGCCCCAGGAACCCCTGACTCGCGGTCCTCCTGCATTAGCTCAGCTCCAAACGGCTCCCTAGAGCCCTGGAGACTTAGGCAAAGAGATGCCGTCCTCGAGGGGGTGAGGGGACGGACAGCGGGGGGGTTGGGGGGAGGACGCAGCAGACTTCACCCAGATGTGTTCAGACTCCAGGCCTCAGCTTCCCTGAGGAGGGAAGAGGCTGAAAGAAGGCAAGCGCTGGAGGGAGACCCAGAGGCACCTCAGCCGCTGAGGAGGAGCCCACTGAGTGTGAGGAGGGACCGACGGGCCCAGAGGTAGGAAGAGGATTCCTGGGGCAGGGACGGGCAGGGCTGGCCACTGAGGCCCTTCTGGCCTAACGGACATCACTTCCATGTCCCGACTTCTCTGATCGAAGCTCTAAATCAGAGGGAACAGTTGTTCCAGGAGTCAGACCAAAGATGTATTCAGCCCAGCCAGCGTGGCTGAGCATCGACCTATGAACCAGGAGGTCACGGTTTGATTCCCAGCCAGGGCATATGCACGGGTTGTGGGCTTGATCCCCAGTGGGGGGCCTGCAGGAGGCAGCAAATCAATAATTCTCTCTCAACATTGATGTATCTCTCTCTCTCTCCCTTCAATAAAAAAATATTTTTTTAAAAAAAGATGTATTCAATGCCCTAACCGGTTTGGCTCAGTGGATAGAGCGTCGGCCTGCGGACTCAAAGGTCCCAGGTACGATTCCGGTCGAGGGCATGTACCTTGGCTGTGGGCACATCCCCAGTGGGGAGTGTGCAGGAGGCAGCTGATCGATGTTTCTCTCATCGATGTTTCTGGCTCTCTATCCCTCTCCCTTCCTCTCTGTAGAAAACCAATAAAATATATATATATTTTAAAAAAAGATGTATTCAATTCGACTGACACAGTTCTTAAAAATTTCTCATTAAAAGCCAGATTTCCAACCTTCCCTGAGAAATCGTACATTCTGGCCACCCTGCGCTCATCTTTCCATGTGGCGGCATGGGCTGGGGTCAAGTGGCTGCCCCTTCTGATGGGCATGAGCTCCGGAGCACCACAGTCCCCACTGCTCTCTATCGCCCTCCCCGCTCCTACCTGCCTCATCCCTGAAGACATGAGCTCCAATCCCTTAGGCCAACTTGATCTATGACCTTACTCTGCTGCCCCTGCCGCTCCCAGTCCCGGGGGACCTTCCGAGTGCGGGCCTACCCTCTGTGATGCTAGCAGGGCTGGGAGAAGTAAAAGTTGGGGGCATTAGGATAGAAATTCAGGTGCCTCTTCCAGACCCCTTTGTGTGAACAGCTGTTCCCAGTGATCTGGTTTGGCTAAGAATTGACCAGATCATACCCCTGACTTCCTGCTATGAACCTAAGGGGAGCACCCCATTTCCTCTGCCTTCATGAGCCTGTGGGCGCCATGATGCCTAATGGAGCAGCTGCACTTGGGCAAAGGGGCAGCTGAGAAAGGTGGAAATGGTCCCCTCCTCCCTGGGGCAGCTGTCCGTGTCCACATGGCCCTGTGGGGAGGCCCAGCTCCCCCACCTCTGGGGGCCACCTCTCAGGTAGAAAATCAAAACCCACTTTGTCTCCGGGCCCCTGGCCTTTAGGAAAAGGCCCTGGAACCGATTCGGAGGCGACACTGTGCTGCCCTCGTTGTGAGCCGAGTTGCTGGCGCTGCAATGGAAGAGACAAGAAATGAGGAGTGAATGGGGGAGGGAGGTGGAAAAATTAAATTTTGCATGATCAGCAAGGTTTCAAACAATCGCTCGCCAACTGAAGTGGGTGCCACGTCTATAAGTCATTCTGTTTTATAGACCATTAGGATCTCCAGAGAGAACCTGCATGGAGACCACTGCTTTTTGTTGAAATTAAAATGTCAGGGAAAAAGAAATAGAACAAAACAGGGAATCTGCAATTAATTACCAGGCCATAAAAATTCAATAATCAGGAGGCAGCGCGGCCGCGGGCCCAGAGGTATCAGAGCCAGCGTAACAAGAATGGAATACATTAATCTTTTCAAATTAGTTTTTTAATCTGACGGGGATATATGGTGACAGGCCTCCCCTCCCCGCCCGCCCCTGTGCCCCCGCCCCCGCCCCCTTCCCAGGCTTCAGACTGAAAGCCAGGCCAGAGAGGGAGGCTCTGGTGTGAGAAGGGGACCTGCCACACCTGGACCCCAGACAGGGGAGAGAATGGGGTCTGCAGCCCCAGCTGAGCCCAGTGCCCGCTCGCCGGCTGGCCTGGGAGGGGCGCGGGCCGCGGTGCCAGGGAGGCTGGCTCCAGCTGAGGCCCACTGAGCCAGAGCCGCTCCTCTGCGTGCCCCACCTCTGGGTGGGGTCAGAGGGCCTGGGGGGCAAGCATGGAGAGGTGGCCTCTGAGCTTTGGTTTCTCCTCTGGAAAACGGAGTAGTGCCACAGCCTCACAGGGACGCCCGGGGCTCAATAAAAGCCCCCACTGCTTCTAGGCTTACTGTCTAGACTGGCAGCACAGACTGCAAGGAGCCTGAGGCACCGCCAGCACACAATCCAGAGCACTTATTTAGCACCTGCTGTGTGCTCAGCTCCGGGAAAGGGGACCAGCAGCCTCAGGCCTGACCCTGGGGAATGAGACCTGTAGTCAGGTCAGAGGAACAAGCAGGATGCAGAGGATCGATGGGGAAGCGGCTCTGAGCAGGACACTTGACTGGTGACAGGGTACTGGGAGGAGCTGGACCGCCCCACGTGGGCCACCAGCACCTCTGGCCGCCTCTAATTGGAGCCACGCCCCAGAACTGGGCCCCTGCATGGTTGCCACCGCTATGGTCAGCCCGGTGTTCCGAGTTTGTCTCCAGCTGAGCCTGGTCTTCAGCCTCAGCCAAGTCTCTCTCACTAACTGCCCCTCTCCCCCAACAAGCCTGCCTCTGGGCCTTGCTGCCCCTGAGCCCCACCTCGCAAGCCCCTGGTAGTGCTCCAGCCTGTGGAGTTACCAGATGGGACTATTAATAACCCATTTCACAGAAGAGGAAATTGTGAAGCTGGGGTTGCTCACAGGTAGTGTGTGTCCTATAGTGTCCAAACCCAACTTCACTAATACAAGCCAAGGCAGTTTCTCCCACCTCTCTGAGTTTGGCACACAGTAGGTGTTCAAGCAATGCTAACTAGACAGTGTCCCTACAGAACAGCCTGCAAGGGGCCTCACCTGCCCTCCGACCTCTTTCCTCCCCAAAATGTCATCACTCCACCCTATAATCGCAACAGCAGCTGGCATTTATTGAGCACCTACTGTGTGACAGGCTGTGGGATCTGGTGCCATTTGCAATAAGACTGTGGTCCCCGTTTTCACAAAGGAAACTGAGACTTAGACTGATGGGCCCCAAGATCTCACACTCATGTCTCCTTGGCACCCAGGATTCTAAATAAGGACATCTCAATGCCCCATCAACCTGACCGGCCCAGAGCTCTCCAATCGGCCTCTCGTTGTGTACCCCCAAACCCGGTCCTTCACTCCTTCAACCTGATACCCTTGGTCATCTCTCCCAAAGGCCTCCTCTAATTCTCTCAGGAACTTTAATTTCTCTCACTTTTTACTCCTTACCATCCTGCTACACCGACGGCCCACTCACCCTCCCACATGTGCTCCAAGGGTCTCAGCAGAAATGGTAGTGATGAGGCAGAAGCGTATCAAATTTTCCTCCCTGACCCAGGCTCCCACACCCTGCACGCAGTCCTGCTCCCCGCCGGGCGAAGTTCCGAGCGCAGCCACCAGATGGCGACCGGCTCTCTCGGGCAGGGCTTGCAGTAAGGCTGTGCGGCCGCCAGATGGTGATCGAGGCCGCAGTCGGCGGGCAGTGCGGGGGACAAGACAGAACAGGAAGGCCTGAGGGTCTGAGCGCGGCCCTGGCAGCCCGAGCACGAGTGACTTTGCCACCCCCGCGCCCTGCCCGCACCATGATCCAGCCCATGCCTCGGCTCTCTGTGCCCGCCGCGCTGGCCCTGGGATCGGCTGCTCTGGGCGCTGCCTTCGCTACCGGCCTTTTCCTGGGTGAGTAGGAACGAGCTAGCGGCTCCCTCTGCAGCGGTCCCGCGTGCGGGGCAGGGCGGGGTGGGAGCAAAGCCGGAGTCCCCGGGGCTGGCTGCGGCTAAGGCTCATCCCGGGCGCTCTGGAGTCCCAGGCCCTGACCCAGCACCCCGCCCGGCAGGGAGACGGTGCTCTTCACGGCGATCCCGGCGAGAGAAGCGCCTGCTGCCCCCCGAGGACAGCCCCCTGTGGCAGTATCTGCTGAGCCGCTCCTTGCGGGAGCACCCAGCGCTGCGGAGCCTGCGGCTGGTCAGCGGGGCCGAGGACGGGGAGGGGCGCCCACCCAGCCCCGCGGGTCCCACGTGGTTGCATGACCTTGGGCTGGGCGGGGACCCACTCCGCTTCCGCGATCCTCGGCCGGTGCGCGGTGCGCTGTGCGCGGTGGGCGTTCCCTGGGAAGGCGCTACCCTGGGCGGTGCCCACAGACAGCCACCCCGGCGGAGGGGGGCCTCCACCTGGGGGGACAGCAGAGCTGGTGCGACCCTCTCCCTACCACACACACAGCTGACGCTGGAGCAGCCGCGGGGAGAGTCCATGATGACCTGTGAGCAGGCCCAGCTTCTGGCCAACCTGGCGCGGCTCATTAAGGCCAAGAAGGCGCTGGACCTGGGTAGGGCGCGCGGCCGCGACCACTGGGGGTCCAAGTCACCGGCCATCTCCTCACGGTGGCCTGAGCCTATGCATGTCCCCGTCCCCAGGCACGTTCACAGGCTACTCGGCCCTAGCACTGGCCCTAGCCCTGCCCCCGGCCGGGCGCGTGGTGACCTGCGAGGTGAACCCGGGGCCCCCGGAGCTGGGGCGGCCCCTATGGCGGAAGGTGAGTGTCCCTCTCAGGTCCCCGGAGCCCAGCACCGGTAGAAAGGACCGGCTGGCCCTGACCCCCCTCCATCCGCAGGCTGAAGAGGAACACAAGATTGACCTTCGGTTGAAGCCCGCCCTGGAAACCCTGGGTGAGCACCGGTGTGAAAGGGCCTTGGCGCCATTTCCCAAATAGGGCCATCGGGTGCCAGCTAGTGACCAGGCCCTCCGGACGGGCCTGGGGCAATGCCAGCCCCGCTGCCCAGCCTCGGTACGCGGCCACATGCAGGGTGGCGATGCTGGCGTCCTCGAGGCCGGAGTCCCCGAGGGGTCACAGCAGCAGAACTGGCCCGGGCAGGGCTCCGGCCACTGGGACTGCGGACTCAGCCACCTTGCCCCTCCCCCCTCCCCCGCAAGATGAGCTCCTGGACGCGGGCGAAGCTGGCACCTTCGACGTAGCCGTGGTGGACGCCGACAAGGAGAATTGCACCCTCTACTACGAGCGGTGCCTGCAGCTGCTGCGCCCCGGAGGCATCCTCGCTGTCGTCAGTGTAAGGATGAGACTCGGGGGACACTCGGGCTGGGAGTCTTTCCTCTGGCCCCTCCCTGGGCCCCGCCCCAAAGCCCCGCCCAGTGCCCAGGTAAGCCCCGCCCTCGAGGTATTCAAGCCGAGTCCCCAGGCCTTTCCAGGCTCTCGAGTCTCCAGCTCGCGCCCCGCCTCCTGCTCGGGTCCCTCCCCCGGAGGCCCCGCCCCGTGACGCCCCGCCCCTCCGCAGGTCCTGTGGCGGGGACAAGTGTTGCAACCCCAACCGCAAGACTTGGAAACGCAGTGCGTCCGAAACCTGAACGAGCGCATCCTGCGCGACGCCCGGGTGCACATCAGCCTCCTGCCCCTGGGCGACGGCCTCACCTTAGCCTTCAAAATCTAAGGCTGCCCCTAGCCACGGCCTCGATGGAGGGGACCTGGGAATCCCAGCCATCGACCCCGTTTTTAATGTCAATAAAGTGGGTCCTAGACACAACCTTCTGAGCTTCCACTGAAGTGGGGTAGGAAGGGAAGGCCCAGCACAGCCGGCTTCTTGAGCTCGGGGGAGCCTTCCGGTTAGTTCACCTCCCGGGCGCCCTGACGGCCCAGGGACCAGGGCTGTGGCCCAGGCACAGGAGCCTCCAGCTGACTAGAGCCTGGGCGGTACAAGTCTTAATTGACCTGCCCACATGCCATTAGATAGAGGACCTCGCTCCTCAGGTCCGCCTCTATTCCGGGCTCAGGGCTAGATGGGTGCAGCCACCTTGGTCTCCCCGACACCTTCCTAGGAAGAATAGTGACTGAAGTTCAATCCCAGTGCAGCTGGGACCAGTGGGGAACGTATCTGGGATCTGACAACGGGCCTTGCAGGGGAGGTGAGACCAGTGCAGCCAGCCACTTGCCCATGTTTTGCCTTGTCAGCTCGGCCTCACCTCTGCAAACCAGGCCATTTGGCTTAGACAAGAGGACTTAGGGGTTAGGGACTGGGTGGGATCACTGGCCAGACGTGAAGCAGACCAGCCTGTATGTACGGCAACTTTTAACAAGTGCCCAGAGGAAGACAGGCTTTGCAGCACCAGCACCTCTGAGCAGGAGGTGGCAAGGGAGCCTGGTGATTTTCTTGTTTAAACCTTCCCAAATCCTGTAGGATGTCCAAGCCACAGACGAAGGCACGTTCAGCTAGTAAGTGTTCTTTTCACTCGTAAACACTGCCTCAGCCTAGAATACAATTAGGTTTTGCTACAACCTGGTTAGGCCAGGATGGTGGGAGCACTGGAGGAGGCTAGAAGCCACAGGAGCCCACAGGTGGCAGCTTTCATAATCCTACAGGTCCTGTAACATACCTTGTGTTTCAGACAACTCTCAGCCCCCTGGCTATAAACCCATCCTCTCCCCCACTCATAGGTGCACATAGGTGGATAGGTCTAATGTTCTGTACATAGACCGTTGACAAACTGGTAACTCATTTGTGTCACACTTCACAACATATGCTTGCACCCCAGTCCAGAGTATTGGACCAGGTGAACAGCCTCAGCATGAGGGAGGGCCACCTGTCAGCTAATGGGCAACAGGCCATCCAGGGGCTGCAGGTGTTGCCAGGCCCAGTAACCCGGTTTCTCCCCACCCACCTGACCACCACCAGCAGTTTGAGACTTTCCTGGTCTACTTCATACCTTTTTAAAAAAAAATATATTTTATTGATTTTTTACAGAGAGGAAGGGAGAGGGATAGAGTTAGAAACATCGATGAGAGAGAAACATCGATCAGCTGCCTCCTGCACACCCCCCACTGGGGATGTGCCCGTAACCAAGGTACATGCCCTCGACCGGAATCGAACCTGGGAGGACCTTTCAGTCCGCAGGCCTATGCTCTATCCACTGAGCCAAACCGGTTAGGGCACTTCATACCTTTTTAAAAAATCTTTATTTTTTATTGATTTGAGAGAGAAAGGGAGAGGGAGAGAAACATCAGTGACGAAAGAGAATCGTTAATAAGCTGCCTCCTACACACCCCCCTACTAGGGATCAAGCCTGCAACCCGGGCATATGCCCTGACCAGGAATCAAACTGTAACCTCCTTGGTTCATAGGTCAACGCTCAACCAGAGCCACGCTAGCCGGGCTGCTTCATACGTATGTGTCCCAAAAGCACAAGAGGTGCTTTCACAGTTCTTCCTTACGTAGCAATAGGTCCTGACTCAAATAAATTGGCTCAAATTCCAGCTTTCTGCCATTAAGTCATGTGTGTCTGATTCATGTGGGCCATTCTAGTCAGTCCCTTAGGACAAACAGTGAGACCAGAAGGAGTCTTTGTGCCCCAGCACACCTGTGAGGGGGGTTTAACTTAGGCTTCTAATTCCTCATCACATTCTTCTTAACCAGGAAATTTTCAGCAACAATCACTTTTTGGGTAATGAATCTCAAAGCACTCTATTTTATCTGTTCTTTTACTGTACTTCAGGTCTGTATAATGAATTTGTTGAACAAATCTCCCCTTCTCTAACCTTTGTACCCACCCTTCAAAAAACTTTTTACCTACTTTTCCAACCAAAATTACCTATTAATTTCTATTATGCAGCACAAGTCCAGATGAAGGCCATGGGCCACATAGACTGAAGATGTTGCCTCTGGTCCCAAACTCAGGCCCAAGCTTTCCAGTCAGGAAAATGAGTAATGACCTCTCACTGGGCCTATATACCCCTCTCACCGTCCCTCTGGATCCGGATACTATCTACACCTTATTTCATTTCCCTACACCTAGTCTCATCCCACCTAACTAGGGCCTGGTTCATTATCCACAGCATTAGCTCACAGAGGTAAGGTGTGCGTATAAAACTTCTAGCACTACTCTTCATCACCTCCTCTCCAACACCTCCTGGGGTTAACAATGATCCAATGTAATTCTGCACAAACTTACAAGCTGAAGATGTAAAAGGCATGTATCCTCTTACTTTATTGTGATCTTAAAAGCTCAAGGAGTTACTCTAGGGACACACAGAAGTTTGTGGCACAGGTTTTGGTAAAGAGCAAAATGCTCACTGGAAAAAATAATTATTAGCTAGATTACCAGGGAGATTTAACCCTAGCTAGCAAATTTTTAACTCTGCAAATACGTGGAGTCATTAATTACGTATAGTTATTTTATTCATAATTTGTCATATTTTAGGATACCAAAAGTTACTCTAATAGTTGAATTTAACAAGAAAAATTTAACCTCATCTTAAATCCGCTGATCCATTTCATTCAATGGCAATATTCAATGTTAAAAGGAACATAAAAACAACATGCACACAATTGTACAGTTTTCATAAAGGTCTATTTCATTATTGGTGGGTAGCGCATTTAACAGTTAAATACATTAAATAATGTATAGGTGACTGCAGGACTGCCGCATTGGTAACTAGATAACCAATTCAACTAGAAACCAGCTAACAAGTAACTGTCTACATACATATTTAAAACACAGCTCTTGTTTAGCTCATCCTGTTTTGATCACCTTCTTGGAGGGAGAAAAGCCTGCTGGTCACACTGGAAATATATTAAGGCCAAATCTTCTGATATCCATTCCCAGAGGTTGCTTTCAGCTGGATTAAGCCTCCAACTCCAGGGCAAGCCCCAGTTTGTGGCCACCAGCATTAATGCTCTTCCCATCTACCAGAGCAGACAGCGTAAGCTTCACACCTGTAAACAGAAGCAGACAACCAAGACGTGCATGAAACACCTCATGAGAATCTAGTCTTCTTTACTGTGCCATAGCCTGCCTATCACTTTTCCTCAGCCTGTCAGATGACCTGTTAGGGCCAGCCACCAGAGGGCACTTGTGAATACCTGAGCTGGCAGAGAGAATTCTGTTGGCACCACCCTGGGTAAGGTATCAAGTCACAGAACATAAAAATGTTAATTATAAAGTACAAAGTGCTCTAGAAAATGCAATAATGTTCAACATACTATCAGACTAAAGAAAATCCTAATTGAATCCTAGAAAGGAAAAACTACAATAAACATTTTGGGAACAAGTGGAGAAATCTGAATAGACTACAGTACATACCAAATATTATTGTTAATTTTCTTAGCTGTGAGAATGGTATTGTAGTTATAAAGAAAAATGTTTTACACAGATATGCACACCAGGGCTGACGTGTCTACATAGCTATAAAACCTACATTTAAATAATTCATAAGGGCATGTGAAAAAAAGGACTATATATACAGACATGGAAAGATAAAATAAATGTGGTGAATGTTGATATGGGCATATGGGTGTTCATGGTACCATTCTTTTCTTTTAGGTTTCAAAATTGTCAAAAATAATAGTGAGTGGAAAGCCCTATTTGGAGGAGACAGAAGCTCCTAGTGCCTTAGAACCTTACTACCCAAATGGTGGTTCAAGAACCAGGGACACTGGCATCACTTAAAAGCTTATTAGAAAAACAGAACTCCTCAGAGCTGTAAGAACAGCATTTGCATTTTAATAAGATCCCCCAGGTGATTCATGCACACACTAAAGTTTGAGAAGTAATGCTTGAGAGAATACAGCAAGGCTCAAAATACGATGTAAAATAAATTAGATTATAGAGACCGAACAACCAAAGCAATGAGTGAACTTTGATTGAAGAAATAAAAATTACTGTAAGACATTTCAGGTACAAGTGAGGAAAATGACTAGAGAATGGATAATAATATGGCATCACTGAAAACGGTACTGAATTATGCAAACAGGAGGATGTTCTCACTCTGAGGAGATATGCTGCAGCATTTAGGGAAGCGTCATGATAGCTGCAGCTTCCAAACAGCCCAGCAAAAAAAAAGGAAATACAAAACTTTGGCCAAAAGTAAACATGCGTTCATTGTACTCGTTTGTCAATTTTGTGTGATTGAAAGGTTTGTAAAATAAGAAATGAAAACTAACTTTTATAACACTATCAGAAAAACCCTACTTTATCAAGAATACTTACCAGGCCGCAGAGTCTGAGTGTAGCCCACTCCAATTAAACTAGAGTTGTTGACTTTTGCCTAAAATAAAATGCAAACACTATTAAGAAAAACTTTTGAGAGGAGACAAAGCCCCTACATGTTTCCCTATCAAGCAATTACAGTGTTCAGCCTTTTTACTCACATAATAAAATATAATTAGTTATTAAGCCAAACAAAAACCAGGTAACACTTAATTTTTGTCCATTAAACTCAAAGTCAAATTGCCAGTCGGACACAGCACTCACCATATCTACTGGGATGTGTCTACAGACCCCAAATTGTCCATATAGCACAAGAGCCTAAGCATTCTCATAAGAATCATCCTTGTTGAGTCTAATCTAGCAAAAATAAACCACATCAAAATGCAGTAAATGGAAGTCCACTGGGCTCACTAGCTATATGACACACAGTCTCAAAGTGTGGGATGTGAAGTTTAAATTTATAACTTTGACACGGCACTTTCAAAAGTCGTCCTAAAGAATCAAAACCATCAATGTTCAAAATCTCCAAATGCTAAGTACTTCCTCTAAGAATACGACTAAATCCTTTACACCTCACATTCTCATTAACACTCAAGTCTTGGATTAACTAGACTGTGTGAGAAGACGTACCAATGAAGCATCATTACCAATCCAGGTCCCTGCCCACCTTGGACAATTCATTATTTTAGGATTTAGTCACAGACCTTCAAGGGCTGAAAGGAACCCTGGAGAACAAGACACAGTAAGAAGTAGCTGCATCCTCTCCCACTGATATCATTAAGCCATCTCTAGGGCCTAGGAACGCTATGGTAAAAGGTAACAAACAGCCTCTGAGTTCAAAACAGACTTAGAAATGATTTGATGCCTGCACTCTTTTACAAAGTGTAACATCAAACTAGCCCAGTCCAAGCCCAGCTGGTGTGGCTCAGTGGTTGAATGTTTACCTATGAACCAGGAAGTCACGGTTCAATTCCTGGTCAGGGCACAAGTCAGGGTTACAGACTTGATCCCCAGTTAGGGGGCATGCAGAAGGCAGCTGATAATTATTCTCTCATCATTGATATTTCTATCTTTCTCCCTCTCCTTTCCTCTCTGAAATCAATAAAATTATCCCCCCCCCCCAAAAAAAAACCACAGCCCAATCTAGAGAGAGAAATGATGTAACTATACAGGCAGCAGTCACATAAACTGCACTTATATTCTGTTGACACAACAGCCAAGTTCTCATGAACCACCAACAACCATGTGAGTTGTCTCAGAAAGAAATGGGCCACCAGTGACTATCTTGTGCCCAACAAATTTAAGAGCCTCAGAAATCAGATTCAAGTTCCTACTACTTTAGAGTCAACCATGAAACTGTGATGCAGCATTAAGCAATACTTCGTTCGGGTGATGCCTGACTGGGGCAACAGCAGCACTACTTAGGTGGGAAATGGTAGATACATTTCCAAATATAATCCCCAGGAATCACTCAATGGCACACAGGCCCCCAATTCCCTTCCCATTTCAGACTATAAGAGAGCTGCATCTTTTGCTGGCATTAAATCTGTGGTGGTGCCATAGGCATATACCTGAAGAGTGTAACAATGGAGCTATCACAGAGTAGTGTGCTGTGTGAATCCTGCTACAGTGCAGTTAGAAACAGAAGGGAAAATCAATGAACCACTGCCTTGCCAATGGGAAAGCATTCTGGGTCCTCATTCTCTGATTTCAACTGTGCTAAAATAAAACAAGAATGGGGCTAAAACTTAACTGCCTAAATTATTACAACGTTGTCTTCAGAAATGAAGATTACTTTATGTAACAAATAGTTCTTATGGAAGGTTTAACTTTCTTTCATTCCCAGGACATTGGGTACAGGCAGTCCTTGACCTGTAAACAACTGATAGAGGAGCAGCTGCTGATCTGCCTGAAATTGGAGCCAGCCCCTCTACGCCCTGAGATGCTGCACTCCCTCCTACTCCAACCCACTGTGACTGAAGGAAGAAAGAGCCTAAGGACAGTATGAGGGTGGCCATCCGACCCAGTTAAACTGGGATGAGGGGGGAGTCCTTGGGATGCAGAACTTTCAGTGATAAAACTAGGATAGGCACAGGCAAAGCAGAATGACCTCGCTGGACACCCTAGACAGGAAGGAAATCAGGACATGCATGCAGTCCTATCCTGGCTCTACTTCTCCCTTCCATCCTTTCTTAGTACTGGTTTAAGTCCTTTCTCCAAGTATGGGTTTCTTCAACTACAAAATGGCATATATACTACTGAACACTGAGATCAAATCTGAAGATATTTTGCAAAGAATAAAAAGATAAAGTCGGAGTGTCAACTGATGTGTATACTCCCCAGCAGGAATGAGAACTACCCAGGACCCAAAACACTGGCTTCCCTGGGCTTAGACAGCCTTGGGGCTCAGGGTTACTAGTTACATGGTTTTGAGAATTACTGTGGCCTAGATGATCAAATTTCTAACAGTCTCCATAGAAAGCAGTATTCAAAGTCCTCAGCCCAATCTGTGTGTAAACTGGGGATACTGTTCACATTCTCAATATAATTCAATAGACCCAAATATTAATTTCCATAATCAAAAAACCCATATATTCTAAGCCCATACTACTACTTACAGAAATGGAAGCAGTGGGATCCAACTGATATTTAGCTGCAATACCAAAGCGAGTGCAGTTGGTACCGGAAGTCCACGCAAGGTTTACTGAAGTGTCAAGATCTTCACATACTTTCTGATAAATTGAGCCTCCAAATTCTGTCCCATCATTGCTATAAGATATTTTAAATTAATAAATCTAGAACAGACAATGTAATGTCTAAGACACTAGGTTGATATTGTAGTAGCATTACATTTAAATAAAAGCCATTGCTCACATGGGTCTCTAGTGTTCCACTGAAAATTTTCCTTTTAAAAGGTCTTTTCCCAACCTATGTCCAAAAACAAGGATTGGTCAAATAAATCCAGTGGAATTACCAATCATGTTGTAGAATACATAATGCTATAGGGAAATGATCAAAATATATTAAGTATTAAGAAGAAAAAGGGTTATAAAACAGCCTTTTCAGTATGTATTTTATGTATACACATACTGGTATAAAAAGGTAAAACATTAACAATTAACAAAGACTACATACCTACATGATAGGATTATGGGAAACTTTGGTTTTCTTCTTTGTATTATTACTTACCAATGCATTATTTTGTTATAAGGGAGAAAATTATTTTTCAGTCCTTTTGACATATACATCTAATGTGGGTTAGGTAAAAACACCATACATTTCAGATAATCCTATCAAATCAGCACCTCACATATCATGGACAAACAAGCCAAATAAATGCACTAGTAGAATCTGGCAATGTCTTAGCCTCTTCTAACATTTTTAACTATTCACTTTTGATGGGCACCCTAGAAATGCCCAAGGATGAGCTCTTTATATGCTAAAAGAAATCTTTTAGGTTTGACCTAGGTTAATAAGAAATGACAGAAGACACCAATGTCATCCTGAGATCTTACATCATAAAATCCCACACAAAAAATACTCACACATTAGTGTGTAGCTGGAAGTCCCCAGTTCTATAGCCCACTGCAAAGTTATTCCTTGTAAGCTTTGATTTGGCACTGTCAAAGGTCATCTGGTATCCAGCAAGCCAGCCCTCGTAACCAAAGACAGCTGAACCATGGATTGCAGGTCCAGCAAAATCAAAGTCAACATCACATCCAAGGTTTATACATTCCCTCTTGTAAGAAGACTTGATTTTACCACTTTTCTTTCTGGAAAAAGAACAAACTGACTTAAAACAGATGCCAGCAGGAAAGATTTACATAACTTCTGCATAGAGTGGTTAAGACAGACTAGGTAAACTGCAGTATAACTGGAATAAAAAAAGTAGCAGGATAGTCATATAAGAGGCAAAATATATATGTGTGTGTGTGGGTGTGTGTTGTCTTGAAGGGTGTTTGCTGGTTTCTGTCCTGAAAGAGTTGCATTTAATACCAGTCTCTGCAGATGACACCCATCAGGATCTCCAATACTCAAACTGATATCATTAGACTGGTTTAGAAGAATGATGCAGAAAGGATATTCAAGTAGAATCTGCCATGCGTTTAGTGATTATTTCTGGTATTACATTTTTCACCATTGGTGAGCTGATGGCCACTTTATGAAAGATGCCAGGAGTCAGAGGAAATCACCACCACCCAACTAGAATTATCAGGGTTTCATCAGCAAGGATTAAATCGATGCCTTAGTAATGGAAAACCAACAGACACCACCTCAGTATGATCTTCTATTAAAACTGAACATCTAGTCCCACCACTGTGGCTCAGTGGTTGAGCATCAACCTATGAACCTGGAGATCACGGTTCAATTCCTAGTCAGGGCACATGCCTAGGTTGCGGACTCCATTCCCAGTAAGGGGGGGACGGGGGGAGATGTGCAGGAGGCAGCCAATCAATGATTCTCTCTCATCATTGATATTTCTCTCACGCTCTCCCTTCCTCTCTGAAATAAATAAAAACACAAGAAAAACAAACAAAAAAACAGGACATCTTTGGGCCTTTTTAAAGTCTCTTGAGCGTTTTTTAATAAAAACAAATTCTGCCTTTAAGAAATAATAAAATAAAAATTAAAAATATATATAGCTCACGAATTAAAAGATAAAGGCAAACATGGGATAATAGACTGCCACCACCACAGGAAGGCTACATTGCATAACTGACAATCCATCACAAAAGTATATTCGAAACACGGTAATTACCTAAGTTACTACCACAATGAAAACAGGCAGATAGTTGAAGGCAAGCCAATGATGGCAACCATAGTGTTCCTGCTCCAAAGGCAGAAGCAGAAATTTGCCACAAGGGGTCTGGGTAAGCTATCAAACAGTAAATATGCATCGTTCCTAAATATACAGAAGAGGAATGCTTTTGAATTTAAAGCAGATAAAATGCCCATGCTTACCCTGTGTTTGGTGAAAAGGTGGTATCAAATGTCAGTTTCAAACCTTGACAAATCTATTTTGAAAGAAAAAGAATGTTTGCAGCTTTATTTCCTTTTTTAAATACAAAAATAAAATAATTAATATTAAAACACATTTTCAAAATGTTACCTGGTCTTCAATTGCGATTTCTGTTCCCAGAGTGTTATCAGTGTTCCATTTCTCTGTGAAAGTCAGACCATACTCACACCATTTATATTTGGTCTCCAAGGTCCCAGTAACTTTACCAGTGTCTGTATTAGATGAACCAGATGTTGAGAATTCCTATTAAGACAATAAATAACTTCATGAACTTTCTCATAAGCATTTAAGAATCCACTCACTACCTTACACACACACACACAGAAAGAGACCACTGAAACACTTACTAGCTTCACTAATCCTTTTTTTCTAGCTTGCCAAATATTCCTATCTTCTACTACTCAGTATACACAAGAGTGAAAAATTAGCCTGTAAATTAAAAACTGCTACCTTACTTACAGCTGACATTTCCAACCAATGATAAGTTAACCTGAATCTAATTCTCAAATGAACAAACTGTACACCTTTCAAGGAAACTTCTAAGGTGATTTTATTTGGGATTCAAAAATCAGTGCAGGAGGCATGTGGGGGAGGAGAGAGAATGTTTTGGCACTATATCCAGTATATTTGATATTGAATAAAAAAACTAAATAAGCCACTATGATCACAGACCCCATCATTACAATAAAAATTTATAACAACAGATATTGTACTTATTACAAATTGTTTCCTGGAAGTCCTTTAAAGGAAAGTATCCCACTGTAGGAATTCACACACTGAATAAATGACTTTTTTCTAAATTATTAGTAATCCCAATATTTTGTTTCTGTGAGATAAAAAGGATCTTCACCAGGTTTCATGCCTTTCCAACTATCTTTCACATTCTCATTAAAAAGGGAGCCCTTGCCAGTTTAGTTCAGTGGATAGAGCGTCAGCCTACGGACTGAAAGGTCCCAGAGGTTCGATTCCATGTACCTCAGACGCAGACTCAATCCCCAGCCCTGCTCGGGCCCGTGTGGGAAGCAACCAGTTGATAGTCTCACATTGATGTTTCTCTGTCTCTCCCCATCCCTTCCACTCTCTCTAAAAGTCAATAGAAAGCCTTAGCTGGTTTGGCTCAGTGATAGAGCTGATGAGAGTGTCGGCCTGCAGAATAAAGGGTCCTGGGTTCGATTCCGGTCAAGGGTACATGCCTGGGTTGTGGGCTCGATCCCCAGTACGGGACGTGCAAGAGGCAGCCAATCAATGATTCTCTGTCATTATTGATGTTTCCATCTCTCTCCCTCTCCCTTCCTCTCTGAAATCAGTAAAAAACAAAACAAACAAACAAAAAACAAAATCGACAAAAAGCCCTAGCTGGTTTGGCTCAGTGTATAGATCATCAGCTTGTGGACCGATGGGTCCTGGGTTCGATTCCGGCCAAAAGCGTGTACTTTGGTCACAGGCTCCTCCTCGGCCCAGGCCCTGGTCCTGGTCCTGGCGCGTGCAAGAGGCAACCAATCGATGTGTTTCTCTCACAATGATATTTCTCTCTGTCTTTCCCTCTCTTTTCCACTCTCTAAAAATCAACAGAAAATATCTTCAGGGGGATTAACAAAAAAAAAAGGGGGAGGGGGGGAGCAGGGGAAAGGATTTATAGATTTGCTCTACAACTGGTTTATATCATGCATAATATAAACTCTATTATGAACAATAGGTGATATCAGAAGAAATTTAATACAGGAATTAATTTGAAGTACATTATATAATCTTATGTTTATAGCAAATGTAAATAACTTGCAAATCCCTAACTGCACACCAACTAAAAAGGAAGGTATAATATGGAGGAAGGCTTATCTGAGACTTTAAATCTGCCACAGATAACCCAGAAATCTAGTAATGTTTCAGAGCTCAGTATGTAGGCAGGCAATTGAAATCTTCCAAGATAAAATATTTTAAAAAGCCCTCTGAGGATACTGACTCACAGTTTGTCTGATAATAATGGCTTTGGCCACTGGAAAACCACTTCTAAAAAAGACAGCTCATCTGAACTAAAAAGAGAAGTTCAACCTGAAATTGTGATACCTGCAGAGGAAACATAAAAATCTGTGCAGTGGGAGAAACATTTGCCTAAATTGCTCTGCAGTAAAATAGACTCAAAAGCCTTGGGTCTTGTACACAATCTCCTGAAATTAAATGTCTTCATAAACAGGAATTTCAAGTCAAAGCTTGGTACTCAATGTCCATACTAAACACTGGTAAGTTAGCAAAGAACACTGGCTATAAAATTAGGAGGCCCACATGCATTTGTTGTCACTAAATGAAACACTGAGGAAGACATTAACTCTTCTGGGACTCAGCTTCCTCAGTCCTATCTAAAGAGCTAATATGCTAATTAGACCAAACAGCTAGACCACCTTCCTAATGACAAGGCCCTACGGGGCTGCTAGGGCCAAGCCCCTTGCACGAATTTCGTGCATCGGCCAAAAGTTACAATATAATCCTCTGGAGGATTAAACTGAACTGATACTGTGAAAACTTTGCATTTTCACATGCTCTACACAAAAGGAAAGCATTATTAAAACTATATGGAGCAAGTTCTTCTAGCAGGTACCTGAAATGGGGAATGTGTATGAGTAGCTATTTTTACTCCTGAGTGACAATGACTGATTCTTGAGGCCCCACCCACTACCATCCATCAATCCATAGATTAAGAGCTCAAGACACAAAACCAAGAGCACACTGTGGAACCAAAACTGGGCCAGATGTGACACCACTGGCGAGCTTAGACCCTTCACTTCATCACCAGATAGTTAGGCTTCTACATTCTGGGTGGCCTGGACATTTCTGCAGTTCAGGTGAGAAAACAGAACCAGCCATTAATGGGACTTGGTTGGAGCCAAGTACATAGAACAGGATCAGTACCATACTTGTTGAATTATATACAGTAATGGAAACAGA
Source organism: Myotis yumanensis (assembly GCF_028538775.1). Taxonomy (NCBI): domain Eukaryota; kingdom Metazoa; phylum Chordata; class Mammalia; order Chiroptera; family Vespertilionidae; genus Myotis; species Myotis yumanensis. The sequence continues at coordinate 45,628,939 of NW_027223764.1, read as the reverse complement.
AACATACTACAGTATACTGTATATAATCCAGCTCCTTTATATTCATGATCTTAAACCTAATTTCATAAAACTTTCCTTAACCCTGTCCACAGTAAGCCCTTCCTTTCCAACAAAGAGTTTCATATATCAAACAGTCTAGTACTAGATATACTTCTCTAATTGTTCCCCAGTTTAAAGTTTATTGTTTCTTTAAAAAGCAAATAGGCTTTTAAACACAAAGACTGTCTTTACTTTTTTTTTTTTTGAGGAGGCCTTTTGTGTTTTAACAAATAAGCAGCAAGTGTTTATAAAAGGTTAAGAGTGGAAAAACAAGAAAATAAACCCTAAGTCATTGCTCTGAAACAGGTTATCTTAAACAAATAAGTCACTGAACCACACTGAATACTCAGGCTTCCTTTCAAACCAAAGAAACCAATAGACAGACGTGACAAATATAAAACTCCAGAAACTCAAGTCTAGGCATTAAGAAACTATAACACAGTTAATTTCAAAACCAGCTACATGAACTAAGATAATTTATACATACACCAAGAATTCATCAAAATGACCAATAATTTCAATATGCACATTATACAACATCCCCCAAACAATCTCAAAACAAATTTTAGAGGGAGAAAAAAATTACACAAAATTTTACCTTTCTCCCTTTGAGGGAATTTGTTAGGCAGAATCAAGACATCAAGTACCAAAATATTAACCTCTTTAAAAATATTCAAATCAAGCCTGGCCAGCCAGTGTGGTTCAGTGGGTGAACATCAAGGTCACTGTTAAAATTCCCGGTCAGGGTACATGCCTGGGTTGTGGGCTGGATCTCCAGGTAGGGGGTGTGCAGGAGGCAGCCGATCAATGATTCTCTCTCATCACTGATGTTTCTATCTCTCCCTCTCCCTTCCTCTCTGAAATCAATAAAAATATGTATATTTTTAAAATATTCAAATCAAGATTCTCTGAATTCATAAAATACATGTGAAAATATCCCCAAAGGAGAGAATTAGTACACTCAATTTAAGTCACTGAATACTTTTATGCCCAGAATTCTTAATGCTTTTAATAGGTATTGAAAGAAAGGGTTATGAAAATGCGTAACAGGTTCCCAGTCTTCAAGCTTGTAATCTTACTGCATAGAGTCCCACATGGCCAGTGTCAGTATTTACTGAGTTCCTTGTGCATACAAAGTAGTATCGCAAAAGACCACATGAAAAAAGGCCAAAGCCAAAATAAATCCCTTTAAAAACAATTAACTTCTGCCTTTCCTTTACAATAAAATGGGTAGACATTTTTGTTTTGAATATTTTATGGGTACAAAATTATATAAAGGCTCATCAGAACTTAGATTTAGATATCTAACACTCACCACGCCACTGCATGACTTTGTTTTCACGTCCAGTTTCACCAACCCAAAACCTTAAAGTAGAGAGCAAATTATAACAATAGTTGACTATACATTAAAAAAGGAATCAAGAATTCACATATTGGGAGGGATAAAAATATACGTTGAAACACAACACTTAAGGAAAAATTTTAAATTATTCTATGTAAACGGACATGTAAAGAACGGAACATCTCTGCATCTTTGCCTAGTGTTCTGGTGTATTATCTGGCACCAAAAAAAAAAGTTTTCAAACAATTTCAAAACCTAAAATGAGAATCAATTCAAATCTCAGAATAGCCAATAGTTTATTACAATAAACATTTAGAACTTTTACGGCAAAGGGGTTATCTCCCCCTTGGGACTAATAGTCTAAATAACTGGGGGGATAATCTAAAGTAGAAAGGGGGGAGGAGGGTTGTGGACCCAAATCTTTGAGAAAAAAACACACACACACACACACACAACACAAATTCACTTAACAAATTCTCTTGAAAAACTCCTAAACAGTAATATATAATAACAACAATAATTCTAGTCAACCGAGGTTTAAACTATATCTGAAAGAAATGAAAACACAGCTGTTTTTTTCTTAAAAGTAAAATCCTTGAACTATAGTTTGAAAATATTGGTGGAAATTGGGGTGGAGAGGGATGTGGACTGTTACAGAACTATTTTAACAGAAATTTTATCTAAAATGTATCCAGAGAATAATTAATGCAGCAAGGTATTTACAATTTGTAGAAATTAATAATTTCACTAAGAAATCCAAACACATTTTCACCTCCAATTAAAAAACAATTTTAAGTTCTTACCAAATCCTTTGTTGAAAATATCTCTGGCAGCTTTCCCAAGGTCAGCATATGATGGAGGAATACACATTGCTGGTGGAAGAAAACATTAGTGTTAATGTTTCTGTTCTCCACTTCTGTCCAAGAACTAGATTATGACCCACTGCTATCTTTAAATTCAAACAGTCCGAAAAAGAAATACGGAAAATAAATTGAAGCAGTCCAATGTGTTGATGTGGGGGTTTTTTTGAGTTAGACCAACAGCTTTATTAAAACATTAAAACGAAGACAAAATAAATTAAGTAGATAAATAAAAAAGAGGACAGCGAAGTCTCCCTACTCCCTCGATCCTAGCGGCCGGCCTCAGGCCTGGGGCATCCGGGAGTCCTGTGGCAGGAGAGTGTTGATGTGTGTTTGACACCACCCGAAGTTACAATAAACTGCCCTACAGCTCTATAAAAGAGGAATCTCCAACAAAGGCTTATTTCTAAAATGGATGACCACAGTAAGTGACTATACAAATTGGGAAATTCCTTCCGAAAGAAAAACAGACTTCCTACCCCTAAATTTGCAGTGCCTACAGCCTCCCCTCCTAGGACAGGACCAGTACAGTCAAACACATATACATCTACATCTATCCTTACGGATGTATCTTCCAAAACTCACTGCAATGGGCTGATTTATTTAACCAAAAACCTAAGACAAGGTCCTCTCCTCCACGTGCCCCTCAGTATCCTCACCGAGATCCAAACATTCTGGAGAGGGGAAAGGAAGGTGCATAATACTTTGGGAATTTAAAAACTGAACTTAGAAATAATACAGCCGGCTATGTTCCAGTCAAAACTGTCTACAACTAAGTATTAAAGGGCATTTTAAACACATTAATGTGATACTCCTCGGCCAGCGCCACGCGATTTAAGGGCAGGCAACGGGAGCGAACACCAGCTCATTCATTCTACAAGGGGCGCCCACGTCCTGAGGAGCACGTGTGATGACCTTGTGCTCTCGCAGGGAGTTACTACTTCCTCTAGAAAAGTGACTGATCCGGTCCCCCCCAAAACCCAATCCCACAATAACTTTTTGCCTTTGAGTTCGTCAAAGGCACACCACCCCAAAACTGCAGGTGAATGGAGCCACACACCGGCTCCCCTGGCCTAGACCCTTTATCCGAAACCCAGCAGCCCTGCCCCGCCTCCGCGGAGCCGGGGGTCTGGGCCCGTGGAGTGGCTACCGCTAAGGGCGAGTTCCCAAGGCCCCGGAGAAACGGGGGCGGGGGGACCGCGGAGGAGTTGCGGTTATCTGGCCCGCAGGCTTCGGCTCCCAGAACCCACCGCCCCAGCCCGCGGAGAGCCCGCTCTACGTACGCCGCGCGCAGCTCTGTCCGTAGGTCGCCATGGCGAGGCCGCGGGAAGAGGTGGTCTGCGGAAGGACAAGAAGTGCAGTCAGCGGGAGTAACAAGGGGGGCAGAGGGGCCAGAGGGGCTCAGACCGAGAGGGGCCGCGGGGCCGCGCGGCCATCTTAGGGAGCCGGGCCGACCCCAGCCCCGCTCGGGCCTCCCGTTTGGCCGCCGAGGCCCCCGGTCGGAGTGAGGCGGACGCCGCGGTACCTAGTGATCTCCTGGGGGGGCCGTCCCGCCACTCCGCTCGCAGCTGAGGCCGCTTGGCTCCCTCGGCGTCGGGCTGCGGCTGCCGCGGTGGAGGGCGAAGTGAAGGAGACACCGTTCCGCCCGCCGCAACCCAGTCCTCCCCCTCCAGGCCCCCGCCGCCAGCCCCGGGCTGTCTGCCGCGCCTGTCCCCACGGCGCCGCCCGCCACCCGCTCCAACCTGCTCCGCAACGGCCACGGGCACCAACGGCACCCCCGCCCCCTGGGTGGGCCGCCTCGATCCGTCGGCGGGGGCCGGAGAGGCAGACGCCGCGGGCCCTCCGGTCAGGCAGCTGCGCGGGCAGCCCCCGACGCGAGGGGGCGGGGAACGGCGGGTGTTACGCGGCGGGCGCCGCGCGGGGGGGGGAGGGGCGAAGGCCCCGCGCGCGCTCGTCACGGGGGCGGGGCGCCTGGCGCGTGTGCGCGCGCGGGAACGACTGGGCGCGGCTGCACACCCTGCGGGTCACGTACGCTCCCCAACTCCCTTTCCGGGCGGCGGCTCTCAGACCCTGCAGCCCGCCCCGGGCAGGGCGTGTGCCGGGGGTCAGTGAGCGTGATCCCCACGGCCCTGAGGCGAGCGAGGGCGACGTGCGCTTCTGAAACAGCCCCTCTCTCCAGGCCCCGGGGGAAGCGAGTGGGCGCCGGGACGTCGTCCCAACTCCTGGCGCCCGCCATCCCCTTCTCCGCCTCCCCAGGCGCTGCAATGCCGGCGCCCGGCCGGACTCCGCGGGAGAGGCTCTCCGGGGCTGCCCCTCCCTGAACAAACTGGGGCGCGTCTCGGGGTGCCCCGCCCCCTTTCCTGGCTCCGGCCGCGGGGCTCCTCTTCTGCCGAGGCTCTCGGCTTAGCGGGGGGTCTGCTCTGCACGCGGACAAGGCCGGAGCGGTCTTGGGGAGCCACGCCGGCTGCAGAACGGATCCCGCGGCCCGGGCCGGGGAAGGCTGCCTCCGCCGCCCGGTGTGCGGAGGGAGAGGAGCCGGGGGACCGGAACAACCGAGCCGTAAGGAGAGAGAAGTGGGGTCCGCGAGGCTCCAGAGTCCACCTCCAATCCCGGCAGTTCGTCCTCTCCGGACCCCAGTTTTCTCATCTACACAATGACAACTTCACATGAGGTGAAGTGGTTTTTATTTTATTTATTGTTGACAGTATCACAGATGCCTCCCATTTGCCCCGAGGTGCAGTGGTTTTTTATAGCCATTCAGCCGTGGCCCAGGAAAGATCCCCCATTTCCTCCGGCCCGAAAGCCACCGCTGCTCAAAAGCCGCCGGGGTTCCGCAATCCACACCCCGTGGCAGCGGCCATGGCGGGTTCCCGCCCTCGCGAGCCCGCCCGCCGTCCGGCCGGTCAGGGTAGGGATTGTCCAGGTAAAGGGTTAGAGTTCAGGCACCGGAAGCCCTAATTCTCACGCAGGCTCCGACAGGTTGGTCCGAATCGGCCTGGCCTGTGCTGGATGCTACGGTGAGGCCAACAGCAGAGATGAACCTCCCATCCCAACCGCAGCATCAGCACCACCTCCCCTCCGCCCCCACCACCTGCAGGAGGACTCACACTGCGAACTGCAGGTGCCCCCCTTACCCGCGGCTTCGCTCTCTGGGTTCAGTTACCTGTGGTCCAGTGCGGTCCGAAAATACTAACTGGAAAGTCCTGGGAATAAACAGTTCATGTTTTAAACTGTGTGCTGTTCTAAGTGCTATGGTGAAGTCGGGCTCCTTTCTCGCTCACTCCCACCCTGGGTGTGGACCCGCTGTTCCCGCCTGTTCATGCTTAGCACCTTGGTTACCAGATGGACTGCCAGGGCATAGCAGTGCTGGTACTTTCAAGTCGCCCTTATTTTACTTAATAATGACCCCAAAGCACAAGAGGAGTGATGCTGGCAACTCGGTTATGCCGAAGAGAAGCTGTAAAATGGGTGTCTGTATGGGATAAAAATGTCTATGGGGCCCAGTGCTTCCTGTGGCTCCAGGCACCCACTGGGGGCCTTGGAACATATCCCCTGTGGGTACGGGGTGTGGAGGAGAAAGGGCTTCTCTGGAAAGTAACCGCGCAGGGTGATCTGATCATAAATTCCAGCCTTGCCCATTGTTCTCACACATCTAGGTTACCACACCTGTGCAATGTCCGAAGTAATAATCCTCAAGAGAAGTAGCCGCCTTCAGGAGATTAACTCGCCCGTAACCCAATCCCCGCCTTACTTTCTCCCACCTTCATGTCATCTTTCTTAAACTCTATCCTTGAGTGTCGCCCTGCAGGCTGAAGGGTCCCAGGTTCCATTCCAGTCAAGGGCACATGCCTGGATTGTGGGCCCGATCCCCAGTAGGGGGCGTGCAGGAGGCAGCCAAGCAATCATTCTCTTCCATTATTGATGTTCTGTCTCTCCCTTCCATCTCTGAAATCACTAAAAATATATATTAAAAAATTTATTAAATTCTCCTTAACGTCAAATACCTAAAAGAGACTGCAAAACTGTTATTCTCCAGAGCATTTGAGGTCTTGCTTCCTAGTCATTGTCATCAGTTTTTGCTCAAATAAATTCATAAAAATTCACTACAAGTTTGGAAGTTCTTAGTCAACAGAGGAGACTACTGTATCTGTAGCATTTTTATATGTATTTTTTTATTCATTTCAGAGAGGAAGGGAGAGAAAGAGAGATAAAAAACATCAGTGATGAGAGAGAATCATTCATTGACCTGCCTCCTGCACAGATCGAGCCTGCAACCTGGGCATGTGCCCTGACCAGGAATCGAACCATGACCTTCTGGTTCATAGGTTGACGCTCAACCAGAGCCATGCTGGCTGGGCTGTCTAGCATTTTTAAACCCCAGAGAAGTTCACTTTGCCACAGAACACTGATCTGAGGCTTCACCCTCTACAAACCCAAGGAATGTACATAATTACATAATTCCTAATAACCAGGAAAAGAATCATGGCAATTTATTTCAAAGTTGGAATATATATGTGTGCGTATATATATAATATCTCCAAAGCCCTTAGACCAATGCAGCATTATCTGCATCACCCACAGGGGAAGCACAGTCCATCAACTGTGTCTGTTGTCAGAACTTGGAAGGGCCTAAGATTTTACCCTACTTGCATGCTCGCAAGGAAGCCTGCTGTGGTTTCACAGGCTCATAGATTTTCTGGCAGAAGATATGAGACTAGAAGGTCAGAGACAAAGGACTGTATTACCAGTGGCACAGCAGAGAGCATAAGCTTCATGTTCAAAGCAGCTCCCCTTGTCCTCTGTGTCCCACAAGGGGGGTGCAGGCCAGCCTGTGACTCAGAGGGAGACAGTCGTATATTTGTCAGGAAATAAAATCTGCCCTTTGCCCCAGAGGAGACACTGCCCCTAGCTCCTAAGACAGTTTGAGATCAAAACTGTCACAAGACCTGCAGAAACACCATGGAGAATTGTCCAACAGCAAAGGATGGGGAATTCAGGAGTTGCCAGTACAACGCTAAATGTAAGCACAATCAGAATGAGGAGACACTTGCACTACCGTTTGAAAGAAGGACTTGTCAAAACGAAAAAGGCAATAGGTCAAGGATGGAAAGGCAACATTCTAGAAAAAGGCATGTTCAGAGCTTGAAGTGGCAAGAATCATTTGGAAACCACGAGTGATTAAGATGGAAAAACCTATAGAAAAAGTTGAGAGATTAGTCTAAAGATGTTGACTGGAGTCAAACGCTGAAGGTCCTGAAAATAGCAGGTGAGGAGGAGCCTGGGATGGCCGGGAGCAACATTTTCTCTTTTGGTTTTTGTTTGCTTATTTGGTTTTCTTTTTTTGTTTGTTTTTACTTTTTGTTTTTTTAGCAACATTTTTAACTTGAGCTAGTGGAGGACAAAGGTTCCACTCACGGTGGGAAAGGCCACCAGAAGAGGAGCAGGTGTGGGGTCAAGAGGATGATTCCATTTCAGGTAAGTATGAGCAGCCAGGACCAAATCTAAATGGAGTTGTCCAATAGGCAGTTATAACGCCTAAGAGAAAGGTCTGGGTAGGAGACACTGACATAAAAATTTTAGTTTTAATTATGACGAATGGGTCTGATTGAAGTCGATGGAGATGGGTAGGAAAACAAGAGTAGAAGCCTTAGGAGCCTTGGTGTTTTAGGGGCAAGCAGCAGAGGAGCTAAGGAAGAAAACTGATGGGCGGGTCCCAGGCTGAAAGAAACCTCAGGAGGAAGTGCTTTCCTGGAAGCCAAAGGGGCAGCGCAGTGGGTGGAGGAGGGTGTCAACAGCATCACATCCTGAGGAGCGGCCAAGTGAGGTCATGACAGCGTATTAGTCACTGTTAATAACTTAAAACAACAAATATTTTATTATCTGAAAGTTTCTGTGGGTCAAAAATTAGGGAGTGGCTTAGCTGAGTGCTTCTGGCCCAGGGCCTCCCATGAGGCTGCAGTCAAGATGTTGGCCAAGGTTGTAGTCTTCTGAAGGGTCAGTCACCTGTGCTAAAGGGTCCACATCCAAGGTGGCTCCCCGACATGGCTCCTGGCAAGGAGCTGCAGTTCCTCACCCCGTGGCTCTCCCCAGAGGGCTGCTGGAGGGTCCTCAGGACATGGCAGCTGGCTTCTCCCAGACCAGGTGACCCGGAGAGAGACTGAAGCCATAATATCTCCTATGTTCCAGCCTCAGAAAGCATTTCTGCCTCATTCTACAGGTAAGAAGTGAGTTACTAAAACCAGCCCACATTCGAGAGGAGAAGAATTAGGCTCTGCCTTTTGAAAGGAGTGTCAAGGAATTTGTGGATATATTTTAAATCACCACAGTTGGTGCTCTCGAGGCACATTATTTACATTTCTCCCAAAATACACTAACTCTCTCCCAAAACCTCCAGCCTTTATAGCATCAGCAAGAGGCTTCTCAGGTGTAGTTTCTTTTAAAAAAATAAAAAAAAAAAAAAAATTGATCTCAGAGAGGAAGGGAGAGGGAGAGAGAGATAGAAACATCAATGAGGAGAGAGAATCATCAATTGGCTGCCTCCTGCACAACATATATATAAAAGCCTAAGCGACCATGTGACCAGTAGCTATGATGCGTACTGACCACCAGGGGGCAGACGCTCAATGCACAGGCATGGAACATGGAACAGACTGATGAATCTCAGAGGGGAGGCGAGAGAGGGGAGGACAGGAAGAGATTAACCAAAGATCTTATATGCATACTAGAGGCCTGGTGCACGGATTCATGCACTGGTGGGGTCCCTCGGCCTGTCCTTCGGTGATCAGGTCGAAACCAGCTCTCTGACATCCCCCAAGGGGTCCCGGATTGCGAGATGGCACAGGCCAGGCCGAGGGACCCCACCAGGGCATGAATCCATGCACTGGGCCTCTAGTATAAATATATATGTTTAAGAACTGCTTCAAGCCGAAACCGGTTTGGCTCAGTGGATAGAGCGTCGGCCTGCGGACTGAAGGGTCCCAGGTTCGATTCCGGTCAGGGGCATGTACCTGGGTTGCGGGCACATCCCCAGTGGGAGATGTGCAGGAGGCAGCTGATCGATGTTTCTCTCTCATCGATGTTTCTGGCTATCTATCCCTCTCCCTTCCTCTCTGTAAAAAAATCAATAAAATATATTTAAAAAAAAAAAAAAAAAAGAACTGCTTCAAAAGGGGAGACAGATCTTCTACACCCAGATATGGAGAGGTGGGCATGGGCCTTGGAGTGTAGGTTCCCGTGGCCCTGCAGACTCCTCACCCTGTAGGAATAGGCAAAGTCTGAGAAGACTTAAAGTGGGGCCCTCTAATTCTCTTGCCCAGGTCTAAGGGCAATACTGGATCTAGGGCCTGGGAATCTTCATGCAAATGAAACAAACATTCAGATGAGATGAGAGCGAGGGGACTGTAAGCCATGGTTATGGTTAGAATGTGCTGGGATGTAAGATTCAGCAGTGGAGCATTCTGGGTGGTGAGTAACCATGGAAGGGTGGAGGTGAAGTGAATTTCACTGGAATTGAAATGCTCAAGGACGACAGGTGAGGCTAGGCTGCTGCAGCAGCCTCCTGCACGTACATTGGTGGGATAGGCCCTGGTTGTTTCCAGGGATACTGCAGTCACTAGGATAACAGGTAGACAGGAAAACCGTGAGTCAGGTGCCCAAGTCCTCAGGGAACAGGGGAGTGACCAGGAAGCTAGTCATAAAGGAGGACAACAAGGAGTGGGGGACCTTTTTCCTGCCGAGGGCCATTTGGATATTTATAACCTCATTCAGGGGCCACACAAAATAATCAACTTAGAAATTAGCCTGCTTTATGGGGTCAAACATTTAACAAATTCACCCCTAGTGCCTGGGCAGGCCCAGACCAAATGACTTTATGGGCTTTATACAGTCTTTATACAGACATTCCCCACCCCTGAGGTAGAGGATGGTAGAACGGATGGCATGAACCTCAGAGGAAGTGACTTTATAGGAGCGTGGAGTCAGTGAAGAAAGCGGCCACCCTTCCCATTCCCAGGTCCAGCCTTGGTGTTGGGGAGGCCGTGGAGAGTGACCAGTCTTCCCTGGGATCCCGTATCCACAGGGGAAGGTAGTTGTTGCGAAGGTGAGGATGGTGGAAGAGCCTTCAGTGGTGAAACGCGGGGTAGTTTGTTCACAATAGAACGAGGTTCCAGAGGCATCGTAGGACGGGGGGCAGGAAGGGCAGCGGGAGGACAACCCAGGGAGAAGGAAGCACAGACTGCATTGGGGTGAAAGCTAAGAAGAGCACAGATGAATACAGGGACTTAAACTGTATTTGGGGGAGTTGGGACCCATGGCTGGGGGTGGGAGGCATCCAAGGATTAACTGGATTCAAAAGTCAAGCCAGTACCAGTGAAAAATCCCTGAAATTAGGCATAAAGGACAGTGCGCCTGGCTGTGTGCGTGCAACTTTGAGCTGTCGTTCTTCGGAACAGGAAGCATGAAAACCACGGCTCTAGACTGTCAAACCCCAGCGCTGACCAGGGAAAAGGAGGAGCATTTAAAGCTCTCCAGATCACATGCGGGTGGACTCGGTTCTGATTTAGTATTTAATACAGGGTGTCCCCAAAAATGTATAAACACTTACTAATTCCAATGGGTTAAATCTGAAAAGGAAGAAACACCAATGGAGCTGTCAGCTGTTAAAGCATGTATGCATTTTGGGGGGACACCTGTATGTGGTGATCAAAGCCTATAGTGGAGTTAGACTTTAACAGGACACAAATGAAGTGCAAGCGCCATGCAGTTCCTTTCAATTGATAATCCAGTGGAGTGATTCTGGGCTGATGCAGATTCTGAGATAAAGCTATTTATCGTCTAGTCGCCTGTAACAACACTGGTGAAACGTGGCTTTGTTCCTTGAAGAAGCTCACACCTCCCTCTATGGCAGTGCTTCTCAACTTTGGCTGCACATTAGAATCACCTGGGAATCTTTTTAAAATCCTGATTTCTGGGCCTCATCCTTTGGAAATTCTGTTTCTTTGTTACTGATGTTGTGGCCCCACCCCATAACAAAGAAACAATTTCCGGAGGATGAAGCCCAGAAATCAGGATTTAAAAAAGATTCCCATAAAAAAAAAAAAAGATTCCCAGGTGATTCTAATGTAACCACTGCTCTATGGGAAAGCTTAGCCCAAAGGGATGGGGAAAATGCAGAGAAGCTCCTGCTCAGGAAACTTCAGTGGCTCCCAGTTGCTCACAGGACAAGGTCCCTGGTGAAAGGAAGATGGCCCATGACCCTACGCTGCCTGCCATCTCAGCCATGCTTCCCCCTTGCCACCTGTGCTAAGTTGACTCACAGACTAGTCCCAACCCCCAGGCAGTTGGTGTCACTGCCTTTGCCTGTGCCACTCCCCCCACCTAGAATGCCACCGACTCCATTGTTTTGAGCTAAGTCCTCTGAATCCTTTTAAATCCCATCTGAAATGTACTCCCACCACAGTTTGTTCTGACTCACCAGCTACACAGTCATTCTACCGCCTCTGAACTTCTACGGCATTTGTTACTTTATGGAGTTTATTTCCTATTTTCCCAATATTTTATTACAACAATTTTCAAATATACAGAAAAGTTGAAAGACTTGTGTAATGAACACTCATATATCTACTAAGTAGGTTCAATAATTACCATTTTTCTATATTTGCTTTATCCCATATTTATCTATGTATCCATTCATCAATCCATCTTACTTTTTTGACGCATTTCAAAGCTAGTCACAAATATCAGGACACCTCACCCCTAAATACTTCAGCATGGTTATCATTAACTAAAGTTCAATATTTATGTTTTTTTAAAGTAAAATGTACATACATGTCATGTTTTTGTTTCTTAATGATTTGAGAGAGGAAGAGAGAAAGAGAAACATGTTTGTTTTTTTAAAAAGGCCTTCTACCTTCTGTATCAAACTCTCTTTTTTTCTTTTTTTTAAAGATTTTTTTTTTCATTGATTTTGAGAGAAAAGAGAGAGAGAGAGAGGAAGGGAGAGGGAGAAACACCCACATGAAAACAAAACACTGCATGCTCCCCACCGGGGATCCAACCTGAAACCCAGGCATGTGCCCTGACGGGGCATCGAACTGGCAACCTCTCAGTGCATGGGATGGTGCCCAACCCACTGAGCTACACCATTCAGGGCTCAAATTCTTAATTGTGAGAACCATTTCTACTCCTATCCGCCTCCCCACACAGTATCTAACAATGATGCCACTAGTAATGACAGACACAATACAAATAATCCTGGCTCACACACACCAGGCACTGCTCTAAACGCTTCATCTGCTTTATTTAATCCTTATAACAACCCTATGAAACGGTTATTATAAAGATACCTGTTATACCTGTTGGATAAGAAATTCAAGCCTATGAAGATTAGGTGACTGGCCCGGAATGCACAGCTAGTTCTTTAAGTGGCGAGAAAACATGGAAACCCAGTTTTGTCTGAGTCTAGGGCACAAGCTCTTCCCACCATTCACATTGCCTCCCCATTGTCTGAGCCTTGAGGGTGACTAATCATGTTTATGGACCATTCACAGAGTCTCCTGCTTTGAACCATTCTTGTCATGGCCCATTAGCAGAGAACTTCAGAACTTTTCCCGTGAGCTTGTGGTGAGGGCATGAGCCTCCACAGTGCAGGTAAATGAGGGGAGGGAAGCTGGCTTCTCCAGACTCGTCACCGGGTCACAGCTGAGAATGTCTCATGACGCACATCCCACGGCTGCCTGCGTCTGCTGTGCGGCTGCCCCTGTCTCTGGGCCGGTGTGGGAGTCGGTGGAAGGAGGGAGCGGGAGAGTTCTGAGGCCTGGGAAGTCACAAGGGCAGCTTGGCCGGCAGCCACCTGGACACTCAGTACAGAGGGAAGCTGATGAGGAAGCCAGAGGGACAACGGGCCATTGTTTCTGGCCGTAGGAGGTTGGTCAGTTTGATACGGGGTGACCCACCGTCGCTCCCAGGAACTTAAATTCTCCTGGACCTTAGTTGGAAGTCAAGCAGTTGGATTTCAAATGATTCATATGCAATATCTGGAGCTTGGGGGCAATCCTAGGGCTGGTTATGGCTGCAAGTAATTAGTGATTAGCTTTGAGGGACACGCTCTTGCTCCAATCTCCACGACGCATCACTGCCAGAGAGCACAACTCTGAGCGCAGGGCTCCCCTCTTCAGAACCCTCCATAAAGCAACCCAGGCCCCGGGTTAAGTACCGGTTAAAGCCCCCACAATAGGGCCTAAACCAGGGGTGGGCAAACTTTTTGACTCGAGGGCCACAATGGGTTCTTAAACTGGACCGGAGGGCCGGAACAAAAGCATGGATGGAGTGTTTGTGTGAACTAATATAAATTCAAAGTAAACATCATTACGTAAAAGGGTACGGTCTTTTTTTTTTTTTTTTAGTTTTATTCATTTCAAACGGGCCGGATCCGGCCCGAGGGCTAAACCCATCGTTCTAAGCACAGAGTTTTACTGAATACTGATTGCACGGGGCATTAAAAGAATTCACATGTATAGAGGTAGCTCTGTAATCAAATAGGTCTGGGAACTGTTCCAGTGGTTGGCAAACTCATTAGTCAACAGAGCCAAATATCCACAGTACAACGATTGAAATTTCTTTTGAGAGCCACATTTTTTAAACTTAAACTATATAGGTAGGTACATTATTATTAACTTAATTAGGGTACTCCTAAGGCTTAGGAAGAGCCACACTCAAGGGGCCAAAAAGCCACATGTGGCTCTCGAGCTGCAGTTTGCCGACCACTGGAAACCAAGGCTAACCCATTTCTTTAAGGCAGTGGTTCTCATCCTTGGCTGCACATTAGAATCATCTGGGAATCTTTTTAAAATCCTGATTTCTGGGCCTCATTCTCCGGAAATTCTGTTTCTTTGTTATGGGGTGGGGCCACAACATGAGTAACATAGAAACAGAATTTCCGGAGGATGAGGCCCAGAAATCAGGATTTTAAAAAGATTCCCAGGCAATTCTAATGTGCAGCCAAGGTTGAAAACCACTGCTTTAAGGGGAACTTCTCAGAGCTTTGAATTATTTTATTTATTTATTTCTTTTTTAAAATATATTTTATTGATTTTTTACAGAGAGGAAGGGAGAGGGATAGAGAGTTAGAAACATTGATGAGAGAGAAACATCGATCAGCTGCCTCCTGCACACTGCCTACTGGGTATGTGCCCGCAACCAAGGTACATGCCCTTGACCGGAATCGAACCTGGGACCCTTCAGTCTGCAGGCCGATGCTCTATCCATTGAGCCAAACCGGTTAGGGCGTCAGAGCTTTGAATTATTGTGCAGACTTAATCTCTGAGAGTAGAATGCAATATGCTCCAATTTTTTCAGAATGGATCTTGAGACTAGTGCTCCATAGAAAGTGTGCTAGCCCAAATGTCATTCTCAATATGGCCACCCTGAAATTTAACCAGCTCTTCTTAGCCTATTATGGCAGCCAGGAAAAGGCAATGTTCACACCTGCTGCTGTGAGGAGCACACCACACCCACCACTCCGGCTGTGTCCCTGGACCCAGGAAAGCCACACAGGCTGCTCCCAGCGGATGCTGAGCATGGTGGGGGTCCTCTTGCAGGTCCATCCCTAAAAAATGCGGGACTCCTTCAACAGGTGACCGTAGCTTCCACCTGGCCGACACTTTCTTAGACCTGCATCTCACCTGAGACTCTTTGTGCCCAATCTTGCCTCCTTCCTGTATCAAAATATGAAGCTTCTCCTGCCTTTTCTCCTTTGCCCACCACAGGCATATCCTTAATCATCTCTTGCACATTTAATTCCATCTTGGCTGCCACTGCTCAGAGGACATAAACCAGTGCACCTATCTCAGATGTGTTTCCAAAGCCTTTCCCGATCCAGTGCCTCTAGGAGCCTCACATCACTTCCATGGTGTCTGACTTTTTGTCTGCGCTGGGAAGCCTCCTGGTACTGTAGGGAGGCTCGTGGATTCTGGAAGAATCCCAAGGCTTGAAGCCCAACTCTGTCATAGCTGTATAACCCTAAGGAGGTTTCTCAACAAGCTATAAAATGGGGGATGATGCCACCATCTTGCAAGGCTTGTAAGAATTAAATGAAATATTACATGTAAAGCACAGAGCATGTAATAGTTGCTCAATAAACATAATGACTATGAACATTTATAGTCATTTGTATTTTTCTACTCCCCCCCCCCATCACATTATACACTCTTGAGGGTGGACAGTGTAATGGCCATTTGCAGAAGGAAAGGGGCATCTCAGAGAAGAGGGGCAGAAGAGCCAATCAGGAGAGCCAGCCAGTGGTACAGGCAATGTAAGTATTTAAAATATATATGTATAAAATAGAAAATGTTTATAAAATATGTTATATATATGTGTGTGTATATATCTATGAATATACATATACATATACATATACATATACATATACACACATAGTTCTTAAATATATGAAAGAACCATGATTTCAAAAATAACTGCCCAGAGGAGGGCCAGGAATCCCAAAGGTGCCTCCGGCCCTTTGCAGAGGTGGCACTAGTGCCCTGTCAACACAACCTGGAAAGGCTATTTTCGTAGCGAAAGCCTAGACCCAAGCTCAGTTCCAGGGGTCAGGCCACCTTGGTTTTAGGGTTTTGCCATGGAGTCTGAGTTGGTGGGAGAAACGCAGCACAGCAGTGGTCTTTGCAGGAGGAAGCTACAGGAATTCCTAGGTCTTCTGCCTACATGCCCATGGCTCTGCCTGTGGGGAGGCTCAGGAAAGGACGGCACCTGTCCCATGAGCCTGACCCGCTCTCCGATGGGAGGACAGACTTTCACACTCACCTCGGCTCTTCCCAAAGCCTCATTAGTTCCTTGACACCCCAGCTCCAATAATGTTAGCGAAGAGTAGAAGAGTCATCACTGAAACAGATGCCTAGGGCCCTGGTTGGTGGCACAGACCAGCACACTGATAACCTCTTTGCTCACCCAATAGGCAAGTGTGTTTGTGTTCAGCAAGGTGGCCTCCCCAGGTAACACTCTTTCTTTCTACCAGGATGAACCTCCATGATCAGTCTGTGTTTTCCTTCATTTAAGGCCCTTATACCACAGGAAAATTCCATGGGATATGATATGATACGTGCATAGAAGTGGGCTTATTTTTTTTTTTTGAGGGCAAGTTTGGGAGGGGTGCCTGTTAAGAATCAGGGCTGTTGCTATAGCTCCCCAACAAGTAGAAAGAAAGCTACTAAGCTGATGAGGTTCAAATCTAAAGGCTAAACTGCATCGGGAATACCTCCTTCCTCTCCTCCAAAATAGCATCAGTTTTCTCTGAGTTTCCAGCAGTTTTATGAGACAAGCTACAAAGACACACCATTTGAATGAATCAGTTTGCTCTCTGCACTGCTGACGACTTCAAGTAGAGTAATGCAGATGAACTAGATCCAACTGGCAAGAATTGGTTTGACCAAATCATAAAGCACATTAAAAGAAATCCAGCTTTATTACCTTTGGGAATCTAGTGGAACTTACTAATAAATTGCTCCTCAGCAGAGGTCTTAAGGGAAATCTGTTTAATGAACAGATGAGAGTATTTTCTAATTCAGCCCATCAATTGGTTATATGGGAAGGGTTACTTGTCAGATGCTTAGTTACTTGAAATGCTTACTCTTGTTTATATCACAGTATCTTAGTTGGACAAACCCTGTATTTATAAATGGCATTAAAAAAAAAACTATCCATCTTGTCATTCCTTCAAAATGAGTGAAGTCCCAATGAACGCTGCAATCGCTCTGTTAGCATGAAATCAAGTCCCTGAACTCATCACCTAGAAGGAGCGTGGACTATTCTCCCCGCCAGGGGCAATCCCATTCTTTCAGATTTTGTGACACACGTTTCTTCCTCTCTCACTTTCTTCAACAAATATTTATTAAGCGACTAGTATGTGTCAGACACTGGCCTGGAGACTAATTACATATCAACAATCTCCCTGTCTAGAAGAGAGACAAACACAAACAGGTCTTGTAAAGTGCTGTTGGTGCAAGGATTGCTAAACCAACAAAGGACGGTGGAGTTACGAGGAGTCAGTTCAGTCTGAGAGCATCAGAAAGGCCTCATAGTTCAACAGATTTTTAAAAACGGAGGAGGTGTTTGTGCAGCAGACAAGGAGGGCAAGGGCAAGGGCAAGTGCAAGGGCAGCACATAGGAAAGATGCCAGGCATCCTGCAGCATGGCATGCTGAGCAAACTGCAAAGATGGCAGGAATGGAAATGACAACAGATGGATGTTAGGGGAGGAGGTAGCAGGGACAGAGGTTACCTAGCAAGGCCAGCTGCAGAGGTCACCTGAGGCCAGGTCACAACCTACCACAGACTGTACCTGCTCAGGTCCTACCTCCTTCTTGAAATTACAAGCATGAAATGATAAACGTATAGAGTCCAGGTCAAGGGGACCATGGACGGCCTGTCCTCAGTATGGGGCCCACAATTGGAGTATATGTAGGACGATGGTGACAAACTAGGGGACATCAATGAAGTGGAGGGGAGTGAGGTAAATCTGGTCCCTATTACTTCATTTTGGCCACAGGCACAAGACTAATTTTATGATCACTTTTTTAAAAAAATAAAGATTACTCATTCTTTAAAACTGATTTTAGAGAGAGAGGGAGACAGAAACATCAATTTGTTGTTCCACTTATGTATGCATTCACTGACCAGGGATCGAACCCACAGCCTTGTTGTATTGGGACAGCGCTCTAACCAACTGAGTCACCCGGCCAGGGCTGTGATTTTTCTTTTTTTTTAAATTTTTAAAATTGATTTTGAGAGAGGAATGGAGAGGGAGAGAAACATCAATGTGAGAGTGAAACATCAATTGCCTGCCTCCTGCTTGCCCCCTACCCGGAATCAAACCTGCAACCTTTCGGTGCACAGGATGACACCCAACTGAGCCACGCCAAACAGGGCAGGTGGTGATTTATTTCTAAATTGAACATTTTTGAAAGCCTATGTGTTGGTCCATTTAGTTTTAGGCAAAGCCAAGTGAGAATGCACCAGTGATTCACCGGCGAGACTGCATGTAAAATACAATAACCTCAGAGCCAAGACCAGCCTCATGGAAACAGACTCAGGACAGTATGGAGCTGGATATTAGCCAAAAACAAAACCACACACTCTCTCCTAAAGAAGTAGAGTCAGGCCTTTCACGATATATAGACCAAATGGGAAGCGGTTTTAGAAATAAAAATGTTAGGTATATTAGTTACCTATTGCCACCTAACAAACCACACCAAAACTTAGTGGCTGAAAACAATTTATGTCTATGATTCTGCACATGGACTGGCCAGTTCTTTTCCTGGTCTTCCTTGGGCTTGTTCACACAGCTGTATCTGTTGGTGGGGCAGCTGGGGACTGGGCTCAGCTGGGATACCTTGATCGATGAGAACAAACTATTTCATCAGGGAAGCTAGGTCTCTCTCATCTTAGGGCCAGTGGTCACTTAGGATTCAGAATATTGCCAACTGCTTTGAGAATTGGTGCACTATCTGCTCCTGAATTTCTTGATAGATCTAGTTCTGGCCACCACAGAAGCAAGAGTTCAAGATGGAGTGGGGGAAGGGAAAAGCTGTCCCTATTCACAGATGATGAGATTATCTACAGCAATGTAAAAAATCCTGGGTTGTCTACAACTATGTAAAAAATCCCAAGGAATCTACAAAAGAACTTCTAGAACTAATACATGAGTTTGGCAATGTCACAGGATAAAAGCTCAGAGTCCAACTGTATTTCTGTATACTAGTTATGTGCAATTGGAAACCGAAATTAAAAGATGAAATGGGGGGGGGGGGGGTATAAAAAAGCTAAGCAGGGTACTTAGGTAATTATTTGTGTAAAGCTTAATTTACAGAGTATTTCCCCAACCCTCTACAGAAGCCAGGAGGGAGCCAGGAAGCTTTCGAACGAACACCTGCATTCTCACTCCACTCTATTCTGAAACGCCCTTAAGAGAAGGTGCCTCAGACACGTTGAAAGGTTCTTCAGGTGGTTCTGATCACTTCCGGATAGAGAAGGGAACCACTTCAAAAATACAACTAAAAGACGGAACGGACATCATCCAGAACCACAGGAAAGCTGGCTGAGTGGATGTTCTACAACTAGGAGGAAAGAGAAAAGCATACTGAGGCTCAGAGGAGGCGCAGTGCTGAAGTAAAATACTAAGGTTCGGAGTGCATGTGGAGCGGGCTGGAGGCTGAGGGCGCGGTTGTTTTCAATCGGGAGGGAGTCTCAGGCTCTGAGCTCCAGTTCCGGGCGAGTCTCTAAGGACCCAGACTCATACGGGAGAAGCGGGACTGTCTGGCATCGCTCAGAACCCTAGGGCAGCTTTCTCTCCGTGGGGCTTGCAGCGACTACTGGGACACTGAGAAGCAGAGCCTCTGAGGGCAAGACTGAGAGCAGCCATAATTGCTAACCCCGCCCTGTTGATCCCGTGGGACCCGCCCCGCCCAAGCCCTGCAGGGAGGCTTTTGCTGGATAGCCTCAGGCAAAGGCTAGATTAGCACCTCCCTAGAGATCCAGGAGCCAGGAAGCCCAGAGGTCAGAGTGGGACCGTCCAGCTTTAAGCTCCGTGGAACCATAAAAGACACACTCAGGAGGCAGACTCAGTGAGCACCAAAGCCCCATCGAAGCAAGTCTAGCCCCAGAGGGGTGTCTCCAGCACAGAAGTTCTCCCACCGCAGACACAGCTGATTCTCACAGCCAATTGACCTGGAGGTCAATTCCTCACAGTGATAACTACAACAATCAAGGCTTAACCACAACAAGACTGTGCACAAAGCCCACAAGGGGGTGCACCAAGAGTGTCTACCTTAGGTAATTGGGACACTTAGCACAGAAAGGCACTCTATCGACACAGCGAAGCATAAAAAAATGCCGAGACAAAGAAACAGGACACAAACGACAGAATTGGAGGAAAGCAAACTGTTGGATATAGAGTTCAAAACCACACTTTTAAGGTCTTTAAAGAACTGTTTAGAAGCCCTTGAAAAGACTGGTAAGACCGCCGATAAATGTAGTGAGATCCTCAAGAAATCTAATGAGACCCTCGATGTTGTGATAAAGGACCAACTAGAAATTAAGCATACACTGACTGAAATAAAGAATATTATACAGACTCCCAACAGCAGACCAGAGGGTCACAAGGATCAAGTCAAAGATTTGAAATACGAAGAAGCAAAAAACACCCAACCGGAAAAGCAAAATGAAAAAAGAATCCGAAAATATGAAGATAGTGTAAGGAGCCTCTGGGACAGCTTCAAGCGTACCAACATCCGAATTATAGGGGTGCCAGAAGATGAGAGAGAGCAAGATATTGAAAACCTATTTGAAGAAATAATGACAGAAAACTTCCCCTACCTGGTGAAAGGAATAGACTTCCAAGTCCAGGAAGCGCAGAGAACCCCAAACAAAAGGAATCCAAAGAGGACCACACCAAGACACATCATAATTAAAATGCCAAGAGCAAAAGACAAAGAGAGAATCCTAAAAGCAGCAAGAGAAAGAAAATCAGTTACCTACAAGGGAGTACCCATACGACTGTCAGCTGATTTCTCAACAGAAACTTTGCAGGCCAGAAGGGAATGGCAAGAAATATTCAAAGTGCTGAATACCAAGAACCTACAACCAAGACTACTTTATCCAGCAAAGCTATCATTCAGAAGTGAAGGCCAGATAAAGAGCTTCACAGATAAGAAAAAGCTAAAGGAGTTCATCACCACCAAACCAGTATTATATGAAATGCTGAAAGGTATCCTGTAAGAAGAGGAAGAAGAAGAAAAAGGTAAAGATACAAATTATGAACAACAAATACACATCTATCAACAAGTGAATCTAAAAATCAAGTGAATAAATAATCTGATGAACTGGTGATTGTAATAGAATCAGGGACATAGAAAGGGAATGGACTGACTATTCTTGGGAGGGGGGGAGAAAGGGGTGTGGGGGTGAGTGAAGAGATTAGACAACAATCGTGCACCTATGGATGAGGACAGTGGGTGGGGAGTGAGGGCAGAGGGTGGGGTTGGAACTGGGTGGAGGGGAGTTATGGTGGGAAAAAAGAGTAACTAATGTAATAATCTGAACAATAAAGATTTAATTAAAAAAAAAAAAAAAAAAAAAGAGAAGGAATCTGACGGGGTATCAGCATCACCCGGAAACCTGTTATAAATGAAAATTCCTCCTGGCCACAGACTCTAACTCAGGAGGTAGGGTCTGGAGCTATGCTGGAACAGGCCAGGTGATTCTGATGTGCACACTACACTTTTTTCCAAAGGGCAACTGGTGTAATGCCCAAGTGACCAAGGCTTGCAGGCTGCTGGAGGCTTATAGCACCCTCTGCTGGTGCCCATCTACAAAGGCCAACTTCAACCAAAAAAACTCGTAACTCTGGATTGCCAGCCTGTGGATTTCTTATTCAAGTGAATTAAAGTTGAGAAAAAAACCCTATTTCCTATTACATCCACGGCTGCCTCCCTCCACCACAGCATTTCTGAGATCATGGTGCTTTCTCTTTGGCTCCGAGGCAGCTGTCAGTTCCTTGTTCATCATTCTTCCAAGCTCCTAAATAACGAGCCCAGAAGAGCTTGATGAAGTGTTCAGGGACAACAGTCTCTAAGGCCAGGCCAGGTGCCCCGCACAAGAAGTGAGTGGATAAGGCTTCTCCGCCTTAGCCTAACCATAATGTTACGCTAGTCTAGCAGCTAGTGTGTGTGTGTGTGTGTGTGTGTGTGTGTTTGTGTGTGTGTGCGCGCGCGTGTGTGCAGCTAGAGTCTAGCTGCAATGGAGAGTCACAAAACCAAAATCTCTCAGTGGCTTCCTATAACAATTAAAGAAAAATCTAGTCCTTATCAGGACCTGTGAGGCCTGCATGATTGGAGGCGTGGCTACTTCTCTTTCACTGTCCAATCGCACTTTCCCTTGCTCACTTAAGCCAAAGTGGCTTCTTGTCTGTGGAACTTGCCAAACCGGTCCCAAAGGCCCAAGCACTTGCTATTCCCTCCATCCCTAGATATCCACATGGTTTCTCCCTCATTTCATTCAGCCCCTGTGCAAATGTCACTTCTGCAGAAGGCCTTTTAGTTCTGTCAGGTAGCAAGTGCTCTGTCACTCTCTATCCTTTTGTGTGTGTGTGTGTGTGTGTGTGTGTGTGTGAGAGAGAGAGAGAGAAAGAGAGAGGGAGAGAGAGAGAGAGAGAGAGAACACTTATGGCTACCTAAAGAGTCAATTCCCACCAGCCAAAGATCACCAGGAGACATGGTTGCTGTGGCTCAGTTGGTTGGACATCATCCTGTGCACCAAAGGGTTGTGGTGCTATTCCAGTCAGGGCACATGCCCAGGTTGTTGGCTCCGTCCCTGGTAGGGGGTGTGCAGGAGGTAACAGATGGATGTTCTGCTCTCACATTGATGTTTCTCTTTCTCTCTCCCTTCCTTTCTCTAAAAATCAATTTTAAAAAATATTTTAAAAAGAAACACAAAGGAGCACACAGTAAGTTTTTTAAGTTAAACTTTTTTGCAGCAAGAAAAACTAAACAGCAAGGAGAAGAGGGGGGAATCTCAGTAAGAGGGTATTAACATGGGCTTGTACAGGTCTTGGGCTTGTGTTAGGTGATTTTTACAGAGGGTTCAAGAAAACAGAGAAGTGGGTGCTATTCTGACTGGGTGTTTTCAGAAAGTTGTGGCAATTCAGTGTCTTAGTTCCACGTATTAATTGGTAGAGAGGGGTGTATGCTTATTTTTGTGTTGCAGTATCTGATTAGGCTGATGACACATGAAGCTGGTCCCTCAAGGTCATGTAGTCTTCTTCAGCTGATGCTGACATTCTAAAACACTGTTTATGTCCAGTAGGGGACACCACTGTAATGAGGCCAACTACTCAACGCCTGTCAGGAATGCTTTTCCTTTCTCATATATTTATTGTCTAGAAAGTAAGCTCTCAGGGCAAGGACTTGGTTTTGCTTACCAGTGATGCACCAATAGTGGCCTGGCATATAGTAGGTGCTTAACAAATGTTTGCCAAACCTTCTTTCAAAACACCTTTCAACCTCAAGTCCTACACATCTACAATGGAGCCCTATATCTGCGACAGGTAAATTAGGTCCTTGGACTGTTTCAGAGGTGATGGCAGAGTCAAGAGTGCTGGTGGGCAGACCTTCCATAGAACTTTAAACAGGGAGAGCAACTGAGTCCTCCAGACTCTCCCTTACTAGTAGACTAGACAGGACTTAGCTTCCTTCAAATGCCAGGGAAGACAATTAGAAAAAACCCCAAAACCACTATTCTCCAATGGCAAGGAATGGCCAAGTTAAAGATTATACCACAAATAAAATGGGAGAAACATTCTTGATCTGTTAAGTTATCTTCCTTTTCCCGTTTGACATCTTAGTCAGATGTGTTTTTAACAAAATGTATGACATACTAGTAGTCCGCTATTCAGTTAAACCTCCTGAAACATTTGTATACCAATAAAGTTGTCAATATTCCACTCACTTATGTAGAAAGGGAATTAAGATACCATTTTAAAACCTATAAGATTGGCCAAAATAAGAAAATTCAGTAATACATTATTTTGACAGTGGTGTGGATTAACAGGAAAACTCATACATTGTTAGTGGAAAAATAAATTGGTACAACTTCTATTGAAGTCAATCTGACAAAAATTTTTATTTTATTTTAAATTTTATTGATTTGAGAGAGAGAGGGTAAGGGAGAGAGAGAAAAACATCAATTTGTTGTCCCACTCCTTTATGCATTCATTGGTTGATTCTTGTATGTGCCTTGACCAGGGATCGAACCCACAACCACCTTTAGCAATTTATTCTGCAGATAAACTTGTACACATGCAAAGTAACAGGAGGCAGCCAATGAATGATTCTCTCTCTTCATTATGTTTCCATCTCTCTCTTCCTCTCTGAAATCAATAAAAAAATATTTTAAAAAATTAACAATTTTTAAAAAATATATTTTATTGATTTTTTACAGAGAGGGAGAGGGATAGAGAGTTAGAAACATCGATGAGAGAGAAACATCGATCAGCTGCCTCCTGCACACCCCCCACTGGGTATGTGCCCGCAACCAAGGTACATGCCCTTGACCAGAATCGAACCTGGGACCCTTGAGTCCGCAGGCCGACGCTCTATCCACTGAGCCAAACCAGTTAGGGCAACAATTTTTTTTAAAGGAGTAATAATCATAGGCACCACTGTGGAATCAATAGAGAAGAAAATCCAGAATCCTGCCTGGACACTTAGGCTTATCAAATTTCTGCATGTGAGATTTTCAACCGTGTTGAAGTCCATCAAATTGCATCACCACTGCCAAAATGCTCTGCAGCTAAGCCTCCAAAATCAGTCTTTGTGGAAAAATAGAATCAAATTTCATGTACTATGACGTCTTATTGATGAAGGCTGCTGATTAGTCTGTATCAAAGAGCCATTAGGTACAGGTATTCTCCTTAGAGTGGGATCCAGGGCTCTTCAGGCTGGAAAATGAACAGGCCATGGTGGTTTGTATTTCTGGCTCTCACGGGAGCTCTGTGAGCTGAGAGCACATAGCATTTAAATATCACGCTCAGAGGCCTTTGAGCTAGCATCTGGTCTTCTTCCAAATTAGAGCTGAGGGTGATACAATTGAGCTCCTCTGAGGCATTATATTACCCCAACATCCTCCTCAAGTCTCCAACAGGGCCGGCTCCCAGCCTACTTCATGCCTGGCAGCCCAGCACTCCAACAGGTGGGCTAGGTGCACAACCAGAGACAGTGGCGGATACAAGGTATGCTATATGTCCTAGATTCATATCACACCACCTAGTAGCAGGTGGCAGCTCATTTATGTTGTCTTGATCTTCCTTGACTGGGGGCAAAGGCCTCTATAAGCTACTCCTAGTCCTGGTTCCTTGTCCTACTATCTTGGGGTCTCTAGCCTTCCCTTCATCTCCAGTGATCTTTTGTGTACTTTCCACCATCTTCTCTCTCTCTCTGACTTATGCTTCTGCCCGTTACCAATTCCTGTTTTATAGAACTACTTATACTTGTCTCTATAATTTAGATCCTGGCAACAGGCATTCCCAATGCTTCCATTTATAATATAATCAAATACATACTCCATCAACAGTTCCTTAATACATATACAAATAAACCAAATTTTTGCATGAAAATTAGAGCTCTCTAAGCTTTTCAGTGTCCTCATGAATTATCCTTCTGGAAGGGCTCAGCTTAAGTTTCATGAGTTTAGTGAATTCTCCCTGGACCCTCAGTTCCCAGTGAGCCTCCCTTAATCTCTCCAGCTACAGTGAAGACAATAAATTTGTTTACTGCCTCAGTTGTTTCCAAACATTTCCTTCCCCTACCCTCAATCCCCGCCCCCCCCCCCCCCCAAAGGGGAAGCCTATTAGGAAAGCCAAATATGTAAAACACCAACTCTAGAAGAAAATGGTACAAGCTCCACCTCCCTTCCCCTACCCCTAAAGATGTTTAACCAAGGAGTTTAAAAACTACTGGTCTAGCTCTAGCTGGTTTGGCTCAGTGGATAGAGCGACAGCCTGTGGACTGAATGGTTCCAGATTTGATTCCTGTCAAGGGCACATGCCGGGGCTGCAGGCTCTATCCCCAGTAGGGGGCGTGCAGGAGGTAGCCAATCAATGATTCTTTGTCATCATTGATCTCTCTCTCTCTCTCTCTCTCTCTCTCTCTCTCTCTCTCTCTCTCTCTCCCGTTCCTCTCTGAAATTAATAAAAAACAAACAAAAGAACTACTGGTCTATTCCATTAATGAATGTTGTTAGCTACCTTTTTATGTCATCTTCCTGGCTAGATTATTAATTCTCTGGGGGCACTATTTTATTGACCTAAATTTAACTACGATTTCAGCAACATGCACCAGGTACTAGGCCAGTAAAGCTACAGTACTTTTATAATTTTCCCCTTAATACCTCTGAGGTAGGCATCCCACTCCCCACCATTTCACATATAAGGTTAAGTGGGGCTGGAAGAAATGGCCCAATTTACTCAGAGGCAGAGATGTAACTCAGACCCAGGTCCTCAAGAGTCTAAATCCAGTGCATTTTGTGTTGTTAATCCTCACCCGAGGATATTTTTCCCATTGATTTTGAGAGAGTGTGGAAGGGAGGGGGAGAAACATCGATGTGAGAGAGACACATTGATTGGTTGCCTCCTGCATGCATCCTGACCACAAAGGCACGTGCCCTTGACTGGAATCGAACTCGGGACCCTTCAGTCTGAGAGTCGACGCTCTATCCACTGAGCCAAACCAGCAAAAGACTCCAGTGCATTTTTTATTCCACCAAACAGCCTCTAGGTCTGTTCTGGACTATTCTTTTCTAGAGTTCCTGAGAGAAGACCAGAGAGGCTACAGTTAGTAGTAATCATGAAGACAAGTTCAATCATGGATTAAGCTCATATGGTCCTGCACCTGTACAATGCTTAGCGTTCCAACCACTCCATGATTGTGGGCTACAGGGCTATCCCTAACAACTTTCCCCTTGTCTTTCTAACGCTGACCCGAGGGGATGATGGTGTCCTCCTATATAATCTCATTTAAATCAAATAAAAAACAAAAACTTTCATGTGTCCAGGAATAAGTAGATATTTGCTTCCCTTCCCTCCCTCTCAACTTAATCTACAATTTTTCTAATACCCTCAGGATGATCACTTTTTTTTCTTAGTGTACAGAAAAGAAAGGGGAAAGGGAAAACAGCTTATCTAATGAACAACTAAGAATTAGAAAATGTCAGGGACTAGATACATTAGGATTTAAAGTTGCAGGGCCCAATCATTTGCAAAAATAAAAATTCACTGTATAAGAAAATAGGCCAGCTGCATTAACAATGCAAAGACAAAGACGAGACTAATTCAACTTTCAAATGTTTTATTTTTAGTGTTTTAAAACTTTTTAATAGAACAAAGATATAAAATAATATATATTAGTTAAATCTGGATTTAATTTAGAATCAAGATATTTACTTATATACAATACTGTGCTTCAAGGTATGGCTACCACAGGAATTTTCACATCTTCAAGTAATACTAGTTTTTCTGTGGATAGGGTGACATTTAGGTAGAATTCTTGAAACAAAACATGCTCACTTTAATTCAAGCTAATTTTGTGCCCCCCATTATGTACCAGTTTCCACTTCCTTTTTTTCATATTAGAAATACTTTAATTGTCCTAACAATCCATAGATTCTCTGAATAAAAAATTATTAAAATTAAGCATTTTTAAGACGACATTACTGATAACATTGCTTGGTTATGTTCAGACAACTCAGTAGTTCAGATTGAAACAGACCTGAAATAACAATGAAATTAACAGAGTCCTCCTTCTCTCTCCATATGCTTAAACATGGAGTACACTGAATAAAAAGTCCTTTGGTTAATTTAGGGTAAAACATACTCTAACAATCAACTTTTTTGGTAGCTGAATTATGGCTTATAAATTTCACAGATATTTTTATTGAACTTGATGCAAAGTAACGGCCATGGTTTAGCTACTTGAAATTAGTGGCATTTGCTGGGGGTGAGGGGTAGGCAAGAAGGGGACCAAAACCAATTTCCATAGTAATGTCAGCCATTCAAAGCCACTCAAAGACAGAGAGGGGGAAAAGGAATCTTAACCTCTTTCCTTTTTCATTGGTCACCTGTAGCAGCCTGACTTTGCTGTTACCAACAATTCTCCTCTATAGAAGTACACGGGAAATCTGGGCTAACCTTTTTACAATTGCAAACTGTCTTAACTGCCAAGTACAGATGGCATTAAAACTGGCATGCCTTGTTGGCTTTGCAACTATCTAAACGAAACAAACACTGTTTAAGAAAGCGATTGAACTATTCTAAAAGAGAGCTTTCAGGTCTCAAATGCCTGCATACCTTAAAGAACTATCACTACAATTACCTTTGGTAAGGGATAACTTAAGTCTACAAAAAGACTATCAAAGAATTAAATTTATTAGATCAGAGTGTTTAAAACAAGAATATAGCTAATTTTCCCAAGCATGTTGGAATTAGAATCCTTAAAATAAAGTTTACTATGCAACTAATGATGAAATTGCCTTTTGCTGAATCCAGTCAAAGCAGGTTAGTGTTATGAATATGACTCTGAATACATAAACACTTTCCAAACAGATGTTCCTAAAACAGACTGTTTCCTAGCAGCTATAAAAGCTTTTGGCTCCTCTGTTCTCCATTTACAAATCACAAGATTTTGGAATTCTAACAACAACCAGGCAGGTACAGGGTAGAGAAGAATGCCACTTGCCGTGTTGGTTACACTACCAACAGGGCTCTTAGTCAATGGCTTCTTTCATGTGAACAGTTCACACTTATCAGCTGACTGGTTCTAAGGCTAAACTCAGTGCCTTCTGGCTTAAAAGGATACTACCAATAAACCGACCCAGCATATGAAAGTTGTTTTTACCCTAGCCATTCTGGCCACAGAGAACTATGGAGAGGATAGGCATATTGAGAGTTCTGCAGCATAGCAACAAAGGTTCCTCCCAAATTATTTGGTGATAACAGTAAACTTGCCTTCTTCAAATTATCCTACTCCCTATGAACTTCAATTACCTTTTCAGTAACACTGCCCAGTATAGACTTTAAAAAAAAGAAAGGTAGATCATGTTGTCCCAGGAACATAGAAAATGCATCAAAGACTTTGCATATACCTCCAGTTTGCACCCCAAACCAAAACTTTCTTGGTTCCTTCTACACTGAGGTCTCAAGTGTTTAATGATGTAAGCCTCTCACTAGTCTAAAACTGAAGAGCCTAGTAAGGGTCAAAAAAAAAAAAAATGTAGATCTAAAGCATGTAGCTTCTCTATCTAGCCACATTCACAACTAACATGTAAATGTAAATACCATCTCAACTAGTTTAGATTTTACCAAGAAAAAAAAAAAGACAAAAATCTGGAAATTTCTGGACAAACAAAAAGTGACAAAAATATAGGTTTCATATTAAGAGGAAAAAACACGGAAAAGAATTATGTCTCAAAGTTTTCCGAGAAAGAGGTTTGGAGATGACTGATTTATGTAAACACTGCCTTGTAATAGTTATAGAAATAAATTATAAGTTTAGCTTACCTTTTCCTCAAAACAGATTTGATAAATACAAGGTCTAAAGTTATTTTACAGTCCTTACTGCCATCAGCTGTTAGGCACTCTCAATGTCTATAGCTCTGCAAATCAGTTGCAATTTATTCTTTCTATTTTGTTCTAGAATAGAATCCATATGAAGGAAATAAGACTGATGGTAGGAAACTTACCATTAAGTAGCTACTTAACATTCTTGACTTAATGTTGCCACAAATTTTTTCCAAACATTTTTTCAAAAGCCGTATCAGTCCCTCCAAAGCTAAAGAAAAAATGACAGCATCACATCTTTTGACTGGGTCAAATTCCCCTGACTGGCAAAGGACACATCCTTCAACCTTCATAATTATGCAATTTCCTTAGATGAAATATTGGCATTTTTGTCCCTAGCATGTAATAGAATCAACAATTTAAGATATTATAAGACTGTCTTGAATGATATTTAAAAGCACAATAAAATAAATTGCCTTGTGCTGTTTCTCAAGTGGGAATAAAAAATTATGTTCAGAGCATACTCAAAATGGGATCATGCAGCACTGACTAAAACTTGTTCGAATAATATTCCTTTCCTGCCCAATCCAGTTGGGATCCTCTGTAGCTTATACAAGGTGGGATTATAACTCAAAGTGCAAAAATAAGATATTTCAACCAGTAAGAACCAGGCTCCTGCTAAGTAGCCTAATTTTAGACCTCAATATGCCAGCACCTTTTCTAACTCCTTGTTTTCAAATGGAATGTGAAAACTACACAATTAATATTCTAAGTGGCTAAGCTCATCAATTCCAATCCCACAACCATCCTACTGTCATAACTACTCTATAAAATCATTAAAAAAGTGAAGTGACAGATGTTATTTGAGGTCAAATTATATAAGGTACTAAATTTCTAGTGTTGTAAATAGCAACTAAGTTATATCTCTTCCTAATTGCCAAATTAAGACTAAATAGAAAGAATGTATGTACACAATTGTATTTAAAATATAAAAAAAACAATAAAACCTTTCATATCCAAATATGTCTGTGGCCAAGAATGAGACATTTCAAAGCCCAAAAAGTTATACTATGCTCACAACCTGTTATAAATTTCTTTTCAGAAAGAGAAAAAATATTTTTTGCATGCATATCTCCATACTCAAGGACATAAGAACTTTATCTAATGTCTGGTAAACACCCCACTGTTTTGCTCATTAAATAACATCATTAAAAAGCATAAAACTGGACTGCCATCTTACTAACAGCTATAGCACAAAGTTTTTCCAGGTAGCTGCATCACTAAAATTCAGTCAATTCTATTTTTATGGATGCAGTTATTTTTCCTCATGAGTTTATGATCATACTGAACCCTCAGAACAAAACAGGAACTGCATCTTTCGTTGCATCTTTGGTGAAAAATGCCTGTACTATATTTGTACTCTGTCACCACATGTATGGCCCCTTTCTCTTCTTGTTTCAGGCATCCTGGTATGTTCAATATACTTTTCTTAAAGGCAAAATTATGTTAATAAAACTGATTACTCTCCAGAGTTGTATTTTTAAAAAGACACAGAGATTAACTCAAAGAACAAGTATTGTTCATTTGGTAGGGGATTTTCCTTTGAAAATAATAAGAAACTTTAAAAAATATTATTTCTTGACTGGAATCCAACTTGAAATTAAAAAAAAAAAAAATCTTTCAACCAGCAAGTTCAAAATGCAAATACTCAACAGGTAAGGGTAACACCCTGACTTCAATCACATTACTTCTGCCTAAAGAGAAAAGGCAAAAAACATCTACTTAAGCTTTCTGTTCAAACAGATAGGGAAAGACTCTTAATGTTTCTTCATGCTTTCTATAATCACAGCCTTGCTCAGAACAGGGAACTTTACTTTGTCAACATAAAAGTCAAAAAGCAAGGCATCCAGGTACAACCTAGGGGAGAAAGCAAAGTTACTCACTTTCAAGAACTACTGTATATTTAATCACGAACCTATAACAAAGATAGTCTTCATCCAATTAGTCTTTTCATTATTGTTGGCTTTGAAAACGGCCAACAATATTCATTAGGTACTGTACCATTAACATTACATTCAAAAAAAGAAAACATGGGAAACCAAATTCTTGCTCTCCTACTCTGCTGATATGCTCTGGTATTAGCTAGAGTATGGTAGTACAAAAAGAGTCTTGTTGTGATATAAAAGGCAATAAACACATCAATGGAATAATGTTCATGGGCAGCCAAAATGAAGAAGATTCCAAAGAGGTTGAGAACCCAGGATAAAGTGTGCAAGAAATTCCAGCTTCTTGGTGTATCTGGGAAAAGGACAGAAAGATCATTTTAAAACCACATTCCTTCCAATGCTTTTTAGACATGTTTCTTAGGTTAGTCTCCCATTCTTCATAGAACTTGGCACCCTTCCCACTGCCTCCTCCGCAGTTAGTCATCTAATATGCATAACCAGATACTTACATTCAGTGACAAAGAAGTTCAGCATAGTTAGGACGACTGTGTGGCCACTGAACATGTAATCTCCACAAGTGTGAACACCTGTTAGCGTCATACCAAAGCCACTCCAAATGGCAAAGGCCCGGCGTAGTTTCTCCCACACACTGCCATATATCTATAAAGAAAGCTATGAATTAGTGCTTTAAATGCTTAAGGAGGTAAGAGATCTGAACATCCATTCCCATTGAAATTCAAATGCTGCCTGGCTAGGTAACTCAGTTGGTTAGAGCGTGGTCCTGATACACCAAGGTTGCAGGTTTGATCCCCAGTCAGGGCACATACAAGAATCAACCAATGAATGCCTAAATAAGTGGACAATAAATCGATGTCTCTCTTTCTCCCTCCCTCTTCCTAAAATCAATAAATTAAAAAAAATAAATTCAAATGCTGAATGACTTAGAAATAAGATCTAAGCAAAAGCAACCAGAAGACTCCCAGTCTAATGAACTCCAGTTATCAAGACTGGGTGGTCAAGCTTGGCAGTACTCAGAAATATTTCGGTAATTAAATAAATAAAATCAATATAATTTAAACTTCTCTACTAGGGGTTTCTTTGTAAGAAAAAAGGTGATCAAAATACAAAAGTATTTCTAAGTTTCTAATCCAATAATTAAGTAGTATTTGTTCAGCTCTCCTTGCCAATAAGAAATAGGCTGTGGCAAAGACAATGACTACCAATCAATATCCATTCTCCCCTTCTTCACTGTTAACAAAATCTCAAATGTATTTGAAGTGGCAATGAATTCAACCAAAAGAAACATTGTATTTTCCAGTCTCCCTTGCAGCTAGGTGAGGCTATGTGACTAAATTCTGTAAAAAAAAACATTATGAAAGTGTAAAAGGTTTCTAGGAAAGCTATTCCCTCTTCTGGTTGTCACGTAGCTTTTAGTCAAAGATTAAGAAAATATGTTATCACTTATAGTCAAAGATTATAAAGTACTTTAGTCATGGCCTGAAGGCCTGCCTGTAAAGCAAGTTCCAGGAAAAAAAAGTTTAAAAGTACACTTTGCTTGAGATAATAGAAAAATATTGCTAGTTAAGCACAAAACAATGATAGCTTAAACAATATCAAAGGTCATGAGATGTTTAGTTTCTGCTTTTTGCTTTAAAGATGTCACTGACATGCAATTATGAGATATTTTGCAGAATCTTGGTTCCTTAACCAGATAGATCACCCAATCAGAGTGACAAAGACACCAAATGAGATGTCAGGAACTGAATTAATCAGACTAAGGAAAACCACAAAAGCTTGCACAAGAACTAACCAATCTACTTCATCCTCAGACCCTATCTCCCAACCCTCAATCTTTGCCTTTAAAAACCCTTGCTCAAAAGCCATTGGGAGTTTGGGCTTAAAGCAATAGCTTCCCATTCTCCTGGCTTGGCACCATGGCAATAAATGGCTTTAATTTCTCTACTGCAAAATTTAGTGTTGAGTGTTTGGCTTTGCTGCATGCAGAGTGAGTGGTCTGATCCCCTTGTTTGGTAATAAAACATCTTCAATAGAAATCACAATTTCATTACAAAGCTCATCTGCTGATTATACACTACCTAGCTTTCTCTGCCATAGTTGAGGGCAGGAGAGGAAGAATTTATTAATAGAGAAAATAAAAGAGAAGGTACTAAAGTACACAATTTGGTTCTTCCATGACTTCTAATGAGAATAGGTTTAGAGACGTTACTCTCATGAAAGTAAAAAATCAGGCAGTGAAGAACTAGGAAAAAATCTCAGCCATGGACAGGAAACAAGTAATGTCTGTCCAAAAAAAAAAGGAAAGAAAGAAGTTATTGCTCAATTACTCAAGTCTCCCTATCCTTTCCAACCTCAAATATCAGAAAAATAAAGTTGTAACCACACAATAGAATGAGTACAATGATCTGATGAGACAAGGTGTAAAAATTTGCTTTAAGAATTCCATTGATTAATTTAAAAATAGGCATGTTCTTGGTTCTGTGCCCAAACCTCTTACTTCTGAGAATGAGAGTTTAAGCAATTAATTTATTACAATGAAAATGCCCCAAAGAGTTCACTGTAAGGGATTTGATTGCTAGTTAATATCACCTTAACTTTCTATTTTTAATGACTGTTGCAAATAATATAGGTCAATAAGTAGGTTATCTTATAATTCAAAGCAATTAACAGCATTTATGGCACAATTTGAATAGAAAGCTCCATATATAATTAACTGATCACGAAAAACAGTAATTAGAGACGGTAAAAGGGCTGTCCATACTATAGAGGAATGGGGTTTAATTTCTTTTCATAGCATACTAGAGGTCCAGTGCACAAAACTTGTGCACTGGTAGGGTCCCTAGCAGCTGCCAGCTGCCAGTCGGGTACTCCCCGACCACCTGCCCCAGCCACCCCCGGTGGAACTCCTGGAAGAACTCTGGTCAAGGGGACAATTTGCACACTATGCTTTTATTATATAGGATGTTGCAGTCCAATGCACATATATTTAGTGGCTGACCCATAATTAAATCCTTTGGCTACAGGAAATTATTTTTTCAGTATAATAAGTTTTCTTTAAACCTCTTTTAATCAAATAGCATACTATTTGAGGAAACTGTTCTACCACTACTTGATATCATGTACAGAAATAAGTTCAATAGATTAAAGATTTAAATATAAAAGAAGACTATAGAAGTTTCAGATAACATCTTTCATTAATCAGAATGGCAGTGACTCAAAAGATGAACAACAAATGGTGCTGGCACATGGTGGTAAAACTGACACGCATACATTGTTGGTGACAATGAAAACTTGTTTTTTCTAGCAGACATTTGAACAATACATCATAATTTTTAATGTGTGTGTTCTTTGATTTTATAATTCCACTTTCAAAAACTTGTCTTAAGGAGATGATTAAATAGTGAAAAAGCATAAATGTACACAGATATTTATCACAGCACTGTTTATAAAGCATAGATTTGGAAACAACCTAAATGTGCGCCACTTGGGAGACTGGTAAATCATGCAATGGAATACTCTGCAGCTATTGAAAAGATGAAGTATGGCTATTTGTATTTCTTCAGAAAAAAAGTAAACATAATATTAAATAAAACATAAGGTAAAAAACTATGCCTGTAATATAATCCTATCTTTTGTTTTTAAAAAAGTATCTATCCAGATTAACTTATTTAATGTATAAGCATGCTTACAAATAGCCTATGTGACTACCCACATGACAGTTAATAGCATTATTTATGGAGTAGAGTGAAAGAGAAGAATTGTGCGCTTTTACTTTTTTAAAAAAGTATATTTTATTGATTTTTTACAGAGAGGAAGGGAAAGGGATAGAGAGTTAGAAACATCGATGAGAGAGAAACATCAATCAGCTGCCTCCTGCACACCCCCACTAGGGATGTGCCTGCAACCAAGGTACATGCCCTTGACTGGAATCGAACCTGGGACCCTTCAGTCTGTAGGCTGACACTCTATCCACTGAGCCAAACCAGTCAGGGCCGCTTTTACTTTTTAACTCGTACATTTCTATAAAATTTGAATTTTTAAAATAAAGCATTTTATTATTTTTTAAATGTTATTTATTTTAGAGAGGAAAGGAGAGAAATATTGATTTGTTGTTCCACTTATTTGTGCATTCATTGGTCGATTCTTTTTAAAAAATATATATTTTATTGATTTTTCACAGAGAGGAGGGGAGAGGGATAGAGAGTTAGAAACATCGATGAGAGAGGAACATCGATCAGCTGCCTCCTGCACACCTTCTACTGGGGATGTGCCCGAAACCAAGGTACATGCCCTTGGCCGGAATCAAACCTGGGACCTTTCAGTCCGCAGGCCGACGCTCTATCCACGGAGCCAAACCGGTTAGGGCTCATTGGTTGATTCTTGTATATGTCCTGACTGCAGATGGAACTCGCAACCTTGGTGTATTGGGATGACGCTTTAACCAACTGAGCTACCCGGCAAGGACTAAAATTTGAATTTTTATAATAAACTTATGTAACTCTGTAATTAGAAAATATTACTCTCCCTTTTTTGGGACAAAAACAGCTTTTACCTTAAAAATGAAACATTTCCTTTACACTAACTCCTAATTGTCATATAACCCTTCCTCCTTTCTTACTGGCCAGTCTCCTAATACCAGGAGAAAGTTTGCCACCCTTCAGCTCAGGGCTTTATTTTTAGCTCTTGATCGCCTTTGGCTGCCTTATCTTCCCTTGTTGACATTTCAGCTATTTAGATTGCAGCAGAAGAACTGACATTTAATTCTGTTTAACACTTTACAAACATGAAAATAACAAAGGTGTTAATATATTCATTTGAATATTTTGGAACACAACCAAAGCATGAAGGCTTAAGGTAATAAATTCTTTTGGCCAAATTTAATGAGTTACAACAGCCAATTTTATATATAAAGTACAGGTGCTTTTCAGGATATTTTTATTTTTAAAGTTATTTATTACTCAGGTTTTTTTTGTTCCCAGCTGCATAATCGCTCTCTCTCAATTTAACCAGAAAAGATGTCTACAGTTTACCAAAAAAGCTACAAAGTATAAAATAAAAAACAAAAAATCAGCCATTATTTAGTATATCCCAGAAAGAGTAAAGTTTATAGCAGTGGGTACTATTTTAAATGGAATATAATCAAACTGCAACTTTTAAAAAAGGAGAGATGAGGACAGTGAAGAGGCCAGTCATGTAATATGAAGAACTAAAGATGCTGAGGATAGTGGGGAAGGGACCATGATTAATCCAAAGAAACTTTCTATAGCTCTACAGCAGATCAATGGATAGAAGTAACAGAGAGGCAGATTCTGGCTTAAAATTTTTACCAAATCATTTCTAGAGGTTTATTACAGATACTGAAAATACTAAAAAGCACATTTTAATAGTAAAAGCAAAATCTTAGCCCTACTGTGTAAATGGTGCCATCAACCCACCAAGAAGAAGAGGAGAAAGAATGATAAAGAAGGTAGCAGGCTACCTTTCCAGTACACTGCAGGTGCTGTCCTGGCACGGAGAGGGAGGTCACAAACATGGTAAAGCAGCGAAGCAAGAATACAGTGCCCATCAGACTACAGAGCCTTCGCAGAAGTATTGACCTGTGGACAGAGCGACCAAAAAGGGAGAAAGATCAGAAGAAAACAAACCAAAATAACCCAGACTTCAAATGTTCCTTTAAAGGGAGAGCAAGCAGGAATACCGCTAGACTCTTGGAAGAGGACAGAAATCTTAGAGACTATCATTGTCCAGGAGAACTTTCTGCAATGATGAAAATGTTCTACAACTGCACTGTCCAACATTTGAAATGTGATTGGTACAAGTGAGGAACTGAATATTAATTCTATTTCATTTTCACTGATTTAAATTCAAATGGTCACACGTGGCTACCACCTGCCATGTTGGACAGTGCAGACCTAAGAGCATCATTTCATTGATAAGAAAATATGGCTAAGAGAAAGCAAAAGAGTTATATAAAAGAGAAGACTAGTACCTAGCTTGACTCAGCTTGGTGTTAGTCCTATTACTCATATATTGCTCATAAATTATTTACTTAATGAGAGGTAAAGTTGAATACGTGGTTCTAGGGAATTTTTTTGCTCATTAATAGCATTGTAAATTTGTTAATGATAGTAGCTATCTACTAAACATTATCTTCCCTAACTTAAACTTAGCTATCAGCTGACTCAGTGGTTGAGCATTGACCTATGAACCAGGAGGTCACGGTTCAATTCCCCATTGGGGCACATGCCTGGGTTGCTGGTTCGGTCCCCTGTGTGGGGTGTGTAGGAGGCAGCCAATCAATAATTCTCTCTCATCATTGATGTTTCTATCTCTCTCTCCCTCTCCCATTCCTCTCTGAAATCAATAAAGGTATATTTGAAAAAAAATACTGTTTTTTTTAAATACTAAGTTTTGCATTATGTCTATCTCTAACAAAAAATTTAAAGTGCATTGTGACACCACTTGTCTGTTATATTATTGTTTTTAAATGTCTTAAAACCAAATCAGAGTATAAGATACTTAAATTCAGGGACTATGCTGTACATGTTTTCAAAATGCTACTCCCATCCTAAAAAACAAACACACACTGAACATAAGGTTAGGTATGTTTTAAACTTCAGTGTGTACACCTGGGATGGAGCCTAGGATTCTGCATTCTAACAAGAGCTCAGGTGATTCTAGTGAAAGTGGCACAAAGACATTTGAGAAACACTTTCTTTGATTATGAAACATCAAAATTTGCATTTAACTGTCCACTGCTATGCTTTGTTAAATCTACAAAGGCTTCCTATAAAGTAAACTCTTTCTTGTTTTGAAGAGTTGATAAAATTAAAATCTACAGGGTCTTAGAAGACAAAGCTAAACCAGAGAGCAGCAGGGATACACATGTTTTTAAACCACCTCTGGTTTTAAGCAATATTGCTACAAAACAGGAGAAAATGAGGTGCAATATGGCCTAAAAGTGTCACATGAATAGCAATCATCAACCTGTCTTTCACCTTCAAAGCACTGAAACACTAGTAATTGCTGCTTAGGACCTGATGCCCAACACTATGCTCTCACAAGCACTCCCCGGTGAGAAGAAACGAGCAAACATTCAGGAAAGTGTTGCTCTTCCTCTTCAGTGTCCAAAGACAAGGAGTAAGATATCCACAACTTCCTGGTTCTTTAATTTTTTCTTCACTATGCCTTATTTTTTACTTAAATCAAGTAATTTCCCCTCATAAGGTAGGATAGGAGCCTCCCTTTATCCTTCTCTTCTTTTTCTAATGAGGAAAAAAAATTTTGCTTTATGTTTCTTGGTGAAAGTGCCAAAGCAGCACTTCCCCTATTCAGCAATTTCCTCTACCATCTAAAGTACACCGCACTGACTAGGCATGCACAGTATGTGCAAAATAATCTCTTTTTTCATAGGCCTCCTCCAAACAGAGAACCATTTCTTCCACTCAAACTCCTTAGAGGAGTTTCTATCCTTCTACAGAAAGTGACATTTTTTATTTGTTTCCAAAGAAAGATAATGGCTAGATTGTCAATGGTTGGCCCATATCTGAACATCACTATTTCTGTTCTTTCCCTATAAAATACATTCAGAATATTACTAACTATGTAGGTATTACCTCTGGCTGACTCCTTTGTTGATCAAAACCAAAACATTTTCCTATGTCAATAACTATAATGTCACAATGACTACAGAAGGAAATTAATAAGGAAACTGCAAAGGGAGAAACTGGTTTGAGGACTTTTACACAAGACAGTCAGAACACTTTCAGTGTTTTAATGAAGTGAAGTACCTGTGTTTGTGAAGAAGAAGAACCAGGATCCAAATATAGCACAGAATCATGCCACATACTTCTGTCATGGCAAAGGCCCATGGGATTCTAGGAACGCTAGAACAGAAAAAATTAATTTTGGGCTTAAGTATATGCTCATAAATGACACTACTATTTTCAATATGATACTGTTCTAATAATGACCTTAAAATTGCTTTCTATAACTTTTATCTCTTTCAGAAGATGATATTTGGAGAACCTGGGTGGGGAAACTATTTCATAAAGTACCCCACTTACCAGAACCTCTTTGTTGTCTGTGATTCCAGGCATGTTTCTCTGTTAAGAAGTAACAACCCTGCGCTAGCTGGTTTGGCTCAGTGGATAGAGTGCTGGCCTTCGGACTGGAGGGTCCCAGGTTCGATTACTGGTCAGGGGCACATGCCTGGGTTACAGGCTCAATCCCCAGTAGGGGGCGTGCAGGGAGTGCAACAATTCTATCTCATCATTTATGTTTTTATCCCTCTCTCCCTCTCCTTTCCTCTCTGAAATACATACACACACACACACACACACACACACACACACACTCTAGAGGCCCAATGCATGAAATTCGTGCAAGGGGCTCAGCCCTTGCAGCCCCGGATGGTTGTTCTGCTGTTCAGCCTAATTAGTATATTAGCTCTTTATCATATAGAATGGATAGATAGATAGATATAGATATAAATATAGATATATAGATATGAAGTAACAACCCTAACAACCCTTGCCCTGGCCTGTGTGGCTCAGTTGGTTGGAGCACTGTCCCAGACACCAAAAGGTCATGGGTTCAATTCCTGGCCAGGGCACATCCCTATGTTGCAGTTTCAGTTCCCAGTTGGGGTGGATATGAGCAATAACCAATCAATGTTTCTCTCTCACATCGATGTTTTCCTCTCTCTTCAAATCAATAAACATATCCTCAGGTGAGGATTTAAAAAAAGAAGCAGCAACAAATCTTTCCTCCCTTATAGCATCGTAGACCTGGATATAGGGCTGCCCACAAAAGACAATGGGATATAGGCTCACTCTTTGCATGATGGTCTCATTTTAGAATCCAGACAAGCAGGGTTTGTCTTTGACTCCTCGTCTTTTTTAGTATACAGTAGTCCCCCTTATTGGTGGAGTATATATTCTAAGACTTCCAGTGGATAGTACCAAATTCTATATATGGTATGATAAAGTTTAATTTATAAATTAGACACAGTAGGAGATTAACAACAATAACTAATAATAAAGTAGAAGTTATAATAATATACTCTAATTACAGTTATGTGAATGTGGCGCCTCTCTCTCTCTCTCTCTCTCTCTCTCTCTCTCTCTCTCATGCAGTATCTTATAATACTGTACTCTTCCTTCTTCTTGTGATGATGTGAGATGATAAAATGCCTACATGATGAAGTGAGGTAAATGAGACATTATTAAATAAGGGTTACTTGAACTCAAGCATTGTGATACTATGACAATCAATCATATAACCCGGACGGCTACTAAATGACTAATGGGCAGGTAGCATGTACAGCGTGGATACACTGGACAAAGAGATGATTCATGTCCAGGATGGAATGGAGCAGGCGAGTGAGAGATTTCATCACACTACTCAGAATGGCGCACAATTTAAAACACATGAATTATTTCTGGAATTCCCACTTAATAAATTCAGATCACAGTTGACCACGGGTAACTGTGGAAAGCGAAACCTTGGAAAAGAGGGGACTGCTATATTTGGTTTATTATTGGGGCAATAAGTAGAGTTTTTGTTTTATTTTACTCCTTTATATCCCCCTGTTCCCCTTTGTTTTATATTTCCTTTTTTGAAACTATATTTTTATTGATTTTGGAGAGGAAGGGAGAGGGAGATAGAAATATCAATGATGTGAGAGAATCATCGATCAGCTGTCTCCTACACCCCCCACACTGGGGATCAAGCCTGTAACGCAGGCATGTGCCCTGACTGCGAATTGAACCCTGACCTCCTGGTTCATAGGTCGATGCTCAACCACCAAGCCACAGCAGCTGGGCTTTTAAAAAAAATTTTTTTTTAAATCCTTACTCAAGGACATGGTTCTTCATTGGTTTTAGAGGGAGAGGCAGGGAGAGGGAGTGAGAAACAGCAATTGGTTGCCTCCCATACGCACTGGGACTGGGGATTAAACCACAACCTTGGGTATGTGCCTCGATCAGGAATTGAACCTGAAACCTTTTTGGTGCATGGGATGACGCTCCAACCAACTGAGCCCTGTACTGACTAGGGGTTGTACAACTTCTTATACTACTCTGTAGCTAATAACTCTTTTTTTAATTATTGATTTGAGAGAGAGAGAGAGAGAGAGAGAGAGAGGAAAAGAGAGAGATTTGTTGTTCCACTTATCCATGAATTCATTAGTTGCTTCTTGTATGTGCCCTGACTGGGGATGGAACCCACAACCTCAGTGTATTGGGATGATGCTCTAACCAACGGAGCTCCCCGGCCAGGGCCTAGTGACTCTTTTTCTCTTGTGTTCCTATCATGAATTCATCTCCAATCTATTCTATCAATTTTAATTTTTCCTTGCGGGGGGGAAGGGGGCAGGGGATCTCTCCTAGAGCTCTTCTCCTTCTTGTTCCATTCTAGAATGGTTGCCATTTTCTAGTCCTCCTGCATAGCTATTTGTTGGAATAAAACTTAACCCTCATCTCGGGAATTCCTCTTTCCTAAGATGGATTCTCTGTAGATCCCATGTCCTGTTCCTCCCCAGTTCACTTAGTTTTGATGGTGTGTATCCTCCAGCTGTTTTCCGAGAAAGTGGGGCTAGAGGACAAACTTGTTTTAGTGTTAGATTTATTTGAGGTTTAACTTACAAACTGAAAAATTTGCCCTTTTCAGCTCTACAGTTCAATGAGTTCTGACACACATTCAGTCATATAACCATCACCACAATAAAGGTATAGAACATTTTCATCAGTCCAAAAGTTCCCTGTGTCCCTTTGTAGTCACTCCCCTCACTCATTTCCAGCCCTTGGACCACTGATCTGATTTCTGTCCCTTATAGATTTGCTTTTCCCAGAATGGCATATAAATGCACTCACAGTATTTATCCAGATAGCTTTTATATCTGGCTGTTTTCACTCAGCATAATACATTTTAGAGTCATCCATGTTACTGTATTTATAATTCTTTATCCATTCTTTATCTACAATTCCTTTATCACTATACTGGTTGATGGATATTTTGGGCTATTTTCAGTTTTGGGTGATTATGAATAAAGACCACATACAGGTATTTGCATGGACATGTTTTCATTTCTCTTGGGTAAATACCTAGGGGTGAAACTGTTGAGTCCTATGTTAAGTGTATGTTTAACTTCTTAAGAAACTATCAAACTGTTTTCAAAGCAGTTGCATCATTTTGCATTTCCACCAGCAATGTATGACAGTATCAGTTGCTTTGAATTCTCACTAGGCCTTTTTATCAATTTTTTTCATTTTAGCAATTCTAGTAGGTGTGGGGTTGGAGAGTAAATATATTGAGACTTGCAAATTTAAAAATATCCTTGGGTCTAGACTTATATCTAATTGGTAGTTTGCCTGGACCAAGAATTCTAGGTTAGACATTATTTTCTCTCAGAATGGTAAAGGCATTGCTCCATTGTCTTCTAGTTTCTACTGTTGCTAAGAAGTTTGATGCTATTTGGATTTCCAATCTTTGCATGTGACCTATTTTGTCTCTCTTTTTAAAAAAAATATATTTTATTGATTTTTCACAGAGAGGAAGGGAGAGGGATAGAGAGTTAGAAACATTGATGAAAGAGAAGCATCGATCAGCTGCCTCCTGCACACCCCCAACTGGGGATGTGCCTGCAACCAGGGTACATGCCCTTGGCTGGAATCGAACCTGGGACCCTTCAGTCCGCAGGCCGACGCTCTATCCACTGAGTCAAACCAGTTAGGGCTTAAGAAGCTTTTTAGGATCTTCTGCTATATTCAGTATTTTGAAATTTTTCATTTCTTATATTGGGTGCTCAGTGGGCCCTTTCACTCTAGA
The DNA here is from genome assembly GCF_028538775.1 of Myotis yumanensis. Taxonomy (NCBI): domain Eukaryota; kingdom Metazoa; phylum Chordata; class Mammalia; order Chiroptera; family Vespertilionidae; genus Myotis; species Myotis yumanensis. Next base: position 45,585,791 of record NW_027223764.1, on the reverse strand, counting down.
AAGTCATGTTCTTTGGCTCTGGGAAATTTCCTTGTATTATATCTTAGACAATATCTTCCCCTTCATTTTCTTTATGTATTCTTTATAAGAAACCCCACTTGTTCACTGTGGGGCCACCTGGATTGATCTTACTTTTTTTCCTCTACTAAAAAAATTTTGTTTTTGTTAATCCTCACTTGAGGACATTTTTTTCCCCATTGATTTTTTTTTAGAGAGAGTGGAAGGGAGTGGAAAAGAGAGAAAGAGATAGAGAAACATCAGTGTGAGAGAGATACATCGATTGGTTGCCTTTTGCATGTGCCCTGATCAGAGCTGGGGATTGAACCTGCAACACAGGTATGTGCTCTTTGGGAATCAAACCCAAGACCTTCGGTGTGTGGGCTAACACTCTAACCACTGAACACCACCAGCCAGGGCTCTGCTACTTTTCATCTCTGTTCTACATGCTGGGCAATTTCATCAAATCTATGTTCCAATTATCTTGCTAGATTTTAAATTTCTTTTTTTGTTTTGTTTTGTTAATCCTCACCCAAGGATACTTTTTCCATTGATTTTTTTTTTTTTTAAGAGAGGAGGAGGAGGGGGAGAGACAGAGAAAGAAAAATATCAATGAGTAAGAGACATATCAATTGGTTGCCTCCTGCACATGCCCTGATGGGGCCAGGGATAGAGCCTGCAATGGAGGTATGTGCCCTTGACCAGAATTGAACTTGTGACTCTTGGGTGTGTGAGCCAATGCTCTAACCACTTAGTGAAACCATCTAGGGCGACTTCCATTTTTTATTTTCTAAAAACTTTTATTTTTAAATATATTTTTATCAATTCCAGAGAGGAAGAAAGAGGAAGAGAGAGAGAGAAATATCAATGATGAGAAAGAATCGTTGACCAGCTGCCTCCTGCATGCCCCCTACTGGGGATCGAGCCCACAACCCGGGCATCTGCCCTTGACCGGAATCAAACCTGGGACCCTTCAATCCGCAGGCCAACACTTTATCCACTGAGCCAAACTGGCTAGGGCTTTCCAAAAACTTTTTATCTGAATTTTCCTTTTTTTTATAGGCTACTGTTATTATCTCATAGAATGCGACATCTCTTGTCTGTGAGAACAGTATTGTTTTGAAGTGTTCTTCTTTCCCTATTTGTGTTCCCAGTTTGCTTTTTCTGTTTGCATTGGTCTCTTTTCCTCAAATACTTAGTGATCCTTGACTGACCATTTATACTTGATAGTGAAGTACTAAAAACAACAACAAAAACCTGACGCTCTGTGTGCATGGACAGAGCTTGTCAAGCTGTCGATTTCACTGGAGAGTAATTGAGCAGAGGTCTGGTAAATGAGATAGGGCCATCTTCCTACCACCGTTTCTACAGTTTTCTCTCGCGTAGGTTTTCCAAGGAGAGGACTGTTCTCCTGCTTGGAGGACTGAGACTCAGTGGGAGTGGAGATGGGAAATAAGTCTGGCTACTTGGGGAAGGGAGTTAGAAGTCTCAGTGATCAGTATGTAAATTTACAGTTAACTCTCTTGAAAACATACCGAAAAACATGCACCTTTGTTCTCGTGTGGGCCTGGTGTCTCCAAGTCCAGAGTCCCTCACATTCAACTACTCTGGAGAATATACTACCTGTCTTCTATTGGAGTAGAGCAGGTCTAAAAAATTCTTAAATTGGTTTTTAACGAAATCTCCCATATTTAGTTCCTATTGATATCTGGTCTTGAGATATGCTTGGTGCCTCCTATTTTGAGTTTTTCTAGAGCTCTATAGTACAAATAAATTCACCTTTTGGGCACTGCTAGTCCTACTCCCAATCTCACAACAGGCACTTAAGTTTCCACTTTCCAATTTTTCACTATTATCACTATTTTTGCCTTCATGGGATTAAAGGCACCTCCTTCCCTTTTACTGTAATTTTAGTGGAGTGTTGTGAGAAAACTGTCAACTATGTACTCAATATCTCACACTCATAATACAAAGCTTTCTAAAATGCATTACACATGTATATGGCTTTTTCCTGGATAGAATTTAATTTTCTTTGGTAATTCAGTCATCACTGTGAGCACTAATTATTACCTTGAACACAACAGAACACAATAATGATTTCAAGGACTACTGAGAAATAAAGGGCAGTTAAGCCCCAGATTGATGTGTTTTTTCCATTATTTACTTTTTCTTTTGATAGTGCTTCTGTGTCCTCCCTTGCTGTTATGGTTATCAGCTAGCCCCTCTGGTTGTAAGTGGGCCTGCCGCTAGAAGCATCCTTATCTCCTTGTAATTTTGTTTACATTGTGCTGAAGCTCTTGGAATTGTGTCAAATAAGCTTCAGAAGCAGATTCTTAAACAAAGATCTGTGTGAAAGTGATTAGGAGTGTTCCCAAGGGAAAACCATAGCGGGTGGGGAAATGAGATCAGGAAGGCAAGGAAGCAAGGCGAGTATGAGACATCAAGCACAATCCCAGGTGGAACTCAGGCAAACATAACTTTGGCTCAGTCCTGTAGGGCATTTGGTGTAGGTCCAACCTAAAAGTTGTCCCAATCAGGCCAAAGACAAATGAAATGTTGATACCCTACCTCACCAGTCATTGGTTAAGGGCTGCTGTGGGAGAGATGTACATTTCCAAGCATGTCTGGCTCTCTTTGAAAGCAGGCAAAGTGTGCTCCAGCAGGCGAGGAGCAGCTCTCCAACAAAGACACATTTGCTGGATGTTGGGAATACCAGTGAGCAAGAAAATGGAAACCAGATCTGAGGATATAGGAAGAACACTGACAGCACCTGCTACCATTCTCCTATGAATAAAGTTTAGATACTTAAGAGCATGGAGCTTTGTAGTGGATGACACTATAGGGTTAGGCAAAATTTGGTTTCAAATCCCCATTGTGACTTGAAAATATGTTCATACAAACCTTTGTACACTACTGTTTACAGCAGCATGAATAGTAGGCAAAAATTGGATACATAACTCAAACATTCATCAACTGATGAATGGATAAACATATTGTAGTATATCCATACAATTTTATATTATTCTGTAATAAAAAGAAATAAAATACTGACACATACTATTATGTGGATGAACCTTAAAAAACTGTACACTTTAAAGTCTTCATTACTCTTCCAGACTATTTTCTCCCAGTATGCCTTGTTATAGTCATCTATACACCTGCAGCATCCATTATATCATTTCTTGAAGATTGTAGTTTTTGCTTCACTGTCATTTTCTCCAAAACTGCACCTGTTATAATTTGTGTTCTTCTCACTTCTTTTTTAACTTCTCCTCTTATGACCTTGTCTTTTACTCTACTTTGGAGACCCACACCCAGGCTTATAACATGGATCTTATTATTACCAAGATTATTCTTTATAATCTTAAGTTCAAGAATCCTATACTAACCAACACCTCTTATCTTTCCAGCTTATTCCTTCAGACTACAACTTCAATAACTCTGAGATCTAAAGGCCATTGATCTTATAACATTTTCACTGTCCTTCATCTACCTCATATCCTCACATCCCTCCTTACCCACCTGAGTCCATGGACAGTCATTATAATCACTCCCTTGCCTTTTTTTCCTTCATTGTACTGCCTAACAAAATTTCAACCCTGCTTAAATCCAATTCCACCTATTCCATGCCTGTATCTGTGGTAAAACACACAATGCCAACACAGCTACTAACTGAAAGAGGCCTTTAGTGCTGCTATTAGATCACACAAATCTATTCACTCTCCTAGATGACTATTTTACACATCATCCTTTCTCCTCAAACCATCAACCTTCTCTCCATCCTAACTCTCTGTTTGCAAAGAAAACAAAAACAATCAAATAATGGAACATAAGGAAAATAAACAGCAACCTTCTTCCTGTTTCATTCTTTTCTACATTCCCCTCTATTATGGATGGACAGTCCATGTGCCTACCACCAGCCTCTCCTATTCACTGGATCCCATCCCTTTTCAAGGACATGACTCCACAAATCGTACCCTCCCTTTCCTCCAACATCACCCCCCACCCCGAAATTGGGTAATTCCTGTAATATAGTCCATCCAAAACAAAACCCTGGTGACTCCATATTTTTTTCTCTTTTCCTCAAACTACAGCTTCATTTCTCTGCTATCCTTAAAAGAAAACTTATAAGACTCAGTTGTTTCCAATTTCTTCTCATTCTCTTCCTCTCTTAACATTTCTTTGCCCCAATGTTTTTTACTTGGAAAAATTCTGATCAGACCAAAAGAGAAGTTGAAAAAATAGTTTATATTTTCACTTAAATCTATCAATTGTTTATAATAATTAACATTTTCCATATTTGCTCTATTCACTCTTTCTCTAAATACCTATACACATACACTCTTTTGGAGGAGACTGAACTCCCCCAAAATAAGTTGCAGACATTATGATACTTCTCTCCTAAATACTTTAACATGTATCTCCTAAAAACAAGGATATCCTTTTCATAGCCCAATATACTACACCCACAAAACTGTAACACTGATTTAGTGCTATACTACATCATTTTATATGAAGTTCATATTCAAGTTTTCCTAATTAACCCAAAATGCTCTTTATAGCAGTATTTTTTTTTTCTTGACATAGGATCTAATTTAAAAGTTCATGCATTGCTCTTGGTTTGTCTCTTCAATTTCCCTTACAATCCCCACTGCCTGGCTTTAGTCTGCCACAACACTGACATTTTTGGAGAGTCTAAGTCAACTAGTTGTCTTATAGAGTGTTACATGTTCTGGATTTGTCTGATGATTTTCTCAGGATTAGATTTAGGATACATGTTTTTGGGAAAAATTGTCACATAAGTGATTTGTGAACATCATATCCAATGCATATAGTATCAGTTTGTTCCATTGTGAAGATCACTTGCTTAAAATGACACATGCCAAGATCTTGCCATTGTAAAGGTATCTTATTACTATTGTAATTAAATAATATGTGAGATGATACTTTCAGATCATGTCACTATCCTGCTCCCCAATGGCATTTTACTTAATGGATTTTAGCATCCACTAATTTTAGCATCCACTTGCCTGAATAAATGGAGGTTGCAAAATAGGTCATCTACATTTATTTGCTGGTATTATTCTTTAAGAACTTCCCCTTGCACCCTACCATTTTTTGCTTGTTTTATTTATCACTATAGATTCATAGATTCTTTTTCTTACTCAATATAGGGGTTGGCAAAAGTAAGTTTACAGTTGTGAGTACATGAAAGTTTATTCTTATATTATTTATTAATTGTTGTATTACAACTGTAAGCCTACTTTTCCACACTCCTGGATACTATAATTCATTACCATCACTATTCTTTTTGATGTTCCAATTGTCCTAATTTGGTCAGTGGGAGCCCCTTCACACCAGCTCTTATGTTCTTTTGGCATGTTTCCAGTGGTTTTGTACAGTTCCTTGCTTTATGGCACAAGATCTACTTGAGGCTTATTTTTCATTTTCCTTGCCCCAGACTTAACATCGGCCATTTCTCTAAGGAATCTTGGTCTGGGGTTCCATTTAGGAGGGACTGGTAGTTAGAAACCATGATCTGAATACTGCTACTGAGTGTTTCCTGTAAATCTTTCATTTTAGTTCACAGAAATCTTCCTCATTTTTTATTAGTTAACTAATTTATAAATATATATACATATGTATTTTAAATATATTGTTATTGATTTCAGAGACAAAGGGGGAGAGAGAGAGAGAGAGAGAGAGAGGAAGATCAATGATGAGAGAGAATTCTTGATCAGCTACCTTCTGCATGTCCCCACTGGGGATTGAACCTGAAACCTGGGCATGTGCCCTGACCAGGAATCAAACTGTGACCTGGTTCTTAGGTTGATGCTCAACCCTGAGCCACACTGGCCAGGCCCCTCATTCTTTTTTATGATTAAATAGTACTCTACTGTGTAGATGTACCATTCAAGTAGTTTTTCATGGATAAGCATTTATTTATTTATTTTTTTTAAAAAAATATATTTTATTGATTTTTTCACAGAGAGGAAGGGCGAGAGATAGAGAGTTAGAAACATCGATGAGAGAGAAACACCGACCAGCTGCCTCCTGCACATCTCCTACTGGGGATGTGCCCGCAACCCAGGTACATGCCCTTGACCGGAATCGAACCTGGGACCTTTCAGTCCCATGGATAAGCATTTAGATTATTTCCAATAGATATGTAATTAAGACAAATAATGTCACAATGAATAACTTTGTGCATATGTTGTTTCATATTTGTAGAGACATACTTTTATATAAATTCCAGTAAGTCTCACATTCTCTCTTGATTCCACTAAAACCAGGCTTTTGCCCTTATTAACTTTTGTCAAGGTAACTGATGACCAACATGTTGCTAAATCCAATGGTCAATTACCCTCATCTTACTTGGCCCTCCAGCAGCACTTAACATAGCTAATTATTAATCATTCCTGCCTTCTCAAATTGTGTTTTTTTTTTAACTTGGCTTCCAGGATACATAACTCTCTCTCTCTGCCCTGACATTCTCAATCTTCTTTGCCAGTTACTTCTCTTACCTTAAATGTTATAATGTTAGAATATTCTTTGGCCCAGTTTTCAATTTTATTTTCCCTCTCACTCCCTAGGAGATCTTAAGCACCATAGCTTTACCTATGCTGGTAACTCTCCTAGTCAGCCTAGATCTCTCTGGATTCTAACTCATCTTTCCATCTCTTACTTGATTTGGTATAAAAGATAGCTCAAACTTGACATGCCTAAAATCAGACGCTAAATCTTCTCTCCAAGTCAGCTCCTACAGTCTTCCCATTTCTGTAAAGGGCAACTCCATCCTTCCAGATGCACAAGTCAAAAATCTTGGGATAATCCTTTTTTTGTTTTGTTAATCCTCACCTGAGGATATCTTTCCATTGATTTTTAGAGAGAATGAAAGGGAGGATGGGAGACAGAGGGAGACACATTGATTGGTTGCCTCCCACATAGGCCCCGACAAGGGCCAGAGATTGAGCCTGCAACTGAGTTACATGTCCTTGACCGGAATCAAACCTGGAGCCCTTTAGTCCACAGGCTGATACTCTATCCACTGAGCCAAACCAGCCAGGGCTTCTCTCTTTCACTCATACTTTACATGAAATTCATCAGCAAATCTTGTTGGCAATACTTTCTATATACTAGTATCCTATCTAATAAAAGAGTAATACACAAATTAACCATCACTTTGTGATAAAAATGGCGGTGCCCACAGCCAATAAGGAGGGAATATGTAAATTGATGTGACAAAGATGGCAGCACCGGCTGGAGCCACGGAGTCGGCTGAAGAGGGTGGGAGGTGGAGGCTTGGCTTCCTTGGTCACCCCAGCTGGCTTTGTGGCCGCTGCCTAGCGGGCAAGCATGCCAGCAGGGGGGGCAGTTGAGGCCAAGCAGGCCGGCGGGAGGGGGGGGGGGCATTAGGGGGCAAGCAGGCCGGCAGGGGTTGGCAGTAGGCGGTGAGCAGGCAGGCAGGGTGGGAAGTTTGGGCCGATCAGGCTGGTGGGGGGGCAGTTGGGGGTAATCAGGCTGGCGGGGGGGGGGGCAGTTGGGGGCAATCAGGCCAGCAAGAGGAGGCAGTTGGGGGTGAGAAGGCCAGTGGGGGGGAAGCTGGGGGCGAGCAGGCTAGCAGGCAGAGTGGTTAGGGACGATCAGGCAGGCAGGCAGGTGAGTGGTTAGGAGCCAGCGGTCCCAGATTGCGAGAGGGATGTCCGACTGCCGGTTTAGGCCTGATCCCACAGGAGTCGGACATCCCCTGAGGGGTCCCAGATTGGAGAGGGTGCAGGCTGGGCTGAGGGACACCCCCCCTGCATGAATTTTGTGCACTGGGCCACTAGTATATACATATATATATATATAGAGAGAGAGAGAGAGAGAGAAAGAGCAAGATTGACTCTTTCACACCATCTCTACCACAACTATCCTCATCCAATCCACCTCATCTTTACCTAGATCAGTGGTTCTCAACCTTCTGGCCCTTTAAATACAGTTCCTCATGTTGTGACCCAACCATAAAATTATTTTCGTTGCTACTTCATAACTGTAATGTTGCTACTGTTATGAATCGTAATGTAAATATCTGATATGCAGGATGGTCTTAGGTGACCCCTGTGAAAGGGTCGTTCGACCGCCAAAGGGGTCACGACCCACAGGTTGAGAACCACTGACCTAGATGAATTCAGTAATTTACCTAATCCCTGCTGTCTTACTCCCAGTCCCCCAGGCTATTCTTAATACAACAACTAGAAGGACCTTTTAAAATGGAAGTTAGTTCATTCTAAATACTTCCCAATAGTTTTCCTCTCACTCAAAATGTAAGCTAAAGCTCTTACAATTGGTCCCTACAAAATCTGGATTCCTGTCTCCTCTCAGACCTCATCTGCAACTGTTCTCCCAATCTCTCACTTGCTGTTACTTACACATGCTAAAGCATACTACCAATTTCAGATTTTTGCATGTTGCTGTTTCCTCTGCTTAGAGTACTCATTCCCAGATAGCCACATGCTTTCTTCCTTATTTCCTTAGGGGGCCCTCCTTTTCAGCTGGGAAAACTGTATAGAATAGGGAAAGAGATACAGGGATCTAACAAGCTTCTTGAACAGCTTCCACTTAATTCTTATTTTAGTATCTATCACTCTTTCACCTCCAATATCCAGAGCTTTGAGAAATCTGAAACATAGACTGGGTTGGTTCTTAGCTTTCTTGACTACTTGTTTCAGAATAGGTTATTTTAGATTTGCTAGTTGCCACTCATCTGCTTTCAAACTTCCAAAAATGTATGGCTGTTTTCTTCTCTCTTATCTGACCCATTCTTATGGTGTACAACTTAAAGCAAACAAACATTAAAAACCTCTATACTATGCTTTTAGTAGGGGTTAGAGAGGGGACTGAATATGGATATATATGTCATCCTGCCATCAAAGTGGACATTTTAATCCATTTGACTAAAAAACATGAATTATTAGGCACCTTCAAAAGGGTAAAACATTTTATAAAAATAAAGAAGAAAGCACTACAAACTTTTAAAATACTTTTTTAAAAATCACAAATATAGCCCTGGCTGGTGTGACTTGGTTGGGCATTGTCCTGTGCACCAAAAGATTGCCAGTTCGATTCCCAATCGGGGCACATGCCTGGGTTGTGGGCTCAATCCCCAGCAGGGGGCATGCAAAAGGAAGACAATCGATGTGTTGCTCTCATATCTCTCTCTCTCTCTCTCTCTCTCTCTCTCTCTTTCTCCTTCTGCCATCCTCTCTCTCTAAAAATTAATTTAAAAATCTTTAAAAGCAAGAAAAATAAAAATGTCGATGTGTGGACCCCCTTAGTTTAAAAATAAAAATCACAAATATAAAAACCAACAGTTTTGAGGTTTGTTCTAGTCTTATTTTTCACACACACACACACACACACACACACACACACTAGTGGCCCGGTGCACAAAATTCATACACGAGGGGTGTGGGGGGGGCGGGAGCTGTCCCTCAGCCCAGCCTGCATCCTGTCCAATCTGGGGATGTCCAACTGCCGGTTTAGGGGATCGGGCCTAAACCGGCAGTCAGACACCCCTCTCGCAATCCAGGACCGCTGGCTCCTAACCACTCACCTGCCTGCCTGCCTGGTTGCCCCTAACCACTCTGCCCCCCACCCCCCGCCAGCCTGATCACCCCCAACTGGCCCCCCTGCCAGCCTGATCACCCCCAACTGCCCTCCCCTCCTGGTCTGATTGCCCTTAACTGCCTCTGCCTCAGCCCCGCCACCATGGCTTTGTCCAGAAGGCCTCCCGGTCTAATTAGCATATTACCCTTTATTAGTAATATGCTAATATTACTAATACTTTTATTCATTTGGAATTTCATAAAAACAACAGAATACTATCAATGAATCAGTATGTACTATTTGTGATAATCCCGATTTATTTGGTGATATAGGAGACCTCTCCATATTTTTGGAAAAGCAGAACCCTGATCATCATTAAAAAAAAAGTAAGTAACCAAATTTCATTTATTACAAACTTCTGGGAAACCCCTTTAAAATCTGAAGTGCCCAGGGAGCTATAATATAGTTACAGAAAAATAAATTAAATAGTGGTCTCTCTCACTCACCTAGGGTTAAGGTCTGGTTTACTCTAAGAGAAAGAGGCAATTTCAAAGCATATTGTTCTATATTATCAGATAAAGCAAATGAAAAGTATATATCAATCAAAAGAACAATAGCGGTTATTATAAATATGTTTTTATCATTGCTGTTATAGCAATCTTCTACAAATTTGGCAACTAGAAACAAAACTTACCTGTCTAAGAATATATCTGGGAGCGGTGGGTAGGTCTGCATGTCAGGCACTCGCTCATGGACTATAACCATAATGAAAGACGTAAAACCAAATACTATAAAAACATATATACAACTCAATATGGTCTTCCAGTACTCTGGGTCCAATCTTCGAACAGAATGTTTGTTTTTACCATTCATGTATTGGTACTGATCAGAATTCAAATCAATGATGGGTCCATCACAGTCATGTGAAGGCTCCCCATTACAGAGCCACTCTGCACTCTGAAGAGCACTGATGAAAGGGGTCATGGAACTCATGGGACTGTCACTGTTGTACCCCATCTCTTCTAAAACATCAATATGTATTTTCTGCAATTTCCGGACGGAAAGCATTAACCTTTTAATGTCCCCTAAGACTTTGATTTCCAGAGGAGGAGACCGGAGATCATATTCAGTTAATGTTAGCAATGTGATTCCATCAAGTCGGTGCTTATTGCATAATATGTCCACATATTCAAAGAAGCCTTCATCCTTCAGCCAAACAGCCACATGCTTGGTTGTCCAGCGGCGAATGCAGAGTTGATTAGGACCAGCCATTTCCTCCTCCACTGTCTGTCAAGGGAAAACAGAAAAACAAAACAAAATCTTCAGTGTGTCTTAGCAACTCCTTTGAAGACCAAATACGCATAAACATACCAGAAACGGTAATTTACCTACACTGCCCTATTGGCTTCTAGAATAAAGAAACAAATATTCAATAATGAGTGGTTTTCAATAGGTTAAAATTCTAATAATTTATGCCTATTATCCCATTAACATAAAGGAAGCTAATGACCAAACATTTTTACAAAAAAATTTTTTATGACTTTTCCACACCATAGCAGCCATAACTTAATTATATAAAGCCTACTATTGAAAGCAATGGAGAAAATCCCATTTTAATACTTTTCATAAAATGAGATGTAAAGATTTATTATATGTAAAAAGTAAATTTCAGAAATCTTCATGTTCATGGAATAAGTATTGCCCCCTCTTCCAAAAAGAAAAAAAACACCACATTAAAAAACAAAAACAAACACAAAAAAACCTGGCTGGTGTGATTCACTGGTTGAACATCACCTATGAACCAAGAGGTAAGGGTTTGATTCCCAGTCAGGGTACATGCCCAGGTTGCAGGCTCAATCCCCAGTAGGGGGCATGCAGGAGGCAGCCAATCAATGATTTTCTCTTATCATTGATGTTTCTATCACTCTCTCCCTCTTCCTTCCTCTGAAATCAATAAAAATATATTTCAAAACAAAACAGAACACCACAGGAGAACCAAGATGGCGGTGTAGGTAAATGCCTGTACTTCCTGCCTCCTACAACTATATTAAAATTACAACTAAAATATAGAACAACCATCATCCAGAACGGCCTGAAAGCTGGCTGAATGGAAGTCCTACAATCAGAGAAGTAAAGAAGAAAGCACATTGAGACTGGTAGGAGGGGCAGAGTTGCAGACGGGGCTGGATGAGCACTCACATGTGCCACTTTTTAATCAGGAGGGAGATCATCTCTGTGGAGGCCCATGAGGAGCAAGAGGCCCAGCCCCACACCAGACCCTCAGCCCTGGCTCCCAGAGCTGGGAAAATAAGTCCCCATAACTATAGGCTGTAAAAACCAGCAGGGATTGGGGCTCCAGTAACATGGAGGCTGCTGGAGACCCAGCTGTTCCTCTTAAAGGGTCGATGCACAAACTGAACTTACAAAGTCTTACTTCCTCTGCGCTCCAGTGTCAGGGCAAGGCTCTGGGGGACACAGACGCATATGAGGAGGAACTAGATTACCTGGCATTGGGGCAGGAACTTGAGGATAGCTTTCTCCCAGACAGAGGTGCTGGCAGGGGTCATGGTTCCTATGCTGGGACCTCCTCGGTAGGAGGGCTGACTGGCAGCCACTTCTGTTTGCTCTGCCCTAGTGATTCCCTGAGACCCTGCCCCATCCAATTTGCAACCCCCACCCAACCTGTGTGTAGCCACTTTTGCATATGAATGACCTGTCCTTGCTCAGGCTTCAGACTTCGCTAAAAACTCTCAAATAAGCTGCAGCTGGGTCAGGGAGCCCCAAACCTATCAATAAAAGGCCCAAGTCCTGGCACTATACCAGCCTGCCTTACTTCACAGCTGGGCCTCGCCTGGGCACTTCCAAACCAGATACAAAGAGGAGGAATCTGCAGATCTGTCTGTAGTTCCTGCTGGGTGGCCCCAGGCAATGGCTGACTTTGCACTTTCCTGGAGACCCAAGAGCCAGTGCACCCAGTGGTCAGCATTAGACCATACCAGATTACAACTCTACACATCCATAAGTGACACACTCAAGGGGCAGATTCAGTGAGCACCAAAGCCCCACTGAAGCAAGTCCTGCTCCATAGGGGTGTCTCCTGCATAGCAGCTCTCCTATTGTAGTTGCAGCTGGTCCCCACAGCCAATTGGCCTGGAGGTCAATTCCTTCCAGTGACACCAACAGCAATAAAGTCTCAACTGTAACAAGATTATGCATACAGCCCTCAAAAGGGCACACCTAGAGTGCTCAGCTCAGGTGAGGGAGGCTAAGCCACTGGGCCCTTTAGGACACCTACTACACAAGGCCACTCTACCAAATTAAGGAGACATAGCAGCTCTGCCTAATATATAGAAACAAACACAGGGAAGCAGCCAAAATGCAGAGACAAAGAAACATGTCACAAATGAAAGAAATAGAAGAAAGAAAATTATTGGATATAGAGTTCAAAACCACAGTTATAATGTTACTCAAAAATCTTCTTGAGACCTCAAAGACTTAGTGAGACTTTTCAGGATCTTAGTGAGAATGCCAAAAAATGGAAAAGGACCATCAGAAATTAAGCATACACTGACTGAAATAAAGAATAACATACAGGGATTCAACAGTAGAGTAGAGGATTCTGAGAATCAAATCAATGATTTGAAATATGAGGAAGCAAAAAACACCCAATCAGAAGAGCAAATTGAAAAAAGAATCCAAAAATATGAAGATATATAAGGAGCCTGTGGGACTTCAAGTGTACTAACATTCGCATTATAGGGGTGCCAGAAAAAGAGAGAGAGAGTAAGATATTGAAAACCTATTTGAAGAAATAATGACAGAAAATTTCCCCTACCTGGTGAAAGAAATAGAAGAAAAAAAGATAAAAAATATGAGCATTAAAAATGTACTAAATACATATCTATCAACAATTAAATCTAAAAATCAAAATAAACAAATGAGAAATCTAATGAACAGAATAAACTAGTGAATAAAATAGAATCAGAGGCATGGAAATGGAACAGACTGACGATTCTCAGAGGGAAGAGGGATGGGGAGGAGCAGGAAGAGATTAAACAAAGATTTTATATGTATATATATATGCATTACCTATGGACACAGACAATAGGGTAAAGAAGGCCAGGAGTGGGGCAGGAACCAGGTGAGGGGAAACAATGGAGGGAAAAAGGAGGGGCACCTGTAATATTCTCAACAATAAACATTTAAATAAATAAATAAATAAATAAAATAAAACAAAAAAAAACACACCACAATGGTAGATAGATAACTAATTTCAGGAAACCCCTTAGATCAAGCATATTTCTGTGTACTATACAAATAACAATTTCTATAACAGATATATAGCTTTTAAGCTAGATATAAATATTTATAAATATCTTATTAGCTCAGTTTTTCTATACTTTGAGTATCCCATTATAGAACTGAATAAGGAATTTCCTTCTTAAACTATCGAGATTTTAGTGATAAAAATTTAAAACCAAAACTGTCATTTCAACAAATCCATAAATTTGAGGACCCAAACTTTATATTGCAAACTATAAATGGCTAAGAATGTATTGTTCCAAAAAGTACAAATAATTTTTATTACATTGATCCCACACAGCACTGTTTATGTTCTTTTTCCATTTTAAAACTTTCAGTAACTTGGACCAGTATCAGGTTTATAAACTTTATCAGATACACGGGAGACAAAGGCCTACATGGGAAAAACCTATTTCCCTAAAATTTCTCAACTAGTAAGGCCTGTGGTTTTCTGACATTTTCCAGATCTCTCAAAACCATATTTCCTTCTGAGATGATATTTATAAAACATACTAGGCAAACTTTAAATTACTTAAAAAAGAATGATACAACAAATATCCATGTGGCCACTACCCAGATCCAATACAAATGTTCTGTTTCTTAATATGAGTATTAGTTTACAGATATATTCACTTTGTGAAAATTCATCAAACTATATGTACTTACGATCTACACTTTTCTCCACATGTTAAATTTTATTTAAAAAGTTTGCTTTCAAAAGCAAAACCAAATATAAATACAAGTAAATGTCCTTTCCTGATAGCATCCCCTTCCTCTACTCCGATGTAATAAATAATTCCTGATTTTGGTGTTTAGCATTCCCTTAGAACATGCATTTTTGGCTATGAAACAGCTTCTATGCTGCCTTATGCTGAGGAAAGTAAAAAGCTGCTACTGTTCTGAATTCTCTCCCTACCCACACACACTCTTGAAAAAGGCAGATACTTAACTACATGAGCACCATGGACACCATCACAAATATTCAGCAAACAAGAAATACTCTCATTAAATATTTATTTCTTAATTACTAAAAAGCAATCCTAGTTTTTGGAAGCCTTAAATCATATTTTGTCTCCAAACAGAGATCTTAATATTATCAATACACAATAGCTTTTCAGTCTTGGAAAATTAACAGCATATCCATCCATAAGTTATCTGCACATTTAAAAAGGCTATCTAATTCTTATATACTGAAGAGCTACAAAAAACTCTTTTCTCAACTCTTATTTAGAGCATATAATCACCTGTCGCAAAGGCCAAAGCATTATGATTTATACACTTTAACACATGGAATTTATACACATTGATGCATATCACTGAATACATAAATATACATAATATTCCATTAACGTATGATTTCACTGTTTTATTTATATACATAGCCACATGGTTTCATCCTGCCCACTAAGGTATGTACATATCTTTTCCCCAACCGCTCTGAATAAATTACTTCATCCTTGAAAATCCAACAAGCACATGCTACAATTTCTGCAGCAGTTACAACGCAGCAAATTTGTGAAGCTCATTCACACAAAACAAGGCTTGACTTCTGTTATTTTATTTCTATTTTGCTACCTTTCTTCTCTTTCTAACAGCTTACCATCAATGGGTTCCAAGTCACTCCCATCCTTGTAGCATTATTTTTCAGTATAGATTTGTATCATAATCTGCTCAAAACGATCTTCTTTTTCATTGTTTTTTCTTTCTTATATCACCAGTTCTTTAGACCCTCAATCAGGCTAACAGACCAAGCTTTGATGGTGGTGGTGTGTTAGCTACTAGAAAATATGAGTTATCATACAAGGAAGCCTCCTGGAAGTCTGTGAGCCTGCTGTGGCAGAGCCCTAAAAACATGACGCATTCCACTGTTGTGCTTCATCAGGTTGGGGCATGTCCTTTAATTGTATGCTACTGCATATAGTTAGGGGCCCATATTTAGCTAACACTGTGAAAACCTGCATTGAAGAGGTATATTAAAAGATGATAGAAGGCTTAGGACCAATTTAATATTTATGTTGTGCCATAAGAACTACAGGAAATAGGAGGCTTTAAACGAAGAATATGACTGCTATAGATTTCATTCAAATCCATAAAATGAAGAAATTAGGTTAGTAAATGTTTAAGAACACTTTTGGCTTTAATCAATAATTAATATGAATTAATTATCAGTTAAAGGGATTTCTGCTTCTAAGAGGGACCAGATTTAACCCCCCACCTGAAACAACCAGAAAGCAGACAAAATATATGAGGCGGGGGAACAGTTTCAAGACACTGGGCATCAGACAACAGAAGAGATCCTCAAGAGACAGGAACTAACTAGGTGAGCCCTACTGCCCCAGCTTACTGCCTTGAGTGTTTTTAGACAGAATGGCACCGGACAGAAACTGGATGAGGCCTGGCAGACTTGCTAAGTTGAGGAGACAGAGCTGAGAGTCCGAAGAGATCAAGGTGGCTAGTGTTCATGGGATAGAATACTGGCGAGCAGAAAGATGCACGGAGAATTTGTTATGGACTAAATAAGTCTGTGTCCCCCCCAAAAAAATTCATAACCCCCAGGGGGATGGTATTAGGAAGTGATTAGGTCATGAGGGCAGAAGCCTCATGAATGGAATTAGTGACCTTATAAGAGACACCCTAGAGAGTTCTCTCATCCTTCTGCCCTGTAAAGACAGTTAGAAGAGGACCATTTATTAGCCAGGAAGTGGGACTTCACTAGACAAAAATCTGCTGGCACTTTGATCTTGGATTCAGCCTCCAGAACTATGAGAAATAAATGTGTGTTGTTTAAGCAATCCCTGGTATTTTTGCTATAGCAGCCCAAACGGATTTAAGATGGGACTCCAGAGATCTGCAGAGCGTCTCCCTTGAATGTGAAGCTGAGTGCTGCTCAGTGAATGTATGTGACGAAAGAAAAAAAGACTGAAAAAAAACCCACAAACAACCAACCATCCAAAAGATCAGAGGGAACAGTGCCCAGTACTTACCCAAGGCCAATAACAGTGCCTTTCACAAACAGCCAGACTGAAAAACAACATCTCATGATTCATGGAACACTGGGTAGATTATACAGGAAGATCTTGTCAGAGTACTGAGGCAAAATTAATCCTAAAGCAGTAATTTTCAATGAAGGGGGGTGCAATTTGTAAAAAAATGGCAATTTCTGGAGACATCTGGTTATCACAATTAGGGGTCACCTAAAGAGGCTAAGGATGCTATTAAACCTTCTGCAAAGCACAGAACAGCCTTTCACAACAAAGAATTATCTGGCCCAAAATGTTATAGTGTTGATATTAAGAAATCATGCCCTGGACTAGCCACATCTCTGGTCCAGTTGAACAAATCTTAAAAGCAAGACCCAAAAGGATCAAATTGTTTTTAAGTAATTAAACTACATTCCACAGCAAAGCTCAGGAATATTAGAAGAAATAGAAAAGTACTCAGGCCCGGCGGATGTGGCTCAGTGGTTGAGCATCGACCTATGAATCAAGAGGTCACAGTTTGATTCCTGGTCAGGGCACATGCCCGGGTTGCAGGCTCGATCCCCAGTAGGGGGCATGCAGGAGGCAGCCAATCAATGATTCTCTCTCATCATTGATGTTTCTATCTCTCTCTATCCCTCTCCCTACCTCTCTGAAATCAATAAAAGTATACTGAAATTCATAATGTCTGGCATCCAATCAAAGATGATCAGGCATGTAATAAAGTAGAAAAATTTATCTATAATGAATAAAAAATCAATTAATTGACCCAGATAACAGAATTAGCAGACAAGGAAATTAACTGTTATAAAAAAGTGTATTATATATATTCAAAAGGTCAAATAATGACATGGACACATAAAAAGATCCAACTCAAAATTCTGCAGATTAAATGACAATATTTGTAATGAAAAACACATGTAATAGGATTAATACCTGATTAGACATTGCAAAAGATAAAAATAATAAACCTGGAGAAACCAAGATGGCAGCATAGGTTAACACTGGAGTTTGCTGCCTTGAACAACCACTTCAAAAATACAACTAAAAGACGGAACGGACATCATCCAGAACCACAGGAAGGCTGGCTGAGTGGAAGTTCTACAACTAGGAGGAACTGAGAATCAGAGGAGGCGCAGTGCTGAAGTAAAATACTAAGGTGCGGAGTGCGCGCAGCGTGGGCTGGTGGCTGAGGGCACGGCTGTCTGTTTCAATCGGAGGGAGCCTCAGACTCTGAGCTCCAGATCAGGGCGAGTCTCTAGGGACCCAGACTCAAACGGGAGAAGCGGGACTGTCTGGCTTTGGTCCCTCCGAGGTTTGCAGCGGTTGCTGGGACAGAGAGGCAGAGCCCCTGGGGACGGACTGAGAGCAGCCATAACTGCTCCCTCCTCCACCCTGTTGATCCCGTGGGACCCGCCCCGCCCAAGCCCTGCACAGAGCCATTTGCCAAATAGCCTCAGGCAAAGGCTAGATTAGCACCTCCCTAGAGGACAGAAGTTCTCCCACTGCAAACACAGCTGATTCTCACAGCCAGTTGGCCTGGAGGTCAAGTAGTAATTACCTACAACAATCAAGGCTTGACTACAACAAGACTGCTCACAGAGACCACAAGGGGGTGCACCAAGAGTATCTACCTCAGGTAATTGGGACACTTAACACGGAAAGCCACTCTATCAACACAGCGAAGCATAAAAAAATGCCAAGACAAAGAAACAGGCCACAAAGTACAGAACCGGAGGAAAGCAGGCTACTGGATATAGAATTCAAAACCACACTTTTGAGGTCTCTCAAGAAGCTTCTAGAGTCTGTCGATAAACTTGATGAGATGTACAGGAAATCTAATGAGACCCTCGATGGTGTGATAAAGGACCAACTAGAAAGTAACCATACACTGACTGAAATAAAGAATATTATACAGACTCCCAACAGCAGACCAGAGGAGCGCAAGAATCAAGTCAAAGATTTGAAATGTGAGGAAGCAAAAAACACCCAACCGGAAAAGCAAAATGAAAAAAGAATCCGAAAGTGTGAAGATAGTGTAAGGAGCCTCTGGGACAGCTTCAAGCGTACAAACATCAGAATTATAGGGGTGCCAGAAGATGAGAGAGAGCAAGATATTGAAAACCTATTTGAAGAAATAATGGCAGAAAACTTCCCCTACTTGGTGAAAGAAATAGACTTACAAGTCCAGGAAGCGCAGAGAACCCCAAACAAAAGGAATCCAAAGAGGACCACACCAAGATACATCATAATTAAAATGCCAAAAGCAAAAGACAAAGAGAGAATCTTAAAAGCAGCAAGAGAAAGACAGTCAGTTACCTACAAGGGAGTACCCATACGACTGTCAGCTGATTTCTCAACAGAAACTTTGCAGGCCAGAAGGGAATGGCAAGAAATATTCAAAGTGATGCATACCAAGAACCTACAACCAAGATTACTTTATCCAGCAAAGCTATCATTCAGAATTGAAGGTCAGATAAAGAGCTTCACAGATAAGGAAAAGCTAAAGGAGTTCATCACCACCAAACCAGTATTATATGAAATGCTGAAAGGTATTTTTTAAGAAGAGGAAGAAGAAGAAAAAGGAACAACAAACATGCATCTATGAACAAGTGAATCTAAGAATCAAGTGAATAAATAATCTGATGAACAGAATGAACTGGTGATTATAATAGAATCAGGGACATAGAAAGGGAATGGACTGACTATGCTTGGGGGGGAAAGGGGTGTGGGAGATTCGGGAAGAGACTGGAAAAAAATCATGCACCTATGGATGAGGACAGTGGGTGGGGAGTGAGGGCAGAGGGTGGGGTGGGAACTGGGAGGAGGGGAGTTATGGGGGGAAAAAAAGAGGAACAAATGTAATAATCTGAACAATAAAGATTTAATTATTAAAAAAAATAATAATAAACCTGAACACATAACAATAGAAATAGTTCAAAATGAAACACAAGAAGAGATTAAAAAAAAAAATAGTTTGATTTTTAGAGAGGGAGAGAGAGAGAAAAACATCGATGTTTTAAGAGCCTAAAATCTGGACATGTGCCCTTAACTGGGAATCGAACCAGCAACCTCTGGGGGCACAGGATGATGCCCACCACATGAGCCACACCGGCCAGTGCAAAAGGACTTTTGAAAAATGAAGATAATATTATTCTGCCTTTAAAAGGAACTTTGAAGACAGTGTGTTAATTTAAACAAGCCAGAGACTAAAAGACAAATATTGTATGATTCCACTTACATGAGATACCTAGAGTAGTCAAATTCATAGACACAGGAAGTAGAATGGTGGTTTCCAAGGACTGGGCATAGGAAACAATGAGGAATTATTATTTAATGGGTACAGAGTTTCCATTTGGGATGAGGAAAAAGTTCTAGAACAGGATGGTGGTGATAGTTGCACAACAATGTGAATGTATTTAATGCCACTGAACTTAATGGTTAAAAAAATGAAAAGAACATCAGTGAGAGGTGGGACAACTTCAAACAGCCTAAAGAGGTATAACTGTAGTCCCCAAAGGATAAGAAGGAGAGGACAGAAAAATATTTGAAATAACAATGGCCAAACATTTGCCAAATTTCGTGAAAACTATAAATACACCCAAAAAGTTTAATAAACTCCAAACATAAATACATATCAAATTGCCCCAAACCAGTGACAATGAGAAAATCTTAAAAGCAAAAAAGAGAAAATAGACACATTATGTACATAGGAATAAAGACAAAAATGATCATTCATGTAGAATATTCAATGAAATTTAAACAAAAAAGCTACTTGAAGTAATAAGTTAGTTTAGTAAGATTGCCCAATATAAGATCAACAGACAGAAACCAAGATGGCAGCATAGGTAAACACCAGAGTTTGCTGTCTCGAACAACCACTTTAAAAATACAACTAAAAGACGGAACGGACATCACCCAGAACCACAGGAAGGCTGGCTAAGGAGAGACTCTTCAACTAGAAGGAAAAACAACAGCATTACGAGGCCCAGAGGAGGCGCAGTGTGGAAAATTTAAAGGTACGGTGGTGCGGCGGTGCGCGCGCAAAGCGGGCTGGTGGCTGAGGGCGCGGTTGTCGTTTTCAATCAGGAGTGAGTCTCAGACTCTGGGCTACAGATCCGGGCGAGTCTCTAGGGACCCAGACTCAAACAGGAGAAGCGGGACTGTCTGGCTACGGTCCCTCTGAGGTTTGCAGCGGTTGTGGGGACAGAGAGGCAGAGCCCCTGGAGACAGACTGAGAGCAGCCATAGCTGCTCCCTCCCCCCGCCCTGTTGAGCCCGCCCCGCCCAGGCCCTGCACAGAGCCATTTGCCAATCGCCTCAGGCAAAGGCTGGACTAGCGCCTCCCCAGAGGACTGAAGTTTTCCACACAGCTGATTCCAACAGCCAGTTGGCCTGGTGGTCAAATCCCTCTAGTGTTAACTACAACAATTAAGGCTTGGCTAGAACAAGACTGCGCACAAAGACCACAAGGGGGTGCACCAAGAAAGCATAAAAGATGCGGAGACAAAAAAACATGACAGAAATGGAGGATATGGAGCTAAGAATCGCAATTTTGAGGGCTTGCTATAAACTTGTGCAGAGCCTCACGAAAACTAATGAGACCCTCCATGCTACGACAAAGAAACTAGAAAGTAAGCATACACGGACTGAAATAAAGAATATTATACCCAATAGCAGACCAGAGGAGCACAAGAATCAAACCAAAGATTTGACAAAAAACACCCAACCAGAAAAGCAAAATGAAAAAAGAATCCGAAAGTGTGAAGATAGTGTAAGGAGTCTCTGGGACAGTTTCAAGCGTACCAACATCAGAATAATAGGGGTGCCAGAAGATGAAAGACAGCAAGATATTGAAAACCTATTTCAAGAAATAATGGCAGAAAACTTCCCCCACCTGGTGAGAGAAATGGACTTACAGGTCCAAGAAGCGCAGAGAACCCCAAACAAAAGGAATCCAAAGAGGACCACACCAAGACACATCATCATTAAAATGCCAAGAGCAAAAGACAAAGAGAGAATCTTAAAAGCAGCAAGAGAAAGAGACTCAATTACCTACAAGGGAATACCCATACGACTGTCAGCTGATTTCTCAACAGAAACTTTGCAGGCCAGAAGGGAATGGCAAGAAATATTCAAAGTGCTGAATTCCAAGAACCTACAACCAAGATTACTTTATCCAGCAAAGCTATCATTCAGAACTGAAGGTCAGATAAAGAGCTTCACAGACAAGGAAAAGCTAAAGGAGTTCATCACCACTAAACCAGTATTATACGAAATACTGAAAGGTATCCTTTAAGAAGAGGAAGAAGAAAAAGGTAAAGATACAAATTGTGAACAACAAACATGCATCTATCAACAAGTGAATCTAAGAATCAAGTGAATAAATAATCTGATGTACAGAATGAACTGGTGATTATAATGAATCAGGGACATAGAAAGGGAATGGACTGACTATTCTTGGGGGGGTAAGGGGAATGGGAGATTCGGGAAGAGACTGGACAAAAATCGTGCACCTATGGATGAGGACAGTGGGTGGGGAGTGAGGGCGGAGGGTGGGGCGGGAACTGGAAGGAGGGGAGTTATGGGGGGGGAAGAGGAACAAATGTAATCTGAACAATAAAAATTTAATAAAAAAAAAAAAAGATCAACAGACAAAAATCAACTGTATTTCTATATACTAGCAATGGACCATAAAAAATTGAAATTTATAAAATACCACTTATAATAGCATAAAAAATATGAAATATTCAAGGATAAATCTGACCAAACATGGGAAAGGCCTGTATACTAAACACTATAAAACACAGCTAAGAGAAATTAAAGATCTATATAATGATAGATGAGTGGGTCAGAAGACTCAATATTGTCAAGATGTCAATTCTTCCCAAATGTGACCTATAGATTCACTGCAAATCCAATCAAAATACCAAAGGGCTTTTTTGTAGATATTGATAAATTTATAGCCATGTGCCATTTAATGACGGGATAAATCCTGAACATCATTAAGCAATTTCATTGTGTAAACATCAGAGTGCACTTACATAAACCCAGATGGTACAGCCTACTACACATCTATGTTATATGGTACACCCTACAGCTCCACGGTTACAATCCCGTACTGAATACTTTAGGCAACTGCAATACAATGGTATGTGTTTGTGTATATAAACATAGAAAAGGTATAGTAAAAATATGGTATAAAAGATAAAAATGGGACATCTGTGTAGGGTACTTAATATGAATGGAGGCCAAAGGACTGGAAGTTGCTCTGGGTGAGTCAGTGAACGAGTGAATATGAAGGCCTAGGACATTACCGTACCATACTGTAGACTTTATAAACACTGTACACTTAGGCCACACTACATTTATAAAACAACATGAGATTAGCCCTGGACAGGTGGCTGTTGGTTGGAGCATTGTCCCATACACCAGAAGGTTGTGTGTTCAATCCCTGGTTGGGGAGCATACTGGAGGCAACTGATCAATGTTTCTCTTTCACACTGATGTTTCTCTCTCTCTAAAATCAATTCGAAACATATCCTTGGGCAAGGTTAAAAACAAAAGAACAAGATTAAATAAAACATAAAAGAA
This sequence comes from Myotis yumanensis, assembly GCF_028538775.1. Lineage (NCBI taxonomy): Eukaryota > Metazoa > Chordata > Mammalia > Chiroptera > Vespertilionidae > Myotis > Myotis yumanensis. Next base: position 45,562,333 of record NW_027223764.1, on the reverse strand, counting down.
AATGATGAAATCAGATGTAAACATGAGATATGAGGCCGCTGCTGGTGTAGCATGGCATACTGTTTTGCAGCAAACTTATTTTTAAGTATAAAGAATACTCTAAAATAACAATTAAAAGCATAGTCAGTACATAAACCCAGTAATATAGTTGTTTATTATCAAGTATTAGGTACTGCACATAATCATGTTATACTTTTTTTTTTTTTTGGTTAATCCTCACTGGAGGATATTTTTTCCATTATTATGATTTATTGTTTTCTAGAGGGTAGAAGGGAGGTGGGGGGGGGGGGAGAAGAGAGAGAGGGAGAGAGAGGGAGAGAGAGAGAGAGAGAGAGAGAGAGACAGAGACATCGATGTGTGAGATACACATCAACTGGTTGCCTCCCACATGTTCCTGACTGGGGCCAGGTATCGAACCTGCAACCCAGGTACATGCCCTTGACCTGGAAGGAACCCAACCTTTCGGTGCACAGGCCTGCACGCTAACTGGCCTGAGTGCATGTGCTATACTTTTGTATGACTGGCAGCAAAGTGGGTTTGCTTATACCAGCATCACAACAAACATGTGAGTAATGTGTTGCGCTACAGGGTTTTGACAGCTACAATGTCACTAGGCAATAGGAATTTTTCAGCTCCATTACAATCCTATAGGACCACAGTTGTATATGCGATCTATTGTTGACCAAAACTGTCATTTTGTGACACATGAGTGTTAAATCTCTCTTGTGCTTGGAATCTCTTTCTCCAGGAAAAGCCCAGTCCTTTCTAAGGGCTGCTTGATTAGGTCAGGCCCAGTGAGGACAACCTCCCTTTCTTAGTCAACTATGGTAGATAACATAATCTAATCACAGGAGTGACAGCCCATCACATTTATAGGCTCCTCCCATTATACAAAGGTCATTGGAGGCATTTTAGAATTCTATCACACTACAGTACCCTAATCAAGAAGTAGTATTGGCATAAAGATGAACAAATCAATAGAACACAATAGAGAATCTAGAAATGGACCTACATGGATATCTCATTTTCTACAAATGTGCAAAGGCAATTCAGTGGAGAAAGGACATTCTTTTCATCAAATGGTACTGGAACAAATGGATATCCATATGTTAAAAGCATCAATATATACCTCTCACCACATATAAAAACTAACTCAAAATAGATCACAGACCTAATGTAAAACCTAAAAATAGAAAGCTTCTAGACTAGAAGAAAACAGGAGAAAATCTTTCTGGTCTTAGGTTAGGTAAAGATTTCTTACATGATACCAAAAGCAAAATCTATCAAAGAACAAGCTGATAAACTGAATTTTATTTGTCTGCGTAGGGGACTAAAGGACTTTTATGGTTTTAGTCTGCAAATTTCTGCATTGTTTAAATCTTTTCATGTATCTCCATAATAAAAAGGAAAAAATACATAGAAGCAATACATATTCATTGAAGAACATTTAAAATATTTTTAAATCACCCCCAGAGAACTATTGCTTGTAATTTGTTATATATACACTAGGGGCCTGGTGCACGAAATTCGTGCACTGGGGGGCGGGGGGAGTATCCCTCAGCCCAGCCTGCCCCCTCTCACATACTGGGAGCCCTCAGGCGTTGACCCCCATCACCCTCCAATCGCAGGATTGGCCCCTGGCCCAGGCCTGATGCCTCTGGCCCAGGAATCGTGCCTGGGCAGGGGACCCCCATCTCCCTCTGATCGCTTGCTCCACCCCCCGCCCGGAAGCCTGGGTCAAACACTGGAGGGCCGGTTGGGGGCGTGTCTGGTGGTGAATTGCAGCCAGCCAGGATCTCCTCCCCCGGGAGGGCCAGTTGGGGGCGTGACTGCGGGGGGACTTGGCAGCCGCCCCGCCAGGCCGGTCTGCTGACCGGAGAGCAGGTTGTGGGCGTCCGCCCGCGAGTGGGTTGGGGCGTGAGTGCGGGCAGACGCCGCAGCCGCCCCACCAGCCCCGCCAGCCCGGTCTGCCAGCCTGGGCAGCGGGGACCCGCAGTGGCAGCGGCCCTGCGATCGCGGGCTCCGCTTTAGGCCCAGGCAAGGGACCCCTAGCTCCCGGGACTGCCAGCTTCGCCCGTGCCCAGCTCCCATCGCTGGCTCTACCCCTACTTCCCGATATCACTGGCCAGGGCAGCAAAGGCACCTGATTCTCCGATCATGGCTTGGGGGCCCCCGGCTCTTAGCTCCCCCCTGGGTTTCCGATCACTGTCAGTGGCAGGAGGCTTCTTCCTGCTTTCCCTTTCGCCTCCCTGCATTGTGCCTACATATGCAAATTAACCACCATCTTTGTTGGCGGTTAACCGCCATCTTAGTTGGCAGTTAATTTGCATATCGCCCTGATTAGCCAATGAAAAGGGTAGCGGTCATACGCTAATTACCATGTTTCTCTTTTATTAGATTAGATTCTTATAGAATGTTCTAGAATTAGAAATCATACCATAAATAATCTGTGTCATTTAGCTTAACATTACTGTCTGAGTCCTGTCTACTGGTATTAAATTATCCTCTGAAAAGGGCATTCCATTGCATGGCTACACAATAATAAAATTTGTCTATCTCTCATTGTTGGCAATTATTCACAATTTTATTACTATTACAAATAGTACTGTAGTACCTTATATTAGCTTTCTGCAAGTGGAAAATTGTATCAAAGAATCTGAGGTGTTATTTAGACAACTAAACTCCCAAGTACGTCATTAAAACTTGATCCACATTTTGAAATAATGCATGCAAAACTTGGTACTTGTCCAAAATGTTAATTGGTATGTATAAAGGAAACATTTCAATTTGAGATAAAATTTTTTAAAGTTTATTCTGAAATATAAGCAATTAAGAAATTAATTATAAAAGGTCAGTACTATATTATCAAAGCACTAAGAGAAAAGTGCACTCAGGCAGAATCATTAATCAAATTTAGTTCCAAGTCATAGATAACAGATAAAGAAAAGCAGTTGATTGTTCTGTACTAAGTGGAACAAAAGATATCTTATCTTTTGAGTGAACCATAGTTAGAAATTTTTGAAAACGATTTAAAAAATGCATTTTTAGCACAGCAACCTTTTATTTACTAATGAATTTATTTCTTTTCTTTCCAAATTTAGTTAATACTAATTAGAGATTTCAGCAGCCTGAGAGTAAAACAACTCAGTATATTTATGATGTTCTTATCTCCATACTTAACAAAATGAAAAGAGCTTACCATAAATATAAGAACTTTAAATCTGGTATTCCTTAACATTGGTCTAACTACTCTTCAATCAATGAGCCTTTAGTGCATCCCTTTAGAGAGACCCAAATCTCTTCACAATAATATAAATAACTCAAATTGTGGTCTGCAATATTAAAAGTATTAAGTACTGTATGTCAGGTTTAATAAACTAAGCACAATCAGTCCAGAACTGCAAAAGGAGATAATGACTATCAACAAACCCTGTTCTTACCCTGCCTTTTGAAGTTATTTGTTTGCTCCACCCTACCTCTGTGACTGAGCACTGGCCAGGACAGTCTGGCCACTCCTGGAAATGACAGCTTGGCTTAAGGAGCATTACCTGTGACTGCTATGAATCACCACTGACTCAGAGTCTGTGACAAATATGCATTGGCACATAGCATTCTTTCCACTATCTCTCTAGTTGTTTTCTGCTACTGCAGAGGTTGAAAGCTAAAAATGATTCCCCAGAATCCCTTGCAAGGAGCATTCTAAATGTGAATTGGGTTCAGCCAGCTAGATTTGCTGACATGAGATGCGGAAAGTAGAAGTGAAGTTGTGGCCATTTTACAAAAGTTTTGGTTATCCACAAGGAAGAATGCGAAAGTGGTGTGTGTGCGTGTGTGTGTGTGTGTATGTGTGTGCGCGCGCGCGCACACACGTAATTTTCCATTTTAAGTCACTAATTTTTTAAATGTCAGGAATCAGTTACAGTTGTGGAATAGTACTGGCTTCCTTATATTATGTATGTTCTTTGTGTGTATGTGTATTAAACTGTATATAAGAAAACTTACTATTTTAACTATTTTTAAGTGTACAGTTCAGTGGCATTAAGTACATTCACATTGTTTGCAACCATAACTACCCACCATCCATTACTAGGAACTTTTCATCAGCTCAAATGGAAATTCTATATTCATTAAACAATAACTTCCCATTGTCCCCTTTCCAGCCCCTGGCAACCATTACTCTACTCTCTATCTTTATGAATTTGACTATTCTAGATTCCTCAAATAACCAGAATCATATAATAATTGTCCTTTTGTGTCTGGCTTACTTCCCTTAGCTTAATATCTTCAAGGTTCATCCATGTTGTAGCACGTGTCAGAATTTCCTCCCTTTTAAGGCTGAATAATAGTACATTTATGTATATGTCACATTTTGTTTACCCATTCATGCATCAATGGGCATTTGGGTTACTTCAAATCCTGCTTTCACTTCTTTTGGATATATTACCAAAAGTGAAATTGCTGGGTCATTTAGGAAATCTGTTTAATTTTTTCAGGAATCACTATACCATTTTTCAAAGCAGCTGTACAATTTTACAGTCCCATCAGCAGTGCAAAAGTGGTCTAATTTTTCTATGTCCTTGCCAACATCCTCGCCTTGTTATTTTTTCTCTATTGTTTTGCTTTAATAATAGTAATTGGTGTGAAGTGGTATCTCATTGTGGTTTTGATTTGATTTCCATAATGATAGTGATATTAATCATCTTTTCATGTGTTTATTGGACATTTGTATAGCTTCTTTAGGGAAATGTCTATTTAAATCCTTTGCCCATTTTTTAATTGGGCTATTTTTTGCTGTTGAGGTGATATGTTCTTAGACTAATAGTTTCATGCTGGCCTTCTAACACCCTAATACCTTTGCAGACTATGGAAAAGTAGCACTCCTCTGATATACCAGTTCTTGTTCTATAAGTCACTCCTAGCAGCCCAGCCCAGAGTCTAGAGTAGCTTGTCTCTTGCAAGTGAACCCTGATTGAATATACCAGTATAGGCCCTTCAAGTTGCCATCTTTCAAAGTCAGTGAAGTACCCAAAGTAAAGGCTTCAAGCTCTCTCATAAAGTCCACATTCTGGTTCCATTCTAAGTAAGGCAAAGTAACTTTATGATGTTTCCTTGAATTTCCTGGGAAATTAATTAAGCATACTATGTTTTTTATCCACTGTTCTCATTAAATATATATGTTCTTGGATTACCTTTAGAATGAGTGACATGTTCTATTTCAATAAGTTATACAACTATTTTTTCTCAACCAAGCACACTGTGTCAATGGAAAAAGATTTTGTAAACTGTCCCATTAATAATATAAACAAAACAAAGGCTATTATCTGGCCATTGCATCTATTAAGTAGGTTCAACAGTAACAAGAATTAAGAAAGTAGACAAATACCATACTACAAATGAAAAAAAGCAGGGGGGGGCGGGTCAGGAGGGGGAGAGGAAAATAAGGATAAGTATTGCCCGAGCTGATATGGTTCAGTGGACTGAAGGGTCCCAGGTTCGATACCCGGTCAGGGGCACATGCCCAGGTTGCAGGCTCAATCCCCAGAAGGGGGCGTGCAGGAGGCAGCCGATCAATGATTCTCTCTCATCACTAATGTTTCCATCTCTCTCTCTCCCTCTCCCTTCCTCTCTGAAATCAATAAAAATATATTTTAAAAAAGAAAAAATAATGTATCTAGCACATAAGGGAGCCCGAGAGCTTAGTGGGTTTTGTTAGGTTATTTTGTTTTATATTTAGAGAAGATAGTAGGGATTACTAAGAAGATCACTAAGGCCTATAGGATTAGAACATAATAAGTTTTCAATAAGCATTATTAAATGAATGTGCAAAAAGGAAGTAGCAACCAAAATAATTTAATAACTCAGTTTCCCAATCTCCTTCCAAACAGGATCATTAAACAAAACAGGAGGCTATAAAAAAAGAACAGAATCTTACCATCTGTGACAGCATGAATGGACCTAGAGGGTAATGTGTTAAGTGAAAAAGTCAGAGGAAGACAAATACCATATAACTTCACTTATATGTAGAATCTGAAGAACAAAATAAATGAACAAACAAAATAGAAACAGACTCATAGATACAGAGAATAGATTGATGGTTGCCAGAAAGTGGGGAGAGAAGTTAGGAGGCTGGGTGAAAAAGGTGAAAGGATTAAGAAATACAAGTTAGTAGTCACAAATAGTCATGGGGATGTAAAGTACAGCATAGGGAATAGAGTGGGTACTTGAAATATGGAGCCACTTTGCAAAGCACATGAATGTCTAACTACTATGCTTATACTTGAAACTAATATAAAATAATATTAAATGTAAACTTTAATTAAAAAATAAGATAAAATAAAAAACAAAACAGGAGATACAAGATGGCAGCAGAGGTAAAAGTTTCACTCACCTCCTCCCAGGACGAAATTAAAATTATAACTAAATTATAGAACAATGAACCTGAATAACTAACTAAAGAATAGCTGAACAGAAGCCTTACAACTAAATATATATGCCATAGTGAGACTGGTAGGAAGGGCAGAGACGCAAAAAGGGCTGATCCTACACCCAGGTGTGGTGGTTGAGTATTGGGAGGGATATCTCAGCTGCAAAGGTCCCTCCTGAGAAGTAAGGGGTCTCAATCCCACATTGAATGCCCCAGCCTGGAATACCAGTGCCAGAAAGAAGAGCCTATATAACATCTGGTTGTGAAAATCAGAGGGGGATACTATCTGCCAGGGTGAGATGGGAGACTGCTAAAAATCCAGACACCCTTTCAAAGAGCCAGTGTGCAAACTCTTATTCACAGACACTCACCCTGGGTTCCAGCGGAGGGAAGGTGGCTCAGAGCAGACAGGAGTCATACAGAGAGAAATTGAGTAGGGTGGCTTTGGGAAGAAGTATAGGGGGACATATGCCATTATCCCTGAGTGCTGACTCCTCTCGCACCTTGCCCATAAATGCCAGATGCCACTTTTTCTGGGGTCGAGCACTCCACTCCAATAGGCATCATTCCATGGGCATACACTAGACCCGTGATGGCGAACCTATGACACATGTGTCAGAGGTGACACGTGAACTCATTTTTTTGGTTGATTTTTCTTTGTTAAATGGCATTTAAATATATAAAATAGATATCAAAAATATAAGTCTTTGTTTTACTATGGTTGCAAATATAAAAAAATTTCTATATGTGACACGGCACCAGAGTTAAGTTAGGGTTTTTCAAAATGCTGACACGCCAAGCTCAAAAGGTTCGCCATCACTGCACTAGACCCATCCTCCAGACTCCCATGGCCCCACTTTTCAAAGCTCACACCCTAGGGAGAAATAAGCTGGCTGGGTCCAATCTTGGCCTGCTGCAGTCTTTCTTGGAAGGCTTTTGAGGAGGTCTGGGCTGACCCAGGAGATGTTAGAGACACACAGGTAGAGACTAAATTGTGTGACTTTTGGGCGAGGGCCATTTTTGCTCCACATGCTCCAACCACTGTCACTGGTTCTGTGGAGAGCACTTCTTCCATATGGCCAAATCTTAATCTGTTTTAACCTGATGGACTCTATTGGCCCTACCCTGACAACTCCCTTGAACCCCACCCCACCCCAAAGGTCCATAAGCCCCAGGTGGGCGGTAGCTGGCCACAGTATAACCTGAGACTTTTGCTGAGTGGCCTCAAACTCAGCACTGATGTAGAGTTTGAACCTATATCAATCTGGTGACCACCACTCGCCCCTACCTGCTGACTCACTCAGAACACCTCATACATCTCACATTCACTAGAGACTCATTCAGAGGCTGAGCCTAACAGGAAGCTGGCAGGTGGAGGCGGATCTTGGGGAGCTTTGGGCCCTTTGCTGTCCTGACCCAGGTTCAGTACACTGGAAGCTGAAATTCAGTAGATAGCTTGGCCCCTCCCATGTGTACCTAGACCCAGCAGAGGCAGCCACCAATAGTGGATCACTTTGTAGATTCTAACACATAGCCCAGGGCCAGTCACAGGCAGCATCTGACATTGATCTGCACTGCAGTCCCTCCCAAGAGGCCCCAGAACCAATACACCCCATGGCTGGCTTCAGATCCCATCAGAGCATGACCCAATTAACTCTACAAGCCGAACATCCAAGGGAGATCTTGGCAGGCACAAGAACCTCCTGGGGTGAATTCTACTTCCTAGGGTCAGCTCCCCACAGCAACTCGAACACTGGTCAGGGTCAATCCTCACAGTCAACCAGCCCGAGGGTCAATCCCACCCATGGACAGTCCAACAACAATCAAGATTAAACTACAATAGGAAGTCTCACATAATCCACAAAAAGAACGTTCCTGGAACACCAAACTCAGGTGATTGGGGAGACTGCACCACTAAGCCCCACAGGCTACCTACTACATAAGGCCACCCCATCAAGACAGGGAGTCATAGCAGATCTACCTAATATACAGAAACAAATACAGAGAGACAGCCAAAATGGGGAGACAAAGAAACATGCCCCAAATGAAAGAACAGGAAAAATCCCTAGAAAAAGAATTAAATGAAATGGAGAAAAGCAAAGTAACAGATACAGAATTCAAAACAATGGTGATAGGATGTTCAAGGAAGTTAGGGGAAGAATAAATGAATCCCTTGTAAATGTAAACAAAGAGACAGTAAACATTAAAAAGGACATAGAAAAACATAAAAAAGAACCAGTCAGAAATGAGGAATACAATATCTGAAATGAAGAATACCCTAGAAAGAATCAATAGCAGATTAGATGAAGTGGAGAACCAAATCAGCAATTTGGAAGACAAGGTAGCAAAAAACACCCAATTGGAACAGCAAAAAGAAATTAAAAATGAGCCCGCTGGTGTGGTTCAGTGGTTGAGTGTCGACCCATGAACCAAGAGGTCACTGGTTCGATTCCCAGTCAGGGCACATACCCAGGTTGCGGGCTCAATCCTCAGTGTGGGGCATGCAGTAGGTGGCCGATCAATGATGTTTCTCTCTCATTGATATTTCTCTCTCTCTATCCCTCTTCCTTCCTCTCTAAAAATAAATAAAGGGAAAATTTTTTTTTAAATGAGTATAGTTTAAGGAACCTCTGGGACAACATCGAAGGTAACAACATTCATATCATAGGGGTACCAGAAGGAGATAGAGAGGAAGGGATTGAGAACCTATTTGAAGAAATAATGACTAAAAATTTTCCTACCATGGCAAAGGAAATACACATACAAGTCCAGAAAGTGCAGAATCCCAAATAAGATGAACCCAAAGAGGCCCATAACAAGACACATCATAATTAAAATGGCAAAGATTAAAGACAAAGAGAGAATCTTAAATGCAGCAAGAGAAAGACAGTTAGTTACCTACTAGGGAGCTCCCATCAAACTGTCAGCTGATTTCTCAACAGAAACATTCAGGCCAGAAGGGACGGGCAAAAAATATTCAAACTGATAAAAAGCAAGGATCTACAACCAAAATCACCCTACTCAGAAAGGCTATCATTTAGAATCGAAAGAGAGATAAAAAGCTTCCCAGATAAGAAAAAGCTAAAGGTGTTCATTACCACCCAACCAGTATTACAAGAAATTTTAAAGGAACTTGTTTAAGAAGAAGGGGAAAAAAAGATAAAAAATATAAATATTAAAATGGTAATAACTACATACATATCAATCATTACTTTAGATGTAAGTGAATTAAATGCTCCAATCAAAAGACAAAGGGTGGCTGAATGGATAAGAAAACAAGACCTATACATATGCTGCCTATAAAAGACCCATTTTAGAACTCTTACCATTCGCAACAGCATGGATAGACCTGGAGAGCATTATGCTAAGCGAAATAAGCCAGTCAGGGAAAGATAAACATCATATGATCTCACTCATTTGTGGAATATAATGAACATTATAAACTGATGAACAAAAATAGAGACAAAGACGCATCGAACAAACTGTCAAACTTCAGTGGGAAGGGAGGGGAGGTATGATATCAACCAAAGGACTTGTATGCATGCATATAAGCATAACCAATGGACACAGACACTAGGGAGGTGAGGGTGGCTGGGGGGAGCTCATTGGGGAAAAAGGAGACATATGTAATACTATATATAATATTTTATACAATAAACTAAAACAAACAAACAAACAAAAACAGGCCCATTTCAGATTCAAAGACACACAGACTGAAAGTAAAGGGATGGAAAAGATGGTTCATACAAATGGAAATTAAAAAAAAAAAAAAGCTGGTGTAGTAATATTTTTATCAAACAAAATAGACTTTAAGACAACGTTAACAAGAGAAAAAGAAGGACCCAGAAATTCCACTTCTGGGCATTTATTCAAAGAAACCCAAAACACTAATTTGAAAAGACATGTGAATCCTTATATTCACTGCATCATTATTTACAATTAGAGGCCCAATGCACGAAATTCATGCAAGGGGCTTAGCCCTCACAGCTGTGACAACTTGCCTCAGCCCTCATAGCACCGGCTTCTGGAAGGTCGTTTGGCTGTCTGGTCTAATTAGCATATTATACTTTTATTACTATAGAGAGCCAAGATATGGAAGCAACCTACATGTCCATTGATAGATGAACAGATAAAGATGTGGTACATACATACAATAGAGTATTACTCAGCCAGAAAAACAAGAGCAAAACCTTGCCACTTGTGACAACATGGATGAACCTAGAGGGTATTAGGCTAAGTGAAAAAAGTCAGACAGAGTAAGACAAATTGCCATATGATTTCACTTATATGTAGCATCTAAAAAATAAAATAAATGAACAAATAAAACAGAAATAAACTCATAGATAGAGAACAAACTGATGGCAGGTAGGATGAGGATTAGGGGACTGGGTGAAAAAGATGAAGGGATTAAGAAGTACAAATTGGCAGTTATAAAATAGATACAAGGATGTAAAGTATAGCATAGAGATATATTCAATAATATTGTAATTACTATGTATGGTGTTGGAGGTACTAGACTTATTGGGGGGAATCACTTCTTTTTTTGTTAATCCTCACACAAGGATATTTTTTCCAATGAGAGAATCACAGATGTGTGAGAGATACATTGATTGGTTGCCTCCCACATGCGCCCGAATCGGAGCTGGGATCGAACCTGCAACCCAGGTATGTGTCCTTGACCGGGAACCAAAGCCGCAACTCTTTGATCCATGGGCTGATGCTCTTGCTAGCCACTAAGGAAAATCAGCCAGGGAAGGATCACTTCTTAAGTTATACAAATGTCTAACCACTATGCTGTACACCTGAAGTTAATACAATAATGAATATCAACTGTAACTAATATTTAAAATTTTTAAAAATATATTTTTATTATAATATTGAATATCAACTGTAACTAAAATTTAGGAACTTTTTAAAATGTATTTTTATTGATTTTAGAGAGAGAGGAAGGGAGAGGGAGAGAAAAAAATATTGATAAGAGAAACATCAATATGGGGACTGAGTGAGCCTGCAATCCAGGCATATGCCCTCACTGGGAATCAAACTATAGACCTCTTGGTGCATGGGATGATACTCAACCAACAGAGCCACACTGGCTGCGGCAAAACAAAAAAATTTTTTTTAAATATATTTTATTGATTTTTTACAGAGAGGAAGGGAGAGGGATAGAGAGTTAGAAACATTGATGAGAAACATCGATCAGCTGCCTCCTGCACACTCCCTACTGGGAATGTGCCTGCAACCAAGGTACATGCCCTTGACCGGAATCGAACTTGAGACCCTTGAGTCCGCAGGCTGATGCTCTATCCACTGAGCCAAACCGGTTAGGGCTCAAAACAAAATTTTAAAGTTCCATAAACAATCTATTTCGAGGACTGATATAGGATTGCCAGCTAGGGACAAATAGGAACATTAAAACAAGAATAAATTTGCAACTAATTTTTTAAAAATGAAAACAGACTTAAAAAATGTTAAACTGTCATTTTAATTTGTTCATGAAGACAAAATAAAGGGAATATCAGGTAGGAAGAGTTAACTGCACTAAATAGGAAAGCATATTCAACTAGTACTAATAAGTTTGCTATCACATCCTTCAAAGGAAAAAGACAAGAGTATATACTCTTCCTTGGTGTGAACTAGTTAATCCTTTCCAAACTAAAACATTCCAGGAAAAGTTGTTTAACTTTTGTATGATAAGCACAGTGAGGTGACAAGGATAATCAGCTATCTAATCAAGACCTCCTGGTGCAGGAATACAGGGAACAGGATGTGCAGGTATAAGATATTTGATGTCTGCAGAGTGCTGTTCCTTTAAAAGAATATATATCCTAACTCACACACTCCTTAAATTCTGAACTATGCATTTTCAGGAAATAATAAAAGATAATTATTAGATTAGTTAACACTTAAGTGCCAGGAACTATTCTATGTATTTTACTTGTATGCTCAAATAATCTTACAACAACCATATAAAGTAGGTACTATTATCTTCCTCACTTTACAGATGAGATAACTGAAACAGATGGGTTAAGTAACTTGCCCAAGATGAACCTGTCCTAGTAACTAGTACAGATAAGTTTTCAACCCAGGAAATCTCATTTCAAAGTCCATGTTCTTATTCACTACACCACATCACCTCACATGAGCTAAGTACTCTTGTACTTCTGTAGGGGATGAATCTCACAAATATTACATATTTTCTAGTTATCAGAAAAGGAATTTATCATCAGTCTTAAATTATATTAAAGATTACATCAGTGAAGCTGCCTATTAATGAAGGTTTTCTGAATCATAGGTTTGCACTGTTCAGCCTCAAACATGTACTGTCTGCTATATGCAGATGTCAGACACTAAAGGCATTCCCCAGTGACAGTCTTAAGATGCCCTCAGGTTACATTTATTTACCCATTAAATATTCATTGTGCACATAATATAAGTGATATTGCACTAGACAATGTGACATTTACTTTGTGAATCTGAAACATCCTACTCATAATGATTTTACAGTCTAGAAAGAGATATTAAAGAGATTCCAAAAAAGTAAAAGAAATTATAGCTGCTAGTTCTTAATATACATTAGCTTACTCAATCCTCAAAACAACACTAATAAAACTTGTGCTTTTGTAACTTGTTTAAAAAACTGGAAAGTTAAGGGAGTTGGAGAAAAGAGTTACTGACAGTTGGGAAGATTAGAGGAGAGTGCTTGGAAATGACATTTGAGCTAAGTCTTAAAGGAGGGGTGAAACTGTGGACAAAGATAGAGATATAAGAATAATTGTCAGGAGCAGTGTGAGGAGGCGAGAACAAGCCCCGGACTGAGCTGAGCCTGCGCACTGCTATATCCCCACATCCCGCCCTGATGTCCCGCCACCATCACCATCATGCCCAGGAGAAAGGCTGAAGGGGATGGTAAAGGAGATAAAGCCAAGGTGAAGGACAACCACAGAGAAGATCTGCCAGGTTACCAGCTAAACCTGCTCCTCCAAAGCCTAAAAAGGCCCTTGGCAAAGAAGGGAGAGAAGGTACTGAAAGGGAAAAAGGAGAAAGCTGAGGCTGGCAAGGATAGGAATAACCCTGCAGAAAATGGAGATGCCAAAACAGACAGGCACAGAAAGCTGAAGGTGCTGGAGATGCCAAGTGAAGTTTTGATAGCTGTGTATTTCTGGAGACTGTACAGTTTGAAATACTATTTTTTATCAAGTTTTATAAATATGCAGATTTTTTTTTAAATTATGTTGTTAGAATATAGAACACTTCATTGTTTTTTTTGGGAAGGACATATAGTACTAATAGAATGTCTCCAAAGCTGGACTGACATGGGGGGGGGGGGGGAGGGAGGGAGGGGGAATTCCTTTCCCTTCTAGTTTTGAGAAACTTCCTCTTGGTTCCTAGAAGGAGGGGAACTCTTGATGTTGACACATATTAGCCACCTTGGCACAAACATCTTGTTGTGTGGGAAAACTAAAATTCGTTTTTATGTCCTTTCCTCCCTCTCCACTTTAAGCATAGACTTTGACTCTCTTAAGCCCAGAGACCTATTGATACCTGACCCCCCAAAATTGGTTTCCAGTATGTTGGGCAATCTGGACTTCCCAGTGTCACCACTGAGATGGCATCCTTCAATAGAGCAGCAGTTCCTTTGTAGATTGTAGATCTACAGATTGATGTTCTCTGCCATTTTCATTTCATTTCTTGAAAGTCAGGGTCGGCTTGTGAAAAGTTGTTAAACAACATGTTTAATGTGAAATGTCAATCCTCACTCTAAACTTTCCCTGTTCAGAGCATCAGAGGAAGATTTCTTTGGGTTTCATAGTGGCTTTCTGATTTTGGTAGTTCATTGAAGAAGGGAGTTTGAAAGCTGTTGTATACTGTTGACAATTATCTGCCCATGTCCTGCCTGAAATACCATGATTGTTTATGAAAAGTATCTCTAATAAAGCTGGATACAGCTTTTGGCTTGGAAAAACAAACAAACAAACAAACAAAAAAGAATAATTATCAGAAGAGTATAAAACAGGTAGTGAAGCTTGGTGCTAGCATGAAAAGTAATGACTGACAGAATGAATGAAACAACTTCCAAAAAGTAGACACAGGTTGAAGGAAATGCTACAGCAGATGAAAAGATGCCACTGTTTGCACTCATAAACTTTCTGACAGGTACATATAGAAAAAAAAATAGCATTATGTGGACGTCTGCTTGTGGGGAAAAGGAGTAAAACTATTTTCCCTGTTACTCCCTGGGCATTATGTATAAAGCAAACATAAGATGACTGAAAGGTGAAGACAGAAAGGCAGTGTAGAGAGACACTTCGAAACAGGAAAAAAACACAACACAATGGTGAGTTATCTGGGTGTTTTTGTTTGTTTATTTTGCCACAAATATCACAGAGTGGATACTGGAAAAGTCAGAAATCTGGAAATGCCAATGGGCGTAGACAAAGATTCCCAAGAAAAGCCTGTTTTCTCCAGTCAAAGGACCAGGCTGAGGTGATTATCAGAGAAGGCCGAGTAAAGAGTCAGAACTAACACCACTACCCCCTGGTGTCCAGGGGTTAGGAGGCCAAGCACAAACCCCCATCTTCCCACTCCTCCCATCAAGGGGATAATAATGAGGTTCCTCCACCCCCTCTCTCAGCCACCAGACTGGAAACCCTGAACCTCTTACCTGGCACTAAGGAAGTAGCGCCTGTAGAAAACTACAATATGAGCGACAAATATCCTTCATGAATACAGATGAAAAATCCTTAACAAAATATTAGCAAATAGAATTCAGCAATATATAAATATATATTTATGTATATATACACCATGAGTAAGTGGAGTTTATTCCAGGGTTGCAAGGCTGGTTCAATATTCAAAAATCAAACAATGTAAACCACCATGTTAACCAGCTATAAAGAATAAAAACCACAAGATTATATCAGGTCATTCAGGAAAAGCATCTGACAAAAAATGTATCAAGAACACTCATTCATGATTTAAAAAAAACTTTCAGAAAAAAATAGGAATAGAGGGGAAATTCTCAATTTGGTAAAGGACATGTATAAAAACCTACAGCTAACATCATATTTAATGGTGAAAGCTGAATACTTTCCCCTAAGGATGAGGAAAGGCAAGGATGTCTACTCTTTATATTGCTATTAAACATAGTACTCAAGTTCTAGCCAGTACAATAAGGTAAGGAAGAAAATAAAAAAGTACATATTGGAAATGAAGATATAAAAATATTCCTATTTGCAGGTGACATGACAGTCTACATAGAAAAATCCAAGGAATCTACAAAAAGGAAACCCAAGACATACTAGAACAAATAAGTGAATTAGTAAGGTTGTAGGATACAAGAGCAACATACAAAATTCAGTTGTATTTCTGTATACTAAAAATGAACACATGAAGAAAGACATTTAAAATATAATAAATACCACTTATCACTAAAAAGAGAGAAATACTTATATCTAACATGTATAGGATCTATATATTGAACATTCTGATGAAATAAATCAAAGAAGTCCTAAATAAATGGAGATATTCCACATCCGTGAGTTAACCGACTCAACATAATAAAGATGTCAATTCTCCTCAAATTGATATATAATTTAACACAATTCCTATGAAAATACCAGCAATATAGACAAGATTATCCTAAAATATATGTGGAAAGGTAAAGAAATTTGAATAGCTAAATCAATTCTGAACAAGAATATAGTGGAGGAAATAACTCTACACAATTTCAAAACTTATTATGTTGCTAAAGCAATCAAGACTATATGATACTGGTAGAAGAACAGACACACTGACTAACTGAACAAAAAGGACTACCGAGAAATAGCCTTGCACAAGTATGGCCAACTGATTTTTGACAAAGTTGCAAAAACAATTCAATGGTGGGTAGTTGAAAAACAGTGCTAGAGTAAATGGATATCCATGGGCCAAAAATGAACCTTCACCAAATCTCACACCTTATGTAAAATTTCATTCAAAATGTATTATAAATTTAAATGTAAGGTAAAGTGTAGAACCACAAAACTTTTAGACGATAACATAGAAGAAAATCTTCCAGAACCTAGGGTGAAGAACTCCTAAACATGATACTCAAAAGCACAATCCAAAACAAAACAAAAAAATGATAAATTAGACTTCAACAAAATTAAAACTTTAACTATACAGAAGATCCTGTGAAGAGAAAGCAAAGACAAGCTACAGACTAGGAGAAAGTATTTGCAAACGACATACCTGAGAAACAACATATATCTAGAATATACTTTAAAAAACTCCCAAAATTCAACAGTGAAAAGCCAAAAATCCAATTAAGAAAATGGGCAAAAGACATAAAGAGGCATGCCACCAAAGAAGGTATATGAATGGCAAAAATACACATGAAAAAAATGTTTCAATACCACATACTAGGGAAATGCAAATTAAGACTATGCTGAAGTATCACTACTCATCTATTAGAACAGCTAAAATAAACTGTGACAATTTTAAATGACAGCCAGGATGCAGAGAAACTGGATCTCTCACATGTTTCTGGTGGGAAAGTAAGATTGTACAGCCATGCTGGAAATAGTTTGACAGTTTCTTTAAAAAAAAAAGAAAGAAAGAAACGTGCACTTACCACACAACCTAGCAATTGTACTCCTGGGCATTTTATCCCAGAGAAATAAAAATTTATGTCCACACAAAAACCTCTACACAAATGTTCACAGCAGCATTAACTGTAATAGCGAAAAGGTGTAAAAAACCAAAATATCCCACAATATTTGAAGAGTTAAACTGTGGTACATCCACATCATAGAATACTACTCAGCAATAAAAATGAATAAACTATAGATACACACAATAACTTAGATTGGTCTCAAGGGCTTTCATGCTGAGTGAAAAGAGCCAATCTCAAAGGTCATATACAGTATGATTCCATTTATATAACATCCTCACAATAACAAATAATATAGATGGAAACAGGTTAGAGGTTGTTGTGGTAAGAGGTAGTATATGTTGGGGGGTGAGAGGGCCACAATAAAGGGGGAGACCAAGGGAGATGTTTATAGTGATAGACTAGTTCTATATCTTGATTGAGGCAATGGTTACACAAATCGTCTCATGATAAAAGGACATACAACTAGACACACATTAAACAAATGTCAATTTCCTGGTCCTGATACTGTACTATAATTATGTAAGATGTAACCATTGTGGGAAACTGGGTAAAAGGTATATGGGATCTTTCTGTTCTATCTTTGTATTTATAATTACCTATATATAAAAGCCTAATATGCAAATTATCCCCTCAGGAGTTCAACCGGGAGACCAGGAGTTTGATCACTCACTATGACGTGTGCTAACCACCAGGGAGTGGCATGAAATGAAGAAAGGCCCTGGCTGGCAGCTGGCAGCCAGGGAAGGGAGGCCCCTGCCAGCAGCTGGAAGGCCCTGATTGGCCCTGATCACTGGCCAGGCCTAGGGACACTACCCATGCACGAATTTAGTGCACCAGGCTTCTAGTTTCAAAATAATTGTGAAGAAAATCTTGAGGAGCTAGGGTGAAGAGCTCCTAAACATAATATTCAAAAGCACAATCCAAAATAAACAAACAAAAAAAGATAAATTAGACTTCAACAAAATTAAAAACTTTTACTCTACAAAATTGTGAATCTATTTCATTTATCCCTTTTTAAAAATATGTTTTTATTGATTTCAAAGAGAGGAAGGGAGAGGGAGAGAGAATCACTGATTGACTGACTCCTTCATACCCCCTACTGGGGATTGAGCCCCCAACCCGGGCATGTGCCCTGACAGGAAATTGAACCATGACCTCCTAGTTCATGGGTTGACACTGAACCATTGAGCCACACTGGCTGGGCCTCTAATTATTTCAAAATAAAAAGTTTTAAGTTTTTTTTTTAAAGGAGAAAAATGTCCTAAAAATAGTATATGTACATCTCTATAATAATAAAAGCATAATATGCTAATTAGACCAGATGTCCTTCCGGATGACCTTCCGGGCAAAGCCGGGGTTGTGAGGGAAGCCTGGGTCCCGGGTGCCAGAGGGAAGCTGGTGCCAGCAGCCGGGGGAAGGAAGGCCTACTCTTGCATGAATTTTGTGCATTGAGCCTCTAGTTTTTAAATTAAAAAAAAATCAAACTATTAACAGTTACTCCTCTGGTGGACTCTTTCATTCTCTAAATTAAATATTTCTACAATGAGCATAAAATGCTTAATAATCAGAAGGAAATGGCCCTTTTAAGAAAATGAAAACAATATTTTTCACTGCTTGAAGCACATCACACTTAAATAGAGATGGATAGAAAATTAAGAAAATCAATTAAATTCAATTATTAACCTATGTATGAGTATACATACTAAATAAAAGATAAGAAACAGTGAGGCAACTAACAAGACCAATAAATCCAAGAAAAGATCTGATTATAGATCCACTCCCCTCTCCCATAAACAGTGTGACTTTGGCAAATGACTTAACCTTTATACTTTGAGATGACAAACAGAAACTAATAAGAAACATTAAACCACCTCATTTTGTAATTTAGAACAATGTTAGAATTCTGACAATGTTAGAATTGGAAGCACTGTGGAAGGATCTAGTACAATTCCTTAATTTACACCTGAAGAAACTAAGGCTAAAGAGTTAAATAACTTTAAATTTAGTTAAATAGCCAGAGAGCTATTCCACAACAGAATATGATATAAAATCCAGAAAGCACAGTACTTATGAGTGCTGGCTCTGGAATCAAACTGCTGAGGTTCAAACTGCGGATTTTCCAGTTACAGTTATGTGACCTTGCAGCAGTTACTTAACCTCATTGGGCCTCATTATTCTCACCTGTAAAGTGAGGAGAATACTAGTTCCCACACCACAGGCTTGTTGTAAAGATTATGTATAATAATACATGCAATGCATTTATAATAATGCTTGGTAAATAGACTGCTCAGTAAATGTAAACTAGTATTGCCATCATTATGAACTCCTCTTTCTGATAGTTGTCCTAAGCCTAAAATTAAATCATTAGGAGTGTCATCTGTCAACTAATAGTCAAACCCACTCTTAATTCTGGAAATCTTTTGGTTAATAAATAGGAGCATTTGAAAACAAATTTTAAATCTTATAAACGTTTTGCTTAGGGTGGAATCAATTTTCAGCAAAACAACAATGTAATCAAGTAACATTAACTGAGAAACAGAATAGCAACACAATAGTGATTCCAGTTAACTAATGCAGAATTCTACACATGAACATGAGTCTCTCATATAAAGACTTAATATAAAATATAACTAAATAAAAGAATTTCAATAGGAGCATTTTTTTAAAGTATGTCATACACAATAATTTTGGAAGAAATTAGGGTAATTTCCTAAAGTGATAGGCTCCAATAAGTGGAAAAACACAAACTATTCTAAGGGCTTGATTATGTAAACACACAAGAGACCAATGGCTTCTAATTTATCATTAGGCAACCTTTAGAATGCAGAGGATATATCAACAAAATGAAACCTTTACTCTCTCTGTGTAAAGGTTTACAGAACCAATGTCCATGTTTAGATGGTGATTGTAGTGATTTAAATATGCTGTGTTTTTCTTGTAGTTTCACCTGATGGTGTGTGTATGTACACAAAACACTCTAAAGTTCTAGAGTATAGCTGTCTGAAACAACTTAAAAACCATATACTGACTTTAAAAGCCATGCATTCAAATGCCCCTAAAGGAATTTAGAACTGATGCAACTTGATTCACATATGCAAAATGTGCTGTTTTTGGAAGTTATTACTGATCTGGTATACAGTAAAAATTTTAAGTTTTTGTTTCTAAGTGACATATGAAACCTAAAGAATAATATTCATATTCCAAAGCAAGTAAAGGAGAGATTATTAATAATTATGCAAAGTTAGTGTCAATATATTCTCCTTAGGGAAATTATACATTATAGTTGCATTCACTCTAAAATAAGCTTAAAATTCACTTTTACCTAATAAAGGTAAAAGTGAATTTAATATGCATACAATAGAGACAAAGTGACTGTAACTTGTAGATCCACAAACTAGAGCATAAAAGTAATTTCTATGAAAGCAAAAAGCCTAAACTACAATGTAAAAGGATAAGATTTACTCTGGGCATTTAGCTCTACCGTTTGTAGTATTTGGGTCTATCTAGCTTTTAAATCCCATTTTTAATATTCAATCCTAAATTAAAATATTTTCAGTGAGCAAACAAAAACTACTCTTTTCTCTTGATCTTTATCAAGAGAACTTTTAGAATACACAGGATGTATCTGTTTACTTTTTCTTAGTAAGCACAGGGCATCTTTTCTAAAACACCTATGAAATCTGTATAATTACAAAACAATTTCTAAGACTTTGAACCAATTCCTACCATCCATTTTGACACCCCGGCAGTGATTTTTCTTCTGTTTGTTGTGCCCCACTTCTGAACAGAATTTGGGACAGCACATTTGAAGAAGTCAAATAGCCTCCTCAGTTATAGCATCATACCGCACCTCCGTTCTGGGACATTTTTTGCTGCCAGGACCATGCACTCAATATATTACATTTTTTAAGAAGTTATCCTGCATGCCAATGAGCACAAACTTTTTCTGGCTCCAATTTGTCTTTAAGACTCCCGCTATCAGGTTGCACTTAAGTCTATACCAGCCTAGAACTGTCTCAACTCAATGAATAAGAATCTAATAAACAACATTGTCCAGTTTATATCCTCAGTTATGCAAACACAACAATCAAAATGTAGTGGTAAATCTGATGAAGAGCTTGACCAGGCTGCATGCCAGAGCATACCAGTAAAAAAGCCAAACATGTCAATTATAATTCTTCTTCTAATCACTGAAATAATATTTGGGCAAGCTAACAGTTTGACATATTGATTGGTAAGAATCATTATTTTTAAATATGCTACACCCCCAAATCAAATCAACATAATGGAAAAATGAGAAACTGGCTCAAGACTTCAAATTCCATTACAATATTGTGAAAATATATTGGATTTGAACCCGAAAGTTAATGTATGGTTTTGGCAGCCTTTGACTTTCATCCCAACAATTTATTGATAAAAATGACATCGATTTAATTTAGTCTTTAAGTTTCCAAACTAAAACCAATTAGATGGCATTTCCAATAACTCTGTGATACAGTTTAACTTATAGGAAGACCCTAAATTAGCATAGTTCTCACCTCATACTAGAATTTCCTACCTAGAATTTTAAGAGAACAGAAAAAGGGTCAAGATAATAGATAATAGACATATTACCACCTCTCTTGTCCTTTGCCATAATTCAAAAGCTTAACAAAAACCCACAATAAAAGTTTAAGACAAATGCAAACATAGGTCACTGACTCCACACCACCTTTTTGAGATACGTATCATAAAATACTATTTTGTAATTAAACTAGAGGCCTAGTGCACGGATACATGCAACAGTGGGGCCCCTCAGCCTGCCTAAGTCCTCTCGCAATCTGGGACCCCTCAGTGTATGTTGGACTGCCGGTTTTGGCCTGATCCCCACAGGCCAGGCCGAGGGACCCCACCGGTGCACGAATCCATGCATCGGGCCTCTAGTATATGCATATAAGATCTTTGGTTAATCTCTTCCCACACCCCTTCTTCCTCCTCCCCTCTTCCCTCTGAGATTCATCAATCTGTTCCATGTTTCCATGCCTGTGCATTGAGCATCTGCCCCCTGGTGGTCAGTGGTGTCATAGCTACCGGTCAAACGGTCAGTCAGTCACTTAGGGGTGTGTGTGTGTGTGTGTGTATAGTAATAAAGCTATTATAACCAAGTTTTTCTAGTTTCTGCCATCCTATGCAAGAGCCAGGATAGACTCACTTTATGTTACATTCTGTACTGAAGTGATTACTAGGAGGGCTCAATGTGTGATGAAGTAACAATATTTCAATATGGAAACATGAAGTCCAGGCTTAGCTTAAGATCCAGTGATGGTGCCTTGTGTAGGGAAGGAGGGAGTGCAGGAATGTTCACACCACAGGTTTGTCACAAATCCATAGCCACATATTTAGATGGCAAATTAACCAGAGGCAGCATGTAAACACTGAATTGTTCTCTAAGTGTGCCTGGCCCATGCTCTCCTACTTTTAATTAACTTCTTGATTTCTCAAAGCCAAGAGAACCACAAGACCTAAAGTAAGAATGACTGTCATGATTACCTTTAGTCAAGTGGTTCTTTCTGTTTTTGCCCAAATATTATCCCTCAATGTGTTACATCATAGCTTTAGAGAAAAAAACAAACAAAACTAGATTTCAAAAGTTTTCAAAACCACATGCAAGCAAAAATCTAAAAAACACAAAGATACTGCCAGCATTATTGGAATAAACACCAATATGTGATTTTTTAAAAACACAAAGATACAGCATTGTATAAGTAAGAATACCTTATTTGTAAGCAAATACAAACACATGAGAGAAAAGTGAAAAAAAAAAATTAAGTTTCCCCAATCTGCAAAAATTAAAACATTTAAGCTAGGCAGGATAGTGTAGTCCTTCCCTGTAACCTAAATCCATTAAAAGAATTACACTCAGATCATATTGTATTTTCCCACTAATAACACAATCTTTAAAAAGAGCTTCGTCAGTAATTTAGCAGTATACAGATTTGTATTCATATCTCATATAAGTCAGTTTGATGGACAAAAAGAATCAAAGCCACAGAAGTTTTAAATTTAAAATATGATTTCAACCTTCACTAACAATATACCACCATATAAAGAATGAAGACAGGAATTTTCCATGCATAAGTCAACATGAATGAGAATCTTTGCAGAATAGAATGAGTGCTACTGAAATCAAAACTGATTTTTCTAAATATGTCTGCATGTTCTGCCATGGCAGTCATGATGGCTTCTTCTGGAGTAATATACATTTTCTTGCCTTAGAGAAACTGCTAAGTGATTGTGAGAACTATCAAAGGGAAACAAAAATAACTATTAGGTATGCTGATATATTATTTGTACAACTCCCCAATTTCTTTCTTTAATTTTGAGGTAACATTAGGATGGTACTTAATAGATGTTACCTAAATTTTTATATGCTAAGACCTATTCAGAGTTAAGTTTGAAGTCAAGGTCTCTATAGGACCTCAGTCTGGTGAGGACAAGCTGAAATATAAACAAGAGAAATACTATGTAAACTCCTTCAACTCTATAGACCAGTTAAAGAAAAGGGAGTTAATCTATTGACAACAGCTAAAAGCAAAGCTAACTGGTTTGGCTCAGTGGAGAGTGTTGGCTTGTGGACTAAAGGGTCCTGGGTTCAATTCCTGTCAAGGGCATGTGTCTGGGTTGCTGGCTTGACCTCCAGTAGGGGGTGTGCCGGAGGCAGCTGATCAATGATTTTCTCTCATCATTGATGTTTCCATCTCTCGCTTCCTCTCCCTTTCTGAAATCAATAAAAATATATTAAAGATAAAAAATAAGAGCAAAGCTAAGAATTCCTCTCTCCTTTGAGGAAATAATTACTAGTCCACTGAACATTTGAAGAAATGGCATATATACATAAACTAACTTAAAAGCTTGTTGCAACCAATAAATTTGAAGAATAAACAGTTGATAAGCACTTAGAGTAGAAATACCTGATGAAAAGTTTGCTTTGACAACAACTTTGCAAAACTCATAATCAGATAAGAAGTTGTAAAACATGTGAGACTTTGCTAAAGTCAAAGATTTCATAAAGTCATCTTATAACTTAATAATTACAAAAGGAAATTAACTTATTTATGCTAAAGTAAATGTAAATATTATGATCATTATTTTTCTGGCACAATTATGATTTCGGTACCATTTCTTCTATAAAAAACACCTATCTGTACCCACCTATACCCGTTCTGTTAACTGCCACCTCAAGCATCCTCTAACATTTTTCTAGATCACTATACTAAAAATATTATTCGTACAATATCTCAAAATTGCATTAATATTGGAACTGCAACTCAATCAAACGTACCCCTCCAATTTTCAAAAGAAAACTCGAATCCTCGAGTTATGGGTAAGGGGAAGATCCGGTGGGCTCCTGGACTGCAGTGATGTCACATATAGTTTTATGTACCCTTTTAACCCAGACACACCTGCACTGACCATATTTTTACCCTGTGGCAAATACATGTGTCAACTCCAGCTGTCAAAGTGGGATCGACCCGCTCATACTGAGTATCTGTGCAACCTCAGGGTCCCAATTTTTGTTTCAAGTCTAATGTTTTAATTTCAAGGCAATGCATTAAGTCTTTTTAAGATCCGAACGTCTCTCGTATTTAATATAAACTTAAATTTTAAAAAGAAGTACAAAGAAAAAAAAAAAGAAGCGTACTGTTAGAAGAAATCCAAATGGTATCTATGTTCAGAATCACTCCTTTCACTATACACTCGTAGTTTCCCAACCTCACTTCCTTTTCGCTGTTTCCCCCAGTCCTTTCGGCAAATCAGTGCTGGACGCCGCCCCTCCCGCCCCAGGTTTCAAAAGGACCCACTGTCCGCAGAGCCCCGCGGCCAAGTCCACCGCCCTCGTCGCCGTCGACGCTGCGGAGGCCACTCGTGAGCACGCCGAAGCCTCAATCACACCCCCGGGGCTCCTTTCCTTTCCTAACTCCATGGCTCTTTTTCGGGCCCTTTGGGCCAGAGGACTTCCCACCCAGAGACCGCTCCCCTTCCAGTCGAACCCGCGCGCTCCCCCGCATCACCAGCACCCCGCTTCGGCCAGCTGTCTCGCCGTCCCCGCCGGCTCCGTCGGTCCGGCCACGCGGTCCTCGGCCCAGGTCCCGCTCCTCCGATCCCTCGCCCTCGCGGCCAAATCCCAGAGCATCTCTCCTCCGTCCCCAAGCCCGCGGGGCCCTGCCATCTCCTCTCACCGCCCGCCTTCAAACCCTCGAGCCCTTGCCCCTCAAGCTGCCTCTCCCTCCGCGTCCCGCTCCCTCTCGCCCCTCAGCCCCTACTTGCCCCTCCGCGCCGGCCATCGTCATCCCCCTCGGGCCCTCGGCTCACCACCTCCATTTCCCTCAGGTTCCATTCTAGAGCCACTCCCCGGGCTCCTCAACCGTCTCCCGGGGCCCCTCGGATCCCTGACCTCGGCAGCCCCCCGGCTTCAGCCCCGACACCCCGATCGCCCCTGGCGGCAGGTGCCCCCCAACTCCCCTCGCTTCAGCCTCAGCCGCCGCTCACCTCTGTGGTCCGAGTCGGGCTGCCCGGACCCACCTCCGAGTCGGCGTCCGAGCCGCCGTCGGAGTCCGGGGCCCTCCGAGCCTCGCCGGAGTGGAGCGCCCCGAGCGGCGGGGGCGGAGCCCGGGGAGGGGACCCGGAGTGGAGGCGAGAGCGGTGACGGCTGCGCGCAGGCATTGCTCCTGCCCAGGTCTCCGCGGCTCGGGCAACTGCTCTTAAGCCCAACCGGAACTGCTTCAGGAGGCGGGGCCCCGCTGACGGGAGGCGGAGCCCCAAGGTGGGGGCGGGGCCAAAACCGGAAGAGGCGCGGGGCTCAAGATGCAAGAGAGAACCTCGCAAGAAAACCCAGGAGCGCATGCGTCAGGCCCAAAGCGAGAAGATAAGGCCAAAGATCAGGCCGGTGAAGATGGGGAGGGGCCGAGAGGATGGGTAAATGGGGTTTGAGGACGAGGGGAAATTACCCTCATGCCTCTAGACCAGCGGTTCTCAACCTGTGGGTCGCGACCCCTTTGAGGGTTGACCGACCCTTTCACAGGGGTTGCCTAAGACCATCGGAAAACACATATATAATTACATATTGTTTTTGTGATTAATCACTATGCTTTAATTTTGTTCAATTTGTAACAATGAAAATACATCCTGCATATCAGACATTTACATTACGATTCATAACAGGAGCAAAATTACAGTTATGAAGTAGCAACAAAAATAATTTTATGGCTGGGGGTCACCACAACATGAGGAACTGTATTAAAGGGTCGCGGCATTAGGAAGGTTGAGAGCCACTGCTCTAGAGGGAGCCAGCTCCTCTCCAAGAGCCAACACATGATGATCCTTGTTACCATTTATTGCCCCTTTACTCTCTGACAGGGATGGCAAATGCCATATAAATATCTCACTTAATCCTTGTGCCAACTCTACACGGCCAAGAAACTTGTCTGAATTATTGCAGTTACTATGTGCCAAAGCCAGTATTCCTATTCAAATCTGTCTAACTTTAGACCCCATGCTCTTCTCCGCTATACTACCCTGCCCTGTGGGAACTCCCTGGGCTCCTCAACCGTCTCCCGGGGCCCCTCCAGATCCCTGTCCTCGGCAGCCCCCAGCTTCAGCCCTGCTTAGCACTGGCATCAACCAAGTCCAAAACCATCTGTGACCTGGGCTCCAGCCCCTCCCTGGCCTTGCTTTCCCAACCAGTGCAAGACAGACTTCAGTGCTCTGATGGGGGTGGGGACAGGTTCTGGGGTGGATATGCTTATGTGGGATGTCCTGGTGTGGACTTTACCCTCAAGCTGGCCTCAAGGCCAGGACAGCAGGGAGGCTTCCCACTGCAGCTGGTGCTTCCCCTGCCCCATCAGGACCTTCATGAAGTCATCTGAGAGCCAGCAAGACATCTCGTCTCTTTTGCCAATAACTAGCTCTGGCAGAAGGACAGATACAGATCTTTTTCAGTTTCTGTGGTAGAGACAAAAGCCCTTATAATTAGAGGACTCTCCCTCCCAACTCAAAAGATGTTTCTGATGACAGGCCCTTAGGCTCTAGGGCAACATTCACATCCCTTCTTTCTTCCCCTTTGACATACATGGCCCGTTTCAGCCTTCTCTTTTGATAAATCAGCCATCTGCATGACAAAACCACTGTTCAAACCTTCACTCGTGAACCCTGTGGGTACCCTTCAGATGAGGTCTTCCATGCCTACTCTCCATAGTTCTCTGACTCAGCAACTCAGGAAACGTCTTCTGAGTCCTAGAATCTGGAGACTCATCCAACAGCCATACAGTTCTGACCCAGACTGCAGAGCTTTTTCTATCGTTGATCCTTAGAGTCAACCATCTCCTCTCCACTCTGGATCTCTACTTTAACTCAGTCCTCAGAATGGAGTAGCCTTTTCGAGCTTCTTAACCTGTCCAAAAATGTTTCTTAAGCATATGTTATGTGTTAGAAACAGAACATCCTTTGTTTCATTAAATCTTCACAATTCTTTTTTTAAAAAATATATTTTATTGATTTTTTTACAGACAGGAAGAGAGAGGGATAGAGAGTTAGAACCTTGATGAGAGAGAAACATCAATCCAGCTGCCTCCTGCACACTTCCTACTGGGGATGTGTCCACAACCAAGGTATATGCCCTTGACCAGCATCGAACCTGGGACCCTTCAGTCCGCAGGCCAATGCTCTATCCACTGAGCCAAACCAGTTAGGGCTCTTTTTTTTTTTTTTTTTAAATTCTTACCGAGGATATTTTTTTCATTGATCTTTAGAGAGAGAGTGGAAGAGAGAAGGAAAGACAGAGAGAATCATCAATGTGAGAGAAACAGATCGATTGGTTGCCTCCTGCAGGAGCCCTGACCAGGGCCCAGTCTGGGGAGGAGCCTGCAACCAAGGTACATGTCCTTGTGCCCTTGACCAGAATCAAACCTGGGACCCTTCAGTTCACAGGCCAACACTCTATCCTCTGAGCCAAACCAGCTAAGGCAAATCTTCACAATTCTTTGAGGTAGGTGCCATTATCCTTACTTTGCGGATGAAGAAACGGAGGTGCAGAGATAAAGTGGTTTGCAGAGGTATGTCTGATTCCATGTGGTCAATGGAGTTGGGGGTTGGCGGGGGTGACTTGGAGAAGGAAATGTCCTGTTCCCTCTGGAGGCCCCGGTGACTTGCTGAGTCACTTCTTTCTGTCCCACCTGTCCCTGCCAATCTCCGGCCGGAGAAATGACCCTGGAGAGGCAGAGAGGAGTGACTGCAGAGACAGGGGAGCGGGTGGGCTGGCCCATGGCTGAGGCCCCGCTCCCAGAGCTGTGGGGAGATACCGGAGCCACGCCTAGCCCCAGCGTTGTGGAACTGGAAGAGCTCCTGCAGGCGGGGAAAATTTCTTCTTGCAACCGGGCAGATGAAGTTTGGCCCAACCTTTACATAGGAGATGCGTGAGTAGTAGCTGGTCTAAGGGCTGTAGGGGTGGGAACAAGAACAGACAGTTCCTGGGCTCTTTACCAGAGACAGGAGCGGGATGGGAACACGGAGACAGCTCTGCACTGAGCATTCTAGGCCCGGGCACTTTCTCCAGAAGTCCTGTGTGCTGGGGACAGTGCAGTGATCAGATGCGGCCACCAGGGGGAGTGGGGACTTTGCCTGCCGGAAAGAGGGGAGCTCCCAGAAATTCCTGGAGTCTGCTGACATATTCAGGAAAATGGGGGAGTTTTGGGGGCAGAGGCCTGGGGAATGGTGATGTGGGGTATGAAATGGATTGGACAGAGAGCTTCCCTTCCTGGTCCCAGCCTCTCTCCTGGGTCACAGTGGGCGAGGAAGCCTGACTAAAGGTGAATCAGGAAAGTTGTCACCTCTAAACATTTGCAGAGTAGAGGCAGGTATGAGGTAGTGGCCAGCAGAGGCAGGAAGCGCGTGGGAAGGCATGGGGCAGGAAGGAAGGGCGGGGCAGCTAGGTCCCAGGGGTGAGGCAATCCTCTCCTTTCTGTCCCAGCGCATGGCCTCAGGAAGCAAAGAGGGGCTACAGATAACTTCCTATCCCACCAGCTCTCCCACCAAAAGCTCTGAGGGTGGCCCTGGGAGCTGTGGATCCAGCTCTAGCTTGCTGGGTTCCTTCCACCTTCCTTTGGACCCTAATGGCTCCATCCCTCTGAAGTAGAGGGCCTGACATAGGGGGCTCCCTCCTGGACCCCATGGCTCAGCCAGCCTCCAGCCCCCTTCCTTCGCTCCCCAGGGCCACAGCCAATAACCGCTTCGAGCTCTGGAAGCTGGGCATCACCCACGTGCTGAACGCCGCCCATGGAGGCCTCTACTGTCAGGGCGGCCCTGACTTCTACGGCAGCAGCGTGAGCTATCTGGGGGTGCCAGCCCACGACCTCCCCGATTTCGACATCAGTGCCTACTTCTCCTCTGCAGCTGACTTCATTCACCGCGGCCTCAGCACACCTGGGGGTAGGACTTGGGGTCTGATCTCAGATCCGTCCTGTCCAGTCCTGGGGGGATGTCCAGTTTCCCTTCAAACATCAGTGCCCTCCCATCCCTCATTTTTATTTCAAACAATTTTTTTTTTCTAAACTGTAAGAGAAGGTTTATCTAGAAAGTCACAGAGGTAGAAATGAGCCATGGAAGAAATGGGCTCAGGAAACAAGCCACAGAGGCCAGAGAAGGGCCCTGGGAGCCCAGGGAAAGGAGGGAGTAAGGAAAAGGCACCCGGAGGAAAGGGAGGAGGAGGCGCTGTGCTCGCCACAGAGAGCCGCACTGGGTCCTGCCGGAGGCCTCAGGGGGGGACCTCAACCACCCTAGTTTTTAAAAAGCCATCAGCTTTTTTTAAAAAAATGTCTGCTCAGTGCTCCAGGGATTTATCCAGTGATTTATGCATAGCTTCACACATGGAGAAACTGAGGCCTAGAATGCCATGGTTAGCAGCAGCCCTGCAAGCCAGGCCTCCCAAACAGCAAAAGCAATTCTTTCTCTGTAGCACGCAGCCTTCAGAAATTGCTGTTCAGTACCTAGATGTCTGGTTTATGCCACAAAGTATTTTCAAATGGAAAAAAAAACAAAAAAAAAAAACTTCTAGCACCCAGGGGACAACAAGGGCCCCGGGGGAAGCTGGGCCCCTATGCTGTGTTTGTCCTGGGTGAGCGCTCTGGCCTTTGCCACTGGCACCTGGGCGAGCCAGCATCCCTCTCTGGACTTCAGTTTCTCAACCGCGAGATGGGAGAGACAAGACTATGCCTCACAGCACTTCTTAATATTCAGAACACTTTGACATTCATTTGTTCTCCATCCATCCACTTGCCAGCTACTTACTGTCTTCTCTGTGCCAGGCACTGAGCTAGATGCTGGGAATTCAGGCTTAGACAAGGCAGGGTGCCTGCCCTCGCGGACCTTGTCATTATGTTTGGAGGGGAGACAGTCACAGCGTAAAGTGCTCCGCACAGGAGTGGGGAAATGTGAAGAGCTGAGGGAGCGCAGGGCAGGGGTGCTCAGCGCAGAGGAGCAGGCAGGGTGACTCCCCCCTGCAGCAGTAGTCACTGGGCCACGTGCAAAAAGGATGAGCTGCTCCATGATTCAGGGGCCCCCATGAGTGGTCGGGAATGCCTATGCAAAGAAGCTGAACCCTGACAGATGAGTAGTAGATGTTAGTCAGTCCGAGAGCAGGGGGAAAGGGTTACAAGGAGTTGGAAAAGCATGTGCTAAGGCTGGA
Source organism: Myotis yumanensis (assembly GCF_028538775.1). Lineage (NCBI taxonomy): Eukaryota > Metazoa > Chordata > Mammalia > Chiroptera > Vespertilionidae > Myotis > Myotis yumanensis. The sequence continues at coordinate 45,531,535 of NW_027223764.1, read as the reverse complement.
GGCCAGAGACCATGACAGCTTCGAGGAGCCGGAAGTTACGCGGCACAGCTAGAGCTGAAGGTTGGGGTGGGACAGCCTGAGATGAGGCTGCAGGATCATCTGGGGCCAGTTCATGGAGGGTCTTATGAGCTGTGACTTATAAGACTTTGGGCCCCAGCCCAAGGGGTCCACTTTGACCGTCGTCCCACCAAACGTAATGACAAGTTCCATGAGGCTAAGTAGGAGCTGGTCTACGCATCTGACAGATGGAGACACTGAGGTCCCTAAATGTTGAATGACTTGGCCAGGGCTTGTCACAGAGTACACCCAAGGCTGGGCGGGGAGAGGAACTTGGGCCCCCACCCCAGCCCCTGGGTGGGCCTGCTGGTGGGAAAGGGTCTTCTTTCACCAGGATGTCTCCCTCAGCCAAGGTCCTGGTGCACTGCGTGGTAGGCGTGAGCCGCTCCGCCACTCTGGTCCTGGCCTACCTCATGCTGCGCCAGCAGATGTCCCTGCGCCAGGCAGTGATCACCGTGAGGCAGCACCGATGGGTCTTCCCGAACCGAGGCTTCCTCCACCAGCTCTGCCAGCTGGACCAGAAGCTGCGGGGTGCAGGCCGGAGCTGAGGGGCCAGGTGAGGGCTGGGCAGGGGGAGGGAACAAGGGGGCAAGGCTGGGTGCAGTTAGAAGTGAGAGGCCCATTGAGAGCTGGGCAGGGAACAGGAAGGGGGAGGCCAATGAGGGCTGGAAGTGAAAGGTCAGGGGAGGGTGGGTGGGGGACATGGGAGGGGACAGTGAGAGTAGTTGTTAGGGCTGACTGGCTGGAACTGAGGATGGAAGGGGGCTTGGCCTGTTCTCCAACCTGCTGGGCTCCCCTCACCAACCCAAGGCCTTATCAGGGCCCAGCCAAGATAAGCCTCCAGGGTGGACCTCTCTCTCCCAGCCTACCCAGGTTCTTCAGACCCCAGAGAGGATGGAAAGACTAGGAAAGAAAGGGTTGGAAACCTTAAAATGGAAGAGGTGAGGTCTTCCTACCTGGTCTTGATGCTGACCTGCCTTGCCTCCTTGGCCAAAAGCCTGTGGGGGCTCTCTTACCCCCAGCCCCCCACCAGTCCTAGAACCATGGTCTGTCTGAATCTTCCCACAGCTTCAGCTCTGGGGGAAAGTGCGGCTGCAGCTATTGCTTAAATTTAGTGAATTCTCATATCAGCCCAGACTCACCGTCCCAACGTGGGGAAGGAGAACAGGTACTGCCGCCAGCCACGATCTCACACAGCCCTGCTGCTGTGAAGCTCTCCTGTCATCATGCCAATCCATCCTCTCCTTCGACCCAGCACCCCACGCCCTACCTGCCCCCCCACCCCCACCCAATCTGATCTCAGATCAATAGAAGGACTCTCCCTACCCTCCCTCCTCTCTGGTTCTGGGACTCCTGTAGGACATAAAGGTCTTACTGAAGTCTATTCAGACTCCTTCCTGCTTCCATGTACCTGCCTCCTGTTCTGTGTTCAGCGCATTTGGAGCAATAGCACAAGGGGAACAGATCCCTAACACCTCCCTCCGCAAGCCCCTCCCCTCCTGCTGGAGGCCCGCGTCCCCAGCTGCCTAGTGGACAGAGTCGGCTACCCCAGCAACACGCTGCCTCCATTTCTCTGGCATCAGCCCTGGGTTTTCCTCCAGCTCACTGGGAGGAGGCCAGGGTGTCTCTTCCTGGGTGCTACCAGGATTGTGAGGGAGCTGCAGAGTAAGCAGCTCTTCCCCACTGCCCTTCTCCCACCAGGCCCAGGCTGGGTCTGTCCCCAGCTGGTCCCAGCAGCCCGCCTTCCCCACATTGCATCTCCCGTGAGTGCCATCAGCTGGGGGGTTAGGCCTCCAGAGCTGCTGTCCACTCCCTGAGCCTGCCTCTAGCTCCTGCTAGCCAGCTCCTTCCCTCAGCTCTCCTCAACCTTGACTTTGGCTGTGCGGCACCACCCACTGGCTCACAGGAGCTGCCAGTGGGGGTGGGTGGCTGGCCTAGGCTCTCCTGATAGTTGGAAGAGCAACAGCTTTCTCCTCCTGCCAAGAGCACGGCCTGAATCCTTCCCCGGCCCCGACTCAGAAGAGCTGTCTTGGTCTTTGGATGCATAGCCAGCTCAACCAAGTGGCGGGGAGGGTGGCACATTAGCAATTTGACCCCTTCACACATGCTGTCAGGAGGGTGAGCATCTTGGGGATGGGGATTAGGGCAGGACGGAGGGCTAGGTTTGGAATTTGGGGGTGAGTGTATTGGGAGGAAATGAGGGTTGTAGCTGAAGTTGGGCCTACGCTGGGGGCTAAGCTGAGTGGGAAGCTGTTGTGGTGAGCTCTGCGGGCACAGGGAGCCAAGAGGAGGACCAGGATTCGTGCTCCCACCCTGCTCTTTCCTCTAAACAGGCTTCAGGAGCCTGGCAGAGCAGCAGGTCTCTGATCATGCCCAGTCACCCCACTTCCTAGGCCTGAGGCTCTCAAATACCCTGACCCAAACCCTCAGCATTTTCCCATCAGGCAGCTGGCTTGGGGGGAGTCACCTGAGCTACAGCATTGCACAGTTCCTGGGGGTGCATCCCCCAAATAGTCTGTGCAACTGGAGCCCCCGGGTGTTGTGGGTGTGCAGCCCGTGCAGCCGTACCCCACAGCCCTGGGGCTGGGCACGCTGCAAAATGAGGGGCTGTGAGCCCTGGGCCCCAAACCTGCCTCCTCATCTCTTCCAGCACCGGTGCCCTCTTGGCCTTACCCAGGGGGTTCAAAGCAGGAGCAGGTTTGGGTGGCAGCTCCTCTCCCGACCCAATGATGTGGCCCCAGCCAATCTGGCCTTGGCTTACCTGCCTGTAACATGGAGCTCATTCTCCCCCAGAGCTGGTCCTTGCTCCCTGCCATGGGGCTCTGCCACTTTGCCACCCTGGCACTGGCCCTGCTGGCGCTGCTGGCGGCTCTGGCCCAGGTGGACACCCGGAAGATGATCAGAGCCCAGTGCGGGGTCCGGCCTACAGCCTGCTACTCCTTCCGCTTCCTCAGGCTGCCTGCACTTTCTCTCAGCCACTGTCTTCAGCCCCCACAGGTGGGAATGGGCCCTGGGGGGTGAGGGAAGGATGGGAGGAGATCTGAGGAGATCCACCAGCTCTCCCTGGGCTCAGGGAGCCCCAGCAGGGGCTGGGCCTTATTCCCTGGAGCTCAGACTTCAGAGACCCTGCAGGTGTGGCTGGGGGTGCACAGGTGTGTGCGCATGGTACCTGAGAGTGAGTGGGAAGAGCACTGAGGTTTGGGTATATGAGGAGGGTCTCTGGAGAGCAGGGGGGGTTCTTAATAGGCCCGAATCCAAGGTCTCAAGCTGATCACAGTTACCCTTAGGAGGCGCCTTAAGGACCATTTCCCTGGCCACACGGAAGTGGGACCTGGGTCAGAATGCCTCTGGGGGAAGGAGGAACTTGGCAGAGGGCAGAGGGGCTTCTGGACAGAGCTTCTGACAGCCCGCCAGGGCATCAGAAGACCTGCTCTGAACCCCGCTGACCCCTTTGTCTGTCTGTCTTCCCGTACTTCCCTCAGCCCGCGTCTTCTAGATCTTAATGTAATCCTTAGCCCCCAACTAAAGGCCCTGGGCCTGGGTCCTGATGTTGGCGATCCCGCTGGTTTGTGTGTGATTGTGGCTGCTCTATTCCCCATCCTCCTCCATAGAGAATCCTTCCAGCTTCAACTTTCTGCCCGTGTTCCACACCCCCCTTGAAGCTTTGAAAATGGCTTATTTGATCTTCCTTCTCCCTGCCCACAACCAACATCCACATCCACTCGTGCCGCAGGCATCCCCCTGCCAGCTGCCTGGCTGGCGTGGCACTGACCATGCCGTGGGGCCAGTGGGGGAGCGGGGAGTGGCAGGAGAAGCCGGAGAGGGGAGCAGCACATCATGCTTTATAATTAAACTCAAATCAAAAATAGAAACAGCAGCAAGTGCGCAGAGACAAGCGGCTGGAAGTCAGCAGCACAACGTGCCTGTCAGACAAGACCAGAGCCCGGGCCAGATCGCCCTGCAGGTGGGTGAGTGCCCCTCCTTCAGGGGGTGCACAGAGCTTGCTGGGTAGTGAGGGCCGGGGCACCTGGGCCTGCGTGTATTGTGGCGGGGGTGAGGGGGACTGGGTTAGATTGGGGGATGGACGGGTCACATAAAGGCACAGACAAAGCATAGCAGAGTCAGAAAGACCTGCGCTTGAATCCTGGCTCCCATGCTGTTGGCTGTGTGACCTTGGGTAAATCGCTTAATCTCTCCGAGTCTCGGTTTCCTTCCCTGTAAAATGGGGGTCGTGATATTACCTGCCTCCTAGGGTACTGTGAGGGTTCAATGAGAACATGTGAACACTTAGCTCTGGCTGGTACCTAGTGCATCCTTAGTGAGAGGTGAATGTAACAGTAATCATCGCGACAGAGAAAGACATCAGGAAACACAGAGATAAAGACCACGCCTCACTGACCCGTGGGAAAGTCACCCTCTGCCCGGGATATGGCTCAGGCTTGAATAGGTAACGGTGATAATAGCGGTGATAACAACAGTAAGATGTCCCGTTTGTTGGGCATCTACCATGAGGCAGAGCCTGTGGGACGTGCCTTCCATTTATTACCCTGTGGGGTCCTCACAGCAGTCCCACTGAGGACACTGGCTCAGAGGCCTGCACACAGATGCCAGCACCAGGCCCAGGTCTGCCTTCCTCCAAGGCCTGCAGGCTGGGGACAAACCCACCGCCCGTGAACGCCTTAGGCTTCCTTCGCCAGCCTCCTCAGAGATCTCCCGCCCCACCTGTCCCCCCCCACCTGTCCTGAGGCCACAGTCTCACCTGGTCTGCCTGTGGGGGAAGGAGGGGCAGAGAGAGTGAGCAGCAGGGGAGAGCAGGGGGATAGCTCCTGGGGCTGTGCGAGGAGGTGGGTGGCAAACAGCTGCTGGGGCGGGGGGGCCTGGCCTGAGGCCACCAGCAGGCAGGGCTGCTGGGAGGCTCTTGGGGAAGGTGGGAGACAGAGGCCACGGGAAAGCAACATAGCGAGGAGGAGAGAGGCAAAGGCAGAAAACAGTGTGTGAACTTGTAATCAACAGTGACACAACAGCAGGCAGAGCTGGTGCCAACAGAGGCATCTGTTGGCTTAGGGGGAGATGCAGGAAGGAGGCCTGGAGTGCACGGGGAGAGCAGCCAAGCCGGCCCTGTCCCTGACGGAGCTGGGCTCTGCGTCACCCTCAGGTGGCCGAGGAGATTGGGAGGAAGTGTTAGGCAAGGTCCCTGGCAGTCCAGGTCCTTGGGTGGCAGAAACCGGGGGAGCTGCTGCAGCCACCAAGTCCCTGTCCATGGTTGTGCCTGGAGCGTGAAGAATGTGTCACTGGGCAAGGGGCTGCCCACAGTGAGCTGCCAGTGGGTTTGTCCCCAGCCTGGAGGAGGGCAGACGTGGGCAGTGTTCCTAGGCCTGGTGCTTGCATCTGTGTGCACATCTCTGAGCCAGTGTCCTCAGTGGGGCTGCTGCAAGCTAACACATGGGAGGCAGTTCCCACAGGGGCTGGGCCTGCCTCCGCTGGCAAAGTGAGATGGGTAGACAGGTGGGGGATCCATCCATGAGCATCAGGAGGGAGGCCCTAGCTGGGGTCTGACGAGGAGTACCCCTTAGTCCAAGGGAAAGGTGCCATTCTCGAGACCTGGGCCTAGGTCCCCTAGGAGGCCGAGGCGGGGCTGTGCCTGTGGAACCCAAGATCCTTGTTCCCTCTGCTGTCTCCTCCTCTGCCCAGGAGCCTCTGGAGAAGCAGGGTCCAGCTTTCTCAACCGAAGGAAGCCTGGCTGCCTACTCCCAGACACAGCTGGGCTGCGAGGCACACATTGGCCACTGGGGGGCAGCCTTACCCCACGCCAAGCTCAGAGGCCTGAGCCCGCGCCTGCCTGACTTCCCCTAGCCCCATCTGCCTTGCCTGGGGCTCAAGCACCAGCTGGCAGCTCCAGACCAGTGTGGCTTTTGGATGATTCTGGAGCCCGGGGGCTTACCCCATCCTAACACACTACCCCACTCTCTACCCTGTGGTTGCTGCACACCCAGCCACTCCTCTCATTCTCAGGTCAGACCCCTACAGACCCCGCAGTCAGGCAACACCAGGCTACTTAACATGGGAGGAGAAATGTGGACAAGACTGAAAGAGATGCCCAGCATGGAGAAGGCCTGGGGTTTGGAGGGACTGTGCTCCCTGCTACAGGGTCCTAGGTCTGCTCTCAGACCCCCCCACCCCCCCCCTCTACCCCCCACCCCCCCCACCCCGTGGGCTCCAAGAGGAGGGCCTGGAATTCTAGCCGCTTCACAACATTTGTGTTCTGGGCGGAACCTGCCCCAGCCCCATTCCGCTCATGTGCTTAGCTCTGTCCTTGCCCTCACTCCCCCATTCCCGGCCCTAGACCATGCCCTAGGTAGGTGGCAGGCCACTCAGCCTGCCCTGAGAGGTCACAGTGGGGGATGAAGGGGAAAGCCGGGTCTTCCCTTCCGCCCTGCCCACCGACTGCCCGCTGGGTGAGCTTGGCCAAGCCAGTGGCCTCCTGGGTGCCTATTTCTCTCTCTGGTCCTAGCACCGCCTGCCAAAGAGAAAAGATGTTTTTTCCAGTTTGTACCTTCCCTAGTTACTGGTTGAGAGGACCAGGGTCAGTTAGCCAAGAGAGGCACTCCTTCCCAGGACGACACCAGACCCATGTTCTGGTGCCACTGACCACTCAGCTCAGCAGGGGCCCGGACCCCCCCAGCCAGCCGATGCCTGAGACAACTCACCCCAACTGGGTGAGGCCTGACCCGCAGCGCTGGCCCGAGTCATCGGGGTAAGGAGGCAAGTCCCAGGACTTACAGGCACAGGCGTACCCGCAGCACCGGGCTCCCTGTAGAGTTGAATGGGCTGTTGACCACTCTCTGGAGTCCCCAAAGGCAGTAACTGGAAGACTTGGGGACTGAACTGCGGGGTCAGAGAACTGGATTGAAACCACAGCCTCGCTACACATCAGCCCTATGGCTGTGGGTGGCACTTACAATTTTTCTCTCTGACCTTCAGCTTTCTCCCAAGTAAAATAGGGACCTACCCCAGTGAGGTCCCAGGGCCCTGAGAGGCATTAGCTCATTCCGTATGGAAATGCAACAGATGTCCTTCATAGCCCAGGCCCCTCACTCCAGAGATGAACTCTGCTCTCCAAGCACCTGAACATGGAGATCAGCCCTGGAGGTAGCAGAGGAGGGGGCTGAGATGAGCTGCCCAGGCTGAGGGGGCCACAGCCATCCGAGGCCTCCATCCCTACAAAGTCCCAAGTGACCAGCGACTTAAGGGGTCGGATCTGCACGGGCTCATCACCACAAACAGGGAGCCCCAAGGACCCCTTGGCCAAAGTTTCTGGCCTCAAGGGCCTCTGGAGAGGGTGGGAGAGAGGGTAGCAAGAGGTTTGATTCCCTCGTTCCTGGGGAAATGGTCTCGGCCTCAGCCCAGCTGAGTTGGTTAGTAACCTCACGTGAACTAGCTGAAGCCCTTCCCGCACCATCCCAGTACCACCTGGGCCTCCGGGCCAGCCGGACCCACCTTCTGGGAGCTTGCCTCTAGCCACCGCGGTGTCCACCCTGTTCCAGGATGGATTCCCTGCAGAAGCAGGACCTCCGGAGACCCAAGATCCACGGGACAGTCTCTGTGTCGCCCTACCAGCCGCCCACGCTGTCCTCACTGCAGCGCTTGCTGTGGGTCCGTCGGGCCACCATGCTGAGCCACATCGACGAGGTCTGGCCCAACCTCTTCCTGGGAGATGCGTAAGTCCGACCCACGTGGGAGAGTGGGGAGAAGAAGGGGAGCCTCTCCCAGAGCCCTCCAGGGACCTCCCATCATCTCTTTCCACATGTTTCTTCCCTTTTATAGAAATTACTTTTTTAATTGTGGAAGTAGAACACTCATAAGAAAAGTGCATAGAGTGCATATGAACAGTTTCACCAGCCAGGTCAAGAAATAGGCATTAGTTGTGCCTCAGAAATACCTTCTGAACCCTTCTGTTTCCCTGTGGACAATCACTAAGTGTTGAAATAATTATTTCCTTGCTTTTATTTATACTTTTACCGTTCATATACCTAACTATATAATTAGTGTAGCCTATCTTTTAAAGTTAGATGAATAGAATCATATTGTGTGTGTTTTGTGCGTGACACAATTTGTGCAAAATTGTAAGATTCACCCATGTTATTATGTATAGTTCATTTTTTCATTGCTGTAAAAATATTTGATTGTACAAATACCACATAGTTTATCCATTTTATTGTATACAAACACTTGAGTTGTTCCCACTTGTTGGCTACTATGAATAGTGATCCTAGAAACATTCTGGTACATGTGTCCTGGTAACACACACGAGTTACATAAGGTACATAGGGAGAGTAGAACTCAGTCATTGTTTCTCATTTTTTTCCTTAAAATTTAAACATATGGACCAATATATGTGGATTTTAGAAAATTTCCTTAATATTTAGAGAATAGGATTCTTGTTAACAATATGGCAAATATGCTATCCTCCCTACAGATAACCAGTAGTAAAATCCTTGTTGACCTTTAAAAACTGCATATACACACACACACACACACACACATACATGCTTTTTCACATTTCTTTTTTATTTCTACAGCAAATGGTATCACTTTATAATCCTGTTTTGTAATCTGCTTTATACTGAAAGCTTTTTTAATGGAACCGTACTACATATTTTTAAAACCTTCTTAAACAACGTTCTGTTTTGTATTGTGCATTTTCCGTAGGTTCTCAATATAGCATGAGCACTTTTCTTTTTTTAATTACATTTATTGGGGTGGTGTTGGTGAATGAACACCCTTCCTGTTCACCCGTATCTACTCTATTTCAGTGGTTGCATAGTATGTCATTTACCTTACACACTCAGCCACCTATTAGAGGATATTTAGTGATTTCCCCCCAGATTCTTTCTTAAGTTCCTAGAAGGAGACTTTCTGGACAAAGTATGTGAACATTTTTTTTAAAAAAATATTTTTTATTGATTTCAAAGAAGAAGGGAGAGGGAGAGAGAGAGAGAGAGAGAGAGAAATATCAATGATGAGAGGGAATTATTGCCTGGCTGCCTCGTGCACACCCCACACTGGGGATCGAGCCTACAACCCAGACACGTGTCCTGACCAGGAATCAAACCGTGACCTTCTGGTTCATAGGTCAACGCCCAACCACTGAGCCACATCGGCTGGGCAAAGGCTCTTGATGCCTGTGGCCAAAATGCTCTCCAGAAAAGTTGGTCCGAGTGAAGGGAGTCTTGAACTCTAACTAGAGGAGGCCCTTCACCCGGGACCAGTTTGCTGTTCCCACCTCTTCCCCTGATGGCAGTGGCAGAGGAGGGAAGGGGACAGTCCAGCCAGAACTGACCCCCCAAGGGAGACCTGCCCCCACCTCCCAATTCCCAGCCTCCCCTGTGCCCTCCCTCCAGGTACGCAGCCCGGGACAAGAGCAAGCTGGCCCAGCTGGGCATCACCCATGTTGTGAATGTTGCCGCGGGCAAGTTTCAAGTGGACACAGGTGCCAAGTTCTATCACGGAATGCCCTTGGAGTACTATGGCATCGAGGCTGATGACAACCCCTTCTTTGACCTCAGTGTCCACTTCATGCCTGTTGCCCGATACATCCGAACCGCCCTCAGTGTTCCCCAAGGTGGGCTCCGGGGAAGGAGGAGGTGGGGGGAGGTGGGGTGGGTGAGAGCCGGGGCTGTCCATTTCCCAGCGGCACTGATAGGGAGTGTGTCCTGAGCCCCAAACCTCTCCAGCACCCTCCCACCCATGGTGCAAATAGCTACTACCATTTAGTGAGCGTGCCCTCAGAGACTCCCTGGCCACCAACAATCACAGACAGAACTAAGGTCGGTGTGGTCATCGGTATAACTATATCCCTCCGTGAGAGAGCAGGTGGGGTTAGCAGGCACGGGACCTAGCAAAGGCTCTTGAGCAGTCGCTTCTAAAGTGAAGCCTTGGCATAGGGCTGCAGGGACGGGGAGAGGGCAGAACTGGAGGAAAGAGAGACACAAACCCAGGGGACTCCCACAGTACCCTCCTCTCGCACTCCCCACCAACTCCCCAGGGTTTCAAGGAGGCCAGAGGAAGCACCTTGAGCCAGGAGAAGGGAATCCCAGCTGCTAACCTTAGCTCCTCCGCTAACTTACTGTGTGACCTTGAGCCGGTTCCTTTCCCTCTCTGGGCCTCATTTGCCCCACCTGACACCGGACACAGTGTCAGTACGCTAGGATACTGTGACAGGTGGGCTGAAGGAGGGCCAGAAGGACTTCTGAATCCCAAATGGGTGGGTAGTACGAGGGCAGGTAACTGACACTGGGTTGGGTCTCCCTGCAGGCCGCGTGCTGGTACACTGCGCCATGGGGGTGAGCCGCTCCGCCACTGTCGTCCTGGCCTTCCTCATGATCTACGAAAACATGACACTGGTGCAGGCCATCCAGACGGTGCAGACCCACCGTGATATCTGCCCCAACTCGGGCTTCCTCCGGCAGCTCCAGGTTCTGGACAACCAACTGGGGCGGGAGACGGGGCGACTCTGACCTGGTGGACAGCCAGGAGCCCTGACCCTCTGGTTAGCGTGGCCCCACCCACCAGGGGACAGCAGCCTCTGCTGTTTCCAGTGACCTTGAGATGAACATAGCAAGTGGGGCTTAGCGGAGGCAGAGGCAGGGAGAGCTGGTTGGTGCCCTTTTAGCAGGTGGATTTCCCTGACCCAATCCAGAGATTCTTTATGCAAAAGAGTTCAGTCTCTCTCTATAATAAAAGGTTCATCATAATAAAGAGACCTTCTGGTGGTTTGTGGGGCGGTGGCTCACTCCAGGGATGGCCACGCTATTCCAGAAGGCTTGCCGGCTCTGATTCAGTGGCAGGCTAGAGACGGGGTCTGAGGCCCTGTCAAGGCTTCATGAAGAAGGAGGGCAGGTGAGGATCGGTTAGTGATGCCGACCTCGGGTGCAAGAGGAAGGAGCGGAGCACAGGTGCTGAGAGTCAGCTGGCCTTTCTTCATCTTGTCCTCCTCCTAACATCACCAAGAGCGAGGTTGCCTGAGTAAAGACCAAAGTTCGAGGCATCACTGTCTTCACGATGAGGCCCTGGCCAGTGTGGCTCAGTTGGTTGGCGCATCGTCCTGTGCACTGGAAGGTCATGGGTTCGATCCCTAGTCAGGTGCATGGGTGGGGGCAGCTGAACAATGTGTCTCTCTTGCTTGATGTTTCTCTCTGTCTTCCTCCCTCTCTAAATATAAAAAATAAAAACAAACAAAATACCCCCTCCACAACTCACTGTGTGCAAATAGCAGCTCTTGAATCCTGTCAATCTTTTCATTTACACTCTACTTTCAAAATCACAACACCTGGAAAACTGAGGCGCTAAACAGGAGGACAGGGGTTGAGGAGGAGATACCCCAGAAATCCTAGGCAAAGGGTGGTTATATGATGGAGCAAGACATTTAGCTCTGAGTTTCTCTGTACTTGCGCCCTAATAAAACAATACTAAAGCCTGCAGTTTCCTCACCTGTAGGTGGTACAAGGTATTATGAGGATTATAATTGGGCTGCGTTTCCTTCTCCCTCTCTGGTTGCTCCTACTTAGCCCTTGCCTTCTCCAGCTGACTCATAAAGGCCACAGTTTCTTAGGGTTCTGTCCTCTGCCTTATCTCCTCCTCAGTGTCCTTGCCATCCTTGGGGGGGGGGGGAGGCGGGGCTCTTGCTCCCACAGCCTCGGTTCACATCTCTGGGCTGATGACTCCCAGATCCCTGTGGCCAGTCCAGTTCTCTCTTCTGAGCTCAGAGCCTCTGTATCCCATGGCCACCTCCATGTGGATACTGCCCTTGAACTTCAAACTCAGCTGAACTTTCCATCACCCCTCCACCCAGACCACTTCTCCTCTTGGTCTGACAGCTGTTGTTACCCAAGTCAGTGATGGGTGCCACCTGGAATCCTGCCTCTCATCCATCAGCCTATCGACTCCTCCTCCCAGTTACAACTTGGATCTGCTCACTTCACTTCATGTTTGCTGTGGCTACTCCAGTTCAAGCCAAGCTCACCTCTCACCTGGATTCTTACAACAGCCTCTGCCTCCAGCCTGGTCCCCCCAGTCTCCATGTGGCATGCCAACATCTGACCAACATAAAAATCTGACCACATCACTCCTCTGCTTACAGCCCCCGAAGTACAAAGACCTTGACGAAGTATAAAGATGCTTCGTTATCTGGGAAGTTCTCAGACCTCCAGCCATATCTCCTTCAATTCTGTTCTCATACATACCATGTAATTAAGAAACAGTAAACCTACTTGCAGTTCCCAGAATGCACCACACTCTTGGACCTCTGCTAACTTGCACCCGCTCCCAGTTGCATCCCTGAAGGCACCACTCTCCCCACGCTCCACTGCGGTCTCCTCGAGGCTTCAGCTTAGACATCTCTCCTGGGGAGCTCTCCTAGACCCCCCGCCCTGAGAGAAGTGCTGCTCGCGGGCTACCACAATGTCCTTCCACCTCTGATATCTCCTGTCGCTCTGGATTATAATCGCCTGTGCCCTATCCTCCTCTTCCAACTGCGGTCTCTGACCAGGCTTTCCCTGGGCTGGGTGCCCCTCCCCAGGGCTCCCCCTCTCTGGCTATAGCCCTGCCGTAGGTACAGCTGTGTTTCCGTGGACCAGCAGCCACAGGATGGCGCCACTGCCACTCAGCATTCTCTGAAGAGCCACCAGGAGGAGCGGATCCCAGCTGCTCTGGACTGGGCCTTCCTCCAGAGGGAACCTGCTCTCCTCCCAGCTCCACCTGCTGCATCTCATCATTTGGCTACCCTGACACTCTCTTCCCAGTTCACCTTGTCCCCTTGGGCCACCTCTGATTCCCTCTCCCTCCTCCTCACCAAGGCTCTCTGGAGGCTTAAGGGGCTTTCCCCCCTTTTCTGCCATCTGGTCTCTTTCCAGAAGGCAAGTGCTTTTTCTTTGTACAAATCAAAAAAGGTGGCCCCTCTGCGCAAACCAGGCTGAAGCACTCCTGGGCTTGGTCAAGGAAAAGGTCTCTCTTCCAAGCAGACAGAGCTGCAAGTCAGGGTGCTCAACTGAGGGCCTGAGCACAGGCTGTGTTTCAGCCCCCATTCACTCCTGCAATTTATAAACTGTACAAACACAGGCTGCCTGATCTGGGATGTAAGGATGAATACCGCCATTTTACAGATGAACAAACGGAGGCTCAGAGAAGATGAAATGGGACTGAAATACAGCGTCCTGGATCTAGGCTCTCTGGGCTCTGGCCTCAAAGGGCAGGTACTGCCCAGTCAGCTCCTCTGCTCTCCTCCCTGCCGCATTTGGTTGGCCCTGGTCCCAGCTGGCTGTTGGGTGCTCTCTGGGCCTTTTCCAAAGCTGGAAGATGGCAGAAGGGCTGTTGCTGCTGTGCCCAACCAGGCAGAGTCCCTCTCCAGCCGAGGGACTAAAAATAACTCTCAGTTCATCCTCAGGTTGTTGAGGCCATAATTATCCAGAGCAGACAAAGCTAGTCCCCACTTGGCAGCCCAATCTGCCCACCCCAATTCTCTTGGATCCCCCTTGTGCCTGACACCTCAGCCCTTGTTGCTATTTCTTGCTCATGCACTGTCAGCGGGAACCAAAATAGTGGCTCTAAATTAACATCTGGGTCTCTGAGTGTGAGCCACCTGCCTCTGCCGGCTGGGGTAGGATGCCCAGAGGCTGATGCAGAGCCACACCCTGGGGCTTGAGTTTCTGTAGGTCACCTTCTTGGGGCTCTGAGGGTTAGACTTAGTCTAGGGCTCCAGGGGAAAGAAGGAGGGAAGCCCTGAGAGAGCAGGTGGTGAGAGAGCCAAACGTTTTTCAGAACATCCCAGGAAACAGAGGTTGAACTCCTGATGGGTCCCTCCACCAGGAAGCCTACCTGCCTGCTACATTTGCCCCAGAAAGTCTGTGCTGATGCATCGACTTCCCCTCTTTTCTAGAGCAGCCTCATGAAAGGCATGGGGTATTGTCAGGAGCAGGACTTTGGACAAATTACCTTGATTCAAATCCAACCTCTGCCCTCTACCAGGTGTGTGACCTCAGTTAATCTCTCCACACCTCTGTTTCCCCATTTGCAAAATGAGAGTAGTAATAACCAACCTATAGGATTGTTGTAAGAATTAAGTGGGGAAGATAGAAAGTTCTTTGTACAACATGTGGCAAGCTTTCAAAAATGAGATCTGTGATTATTGTCATAGTACATAGTACAGGGGCCTCCTGGCATTGTCTGCTGCTCAGAACACCAGTCTTGGACTAATCGTTGGTAGTTGAATGAATGAATGATAAAAAATTAGCTGACCTAAATGCAACATGGTATTCTGGTTTGGATTCTGGGACAGAAAAAGGACATAAGTAGAAAAACTGGTGCAATCTGAAATAAATCTGTGGTTAGCTAATAGCGTTACACCAATTTTTATTTCTTTGATAACTACACCATGGTTAAGTAAGAAGTTAACATTAGAGAAAGCTGGGTGATGGGTATACAAGAAATGTCTCCACTGACTTTAAAACTCTCTGTAACTAAACATATTTCAAAATAAAACTTCAAAGGAATTACTGACCATTTCTGACTGCTTTGCATATGCCAGGCACTATGCTAAGTGCTTTAGATGCATCATGTCCTTTTTTTCTTTTCTTTTCAGTTTCATCCATAATGCTTTATTTCTTTAGGAAAAAAAACACAAATCAAATATAGCAAAATGTTAAGATTTGATCACATTGAGTTGTGGGAATATGTGTTTATCTTTTTTGTGTGTGGGAATATGCATTTTATCTTTTTAAAAATTATTTTCTAATTTAAAAAATAAAAACAAATTGACTAATTTTTAAAATTAGAAACATCTTGCCTGGCCGGTGTGGCTCTGTGGTGCAGAGAGAGGTTAGAGCAGATAGCAGCTAACTTCAACTGAGAGTTTAGTATGTACCTGTGCACATCAGGGTAGCTAATGGCTCTGATAAACAAAACTTTATTTCTCCCTTACAACACAGGTTGATGGGATGTGGGGGGGATATAAGAGGCCAGATAGATCACTTCTCTTGCAGTTCCATGGCCTAAACTCAGTCCATGGTCACACCTAGCCACAGGGGAGGCTGGGAAATGTAGCCTAGCAGGGTGCCCAGGAAGAAGAGGAAACTGCAAATATTGGTGAGCATAAGCAGGCTTTCCCACAGCAGGTGTTGACATGAGACATAAACAATCATTTCATTCTCATAAGCCATAAGAGGTCATACTATTATTAATATCCCCATCCTACAGATATGAATCAAAACCAAGGCTCACAGAGTTTATTTTTTTAATATATTTGTATTGATTTCAGAGAGGAAGGGAGAGGGGGAGAGAGAGAGAGAGAATCATTGATCAGCTGCCTCCTGCACCCCCCACACTGGGGATCGAGCCCCCAATCCGGGTATGGGCCCTGACCGGGAATTGAACTGTGACATAGGTCGATGCTCAGCACTGGCCAGGCAAGCCTGTGAGCTTAAACACTTCCTGAGCCTTCATTCTGGCTTGACCTTGTTGACTTGCTTACCAGGAGGTTTTGGACAAACGTGGCAGTCAGGAACTTCTGAAGCTTTGTCATAAGATGCCCTGCAGCTTCTGCCTGGGTTTCCTGGGACACTCTCTCTGGAGCCCCGGGCCACTACGCAGGAAGTCTGACTACCCCCGAGCGGCCATGCTAGCGAGGCCTTGGGGAGGCGAGCTGGCTGGCAGTCCCAGCTGAGTCCAGCCTTCCAGCCTCCCTGCCAAGGCACAGACATTGGAGTGACCCCTTTTTTGGATCCTCCAGACTAGCACATCTGCCGGCTGAATCCCGCTGATTGACCGCCGTCAACGCCGCATGGAACAGAAGAACCATCCATGGAGCCTGCCTGCATTAGGCCCCACAAAGTCATGGGATATAAGAAAACACTCCTGTTTTTAAGTCACTAAACTCTGGGGTGGTTTGTTACATATCAATAGGTAACCAGCACAGCAGCAGAGCAGTTCTGATGAAAAGCCCTGGCTTTAACCATAAGTGAGCCGTGGGAGGGATGGGTGAACGAGAAAAGAACAGAGCGGCTGCATCCCTCCACCCCGGGCTGAATGCATGGCGACAAGGTTCCACATCTACAGAGGAATAAAGATGACAGAGGAGCCATGGCCTGTATGGTGATCGAAAGATGGTTAGGGTCCTAAGGGAAATATTGGAGGCAACGGTCTTGAGGTGGGCAGGTTAGAGAAGCTACCGGAAAGGGAACATCCAACTCCTCACTTCCCTCCCAAGCTCTGTCTCAAGCTGCAGCCCCCCTACCTTCCAGGTCAATGGACTTCCGGCCACCAGGAGCCCCCTGTAGGTCTGCTGGCCTTGAGGTCCCAGCCTGGTCTTGACAGCTGCCTCCTCCACTTCCTCCCACATCGGGAGTGGGGAGAGCAGCTGCAGTATGGACTCTGTAGGCACTGGGGTCTTGGGGAACCCTGGTTTGAGGGAAACTCAAAGGGAAATATCCCACCCACCTCTACCTACCCAGGCACTGCCCTCCCTGCCTGCAGGGGGAGCCAGCTACCATTATTCTTTGCTCTTCCCAGTTTATTCCGCCAGATGTATGCATTAATCTTTTCATCCAAGCTTCCTGAGCCATTTGATGTCTGATCAGTCTGGTCCTCTCTCCTTGGGAGCTGCTAGAATTTCCCTTCCTCTGAGAATTCCTGCACCCCAGCTGCTACTTCAGAACTCCATCAGCCCACCTGAGCCCGCCCTCCCTGTTTGCAGCCCTGTACAGGCATCCTGGCTTGGCCTCCTGCAACCTCTGGGCCTACAAAGGGGCTATTGGCATCGACAAGTGGGACCCGGTCAGACTAGCTTTCCAGCCTCCCAGGGCTCCCACTTGGTGCTGTTGACCGCCAGGGCCATCCTGACTTTTGAAGCGGGCAGGGGAGGAGGGTTGCTGATTAAACTGACACGAGAAAATACACACGCAAGTGCAAAAACTGAGGACCAGTTCATTTCCCCAGGATTATGTGTGTGCTTTACAAGGGGCGCTGGGGAAGGCGCTGCTGCACTTGAGTGATGAACTTACAGGCAAGGCCTACTGAGGGGGAACTTGGGGGTGGGGTGAGGGGACCCTCTGGTTCCTCTGAGACCATATCTCACACATGTGATATTCACTCTGTAGCATCCGTGCAAGGTCCCCACCATGCCAGCACTCCTTTCTTAGGAATTCTTGGTGGCACGCACTCTCTACCATATTCTCTGCTGCCCTGCCCAGAGATGGTTGCAACAGGATGGGCACCTGGGTAGACTTCTACTCGCTCCCAATATCCATCCTCCCCTGTTGCTTTGGTAAAGAACCTTTGGCAATGCCCCTAGCTAAGGTAGAACCTCTCCCAACCGCCCTTGCAGGGAAATGTGGCCAAGTGACTATGTTCTATGAGATGCAATTATGTGGAACCTCCGATAAGTCTTTTAACTATATTTTTGTTGATTTCAGAGAGGAAGGGAGGAGAGATAGAAGCATCAATGATAAGAGAGAATCATTGATTGGCTGCCTCCTGCACACCCCACACCGAGAATGGAGCCTACAACCTGGGTATGTGCCCTGACTGGGAATGGAACCGTGACCTCCTGGTTCATAGGTCTATCAGCTGGGCCTCTGATAAGGCTTTTAGAGGGGAAGGGATGTGTCCTTTGATCCCCCTCCATGGTGCGCCCTGGAGTGTGAATGACATTGGCTGAGCTCCCTGCGGGGGCGGGACTGCCTCTGCCTCCACTTTCTTTACAATGAGAGAGAAAGAAATGTCTTCCTTGTTCAAGTCACTATTTTTCAAGTATCTGTTACCTGCAGCCAAATGTGGTCTTAGCTGTTACATTTCCTGCCCCGCAGGTGGCCAGAGGCTGGTGGGCCGTCCCAATGTGAAAGGCTGCCCTTCATTGTGCTATTTTCTGGACAAGATTGCGGACCCAATGAGGTTCTCTGCCTTAGAGAGTTTGAGCGGGAAACAGAGTTGGAGGTAGCAGGATGGATGGGGAGGTGCCCAGAGAGAAGGCAGGAAGCAGGAGCTACAGGCAGAGAAATCTCCCGGTGGAGAAGCACAGGGAGGCAGCGAGCTGGGACGGGAATAGAGAAGAGCCAAGTCCCCGCAGAGCAGAGCCCTGGCCTGAGGAGCAGCCTGCACCTGGGGAGACCCACCTTAGCCTGTTCACTGGCGTCACAGTACATCCTGGGAGACAGTCCCACCCCCCAGGGGGTTCCTTGCTTTCAAGTGTGTTCTTACAAGGAATCTCTGAGGTCACTTGATTGTGAGTTATCTTTTGGCACCTGGAAACCCTCATTTTTCATTTCATGAACTTCAACCAGACCACAGGCATCGCCTGACAAGAATGAGACCCTTGGCAGGACAATGGGCCATGGATTCAGTCTGCCTCAGGGATGGCCACCACACAGAAGGGCTGGCCTGGCCTGCCTTGCTCTCAGTCCAGCCTGTCCCTCCCGAGAAGTAGCAATCTGGCTCTAGCTGAGGAGACCATAACATACGCACTGTCCCCACCACCATGCTGAGCTGCCAGGGTGGGCATGGCGAGGCAGGAAGAACAAGAGCCTTGGACACACAGGGACTCCGGGTTCCATTCGGACTCCCTCCTTTCAGCTGTGTGGGCCTGAGCAGATGGTCAGCTCCTCTGACCCTCACGTTTCTCAAGTGTAAACATGGGAAGGGTCACAGCATTGCCTGTGACTGTTGTGGGAATGGAAATAGAGAAACAGCCTAGTGCCTGGCACATAGTAGGTGCTCAACAAAAGCTCGGGTTTTTTTTTTTCTTTTCTACGGAGACAACCAGGGGCTTGGGAAGGAAGATCTGAGGGGGCGGGGGGGGGGGGGTGTGGGGGGGTGGAACGACTGGCCACACAGACCCCAGGAGAGGCTTGGTCTTTTCCTACAGCTTTTCAGAACAGCAACAGGGCACAAGAGGGCATTCACAAGCAGCCTGTTGCTAAAAGGCCATCATCTGGATCTACTTTCCCATCTTTTTAAATGGATGTGTACGATTTATAAACTTTTGCCAAGCAGTTTTACATACATAAGAGGCTCTGCATTCTATTACAGGTTTTTAAAATATGGCTGTAAACTCACATTAGGATATTAGGCTGTAATGACAAACGCAGCCCTCTTACATAAAACCCGGACTCTCCACACACACTGGAATATTTGTTTAATGAAAAGAGGTTTTACAAGCTCTCCAGACTCCCGGCTCATCTTTATTCTGGTCCTTAATTTCGGGACGAAGAGAGAAAAGTTAAATGTCTCTCTCTCACACACAATAACCTCTTCATTTTTTTTCAATGAAAACTCTGGTGTGGTCTGGCCAAAGTCTATGAACACACACACACACACACACACACAACACACACACACGCCTGAAGCAGGCTTATGAGAGAAATCTGGAATGTCTTGGAGTTTTTTTTTTTTTTCCTTTTCAATTACAGCTCAATAAAAATGTCCTCATAAAAGTTCTAGGTAAGCAATCGCTTTGCCAGCAAATGGGGCGGCCCACATCCCAAGGAGGCCTGCCTGGTGTGATTGGGGGAAGAAGGGCAGGGAGCCAAAGTGGGTTCCTTCACCACCACCCCTGCCCCTGACACAACCCACGTGATGGGTTCCTCTGAGGGACTGGTGGTGGGGACAGCCTCCTTCTTCCCGAAGGCCCTCTAGGTCTGCCCAGCCAAGGGGCCGGCGGGGGCTGAGCCTTGTCGAGGCATAATATTTTGAAAATACGAAATGGCTGTGTTTTTCATTCCTTTTCCTCATAACCAAGTTCCTTAGAAGAAGGGCTGCCAGATAAAATATAGGACAGTGAATTTCAGCTAAGAAACAAATAATTTTGTAGATAAATACGTACCAAACATTTCAGAGAACATACTTACGCTAAAAATGTATGTGTAAACCAGTCAATCCTACCTGCAAGTCATTCTGCCATCATGGCCACAGAAACGGGAAAAGAAGGCCAAATCCAGCAGGAGGAGGCCCAGAGGGCGTCCTGGTAACAAAGGAAAAGGAAGTGGATGGTGGAAGGAGAAGAGCGGATAGAGGGGGGCCGTGGCGGCTAGCAATGAGGTCTAGGGCGGTGACCTCTGTTCTCTAAGATAATGTGGGATAAACCAAAAAGTGCACACATGTGTGTGCATATGCGTGTGCATGTGTGTGTGCGTGTGTATGTGCGTGTGTGTGTGGGGGGGTGCTTTTTACCCATTTGGGCTCTGGAAGGAGGTCATTTTATCCAACATGAGCAGCAGCCAGACTTAATGGGCCCCACAGCGTCAAGGCCCCTCCCCAAGTTGGCTCTTGCAATAAACCCTGATGTACATCATAATCCATCTTGGGCAAGAGAAGAGGATTCTGAGAGCTTGAGCTTTTAACTGGGAAGAGACTAGGATATTCTTATTCAGCAAATGTGTGTGTCCTCAATTCCCAGCAGAGTGGGGAAGGTTAGAAAAGCTAAAGAAAAAGAAAGACATTTTTTTGTACCTCCCAGTGACAAGAATTGTAGCAACAAGAGGGCAGTGACATAGTAATGTTGTTACTTTCCCTCCATTTCCACAATCCTGCCCAGCACGTAGTAGGTGCTGCGCAGGGGCGGGCAGCGTGAGTGAATTTTCCATCCATTCCAAGTCAGATCGACTGCAACAGTAAGGGCCTCTTTGGGTCCTTACCCCCTCCCTGAGACTAACCTCATGGACAGTCTGAGGCCATGTGCACAGGCACCAAAGTGGTGAGTTGCTTAATAACATGTGAGTTGCTTTCCTAACTCAGCCCATCAGTATCTCATGTGGGGAAAAGTTACGTCATCAGGGTCAGAAAGCCTTTGTTAAAACAATAATACTAGTAGTTAGCTGCTAGGGCCTGTGTTAAGCACTTTATGTTATTTCATTTATTCCTGAACGTATAAACCCCTCAAAGTCAAATTCATCACCTACCATCCAAATATATCCAAAATCTGGCCCACTTCTCACACCTGCTGCCACCGTCCTCAGCCAAGCCACCAGCATTTCTTGCCTAGACAACTAGAACAGCCTCCTTTGCGAGTCCCCCAGAGCATACATGCACGGTTCCGTTTACTCCTCACAAAAACTCTACAGGTAGATGCTGGTTTTACTCCCAAGGCACAGAGGAGAGGACAGGCTCAGGGAAGTTAAGAGACCTGTACCAACTCAGAGCTAGGTGGCAGGGTCAGGATTTGAACCCAAGTCCTTATATTTCAAAAGCACCCTCCCTTCACTCCTCTGCTCTCCTGCCTCCCACACACACAACTAATCACCCTGTCAAGCCTCATCAATGTCACTTTGATGCACTAGGAGGCCGTGAAGAGGAAATAGCTATCTATCTGTAAAATAAACAGTCCTGGCAGGAAGACCGAGGTGCTAATAGAGACACAATTGATCCACTTGCTGAGATCACTGACAGGCTGGAGCGGGGCTCAGACAGCATTCAGCCTCCTGGGAAAGGGGGATTTGGAGGGGACCCCTGCCTACAGCCCAGGCCTGGGTCCTGCAGGCCTCTGAGCAGCCAGCAGGAGGCTGGCAGCAGGCATTCCGGGTGTTTTGACAGACAGGGAGATACACAGACGTATCGATTTCAGAGAAACATCCTCCGACCATCGGGCCTTCTCTTCCAACACAATGTCCTCAGTCGCTGGGCTATCACTCGAGAGTGACAGCTCCACCACAGACTAGCCTGGCCAGCTGCCAGCACACTCCCAGGCGGGCCGCGGAAACCGCCAGGGTACCCATGCCCAGGATTTAAGACAGAGGGAGAGAGAAGGTTTGTGGTCATGCAGTGGGCAGGAGAGAGGTCAGGCCTGGGCAGTGGAACAAATGGAACCCCCATCCCAATTCCCATCACCACACTGACTTGTCTCATTGTCAGGGATCCAGACCTGAGCTGTCTGACTTGGGCACTCAGCAAGACCAGGTTTTCCTACCGTCTGAGCGATGGCTGGATCAATTGCATAAGCTGTCTTGTCTCTCCCCTAAGCACTTCCACAGTTCAGATCCTCCCTGTGCTCCAAGGTTAGCAGCAACACAGCCCACCAACGCTCACGAATTCAGACGCCGTTACCTTTTGTTTGAGGACACAGAACAAGACAAGGAGAAACACATTCTCTGTGGCCTAAAGGGCGTTAGTCACCAAGGGCGATAGTTATGGGTCACACTCTGCCTGTGCCGAAAGCCAGGTCCCGAGGGGACGAGGCGCCCAGGCATCCCTATTAATTTAAAAATAATAATTTTTAAATTTACACACAGCAAAATTCACTGCTCTTGGTTTTACTGACAAATGTGTGTAACTGTGCGACCACCACCATGACCAACATTCAGAACAATTCCACCAGCTCCCAAAATTCTTACCAGGGTTTGGGATTGTTGGGCTTTTGTTTGTTTTTAGCCACCCTAAGAGGGGTGCAGCAGTCTCTCAAGATTTGCGTGTATGTTTGTGACCTCCACAAAAGAAGCTCAGGGCAGGGGCTCCTGTTTCTAGGGCCTATGGGTGATATTGTCTAGGGCCGTGGTCGGCAAACTGCGGCTCGTGAGCCACATGTGGCTCTTTGGCCCTTTGAGTGTGGCTCTTCCTAAGCCTTAGGAGTACCCTAATTAAGTTAATAACAATGTACCTACCTATATAGTTTAAGTTTAAAAAATTTGGCTCTCAAAAGAAATTTCAATCGTCGTACTGTTGATATTTGGCTCTGTTGACTAATGAGTTTGCCAACCACTGGAGGGGAGTCAATAAATTGCCCTCTTGGATTTGTGACTTATCCAAGAAAATGTCCTCAAAGGCATTTAAAAAATAGTTTTAGTTTTTCAATTACACTTGATATACAATATTATTTTAGTTTTAGGTGTACAACATAGTGATTAGACATTTATATACCTTATGAAGTGATCACCTGGACAAATCTAGTACCCATCTGACACGATACGTAGTTATTACAGTATTATTGACTATGTTCCCTATGCTGTACAGTCATCGCCATGACTGTTTTTATAACTGGCAATATGTACATCTCAATTCCTTCCCTTCTTCTCCGATCGCCCCTCCCCCTCCCATCTGGCAGCCATTAAAATGTTCTCTGCATGAATTTCTTTATGTTTTGCTTGTTTATTTGGTTTTTTAGATTCCACATGTAAGTGAAATCATATGGTATTTGTCTTTCTTTGCCTAACTTATTTTACTTAGCATGGTATTCTCTAGGTCCATTCATGTTGTTGCTAATGGCAAGATTTTATTCTTTTTTTGGTTTTGGCTGAGATATATATCACATCTCCTTTATCCATTTTTCTTTTTTCTTTTTAATATATTTTATTGATTTTTTACAGAGAAGAAGGGAGAGGGATAGAGAGTTAGAAACATCGATGAGAGAGATCAGATCGATCAGCTGCCTCCTGCACACCCCCCACTGGGGATGTGCCCGCAACCAGGGTACATGCCCTTGACCGGAATCGAACCCGGGACCCCTGAGTCCGCAGGCCGATACCCTATCCACTGAGCCAAACCGGTTTGGCTATCCATTTTTCTATCACTGGACACTTAGGTTGCTTCCATATCTTGGCTATTGTAAATAATGCTGCAAGAAACATAGGGGTGCATATGTCTTTTTAAATTAGTGTTTTGGGTTTCTTTGGATAAATACCCAGAAGTGGAATTGCTGGGCCATATGGCAGTTCTATTTGTAACTTTTTAAGGAACCTCCATACTGTTCTCCATGGTGCTGCACCAATTTGCAATCCCAGCAGCAGTACATGAGGGTTTCCTTTCCTCCAGATCCTCACTAACACTTGCTGTTTGTTGATTTATTAATGGTAGCCCTTTTGATAGGTGTAAGGTGATACCTCATTGTGTTTTTACCTTGATTTCCCTGATAATTAGTAATGTTGAGCATCTTTGCATATGCCTAATGGCCATCTGTATGTTCTCTTTGGAGAAATGTCTATTTTGGTCCTCTGTCCATTTTTTAATTGAAGTGTGTGTGTGTGTGTGTGTGTGTGTGTGTGTGTGTTTGGTATTAAATTGTATGAATTCCTTATATATTTTGAATATTAACCCCTTAAGGGATGTATCATTGGTGACTATCTTCTCCGACTCAGTAGGATGTTCTTTTGTTTTGTTGATGGTTTCCTTTGCTGTGCAAAAACTCATTAGTTTGATGTAGTCCTTGGTGGGCTTTTTTGATTAGAAAGGGGGGCCCTAGCTTTAGTCTGCTTGGGAGTTAGAGACTAAGAGGGAGTGACTTGCTCCACAGAATCAGAAGGGAAGAGGAATCCAGAGCCTCTTGAGGGACTCAGCTCTGGAGGAGAGGGTGGGAGGCCAAGGATGTAGGTAAAGGAAAGCGGTGATGATTGTACAGAGAGAAGCTTTGTGAATGTGGTGGGTACAGAGGCAGACGTCTCTGGATGAAGAAATTCCCCAGGCATGAGGTCCACCCAATAATTTTCTAAGAAGAGGGAGGTGAGACATCGGATTTGGAGTTGTCTCCTGCTCTGTGCTGTGGCAGTAGGTGGGTGAGCTTTGGAGGAAGAACAGAAGAGGGTCGTGTCCAGCTTGGGGTGAAGCAGGAGCGGTGAGAGGTCCAAGGGTTTCCTCGATGGTGAAGAGGCATAAAGACTATATCAGAACAGACTCAGGAGAAATGAGAGGCACCCTGCCTACTCCTCTCCCACATCAGTCCTTCGACATGCGTCAGAGGGCTCGGGGCTTCCTGCAGAACAAGGGCCTCCGTTTGCTTTGTTGTTGTTGTTGTTTTTTTTTTTTTTTTTTTTTTTTTTTTTAATATGAAAGAAAAGAGAGACCTCTAGGAGTGAAGAGGACTTACAGCCATAAGACTACACACATCTATCAGAGATGTGGCCTCGGCCCTCTGGGTTCCATCTGGGAGGGCACCCTCTCTCCTGGGCTCCAGCTAGACTCAGCATCCACATAATCTCCACCTGTATCTGAAAATGGGAAAAGTAGAGGGAGATTCTGGGGGGAAGGACTTTGCTAATGGAAATAACATGGGTCAGAGAAGTGGTGGCGGGAGGGAGAAGACTGTGAAATGCTGCTACAGGTAAGTTCCACACAAGCCAAGATGAAAACAGCAGCTGTTTCTGCAGATCATCCTTTACCTGCACTAGTGCAGCTTGCTGTTGCACGGAGTCCTGGTGGGCTATCCTTGGAGTCTGAAATAGCTGGAGATACTCTGAGCACAGCCTATGGTTACCTGGTTCACCCCCATCCCGGCACAATGGTGCGTTTGCTGTGGTCACACAAGGAAGCTCTTGGGTACCTAGCCACAGCCCTTCAGCTGCTAGAGTACAGACCAGGAGTCTCATGTCACCACCACTACTCTTTCTAATAAAGTCTTCCAGGGCTGCCTACAGTTCCTCATAATTAATGATATGGTTTTCCAGCCTTCCCCATCCTTGTGTGAAGGATCAGAGGATGTGGAGAGGGGCTCACCAGTCTTCTGGTCAACCACATTTAAGGTCTACTCTAATAGAAGTGATGATCCAGCAACCCACCCAAGGCTTTTACTGGCTTTCTTTACTTGAATATCCTCCTAGACAGTGTGGTGAAAGATTATCTCCCTTTCTTGTCAATCATCTACCTATCTCAGATGTCTTTATATATTTGATTTTGGCCCCCTGCTGAACCAACATCTTCAGAGGCCCCTCTTGCCCCCTTAGCCCTTGAGTTGGGATGGGGCTGGGTTCCCACCTCGATGGAAATCTTTCTTCGGGCTTTGTCAGTTCCAGCAGCTCGGACTCCTTTACTTCTCGGGGTAACTGCAGAAGGGCCTTTGACCTGCTGTTCTCACTCCAGCATGGACAGCACGACACATGGCCCTGACACTTTGACCTCCTTGTTCACTCAGATCCTGAGAATCTGCCTTGTGAATATTCTTTGTGCCAAGAAATCAATAAAATCCAAGGCTCTGAGCAGTTTCACAATGAAAAATACTAGTAGAAATAATCACTCCAAATAAAATGGGCAGAGGCTAAACAAGCAAAGTATGAGGAAGATCTTTGGTTTTTTTGAAAACAAAATTGCAGAGGACAATATAATGACCCGACTCAAGAAGACCCTGTAAAGTGAAGAATGAGGGGAGACTGGTGACTCCATCCCCCCGCCCTCCAATCCTTCACCCATCAGTGTAGTCCACAAAGGGGGTGATGAGGATGAGGGGAAGGGCCGAAAACCTCATCGCTCATTAGAAAGAAGTGCAGGAAGCCTTGGAAAGATTTTACTAAAAAATTAAGGAAGCCTGGAAAGGGCTACAGCACACAACACTGACAAGGAGGCCGCAGCAGTAGGGCTTGGTGGGGAATCCTGGAGGAAAGAAAGCTGGAGCCAAAGAGGCGGGAGATGGAGAGAAGGAGCTGCCAAGAACAGAGAGAGACCTGGGAATGACTTGAATTGGAGATATTTTTGGCATCCTAATACCATCTAGCATGTTAAAATGTTCAGCCCGTGCCAGGCACTATGTACTTTTCCTCCTTGATGTCATTTAACCCTCACAACAAAACAACATCAGAGGATGGCATTATGATTATTTTCCCCACTGAAGCCCAGAGGGGTTGGACACTTGCCGGAGGTCTCACAGGAAGCAACGCTGAAAACGGAGCAAGCCTACAGTCCTTCTTGGGGGCAATTCACTGATCGCCTCCCGTGATGCAGCATCCATTGCATCCATGGCATCCACTCCCCAGAGGTGGCTCCACAGACTCCCAGAAAAGAGTGGAATGGAGAGGTCTTCTGGAGGCTCCCACAGGCCTGGGGCCAGCACGCAAACCTCCTCTGTTCTCCCCGTTCCAGGGCAGAGCCAGGCAGGGCTCCGCAGACACCTGGCCTTGTCCATCCCAACAAAACAAAGCTGGGCACTTCCCCAGCCTGTGCCCCTACCCCCACCCCCGCAGCCACGTGACCCGCCTCTGTGGTGGAGCCAGGGACAGGCGTGTGGGCTCCAGGTACAGGACTCCCACAGTCAGGGGTTTCAGGTCACACTGGCGAAGCAGACGCCTCGGGTTTCTTCTCAGACTGCGTGGCACACAAGGTCAGCGTCAGCAGATCTGACCCTAAAAATAGGCTCTCAAATGCCAGTCTGGGTGGCCGGGTGTGTGGCACCGCACACCCCACGGACAAGCACCCCCTGACCCAGCCAGGCCCCAGCGCACAGGTAAGGCCCTGGGGTGGTGGGGCTGACATCTCTTGGGTCCCATCAAATGTCCTCTGGGGGCCTGGGTATAGGGATTAGAAACCCCCTTTCCACCCTATTTCTGAACAGCTGACATCCTTTTAGTGTGAAAGGCTTCTTGTTACCCATCTTTCTCTAGAGACTCCCTGGAATTTTCTCCGCTCCCCTCCCTCCAAATCTGTGCTTCCAGTTCAATGCCTGTTTCTAAAGGAGAATGGGGCGGGTTAAAGCTCCGCGGGCCCTCCGGCGGCCCTGGAGGCATTGTATCACATTCCAGCAAGTCTGCGTTCATCCATTTAGCCAGTGGAGGGGAAAAATCTCAGCGGGAGGGGTAGCTGGAGACACCAGAGTGACCCACATCATGTGTAGAGCAACACAAATCACAATGAAGGACTCAGATCCCACGGCTGAGAATTCTCCCTGTGTCCTGGGAATAACACTGGCACCATCTGGACAGAGGGACTATTGTTCAAGCTTTTCCCATTCCTGGTGGGGAGGGAGGGGGATGAGGTTGGGATGACGCCCTGGTAAATATGGGGAGACTGAATCACGGAAGGACAGAACCACTGGCCCAAGACACCCGCACATGTGGGTAGGAGGGTGGGAAGGTATCCTGTGTCTGAGACCAGGGGTCTCCCACTCACTAAACCCTGGTGCCTGGTCCTGTGGCCCCAGAGGCACCTCATGGGCCTGGGACCCAAGAGATGCTGGGAGTGGGCGGCTCTTACTGTTCAGGAAAGCGGAAAACATTCCAAGGGAAACACTCGGAGAAGAAGGAAGGGCATGAGGAGAGCCTGTACAGGGGCGCCTCCCTCAAGGCCTCAGCAGCGAGGGAGCTTCTTCTATTGCTCTGACTTTTCCCTTCTATTGCCCTGACTTTTCCCTCGTGGCCCCGTCTTTGTTCTCTTCAAGGCAAAATCATTGTGGTCCCGTCAGATGACATTTAGAAGCAACACTTGAAGGGCTGCTAAGTCCTGTCCAAGGAAAGAGCCTTGGGCAAAGGGATGAGGGGTGCGATGGGGGATAGGGTCTGAGGAGTCGGGGAGGTCAGTGAGCTCCGGGCCAGGAAACAGCTCCGTTTGCCCTCTGCAGCCCGACTCCTGAGCAGATGGTGATTGAATGTTCACTCTGGTGACCTTGATGGTTTCAGGCCCACCGATTCCACAGTAACTAACGGGGCAAGTCTTACAGCCTGGCACGGCCAGCAGATGTTAACACCCTGGAGAGAGTCCTTTCTCCTCCTCCCAAAGCCTTGCTGCTCATACAGGACAACTGAGCCCATCACCCGAGACCGTTCAGGCTTCTTCACGCCCATCCGTTTGCCACAACTACCCCCGGAGACCCTCGGCCCCAGTCAAACTGCTCTTCTCGCTCTTTCCCACTCGACTCAGAATCTAGCATTCTCTGAGCCCGTGTCGATGTGCCAAGCACTTGTATCGTCTCATTTAACTCAACACCAGAAAGGCGGCCATTATCCGCACTTAACGGATGAGGAAGCTAACGCGTGTACATGAGACCCTGAGGCAGTGAGAGTCTTTCCAAGATGTCGCACACTCTGTGCTTCACATCAGGACGGACACACACCGAGAGGCCCGGGCCTGCCCTCAGGAGCATCCACTTTGTGACCAAGAATAGAGGGACCCATCCACTGACATGGCTCAGGATGCTTGGCTGCTGGGGTTGAGTCCCCGCCTCACCACTTTCTAGCCTGGTGTCGTGTTACTAACAACCTCCCTGACCCTCATTTTCTCAGCTGTAAAGTGGGGGCAGCTGTTCCCTGTCTAGAGGTTTTGAGAGTAGACAATTGCCGGGCACAAGGTAAAAGTAACCAAGCACATGATCGTTTCTCCGAGTCCTGCCAGGCCCTGGATTTCGCAGTGAACTTTTGTGGCTGCTTTAAGAGGTGGGCACTGGGCCCCCAGCCTTCCCAAGGCCCAAGGCCCAAGGCCCAAGGCCCAGAGCTGCCTCCGTGCAGCATCAGGAGGCAGGCCTAGTGAGGAACAGTGGCCTGGACTGGACAGGTGGTGGGCCCATGGTGAGGGCAGCACTGCGTCCTCTCCCCGCCTCCATCTTCCCCCGCACAAAAGAGCACAGCGGGAAATGGTTCTTGAGAGACCTGAACCCAAGGCCATCTAGCCCTGCGTTCACACGCTGTGAAACTGCTGCAGCGTTCCCAC
This sequence comes from Myotis yumanensis, assembly GCF_028538775.1. NCBI lineage: Eukaryota > Metazoa > Chordata > Mammalia > Chiroptera > Vespertilionidae > Myotis > Myotis yumanensis. The sequence goes on along the minus strand of NW_027223764.1, from coordinate 45,502,108 downwards.
ACATCTTCAGAGGAAGCCAGGGCTCAGGGGCTCGGGCGGCAGGAACCACAACTGGGCTGCTCCGACGTCATAGCCTCTCAGCTCCTGTGCCAGAGCCCCCCCGCCGCCCCCTGGCCCGGCACAGAGGTACAGCCCATCCCAGCCGGCCCGCGGGGCCTTGTCTGCGAAGGAAGCCGAGTGTGGGCCTCCAACCTCCTCACGGTTTCCGGGAGGCCCAACCCTGCCAAACCAAGATTGGGGACATCAATTAGGACTTCATAAATTACCACCCTGAAGCACTTTGAAACCATTTGAAGAGTTAATCAAACAAGTTAATGACATCAACACCATCGTAGAAGGAATATTAAATTACCTCCTTAAATGAGGGCTTTTGTTTTTTTAATAAAAGAAGTTTATATTAATTCACATAATTGCCTCCTGTTAACGTATTTGCCAGAATCCAAAAAAAAAAAAAATCTGTTAAACTTGGATTATATCTGATACATTAAGAATTAAATTATAGGCAACAAAAAAATTCCTGGGTTTTCACGTCCAAGTTTTAATTTTTAAAAATTCCACAACTTTTATTTCCTGGTTGGGATCATTTCTATAGATTTAAGATGTGAAAGACAAGCATTGACTTGTAGTGAATTAAAAATATGTCTTTTTTTTTTGTATGTACACTGCTGCCAAATTCCATCCCTCACAGACCCTGGCAGTAGGCATTGCTCTCCTAATAGAGTAATTGACCCAACCACAATAACATTCTTAGTCCCCCTCCGTTCCAGGCATGTTGCAAGCCCACCTGGGGTGGTGTCATGGAAGAAACGCAATATGCATGCATTTAAACACAGACGGACGTTCCCCCGTGATCCCAATGCACTATGGACATAAACATACAGTGTACACATGTGCACAGATACAGAATACCTTCAAGGAAGAGGAGAATGCTTTAAAATATTAGATTATAAATGATTCTACTAGACCCAAAACTTCTGGAAGACAGAGTCATCTCTGGCTTAGCCCATCTCTAGCTCTTAACGGAGGGATGTGTGAGCAGAACTTGGGGGTGGACCTAACTTCTGAGTGAAGTCAAAGAGGAACAGAGGCCACTGCCCATCATCCCCATTCGTGACCCACCACAGCACCCGATGCTGGCTGAGGTAGCCTAAGGCCAGGCTAAGGCAAGTCAAGGACATGGGCACGGGCTCTGACATCACGGGGGACAGGAGGAGCCCTGCCCTCTTCCTCTGACACAAAAGGGAAGAGAGTTGCCCTCAGACATGGATTCACCCTGAAGCTTCCGGACCCTGCACCTGTGCTGGCCTCTTTCTGGGTTTTCACGTCCAAGTGGCTACTTGGTTTTCTTTCTCTTAAAGATACCGTGGAAGCTTCAGGCCCCACAAAACCTGATTCCTCTGGTTTCCTGGGAGTCTTGAGGGACTAGTGGGACCATCTGACATGACCTGGGCCTGGCTGCTGCCATCAGAGACCTCAAGGAGGACGCACACTCATTGGGAGAGTTCTCAGTTCCTCTCAAGACCAAAGGACCACCGGTCAGGCCTTGTCCTGAAGGCCACCTTCCTGTGCCTCAGCCCACAGGTTGAGGGTGAGCATCTACCGTGCCCAGAACAATCCTGAAGTAGAACTTCTGCAGCTTCGTTTTCCCCTCCATTTACTCAATATCTGTTCATCACAGAAATTTTAGAAGAGAGTTCCTTAAGAAGAAGAAAAACCACATATAATGTCATCATCTTGAAATAAGTGTATAGGCAGTGTTACTATTCTGGCGAAATGGATTTTTGTATAAGAACAGAAGCATACTGTACACGCTGCTTCATGCATTTCTGGTTTCTTCTTCTCTCCACTGGCACAAGCTTCTTTCCCTTTGATTTCTCAAAACCACCATAAACAGGGCTATCTGTTATGTTTAGCAGTTTCACCCAGGACTAGGGTGACAGAGAGAGCGCTGACAGAGCTAGGGGGCACTGCAAAGCTGAGTATTGGGAATCCCTGTGCCTTCTAGTCTGTGGCTGTGTCCCCTGGACTCTCCTCACCTGGCTGTCTCTGGCCTCAAGGCCTCCCTCCTCCACCCGCAGCCGGACCCCTCATACCCCTGAGCCTAGCAGACTCAGAACTGGCCTTGCATTCTTATACAGAAGCTTAGCTCCCTGCGTTTCCCTCCTCTTTTCCGAGTCCTGCTTCAGGACTTACCTTTTCCTCATCAAAAGTATCTTCAAAGGATATTTTTTACTAAGCAGGAGGCCTGTTCTGTGTTCACATTTCTGGGGGTGGCTACTACCTGGCCAGTCTCTGCAGGCTCAACAGGTCCACGTAGAGATTTAATTGTCCCACTGAAATGAATGATGCATCTCTCCACCCAGCAAACGGTTCAGGCTGGGTTTGAAAGAGCACCTGCTTCCCTCTTGTAGCTCCATGTTATCAAAAGGAAAGTGAAGCTGGGGAGGATGAGACGTGTAGACCTGGGAGTCCTCAGTGATGGCTGGGGCTGTGAGAGCAGAGAAGGACCATGAGACCATGAGTGTAGGGAGAGAGGGACGGAGCGGGAGGAGCCCCAAGAAAGCACCAGGTCCCAGGAGCAAGGAAGACAGAATAATCTCACCTCAGAAGTCACAGCAGCTTCCTGCCCACACTGTTCTGTGTGGCTAGCACAGTTAAAAAACAAGACACGGTTATTCATTATAAATTATAATTATTTATTTTAAAAATCCCAAAACAGAAAACAGGAAAAAAAATCTGAGTCCTGACACTTGCCCACAGTATTGACATTTGGGTGGATTTTTTTCCTAGTTAAAAAATTAAAACTATATAAAGTGTTTGGGTTTTGTTTGTTTGTTTTGTTTTGTTTTTTTACCATGGTGTTGAAATTATCATTTTGAATTCAGATCAAAACCTTTCCTCATTGGGCAAGGGAAGCCTTTAACCAAATGCAAGCTGTACCATCGAAAATTCTGAAAGGGGGTCAGAATTAACGAGGGGTCCCTGTGTTATTCCTGGAAATAACGCCTCGAAGGCAAGGCCACCGTTTCACAGGGGAAATGGCACTCCAGGCCTTAGTGGTCCAATACACTGGGCCTCTGCATTCTCTGCTGTCACAGTGTCTTTAAATGTTTTAGAATTAACAGCATCTTCGTTTAGGTTCCCTGAGACCAGGGTTTGGGTGCAGGTGGTCTATTTGAGAGGTGCTCCAGAAGCACAGTAGCAAATGGACAAGTGAGATTGGGAGGGGAGGGAGCCAGCAAAGGACGTGTGAGTGAGCAGGTTGCCACTCTCAGTGGGGTGGGATAGCGGGGAGCGGTGTGTGAGGTGGGAGTGGGGGGGGGCGCTCGAGCATGCAGTGAGCCTCCAGGAGACGGTGTAGAACAGACTTCACAATGGTCCCTCTCAGGGAGGAAGAAGGTGGGGTGTTTATCCACCAACTCCTGCCCCTCATTCCAATGACTTCTGGGAGTAACTCTCCCTGTGTTAGGCCTGACCAGTGCAAATGCCAGAAAATACCCTCAAGTAGGAGGATACAGGGGCCTGAGCAGGGAAGGGCACTGTCCATTTACATTGCGGTGATCTGAGCCGAGGACTGGGACAGGGCAAGGACAGCATCTGCTGTAGCCCCTACATTTGAAAACCACATGGGCATGCAAGAGGGGGCACTCGCTCTCCAGGGTGCCACCGTCCCCACCACTCCCTGTCATCTCTTACCTGAGGTCAACAGTTAGATGTTTGTTTGTGTGTGTGTGTCTTGAACACACAACCCATGTCCCCCCTCTCTGTAACCTGGCCGGCCCCTCAGGGAGGAGCCGGGTTTGGTACCCGAGGGAAGAGAAGGGCTGATGCTGCACATGGGCCAAGTAGCCGTCAACTTGGCGCTTGGTTTCCTGGGACCAAACCTTTAAATATGAAGCTGTAACAGCAACCTGGAGGCCTCTCTTGACAACCTGCCCAGCTCTCGTTATGACATTTAGCCGGTGATTGATATTGTGTGTCACTGAGACCTTGGCAGTTAATCTCCGGGTCGATTCTATGGAAACCAAACAGAACAGATTTGTCTTCCCTTTCCACCCCGGCTGTGATCTGGGAAACAGGCGCCCCCGGCCTCGCTGAGATTCGGAGATTTGGGCGCCACGTAGAGAGGGATGCACACAAGCCGCCTTCAGGATTTGGAAAGATTACAGGTCTGTGGTTTCTGGCTGGCTCTGCGCTTTGTTCTCTTCCCCCATCAAATCTGCACGCGGGAGGATAATAGATCCCAGAGCTCCTCTGCGTGCCAAGCTGCTCTGGGTAGACCGCACCACTTCCTCTTCTGTCTGGAAATCCAGCCGAGGCTTTCAGCGCGGAGATGGGGATGGGATGGCTCCTTCCACAGGACGCTGGAGGCTGGAGGAGCGGCCTCCGCCAGGGGGAGGGCAGCCCCAGTGATCAAAGGAGCAGGCAGGAATTTCGGAATGCCGTTTTCTCCAGCGTCTCCCCGAAATCACCTCTGCTGAAGCCTCCTTGAGTGGCAAGCAGGCTTCAAAACAGCCTGCACCTCCAAATTGAGGTATATGGTACCCGGCTTCTTGTATTCACTTTGAAGTAAGAAGAGTCGGTGCCATGGATGCGCTGTGCCACAGACTTTTCCAAAGTAAGGGGCCTGCGGGCCTGAAGCAAAGAGAGCAAGAACTCCACGCTTAGAGACGGAGGTGTCTGCTGGTTCCGCCACAGAAGTTTCTGGCCATCCCACGAACAACTCCTTCGTTGGTGACTGGGAATGCCAGCAGGCCGGCCCCAGTGGAGTTCAGGCCTGAGCTACCAGCCACTCGGGGTCTGTCCACCCTGTGGTCTGCACTTTGCTCACCTTCACTCCTCCTCCAAATGAGCCCAGAGGCTCGGCCCTGCCTCCTCAGCTCTGGCTGAGTCCCCAGCACAGGCCTCACAGGCCTTTATTAATTCGCCCCCTGAGTCGTTCATTCACTCACTAAGCCAGTTCCTCATTCAGCAGATACTTCCTGAGCACCTCCTCCAAGTCAGACACCGAGGCTACAGAGATAAATACCACGAAGGAGCCATCTTCAGGAGCCCAGAGTACGGTCCAGCCCCTCTCTCCTCCCAGCCCTGCGCCCTTACTGTGGTCTAAGACCTGCCCTCCTCTTCAATGAGAAGATGGAAAACGTACTGAGCATCTCTTGATGCAACACCTCCTTGACTCTTGAGCCACACTCTTGGGCAATTATTATCAAACTTCGCTGAGCATCAGACTCACTTGGGAGCGTGTTAAAGTACAGACTCCTAGGCCCCCTCCCTCTAGTCAGGGTGCATGCCAGGGATCTATATTTTTAGCAAGTGACAAATGATTCTGAGGGAGACGGCCTTTAGATCACACTTTGACAGACTCCAAAGAAGGGTCACCTCTGCTGTCCATTGCCCCTATCCCCTAATTCAGGATTTTGCAGGAGAAAGTTACAGATGCTGGCCTCCCATGATCCCCAAAGACACACACTGCTAGCTCGTGACCCTTTAAATTCATCTGCTATAAAATGGGGTGAATCAAATTTCCCAGAGCAGTGGTTTCAGAACTTTCCTTTTATTTTTAAAACTTTTTAAAATGGAAAATTCCAACACACATAAAGAACAGTAACTACCTTGCAGCCATGATCCAACCCAACCACCAACATTCATGGCCAATCCTGCCTCATCATACCCCCACCTTCGCCCTCCATCCCACACTCAACAGATGATTCTATTTTTCCAACTATATTATTTTTGAAGTAAATCTCAGACGTTATATTATGTCTGTGAATATTTCATTTGTGCTTCTCAGACAAAGCCCTGTGGTGTAATTTAACTGTCCTCTGAATCTCCTACAAATTTCGTGTTAGATGTAGACTCTGAGGACTCTGGTCAAAGACTCAGGTTTTCCTTTGGCGAGACGACTTGCGTGGTGGTGGCATATTCTTCCATCTGAAGGCCCATAATGGCTGATCGTCTCTCCTTATGTTGCTGGCAGTCACTGGTCGCTGCCAACATCCATTAGCTCATCAGATGTTGTAAAATGGTGCTTCCTTCCTTTTTTATTATCTGGAATATTTTATAAAAGAGGCCCAGTAGGACAGTTTATATCAGAAAGGTACAATAAATAATGCTAGATTCTTTCCCTTTACTCATCTGTCTTCAAAATAATGAGCTGGTTCCCTAGCACCTTCCAACAGTGAAGAATTGTTTTGTGTATCAAATGTTTGATGCGAACCCAAGCCATTGTGCTCAGTTAATATTGGACAAAGGAGGCAAGAGCATACAGTGGAGTAAAGACAGTCTTTTCAATAAATGGTGAAAATTGGACAGGTACATGCAGAGGAAGAAAGAAAGAAAGAAAGAAAAAAGAAAGAAAGAAAGAAAGAAAGAAAGACTAGATCACCAACTTACACAAGAATAAACTCAAAATGGATAAAAGACTTAAATGTAAGTTGTGAAACTATAAAGATCTTAGAAGAAACCATAGGCAGCAAAATCTCAGACATCTCTCATAGCAATATGTTTACTGATACATCTCCTAAGGCAAAGGAAACTAAGGAGAAAATAAACAAATGGCACTACATCAAAATAAAAAGCTTCTGCACAGCAAAAGAAACCATCAACAAAATAAAAAGGGAGCCCACTGTATGGGAGAACATATTTGTCAATGATATATCTGCTAAGGGGTTAAAAAAAAAATTAGGAACTCATACAACTTAACAAAAGAAAGACAATCCAATTTAAAAAATGGGCAAAGGACCTAAATAGACACTTCTCCAACGTGGATATACAGATGGCCAAGAGACATATGAAAACATGCTCAAAGTCACTAATCATTAGAGAGATGCAAATTAAAATGACAATGAGGTATCACCTCACACCTGTCAGAATGGCTATCATCAACAAATCAACAAATGACAAGTGCTGGAGAGGATGTGGAGAAAAGGGAACCCTAGTACACTGCTGATGGGAATGCAGACTGGTGCAGCAATTATGGAAAACATTATGGAGTTTCTTCAAAAAATTAAAATTGGAACTGCCATTTGACCCAGTGTTCCCACTTCTAGGAATATATCCTATGAAACCTAAAACACCAATCAGAAAGAATATTTGGACCCCTATGTTCATAGCAGCACAATTTGCAATAGCTACGATCTGGAAACAGCCCAAGTGCCCATCAGTACATGAATGGATAAAAAAGTGGTGGCACATTTACACCATGAAATATTATGCAGCAGTAAAAAAGAAGGATCTCTTACCCTTTGACACAGCATGGAGGGACCTGGAGAGCATTATGCTAAGCAAAATAAATCAGTCAGAGAAAGACAAATATCACATGACCTCACTCATTTGTGGAATCGATTGAACAAAATAAGCTGATGAACAAAATAGACCCAGAGACATAGAAGTATGGAACAGACTGACAAATCTCAGTGGGAAGGCGGGGGAGGGTGGGTAAATGGGTGATGGGGAGAGATTAAACCAGGGAATTCATATGCATATATGCCTAGCCCGTGGACACAGACGATAGTGTGGTGAAGGCCTGGGGTGGGAGCATGCTGGATAGAGGGGGTCAATGGGGGGGGGGGTGGATATAGGGGGCATCTGTAATACTATCAACAATAAAGATAAACTTTAAAAAAATGAATGTTCGACATGTTTCAATCCACTGCAGTTATTTTTTCATGTTCAAATTGTCCCACTTTTGACAAGTAGGAGCTGCTTCCAGTGGTGTGCTGAGTCCTTTGGACAGAGCCGGTGGTCTTTGAAGCTACCAACCCTTTCTTGCATTCTTCAAACCCCTGGCCTGCCCCTCCTCACACTGAATTCTGTGATTATTTTTCTCAGAAGACTAAGACCCTATGTTATGAACATTCTCAATTTAGTTTTTCTCATCTGTTAAATGGAGCTAATAACAGCGCCTACCTCATAGGGCTGTTAATTGACTTAAGATTAAATGACTTAATAATCAGAAAGCACTGGGAACAGTGCCTGACAGAAAATAAGTGCTAGATACGTATTTGTTAATAAATAACATCCCCTCGCCTCCACACACCTCCACGTCTCTCAGCCACTCCGCCCTTCCCTCCTTCCCTCCAGCCTCAGAGCTCGAGGTGCCCTCCCCAGGCTGAGTGTAGAGGCATCAGTTACTCAGCTCAGGGATCCACAGTGAATGCCTTTCCTTGGGGACGGGAACTCGCCTCTAGCATTCCACTCACAGAGCCCAACAAGCTCTCCAAATACACGGTGCAGCCTGCACCCCCAGCTCTCCAGCCAGAAACATCTCTCCTGACGCCCTGGCCAGTTAACACCCTGCCAGCGTCCTAGCGTCCGAGCTGCAAACATTGACTTCAACTGTCCTAACAAGTCGATGAACACTCACGCAGTCAAGTTTCCTTCCACCCCCAGGCTCCTGAAGCCCCGAGAATGTGCTTGGCTGCCCAGACGACACAGGCTCGGGATGGACAGGTGTGCCCTTTCCGCGGGCACCGGCTCCCTGCTGATGTCGAGCACCACAGCCTGGAATGCCAAGGGCCTGCTGGGCCTTCCTATTTGAGTTCAAAATGGCCCAAGTCAGCAGATTCCGGGCAGATAAAGGAAAAAGGGGGCCCAAAGAAGGGGTCACGTCTAAAGCAGTGGTTCTCAACCTGTGGGTCGCGACCCCTTTGGCAGTCGAACGACCCTTTCACAGGGGTCGCCTAAGACCATCCTGCATATCAGATATTTACATGACGATTCATAACAGTAGCAACATTACAGTTATGAAGTAGCAACGAAAATAATTTTATGGTTGGGTCACAACATGAGGAACTGTATTTAAAGGGCCAGAAAGTTGAGAACCACCGGAAAGGAAAGGAGACCAGGGGCTGGCTGCCTGCAGGGATTGCTGTCCTGGGTCTGCTGCACCCACCTCAGCCTGGGCTGGAGGCCCCCAGCACGCTTGCCCTGGAGAGACTGGAATGAGGGGTGTGTTGTTGCCACTGTGCCTGCCTGTGGGGCCTGGGAAAAAGGAAGCAGAAGCACAGCAGGCCTGGGAAATACCTGCCAAATCTCGGCATCAGCTTATTCCCACCTCTTTTCGTAAAGCCCATTCCCTACCTCTGTCCCCTGCTAATCCCGGCCCTGACCTTCTCTCATGACCAGCTGCAGAAAGGAGAGCATCCATTGGCTCCAAGATGACATCCCGAGAACCCAGGACGAGCCTCAAGAATGCCTACTCACCTGCCAAGAGTCTGCTGCCTAAGGCGGAGGAGCTGGAGGCCGAGGACTACTGCACCCCCGGAGCCTTCGAGCTGGAGCGCCTCTTCTGGAAGGGCAGCCCCCAGTACACCCACGTCAACGAGGTCTGGCCCAAGCTCTACATCGGGGATGAGTGAGTACCTGGCCAAGCCCAGGAGAAGGTAGCAGGCCCTTCCCCAGGTCACATCTCTTGCCACCTCCAGGCCATGACATTTTGCTTTTTAGGTTGGTTGTTCTGTGACTCTAACAGTTAGGGCTGGGTTTTTCTTCATATTACAGACAACTCAGAAAAGGGGCATAAGCAAGATTAAAGTAGATTTTTTAAAAATATATATTTTTATTGATTTCAGAGAGGAAGGGAGAATATAGAGAGATAGAAACATCAATGATGAGTGAGAATCATTGATCGGCTGCCTCCTGCACGCCCCACACTGGGGATTGAGCCCATCACCTGGGCATGTGCCCTGACTGGGAATCGAACCATGACCTCCTGGTTCATAGGTTGATGCTCAACTACTGAGCCAAGCTGGCCAGGTGAGATAGAGGTTGATTTTGCTTTCACATGAACAATGTACAGAGGAAGGCAAGCTGGGACTGGCATGGGTCTCCAGGGTCACTGGGGACTCAGGCTCCTGTGTGTCTGCTGTACCATCCTCAGGGTAAGGCTTTCTTCTTCAAGGTTGCTGCATGGGCTGAGATTGCTGATAGGGCTCCAGTCATCATCTGTAGGATCCAGACTGCAGGGAGGTAGAGGGAAAGTAAAAGCAAAAGGGTGTCTTTCCAAACAGATGTCCCACCCAAGACTTCCCCTGCCCCTAGCTGCAAGGTAGGCTGGGAAATGTAGTCTTTTATTTTAGCTGGGTATATCACCCACAAGAGGCACATCAACCTATGTGTGGAGAAGAAAAAGGTAAGCCTAGCAAAGTTCAGGTTGCTGTCCCCTTCTTTAGATTTTTATAGCCACCATTCCCCATTCCTTAAACAATTGGGAAGCTCACACTGCATATAATCAATATATATAAAAGGCTATATATACCGACCATCCAACCATCCAGTAGGTATGATGTGCACTGTCCACCAGGGGGCAGATGTTCAATGCAGGAGCTGCTGAGCTGCAGTGACTTGGCAGTGGCAGTTCTCGGGTGACGCACCCCGAAACCAGAGAGGAGGGAGCCCGATTCTTTGTGGGGCCGCACGATTCCACCTTCAGCCGTGGGTTATGTTGTTGCTGGGGCACTGTCATCCCTGAATCTGGTTTACTGCACACTTGCGTTTGTGGTCCATACCCTGTACAACAGCAACTTTGCAGAGTGCCCTCTCGCACTCTGGGACCCCTTGGGGGATGTCGAAGAGCCGGTTTTAGCCCGATCCCCGCAGGCCAGGCTGAGGGACCCCGCCTACTGGAGGGACCCCCTTTCACTTCGCAGATGCCCTTCGTCCCGTGGCGCCGCCCCAGGTCCCACCCCACTGGCCACCTTCTAATTAATTTCAATGTGCAAGAATCCATGCACTGGGCCACTAGTATTAACAATAATAATGCCTATGATTTACTAAATACTTTGTGTCAGGCATTGTGCTAAGCATCTTGCCTATACTATCTCACTTTATTTTCACTTAAGCCCAATGAAAGAGGTCATCTACTTACCCCATTTTAAAGATAAGGAAACTGAGGGTCAGAGCAGTTCATTAACTCTCCCAAGGTCCACAGCCCCGTAGGCAACAGAGAACTGGAATTCGAATGCAGTTTTGCCCAATCCAGAAGTTTCCATCTTAAATCCTCCCTCCACCCCCAGGATTCCGGCCCATGCTCCATCTCTCCAAGGAGCAGATGGTGCAGGGCCTCTGCATGTGCAATTTACACACACACACACACACACACACACACACACACACACACATCATGATGCTTAAAACTTCGAGATAACCGTCTAGTCAGGGAAAATCCCTTGTCTGGTTTTTCGTAATATTTTTAAATTGAAAAAGTTACAAAAATTACATGCCCTTCTGTACTAAATTAAATTAAATGGAGGGTTATAAAAATAAACTGCAAAATCACCCTTTGTTTCTCTTAATCCTACCATGGAGTAACCAGTATTACATTTACTTGCATATGTCTACTACTTTATGTATACAATTGCAAACATAAGCAAACATATACACACATATAAAGGGTTTGTGTTTCTCTCAACAATTTTTTAGGAAAAAAAAGAATCATATTATATATATATACACTCTTCTGCATTTTAATATTCCATAGTATAGTTGTACCACAATTTATCCAATCATTTCCCAGAATATTAGGGGAACCTAAGTGAGAGGTATATAGGGACTCTATACTGTTTTCTTTTCTTGTTGTTAGTTTGTTAATCTTCACATGATATTTTTTCCATTGATTTTTTAGAAGAGAGAGTGCAAGCCCCCCGCACACACCCCGACTGGGCCAGAGATCAAACACGCAACCCAAGTACATGCTCTTGACTGGGAATTAAACCCATGACCCTTCAGTGTATGGGCCAATGCTCTAACCACTTAGCACACTGGCCAGGCTGTTTTCTTTTTTCAAATAACAGCCTTATTAAGGTATAATTCACAGCCCATAACATTTTTCACAGGGTGAAGATTAAATGAGTGAAAACAAATGAAGTGCTAGAGTAGTAGCTGGCACATAGTAAATGCTCATTAAGTGCCTGCATTCTGGGTCTGAGTAAGCATCACAGAAGAGGTCAATTCCAGGCTTGGCTCTGGAAGATGGGTCGTATTTCAACAGAATTCTAGGCAGATGGGGCAGGATGAGAAGAGACATAGAGGTAAGGAGAAATAAGGTAATTTATTCAGGGGATGGATATGGTAGAAAGGGCACTTTCAGAAGACCTGGGATGAAGCCAAATCCTACCACTGTGTGGTCAGCTAAGACAGCCATGCTGCAATAACAGGCCACCCCAACATCTCAGTGGCCCACACAATGATGGCTTGTGTCTTGCTCACATGTCATATCCACGGTGGGCAGGTGCTAACGGTGCTGTAGGTCCACTTCACTCCGGGACTCGGGACCCAGGCTGATGTCCACATTTCATTGGCCAAAACAAGTCTGTGCCAAAGCCTCACTTCAACAGGGCAGAAAAGTGTAACCTTCCCCTAGGGAGGGGCAGCAAATATTCTAAAGGACAGCACACCATCTACCACAGCCACAGGCTACTGCAGGGGCGGTGGCTTTGGGCAGGTCCTTTTACCTTTCTGGGCCTATGTCCTCATCTCTGAAAATGGTTACTGAGCCTGGCGGTGTGGCTCAGTGGTTGAGTGTCCACCCATGCATCAAAAAGTCACTGGTGCAATTCCCGGTCAGGGCACATGCCTGGCTTGTAGGCTTGATCCCCAGTAGGGGGTGTGCAGGAGGTAGCCGACTAAAAAAAATTTTTTTTAAATGGTTACTGAGAAGAGTCCGAGAAATATGGACGATGAAAGCATTTTATAAATTATAAAGTACTAGACAGATGAAAAAATTATTATTACTGTTACTTAGTGAGAAAGAAACCTGGGGAGAGAGGCCAGGGCCAGCCTGTGGCAGGCTGAATGCCAGCCGCGGTGCTTTCTGCAGGAAGTTAAATTGAGTGTCTGAGCAGGACAGACGTGTTCTAGTCAATACAGTGCCAGACAGTTGGCTTTGATGCAGTAAGATACGCTTCCTCCTTCCACCAGGAAAATGTCACTGCCCTTTAGTTCAATCCAGCTCTGCCTAACTGAGCCCCAGACGCGCATGCACAGGCTGGGCAAGCTCCACAGTCAGTGCGTGACCTGCGTGCGCAGCGTCGGGAGGAGCCAAAGTCAGCACGACTGGTCATGTCCATCTCTGTCCAGGGCCCCGCCCAGATGCCCACTTAACAAGGTGAATGGGACTCCCAGATGCTTAGTGAGAGAGCAGTTGATTCCACTGCCAAGGCCACCACACGGAGGTTACAGCCCAGCTGAGGGCAGGCATGGCGGCCTGTGCTCCTTGGTCTCTTTATAGGTGTTGCTCGAACCAGGGGAAAGCTCGGCGCTGGCTCCTCATGCACAAAGCCTCAGCTTCAATTTGATATTTGCACTTTAGGTTGAGTTCTTCCTTTCCCTAAAGCACCCAAGGTTTTTGAAAGCTGAGTGCCAAGCCCTGGAAGTTAGGGTGGTCGGGACCAGGAGTGAGGATGGACATCCCAGGACAGCCAGAGCCTCCGGCTGTTCCTGGAACCTAGACTAGTGATGCCTGGAACCCGCTGGGGACCAGACTTACTCCCACAAAGCAGCCCACCCTTTCCCCGTCCTCTCTCCTCAAGGGCTTCTTTCTGGAGAGAGGCAGATGGCTGAGCATCTGCTCCGGAGCCACAATATCTGGGTCAAATACTGGTTTCCGCATGGCCTTGAGCAAGTCACTCAAGCTTTCTGAGCTTCAATTTCTTCACCTGTAATATGTGGATTCCATGAGTTCATACATGTGACATTTAGTGCATGCCTGACACACCCAATAACTGCTATAGATCAGGTAAGTTCTGGTCATTTGAGTCACAGTGTGAGAGGAAGGTAAACGGTTACTATGCTTTGCCACTAAGAGTCCCTCTGTGCTAAGAAAACCCCCTGGTTAAATTTTCCCATTAGATGCTATCATGAATCCGAGGCCAGGCTGGAAGGAAGGTCCCTCCTAATGAGCCTTGTCCAACCCATGCACCCACTCACCCCAAAGACACTGTCCTGGCCTTCCAGGGACCCAGGCGACCTATGGCCCAAGGAGGCATGGCCACAGCAAAGCCCTCTGGGCCTGTGAGCTTCAGAATTTCTAAAGCATTTTCTCAATCCCAGCTTATTCCAAGGGGACTCGGCAAGTGGGGTGCCTGGTGACTCCAAGTCCCCATTGCTCACCAGCTCCACCACCACAACCCAGTAAGAAGAGGCCACAGATAGGAGGGGAAGTGGTTGGAGTTCAAGGTGCTGGGTCAGTAGAGGGGATGGGTCCAAGCCAACCAATCACCTTTTGAATGTTCTCGTGGAGAAGTCTATCTCAGTCAAGCCACAGCTCCCCTCTCCCCACACATTTCCCAAAACTTGATGGGAGTCTGAATCTGTCACAAGTAAGAGCTGCAAGGTCAGCATGGACGAGAGCAAAAGCCATCAAGCGGGATTCAGGGCCCAGAGTTCAAACATCTTCCTGTTCTGGGACTCAGTTTCTTTATTTGTAAAATAAAGGGATGATTTCAAAGGCCCCTTCCAGCTCTAAGATAAAATTCTTTAAGAAATGTCCTATTAAATAAATTAGGCTTTATTAGATTCAAGCACATACATGTTGTATTACTTTTAAGCCATTTAAATTAGATTCAAATTAGGTTAACCAAGTGTTGCCCTCCAGAGAGCCAGGGACTGGCGTCAATGATGAGATAAGAATAATTCATCACCTCTTATCAATCAGCAGTCCCTACGTTGGAGCTTCCGCAGTGCTTGAGTATGCTTGAAAGCACTAAATTTCTGTAATTTAAATATTCTCACTTTAATCTCATTGACATCTTTCATTTGCTTAGCAAAACCTTTTTTCTTTTTTTCCCCATAGTCAGCAGGAGGGAAAATATCCTGGCTACTGTCAAAGTGATTGCAAATTCTCAGGCAGGGCAGCCTCTGATAGCAAAGCCCGGCTGAAACACCGTAATTGAGAAATCTCTTCCCTCTCGTCAACACCGTGGCGCTGTTCGGCCGCTCTGCGGCTTGAACGGTGGGGGCCAAAAGCAGCTCCCCGTTTTTCTTAAAACTCCAATTGCTGCCAAGGTCTGGCTTTGAGGGTTATCAACATCTACAGCTGCCCCTCCACATAAAGCCTGACCCCTCACATGCCTGTGGCCAGCCCCCACCACCCTGAGCTTGCTTCCCAGGTGTCTCTCTTGCTCTTCTTGCTTTTCTGCTCCCAACCAGACCAACTCCCTCAAAAAAACAGAGGCATCTCCAGGGCTGGTTTGTCCCTGAGAAGGTCAGGAAGTGAAGTGAAGGCAAATTCATCAGCTGAGATAGTCCTCAGCCTGAAACAAGGCCTCTTACTGGGATGCTGGGACAGCCATAGCCTCTCTCCCCCCACAAAAGGAACTAATTTAGCCTCAAGGCACCAAGTAGGGCTGAGGTTTGACTTGCTTCCAGGATGGGCCATGGCTAGTATGGGGTGCAGCCAAAATATAGCCTCAACTGACCCCTTATGTCCTGAATGTTACCCGGAAGAACTAGGAAACCTGGACTCGGAACCTCCAAATGCAGAAAGTGACCTAGGTGAGACTGGGCACCAGCCTCAGGCACGGTGAGTGGGGAGAGATTTCTAACAAGAGTTAAGAAGGCCAAGGCCACCTGAAGTCTTTGCAAGAGCCCGTCACTCCTGAGAACTAAGGAAATAACATCAATAAAAATCATGGTAAACATTTACATTGTCAAGTGAATATATGACATCTTCATCACGGAAAGTTTACAAAACAGAGAGAAAAAAGGCAATTAAAGTTTCCATTACCCATAATCTTGTTACCCAGAGACAACCATGGATCACGTGTTGCTATACATTACCTATTGCTCTTTCCCCTCATTCCCCTTCATGTATCATTTAACCTTTCATATTGAATAGTACATCACTAGACTTGACAAAACTCTTTTAAGGAAAGGGCTGCCAGTGTAATTCATTCTATTTAACAAAAAGAGAAAACTGAGGGTCCAAAGCTTCGGTTGTTTCCATTCATGCAGCAGTTTAAGCTTATAAACAACACAGGCCAGGCCTGTATTCTCTGAGGGGCCTCAAAACTGAACAGCTTCATCGTCAGCAAATAATAAGAGCACCCAAGAACTAGAAAACCATCGACTGTCACTTCACATCAGGTGAATCGACTGAGGTAAAAAGCAGGAAATATGCCTGGTGTATTAAATCCACCTGCAAGGAACAGGTGTGGTCAAGGAGAATATCATCACAAGGTCACATCCATGAAATGATGTGAGACTACAACAGTGTTGCATGCATCGGAATCAGATTGCAGGATACAGGCCATAAGCACACAGGAGTCCATAATTAGGTGCAAGAAATCAGTGGGCCTGCCCTAGCCAGTTTGGCTCAGTGGATAGAGCATTGGCCTGTGGACTGAAGGGTCCCAGGTTCGATTCTGGTCAAGGGCACATGCCTGGGTTGTGGGCTCGATCCCCAGTAGAGGGCACACAGGAGGCACAAATCAGTGATTCTCTCTCATCATTGATGTTTCTATCTCTCTCTCACTCTCCCTTCCTCTCTGAAATCAATAAAAATATATTTTTGAAACAAGAAAGAAATCAGTGGGCCTCACAGACACGAGGGTGGGGAGAACCACCCGATTATTAGTGGACTTTCTTTGATGCTCATAGCAGAATCCTGGCAACAAGGGACCAGCTAGTTTCTCCTGCCAGGAAGCTGGTGGAGGGCATGTACAGCTATGTACACACATGTCCCACCTCCCTTCTGTGCGAGAGCAAACACCTGGGGAAAATGGGCTTTCAGGCAGGTGTTGAGGTACGTAGGCTGGGAATCGGAGAGCACCAAGGGGTCTGAAAAGGTGGGATGACGGGGGTGCTGCCCAAGGAGACTGCCCCACGTAAAGTGCTCTTAGAGGGTGGGGGGTTGAAGCAAGCTTCCCAGAGGATCCCCAGAGGAGCTGGAAGGAAGCTGGGCCAGGCTAAGGAAGGAGGGAGGAAGGGAAGATCTCTGACTGAGGCAATTGGCCTTTGTAAGAAGGAAGTCACTTCCTTGGCCCCTGCCAATCTGGTATCAGAATCCAGAGGTAGGCCAGGTTAGAGACATGGGCCAAAAACAGGATATGACAACAACTTCACAAATGCACTGCCTGAGTCCGACGTGTGAGAAAATGTCCAACCTCACGTGCAAAATAAATGAATGAAAACAAGGCACCATTTTGTTAGTGGTGTTTTGTTTTTGAAATTAGCAAATAGCAAAAGATAAAAATGGGAATCATTTGAGCAATCTTTCTAGAGGATAATTTAGTAGTGAGTATTACATGTATTAAAAATGCTCATACCCATTGACCCAGCAATGCCATTTTAAAAAATCTCTTCTAAGGATACAATCAGAGATGTGCTCAAAGAAATAGAGCAAAGTTGTTCATTCATAGTGTGTTTCTTATAATACCCACCAAACCCCTTCCAGAATAGTGACAGAGATAGAGATGGAGATGGAGGTGGGGAGAGAGAGGGAGAGGGAGAGGGAGAGGCAGGGGGAGAGGAAGGGGGAGAGGGAGAGGGAGAGGGAGAGAAAGAGAGAAGACAAAGTCCAAAATAGGGGCTTGGTGAGATAGAATTGAGATTTACCTATAGAATGGAACAGCACAGAGCTATTGAAGCTCATAAGATGACTTAGCAAAATGTTTACAATATATCACCATGTCAAAGGGGGTAAACTGTATATAGTGTTATACCCCCAGGCAAATCTCTATACAAATCTATGCATAGGAAAACAACTGGAGGGTAGTATATCAAACAGCAAATAATCTTTATCTCTGGGGGTTAGAAGCACAGGTGATTTTGTGTGTGTGCGCACACGAGGGGGTATGTTTCCACATTCTGCATTGATCATGTATTATTTTTGTAATTAGATAACATTCTTTTTTAAGTGAACAGATTGCTTACATCTAGGATTTTTCTTAAACAGCCAGAAACAAAGGCTCTGGCATCATCTAGATTCTGGAAGTAAGTGACTGGGTCTGTTTTTCTCCTGAGCTTTTCTCCTTCAACAGAGGCACATTCCTTAGTCTCTTTCCCACACCACATATCTGAGCAGGTGGCCTTAACACAAAACAAAACAAAACAGAAAACAATATAATGCCAGACAGCACTCTCTCTCACCCACTACCTCCACTCCCAATAATTGCTGAGCGAGGCATCCCGGCCAACTGGGGATCTGCCTCCATCATAGCCGCTGTCTACTGACTCACTCTGATGATTTGTATGTCTCCATTCTGCCATTGGTACTCTTCTGAACCCTTGATTGGACTCTGAGTGCACCAAGCTAGGGGGAAATCCCCAGAGCGGTGTGTGAGGACACCACCTCCACTTCCCAGCCCAGGTAGCCACAGAGCCCTGAAAACCTGCCGTGGGCCTCACACACCCACCAGGTCTAACCCTCCCTCGAACCCTTTTCTCCCTGTTGGACACCAGGCAAAGCCAGCTCTTTGGGGTGAATGTAGAGATGTTATGCAGTGAGTCTTGTTGCATCTGTACCCAGATCCTCGACCCCCAAGGCAGCAAAGTGCAAAGAGTTATTTATTCAAACTGCCATTTGATTATATTGAAACCCAGCTGCTGAACCCAGAGAGAACAGTCTTTACCGTGGATAGAAACTTCCTGTCAAGGACAGTTAATTTTCATTTTTCCACTGAGCTCAACCTCAAAGTGAGGTTGATTGCTACTCAGCAAGATGGACTGCATTAGTGGAGCCTTTAATTGAGCGCAGATCTATATCCCAAAAGCATAATGTTTGCTGTATACATACTTTGAGACAAGAGGAAAAATGAAAAGCAGACCTTTGTAAGGAAAAAATTGAAAGCAGAATGTGTTCCATAATCAGGATGGCAGCACAAAGGCCAGCTGGGGCGGGGGGGGGGGGGGGGGGGGGCTTACTTGCAGTCCCCACCTCCCAACGCCTCAGTTCTAATGGGCTATTGGCAAATGTTCCTAAAAGCTAATATCTGTGTTTAGCTCCCTCTTTCTCAAACACTGAACTCCACCATAGCTCCTCTCACGGCAAACAAAGAAACTCCCGGAAGCCAGCGATTGATGAGGGGCCGCAGCGAGGGGCCATGGCATGTGCTTCTCCTGAGGGGCTCCTCACGGCCAAGGGTGTTGATCCACGTTGGCACCCATTATGGCCATTTCTGTCCACCTCCTTTTACCAGTGGCCTCGAGATGAGTCCTCACCTGGAGCACAATGCCACTTTCGGCCTCTTACTGTTATGGTTCCAGACCCTCGTCACCTCTTCCCTGAGCTGTGGAACTGGTCTCTGTGCTATTGAGAGAGATGTCCTCTTAAAGCCTGGATGGGATCCCCCTCTTCTCAAATACTATCAAAAGCCCTTCCTGACCCCCATATAGAGACCCTGGCAGCCAAGCACCTCCATGATCAAATTCCACACTCCCTCTCCAAAAGTTCCCTCACATCCTATGCTCTGGCCAAACCAGTCCCCTCCTCCCTGTCCCCATTCCCAACCCAACAGCAAGTCTCCTGTGACAACAGCCTAGTCTAAGCCACCGTCCTCTCATAGCTGTACAACTGTGACCGCCTCCAACAGAGGTCCCCGCTTCTAATTTTTTGCCCCTCTCCAATCCTTCTCTGCACATCAGTCAAACTGATCTTTAAAAAAGTAAACAATGCTCACCCCTTCCTTAAAATCCTCTGTGGCACGTGTCATTCTATCACTTAAAATAAAATCCAAACTCTTTCTCCTGCGGCCTACAGGGCCCACCATGCCCCAGCCTACATTTCCAAATTCCTCTTGCACCCTCATTACCATAGCCACACTAGCTTTCCTCCTGTTCTTAGCACTTGCTGTTCCCTCTACCTGGATGGAATACTTTCCCTCCAGCTCTTCCCCTACCAGCTTCTCATCCCTCAGTCTTCGATGAAACGCCACCTCCCTGCAGAGGCCGTCCCTGACCACCTTACCCGGAGCAGGACCACAGTTGTTCATGCTGCTCTTACTGCTATCTGGAATTATCTTGGTTATTCCTTTGTTGTTAATTTGTTCTCCCTATGGGACCTTTTTAAATCTGTTCATTGCTGCAGCATCAGTACCCAGGACAATGCATGGCCATTATAGAATCTAAATCATGATTTGGAGATAAATGATTGAATACTAGAAATAAGAAACATTTCCCGAAAGGCCTTCATTATCTCCAGCTTCCATTCCTTATATTGTGCTGTCTTCTTGGCTTGGCTTGCCCTTGCCTCCCTCATCCCCTCCATGGCCTACGATCGACGTGTGAAGTAAGGTGGGCTCAAAAGCCCTTTCCCGGAGAGTCTCCCCTGAATGCTCTAAGCCAGAGGTTCTCAACCTGTGGGTTGCGACCCCTTTGGCGGTCGAACGACCCTTTCACAGGGGTCGCCTAAGACCATCCTGCATATCAGATATTTACATTATGATTCATAACAGTAGCAACATTACAGTTCTGAAGTAGCAACGAAAATAATTTTATGGTTGGGTCACAACATGAGGAACTGTATTTAAAGGGCCAGAAAGTTGAGAACCACTGCAAGCAGAAGTAACCCCTGTGTCCCCTGCCCCATGTTCCAAGGCCACCTACTTCACCATGACTTTACCCTGGTCCTAGAACTTCTTGCCGAGAAAGAGAAAGCTATAAACCAGAAAATAACTTCACTGTGGCCCTCAGGCACTTCCCCAAATCAATTCAAACACCAGACTGCTCGAGTATCTCTCCTTGGAACAGTGCTTTGCCCAACTAGGCAATGACTCCTTATCAAATCGAGGGCTTCGCATTGTGTTCACCAATCCGGTGAGCATCAATACCAGGAATCTTGCCCCATCCCAATCAGATCCTGCACTAAAAGACCCGCCTTAACCCATTCCTTCGAGCCCCAACCTCCAAACCCTATAAGCAGCCGAGGGTTCAGAGAAAAGGCCACTTTAAAGGGTCTCCCCAGGCTGCGTGCAGGTGGCCTCTGCCCCACACAGCTCTGCTTGGTGAACGGGTTATCCAGGGACCTGGGAGGGAGCTGGCTGGTGACAGTCCACTCCTGGACCACCATTGTCCGCACCAAGCTCTTCTGCATTTGGTGAGTGATGGAAGAATGAACGCACAAATGAATAGCCCCCTCCCCACCCTCCCACCCCTTCCCTTCTTGAAGCATCCTAACCAGAAATGAGAAATGGCACAGGTGCCCAAGGGGTCCCTGAGAGCAGGGCTTTGGACTAAGGAAGTCCTTCATTTCAATGACGAGGCCTCATTTTGGAAGCCAGAATCCCCTGCAGAAACCAGTGGGCTGCCTCCTAGCTCCCCCCGCCCCAGTTCCAGGCTAAGGAGCCCACAGCCCACGGCCTCTCTCCTGTGCGCTCAGGGTCACGGCGCTGGACCGCTATGGGCTGCAGAAGGCGGGCTTCACGCACGTGCTGAACGCTGCCCACGGCCGCCGGAACGTGGACACGGGGCCCGACTACTACCGCGGCATGGACATTGAGTACCACGGAGTCGAGGCCGACGACGTGCCCACCTTCGACCTCAGCGTCTTCTTCTACTCGGCGGCCGCCTTCATTGACGGTGCGCTCCACTCTGATCACAGTAAGAGCCCCGCGCCCCCTAACGGCCCCACCCCCGCCCCCGCCCCCGCCCCGTGGGAAGAGGGTTCTATGTTCTGGGAGTAGGCTCCCCTCTCAAAGCCGACCCTGAGGGGGTTCCATGTGGATGAGCTGGAAAGGTCTGAGCCCCTGGAGGCTGTAAGCCTGCTCGTGGAGTTCAGGCTTTGATGGCATCGGCATGGGGAGGGTTCAGAGGGGAGGCCTTTGGCCTGAAGCTCTCCTCCCTAAGGCACGTCCGCCATCCTTCCAAAGGAGGGGGGTCTGGGAACGCTCACAGCTGGGATGCAATTGTGCCTGTGCCCAAACCCGACGAATAGTCAAAGGTTTGAGGCCAGAAAACCCTCAGGCAGCTGACTTGAGTGGAAAATCTGTGGAAAGATGGCAAGTTCTCCTGCCAACCAACCAAGCCCACAGCCTCCCTACCCGCTCATCCACCCGACCCTCCCTAAGTCCAGTAACACTCAGTCTAGTGACCACCTAGCCTTCATAAGTGGCAAACTATATTTGAGACTGAGCTTTGCACCGGTGATGCCCGAGTTTCCCGGGGTTAATTTGAAAGCACGGTGCTAGTCCTTGCAGTTTCAGCTGCCCTAATCCAGGGAAAGGCTACCAGGCTATTTTGGAGAGAAGCGCACACTTTAGGAATGCGTCAGGTAAGACAATATGCAGTTACGGCTGCAGGGTGGCATTCCATAGAGGCCAGAGGGACTTCACCGCCCTAATCTGTGTTCTGACTTCAGCCGCATGTGTCACAACCCTTTATGGGACCATCACATAATTTAGGGTCACCAGTGACAGTAGCCCCTCCTCATTTGCAGTTTCACTTTCCCTAGTTTCAGTTACCTCCAGTCAACCACAGTCTGAACATATTAAATGAAAATTTCCAGAAATAAACAGTTCATAAGTTTTAAATTGCACGCCATTCTGCGTAGCGTAATGAAATCTTGCAGTGTCTTGATCCATCTCGTCAGGGATAGGAATCATCCCTTTGTTCAGCATATCCAGGCTGTATATGCTTCCTGCCCATTACTCACTTAGAAGCCATCTCGGTTATCAGATCAACTGCCTCAGTATCGCAGTGCTTGAGTTCAAGTTCCCCTACGTTACTTAATGGCCCCAAAGTGCAAGAGTAGTGATGCTGGCAATTCAGATACACCAAAGAGAAACTGTAAGTGAAAAGGTGAAAGTTCTTGAATTAATAGGAAAGAAAAAAATTGTTTGCTGAGGTTGCTAAGATCTTACTGTAAAGGAATCTTCTATCCGTGAAATTGTGAAGAAGGAAAAAGAAACTTGTGCTAGTTTTGCTGTCTCACCTTAAACTGCAAAAATTATGGCCACAGCGCATGACAAGCTTAGTTAAGATAGAAAAAGCATTAAATTTGTAGGTGGAAGACAGAACAGAAAGTGGGTTGTGATTGATGCAACCTGTTGCACTAGAAAGCATGGAGCCTATACAGTGATTTCAGCAAGGGATCCCCTGAAATGAGTGACACCATGCCGTTTGCTACAAGTAAGGGATGGCTGCACAGATTCAGGAATAGGTTGGACTGGAAAATAATAAAATTACTGGAGAAGCTGCGTCTGCCAATAAAACAGCCGCTGCCACATTTCCGGCAGAGTTGAAGAAGTTGCTTAGGTTCAGTAACTATCCGTGGTTTTAGGCATCCACTGGGGGTTTGGGAACACATCCTCCACGGACAAGGGAGGGACTACTGTACTGAAAGCTTTCTTAGCACAAGAGGTTGAGATCACAAGGCTCGCTGCCTGACCAAATGGCCTGCTTCAGGAACTTGCAACCTGTGGCCGGGCCGGGGCCATGCCTGCTGCAGTCCAGGCCTTGACGGCCGTCCCAAGGTGGACCTGGCCCCACAGCCAGCCATAGGCACCAACAATTGGTCGTTATTTTGGTTCACAGCAATGTCATGATGAAAAAGAAACTCATGGAACGGAAGTGCTTGTATTCGGGGATGCTTCATTTCAAAGTCACTCTTTTATGAGTCTATTTATGGGCCACCTTTTGTGTTGTGCACAATCTGGGTTTCCAAGGAGGATCAAAAAGCAACTGGACTCTGACTCATCACCACGAGGTAAAATTCGCCTCGGAATATTTGAAGTTAACTGAAAGCATATTTGACATGAAAAAAAACACACACACACAACAAAAAGCTACAGTACCACCACCCAATCCTTCAGTTCACTTGCCATGACTCTACCTTTGGCCTTCCCCTTAATGGAAGGGGGGCTGGCAGGCTTTGGAGAAGACAGGGCTGGGTTCAGATTCACAGCTTAGTAACAATGTGATTTCTCTGAGCCTTCGTTTCTGCATCTGGTGATAAAAATATTTACCTTGAAAGATTATAATGAGGCTCCGCAGTAACCGACACAAAGCGCTTAGCACAGAACCTGGTGCGCAGCAGGCTCTCAGATGTGTTTGATAGAGGGAGGTCGTGCACCGTGAAACACACAGCCACACCAGCACATGCACATCATCATCATAAAGTTTCCAATCCCCAAAGAAAAAAAGACATTCCAACTTTGAACTAGTATGATATGCTCCTACGACAGCTTGTTTTTGGTTCCCGGCACATGAGTTAAGAGTCTGCCCACACTGCGGAGTCAGGAGAGAATGGGACCCTCGAGTCCTGTTTAGGCCTGGGAAGATCACAGAGCTTCGATGCGGAGAGGTCAGGCTGGTGTGCATAGTGACTGGTAGACCAGGTGGTCGAAAGCATCTCGCAAAGAAAGGGTCAAGAGGGAAAAGTAGATGCCCATCTGGCATGGCTCGGTGGTTGAGCGTCAACCTATGCACCAGGAGGCCACAGTTCAATTCCCAGTCAGGGCACATGCCTGGCTTGTGGGCTCCATCCTCAGTGTGGGGCATGCAGGAGGCAACAGATCGATGATTCTCTCTCATCATTAATGTTTCTATCGCTCCCTCTCCCTTCCTTTCTGAAATCAATAAAACATCATTAAAAACAAAAACAAAAAACAGTCTCTTTAAGAAAAAAAAAAAGGGAAAAGTATACACCAAAGCCAGAGAGTATGCAGGGGTGGGGACTAGACTGTTGGCTGGGGATGGGGACCAGGACAGGGCCGCATTGCCAGGTGGGAGGCTGGGCTCCCTTCTCAGTACCTTGTGCGCTTACATTTTTTGCTGTTGTTGTTAATCCTCACCCAAGGGTATTTTTTCCATTGATTTTTTTTTTTTAGAGAGAGTGTAAGAGAGGGAGGGAGAGAGAGAGAGAGAGAGAAACATCAATTGCTTGCCTCCCACAAGCACCAGGACCGGGGCTGGGATCAAACCTGCAGCCCAGGTATGTGCCCTTGACTGGTAATTGAACCTGTGACCCTTTGGTGTGCAGGCCAATGCTCTAACCACTGGGCACACCAGCCAAGACCGTGCGCTTACATATTTAAAGACTTCCTTGAGTTGAAGGCTCGAAGTCCTACCCGCTCAGGACCAGGCAGTGTGCAGGAGTGAACGAAGCTGGCTGTGTGTAAGCCGTGGGATGTGGTTGGGGTGCTTGTGGCTAAGTGCAGAGCTCATACCCCTTCCCAAGGGGCAGCTGCTGCCCAGTCCCAGCCAACGTTTGTTTTGTGAGAACCAGCGCAAATGTGGTAGATCCGACTTTTCAGGAAATGTCTCCAATCTGGGATTTAATGTAAAATCACTCGATTTTTAAGTGTTGGCAACACTTTGAAAATTTCTTAAAATGCTGCGAAGCCCAAACAAGAGAAACCCAACGGCTGTCCGTGGGTAACCTGTGCCCCCAGGAGTCACAGTAACACAATAAAAGGCTGGCCAGCTGGGCAGTGGCATTGCCACGGGCTCCCTGCAGTGGCGGTGCCTGGGCCCGGCCTGCCGGCCACGTGCTCTGGGCGGCTGTGCCTCGTCGGGCTTTGGGAAACCAAGGGACACGACTACAGCACGTCAGAGCCAGGCCCACGCGTGTGTTTCTTATTATACTCTTGATGTAAGAGGTGTTGATGGACAGTCTGGCCAAAAGGCAAGGCGTCTCTCTTTCCTCTTATCTTTGCTCTTGTTCGTTGGCTAGTGTCTGCCAAGGGCACACGGCTTCCCTCTGCTGCCCACAGCTCATCTCGCTCCCTCTTTTTGAAAAGCACTGCTGGTGGAGCTGTGGAGTCAGCCCAGGGCGCCCACTCCCACCCTCCCCTCCCCTGATTGCTCTTTCTGAGAGAACCCCGCAGGCAGTCACAGTCCCCCTGGAAAAATCTTAGAGATCATCCAGCCCAGTGTCCCGCCCCAGGAGCTGGGGACCCAGCGGCCAGAGGAGCCAAGGGAGGAGCCCGGGGTCACGGAGCACATGGGAGGCCCGGGGTGGGAGCGCCTGTCACTCAGGCCTCAGGGGAGAATCCTCCGCCCTTATTTTGAGCATCTGGTGACTTTGCTGTGTAACAAGTCACCAAATATTATGGCACGTGAGGCAGGGCAGCGGGTGATGGGATCTGAAACATGGAACCTGTCATTCCTCATCAGAAAAACAAGTCCTGACAAAAGCCTGCCATGGGGACCCCACTTGGGCTGCCTTCACCGCTCCTGGCGCGGCCTCCTCGGAGCGACTTGGGGTGGTTTTAATTTAAGGAAATTGTCGGAAAAATCCCAGGGCAGACACCAGGAGGCTCTAACGATCGGGTCTTAGTATCACCGCTCTCCTTTCCTTCCTTCTTTTTCTTTAACCAACGGTCCACAGCCTGCTCTCACACCACCTTCAAGGCCATTGTGGCCAAGGTGGGCGTGAGTCAGTAAAGGAAGGCTGCATCTGAGCAGGAGGCGGGTCCCTGGTGCCTCTGAGCTGTAGGCAAAGCTGACTCTCAGGTGCTGTGAGAGTCGTCCCTCTGCAGCAGCACACTCGGGCCTGCCCCTCAGCAGCTCAGAACCCACCGTGCCCCCTTTTTCCGAGGACTTTTTCGAGCCTGACCGGTTTGGGAAGAAGTATGAACTCTGGCTTTGCACGCCGCTGAGAAGTCAAGTTCTGAGTGAGAGACAGGCAAAGGGCATCCCCCAAACCCAGACAGGAGGTGTTCAGGGAGTGCACACCTGGTGGGGGTACGGGTGGTGCAGGTGAGGGTTGCGGGGTTGGGGGGCTTGGCCTGTATGTCCGACTTGAGTGACAGAGGCCTACCTCCTGGTCAGAAGGGGAATATGCAATTGGGAAGCCACAGAGATTCTGGATTTGGGTTTTCTTCATAAGATTCAACTTTGGGGAATTCAAGTTTTGGTAAAGGCCTAAGATATTTCATTGAAATCACCATTTTTTCCAAACATTAAGATTGTGACCTATAGTGTGGGTACAACCAGCATTTCTTTTTTAAAAAATGGAATAGATTAGAATAGAAAATAGCAGCAGGCATTGTGCGTGGGAAAAGTGAGTATGACTTTGTGAAACTTCCGTCTGACACTCACACTTGTGATTCCGATCCCCCCCTTAGCGTTTAAGAGCTTCAACCCTGGCGGCAGGTGCCTGGGTTTGAACCACACACACTTCAGCCACTTCCTAGCTGTGAGACTTGGAGTCCCTTCTCTGCACTTCGCTGCCTCCTCTGAAAAACGGGGACGGTCTTTCACCTACCTCATCAGGTTGTGAGGATTGGCTACAGTAAAAATACCTAACAACATACTTGGAAGATGGGGCGTGAGCTGAGGCTATGTTCGTGTTAGCGATGAGTTTTATATAGTGTTTCCAGGAGCCACACCAAAGGGTTTGAAAGCTGCTGACCCAGAAAGTGCCAAACCCTGACAACGCTGCCTCCGCCCAGGGCCTGACCCCGGCTGGTATCTAACTCCCAGAGAGCCCCCTACTCTCTCTGGCCAGGGCCCTGCTGGGAACAGGCCAGCCTTCCTGGCCTTCTCTCCCTCCCAACAGCAGTTTCTCACCATCCCATGCTGGGCCCCAACGGGTGGTGCTTAGCAGAGCCCCAGAGCAAAGAGGGAGCAGGGCCCTGAGGGACTGGGGGCGGCCCTTGACCCCAGGGGGACTTACCAAGCACACATGGCTGGTGGCATTAATGCCACCGTCATAAAAACAAATTTAGTTCCAGGAGCCCCTGCTGGGGCTGAGCACCCCCCCCCCCCCCCCCCGCTGCACCCCCACCAAACCCCCTCTCCTTCCTCTCCCACCCCCTCCTCCCACTCAGCAGACTTCAGGCTCCCAAAAGGCTTAATGAACTACAGCTTTCGTCTGTTTGGAGCATTTAGTCATGACAGAAAGAATTACCCTTTTTGCCAGGAGAGGAAGAAACGCTTTAGTTATCAGCCGGCTGGCGGGGGGCCAGCAGCCTCTGGAACAGGGTGTGGGGATTAGGATGCCAGAGGTAGACATGCCACTCCAGCTGTCCCTCGGGGCCAGTTCCCCAAACCCGGCCTGCAGGAAGGGAGTGGCGCTGCTTCTCGCCCTCCTTTCCGGCCAAGGTGCACAAGGCAGGGGTGGTGAGGCCAGGCTCGTGTAGCTCAGCAGCATGAAGGCTGGGACCTGAGGCCGCCGGGTTAGCTTGTGGGGATCCGTGGAAAAGGACGGTGATAAAGCGAATGGCTCTTCATGGATCACCTCTCCGTGCCCCCTTGACGGAGAGCGCATCAGTAGAGTCCTTACTGTCAGCCAGGGTGTGCCGGCCTCTCTGACCAGGTGGGGGTGGGGGATGGGGACCCTGGCGCCTGGGGTTCAACCCTGTTGGAGTCCTCATGCTGCCATGGCTGCTGGCCATTCCCACTGTCCTGGACATGGTCCCCTGAGGAAGATGGGAGGGACACAGGAGAGCCATGTCCATTTAGAAGTGTTCTTTCCAAGCTGTTCTCATGTCCTGGTGATGCTCCAGAGACCTGGGGATGTCCATGAATGTCTTCTTGGTCATCTTTCCAGGCCTCAGGCCCGAGACTCAGGAACAGGGACAGCACTGGGGTCCCACAGCTTGAGCTGCCTCAGCCAGCTTGACGCCAGCAGAGCGATCGCACAACCAGGGAGGGTGGCTGCTGGCTAGCAGTAGTGGGTACAGCCAGAGATCCTAATCTCAGTATTTTCTCTGTCCCAAGAGCATGATGGCCAGTGTCCAGCACACAGTAGGGCCTCAATAACATGTTGTTTTGAACTATCTAGTGCTGGCACCAGGTTTCTGAGTGACCTCTGACAAGTCGTTTCCCTCTCTGTAAAGCAGGGAGGATGCCCTGAAGGCTGTATTAAGGATGGAATAACACGGTGGATGCTCACCACGTGAGCTCTAGAGGCAACAGCTTCACATCAAGGCTTGGGAGCGGGGCCCAGACACTGCCATGGCAGTGGCCAAAGGGAGTTTTGTTTACACAGGTTGTATCTATCAGCACTTACCCTATTAGAAAGAAAGACTGAAAAGTTGAATACTCATTTTAAAAGGATGAAACACACCATTGGATATTAAAATAACATATTTTTATGAAAAATTGTATTTTCCAATACAGTTAGGGAGAAGAGTGGTATTAATTTACAATGTTGCAAATCTCTTCAATGCGAGGCTTATTAGAATCCAGTTGGAATCTGATTAGCTTCTGCATTCAATCTGTTGTGGTACATTGTTTTGGTTGGCTCGGATGAAGAAAATCCAGCCTCACTCAGCAGCAGTGTAGCTGGAGAAGGGAGGGATGCTCTAATCGCCTTTTCAGGTACTTGTGGGTATTCTTCTTCGGTACTACACCCACACTTGACAAATGATAGCTTCTTTTTTTAAAAAGTATATGATTTTGTTTATTTTTTTAGAGAGAGAGGGAGAAGGATAGAGAGATAGAAACATCAATGAGAGAGAAACATCAATTGGCTGCCTTCTGCACATCCCCTAGTAGGGATCGAGCCCACAACCCAGGCATGTGCTTGGACCAGGAACTACATTGGTGACCTCTTGGTTCATGGGTCAATGCTTTCAATCCCCAAGTCACACCGACCGGGCAAATAATAGCTTCTTAAAGGCTAGCTGGGATGTGGAATCTGAAGCCGTATCAATAAACTTCATACTCAGTTACATGAAAATCCACTGGTCTGTCTTTGAATGGATGTTTTACCTATGCATGATTCTGTAATATCTTGTATTTGGTCATTTGGTTTACTCAGTTATGCAGATCCTCCAAATGTTGACACTTTCCACTAGACGTTATCAAAAACACATTTGTTAACTTCATCACTCATCCTAACAAAAATCTTCAAAGTATTGGGAAACCGTCAGCTTCACAGTGATAGATACAAGTTTTCCAAAACTCTTAATATTTGCTCAAAAGCTTGCATTTTATCACTGGCAATAAAGACCATCCGTTGCTTTCTGTGATGTGGCAGACTGACTGTGTTCACTTTTGAGCCAAAGTCTGCCAAATACCCAAGTTTAAATGACCATGGTTTTCCTGTCATCCATTCTTTTAAGTAAAAGGGCGTCTTATGAAACAGTGGCCAATTCAACTTGCAACTCGATCTCCCTGGTGCTTCTCCCACGATAACTATCGCGCTTCGGTATGCAGCCCAAGTGCTCTATGTGTGCTTCCCATTTCATCACACAGAATATTAAGAAGTGTAACCAAGGGCTGAAATTTGATAAATTAATGTGTACGGCCCATCAGGGATATTCTTAAGTGAAACTAGCCCCCCCCCCCCCCCCCCCCCCCTGCTGCCGTGAGTGCATGGTGGTGAAGAATGCCATGATGACTAGCTAGTTTGCTGCCTCTTGTCCCCACTCCATTTCAGATAAGATCCTGGTTCACTGCGTCATGGGCCGCAGCCGCTCGGCGACCCTGGTCCTGGCCTACCTGATGATCCACAGGAACATGACCCTGGTGGACGCCATTCAACAAGTGGCCAAGAACCGCTGTGTCCTCCCCAACTGGGGCTTTCTGAAGCAGCTCCGGGAACTGGACAAGGAGCTGGTGCAGCAGAGGCAACAGGCCCAGCACAGTGACGACGGCGACAAGGCCAGTGAGAAGGAGCTGTAGGGCCCCCCTTGGGAAGGGAGAGAGAAGGCTGATAGGGCTCTGGTCTGTGACTCCGTTTTTTCTGGAGAAGGGACCGTGAAACCGAAGCTTGACTTCTTCCAAGTCATCTGAACCTTCCCGGTGCATGCGATGAACAGGGAGGATGCAGGGCTGCCTCCCGGACTCCAGTATTTGGCTTCCCAGCGGAACAGGGCCGACAGGCCTCCCAGCAGAATTGGTTACAGATGGACACACCGTTCTGCATAAAGGCGCCTGTATTTTTTATTTATTTTTTGTAAGATGGGAGAAGAAAAGGACTTAAAAATTTGTAGGCATTGTGTTGTGATTAAATGTTTGGCTTGGTCTGAAAGTCACATTCTTAAAAAATAATTTTAAAAAAGAAATATATTTTCTAACCGCAGAACGTGCCCGGGAGTGAGTCCTCTTCTGAGGTGTCTGTATGTCCTTACTGCCTCCCGCATCCTCTTCTCCACGGGATCCACAGACTCAGGTCCCCTAGAGATGCTGCCGCTCACTTGGTGGGGGTTTAGGGGAGGGGATCCTGAGCCCCTGTACAGAGGCCCTGCTTTGGGCTCCCCCACCTTCCTCAGGGAGCCAGGGCTCTTCAAATGTTTAGCCAGAGCTGCCACTACCCAGAAAAATTCAATAAACTGTGGTAAATTTGCACAAGAGTTTGACTTTACAATTTTGGAAAAGAGGGAGGAGACACTCTTAGGGAACAAGAACTCAAGGAAGCCCCTTTCATTTTTTAAAAAATATACTTTATTGATTTTTTACAGAGAGGAAGGGAGAGTTAGAAATATCGATGAGAGAGAAAAACATCGATTCAGCTGCCTCCTGCACACTCCCTACTGGGGATGTGCCCGCAACCAAGGTACATGGCCTTGACTGGAATCGAACCTGGGACCCTTCAGTCCGCAGGCCGATGCTCTATCCACTGAGCCAAACCAGTTAGGGCAAGCCCCTTTCATTTCGATTTTTGTTCAGTCACACCAGGAAGTATTTGCAAATGTGTTTGCTCTGGAATGGGAGCACAGGCATGCAGGTTCAGGTGGTGAGTTCCCTTCCTGGAGGGGTAAGCCAGTCACCATCACTCTCAGATTTTCATTCCGGAGAAGAGAACAGCAGCAGGCACCCAGCAGGTAGAGATGGCATCTGGAACCAGGCACCATAAACCAGACAGAACCCAAAGAGAGATACTGATGGAAGCCCAGCTGCCTAGAGAGAGACGAGTGTGATAAAGGCCGTGGGGGAAATGTGAAAAGGGGCCCAGTTCTCCAATCTGGTTGTAGTTTTCAGCAGAATGAAAGAGGAAGTTCTTGATGGAGGAAGGACAATGTGCAAAGCTACCTAAGGTTAACCCTGTAGCTCTGGCGAGCTGCCCTGCTTTGTACCAGGGGGGAGAACTTGTGGCCTGGGCTCGGTGGCCGGTTAGCCTTCCTGGAACTGCCCAGGGTCTGCTCTGGTTGTGTGACGCTGGCCTGAGACAGTGGTTGGCAAACTCACTAGTCAACAGAGCCAAATATCAACAGTACAACGATTGAAATTTCTTTTGAGAGCCAATTTTTTTAAACTTAAACTATATAGGTAGGTACATTGTTATTAACTTAATTAGGATACTCCTAAGGCTTAGGAAGAGCCACACTCAAGGGGCCAAAGAGCCACAGTTTGCCGACCACTGGCCTAAGAGGAATCAGGTCCTCATAATGACCCAGATTGGGGTGTGAGGGGAGCTATACACAGGCTCTTGGAAAAGAGACACCAAAAAGGACTCTATGATCATAGTGGCCCCTACCTAGACTTTTCCATCACAGGAGCCTCATAATTCCCTGGAAACTCATTTACCTCCTTGGTCTGGTCTATTCCTTATTCAGAGAGAATTCAGCATTTCCACTTTAATAAAATATATACTTTTCAATGAGTCCATATGCGGAAAGTATGGAACCCCTGAGTCTCACTGCTGGTGTTCTTGGGTCCCTGCACCTTCCTACATGCCCCACCTCTCGGGGGCCGAGTCCTGCTGAGGACAGCAGAGAACTTTAAAGTTGGAGTCTGGCCTCGTCAAGATGGTTCCTGGGAGCTAGAGGTAGAAGAAAGGAGGATCAGAAGTTTTTGCAGAAGCATTTCAAGTCTACAGAAGTAAAATATTCATGCAGTCAACAAGTATTTGAGAACCTACCACCTGCCAAAAAGTGGGGTTCAGAGGCCACAAGTAAAAACAAAACTGCATGCTGTGATCAGGTGCCATGAGAGAAAGAAGAGTAAGGTGACCAGCCAGGGACAGGATTGGGGAGAAACCCACTTTAAACGGGGGTGGTGAAGACGGCCTCTCTGTGGAGGCCGGGTGAGCTGAGTCCTGAAGGAGCACACCTTCCGAATGAGGAGGGAACAGCACAGGCGGAGGCTCTGAGCTGGCAATGAAGTGTTTTTAAGGAAACACCCCCAGGGTACATGTTTGTGGAACTGCCCATCAGTGAAGCCAGAGTCCGTGGGTGAGGTGGGGAGTGGCAGGAGAGAGGTAGAGAGGCTAGATTTTATTCCAAGTGCAAAGGAAAACATTGAAGGTTTTTAAGCAGGGGATGGTCTTACTATGCTCTCAGGAACTCACTCTGGGGGAATACCACTGGCTGCAGTGTGGAAATTGGATTGTAGGGAGTTTAAAAAGCAGGCGAGAAGACCAGGTAGGAGGCTGTTGGAACTGCTGCTAGGAAAGAGGAAGGTGATCTGGATGAGGCAGTGCCGGGAAACGATTATCCTGGAGAAACCACAGAACTTTGAGGGAGGGAGAAATGGAAGGTATCAATTCCATCTCAGTATTAAGGCAATGGTAGTGCCTTAATACTGAGATGAGGTCGACAGGGTGGAAATGGGGCCAGGGGGCTGAAGATCGCCTTACATCTGTTAAGACAAAAGGTGTCCCATGTACTTTGACCCTGAATATAGAGAGAGCTCTGACTGGAGATATAATTGTGGATGTTGACCAGCCGGTGTGGCTCAGTGGTTGAGCGTTGACCTATGAACCAGGAGGTCACGGTGTGATTCCCGGTCAGGGTATATGCCCGGGGTTTTTGGCTCAATCCCCAGAAGGGGGCATGCAGGAGGCAGCCAATCAGTGATTCTCTCTCACCATTGATGTTTCTCTCTCTCTCTCTCTCTCTCTCTCTCTCTCTCTCTCTCCCTCTCTGAAATCAATAAAAAGATATTTTTAAAAAATTGTGGATGTTATCTGTATAGAGGTGGAATTTGAAGTCGTACTGAGTGAGATGAGAGAGGAACCCCAGGAAAGGGGACAGGAAGAAGGAAGAAGGGAGAAGGAAGCTGGAGTGTGGAATTTTGGAAGCCTGGGTACAAATAGAAGGCACTGCTTCATAATGTAACTGTAACTGTAACTGTACTTGGACTCTGCATATCGACTGTAGACCAACACTTGCTTGCAACAGGGTAAACTGTGCTTGTACATCCCTTAACAGTTTTTAAAGCGTATGCTTATTAGACAAGTGATGGTCTTTTCACCGAGTAAAATACTGTAGGAAAAGCTGAGTTTCTGAGAGAACTGTTTGTTGAGCCTCAATCTCAGCTGTAAATTGAGGAGCCCCTCTGCTGGCCCCGTTTCCTGAGCAGGGTGTGTGTGGGGTACGTCGGAGGACTGGTGAAAGCGTTGGAACAAGATCGTGAGTCACTATTTCTGAAACAGACTGTTGGCAAGGAGGCCCGAAGCCTTCACACATGGGCAGGCATCACTGGACTCATTAAAAAGTAAAGGTTGGGAACTGACAACCACTTGTTAAAACTCTTATAAGGAAAGAACATTACTGGGTTTAAAAGCCGCGGCCTGTTCACGGATCTCAACCAGATTGTGACATTTCAGTCCTGATAAATCCAAGTTCCCGTTTTCCAGGCGCCCTGGGGTCACACTGAGGTCCGAGTTGACTTTTCTAGTGAGAGCGGGCTAGTGAGGAGCGTGAGGGTGTCCTGGGACCACCTCGGGTCAGCAGTTCACGTATGCTGAGCCCCTCTGTTTGTCGATGAACCCAGGGCCTTGGGCCAGCAGGGGGCTCCCGTACTTAGCTATGCTGCAGTCCTAGGGAGCCTGGGATGCACAGAGTCCCAGTCCTGTTCTTAGATACTGGTCGGGCAGGTCTGGGACTTGTGGACAAGTTCCCTGGCAGACTGTGAGGCAGGCAGGATGTGTGATTGTGTGTGTGTGTGTGTAG
The DNA here is from genome assembly GCF_028538775.1 of Myotis yumanensis. Taxonomy (NCBI): domain Eukaryota; kingdom Metazoa; phylum Chordata; class Mammalia; order Chiroptera; family Vespertilionidae; genus Myotis; species Myotis yumanensis. The sequence continues at coordinate 45,467,381 of NW_027223764.1, read as the reverse complement.
TGGGGGCAGGTGATGTGATGGAACCTGGGTATCCATAGACCATAGGGTGTGATTAACAAGCCACTGCCTAAGGGAACACAGAGGGCAAATCTCAGTCCCCAAAGAATCTTAGCACAAGAGGAAAGACACCAAATGAGTGAAGGTGTCAAGGTGAGGCCTGTGGGAAGCTCTGTGTGGCTTCCATCAGGTTGTTAGCAGCCGTACCCCCCCCACCCCCCCAACCTCTTGGGCTTAGGCAGGCTCTGGTGGACCCTTGAGCTGCTCCTGAAATGACACAGCAGCTGAGCCAAACAAGCAGCACAGTCGTGTCTCCCCCCGCCCCCCGCCACTTTGCAGGTGGACTCGGTGTCCTTCCCACCAACCAGCACAGCATCTGGAAGGTTCTCTCCTCCCTTTGTGATGACAGTCCCTGCAGAGTGGTTTTGGAAACCCTCCCTCGGCTACTACAGACTTTCCCCCACTGACTGTGCAGGTGTGGACGGAAGGGGCCAAAACATAAACTCCTGACACTCAGCCCTGAAGCTCTGTAACTGTGAGCGAGGAAAACCCACGGGCGAAAGTACACAAACCCTGCGGGCAGCCTCCCTCTGGAGGGCGTGATCCCAGGGCGTGTGCGCCATCTGGCCTTTTCAGAGTTCTGTTCTGCATCGACTTGAAAGTTTGTGTCTGATGGGCACAATGCCTGGTTCTTGTGTGGGTTGAGCCCCTGGTGGAAAAGCAACGTTCTCCCTCCGAGAGGCCTAAACGTGACTGGTCTCACAGGAGTGGTGAGTACCCGTTTACACACGTGGAGAGCCTCCTGGGCCAGTTCCACATGGGTGCCAAGCCATGTAGACATTTCTAGGCTTGTTAGCTGAATACTGTTTCAAAAGACACAACTTTCTCTGAATTACATAAAATAATATTTGAAAACATTTTTTGTCTGAACTTCAGACATTAAATAAAACATCCAATCACTCATTCACCACAGAGCAAAACTTTCACACCTTTTTTTTTTAAGAAAATGGTTCTTCGAACATATATTCCCAAACTGGTTTTTTTTTTTTGTATTATTCTTTCAAGGAACGAAGTTGGCCACCACTGCACCCCTGAGGGGAGTTGACACAGACAGAACCACTGAGGTAACTGGTATTTGTGCAGGATCCCTTTGCAAATGAAGATCAAAGTCAAAAAGAAAAAAACAAATTCACTTTATTTTAAAGACAATGATTGGCATACAGAAGGTATGCACTAGCATAAAATAAACTTTCATGTAAAGCATTAAAATCCATTATAAATTAACTTATTAAATAGGTATTTGGTATATGTGATGGTTTTATTAGATATTACTCTTATTTATTGGCAACCCCCTCCCCCAAAGTCAAAACAAATCAGAAAATCTCTTAACTCCAATGTACACTAAATAATTTATTTTCCCAAAATGTGTATGTGTTCTGAGATGTGACACATGATACAGTTCCATTGGTCATTCTCTATCAATCATAATATGACAGGACACAAGAGGCTAAAAATGGCTCATCATAATTTATTTTATGTTAAAATGTACAGCTTTTTTTTTATTTTTTGTGGTTTTTTTTTGAAGTGACTGACTAAAAAGAGAACAGATAAATCCAAGAGTGTCGCTGGCTGCTATTTTATACAAGGGTTGCGCCTCTCCTGCTTGGCCCTTACAGTCACCTGTACAGGTACAAAGGCTACAAAAAAGGAAGCAATATAAACAGACACAAATAACTTTTTTGCTTTTTTACATGCGATTTGTAAGCTTAGTTTGAGCTATTCACAAGCTACTTCTCTATTTTTCCTTAAAAAATAACTCCAATATTTTATAAAGATAGAAAAATCTACAGATGGAATGAAAATGTAAAGTTAGAGGCATTTCCATAAAATAGCAACTTTACACCAAATTCACTATTTTTTTTAAATCCTGCCAAGTATTTGGACATATATGAAATGTTTCAAAACCTGACAGATAAACACTGAGATATGCTTCATTCAATAAACAGAAGTCTGCATTTATAAAACAGAAAGCTGCCTTTTTCCCCCAAAGAAATCTGTCACCAAAATGGAAAAGGGTCTCAACTTTACACCAAACATTTAGCAATAAAACCCTTTTGACTAACCAAATGGTAATAGCTTTTATAGCTCTTTACAGTTTTATAATTAACAAAAATATAGTTTTTTTTAAAACCCTCAAATTAGGGCACCCTAATCAAGGCAAAAAACTTAAGAAATGGCTTACTGTTAGCACAACACTTGTACAGTACTACAAAATGCACTGTCACTAACAAAGACATTAGCGGCATGCGGAAGTGTCACCTTAAACAAAATATACAAGAACTGAAATGCTAAAGGCATTTACATGGAGTGGACAGGGAAGGAAAAAAAGCTCTAGGTTCTGTATTAAAACAGATAACTCGGGAGTGCGGGGCTTGATATCCACATTGTTTAATGGAAGCAGGCACAACGAGTGGCTGCCTCCAGTGTAGTCCAGAGAGAGGCCTTCCTCTGCAGAGAACTTCATATAAAAGGAACAGAAACAAAGGTACCAAAAAAGAAAAAGGAAAAAAAAAGAAAAACAACTTGTATAAGGCTTTCTGCTGCGTACAGCTTTTTTTTTTTTTTTTTTTTTTTAAATAAATGGTGCCAACAAATATTTTTGCATTCACACCAATTTGCTGGTTTTGAAATCGTACTCTTCGAAGGTATTTGTGCAGATCAATCCGATAGTGACGCCCAGGGGTTTGTGACTGCCTGTGTTGCCTACCTTCTCATGTAGGACCCATTGAGAGATTGTTTGGACATGCCTGTGTTCATGTAGCCATGGTGCCCGGGGGCTGTGTACATCATATTACCATGGGGTGGGGTCTGCATGGGCTGCTGGGCATATGGCTGGGTCCCCATCATGCCCATCTGCATCTGCATCGGGTACTGGGGAGTTTGGTTCATGTAGCCATGATTGCTGTGGTAGCCGCTGTTCATCATCGGCTGGGACATGCTGTACCCATTCATGGCACTGAGAGTGTTCATGTTCATGTTCACGGAGTTGACGTTGTAGGCTGGGGCTGGCATCAGGTTCACACTCATGTCCATGCCTCTCTGCACGGTTAAAGTCCGTGCAGGGCCCTGCATGGCTACGGCCTGGGAGCGCCCATAGATCTGCGACTGGTGGGTGGCAGCGGCTGGTGACAGAGATGCCGATTTGGTTCTCATGGAGACGTGGCCCTTGCTGGCAATCTGGGTTTGCAGTCTTTGGCTGTGGGAGATGCCAATGTTCGATGCAGCCATGTTCCGTTGCAAAAGAGGCGGTGGCAGATTCATCGGAGGAGGAGTCAGGTTGGGGGGTGGGGTCATGGTAGCTTGTGCTTGGGGTCCCCCAGGGACGGAGTGTGGAGACTGAGAAAGCTGAACAAGCCCTGTGTTACTTAATGGTGTGGACAAAGAGGCACTGTTTGCATAGGAAGTTACAGCAGCGGAATGGCTGTAAGGCAATGAATGATCAATAAGTGTATTAGTTAACTGCTGTAGTTTGGCAAGGCTGAAGGTGGCTGACGGCTGCGGGTAGTGCCCGGCCCCAAAATCACTTTGACCCATTCGTTCGTAGAGGCCGATGTTGGCGTTGCCGGTCTCGGGGATCTCGGCCAGCTGCATGGGCGGGGTGAAGTTGGCGGCCATGCTGCACTGGGCCAGCTGCTGGCTGCCGCTCGGAGGCCGCTCCACCACGCAGCCTTGAGGAGACTTGACGCTGCAGGTGGGGGGGGAACTGATGCTGGTCTGCTGCAGCATGCTGCAGCTCCCGCTGATGTTGGACATCTGCTGGGTGACAGCACAGCTGCTCTGCGTCAGATTGCTCGAGGTCAGGTTGCTATAGGAGCAGCTGTTCTGTGAGGAGCCGTTGCCACAAATGCTGCCGCCCATCGTGGAATCATAGCTGCTTGGGTTTTCGTAGTTCTCCGTTGTGCTCTCGATGCTGCCCAGGTCACTAAATCCGCTGTCAACGACCTGTTGTGAGTGATCTGAAACCGACGGGACATCCATCATTGGACTGGTTTCCATGTTCTGCAAAGATGGCACTGAGATGGCACTTTGATCTGGGCTGATTTGGGCATAGCTGTTCTCCAGGGCAGGGACGCTTGGACTGCTGACTGAACGCACGGACTGGCCAGGGTGGGAATGGACGGATGAAACTGGACTACTGTGGTCTGACTGTTGGCAATCGTCCAGAGTGGCAGCAATCTGTGGACTTTGGTCTGAATGGGTGTAGTTCTGTAGGCTTCTACAGGCCTCTTGAGTCTCGGCACAGTCCTGAAAGGTGTCCTCCTGTTCGCTGTTCTCCTGGGTCAAAGACTGCACGGCCTGGACGGTCTCAGAGTCGATTTCCATGGCTGCTGTACTTGCCTCTTTGAACTCAGAATCTGCTTCTTCGCTGTTCGTTTGGTCCTGTTTCTGTGCCTGTTCGTCAGGTGGCTCCTCATCAGACTCAGGCGCAGTTTCAGTGTCCGCAGTAAGCTCCTTGGGTTCACTGTTACAAGCAGCTGCAAGGTCAACACCACAGTCCATTAAGACCTCTGGGTTTGAATGACTAGGCGGGACACTAAGGTCTAAAAAAGCCTCCTGGTTTTCCAGTACTTCTCTGAAAGCTTCCCTGGGGCGCTCTTCCTTCTCCGCCTCTGTTGACTCCGTGTGGCTGTCGTCTTCATCATCAGCATCATGACCCTCGTTGTGAGACGGCTCTTCCTCCTCCTCCTCCTCTTCATGATCATCTAAACGCTCAGGGTCCTCTTTGTCCAGGCAGACTTCTGGTTCCTCTTTTTCCTGACTTTTAGTACCACTTGGGTCTTTTTCTACATTTCCTTCTTCTTCTTCCTCCTCCTCGTCTTCCTCCTCCTCCTCTTCTTCTTCCTCCTCATCCTCCTCTTCCTCCTCAGGTTTGACCGGATCGTCTTCCAGTGTTTCGCCTGGTGATTTAGTTGGACTTACAGGTGCACATGTGTCCTCCTTTCTGTTTTCGTCCAGAGGCAGCAGGGGATCCACAGCTTCCTTGACTTCCTCCTCAATCCTGGTGGGACTGGGGCTGCCTTTGTCTCCCAGCGCCTCCTTCTGTTCTTCCACTGTCACCTGGTCATCAGGCTCCATGGGTGTTTCTGGAGGGGTGTACAAGTTCAGTTTAAATCCCGTCTTCCTTTCTTTGCTTGGCCGCCACTTAGAGAGACCACGCTTTGATCCTTTTGGCCACACTTGTTTGCACTTTAGAGGTTCAGGATTGTCTCTACTGCCTTCTTTCAAGTTATTTGCATCATCCATATTGTCTTATCGAGGAGACAAAGGGGAGGAAGAAAAACAAAGTCTTAGAAAGTATAACTACAAACAACTTGAGTTCATTCTCTAAATTAATTAGCAAGCACTGCTTTCAATTTAGCATTTTAAGACTTAATGGTAAAGACATAATCAAGACTAATACAGAATAATACTGTGGTATAAACTGAGTAAATCACCCAGGTCTGGGAAAATAATATATGCCATACACAGACACGTGCATTCTCTCTCAACAAAGCTGTGCTTGTTATAGGAAGCACATGGATAACGGCAACAATAATAAACTTATTTGATTTAACAAACAAGATATTCTCTGATGCCCGGAATTGCACATTGTACAAAATTCACTGGGACATTTACAAACTAGGAAATACAGGGGAATGGGTTAATGCCAGCCCATGTCCACATCCTCACTGCACTAAAGAAATGAAAGAGAAGCCTCCTTCACATATCCGTCCTAAGAAAGTGAACTTTGGTTTGTGGACAATTAGTGAATTTAAATGATCTCAGATGACATTATTTACTTTGATTTAAATGTTCTCTCTGACATAAAAATAAACTGTGTACCTCTGAAACAAATGAATAAATAACTAAACACATCTGTAATCTACTACAGGATCATCATTTTTGCATGACATAAACTATAATGTATTTAGCATAAAATTATCGAGCATTTAAAGCACAGGTATTCCTTTTATCGCTAATTCTGTCCAGACTGTATTTTGGATCAATCTGCTGCTCAAATGTGTGGTTTGAATACTAAAGTAAATAAAAAACAAACCATAATTGTTAAGTTCATTTTAGTTCAGCTGATTTTATTTTTACTGTACCTGCATGCACATGAATATAAATATGTAAGTATATTTTTATAGATATAAGCAAATAAGAAAATATAGTAAATGAATAAATATAGATATAAAACACCCAAGTCTTAGAAAATTACAGATCATGCTGATCTTCTGGTCAATGTAAAGAAACCTTTACAAAGAGAGACAGCATCATTAGGAGAACAAACTTGGGAGAACTTATTTTGGGGACCAAAAATAAGATCTAATAACCCACGTGGAACAGAGATCCCTTTTGCCAGAAGGGAGTGATTTCTAATCCAATCAGTGCAGAGCAGGGTGAACTTTTAGATCATTTATATTATAAAAAAGTTACACATAAACTTACCTGCAAGTACTACATTCAAATTGGCTAGCTGAAGAGAACACATATGCGATGTGGACAGATCCTTCAGAAGCGCAAAGTACAAGACCTAGTTAACAGACGTCTCAAGATGTTCAAATGGTTTCATTTCTATTCACACGGGCAGGTGAGCACCATGACACCTGGTTTCTACATTCTTATTCCACGTGCTCCTGGACCTACCGGCTTTTCTAGGAAGACCTCTCTAAACCAGAAGATGAGTTTCCTCATAATTATTTTTTAAGAAAGAAGAAGATTCTGAAAGGAATCAGGTGTGACCAGGCCACTTAGCATTTCTAAGGCAAATCGCACCAAGTGGAGAATGGAGTCAGTGTCCATTCATTTACAAGCTCCTGAGAAGACAGCTGACAACTGGCAATAGGCTCAGTTTCCACACAAAAAATGATCACTTGCTGCAGCGTGCTGCTGCTGTTGTTTACATGTTTGTTTGTTTAAAGAAACTTAAGAACAAGGCTTGGTTTCTCTAGACCCAGGGTATGATGCCATTCTCTCAGCAAAATATTGTATCCTGTTAATTCAGAAAGTCAAGAAGATGCTTGGTCATATTCTTAAAATTGTGGCTTTTCAAACGCTAGAGTGACAGCCTGTGGTGCCCAGGGACATGAGATGGCCTGTTCCCTTGATGGGAGTGAGTTTTTGAATATTTCAGCAGTAGAGAGCCTGTTCCACAGACCCTCATGACTTGGTGGGACCCACAGGCAAGGGATGGTTGCTTTTAAACAGGACATCATTTTTAGGGTGCTTTTTTTAGAGGATTGGTGGAGTGTCCCTGGCAGCAGCAATTGTAAAACAGTAATTTAAAAGGAAAGACAGTGTCCTGATTTTGACATTATCCTGTGTTATCAGAGCTACCAGTGATGGTGTAAGTTTAGCTGATTCTTGATAATATAAGACTCCACTGATTATAAGATGCATCATCAATCTACTAATATTTGTTTCCCAGGGAAAAAGAGAGCTACTGAGTTCAGTGCTCACACTGACAATAATATATGCCCTGATTTCAGAAATATTAAATGTGGGGAAAGTACATATTAGAATCCGGAAATGCAGTGTGTTTCTTACTGACATACTTCAAAGTTTTCGGGGATAAGCCAATTTCCGGAACGTAAGATGAACCCATCTACAGGAATGTTGGGCCTTAGAAGCTGTTTAACATAAAACCCAATTCCAGGAAGAGGAGCCAGAACCTTTTATGAGTGAGAAAGGACAGGTGGGCACTTAGTTCCCGTGGGTCCACACATCCTCATGGATGCCCTTGGGCAGGACACCGGGTGCCTGCTTTTTGGCAGTAATGGACAGACAGTCACAAGGGCAAGCTTTTTATAATCCCTCCACTTACTTCTATAAGGGTCAGCACTCTTAAAGCAATGATTGTCTCTTCCTCCCCCTTCCTCTGTCTGTCTCTTCTTCCCGGGCGGATGCTGGAAGGCTTTCCTCGGGACCGGCCTCCCGCCGTCCTCCTCCACTTCAACCTCACAGGTAGGCTCCAGCTGCGGCATCGGCCTCTCTTCATCCGAGTTGTCAAAGGGCTCATTCAGCACTTCGGTCGTCTCGGAAATGGTCTCAGTTGTTACACTGCTGTTGATCCTCCTGCGTTTACGACCCCTTTTCTTCTTTAGCACAAAAGGCCTCTGAAATGAATTCCAAACAGAATACATAGAGCTCATGAGAAATTAAATGGTTGAGTCGATATGCAGCAAACACGCGAGTCTAAGACTCTCACACATAAAGGCTTCTGTGCTGCCTTTGTAGTTAACCTTCCATTTGATGTTTAACATCCCTCTCGGGCTCCAACTACACAGGCAAGTGTTTTCCAAATAAAACAGTTGTTTACTCAAGCAGATGCTTTGAGAAGAGAACATCCTAGAAGCTTAACTGTAGATTTTAAAAGCTAAGGTTTGTTTTTCTAGCACATATTTTCCAATGGTGCTTGCTGGCTTCACATATCCTGTACATCATAGCTCTTAGGGCATCGCGGACACCAGTTTCCTATAAATGTTGCAATAATTAACTAGTCACTGGGTCACTCACTGAATACTTGATAACTGCTCAGGGAGCGCCTACTACATTCAAAGCACCCTAGGAAATAGGATGGTGCACAAGACTAGCCTCCTTGTTCCATTTCATAACTTCAGGAACAATGAAGAGGGTGCTTAAAGAGAGGATTAAAATGCTAATAGAGTCATTTATTGGTGGCTGCAGGGATGTCAGCAACTGATAATTTTATAAAATATTTTAATATAGAAAAATCTAAAAAAAGACATGAGATCTGCCTTACTTATATAAGATACAAACTTTTTTTTTCTAACTGCACTAAAGATTGGCACAAGTGACTCCCTGTAACTGCAATCATAAAACATATTTTCTCAAGCAAAAACAATTTAATGATACAAAATTTAAAAATAGGAATAACAAAAAGATTGGCTGCTAAAATGTAAATCTGTCAGTACTGGGTCCAAAAAATTATTGAAAATACATTGCAAAGAAGGGTTCAATATGCATGGTTAAAATTCGAACTCTAGGTAACCAGTACCCAAGAATTATTGTGTCTTACATTTTTAACTCTTTGAATGTTTACCAAAATGCACATATAAGCCTGATAATCATATCCTATAATTTAACATTTATGGTTATTAATTTCCCAAGTGGCCAGCCCTCCCTAATCCACTAGAATTTTCCCATCATGAGGAGAGCTAGTAGAAAGAGCTGGTTTTCTTCATTTGAGTCCACTTATATAATGGCAGTCCATATTGTGCCTGGATGATTCTGGTTTTTGCAGTTTTTAAAACAATTTTGTTTATATACATAACACATGAGAACATTTTCCTTGTAAGAAACCAAAACATTTCATAAGTCTGAAGTCCACTTTAAGGGGTGCTCCCTCCACCTCCTCCCCACGGCTGCCTTTCCATGGGAAGATGGCTGGTTTGAGCTGGGAGTTAGAACAGCAGGTTCTTTGACAAACACCACACAGGTTGGCCTTGGGGCGGTGTCTTAACTTGTACTGTGTTGTCTCTATTGGTCTTGGCTACACTAACATTATCCGGCCCCTCTCTATGTCACAGATGAAGATTGAAGACAAAGATATCAGATCCGGGTTGAGTCTCAGGACAAAATCAGTTTTTTACCTTCTGCCCAGGTGCAGGCAGAGAAACCACCAGGCCACTAAGATATGAGAAGTTTCAGTAATGTGTACTTGGCCACAAATGCAAAATACCAGCATCCAAATGAACGGCCTAAAATAGCTTCTAAAAATTCTATGCCAAGAACTAGAACAAGAAATAGCATCGGGAGCGCTGGGCTGGAGTCGAGCACTCACCTGGTTCTGGCTCCATCTCTGATGAATTGTGTGACCTTGGACAAATCTCCTGGCCTCTTGAAGCCTTGGTATTTTTATCAAAATTTGCCGAAGGTCCTTTTCTGTTCCCTCAGGCTGACTTACTCTAGCCCCACACACCAGCAGGTGGCAGTAACCACTAGACTAGAAAGCCAGGCTGCTCCTGGTTTCCTGTCACAGCACTAACAAACCTCAAAAAGTAAACACAATCATGACCGTAAGATAAATGATGATGATACATGATCAGTGGGACTGGATACAAACACACTACATCTAAAGAATGGAGAATGAAACAAATACTAACAGAATGTTTGCAATGCCCGGATTTGACTGAAGCTGACTCACAGACTGAAAATCTAAACAGACACATACCTTTCTCTTTATGGCAACTGACTGTGGTTTAGTTAATCTTGGAGGAGAGTTTTGAATATTTTCTTCTTCCTCTTCTTCTTCTTCTTCCTCCTCCTCCTCTTCCTCTTCTTCCTCCTCTTCCTCCTCCTCCTCTTCTTCCTCCTCTTCTTCACTGCTCTCTCTGGACAGCTCCATCAGCTGCCCTCGGTCCCCTGCCACTGGCCGGCTCTCCGGGGAATGCAAATATTTATTTTTCGATTGTACTTTTGCAGGTGATTGCCTACTGTTAGTTCTAGACGACAGGATTTCTTGCTCCTCCTTTTCCCAGCAGGTAGCTTGTTCCATTAGCCGCTCAGCCTAAGAGGGGAGAGGGGGTGGAAATGGCAGGCCGGTGAGAGGGCAGTTAGGCAGGCAGAGCCTCCTCGGATCAAAGGCGAAGCTAAGTCATTTCTGCTCAGGACAGTCAGCCAGCCAAGCAACATTCCAGCTGCATCATCTCAGGACTCTGACATCAGTTAGGATAACAAATCAAAGGAGATTGGGTTTCATGGGATATTTAGCAGTATTAATGATGCAGCGAATTGATTTGAGTCCTTTATCAGTACATTACATGCTCACTGGCATGGAGCACTTTAAGCAAGTTCATAAACACAAAGAATCGATTGACACTGCAGCCTTGGAGCTCAGCACCAAATTTGATCTGATTACATGCTGTCAGTAGTGAAAAATGCTGCTTTGTGATCAATGATAAATGTTTCATTTTTCATACTCAATTCAATAAAATTATCATGTCTTACCATGCAACCTCAGTTAGATAAATTAGTGCCATATCATTTCACAAGCTCTCTCTACATAACCAAGCTTTTGACAATGATGTTAATGACTTTCTTAGTTTAAGAATGCTCCAAGATTGAAATTACACAACTCAGGTTGATGAAGCCAATCATTACCTCTTTTTCAGCTTCCCGCTCTTCTTCAGAAACTGCGGCATTAGAAATTAAAATTGGGGTCCACCTCAGACTCTCTGGATCAAGTTCATTGGACCGGGAACAGGTTTTCAGCTTTTCCATGTGGCCCAGTATTAACTTTTCCCTTCTAATGATAACAAATCTGTAATGTGATGAGGCAGAACAAAGTGCAATCAAAAGCTGAAATTTCATTTCACCTTCATGTAATGACATATGCTAGCACTAATATTACCGGGGTGAGGAAAAATCAGAAAGCTCATCAATGCAAAGGTACGGTAGATTGAAATTTGACCAGCAAAAAAGTATCATTTCCTGTTTTGTTTTTACAAGAAAGGTTTTAATGATACTGTGGGGGAACCTTTAACTGGAATGAATCTGCCTGACTCCAGGGGTCCTTCCTGGTGCAAGATGCTTGAGAGGCAGCTGGGGTTGCCCAAGGCACCAGGACTCACCTGCCATCCCTCTTGTCAATCATGTGGAGGTGCTGCAGCGTGGTGGCGATGTCATGTGGGCACATGCCCGTAGCTCTGCTGATGGCCTTGATGCTGATGTGCCTCTCGTGGTGGTGGAAGAGATACTCTAAGATGACGCTCTTCCAATAGGCCAGGTAGGAGAGGCGGCCCAGGTCAGAGAGCGGCTTTTCAGGAGACCCTGCTTGGCCTTCTCTTCTAGAAAGCAAATAGCCTGGGGCAGAAAAGGCAAAGTCAACCTCACGGTGGTGTTTTCAGACATTGGAACAGGGGCCACTTGAAATAACATAAGTAGCAATAAGGTACAAACACCCATGAGAAGTGCACGAATTTTACGTACGTAGTCTCTTCCCTCAAGTTTCAGTGGTTTGGTCTCCCTGAATTATGCTTCTGAATCTTTTCTACTGGCACTGTATGTCAACTCATACAGCGAGCGGGAGCGTTCCAAACACACTGCGGCAGGTTTAACAACACCAAGGGCTGAAGTCATTGCTCCTGCGAAGTCTCAACAGTCGAGTCTCACACCAGCTTTAGATTCTTTCAGAAAGTAAATGTCAGGCACTTACTCAGAAATTCCGTCGAGGGACGACCCCAAAACATTAATGGGAAGTTGTTTTCCGCAGGAAGGACCTAATGACCCTTTGACAGCTGGGTCTTAATAAAAGAGCAGGGCCTCTGTGGACTCAGATGCTATATTGCTTGTTACATTTAACTAGCCGGCTGATCTGAAGCTTTGTTTTAAGACTAATGAAAGAATGTCTTTTAAGTCAACTGCTACAACTCACATGAGCTTCACCAGCTCTGATTTCACCTCTTTCATGCAAATTAATTTATAATCCAAATCCAGAACGTTATTCCTTTGAATTAAAACAAAACAACTCGCTTAAAGCAAACTGCTTTATGCATACTCAGAAAATCCCCGAGCAGGGTGAGCTTTTGAGTGTGCATTTCACAGCATTACTGTGAAGGTTCACTGGCAAAGGAACTTTAAATGAGAAAAACTTTAAATCCACTTGAAGGTAATGAATGAAAGCTGGTGGCTGTCTCGGTAATTAAGAGCCACTTATGGAGGAGAGAAGAAATGCTAAAAACTAATGGTGTCTACCTTGCTCTAATTATGTTTCAACAGCCTCACCTTCATGAACTTCCTACATTTAAACAAACATCAACCACATACAGTAGGTGGCAGCAATTACAAAACCATGCTAGTCTCTGTAAACCACCCAAAATCTTCAGCATTTTTCTTCTTTATCTACATTTCCAAAATGGCTGCATTCTCAAGAATTTTCTCGATTTGGGATTTTGTTTTGTTTTGTTACAATGAGATCAGCTTCTGATGCATTTTCCTGACTCTGAGAAATTACAGAACAAGAAATCCAACCCGAGCCTAGAGGTGTGTAACATATATAGCATTTTGCATTTTGATGGTTTTAATCTGAATGCCGTTATAAAGAACAGGCATATATTTAACTTTAGGTTTTGCTCCAGTATTTTGACTTATTTGTCTCTTTAACACATGTTTAAGTGCAAAGAATTTGATTGAATGCAAACAAGCACCACACAGTTTCACAGTCAGACCACCGATCACACGTCCTGCGGCTCCGCACAGGCTTTGGGAGCAGTGTCAGGAATGCTAACAGTGCGGCCACTGTGCCGCGTCCGTCCCGCCCCTATCGTTCGTGCCCTGTCAATATGGAGAAAAGCTCTCTGTTGCCAGAGTACAAAGGGTGCCCGAATCACAGAACACAGATAATTGGCACATCCGTCACCTGCCTCCTAAGTGCTTGGAACATGCTGGGAAATTTACTCAGTCAGCTGGAGGTACTCTGTGCTCCTGGAGGGAGAGAACCACAGAGCCATGGATATGGAACTGTCCCCCTTTTGTCCATGAGATCCCACAATTAAAAGTCCCCTGCAGTGACTGCCAAATTCCCTAGCCCCTCACTGATTCTTAGCTGAACCCCAGAGTTGGTGAGAGAACCCCCTCCCCCCACCCCCATCCCCCAGCCTAGCAGAAAGATTTCTGTATAATGCAAATGGTCACAAGGTGGTATATCCCCCACCACGAGCAACCTTACCCCACAAAGAGCAACCTCTTTGTTCTGTCTTCTTTTTCCACAGTCTATACTCTAGGACAAGAGGAAGCAGCCCAAACCTCCCCAAAATATATTTCACACGGCTGTTCATGCTTCCACACCCTGAGCAGTACAGATGCACGGTGCCAGGGCCTGGGCTGACGAGCGTTACTTGGGGTCTGTGGAGAGCCTTTAAGCATAAACCTGCCAGCATCCGCTACTCCCACCATGCGTGGCTGTCTTGGGGGACACTCCCTTAGACACAGTCTGCAGAGTCCTGGCCCTTGGGGGCCGAGGAGGCAGCAGCCCACCGAGGGCACAGCACTCAGAGCAAACACCTCCATCCGCACCAGCAAAAGCATCAGCAGGTTGTCAGGGGTGACAGACACCAACGTTAGGACCACATGACCGACCTCACTGCGTGGCCTATAGTTAGCCCTTTCTTCTCCTCTCAGACCTCACGAAGCTCTCCAGGAGCTTGCAACAAGGAAAGGAACTTATACCAAGAGCCATTTGCAAGTCCACAAAGTCTCCTCCTGAAGGAGAGACTGGGTTTAAACGGAATAGAGTTCCACAACCAGAAAGACCAAGGATACATTTCTGACGAGGTAAGTGAAATCACTTGTAATTCACTGAACTGCATAGCTGAGAAGAAAAAGTTGTGTCCTGTCTACTCCATCTGTGCACTTGCTGATGTAATATGTAATTTAAATTTTACCCACGACAGGCACTTTTCCTTAAAAAAGCTGTAGCTGGTGGTGGCACTCCACCACTTTGACCTTCATGGAATGTTTTACAGAATTTCTTGCCATCTTTTGTTTCCTTCTACTTTTCTTGGCTTCTCAAATCATAATTACTACATAGCTGGCGCACGGATAGAATAGTTTTTGGTAAGAATGTTTATTTATTAAGGAATTACAGAGATGCTGTGGTTTAAGTTACAGCTCTTAAATTTAACTTACCAAAAAGATTCCAAAAAATTGGTCTAAGATGCAGGGAAATAAAAAGCACTTATCTTGGAAGCGGGTGTGTTATCCTGAAGCATCTGAAACAAGTACAATACACCCTGGTGAATAGATTCCCATGGTGCTCTAACACCTTTCCTTAACTCAGGGTAGTTCAATCCGAAAACCTGGGCTCCCCCTGGGGGAGCCTGGCTGTTCAGACTGAAAGCAAAATGATGTTTGAAGGATAAACCCCAGTAGCTGCAGTATAATTAATCGCTGGTGAAATTATTCCCTTTAAATTGTCTGTGAGCCAGAGGTGCTGGTGAGCAGCACTTACTCTGCAATCGGGAGACTTGTAATTGCAAGCCGACTGGCCTGGAAATGCCTCACCCCCAGCAGCTATCTGGATACTAGTGAAAGATGGCTTTCCCCTTTTGTTCCAGTGGAAGGTGAGGTCAGTTTTCGTGCATGGACCACACACTGAATTCAAAAGGTTATCAGGGTGTTTGCATGAAGGATAGGTAGGAACAATGGGATGTCTGCAGAAGGTAAGCATTTCTCAGCTTTACCACAGGGGACCCACATTCACCTCACCTCTGCTAAGGCTGACATACTTGTAGTAAGAGAATCAATTATCATGTTAACTAGCCCCATCCCTTGTGTTTGAAATGGTTAACTCCCTCCTAGAGAGAGAAAAACAGTGGTTGCCTTCAGAGTGTTGCCTTCCCTTAGACAGATCCATTAAGATAAGGAAGGAACTATCCGGACAAGGTCAAGATCAGTTTTTTGCAGATCTAAATTCCCAAATTAATTGAACTCCCAGCATATTAGCTGCAAGGCTAACCCTCCTAAAATATGAAACATTCCTTCCTTTTAAACTAGTAAGATTTCAAAAATGTGGACTGGACCAGAAGTGAAATAATGTTCATAGGCAAGGTGTGGACATGGATAAGGATTTACCCCCACAAAGGCAGCCACCCCCTCAGCCTTGCACACCTTCATCTTCTACCATCTGGAACCAAACCAGATGAACTTCCTCAAATATTAAAGTGTAGACTTTGGCAAGCGACTCCCAACTCCCATCTGTCTGAATTGTGTGTTTGGGCTAACTAGCTGCTTTTAGGAGGAAGATAATCTTCAAGGATTACACACCTTTCATCAGACACCTGTTTAGCTCAGGAAACCCTGCTGAAAGGTTCGTATCAGTAGACAGCAGTGGATTTGCAAGCCTGGGAACTGACACCAAGCCAGGGATTTATGGCAGCTCTTGACCAGAGGAAATCCAATAGCTCTAACCATGTATCTCATGATTGGGGATGGAAATTCACTGGTCTGTACTCATCTGTTACTAGTATCTGGCTCTGTGACCAAGTGGATGAATGGCATGTCATCAGTTTAAATAGTGATAAATGAACTTCACAGCGATTTATGTCTCCTTGCTGAAGTTTTGTGGTGATTTTGCAATTGGTTTAAAAAGGAAGCTGAACCTTAGCTTTCCCATTGTTTTTCTTCTTAAAAAAAAAAAAAAGGTTTTACTGATTTTAGAGGGAGAGAGAAAAACATCAATGGGCTGCCTCCTGCACGCCCCCTACCAGGCATCGGGCCTGCAACCCAGGCCTGCGCCCTGACCGGGAATTTCTTTAATATCTGGCTTAACAGAAAACAGCTACATTCTCACATCTGCTTTGGTACTCAGTCTGTTGTGATATCACAGGTCATGAAATTTCCTGAAAACTCCATTGCACACTCATGAGAGGATGAGAATGAAAGGGACAAAGAGTAAGTATCCCAGTATTACTTTGAAAATAGTTGTGACTTTGCAGACTCCCTGAAAGGGCCTTGGGGATCTCCACGGGTCCCTGGACCATACTCTAAGATTATCTGCCTTAAATAAAACATAAGGATGATATTTAAAAGTTGGACAACAAGGCCATGGGTATTATGAAACAATATGGCATTTACTGAATAGAGTATGGCAGATCAGAGGCTCTATAAGTTGGTTAAGAGCAGGGTTCCAGAGCTGGACTGCTTGGAATGGAATCCAGGGTCCACCATGTGCCATCTGTATGACCTGGGGCAAGTTTTTTTTTAAAAATATATATTTTATTGATTTTTACAGAGGAGGGGAGAGGGATAGAGAGTTAGAAACATCGATGAGAGAGAAACATCCATCAGCTGCCTCCTGCACACCCACTACTGGGGATGTGCCCGCAACCAAGGTACATGCCCTTCACCGGAGTTGAACCTGGGACCCTTCAGTCCGTAGGCCGACGCTCTATCCACTGAGCCAAACCGGTTAGGGCTTGGGCAAGTTTTTTTAACCTCTCTGTGCTTCAGAACCCTCATCCATAAAATGTGAATAATCATACCTATCTCTTAGGGTTGTTGTATTAAATGAATCAAGACAGAGCGTGATCAGTGCTTTGCATAAGTGTATAAAGTTTCTATAATATGCAAAGCATTGTTCAAGCTCTGTCTTGATTTATTTAGTACAACAACCCTAAGAGATAGGTATGATTATTCAACATATTGAATAATGAAATCTCAAGGTGATCATTTGGGTGACTAGATATCTTTTATGTATGGGAAAGAAATAAAATTTGGACAGAAGAAAAGAGGCAGACGCTCTACAGAGTTGGATTGAAAAGAGCTACCTTGCTTTTCTTACTTTTGCCTCAGGCACCTGAAAACCACTCCACTCACTCCACTGCCTCAGATAGTTCTCTTCATTCCCCAACCCCCAGCTAACCACCCAAGTATAAATTTAATTAAAGAAAAAAATTATACATATATAGTGCCTCAGGAATGAGCTCAACAAACTGGCGACAAAGTTCCCAGCAAGCACAGTTCTGTGCCCCACAAATTCCCTTTGGTCCTTAAGTCCTTAACTTCAAGGACAGTCCTCGGGAAACAGCAAGCCCGTCAAACCACAATAACAATGACTGCCTGAGGGCTTCAGCAGAACCAGAGACAGTCCCAGGACAGATGAAACAAAGACCCAAATGTTCTAGAGGACCCAAATGTATAAGGCCTGCGCCAGTCAAACCCAGAGAGTGGAGACAGTGGTCTTTGGGGAAGGAAGGCTGGCTGCCCTGGATCACATACCGTCTGTTTCTCTAAGCCTCTTTTCATTTTCAAGATCTCCCTTCTCAAAGATCCCATGAGCTCCTGGCTCCAGTGTTGAGCTCTTCCTCAATTATGTGCAGGGCCACTGGTCTTTCTTACTGAATTTCCACTCCTCCATCCTCTCACCCCCACCCCTAAGTCCTCTCTGGAGAGGAATGATATTCTTTTACCTCCCCACAAGATGAATGGCAGGGGCAGGACTCCCCTGTTGCTGTGGGATATATATTTATATTGACAAGCCTACAGACCCCACCGGCATTTACCAGATAAATTCATGATTCTGTGAATGGGTGTGGACTCCCTTGAAGGGGGTGGTCATGCTGTGTGTTAGTCACCCAGAGAAAAGGTAGGTGCTCATATGAACTCATAAAAATGAATTCACAAATAGCGCCTCAAGTGGCAGGAAAGGGCTCTCCCCGCTCGGTGGCAACCTTGTGTTGAGGAGAGTGAACATCTGTATATGATCTCCTCCTGAGCTGGCAGTGACCAGGGCCAGAGACAGACCCCTGTGAGACACCACAGGCCAAAGATGAATCAATGGTATTTTTATAATTATAATTAGCTGATGAGAATGCCTCTTTATTTCTCCGTTTTTCTATCCTCTAGTCTAGCCCAATGGTTCTCAGCCCTGGCTACACATTCAAATCAGTTAGGGGCCTTTAAAAACTGTGGATGTCTGTATCCCACCGACTCTCAATTCTTGCCTATCTCAGGCCAGTTTGGGTTCAGATGTATTATGGGTTATATCAAGCAAAGGGTCTTGGCGACTATACCTTGGCCAGAATGTTAAGTGGGGGTGCAACACCAATCCCACTTCTCCATTTTTGCCACCCCAAAGGGCTGTGGTGGTAGCAGTGGTGCTCATGAGAGATGCAAGTAGAAGGTGAGTCCTGGGGGAAATGGAGAGGTCTAAGAGTTGAGGCTGCTAACCGGTTTGGCTCAGTGGATAGAGCGTTGGCCTGCAGACTCAAGGGTCCCAGGTTCGATTCCGGCCAAGGGCATGTACCTTGGTTTCGGGCACATACCCAGTGGGGAGTGTGCAGGAGGCAGCTGATCGATGTCTCTCTCTCATCGATGTTTCTAGCTCTCTGTCCCTCTCCCCTTCTCTCTGTAAAAAATCAATAAAATATATTTAAAAAATTAAAAAAAAAAAAGAGTTGAGGCTGGGAAGGAGGTGGTCATTCATAAAACAGCTCTATAATAGACATCATAGAGGTTTATTTAAACATTTAATGAAGGAATATTTGTTTATGTGTGGCATGTCACCACACCAGCCAAGTCCTGGTCTGGTGTAATAGAAGAATAGCATTTTTCTTTCTAGGAAGATGACCATGTATAAAATAGATTTGGTCTCTCAATTTTCTTGTTAGAAGAATGAAGCACCTCTGACAAGGATAAAATGATTGTGGAATGAGTGATGTTATACTCTGTCAATAGCACTTATCCCCAAACTAAAATCATTTGGGGAAGGCAAGAACTTTAAAAAAAAATATGTTCCTTACATATACTTGCAAAGTAACCAAGATTCTTCATGCAGCCCACTGACTATTACAAAGCTAAGCAAAGCTCTGATTCACTCAGAGGGGCTCCTAACTAGGAAATGGGTGGTAAAATATCACTCCCAAGGCCTTCGAAGTGACAGAAGTTAGAAAAACATGTCAGAATAATGCCCTCTGCTTTTACCTTTTTTGATTTTCCACAATTCAAGCCACTTTCAAATTCTGGAAAGCTTTAGGAAAAACAAATTTACCAAAAAATGTTTTAAGATGAAGTAGTGTGGCATTTTACAATTATTCTCTCTCTTATAAATATTGAAGATTCCATCTGAAACGCTATTTCAGAAACTAATTTAATTTTCCCAAGTTGAAACCTGGATAAAACTTCACATTTCAGTTACAAAATCCTGGTAATAAGAATTTACCATTAAAAAGTTATGAGTTCAAACACTGCATTAAACACATACACACTTCAAATAAAGCATCTGCTCCAAGCAATTAGCTGCGTGCTCTTACCATGTTTCACCTGGAAGACTATTCTCCTATTGCTGAAACAATACAACCAACCTTCTCCTTAAATGAACTACTAAAAGCAAAAACTAGAGTTTCTTTTGCCCAGTTTTATAGGTCTGAGGTTCTGTGGGGGCAACTGAGACAGTTCGTTCTAATACCTCATCATTGGGTCTAACCCCACCCAGCAGAGCGGGACCGGGAGTGTGGCCGTCAGCGTGGACACTGCCTCAGACCCCAGAACCGAGCTTTGGAAGACAAGACGGTTACAAGAGCAACTTGCCTTTCCATGTACTCTCCCACTCCCCTCCCAAATCCCGTGTGTGTGCGTGTGTGTGTGTGTACCAGCTATGATTTTCAAACATAGGACAAAGTACGCTGTAATTCCAATTCTGGGTGATGAGCTTTCACATGGCAAGGCTGAAGACAGAAAAAGGGAGAAATAGAAATCTAAGATTTTTCTTTGTTTTCAAAGTACAATTTAAAAGGAAATTTGTCAGTGTTTGACATAACTTTCTAAAATCAAAGAACATCCCCATCACCCAATCTGATTGATCAACTGATGTTGAAAGTATAAGGTAGAGAAACTACCTCTAGTTGTCCTCGGGTCATCTAGACAAGCAGTCCTATTCCACTTATCTGCAGAAATAGAAAACTTCTCTTTTCACTTATTTTTTATTTATCTCCCATAAGCTTTCAAGCAGGATTTGAGGCAAAAACCCTCTGGCAGTAAACGGTGCTGTCCCCACAGGGCTGCCGATGAGGCCACTTTGACAGACGTGCAGCACACGTGCAGGCTGGGTGAAATGAGCCGTTCAATGTAGTGACTAGCTACAGGGGTGTAAGTACCTAGCCTTGAATCCTGCAGGAATCTTAAGGTCCAAATTGGCTACAGTTAGATGTTAGCTGTTGGGAAAACAAAATCACATAAAGGTTCACCACTAGCAATATTAAAAGTATCAATTACCTCCCTTTCAGTTAGTAGGTGATACTGTACCTTTCTCGAAGTCCACCGTTTAGACAGGCTCCCTAATACTGGCAGTATTTAGAGTTGAGACTTCAGTAACGATATATTAATATTAATATTAGTACAGCTTTTGTCACCATATACTAACATTATCCCTGTGAGCCTTCTTACTGTGTGGTCGCTGTTAGTCAAAGAATCTGCATTCAACTTTCAAAGGATTGCAATGGTTTAGTAATGTGTTCCACAGTTGAGTGCCTACCCTGTTATAGGCACTTTTCTAGTTAGGTTGTGTGTGTGTGTGTGTGTGTGTGTGTGTGTGTGTGTATGTATATATATACACACTCTATTTTCCAAATTTAATAAGAAAAAAAGCTCTGGGAGTTTAATTTGTTAACTAGTATGCAACTGCTAAACACAAGAACCACAAACTACGTAAATAACAGGAACTCAAATAGACATGTTAACAGCTAAAGTTCATTTTTTAAGAATCAATTCAATATGCTACATGCAAGCAATCAATCACACTGTAATCATCATTTACAAATCAAAGTACAACGCAGATACTCATGGGGGCAAATACCACTCGGTGGAAGTGTGTGATTATGGATGAGCAGATTGAAACTGTAAATTATGTAACTGTCTCTTGTAATTACCCTGCTTGAGAACCAAAAGAAACTTCCTGTATAATTTTGCAAGAGAATGGAGAACGAGATACAGAGTCGCTTTTTAGTTGGTCCTAAACCTTCAACAGCTATTTAATTATGTGTGATGAGGTCAAAGAAAGGTTATGCCTAATTTATGAAAAGTTGGCAGGGGGCTATTTCAAAGTAATCCTCTGAAAAGCTCCGAAGTATTAACAAAAACTGATGAGTCCTCTTATTTGTCAAGAATGATTTACCTAAATTATTTGGTAAAATAAACAACATTTAAAACAAATTCACAGGCGTCATTCACTTTATTTCCTCTCTAGAAACATTCATTATGGGTCTGCATGTTTTTAACTGGATGCAACGGAAAAGCTGCGGGTGTAGGAGCTGTCAGAGGCTTCCAATGCATCTTCTGCTTTGGTAGGGGAAAATCTCATTAAGTTCTTTAAATTCGGGGGGAAAAGCTCCAACACTGGGCAAACCACAGGATAGGACTTCTAATCTATGAACAGAGAATCATCTTAAGCAGAAGGAAGCCTATTTTGCAATAAATAATCAGCAGAATCTCAGTTCAGCATATTCCAAGACACTCTATACTTTTTCTTTCCCTTTCTTAAAATCTAGCTTCTACCATCTTTTCTATAAGCATTGTTTTTAGTGCCTAATGATCTATTCCAAATATCAGAACTGAATATTCACCATTCTAGGAAGAAGGAAGGGCAATTTCCTACACTTACAGTATCTGCCAGTTTTGCTTTCTCTCTTTAAGGATGGAAGGATGGAAGGAGGGAAGAATGGAAGGAAGGAAGGAAGGAAGGAAGGAAGGAAGGAAGGAAGGGGAAAACAAACAAGAAAAGTGCCAATATTGCAGCATTTTTTCTTTATCTCTTTGGCCTCTCTTCCGTATTTTCTCTTCAGTCCACCTCAATTCTGCATGAACAACCCTTGTTGGAATCCTCTAATTTATTGCCATTCTGTCAACATACAACCTTTCAATTATGTTTCTCTAGGTTTAGGAGTGGACACAGAATTTGCAGGAATGCTATTTTCTAATGGACTAGACTCAACACTTGAAAGGATATGATTCTAATAAGTTTCAGTACATTTCCTTCACATAGAATTGGTTCTGCAAAGTCTGACCTGGAGTTGGTGCCAGTATATCAAATATCCATGTACTCACATTTGATCTTAAAGCAGGTGTCTGAAGATGTTTGGGTGTGTTTGTAAATCACAAAGACAAGAGCTCTTTAAAGAGCTCTGAGAGGGGTGTGGAGGCCAAAGCACTCGGTGGAACTGGGGTCATCACAAAGCCCTCTGTGGTTGCTCTATTCGTCCCCAACAACAGCCAAGTGGGCATATGTAGCTCCTCTCCCTCCCATCCCTGTTCTGATGTCATTGAGGTGGGATCTTCTAGGCCCAGATGTAAGGCCAGCCTGTAGATATTGTGGGGGAAGGGGAGAGGAAAAAGCCATCTTTTGCATATGAAAAAGGTCCCTGCCTAACTTTTCCCCATTCCTGGAGGTGAAAATCCCCATGAGAGGGTATAGGGAGAATTAACAGTCCTTTCCTGCTGGCTGTGTGGCTCAGTGGTTGAGCACTGACCCATGAACCAGGAAATCATGGTTTGATTCCCAGTCAAGATACATGCTGGGATTGCGGGCTTGATCCCCAGTAGGGGGTGTGCAGGAGGCAGCCGATCAGTGATTCTCATCATTGATGTTTCTATCTCTCTCCCCACCTCTCCTTTCCTCTCTGAATCAATAAAATATATTTTAAGCAACAACAATACAGTCCTTTCTTTACCTGCATGCCTTCACAGAACGGCTCCTAATCTCCAGAATCCACAAATATCTTACCTTCTATGGGAAATGGGACTTTGCAAATGTGGTTAAGGACTCTGTGATGGGGAAGTTATCCTGGAAGATCCAGGTGGGCCCAAGGTAATCACAAGGGTCCTCCCAAGAGGAGACAGGAGGGTCAGAGTCAGTAGTAGGTGATGTGACCATAGAAGCAAGAAGATGGAGTGATAGAGGAAGGGGCCGTGAGCCAAGGAATGCTGGCAGCCTCTAGGAGCTGAAAAAGGCAAGGAAATAGATTCTCCCCTACAGCCTCCAGAAGGAATCAGCCCTGCTGATCTGTTTTAGAATTCTGGTGTGCAGACTGTAAGAGACTAAATTTGTGTTGTTTAAATAATATAATATAATCCTATATAATAAAAGCATAATATGCAAATCAACTGAACGGCAGAATGACCAATAGGCGGAGGGCGGGGCCAGTGAGCAGGCAGTGCCAGGCCAGCCAAAACATGTGCCAGTGGGCAGAGGGAGGGGACGGCAATGGGGGAGGGGTGTTGGCGCCGTCACCTGATCGACCCACCTGGTCACCTTCCACTGAAGGAGGTCAGACTGAGGCTGTGGGGAGCCGGCCTAAGCCAGCTGTGGGGAGCAGGCCTAAGCCATCAGTAGGACATCCCCTGAGGGCTCCCGGACTGTGAGAGGGTGCAGGCTGGGCTGAGGGACCCCCTGAGTGCATGAATTTTAATAATATAATATAATACCACCAATGAGTCAAAATTTTCCAGTTTTAAGAGTTACAAAAATCTAAGTCAGATATCATAGGGTGTGACCACCATTTTGTTAAAAAAAAAAAACCCATACACAATAAAAATAAAACACAGATGCAGAAAACTACACTAAACATATATATGTATAGCTTAATTATTATAAAGCAACTATCCTATAATCACCACCCATGATCAAGACATAGAAGTTTGCCATCTACCTACCCCGAAAACCTTCCATTTGTCCCATCCCAATCACCCCTCCTTTCTCTTTCATAAGTAACCACTTTCCTGACTTTTTTTTAATCAAAATATCTTCAGGCACTACAGTATATATCTTTTAAATCTCTTTTCATCTATGGGTTCCCCTCCATCCCTTTCTTTTCCTTATAATTTCTCTGCTGCTGAACTAGGGCCATTTGACATATAGCATTTCCACAGTCTGGAGTATGCTGACTGCATACTCACAATGCAGTGCAATTTTTTCCCTTTCCCTCTGTGTTCCTGCAGAACAGCTGCTGGATCCAGAGGCTTGACCAGACTTGGGTTGATCCTTTGGCAAGACTACAGGTGTGGTATGTTCCTTCACCAGGAAGCACACAATTCGGGGCTGTCCCCTGTTTGCAATGTTTGCTACTATTGACGCTCAATGTCTAGATCCATTAATTCATTGGCAGAATTACAATATGGTGATGTTTTAATTCTATCATTTTGATTTCATTTGTTAACTGGAATACATTTATTTTAAAAAGCCTCCCCTCACTGATTATTTGATTACCTAGTGGTACAGTCCATACAGGAAAGGCAGCTTAAATGGTTCACTTACCAGTTTTCAGGGTAATGAATTGGTTCCTATCATCCCATAAATTTGTCTTTAAATATCATTATGAACATGTGAGTTTAAACATTTGATGAGTTTCAATCAATTGTAATTCTTATCTAATTATTATGTTTATTGTCCAGTGGGAGCCTCTTCAAGTGAATCCTGAATCCTTTTGACAAGACCCTAATCATTTTTGCCTCTTTGCTGCCTAGTATGAAAAGAAATGCACCTTTTTACTGAACAAGTTCGCTACTTCATTTTAAATCATTTAATTCCTGCCCTCAAAGGGCATATGCAAATATATTGTGTAAAGTGAGACCTGCCTGTATTACATTTTCTCAAGATTTCAGCAACACTTTTTCCAATACTGTATATGACTACCGTATTGATTAAGAGCAGACTGAAGTGATCACTGCCCCGCCTCCCTGCCCTATGACACCTGCCCGGTTCAGACCACCATCACATCCTGCCTGAACATTGCAATAGCATTACAACTGGTTTACTAGTTCCAGTCTTAGGTCCCCCTACATAAGTGTCCCCATAAATGTTAAGCCCTGGGACCTGAATTCCCCGGTCTGCTGGGATACAAACTGCATAATCTCTGACAGGCAAACTGCATAATCTCCTTGTGTCTCAAGTTTCTATGCCTCAGATGTTTATTATGAGAGTTAAGTGAATTACTACATATAAATCACTTTAGAATAGTACTTGGCACTTAGTAAGCACACAATAAAAATTGACCTGCCATTAATATCTCCCCCCCAAAAAATACTTTCTACTGTATAATCACACTGCATATTTTTTTCCAATATGGACAAATGGGTAACATGCATAACTGAGTTGCCTTTAATCCACTCAACTGTTTTAAGTACTTTATAAACATTCATTTAAAACAATTTTATTGAAAAAGGAGCTCCTATATGATGTTAATCCAGAGCAACACTCAATATAAATAATTATAAAACAGAGGTTTCTATATTGGTAAACATGAAAATGTAGCACTAATAGTAGAGTAAAAGTATGTTAACCATAAACCTGTGGGAAGGCAAGAGTCAGATTCCTAACTAGTATTCCTGACATAATTCTAAAGAAACTGAAGAAAATCTTTTGCTTTACCCAAACAAAATATTTTTTAAAAACCTTACAACTAGCTGAAATTCTATGTGTTCAGAAATGCCACCATGAGAGGAGGTTTTTATCTTAGAATATTCTACTTCAGAATAAGCTGGAAATATGTTGAAGGGGAATAGTTCCCAAACTAGGTATTGCACTAATTCCACCAATCAGAACAAACCTTTCTTGATCTTGTTTTGATAATGGGAAAACGCTTTCCTGCCCAGGGAAAGGGGAGAGAGTTGGGAGCATTCCCTCTGCACTGACAGAGCCCTGTGTGTCCCGCTCACCGAGGAATCCTCCGTGTTTGACTGTCCACTAGCCTGTGGGCAAGGACTGGACCGTGTATCCTTATGGTCTCGTCCCCTAGGCTGACCCTGGCACAGTCTGTGTTTACTAAAGGAAGGGGCAAAGGAATAAATAAGTGAAAAAATGAAGACAGATGAGATCTGGGATCAGGCACCAATTCTGCCATAAGCTGGTTGGGATGAACCTGGTAGGTGTTGTCAGTGATACAAATAAGAGGACTAGATTTGGGCACTCATTTACTCCCTCCCCAAACCTTTTTTGGGGCACACCCACTACATGCCTGGCACCATGATCAGGGCTTGGAGTTCAGCAGTGAACACCTAGCCCTCATGATGGCATTGCTAAGGTTCCATTTAATGCTAAAGATTAGGTTTTCTCAGACTAATTGCATGAATGAAATTTGCCCAGTAGTGGGTTTTAAAATGGCTCATTGCAAATTCTGGTCAGTGTTAGAAATCCAAGCAGACAAAAGGTGTGTGTGTGTGTGTGTGTGTGGTGGTGGTGGTGGTGGTGGTGGTAGGGGGGTGGGTAGGGGGGTAAGTCCACTTGCATCCCAAAATGTGAAAAAATTCTGAGCTATGCAAGGCAGAGCGGTAGCAGCAGACTGCACGTTTCAGAGTTACGTTTTCATTGAAGCGATGAATACAAACTATACTATAAGAGCTATTATTTGCTCTTATGTATGACAAGCTTAGTTAAAAAAGAAGACACATAAATAAATCGTTAGCCGCACTGCCTCATATAACTCATTTCAATGCATTCAGTAACAGTCAACCTCCGAATAAATCACTGAATGCTCAATTTTCAAACTGATGCTATCTTTATCATATTAAAATATATTGTTCTTCAGTCCAATGTAATAAAACAGCAACGACAAGGCTTTTAGTACAACATATTATAATGAGAAAATAAGGAAAAATAGCCAGTTTCCTTATTATATTAAACTAGAATTCTATTAAAATATATGTCATCATTACACTTGATTACACAGGTCAAAACATGCCTTCCAATACCCGGCGAAAGTCTGAGGATACAGCTGCCGGTCCATCTTCCAACAAGTGTCATGGTGGCGCTGGGGGAGGGGCTCCCAGCGCAGAAAAGCCTGTGAAGGACTCCAGCACCATTTCAAAAGCGGAGCTCATTATTCTTTAATGATTGCCTCGGCTGCGCTCACCCAGAGAATAGCTGCTGGGAAAGCTATGCAGGGAGCAGCTTCCTTGACAGTTCCTTAAGACTGAAGCTAGAATTTTCCTTCCCAAATAAATGCATGAGGAAATGAATTGTCTGATAAAACTAGGAAAAGGTAAGTAAGTGTCTCTTCAACCAAGTGTGTAAATGTGAATTCTGTCACAGCTCTCCTTTCTCTGCCCGAGGTGTGTGGATAATGACAACCTTCCTCCTGATTGCGACTTAAATGATCCTGGGACAGAGGCTGCACTTGAGCAAAAATGCCAGACCTTTAAAGAAGGCAGGCACACCCGGCATCATTTGGAAGGAAGCAAACCCCAGCTCACTGATTATATTCTAAGAAAATAAAATTCTTTTTCCTAAGAAGCACATGTGAGAAGAGAGAGTACACTAAGAAAGCTCTTCCCATGGTAATTCATTTAATATTTGTTCAACAAATAATAAGAACCTATTAAGTGCAAACTTTTCCGGGAAGTGAGCCTGAAGCAGAGAATAAAGTCTCTACCCCAGGAAGCTCTTTTTTGGAGATGGAGATGGACAGGGAACAATACATATATAAAGGACATATGCCACTTTCTAAATGACTTAGCATGTACTCAGTCCAGAGCATTATTTTTATGATCAGTGCCACTGGAAAAAGACAAAACTATTAAATAAAAATTGCACAAGGAGGTAAATACCTCACGTCAAATGTATAGCTTCATTCAATTGGCTTAGCTCCTCATGGGAGTATAGGTGGCATGTCCTCAAAACCCACCTGTGATGCTTGGCTTATGGGGCTCGTAAGTGGGGGAAACGTGTATCCTGCAGCTCACCCAAAGAGGGAGTTTATGCCCTACGGGAGAACATCCTCAATCCTCTCCATCAGGGATCAGGCAGAATTCACATGCCCTGCTGGGGTAAAAGCATGAGGCTGCTCAGGGCAACAGGCACCAGAGCTCTGGCCACCCTGGGGCTGAAGGTGGCATAATCTAGGGCAACCTGTACCCATTCTTGAGTCACCCGTTGGAAGTGCAGCCCTAAGTCAACCACAACAGTGCAGAGATGCCCAGAGACCCTGGCCAGAGAAATGGGGTGTCTCCCCAGGGCCTGTCAGGCTGGGACCCAGCTCCTGGAAGAATCTGCTTACCCAGATATTATTTATAAACAGCTTGCCCTCTGCGAGAAGCTAGTGATTCCTGTAGCCTTGGTTTACCAACAAGAAAAACATGGCTTGCTGGACCCGACCAATCCAATCCCTAAATTAAAACTCCTTCTTTCTATAGCAGTCAGGCTAGTCAGTATCAAGTATTTATTAAAATTTTTTTTTCAAATAAGTATTCTTTAATATATATGTGTGTGTGTGTGTGTGTGTGTGTGTGTATATTTCAGAGAGGAAGGGAGAGAGATAGAGAGATAGAAACATCAATGATGGGGGAGAAACATTGATCAGCTGCCTCCTGCATGACCCCTACTGGGGACTGAGCCCTCAACCTGGGCATGTGCCCTTGACTGGAATCGAACCTGGGATCCTTTGGTCCCCAGGCTGACACTCTATCCACTGAGCCAAACCAGCCAGGGCTCAGATAAGTATTCTTAAGTTTTACTTAAATTATGTTTTGAAAAGTTTGTAGGTGGAAGCTCTTTTAAAGTGGTCTATTGAAGGCAGACTGTTAAAACTGGAAGTTGCTAGCTAGCCACCTGAGCAACTGTGAAGTGTACCCCTCTCTGTAGATATCATCATGGCACCAGTGCCTAGCATCTAAGACAGGAGGAAGAAGTCTTCGCTCTGAGAGAATGGACACAGTGAGCCTCTCAACATCACATCCTTCTAGGCCGGCGGTTCTCAACCTGTGGGTCGCAACCCCTTTGGCGGTCGAACGACCCTTTCACAGGGGTCGCCTAAGACCATCCTGCATATCAGATATTTACATTATGATTCATAACAGTAGCAACATTAGAGTTATGAAGTAGCAACGAAAATAATTTTATGGTTGGGTCACAACATGAGGAACTGTATTTAAAGGGCCAGAAGGTTGAGAACCACTGTTCTAGGCAGAGATGACATATGAGGCTTTCCTTCTAATTCTGCTTGATGGACCTAAAAAGGCAGAGAAGAAGGGGACAGGCACCAGAGAGAAGATGCTTTCTCTTCCTAAGTTGTGCTTCCTCAGGAAATCAGCCAAGAGCTATGAAGAGGCTAAGGGGAAGACATTAAATTAGTCATTAGAACCAGAAGGGGGGAAGAATGAAGGTGCCGAAAATTAGACCAGTTACTACTTCTCATTGAGAAAGGAACTACGATGTTAAATTGTACCCAGAAGCATCTTTCTTTAAAAGTTTATTGTTTATCTTACTTTTCTTAAATGCAGTTGTGCGCACATGAATCATTTTTAAGAAAAGAGAACAAATGGAAGGACACTGCTAACCACACTTAGGACATGACCATGTTTATAACTTGTAGGCACAACATTGGGCCATGTGCACCCACCTAGCAGCACACACTAATTACAAACTCAAGTTTCAAGCAGTAACAGACCTCATGAAAGCCAAGGTGAAACCCCTCAACATGAGGTCACAGGAAACGTCTACAAAGGCAATGCCTGAAATGAGTGCCTAATTCATGCAATTACTCCTACTTCCTCCAGTAGCTCTCCAGGAAGGACAACCCCAGACACTGCACAACATTTTAATACTGAATTTAAGAAGCTGCTTACAAAATGTTATGATTGTTTACAAATAAATAGGCACTAATTTTTAAAATGCCTGAATGTACAGTTAACTGGACATTTTATGTAATTGGTAAGCTTGTTGCTTGCATGCTAGTCACAAAAAACTAGAGTTGTGAGTTTGTAGACTTTTAGACCTATTGTCATCTACCAAGATTAATCGAAGGCTGGAGGAAAGAAGAAAAAGTTAATATAAGATTTCGAATTCTTATAAATCTAGGTAGTATATTTGATTATTTTACATTAGGATGGAATGAGGAATTTCATCAAATGCCTTTTCGGAAATTGTAATACCATGTGGATATCACTTTTTGTTTTCTCCTTAATCATTCTCCATCACTACTTTCCTCTCTTCTTTCCACCAATGTTCCAGTTTCTCTAGCTTAAAAACAAAAACAACCATATCTGGTTGGTGGAGCTTTTTGAACTCAATTCTTTAAACCATAGTTCCTCCAAAATATACTGCTCACATCTTAACTTTCTTCTCTGAGGCTCTGAACACTGGCTGGGGGGTAATCTTAGACAAGTCTCTTAATGTCTCTGCCCCTCCACTCCAGATGATTAACAATAACCTACTTCCAAGGTCTTTGAGACAATTAAGTGAGTTAATGTGTATAATTCAGGCGACCAGTGGCTGATGCACAGCAAGTGCTGTAGAAATGTTTGCTACGACTGTAACTATTATTGAAATGATGACCTTTTAGCTTCCCTGACATAACTGCTTCCCCAACACAGTTCTCTCCTGATTCTCTTCCTACTTCCTTGGTGACTTTCCAATTTCCTTGGTGACTTCCTCACCCTCTATTAAACCCCTGAACACTGGAATTCCAAGCTCTCCATTCTCAGCACTGTTTCCCTACACTATCCCTGGGCTGTCCTCATCCACCTGTGGTTTCGACCACCATTGCATGCCCATGACTCCCAGTAGCTCCCTCCAATTCAGACCCTGGCTGAGCTCTGACCTCCACTAAAAGCTGCATGGTGGTGTCTAAAATCAGTGAAGGCAACGTGACCAAAGCTGCACTCACTACCTTTCCTCGCTCAGTTCATTCATTCCTGTAACCAGAGCTCACTGAGCACCAGGCAGAGCTCTCCCTGCTGCAGAACAACAGGAAACACCTTCCTATTTCCATGCATTGTTACCGCCTCCGCCCTGGGCCAGGCCTTCATAGACTCTTGCTTCTTAAATTCAATTTCTTTCAAGTTACAGCAAAAAGTATGAATAAGAAGAAAATAAAAATTGCCTGTAATTCTAATTCTACAGATAATCTGGAAATGTATTCCCTTCCTTTCTTTGCATATACTTTTTACATAATTGAGGACATATTATATATACAATTTTGTGGGCCACTTATTTATCATAAGTACTTTCCTATTTTATTAAAAATCCTTCAGAATATAATTCTTAATGGCTAATAATGTTACATTATATAGAGATACCATAATTTTCTCAGGGGAGTGGTTCTCTCTTACCTTTGAACACTGAGGCTGTCTCAATTTTTTCTTAAATTGTAACTAATGATACTGAAGAACAAAACATTAACTCTTGAGTGGCAGCACTTGGGGGATTTCATTTTCTCTTGGTATTATAGCTGTGCTTCTCTAACTTTCCACTATGAGCTTATATTGCTATAACTGGGGGAGGGAAGGAAGGAAAGTCCACTATTTAAAAAAATAAATATGCAAAACAGTGTTATACTAAGTATGATTACTGATTAAAGTGACTTACTTAGAATAAATTCTTTTCAAAAATAAGTGTTAAGCATTTTTGATACAGACTGTTGAAGTTCTACCAATTTATACTTTCTCTAGTATAAATATAGCAGTGCCTACCTATGTCAGCTTGGTTAGATCTGGGTAAATTTTAAAGTCTTTGGTAGGCTAATTTGGTAGGCAAAAAATTGTAATTCTGCAATTATGTGAATCTGCATTTTTAAATCACCAATCATGTTTTTACATTTTAATTAGCCATTTGTAGTTGAAAGACTTTAGTGTTGTAGCTAAGAGTCCAAGTGCTCGGGATTCAGCTGCAGCCAAGCCACTTGTTATTTAGGTAACTGTGACTCAGTTTCTCCACCACTACTGGGAGGATGGAGGGAGTCAGCACTACTCTCAGTGAAGTGGCTGGCACATATCAGGCACGCAGGAAATGCCAGCAATGTTGCTGCCATCAACGATTTTCTTTTCTGCATACTCTGCGTTCACGCCCTCTACTCATTTTTCTATTAGCATTTGTTTTAACACTATCAGATCTTTCCTTTTGTATTTGTTTAAATACTGCAGATATCAAACCTTTGCCTGGCATATGTGTTGCAAACATCTTTCCCATCATATTTGCTTTTACGTATTAATACTTTATACTACATAGAAGTTTTACATTTTTATGTAGTCAAGTCCATCTGTATATTCTTTTGTGATTTCTTTCATTGCTTTGAATGCTTAGGATGTTCCTGACCATCCAAAGATCAGATACATAATTGTAGATCTTTTCTACTTTTTAAATGTCTTATGTGTTTATTTTTTGTTAATATCTAAGCATTTAAATTACCTGGAGTTACTTTTGCAGTAACTTTCTACTATGTGCCTGACATTCTTCCTCACAGGGTCACACTAGTTCCCTCCCCCTGGAATGTCTTCGCTTCACCTTCCTGTGACTCCATCCGTATATTGTACAACATCCTGTCCAGCAAGTGTTGACTTGCCAGTGAACTTGACCACCCAGCAAGAGCTGTGTCTCCTTCATTTTTGTCACTGGTGCTTAGCAGAGTGTAGATGAGGGTGCTCCAATCAACAAAGGTTGGATGAAAAGGTAAAAAAAACGAATGAAGTAACTATTCTCATATTCTTGCATTATCCCCTTTAGAATTGGATAAATGCATCTACAAAAACTCTCAAGTTAGTGATGATGCCAGCCTCTTTCACCACGACCTGGCACAGTGTTCTGTAGCCTACTGCTCAATCAGCTGCCTCTCCTGGGTGTCCCCTGGATCAGCCATGGAGGATGGGTTTTGCACCCTCCTCTTCGGGCAGATTTCTGGCTTTGCAGGCTTTGGTAAAAAACAATTCATTATCTGCTCACCCACTGCCCAGCCAAGCAGACTGTAACTGCTCCCTAAGTATATATCAGTCAACATATGCCCAAGACTACTCACTACAGCACTTCTAAAAGTGTGAAATATTGGAAACAAACCACATGCCTATAGTTGGGAGAGTAAGTGAATAAATATGAGCATCACACAATGGAGTATTATGCAGCTGTAGAAGAAAAGAAGACCTCTGTAAAGTACTATGGAGTGATTTCCAGGATATATTGTTAAGTGGAAAAAAGCAAAATGTAAAACACTATCTACAGCATGCTACCCTTTTGTGCAGGACAGAAAGAGAATTTAGAAAATGCACATCTACACACAGACGCAACCAGACTGGCAACCTGCACGAAGGAGTAGGGAACGGCCCTGGGTGGGGGAAATGGAGGAGGGGATGACACTTCTCTAAGTATAGTCTCCAATATAGTTGTAACTTTGGAAAATCATGTTAATGTGTTATACTCTAAAAAAAGCAACAAGGATAGAGAAAAAACTAAAATGGACAACAAACAGAAACAAATAAGCCTAACTGTATTTCAAATGAATACTAACCACACTGAAAAGTGGTTATATTAAAAATAAAAAGCACTACTCCAAGTAACATTTGAACACAGTTATTTTGACTAAATACAAACAGGGTAAAGTAAAAAAGAACTTACAGATGCTCCTGCATTTACAATGGGGCTACGTCCCAATAAATCCATCGTAAATTAAAAATATCATAAATTGAAAGTGCATTTAATATACCTAACCTGCCGAACATCACAGCTTAGCCCTATCTTACATGTGCTCAGAACATAATATCCAAAAAAAGATGCTGACAACCCACTCACTGTGGAATATCGACTGCATGCCCTTCTGACTGTGTGGGTGACTGGGAGCTGCAGCTCGCTGCTGCTTTCCAGCATCATGAGTATCATTCAGCAAGCATATTGCTGGCCCTGGAAAAGATCTAAATTCAAAGTATGCTTTCTACTGAATGCAGACTGCTTTCCCGCTACCGTCAAGTCAAAAAATCGTAAGTTGAACCATCACTATGTCGGAGACCATCTGGATAGAAATGCTGACCAGTAGTTAGTTAGGAGGTTTGTTTTTCGCAGCGGTATAAGTTACCAATTCTGGAACGACTTAATGTTGTATTTTAGGGTTGAGCATGCATGTAAATAGACTGTGGATAATGGAAGCTGGGTTTCTCACTATCAGAGTTACAAATATGGGAACAGGGGAGGATAGAATAAAACTTTGTGGAGGCGTTAGTCTGGAATACAGCATTACAGTATTAACTTATGATAGGTGTGAGTATGTGTTTGTGTGCATATGTAGATGTGTAAGCACACACGTGTGTATACACACACACACACATACACACACACACACACAATTTCCTACTTGTATCCCCTAAGAAGGCCTATACATAGTGACATGGCAATAGCAATAAGCACATCTACATGCACAGATCTTGGTTTCTATGTTGTTTTCCAAAAAACCAAGGCCTTTAGGAAAAATAGGTGATTCCACGGCTTGGTCAGGAATAGAACAAGATGATCCGGAACATCATGCTGCACTGCAAAGTGAGGAAGTACCCAAAGGTCAGAGGACACAGGAGGCAGCTCAAAGCAGTTCCTACTGAATAAATCTGCAACAATTTGAATATCAAAATAAATAATGGCAGCAACAAGTTATAAACCATAGAATAAAGTAAAAAATCCATGGGTCTATAATTATATAAATAAATGATTAGGTAAAGTAGTTATTGAATTAAAAAATTAATGAAGAAAGCTCTTCCTTGAAGTAAATGTCAACTAGTAAGCAGAAGAAACAGTGGAATTTGAGAGTCACCATTTGGAAACTATCATAGTAAATTCCAACGTGTCTTCTTACCAGCCATCTACTGATTACAAAGAGAAAAGGGTTATTTTATAATGAGGGGCCCTAGCAGGCACCAGTTTAAGGCAGTAATGGGACAGATAAATTATGTGATCTCGCTAAGACACACTGAGGACACAGCATCACTTTTGTGGCATTCCTGCCCAAAAATGTGTAGTTTGACTCTAATCATGGAACTATCAGACGACCAAACTGAGGGACATTGTAGAAAATAAGTCAAGGTAACAATGTCAAGGTAAAAAAACAACAACCCACTACCACAAAATCCGCCCCAAAATGACTGACTTGCTATTCCAGAGTACTCAAGGGATTTAACAATTGATAATGAAATTCAACATGTGCCTAGATGCAGAAACGTTTTCTTTCCTTGAAAGGGCATTCATGAAAACTGGCCAATTTGAAATTTGAAGAAGATTAGATAATAGTGCTGAGTCAACATTAATGTCTTGATTTTGATAATTTGTGGTTTTGCATGACAGCATCATCTCTGTTTTTATAAAAACATTTAGGCCTAAAGGTGCAACAGGTCTGCTGATTACTCTCAAATGATTCAGATAAAGAATGTGTGTGTGTGTGTGTGTGTGTGTTTTAAATGATGTAGGAGATGGGGAATGAGAGGGAGGGAGGTTGAGAATAATAAAGCAGAAAGCAGATATGATAAAATGGTAACATCTGAGAAATCTGGATGGAAAGTATTTGGGAATTCTTGGTACTGTTTTTGTAACTTTTGTCTGTATTAAATTATTTCAAAATTAAAAGGAAAATTAGTGAGCTGGAGAGGGCATTGCTGGGCAGCTCAGCAGGGAGCACGCTGGCAGCCCAGCCCAGCAGTAGGACAGCTACTTGCTTTGGGAGGCTTCGAAGCAGGGACCACAGGTTTCATGGGAAGGAGTCTTCTCTGCCGAGGATGGAAAGTAGGGTATACGTATGTGTACATGCATGGCTTGTGCGTGCGTGTGAAAACAGATATGGGAGAACCTCAAAAATTTCTGACTGAGAAAGAGGGACTCTATGGATCCAGGAGAAAGAGATGTGATATCAGCTTTGACCCATGACAGTCACACCTTCCTCAACCCACTTAAGTTTTGGACAAAGGGTCACAAAACCCATGAGGTGGTTTGAGCAGGCTGGGAGTTGGTGTCCTCTAGTCACTCTGGCCAAACTCTACAAATCCCGGACAAGCTGTCTTAGGAAGAGAGAGACAACTTATCCCAAGGGCAGCATTTGGACTGGCAGATAACCATTCCACCTCTTTGACTGGCCTGGAGAAGTGTTCAAAGCCACGGATTCACAGCTCTTTATGGACACACAGTGTATTTCACCGATGCCTATGAGCCAGTGTGCAAGTGGGCAAGTTCAGCTTCCTGAACTAGCAGCTGTTATAGACAAAATAAGATTTTTCCTGCCTTACAACTTTTATTGAATTACTGAAAACACATCCCCTGATCACAGACCCTCAGGCTTATGTACAAAGTAGAAATAAAATAAATATAACCATTAAAAGGTCCCTTAACAGCAGATTTTAGAAAACCCGTAATCCCGGTTAATCTGTTTTGCCCTGATTTCCGAATTATGAGGCTGACAAGGATTATGGGAGGTCATGGGATTTAACTCCTTCTTCTGCAAAAGACTGAATCTAAATTGTTCCAGGAAGATATTTATCTACTATTATTTTAAGAAACTCCAAAGCGCGCGATGCTATCCATTTTTTCAGCAGCCTACTTTATCTTCTTTAAAACCTTAGTAGGCAAGGCATTTTGTTTTGTTTTAAATTAGATTTCTATTGGCTTTACACTACTTCCAATTTTCTTTGAATGTTATAAAATTCTTCCCCTGATCTCCTCTTCTCTGAAGGAATAACACCAATCCCCTCTCAACGTTATTCAAATCATTCACCACACTCCTTAATCCACTCCAGCATAGGGGCAATGCCAACGGCATAGAAAAGAGAAAATCTAAAATTAGACCCTCAGCACTGCACTGCTTGGACACGCCCTAACGGATGGCATTCATCATGCTGGCCCTGAGCCACTCAGGAAGGTTCTATTGTGTTTCACAGTTCACATTTAAAAATACAGGGTAAGCTCTAATAGAGTTTTCACAAAAATGGCTGATGTAGAGATCTAGTAGTTGACAGATCTTTTTTCCTGGGTTGTTTCCTTATGTAGAAGGCCTCAACAGCAGACCATGTTGTATAAATAAGATGCTTCTGTATCTGGAGACGTGCATGTTTACCTGGTAAGTCCCAGTCCCTTTTCAATTTTAGGTAGAAAATTATTGTGGGTAGTGACTCTATCACTTTGAGATCTAATTCAAATCAACAAGCATCCAAAAACTAATGCAGATGATTGTGTACACTGTCCTACTGGAGACAAAGAAGAAGGTATTCAAGGAGTTCACAGAAAACTGGAAGGATAACCCATCCACAGTCAGGACAAAAGGGTGGGCTGCGTCTGAGGGCCACACTATAGCCAGGAGCCAGGAAGAGGCTCTCAGGGTGGCCGCGCTCATTCCAGGGAAGGGACTGCAGAGACGAAGAAGGGGAGTCTGAGAACACTCGAGGAGCCAGGGAGCAGACGAAAAGCCACCGGCTGCAACTAGATGCCGGAAGACCTTGAACACTGAACTAAGGAGTTGCCTTATTCGCTAGGCACGCAGACTATCAACAGTTTGTCTTGAATGGCTGCTACGCATACCAGAAATTCTAATATTTATGAACAACTTATGAATGCTGGCCACAAAACTCCAGAACAAGACCATTGGATTTACTCTCTGAACTACTTACTTACAGCTAGGACTCTGTGAAATGAACATGTGAACTCCTGGGAAGACTAGATCAGGAAAGAACAGATAAGACGAGGGTAATGAATAAATAACCAGAAATGTTACCCCAAAATAAAAAGATAATCAATAAAGAATACTTCAAAAAATATCCTTCAATGTCAATACATCACACAATCAGTTCAAAACTGCTCTACCATTATTTTACACCCAAACTTTAATATTTCAATATCTATTTTTTTAAGAATATATTTTATTGATTTTTTTACAGAGAGGAAGGGAGAGAGATAGAGAGTTAGAAACATCGATGAGAGAGAAACATCGATCAGCTGCCTCCTGCACACTCCCCACTGGGGATGTGCCCGCAACCAAGGTAGATGCCCTTGACCGGAATCGAACCCGGGACCCTTGAGTCCGCAGGGCGATGCTCTATCCACTGAGCCAAACCGGATAGGGCATCAATATATAATAATGTAGATATATATTCAACCTATCTCTCTCCCTAATTTTTCTTGAGCACATTTATTTTACACTGTGGTTTTTGCATTTGATGTACTTTATGAAGATTATACAATTTCCTGAAATTTTCTTCTTTCAGTTCAAAATCAGACAAACTGCAATCTGGTAAAGAAGCAGCACACAGTTCCCATGACCGATTTTTACACTGTCAGAAATAACTTTATCACGGCATCCCTGGCCTTTGTGTTATCTGGATATTTTGAATCAATTCACCAAGTGTATAGCCTTATCACCACATTTACACAAGCAACATAATATAAAAGAGAAAAACACTACATTTTTCTTACATCATCCTGTGTACAATTTTATATATTTTTGCAGTTTTAATTGAGGGGACTCAAAAGATATGAATGTGTATAAAAAATATTTCTTGGGCAACTTCTAGATACAAACACTGTAATAATTTCCCTAACAGAAAAGAGAAGTGAACAAAACAAGATCCTTATTTCTACTAGGCAGGCTCAAAGAACAGACTACCTAAAGAATTGTTTTTCTAAAGAGAAATATCCCTCCCTGCTCTGTACTGTACAAGATTATAGGCCAAATTTTAGAAAGCTGAATATCCTTTTAAATAACACTTTCTTCAGCTTTAATCACAAATAATTGCCTCTTTTGGTGCTAATGAGCATGAACACCATGGAATGGAATGCAATTCTGCCGGTTCATTCGGGGTAATGGCTTTGTGAGCGGGCGGCACTGCTGAGAGATCTAGTCTCAATTTCCTGGAGTACAATAAGTGAGCAGCAGTAAATTTTTCACTTGAGGAAGATTTTTCTAACCTATGTAAATATAAATAGAAAACCCATTACCTATTGATAAAAACAACGAAGGTTAAACAAAGTTTTATGTTACTCTTCCTTTAACAGCTATCAGCTCGCTGGGTCATGAAAGTAAAGAAAGCACTTCACTTACTGAAATCGATGAGAAACCGTCCAAATCCTTGCCTCTGGTGCTGGGGCATGATCATTATGCAGGAGACATTATACTTCTGCTGGCAAAGCTTCTCCTGCGGGAGGGAGGGAGGAACAGAGCGAGTATGTCAGACTCTGCTGAAGTGGGCCATTCCCTGCACCTGCCACCGGCCTTGTAAAAGTCCACGAAGGTGAGCCAAAGTGTTAGGTGAGGATCAAGCAGAATAATCCTACTGTTACTCAACCAAACCATCAGCTAACGACAAACCGTCAACTCCAGGTGTGTTTCTCAATCATGTCTTTATTCTTGGAAGCCAGCACCATAAAATGTGAATAAAGAATCCAAGGAAATATGAGCCAAATGAAACGACACAGACAGTATGGGAGAAATGCTTTCCTTGCTCAAAACAACTTGGAAGATGGGGGGGAATCCAGAGTCAGCCGGCGCGGTCAGCCAGGACTGAGCCAGCCAGCTTGCTAACTAATGAACAGCTCCGCAACAGCAATACGTCTCATGCCTTTGAGCAAATGCCCCAGTGAAACTGAAATAGTATGTGTGTGGGTAGGTTTGCACAAATACATTTCTCCTTTGAATAAAAAGTCAAAGAAGTTAGAGAAAGAATTAATCTGCATTTCAAACCAGAAATATAAAACAAAAGCGATAGCAGCACTAAGAAACCCCAAAGCCTCCCATCAAAATGAGGTCAAAATATCACCAAAGGCCTGAACCCGAGAGCAAGATTGGGAAGAGTATGTTTATAGCTAAGGAAGGCTTTGCAGTTTTCACGGGATGTGGCCTCAGCGCGGCGGTGTTTTACGCAGAGTACACCGAAGCCGCCACGACCTACACAGAGAAGATCTGGAAAAGGCTTTTGAGGTTGTGAATGCTCTGGCCAAATATAAGCCACAAATTAGACTGACCACAAATGGTACTAACCACATCAAAGAATTGCTTCAGAACACCCAGATCTTTAATGAACCTGTTTGAAAGATCACAGGAAATGGTTGTGGAAAAACCCCTACAGGGCAGAATTAAAGTTTTCTTTGTGAAAAAGATGTGCTTCCAACTTTTGCACGTTTGTAGCTATCTGTGGAGTCTAAGAAAGGAGGAGGAAGAAATAATATGTGTCAGTTTTCCTAAGAAGCAGAATTGTCCATCTCTGAATGTGAACATCAATGGCAAAGATTCAAATAATTAGTCTATTTTGCAAAGTTAGACAAATGGGTCATTCTATCTAAAAAGAGATGTACACTGGATTAAAAGAATTTACCCTTGATGTCATTCTTCTCTTTATACTGGATTCCTTCCTATTCCTAGCAGACTTCTTGAAGTCCAACTCAAGAATAATCCCCACACCCCAATACATGTTAGTACATCTAAATCCTAATCTTTAGATAAAATAACTGCACCTCTGTTCTCTCCTGTTTAGAGCCATCTGTTAGGTGCTTGGATAGTCACATGCATGTAATAATTTACCTGAACTTCTCTAGGTCATCTTGGCCATTCTGTGGCTATAACCTCTGGAATTTGGTTTAAGTATAACTCCAAAGGGCCATAGTCCTTCACATTCCAGTTGACTTATTAGAATATGGTTTGATTTGTAGCTAGTCTTTTAAGGTTCAGAGAGGCGGGGGGTGGGGGGGGGGTGGGGGGGGGGAACATCAATGATGAGAGAGAATCATTGATCGGCTGCCTCCTGTATGCCCCCTACTGGGGATCAAGCCCTGACCGGGAATCCAACCGTGACCTCCTGGTACATGGGTCAATGCTCAACCATTGAGCCACACTGGCCGGGCGACATGGTTATTGTTAGATGAATTTTTGTTTCACTACACTGCCGGAAATACCAGTATTCCGAAGATGATAAGAAATGACAGTAGTTGCTGCTATACTATAACAGAAACTGTGACAAAATGCGAAAAGTTTAGTTTGTTTTGAGTAAAACGTAGGGCCCTGGAGGAAGAGGCAGAGACTCAAAACAATAAGAGTCACCACCAACCGTAGATCCAGAGGCCAGTCCGTGACAAGGCAGGACAGGGGCAACAGGCAACATTAAGCATCTACGTTTAAACAGATATACTGAAAGAACACCATGTTCTATAGCAGTGGTTCTCAACCTTCCTAATGCCTCGACCCTTTAATACAGTTCCTCATGTTGTGGTGACCCCCAACCATAAAATTATTTTCGTTGCTACTTCATAACTGTAATTTTGCTACTGTTATGAATCATAATGTAAATATCTGGTACGCAGGATGTATTTTCATTGTTACAGATGGAACATAATTAAAGCATAGTGATTAATCACAAAAACAATATGTAATTATATATGTGTTTTCCGATGGTCTTAGGTGACCCCTGTGAAAGGGTCGTTGGACCCCCAAAGGGGTTGCACCTCACAGGTTGAGAACCGCTGTTCTATAGGAAGGACAATCATCACCACTATTCTTTTTAACTTTTCAGAGAAAAAGATCTTTACTTACCTATAGAAAAGATAGGATGTTTTAGAAATTATATAAATAGATTTCCTATTTAAAGTTCTGTGTTGATTCTGTCATCTTTTGAATCTGTAATGCACAAATGAACTTCCTTCTTTTTCATTTTAGAGCTTTACCAAATATGTGGATGAAGACATCAAGGCAGTTTCCCATGAGTGCTGTCATTTACTAG
Source organism: Myotis yumanensis (assembly GCF_028538775.1). Classification (NCBI taxonomy): domain Eukaryota; kingdom Metazoa; phylum Chordata; class Mammalia; order Chiroptera; family Vespertilionidae; genus Myotis; species Myotis yumanensis. The sequence continues at coordinate 45,425,411 of NW_027223764.1, read as the reverse complement.
CATTTTTGTTTATAGTCTTTATACTGATTCTTAAATTTAGAAAATCTACAGTTTGTAAAGGACCTTTATATATATTCTATCTTTTGATCTTCCATGAAAATAACATTTCTATAAAGCATTCCACTTATATAAGAGCAGAGTCATTAAAATTCACTTATCACCTAATATGAAAAAATATATCATAAAGAAAAAAAACAACACAGGGTCTTGATCATTTATACCTTCTGCCTGGAAGTCTCATATCACCATCCTGGCACATTAAACTATTTCAGAGGTGCCTAAGAATAGTTCAGGTCAGTGCCTGGTAAATATCTCCAAATTCAGTTTTCCTTTATTGTATATGAGTTGTTTCTCAGAAGTCTTTGGGAAGAGGAATGTGAGAAAACCATTCTGAATGAGTGAAAAAGACAAATGACATCCACTCAATAGAGCAAGGCTTCCCTATGTTAACAACTGGAGATACTCGGGCCTTTTAAAGGCGACACTGTTTTAGATCTTAAAACAATAGTACAGAGAACAAGAGATGAAAGAGTGCCACCAGTCATTGCATCAGCGTGACTATCCAAATGCCAATGGTCCCATTCACAGAGATACTGATAACCACAGACGGAATGCAATGAAAAGAGATGAGAATTATCTCTTAAATGCTACATTAATTACACTGAAATCTTCATGTTGACACCACTTAGAGGGAAAAAGAAAATAAGCGTAACATTCAGAAAATTAAAGATGTGAGGTGGTCTGTGGCTGCAATTATGATGTTACGTGGATGCTGATAATCAGGACAGCAAGCAGGGCTGAGGTCCTTTACACACGTCCTAGGCATGATGTTGATTGTTTTTGTTGTTTTTTTAAATGAGCTATGAACAAGAACCTGAGCTTTTCAGAAACATGTGTCACTTATTCAAATTACAGTGATAAAAAAGCCCTGTTCAAAGAACTGGGCTCTACCAAAAACATTCTGAAAAAGAAAATGAAGGTCATACTGGCTCTTGTTTTTACCTTAGAGAAGTATCCAACCAGATGACAGCCCTTTTCATCATTTTTTGTAAGGACATAAAAAAGGAATGGCTCGACATCATAATACAACGTTTTGTGGTCCAGGAAGAGCTTGGCTAACAAGCAAAGGTTTTGGCAATAAATTTTGCTCATATTCCCATCAACCTAGCAAAGAGAAACAGACAACATTATTTATCATAAAAATACCACTCAATATAAAATTGTTTCTTTTATATGGTGTTTGGAAAGTACACAGTTTTATTTCCAAATCCCAAATTGAGAGATTAAAACACTCCATTAAACAAGTATAAAGTTAAACAGAATATAAGTGTCACTTGGCAAATCAGAATTCCACCTTTTCTCTTAAATTATGGTATAAGATAGCTTAAATTTCTCTTCAAGCTACCCGAAGAAAGTCCAAACCACTAACAAAGGAGTAATTTTTATTTGCATTTTATTACGAGTAAAAAATGATCAGGCATGTCCTCTCTGTTTGAAGCATGTAAACCTGAACTAAAGAAATGTAAACAGATCAAAATACTGTTCAAGTAAGTTAAACTTTATGTTGTTTACAAAAGGGCTTCACATAAAAATAAAATAAATGAACTGTATTACTCTGATTCTTCAGAAGTGAGGATTAGCAAAAGAGGCTTCCATTTTGGTTTTATCCCAAGCATCATTTTAAGTATAATTGGAAAAGATAAAATTTCTATGTTGGGAATACTTACAGAGAAAGTGAGATGAATTTCAACCTACAATAAGTACAATGATTACAGTCTATTTCCCTTCAAAATAAAAGAATCAAGCTGTGATACTGATGGCTATAGACAGGAGGCTAAGCACAGATGCCAATTTCTTTGATCAAATGTAGTTACTTGTTGAAAACAGAAATCACAGCAGATTCAAGAAAAATTTCCCCAGCACTTCTCTTAGGGGAAATGGATATTTGCTAACCAGAGCTCTTTAACAATGAACTTCACTGTTCTTGAGTCTCCTGTGGACCATACAGGTTCTCATATTGCACAAATTATTTTTAGACTTCATATAACTATTTCCCTTGGATGAAACCTAGGTCCCACACATAGCAACATAATCAAATATGGGCAACGGGTACAGAGGCTACAATTCTCTCTTTAATTAAAGTAAGTTTTTATGTATTTGGAAATGTAGTCCTGTTGGAAATGGTAGTACATTACAAAAAGGACAGACAAAGGTGTATCTGTGAACCAGAAAAACAGAGATGACAATGCCAAAGCCAAATCTTACCAGATGTGAAAGGTCTGATGTGGCATGCTCTCAAGAGTGATAGAGAAGACAGGAAAGTAGTAATCTGTGATTATTCTTTACTTATTTTCAAGATACTGAGGAAACTGCTCAGAGAAATTTCCAACATGCTATACTCTAAGTATTAACTTAGATTCTAGAATAGGGACCTTGGTCCTTATTCAATCCAATTTTTTCAATTATTTTTATGAACAAACTTTACAAATCTGCTTCTGACTTTCCCTCTCTCACCTCTGTGCAGTCCCAAAGCATCTGCCCTGAAACAGCAGACCACTCTTACCAGCCTAGCAACTGGAAACACTGACTCTCTTATCCTTAAGGAAGCCCCTGGATTTACGAAAGCTTCAGCCCCACAGGCGGATTCATGCTGATTTATTTAACAATTACTTAAAAGCCAACAATGTGTTCTGCCCTTCTGGAAACAGTGAGACAGTGATTTCACTTTATTTTAGTTAAAAGAAAGGAACAAGGCACCAAGGAAGGAGCCAAAAGGAAAGTTGAACTTGTGACATTAGTTAAGCCTCAAGTGAGGACAGCTTTGCTGTCTCAATCTGGCAGGGGCTGGCTGGGTCGCATCCCAAGACTAACAGCAGGAAGGACAAGAACTTGCATTCAGCTTTCCCTCTGGGTGTGATTTTGCCCCCAGAGGACATGGGCTATACCTGCAGACATTTTTGGTTGTTAGAACAGGAGGGATGGTGGTATTATTTAGTTGGTAGAGGCCAGGGATGCTGCTAAACATCCTACAATGCACAGGACAGCCTCTTGCAACAAAGAATATCCAGCTTGAAATGTGAATAGTGCCCAGGTAGAGAAACCCTGTGCCTACCCTTAGTAAGAACTAACATCCAGTCTTCTCAGCAACACGACCCTTCTTCCGTCAAGCTTGCCAAAAGAGCCTGATATACCCAGGCAGAGGGGCTTTAAAAATTTCTAAGACACAGCTGGAGTTACCGGTGTTCTCTGCTCAGCCTTGGGAAAAAGTAGTGGGCCCCGCTAGTCTGAGAAGGGAAGACTAGCCCATGCCAGAAACCTATGTATGACCTTCCCTGTGTCAAATACAATGCAAGACATTATAGACCAGAGCTAAAGAGAAATGTGGGGCAGAACAATACATTCCAGTCTGAACAATTCAGAAAAAAGAATCCAAAGTAAAACTGTATTTCAGAGAGAAAATATCACATCTACTGAGTACCCAGGACCGAAAAATAATGAACCAAGATGGGTAACAGAGAAGAAAATAATGCAGGGCAATCGAAGTGCTCAACTGGAACAGGGAGAATAAAGGACAGAAAGAAACCCTGTGAAAAGGCAACAACATGAAAAAAAAGCATGGTTTCCTCAAGGTACAGCTGCCTCAGCTAAGCTGGATCCTTGAAACTGACAGTAGAACATGAATAAACAATGAAATGATATAGAGGCAAAGACCTTTTGCTACTAAATCAATTCTGAAAACACAAAATATCTTCAAGAACCCACAATGACAGACAGAGCCACAAGGGGTTCCTGTGAATTGCAGAGTTCTCCAGGGGTGGTCATCCTCCCAGATGGGGGGGAGTCCCAACATCTGCTGGGGGCTCACCAAAAGGATTATCAACTCTGCCAAGAAATGGATGGAAACACAGGTGGTTGTGTATTGAGGAGATATGTACAGCTGCTCAATTCCCTGGAAGAGTGAGCACCTGCCAGACATTGGCTGGAGCTGCTGAACAAAGCTCATTTCTGCTGCCAAAGAAAGGAGAATTTACAAAGAGCTGAGGAGATCATAAATTCACTGGTGAACATATCTGGTGCAGACAGGGACTTGGGGCAAGAAAAAAAGTTAATATGATGAAGTAGGAATTCATTATCAATCTAAATGGTTACTTAATATGGTTAGATAAACATTCCAAAACATGGAGATATTTTAAAGAGCAGTCTGAATTTCAATGACAAAATTGAGTAGACTTTACACCGTCTACAAACAATTCAATACATAGTCAACAACTGAAAATGCTAAGTTTCAAAAGCTGAGTTTTTTATGTACACATGCTTACCTCAAATACTGAAAGGTCTTTCCTTCGGTAAATTTCATTTGCTGGAGGATGAAACCATCCACATTTCTTTGAGTGTCTCAACAAAATGTTTTTACTTTTCATATATTTAAGACAGAATTCACACAGGTAAAGCTTTGGTAACCTGTTAAAATTTTAAAATCAAAGAATCTTTCAGATTGATTATACTGTTTAGGGGGAAATAATAAATATTGTTCAATGATCTCTAAATCATATCAAGGTTGTTGCATTTCAAAAAAGTAGTTTCAAAAAAAAGCAAAAAACCAAGCCAGTAGTAAAGAGAACTGACAAACCTTACATTATAAGGCTGAAGAGCCCTAGAATATAATTGTTTCCTCTTGTAGTTAGGGGTGAGATGACTTTAAAGTTACTATCATAGTTACATATGGTCTAAAGCGCTAAGTGTAAGAAAGTCAAAAGATCTGGTTTGTTTCTACCAATTCCACTGACTCTTTTGAGTAACACTAGACAAACAGTTTTCTCTTCCCTGCTGACTTTTCCTCCACCTTATTTTATTGTACCCTGTCACACTTAAATGGGCCTTGCTAGCATTTACGTAACAAATGTTCACAAGCACTTTCAAGGTCTTTGGGGTATAAGAATTGGGGAGGTTAGGGTGGGGGAGGGCTGGGTGGAAGGGGCAAAGGGGGGCAGTGGGGGACATCTGTAATACTGTCAACAATAAAAAATAAATTGCCCAGCCAGCGAGGCTCAGTGGTTGAGCGTCAACCTAAGAACCAAGAGGTCACAGTTCGGGGCACATGCCCAGGTTGTGGGCTCGATCCCCGGTCGGGGGCATGCAGGAGGCAGCTAGTCAATTATTCTCTCTCGTCATTGATGTTTCTGTCTCTCTCTCCCTTCCTCCCTGAAATCAATAATAATAATAATAATAAAACCCCACAAAAAAACAACTTCATTCATTCATTAAAAATAAAAAAAAAGGGGAGAAATATTTTGAGGAGAGTTAGGTACAGACTCAGATAATAGTAATTTCAAATCTTGAACTGATATGCAAGTTTTATTCAAAGCTCTCCGAACACATGACTTGTGATTACCCATACAAATTAAAGCTCATTGGTGTTTTTAAAAAGTTGTTTAAGAACACAGAGCCAAGTGATATAACCTGGGAAGAGAAACCAAGACTCCCGACAGTTTGCTACTGAACTTCTAGAACTCTCCCCATCCTCTAAAGTTAGATGACTGGCCAGACACTCACATGGTAGAGAAAAGGACAATGTTTATTGTAGACAAAAAGCAAGTGTGTGATTAATTAGACACTTTGCAGGCTAAAAAAGTTGAGAAGATACTAATAAAGCATACCCTGAGGTACCTGAAGGAAGATATCTGCCCACAAGGTACCCGTTTTAAAATATATTAGTTCAAGACAATCTCAGTTAATCTTAGTTCAAGACAAATGAAACCTCTAGTACTATTATTTTCTCTTCGCCTTGGGTTGCGGGTGAATTTCCCGCCAAAATATAAGATGGCGCGTTAAAATGCCTATATCTTTTGAAGTATGGGTTCGATTGAAATGAAATATTTGGTAATACGCAGTTACAATCGGCCCGAGTTTACACGTTTCCCGCACTCCACCGCAAATCTATATGAACCGAGTTTAAGACGGCTCTCGCGGAGTACGCGCAATTCACGCGAGCCGACTTAACTCGTTTCCCGCAACCCAAGTGTTAACAAGTTAGTCACAGATGGCTTTAAGGTAAATATTTGGGGAAAGGTCTTTAAGGCTATACCCTCTCTGACCTACATTCCCCCATTTTTCCTTCTTTTGCTACATTTCAGTAAAAAACTTGAAAATAAAATGCTAGCAATCAGAGACGAGACTAACGAATTAGTTTCCTAAACTAACTAGGAAAAAGGCAACGTAGAAGAAACTACCAAATACTTTATAATGGCTATTTTTTTCCTGAGTTGGTTTCATATACAAATAACATTTACCCAATTAACCAAAGAGAAAAAGCATGATCTAGAAGCTAAAAGGCAAAATTTATGATGCCTGTGTAACTAAGGAGCGTTAGGAGCTTAAATAGGACATTAAGTACTATAAAAAGATACCAGCAAAAGTAATAGTTTTGGAAGCACTTAAAATCTACCATCAAAATTTATGTCCTGAAAATAATATATTCCTGCTTTAGAATCAAGATTTTTCCTTCCTCACATATATGACATTAAAGTTATATACCTGCAGGCTTATTTCATTACCTTGCATATTCCTGTGGGTAAGGTGAGGAGTACCAGGTTTGGATTTCATATTTCCCAAATTCTATTACAGAAGGGTACCGGCCACAGTCTTCCACTCCACTCTCACACTCTATTTTCTGTCAGAGAGAAAAAAAAGAAATAAAACATAAGTATTAGAAAGGGATTTCTTCACTTACATCTTGGTTCTTTCACTGGTGGATATGAAAACCTATCAAACCAGAACCCTAATCTTAATTGTGAATTTTCATGTTGTTGAAAAAACAGTATAGGCCTTGAAATAATAATCAACTTTGTATAAGGTTTATATATAAACAAACTAATACTCTAAAAAACAGTATCACCAAGATAGGATGAGCATGATGTAAATACAAATGTCTATTGAACTGAATTCAATGATCTGTTGCAATGTATTTAAACTGAAGAAATTAAAAGATGATGAGGCTATTATACAGACTCTTTCAGTCCCCTTTCTTCCATAAAGTAACATTTATCTCAATTATAATTAAATAATCAATTGTGAAGTCTCCTCCTACTCCCCTTACTCCTGTGCAGTAGGATACACAAGGTAAAGAACATTGTATGCCTGATTCACTGTGGCATTCTCAGCGTCTACCACGGTGCCTGACACAGACAAGAAATGTTCTTGAAAGAAAAAGCCAGTGTTAGCATGTTGGAAAGAAAGGGCTTTAGACTTATCAGTATCTTTCAGACAATGCCTGCTTTCATCCTGTGTATCTATGAATGCCAGAAATAGGCTAAGGAAATTATAATATTTAAGGACTTCAAATTTCAAAGATTGGGGGAAATTTTGACATTTATCTTAGCCAAAGGAAAAACAACACAAAGCATACTGCTGGGGCAGAATGACAAATGGAAGTAATATCCAATAGCCCCTAAAGTAGAAACCATCAAAGTATTTAGCCCAAGTGACTGCTACTGAAAATAAAGTTTAAGAGCCTATAGATAGCCTCCTCCCCCTCAAAAAGGAAGTGAGCTGGGGTAGGGAGCTTCTCCGTGAGTGTTGTGCCAACTGAATGTGGTCTACTGACATAAAAAAGTCACAATCCATAATAAATTTGTCTTTGAGAAGTCCAATAGCGTTACCTTTCGATGTTTTGGTGACAATAAGCTAAGTAGAGTTAACATTTTAAGTGGAATAATATAAAAAAATTCCTGGACAATAAAAAGAAAAGGGACTATAACTGATCATACAACATAATATTGCCTTTATCAATGCCAAAGAGTTAAGGTTGTGAGACATTTTTCATATGGCTGGCCATCTGTGTTGGCAGCAGCATTGGTAAACTTAAACGCAACGTTCTTCCTTTTTGTTAATGATTTAAAATTGCTATCTTCTATATTTGAGAAGAAAAAAAAATTAGAATTCTATTCCTTTACAACTAGGTGTTTTTCAAAATCGGACTCAACCACTGCTACTCTGGTCTATTTTGTGAGACCAGCTGAGCATCGCCAACTTTTAAGAGTGGAGATACCTCTACAACGTCATTGCCTTTGAATGGATAGGCAACAAAAATAATCTGGTCATAGTTAAAGAACCACAGAGGATTTTGAGGGGGAGTTTCTATAAAATCAAAGCAGTCATTTCATAATAATCATAACTTAAGAAGTCACATGTTACCCTTGTAATAATGGTAGCGGGGCCTTACCTCCCATGAGAGTTCCTGGGCCTGCTTAAACACATCCAAGTCCTCTTCGGTGACAGTATCTTTGCTCCCAATCACATTTATATCTGTACTTTCTTGTTTGATGCTTATTTTGATTTCAGTATCTGTCATTTAAAACCAGCAGAAAGTGTCTTCACTGACTTGAATCACTAGTGACCACCGTATATTACCAAAACGGTACCAAATTAGCATAGTGGGCAAATCGGGATTTTCTGTAAAGCTTTATAAACTTTTACAGCTAAGCACTGCTCAAAGATCCAGCAGTACCCTTTCCCTGCTGTACCCCAATTTTTATTTGAATAAACACTGTCATCTTCTTATAGCTTCAGTACATAAATGAGGGAAAGTAAGAGCAACACAAAACAAAATTAGATTTTTCAACCAAGATTAGAAGTCTAGTTATAGAATTCCCATTACCACTTTTGAGATAGTAAAATCTACCACTATGTCCAAATGACACATTTTTTTGTTTTTGTTTTATAAAGGGTAGCACATGTAACGGGCCAATTTGTTAAATGAAATTCTGAAATCAGTTTTCTCCCTAAGGTGAATACACACACAGACACACTCACACCCAAAAGCACACCTCACAGAACCACAGATCAGTTTGTTGAGAAGGAAGCAGGATGAACTTGGTCATGAGAAAGCAATGAAGCAGAGGGGAGTGGGGAGCTGAAAACCCCGTTGGAGGCGCTGACAGCGTGCGACCAAACAGCACTGTGGCTGACGAGGCCCCACGGGAAAGGACATGGCAGAAGCGTGACAGTGGCTACTCATGCGGGACTACAAAGCCATAAGCAACGCTATGAAGGCATCTGGGGGGGTCCTAGTGTCACTACGAATGGAAATAAATAATAAAAGGTGGGAGAGTATTAGTTGGAAAAACAACATTTTGGAAGTTTAGTCAGCATTAGAAAAAGGTCGAAGTTTCACTGTTTCTGTATGAAAGTGAAGTGAGAACAAGAGAAATAGCTAAGACCTATGTGACAAATAGGAGTTGACTGATTGATTTTTGGGGGGTTGGGGAGAAAGGGACGGGACGCAGGTTTGGTTGGAGCTTTGACCTTTTGCTTACCATCATCCTGATCAGGTTTAATCCTTCCGTCTGTCAAGCTCCCCTTCCCTGGTGAGGGGGTCCCCATCTGAGGGGTCACTTTATATTTTAATCTGCCTAGCATCCTGTGCTTTTTAAGGAAAGTTGTTCGCTTGAAGTGAGCAATTGCTTTAAAAATACGTCCTCTAGCCATCCCCCAGCTAGAGGAGGAGGAGTGAGCCATAAACCTACTTCTAATATCTCTTTTTCCAAAGAAATGGGCTTTAGACTTTGCTGTGGAAGAGAATTCAGTTTTACGACGCATACGCTGGGGTGGTGCATAACTTGGGTGTCCCTTCTTTCGAGACTGTCCCTGAGTGGTATAGATATGAGAGAGTCCATCAAAGAGTGCCTTCAGCTGGCTGTTACTAGTGAGACTGCTCAGGGAGGGCACACTGGACTGGCTGGAGGAGCTCTGGGGAGAGGTAGAAGAAGTGGACGTGCTGGACTTTTGTGAACTGGGGCTCTGACCAGAGATGGGGGCTCGGGGTGGAAGTGAAGAAGGTGGAGGTTTTAGCTTTTGTGTGGTACCTGTAGCCAACACATGAGAAGTGCATGACTGTTTCTGAGAGACCTTTTTCCTTGGACGATAGTGCTTTGAAAAGTCTATTATTTCACCTCGTGATCTGCGACCATCAGGTGATGGTGTAAAAAACTTAGTAAGGCCATCAATGAGCCCTTTGGTTTTCTTGTTAACTTTAAGTGTAGAGGCAGAAATGTAGGTGGAGGTGGTGGTGATTTTGGTGGTGGCACCAGGCCGAGTGGGGTCTGTAACAGCCAATCTGCTGCTTGAGTCCTTCCCAGATGCAGCATGACCAGATGAAGGTGTGGTACAGACTTTAGTCTTTTGACCCCTACCAGGTGACCCCCTTCCTGTGAATGCATTCATGGATCCTTCATCACTGGTTACAGACCTAGGCAAAAATTTAGAGAATAGTATCAGCATTTAATAATAGAATTATAAAGGTATCTAAAACAAATTTATAGCAACCAGTTGCATTCAATGTGCTTAAACTTCAGAAGCTGAATTGCAACCCTAAGGACTGTTTTTCTGTGTGTGCCTCCACCTAGAGGTCTCTCTGTTGAAAGTTAGCAGCAACTACACCTGTGTGTCACGATTCTCCCAGGGCCCATCCAACAGGTGCTGGAAGAATCCATGTGCACCCAAGGGCAATCAATATAAGAAGGAAAATTTTTGAAGAGACTGAGAAAACCCAATGCTTTCATTATAATTAAATTAAAATGTTACCCTTGTGTTGTCACCAAGTAATTATGATTTCCTGATATGTCTTTTCTAAAATATTAAAGGAAATAAGTCATATTATCTAGAAGCAAAAGAGTAAACTTATCTAATTTCTAGTTAGAAGCAATTTTAACTCAAATGGAAAATTTATATAAATAGAATTTGGGTTATGTCTATAAATTAGTAGGTTTTTATGTGTGGGTTTTCTTGTTTGTTTTTAAAGAAAATACTAAAAGATACCCTTTTCCTCTCAGCAGTTTATGCTTAGGATGACAAGATAACCAATAATACTCTCTAAGTAAAGGAGACAATTAATTACAGCATAAAATATTGCTGAAAAAATGACAACAATAGCAAAAAACCGAAGGAATGATTAAAGAAAAGCTACAGCAGGTCAGACATGACATGGAAAGTCTGGTGAAGCAGCAGCACATTTACCATGGTCGTTATCAGACACTTGGCGTCAGAATCTCTGTACACGGGTTCTGACTGCTATTGCGGTTCATTTGGTGGTTTCGCCTATACAGCTGTGTGGTCAACAGAGACTGGAGGTCACTCCATTAACACAGCTGCGCACAGGAAGGGCAGCTGTCTGCCTTCACCTCAGGTTAGGGCTTGGAAAGCTACCCATTTTGCAGCAGAATTTCATACAATGGAAACATTTGCATGTGAATTATGGCTGCGCTGGGGCCCAAGAATGCACTTTAAAAATTATCAATTTAGCTGAAGGATAATAATGAAGAAATGGAAGCCTGAAAATGGTATGATATAGAATTACAAAAATATTTTAAGTAATCACAAGTAGAAGACCACATTTGGGGGGTCATTTTGTACATAAAGACATGATGAACAATTTCAGCAGTCAGCAGAAGGGGAGCTGGTGCAGACCAACGGGGGCAGCTACAAGCTCATCAAGGGCGGCTCACCCACCCCAGCTTGTGCCTGGCGCCACCTATTCAGCCAAATCAGGTTAACGCTGGAGATCTCTAGTGTCACGGTGAGGGCTACCAATAAACAACTCATCCAGGCTCAATGCTTCGCATTAGCACGCGCATTTGGACTGTATCTGGAATCGATTGCCCAGAAAGGATAATATGCTTATAAAGCATGTACAAAGGAAAACTCCCTAGACTGTCTTAAAAATTCCTAAGCTCAAAGGACAATTTTGGACAAACAAAAAGTTAGGATTGGTGCCAGATGCAATTTTCAGCTGCGTCCTTTGTTTAGAAAGTTTATATCCTAATTTGGTTTTTTTAATTGGGCCCTGAGGATACAGTCCCATTTCAAGAACAATGCTTACACAGGATGAATGCAAAAACATAATTTCTACTTGACTGATGCTAATATGAAAGATTTTATTTTTATTTTTTGTTTGCCTCCAGAAATTAACAAAAATTCCATTTAAAAATGTCTACCAGTTAAAGGGTTTTCATAAAGAGTCACAGAAAACTCTAGAAAAGATCAGACATTTTCTATTTCTCCTCTGAGAGATGGATACAGGTGCAGAAGGACACTTTTTCTGAAAGCAGGTAATATAGTGAATTGCTTCTGATAAAATTAGGCAGAAAGAGTAAGCAAGTCAGATACTTGGTGTTTGTTCAGGGTGTGTGTAGAGAGCACTTATTCATTTTTACATCACAGTGACCATTTCAGGAACTAGACAATGGGCTTATTAATAGAACTGCTTCAGATATGCAAGTCTGCTGATTTCATTTCTAAAAACCTTACTTAATACTCAGAGTCAAATCCCTACTCCATACAGGTTTTACAAACTACATGCATTCCACTTCTTATCTTTTCTCTACTTTCCAAGTAATTCCTGCAAATGTTCTACTGGGCTTTAATGCAACCATATGGCAAAGGTAGTAGAAATGGGTTTCTCATAGTAGAGCTGGAGGCCACAGCGAATTGTTATTCTGTATGTACTATAGGTCTGCCCACATATGCACATACCAAATAGTCCTGTCTAACTCTTTGGAGGCAAACATGAGGACAGCCATTTGCAGGTTTCTCAAATGGTCATATTTCATTAAAGGGATCTTGAAAAGTTACAATACTAAATTAGCACCAGAAAAAATAAGTATTTTTCTAAAATGTTATCTGAAGTGACAAAATAGATTCACTAGAGACAAATCCCTCTCGTTTTAAAATTCCCACATAACTACTGTATAATTAAGGTCTTCTAATGCTCAGCTACTAACAAAGTAGGCCGAAGGACTGTTTCCTGTGCTGACATTCTGCTTCCATCCTGCTGCTTGAAAAATGTCACTTAGCATCACAGATCCTGCCAACAGAAGACCCCAAAATGCCAACTGTAATTAAAAATGTTATTTTCAAAAAACTTCCACAGCTTATATAAAAGGAGAAATATACCTCATCCCTTGAGTTTGCAAAAATGATGGTAAAAAAGTTAATGGGACCTAAGGGGGTTATAATCACCTATATTTTAAAGCACAACATAAAAGATTTCTTTTTGATAAGATCTCAACCTACAACAATCGTTGCTTTAATTTATTTTTCGGTCGTCCAATGGGTTTTGCATATCGACGTTTTATTTGTGCAGCTTTCTCATGAAGTAGTTTTCTTCCCTTTTTCTTTGGTCTGCAGACTTGGCAAATCCACATCCCTGAATTAATACATATATGAGAAAAATATTTTAATGTTTCATTTTAGGAGAGACATTAAATATAAACTGTAGCTGTAAGGCTGCCTGCATGCAGAACGTGACTCCGAAAGGTGGCTCATTCCCTTCTGTCAGTCTCTTCAGGAAGCCATTGTTAAAGGTCAATTTCCTCGTCAAGGTGGTGAGAGCAGAGGGCAGCCCCTGTCTCAGAGCCTTTCCATAAGGCTTTCCCGACATGTCACCATGCCTCCCTCCTCCACATACACACACAGGACAACCTGAGCCTGTCAGATACTATATGTCTTTTGATTTGAGGAAGATATTTTCAAGTCAATCAGTTTTTGGAACATCTGGACAAAAATATTTATTTTATCATCTTTCTGGAAATTTTCCACACTAAAAAAACTATCAGTACAAAATATAATTTTTAAATTAAAACTTAAAATGTTTAAGTACTATGGAGCTACAATTATTAAAACTATACACCTGATATAAGGAACTAGGTCAAGGATAAGAACTGAAAAGCCAGAATACTGAAAGCTAGAGAAAAGTTTAGCATATCAAACACGTTTTATTTCAAATCAGTGGCGAATTATCAGATAAAATGACTCAATATGTGGTAATGGAACAAACAGCTATCTAACTGGTAGGAAACCCTATCCTTTACAAAATAAATTCTAGGTAGGTAAATATTATAATATGACAAAATAAAATATTACAAGTACCAGGAAAAATCCATGGATATTTGTATAATCTAAGCATTACTGACATTTAAGACTGAAGCCATAAAAGACTCATGGATTTAACTGCATAAAAATATGAGCTTCTGCAAATCAGAAAAAAAGGTGAAAATCCCAATAGAAAACTGATTAATGGATAAAACAGGCACTTTACAAAGATTATATACAAACAGCCAATAATCAAACACACAAAAAATGTCCGATCTCACTACTTAAAGAAAATAATTATCAGACATCTTTTTTCTTTTATCAAATCGGTAAAAATTTAAAATAAGGACACTGTATTTCATTGAATATAATACACTGCTGACTAAAAGATGCATCTGATTTCAAAGATGTTAAAATGTTTGGTTTTTTAAAAAGTGTGCCTTAGATTCAATGTAATAAAGTAATGGTGAGTGCCGGTCATAATACAGGGAAGCAGGTATTCTCATACATAGGTGGTTGGTCTGAAAACCGATACAACCTTTCATGTACACAGCCTTTGATCCAGCAATTCCTCCCCTAGGAATTTATCTTAAGGCAATAATTGTGGATGGAAAAAATTGGAAACATTTGTAATGTCCACCATAGGGGACTGGTTAAATAAGTTATGGGTTTTTTTATACAAGGGGTTGCAAAATCAAATATGTTCAGGAACCACCCAGGTATAATACATGTGACTGAAGCAAGCTGGAATGTAACACAACAGGGAATAGTGAGACTGGGGTAAATTGGAGCATGCATACTCTACCTAAAGAACTCAAATTAAAAATTTTAAAAATATTGTAGCAGCTCTTCTGTAATGCATTTCGAGAAGTTGTAAATATTTATACGTATTTATATATCGCCAACAAAGCATATCTGTGGCCCACAATCACCAGGTCTGTAGTCTCTGCCCTACATATTATGGAGTTCTACACACTTGTTAAAAACTATGTTAGGAGAACATTTAATGATGTGGAAATGTTAGGATCTATTGTTAAGGTGGGAAAAAACATAAAGTTACAAATCATATATAGAATGTTCCATTTCTTTTTAAAACGGTATGTGGGGCAAGAAGGAATTTCTAATTGATTTTTCTTTTTATCAACCTGTGTTTTCTAAATCTTTCACAATGAAAATGTACAAATTTTGTAATAAGAAGGCAAAGTTATTTTAATGTTTAACATATAAAATGAGAAAAAGGATACTGAGCTAGGCTTTACTTATACAATAAATAGAGAAGGAAAACCTTACCCCATAAGGATATAACCATATAAAAGTTCAGATGCTCCTGTTCAAAATATCAACTAATGGCCAAGAAAATGGTGATGGCTCCTGTTGCAGGATCTTTGAGTCATCATTATCACCATCATCTCAAAAATAGGTAATTTCTTGCCTCTGAACATAGTACTGAATAATAGGGAGAGTGGTTTGAAACTTTTGACCTATCTAATCTAAACTTATTCTAGTAAAGAAATAGTTTCAGGAGAGGAAGTCTTTTTATCCCTATATCTGAATTAGAGTCTTTATTATATACATTACCCTCAAACTAATCTGTTACATTCCTCTGGTCATAGTCTGTGCCAAACCCATAAGTACTGGAAGATGGGGGATGAAAAAATGCTTAAGGAACCTGTAAACCTCTGAGCTGTCAGACAGCAGGACAAGGCTAATGAGCATGTAATAAAACACATCTTAAATATGGTTTAAAAATTCACCTTTTGGCATTCTGGAAAGTGGGGGGTCACAGCACTCCATATGGAATCCTCTATCACAGGAGTCACAAAAAAGCATATTATCCTGTAATGCAACATATTAGAGACTAATTGAGACTGAAAACAACTGTAAAAGGCCACAAATTCGTATGTTATCCAATTAACAGTAAGAAAATATAATAAAGGAGCTCCATGATCAATGCTGAAACCTGACATCTGTTATTTAAAGGAATATAGCAACAGTCTACAGGAAATAAGAACCTAGACACGGGAAACTAACACTTTTCCTGGAGATGGAGCATAGAGAGCAGTACTTACTGCATTTTTGCCTTGGATTCTACACGCACTGCACGTCTTGCATTCGATGCACTGCCACCTTAAGGCCTTTACATTTGTTGTTAGTTCAGGACAAAATTTCAAACAGGATGGGTGTCCTATAAGAATAAAAAGTAAATTGTTTTATGGGAATGGTGCCTTAGATGTTTTTAAACTCCCATTCCCTAATACTTAATATAGTGATAATGCCAACCAAAAATCCTTAAGAACTTGAAAATACAAAAATATCAAAGAATCCAAATTATACTTTGTTTTTCTGCCTTTTACCCCTGTATGTAACAGAGTGACTGTACAAATGTTTTCCCTAAGAGAAATTGGTTAATTTTATACCAATTCTAATCATAAGTCTTGAAGAACTTGAAGATGATAGATACTTAGATTATTCCTGTGCCTTCTGGTAAACCTCCTGCCTTCACCATCATCGTAAACCATCATAAGCCCAATGTTTTCTGGTTTGCCAAACCGTGACGGCAGTGCCAAAGTTCACACAATTCCTACTCTATGTGTGTAATGAAATCATAAAACATAAAGCAATAGTTAGCTAACTAAAAAACTGGGGCTGCTTAACATAATACAACTACAAATGCCTCCTTCTTGCCCCCCCCCCCCCCGCCCCCAAAATCCAGTAGTTTACAAAGAATATCCCATTGCTGGAATATACAAAAAAGATAACTGTGGCCATCTTGACACCGAGTCTCTGAATTTAAATTCTAGAAGTAGGAACAGAAATAGTAAATTTGAGAGTTAGAATGTTGAAAGATCAAGGTCAAATGTAATTCACCAAGAAGCATACCCTCAACAGGTCTCCCCATTTTCGTGCGTGTTCAGCTTTTCCACACTCTTTTGGGCACACTTTTTACCTAGCAGCTCTCACTTCACAGAGGAAAACTTGAGACCCCAAGGGCCAGCCCGGCTGCGCTCAACAATCAATAATAGATTCCACCACAAGGTTTGGGGAGTGGGAGCCCATATTCTGGAGAAGGCAATTCAGTTTAAAATCTGATGGTCTTTATTCATATAAACCTGAGATCTCCAAGCTTGATTTTATTTTTCTAAATCTGGTCTTAAAATAGTAAGAACATTAGTAAATCCCATGTGAAAGAACTTATAACCAAGCTGCAAGAGAAACCTGAAGGGTAATAAAAAATAAAAAAAAGAAGAAGAAGCAGATTCTGCAATTTCAAAACTGTTTTATAATTTCCTGACTTTGGCAGGCTCATTGTTTAAATATGTATTTTGGGTCGCTGCCAAAAAGGTCCTCCTCCCTAAAGCTTAACAGGTGCTTCATAAAATTCCACCCACCAGGAGATTTGGCTTTTTGAAGTAAAAACATTCAAAATCAATCATCAATACTGTTAATAAAAGCACACTATTCCTGAGCTTAAAAAAAAAAAAATCTAAACATCTGTATTTAAGATGTTGAGCAAATAAAATGTTGTCATAGGAGAATGACCTCAGGCAGGAGAGACACCCGGGCAGATGCATTTAACCTCTGACACCATTCTTTTACAAGGGCTTCTCTCATTCAAATAAACGTGGGGGGAAAGTTTAAATATATAAAAATGGTATCAATCACCACTTTCTGCAGCAACAGCAAACAAAGACAGCTTGCTCTTCGACTTTAAGAAGTATACTCTGAAGGGGGAGGGAAGAGGTCTACTTTGATCAAGGTTCCCCCCTCCCCCCACCTTATATAGTGGGGGTAAAAACTCAAGTTTTAAAGAACAGCAATTTAAATTCCACCCTTAAAATGGGTCCCATCAGTTTAAAAGTATACCATTTACTTCTCTTCCCCCCCCTTTTTATTACTTCCTGTAAGTCATACATCACTAGCACATATGACCTCAATTTCATACACAAAATTTTTTTCTACATTAAAATCCGCTTTTGTTCTTTGTAGCTTAATATTCAGCAACTAAGGTAATTCACATCATTTTATAGCTTACTATTCTCACAAATATCCTATGAAAAATACTTTTTAATAATTTAATAAAATTATATATTTTGAAAATGAATGGATTTCAGCTACTTTCAATCAAGAGTACAGAATATTCTCCCTATTATTACTTTCACTCACTTTAAGCAATATTTCTCAATTACTACCATTTAAGCTACTCAAATTCTAAAATCTTCAGCCTATCTTTCCCTTAGGCAGCAATCAAACTTTTATTTAGCTCAAGAGAATTGGCCCTAGATCCCTGCTGGCTCTAAATTTCTATGATTCTGGAAAAGAATGCTGAGGGACAAAGAAAGATTTCCACTTTATTTTCTCATGGCCAACTTTAAAATAACACAAAAGACTGTAATTGAGTCCTGATATACTAATATACAATCTATAGTAATTAGATAAAAGACAGCAATATAATTCTCTACCTCCCATATAGCCATTCCTCTCAACAATTTCCTCTAAAATTCAGGCTCTCTCTGCTGACACAATTCATGGTGGTTTGTCTTTCTGGAATTTGGTTTGCTTCTGTGGTTTATAATTTATCAGGTTTGAGATCATAATATACATTCATTCACTCAACATTCTTATTACAAACACATATTAAGCACTAGTAGCTTGTAATAGTTTTATCTAGCAAAACCAAAGGAATAAGTACCAAAGAGACCACAAACCAGTAGAAATGATTTTTGGAGGAAGTACTGTGGCAGAAAAACTGGGCTCTGTAGTAGAATAATGGCCTCCAATGATGTCTATACCATAATCCCTGTAACTTGTGAACAAAGGGCCTGGCATGGCAAAAGGGACTCGGCACATGAGACTAAGGGTCCAGGACTTGAGATAGGGAGATTATCCTGGATTATCTGGGAAGGTGAAATCTAATCATGAGTACTTAAAAGCAGAGGATCTCTTCCAGCTGGGTTAATAAAATGAGATGAAAGGAAGAGGAGGAAAGGTTCAAAGTGGGAGAAGGACTCCACCAAACTTTGACAGCTTTGAAGATGGAAGGAGGGTGGAGGCACAAGACAAGAAATATAGGTGGCCTTTAGAAGCAGGGAATGCCATTTACCTGACAGCCAGCAAAAAAAAAAAAGGGGGGTGGGGGGTAGGGAGGATCTCAGTCCTACAAACACAAGGAACTGAATCCTATCAACAATCCTGTGGGAATTTGGGATAGCAGAAAATAGAAAACTAATATAAACTCAGACACTGGGTCCCTTGGACTGGCTCTCTGACCAACCACCTGTCGATTTGAGATAGTGAGGAAAAGGACAGACATTTCAGATCATATAGTTTAGCAGGAAAGATAGACAAGCATTAAACAAGAATTAGGGTAACACATGACAATGGGGTGGCTCAGGGACATGAAAGAATCTAGCACGGGTTAGACAAAGGCCTTCCTAAGGAAGAGACCCAAAGGATGAGTGAGATTAGATGGGACCATAGGAGGGGCAGGATGGGAGAAGCTAGCATGTGCAGAGGGACAGGAGAACATGATACATTCAAGGGGAGGAAGGAGGTGTTTTGTGCACATAACATGAAAGTGATGGTGATGTAGAATACAGTTAAGAGCCCAATCCAGGAGAGATTTTTGGGCTATTTTTAAAATTTTGGGTTTTTTTCCTACTGATCATTGGTAGTCACTGAAAAATTCTGTGATTAGATTTACAATTTTAAAAAGTAACTTAGACGGCAGTATAAAAAATGAAGGAGGGGAGAGAAACCAAGATGGCGGCATAGGTAAACACCGGAGTTTGCTGCCTCGAACAACCACTTCAAAAATACAACTAAAAGACGGAACGGACATCACCCAGAACCACAGGAAGGCTGGCTGAGGAGAGACTCTTCAACTAGAAGGAAAAACAACAGCATTACAAGGCTTAGAGGAGGCGCAGTGTGGAAAATTTAAAGGTACGGTGGTGCGGCGGTGCGCGAGCAAAGCGGGCTGGTGGCTGAGGGCGCGGTTGTCGTTTTCAATCAGGAGTGAGTCTCAGACTCTGGGCTACAGATCCGGGCGAGTCTCTAGGGACCCTGACTCAAACGGGAGAGGCGGGACTGTCTGGCTACGGTCCCTCCGAGGTTTGCAGCGGTTGCGGGGACAGGACTGAGAGCGGCCATAGCTGCTCCCTCCCCCCGCCCTGTTGAGCCCGCCCCGCCCAAACCCTGCGCAGAGCAATTTGCCGATGGCCTCAGGCAAAGGCTGGACTAGCGCCTCCCCAGAGGACTGAAGTTTTTCACACAGCTGATTCCTACAGCCAGTCGGCCTGGTGGTCAAATCCCTCTCGTGTTAACTACAACAATTAAGGCTTGGCTAGAACAAGACTGTGCACAAAGACCACAAGGGGGTGCACCAAGAAAGCATAAAAGATGCGGAGACAAAAAAACATGACAGAAATGGAGGATATGGAGCTAAGAATCGCAATTTTGAGGGCTTGCTATAAACTTGAGCAGAGCCTCACAAAAACTAATGAAACCCTCGATGCTACGATAAAGAAATTAGAAAGTAAGCATACACGGACTGAAATAAAGAATATTATACCCAATAGCAGACCAGAGGAGCACAAGAATCAAACCAAAGATTTGAAAGCAAAAAACACCCAACTGGAAAAGCAAAATGAAAAAAGAATCCGAAAGTGTGAAGATAGTGTAAGGAGCCTCTGGGACAGCTACAAGCGTACCAACATCAGAATAATAGGAGTGCCAGAAGATGAGAGACAGCAAGATATTGAAAACCTATTTGAAGAAATAATGGCAGAGAACTTCCCCCACCTGGTGAAAGAAATGGACTTATAGGTCCAAGAAGCACAGAGAACCCCAAACAAAAGGAATCCAAAGAGGACCACACCAAGACACATCATCATTAAAATGCCAAGAGCAAAAGACAAAGAGAGAATCTTAAAAGCAGCAAGAGAAAGAGACTCAATTACCTACAAGGGAATACCCATACGACTGTCAGCTGATTTCTCAACAGAAACTTTGCAGGCCAAAGGGGAATGGCAAGAAATATTCAAAGTGCTGAATACCAAGAACCTACAACCAAGACTACTTTATCCAGCAAAGCTATCATTCAGAATTGAAGGTCAGATAAAGAGCTTCACAGACAAGGAAAAGCTAAAGGAGTTCATCACCACTAAACCAGTATTATACGAAATGCTGAAAGGTATCCTTTAAGAAGAGGAAGAAGAAAAAGGTAAAGATACAAATTGTGAACAACAAACATGCATCTATCAACAAGTGAATCTAAGAATCAAGTGAATAAATAATCTGATGTACAGAATGAACTGGTGATTATAATGAATCAGGGACATAGAAAGGGAATGGACTGACTATTCCTGGGGGGGGGGGGGGGAAGGGGAATGGGAGATTCGGGAAGAGACTGGACAAAAATCGTGCACCTATGGATGAGGGCAGTGGGTGGGGAGTGAGGGCGGAGGGTGGGGCGGGAACTGGGAGGAGGGGAGTTATGGGGGGGAAAAAAAGAGGAACAAATGTAATCTGAACAATAAAGATTTAAAAAAATTAAAAAAATAAAGTAAAAAAATAAATAAATAAAAAAAATAAAAATAAAAAATGAAGGAGGGGAAAGTAGGTCCAGATTAGATGTAATTATTATAATAGCAGATTTGAGTTGGTTTGGTGGGTGTGTGGACATATTGAGGATGTAGGATATATATTAAGACACAGAATCAATAGAATTTTGGATTTGTTGGTGTGAGAGAACAGCATGACTCCAAATTCAGGCTGTGGAACTGAAGGAGTAGCCAGCCAGAGGTACACCATTGGCTAAAATGGTAGGCATATCAAGATGTGGCGTGTTTGTTATTTCTGTTGTTATTGTTATGCGTGTTGTTTTTGGGTGGAGGGAGCAGGGCAAGGCTGATAAGCTGTTTTGGACATGAACTTTGAGAAGCCTGTGGGGCCTCCAAATGGAGAGGTTCTGGAAGCATTTATATGTAAGGGTCTGGAGCTGAGGAGACACTATGAAGCAAAGGGAAAAACACAGGGCCAAAGTCAGAAGTCTGGAGAAACACTTAGAGGATGGAGAGAGGCCAAGGAGCTGACAAAAGACGTGAAAGGAAGTGGCAGGGAGAGAATACAGAGAATATGATATCACAGAAGCCAAAGAAAGAAAACACTTCAAGGAAAAAGGCTCTCAACAGGTCGAACAAGGCTGAGAGGAGTATTCGGTGTGGACTGAAAGATGTCCGTTAGATTTTGACAAAGACTGAAAAGTGACCTTCAGATTTTCACTACATGGAGGCAACAAACCCAGGAGGGATTTCAGGTCTCCTGAGAGGGGGGCTGATATTCGACCCCCTTACTGTACAAAGGTGATTTTCTTACTCTCCCAGCTACGTCACAGCAGCCTTTCTCTGTGTCTAGTTTCAATGAGCTTCCACTTAGAATGATGCTGTAATTTTGAACTGTACACTTATCTTAGATTTGCTAATTTGAAAACACACATGCACACAACTCATCTGTAAGTAAGATTTAACCACCCAGCAATCTGAGCAGCAGACACAAAATTTCATTTGGTATAATATCTAATACTTATGTGAAGCTAATTAAAGATAATTTGGTCTTAATGAGGCAAAGAGAATATAACAGTGTTAATTTCAAAGTAGGCTGATCCATGAAAGTCAAGTAAAATCACTTTCTAGTCCCAACATTTCCTAGACATGAAGACTATCTGATGATTCCCACATTCCTATCAGTGGTTACAATGATCCTTCACATTTGTGGAATGTTTTATAGTCACTGATAATTTTCGTATCATTCTCTCACTAAATCCTCACAACAGCCCTATGGATATAGGGTACAGATGTCCCCTTCTGCATTTTACAGATATGGAAAACTGCAGTTGCACAGCTGGTGAGCAGAAGAGAACTGGAAGACCACATCTGGGGCTCCTTGCACTATATATGTCACCTCATGTCTTTTTTTGTTTGTTTGTTTGTGTTAGTATTCTTATTGATTTCAGAGAGGAAGGGAGAGGGAGAGAGAGAAATAGAAACTTCAATGATGAGAGAGAATCATTGATTGGCTGCCTCCTGCACACTACAAACTGGGGATCGAGCCCGCAACCCAGGCATATGGCCTGACTGGGAATCAAACCATGACCTCCTGGTTCATAGGTTGACGCTTAACCACTGAGCTACGCTGGCTGGCCACCTCACATTTTTACCACCTGCAAACCCGAATCATTTTTTCAAAAGAACTTTAAGCAGAAAGAAACATAGTTAAAGAAAATACTGGCCATTTGTGATATTGCGTCATATTAAATAGAGAAAAATTTCTAATTGTCTTGATGATGTAAGCAGAAGGAAACATTTATTACTCATGTCTATGAAATCTAAGCAGAGTTTAAATGTGACATCATACAAATGGTACTTCAGATAGAGGCAGCTAAAAACCAACAGGCACATGTGGGAAACACATTTCAGAACGATCCTCCATATGGGCTGCCATCTACATTTCCTTTTCCTGGTTTTATACTGCTATGGGTATTTTTTTCATATAAACATCTTACATTAGTGATTCCTTTGAACACTACAAATGGTCTCAATTCAATCCTAGAACCAATGGACTCAACTGAGTGTGAAACAGTGGCCATTTCCATGAGACCAACGAGGGGTACCACCAATCTGTAATTCCCACTCAAAAAACTGGACTGTGGTAGAGGGGCTCGCGCCATTATCATAGGGCACTGTTGAGCCATATCAGCTGGCTTTATTCTTTTTCCCCCTATAATAATCAAGGGGTCCCAACAGGGCATTATAACTACAAGATCCCGTCCTCCCAAACTCTCTAAGAAGAGCCATATTTTATTTTGAGCCTTCTATTTGAAGACTAGAAAATAACAAAGTCCACTCATCTGATCTACCAGCTGAAGTAAATGCCTACAATGCACCTCCCCGAATTAGGAACAATGGTTCTTTTGACCAACATAGCTGTCTCCAGACTGGCACAATACTCAAGGGAAGATTAAGTGAACCTCAACAGTAGAGCCGGATCCCATTGCAGAGTCCAGAGAAGCACTCTGAGCCATCCTCTGTCCTAAACAAAGGAACATGATGACCCCAGGGCTTGAATTTCTGCCATGACCCATACCTCCACTCCAAAGCCTCTGGCTCTGTCTACCTGAAGGGAGGGGGAAAGACTGGTGCACAAAATGACTCTAGCTATATAAGCCTTCTAGACAGTATCCTCAATTCATTCTTCTCCGTGTGTTAAAAGAGAAAACAAGAGAGTATTTTTGAAAAAAGAAAACAACACTATACCCACACACCCTGGAAAAGTAAGAAGCTTTGGAGGAAAAAAATTTCAGTGACCTCAAAGTATAAAGGAGATCAAAACTCTCCTTTGGCAGGTCTTCAATCTGGGAAACACGAAGGGAGATTGATTACATCAGAAAATCTAAGATCTGCCTGTTTAGAATTACACCTTTATACCCTGTGAAGGAGGCCTTGAAGTTATGATCTAGAAGATAATGATCTCGAATTCCTTATCAACTCAAGTAAGTGTATCACCAGGGGTAAGGAAATATATGAAGGGAACTTTTCTTCCCATACTTAAGTGCGTCTTTAACCTGTCTAGACGCCCAGACAAATACATACTCATGAAATAAAATAGTGAAGGGTACTGTTAAAGTACCACCTTAAAAACCACAAAGGGTAGACCCTAGACAAGTGAACACCACTGAATTGATCAGGCAGTGAAACAAAAGAATAATTCATTCAGAATGAGCCTCATGCGAAACCCAAAAGATAACTAGAGTCTGAACTGATGAGTGAGGCACTACCTCACCAGGCTAAAACAGAGAGGTTGTAGGGTTGAAATTTATTAAACTGAACATACAGATAATGTTTCCCTGCCCTTTGTCACTATCCATGATACCATGGGCAGTAAAAGGATTTAATGAACCTGTAGAGCCCATCAAAAAGACTGTCAGAAAGCATTTCTCAAGCAGAGTTTGAAATGTCTTATTTCCAAGGCTCTCCCTCCTAGTGAGGTCCTGAAGCTGCTGGATCACATCGAGCCCATCAAGTTCAACCTTCATAAGGGGAAGAAGCGTCACTGCACAGCACTGCCATGCCTTGGTGTGAAACACTTCCTCCATCCAAGCATCAAGCAGCTGCCAAAAGCGGTGATGAGATTTTAGATTACTTGCAGCAATTAAGGACAACAATATCAAATATGCCCAATTATAACAATGGCAGGCATTTATAGCTCACTTACCAGAGTCGTCGTAGGCCCTCTGCTAGGCTGTTTACTTGTATCCTTTCCTTTAATTCCCACAAAACCCAAGAGGTAGGTGCTAATATTACCCGACTTTCTAATGCGGACGCTGAGGCTCAGAATGGTTGAGGAATTACCTCAAAGAAGAGGAGCTAGGCTATTGCTGGCTCTCCAGTTTGCTCTTAACCACCACATGACACTGACTTCCTAAAAGAAAACATGCTATGGTGTTTGGCAGGTGTTTGTTGTTTTTAAAGATAACTATAACTACAGAAATAGTAGTTGGTTATGAATTTTAAAATAACACTTTGGGGGGGGGGGAGTTTCAGTAAGCTGGAAGAAAATTTAAAAGATTAATGCAAGGATTAATTTTCAAAATCTAATAAATGCCACTCAACCTACTGATATGTATGTACATGTGTTTAAGTATGAGTATATGTGAATACATAACATATAAGCATATACATATCTCAGTTATTCAACCGTCACCTGCTGAAGAAGGAAGACTGGCTTTTAATGCAAGACAAATTATTTTAATGTAAGCAATTTGACTTTTAGTTTTTATTATGAAACTAGAGATGTGATCTTCAAATGTTGAGAAAAAGGCAGAAGTGACAGTTATCTTGAAAACAGATGGGGGTCCTGCAATTTGCCAGAGATCCATGTCCCTACCCAGCATTCCTTGATTTCAACATCATCTTCTATAAAGACCATTCTTTTCCTACCTAATTCTAGGCAATTTTAATTTCTTTCATGCCTGATTTCTTGATTCTATCATTGCAATTTCCAGAATACTGTCCCTTTCAGTCACACAGAGCTGTGATGTAATACTATATTTCACCAGTAGGTGTCATGAACTGAAATACTAGATATCCTAACTCAAATATCTCTTAATTGAGACTTCAGGTTATAGAAAACACTTGCTTCTATTTGTATCCAGCTTGAAAACTTAAAATTCTCCTCATTGAATCTGCCTGCAAAGTAGAATACTTTACACTGAATTACCAATGCTAGTGTGAATTCAAAGCTTAATTATAAATATTAATATACTAGGTAAATTATATAAATATATATAACTTTATGTCAATGCTAATATATTCACACTTTTCTCCCCTTTACCTGTAATTACTCATAAAATTTTTAAATGTATGCTATTACCAAATAATTGCTTTAAATAACAAATACAGTTTTGCCTGGTCGGTGTGGCTCAGTGACTGAGCAGCAACCTATGAACCAGGAGTTCACGGTTCAATTCCAGGTCAGGGCACATGCCCGGGTTGCGGGGCTCGATCCCCAGTAGGGGGCATGTAGGAGGCAACTGATCAAAGATTCTCTCTCATCACTGACGTTTCTATCTCTCTCTACCTCTCCCTCCCTCTCTGGAATAAATAAAAAAAATATTATTTTAAGAAATAAATACAGTTTGAAAGAGATAAATAGTATGTAGCTATAGTGGGGAGTCATTATACATATACAAAAAAACACCAACTTACCACTACTGCCACAATCTGCACAAGAAAGGAGTTCTTCTGGTTTCTTTTCACGATTTGATTCTTTAGTCCCCAAACAGAAGCTACATATTGGAATGGGATCAGCACGGGGCTATAACAATTAAAATGAAAAAATATTGTTAGTCTTCCATTTAAAAATTAAGAATAACACATTAAAGTCAAAGGCTGCTTACATATTTCTTTAACAAAGAAAAACTGCTCAATAAGGTGTCCAAATCAGCATTTTCTGCTAATAAAATAAATCTTTAAAATTATCTGATACTAAAGAATTTATTGCCTGAATGTTTTTAAGTGTAATACATAAGATTTAGAAATAATTTTTATTAAACCAATGAAATTATCTATATTTATAAAAGCCTGAGTGACGGTTACAACCAAACAACCGGTCGCTATGACATGCACTGACCACCAGGGGGAAGACACTCAATGTAGGAGCTCCCCCTGGTAGTCAGTGCATTCCCACAGCCAACCTCCCGGGGCCAGCCAACCTCCTGTGGTCCCTCCCCACAAGGGACCCTACCCATGCACGAATTCGTGCACCGGACCTCTAGTATGCCATATAACTTTCCATTAATGAACATTGAGGATTCATTTGAAATCTTGTATGGTTCCCATAACCTACATGCCTATAATAAGTTGATTCATCTATGTACTCAGTATTCGAGATTACAAATATCATGTACTTAGGTCTGACTATTTAGCTGAACTTTATCAAATGTTTTAGTGCAAGTTACTGTTATTCTCTCTCTCTCTCTCTCTCTCTCCTCTCTCTCTCTCTTCCCCTAAACTCAATCAATTTTTAAAAAGTAAACCACATAATGCCACATAAAGGAAATAAACTCTCAGTCTATGACATTCCCACTTTAATATAAGAAATAACAAAACATTTGTCTAACCCCCTAGCACCCTTTAACTCTCACTAAGGAAAATGCTTTGAACAATGTATAAATCTGCATACATTTTGTGTCTCCATTGTTATTTATGACTACCAGCAATGCTATTATTCCCATCCATATGAATAGTTGACTGTGCCTACAGATCTGGTCACATTTATTTTGAACAACCAAAACTGTATGAAAACTAAAATTTTTTTAGCATATTCCAAGCCTTCACACATGTGTGCCAGCCATCTGAATGCAACTATAATGTATTTATATTTAAATCTCTTGAATCAAAGATTCAAGGCAAGAAAACTTAGTATAATCACAAAATTTTTAATGTAAATTTAAAACAAGATTTTGCTAGCTCTTTCTAAATATATATCAGCATAGAATAAACATCATTTGTTCAGTTACTCTATCCCAAATGCCTTAATACATTGCCTGATGCACAGTAGACACTCAAAAAATATTCGCTAACTGAATAAATGAAAGAAACATAGACTACTTTGACAAAAAAAAAAAAACCACAACGCTCATCTCAAAGAAAATATTTCAAATGCTAACAATGATTCCAACAAATGTCCTGGTTCACTGTGACAACATGTCTTCAAAAACCAGAATCCATCTTATAACCAAGCATCTACAAAATTGTTGAATATGACTGTTAATTGTATCTTACAATATCAGTGTTCATCATTTTGCCCTTATTTTCAGTTTAATGTGTTCTTTTAATAAGCACAGGCTTTACTTTCTCAGGTAGCTATGCAAATGTGTTTTTGAGGCCCTAGTTAAAAAAGAGTATAAAACAGTTTGTATTAGAAAAAGAAAAAAAGACAAGCTACAATAAATTGGTCACTGACTCCAGCCACACATTTTTAAAGGCCAGATAATCAGCACTGCATAATTATGGATCCATAGTTATTACTTGCAACTGCTCAACTGCAGTACCTTGGGAACACTTTTGTTCCTTTAAATAGCAATTAAAAGAACAATCTGGTTTTAAAATGACAACATTCCCCTGATAGATTCTAGCTAAAACCCAGTCCTTGTACTAATGGGATTCCTGCTTTCATTTGATATAACAATGCTCAAGCCATTGCTGCCATCCTTGCAGTGATAAATAATTTACAAAATGTCACATATCATTCATGCAATGAAACAAATCCAAACCTGCCATCCCATTTTTCTTTCCCAGATGAATTTTTAGCTGCAAGAAAGACATGGCCATCAGCCAGCATTCATGCTCATTTTTCGTTTTTAACTAAAGGTAACACAAAGGACAAAGGTTGCTAGTAGTTCATGGCCAGAAAGACTGATGTCCCACACTCTGCCCAATAATAGAAAGCATAGATGCTATCACTTCACGCTACATTCAAGCGAACCCACCATGCTGATGAATGCTCACCGCCATTTATTTTAGGGATAACTATCTCACAATACTCTATAAAACCACTGCATTATACAGAAATGTCTGCCCTGCTGAATTATTGATAATTCAAAGCACTTTTTGCTAACCTCAGTATAGCCAAGTCTAATTAACTTTAAAAAATTGTCACTTGTATGAAATGAAACTTTTACAGTAATGCATGTAAATGGGTCACAGAATTATTATGATTCACTATTCTCAATCAGACTACATATAAACTGTTTCAAAAATAATCCCTGGTAATAGATTAAAATGAACTGCAATCAGAAAGAGGTCTGAATACAAGGCAACTCAATTCTATGCGAGTCCACTGCAGACAAATCATATTTAAGAAGCCTGAAAATTATCTCCCAATTCTTAATTCCTTTCTTTGAAATGTCACAATGTTGCCTAACCTGTTGATCACATTTTCTTATCAACATGCCTGAATAGTTCAAGCTGAACTCGAGAATTAACACCCATGAGAAGGCTTAAACTCTGCAGACTGCTTAGGAAGCACGTCCTCTGTATCTCTCATGTAATGGCCATGGGGAAGCGGCGAGGGTAGAGGCTACTCACACGCTATCTCATTTAATCATCTTAACAACCCTGCCATGAATGTATATTATTGCACACTCATTTTAGGCAGGAAATTGAGGATCTGAGAAGTTAGGTAACTTTTCTAAAGTTGCACAGGTTCAACTGTGGAGCTGGGATTTAAACACAAGCCTATCTTCTCTCAAAGCCATTCCTCACCTGTACTACCCATCACTCCACTCCCCCTTTTCTCCTCTCAGGAAAACAGATATTATCTTTCCATCAGTGACAATAACTCTTTATAAATATGCTCATAACCTTTTCCTTTTAATTTCTTCCATTACCAGTGGCATAGGGTAGTGGTCGGCAAACTCATTAGTCAACAGAGCCAAATATCAACAGTACAACGATTGCAATTTCTTTTGAGAGCCAAATTTTTTAAACTTAAACTATATAGGTAGGTACACTGTTATTAACTTAATTAGGGTACTCCTAAGGCTTAGGAAGAGCCACACTCAAGGGGCCAAAGAGCCGCATGTGGCTCATGAGCAGCAGTTTGCCGACCATGGGAGGTGGGGGGGGGGGGGGGGGTGTTTGAAACGATTTAAAAAGCAACCATTAACATGCAATATATTATTAATTACAATGGAGAAAGATACCTTTACAATGGAGAGATCTGACAGACATTGCCTTAACCCAGTGACTGAACCCATCACCAATATGGGACAAACAGACACCACGTGCCTCCGAGCACCACGCTGAAGGATACAGTACTGCCTATGCAGTCTTCTCCCTGGAAACATTTGCCCTGAATCTAATCATAAGGAAACAATCAGGCAATTCCAAACTTAGGGACATTCTATAAAGCAACTGGCCAGGACTTTTCAAAAAATGTCAATGTCATATAAGACCCAAAAAAGGGCAGAACCAATGCAGGCAACTAAAGTGGCAAGAAAACCAAATACAATTCATGATCCTTGCTTGGATTCTGAATTTTAAAAATACTCACAGTTATAATGGACATAATTTAGATAATTATGGAAATATGCACTAAATAGTAAACAATATATAAGCTAGATATAACAATATTGAGTCAACAGAATTGTGATAATATAGGAGAGCATCCTATAGCATTCTTAAAGGAGTTGTGTGCTAAAATACTTTAAAGTGCCATAATGTTTACAATTTCAGTTCAAATCACGCAGGGGAAAGCCTATTTGTGTGTGTGTGTGTGTGTGTGTGTGTGCGCGCGCGCGCGTGCATGCAGAGAGGGAGAGAGAAAGCAAGCATGGCACAACGTCAACAGTTGGTGACTCTATAAAGGGTACTGGGTGTCTTCATTATAGCATTCTTTCCATTTTTCTGCATGCTTGCAATTTTCCAAACAAAAAGTTGAAGGGGAAAGAATACCCCCTCCATTCTCAAAAAAAGATCTAGAATAAGTTATTATACAGTTGAACTACATGCATTTATAAAATAAAACCTATCAATCTAATAACTAGTCACAGAAAATACAGAGGACAGAGGAAGGTGTCGATCTAGTACATAGCAGAGGGATGCAAGTACCCATACTCTCCAGGACAAATGACTCAGTTTCATCAACAAAGAAATTAAAAGGGAGACAGTGAGTAAGCAAGGCTTTTGAGCCAATCACAATGTATGTTCCTTATCTTGATCATGAGTTTTTACAAAGTAAATTGTAAAACTAAACAAAATTGCATCACCTGCTGGGGGACCTGGGGCTAGTTAGCCTGGAAGAACCTGTTGGGAGGGGCAGCTGGGTGTCTCCATGCAGGGGAGAGGCTCAGATTTGTTTTCTATGAGCACAAAATTTGGACCAACAGGGGTGATTGCAGAGAGTTAAATTTTCAAGAGCTGGCCAGCAATAGAAAAGATTGTGTAGATCTTTTTCTGTTGCCTTTATTAATGTATTTTTTATTTCATTTTTTAAATTGCAGCCAAAATATAGATAACATAAAAGTTACCCCCTTAACCACTGTTAAGTACACAGTTCAGTGGCATTACGCACATTTGCCTTATTGTACAACTATCATCACCACCGATCTCCAGTACTTTTTCATCTTCTCAAACTGTCACCTTATCCCCATTAAACACTAACTCCCCATCCCCCCTCCCCTCAAGTCCCAGGCAACCACCCTTCTATTTCCGGTCTCTAAGTTTGATTCCTTTAGGTATCTCCTTTAAGTGAAATCATACCGTCTTTGTGGAATGGATTATCTTGAGGCAGCTGGAGGCCCCAGTGATCAGAAGACCAAGAAGAGGCTGAATGGCTCCTGCAGGACGGTGAGGATGGCACAGCCAAGGAGCCTCACACAAACTGGGGATCTGGACCCTTCAAAGGTCCTTTCCAGATTAAACATTTTAATGGTTTCATGGCTGGATAATCTCTAAGGCCTTTCCTAGCTCAGCTGTAATTTTTTATTGATTCTATTATAGTTAAAAGACATTTTAAGAGTCTTCAGGACCCTTGACCACAAAATTAAATAGCCTTTCAAGACAAGGCATTTTTAAGAAGTTTTATATTTGCTTATGGTTACTTTTGTTTCTGCCATGAAGGAAACATGTTTGTTAGTCTTGTTAATCTAAGTAATTGGACAAAAATAAATGAAAGCTCCTGCACTCAATCAGAGCCAGGGTATCCAGGCTCACATTCTCTTTCTAACAAACACACAAAACAGGGGTTTGGTCTCTATTTACAATGATCAGGGATATCGCCCCTTCTTTCCATAGTCCTCCCTACTGATTTATCTCCTCAAGTCATCTACAGCTTTCTTGAATCTACTCATAAAACATACCATTTTAGTCTTTGCAAGTGTTAGAAATAATTCAGCATTTTTTCATTCATCTATTCATTCTTGTATCATGGAAAGACCTAGATTTAAGTTCTGTACTCCTAGCCTCAGGTCTCCTCATTTGTAAAAGGTCACAATAGTTAGTGTCCATGTTATTTAGCTCCAGGGCTGCTGAAGTTCAAAGGTGAGTGTGTGTGAAGTGCTGTGTAAACTATAAAATTCTATTCAAATATTGTTATGATTATTGCAAAATTCACTTTAGCTATAAAAACAAAAAGCGCAAACAACTTCAAGTCCATAACAAATAAAGATCAGCACAAATGAATTGTTCTGGAGTTTAGAATTACCCCATAAAAGACTTTGATTCTGTGAGCTCCTATGATAAATATTAATCTTAGAGGGCTTTTTCTTTTTAATGAATTAATCAGGCAGTACAGGAGCAGGGTATAAAGTGCCTCCATGAGAACCAAGAGGCCTGTAACTGATTTAATAAAAGGAAAGCTCAATGTAAAAGGAAAGAAAAAGGTGTCAAAGGAAGAAAAGCACAAACAAATATAAAATCGTAAATGAACAATACCACAAAACGAACAAAGGATTTATAAATCTGAGTATCAGACAGTTCATCTTTGGAGAGTGTGCCCTACACTTGAGCTCAGACAACTCATTCAATGACTCCAAACGAGTTATAAGAAAGGGCTGTTTTAAGACTCTTCTTTATGTCTCTCTTTAATTTGCACCCCTTTGTCATTCTGTACTTAAATCTAAAGTTTAAGTAATGCTTTGCCATTTACTGAAATGCTTTTCTCAAGTGTCTCACTTGTGCTGAACACAAACCCTGTGAGCCAGGGTTGGTGGCTCTGTCTCCGTTTTACAGGTAAGTGAAATGCCTCCAAAGGGTCACAGGGCTATTAAGCCTGCTGACTCCTAGCCCTTTGCTCTTTCACTCCCTGCCTCTGGTTGGTCCCTCATGTTGTTTGCAGCTTGATTCAGATATCACATTATCAGAGAGGCTATCCCAGACTACTCTCTCTGAAATTGCATTCCACCAGGGCCCCTCTGGATCCTCCGGGCCTTGCTTTATTTTTCTGCACAACAATCATCACTATCTAACATATTATGTGTCATTTATTTGTCTTATTTTATTTCACTTAATTAAACTATAAAAGCTCCATTAGGAGGGCATAGACTTTGATCATTGCTGTAGCTGCAGCCTCAAAGTACACATTGAATAAATGAATGAACAAATGAAC
Organism: Myotis yumanensis; assembly: GCF_028538775.1. Taxonomy (NCBI): domain Eukaryota; kingdom Metazoa; phylum Chordata; class Mammalia; order Chiroptera; family Vespertilionidae; genus Myotis; species Myotis yumanensis. The sequence goes on along the minus strand of NW_027223764.1, from coordinate 45,391,877 downwards.
AAACTGACTGTTTTCAGGTTAGCAACTGGTTCCTCTGGTTCAACAGGTCCCAAAATAGTGACTACTTTCTTTACTTTAATATATATCCTCGATGACTACACGATAACATGCGAAGCAACCATTGATGGCACGGTGGGTTCCATCACTGTCTAATCTGAAGGCCTTTGTTCTATTCTGGCTATTTATAATGATTGACACTGGAAATAATTGTCCTTCCCTGGGTATAATCTGACAAAACAGAATGAAAAACTTTAAATCAGCTGGGAGGAAAATTATCTGACCTATTAAGTACGAACTATTAAGGCTCAGTCAGTAATAGTCACTGTAGGCTGCAGGGAAGGCAGATTTGGGGCCACGCCCAGTTGCCAGTACCTAATTGTGACCCCCTTCTTTCCCTCTCAAGAAAGAATTCTACAAGTAAAAAAATAAAAAATAAAAGAAGTCAAGGAAGATATATACACTGCAGTGAGAGTAGCAAAATGATAACAAGAGCGTGAATCTGTTAAATCTATTTTTTAAAAATATTTTATTCATTTTTTACAGAGAGGAAGGGAGAGGGATAGAGAGTTAGAAACATCGATGAGAGAGAAACACCGGTCAGCTGCCTCCTGCACATCTCCCACTGGGGATGTGCCCGCAACCCAGGTACATGCCCAAGGTACATGGAATCGAACCTGGAACCTTTCAGTCCGCAGGCCGATGCTCTATCCACTGAGCCAAACCAGTTAGGGCTAAATCCATTTTTTTTAATATCTTATGAACTTCGGTGCTTTATTAGCAATGAATATTTTCCACAAACTGCACAACTGACACCAGTGGGACAACAGAGGTTGAAAACTGTTCGTGTTGTTTTAGGGTAACATACTTTGTGTGTGTTTTTTGCCACTTCAGCACTCTACTTGACACTTATCTAATAAAGAACCAGACTTCATTTCTTGCCACTTAACTCACTTATTCAACTGCTGTCAGTCTGAACAGATCAAGCAGGCTCCTAATGAGGACACAGATCACACTCAGGTTTTCCTTTATAGCAATCTGCTCAGATGTGGTCTTTGGAAATACACTAACTTTAAAAGCAGAGACTTCCTATGATGATCTAAGTGGTCTTGTTTTTTAAAAGCGTTATCTTGCTCCCATCGGTGTGAGCTGTGACTGTGGTCAGTGCAGTCACCCCTCCCAGGAAGGTCTGGTGCCCTCGCAGCAGCACCAGGGCTCCTGCAGGCCCTTCAGGGCTCAGCAGACTGTTCACTACATGCCCATCGCCATTTTCTCGACACTCACGTACCCTTTCATTTTATTCTAAGGCTAGTCTTACAATCCTGTCATGAATTTTGACCTACATAGATGCCAAAATAATTTTTCCCGGAAGATAACTGGAGATGTATACTTATTATAAGGCTTTTCACAAGCAACAATTTTACACTAATTTTATTCTCGCCATATAGATTTTTATTGTATCACCTCCGCTGCTCATTATACTTCTCTGTGGGTAATTGGTTCTGTGAGGGAGCGAGCACTACATCATTCCCACTGGCTCGGGACTGAGTTTCTGTATTACTCTGGGCAAAAGGATTTACTGTTGCTGATGTATGGAGATCTTGAGTGTGACCGCTGTATTTTACCACCTGTCACAGTGAAGAGAGTTCTCTGTATTTTAAGAGTGACAACAAGTAAATTAAATATAATAAAATAAAAATATTTAAAAGCATCCCTATCCATCTCCATAATCTTTTTTTCATTTAAAAAATAACTTGGAAGCAAAACCAGTATCAATGACCACCTACTGGGAAATTCCCACAATCAAAGGCTGGTTCAGAGGTACCAAGTAATAAAAGCTTAGCCACAAAGGAGTAAGAAGAGGAGGAAGACTTTCCGAGAACATCAGCCACACAGATATCAATTGTGTGGAGCTAATTGAAATGCTCAGATTGTGTCTTGTGGTCTAGAACTTGTTCTCATTAGGCAGGTGTGCCATTTACGAGTGCCGATTAAGGAAAGCACTTCTGCTTTTGGAAGGAAACACATCTAAGCCTGTTCGCTGCATTTAACAATAGCGTCTCATTTGTCTTTTTGGTGAGGGGGAGGGGGAGAAGAGATAATGAAACAAAACTACCTTCCCAGGGTCTTTAATTTCTTATCTGGACAGGGACGTGGCTTTTTAAGATTTCATTTGAAAATCTCTCCTCCACCCCTACTATTTGAAATTGCAGATACTGCATTTATCTTCTTAAGAGGGATCAAAGTCTGATTCAACACAGCTGGAAATTGAACACATGGTTACAGTAAGTCTGTTTAGGATTTACCAACTATTCTCTTTGGCAAGCATGTCACAATATTAGCAAATAATATAAACCTTACTCTAGATTTTGAAAAATAAAAATTGTAAAACAATTCATATTCAAGTGTCACAAATCTGTAATAGTTTGTTTTTTCCTTTCTTCTATTTTTAGAGTAGTTTTAGGTTCACAGCAAAATTGAGAGAAAGGTACAGAAATGTCCCATATACGACCCCCTTCCCCAACACATGCAGAACCTCCTCCACTGTCAAACATCTCTCACCAGTGGTACATGTGTTAGAAATGATGAACCTACACTGACACCCAAAGTCCACAGTTTACATTAGGGTTCTCTCTTGGCATTGTACAGTCTATGGGTTTGGACAAATTGATGATGGACACATTTTTCACTACCCTACAAAAATCCCAGTGCTCCACCATTCATCTCTCCCTCCCCTTCGAGCCCCTGGTTACCACTGGCCTTTTTACACCGTATCCATGGGTTTTGCCTTTTCCAGAAAGTCATATACTTGTAATCAGACAGCTGTCTTCCCTGGTTGCCCTGAGGCATTTGTTTGATCTAAATGTGGTGCCTACAACCCCACCTAGACATTCTCATTACCAACTCCACCAAGAGAAACCTGCATTAACTGTTCAGAGAAGACACAGGTAACTGAATTGATTGCAATTAGATCCAAACATAGAAGTAGAATATAAAGCGTTGAGACATAGGTAGGTGGATATTAACAAGTTAGAAAAGTCATGTATTAGTCACTTTCTCAGTAATATCACCACCACCACCCCTGACAGCATTCACCGAGATCTACATGGCAGCTGAAATGCTCTGCACTATTAGATAAGTCACTAATATTTACTTGGCACCCAAGGATGCCAAGTAGAATATAATTGGTACTCCAGGTGCTTGTCCTCCCAGAACCAACAAAAGTAGTATAATTCCATTACCACTCCCAATTCGCAATTGCCCTGTGGGCAATTATGTACAGAATCTCCATGCCCTTGATATGTCTGCTTTTGTTTTCCTCCCTTTCAGAGTACCTTTGACCCTTTCAATTAAAATAGTCATAAGCATTAGGAAAAGAGGATTGCTTGGATAAGTACCACCAGAATGTCAAGAGCTCTGACCTTGTTGTTTGGACTCTGCCCTAAACCTCTTTGTGGTGGCAATTCTAGATCCATGAATGCCTCAGGCCAGGCACCCGCCCAGCACTGAAATGAACCTCACTGGTGACACTGCTCTCGGGTGCTCCAGCATCACTGCAGGCAGCGCGGGGACTGCACAGACACCAGCCCCTCCCCGACCAGTGCAATGCCAGCTACAGCAGGGCCAGGGAGAGAAACACCAGATGTGATATGCTTTCCCCCCACGGCAAGGGTTTTTAAGCTCAATTTCCCAGAGCTTTAAGAGTCTACAGAAGCCTACTAACTCGTATACAGAAGGTGAAAGAAAGCTCTTTATTTTCGTGAAATCAATTTTGGGGGGCATATTTTAAATCAAAGCTTAGTATACTGTGAGCTCTTTGAAGGAGACACTTGTTTGGTTTATCTTTACCACACATAATAAAGAACTGCACAGACCTTAAATGTTTGATAAATATTTGTTGAATATATAAGTGTAATATTATTTCTCATGCTTGGTACTCTCTCATCATTTTTTAAATTACATTCTAAGTATATAAATGGTAAATAAAAAGATAATAATAGAACACCATATGGTTAAGGGGGAAATAAACACTTAAAATGTTTGCCCATTTAGATCCTACTTACATTTCTTAAATTATAAAATATATATAAACATAAACTGTACCAGCATTTTAACCATTTTTGAAGTGTAAAGTTCAGCGGCACTAAATACATTCACACTGTTATACACTAAGTTAAAGCATATTTTAAAGAGTTTTGAATAAATGCATATACTCACATAACCCACATCTCTACCAAGAACATTCCATAACCAGAAAGTTCTCTCCTGCCCCTTCCCAGTCAAGAGAGCTCACTCTCTTCCCACGTAACCACTCTCATTTCTGCCACCATACTAGTACTTGGGTTTGTTGTTCTAAAATTTCATCAATGGAACCAGACACTGATTTCTTTTGTGTAGGGCTTCTTTCACTCGTCATGTTGTCATAGTCATTCATATTGTCACGTATATCAATAATTCATTTCTTTTGATTAGAGCAGTATTTGGTTGTAAAATATGCAAATGTTTATTTATTCCCTCTATAGTTGATCAGCATTTAAGCTGTTTTCAGTTTAGGGCTAAAATTAAAACTGTTTTAAACATTCTTGTAGAAGTTTTTTTTTTGGATATGTGTTTCCACATCTCTTTTGAGTAAATTACCTGGGAGTGGAACTGCTGGGTCATAAGATAAATAGAGGTGTAACTTTATTAGAAACCTCTAGCTAGATAAATATAAAATAAAAAAGTTATTAAAATGCTGCCCTGGCTGGGTATATCATCAGTTGGTTAGAGCATTGTCCCACTATGCTAAGGTTGCAGGTTTGATCCCTAGGCAGATACAAGATGTAAGCAATGAATGCATAAATAAGTGGAACAATAAATTGATGTCTCTCTCTAAAAAAATCAATTAAAAAAAATTAGTTCTACTCAGTTTAGCTCAATGGATAGAGCGTCGGACTGTGGACTGAAGGGTCCCGGGTTCGATCCGATCAAGGGAGTGTATAGGTTGCAGGCTCGATCCCTAGCATCCCTGGCCCTGGTGGGGGGAAGTACAGGAGGCAACCAATCGATGTGTCTCTCACATTGGTGTCTCTCTCTCTCTGTGTCTCTCCTCCTCCATTCCATTCTCAAAAAATCAATGGAAAAATATCCTCGGGTGAGGATTAACAACAACAAAACAATTAAAGCAATCTTGCTCGCATTTCTAGATAAACCCCTCTCTGGATAAACTTGCAATATATGATTCTTTTTATACTGTTTCTGGATTTGATAATATTTTAAAAGATTTTTATGCTTATATTCAGGAGAAATATTGCTCCATAGTTTCCCTTTTTTACAATATCTTTGGTTAATTTTGGAATCGGGATGTGTTTCCTCCTCTTTCTCAATTTATCTAACATTTGTATTAGAAAGTTTTTGATAGATTTCATCATTAAAGTTGTCTGCTACCTGAGCCTGGAGTTTTCTTTGTAGCACAATTTTAAATTATGAATTCAGTTTCTTTAGAAGATATAGAGCTATTCAGATTATCTTGTGTGTGTCAGTTGTGATAATTTGGGCATTCAAGGAATTTTTCCATTTCATCTTAATTACCCACCTTATTGGCATAAAATTGCCATAATATTTCCTTATTATTCTTTTTATGTGTTCAATGCTACTTCTTCTCCAATTCCTAGTATTAGTAATTTTGGTTTTCCCCTTTTTAAATCAGTCTAGCTGATGATTTCTGAATTGTACTGAAGTTTTCAAAGAACTGGCTCTTGATCTCCCCTATTTACTTCCAACGTTCTTCATTTACAGAAAATGTTCATTCTGATGCAGAAACATGATTTGTTAGCATCATCACTATCATTATTATTTTTCTAATACAACAGCCAATGTGGCTATTCAGAGTGACACCATTCCTTTGATGTGGACTATAGGTCCAAAATCTACTCTGGTGCCATATCTATATCACTCCTGGGGCCTGGGGGCAGGTCGGGAGTAATGGCTGATATTTTAGTAGAAGACGCCTACCAAGGACTGCTCTCTACACAGTGGTTCTTAATCAGGTATAAACATCAGAATCACCTATTTTTAAATGCACATGCCTAAGTCACACCCACAGATTTTGATTCAATAGATCTGGAATTGGCTTAGGCACCTTAATGTTTCTAACGCCTCAAGGACATTCTGGTGGTACCCCAAGTTGAGAATCACAGCTGTGAGTAATTGGGACATCAGGCAGTTTATGCTTAGGAGAGTCTGAGAAGGAGAGTAAATACAGAGCAGTGAGCATTTTAAAGAACTTGTTGCTTACTCTTAGTAACCATGGGTCTGAGGGTTCCAGAGACACAAGTGAGTTTATATACAGAGTAGCCCCCAAAAATGTATCCACACTTTAAACAGCTGATAGCTCAATTTTGAAATTGAAATGTATTTTGATAAACACTGACTTTATAATTATTTCAGGTATGTGTATACATTTTTTTGAGATACCCCATGCATAAATATACTTTAAAAGTGAGAAGAAGAAAAAAACAACATGAGTGTAAAAGACATAGCTTAAATCTCTTCAATGCAAGGGCTATTTTGTTGATTTTAAAGTAATAATACATACATGTTTTTTTTTTTAAATCTAATAGTACAAAGATATACCAAATGGAAAATAAGTCTCCCTTCTATGTATAATTCCTGGACACTCAAATCCCCTTCCCAAAGGTTCGTTGAGAAATTTTCATTGATAGACCTGGCACATATAAACATACACCACCTTTTAAAAAAAACAAATTCGGGTGCACTAAACCACTTTCATTCTAATAGATACTGAGGTTATCGCCACGCTTTTGCTTCTACAAAAATGTACAGATGGCCCTCGCTGGTGTGCTCAGTAGGTTGAGTGTCATCTCATGCACAAAAAGGTCACCAGTCAAATTCCTGGTCAGGGCACATGCCCAGGTTGGGGGCATGATCCCGGGGGGGGGGGGGGGGGGGGGGCGCGCGCATGCAGGAGGCAGCTGATCAATGATTCTCTCTCATCACTGATGTTTCTATTTCTCTCCCTCTCCCTGCCTCTCTCTGAAATTAGTAAAAACATATTTTAAAAAACAAAACAAAACTGTATTCTCTTAAAAAAAAAAAAGTAATCCCCAAATTACCCATATTCAACTTTGGGATATGCTTTACAATTTTAATATGATGATTTACCAAAGAGCAAAACCCTGGAATCAATGCCCTGCAGGAAGAGCTGTTACCAGATTAAGAGTAGTATGGTAACAGTTCTAATAGTTAGTAGTTGTAGTAACAGCAAACATTTGAAGAGCACTTATTATGATATTCAAGTAAGAACTTAATTAACCATTAAAATGCCAGAAGGTAGTTACTATTATCTTCACATTACAGATGAGAAAACTGAGGTTAACTTTCCGAAAACATTAGGCTCCAGGACCACTGCTGCACCCTTTCTTTCTCTGCTTATCAAGTTCACTGTCACTGTAGTGTTTGTACTAATTGATGTCATCATTTTCCAATGACACATAGGAGGGGTAATTGTTTAGAAGCCTTATTTTCTAGCTCCTGTAAAGTCCCGCTTAGATAAATAGACAGACCACTGTAACTGATCAGTCTGGGTCAAGGTCAGGCAGAATTTAATATAATTTGACACTACAAACAATCTATCCTTAGCTAATCAGGACCTGTGTGTGTTCAGAGGCCACAGAAAAGTTGTTGTTATAAATCTCTTGGCTTTATTTATTAACTAAGGTGTGTTAGAGTAGAATAGCCTGCTTTTGAAGTTATCTGAAGACTAAGCTTGGTTACAATATTAATTCCAATGTATTTGGCTTCGAGGCTACATTTTATGCTTTTTAGAGATCAAGCTAAATACACAGTTCTCAGTCAAAAAGCCCTGTAGAGTAACCTGATCCGAGCAGGGGCACTTCAACTCACTGCCAAATAAAAAGCATGATCGCCTTATTCCACACATACAAATACCATTCTAGGATAGGCCAATTAATCATGAATATAACTTTTCAGACATTACATAATTTCACATAGACTTGCTTCTAATGCCTGCCAAAGAAAACAGCAATTTATATCACTAGGAATAAATCTACACTCGAAAAGAAATGAAAGTTACAAACATAAAACAGTACAACGCTAGTCACCTATTTCATGCCACCCTCCCTTATAATTTCTAATAATTTTATTTTACAAAACTGGCATCAGTAAAACAACCTAAAATGATATAAGCTGTTAAATTACATAAATAAATGAAAAAAAGGAAAAACCCAAGTACTTTTCACATTTACCAGAGTAGCAACCTCTAAGATATGACTAATGGCACTAAAAATATCCTATATAATAAAAGGCTAATATGCAAATTGACTGAACAGCGGAATGACTGGTTGCTATGATGCACACTGACCACCAGGGGGCAGATGCTCAACGGAGGAGCTGCCCTCTGGTGGTCAGTACACTCCCACAGGGGGAGCGCCATTCAGCCAGAAGCCGGGCTCACAGCTGGCGAGCTCAGCGGCGGTGGCGGGAGCCTCTCCCACCTCTGTGGCAGTGCTAAGGATGTCTGACTGGTGGCTTAGGCCTGCTCCCCACTCCGGGTAGCGGGCCTAAGCCGTCAGTCAAACATCCCCCAAGGGCTCCTGGACTGAGAGGGCACAGGCTGGGCGGAGGGGACCCCCTGCCCCACCTCGAGTGCATGAATTTTGTGCACCAGGCCTCTAGTAACAAATAAAGTCACACGCACACTGCATACTTCTGGGTCCTCCAATATCACACACACAAAAACCATTGGTATAAAAACAAACAAACAAACAAAAAAAAAAACCATTGGTATATTAAGTCACTTATTATTTTTAAATGATTTCATTTCCTGCCTAAAATTTTTTCTATTTTCTAAATAAATGTTACTCTGACACATCCCTGGGAAATCAGGAATAAATGACTAATTTGAAAGAATCCACCAATATCTATAGTCAACATTTTTAAATATAAATAATCAACATAAACCTGGTAAGTATTCTATTTATAAAACAAACTCATCAGCCCAGGATTACCTTCAACATGTTTATAAAATTCCTTAACAAGCAAAATATTTGCAAGCAAAAAAAAAAAATAAACAAACTAGAAAAACAAAAGCAATTAATTATCCTCATGCTGTACTGAAGATAGATCAGACTTTAAAGGGGGTACGTAGACACTCACGACAGATTTATCTGGGTAGTCTCCCTTCTACAGTCATTCTTCACACTACCCTTTTGAAAAAATTTCTCTTTCAATTACTTAAATTGGGTGGATTACTGCTTGTTTTTGAAACTTTCCTAAGAAAAATTGGTTGCCCTAATCACTATCATCCCAAAGCATGCTAGTACCTGTACCTACATATGGGGCTTTGGTGCTTTTAAACAAAGACCAAGCCACTAGTGCCAGATCTTTAGTAAGTATGTAGAAACAACTGGTTCATTACTTCCCAGCTTTGTTTAAACCCTTGCTTCAATAGCCAGGATTTTGTTCAACTTTACTGTTTTGCATTTAATAATATACATTTTTTTCATTTTCTAAAAAAGAAATTACATCACAATTATGAATGTTTTTCCAAACTATGTGTATACAGATGTGAGTGCTCATGTGTGTATATATCTATATGTATGCGTGTGTGTATATATATAAAATGAGTTTGAATTTCATTCTCTCCCCCCATAATAACAGCTAATATTTACTGCATGCTTACTATGTGCCAGGTACTGTATGAAGTGCTTGAATTATTTTGACAATCTCAGGTAGGTGTTATTATTGTCCGAGTCTCATGAGGGAGGAAACTGTGACACAGGTTACATAATGGGCCCAAAGGAGCGTAGCTGCAAGTGGCAGAACTCAGATTCCAAGTTGAAAGACTGACCTCAGAACCTGCTTTCTTTACCCCCGTGTGGGTCTCTAAATTAGGGACAGTAACCAGAACAAGAATGGGGTATACTCTTATTACACATAAGTCGAGGGCAAGGGTCATTTTGGAAGTGGGAAGTGGTGAGTTTATAACAGGGGAGGATATGAGAGGAAGAAGCGATGGGAGGTCTATTATGTCAGAGTACATGAAGAGAAGACCATCAGCAAGTCTCTGCTTAATAATTAATTCAAAATGACTTTCACAGAAGATGGGATTTCAGAAGGGATTTGGAGCAGAAGAAAAAAGGACAGTTTGTTGAGAAGAGAGCCTAAGAAAATTGATAGTGCTTGGGAGATGGCTCAAAAGGAAGGTGCTACTTAGAGGAACTTAAAACGACTGGAGAGAGAGACAGAGACATACAGAGAGAGAGAGAGAGAGAGAGAGAGAGAGAGAGAGAGAAATGCTAGCAGGGGATCTAAGCAGCAGATGAGGGAAATGAGATAATCCAGAGCCTGCTGGTGACTGGCTTTGATGTATGGGGTGAACAGCTAGAGTAGATGCAAAAGGAAATGAGAAAGCACTGTAAAGATTTACGGAAGGGGGTGGCATGGTCAGGAAGTCCACACAGCAGGAGGCAACAGCCCATTCGGACCTTGGAAGAGAATACAAGGAGAGGAAAATAACAGGCCCAGAAGCTACTGAGTTTAGTGGATTTCATAAAGGCTAATGTTATTCTGGGCAAGTCTGTATGTTAAAGGGGGAAAGCCAGAAATTGCCCTAAATTCAATAAAGTCTTCAGAAAAAATTGCCAAGGCAGAAAACTTCCTAGTGACTCTGCCAGTACAGCTAATTGCTTAGCAATTACTGGCCAAGATCATAACAGAAATTGTAGCCATTTTAAAAACTCTTATATTGTAAGGAACTATATCTCAAAACCCGTGCAATTTTTATCAGTATTTGGGCATGTTCTAAGCATAGTTCTCTACCTATATCACCAAAATAAAGATGATACTTTTCGAAAGAAAACTTACTCTCCTTCATTAAGCCAAGATGTACATATGAATCAGCTAAAGGGTACAATGAATAATTTATACTCACCTGGAATGGTTAACATATGAGCATACTGTCCAAAGATACAGCTAGTTTTCTTAACAATTCAGATCACAGAAATTATTAACAGTCCTTCTCATTTAGTTAAAGGGATAAAATACAAACATTTATGGGGGAAAAACAACTTTAGTAGCTTCTTTATTGATTTAGCTTTAGGAGCATTTCACAACTGAATCCTTTTAAATAGTGTACAATCAGGGGGATGTGTCTAGTCAATAATGAACATCTACCTTGCAGTTGGGGCTCATGAATTAATCAACATCTACTCAATCTCAAACCATCAGGCAAAAATCAACAGTGACCTACATCTCTTTGGACATTGTAGAACCACCCAAACAATGTTATCATTCACGAGGACGACAAACTCAAACCCTAACCACAAGCACCAAAACCAGTGTCTCTATTCACAAGTTATTTATTTCTAGGTTATCTTTTTTCCAAGGCACTAATAGCAGGAATTAAGGTTGTCACATACACTTCCTGTATTGTTGTTTTAGCCATATCATACACGACCCAAAAGCAGAGAAAGGACAGGGGTTAAGTCCAAGGCCCAAAAGCAAAACTAGGGGGTGTGGGACTCTGGATCTCTCCACTGGATTCAATGGTCCATTGTTACTCCAAGTAAGTGGTTTCCGATCAACATGTGAAACAATAGTGGGGAAAATGGTGTGTAAGCAGAAAGTCTTTCCTCGTGAGCGGCAAGTTATATAAAGAAGGTTTTATTTCTAATTATGGTCATATAATTACAGACACTTTAAGGAGAAGAGCCTGTTTGTTCTCCCTGGTGTGAGCAGCTCATGATTTGGGCTCTCTCGAAGCCAGCAGCCAAGTGGCAGTGGCACAGATCCAGGAGTTCCTGGAGGAGAACAGATGGACAGCCATCCGGAAAAAAAGAGCTCCCTGATGTCGCCCAGCAATGCGATGTGAGAGCCTGATAAATGTACCATTCGCATTCAGGTGTTACCTGCATAAAATGCAGGGTTCACAGCATAAGTAGGTATTCTTCTCATCGAGTAGCAGACAATACCATGCTGGTCTGCTGGTCTGCTGGTCTCCTGATCTCTCTCTCTCATTTTCTAATGAGGCCTTCCTAAGGCTTCCTAGTTAGCATACATCTACTTAGCCTAAGGATTATTTTTTAGTTTTCCTTTTAGTTTGATGAAGAGAAAATTCATATTTCATCTAAGTTTCCAGAACTTGTTACAGAAAGTTGCCAAAAGGTTGTTGACTCAACTGCAGCAATAAAGAAATTAAGGGGCAGAATCTGGAATCTGACTTCCTGGGTCTGGTTCCTAGCTTTACCATTTTCTAGTTGTGTAGCCTTAGTCACGCTTTGACTCCTCGTTTAGTTTCTATATCTGTAAAATGGGAATAATAATAGTTGTGCAAATTACATGAGATCACATACCTAAAGCACTTGAGACAATATATATATATATAACATGTAGTAACAGCTAAAAGAGGTTAGCAGCCCGGCTGGCATGGCTCAGTGGTTGAGCGATGACCCATGAACTAGGAGATCACGGTTTGATTCCAGGTCAGGGCACATGCCCGGGTTGCAGGCTCATCCCCAGTGTAGGGCGTGCAGGAGGCAGCTGATCAATGATTCTCTCTCATCATTGATGTTTCTATCTCTCTCTCCCCATCTCCCTTCCTCTCTGAAATCAATAAAATATTTTCTTTAAAAAAACAAACAGGTTAGCAGCTCTGAGTTATTGTTGTATTTGATGTAGATATTTTGGCCAATCAATTTCTTTGAGCACCTACTACTTATTTCACAGACTCACTATCCACTACGCCATGGAAGATTCAAAGAATGAGATCATATGTCCCATGCCTTGAAGAGTTTACAAATTACATGAGGAGAGAGTATACACATACAATTCAAGAATATATTTTCAGACAACATAATGCATCCCATAAGCACTTGTGTTACTTGCTTTCTTCAACAGCATATTCTGTGAAAAGTTGGCAACTCACATTCTAAAATACCAGTTCCTCTACTCCTTTTAAAAGAAGGATATGGTGAACAGTTCTGAAAATTAAATGTCTCAAGAATTGTCAAATGTCAATTATATTTCAAAATGGGAAAAAAAGAATTGTCTTATTTTCTTTTATGATTTCATATGGCTAAAAAATATGAGCACTTATATACAGGGATGCTATATTAGATACTAAAATTTGGGTTTTTTGAAGTTTTATTTCCTTAAAGCTGTATAATTAGAACATAAAGTATGAACAGACCAATAAAAGTTGGATAGTCAATCCATATGGCTGCCATAAGAAAGTAAATTTTGATGCAAATTTCAAAATGAAAGATGAGTGCAATTTCAATTAGAAACAAACAACAGAGGTTAAGGGCAATAGGCATGAGGGGAAAGGGGAGGGGTGGTGACTATGGACCATTAAAATATATGGACTCGAGCAAGGATTCCTGCAGGAACAGGAAAAGAACCAAGGTCCTTTAGATGGAGAGCCAACTTGGCAAGAGCCTCAAATTAAAAAAAAGAACAAGGCTCTCCTAGCTGACCAGCATGTAACAAACACCCTCACTAGTCCAGAGCTCTTTATTCCCCTACAAAATGCTCACCACTAGTAGCTAATAAGCTACTGCCTAGGACGCCCAGGGAACTTCTGCTTCCACCTGTTGAGTTCTGTGCTTAATTGTGTTTGTTTTCTAAACTGTTTATGTCAGTTATGCCTGTTATTATAATTAAGTACCTTAATTAAATACTGTACTGTTATCCAACATCCAATAAAATGTGTACAAAAAGAGTTGTAGTCTCTATGGACAGTTAGTCGGATGCTTTTACTAGTAGACAGACTTGACTAATAGTAAAAAAAACAACAACAACTATACAAGATTTGGAGAAATTACAACCTAGAAAAATTCTGCATTCCAAATGTTTCACAAGTACCTTTAAGAAACTGAGACTGAAAATTGTTAAGAAAAATGATGAGAAACTCCAATCCATGCTAAAAAAAAAAATTCATAGAGCTTCCAACAAACAACTGGCATGTATATGCATGTTATATATCTTATAAGTCAAAATATTAAAAAAATTTATGTCATTTTTATTCCTTACTTTTAAGCTACTTTTAAAAATTAATCAATTCTTAAAAAATTAATCAATTCTTATCACGTAAAATAAAAAAGCTTCTACTATAATAAAATCATGTGGACTTAATCATTCTTGAACAAAAGGACTAAAAACTACACCTGCATACAGGTGGAAAATACATGTTCAAATACATAAATTTTAATATCTATATTTACTATGTTTCATTTTAGCTAAGTCTATGAGTCAAAATAAAAGGTAAATGTAAATGTAAAATTTGTTACTTTGCCCACAAAACTTCAATCATTTTCTAAATAAGTCATTACTGACCAATTTTAAGACCTAAATAATAGTATAAAAAATGGTAAATAAAACTTATTTATGCTCATTTTTTTCTCAACTGGGTTAAAACATAGGTAAGAACTGAACCTAGGGTGTATTAATAAGACTTACTTTATTTACTGTGAATTATTTTGAATACACACTTACTGTTTAAATATCTGAAACTAGCAGTCCAGTAGAAGCCACCTGTATCTTCCCATTAATTACCCAGAGCAGGTTATTAATCATAATTGCAAACAATTTGCCCAACTGATGTCTCCTTGGTTTTTCTGACATGACCATTTCACAAATAATTAGGCTATAAAACCACTAAATAGGGACTGTGTGTTGGACTATGTCCCGTACATGATGAATACACTGGTGGCGCTCAGTCAATGTATGACTAATGATAACACTGCCATTCGTTTATTTTTCACATACTTTATGTTCACTGAAAAATATTTATCACAGGATTTCATTGTATGCAAGAGCATCTGTAACACAGGGTAGAAACGGAATGTTTTCAAAACAGAGCGCCTGGAAACATTAGCCAGAACTCAGGCGGCCAGCATTTGGGGATTTTTTTGGCAGGCACATAAAATAGATCAGACATTCTGGTTAGAAAACTAAATTCCCCAGCAATAGGTAGAAGAAACCAATTTCATTCAAGATAAATGATTACTTTCAAATTCCATTAAGAGGAAAGAATC
The DNA here is from genome assembly GCF_028538775.1 of Myotis yumanensis. Taxonomy (NCBI): domain Eukaryota; kingdom Metazoa; phylum Chordata; class Mammalia; order Chiroptera; family Vespertilionidae; genus Myotis; species Myotis yumanensis. The sequence continues at coordinate 45,376,824 of NW_027223764.1, read as the reverse complement.
TGCGTGATAGAGATACAGGAATAAAATCGTGAAAGACAAATCAGATATAAGAGATGAGGCCCAAACAACCACTACCTCATACTATGTAGCATTACCCATTATAGAGCCCCAAAAGCTTTGCAAATTTTTATGCAATTAATTATAAATTACTAAACAAATCCTGACAGTGATGAAAATGCAGCTTAGACCGTCTGAATATTTCTAACTCTAAACTGCACAACAAAGGAGAAAAATATTCAGCAAGGGGGGAAAAAGGTTTTTGGCTAAAAGCTCAGCTCACCATCTTGTACTTATCAAAGTCATCTTAAGAGGCATTATTCCAGGGTTACTTTACTGTTGTCTAAAAACGAAAAAATGTGCATGCACTGGCCCCAGGTCAGTGTGCTCAATAAATACTTGTTGACTTGATGTCTTAATTTTTCAAGAAAAGAGCTATGAAACCTTTAAAAATTTAACAACTATGTTTTCTTTCTCCAAAAAGGTGACATAAATGAACTAAGAATTTTAAAATATAAAATAAATACAGGCTCTCCTCCAGCGATTAAATCAGTGATTCAAGTTTTTCCTCTTGACAGAATAGAAAATATTGCAAACATATTTCTTCTGTAATAGTGGATTTTACTAAGTAATATTTATTTTCATCTATCTACCTCCCTACATGCATAGCACTTGAAACTGAAATCTTATTATTATACTTGTTTACTACTCAAAATATCTAGCATTCTCTGTTTCACATGCATAAGTCTTAACCATTCAATCACACCACTAGTTTCTTGAGAGAAGTTCTTACACTTTTTTACACCCTCTTTAGGGTGTAATGTACCAATGACAGACCTTCAAAAAATTACTTATTTATCAAGTAAAGTGATCATTTAACCAGAGAAAGAAAGTAAACCCTCTCATCTGGCACAGAAACCAATACTTGCTTTATTCAAATATCCTTGTTCATAGAACAGGATTAACAATTTCACAAATTGTGAGCAGAGTAAAAAATCTGATACTACAGCTACACAAAAAACAATTTGCTTTTCCTTGAATTTTGCACTGTACATCCTTACACTTGATGAAAAAGAGAACTGCCAATGAAGAGAAATTTCCAAATAAGATGCCAGGTAGACCATTCCTTTTTCCTAGAGCACTCTTTGTTGATACGTTCAGGTGTCTGACTCATGACCTGAGTTAGCCTGCATAAGCCTGTGGCATCCTCCCAAGTGTAGGACAGCTAAGAGGGTCTCCTCTAGCTACCAGCATGGAAAGCAGTGCATGGTCTGCACACTTCCTAGGCTGGATAGCATAGCATCCAAGGGCAAAGATCACTGTGGAAGTCGACAGTTGTCTGACAGCACTGCAGTAGTGCTGGATGCTTGTAAACGGCAAAGGACATCAACAAAGGCAAGTGGGTAGGAGAAGCAGCACCCACTCCAAGTCATGAGAAAGACACCCGAGGAAGGGTGAGAGATTTGAGGCGAGGGAGATGGGCTACTGAATGAATCCAGCGCTCCCTGAGACTTCCCCCTTCCCCAGTCCCACCAGAGATTCTGAATCAGAATTTTAAATGATCTGCTTCATACAAAGGAGATTTTCCATTTCCCCAACAAGTCCATCACAGACCCCCCAAACAGTTTTTACTACAGCAGGCTGCAGTCGGCCAAGGAGAGGTGCCCCGTGCTGAGCCCCTGGCTCCCCAGTTAGATTGCCTCAATCATTCAGGCTCTCCTGAGAGGTTTTCTTTAGACCCCCAGGAACAGTGAGGTCTCGCTTCCAGGGACCTGCTCCAGGCAGTCCCTTGCTGTAGACAGATGTGACTATTAACCATTAGCAGTCTATACTTGTGGAGTGTGTGGGGGAAGCGATATACAGAAGCCTGAAAGGGGCCTTGTCAAGCACCTATACTGGGCCATCACACTAATTGGTAGGGAATTGCTCATTACATCAACATCTAGGTCAAACCTAGGAACAGTAGCATCCTCCAGTCAGATTTTGTGATTGTACTTCTGGACTGTGTATTCTCAGGAACAATAGTAGTGTCGTAATGATTATGGTGATTCCACTGCCTTACATTTATTGAATATGCTTAACTCTTACTTCAGTTTAACATCTGTTCCTTACAATCCTATATGAGAAGAGGAAGAATAAATACCCCAAAATGAAGGAATGGGACACAGGACTGACTTGACGAGGTCACTCCTTCCTAGGAAAGCCACGCCAGAGGTCTCTCCAGTGTGTACTGAGGAAGGTCGCAAACAGATACATTCATTCGTTCACTAAACTTCTGCCTGATGCCTCCGTGCGAAGTGGTGGATCAAGCTCTGTGAGATGTCATGGAAGGAACAAGGTGGCATTTAAGCTGGGTCTTGAAGAGTGAGTGGGTGTTGCTAGGTGGAGAACTAGAAAAAGTGCAACATGTATGGAGACATGGACCCAGGAAAGGACCTGGACCAGGTTATTAAAAATATATAAATAAAACAAGTAGTCAACATGATCTCTATAGGCAATATTGATACAATAATTTAAAAAAACAACACATTTCATGTTTGACTAGTCTAAAACATCACATGCCTATCCAATTTCAAAATCAAATTTAATAATTATTGATTGAGTGTTCACAAAATACATATTAATATGCATATTAGATACCCAGTTACTCACTGTGCCCTGCACCCATGGCCACTGTAATTGCATGGTTATCTGTGTGATTATTGTTTTTTGGCTCCCCTGCCCTCCACCCTGCCTTGAGCTATAAGGTCCATGTGGTAAGAGCTGCATCTGTTCTGCTTACCGTTCTATCTCCTGCGCATACACCATGTCTGTGCCCAGCACGTGATGAACACTCAAAACATTCTTTCAATGACTACATGAATGTACTATATCAGGCACTGTGTTACAAAAAAATTCCCACTCTACAGAATAAAATGACACCTAAAAATTAATAATAATAATACCACATAATGAGTGTTGTAAGAGTTACTGTTAAAGAGCTATGAAAGTACAAAGGAGCAAATAATCCAGTTCAGATATATTCTTACACATCTTGTTATATAGACAGTTTCTACCCTTTACTAATTGTTTTTATAAAAATACTCATCCAACAGAACCTATGTTATTCTGCGAAGGAAATTTAAGCAATAAAATTGACTCAATTTCAAAATAAGATTTCACAAAATACTTTATTCTTTGCCAATCACTGTGATTACTAGTGACTTTGTAAGGATTACCAAAAAAAGACATCCTATATAATAAAATCCTAATATGCTAAATGTCCGACTGTTCGTTCAACCATTCGTCCAGTTGCTATGATGTGCACTGACCACAGATGCTCCAACCGGTAGGTTAGCTTGCTGCTGGGGTCCGGCCGATCGGGACTGGGAAAAATGGGCCAGACACGCCCTGGAGCCTTCTCACGGTCCCTCCCTAGCCCCGATCCTGCACCGGTGGGGTCCCTCTGCCTAGCCTGCGCCCTCACAATCTGGGACCCCTCAGGAAATGTCGGAGAGCCAGTTTTGGCCTGATCCCCACAGGCCAGGCCGAGGGATCCCACCAGTGCACAAATTCGTGCACCAGGCCTCTAGTGTTATTATAAAGGAAGACTAGGATAAGACTAATCCTAGACCTTCTTAGGAAATCCTCTTCATTGAAAGTTTCATGGATGGGGAGAGAGGGGGTGCTAAGGGAGAGAGTAAGTGTGGGATGATTCTCCTACAATAACAAAGAAATTTTAGATTTTGATTGGAATACAGAGGCTACAAGATCTCCTCTAGCATCCCACAAATTCCAACATTAGACCTTTAACTTTCAGAAGTTTAGAAATAGTTGATGCCCCAAAGGCTCAATTAAAACAAGTTGAAAAATAATAATTCAATATAGTAAACTGGCAGACTCCATCATCTGATTTCATCACAGAGCAGTAGGAAGCACTTAATCGGCTGATGAAGAAATACAAGAGGGTTCCCTAGGCTGGAAGGCACAAAATCCAACTTTCTATTTCTTTGGCAAAAGGAGGAATAAATCAACACAGTAGGAAGCAAGTCATAGAATTTCTAGTTTTTAAATGTCAATTTCATGGTTAAGAAGTAATGTTTTGATGGTAATGATACCTTTTCATTTTTAAAAACCAATCATGAGACTTAAGTAGGAAATATCCAATTAAGAAAGTTATTTCCAAGGGTAATGTCCCTCCCTTCCTTTCAAAATTAAAACTCTTAATATTCCCTTGGCTTAGAATAAGTTTTTTAGTCATTCTCATTCTTTGACTCTTTGCCTAATACAAGCTTTCACCACTCCTATTGATATTTATAAGAATGTCTTATTATTAACCTATAACCCAATTAGTCACCAAACTGGCAGAATACACTGCTATTTGGAAGCCACGCTTATAAAGGAAGTTTAGAAAAGAAAAACCTGAGCAAAATGGGCTATATTATGACTACTTTATTTATAGTTTTTAAAAAAGTATTCCAGGAAATCGACAGTAACAAATTCAGAAAAAAAGCAAGTACAGCTCCTTCGTGTGCACTGGAGCAGGGGACTGGGCTATTTGAAATATAAGCTACAGTTCCCCTCCTACCAAGCCATCTCTCCCCTTACTCTCCTATTACTCTCTCTGTTCATCTGAGTAAAGAATAATTTCATCCTTCCAGTTACTCAGGCCAATAACCTTGGAAGTATTTTTTTTCTAACACTGTACATCAAAGTATATCTCTAAGTTCTGCTGGTTCTACCTCAAAATATATCCAGAATCTGTCCACTTGTCGCACTAAGTCATCACATCTCTTGCTTCATTTATAGCAACACCCTCCTTGTTGGCTTCCTTGGTGCCGCCCTACAGTTTATTTTCAACAGGGCAGCCAGGACATCTTGTTGAAACTTAAGTCAGTCAGCTCATGTCCCTCATCTGCTCAAAACCTTCCCTAAGACTTCTCATCTTATTCCCAGCAAAGCCAGAGACCTTACACTAGCTCCTGAGGCCCTGCAGGCGTTGGGGCCTTCCTTCCCATCCCTGCCCTCGCCTCTTACACTCTCCCCTCTCACTGCACTTCATCCACACTGGCCTCCTGCTTCTCAACCATGCCAGAGCACACTCTCATCCATCAGGTCTTTGTCCTCACATAATGACACTCCTTCCCCACGCATGGCATGCTTCCTCACTTCCTTCAGGATCAAATGTCACTTTCTCAAGGAGGCCTTTCCTAATCCAGCTATTTAAAATAGCAACCTTGCTTCCCCCACCCTGTCACTCCCTGACTCTGCTTTACCTTCCAGCATTTATCACCAGCAGACATGCTATATATTCACTTGTTTATTATCTGTCTCCTCCCAATAAAATGTAAATTAATTTCATAAGAGCAGAGACTTGTCTGTTTTGTTCCCTGCTATATCTCCCATGCCTACAACAGTGCCTGACATACAGCAAGGGCTCAGGAAATATTGATTGAATGAATGAATAAATAAATGAATGAATACCACACTTCTCCTTTCCACATCTTCCTCTCTTTCTCCATACTATTGCTAACAATAGAATTATTTGCCCATGACCCATCAGTAAAATTGTATTGAGTTTATATTTCAAATATCTGTTTTAAACATAACTCTTATTATCCTACCTGAGCCCGCACCCATAAATAAACAGGAACTTACAAAGTCAGCTTAACTTCTAGCTAAATCTTTCCAATAATCTCTGCCTGCCTGCGAAGGCCTGTAGTTTCTCTGGCCACAGTGTACAATTAAGACAGTGTTTCCCAATCCTCAATCATTCCCAGACCATCCTCAGCAATTTTGCTTAATCTGTGCTATTATTTTTTAAGTAATTTTTTGGCTCACATTTGTTCTTTTAAAAAATTCAGCTTATGCATTAATAGCCATGAAATGAAAGGTTAGAAGCGGTCATTTCCCCCTAATAAGTATTAAAATACAAGCATGACTATAGAAATGAAATGTTTTCGCAGAATCCACCAGTGGTATAATACCCTCCCCAAGGATTTACTGATTGATATAAGCCAAAAAGTTTACCATGGGGCCTGCAAAGTAACACACACACACACACACACACACACACACACACACTTTGCTTCACACCATGTAAGTTAGGAATTCAAGTCACAATTGAATCAGATCCCCTATGAACTCAAAATGTTTGATAAGAAATTTCTAAATTCTTGGTCAGATTAATTTTTTAAGTATATTTTTTATTGTTGATAGTATTACAGATATCTCCCATTAGACCACCAAAACTAAGCTCTTAAAGGAAAAAATCTGTTCAATTCTCTTTGGGTTCTTTTGCAAGATATTATCAGCTAAAATGCTACGGTAAAAAGCAAACTTGTGTGCTCTAGAAAAGTTCTTTTTTTGAGCACCATTCCATCTGTGTCTATCTATCTATATCTATATCTATATCTATATCTATATCTATATCTATATCTATATCTATATCTATCTATATTCTTTCCACCTTCCCTCCCTTTAATTCTTTCCTTTCTTTTAAGAGAGGGTTGGCTGGGGTGAAGGGGCCTGGGAAACATTTCCTAAACATGATAGCTTTCTTCATAATAGCAATTTTGCAGTTTATTTCTATTTATCAAATCTGACCTCTAAAGCTTACTTTTCTATTTTAGAGAATGATTTAAGACTCTCTAAGAATAATGATCTTTTACAAACTAAAAGGCCATCCGTATATTCAAACATGTTTTAAAATGTGAGCAGTATTCTAAACTAACTGTAGGAGGCTGTTGGTTTGTTGTTTTTAAGGACTCAGATGGACACATCTACACAAGCTAATACTAATGTGCTGTTCTTCCAACGCAAAGGTTACTGACCTATCAGTAGGAATTGTCTTCTCTGGCAGAGATGATAGATTTGCCGTGTCTTATCTACACCCCCTGCTCTGTCCCCACAATGAGCCATGGCATAAATGTGCATGACAGCTGGCAAGGGGGAGTCAGGGTCTGTGGCCATGGGCCAGAGCAAAGCTTACCAACCCACTCAGAGCCTGGACCTCTGACCCGTGTCTCATTAGCACCTTGCTCCAAGCAACTGAGCCGCCACAAAAATCAACAGTGGCTTAGGCCATTTTGTTTACGAGTGAAACAAATCAGGTCTGTCTGACAACTAGTAGTTCAAGCAGCCACTAGAGAATTGCCAAAAATACAGAAGAACCAATAGTGAGGAGGATTATAAGGGTCCTGCGGTCCTTTGGAGGACCCCTACCCCCACGCCCTGCAAAGCAAGAACATAATAAGAAAGTCCATTTTTAATATATCCGGCAGTCAGTGCATTAACAAAAGATAAAAGAAGAAAAGCACATTTACAACTTCCTAGGTGATACCTTTCATATTCAGTGATGAGAACATTCTTGATAGATGCACAGAAAGAGCAAGTGGCAGTTTGTGCTTGGGAATCCCTTTTAAAAACTGCTTTTTAAAAGCTTTAGGAAATTACACTATAAAAATACTTAGCTAACAATCCATTTACGTTAGAAAGCCATTTAATCTTAAGGCATAATAAAAAGAACAAAAATAAATACACAGCAAATCAAGCTCAAAATAAATCATATAAATATTTTCATTACCAAAATTTTGGATTTCTAAAACATCCAAATAATCTTTCCTTTTAGAATATGCACACATTAATATTAAGGAAAGTTCCCTGGGTACCACTTTATGCCAGGGTTTTAGTGGATAGTTTGAATGGGGTTCTCACACCTTGGGGTGGAACATGGTAAAAGGCTGACAATATAAACCAGCGGTCGCCAACCTTTCGAACTCATGGACCACCAGCGGCCCGAGGACCAACGGTTGTTGACCACTGAGCCTATCTCCACACAAGCACCAAAGAGCTAATGAGAGAGGGTTCAATCATCTGTTGTAGACTAGTGAAGACAGAGGCCCAAGAGGTAAGTCTAACACTCAGAGCCACATCTGTCCTGAGGTTATTTAATAGCCCAGGAAGAGAAGATGAGCTGAAATTTTGGTGGCCTCTGGGACCTAATAAACTGGGCCCTCTAGTAAGCCAATGCCTACTATAACATGGCCCTCACATAAAGTAGGAAGTAACATGGACTTGCAGCCTAACTCACAACACCTGGATTATGAACCAGCTTGGAGAGGCTTTATGCTACTCAACTAAGCAGAAGACAGAAAGAAGCACATGAAAATTCTAGACCTTAAACTATTTCTATAAATATTTTTTTAAAAAAACAATATCCAACATATAGTCGCATGAAAAGACATTGAGTCAAAAGTTGCAGAAACAATAAGCAACAGAATCAAACCAACAGAAATTTCAGATATTGAAAATATAGGCAAAACTGACCTAGCCGGTTTGGCTCAGGGAATAGAGTGTCGGCCTGTGGACTGAAGAATGTCGGGTTCAATTCCGGTCAAGGGCATCTACCTCTGTTGCAGGCTGGCTCCCTGGCCCTGGTCAGGGTGTGTGCAGGAGGCAACAATTGATGGTCTCTCTCACATCAATGTCTCTCTCTCTCTATCTCTCCCCCTCCTTTCCACTCTCTCTAAAAATGAGTGGAAAAATATCCTTGGGCGAGGATTAACAAACAAACAAACAAATAAACAACAACAAAAGGAAGATATAGGCACAGATTTTTTAAAAATTATGTTTACCATATTCAGAGATTTTTTTTAAAAAAAAAAGCTTACAGATATGGCAAGACACTGTCAACTAAAATGTGACAAATTTGAAAAGTACCTAAATAAAAATTCAATAACTGAAATTAGAAATTCAATGAATGAATTTAATGGCAGATTAGATATAGTTGAAGAGAAAATTAGTAAACTACAACTGAGAAGAAATTATTCTGAGTATAGCTCAGAGAGAGAGAGAGATAAAAAATACAGAAGAGAGGGTAAGAGGCATAGGGCAAACAGTGAGAAATTATAACATATGTTTAGGTGGGAACCCAAAACGAGAGGAGAGGATAAAGCAGAAACAATAGGTGAAGAAATAAGGGCTCAGGATTTTCCTGAACTAATGAAAGATACCAATTCTCAGTTCCCTCACAGAATAAATAAAAAGATAATCCATATTTAAATATAACATAGCAAACTTCAAAAATAAAAACCAAAGAAAATAATTTAAAAAGCAGCCGGAGGCAGTTGCCTTAGACTGATAAATGAAATCAGAAGACAATGAAATATCTTCAATGTGTTCAGAGAAAATAACCAGCCAGAATTCAATATCTAGCAAAAATAATCCTCAAACATGAATATGAAATAAAGATAAATTTTTGCAAGCAAACTTGTACTCAATGAAATTCTTTTCCTCCTTCAAGACCCAGTCATATATTTATTCATTTTTTTTATCCTCTGAGCACCTAGATACAATGCTTACTGAATTGCCATATTAGCACAAATACAGGGTGTCTTCCCAAAAACGTAGACACACTTTAACAGCTTGAGAAGGCTAAAAGGCTAATTCCAATGTAACCCTGATGTTTGGGGGGCTAGCGATCTGAATCTGTGCCGGTAACCTAATGTACATTCTTGATAACCTATAATTAAGTCACTGCCCCTTTCCTCCACAATCTGGTCTTGCAAGACCTGTTACCTAAATGCTCACATTTACAGAGGCCATAAACCATGAACTCCCAGATAAGGGTTATCAAGGCTGGCGCCAGGCCAGGCCCTTAGATATGATCTCAAGACCCCCATCCCAACCGACAGGGCTTTTTGCAAAGCCCACGAAAGCTCCGAAGTCCCATCCCACATTTGGGGGGCAAAGAAACCAAAGGGGTATAAAGGGAGGGCTTCCACCACATTGGTTTGCTCAGACTCTGGAGGCAACTCCTCTGAGACCACTGGCGTAATAAAGCTGTGTGACTTCATTTCTCTAAGCGCTGGTTGGGTTTCTTCGGTTTTCTACAATAAGCTGATAACTCAACTTTGAAAATAAAATGTCTTTATTTTTTTTAAATCTGTATTGTTGAAAGTATTACATAGGTCCCTTTTTCCCCCCATTGACCCCTCTAGCCCGCTCCTGCCCCAGCTCCAGCTTCACCACACTACTGTCTGTGTCCATGGGTTATGATATATGCATACAAGTTCTTCGGTTGACCCCTTCCCACCCACCTACCCTTCCCTTCCCTCTGAATATATTTTAATAAACACTGCCTTTATAATTATTCAAAGTGTGGGTATACTTTTTTTGGGGGGGGGGATACTCTATATATTTACAACTAGAATTACTAGAATGTATTAGAATAAGAGCAGGAATTTTTCTGTTTTCTTTGCTGCTTTGTACCTCAACAAAACAGTGTCTGTCATATAACAAGTACTCAATAGATATTATAAAATAAATTCATATTCCCATTATTATCAACAGAATTTTAAAAAGCCATTAGATGCTACTATAACAGTTGAACATAATTATTCCCTTTGTTTCTTCAAAAAGACAATAAAATCTTAATGTTGTACATTCTAAAATTAGAAACGATACAAATTAAATGCTCACAAGTATGGTTAACTTGAAACTAAACAAACATAACTCATAAATATGAGGATATATTTATAAAAAGCAATGAGTGAATATGATTTCTAACTACATTTCTAGTTTCATCTCTCACTATGCTCTCCATTCCTATTAAGCGATTGGCCACTCTATAATGTCACCAGTTTTTCATGCTTTCATGCCAAATACCGGTATCTCTGTTGAGTGTCCTGCTCTTCCACCCCAGTTCTCAAAAAACTAAATCTCTCATTCTTTAAGAGCCAGATAAAATGTCATTTCTTCTGTACAGGCTGCCTCAACACTGTCACCCAGTGAGTTAGTAACACTCTCCTCTCTACTCAGATATTAAAAGGACTTTTACAGAATGTATCACCATTGTGTTAACAGTCTTTATATATATATGTTGTCTACCTCATTAGAGCTAGAAGTTAAGGGCCATGTCTTCCATTCTTTTATCTCCCTACCCTCAAGCACCAATCTTAGTGATGTTTGGAACATAGTAAATATCCAAACCTGTTGGCTAAAATGATGAAAGACAAAGAAAGAATGAGGAAGTATAACAGACTGTAGGAAATAGAAAAGAAACAACTAAAGGCAATGTGGGACCGTGGATTATATCCTGGGAAAGAAAAAAATACAGTGGGTGAAAAACTGGTAAAATTCAAGTAAGGACTATAGTTTAATAAATAATTGTACCAATGAATTTCTGGTTTCTAACTACTGTACTATGGTTATCTAAGTGGATAATGTTAGGAGAAGCTGAGTAAAAAGTACGTAATGTTACTATTTTCAAAACAATTTTTTAAAACGTGCTTAGATTGAATTATTTTATCAAATTGTAGAAACATCACAAAGAAATGTTCAGTGTTATATAAAGTGCTCAGATACACAATGAAATAAATAATGAGACAAAGGAATCTGAATTTTACCAAGAATGAATTCATGTACACATGTATCAAGTATAATGAAAAAACAAAGCCAAGAAAATAAATTATGTGAAGAGTACAAAGCAAATTTAATATACCTGCAAATGCACCTATGGCCAAAGTAGTCAATAAAGACACATGGCTCTGAGCCACCACTATAAGTGTTCTCTTGATAATATGAAATTTGGTGATACACACAAGAATGTGTAAATCATAATACATGAAATCCAATATGCTATTGGGCAGGTATTTCATTCTGACACATCACTGCACATGAAATCAAGCTCTATATAAAGCACTATGACATGTTACAGAATAGAATAGAAAAATATGTCCCTGATAGAACTGTTGAGATTATAAAAATACAAATGTGAGAGGTCAGTTTAACTTAGAAAAAAAAATATGAATTTTTAAAGAAAGCACCATTCAATAAAGCATTTAGAACACAGCTCAGCCAGTATGGCTCAGAGGCTGAATGCCAACCCATGAACCAGGAGGTCTCAGTTTGATTCCCAGTCAGGGCACATGCCAGGGTTTCAGACTCAACCCCCAGTAGGGGGCGTGCAGGAGGCAGCTGATCAATGACTCTGTCTCATCATTGATGTTTCTATCTTTCCCTCTCCCTTCCTCTCTCTGAAATCAATAAAATCATGTAAAAATATAATCAAATAAAAAATTCAGAATTATAGATGTAAGTGAAAAGTGTAAAAGTGATCTACAAAACAAAAGTTACCATTGGCCATTATGAAGTCTCGCAGAGTCACTACAATGGCAATACCTGTATAAAAAATTATAGATTTTAAATACCACCATTATAAGCAACATTAGTGAATTTTAAATCATCTTTGGAACATCGATAATAGTGACAACACACAGCCATACTGGAGGGGTGGATTTGAATTGATCCATCAGCACAGTGAATTGTTTCAATTTAAGATAAAGATAACTAGATAATTCTTTATCTGAAAGACTATGAGAAAACACTTATTCTACAGATACTCACTGCAACTTAATATGTCTGTCAGGCACTATGGTCATGCCCACAGAAGGACACCTTACTGGGCTTTTACATTGAGACAATACCAATAAATGTGATGATGTTATGTGAGTGAAAACAGGAGGCACTGCAAGCGCAGAGCTGAGTTGGGGAAGGCCTCCCAGATTCTCCTCCCATTCACTGACATCTAAAGGATGAGGGAGACAGTGAGCTAGAAAATGGGAGTGGAGGTGTAAAGTTGGACCCTAGGCAGTGATATACCATATGTGATGGAAGATCTGAAAGTACATGGAGCATGGCATATTCAAGGAAGTGAGGAAAATTCCAAATGCTAGACTACAGTGGGATGGGTAGAGCATGCATTTATCAGCCTGTAGCACGATCCTTAAAACATATAGACTTACATGGATGCTTTAAACAATTATTCCCTTAGATCACACATAACAATAGTTTACCATTGTGACTACTACTATTTTAATGCAAAACTGTATTATTAAAGGCCGTTTTTCTTACTTTTAAGGAAACGGTATAAACTAGACTATGAAAACAAAATAGAATGTGTCAACAGGAAAAAAAAATCAATTTGCACTGTGTGTACACTGGAATCATAACCTAACTAGCTATGCAGGCCTTTTAAAGTGTTGAATTTAAAAAGACGGTTCCTTATTTAAAAAATTCTAATTTCTTTAGCCAAAATTGGCAACTTTTTCAAGCAGCTGGCTTAAGTCCCTTACTCAGAAGATCCTAAAAATTTCCAGAAGAAATAAATTACTTTAACCTTTGCAGTAAACAAGAATTAAACATCATAAATGTGAAATTAACTAAACTCAAATTAGTTCTAAGCATCAAATACTGAGAAAATTATGTTGAAAGCTACCCACATAACAATTCTTCAATTTAAAAAATAATTCATTCAAATAATAAATCTGATTGAATTTTATTTCTCATTTTTGTTGTTGAGAACAGCATCTGTTTTCTGTCACAAGACCTAATTTCTGGATTAACTAATCATACTTTGAGGAAGCACAGTGATATCCACTATGTGAATAAAATGCTACAGACTTGCTAAGTAAATAACACTTAAAGTTCTTGCTTGGCTTGAGGACCGGCTGACTGCACTCGCTCCGCCAAGAGACCTGGATGAGCAGGACGTGCAGGCACTGGGTGCAGCTCCCTGCTGGGGAAGCCCTGAGTGATTCCTGCAGGTCAGGCTGCTTCATGTCTGAGGAAACAGATCTATTAGTGGGCCTTGGGCGTACACGTTTTCTTTCAGCTTTATGCACTCTCTCTCCAAAGGGCTAATTTCTAAAATACAAGCTGTTGCTTGACTAATGTCAGGTAATGTGCTTCTTTAGCAAGATCCCAGTGTAATTCAATCCTTGTGAATTCTAGAAGCAATTAACATTTATGAGAATATTTAAAAGCCTATTTCAAAGTTTACCAGGGAGATGCTTAACTTCAGATTTCCCTAACAAAAATATCTGCAGAGTTCCCTAACATACAAACTAACTACACTGAACAGCTTATTACACCAAACCTGTCCCTCCAACTACTTGCCTATCTCTTTCCCTCTCTTCACCCCAAACTCAAGTAATACTTCACATGACACTTATTTATCTCCAGGATTATCATATAACTACCATTTATGGTTAGACCCATATTTTCCCACTTGACTGAACAACCCAATCAATAGCAACAAGGACACTCTGCTGTCATAAGCAGACAGCTGCCCCAGCTGCTGGCTCCCCTGGGGCTGATGTTGGGGAACCATGGTAGAGCTCTGCCAGGCTGGCCCAATGTGACAAGATCACTCTGCTCCATCACAGAGACAGATATCAGGTAAAACACTAAATTACATGGGTCATTAATGAACTTGACTGTAATTAGCCACTACCACAGAATAAGAAATGAAGGACAGTGTCCCGATGTGTGTATAAATACAGAACAATATATCATAGCTTCCTTTGTACTTGGAATTTTGAAAGCCTAACAATTGGATATGGCTGGCCATATCATAAACTGCATTCACAGCTATTATAACTGCTGTTCAAGAGAAATAGGAGAAAGCAAAATGCTCACATAAAAAAATAACCTTTCAATACCGACAGAGAGCTAAATACAAGACACATGACTGAACTTTTTGCATAAATAGATTCACAATATAGGAGTTTTATATCTGTATGACTACTTAATAGAAAGTCTACTAGAAGTTGGAACTCTTCCTCCAACCCTAACCCCTTCAACCTTTAACTATCACACATGTATGCAATATAGTTGAGTAACACACCCAAACAGCCTAGAAATTAGGATATTTGTAGGCCGAACTCAATAGCTACTAAACATATGCTTAGAACGAAACCAGTCTAGAAACACTTTGTAATATAAAAGGAAATATAATTTTGGAAAACAGAATCTGCTTTTAAAACACTTAATGTGTTTTTCCCCAGATTATGGACATAATACACAGTCATTCTAGAAAATGTATCACAATATCTTTACAGGGAAGCTAATTTGAAGTGAGTGTAAGAATCTCAAATATTACAAAATAATAAAAATCATAATGAGAAGACAGGAATGGTATCAAGAGAAACCAATGATATGGTTCTATAAAAAAGGCATGGAACAGCAGGTGGAATAGAGTCTAAATAAGTGAAAACAGTTAAAAATTATGTTCAATAAATTTTAAAAAATGTTCACATGACTACACAGTCACATACACATATATACTCTCACTACAAGAGAATCCCAGAAGAATGCAGTGTTTATCAAATATCCTATATATACCATACTCTGCTAGACTACCCACAAAAAGCAAAGGAAAATAAAGTCACTTTAAAGATTTTAGAGGAAAGATAAATAAAGTACCCAATCTCAAAATCTATTTAAAAAATATATTTCAAGAATGAAGGAAAATACACAAGATCCTCCAACAAGAGTCAAAGAAAAAAGGATCCTGGAAATGGCAAAGGGTAGGCTAGACAATATAAACAACTCAAGCCCAAGATCAAGGAGAAATGGTAAGAGAGGACATCGCTTCTGCGTCTACTTAAATGTATTTACTCCCTGCCTTTGTCCATAAAAGATAAGTGGTGATATCTGTCTTATACAAGTTCAAGTTTCCAGGCCTACACAAACTTCCACTTAAACCCAATAGGACTTTCCAGGGAGGTTGCAGATCTACAGACCATTAAGTCTGAAAAGTCAGGAAGAGTGGCTGAGAAGTCTGAATGCCACACACACAAAAAAGTAAAGAAAGAAAATTCAGAAAATAATAGACAATACTGCACTTACCCTCCACCAAAACTTTAGAAAAAAAAATTAAAGATTATTTCTGAGTACCCACAAGTGAATTATTTTTAGAGGCCAAGATGGATTCACCAAGCACTAAACCTCAAAAACTACGCTTATTCTCTTCTTGATAAGGTTGTTGGACACTTAGTCACAGAAAATGCCATAGACAAAAAAAGGAAGGTAACAAATTCTTCTCATACTATAATTATGGAGAAGAGAGAAAAATTAGTTTAAAGACAGGTGAATTCACTAATTGACTAAAAACTACAGTATAACCAGAGTAGAGGAATTAATAGAGCAATAATAATGGAATGTCTTTCTTCTGTCCCACTCTAACCAACAGATACATGACCTCAATAAAGCAGGAGAGTAAAATACTGAGAACATTAGGAAAGAAAAGAATAATAACCTCCTCCTTTAAAGTAGTTTGGGATATAAGTGGTTTGGGGTGAGGCTTAAAAACTGGGCATTCTGCTCATCCTAAAAATACTACACAAAATTTCCTATAAAACAAAGAACAGGTAAAGAGCATGGAGCACTCCATGAAATATGCAAAGAACTTGGGGTCTGCTGCAGACCCAAGCTGGTTTAAACTCAAGTCAAAAAGCACCCCTGGCCATAGGACCCCATTCTCACCCAGAAGCCAGTATCGACACAGAAACCAAGACAGCTAAAGGAGCACACAATCACCCAGATGGCGTGGCTCAGTAGTTCAGCGTCAACCTAAGAACCAGGAGGTCACGGTTTGATTCCCGGTCAGGGCACATGCCCGGGTTGTAGGCTCCATCCCCAGTGTGGGGTGTGCAGGAGGCAGCCAATCAATAATTCTCTCTCATCATTGATGTTTCAAGAAAAAGAAGAAGCACACAATCGCACATGAGAGGAGGTGAGACAGGATTGTCCTGGAGAGACATGGGAATGCAGTTCTGGTGTGAGGCTAACTCAAATCTGAGTACTTCAGCCAGGTGCCCAGCCAATAAACAGATGGGCAGGGAACAATTCTTCTGCACAATCAAGAGGATAAACTCTAAAACTGATTTTAGAGAACATTTACATTAAAAAGACCAAGATGACCATCTTCTGCTACTTTTCAGATTTCTCACATCTCCATCATTTGCTCCCCCACTCCCCCCCACTCCAAACACACAACCTCATTTGCATATACTTGTCTATACGGTGATTAAGAAACCATGGATCAGAGTCCAAACAGGAGAGAAGTTGGGGAAGAATTCACAGATGATTTGGGGAAACGGAGGCACAGCAGAGTTTGAGCTGCAGAGGGCCAAGTCCCTTGGGCCTACCAGGGTAAAGATAAACATATAATAATAATTAAAAAAAAAAAAATATATATATATATATATATATAAAAGGAACTAACAACTTTTATTAATGATTGATGTAATAAGGTTACTGAAACTAAAAGAATATGTAAACTAGCAGAGAAAAATCAAGAGGAATATATTAGGTTGACCCACGTAAACCTGCCATTTTTGTAGGTCAAAAACCATCGAATGTAGCAATTTTATAAGGTTCAAATGAGTAACTATTAGTGTTTTGCACTGGAAAAGACTGACTTACTCAGTGTTACTGAACTGAGAACACCAGAAGGAAGAGAAGTTTTAGGCTCAATACAAAGGATGCATCTCTGAAAAACAGGGCAGCCAAAATGGGAACTGGGGGCGTGCAAATCAAACAGGGTAACCCCTCTCAAAAGATTTCTGCAGTGAGTGGTCTCTAAGATTCCCTTCTAAAATATTCTTAAAGTTCTTGACCACTTAGCCTAAGCAGATTCTAGTGGGTTTGAGTCTGTCTGTAAATAAGACAAGTAGATATGAAAGAAATGTATTTTGAAAAGAGAATGGGACAAGAGAAAGTCAGGAAGGCCAAAAAAAAAAAAAGGCCATTTCCGCCACTTTCAGTCCACCCTCTCTCTGCAGAATCTAGAGATCACCCTGCCTTGATCACAGTGAAATCTCAACCAACATCTGCAGACAGGAGGCAGTATGGGCCCTACATGTAAGTGCTGTACATTTAAAGGAAGGATTTAGCACCACTCAAATGCACTCAAGGGGTCCAGAACGAAAGGCTTCACTGAGCTAGAGGGACTTAAATTGCAGAACTTCGACCAGGTAGGTTTGGGTGGGCAGTCTGGAACAGGCAGAGTGGAGAGCACTCCAGGGATGAAGCCCAGCAGGAGCTGGAGACAATCAATTTAGCTGGAACAGAGGGTTCTGGGTGATGAGTCAGGGAAAGTGGGCTGAGGCCAAGGCTGGGAATCATCTTGATTACCCAGCTCAGGTTTACACTGTAAGTTTGTTCACTATGGTCTTTCAAGAGTAGTTATAGACAAAATAGAAGACTGAAGTAAGTGAAGTATTCATGTACGTGTTTGAAATATCACAATGTTTAGGATCCAGACAAAGAAAAAAGCAAAAAACATTTTTAATTTCATCAGTGTTGCTTCATTTTTCTATTTTTCAGGTCAGATTTTGCTACATTTTACAAACCATGCTAAAAATGTCTTGTTATTTTTATTATACCAATTTTTCTACACACTTTATCACAAATGTTATTAGACCAAGTTCACCTAGTATTTCCTCTCCAATGAAAACATACACCTCAGCTCAAATGTGAGCAATAACAGCATACGTTTTTGAGCACTTCCATGCAAGGCAGTGGCATTTCACGTGATAGAAGGAGTGGTCCACCCAGGGTGCAGGCAATAAGGGGGTACCTTGTTTGCAGAGAATTTAAAAACAGTAATAAACCGACTAAAAGTCAGTCTGCTTTTTATTATCCCTTTGCACTGGCAATTCTAAACAATTCCAACTCCTCCCTGCTGAGGCTGATGGCTCCCATCACAGCCACCTCTCCTTGGTCCACCACTGGTACTAGCGCCCAGCACTATATTAAGTGTTTTACAGAGACTCTCCTCCCTTTAACCCTCCTTTTACAGACAGGAAAAGAGAGGCTCGGGAGACTAAGGTAAATGGGAGAATGAGGATTTACCCCAGGCAGCCTGACTCCCAGGTGTGCATGTTTAATCTACAAGCTACTACCACTCAAGGAAAATGAGCAAAAGGCAGCAGAAAGCCCCAGTTCAGCTCAACTGAGAGAGTCAACAGCTGAGTTTGAATGTCATCCTCCATTAGCCTACCTCCTACCTCTTCCATCAGTCAATCAACAACTGACTGCCTATAGCTCAGAGAACACTTTTTACTTATTAATTCATTGCCTCCTTCCTGACAGTTTCCCTAGAGAGCGGGGCAGGTTAACTCTGCCACATCCTTGGCCACTGTGGCCTGAGGCAACAATCTCTCACAAGAGATGGGCAAAGGTAAAATCTACCTTATGAAAACAGTCTGGACTCCTTAGCATTCAATTTAATGAGCAAGGACATATATGTTTATGTACTGTCAAAATCCCCATAATAGAAGATTTGTTCTTAATTGCTTTAATTTTAGGCTATGCTTTTTACTGAAAGTCATACTGAGAGAATGCGGGATATAAATAAGTAAGAAACAAGTGCATTTCTTCCATGGTTAATAATTCAACTGTGCAAACAACTCATTTCCTCTGCTCACTTTCTCCATCTATTAAGTAGAATGTTGTTACAATCTTCAAAAGTTCGGTGAGGGTAGAATTTCTCTCATAATCTAAAATCTTTAGACCATAAAACTATAAACAGAGGCGACTGCTGTCAGGACCTTGCAAACCACTGTGAAGACATTCCCATCCCCCAACTACTAAAGGGGGAAAGATGGGAAAAATAAAATTGCCTTCAAAACTGAAACTTTAAAATCAACACATACTTAAAACGTGGGTAGAACTATAGTCACTACAGAGATGCAAAACAGCTTCCAAGCCTGGACTTCCAAATGCTGGATGTATTAACACAGCTAACGAAGGGTTTCAGAGAGCAAGGTCAGTAATGGCTGCAGGGACTAAGGTGAGCACAGTAGGCAGAATTCTAAGATGACTGCTAGTATATAATTCTCTCCCCTAGAATGTGGCAGGACCTAGAATATGGGGCTTTACTCCCATGATTAGGTTATCTGGCAAAGTTAAGATTTTACTGATGTAAATGTTCCCAAATCCATTGATTTTGAACCCATCAAACGGGAGGTCATCCAGGGTGGACCTGACTTAATCAGATGGAGGCTTTTAAAAGGATCAGAGATTGGAAAGATGGAAAATGTATGAGATTCTCAAGAAGCAAAAAGCTATGTTGTGCAGAGGGCCAAGTGGCAGGTCTACCTCTAAGGTCAGAAGGCCTCAGTCCTCCAACCACAAGGATCTGAACTCTGTCCACAGCCAGAGAGCTTGGAAGAGGACCCCAACCCTCAGATGAGAGCACAGCCCCAGCCGACATCGTGATTTCAGCCTGGTGAGGTCATGAGGAGGGGACTCAACTAACCCAGCGGTCTCAGACTAAGCTGCTGACCCACCGTTAACTGCGACATGTGTTGTTTTAAGCTGTTAAATTATGGTAATTTGTTAACACCACAATTGAAAACTAATACAGTATATCTGGAAACTGAGTCTAAACACTGTACAGGACATAGGGAAGGCCATTCCTGTTCAGAGACAGAAAAACTGTTACCACCTAACTTTCTTTGTTAAGATGCCGGGCTCACTAATATAAACTTGGCTTTCTACCTTGGTCTGCCTTCAGGGAGACGTTACACTGACCATTCAAACTGATTATCTCAGTCCCTGGGATAATTACTTCTCAGGCAAATAAACAAATAAATATACTGGTCCCCTGACTTCATATATCAAGTTTCTTTAGCTAAGCTAATGTGACACTGTCCATTTGAGGGAGCTCTGCCCTTGAAATCCAGAGAAAACCAGGATAAAATTTGATCAAGCTAAGAATCAGCCCAACGCTGGACTATATCAGTTTTCTGTTGCCACACACAGTGGCTAAAAAAAACACCCATTTATTAGTTCACAGTTCTGCAGGTCAGCAGTCCAAGCAGGCTTGACTGCATCCTCTGTTTAAAGTCTTGAAGAGCCAAAATGAAAGTGTTGGCCAGGCAGGGCTCTTATAGGGAGGTTCTTGGGAAGAATCTACTCCCAAGCTCATTTAGGTTGTTGGCAGAATTCAGTACCTAGTGGTTGTAGAACTGAGGTCCCCATTTCTTTGATGGTGGTCAGCTGGGGCCACACTCAGTTCTAGAAACTGTCCACATTCCTTGGCACATGGTCCCTCCTCCATCTTCAAAGCCAGCAATAATACATTGAGTCAAATCTGACCCATACTTTGAATCTCTCTTGCCACTAGGCAGCAAAAAAATCTGTTTTTAATGGGCTTGTATGGTTAGATTAGCCCATCTGGACACCCCCTTTAGCCATACAAGGTAATATCATCATGGGAATGAGTACTGTCTCAACATATTCGCAGGCTCCACACATACTCAAAGGGGAGGGAGGTTATATACTGGTACAAGGCACAAGGATCCACCGGAGGTCATTCTCAGAATTCTGCCTACCGCACGGACATGACATACACAAAAAGATAATGAGTGCTACCCCAGAAGGGCTCCTGAAAGAGAAGAACCAGCCAGCTTCCTACAGGAGACACTCATATACCACATAGCCTGTCAAAATTCACATTAGTTTTAAAGCAATTAGGATATGTCCCTATTTCTTTCCATATCCTTAAGCTACATATTGTTACTTTTTATTTCTCCTAAGCTGGAACCTTATCAATGTATTCTGAGTGCATAAAAATTAGGTTTCATAAAAATTAAGCAACAAGCATAGACCACAAAGAGACAGACAATAGGGTGGTGAAGGCCTGGGGGCGGGCTAGAAGGGCTTAATAGTGGAAAATGGGGACATATGTAATACTTTCATTAAAGATTTAATTGTTTTAAAAAAGCAAAGATCAAATATTTACTGGACATCTACTTAGTGTGAGGCACTGTGTTAAGTAAGCACTGTGAAAAATGGAAATATATACAAGTCAACTCTCAAAAGGATTGATAAATAATGCAAGTCAAAGAGAAGATAATATAAAATGAGTAATGATACCATACTTAATATTAGTCAGAAGGCCAAGAATTAATAAAATATTCACACCAAACGGCACAGCTTTTAATTCAAGTCTCAAAGCCAAAGTAGACATGAAAATATTACCAATATGATTTTAAATTTTGGAGGTGTTTAATGCATATATATTTTTATGTGTAAATAAGAAAAAATATAAGATAAAATATACCCAAGCGGTTAGCTATTTGACTAGTGGAATTACAGGAGACTTTAATTGCATTCTTGTTAACTCTAAAAATTTCTCAAATTTTCCAATAAACATGTAGTACTTTTATAACCAGAAAAATAATTATATAGATGTATATGCATTTCTACTAGGCAAGTCATGGTACGGGGCCAACTAACCTCTCCTTCAAACCAAAACCTGTTCTGTGCACAAACAGCCCCTTGCTGAAGAAAACACAGGCAATGTAGACATGGCACAAAAAATGATTCGTAAAGACCCTGCTATCTGGAATCTGAACAAGGAAACAAATTGTTAACAGCAGAAACAAGAAAGATGAAACTAATGAGAACAGAATTTATTAGTTTACAGCAGCAATGCGGGAGAAGAGAAGACATGGAGAGTGAGGAAGCCACAAATGAGCACAGAGAGCTGAGGAAGCAATGACAGAGAGTCCAGAAGGGCTAAGGGAGGAGTGGATGAGTAGATGGGTGGGTGGGCTGGTTGGTTAGCAGGCAGAAGAGTGAATGGAGGAATAAATGGACAAAGAGCCAGAGCTAGCATCTCCTAGGGCTCCTCTGATTTCTGACAATTTTCCAGCCCCCATTTTTAATAAATAATTTTTCATTCCTTTTGATCAAAATGGGCCCAACTAAAATGACATTAAAAACATTACTTTCATAAGGCTAAAAATTAAAACAAAAGACAGGTTTTCAAAGGTCTTCTTCTAAAAGGTGATTTCTTAATTTAGATTTTTCGTTTTACTTCCTCAGATCTAGTTCCTCCCCAAAGCTGGTGGGAATCTGGAAATCTTCCCACCTCTAGCATTCACAAACAGAACAATCCTAGGCAGAGAAGGATTTGCCTATTAGCCACGCTATCTCCACCAAGACAGCAGCCTTATTAAATTACAACTGTTTGAACAAGGTCAAGCACTTAAGGGTTTAATTCAAAGTGTTTCCAGGTATAATGCTGTCAGGTCAACTTAAACAAGCCAACAGAGGCTTGGAGGCTGATTAAATATTAAAACAGAATCTTTCACATCTGTTTTTACCCAAGGATGAAATTACTGTACATCACTCCAACCAGCTCATTAATACACTGTACACACATCTTGCCTCAAAGGTTACAAGAATATCAATGCTTCAGAGGCCTGCAGTGAAGCCTGCCCACACAGCCAGAAGTGAGGTCACTGCACACTTTACAGGATGTCAATATTTCTTTATAAGATGTGAGAGATAATCAGTTAGACACAGACACGTTTTAAATTAAAGGATGAAAACCTTCATGAAGTTGAGCCAGTTGCTTTTGATCTGAACCTTTTAATCATTCATTCAGCTGGCTTTGATAGGTAACTTGATATCACACGTTGAGCAAAAATTTTGATTCAACAGTAATTACTTTATAAAATGGAGGGTTGTCACATTCAAATAGATGGCCAAGGTGATTGCATTTTCTTTTTACTTACAAAAGCACAAATATAAAAGTTACATGTAAGTCTTTCAAAGCCCCAACACTTGGGATACTCAGAATATATACTTTCATGGTATATTAGGTAAAAGAGTAGTTAAAAATTTGGTACTTTAAAAATTCCTATAACAGGGAATGATACCTGGACAAGCAATCTAGAATTACTTAAGAGCATTGCTCTGTGTTTAACGCCCCCATACCTGAACCCAGTGAACAATTTAAAAACTGTTCTGGCGATACTATCTGTGTTACAGGCTGTGATAGCTATTTTTGGAGGCCGTTGAACACATTTCAACTCTTCCTTTGGTACATCACCCCCTTTCTTCTGGTCCTGGAGAAATGTCAATAACAGTGCCCTGTTCCCTAGCCAGACGGATGGGCACATCCTCCAAACCACAGTCCCCAGGCCTCTGGTGACAGTGGCTGGTCTAGAGGGTGGGCACACGCCTCCAGCAGGCTGTTTCTATATGCTGGTAGGAAGAAAAAAATTCTTTGGGGCTGGCATTGCTCACCTAGCAGGCTGTATGGGCAGCTGATTTCCCATTCTCAAGCGACAAGCCAATATCTCAACCAACCTCATATACAGAGGAGGAGCAGGGCTCAAGGTGCAGAAAAACGGCCCTGACCACAGCCTCTGAGCAAGTGGAGCCAATTGAGCCTAATCTACCTCTACTTTCGGTTGTGAGCATTATGTATCTCTAGATAATATTAACATTAGTTAATGTCAGACTTATCTGTGGTTAGATATTAGCAATAAGACAATAGGAGGTGCAACTAAACTCCTATTTCCTCTAAGGATCCAACTGATGTCTAGTTTCTGAAGTTCTACAGAACTTCAACTTCTACATTACTCAGAGATTTTTATCTTCCATAGGCTTCTACTATTTCATATGTATAACTGAGTTAAAGATTTAAATCTCATGTTGCTATATACTAAAAATAATATAAAGGCAGCTTAAATCTAAGATATTTTTAATTAGTTCAATGTAACCAGAATAAGGATGATAAATTCTAGCTATGCAGTATTTGACCACAAATATCACTGCTGGTATGGATGTGTTACTTGTGGAGTCTGTTTCATTGCAATACTGCCATAACTCATATAATCAGGTTTATGTTCTAGAAAAGAAATGATCACTCACTCAGGAGTAGAGGTCAATTTCACACCCAAAGAAGTGTGATTACAGTGCACAGACCCAAGCGATAAAACCTTCATGATCAAACTTATATACTTCAGACTGAGGAAAAATTACTCAAGAACCATTTGTTGGATTATGGAGTTATTAAAATCCACTTAGAATGGCAATATATTATCTAACTTTTCATAGAAATAGCAGTTGCTTCCATGAATATATTAAAACATTTTCTTTGGATTAATTGACTATAAATAAAGGAATAATTTCAGAGGTGAAAAATCAAAGGCTCATTTTTCCCCCAAAGATACAATTACATTGGAAAATGAAGGTGATTATAAGCAGGAAAACTGTTTTGTGTTTCTTTCTTGCCACAGTGCAGGATTAAATAGCATTTCGGTGAGAAAGCCCTGGGACACAGGGCCGGGAAACTCAAGCTGGAGACCTTGCTCTGTCAGTGACTGGCCATGTGAAGATAAAACAGACAAGGCAGAAAACTTCTCTTGAACCTGTTTTCTTTTGTTGTTGTTGTTAATCCTCACCCGAGTGGGAGAGAGAGGAAAAGACAGAGAGAAACATCGATGTGAGAGAAACACATGGTTTGGTTGCCTCCTGCACGAGCCCTAACCAGGGCCTGGGCCGGGGAGAAGCCTGCAACCAAGGTACGTGCACCTGACCAGAATGAAACCAAGGACCCTTTGGTGGTCAGGCCAACGCTTTATCCATTGAGCCAAACCGGCTTAGGGCTTGAACCTGTTTCTTAGCTGCACAACTAGAGCAATGCCTGCCTTACCCACCATATAAGTGGGTAGTAAAGACCCAATGAGATGAGTTTTTAAAAAATTGCATCATTTAAAAGCAATACACAAGTTGCTGTCTAGAGAAAATAAATTAGTCAATATCAGGCACTGTGTACAAGCATGTTCTTTAATCTTCCAGTTTTATAAATGAGAAAACAAAGCTCAAATGGGTCAAACCTAACACACAAAGTCACAGAGCAGGCACAAGAAGCAGGTCAGTCCACACCCATCTTCCCATCACAACCTTGACTCCAGTGACTGAAGGACAAGGAGCTACACACTGACTCATGAGGATACAAACTCTAAGTGACTTTGCCTTTTTTACAAATGCATTTTACATTTGTTAAAAAGATAAAAGTTCTATTATAAAGCACTTTATATTGTTGTTCTTTTTGACTAAACATACAGATTTATTATTGATAAAGAAAAAGTCCAGCAAATATACATAAGGGGTTATTGTTTTTGTTGAGCAAAATAATTTTAAAGTGTCTGTCTGCTATGCTTGGTACAGTTAAAATCCTAATTTAACGTGGCAAAAAATATCTGCAATTGAATTATAGTGCACTTCCTATGGAGTTTTCAAGTTCTAAGAAACAAAATAGCCCCCAAATTTTCAATATTTAGTATCAAAATAGCAACATAGATCCCTGCTTATAGATTTATAGTGTTCATTTACTGAATGTAAACTGTGATAATTACATTAAAATTTTTAAAAAATATTTTATTGATTTTTAGAAAGAGAAGAAGGGAAGAGGGAGAAAGAGAAATGTCAATGTGAGAACAGAACATTGATCAGCTGCCTCCTGCACGCACCCCAACCAGGATTTGAGCCCAAAACCTGGGCATGTGCCCTGACCGGGAATCGAACCAGCAACCTTTTGGTGGACAGGGTGACACCCAACCAACTGAGCCACACTGGCCAGGGCACATTTAAATTTTAAATAAGTTGTGTTTTTTTAATAGAAAAGCTAAAACTTCCTGACTTGTGATTTAGATCATGATGCAAGCTGAAATCACTTAAAAATCAATTCCATCTTGGATGAAGATTACTAGACACAAAATAGATGCTAGCTCCATCTTTTTTCAATTTTTTTTTTTATTGATTTCAGGGGGAAAAAGAGAGGGAGAGAGAGATAGAAACACCAATGATGAGAGAGAATCATTGATTGGCTGTCTCCTGCACACCCCCCACTGGGGATTGAGCCTGCAACCCAGGCATGTGCCCTGATCAGGAATTGAACTGTGACCTCCTGGTTCATAAGTCAACACTCAACCCCTGAGCCACACTGACCAGGCAGCCCCATCTTTTATATTCTGTAGGAGGCAAGCATATGCCTTATTTAGTTGTCAACGAAACAAAAAAAGGCTCTAGGGCAGGGGTTCTCAACCTGTGGGTCGCGACCCCTTTGGGGGTCGAACGACCCTTTCACAGGGGTCGCCTAAGACCATCGGAAAACACATATATAATTACATATTGTTTTTGTGATTAATCACTATACTTTAATTATGTTCAATTTGTAACAATGAAATTGGGGGTCACCACAACATGAGGAACTGTATTAAAGGGTCGCGGCATTAGGAAAGTTGAGAACCACTGCTCTAGCGAGTCATGTCTTACTGGACTTCCCCTGCCCACAAGGATTAATGTAAGTAAAAGTAACTAGTCAACCTAGTGGGACTAAGGGATAAAGGTAAGCCTGTGGGCCACCACAGTGTGGAGGGCAGCTGAACACAACGGCTAATAGACTTGGGCCACCACTGTGGGTGCAATACACCAGGTACACATCAGATTATTTCTGGGACAGATATTTCATGTCATGTTGGGTGAGGAGATTATTTCTGGGACAGAAATTTCATGTCATGTTGGGTGAGGAGTAGGGGGGAGGAAGGAAAGGCTCACTGAGGTGCGTGCCAGAGCGTATGTCTGTGCCTGGGCTTGTTTCAAGGGTGGAGAAAGATGCAGTAAAACCAGAAGGTTAGGCTGCAGGATTATAATAAAAGCATTTCAATACTTACGAAAAAAGGCTTTTGAAATCCTAAACCATTAAATTTAAACACCAGTAGTTAATAAAACCCAAAGCAATTTGTTTAACAGAAAATAGAATGCCAATACCGCACAATCTTATACTACATACAAATTCACGTTTGAACAATATAATTAAGTAGAGTAGATCATACTAAATGTAAAGTCAATAAATTCTTTTTTGATTGTTGAGCCCCCCGCCCCACCACCACAACCAAAGAAAAGACTATAAGGAATTTAATAGAAGAAAATTAATCATCATAATACTTTGGTTCAATACTGATCCACCATGAAATTATTTGGGCATTAGTACAGTTTACTTGAAATAAGATTTAAAGCGGCACATTTAAAAGGAGCAGAATTCACTAAGCAACCTCTCAAAAGGATCATTTCCTCTAATTATTGCTTTTATAACAGAAGACAAATGCAACCCAATGTAAGTTCATAAAATCTACAATTAGCTGCCAAAATCTCAGCCGATAAAATTAGAAGAGAAAGGATATTTAGGAGCACAACTGGAAAAAAAAGAGAAAAAAGTTCTGTTATTCTAAAAAGGCACTTGCTCTTCCTTTCTAGCCATAATTATTTAAAGTAGACAAACACTATGGGCCAGATATTGTGGTAGGTCCACAGAAATGAAGGAATAAAAAGAGAAGACCAAGCTGGGTGCACCAGAAGCTTACAGTACTGGGGTGGAGGAGAAGAGGGTTATAAAAATCCTCACAATACCTCCAGACATGAGGTCTAACCTGGCTGGCAGTGAGAAGCTATGGGAGAAAGAAGCTGCTGGCTGACTAGAAAATGTTCACACCTGAACTGAGTCTTTTAAAGAAGGAGAGTGAAGCTGAAAAACAAGGTAAAGCAAGAGGGGAAATAAGGCATTCCATATCACACAGATTACAGCGGTTCTCAACCTGTGGGTCGCGACCCCTTTGGCGGTCGAACGACCCTTTCACAGGGGTCACCTAAGACCATCTGCATATCAGATATTTACATTACGATTCATAACAGTAGCAACATTACAGTTATGAAGTAGCAACGAAAATAATTTTATGGTTGGGTCACAACATGAGGAACTGTATTTAAAGGGCCAGAAGGTTGAGAACCACTGCCACAGAAGGGTCGAGGGTTCAGTTCCCAGTCAAGGACACATACCTGGGTTGCAGGTTCTTCAATCCCTGGCCCCAGTTGGGGTGAATTCAGGAGGCAACCAATTGATGTGTCTCTCTCACATTGATGTTTCTCTCCTTCCCTCCCTCCCTCCTCCTTCCTTCCACTCTCTCAAAATAAATAAATAAATAAATGGAAAAAATATCCTTCGGTAAGGATCAACAAGCAAACAAATATATAAATAAAGACACCAACAGTGTGTGAAAGAGTACAAGGGGATGAAACAAAACAGGGAGTCTTTATGCAGAAGAGGGGTTGGGGGAGCACAAGGAAGAATGATGATGGGGTACATAAAGCTAGAAAGGTTTATGGGAATAAGATTGTGGAATAACATTTCAGTCACACTATGGAATTTCAGCTTTATGCCTTATACAACAGAGCCTACTGGGAAGCTATTGTAAACCTGATCAAAATTTGTCATATTATTTCCTAGACTTTTCAGTATTTTAAAGTATTTGATAATTATAATTCATGTTTTAACATAAAAAAATACATTAAAAGACAGAGTGAAAAGGCAACAACCTACAAATGAGAGAAAATATTTTCAAACCATGTATTTGATAAGGGGTTAACCAGAATATTTAAAGAACTGCTACAACTAAACAACAAAAAATCCGATTGAAAAATGAGCAAAGGACTTTAATAGATATTTTTTCAAAGAGGATATACAAATGGTGAACAAGCATGTGAAAATAAGGTCAACATCACTAATCCTAAGAGGAATGCAAATCAAAACTACAATGAAAAATCACCCATCAGGATGACCACTATCAAAAAGAACAGAAACTAGTCAGTGTTGGTGAGGATGTGGAGAAATTAGAATCCTTGTACATTGTTAGTGGGAATGAAAAATGGTACAGCCACTATGGAAAACACTGTGGGGGCCTCAAAAAATTAAAAATAGAATTATCACATGATCCAGCAATTTCACTTCTGGGAATACATCTAAAAGAACTAAAAGCAGAATCTCAAACAGATATTTGCACGCTTCACTGCAGCATTATTTACAAGAGGTAGAAGCAACCCAAATGTTCATTAATAGATAAAAATGAGTAAAGAAAATGTTATATATACATACATGAAATGTTAGTCAGCCTTAAACAAAGAAGGAATCATGTCCTGTGCTACCATATGGATAAACCTTGAGGATATTATGCTAACTGAAATATACCAATCACACACAAAAAACAAATATTGCATGATTCCACTTAATTTGAGGTATCTGAAGTAATCAAACTCTTAGAAAAAGAGAGTAGAATGGTGGTTGCTAGGAGTTTGGGGGATGGGAAGAGGAAATGGAGAAACAACGATGTGCAGTTAACACGACTGTACTATACACTTTAACATGTACTGCGCCATGTACTTCACACTTTAACAAAGGTTAAGATAGTAAATTCTGTTCTCAAAATAAATAAACCACTAACAACAAAACCAAAAAATTACAATTAAAAGTTGCCAAGTTTCAGGCTAATTCATAAGAGGCCCCTAATGCCAATATGGATACATGACCTGTATTAGCTGTATACTGAGTTAGCAAATTTACAGTGTTCAGTTTATAGTGAAATTTCCGTTTTCTGTGAACAGTAATTGCCGGCAAGTTGTATACTTGAAATCTGCAGGATACAAAATAAGTGAAACTGCACTTAATTATAAAAACCAGCTTTAGCCCTAACTGGTTGGCTCAGTGGATAGAGTGTCGGCCTGCGGACTGAAGGGTCCCAGGTTCAATTCCAGTCAAGGGCATGCACCTTGGTTGTGGGCACATCCCCAGTGTGGGATGTGCAGGAGGCAGCTGATCGATGTTTCTCTCTCACCGATGTTTCTAATTCTCTATCCCTCTCCCTTCCTCTCTGTAAAAAATCAATAAAAAATATATTTTTTTAAAACAAACAAAAAAAACAGCTCTAACCTACTGGTGCTGAGATCGCTGATCATGGATTTTTCAGGGTTCAGTAACTTGGAACTACTCATAAGTAGCTAGAGGTTTTTTAAAAAAATATCTTAAATAAATAAAGCCAAACTTTCAGGTATTAAAGATATCTATATCAATGCTCTGGCCAGTGTGGCTCAGTTAGTTGGAACTTGTCCCATACACCAAAAGGTGGTGGGTTCAATACCCAGTCAGGGCACATACCGAAGTTGTGGGGTCAATCTCTGTTCAGGGTGTGTGCAGGAGGCAACCAATCAATGTTTCTTTCTTTCTCCCCTCCCTCCCCCTCTTTCCCACTCTCTCCCTCTCCCTCCTCCCCTCCTTCTTTTCCTCCCTCTCAATAAAATAAAATAAAATTTTGTTAAGCCCATATCAAAACTAATTTCATCCAATGTGAAACTTCCCCCATGAGACCAAAAATGAAGACAGGGTGAGTGGCCCGAGTATAAAAAGAGGCAGATGTGAGGCAAAGGAAACAGAAAAGACTATCCACTTGTCTGGTCCTCTGGCCTATAAAACATCTGCCAATTACAGGTGTCCAATAGCTGGCTCTCTCTGGTGAGTCCCCTTCACTGGGACCTCCACTCTGCCTGCTGCGGGCCCTCAGGCTGGTCTCACAGCCTCCTCTCAGCTCCTGCCTCACCCACAGCCTCTTTTTGCTGGAGTCCTACACCTGGCTGCCAGTCCCCAGAGGCAGGGAAAGTCAAGATGATCCACAGCTGCTGCCCTCCAGGCAGACCTGCTGGCCGGCAGGAAATGTCAAACATTTGCTGCCCCCTCTCCACACAATGCCCCCGCCTCAGCTCTCGCCACACAGCTGCTTTTAGGTGAGAGAGAGACACCAGTCTCTGTGTGCACAGACATCGCCAGACTCCAGAAGTGACACACTACACGCTCGAGAACTCGTTCTCAGGATTCCATTCTAATCCCACCATAGTAGCACCTGGCTGGTGACTGCGGTTCAAAAAGATGTCGTTCTCCTCTCTTGTGATCAATCCCAATCTATGTGTCATTCTCTTGAAGCCTTTCTCAAAGGATTAGGGGGAGGGGAGGGAGGGCACTCTCACTTCCCTAAGGGAAGAGCACGCTCTACTGCTAGGAATTCCTTGCATGGAATCCATTTCTAGTTCTCCTGATACAGACTGATTATAGGGTGGAAGGTGTAATAGTTGTTAGACTCCCCATGTGGCTACCTCTTGACAAGCCCTGCAATAGATGCTTCTAGAACCTCTCTTCAGACTGGGTGGGTACTTACCACCTATTGTCCTGAGCTTTGGGACATGGTCAAACTTTCAGACAACAAGAAAACTCCCAGAAAAATAATGAGGACTATATCAAACTGTTATCAGGTGCCCAAGCTACCTCCACAACGTCTAAAATTCCTCAGAGGCTCATTTGAAATTCAATTCCATTTAATCTATAATAATAAAAGTGTAATATGCTAATTAGACCAGAAGGACCAAGCCGGGACTGCAAGGGAAGCCCAGGTTCCGGGTGCCAGAGGGAAGCCGGTGCCAGCAGCTGGGGGAAGGAGGGCCTACTCTTGCGCGAATTTCGTACATTGGGCCTCTGGTATTTAAATAACTGCACAAATATGCCCTGACAGAAAAAGCGTCAACACTGCTGAACCCAAACTGTTGGTTGGCAGGCAGCATCACCATGTAATAGCTTGAAGTTTCTGTCACTCAATGCTTAAAGTTCTGATGTGCACAAAAGGTGCTTAGGGGTGTAAGTGTAAAATTAAAATGCACAAAAGTAAAGGCTAAGCCCAGCTGTATTAATATTGGTGTGTGTAACGAGGGCTACCCAAGAAAGAAATCTTGGTAATTTTAGTAACCCTACTGCCACTACTAACAGTTCCTGCATTTAAAATCCTCTCCATATTCAAATTCCAGAGTGAAAGCAGTCAGCAAGCTGAGCTAAGGAGAGCCCAAGCCTAGGAGGCAAGAGCAAGAAATGCCCACTTGACCTATACCAACTTCCAACAAGAAGGCAGACTCCACCACAGCCCACCAGTGGACAACCCACAGTGAACAGCAAATGTCCATTTGTAGACATTCTCTATCATCTCCCATAAAGAACTCAGAATATAGGCCAAAACAATACTGACAATGATAAACAATGTTATTTCTGCCAGTCCACATTACATGTCAACTAAAAAATAATTTATAAAGGCATATCACTACCATAATCTGCCATCATCAGTCAGAATCAACAAAAGAAAATGAAAGCTCCCAGAAGAGCTAAAATCATTAATGCAATGCTGATGACAAAGACGCCAGGAGATTATTTAATTTCTTTATGTCAAATCATGTTAATTGTCATGTTTAAATCTGTAAGTTACTTGTTTAAAAATACTAAAAAATAAATAATACTTGTTGTGACATATTAGTGAAGTTATTATATCTTAAAGCATCAGAAGACACAGTTGCATAACCATTTCAGTGGAATCCCTCGTACCATTTTGGGAAAAACAAGAGGATTTGCAAAGTTACATCATGACAGAAAAGGCAGGAATTGCCACATTTCTCTATCCCAAACCGACCCTCCACATTTTAGAGTCCTAAGGTCAGCTCAGCTCAGCAAGGCACCTGGGGAGCCAAACCAGAATTTAGAAGCTGACTGGAGGCTCCCAGCCAAAGGCAGCACTCAGGCCCCAGCTCACACTGAGGTTGAGCTGGCAATGAAAGGTGGCCCGGTTTAAAAGCAAGGCTGTGAGGAATGGCCAGGCAAGAAAAGCTGTTCCAAGTCTACTGTAAAATGTAAAAGGATCACAGCTTTCCCTAAACAATTCACCCATTTCACCTCCCACTAATCTTACTCAGTAAATCTTTCATGTTCAATTACACCTCTTCATACCAGGCTCTGTTCTTTACATTCATTGAATGGGGATAAGTACTAGGACCTCCTACTGATCTCCTCTGAAAGAGAAGTAGTTATTTGCAAATGCTGGCAGGCAAATAGTAAAAACAAAGTTTGTAGCACAAATGTAATTTTGAAATTCAAACATTTATATGCCAAAAAAAACACACACACACACAACAACAACCTTGTGCTTTATATACTTAACAAAAGATTTGAATATCTACCTATATATATAAAAGCCTGAGTGACAGTTCGAACGGTAGCTATGACATGCAATGACCAACAGGGAGTAGACGCTCTGACCAGTAGGTTAGGTTGCTGCTGGGGCCCTGTCAGCCCCAAATCTGGTTCACCCACACCAGATTCCCTTTCAATGTGCACGAATCCGTGCACTGGGCCACTAGTATAACATAAAAACTAATATATCATAGAAAATAAACTTGAAGTGACAAATTGAAAATAAATCAAACTAATGATGGCACAAAAATACTTGGTGACCAAATGATTAAACACAAAACATGAGTCTACTGAATCAAAGTCAAATCCTAAACCTGATATTCTCAGCTCTTCGTGGTCTGACCATAACCCACCTCTTTATTTTTCTTTTTTTAATACATTTTATTGATTTTTTACAGAGAGGAAGGGAGAGGGATAGAGAGTTAGAAACATCAATCAGCTGCCTCCTGCACACTCCCTGCGAGGGATGTGCCCGCAACCCAGGTACATGCCCTTGACCGGAATCGAACCTGGGACCCTTCAGTCCACAGGCCGATGCTCTATCCACTGAGCCAAACCGGTTAGGGCCACCTCTTTAAATCATATTTCTCTTTTCTACATCTGTTCTAGAAACCTGCTTATATGCCTGTATTGCTCACAGTTCCTCATACAGTCCCTTTGTGCCTTTGTTCACAGGTGAATTTGCCTTCCTTTCTTTCCATGTCCCTCCTTAAAAATTACAGGTCCAAATTCTATTCTCCTAATGACATTAGTCAAGAACTCTTCCTGGGTTTCCCAAGAAGTGCTCTCTCCTTCCTCTGCCTCCCACAGACCTGGCAGCCCTCTTATAATAAGCTAAACCCTGTACCTTTTTAATAGTTATCCTTGTTTATAGCATCACTAGTAAATGCTCCATGTTTATCTTCACAGTGCACTCTTACTTATGGAGACACACACACACTGGGCCCTGTTTACATACAGGAATCTCCTGGTCAAGCCTCACAGCAGAGCAGACTCAGTCTCCAACCTAAGGCAGGTCATCTCCTACCTGCCTTGGTAAAGCCTTCAGATTTAAAAGCTCATCTATTCCTTTGGACTTAGTTCTCTACCCAGACAATGATGCACTTTACTCTTAATGGCATTGGGTAATGCTACTTGATTGGATCTATCTTCTGCCTCACCATATAATTCCCTTATCCCAATAGTTGAAGGGACACCACCAAGTTGGTGCATCGGTAAACCTGCAGTAATTACCCCTGGCTGACCTGGTGCCCCCTTGTTGACTGAGCCCTTCACACAGACAGTGAATGATGGAGCAACTGGCCCTGGGCTCTAGAATCCCACTCCCCCTTTTCCTGGGCCTAAGCAATTAATTCTCTCCCACTGAATCTTCACAGCTACTTAACTTCTTCATGGAGCTAAACAATCTCTCAGTCATCCAGGCCCTGAAATTCTCAGACAAAGCTGAGCATCTATCCTATATAATAAAAGCCTAATATGTAAATCGACCGAACGGTGGAACAACCAGTTGCTATGATGTGCACTGATCACCAGGGGGCAGACGCTTAACGCAGGAGCTGCCTCCAACCCTCAGGCCCCAGGCCAGCCAAGGCGGGTGCCAGCTGGAGCCCCCAATCGCCCTACCAGTCGTCCTGAAGAGGGTGGTTACCAGCAGCAGCAGTTGGGGGCGGGGCTGGTCAGCAAGCAGGTGGCACCACTGGGCAGGAGGCAACTGGTGGCGGGGAAATTGGGGGAAGGGACCGGCAAGTGGGTGGTGCCAGGCCCACCAAGGTGGGTGCAGCAGGGGCCCCCTGATTGCCTCACCGGTCACCCCACAGGTCAGCCCTGATCACTGGCCAGGTTTAGGGACCCTACCTGTGCATGAATTTCATGCACCAGGTCTCTAGTCTACACTAATAAAAGAGAAACATGGTAATTAGCGTACGACCGCTACCCTTCCCATTGGCTAATGAGCATATCCTTATGCAAATTAACTGTCAGCCAAGATGGCGGCCGGCAGCCATGCACTGAAGCGAACAGGGAGGCTTGCTTGCTCCAGTGACTGGCGAACTCCAACGTTCCCTGCCTGACTTGCCGGCCTCTCAGCTGCAACTCTAAGCAACTATGTTGCAAATATAGAAGCTAAACAAAACCCCAGAAACCTGCATTAGTCAGCCAGGCTTCAGCCAGCCGGACCACAACATTGTATCAAATACAGAAGGAAAAACAAAGGCCAGAAACCAGCTTTCAGCAGCCGAGGCCTCAGAGGTAAAGCTGGCCCAGAATAAAAAAAAAAAAAAAGAAAAAAAGGAACAGTTGGGAGCTACAGTCACCCGCCAACGTGAAAACGGCCCTCAGCCCCTCAGCCAGACTGGCCAGGCACCCCAGTGGGGACCCCCACCCTGATCCAGGACACCCTTCAGGGCAAACCAGCCAGCCCCCACCCGTGCACCAGGCCTCTATCCTATATAATAAAAGGGTAATATGCCTCCCGGCACCGGGATCAGCGGAGCCACGAGGCCTCCCGGCACCGGGATCAGTGTGACAGGGGGCAGTGCCCAAACCCCCTGATCACCCTGCGGCTCTGTGTGTGACAGGGGGCGGGGCCACAACCTCCCTATCTGCCCTGCTCTGTTCGTGACAGGGGAAGGCGCCCCAACCCCCTGATCAGCCCTGCTCTGTGCCTGATAGGGGGGAGCTCCCCAATCCCCTGATTGACCCTGCTCTGTGTGTGACAAGGTACGGAGCCCCAACCCCCCTGACGGGCCCTGCTCTGTGAGTGACAGGGGGCAGCGCCCCAATCCCCTGATCAGCCCTGCTCTGTGCGTGACAGGGGGTGGCACCGAAACCTCCCCATCAACCCTGCCTTGAGTGTGACAGGGGGCGGTGCCCCAACCCCCCAATTGGCCCTACCCTGAGCGTGACTGAGGGTGGCATCGCAACCTCCCGATCCGCCCTGCTCTGTGCATGACAGGGGGCGGCACCCCAACTCCCCAATCGGCCCTGCTCTGAGCCTGACCAGGGGCTGCACCTAGGGATTGGGTGTGCCCTCTGCCACCCGGGAGCAGGCCTAAGCCAGCAGGTCGTTATCTCCCAAGGGGTCCCAGACTTCGAGAGGGCACAGGCCGGGCTGGGGGACCCCCCTGTCCCCCCCCCCGAGTGCACAAATTTTTGTGCACTGGGCCTCTAGTATATATATATAAAAGGCTAATACACTAAGTGTCCTTCCAACCATCTGACGGGTCGCTACAAAGAAACGGCACCGCAGACCTGGCGCCAACAAAGCAACACTTGACTTCCCCCAAGTGGGACACAGGTCCCACCACCACCCTGGAGCAACATCCCACCAAATCGCTGCTGAGACCCCATGGCACAAAATGCAGCCCACAGCCCAGCCCAGCCCAGAAATGGTCACTGTGGGCACTGGGTAATGACGTCACGTAGCAACTCCTGGCTTCCTCGCCCTAGCAACTAGCCTCCTTGGAGTTTCTTCAGCCCAGGAACATGACTTGCTTTATAGCCAAGTGCAAACATTTTACACTTTAACCAAATGTCTGTGAAGCATTTTCCCATGCCTCATCTCATTTGATCCTCACAGAAGTTCTGGAGTAGGTAGATAGGAGTCTTAATGGAATCCTATTTACTTTTCATTAGCCATAAAACAGAGATTTAGAAAGTTTAGAAACTTGACCTGACTGAAAAGAAATAAGAAATGGTAGACTTAAAAATGACTTCAGGTTTTCTCACTGTGCAGAATATAGTCAAACACTGCTGTAGTTAAATATTTTACCCTTTGTTCTCCCTGCGTGATCTACAATAATAATCTGCTCCATGTTGATATTTACGACCGTGTTGCTGACAATTACCTGAAAGAGAAGTCAGGGTGCTTCACTGGGCTGGAAAAAGTTTAGCTACATCAGAAAGCACATACAATTAAGCAAGTTTATTCTATCTATATATATAGAAAGCCTGTGGCCCTAACGCCGTAACAACCAAAGACTAGCACAGGTGGGCGGGGCTGCGAGCTCAGTGGGCGGGTGGGCGGGGCGCACGTGGGTGGGCGGGGCCACGCAATTTCGGGCACTGGGCTTCTAGTCTACTTATATAAAAACCCTGGGTGGTGTAACATCAGGATCGGTCTGGCGAACAAGTGGAAGGAAGTCAGTCCTGCAGGGGTTGTCTTGGAAACGGCTGCGCCCTCCCCCAGCTGTTTCCTGGAGGGCGAGGTTCAGGCAGGAACTCGCCCTCGGAACGGAGCATGGAAGTGAAATGATTTGTAATAGATCTATTATTGAAGCTAACTTTGGAAATACTATATCTATAGATCAGTGGTTCTCAACCTTGGCTGCACATTAGAATCACCTGGGAATCTTTATAAAATCCTGATTTCTGGGCTTCATCCTCTAGAAATTCTGTTTCTTTGTTACTAATGTTGTGGCCCCACCCCATAACAAAGAAACAATTTCCGGAGGATGAGACCCAGGAACCAGGATTTTCAAAAGATTCCCAGGTGATTCTAATGTGCAGCCAAATTTGAGAACCACTGCTATAGATAATATTAAAAATATATCTAAACATGCAATTCTTTGTCCAAAAAATGAGCATGTTCAAAAATTAAATGAAGAAAATTTGGATATACTTGATGGAGATTTTCACACATATTTGAGTGATGATTCCATTGATTCCACAGATGATGCTGAAAAGGAAAATTTTCCCATAGAATTTCTTAATAGTATTACTCCTTCAGGAATGCCGTGTCATAAATTAAAATTGAAAGTGGGTGCAATCATCATGCTATTGAGAAATCTCAATAGTAAATGGGGTCTTTGTAATGGTACCAGATTTATTATCAAAAGATTACGCCCTAACATTATCAAAGCTGAAGTATTAACAGGATCTGCAGAGGGAGAGGCTGTTCTGATTCCAAGAATTAATTTGTCCCCATCTGACACTGGCCTCCCATTTAAATTGATTCAACGACGGTTTCCCGTGATGCCAGCATTTGTGATGACTGTTAATAAATCACAAGGACAAACTCTAGACAAAGTAGGCATATTCTTACCTGAACCCATTTTTGCACATGGTCAGTTATATGTTGCTTTCTCTAGAGTTTGAAGAGCATGTGATGTTACAGTTAAAGTTCTAAATACTTCATCACAAGGGAAATTAGTCAAGCACTCGGAAAGTGTTTTCACTCTTACTGTGGTACTCAGGGAGATATTAGAATAAGTTTAATCACTTTATCAGTCATTGTTTGCATCACTTGTTTTTATATCATGTTTTCGTTGTTTTCATATCATGTTTTTGTCATTTTTATATCGTGCCTCTGTTGTTGTTATATCCTTTTGTTACTGTTTATTTATTAATAAATTTATATATTATTTTGATATACATTTTACTAATTTCCTTTCATCTCTCACACTTCTATTATAGAGAAAGGGCAAATAGCAATATTAAAATATCTCTGCTAATTAATTCCCTTTTTAAAAAATATATATTTTCTTGATTTTTACAGAGAGGGAGGGAGAGGGATAGTTAGAAACATCTATGAGAGAGAAACATCGATCAGCTGCCTCCTGCACACTCCCCACTGGGGATGTGCCCGAAACCAAGGTACATGCCCTTGACCGGAATCGAACCTGAGACCCTTGAGTCCCCATGCCGATGCTCTATCCACTGAGCCAAACCGGTTAGGGCAATTAATTCCCTTTTAATGTGCACGAATTTCGTGCACCAGGCTACTAGTATATATATATATATATATATATATATATATATATATATATATATATATAAAAGGCTAAGTTAACTCGCACATGCGTGATACATATAAAG
Organism: Myotis yumanensis; assembly: GCF_028538775.1. Lineage (NCBI taxonomy): Eukaryota > Metazoa > Chordata > Mammalia > Chiroptera > Vespertilionidae > Myotis > Myotis yumanensis. Next base: position 45,337,493 of record NW_027223764.1, on the reverse strand, counting down.
CTCTCGCTGGCACCAATCGCATGCGTATGTTTCGATCTTTCATTGTCAATCATGAATTTGGTTGACACTTCTATTATAGATAAAGGGCAAATAGCAATATTAAAATATTTCTTCTAATTAATTTCCTTTCAATGTGCACAAATCCATGCACCGGACCTCTAGTCAAGTATAATAGCAAAGGGAGAGAAATGGTTCAGATGACACAGATGTCAGGGCAACCTCTCCTCAGAGGTAGATAGATAGATAGATAGATAGACAAACAGACAGACAGATAGATAAATTTTCATTACACAACAAGTGAATATAATTACTAACACTTATTCCAACATTGGTAGTAATGGTAAATTGGGATAACTAAATGCACAGTGGTACAGTCAGCATATGGAATATCGTGCAGTACCTAAAAAGAGTGGTAGATCTATATGCAACTGATATGGGAAACTTTCCTGGATACCTTTTCCCCCCTCGGATACCTTTTTTTTTTTAAATATATATATATATTTTATTGATTTCAGAGAGGAAGGAAGAGGGAGAGAGATAGAAACATCAATGATGAGAGGGAATCATTGATAGGCTGCCTCCTGCACATCCCCAACTGAAGATCAAGCCCACAACCTGGGCACGTGCCCTTGACCAGAACCGAACCTAGGACCCTTCAGTCTGCAGGCTGATGCTCTATCCACTGAGCCAAACCAGCTAGGGCCTCAGATACCTTTTTGATGGGAAAAAAAGAAATTCAAAAAAATTCACATTTGTGGTTAAAAAAGGACTAGCCAGTTCCCTCCTTATTGTCTTGGGCAGAAACCTAATCCATTCCAAGATAGGTATAACAACCAACCCGGTCAGCATGACATCGTGGCCCAAGACCAGAGACTGAGGACCAGGCACACTGAGAGGCAAGCATGCCACCACCCTTGGCTGAGATCCTGAGTCATAAGTGTCCCCCTTCCTTCCTCAGTTTTGGATGCAACACACTGCTTTTGGAACTGCATCTCCAACCTGGCGAAACCAAACCCCAGGCCTGGCCGGGTGTGGATGAGTGGTTGAGTGTCAACCCATGAACCAAGAGGTCACCAGTTCAATTCCTGGACAGGGTACATGCCCGGGTTGTGGGCTTAATCCCACAATGCTGTTTCTAGCCCTCTCCCTTGCCCTCTCTCTAAAATCAATAAAAACATCCTACATAATAAAAGGGTAATATACAAACTGACCATAACAACAGAACGACCTGGAATGACCGGTCACTATGACATGCACTGACCACCAGTATAACGCAGGAGCTGCCCCCTGGTGGTCAGTGTGCCCCCACAGTGGGGGAGCTCCGCTCAGCCACAAGCTGGGCTGACAGCTGCAAGCACAAGTGGCGGTGGAGGAAGCATCTCCTGCCTCCACAGCAGTGCTAAGGATGTCCGACTGATGGCTTAAGCTGACTGACTGCTTAAGCGGGCCTAAGCCGGCAGGTGGACATCCCCCAAGGGCTCCCGGGCTGCCAGTGGGATGTCTGACTGCCAGCTTAGGGATGGCCCGATCCCCTGTGGGAGCGGGCCTAAGCCGGCAGGTGGATATCCCCCCAGTGCTCCGGAACTGCAAAAGGGCGCAGGCTGGGCTGAGGGACCCCCATATCCCCCCCAAAATAAAACCCTAAAACAGCCTGATGATAATTCCCCACTCAGCATTCTGTGTTCTAGAAGGTACCCCCTGGGACAGAGCTCGCCCCATGGTCTCTCAAAGCACCCCAAGGAAGAAGCAAATAGAAAGTTCCTTGAGGGACAACCTAAGCTCCATTCACCTCTGGCCTCCACATTTAGTACAGTTCTTTACACATAGGAAACGTTTTCTAAATATTTGTTCAACAAATTATACTGGAATTATTTTTGGAATGAATACTTGCCTTCTCAAAGAAGTTCATTTCTAATATGTTTCAGTCTGATAAACTTACATCTCTGTTTAAGAAGTTTCTCCCTATGGCTAACAGCAATACTGTCTGCTATCTACTTCAAATTTAACCAGCCTCAACTTCCCAGCCCAAAACAAGAAACCTTGAGAGCCCAGGATGCCATCACAGTATGTGGAGATTTTTTACATGCTCTAGATCTGTGCTATCCAATATAGTAACCATTAACCACATGTAACTATTTAAATGTTTATTTTAAAGAAAATCTAAAATTTAATTCCCCGACTAGCCACATGTAAGTACTCAACAGCCACATGTGGCTGCCATATTGGGCAGTATAGATATGGAACATTTCCATCATTCTTTTGGTCAGCAGTGCTTGAGGTGCATTATAAATCTTCAAAACCCCCAAAATTCTTACCTTGCAGCCAGTAAATATCAGATCATCCAAGTGCCATAATTAAATTTAAAAATGCACTACTCCTTTACTTAAAACAACAAAGGAAACACTCTCACAGATGAGTAGAGCTTTTATAGATTTGTCTCACCACAATGAAAAATTTAAACGCAGCATAATTCTCTGGTCTATCGCTGGTCATTAAAATCAATATGCTTTGCAGAAGGCAATGCATACTTGTAGCTGCATGGATCCTCTTTCTGGACAAATAAAATTTCTGGTTAACTGTCATTCAGGGAACTAATTGTTATACAACCCTTAAATTGCATGTGTAAACATCTAGAAACTTTTCAACCCAGGGATTTCAAAATGTATGCACACAAAACCAAAACATCTAACTAAGTCTTCTAAGAGTTCAGAATTTGAAGCTAGGAGAAGGGTTGCAATGAATATATTAAGTATGTAAATGAGAACAAGGAAACCTCTATGTGGGACATCCCCTTCCTCCTCAATAAATGCCAACATTCCTTAACAGATAAAACACACACATAAGAGTTAAAGAAAAGGGATTTTTCTATTCTATTATAGACTTCTAGGAACAGTGAGACTTCAAGGTATAAGTCCCAGGCAGGCCTTGGCTGGTGTGGCTCAGTTATTTGGAACATGATCCCATGCATCAAAAAGTTGCCGGTTCAATTTGCCAGTCAGGGCAGATGCCCAAGTTTTGGGTTTGACACCCAGTAGGCGTGTGTGTAGAAGGCAGTCAACCGATGTTTTTCTCTCACATCAATGTTTCTCTCTTCCTCTCCCTTCCTCTCTCTTTAAAATCAATAAAAATATGTTTTAAACAAGAAAGTACCACATAGCAAAATTCCAGCACTGCAATAGAAAAGTTTTCCTCCCCAACAGTGAGGCAATGAGAGGGACAATAAGTACAGAATAAAAAATAAATAAATAACCCAGGTAGATGATGAACAGAGGAGAAGCCTGGAGGTAAAAGATAAAGATAACTTATCCAGGAGTGTCAAGGTATAAAATAGTGCATTAAGATCTGAATTTTACACATTTTTGGTATCTGTGATGTTTTTTCTAATTGGGCTATCCGCCACACTTCTAAAAAGTTGAGCTTTAATTACCTGCAGTCATTCACCAGTTCTTACTGAGATGTGCTGTACCTATTCAGGCAGACATTCAAGTGGGTCACACACAACTCTATTTTGTTTAGGCTGTTTTCTGCTGAATCCAAAAGCCTAAGACTTCCCGCTAATGAAAAGGTCAAAGAAAATACATCCCTACAAACCGCCAGGAGGGCGCTGGAATATTTGGAGCGGCCAACAATTGGGAGCTCGGTGATGTCATCCTTTTCCCCTCCACACTATCTCATAGTCCTAAAACAATGAACATCTCTTTATACCTGACTCCAGTGTCCTTGAAGAGCTATTTATCATTATGAAACCAAATTGTATTTTCTCCTTCTGGAACACACATGTTTTGTGATAAGACAGGAAACCCTTAGAGCATAGTAGACAGAATCATATGGGCTCACATACTGACTTTGATTTTACTAGAAAACGTTAAGTGGTAAAACTTTCATCAAGATAAGAAGAACAAATAAGACAACTGTTCCCTCCCATTTTACACATTCATTATTTCAATTCCATTGCCAATTGTTTGTTGTTGTGTTTTTTAATAAACTCTCGGGAACTCAAAAGAAAACAGTGCCTGAGTCAATTCTCAATAGCATTTAAATGATGAGGAATGCATTTCCATATGCACACTATAATTCATTGAAATTTTCATTTAGCTGTTTGCAATAAAGAAAACCCATATGATCATCAAAAAGTACTATAAGCATGTTATAGATTCTGGTACAGATTTCTTAAAATTCAGAAGAAAGTATGCGAACCAAAAAAGCATTAATATATCAATCCTCAGAAAAGAGGTTAAAAGATTTAAAACATTAAAAACAAAATGTTTTAACTAGAATTTATTGGTTTTACTAAAAAATTCTTTACCAGGACATTAAAAAGAAAAACTTTTTAAACAAAGATAATTTTTTAAAGTAAGCAATCTTACAAAATGTTTATCTAACAGAATCCAGGCATACTGGCTACAGCATCTCTATTGACATACCTAAAAACCCACAAATCACTATGAAATAGGTCTGGAAACATGTGGCCCAGGTAGGAAAAAAAATCTTTAACAAAGAAAGGTTTCTTTCTAAATTACATTAGTATTCACAAAGTGGAACAACTTGTTATAGATGCACAGCTTTAGTTTCATATTCAGAAATACCTTTACTAATAAGAGAATATGTCCAAATATCACACTTCTTCTTCTTCTTTTTTTTTTTTATTACAAAACTTAATTATCAGAGACTAGAATTGAGAGGCAGAGGGATGAGTTTCAGGGTATCAGATAAGAGGATAGCTGCAGAATGCAATTACTGTTAAATATTAACTGCAAGTCAAACATGCAAGAAAATATAAAATATGCATCAGACAGCTTTAGGACGAGGTTAAGGAAAAGATGCAGTGAGCCAGGTTAATTTAACAGAAAGAAGAGAACTAAGAGGAATCTCTGTTCAAAAAGGGAAGTGGGGTCAGAAGAGGCAATCTGGAAGAAGGCACAGGGCTCCCGGCTCTAAGTGAAGTGCAGAGGAGGATCCTGATTCCCACAGTCCTCACAGATGCATCCAGCTCAGGTCTCAGCTTCAGGCAAAGGAGCGGGGAGGAGAGAGAAGGTTCTTTCTGACCCTGCTCTCCCATCCCATGCCATCCCATGTCACGGGTCTGCATCCAGACTGCTTTCAAGGTCAAGACTGCTTCCTCAGCAGGAAGCCTGCTGTGACAGGAGGGACTCTAAAACTCCACCCCCGCCTGTGTGCCACTCGTCATGCTAGCAACATAGGGTTCAACATGTAAATTCAGAGATAACATACAATTGTTTTTAGTATAATCACTCAATCAAAAGAAGCGGTGAATGGCACCAGATTTTTGTTTTGGAAGGAGAGAAAACTGTCCAGGTTAGATCACGAAAGCCCTGCATCCGGGAAGGCTCACAATTGCAAACAAACTGAGACAATTGGTCATCCGAGATCAGACCACGAAGTTGGTAACTACACCAAGATGGTGCCTTAACAAGCGTAGACACTGACTGATCCCATCCCCACCACATTCTCCTTTGCCTCCTAACCAAAGAGACTGCAAAACTAAATTCTTGGCCTCTCAGATTACTGGCAGCCAGTGAGGCCATGTGACCCAGCTCAAGGCAATGAAACATAAGCAGAAGCCCCTGGGAGAATGGAGCTGCCTCATTTCCTGAAAAAAAGATAAACCAAAGAACTTACATACTTATATGCACAGCCCATGGGCACAGGCAATAGGGTACCGAAGACCTGGGGGCTGGGTAGGGGCTGAGAGGAGGGGGAGGGAGGGAAGAGATATCTGTAATACTATCAACAACAAAAAACACATTTTAAGATGAAAAAAAAGCAAAGAAAGGGCTTTACCAGAAGGCTTTTGCCCACCCACAGCAGGTTTCCCTCTTTTCCCTGCTGGAAAAAAGACATGATGCCTAGACATGAAGAAGCGATTTTGTGAGAATGAGAAGGGCATGATGAAGGCTTCTGTGCTAAGGATGGTGAAGCAAAAAGATGCAGAGACGCTGAGTCCTGATGGCACTGTGGCACCATGGGCAGCTGGAGAGCCTACCCCAGACTGCTGCCAGAGACAAGGAACCCCTATGTTCCATCGCCACTGAAGCGCTCTATTATCTGAACGTAGCCCTCATATTATCTGTGAAACATCTTAAGAAAGGGCCAGCAGGCCACTCCAGGCTTAAAGCTAGTCATGGGAAACAACTTAAAGAGGGTAAATTGTTCTCATTTTTTAAAGTACTTTTTTATAGCAGGTATATGTATTTTACAAAAAAATAAAATAAAAGCTCAAGGATGGAGTAAAGCTTGGGGCAGATATGGAATGGGTGTTGCTGGATATACAAGTAGGTTATCTTTTAATAGCTGAAAGGTTAATAGTTTGTTTTCCAAAATGGGGAATAGCTGCGACTGTCAAGTCTACAACATTAAAATGGCCTCTTAAAATCTCATGTAGCTTTCTTGGAGATACTCCGTTTTGAATCAATAAATGCTTTCTCTTTAAAAAAAAAAATCCTCTCTCCTGAAACATCTATGTTTCTATGTCTAACAATGAGAATCTTATAAACCAAACTTACTCTTTTCTCCTTGGCTTTTATGATGTTTAGAACTAAATTATTCATTCCAGACATAGAGTTGATGTGTGCTTTCATCTTAATTATTATTGTTGCTTTGGAAAAAACGAGTATTATATTAAGTATATTCTAATAACCTAAGTAGCCTGAAAGCATTTTTGATGCAGACACAGTATAACCATTTCTGGTTGCTGAAATTAGAGAGAGCCACTTTTGGCAGCACCAAAACAGCAGTAAAGCCTTGAAAACATGTATGTATCTCCCACTCATGGCCAAATCCTCCTCCTTTTCTAAATTATTTCAATGGAGTTTAATGAGCTTTTTATTTCAATTGGGATCTTTAAAGCATCACATATTTAAGCATCATTAAAAATCTTCTTTTGAAAAAAAAATTTCTTTTGTAAAGCATTATAGATTGCCCACATGGACACACAAAACTTTAACTCTACATTATTCTGCTCCCAGACACCCTTGTGGTTGGCTAGATTTTGCCTTGGAATAAAAGGTCTACATAAATTGAGAAATAATTCTGTATGATAACTACCAAAGCAGTAACTCCTCAAAATAAAACTTTGCCTTAGAACTTGGAGATGCCTTAGAAATGGTACCACAAAAAGCACACACAAAAAAATGAAGGCTAGCTTTTCAAAAACAAGTCTTTTCATGAAAAAAAGTCATGTCACAAAGAAAGAACACTTATCTTCCACATTCCATACATAACAGAGCAGATGTGATCCTAAGAAGTTGAAGACTATTTTTCTACTGCCATCATAAAAAAATGTGATATACATTTACAGAGCTCTTCAAATAGTGGGCAATGTTGACATGAAGTTGCAAGTGCAAATATTTGTTCCCTCCTTGGTTTATAAGTTTCATGATGATAAAATTCTGTATATAGAGCCACTGATTAAAAATGAGTCTATTTGCCTTGTAGGATGCTTGAGGTTGTATGTTCATTCAAGATTAATAAAATGGTGCATTCCAGAAAAGAATGGGAATTAGAATTTTGAATTTATTGGTTTAACAAGTTCCTACTGGGAAGGAAAAGAGATTTCACTTATCCAATTTAAGAAGCTCCTTCAGATGGTAATTTGTGCGAAGATGTAGCACTATAGTAAAAGTTAATACCACCCCCTGACTGTGAAAGGAAGGATGATATATGATGAAGAAACAGCAAATTCATTGTTTGAGAAAAAGGAAGGCAATTTCTCATTACTTTGATTTTAGGGTCACTTGATATCACCATAATGGCAAGCTAGTAACAAGTTCCCCTCATTGTTTTAATATACTGTTCAGACAACTAGTTAAAACTGATCTTCACATAGCACATACAGAGGAACAGCCACTGCTACTGTTTACTTCTATACTAATCTGGAATCTATACCCTAAGCCTGAATTGATTTCTTATAATAACTACCACTACCACAAACATATTGAGTTCTTATGTGCCAGAGACTGTTCAAAACACTCTATGTGTATTGACTAATTTAATGTATCAAACAGCTCTGTGAAATGAGTACTAATATTCCCAATTTATCAAATAGAAAAATTAAAGCACATATATCTCACAGAGAGAAGTAACTTCTCAAGATAAGTAACTTCACTTACTACTGGTAGGTTCAGGACTCAAAAGTAGAGAGTCAACTCTACATGAAACTTCTGTTTTAGTTAAATATGTACATATGTATATTCTAGGTCGTGATGTAAAATGTATTATTTAGCCCTAGCTGGTTTGGCTCAGTGGATAGAGTGTCAGCCTGCAGACCAAAGGGTCCCAGGTTTGATTCCAGTCAAGGGCATATACCTCGGTTGCAGGCTCTGCCCTGGCCCTGGCCCTGGCCCTGGTCAGGGCTCGTGCAGGAGGCAACCAATCGATGTGTTTCTTTCACATCAATATTTCTCTCTGTCTTTCCTTGTCTCTTCTACTCTAAAATTCAATGGAAAAATATCCTCGGGTGAGGATTAAAAATAATAACAATAATAAAATAAAATGTATTATTTATTTTGAATTACCATCAAAAGTTGGAAAAACATGTGTGCACAGGATTATTATAAACAGAGGTCTTGCAGTCCCCATGGGAATAAGAAAGCGAAAGATAAACTCACTTGGGTGGCTACTGTGGGCTGTCCTGTGTTCTTTATTTCTTTAATGATTGATGGGCTATAAGTCAAGGTTTTCTTAGTTGACTTCAGTCGACAAGATACTGAATGCCTCCTACGTGCCAGGCATTGTTTGAGGCAACAGCAGCGAGTAGAACAGACATGACCCTCAAACAGCTTACATTTAAACATGTTACCAAGTGAAACCACAGGATTCCTTCAGTTCATTAAGTGAGAGGTGCTCTAAAGAATTTGTAGGGCTGGGCTGGGAAGGTCTCTCTGAAACAGTGACGTTAGAGTTCAGACTTGAGTGAAACGGAAGATGCAGCTCTGCTTCAGGGAAGAGTGTCCCAAGCAGAAGCAACAGCGGGGACAAAAGCCTCCTCCCAAAGGCCCCTCCAGCCCCCCCCCCGCCCCCCCCCCCCCCCCCGCCGCCACCCACCCACAGCAGCCTCAGTGACCTTGAAAGTTTTATTCTGAAAAAATTTCAAACCTACAGAAAAGTTGCAAGAATTTTACAATTAACATCCATATGCCCTCAACAATTTGCCAACTTCTATTCTCTCTTTTTTCTGCACCATTTGAGAAGCTGCAAAAACCCTGACCCTTCACTCCTCTTAAGAAAAAGGGCAATCTTTTCATAACCACAAGGGGTTATCAATTCAGGAATGTAACACTGATACAATACGATTATGTAATACTCGGTCCGTATTCAAATTCTGCCATCTATCCTAATACTGTTCTTTGTAGCAACTTTTTTGTTTTCCCAATACAGGATCAGACATTTCTTTAACTGTCATGTCTGTGATTTTAAAAGCACAAATCATCCTAGCAGGTTTGGCTCAGTGGATAGAGCATCAGCCTGCAGACCAAAGGGTCCCAGGTTTGATTCCGGTCAAGGGCACGTACTTCATTGGGTTGCAGGCTCCTCCCCGGCCTGGGGCCCTGGTCAAGGTTCCTGCAGGAGGCAACCAATTGATGTGTTTCTCTCAGTCTTTCCCTCTCTCTTCCACTCTCTCTGAAGTCAAAAGGAAAATATCCTCGGGTGAGGATTAAAAAAAAAAAAAAAAAAAAAGAGGGAGAGAGAAAAGTAAATTAGGACCAATTAAATAAAGGTTAATCACAGGGCAATACACCACTTGTAAGTTTAAAAATAAATAAATAAATAAATAACAAAAATAAAAATAAAAAACACAAATCAGACTGTGCTGTTACCCAGCTTTAAGCTTTCTGCTGCTCTTCCCTGGCTCTCTCTGCTATAGCCCTTCCTCCCTGCGTCCTTCAGCTCTTCCCACAGCTGACCCCTTCTCCTTTTATCTCTCCTCAGGAATTTTCCAGAGCACAGTGTATATGGTCCACTCCTTGGTTTTCTCTCTCTTACTTTACTCCTGATTTCCTTCATGTCACTTAACACAGTCTGTGATTACCTTGTTGGTTTATTCATTTATCATTACCTCTCCCAGTGGAATATAAATTCCATGAAAGCAGGGGTATCTCTTAGAACAGTGCTTGGCTCAGAGCAGGCACTCAATAAATGTTTATGAATGAATAAATGAAAGAATTTGTAAATAAATAAACTGGTAAAGACAAAAAGTGGCCATGTCAATGACATCACTGTATAAGGCCGAGGAGTGACAGGTACAAGTCAGTAAGACCCGTCGCCGCCACAGGACAGTCACAACCCGGGCATTCAACATTAACACTCACCCTGAAGGAAGCACTGTGAAGGCTACAGCAAACAAGTAAGAACAAGATGGTTAGCATGCCAAGCAAGGTGGGTTAGAGTGCCTAAAAGACACGCACCTCAGCTCAAATGGGGAGGTCCACAGTATAATAAAGAACTGACTCCCACCTGTATGCCCCTAACTCTCCTGGGCCTCAATTTCCTCATCTGTTTTGTAAGGACAATGCCTACTCCTTAACCCATCTAAGAGGGGAGACTGCTGTAAGAAAGAGAGTGGTGACAGGCCCTTTGGAACAGAAAGAAACACAGGATCCTAATAGAAGTGAGGAGGAGATAAATGATGGCGTCCAACTGAGCAACAGCCCATCATTCTTTGTTAACCGTAACCTAAGCAAAATGCCAGGCATCATGTCCGGCACAGACCAGGTACTCTACAGTTCCCTTCTCACTCCTGGTCAGCCCTATCTGGACCCAGAGCAGAGAGCAGCTCAAACTATGCAAGTAATTGCTACCAGAACCCAAAGACACAGCTGCTTCTGGGCACACAGGCTCCCACCGTGCGGCACCTGAGGGAGAGGCTGCACAACCACCGGGAGGGTCCCACAGAAGCGATTCAAGCACGGGCTCGGCTTCGAGACCCATAAGGTCTCTTTCAACTCTGAGATTCTATAATTTTTTTAACTGAATTAGGTATGTAGCGGGCAGTGTAGATGATATAAATAAGTTTACGACATAGAAACTTAAAAGCAGCCTGGAATGTCAAGACCCACAGAACTGAAGAATTGCAGATGGCACCAAATAAGGATCATAATGCTGTAGCGGTTCAGAGGAGGAGCAATTGCTAGAGGCCAAGAGACCGTCAAAGAGGTGAAAAGTCCGCTAGGACCGTGGTCAGCAAACCGCGGCTCACGAGCCACATGCGGCTCTTTGGCCCCTTGAGTGTGGCTCTTCCACAAAATATCACGTGTGGGCGCACACGTACAGTGCGATTGAAACTTCGTGGCCCATGCACAGAAGTCGGTATTTTGCGGAAGAGTCGGTATTTTGTGGAAGAGCCACACTCAAGGGGCCAAAGAGCCGCATGTGGCTCGCGAGCCGCGGTTTGCCGAGCCGCAGTTTGCCAACCACTGCGCTAGGATCTGAAGGCCATATAACATGGCTACTTGAAGAGAGTATCCTCTGCTAATTAACGTTGTGGTACTTTTCTTATGCTGCTGGTTCTGGCCTCGACTTGACACACACAGCCATGAACTGACATCTCCAGGACAGGAGGCCCATCTAATTACTGCTTCAACATCCACCACAGGCTCCAAAAGCATGTGGCTACTGGCAAAATTTTGCTACACAGAGCAAGATAACATGGGGCAGCGCGAAGATACCAAGAAGGACTGTGGAAGAAACCCTTATGAGAGCTGGAGGAGAGAGGTGAGCCTACAGGAGAAGCAAGCAGGCTCCAGGAGCAGAGTGCACGCAGACCAAAGGCTGCAGAATTAATAAGGGGAATGACTGGGGATTAAATCCAGTTTCCATTTGCTCTCCAAGGACTCAAAGGCAAATCACCTAACCCTAAGTGCAAAATTAGTTTTTAAAATGTCATAGATTAAAAACAAAGTGGGCTTTTATTTGACTCTTTTTACCTTTTTCCATTGCTTTCTTATACACCTAAAGTATCTGATTTGTATAATAATAATATATAATCCTAATAATCACTATATATATCACAGGGTTATATATAACACACTGTCTCTCCCTTTAACCAAATTCTAGCCTAAGACATCGATATATCATGTCTCTTATACTACAAACATTTGCATTGTTTAATTTGTTTAATTAGCTCACAAAAGTGTTTCACAGAAGAGAAAGAGCAATCAAAACGATGTTTCAATAGATAATTTATGTTTAAACAAGCAAAATGAGAAGATCAAGTGGATCTATTTCAGAAGTTCTCAACCTGTGGGTCGCGACCCCTTTGGGGATTGAACGACCCTTTCACAGGGGTCGCCTAACACCATCCTGCATATCAGATATTTACATTTCGATTCATAACAGTAGCAACACTACAGTTATGAAGTAGCAACGAAAATAATTTTATGGTTGGGTCACAACATGAGGAACTGTATTTAAAGGGCCAGAAGGTTGAGAACCACTGATCTATTTGCAGTTAGCTGATAACTAGTGGGAGATTTACCAGTCATCATTAAGCAGATCCTGCTGCCACTCATCCTAGATCTAGATATGGGGTAGCCCAAGCTTACACAACTCCAAAATGCAAACCAAGGTCTGAATTTCAAGAACCTGTCCTTAGGACATTCAACTTCAGCCTCATGCTTAAAATCTCTGTACATTACCTCTGACACAGGATCAGAAAACATATGATCATCCACAAATTCTCCAAGTTTGGTGAAAATCTGTCCAGTGGTTTCTGGACAGAGTGTGTGTTTCTGCAATGGAGTAACAAATGAAAACTTAATTTTAGCTAATAAATAACATAACTACTTGCACTAATTCAACAGATGTGAGCAAAGAGATAAGATCTCTCTGTCTTTGTGGGGGATTTCCAGCTAGAAGGGACAAAGAAAGTTAAAAGATAACCAGATAATAAATATATAGTTATAGGCTATAATAAGTGCTAATAAGAAAAAGTATAGGGTATTTTGTGGAATTACTAAAGGGGCATCATTTAGATTGGAAGGTTCAAGGAGAGTAGGAAAAGCCTTTTTGAAGAATCACATTTAAAATGGAAAATATTTATGAAATAACTAGAGGCCCAGTGCACGAAATTCATGCACTGGTAGAGTCCCTAGCGGCTGCCGGCTGCCTGCCAGGGCCTCCCTCTCTTCCCAGCTGGCCCTGCCCCCTGGTCGAACTCCCGGACAACTCCGGTCGAGGGGACAATTTGTATACTACACTTTTATTATGTAGGAGGATAGTGTGCTTTTGCCCAGCAGGTGTGATTCAGTGGTTAAGCATGGGCCTATGAACCAGGAAGTCATGGTTGGATTCCCAGTGGGGCACATGCCTGGGTTGTGGGCTCGAGCCCCCTGAGTCATGCAGGAGGCAGCTGATCAATGATTCTCATCATTGATGTTTCTATCTCTCTCTCTTCCTCCTTCTCCCTTCTTCTCTGAAATCAATAAAAATATATTTTCTTAAAAAAGGAAATAGTGTGCTTTTTAAAAAGCAGAATGTATAGCTACAGATATGCTTTCAGTTATATATTTTATGCTTTAATCTGTATGCTTTATAGACTATAGTTAATATAAAGGACATGCACATAGACAGATCTGGAAGAGAAAAATAAAAACAAAACAGTTGTTAAGGTGGTAAAATTATGAACAGTGTTGGTCACACTTCAAATTTTTTCTTTAACATTGTTATAGTATTTTTTATCATAATTAAGATAAGCATAGACATAGAATCTGATGTCTTGGGCTAAAGTTTGATTAAGAGAGTGTGTATCATACATAACTCCGTGAGATGTATATTGATTATCAGGAAGATCTAAAGTAAATCAGGTGTACAAGGAAGCCAACTGCCTGTTATGTTATTTTTACTCCAATTAAGACAAACACAGACATAGAATCTGAACCCCTTAACTTTCAGTTTACTCGTAAGCTTGACTAAAGAACTGTGGCTTAGTAATAAGGCTGATCTTCATTAAAATAACAGCACGGCAAAAGGAGCATGAGCTTTAGAGACTGAGAGCCCTGGGCTCCAATACAGCCCAGGCACTAATTAGCTGTGTGATATTGGACAAGTTACTTACCCAACTTGGGAGGCTGTTTTATCATCTCTGAGACGCAGCTAATAAGACTTGCCTCATAAAGTTGTTGTGAGGATAAAATGAAAGAACATATGTGAAGGGCCAAATCCAGTTGCCAGCACAGAATATGTGCTTAATAACTTTAAGTAAACATTTGATCATTGCCAGCATATAAATCCGGATGAAAAAATGGGCTTTGACTCAAAAGTCTCCTGAGACAAACAGATGACCAAACTAGAGAAATCAGATGGCTCCTCATCAATCACTGTTAAATGATTTCTTCACAATAAGCAAATCAACTGGTGGCCACAGTCATTTTCTCTGAGGCCACCTACACTGTACCAAGAGTAAAACCAAAAAAATCAGTCCAAGAACAATTCTGCTAAAGGAGGAGTGAGCCACGCAATTTTGGCAATTTATTGAAAAGAATTAAGAATCCCTTTATTAAAAATAAAGCCTCCTGAAACAGTTTCCAGAAATTAAGATAAAATCCATATAAAAATATGACAGATCCAAAACAAAATAGCCCTACAAACAAAAATTATACAGCTGAAATTTGCAAAGAGGTCACATCACTAAGGCATGCTTTTAGTTTCCAGAGTATTTATAAAAAAATAAACTAAGAAAACAACTTCATTAGTCTATCTTACAGCTTCAAACACAGACTCTGCTTTAAAATGTGAATGCGTCTAACATCCAATATTATGATAGGATATTTTCTTCAACTTAAAACATTAGGTAAAAAAAAATTTTTCAAGCATTCGTCTATACTCAATAAAGCACTCCTTTAAATCATTTAGTTGAGTGAGCAAAAAGTAAAAACGTTTTTGTTAACTCAGTTCCATCAGAACAGAAAACAGTATCAAAAGAGGAAGGAGGCTGTCACTACTGCTTTGTTGAATACCTGGATTAGACTGACCACCCCTTAAGACAGTCTTTGTGTACTTCAAAACCCAAACCAAGCCACTTGGAGCAGCTGCTCACTGACCAACTGGTCTGCAGAATTCACCAAACGACAAAAGGTTACCTTAATTCAATAAGATAATCAGCACACATTTACCCACCACCCAGAGTCTAACCATCTGCAAGGCGGCAGAGCCAAATGCCTATAAAACTGGCAGCATACAGACATGTCCTCGTGTCCCTCATGTCAATGAAATGTCCCTCATGTCAATGAAATTTCTCTCTTAGCAACAGCTAAAAAGAAGCTGAACTTTCAAAAAATTTCAAGGTATCCTGATCCAACAACTTGTTAGTAGGTTATTTTTAGTGCCACTGAGATTTCCAGGCCAGATGGGTTATATGATTTATTCAATTGAGTCTTGTTCTGGGATAACAAAACGTGAGACAGACATGATCTGGATCCTTTCATTGTTCAAGAGGCAAAGTGACCTAGTGGCTTCCAAATAACAGCAGGAACAATGTAGCAGAAAAGAAAAGAGAAAGGGGGGAAAAAACAACAGCAAAAACCCAACTATAAGAGCTACTTCAGAGCAAGAAAGGAGTAACAACTTAAACCGCAAAATCTGGCATCTGCCTTAGGCCAGGATATCATTCCGCTAAACATGCATCTGCACTGATCAAACTACCAAATAATAATAATGAAGATCATGATAATTCAACAAAGAAGGTTAAAAAAAAAACATAATGGGCACTATTAAAAAATGCACTATAGAATTTTATTTTCTTTCTAACACATTACACTTAAATCAACAGATGCAGCTATTTCCCAAAGTGTGGGATTCAAGAAGCTCTGATGTGAGACGTGAGATATTTGAGGTGATCAGAATAAGAGAGTAAGAAAGCTGTTCTCTTTTCAATTTCCTCTCAGACCCTCCCATTAAGTCAAGGAGAGAGTCTCAGTTGGAACTGACATGTCCTTAACACCCCTCTAATGTTTGTTAATCTTCCTTTGAGAGAGCAGGCCTCGGGCTCAAAACTTGGCAGATAACAGTGTCCAGCCACATTTTAATACAGCTTTTTAAAAATAACCTTTACAGATACCTTCTATTTATGACAAGGAATACTTGTTTCCCACTTATGGCACTGATATAGTTTCCTTTCGGTAGATCTATTAAAGAAAGTGAGGCAATTTAATTTTTAATGAGTTGTCTAATTACATTTACAAAATGTACAGTCGTCTAATTAATTTACATTTTGAAAAAATTTCAAGCCTACAGAAAAGCTGAAGTAGTACAATGAATGCATATAAACTCTTCACCTAGCTTTACCAATTGTTCACACTTCTGCCTCCTATCTTTACACCTGTATCAATCTATCTATTCATACACACACTTTGGTCATGCTTGTCGTTGAACCATTGGAAAGCAAGCTGCAGCAGCATGACACTTCACCATTCAATACTTCCAAAGGCATTTCCTAACTCACAAGGACATACTCATAGGTAACCAAAATGCCATCATCATATGAAAAACATTAACATTAATTCTTTAATTTCCCCTAAGATCTGGTCCAAATTCAAATGTACCTAATTATCCCCCAATTTCTGGTACAGAATCCAACCAAGGTTCATGCATGACATTTGGTTGTTATGCCTCTTTAGTCGAATATTCTGAAAGAAAATAATACAGAGATTATATGAAACTGACAAAACTAGTGAGGGAGGCACACTTTTGTTTGAAAAACACCAAACTAACCAAAGGTTTGAAGGAAGTAAGGGGAAATAATCTAAATAATTAACAAAGAAAAGAAAAAAAGTGTCTGCTATTAAACTCATATTTATAGCACACAAAGTATGAAGGAAAACATTTAAGACCTATTTTTTCATAGTGCCTTGAAAGAGGATGGAGTAAGTCAAAGATCACTGTCAGGCCATATAGATACATGCCAAAGCATGCATCACTGTTTAAAATAACTAGCCCATCTCTTTGTGTTAAAGTGCTTAAATGCATTTTCTCATTAAATCCTAATTAATAGCCCCATGAAGAATATTTTATTATTCCTATTTTACAGATGAGATGATTGAGGCTCAAGTATTTTAAATGAGCCTTTGTTTTCTTTCCATTAGAACTTTTTCAAGAATGTACTCATACATTTCTTTTATGTCTAAAAAAATTAATTTCAAAAGAACAAAAAGTACCAAAAGTATAAATCTGTTCTTTGTTAAAATATGTTCAGCCCTGGCCGGTTTGGCTCAGTGGACAGAGCATCAGCCTGCGGGCCAAAGGGTCCTGGATTCAATTCCGGTAAAGGGCATGTACCTTGGTTGCAGGCTCCTCTCCAGCCCGGGCCCTGGTCAGGGCTCCTGCAGGAGGCAACCAATCGATGTGTTTCTCTCACATTGATGTTTCTGTCTTTCCCTCTCTCTTCCATTCTCTCTAAAAATCAATGGGAAAATATCCTTGGGTGAGGATTAACAAAAACAAATAAATAAAGGTGATTAAATGTTTTTTAAAAAAGTTTACAAATATCTGTATGATATTTATTTACAACTAGAGGCCCGGTGCACGAAATTCCCTCAGCCTGTACTGTGCTCTATCGCAGTTTGGGAGCCCTTGGGGAAAGTCTGACTGCCACGGAGGCGAGAGAGGCTCCCACCACCACCGCTGCAATCGCCAGCCGTGAGCCCAACTCAGGGCTTCTGGCTGAGCGGCACTCCCCTGCGGGAGCACACTGACCACCAGGGGGCAGCTCCTGCATTGAGCGTCTGCCCCCTGGTTGTCAGTGCATGTCATAGCAACGGGTCATTCCGCGTTCGGTCTATTTGCATATTAGCCTTTTATTATTTTATTATATTATATAGGATTGCTTTAAAGGGGCTTGGGAGAATACATACAAATCTCTAATGTAACTGTCTTTGGAAAGCTGTTTTAGGGGACGAACATGCAGAGCTATTGAGGAACAACTTATGCTTTTCACTTTATATGTTTAAATTTTTGACATTAGGTATGTATGACATAACTTCTTAAAAAAATCAAAAAATGCAAATTTAAAATTTTAAATGCCCATATTCTTTCAATCGTTCTATGCTGCTACCAGTATATTTCAGGTACTATCATTCATTCAACATATTTTGTTTTAATTTAATGGTAAAAAATATTTAATTTAAATTGTTTTAATAAAAATTCATTTTATTATAATTTGTCACAATAAAAATTTGGGTATACTATGCACTATAATGTACTACATCATGCTCCTAAAACCCAATAATGTGTCTTACCTTGTTTGCACAAAGTTGTATTCTATTTCCCTCCTTCCCCTCTCTCCTTTCTCTTTTCCCTTCTCTCTCTTTCTCTTTCTCTCTCTCTCTTTCTCTCTCTCTCTCTCTCTCACACACACACACACACACACACACTGATTCCCAATGTGATGAGCATAACAAAAAGATGGGCAACAAGAAATAAGCTTATTTCTAATTCTTATTACTTACTAATAAGAATACTTCTTTACTGAATAGACATGCTTCTAAAATGTTGTAGGTGAATTTATTAAGACTAAAGTTTTTAAATATGCTAGGGAAATTTGTTATTCAAAGGAATGTCATTCATTAAATAAATAATACACCATGAACATGTGGGATTCAAATTCAGAAAGTAAATATGGTTAAATATTAAGAAATCAGTTACTATAATCAATCATATTAAAGGGCAAAGGAGAAAAATAATACTTCCATAAATGATGAAAAGACATTTGATAAAATTAAAATTCCAAACCTGATGAAACTTCTTTATATGATAAATACACAAGCCAGCATCATGTTTAATGGGGAGATATTACGGAACTCCCCCAAAATATATCCACTACCACCAGTATTCTTTAACATCATTAAGGAGGTATTAGAACTGATAAAACTCAGACAAGAGAAAGATTTAAGGTATATAAATAAGGAAGGAAAAAGTAAAATTTAAGTGATCATTATTTGCAGATCACAGCATTATATACCTGGAAAACCCAAGATAATAAACTAAAATGTATTATATTTAAAAAAAGAGAATTCATTAAGGTGGCTAGGTACAAAATTAATATATAAAAATCAGTAACTTTCCTGTATTAAAAAAAGAGCCAATTAAAAGTGTAATGGAAGATTCCATTTACAAGAGCAATCCAAAAAAAACATACCTAGGAATTAACTTAACAGCGAGTTAAAATCCTTCAGTACACATTACCCACACTCTATACACACCTGTACTCACATACAAAAGACTTTAATGGATGATAATAGTTATATTACAGAAATATTTATAGATAAAATGAGATAATGTCTGGGATTTGCTTCAAAATAATTCAGTAGTGGCAAGGGCTGGGGGAGTGGGTAGGGATATAACTGAAAGGAGACTGACTGGTCACAAGGTAATTATTGCCATAGCTGGTAAAGGTGAGCATTGCTCTTGATTTTTACATATGTTTAAAATGTTCCACAATAAAGAAATGTAAGTAAAAGAATAGATTAAAAAGTGGAAAGATATACCTGTTCTCCAATATATGACTCACTATTTTAAGAATACCATTCTATACACTGAAAACTCCAATCAAATCATAAGATCATTTGATTACTAATCATCTGACTCTAACATCTATCTGGAAAAACAAGCAAGCACAATTAGCCAAAAAGATTCTGAAAAAGAAAACAAGGGAGCATTAGTCTACTTAAAAAAGGGAGGGGAAGGAAACAAAGGAACATGGAGAAGTTAGAACCCTAGTACATTGCTGATAGGAATATAAATGGTTCAGCCACCGTTGAAAGCAGTTAGGGAGTTTCATAGCCCAGCCATGACTCAGTGGTTGAGTGTCGACCTATGAACGAGGAGGTCATGGTAGATTCCCAATCAGGGCATATGCCTGGGTTGCGGGCTCAATCCCCAGTGTGGGGCGTGCAGGAGGCAGCCGATCAATGATTCTCATCATTGATGTTTCTCAATGATTCTCTCTCTCCTTCTCCCTTCCTCTCTGAAATCAATAAAAAAATATTTTTTTTAAAAAAAAGAAAGAAAATAGAAATTTTGAATGGCATTATAAACCAACTGACCTAACAAACATCTATAGATATCTCCACCCAACAACAGAATAAACATGAAACACTTTTCAGGATAGACCATATGTTAGGCCATAAAGCAAGCCTCAATAAATGTAAAAAGAATGAAATCATACAAACTTTGTTCTCAGACCACAATGGAGGGAAATTAGAAATCAGTAACAGAAGTAAATTTAGGACATTCATAGCCCAGTGTAAATCTTTGGGCAATACTGATGACAGCGAGGTGGCTGGAGAGGTCAGATAACAGAGTAGGAGCCAAAGTCTGATGGGCAGCAGCTTAAGGCATGCCCAAAAGGTAACCCACTCTCTTCCAACTGTGTCAGATTTAATACAGCAAGGCTCACTCACAAATGCACTTTTATGTCATTAAAGCAATAGCTAATCAGCTCAAATAAACCCTTTTCTGAACCCTCAGGTTCACAAAATGATAAGAACTTAGTGAAACACAGGCTGACCTATAGAGCTGGGTAAGACTGTCTAGAGACCCACAGAATTTAGGGGCAAATGATTTCAAGTGATCTAGGCATTCCATAAATCCTTGGGAATAGGAATGCTGTACCATTTAGGTCACTTGCCTCTTGCCTTCCTCCCTTCTGCTCTCTCTAAAAATCAATGGAAAAAATATCCTCAGGTGAGGCTTAACAATAAATAAATAAATAAATAAATAAATAAATAAAGCTCTACATTAGCCTCCGTCTTAAATCCCATAAAACAGAGCTCTAAGATCATTATCTCAAAAGAATCAGAATGCTTCTTACCTGCTTATAATCTGTATTTTGTCCATGAACCATACAGTTAGTTTTCAATGCTTTCTTTAGTCTATGTGTGAACTTTATTTTTATTAATAAAGCTGAATGATTTTTAATGTAAAAAAAAAAGGGCTAGGAAGCAAGTAGATGACCAAGGCTCTCATACTCTGCCCAAGAGTATAAATTGGTACTTCCTTTTGGACCACTTTTTGACAATATGTTCCTAGAAAAAGAACTCATATTTATGCCCCAGTATAACTCCTCTAATAATCTACTCTAGAAGAAATAATTACCCATGCATACACAAATTTTTAGTAGCAGTATTATTTGTAATAGCTTAATAAAAAAAGTAGAAATATCCTAAATGTTAAACAAAAACATGAGAAATAACTACCAGCCAGTTAATGTCACACTTCAAAGAATAATCAAGAATATGGAAAAAGGCTTACAACAGATTTTAAATGTAGAAAGCAAAATACAAATGTAGAAAGCAAAATTATATAGCTAAGATATTCCTCTTATTTAAATATAACTAATACAGGTATATACATGTAGGGGGAAAGCCTAGGAGAAAATACAAACTTCTAACAGTATTTATCTTTAGAGTGAAATTTGCAGTCATAGTGTGTCATTCCTGAACCTTTCTATATTTGTGAAAGTCTGTACAATGAGCATGTGTTACTCTGAAAACAGATTCTTTTACTGACCATTTAAATAATGGAGGAGGAAAAAAGCACAGAAATGTAGATTTTAGCCATTCATGGACTCTGACTAGAGCAAGTCTCCAATTGGAGAGGTCTTCATTAGAAGGTGATAAGGACATCAATTGACACTTTTCCCTCAAGAGCAGGGTGGCCAAGGAGGGGTGCCAGGGGCTACTGCCCCTCCCAGCACCCTGGACTCTGCTCAGCTGCCCTTCCTATCAGGGCCCAGGAAAAGCTCACTACCCTCTATCCCAGGGCCATGTGGTTGTAGCAAACCATCACTATGTGGTCTGTGCTATTGTTATCTCCATGTGTCTGTCAGCTGAGCAAACCGAGGCATAGACTATACTTGCCCAGTGGAAAAGTCAGGATTTCAACCTAAGAATTCTGGCTCCAGACCTATTTCCTCATAAGACTCCTTCACAATGACCTCTAAGATCTCTTTTAGTAAGAATTAGGCCCTGCCCAATTAACACATCTAGACTGTTTCCTGGACCACATAAGCAGACCCTGTTTGCTCAGCTATAAAAGAAGAAAGTTAGCCCCAGGCAGTGATTCCCAAACTTTTGCTGCACAGTGGCATTACCAGAGATCTTCAAAAACTTCTAATACTTGGCTCCCATCCCCAACATTCTGATTTAATAGGTGTGAGGGGTGATCTGGGAATCGGAACTTTCAAAAGCTCTTCAGGTGATTCAAATGTGCAGCAAAGTCTGGGAACCACTGGCCTGAGTAGTCAAATGACCTGTTGAAGGAGGGGAGAGGCGAGAGGCTCCAGAAAAATACTCATATATGAGCCCAGAATTTTGCATACAATTTAAGGGGTTCACAAACCCCTGAAAGGAGTCCTTGGACCTCAATTAAAAATCCCTGAATGTAGTGATCTCAACAATTGCCTGCAACTCTAAAATGTTATTCAACAATTAAAAAATTATTACACAACAGTTTTACTAAATTAATTCATGACTGGCCAGCATGGCTCAGTGGCTGAGCATCAACCTATGAACCAGGAGATCACCGTTCGATTCCTGGTCAAGGCATATGCCGGGGTTGCAGGCTCAATCCCCAGTGAGGGGCGTGCAGGAGGCAGCCGAACAATGATACTCTCATCATTGACGTTTCTATCTCTCTCTCCCTCTCCCTTCCTCTCTGAAATCAATAAAAATATACTTTTAAAAAATAAAATAAATGAATTCATTAGAGACAAGGAATGAATTTGATTGACTTTTGGTTTTCTATTCTGAAACACAAACTCCAAGTTCAGTTCTTCACTGGTTTTCTTCGGGATGTGTATGTGGAGGAAAGGGATTAGCAGTATATAACCTTACATCAGCACTATTCAAACTATGTTACCAAATGCAAAAATTTCCA
This sequence comes from Myotis yumanensis, assembly GCF_028538775.1. Lineage (NCBI taxonomy): Eukaryota > Metazoa > Chordata > Mammalia > Chiroptera > Vespertilionidae > Myotis > Myotis yumanensis. The sequence goes on along the minus strand of NW_027223764.1, from coordinate 45,314,606 downwards.
GACAAGTGAATGGCTGTTGTGAGAAAGGGAGAGGAGAGGAAGGCCCATCATCAAATCATCTTGAGAAACTTGAGGGTTAAGCAATAAATTTCAGAACTTTTCAGGGACTTTAAATCTCAGAACATTATCAGCACCATTAACATCTTAAAGAATACTGTACTTCCTTCTACCTCAGAACATAGGTTAGGAAAAGCCACCTGAAATGAATTTTAACAAGTTTTTTCAGTGCCTCCTATTATAAACACTTTTTAGTCACTTAGAGGTCCGGGTTTATAAGAACCTGTGTGTAACAAAAGTTTTTCTTCATGTGGAAAGTAAGAGGCCGCATAATATAATGGTTAAGTGTACAGACTATGGAACCAAGATGCCTAGGTTTGAATTCTGGCTCTCCCACACAATAACTATGTCACTTTGGACAAGTCCTTTTACCTCATGTGCCTCAGATCCCTCCTTTGCAAACTAACAGTGAAAAGAAGTACTTCCTCACAGGCACCTTATCATATTCAGAGCACTTTAAGTAGTGCCTGACTGTAAGCAATATGTAAATGCTGGCTGTTCTTATTCATTGCTAAAGAAAAGAACATTGCAATCACTCTGAAAAAGATCACTGCTCACTGGAGGAGGAATCACATAGCCATGTGTCTTGGCATTTTTCAGCTGGTAATTTTAATTACCACTTGAATATGGTTTATATTCTGTAACTTCTAGAGTGCTCAGTACAGTGCTTTATATGTTACAAGAACTCAATAGATACGTGCTGGTTTCATCCAAGTAAATGAGACACCGAGGTGGGGGTGAAGTGGCTGAACTCCAACCCGTGTGCCAGGAGTGAAACACAGCTCCTGGGCTGTGTACTCCTGGCCCAGGTACCTTACCTGGCCTGTCTCTCCACCTGTAAAATCCCACTGACAACAGTACTATCCTTCAGGGTTCATGGAACAGTATTTAGTACATATTAAATACTTAGAACATTACCTGGTATATAGGAAGCACTAAGTTAAGAGGATACTAATCTCTCTTGCATGTTTTATGTAGAGCTGTTTATTATGCATATTTACAAGGCACAAGTACATATTTTAACCATGTTCTTTTGCTGTTGTTGTATATCATATCACCTGATATGACAAAAGAGGAAATGAGGCGCTTAAATGGTCAAAACACAAATCATGGATTTCAGGAGAGTCAAAGCACTTCTCATAAGATACATGGTGATATTCTATGATGTCAGATTTTAAAACGACCTAAAAAGTAATGGTCTCAATGATAACAATTTATTGCATTTTGCTCTGAAATCTTTAGAAGCTAGAAAAATACATACAATTTGCACCTGATCAATGTTCTGCAAATTGCCTGCAGGCTTGTGTTCATACCCAAACAAGATTTATTGCTAACCAACATGTCACGTTAAATTGAAATCAAGATGTTACACAATTTTCCAATAAAGAGGTGATTTTATAAGTTGGTATAAATGCTTTGTGAGGATGTAATTGTTGGCATCTTGTTATATTTCAGTAGCTGGTGGAAAATGAGATAAGGTGGAAGGTTTACAGAGGGTCAGAGCTCATCAGATGAGAAGATCATCTTTTTTATCAGCTCTAGAAAGTACATTTATAGGCTGATAACTAAACAGTTATTCTTTAACAATTGCAACAGTCAGTATTTCCAAAGCATTCCAACTAACTGCAGCTACTGCAAAAGATTCTACTAAAATACTGTAAAATGAAAGGAAATGGAGGATTCCTAAGGTTAACTGCCTTTGTGAATCTTGATTACTATTTTCTGAGTGTTTACTAAGACCTGAAAGAATATACATCCACCTGCATGTTTTTGCCCAACTTTATTAAGATACTAGAGGCCTGGTGCACAGATTCGTGCATTTTGAAAGGAAATTAATTAGAAGAAATATTTTAGAAGCCGGGGAGGGACAGTGGGAGGTGGGTCAGCCAGGGAGGGACTGCAGGAGGGCTCTAGGGCGTGTTCGGCCGTCTCGCCCAGTCCTGATCGGCTGGACCCCAGCAGCAAGCTAACCTACCAGTCAGAGTGTCTGCCCCTGGGTGGTCAGTGCGTGTCATAGTGACTGGTCGAACAGTTGATCTAACAGTCAGACACTTAGCATATTAAGCTTTTATTATATAGGATAATTGACATATGACATTGTAAGCATGATATTGTTCTTTTTTAAGTAAGTTTTTTCTTTTCAGCCTATCTAGAGTTCTCTAATGAAGATTCACATTTAAATAATAGACATAAAATTCTCTAAATGTTGCCCTAGCCAGTTTTGCTCAGTGGATAGAGTATCAGCCCTCGGACTAAAGGCACTTCTCATAAGTGTGATTCCAATCAAGGGCATGTACCTCAATTGCAGGCTCGATCCCTGCCACTAGACAGGGCACATGAGGGAGGCAACCAATTGATGTGGCTCTCTAACTCTTCTCTAAAAAAATTAATGGAAAAATCCTCAGGTGAGGTTAACAAAACAAAACAAAATTCTCCAAATGTTCCTTAATCTTTAAAATGTCACCAAAGAACCTATCTTGGTGACTATATATATATATATATCTATATATATATATATATATAGATAGATATATATATCTACACTAATAAAAGAGAAACATGGTAATTGGCGTACGACCGCTACCCTTCCCATTGGCTAATCAGCGTATCCTTATGCAAATTAACTGTCAGCCAAGATGGCGGCCGGCAGCCATGCACTGAAGCGAGCAGGGAGGCTTGCTTCCTCCAGGGACTGCAGACTCCAAGGTTCCCCGCCTCACTTGCCGGCCTCTCAACTGCAACTCTAAGCAACTATTACTATGTTGCAAATAAGAAGCTAAACAAAACCGGCTTTCAGTCAGCCCCGGAACGCAACATTGTATCCATGTTTTCAGCAGCGAGGCCTCAGAGCTAAAGCTGGCCCAGAATAAAAAAAAGAAAAAGAAAACAAGGAGCTGTTGGGAGCTTTTAGTCAACTGCCAGCGGGAAAACAGCCCTTAGCCCCTCAGCCAGCCTGGCCAGGTACCCCAGTGGGGACCCCCACCCTGATCCAGGACACCCTTCAGGGCAAACCAGCCGGCCCCCACCCGTGCACCAGGCCTCTATTCTATATAGTAAAAGGGTAATATGCCTCCCAGCACCGGGATCAGCGGAGCAGCGAGGCTCCCGGCACTGGGATCAGCGGAGCAGCGAGGCTCCCGGCACCGGGATCAGCGGAGCAGTGAGGCTCCCGGCACTGGGATCAGCGTGACAGGGGGCAGTGCCCAAACCCCCTGATCAGCCCTGCTCTGTGCCTGATAGGGGGGAGCTCCCCAATCCCCCGATTGCCCTGCGGCTCTGTGTGTGACAGGGTGCAGCGCACCAACCCCCTAATCGGCCCTGCTCTGTGTGTGACAGGGTGCGGCGCCCCAACTCCCCCCCCCCCATGGGCCCTGCTCTGTGTGTGACAGGGTAGAGCCATAATTTCCCCATTGGCCCTGCCCTGAGTGTGACAGGGTGCAGCGCCCCAACCCCCTGATCCGCCCTGCTCTGTGTGTGACAGGGGGCAGTGCCCCAACTCCCCTATCGGCCCTACTCTGTGAGTGACAGGGGGGAGCTCCTCAACCCCCTGATCGGCCCTGCTCTGTGAGTGACAGGGGGCAGCGCCCCAACCGCCCTGATGGACCCTGCTCTGTTAGTGACAGGGGGCAGCGCCCCAACCCCCTGATCGGTCCTGCTCTGTGAGTGACAGGGAGCAGCGCCCCAACCCCCTGATGGGCCCTGCTCTGTGAGTGACAGGGGGCAGTGCCCCAACCCCCTGATCGGCCCTGCTCTGTGCGTGACAGGGGGGAGCTCCTTAACCCCCTGATCGGCCCTGCTCTGTGAGTGACAGGGGGCAGCGCCCCAACCCCCCTGATGGACCCTGCTCTGTTAGTGACAGGGGGCAGCGCCCCAACCCCCTGATCGGCCCTGCTCTGTGAGTGACAGGGGGCAGTGCCCCAACCCCCTGATGGGCCCTGCTCTGTGAGTGACAGGGGGCAGCGCCCCAACCCCCTGATGGGCCCTGCTCTGTGAGTGACAGGGGGCAGTGCCCCAACCCCCCTGATGGACCCTCCTCTGTGAGTGACAGGGGGTGGCACTGCAACCTCCCCATCGACCCTGCCTTGAGTGTAACAGGGGGCGGTGCCCCAACCCCCCAATCAGTCTACCCTGAGCGTGACTGAGGGTGGCATTGCAACCTCCCAATCCGCCCTGCTCTGTGCATGATGGGGCGGCGCCCCAACTCCCCAATCGGCCCTGCTCTGAGCCTGACCAGGGGCTGCACCTAGGGATTGGGCCTGCCCTCTGCCACCCGGGAGCAGGCCTAAGCCAGCAAGTCATTATCTCCCGAGGGGTCCCAGACTGTGAGAGGGCACAGGCCGGGCTGGGGGACCCCCCCACCCCCAGTGCACAAATTTTTGTGCACCGGGCCTCTAGTATATATATAATTTGACTTATATCTTTTCATGCATCTATGGGCATTTTAAATGAAAGACCCTCCTCTACTCTTTAAGTGCACTCCTCAGAAAACATTTTGGATATCCAATCTCCAATTGTTAAAAACTCTCAAGCAATTACTGCCAAATCCATTTTTCAGTTATTCGACTGGTGAGTAAATAAACACGAAATGGAAGCAGAAGGCAGTCCTGCTTCTGCCCCTATGGAAATGATCCAGGATGCACCATCAGAGCTAGAACTCAGTTCTCTTGACTCCCAGCCTTCAATTAGCATAACTCCCATAAACTGTGATTCATTCCTTTCTAAGCAGACTTAGTGTACACCAAAGCTTCAAAGATTTGCAACCTCCAATGCAAAAAAAAAAAAAAAAAAATGATTTAGGTGAGGATACTGAAACCATTGTGTGGCAGGCAAAATATCACTCCCCTTCCCCCCACACACATACAAATGTCAAGAACCTGTGACTCTGTCACCTTACAGCTGTGATTAAGTTAAGAACTTTGAGATGGGGGATTATCCTGGATGATGTAAGTAGGCCCCATCTAATCACATGAATCATTTAAAAGCTGTCCAGGCCATGGTCAGAGAAAAATGTGACTATGAAAAACTAGACAGATGCAATGTTGCTGTCTTTGAAGATGGAGGAAAGGGGCCATGAACCAAAGAATGCAGGCAGCCTGTAGAAGCTGGAAAAGGTGAGGAAACAGATTCTCTCCTAGATTTAAACCCAATGAGCCCCATGTTGGACTTCAGACCACAGAACTATAAGACAATAAATTTGCATTGTTTTAGCCACTTGTTTATGGCAATCTGTTACAGCAGTAATAGGAAACATACATACCTCAAAGTATCACTGTAGAGCAAGCATGTCAAACTCAAAGGCTAACACGGGCCAAATTAACAAGGTTTACGTTTATGTGGGCCGCAAAAAATAACAAAAGCTTCAATTTTCATAGAAACGTAGGTTTATTTAGAAAAGTACAGTATTAAAAAAAAAAAGAACAAGAGCAATGATAAAATTAATGGTTTCTTCCTGACACTTGGCATCTCTTCTCTGCTACTATCTTTCCTACTTTGGGGGACATCTTGTTCGCAGTGATTACTTTCAAAACTGACCCAAGGTGAATGTCAGTAATTCTGGATCTGACAGGAGACTTATTTTCTTTCATAATTGTAACTAACTGCTCACACTGGTATATTGGCTGGGCCGCAAAAATATTTGTTGTGGGCCGTGAGTTTGACATGCCTTCTGTATAGATTACTTATTAACTACAAAAGGGAAAAAGGTGCCTTTAGTAAGAGATCTGATGAAAAAGCACCACCTTATCCAACTGATGAAAAAGCACCACCAATAACAAGATAACCTGAAAAGATGTATCCTATACGACGACATCATCCGTGCAGTATTCTTGCCAAAATGTTTACCCTGAACCCAATCATGAGGACACAACCAGACAAACACTAATTGTAGAACATCCTACAGAACAATTGGCCTAAATGCTTCAAAAATATGACTGATGAGAAAAGCAAAATAAAGAAGGAAACTGTTTTGTATTAAGGAGATAGACAACCAAATGCAAGAGACAACCAAATGCAATGTGTGACCCTTAACTGGATACTAGATCAAACAAAAGTTTAGTGACATTTTGGGGCCTTTTGGAAAAATATGGACTATTAGTTAACTTTCTAGTTTCACTGTTGAATTTCTTACATGAGATAATAGTATTGTGGTTATATAGGAGAATAATCCTTGATATATAATTATTATAACTTAATATTATTATATCTTAATATCTATGTTTGCTATATATTTTCAAATAGTTCAGCCACAAATTGAGTATGTGCACGCATGTGTGTAAATATATACACATATAAAAACATATACACATATATCCAGGGGAGAGAAGAAATGTGGCAAAATGTTAACAATTGATAAATCTAGGAGAAAGAAATACAGCACTAATTGTATTACCCTTTCAACTTTTGGACATATTATAATCTTTTAAATTACAAAGTTAGGGGGGGAATATCTTCCTGGCTCCTTCCATCGCCTCCCTTTCCCAGTCTCCTCACATCCTGCCAGCAGCCTAATTAGATGAAATAGCTTATGTTCCTCAAATGGCCCACACTCTTCTACTAGCAGATACTGTTTTGGGCTGCTTTACTCACATCTCAAAGCTCAAGAGTTAGGGTTGGGTTTTGATATAAGGTAGAAGCTCCTCCATGGTATTAAAATACCGATTTGGGGAACAAGTGGATCAAATATCAAACAGGAATCATCATTTGATGTCCTTAATACTGAATTTTAACTTGGGCATTCTTTGCTTCTCTTACTATTGTTTTTCTCTTACCCCATATAATGTTTCCTCTGTTTTTTGAACTTCATCATTCCCATTCATGATCTGAGAGGGTCACAAAGCATGGCAGTAAACCGTGGACGAAAAACAGGACCAGCCGCATCAGAAACTATTACAGAAACATTCAAGTGCTGCCTCTGGCTCCCAGCCCACATCACTCTGAGTATCACAGGCAGCCCAGACCAAGGCTCACCTTCTTCCTGTAGGCCTCACTGCTTTCCATATGGTAGTGTACCGACATCAAAGAAGATGGAAGAAATTATCTAAATTCACCAGGCTGGTCCCATAGAACTGTGGAAGAGTCATTGATATCTCAATTACCTCTTCTGCAATACCTTTTCCCTGCATGCTAAGATTCTGCAATGCTAGAAAAAGAGGGGGAGGGGTATACTAAACTAACAGATGGAGGATTAAGAACAAAAGACCTCCCTGACAGGGGAAAGAGCTAAAATGTTTGTATATATATATACCGACAATATACCTACAATAATAGTACAGAGGAACAAAAATTGAACCTGTAAATAAAATTAAGTTGCTCTTCTGAAACACCAGTGTAACTGCAGACAGGAAAAGGCCCAGCATGGTTTCTATGTATGCTTATGCTGTTTCTAATAGAAAGGACACAATCAAGCCAAAACAAACATCTGTTAACCAGTTAAGTTTGTTAATGAAACAAAATTGCAGCTGGTTTTATCAAAGATCAAAAGTGAAGCAAATTAGAGAAAGGATGTATGAACAAAGCTGGTTTCTAAAAAATAATGGCTAAAGAATTCTAAACCCATTTGTCAAATTAACACAAATCCTTCCTGGATTTTACTTAGACCATTGATTAGTATTTATTTTATAGCTTTGTAGAGCCCAGCCTCACAGTTTAAATCTAATTTCACTCACTCCAGAACTTTGTCTATATAGTTCATTTTGCAGATTTTTCAAAATATTACCTTTCATAAAACAAATCCAAAAAGTTATAGTCGACATTAACATCCTGCTAATTAAAAGGTTCACTTAAAAGGAAAACAACAGTATACATTTTGCAACTCCTGGAGACTTCTTTGGGAAAGTAGTCCAGTCCCAAGCAGCAGCATAATAACAGTGATTAGCATTTCACAATGTGCACTGCCATACCTCCTTGTCTTAATGTATAAAGTCCCCATCACGTGAAGACAATGAGATAAGAGCACCCACATACAAATAAAAACATATTCCTCATGGCCCTTCTAACTCAAAATGTCACAAATTACATAGCTGACTCATTTGCTAACTTTAATTTAGTGAGCTAATTGATGTTTACGTACGTAGAAACATTAATAGATTGCAGAGATCAAAGTACCTGAGAAGATGCAGATTCACATTTTAAATACTGGTGTAACGAGAGAAGAACAGTTTCCATCAAATCTACTGTAGTCTAATGTACAGGCCAAGAAAATTAAGTTTATAAACAAAACAAAAAGTCATAAATGTTACAACTTAAGTCTGCTATTGCAATGATAAAACAATCACATTTTCTCATGTATCCCTCGTACATTATTACGTGCAAAGTTAAAATACATAAAAAGAACACACTTTCATTCTAAGAAACATTAAATGTACTATTTATGAAATAAATTTTTAAAGAATAAACATCTTTGCCACCCAAAATCCAATCAGAATAAACTAGCAAATAGCACTTAACTGTTACATAACGTCAAAGCTATATAGTAGAGATGTTCTCAGCACTGAAAGTATAACAAATACAGCTGCAGTAATCAGGCATACAGAATACAAGAGTAAATTCCTGAAAATATCCAAAATGAGTCAGGAAACCATATCCTTCACATCCTTAATGCTTGGAAGAAAATACCATTAGGAAATCAGAAAATACTGATCCATGTCATTCATGTCAGGCTCACATGCTGTAGAAAAGGCAGCTGTAAGTATCAAATACAGCTAAGATCTAAAGAATAAAAAAGAATATTTAACACTCATTTTAAGAGTAAAAAATTCTCTGATATTGTTTCCCCCTTAACCTGAAGCCTATTTCATTAGAACTCTAGACAAGTCCCATCTTGATAAAAGCTCTAAAGTGGAACAAGCTGTCATGCCCCGGAGTGCAATAGAAAGACCCATTCACTCTTCATTTTATCTTTCACTTATCCCAACTAACTAGTTTGAGACAATCCAAGTGCTCTCTCAACAATACCTCAACAACTAGTACTAACTGCTCACAAAAGTTGTCCTCAGATCTCTAATTTTGAAGAACTTCAGAAGATTAATTAACAATATGAACTACAGTCTTTTTCCTGCCCTGACCCTGGAACAGCAAGTTTTGATTCATCTATTCTTTCCCATTATAAAAGGTTTCTGTCTGACTTTACTCATTCTATAGCTGACTTTCATCTATACCAATTCCAAAATTCAGGTTATATGGAAGAGCATATTTTGCAATATTTAGAGCTTTATCCAACTTTCAGTTGAATACACTTAGCTAAGCATTTTTTGAGAAATGTGACATCTGCAATACAAAGGAGACAAATTCAAAGGAAAACTAGGAAGGACAACAGAGAGGAGGACATTTGGACTCTACATAATTAGCAGATAAAAAATACACATACTTCTGCCAAAAAAGAGGCAGACTTGTCTGAGACTATGAACGATTCCCCTAGGGCTGAGAGACTTCTGGAAGCCTGCCCCATCTAGAACAATGTGGACAAGTGAATGTTGCTTCACAAAGGACAGGCGATTGGAAAAGTCCCAGAGAGATGAGGAGGGTCCTCTAGGCAAAGATAATGGGCCGGGAGATTAGAGGACAGAATGGAGAAAAGTGAAGAAAAGAAGATCTAAAAATAAAGTTCTTTAACTTATGACATTTATACAACACAAGAAACTGATGTATGATGTACACTAATCTCCTATTTATGTAAATATTTCATACTAGTATCACTGCCAAAAACCCCTAACAAAATCTCTCCCTAAAAGGGGTGGGGGTGGGGGGGGAACAACTAGAATAAACTGAACAAGCCAAGACCATACTTCTGATCATGTGTGCTCCTTTTAAAACTCATTTTCTCATTGACATCATTATTGTTTTGTAATTATATTTGACTATTTTTGTAAGATTCTAATAGTCATTTCATTGCTTAAAAAAAAAAAAAAAAATCAAAGCCCTACCTGATATTAGAAGAGCTCCCTTTTCAACCATGTAGCCCAGAATGAGGGGCCCCAGATATTACATACTATACTAGAAACATACCAAGGTTTGGTCCTTAATAAGTTTAGGAAGTTATTCCCAATAAAGTGAAATACCAAGGACTCTGCTTAAAAGTGAACTAAGCTGATTTTATAAAAATGCTAAAGCCCAAATGTTAAAAGGAATCTTAATGCTACAAAGTCTGTGGTGATAACCGAAGTCTCTCTGAGAATATTTGACTTTCCAAAGTCCTCATAATCTGACCTAATTGAGCTTTACCACTTTTAATGAGAAACACTAATACTATACTTTAGGAGTCCCCTCACCAAGTCAAAGATAAAGCGTTATCTTCAGTGGTTTAATTCATTTCCATACCACCTCACCAAAGAGAGCTTTCTTAAATAAATACAAAGAAGTCATGCTAAGAAGCCAGTGAGGTAATATCCAATTTGAATTCTAGACTATCAGAAGATGTGCAATTACATTTCAGAAAGGAAAGGAGCCCTTCTATTTTAACTTGCATTGTACTCTTCCTAGCAGACATGCATAGGAATGATGATGTTAAATCTAATTAGACACAGATTTACTGTTTTCCCTACTGCTTTCCCATATTGCTAATATTATAAATAGTACGTGCTTTAAAAACTGTAATAGGTTCATTGCAACTACCAAATTTAAAATGCCAGAAATCTATTTGTTGGGGGAAAATGGCTTCTAAGTAGCTGCAGAACTTGGCAGAGATACTTTTACTGTTAATGAAAGGTCACTACTGTGGACCAACAGACAGCCCAGCAGTAAAGAGGTCTGGAGTCAGACTGGCTGTTAGAATCTTGGCTTCACCTCTCATCCGATCTATGAGAGACCTTGGACAAATTACGTAGGCTTTGAGCCTCAGTTTTTCATCTGTCCAGTAAGGATAAAAACCTATAGCCCTCACAGTTATTGTGATAGGAGATAACAAATGCACAGCACCTGGAATAGTATCAGCATTTAACCCTTAAGAATTTTTAGTTACCATTTTTACTATTTTTTAATTTTATTTTTTACAGTTAAATGAAACTGCTCAGCAAAAGTAACTAGAATAACAGCTTGTTTCAAAGACATCAGTTGACTAAACTGTAATTGAGATTACTTTCTCTCTGTACAAACAGTTGCTATTTATATCAGAAATGTCCTCCCACAATGCACTCTACAGACTTCTAGCACAAGAACAGTGATAATCTGTCTTTCAAATATATTTTTAAAAGCCCCATATACAAGAAACTACAGTACAACTAATACAGATCCAAGTTCAGCAGCTGAAGCAAGAAAAACATTAGCATTAGTTTCTTTTAGGTAAGAAACTCAACATATTTTCTACAGTACAAAAACTGTTCACATTGGCTATTTGATATTTTGGATCCCTCTGAGAATCTGATAACAACTATAGACCCCTGCCCTGGCCGGTTTGGCTCAGTGGATAGAGCATCGGCCTGCAAACTGAAGGGTCCCAGGTTCAATTCTGGTCAAGGGCACATGCCCGGGTTGTGGGCTCCATCCCCAGTGGGGGGCTTGCAGGAGGCAGCCGATCGATGATTCTCATCACTGATGTTTCTATCTCTCTCTCTCTCCCTCTCCCTTCCTCTCTGTAATCAATAAGAAAAATATTTTAAAAAATAATACATAATAAATAAAAATATATTTTAAAAATACACAAAAAACAACAACTCTAGACCCTGACCCTAGAAAAACATGTGGATACACATAACTGTTCTATTTCAGGGGATTAGTGGTATACCTTCCCCATACTCATTCATGGACCCAGGTTAAGAATTTCTATTACACTTACTTAGCAAGTTTACATGGTTTTAAACTATTTACCACTAGCAATCTCAAGGGGCAATTGTGATGCAGTTTTTATTATGCTATTGTAATATACAACACAAACAATATAATACATTGTGGCCAAAATGACTTGACCTGATTTTCACTTATTTGTGTGTGTTTTTTAAGAACTAGATTATAATTACTGAATACAACTGATCTCCAAATCTCATCAAGCAAAAATTCTAGGACACATTTTCTCAGCTTTCCTTATTATATGATGGTGCCAACTGGACAATTTAAAGATCAGCATCACAAAAAAAGCCGTAACAATTGCATGCTAAGCAATAAATTGCTCTCAATCCTAGACACTTTCAGACATGAATTTTCCTTTAGACTAAAAATACTTCAGTACAGATGCTGTAAAAAAAAAAAAATACGATAAGGTTAGCAAGAAATGGTGGGCAAGGTGAAAGAGAAGGAAAGGGACTGTGGAAAATTTGAAGTCATTCCTCTATCACAAGTAAAAATATCCCCTGGATCACAAAATTATTGAAACATATTAAATTGCCTAAAGCTGCCTGAATTAGTCCACATACCTGATCATTATAAAACCTTAATATACCTTAGGGTGATGTATATATTTTAAAACCAAAGATATTCAAATCCATCAAGAAATGGCTCTATATTCCCTTGAGGAATCTCCTCAAGGGATAAGCTTTTATAAAAATATTTAATGAGAAACAGAAGTGCTTAGTGTGGCTGTGTCAGACACAGGAATTAGGATTTGAGTCACTTGCTGTAATTTTTTAAACAAGTGTTATTTAAAAGAAAATTCCCTAGGTTTACTTCTTTCTTTATGTCCACATTCTCTCACAAAGAACTGAGAGTTGGTTACACAAACACAAATACCAGCAAAGTGTAAAATAAATGTTGAGGAAAACTAATAAAATAAAAATATAGTTAAGATATAAACTCTAGGGTTCATATTGGTCCATGGAAAGGCAAACCACCTGGCCCTGCCCAGTTTCTAGAGCTGGGTCCCTATCAGCTTAAAGCACTGAGAGGAGCAAGGTCAATCATAAAGGTTGGCAGTCCAAAGAGAAAAAATACCCACCAGGAGCACAATGTTTCCTAACAGTTCTATTTCCATCACTTCTAAAAATGTCGTTAACATTTACAGCCACCCTTGCTATCCAATGGTTAAAGTTTTACAAGATGTAAAGTTAACTGATACAAATGCATCCACTCGCCCAAAGGGCAGACAACAAGCCTGAAAACTGGAGGACCTGGATTATTATAGACAATTTTGCTATTGCTCTATTTTGGTTTATTTTGGGGAGTAATTTCAGTAGCTTTGAAACAAAACAAAGAAAAATCCCACTCAATCAAAGAGCAGGAGTATAGCAGTAACTAAGAAGAAATCTGCCATATCTGTATAAATACTCAGAAATAACATAAGGCCCAGAGAAACCAAAGAGTATAAGAAACGTTATGAGACAAAATTTTCACTTTCAATCTCTAAGAAGTAGGCAATAATAAATGACTTCAAATTGAAATAGGCAGGACTTAGGTCACATATTAAAACAATTCTAGGAATGCATAGACTATCAGTATTAAAATAATTGGTCTATAAATTCTTCTTCTCTGAAAATAATAAGAGGAAAATGTCAATTATGCCTCAATTTTTAGTTAAAGCCAAAACTAAAGACAAATAATAATAAAAAGAGAAAAATATGCAGTGGCCTTTCTTAGGTTTTTTAAAAATATGTATGATCCTGCCTTGAAGAAGGAGGATTAAAGTTATCTATCCTGGTCCCTTCAAGAGCTCACCAGTTAGCAGGTTAACAATTAGCGTTTAAAAAACAAATCACAGCCCGGCTGTGGTGGCTCAGTGGATTGAGCGTCGTCCCATGGACCAAGAGGTCCCAGGTTTGACTCCCAGCAGGGCACATGCCCGGGTTGCGGGCTTGACGTGCAGGAGGCAGCAAATCAATGAATCTCTCTCATCATTCATGTTTCTATATCTCTCTCCCTCTCCCTTCCTCTCTGAAATAAATAAAAACATATTTTAAAAAAACCACAAATCACAAAATCACCACATTAAATTCTTAATCAACCAACAAGGAAGCCCTCAATACATTGTAAAACAATACAGAACTTTATATTATAAGACAGTATATACATTTTAAAATATAAAAACCTGCTCTTATAAGGCAAAACATTCAAACTTGACTCAGAACTTTTGTCCTTAAAAAATTTAACTGAAACTATACAAGTTGAACGGGCAATAAGTAGAATGCATTAACATTCTCTCTTCACTTACCTGGTCTTTCTCATGGGGTAGAAGGCTGACAGGTGGAAGCGAGGATGGGAAAGCACTGGGGTATTTGGGAGCCCCTTTGCCATCTGAGCTTCCATAATTGACCCTGTACTGCGGTCCATCTTTCAGTAACCTCCCATTGTTCACTGCGCGTTTGGCCCCCAGCCGCAGCCGCTGCTGAAAGGCTGGGTTATTGGTGGTGCTTGTGAGATCACTTTGATTTCTGAGATACTTCTCTATGTTCTTCAGGGAGGAGCCATTTGGCTCCTCAAGTCCTTCAATTGCTCTCCTTAAAAGTTTGTTCCAATCCACATTGCGAAGATCATTACATGTTCCTCTAGACCCCTTGGTTGACTTAGGAAAAGTGCCTGGTTTAACTGCTGAGAAGCGCCCAGGGTTGTCTGGGTCCTTATAGGAGGCAAGGCCTTTGTTGGTGACTTTGAGAACGGAGCCATCCTGAACACTGAGCTCCAGCTGTTCAGAGACTGTCTTCTTATCCAGCCCATGGGAAGTACTGACTGCATGACAGATTCTCTCTTCAGAGGGCCTTTGCTTTTGCTTTTTTATTTTCTGTATAGCTTCAAGAATCCACTCTGTATAAAGTGGGTTTGCAAGTTTTACCATGGTTGACAAATGACTTCTTCAATACAAGAGTTACCCATAGAGGTTCTCCTTGTATTTAACAGAACTTGCACATTTAAAAGTCATTTACAATTCAACAAACGGGCAGAGTACTCCAAAACATATTAAGCAACATCTTACAAACATCCATCCTTAATTGATTAAAAAGAGGACCAACAGGCAATGTTGATAGATGTCTTATTTAACCAACAGGAAAGACTGCATTCGGGCGAAGAACATCTTTATGTAGGAAGTCAAGACCTTGAAGGATAAAAAGGGGGGAAGGCTCTTAATAAAGAACTTCTAAAAATAAATTAAAAGACTCTTTAGTATTACTTTTTCCAATGCAAAATGATCCCAACAGTAATAACAGGAAAGTATTATCTAACAAAGTCTCAGTGACTATATTTTCCAACCAGAAATTGGGTCTCAGTTTGAGAAATAATTTTTTTTTAGAATTTTTCACTTATTATTTAATGAGGTCACTTATGGGGCATTTAAGAGATCGCATCTAAGTTATATATTTAACGGGTAACCCTTATTGAAAGTAATAAAAATACATGAAAGTGGTTCAAGATATATGTCTATCATAATCATAAAATCAACATCAAAGAGTAAGTCTATGTACAAAAAATCTGATGGAAGTACATTAAACTTACTTTAAGAAATCTTAAACTTAAAAAAAAGCAATAATCCTGATTCTTCTATTTCAGCTAGATATTATATTTCTCAAGCCTCACACATAAGAAAATTTCGCCCAGCTGGTGTGGCTCAGTAGTGGAATGTCAGCCCATAAACCAGGAGGTCACAGTTCGATTCCTGGACAGGGCATATGCCTGGGTTGCAGGTTCGGTCCCCAGTAGGGGATGTGCAGGAGGCAGCCAATCAATGATTCTCTCTCATCATTGATGTTTCTAGCTCTCTATCTCCCTCCCTTCCTCTCTCTAAAGTCAATAAAAATAATAATAATACAGTAGCATAACCCTTTATCTTTTAAATAATGTAGCATTCTAAGTATCTTACTACCCAGTTAACTCATGAAACTGTTCAATAAAAGGAAGGATCATACAAATCTGACTGCAGGGAGACAGTGGTATGTATTGCTCTCTGAGATCCTCCTGGTGTACAAAAATCATCCTGGACCTCTAATCTGATATTAAGTACAACTGCAAGGATCTCCTGGCCTAGGAGTTGGGTCAAATCTGGGCTCTATCTTACTTCTGCATTGATAATATCCACATCTTAACTCTTTTTATAGTTTTAAGTTTAAGACTGTGCTCACATATAACTTGTCATTTAATCTCTAGGATAACTCTGGGTTCAGGGAAAGATGGAGCTGAGGTTCAGGGGAAGATGGGGCTCACTCAAGGTAATAGTCAATAGTAGACGTAAGGCTCAAATGCCACATTCTAACATCTAAGTCCAGCACTACCTTCACCTGAGCCATAACTGCCTGCTCCAGCTAGTTCTGCCTCTGCAATCAGGCCAATGGTATGAGTGCCAGCTACACTAATGTCTAGCAGAGAAACCCTGGGAAAGTGACTTCAGTTGCAGTCACTTTATTTTTAGGGCACTAATAATATATCCCTCACAGAATTATTGAGAGAACTAAGTGAACACATTACTTAAGATTCAATATAAAGTCATCATTCCACCAAATGTGATGTCTACACACTGAAAAATGTCTCATAAAATAAAAATTAAAGTTTTAATGTACCTAAAAAAGATTTAGTGTACCTAAAAAAAGGAAATTAATGTTTTCCTCAAAACTTTATCCAGATATCCTGGAAAACATAACATTTGCTCTCAAAGATTCTGTTGCTGAAAACAGTTGGGCCAGTGACCTATACTTATTTAGTCAGCTTGAAAGAGACACTTGAAAAAGGATTGTCCTCACCCTGGCCAGTTTTGCTAAGTGGTTAGAGCATTGGTCCAAGAACCTAAGGGTTGCGGGTTCGATTCCTGGTCAAGGGCACGTATTCTAAGATGCAGGTTCAATCTCCTGCCCAGTCGGGCCACATGCGAGGCAATCAATGAATGTGTCTCTCTCACATCAATGTTTCTCTCTCCTCCCCTTCCTCCCTCCCTTCCACTTTCTCTACAAATCAGTAGGAAAAAAATATCCTCAGGTGAGGAGTTAAAAAAAAAAAGAACTGTTCACTCCATTTCCCCCCTCAGATTCAGAAACTTGTAGCTGAAGGAACCTTAGAGGTCATCCAAGTCCAACTTCTTCTAGTTATCCAGTAAAAGGTCCCTTGTTTAATATCTTAACACAGGGGACATAAGTCTCAAAATATTTCCAGTAATTGAAATTTGTCACTTTTTTCAAAAAATATATTTTTATTGATTTCAGAGAGGAAGGGAGAGATAGAAACATCAATGATGTGAGAGAATCATTAATCAGCTGCTTCCTGCACGCCCCCTACTGGGGATCAAGCCTGCAACCGGGGCATGTGCCCTTGGCTGGAATGAAACCTGGGACCCTTCAGTCGCAGGTGGACACTCTATCCACTGAGCCAAACCATTTAGGCCGAGAATCTGTCACTTTTTGAGGCAGCTCACGCCACTGAACAGATCTGTAACATATTTCTTACTCAAAGGGGCCAAAATCTGCCTCACCATAATTTCTACCATACTAGTCCTACTGTCCCTGGAACAATCTCAAGAAATTCTTATTAATTTTTTAATAAGACAGGATTTCCAATATTTGAACATTGAAAACCACTACAATCAAACCCCATTCTACCTCCAGCCCCTTTAGACCACTCATATCCCAGTGCCTGAACACCTCCACCTATCACATGGTTTCCAAGCACCTCCTTCTTTACTGCTCTCTGGCAGTCTGGGCATTATCCAATTATAAATGCAATCCAAGGTTACATGAATTTTCATAGCAGCCGTGCCACACACTGGCTATGCTAAACTAAAAATCTCAAATCTTCTTTCAAAAATGCTCTCAAGCTGAATCTCCATGCCCTTTTTTTGTGCAAAATTAAATGCTGAGATTTAAATTTCACTACAGTTCAAGTTAATCTTATTGGTTTGAGGTTATCTTCCAACCTATTAAAGACTGCTTTGCTTGATTCTGTCATCTGTCATCTGCAAATCTAATAAGCATGTCCCTCTGTGTCATTATATAAATCATTGACAA
Source organism: Myotis yumanensis (assembly GCF_028538775.1). Classification (NCBI taxonomy): domain Eukaryota; kingdom Metazoa; phylum Chordata; class Mammalia; order Chiroptera; family Vespertilionidae; genus Myotis; species Myotis yumanensis. Next base: position 45,296,712 of record NW_027223764.1, on the reverse strand, counting down.
AAATGTTAAGACTTGTAACATAGTGTATTTAAGAATGCAATCATAGTGCAACCATTTTCACGATAGAACACAAGAAGCATTCTGTGTTAGGAAGTTTAGAACAGGAAGCTGACCCTTCCAAAGTAAAATGGTTTGGGGCAAAATTTCATTAGAAGACATTTTACTGTGTCCAAGTAATTATTTCATCTTTCATCATTTATTCAAGATGAATCAACTAATTTAATTTGATTCCACAAAATACAAATGCAGAAAGCAGGAAAAGAGACCACAGAAAAGTATCCAATACTGCAAAGTTGCTTTCAGGCATCTTGATTACACAAGCAGATGAGCATACATTTTTAAAACAAAACGTATTTCATAACTAATAAATGCCCTAAATATACCTTCATGACAAGCTGTTACCACAGTCCTTACCCACAATCAAAAGAATCATTCATATCTATTACCAACACATTTCACTAAGACTGACTTTTTATATCTTAAAAATATAAAAAGGGAAAATACCAGAATTGGGACTCCAAATGTTTTAATAGTCCATGACAAAAAAAGAAGATTGTCCAGATCTTCAGGCAAATCTGCCAAAAGAAAAAAAGTAAATGTTAATTTGGGCACAAGGACAGCCCTTAAATTCAGCAACAGCTAAGACTCCGCACTAGTCAATACACACAGCTGCAGTGAGTTTTAAGTAATTGGTACACTACCTTTGGTGATGCATTCACTCTTTCACATCACTAACGAGTATTTAAGAACAGAGGATTCGGGACAGGAAAGAAGTCCTAAAGCAAGTGACTAAAAAGGTAAATTTTGCTCTTCTTTAAAGTCACACCTGTTCTCCAAATGTTAAAAATCAGGTATGTGATAGGGAATAATCTCATCAAGGAAGGGAAAAAAATTCTATTACTCTAACAGCCAGGCAGGTATAACATTTTTTTCCTCTGGGAAAAAAAATATAAAAGAATCAAACATTGTTTAAAAGTCAGTATTAACTTTCCCAGGCAATTTTCACTATTTGTCCCAAAGGTCACCTGGCATCTTGGCACTGATTGGTATCAAGATCAGGCCTATTAACTGCACCTAAGAGGGATGTACAAGTTTCCACGATAGTAAGGATGTGTTTACACAGGTCATATTTTAGGACAGTATTGATCATTTTTACTTCAAAGGCAAAAAATAAATTTAAAACAACACTGTGAATAACTGCATCTTATACAAACAACCAAGCAACCTTAGGTCCCCCTTACCCCTCCCCCAGCCACAGATACACACCCGGCTCCTCAATTTAATCTCAAAATTAGCTCTCATCTGACACCAACCAACAGAGTTAATTAGGCAGAAGCAGATGTAACTCAGCAGCTCTTCGCTACAAGCAGAATCGGTGTTTTTTTTAACACACACATAGCTAGGAGAGGACCAACATCAGAAGTCTCTTATCTGTAGCCAATTCTTGACTAAACACATGTATATTATCCACTTTGTATATTATCCACTGGAAATTTTTTAATTTTAGGCTGGTTTGTTTGATTCCACTGGCCCCACTGTAAATTGGTATACCCTAAGAGAATAGATTGAAAATCAATTTAAGTCTAAGCAGTATCTAACTAGAAAGACAAATCCATAGCAAAGAAAATGCATAATTCATTCAAAAGCCAAATAGAAATGCTTTTTTTCCCCTCCTGATCTGGAATTACCCATACCACTTCTCTTTTTCAGAGCACTTGGATTTGTTTTATATGCACTATCAGTGCAACCCTAAAAATCATTATTCTCTTTTCATTTTTTTCTATAAAAACTTGAAAGTTGGACTAAAAGGCTATCAAAAAAGGACTGAATCATTTCAAATTAATTTTAGAGACTCCTGCTACATCAAATTAAATTATTCTACTTTCTGAGGTTTTGAATCTCTTTATTTTTAACTACAAAATAATATCAGTAAATTATATGGTTGTATCATACAATCATAATAAAACACTTTGCATCACTCATTACAAACTATTCTAAACAGATCTAGAGAAATGCTTAGTTCAATACTGAGTGTTTGGCTTCATTAGTATTATATAAGTATCAGCACTGTTCAGAAATATTCATGTCAGCATAAGAGGAGTCAAAATACCCTGGATCATAAGTATTATGTGAAGCTTTCTCCAAGCTTTTACTAAAGCTGTGTGTTGTTTCAGAAATCAATGTCATAACACTGGAGTCATGAGATTATAGATGAGCCAAAAACAGTGGTAGAAAAAAATAAAGATTAATAATAGAGTTTACTCTTTTGTCATCTAGAGTTTTACTTGCTAAGTTATTTTTAGCTCTCACTTTTATATGCTCCTGGAATTTTTCATGGCCTATTATGTAACTGAACAAGGATCCACAAATCTTAACAGTATCTTCTGAAACGGAACATAACACTGCTTAAGGGAAGGGACATGAACTTCTTTTCTTCTATAACCGTCCAGAACAGACTTTTGGCAGAGCTGCTCAAAATAGTGTCCTCGGTTAACAAATATCTGCTGTCTGACAACATCCAACATCATCCATATGGTGATATTTGTTAACTTTCAAGTCCTAGATGCAACTATGTTCCCTAAAATTACTGCTTGAGGCCCAAAACATGGGAATTGGGAGGTAAGATTATAAATATTAATCAAAGAGAGATCAACCAAAGGACTTATATGCAAGCATGTAGGCCTAACCAATGGACATGGACAACAGGGGGGTGAGGGCATGAGTGGGGGGGAAGGGGGTAACGTGGGGATAAGGACACATGTAATAACGTAATCAATAAAAAATAAAAAAAATACTAATCAAAGAACAACCAACAAATACTTAACCCTTTGAGTGCCAACCAATATCCTAGGAACTATGCTAAAATTGCCAAGGCATTTTTGCTGATTTTACAGCAGTTTAGGGAAAAAATTATGAATCACAAGTAAATGAAGTTACATATTCAAAAACTTAAGGAAACCTTTACTACACTGACATATTTAGCAATATCATCATCACTAATAAAAACAGACTTAGAACTGGACGCCATTTCGAAGCTTTGATAGCGCTCCCTGCACTTTTGGCAAAAGACAGGAGGAGCACGATCGCGCTCCCCAGCTCTCGAGGGGTTAATGGAGGTGGTGTTCTTCTATGGTAGGTGCTATGGGGTAAGAAGCAATTAAGCACTCTTTGGTGGTGCCTCAAAAAGTTAAACATGAAATTACCATATGGCCCCACCATTACACTTCTAGGTATATAACCCAAAGAAATTAAAGTAGGTACTCAAATAGAAAACATCTACAAATTCCTGACAGCACTAGTCACAATAGCCAAAAATCCAAAACAGCTTAATATTTACCAACCAAAGAATGGATCAACAAAATGTATCTATCCTTACACTAGACGATTACTCAGTCATAAAAAGGAATGAATGCATGGAGGAAGCAACCAATCCATGTTTCTCTTTCTCTCTCTTCCCGCCTCCCTCCCCTCCCTTCTCTCTGTGGTCAATTTAAAAAAAAAACGAGGTACTAAGGCAGTGATGGCGAACCTTTTGAGCTCGGTGTGTCAGCATTTTGAAAAACCCTAACTTAACGATGGTGCCGTGTCACATATAGAAATTTTTTGATATTTGCAACCATAGTAAAACAAAGACTTATATTTTTGATATTTATTTTATATCTTTAAATGCCATTTAACAAAGAAAAATCAACCAAAAAAATGAGTTCGTGTGTCACCTCTGACACGCGTGTCATAGTTCGCCATCACTGTACTAATGCATGCTACAATGTACAATGTGGATGAACCTCAAAAACATCTTGTGGCCCTGGTCAGTATAACTTGTTTGGTTAAGTGCTGTCCCATGCATCAAAAGGTTGCCAGTTCCATTCCTGGTCAGGACACATACCCAGGCTGTGGGTTCGATCCTGGTTGGGGCAGGTGCAGGAGGCAACCAGTTGATGTTTCTCAGTCACCCTGATGTCCGCCCCCCTGCTTCCTCTCTCTCTAAAATAAATGCATATTTTTTAAAAAATTAAAAACATGTTGTGAAAGAAGCCAGACACAAAAGGTTACATATCATATCATATTCTATTTACATCACACATTCAGAATAGATAAATCCATAGACGGAACATGGACTGGTGGGGCCTGTGGAAGGGCAGGGTATTTTGGATTGATGAAAATGTTTTAGAACTAGGTAGAGGTGGTGGCCACATAACACTGTGAATATACTAAATGTCACTGAATTGTTCACTTTAAACTGATTAGTTTTATGTTATATGAATTTTGCCTCAATAAATTATGTTTTCTGAAAGAAACAAAGCACTAAACTATAATAATACCAACCATTTTTTGACAAGTACTATGGGCCAGGCACTTTACACAGATTATCTATAAACCTTAAAACAACCCTGTAGGGCAGCAAAAGAAAAGCTGAGACCTAATCTGGTCAAGACCTCAGACCACTAAATCAAGAAGGATTTTAATTCGGATGCTAAAACCAAACGTTTCCCCTCCCTCCACTGGTTTTCAACCTGGGCTCCCTGGATCTCTTGTGAAAAAGTGCCTTGAATATCACCTGCCCCTTGTGGGTTAAACACTAGGGCCACCACCCCCTTGCACCAAAAAAAAGCACCTCCACCTTAACTGCTCCATATATAAGATTCACTTAAAAGAAAGGTTTCCCCTGATTACAGAAAAAAAGAAGTCTGGAAAAAACTGTGACTATACCTTGCGCAATGTGGACAGGTAGAACAACCCTTGGATGGATGGGCCTTAACTGGACCTTGAAGAACTTGGACCATTATTGCCTGGTCTCTTCACCCAAATTCAAATCCTTAGAAGCCATACTGTTCTTTGTCTAACAGGAAGCTTTTTGCTTTCTTACTATTTTGGCATTCATTTTCTATTTTGCATTATGCTTATTTGTGTACTGACCTCTTCTCCCTTACTCGATTATAACATTCTTAAGAACAGGATTCAGTTGGGCCGGAGTGGCTCAGTGGTTGAGCTTCAACCCATGAACCAAGCCCAAGGTTCAATTCCCTGTCAGAGCCCATGCCTGAGTTATAGGCTCAATCCCCAGTAGGGGGCATGCAGGAGGCAGCTGATTAATGATTCTCTCTCTTATCATTGATTTTTCTAGCCCTTCCTCTAAAATCAATAAAAAAACATTAAAAAAATAAAATAAAAACAGGATTCAACCTGGCTGATGTGCTCAATGGTTAAAGCGTTGGTCTGCAACACCACCGGGTCTCAGGTTCGAAACTATCAAAGGTACATACATATCTGGATTGCAGGTTCTTCCCAGCCCTGACAGGGGCACATGCAGGAGGCAACCAATCAATGTGTCTTTCTGACATTGATGTTTCTCTTTCTTCCACCTTTTCCTCCCTTCCACTCACTCTAAAAATCAATGGAAAAAATATCCTCTGGTGAGGATTAACAAAACAATAACAAGATTCATGGATTTCCCAAACCACAACTTGAACATAAGAGGGGTTCAATTTCTATTTGTTAAATGAATGCATCAGTGAATGAATGAAGGTAATCTAGAAAGCACAGAAGCTGAGAATGAGCTGTCAGACAAAGTGACACCGAGTCCATGTGCATGGCTAGAGAGTGTGTGTTAAAGAGGAATAAGAAATAAAGTTGGGCCCTGACCGGTTTGGCTCAGTGGATAGAGCGTCAGCCTGCGGACTGAAGGGTCCCCGGTTCGATTCCGGTCAAGGGCATGTACCTTGGTTGCGGGCACATCCCCAGGAGGGGGTGTGCAGGAGGCAGCTGATCAATGTTTCTCTCTCATTGATGTTTCTAACTCTCTATCCCTCTCCCTTCCTCTCTGTAAAAAAATCAATAAAATATATGTATATTTTAGAAATAAAGTTGGCTGTGACAAAAGCAAGGCTGAGACATGTGAACATGACAGATGAAGTAATGTGAAGCCACTGCAGGAATAGTGACCCTATAAGACATAGTGGACCCCTAGCTGGTTTGGCTCAGTGGATAGAGCATCGGCCTGCAGACCGAAGGATCCCAAGTTCGATTCAGGTCAAGGGCACATACCTTGGTTGCAGGCTCCTCCCCATTCTGGGCCCTGGTTGGGGTTCGTTCAGAAGGCAACTAATTGATGTGTTTCTCTCACACTGATATTTCTCTCTGTCTTTCCCTCTCTTTTCCACTCTCTCTAAAACAGTGGTTCTCAACCTTCTGGCCCTTTAAATACAGTTCCTCATGTTGTGACCCAATCATAAAATTATTTTCGTTGCTACTTCATAACTGTAGTGTTGCTACTGTTATGAATCGTAATGTAAGTATCTGATATGCAGGATGGTCTTAGGCAACCCCTGTGAAAGGGTCGTTTGACCGCCAAAGGGGTCGCAACCCACAGGTTGAGAACCACTGCTCTAAAAGATCACTCAAACTCATGCACGCACACGTTGTTAAAATGTTTGAATCACTCTGGGAACAGTATCCATCCAGTACAGGTTGAAGGGAAGGATGACTGAAGAGATAAACAAAAGCAATGTTGTATTTCATTTCTCCAAACATCAATCTGGTTCAACTTATATTTATATATCTAACTAAGCAGCAAGCCCCGAGTAAGTACTCGATACATGTTAGTTTAATTGAATATTTAATTCCCCATCTTTTTAGAATACTACTACTTAATTCTTTCTCACTACTCATTAACATAGAGAGATTTTAATTCTTAAGCTCATAATGTTTTCCAAGGATTTCTAAGAGGCTAAATCACCATGAAAATTATCTTTTCAACTAATATTATATTAATTAGAAGTTTAATTTTTCATGTCATGCTCTCCTAGTTGACAATATTCTTGTTATGTCATTAAACTATAATTGTGTAAATCTGCTTCAACAAACAATAACTGAACCATCAATAAATTATTATGGCTTCCATAATCCCTCACAAAGATTAGTTTCAACATCATCATCATCAATTAGTAGAGACATGTCCCAAATCTCCTGGTCAAGCCCATGAATTAGGTTTGCATAGTCACCCCTGCACTTAAGTGCTCAATAGTTTCAGTCTCTAAACTTTAATCACACTGCAAAGAACCTCGTAGGAAATCTGATCCCTTGTAAAACAGGATTTTGGAGACAAGATGCAAAGTCACTTGAAGTCGTCGGGCCTTTGGAGCCAGGATACACTGATTAGTAATGATGTATATAACCAAGCACTTTCACTTAGAAATAATCAAGTGAATTTAGAGTGTCTTTTCCTTGGCCTTTAAAAATTTTCTATTCAATCCTAGATTTCTTCCTGATTACAAATTAGCTTCAGTGTATTTTAATGACAAGAAAAAAATCTGACATCTAAATTTGTAAAAGATTATCCTGAAAACACAGACCACTTAACTTTATCACTTTATGTCTTCAAACAGGATATCCAGGATAGCCTGGAAACAAAGTAGGGTTCCCCTCTGAGAATCTCAAGAAAATTAAAGAACTATTTTTTTAAATGAGTACTTGTACATACAGACATTTGCATACAAATTCAAGGGCTTTCAGAGAAACCTCTATTGCCCATCCAAGGACCCCTTAAGGTCCACTGTCTGCTCTAACTTTACCTATTCTAAATTTTATTTTTTATACACAGAAGTCAATAATTTTATCTAGTTTCACAATAATTGTCTCTATCTGCTTTAGTTAGGATGATGTTAAAAGTAATGTTATTCTCATCATTTTGAGATATTATCAAATAGGCTTCTGAAATCTTATTCAATAAGGTGTGCTATGATAGGATGTATCTAGAGAGTTCAGGAATCAAGTCCTCACTTTGCCAGCTACCCAAGCTGGGGGATACTGGACATGTTACTTAATCAGTCTAAGTCTCAAGTTTTCTCATCTCTTTTTTGTAGAACTGTAAAGAGGAATACTTGAGATAACAAATATGAAAGAACCAAGGATAGTGACAGACACATAGCAGGAACACAATAAAAGGCTAGCTCATAAAAGGAAAAAGGGCAATACAGTCAGCTGGAGACCTGTAAAATCTAATCTGGCTGAACTTGTCTATATGACCACTTTCTCCTAAGAGACAGGAGAAGTCAGCACCTGGTTCTTAGTTATAGTTGCAGAGAAGTAAAAAGTCAAACCAGAAAACAGAAGAAAGAGAGGAAAAATAAAAACAGATTTATAAAGGTGAGGATGGGATCAAGAAGACTGTATTTTACTCATAATCACACATCTTTTAAGGTCGATAAAGCTGTTAGAAGATAATACTATATGGAATATCTACTTGACCTAAGGGTAGGAAAAGAGTCTTAAAACATGACACAAAAAAGCACTAATCATAAAGAAAAGACCAATAAATTTGACTCCATTAAAATTAAGAACTTTGGTTCATTTAAAGACACCATAAAGAGAGTGAAAAGGCAAACCACAGAATGGAAGAAAGCATTTTGCAACATACACACGAAAAGGCTTTGATTCCAGAGTAAATAAAGAATTTAAAAAAAAAATAGGGAACAGACTTGAACAGGAACCTTATAAATGAAGAAATCCAAACAGCCAACAAAAAGCTGTTCAACCTGATTAATATCAGACAAATGCAAAGTTTACCAGATTGGCTAATTTGAAAAGCTAACAAGACAGAGCTGGAGAGGCAATGGGAACTTTCTTATATCTGTGGAAGGAGTGTAACCTGATATAACACTTTGGAAAACAGTTTGACTGGCACCTAGTCAAGTTGAAGACAAGCATAACCCCATGACTAGGAAGACTGTACAACTCATCATCCAAATCCAGATATTTTTGAGAAATAAGGGTGTTATACTGATTACAGTGGGACAACAGGCATAAGGCATGATAAATGGTCACCTATGAACAAGCAATTTCATTCCTAGGTGTACACCTTAGAGAAACATGTACACATGTGCACCAGATGATGGGTAGAACACTCATAGCAGCTTTGTTCACAATTTCCCCAGACCAGAAACAACTTAAACATCTCGCAAGGTGGAACGGATAACACAAAAGTTATGGAGGATTGTGGGAGTCCTATATATAAAGGTGCTTAAAGGTGCTTTGGAAATTCGAATTAAAACATTATAGGAAAGAGCTCTAGGCAGTTTGGCTCAGTGGATAGAGTGTCAGCCTGGGGACCAAAGGATCCCAGGTTCGATTCCAGTCAAAGGCACGTACCTCCTTCTCAGCCTGGGCCCTGGTCAGGGTTTGTGCAGGAGGCAATCAAGCGATGTGTATCTCTCACATCGATATTTCTCTGTCTTTCCCTCTCTCTTCCACTCTCTCTAAAAAATCAATGGAAAAATATCCTCAGGTGAGGATTAAAAAATAAAATAAAATTTTTTTTAAAAAGCATTATAGGGAAGAAATAGCCCTTCATCACACTTCTCCCATCCATGTATCATTTCCTATTCTGCAAGCAAAGAAATGATCACTACAGCTCACACATCCCTACTTTCATAAAACAATTTCCTTTTCTCTCACCTTGTACAAATACAGGCATCTATATCCAGAAAAACTGAAGGTATTTTGACGGGAACTAAGAGACTAAAAAGTCTCCTGTTAGGAATCCTGGCATTTAAGAAAACCAGATCAGTTAGTTAAATTAAATCTTCTAACCGGTACATGAAAGTTCCTTAAGTACATTAAAATTATCAAACTTCCTCAACTACCTTCCAATACTCACCCTATTTTGCTTTCCTTCATGTTATGCATTACATCTGACAGTTTCCACCTTATCTTCACAAGTAGCGCATGACAGAAACATTTGGTATAACGGCAATGACACAACATCCATGCTACTCGGAGGCCTGGGTATGGCTAGTAGGCAAAATTTGTCATTACCACCAGCCGGTCATTCCCCTAAGTTCCTCTTTTAATGTTAAAACCTCCCTCTGCTTCTGTTTTTTTCTTTTTTTTTTTAACCATCACTTTGCCTCTCCAACTTTCAACCCTAAGTAGATCTCAGGTAAGAATCTTATCCTTTACTGAAACATGCAATCTTTCCTTCTCAAAAACATAAAAGGATTGTCCCAATCCATTTTGATACGTGTGTGAAGAATTTATGATTAGCAAAATAATAGGGTGTTTTATTTCAGGGCTATCCCAGAAAATCTAGGGTACACAAGTAAAGCCGGTAGAATGTACTTTACTCATAGTCACATCAAAAACAAACAAACCACACACACACACCACTTTTTTTTTTTTTTGAGAACCACAGAACTCTATCCCCCCATAACTAATTCCCATATGCTATACTCCCATCTCCTGTCCATATGAAAGAGTGTTCATATACTCTTTACCTTGAATTTTCTGGTACCTCCACCCCAAACATTCTTGGTTCACTGGTTTCTTTAGCATATCCCAGCACCCTCTCCCAACTGCAGGGTTTAAACTCTTTCATGGGGGATTTGTAGCCCCTCTTCTGCCTTGCCCCTAGGCTCCCACAACTCCTTGCACTCTGCCCACAGCAGTCTTCCTGAGACAGACACCTTGTTCCCCTTCTCCTGCCCCACATTGAAGACTCCAGCTCACATTTCACCCAAGAAATCCAGCCTATCAAACAACCCTGCCTCCCAAGCCAACACCTTTCTTTGCCCCAACCTAACTCCTTAGGCAGTCCACCAAATCACATTCCCCCAGATCAGTGCCCAGCCCCACCCATCTTTCTTCACACCTGCCTCTTTCCACCCTCCTGAACCCTCTATCCCCATGAGATTTTCTGCCATAGGTATATTTTACAACTTCTAAGTAGCCTCCCTTTACATTTATGTCAGCTCTGCCATCTTACCATCTTTCTGAGACTCTCCCAAGCATATCCATGCCATCCTTCCATGTTTAATGCTTCATAGACCCCTAAACTAGCAAACCTTCCTATTCCAACGTGCCGATTCATCCCCATACCTCCTTCCCACAACTGCACCTGCTCTTCACATTCCCCCAATACTTGCCCCAATCCAACATCTACTCTGCACCGCTTTCTCGACTCTACTCCACATCCACCATACCCAACCCCACTCTGGCCCCAGATCACTGCAATCTCACCCTCCTGCAGCAGTTCACCTATCTGCAGCCTTTCACCTGCCCTCACATACCCCTCGGTCCCCCTCCACATCTCCAATATTGCATCTCTTCCTACTCTCCCTTCTGCACCAGTTTGCACACCTCATTCCCCCTCCCATCCACGCCCTCACCAGTCCTCACCAGTCCTCCACAGACACCAGCGCCCCCCCACCACTCCTGTCCCGCCAAGTCCCTCCCACTCTGAAAACCACTCCAAGCCCCCGCCTCCCGACCACCCGAGCCCCACCCACTCCTAGGTCGCCCCGCCCCCTGCACTCCTAGTCCCGCCCCTTGCCCTGGAGGCCCCGCTGAGGGGCGGGGACTGTCCTTCCTCCCGTTTCCCCGCCCCCTACCGTCACGCTCAGGGGCAGCCCGACCCCAAGCGGCCCCGCGGTGACCCTCGCGCAGAGGCCTGTGGGAGGGGCCTAACAAGCCCCCTGTCCCCCTTCCGCCCCCCTCCCGCTCAGTCTCCACCCCCTGGGAACGCGCGGAGTGGGTGACAGACCTGGCCGCGCGCCACCGCCACCGCGCCTGCCTTGGGCGCTGGCGCTGCCTGAGAAAGAAGCCGCGGCTGCCGCCTGGAGGAGGTGCCGTCGCCGCCGCCACCGTTGCCGCCGCCGCCAGGGGTAGGAGCTAAGCCGCCGCCATTTTGTGTCCCCCTGTTGTTGTCGTTGACATGAATCCGACATGACACTGATTACAGCCCAATGGAGTCTCATTAAACCCGAGCCGCGGCCCCGCCCCAGCGCTGCTCCATTGGGCAAGACCGCAGACACTTAGGGCCACTCGTTGGCCTACACATCTGTCCGTCACCCACACACTAACCACGCTGCAGCCCATTGGGGCAGGTTCCTGCCGGTCATCTTGGCTCCGCATAAACACACCCCTCGACCCAGCATCCCCCCTCCGGCACCACCCCGGGGGAGGGTTCACTGCCAGTACCAATCGACAGACCTCTGGGCCCGCCTCTTCTGAGCACCTATTGGTCCAGCCCTTTTCTCTCTCCCAGACGCCGCGCCACCTCTACTTCCACCTCCCCGCCCCCTCTACCTCTAGAAATGGATTGGGTCTACTAGCAGGAAAGGCGCTTGGCCTCATTGGCTGCAAGCAACGCCAATCAGAGGGCCCTTTTCCCTCTCCCCTCCCCCACTCAACCCCAAACCCCCTAGCCCCGCAGCTAAAGTTTGTGTGAGAGCTGATCGCTGGCGGCGGCCGCAGGATTTAGGGGTGGGCGCGGGCGGGCGCGCGCGGGCGGGCACGCGAAGTTAAAATTCGAGGTTCTCCATCGTCAACTCCCGCGGTGGAGCGCGCGGACGGGCGCGCCGCCCGGAGCGTTCCATCCCGCCCCCTCCTCCACCCTACCCCGTCCCGTCCCGGGCGACTACTCGCCCGCCCCTTGGCTCGCATCCTTCCCCCCCACACACCCCCTAACCTGCAAGTCCCAGGCCGAGCGCAGGCAGGACGATGTCACTGCAGCCTCCTTCCCATCCCATGCCGAGGGGGAGCAAGCACCTACCCCGCCGGGCGTGCACCCCCCGGCTCCACACTCGCCCGTGTCTGCAAGCACGTGTACCGTTCGCCGCTGCCTCCAGCCACCCGGGTCCCCGACTAACCTCGCCTGCAGCCCGGCCAATCGTTGGCTGCTCTTTGTTGCTGCAGCCTGGGTCTCCCCGCTGCCTTCCTCAGCCTCCGCCTCGTCCTTTGCCAGCCGCCCGGGTCCGCAGCGCCGCGCTCCCCCCGCCCGGGACCCACCGCCGCCGCCTCCTTCTCCTCCTCCGCCTCCTCCTCCTCGGCTCCGGGCTGCAGCGCACAGAGCCCGAGGCAGCGCCGCCCAGCCCCGCTCCCCCCGCGCCGCCAGCTAGCCCGCCCGGCCCGGCCGGGGGCGCAGCCGGGACCCCGCCCGCCCCAGTCCCCGCCCCGGGGGTACCTGCCTCCGCCCTGGGGGGCTCCGCTCGCCGCCCTCGGGGGAGGGCAGGGATGCCGGTGTCCGCGGGAGGATGGGGACGCCTGGGCCGTTTGGGGCGGGGAGTGTGCACGGCCGGACGGGGACTGAGAGGTGCGGTCCTCGCCAAGCCGCCCCCCTCCCGCTGCCGTGGGCCCCAAACTTCGTCCTCCGCCTGGGCCTGGCCCCCTCAGGCGGTCGCGACAGTTTTGGGGTGGGGGATGCCTCGGGAGCGGTGTCTACCCTGATCGGGAGGAAGAGGGAGCAGTGACATTCAGCGACTGCGGACAGGGCACGGCCGCGGCATCCTTGGGGGGAGTGGGGATGTCAGAGGCGGGCTGGCGAGGGGAACTGCCCCCCTAGATGCCCTCCCGGCCTGCGGGGCGCAGGGGGCTGAGCTGCGGTCCGAGCGCTTTCTAGGGCGGTGTGGCCGGATGGCAGGGTTGCTGGGGCAGGGGGGGGAAGAGACCGCGGGGGGCCCTTCCCCCCCGCTCCTGTAGCCGGCGCTCGGAGGAGAGCTGATGGCGAAGTTCGGTTTTCCAGACTTCCCCTGGGCCCCCCGAGTTCCTGAGGCCCACAGGAGGGGGGCAGGGGGATCCTCTGGCCGCCCAGGCAGGGCCCCTCTGACGCTGCCCACATGCCTCCCAGCGCCCTCCAGACTCCGAAGACTTCTCACCCGGAGATGGGTGGGATGCTGGCAGGGGAGACTTAAGAAAATAGGAAAAGTGGACTCAAGCAATGGCTCTTAGAGTTTGGAGTACGAAGTTTCCCTTCCCAGGCGCCATTTCTTTGAGAGGAGGAGGAGGAGGAGAACGATGGCTTTGTGACAGGACCAGGTCTCAGGCACGGTGGCCTGGGTAGGAAACCACCTGTTGACCCAAGTCCGTCCCCGGAGTCAAGGACAGCTTGAGCCTTGGCGGGGTGATGCCAGGTGCCAGGGAGAGCGGCCCCCGGCTTCCTGCCCTGGTTGACATCTGAGAATCCTGATGCCATTGCCCCTGCAGCCCTAGCACCTTCCACTCCCCATTAGGAGCCACTGTACCAACTAGGTAGGCACTCGGTTAGGGCCAATGATCTCAGACAGACAAAGCAAGCAGCACGGCCGGCCCTCAGATGCAGAGCACAAGGCACACGTCACTTGCTGAAGATGGGCTGCTCCTTCGGGGTGTGAGCGGCCCCCACTTCTTTGCTTCTTGGCAGCAAGGTGAGAAAGGAGATGAGACAAAGGGCACAGAGTTGGATGAAAGGATAGAGTGGTAATAGTACACTGAAAACTGTCACCGGGTCCATTATAAACCCCCTTTATAGGTGTTTTATTACTTGGTTGTTAGTTTTTAAAACACAAACCTCTTTAGATTAAATCTTGGCATTCACAGGCTCAGTTCAGGGAAACAAAACACAGGGAAAGATCCCCCTCCCGCCATGGGCTTGGCTACTTTTGAGTTACATTACTGATAAAACAAACAAACAGCAGGTTGGGTTTCCTCAGAGTCTCTCTCTACCTCTTTTATTTAGTATCTTCAGTAGCTGGCTCAAGGTGAATTTTTACAAGCCATTAGTTCATAATTCATTCTAGTTCATTTAGATATTTCAAAGAGATGGACATTTATAAGGTGTGCTTTTTTTATAATGCAGGTGCTGGAATTTTTATTTTCCAAGAAGTTACTAAGTAAACTTAAGAATCCTGGCAGACACTTTAGCCTTTATGTTCTTCCCTCCCCCACTCCCATGGTCTGCCCAGATGCACTTTATTCTGTAACTTAGGTTTGAGTCCCCCAGACTGCATTTTATCTCAAGCAATGAAAATAAGCCATGCCTTAATTAAAAACAAGTTTCAAAACCCCAAATCTGTACACTCAAATTAAAGCATGCTAAAGAAGCAACCAAAGACAATAAAAAGGAAAAAGTCCACATTTAAGATGTCTTCAGCCAATGAATTGTGGGAGATTTATGAGCATCTAATACTCGTTATCACTAATGAGTTAGCCACATGGATTTCCAGTGCATGAAGAAGAGACAGACACCTTGGAGAGAAATGGGACTCGTTTGCCTGAACTTGTGCTCCTGTAACCTCGGAACCTAGCCAACACAGAAGACAGAGATCTCTTTATCTAATATCTGGATGTGTTTTCTGACATTCTTTCCTTAATAAATAAAGTTCTCTAACGGGCATGGCAAGGAAAGGGAGTGTGTTGCTTTCCCATTGATACTCCCCTCTAAGGTTACTTGTCCTTTGAGAAATCCTGGCTCTTCAGATAAGTGGGACTGGAAAAGATAACAGAGACACAGCCAGAGATACTTAATGCTTACTCCTAAACCTCTCTCTTATCTGTGGTATCGCAAGTCCTCTGCTGAGCCAAACAGCTCAATTAAGAAGTTAACCTAGAAATAACTTGAATTGAAAACCAAGCATCATGCATAATTTGCAAGCTGTCTGTGCTGAAGGATTATGAATTCAGGGACTCATCTGACCAGTCCTGCTCCCTCCCCCAAAACATCTGCCAATGTCCACCACTGGCCAGAACTACTGACAACTACAGTTACACTGCTTGGTGTGGTTCACAGATCTCTGGCATCAGAATGATCTGGGAATGAGTGCTTAAAACAGTTTCTTTGGCCTCACCCCAGAGATTCTGATTCAGTAGGTCTGGAGTGGGGCTCCCAAATCTACATTTCTCAGTCCATGATTTTACTTGAAACTTATTGTCACTGAATTTGAGAAGCACTGGGCTTGGCTGAATCCTCTTCTTCCACAACTGGAAAGGAATGTTTCTTCTGTGAGTGTTTTAGCCAGAAGGTTTTAGTCCCTGGCACTGGGATGACGCTATGGTCTGACCTATTTGTCCTTAGTCCTGAGTACGGATAAAAAAAATGCAGCCTGACAGGCGTGGCTCTGTGGTTGAGTGCTGACCTGTGAACCAGAGTAGCTTTAGGAGCTGAAGGAACCTGGAGGGTTTGATCTTTTGGGTTTTTTCATTTGCTCTGAAGCAAGTCAAGAACAGCCTGATAAGGGGTATCATGTCCACAGATGTGCTAACAAGTCCTTCTGAAGAATAATTTCAGTAGGGAAGCAGCAGATAGGGACCCTGAGTGATTTGTTCAGGCCTCAGTCCATGGTAAGTTATGTTATGTACAATGAGTCACTTCAGAAACATCAGTCTACACCTCCCCCTCCACCCCACCCTCCCGTCCCCTTTCCAACTGCCACATGGAATTCTCTCTCTTCATTGATGGAAATTATCCTCACAAGGTTACAGTTTGGTTGCATCAGTCAATGGCAGAGGAGGTGGAGATTATCAGCCAAACTATTTGTCTTATTTTTTTAAATGTATTTTTATTAATTTCAGAGAGGAAGAGGGAGAGAGAGAGATAGAAACATCAATGATGAGAGAAAATCACTGATCAGCTGCCTCCTGCATGCCCCCTACTGGGGACCAAGCCCGAAACCCGGGCATATGCCCTTGAGCGGAATTGAACCCAGAACCTTCAGTCTGCAGGCTCTCTATCCACTGAGCCAAACCGGCCAGGGCCAAACCATTCATTTTAAACAGGGTAGCAAATCCAAGCGATAGCTTTGTGTATGAACAGCCAGTATTATCTTAAGTGCAGGTATTCTGCACCTACACCCGACTTGTGCTTTCCTGCAGAAAAACCTTTAATGTCTTTTAAATGCAAACTCCTCAGTCTACCTATAAGGTTGTGCACATCTGTACCCAACGAGTATCTCATCTCTAGCTTCTGCCAGCCCAGCACCTCCTCCATGCCGGGCACACACTGTTCCCACAGCAGCGCTGCCTGCCCTTTTTACCTTATCTGATGAAGACTTGGAAGAAGGATTCCTCCAAATCCTTGCCTGGCTGCTGCCTTCTCTGTGAAGTTCCCCGGGTCTTTGCAGGGAGCCCACAGGATTTGGGCATACCTTTACTCCACCATGGCACGTGTTAATAGTGGTTGAATTACAGAATAAATAAAAGCACTTACCACACTGTGTTGTCACATTTTGCCTGTCTGTTTTCCTAATTAGCTTGTCTACTGCATAGACCAGCTTGTTCATCTGTGTAACTGTCCTAGTGCCTGACACATAGAAGCTGTTTAATAAAGGAACACCATCCCTACCAGGCCACACATTAAAATCACCAAAGGCACTTTTGAACCAGCCTAGCACTTAATTCCCACCTGAAGCCACTTAAATAAGAATATCTGGGAGCAGAGCCCATTCATCAGTATTTTTTAAAGTACCCTGTGCAAAATAGAGAAGCCATTGATTTATATAAATCAAGAGGATGCCTCAGCATCAAGAGAAAAATTCTGAACAGAGGAAGGTAGTAAAAGATCATAAAACTAGCAAAAATGTTGCTGAGAGATCAGAGTACTTAGAGATCTTTTTGTTTTTGTTTTGAGACTCAAAGGTGTGGTGGCCTTTCACTAATTGTCATAAGAGAGTATTAAGAATCAGTTTCTAGCACCAGGCTATCCCAAAGAAAATTTGAACTACCCCCATATTTAATTTAGTGATTCAGTCATTTGGATTTTTAAATTTGGGAGAAACTGACAGAGATGTCAACTTCAAATTTTGATGATAAGGACATTTTTAAAAAGAACTAACTGCCACCCACTATCTGAATTATTTCAAGAAGAAAGGACATTTTAACTCCCAAAATAGTAAGAAGATACTCTCTGCATAAAGTATAGCCCCTCCCACAAAAGGAAAGTGGGAGACTTTACATCAACATGTACATTATCTTTCTCCCTCTTTTTTATTTTATTTTGATGCAGACAGTGAAACTTTAAGTTTGGCTACCTGATCAGAGTACATTTAGGAACCACTGGACTATTTTATACTTTTCCAGGATTAAGGAAGTGTAGATTATGTTCCATCTAACCACTAAAACTTTCTCCAATATTCCCTCAGGTGCTCAACTAATCAAAGATGGCTTTCTCTTATTCTATCTTCACTACAGAAAGATAATATATAGCTAAGAAGGTCAGTGGCAAATACATATTGAAGAGAGCCCAAATTAAAAGTAGGACACCAGCCTGGCCTGTGTGGCTAAGTGGTTTGATTCCGGGTCAGGGCACATGCCCAGGTTGGAGGCTCGATCCCCAGTAGGGGGTATGCAGGAGGCAGCTGATCAATGAGTCTCTCTCATCATTGATGTTTCCATCCCTCTCTCTCTCTCTCCCTCTCTCCCTCTCTCTCTGAAATCAATAAAAACATATTAAAAGAAAACACTCATAAACAAAACAAAAACCTCTAATATGGGAATGCCTTAAAAAAGAAAAAGTAGGACACCAGATTTTCATACATATCTGCTGCCAACTAATGTGTATCCTTGGGCAAGTCACAGAGTGGCATTGTCTCAAAACTTGGATTTTTCTATGAGACAGTAAGCCCACATGGGCACCTAGGTCCTCAGAGCCTAACACAGAGCCTGGTACAGAGTAGATGCTCAGTAAACATTTGTTAAATCAATGAATAGATTAAATCCAGGGAGTTGTTTTACATCATCAATAAAGTCTTAGCCAAGCTTCAAATCCTACAGTTTATTTAAATAGTAAACTACAAATCTCTCTGTGGTTCCCAAATAATCATCATTCTTGTATATAAATAATAAAGAATTGATGAAAGAGAGGAACTTCTGAATGAACTTATTTTTCCCTAATGCATTCTTTAATTATATTTGTCATAGGAAGTGTGGATAATAAAGAAAAAGGGGGAAAGGAGAAATATTAGCTGTAGGTCCTGACACTAAAAGGTAATATTTTGGCACATACTGTATTTTTCAGTCAATTTTTTGTTTTGTTTTTTTTTTAATCTTCATCAACTTTGTTTTTTAATCTCAGTCAATATTTCTATTATGACTGAAGGTTGAGATAAAACTTTCAGCTAAGGAAGCTAGAATATTAAAAAAAATAACACTAGAACTTAGAAGATTTGCATGTATCATAATTATTCCATTTCTGAAAATTTTTCAATTTTTCAACAGAATCGCAGAAAGAGGGCCTCAATTAACCTTTCCAGCTATAAGATGCTCAATGACATCAACATCCATCATTCAAATTAGCAAGTCTAAAACAACCCAAAGAAGGCCAACAGACCAGCCTGGTGAGCCATTTTACCAGCTTGATATCTTTCCTGGTATTAGTAAGTAAAGATGGCTGGTGGGAGAACATGGTTGAGCTTGATCATAACAACATTGTCCAAAAACTCCTTAGGGTTGGAATTAGGTTTGGTTCATTTTTTATATGCTGCAAATTGCCTTGAACATGGTAGCAGTAAATGATGCTGAGTAAAATAAAAGGTTAACTATCTACTTATATAATGCCTATCTTTTAAAATTCATAAATTAGACTGTAAACCTCATAGCTTAAAGATTTCTTATATAGTGTCTTATACATTATAGGCATTCATAAAATATGATGAAGGCATGATAAATACATTTCCTAACCACTGTAACATAGTACTTCCTGTTATCCATTCTAAAACCACTTTTCTAAACTATGTATGCTTGTTGGGGAGTGTCTTTAAAACATTTAACATTTTAGCATTTGACCAATGGGTGTCTTTTATTTATTTATACATTTGTTATTTCTTTCCTACTGTGTATATATGTACATACATACACTTGGAACCACTCCCATCTGTTTTTCTATGTAAGATCAAGAATACGATACTTTTTTAGGAGCTCCTCTGTCTTCCCACAACTGTTTCAGCTGCCCCTTTGGAGTTTGTGGCCTATTAATTTGCTCCATGTGTCTCACTTCAGTGGCTGATGTGACTTGGCATATATATTAGCTGGTACCGAGGTGTTCTGTTTTCTTTCTTTTTTTATATCATTTATTATATATGTTTTTATTGATTTTAGAAAGAGAGGGAGAGAGGGAGAGAAACACCAATGTGAGAGAGAAACATCGATTCACTGCCTCAAGCCCTTACCTCTACCAAGAATCAAACCCACAACCTAGGCATGTGCCCTGACCAGGAATCGAACCTGTGACTTTCAGTGCACGGGACAATGCTCCAACCAACTGAGCCACCCCAACCAGGGCTGTTTTCTTTTGATTGCAATGCTACACATCAAGTGATAAACTTTAGTAAATAGTCTATAGCCCTGGCTGGGTAGCTCAATTGGTTAGAGCATTGTCCCATACACCAAGGTTACGGTTCAATCCCCAGTCAGGGCACATACAAGAATCAACCAATGAATGCATAAATAAATGGAACAACAAATTGATGTTTCTCTTTCTCTGTCTCAAATCAATCAATGAATCAATAATTTTTTAAAAGTCTATAATGGCTCCTAGACTTTGTTTCCTACATAATTGATAACCTAAAATAACAGCTCCAAGTTCAGTTTATTGTAGTATCTCAGTCTGTGGCAGGAAGATTAGTGTTCACCTCCCCTACATTTCATAGCCTTCCTTTCAATAGAACCAAGTGGCTAGTTTCAGCCAACAGACAATGATCAGAAATAGTATGTATTACTTCTAATTTAAGGAAGTAAAGAAACAGGGTGGTTATTCTCCATTCCTTTCTTTTCCAAAGCATCTCAGAAGCCATGTGTTCCAGATGAGGAACTGCAGTTGGCAGAGCCGCTATTAGACTGGACCCCTGAGTGACTGAATGGAGCAGACTCCTCCCACCTGCCACTCGCTTTGACATATAACAGGAGAAATAACTTCTGTTGTGTTAAGCCAAAGAGATGTTGAAATTTGTCTACTACAGTAGATAGTAGTGTTGCATAACCTAAATTAATATATTTCCTAAATACTTTTTAAAATCTCAGTGACTGTATCATGAGGTAAAAGCACTTCCCTCCCCATTAACCCTTTTCTCCATGCTTCCTAGCTGACCACCCATTGACCAATGCTGCCATAGGTCTATCAGATACTAGTGGCCCAGTGCACGAAATTCATGCATGGTTGCGGGGGGGGGTGTCCCTCAGCCTGGCCTGCACCCTCTCCAATCTAGGACCCCTTGGGGGATGTCCCAATGCCAGTTTAGGCCCGATCCCTCTCACAATCCAGAACCGCTGGCTCCTAATCACTCACCTGTCTGCCAGCCTGATCGCCCCTAACCACTCTACCTACCGGCCTGCTTACCCCCAACTGCCCCCGCTACCGGCCTGCTCACCCCCAATTGCCCCCCCCCCGCCAGCTTGCTTGCCCCCAACTGGCCCCCCTGCCAGCCTGCTTGCCCCCAACTGCCCTCCTCTCCTGGCCTGATCGCCCCTAACTGCCTCTGCCTCGGCCCCGCCACCATGGCTTTGTCTGGAAGGACGTCTGGAAGGACGTCTGGAAGGTCTCCTGGTCTAATTAGCATATTACACTTTTATTAGTATAGAAGATAGAGGCCTGGTGCATGGGTGGGGGCCAGCTGGTCTGCCCCGAAGGAGGTCCCCTTGGGGGGCAGGGCCGGCCTGGGCGAGGGGCTGATGGCCGTTTGCAGGCTGGCCACACCCCCATCGGGATGAGGGTCCCCGCTGGGGGGCGTGGCTGGCCTGGGCGAGGGGCAGAGGGCCGTTTGGGGGTGGTTTGCAGGCCGGCCAAGCCCCCGGCTTTGTCCGGAAGGACGTCTGGAAGGTCTCCAGAAGGTCTCCTGGTCTAATTAGCATATTACTCTTTTATTAGTATAGATAGCATGTTATGTTGGAACTTTCCCTAGAGTACCTTAGTAAAACTGTTGATGGGATGGAGAGAATTAAAAAGTGAATCAGTTTCTCCATGTGAATAAAAGTTGTGAAAGCCTGGGGCAACAGTGTCATTCTCAGGCTAGAATCTACTGTCCTTTGCCCTGAAAGGGGAGAAAAGCAAGTCAGAATCACCTTAGTACTTCATCATGACTTTGTTGGCTTCCAAATAATTAACTTTCTCACCTCTTATTTAATTGCTACAAGAATATTATATTTTGGAATTAATGGATGTTTCTTGGAAATATGGCTGCTTCTTAAAAGAAAGCAATTCTGGCCCAGCCGGTGTGGCTCAGTGGTTGAGCATTGACCTATGAACCAGGAGGTCACGGTTCGATTCTGGTCAAGGTACATGCCTGGGTTTGGGGCTCAATCCCAGTGTGGAATGTGCAGGAGGCAGCTGATCAATGATTCTCTCTCATCATTGGTGTTTCTATCTCTCTCTCCTTCCTCGCTAAAATCAATAAATATATGTTTAAAAAAAGAAGGAAGGAGGGAGGGAGGGAGGGAGGGAGGGAGGGAGGAAGGAAGGAAGGAAGGAAGGAAGGAAGGAAGGAAGAAAGAAAGAAAGAAAGAAAGAAAGAAAGAAAGAAAGAAAGAAAGAAAGATTGATTCTGCCCCAGTCCATTCAGTGTCCTTTGCAGCTCCTCAGCCTCATCACGGAGCGCTAAGAAATGACAAATGACCTAGGCGCTGATCTGCAAGGTGGCTAGGAGAAGTGTTTTATTCTTGTCAATTAAAAGACTAGGGGACTCATGTTGTGCGTGTTGTGTAATTCTGTAGCTCCACTCAAAACCTCTAA
Organism: Myotis yumanensis; assembly: GCF_028538775.1. Taxonomy (NCBI): domain Eukaryota; kingdom Metazoa; phylum Chordata; class Mammalia; order Chiroptera; family Vespertilionidae; genus Myotis; species Myotis yumanensis. Next base: position 45,274,247 of record NW_027223764.1, on the reverse strand, counting down.
GAATAAATAGTGTGGGAAGTCAGGATGCTGAAGTGGACTGAGGGAGCATGTTTGCTGAACATGGCTTTGGAGTGCTGGTGTAGCAGCATTATTAATAATAGCTTCCACTTATGTAGTACTTACAATGCCAAGTGATTTCCCTTAATTGGCTCATTTGATTCTTACAAAAATCCTTCTACTAGTAAAGACTGTTCTTATCCCCCATTTTTCCGACAAGAAAACTGGGGCCCTGAGGTGTTGGGCCGTTGGCCACAGGTCAGAATTTCCACCCAACTTCATCGTTACCCTTTACCTGCCCCTCAATGAGATCTGAACTCAAGCCCAGGCCTAAAGCCACTGCTTCTTGACGGTGGCTCCTGGGGCTGTTCAGGAGTCCAATCCTGCCATCCTCACCCTTGCCCAGATGGTGTCTGTGGGCCAGAAGCAACCCCACAGCGCCCAGGACCTCACCCTGGCTCCCTGATCCCAGAGGAGGTGCCGCCAGCCAGGACCGGAAAGCAGGAAGGCAGCCCAGGGAGGGCGAAGCGACCTCCGAGGCAGTGACAGATTTGGGGACGACTGAGGCCCCACCACTTCCAGGCTGCGAGGACACGGGAATAAGCACTTTTTGGCTTGCTAAACCTCTCACTTAATTGCTACAAGAATATTTTATAGAGAGAGGGATGGAAGGAGAACACGATCGCTCCCCCAGGCAGCTGTGGAGCAGGGCAAACCTGGCACCCCAGCGTCCTCCCCCGCCAGCCCTCCCCAGCCCCTGCCACCCGGCTATGCTCTGCGCCTTTGTCATTCCGCATCCCACGGTGCCAGCTAAGTCACTCAGCTGTCACACTCAGGCCTGGAGCTGCAGGGTACAAAATAACTCCGAGGAGACCTCCGCAGGCCGGGCGGGGGCGGAAGGCCCGGCGGGTTCTGCGCGCAAAAGAGCACCAGCTGCATCTTGCAAGCAGCTAAATTAGCCGGGCTGTTGTTCTGCTTTTAATTTCTGTGAATTCAAGAATAGGTCGTGGACATCTTGGCAGTGTGTGAATGAGACCCTTTCTGAAACCATTCACCTTGCTGAAGGGCCGCTGCCGGTGCACAGAACTGGCAGTGAGCAGCAGCCTCTGACAGCGGCCTCCTGCTCACCCTCCCCCGACAGGTTCTACCGGGCCTGCCTCCCGAAACCCTGGCCTCGGGCGGCTCTGGCTCACTGCCAACCAGTGGGCCCGGGTAGCCTCGGCGGCACTCTGGAGTCGGGAGCCTGCTCCCTTGGCTCCTCTTGTCCGGGCTTGACACCCGCGGCCTGAGAGGAAGGAAGCCAGAAGCAGGCAGAAGAACCTGGAAAAGACAGGCTCGCTCCCAGGAGCTCTGCGGGGCACTGGAAATGCGCCTGTCTCTAGCTGCCCCAGCCAGCAGCCTGATGTCACCAACCAGCAGAAGGAAAGGGCCACTCCAATGAGGAGGGCCCAGACATCTGTTGCTCTAGCACAGAGCAATACACCTTCCTGTTGGTTTTGTTTAGGCATCACACCCAACCCCTTGCTGCCACTTTTTCTCAGTCTAAATGACCCTGATTTCTCCCTGGCAGTCCCAGCCAAGGACACACCAGCCAGAACAACCCATCTGGTTTCCTGGGCTGCTGCTTTTGTCCACAGGAGCCAGTGGCTTTACTGAGACTAGATAAGAATTGACATTAAAATAAAAAAAAATTTTAATTGATCCCAGAGAGGGAGTAAGGGAGAGAGAGAGACATCGATGTGAGAGACATATATCAATTGGTTGCTTCTCATACGTGCCCCAAACTGGAACCATGTGCCCTGACAAGGAATCGAAACCGCAACCTTTCGGTGTATGGGTCCACACTTCAACCAGCTGAGCCACACCAGCCAGGGCGACATGTTACATTTTTAAGAAAGTTTTTTAATTTGTATATTTGTTTGTTTTCTTGAAAAGAAAGTTTTATATATTTAAAAATATATACAGCCCAAAAGAAGAAAAGTACAAACAGCTAAATATATGAAAAATGTTCAGATTCACTAGTTATGGGCAGGTAGTAAGTTACTATTTTTTTTCCCTTCCAAATAAGGAAGATGAAAATATGGAATTCCCCCAGAGTGGTCAAGTTTGGCACTTTTGTGGGGGAGAGGAGTGTAAACTGATGAGGTTTCTGGAAAGTATCGATGTAAGAAACGTCTAAATCTGTAAAGAATTTTTATAAGTTTATTTGAGCCAAACTGATGACATATTTTGGGGAGCAAGATCTTAAATGCTCCAGCAAAAAAACAGTTTTGCAGTTTCTTTCCTTGCATTTGAGATTGAAGAGGGACTATGAGGAAGATTACATGAAAGTGGGGAAAGCAAGGCAGGGATTGGATCACAGGACAGTGGATTCAAGCTTTAGAAGGAGAAGGCTGAAAGGATGATCAGGTAATAAAGGAGGTGTCGGAAAGGGGACATTTCAAAGGTGTGTTAATTTACATGTATAGAAACAACGTACAGGACTTGCTTAGAGCAAAGATAAACCTTTTACTAAAAAGTTATGTGCTTGCCCTGGCTCCTGTGGCTCAGTTGATTGGAGCGTCGTCCTGTGCACCTAGAGGTGAGGGGTTTGGTTCCTGTTCAGGGCACATACTGGGGTTGCAGGTTCAATCCCTGCTCAGGGTGCCTGCAGAGAAGTCTCTGTCTCTCTCAGCTCTCTCCCTCCCTTGCTCTCTCTCCATTAAAAAAAAAAAAAAAAAAAAAAAGGTATATGCTTGGGCATGACTGCCCACCATGACCTGCCCAGTTAGGAATTTATGATCAGATCACCCTGTGAGGTTACTCTCCATATGCCCCCTTTTTTTCTCCCACAAAAGTAATTTGACAAGAGCCTTAAAAATGCCCCATGCAGATGAGTGGGCTCTAAAGCAGAGGCTCGGGAGCCAAGTAGATGTGAGTTCTGACCCCCACCATCCCAGCTGTGTGCCCCAGAACAAGTCACTTAGCCTCCTTTAAGCCCCTTTCTCCAAGTACGAGGAGAATGGGGGTCTTTCTCCCACCTCACAGAGCTGTTGTGAGGGTGAAGAGAAAAAATAGTCTGCTGAACAAATGGTGAGAGTCGCTGCAGTGATTGTTACCATAGTCTCTTGACCTAGTAATCTGGACTGTCACAGGGAAATCACCTGAGATATGGACAAAGAGTCATGCACAAAAGATGTCTATCTAGCATTACTTCTAATCGTAAAACAGGGAAACAACAAAGCCAGCATCAGCGGGAAAGGTAAGGAAATTATCGTACTGCCACATGTTTTATATTTAAACTCAATTGATAGCATACAGTATGCACTGCTCTGTACCTTGCTCTTTTCACTTAACAGTATGCCATTTTGCAAGTTTTAAGTGTGTCTGCAGGATTAGTGCCCAGCATTAGGATTGTTGGGTCACAGGATATGCATTTTAAATATCTACAGCTCAGGCCAACTTGTCCCACAGGGTCATTATTCCAATGCACACTCCTCCTAAGAGATACCTCTGGAGAGTCTGTTTCCCCAGCTCTCCGTAACAGTGCTATCAACCTTTTGTTCTTGGCCAAGTTGAAGCGGTATCCCATTGAAATTTCATTTTGCATTTCTCTTATTGTGAGGGAGGGTGAGCACCTTTTCATATGTTTAAGAGCCATTTGTGTTTCCTTTTCACTGAATTATCTGCTCAAGTTCCTCTGGCCTCCATTTCTATTGTGTGGTAGTGTTTTTTTGTTTTGTTTTAGTTTGGTTTTTTTGCATTGATTTAGCCTTTCAGTTGATACACATGCAAATTTCCCCCCTCCAGTTTACCACTCATCTTCTAACTTTTTTGGTGGTGTTGCCATTCAACTTAAAAAACAAAAACAAACATATTATCTAGGTTCTAGGCAACTGCTCTTCCTGTGTTGTGACACACTAGTTATATTGCTCTCTGAGATCCTTGAGGGCAGGGACTTTGACTATCTAGTTCACTACTTGAACCCCCAGGAAGCACCCAATAGTTCAGTGACTAGTTCCACTCTGCGAGTGAATGCCACAAACCTGTGGCCTCGTAGGTAAATGTGCATAGTAAACAAGGAAAAAACATTTTCAAGTTCTATCAACTTCTGCCACAAAACAGTCATGTTCAACTGTGACAAAAATGTAGTGGATTTCAAGGTATTATCCCAGCCTCAGAAGTCAGCAGTCTCAACATTCAAGGGCATGTGAGGGTCAAGAAAACCACCTTCATCCGACCTCCCACCTGCCAAGTCCCCCTCCAGCTCCACGTCTGATACACCCTCTCGGCCCCTCATAGACTCACTGTGCTCTGGCTCCCCATTCAGCAGGCCAATGGGCAAACTCCCATCCACAGGGTGAGGGCAGCTTCAGAAGATCCACAACTTGTCTTCTCAGGGGCCTAAAAGGAAATGAAAAGTTCCTTTCTAACCTCGAGGTATAGAATGGCCCAGATTATGTCATGCAAATGACTAACTCTAATGGATGGGAACTTCAGAGCATTCCTGGCCTCACCAGGAAGAGGCAAGAAAATTCAAATTTAAAAAAAGGAAAAAGAAGAGAGTACAGAACAACTTCCAGCCTTTAGCGAGATGGGCCAGTATAGCTATTGTTATCAGGATCTCATATATTGCTTGCTGTTCAGGGGCAAAATTGGGCAGTAATACAAAGTTAAACCTTGTCCCCAAAGCTGATTTCATTTTGGAGCTTAGTCTGAAGTATGGTACCTATTTGCTTTGTTTAACAATGGACAGGTTATTTTGATTTTCTGAATTGTATAAATCATCCCATTCATTGAATGCCTTATTGGTTGAATGACTATCCCATTGATTGTGATCTTACTGGTTATCGAAGCACATTCTTCTGTACCTGGGAAACAGGACAGCACAATTACCCTAAATTGTTTTAGTGGCCACAGATGATGCGTTCCCTGTCAACTCAGTGGTCCCAAGACCTGAGAGTTCCAGATAATGTTTCCCTGTCAACTCAGTGGTCCCAAGACCCGAGGGCTCTAAATAATGTTTCTGTCAACTCAGAGGTCCAAAGACCCAAAACTATAAATAATCTTTGTAGATAACTAATCAGCTCAATCTCACTTCTGTAACTGCTTTGTGCAAACCAGGGTCCTCATTCCAAACCCTGGGATGTAATCAATACCTTTGTGATTTTTGCCTATATAAGTCTGGTTTTGCCACCATCTTATTACTATGAGATTTGGGAATGTCCCCTCATAGTCCCGGATTGCAATAAATATGACTCTTTAATTCGACTTCTTGAGGCGTCCTTCTGTGATTCGCGGGGTACATTACAACAAGTCATTGGTAAATCTTTCCTAAGAGCCACATTCCATGAGCAAGGGAAGTCGATATGACAGTAGGGGGGCTGTGTTCAGCATCCAGTACTGCTCTACTCTTCCCAGAAAGCATGATGTAGCCACTCTGGACAATGACTCCAACCACACCAGACATCAGAGATATTGTGGATGAAAAAGGGGCCACAGCCTTAACCGGTTTGGCTCAGTGGATAGAGCGTCGGCCTGCGGACTGAAAGGTCCCAGGTTCGATTCCAGTCAAGGGCATGTACCTTGGTTTCGGGCACATCCGCAGTAGGGGGTGTGCAGGAGGCAGCTGATCAATGTTTCTCATCAATGTTTCTAACTCTCTATCCCTCTCCCTTCTTCTCTGTAAAAAAATCAATAAAATATATATTTTTTTAAAAAGAAAGAAAAAGGGGCCACATATTAACCCTGACAAGCTCAGTGGGCCATACAAATCAAAGTAACCACACAGGGTGGTCTGAAAGTAAAAATTCCTAACTAAAAGCGGGTCATGGTGAGTAGTCACACCCTTGACCTGCGCCTTCCGTGACAAAGGTAAACCTTTACCTTTGAAATTGTCTGTTGTCTTTATGAATATACGATAACATACCTTTGAAATCAGAGTAACTTTCTTCTCCAGACCCCTTGAAGGCACAACCATCATCATCAGAACAGGAGACTGTATTGGTATCTTGTTGCCCACATATAATCTCTATGTACTGTAAATGTTAACTATCTTTAGCTACCTATGTAAAGGAAGTATGTGTCTCTCGGTTTTAATTTTTACCCAATCTCAGAGATTCCCCCCACTTTGCTTTCTCCCACCTTCCTAGTTTACTGTCAGTGAATTTCATGTAGCACCCACCCCCCACTCTTACTTTTCCTCCTTTGATTATAATGTATAAGATAAATTGCAAAACTGCCATTCTCCAGAGCATCTTCTCAATCTGTTGAGATTTTGCTTCCCACAATTGTCAGTTTGGTTCAAATAAACTCATAAGGCCTTTTTCTAGGCTGGATGTTCTTTCGTCGACAGTCTATGTATCTTCAAGGCTTTTTTTATTTTCAACTTTTTATGTTGAAAAACATCAAATTTACCGAAAAGTGGCAAAAACAATTTGCTTGTGGTGTTACAGAAGACCAAAGAAATACCAAGCATGCTTCCTAAAGAAAGGGAGGGACCCCGTTTATTAACACTAGTGGACTCCGGGAATAATTTCCAAATCAGAGCGAGTAACACGCAGAGGGCTCCCCTTTTTATAACCTTCTGGGGTCTTTGTCTTGCAGATATGGTTCTGCCCCCTTTTGTGGGCTTACAGGAAGGCCCCCAGTTGTTGGGGGTCCCCAGGCCATATCTGATGACCTGTCCTGGGGCCAGCGATAACGACCTTTGGTTTACTGTATGACACTCCAACCAACTAAGCTACACTGGCCAGGCCTATTACCTTTTTTTAAAAAATTCTTTATTGTTGAAAGTATTACATAAGTCTCCTTTTCCCCTCATTGACCTCTCCCCACCTGGCCCCGCCCCCCAACACATTCCCTCACCCTGCTACTGTCTGTGTCCATTGGTCATGCTCATATGCATGGATACAAGTCCTTTGGTTGATCTTTTAAATCCCCCCACCCCCCCTTCCCTGCCTTCCCTCTAAGGTATGACAGTCTCTGACTAGCTTATTTCACTTCTGTTACAAATGGTAAGCGTTCTTCTTTTTTACACTAGTGTAGTATTCCATTGTGTAGATGTACCACAGTTTTTTTAATCCACTCATCTGCGGATGGACACTTAGGCGGTTTCTATCATATTGTAAATTATGCTGCTATGAACATAGGGGTGCATATATTCTTTCTGATTGATGTTTCTGATTTTTGGGGATATATTCTTAGAAGTGGGATTACTGGGTCAAATAGGAGTTCCATTTTTAATTTTTTTAAAATATATTTTATTGATTTTTTACAGAGAGGAAGGGAGAGGGATAGAGAGTTAGAAACATCGATGAGAGAGAAGCATCGATCAGCTGCCTTCTGCACACCCCCTACTGGGAATGTGCCTGCAACCAAGGTACATGCCCTTGACTGGAATCAAACCTGGAACCCTTCAGTCCCCAGCCCGACGCTCTATCCAGTGAGCCAAACCGGCTAGGGTCCATTTTTAATTTTTTAAGGGAACTCCATACTGTCTTTCACAGTGGCGCACCAGTCTGCATTCCCACCAGCAGTATACGAGAGTTCCTTTTTCTCCACATCCTCGCCAGCACTTGTCGTTTGTTGATTTGTTGATGATAGCCATTCTGACAGGTGTGAGATGGTACCTCATTGTCGTTTTGATTTGCATCTCTCTGATGGTTAGTGACTTTGAGCATTTTTTCATATGTCTCTTGGCTTTCTGTATATTGGCTTTCGAAAAGTGTCTATTTAAGGTCTTTTGCCCATTTTTTGATTGGATTGTTCATCTTCCTTTTGTATGAGTTCCCTATAAGTTTTGGAGATTAAACCCTTATTTGATGTAACATTGGCAAATATGTTCTCCCATGCAGTAGGCTCTCTTGTTGTTTTGTTGATGGTTTCTTTTGCTGTGCAGAAGTTTTTTATTTTGATGTAGTCCCATTTGTTCATCTCCTTAGTTTTCATTGCCTTAGGAGCTGTATCGGTAAAGATATTGCTACGACATGTGTCTGATATTTTGCTACCTATGGATTCTTCTAAGATTTTTATGGTTTCCCATCTTATGTTTAAGTCTTTTATCCATTTTGAGTTTATTTTTTTGTATGGTGTAAGATGGTGGTCTAGTTTAATTTTTTTGCATATATCTGTCCAATTTTCCCAACACCATTTATTGAAGAGACTGTCTTGACTCCATTGTATGCTCGCCTATTACCTTTTTAATGAACTATTTGAGAGCAAATTGTAGACTTTTACCCCCAAATATTTCCATTTTTGCTGCTAACATTAAAGAATCCTCTTTAAAAGTTATAAAATATGATCAAATTCAGAAAGTGTAATATTATTAAATTATTGTTATCTAATTTGTAGTTCATATTCAAATCTCACTAATTACCTCAATAAATCCCTTTATAAGCTTTCTTTCCCAGACTAGGATCTAACCATTAAGTTGTTTTGTCTTTTTAATTTCCTTTCATCTGAAAGACTTCCTCAATCTATTTTTTTTTTGTAAGATTTGGTAAATCACAGGGATAGAATAAACAATTCCTAGAAGAAGTGGGCTTAGGAAACAAGTTATAGGAAACATGGTAAAGGAAGGGCCCTTGGAGCTTGGGAGTGAAGAAGCTAATGGTAATCCTCCTGGGGGCAGGGGGTGGGGGAGGGAAAGAGAAAGGCTGGGGTGCTTCTGGGAGATAGAGCGCTCTGGGTCCTCCGTCCTAAGGGTTTTGAGGGTGGATTTTAGGGGAGGTCCCAGGGGAAGATCTCAATAGAATATTCAGCAGTTTTCTAGGTGTGTCCTTTGAGGGTCTTGGTCTCCACTGATTGATTGGTCAGTGCCAGGGCAGAGGACCATTACTCAATGCAGCTGGTCCAGAGGGCAGCCATGGCCTCACTGGTCTGGTTTTGTTGCTTTTCTGGGCCTGGAGCTGAAATACATCCGAGGCCTAGATGTTATCTCTAGGTAGGAAAGGTCAGGAGGTCCAAACTGCATCACCAGCGATGTTGCTAGGGGATAAAAGGTCATCCTGGAGGCGAGGTTCCATCCTATAGTTGTCCGTTGGTAGGTAGGCACCTGGGGCTTTCCACCCTGGTGACCTTCTGTACCTGGCCCATCATCTTTGCTCTGCTCATGTCTGTCTAACTGCCTACCACATCCCCCCTCAAGGATCGTGGCTCTGAATTCTTGCAGAGGAAAGGAGTACAGGTCTCTTCTGTAGCTGTTTCCTGCTAAAGAGGGGTGATGTTTTTCTTCAGAGCCAAGAGATCCTTGCTCTCTGTCCGAGGGATGATGAGGCCTGGGCACAGAAGGAAGTGGCGATGGTGTCTAGAGATGGTATGGGTGAGTGCGAGTAGGGCTTGTAGCCAGTGATGAAACAATCTGAGTCACAGGAAGAACAATCTGGGTCGAGGCACTGCAATGGGTGTTAGACCTGGGGGGTCAGTCTGGACCTGGATTCAGCAACTTTGGTACTAGAGTTCTGGCTAGGAAAGAATTCAGAGCCAAGACCCAAACTGTAATTCATAGAAGAAATGGGCTTAGGAAACATACTATAGAGGTAAAGGAAGGCCCTTGGAGCTTGAGAATGAGGAAGCCTGAGGGGAGAGGGTGGGGGAGGAGAAAGGAAAGGAAGGGAAAGGTGGAGGCAGAGGGATAGTGCTCTGGGCCCTCCCTCATTCTGGCCTTTATGACTTGATGTTTTTAAAGATTACAAGCCAGTTGTTTTGTAGAACTTCTTTAGTTTGGGTTTGTCTGATGTTTCCTCATGATTAGATTCAGATTATGCATTTTTGGTAAAAGTACTTTCAATAGCTCAGGATTCTTTTTTTTTTTTAAATATATTTTATTGATTTTTTTACAGAGAGGAAGGGAGAGGGATAGAGAACTAGAAATATCGATGAGGGAGAAACATCGACCAGCCGCCTCCTGCACATCTCCCACTGGGGATGTGCCCACAACCAAGGTACATGCCCTTGACAGGAATCGAACCCAGGACCTTTCAGTCCGCAGGCCGACGCTCTATCCACTGAGCCAAACTGGTTTCGGCAAGGATTCTTGTATATTATAACTAAATGATCAAATGAGTCATATTTTGAAACAGATTTTTTTCTTTAGTTCACATTCTTTTGCAGCTACTTTCTAATGCTATCTCCTTTGGTCATCTGTAAACATGGTAAAATAATTTTTTGCATTTAGTGTTTATTCTTTTGAACACAAATCAGGGAGTCTCTGTTGCTAGTCCAGGTCTGTTCTTTTGATTCTGTTTATAATATTTGGATATTAACAGTTTATTTTGAAATAAAAATGTATTTTTCTCTGGACCAAGTCTCTCTTGTTCACCTCTGTATCTGTTTCTAGCAACACTACCTGGTAATCCTCAGGAAACCTTCAGGAAACAGTGGTTGACTCAATGAGTGGATTTAGTGGCTAACATAATTTAAAAAATAGTATGTGTGGGGTCAGGGAGTTGGTGGGTGTCCCGATGCAGCAAGATAGACCATATGAGCCCTAGCTGGTTTGGCTCAGTGGATAAAGCGTCGGACTGCGGACTGAAGGGTCTCAGGTTTGATTCAGGTCAAGGGCACGTACCTGGATTGCAGGCTCCATCCCCAATAGAGGGTGTGCAGGAGGCAGCCGATCAATGATTCTCTCTCATCATGGATGTTTCTATCTCTCTCTCCCTCTCCCTTCCTCTCTGAAATCAATTTAAAAAAATATATTTTTGCCCACACCAGCCCAGGCAAAAATTTTTATTTTATTTTTTTAAAAAGATCAACCATATGTTCCCCTGGCCAGTGCTTCTAAGTGGTTACAGCATAAGCATGTGCACCAAAGGGTCATGGGTTCGATTCCCAGTCAAGGGCACGTACCTGGGTTGCAGGTTTATGCCTGACTCTGGTCAGGGCGCGTGCCAGGAGGCAACCAATCAATGTGTCTCTCTCTGACATTGATGTTTCTCTCTCTCTCAGCTATGGAAGGAGTACATAGGGGTCCCTTGTATTCTCTATTTTTGTATATATTATTTCATAATAACATTTAAAAACAAAACCAAAAAAACAAAGTATAATAAAACCTAGGACATGTAGGGGAAGAGTAAGCACAGTCTGTATGTCAGTTGTGAGAGGACAGAATACTTTGGATTCTTTAAACATCTAAGTATAGATTGTAGTAGGTAGAGAATGAGGCTCATTATGGACTTCTTACAAGTATGAAAACTGATTTTTAGAAAGATTACTTTGTATAACTTGGGTTGGAAGAGAGAAGAAGTAGAATGTGGATCCCAAGAACATTCATTTGATATGAACCTCGAGCAGGAATTTATCTGCTTCGATGGACTCTTCAAATTTTATACATAAGAGCCACGTGGCCATTTGCTGGCAGGGGCCCCTCCCGTACTCTGTATACCAGGAAGAACCTCAGACTGAACTCTGCTTCCTGCACTGTGTCCTGCAGGTTTGTGCTGTCTGAGTCAACCACTGTAGGGAAGTGCTGGTTTTGTCTTTTGACTAATGGACTGAGACATGCACTGTCCAGTCAGAACTATGCAAATTATATCCTTGTTTGCATCTATACTGACCAATCAGAACTGCACGATTTAGACCAATTTGGAAACCTCATTCATATGAAACCAGCCAAAATGGGAACTCTAAAAGGTGACCTTGTCTTTGTCTTGGCCAAACACACTTTCGGCTTCTGTCCAAGCTTATGTCTGCTTGGTTTGCAAACTGTTCCTTGCTCCAGTGCCTTTTGGATTTGTTAACAGGGGTGAGACCAACTGGAAATCCTCCTCCTAAGGTCAATAGCAGTTAGGTAGAGAGCAGGGGTCAGTTAGAGGTGGGATGGAGGTCTCATGCAAAAGTCGTGGCAACTGCTGGGTAGTGGGGAGGTGAGAGAGGAGTCCCAGATAACATCTCGTCCTTCTTCAGAGGACCTGGAAGGCTGGTGTAGCCACTCTCAGCCCCAGACAGATCAAGATTCCTGAGCGGCGCCACATTCCAATGGTTTCCACCTCAGATTTCTGTGGTTGCCTTTTCGCTGGCTTGTGCCTAATCAACTAGGCTTGGACAGTGACTTCTACCTCTTTTTCCTCTGTTTCTCCCAACACCATTTTCCATTTCTTGTAGGATTCTCTATTTGGCCATAGGAGTTAGCAGGAGGATTTTTAATTTACCAGTATGTTCACTTATTCATCCAATATCTTCAAGTACCTACAACAAGCCCACACATTGTTTGAGTACACACAATAATGAATAGAATAGACAGATGACTGGTTTCCTAAAGCCTATATATAGTTCATTCTTCCACCATCGTATAAATAGCTATGTTTTTTTGTTTTCTCCTTTAAAATATTTTTTCATTGTGGAAGAATGCATATAACAAAATTTATCCTCCTAACCATTTTTAAGTGTACAGTTTTGTAGAAATAATTACATTTGTATCTTGTGAGACTAAAACTGTACCTATGAAATAATAACTTCCTGTTCTACCCCTTTCCCAGCCCCTGGCAACCACTATTCATCCTGTCTCTAAATTGATTACCCTAGGTATCTAATATAAGTGGAATCATACAGTATGTGTCTTTTTGTGCCTGGCTTATTTCACTTAGCATATTGTCCTCAAGGTTCATCCATGTTGTAACATGTGTCAGAATTTCCTTCCTTTTTAAGGCAGAGTTAATATTCCATTGTATGTATAGTTGACCTTTGAGCAACACAGGTTTGAACTGAACAAGTCCACTTATATGTGGATTTTTTTCAATAAATACATACAATACTCTAGATGTATTTTCTCTTCCTTATGATTTTCTTTTCAAAGATTTTTAAAATTGATTTTGAGAGAGAGAGAGGAAGGGAGAGGGAGAGAAACATGGATGTGGTAGCGAAACATGGATTGGCTGCCTTCTGCACGCCCCTACAGGGGATTGAGCCCACAACTCAGGCATGTGTCCTGACCGGGAATGGAACCAGCAACCTTTTGGTGCATGCCCAACCAACTGAGCCACACCGGCCAGGGCATGATTTTCCTAATAACATTTTCTTTTTTCTAGCTTACTTTATTGTAAGTATATAGTACATATTGCACATAACATAAAATCATTTATGTTATCAATAAGGCTTCCAGTCAACAGTAGGCTATTAGTAAAGTTTTGGGGGGATTAAAAGTTATATGCAGATTTTCAACTGTGCATGTGGGCGGGGGAGGTCAGTGTAGTTCAAGGGTCAACTATATGTACCATATTTTCTTGGGTTGCTTCCACCTCTTGGCTCTTGTAGTAATGCTGCTGTGAACATGGGTGTACAAATATTCTTTGAATCCCTGCTTTCAAGTCTTTGGGTACATACTCAGAAGTGGGGTTGCTGGATCATAAGGTAATTCTATTTTTAATATTTTGAGGAACTGCCATACTGTTTTTCATACTGACTGCACTATTTTACTTTCACCAACAGCGTACCACAATGGTTCCAATTTCTCCACATCCTTGACAACACGTATGTTGTTTGTTGTTTTGTTTTTATAGTAATCATCTTAATGGGTGTGAAGTGGTAGGATGGGTTTTAAAATATAAAATTTATATACAATTAATATTGCTCAAGGATATATGATTTTCCATTTAAAGGGCTCTTCGCCCCATACTAAACCACTGCAATCAGAGGCAGAAGCTTCGGGAAAGACCAGCAGTTGAATTACTTTTTTCCATGTATAGAGTCCCAGGATGCTGAATGCAGCACACTCGGAGGGCTCAGCTCACTCTGTATAGGGCTGCTCCTTAGATCAGTTTCCCCATCTATAAAATGAGACTAATAATAGTATCTACCTCATAGGATCGTTAGAAGATTAAATGAGTTAATTACGATGAAGCACTTAGAACAGGGCCTGACATATTGTAAGCTCTGTATAAGAACCTGTTAAGTGAAATAATAAAAAATGTTTTCCAGTTTTGTGGCTTCATTGGAGGTGATAATGAAATATAAGAATTGTGTATTACACTGAAAGAAACATTAATTTATCAAACCTTCACTGAAAGCCTGTTGGTCCATGGTTGTCCTATGCACTGAGAGAGAACAAGGAGACTAGCCTGAGGCCATAGCTCCCCGTGAGAACCGCTTCTGAAGTTCAAGTTTCAGCTCCCCAGAATTAAAAACATAGCTGCTCAGCTCGCACAGACCCTGTCACAGCACCACATGCCGGCACTGTCCTGGGCGTTCTATACGCCATTTCTAATCCTTACAACAACCTTGTAAAGCAGAGATTATTAACACCAGTTTACAGAGGATAAATTGAGGCGCTGAGGAATTAATGACTTGCCCCAGAAGGGGAGCATGGCAGGAAATGAGTCCAGGAGGGAGGCAGGGGTCATCCCAGAGCTGAGACCTTCAGGGTTAATGAACATCCTCCATTTAGAGTCCTACCACATGCCAGGCCTGAGCAAAGCTTTTATACCTGGGACTCACCATGGACTTCACCACTACTTGGGGGGGGGAGGGGGGGTGGACGACGGACTCTTCCAGGGAGGGACTTTCATCAAAGAGGAACCAGAGGCAGACTGCAACTAAATCATCACCTAGCAAACGTGGGTTTACTCGCAAGAGGGCAAGCACCTGGGAGGGTGGTTAAACACTACCTAGTAGTTTAAAAGGCGACCTCTTGCATCAAAATCACCTGAGTTTTGTATCAAAATGCAGATTCCTGGCTCCACCCCAGTCCCATTAGTCCCATTAAATGAATATCTGCTTAGGATTTGGAAGTTTTAGTAAAGTTTTCTCTGGAACCTGGAAATAAGGAAAATACATGTGCCTATAGAGAGTTAAATCATGAAATCAGCATTAAAGAATTTAAAAATATTAAAGAATACAGGCAAGATATGCAACCATTAAAGGGACAGATCAGTCTTCCCCTTTCCTCTTAACACTAACCAAACTGATGGTATTAGCAAATATAAAAGAAGAATGAATAGAAGAAAATGTTATGACCTTGGCATGGACGAGCATTCTATCTAATTCTAATAAAGAGGGAATGTGCTAATTGACCCTCACACCGTCGCAAAGATGGCGGCGCCCACAGCCAATAAGGAGGGAATATGCTAATTGACTGCCCTGCACTCAAAGATGGTAGCGCTCACAGCCGATAAGGAGAGAATATGCTAATTGACTGTCCCGCCCTCAAAGATGGCAGCGCCCACAGCCACAAGTTGGTGGCACCCAGTCCCCTCAGCCCTGCCTCTGGAGTCCCCCAGTCCCCTCAGCCCCACAGCCGCCCAGGGCTGGCCCGAGGTACAGGCAAGCCTCCGATGGCGGCTGCCCAGCTGTCCAGGGCCGCCCTATGCACAGGTAACTAAGTTCGGCCAAGGCTTGCGCTGCTGGCAGTGGCAGCAGCAGAGGTGTGATGGGGCATCGCCTTCCCCTGATCGCCGGGTTACCTCCCACCCCTTAGGGCTCCCAGACTGTGAGAGGTGGCAGGCAGGGCTGAGGGATCTCCCCTCAGGTGCATGAATTTTCGTGCACCAGGCCTCTCGTTTTTAAAATAAGATGCAAAAAGCACAAGCCTTAAAAGGATTCCAATATTCAACTATATAAAAATTTAAAACTTCTGTACAATAAAGATGCCCTTTTAAAAAGTGAAGACAAGCCACAGAAGGGGAGAAGATATTTGCATTATATATAATCAATAACAGATCAGTATCTAGAATAAAGTATAAAGAACTCCTAAAAATTAACTTAAAATAAGAACTATCTCCATTGGATAATGATCAAAGGACATGAATAAGCAATCAGAAGAAAAGCCCAAACCACAAATAAACATATGAAAAGGTGTTCAACCTTACCAGGAATGGGGAAATGCAAATTAAAACCACAAAGAGAGCCCTGGCCAGGTAGCTTAGTTGATTCCATCCCTTGTCAGGGCACATACAAGAATCAACCAATGAATGCATGAATAGGTGGAACAACAAAAGTGGATGTTTTATCTCTCTCTCCCCTCCCCTCCTCTCTCTCTCTAAAATTAATTTAAAAATTTAAAACCACAAAGAGACATTTCAAGGGCTGGTGAGGCTGTGCAGCAAATGAAACTTCTCAGTATAAATGGAACATACTCTTTGCAGAGTAATTTGGCCATAGCTAATAACATTTAGGAGGAAAATACCTCACAACCCAGTAATTCCCCTCCTAGAAAAATTCTCTCACATGTGCTCCAAGGGACAAATACAAGAATGTCCACTGCAGCATTGTGTATAATAAAAATGAAGACAACTTAAATGTCCACTAGTAGGAGAATAAATAAATAAATGTGTGATCATACAATAGAACACTATGCCAAGGTTTAAAAAATGAAGCAGAGTTACATGTATCAACATTTAAAAATTAAGTAAGTTTTCAATTGCTCCCCATTTCATTCCAATGAAGACAAAGTCCTTACAATGGACTATAAGTTCCTCCTTTATTGTCACCCTCCGTCCCACCTGTTATTTTTCTGGCATTACCTGGAGTGCTCTCTCTGGCTCTCTCCTTTGCCTTCATTAAGTCGAGGCTCAGCCCTGGCCACTTTTTCTCAGTGATTAGAGCATTGGCCTGTGGACCAAATGGTCAAGGGTTCAAATCCCTATCAAGGGCATGTAATTCAGTTGCAGGTTCCCCAGCTCTTTTTGGGGCATGTGCAGGAGGGAACCAATTGATGTTTCTCTTTCTCTCTCCTTTTCCTCCTCCTCCTCCTCCTCCTCCTTCTCCCCCTCCACATCCTCCTCACGTCCTCCTTCCCTTCCAATCTCTCTAGAAATCAATGGAAAAAATATCCTCAGGTGAGCATTAAAAATAACCCTACATAATAAAAGGCTAATATGCAAATAGACTGAACAGCGGAACAACTGGAAGAACCGAACAACTGAACAACTGGTTGCTATGACGTGTGCTGACCACCAGGGGGAATGCACAGAACATGGCGGGCGTTGGCCATGGCGGGATGGTGGAGGAGGTGAGCAGGGGCACCAGGCCAAGGCAGAGCACCGGTCACTGCCATCAGGGTGAGCCTCTGGTGGTTACTGAAAATTTTTGCTCCCACATGCCACAGTCCTGCCCGGTGCTTACACCTGCTGCCGGTGCCAGCCCCAGCCCCGCTCGCACCCACTGCCAGTGCGGGCCCCACTTGCACCCGCAGCCAGTGCTGGAGCCACTGCTTGAACCTGCTGCAGGCGCCCGGCAGCAGTCCCAATTGCTCGGTGCTGTCAGCGGGTGTGAGCGGCGGCTGCTGGCCCCGATCTCCCCTGAGGGCTTCTCCACCTCCCCCTGCTCCTGAGGGGCAATCAGGGCAGCAGCCGCCGCTCACACCCACTGATGGAGCCAGCCCCTATTGTACCTGCTGCTGGCACCAGCCCCAATTGTTCCATGTTGTCAGTGGGTGTGAGCAGGGCCGGCCCCTTCAGCGCATGAGAGCAGTGGCAGCAGGAACGGGGCTGCTGGCAGAGAGGGGACTGAGGGGCCGCAGCAGGAGGGGTCAGTGGGGGGGCAGAGGATGGGCTGAGACTCACCCCTGTACCCACTGCAGCCTCGTGGCACACAGTTCCTTTCAAGGTGCACGAATTCCTGCACTGGGCCCCTAGTAATAATAATAAAAGTCTAGGCTCAGGTATCACCTTCAATATGAGGCCCTCCTCAACCACTCAGTTTACAAATTACAATCATAAGTGCCTCTCCCCTTGATGCTCCTGAGCCCAGCTGCCCTGCTCTGCTTTTCTCTCTAGCATGATCTCCCTTCAAACATACGGTATAATTTACATATATTTAATGTTTACTGTCTTTCCCTGCTAGAATATAAGTCTCACGAGGGCAGAGATTTTGTGAGCTTTGTTTACTAGTATATCCCAAACACCTAGAATGAGTAAACATGGCCAAATCTCAAAATCACATTAACCAATAACATCATGATGCAGAAGGACACTTATGGGATGATAATCATCTATAAAGTTTTTTTCTTAATCATCATCTGAGGATATTTTTCCATTGCTTTTCAGAGAGAGTAGAAAGGAGAGTGGGAGGGGAAGAGAGAGAGAGAAACATTGATGTGAGAAAGACACATGGACTGGTTGCCTCCCACATGCGCCCTGACGGGGGGCAGGGAGCGAACCCACAACCCAGGTATGTGCCTTTGACCAGGAATTAAACTATGACATTTTGGTGCATGGTCTGATGCTCTAACCACTGAACACACTGGCCAGGGCACCTATAAAGTTTTAAGACATGTAAAACAATACTATATATTGTTTATATATACATACATATATAGTAAAATTATAACAACTAAAAGAGATAAATTTAGGGCAGTAATTACATCTGGTTTGGGGGTGAAGGGATGATTGCAATTGTTTTGTAATGTTTGGTTTTTAAAAAATGATCTGAAACAAATGACAAAATCTTGAGACTTGGCAAATGTAAGAGGTGAGATATGGCATCAATTCTATTATTTTCTGTTCTTTGTGTAGCCTTGTAATATTTCGTAACATCAGAAGAAAGAAATGAACCCAAAAAAGTTAGGTTGGCTAGGCTGAGCTATACACAGACGAATGCTGGAGAGGAGCTGTCCAAGCAGGAAACCATTGCCATTCCTGTAGCTAAGACCCTCCTATCTGAAAGGGAGACATCAGCTACTAAATATGGAGCCACTAAAGGCCACTGAGTGCTGGGGAGGATGTGGAGTGATTGGCATTCTCATACAGGCTGAAAACTGTCTGTCAGTATTATTCAACTTGAACAGAGTGTGTCCTGAAATGCTGCAGTTCCACGCTCAGGGACAGAGCTAACAGAAATGCATATGAAAGACCTCAGAAGCCATGTACAGGAATATTTATAGCAGCATTATTCATAATAGCTCCAAACTGGACATGAGCCAAATGCCCATCAAGAGAAGAAAAGATACATACACTGTAGTGTATTCATGTTGGAGTACTATATGGCAATGAAATAAATGAACTACAGCTCCACTTGAATCACAGATAAATGCTGAACCAAAAAAGCCAGACACTAAAAAAAATTACTGCATGATTTCATTTAAATACATTTAAACCCAGCAAAATAAATCTGTGTTCGAAACCATGAAAGTGTTTGGTTGGGGTGGAGGGAGAAGGTAGTCATTGGGAGGGGTCATGGATTCCCAAGGTTATGCTCGCTTTGTGACAATGCATTGAGATACATTTCACATTTATATGTACTGGGACGCTGGTATGTATGTTCCTTGAGTTTAACAGGGATGATGCTAATCTCTATCTTGTTCCAACTTTAGTTTACACTCTGTCAAGGAGAATCCTGTATATATGTCATATGTCACTTTAAAATTTTTCAATAGAATATCTGATTTTTAAAAATATATATATTTTATTGATTTTTTTACAGAGAGGAAGGGAGAGGGATAGAGAGAAACATCGATCAGCTGCCTCCTGCACACCCCCTACTGGGGATGTGCCCGAAACCAAGGTACATGCCCTTGACCGGAATCGAACCTGGGACCTTTCAGCCCGCAGGCTGACGCTCTATGCCCTGAGCCAAACCAGCGAGGGCAGGATTAAGTTTCTTAAGGGAGAGAAAGTGCTAGCCATATTATTTGGGAGTTCTTTTCTTTGCATATCATTCATTCATTAATTCAACAACTACTCATCGACTGTCTCTCCTATGTTGAGCCCTCTGCTTCGTGCAGGACATAAAATAATGAGCAAAATCAGACATGGTACCGCATTTATGGGCTTACAGACTTATTCTATAGGCAGTGCTAATGAAACACTCACCTAAAGGACACTGTTTTGTTCACTAAATACATTAACTGGCTTTAGGCTATAATGAAGAATGCTGTTATAAGTTCATATGCAAGTTTTTTACGTGAATGTATGTTCTCATTTCTCTTGATATCTGCCTAGGAGTGGCTGTGTTATATGGTAACCGTTTTCTAAAGTGTCTGTGTCATTTACATTCCCATCAACAATGTACAAAAGTTCCAATATCTCCACATTCTTTTCCTTTTTTAAAAAAATCTTCACCTGGGGATATGTTTATTGATTTGAGAGAGAGAAGAAGGGAGAGAGAGAAAAAAGAAACATCGATGTGAGAGAGAAACATTGATTGGTTGCTTCCTGTATGCTCCCTGACCAGGGATTGAATCCGAAGCCTTTTTGGAGTACAGGACGACACTCAACCAACTGAGCTGCCTGGCCGGCTCCACATTCTTGCCAACATTTGTTATTAACATTTGTTATTGTCTGCCTTTTTTATTAGAGCCATCCTAGTAAGTATAAAGTGGTATCTCACTGTGGTTTTGATTCACATTTCCCTGATGGCTAATGTCATGTGTTTACTTGCCATTTGTATATCTTCTTTGGAGAAATGTCTATTTAGATACTTTGCTCATTTTTTTAAACTTTTTAAAAAATACATTTTTTTATTGATTTCAGAGAGGAAGGGAGATGGAGAGAGATAGAAACATCAATGATGAGAGAGAATCATTGATTGGCTGCCTCCTTCATGCCCCCTACTGGGGATCGAGCCTGCAACCTGGGCATGTGCCCTTGACTGGAATCGAACCCAGGACCCTTTAGTCGCAGGCCGATGCTCTACCCACTGAGCCAAACTGGCCAGGGCTACTTTGCTCATTTTTAATTAGGTTATTTATATTTTCACTAAGTCAACAGTATTTGGTAGTTTTTAATTCTTAAGTATTTTATTCTTTTTGAATAAAATTGTAAGTTGTAAATTTAATTGTTTTCTGAAGTTCATTTTTGGATCGGTCAATGCCAGTGTATAGAAATACAACTGATTTTAGTATCTTGATCTTGTATTCTGAAACTTTGCTGAACTTGTTTATTAGTTCTAATTGTGTTTTGAGGAATTCTATGGGATTTTCAATATACAAGATCATGTCATCTGTGAAAATCTAGTTTTACTTCTTCCTTTCCAAATCTGGATGCCTCCTATTTCTTTTATTGCTTAATTGTCCTGTCTAAAACCTCCAATACAGTGTTGCATACAAGTGGCCAGAACATACATCTTTGTCTTATTCCTGATGCAAGAGGGAAAGCTTTCAGTCTTTTACTACCAAGCATGATGTTAGCTCTGAGATCCTCATAGGTGCCCTTTGTCAGGTTGAGGAAGTTCTAGTTTGGTGAGTATTTGTATCATGAAAGGATGGCAGATATTGTCACATGCTTTTTCTGCATCTATGAGATCATCATTTGTTTTTTGTCCTTTAGGCTATAAATATGTTGTAAAACCAACATTAGATTCCTAGTAAAACACTACTTAGTTGTGGAGTATAATCCTTCGGATATGTCACTAAATTTCATTTTATTTCCTGGTATTTTGTGGAGGATTTTTGCATTTGTTTTTAAGGGACATTTTGGTCTGTAGTTACCTTTATGTCTGGTTTTGGTAGAGGGTACATCTCATAGAATGAGTTGGGAAGTAATCCCTCCTCTTCCGTTTTTTGGAAGAGCTTGGGAAGGATTGGGAGAATTCACCAGTGAAACCATCTGGTCTTGGGCTTTTCCTTGTTAGGAGGTTTTTGATGACTGATTACATCTCTTTACGGTATTTGTTATGTCTATTCAGATTTTCTATTTCTTCTTGAATCAGATTCAATGATTTATTTTTTCTAGCAATGTGTTGATTTCATGTAGGTTCCTGATTTGTTGATATGCAGCTGTTCACAGAACACTCTTTTTTATACAATTAATAATGATATCTTATCTTCCATTCCTGATTTTAACAATTTGAGTAACATTTCTTTTTTTTTTTTTTCTAGGTTGGTCTAGCTAAATGTTTGTCAACTTTGTTGATTTATTTTTAAAAAACCAACTATTGGGTTGTTCATTTTCTCTATTATTTTTCTATTCTTTATTTTATTTATTTCTGCTCTAATTTTTATTTTCTTCTCCTTGCTTATGGTTTAGTTTGCTCTTTTTCTCATTTCTTTTTTTTCAAGATGAAATTTTTTTAAATTGAGGCATATTAGTTTCAGGTGTACAACCTGATATGATGTTTCTATTAGTAACAAAATGACCCCCACAGTAAGTCTAGTTAACATACGTTACCATCCATAGATACAGAATTCTTTTTCTTGTGAAGATAACTTTTAAGATTTAATTACTGTGGCATACAGTCCCTGTCTCTTTAGTGGTCTGTTTCTCCTGCTAATGTGTAGCTCCTCAAGGGCAAGGCCATGTCTCGTTCACCGTCAGATACCAGGGCCTTGGACATTCACTGGAAGTCAAAGGAAGGAAGGAAGGCTTGAAGGAAGGTCCCACTCTGGGACAGAAAGAAGTGCCCAGCAGGCCAGGGACACCTTCTCTGCTCAGTGTGTCCCTAACCACACAGTGAGGTATCAGGATCATTGTTTTACCATTACCTGAGGGCAGACTGTGCTATTATTTAGGAAAAGCTTTATTTACATGAACTTGCTGTTTTACTGAAACATGGTCAAAAGGGCAATTTTATTTATTTTTAAAAAATATATTTTATTGATTTTTTTACAGAGAGGAAGGGAGAGGGATAGAGAGCTAGAAACATCGGTGAGAGAGAAACATCCATCAGCTGCCTCCTGCACACCCCCCACTGGGGATGTGCCCGCAACCAAGGTACATGCCCTTGACCGGAATTGAACCTGGGACCTTTCAGTCCTCAGGCCGACGCTCTATACACTGAGCCAAACCGGTCAGGGCAAAAAGGGCAATTTTATATCAATATCATAAGTAGGAAAACCAGTATCACTTGTCTTTTATCCATTAACATATACATATTAATGTTCCAAATTTAAAAAAGATTCCTTTGCATATCCCCTAAAGCAGTGGTTCTCAACCTTCCTAATGCCACGACCCTTTAATACAGTTCCTCATGTTGTGGTGACCCCCAACCATAAAATTATTTTCGTTGCTACTTCATAACTGTAATTTTGCTACTGTTATGAATCATAATGTAAATATCTGATATGCAGGATGTATTTTCATTGTTACAAATTAAACATAATAAAGCATAGTGATTAATCACAAAAACAATATGCAATTATATATGTGTTTCCCGATGGTCTTAGGCGACCCCTGTGAAAGGGTCGTTGGATCCCCAAAGGGGTCGCGACCCACAGGTTGAGAACCACTGCCCTAAAGTGATCTTGGGTACCATACTTTGGGAAACTACTATTTTGTTTTGTTAATCCTATCTGAGGCTATTGATTTTTAGAGAGAGTGGAAGGGAGGGAGGGAGGGAGGGAGAGAGAGAGAGAGAGAGAAACATCTATGTGAGAGAGGCACACTGATTGGTTTCTTCCTGCACACACCTCGACCGGTACTGCGGATCAAACCTGCAATCCAGGTACATGCCCTGACCAGGAATCAAACCCACAACCCTTTGGTGCTCAGGCTGATACTCTACCACTGAGCCACCAGCCAGGGCAGGAAACGACTTTTCATTCAGCACTTTCCCCACATAATACCCTGGTCATTTACTTGTCATGTGGGAATTTCTAATTTTCCCCTGTCCCTTCCCTTCCAGAGGACAGAGCTGAGGTGCTCTGGAAGGCAATTGAGAAAGCAGTGATTTCTTTGCTTTCACTTACTTTGAATTTACTTGGGATCAACTCAGGATGGTCCAGCAGGGCCCATCAGGCTTTGATGCCAAGTGTGCCCTCTGCTGCCCGAGGGCTTGGTCCTTGATTGTTCTTGTTTTATTGCATTCCTTCCATGCCCACCTTGGGGGAGGCCGGCAGGACCTGCCTCTGAGCACAGGCATTAGAGTTTTATGATTTGTTAATCTGATTATCCAGGAAGATCGGGAGAAGGGTCCAGGAGGATACTGAGACCCACCAGGAAAAAGAAATGTGTCATTCATTATCACATACCACGCTGCTGTTTTCAATGAGGCCAGGATTCGTATTTTATGTGATGGAACGGAAAGTGCCTCTAAACATGCTAGGAGAATTTTCTTTCTTATAAAATATCCTTCATAATTGTATCCTAGCTGCTGATTTGTGATCTCCATTATAAACAAGTTTGCTGAGAGGTTTCATAACTCTGCTTTAGTTCCATAAAGCGCCTTTTTGGCAGGTAGATTGTTGAATTGGATGCAAATCCGCTCTCTAAATTAAGTGAAAACTTGTTAAAGCACTTTATTTAGATCGAGGAGGGATTTCGGTCTGTTTTTGGAGAGGGTACAGACACTTTTGGGTCCTGCCACTTCGCACAGCTATAGAAAGCTGTTTTACAAGAAGAAACTGGAGAGTTTGCCTTCGTTCACATGGGGAGGGAAGTATGACTGAAGCTGGAAGCCCCTCTCCTGGGATGCTGAGAGCCGCAGGTGACAGAGACCTGGGCGCCCAGTATCCTGTGCCCTGTGCGGCGCGTAAGGCCCCCGAGCTCCCGCCCGGCTTGGCCCTGCTCCCTGGCTGTGGGCACGAAGCTCAGCTCTGGCATGAACTAACCAGGAGTGTCAGCATCCCTGGTCCTCGCCTCCTGCAGACTTTGGTTAGAAGGACTGTCAAGGTGCTTGTGAGAGGGACAGTCCTCTGGCTCATCTGTGTGGCTGGTTATGTTGCCATTGTCCTAAACTGACCAGTGACTGTGGCAAATAAGTCAGAGTCACACATTTTGAAATACAAAGTCTACAAGTCCCATCCAGACTCTGAAAGAAGAGTAGCCAGAAGAGCCGTGCAGTCAAGGAGGAGGTGGTTTTTGCCTCCCTGGGTAGGTCCCCTCGAGTGGGTGTGGAGGGGAAGGTGCCTCTTGACACCTTCTGTTTCGATTTGTCCTTTTAAGTATTTCTGTTCCTCGGTGACAACAGCTCAGCGACCACACAAAGGACACAGAGACTCTGCTTTCGGTCTGAGTCATCCCCCTGTGCTCTCATGTCCGAGTTCACACACAATGATTCCCACGAAGAAGTCGCTCTCCGCTTGCTAACACCCCAGTGAGTCCGCTTCTCTCAACTCATGCTGGGCTGGAGAGCCTGCTTTTGTCATTCTGTTTCACCTGCTACCTGGAAAGCCCGTCTCACAATGTCATCTCGCCCAGGTGGCTGGTCCATTTCTCCCTGCTTCAGACTCCCACAGCACTCGTGCATTTCTTCTAGAACCTTCCCTCGCTCTGTGATGTGAGAGGTAGGTGTGGCCTGTGGTCTGGTGCATCTTGAAAACAGGACCTTTGACATTTGACCATCTGTATTTCCCCCTCCCCCACCAGCAGGGTTGAGCACATTACTTATTGAATGAAAGCAAACGGAATCTACCTTTGCTGCCTTATTGTCTATATTTCCTCCCATTTGAACCCTTAGCTTCATCCTTCACTCGTTTCTGGATCTACCATCTCTTTCTAATCATTCAACGCTTCATTTGTTGAACAAACATTCAGGGTGTGCCTTCCAAGCGCCAGGCACTGGACTGGGAGGTCACAGTCAATAAAACACTGTCCCAGGTGCCCAGAAGCCCGTGGTCCAAGGGGAGGACAGGGAAGAGGGAAGGACAGGCCGCCAGGCGCGCTGTGGATGGGCTTTAGGGAAGTCAGAGGCTTTCCAGGGCTGCGATGTCCAATTGAGACCCCTGGCGTTTGTTCATATATATTCCCTCTGCCTGGATGTGCCCCCTTCAACCTTTGGGACCAACTCCACGTGGCTCCCCTCCTCTCCAAGCCTTTCCCTTGGAGGTGGTCTTCTCTCTTAGCTCTCAAGATGGCCCACCCTCCTGGCCCTCACATTTCCCAGCATGCAGCCGCATTGGCAAAGTTTTGTCCTTGACCTTTTCCTTGTCCTTCCTGGTTTGGCTCTCACCTTGATGCCAATGACTATTCAGTGTGTCTCTAAGCCTCATCTTTTCACCTGAGGTACATTGCTACCTGCCTACTGGATCCAGCCTTCTATAGACATTCCACTGTTTCCTCAAAATTTGTCACATGCAAAACAGAACAGGTTTTTTTCTTCTGAGTTCCCCTCCTGAGACATTGAGGTGGTCATGGCCACCCTCAGCGCCCATAGGAGCTTGGCTGTCACTTGCTTTTGTCTTTTTCAATCACATGAGACAAAGTTTATTCTGGTCCTGTTCTCGCCTGTCTAGAGATGTTCTTTTGTGACAAGCAGAACCACATTATTTTATTATTTTCCTCTATTCACAGGTAATTGTTTCTATCATGCTACCTCAAGAAGTAGCCCTGGCTTACTTCTCACATCAACCACAAGGGGGTGCTGTGGTTGAGCTCTGATTGGCTGGGTTTGTTTGTGGTCAGTTGTCTGAATAGTAGTCAACCCTGATAATTTAGGGTGGTCATCCCTACTATTCACCAAATACTTCCAGCTCTCTGCGTTGCCAGGACATGGCAGACTTGCATTTCTTGCCCTCTTGTGGTTGGGTGAGGCCATATAACTCGTTCTAGCTCTTGAGTCCTGAGTGGAAGTACTATGCTTGGGCTGCAGCATTTAATTGCGAGTGCAAGGCTTTTCGGGGAGCTCTTTCCCTTTGTCATGGTGTCTGGCAATGTTTGAGATGACAGCTGTTTCCTCAACCTGGGTCCCAGAATGAGGAGGCGTGGAGCGGTGGCCACAGGCGCTCTGGACAGACACAGAGCTGGAGTGAGAAATAAGCTTTTGTTAACAGTTATAAACCATTAAGGTTTGGGTTCTTTGCACTGTATCTTATCCTGACTAGCACCCCACTAGTGTGAAATGAAGTCATATTTAGCTCCTTTCATATTTCAAACCTGCATTGGATCCTTAGAAGTAAATAGCTGACATATCTATTTCCATGAACTTTGTAGATAAAATTCACCAAAACAATAGGTTTCTCTTTAAACATTGCTTGAAAATGTATACACGTTGATATTGCATTATTTTACACAAACCTAACTTTTGTGAAGTCAGAACAGGCTCCAGCTTAATGAGTTAGGCAGGGACCACACTTACCCTTGAGTTCACCTCACACCACAGCTGCTTCTGTTGTCACCACACACTCCATCCACCCACTCAGTTCTGACTCTGTGTCCGCAGGACCCGGCACATGGCTGTCTGGAGCCCCTTTGATTCCACTGGCACTCTCTTTGAAAAGTCTAGAATGGTGTTTCTACTGGTGTCCAACCCTCTGATCATTCTCATCCCTGTTTCAACCTGCCACCAGAGTTTCAGGTTAGAAGAGCCCCCAGATGTCATGCACACACACCTCTGAAACCCCAGGTTAGAGAAAGGAAGCCAGGTGGGAACAACTAGAAGTGCAGAGGACAGACACCTGGCTTCCAGCCAATGCCAGTCCTTACAGACCCTACAATAGACCAGGCCTCACTCCCTCAGCCTCAAACGCTGCTCCCTCTGTCAGGAGGTGGGTGGCTAACTCCCCACCATCAGGTCTCTATTCTAAGGTCTGCCGTGCCCTTTACATTTAAAATTGCAACAAGCTCCTTAACACTCTGTCTCCCTTGCTGCATGTATTGCCTCCATAGCACTTCACTCCTTGTAACATCCGTTTCCTTTACTCAGTTATTGTGATTATTGATTTTCTTTCCACTAGAACTCGAGCTCCACAAAAACAGGGAATTTTGTCCCTTTTTGTGTCAGTCTTGTGTCCCACATAAACAGTGCCTGGCACGAAAAGAGACTTAACAAATATTTATTGAATGAATGAATAGGGTGCGGCCCGGCTTCTGTGGTTTGACAGGCTCCCAAGTGATTCCAAGCAGAGCCTGGTGGAGAGCCACTGCCCCAGAGTCCGGGGTCACTGGTGGGGTGTGTAGATCTTTCTCTCTGCGTGGACCTACGCCGTGACCCAGTGAGTTCTGCTTTACTCCTGTAGGCGCAGCATCCCCTCAGCCGTGACAGAGCAAGGAAGTGGGGTTGGTTCCTGTGTGAGCCCATGGCGGCTGTTTCTCTAAGTGCTCATATTCTAAGTGGACACATGCTGAAAAACCAATCATGGTGATACAGAATAATTTTTAGGGTCTATTAAATTTGGGATAGGAGTGGAGGACACTTTTTTTTCTCTCTCAAATTACATCTTTGGAGTAGAGGTCTCCCTGGCTCTCTGTGGCCGCCAGGAGAGCATCTGGATGCCTGCGGTCTTGTTCTGACCACTGGAGTGGCCACAGGCAGACTCAGTGACATGGCTTCATTTGTTCTTTGTAAGAGAGGACACATCATAGTTGGTGAGCACACCTACTCGTAAATGTTTTAAAACATTATTTTTATTTAAAGAGTATCATTTGTTGTCCTGGCTGGTGTGGCTCGGTTGGCTGAGCATTGTCCCATGCACCAAGAGGTCGCCAGTTTGATTCCTGGTCGGGATACATGCTAAGGTTGTGGGCTTGATCCCTAGTAGGGGGCATGCAGGAGGCTGCTGATGAATGCTTCTCTCTCACATCATTGTTTCTCTCTCTCTCTAAAGTCAATTAAAAAATAATAAAGAGAACCATTTGTTCATAATTTTTTTCCCAATTTGTGTTACAGTCTTGTACATTTTTTATCAGCCTTTTGTTTGCTATATTCTTTTCCTTCAAATTTTTTTAATCAGTAGATTATTTTTAGAGCAATTTTTGGTTTACACTAAATTGAGCAGAGAGTAGGGAGAGTTCCCATAAATGTCTGCCCAAAACACAATTTCCCCTGTTATTAACAGCTTGCATCATTGTGGCACATTTGTTAAAACTGATAAACCAATATTGATATGTTATTATTAACTAAAGTCCATAATTTACATTAGGGTTCACTCTTTGTGTTGTATAATTTCTATGAGTTTTGAAAAATGCATAATGTCATGTATCTACCAGTACAGTATTTTACAGTATAGTTTCACTGCTCTAAAAATCTGTCATACTCCCCCTATTCATCTCTCTCTCCTCCTCTCAAACTTGTGGCAACCACTGATCTTTTTACTCTATAGTTTTGCTTCTATCAGAATGTCTCATAGTTGGAATCATATAGTATACTAGGGGCCCAGTGCACGAATTCGTGCACCTTAAAAGGAACTGTGCACCGTGAGGCTGTGGTGGGCACAGGGTCGGGTCTTGGCACATCCTCTACACCCCAGTCCAGCCCCTATCACCGCAGCCCCCGGTCCCCTGTCTGCTGGCAGCCCCGCTCCCACAGCCGCCACTCACACCTGCTGACAGTGTGGAGCGATTGGGGCTGGCACCAGTAGCAGATGCGAGTGGGGCTGGCGCTGTCAGCAGGTGCAAGCTGTGGCTGCTGCCCCGATCGTCCCTCAAGAGCAGGAGGAGGTGGAGAAGCCCTCAGGGGTGATCAGGGCCGGCAACTGCTGCTCACACCCGCTGCAGGCACTGAGTGATCACGGCCAGTGCTGGGTGCCAGCAGCGGGTGCGAGCGGTGGCTTTGGTGCCAGCAGCGGGTGCAAGTGGGGTGCCGGCAGCAGGTGCGAGCACCAGGCAGGACTGCGGCGCACAGGAGCAAATAATTTTCAGTAACCACCAGAGGCTTGCCCCGAGGACAGCAACCAGAACCCCACCTTGGTCTGGCGTCCCTGCTCACCTGGTCCACCATCCTGCCGCAGCCGATGCCCGCCATGTTCCACGCTCTGCTGCCTGTTGCCGACGCCCACCATGTTCCGCGCGCACCCCTTGGTGGTCAGTGCACATCATAGTGACTGGTTGTTCAGTTGTTCTGCCGTTCGGTCTATTTGCATACAGACAGTCCTGGGGTTATGTCAGACTTGACGTACGTCGTTTTGTGGTTATGTTGCCATCTCCCATTTATTTATTAAAAAAAAGTTCTGTCATGTCGATGTATGTACATAAGTTCTTTATGTTTTTTTATTATTTATTTACCACAAGTAAAGGTCAGGAAATGTTATCTTTCTTTTACATTTTTTTTTTACTGTTGCACTTTATTACTGCTGTGTATGTGCTCCATGTGAGTGACGTAGGTGCTTATGTAAGTGGGTTCCTGACTTATGGCAAAAATCATGTTATGTCATGCTGTAGGAACAGATCTCCGATGTAATCCAATGACCTACTGTTTTAGGCTTTTATATATATAGATAGCCTTCTCCAACTGACTTCTTTTACTAAGCACTATGCGTTTAAGGTTTCTTTATGTATTTTCGTGGCTTGATAGATCATTTCTTTTTATCTTTGGATAAAATTCCATTGTATGGGTTATGACAATTTGTTTACCCATTCATCTTTTGAAGGACATCTTGGTGACTTCTAGTTTATAGCAATTGTGAATAAAGGTGTTATAAATATTCATATGCAGGTTTCTGTGTGGACATAAATTGGGTAGATACCTTGGAGCCCCATGTGCATTGGATGGTTAGACTATGTTCAGCTTTGTTAAGAAACTGACAAATTGTATTCCAAAGTGGCTGTGCCATTTGCATTCCCACCAGCAATGATCAGAGTTCTTGTTGCTCCACATCCTTGCTAGCATTTGGTATTTTTCATTTTTTGGATTTGAGTCATTCTAATAGGTGTGTAGTTGTTTCATTTGCGATTCCCAAATATGTAATGTAGGGCATCTTTTAATATGCTTACTTGTCATCTGCATAAGCTCTTTGGTGAAGGTCTGTTCAGATCTTTTGCCCATTTTTAAACTTGGTTTTTGTTTTCTTATTGTTGAGTTTTAAGAGCTCTTTGTATATTCTGGATATAATTCCTTTATCAGGTATGTGTTTTGCAATGTTTTTAAATATAACAGCTTTATTGAGATGTAATTCACACACTATGTAATTCACCCTTTAATTTTATTTATTTATTTTTAATATATATTTTTTTTAGTGATTTCAGAGAGGAAGGGAGAGGGAGAGAGAGAAACATCAATGATGAGAGAGAATCATTGATCATCTGCCTCCCACATGCCCCACACTGGGAATTGAGCCCACAACTTGGACATATGCCCTGACTGAAATAGAACCATGACCACCTGGTTCATAGGTCGACACTCAACCACAGAGCCATGTGCCCAGGCCAATTCACCCTTTTAAAGTGTATAAATCAATGATGTTTAGTATATTTAGAATTGTGCAGATGTAACCACAATCAATTTGAGAACATTTTCATCACCTCGAAAAGAAACCCATGGCTATTAGCAGTCACTCCCCATTTCCTCCAACACTTCAGCTCTAGCAACAACTAATTCACTTTCTGTTTCTATATATGTGTCTATTCTGGACAGTGCATGTAAGTGGAGTCATATAATACATGATCTTTTGTGACTGGCTTCTTTCATTTAGCATAAATTTTTAAGGTTCATCCATGTTGTAGCTTTTATCAATACTTTATTTTTTTTTGAAATTAAATCTTTATTGTTCAGATTATTACAGTTGTTCCTCTTTTTTCCCCCCATTGCTCCCCTCTACCCGGTTCCCACCCCACCCTCTGCCCTTACCCCCCCCCCCCACCCCACTGTCCTCATCCATAGGTGTACAGTTTTTGT
Source organism: Myotis yumanensis (assembly GCF_028538775.1). Classification (NCBI taxonomy): domain Eukaryota; kingdom Metazoa; phylum Chordata; class Mammalia; order Chiroptera; family Vespertilionidae; genus Myotis; species Myotis yumanensis. The sequence goes on along the minus strand of NW_027223764.1, from coordinate 45,242,915 downwards.
CCAGTCTCTTCCCGCCCCCCCCGCACACCCTTTTCCCTACTGAGAATAGTCAGTCCTCTCCCTTTCTATGCCCCTGATTCCATTATATTCACCAGTTTATTCTGTTCATCAGATTATTTATTGACTTGATTTTTAGATTCACTTGTTGATAGATGTGTATTTGTTGTTCATAATTTGTATCTTTACCTTTTTCTTCTTCTTCCTCTTCTTAAAGGATACCTTTCGGCATTTCATATAATACTGGTTTGATGGTGATGAACTCCTTTAGCTTTTTCTTATCAGTGAAGCTCTTTATCTGACCTTCAATTCTGAATGATAGCTTTGCTGGGTAAAGTAATCTTGGTTGTAGGTTCTTGCTATTCATCACTTTGAATATTTCTTGCCACTCCCTTCTGGCCTGCATAGTTTCTGTTGAGAAATCAGCTGACAGTCGTATGGGTACTTCCTTGTAGGTAACTGACTGTTTTTCTCTTGCTGCTTTTAAGATTCTCTCTTTGTCTTTTGCTCTTGGCATTTTAATTATGTTATGTCTTGGTGTGGTCCTCTTTGGATTCCTTTTGTTTGGGGTTCTCTGCGCTTCCTGGACTTGTAAGTCTATTTCTTTCACCAGGTAGGGGAAGTATTCTGTCATTATTTCTTCAAATAGGTTTTCAATATCTTGCTCTCTCTCTTCTAGCACCCCCATAATTCGGATGTTGGTACGTTTGAAGTTGTCCCAGAGGCTCCTTACACTATCTTCATATTTTTGGATTCTTTTTTCTTTTTGTTTTTCCGGTTGGGTGTTTTTTGCTTCTTTGTATTTTAAATCTTTGACTTGATCGTTGCGACCCTCTAGTCTGCTGTTGGATCTCTGTATAATATTGTTTATTTTAATATTAACAGTGTATGCTTAATTTATATTTGGTCCTTTTTCATAACCTCAAGGGTCTCACCAGTCTTTTTGAGGGTCTTACTAAATTTATCGGTGGTTTCTAGAAAATTCTTGAAAAACCTTAAAAGTGTGGTTTTGAACTCTATATCCAGTAGTTTGCTTTCCTCCATTTCTGTCATTTGTAACCTGTTTCTTTGTCTCTGCATTTTTTATGCTTCCCTGTGTTGATAGAGTGGCTTTCTGTGCTAGGTGTCCTATAGGGCCCAGTGGCTCAGCCTCCGCAATTACCTGAGGTAAACACTCTTGGTGCACCCCTTTGTGGGCTGTGTGCACAGTCTTGTTGTAGTTAAGCCTTGATTGTTGTAGTTATCACTGGGAGGAATTGACCTCCAGGCCAATTGGCTGTGAGAATCAGCTGTGTCTGCAGTGGGAAAACTTCTGTGCTGGAGACACCCTTCTGGGGCAAGACTTGCTTCAGTGGGGCTTTGGTGCTCACTGACTCTGCCCCCTGAGTGTGTCCATTATGGAATTGAGGAATTGTAATCTGGATGGTCCCACTCTGACCACTGGGTACACTGGCTCTTGGATCTCTAAGGAGGTGCTAATTTAGCCTCTGCCTGAAGCTACCCAGCAGGAGCTATGGAGAGATCTGCAGATTCCTCTTCTTTGTTTGGGGTTTGGAGGTGCCCAGATGAGGCCCAGCTGTGAAGCAATGCAAGCTGCTGTGGGGCCTTGGGCCTTCTTTTGGAAGTTCTGGGTCTTTCTGACCCAGCTGCAGTTTGTTAGGTAATTTTCGGATTGCAAAGGGCCAGGCCTTTCATATACAAGAGCCTCTGGGCACAGCTTGGGTGGGGTGGGGTCTCAGGGGATCAACAGGGCGAAGCAAGCAGCTATGGCTGCTCCTCAGTCCTACCCTAAGAGGCCTCGCATCTCAGTGTCCTGGTAATCGCTGCAAGCACCTCTGAGAGAAAGCCGCCCTCGAGTTCTGACCGATGCCAGACAGTCCATTTTCTCCCCGTATGAGTCTGGGTCCCCAGAGACGCGCCTGGAACTGGAGTTTTTTCCCGATTGAAAAAAACAACCGTGTCTTCAGTTGCCAGCCCTTTCCTCATGTGCCTCTGTACCTCTGCAGTTTACTTCGGCACCTCCTCTGAGTCTCAGTGTGCTTTTCTCTTTCCTTCTAGTTGTAGAATTTCCACTCAGTCAGCCTTCCTGTGGTTCTGGATGATGTCTGTTTTGTCTTTTAGTTGTATTTTTGAAGTGGTTGTGTGAGGTAGCAATTTCTGGTGTTTACCTATGCCACCATCTTGGTTTCTCCAATACTTTATTTCTTTAATGGCCAAATAATATCCCTTTGTAGGGGTGAACTATATTTTTTTTATTCATTCACCAGTTGGTGACCATTGGGGTTGTTTCCACTTTTTGGCTGTTTTGAACAATGTGGCTGTGGACATTTGTGTACACGTTTTTGTGTGGACATGTGATTTATTTTATTTCTCTTGGTTATATACCTAAGAGTGTAATTGTAGGGTCATATATGGTAACTATGTTTAACTTTTAAAATACATATATATTTTTTACTGATTTCAGACAGGAAGGGATAGGGAGAGAGAGATAGAAACATCAATGAGAGAGAGTCATTTGATCAGCTGCCTCTTGCCCGCCCCACACTGGGGATCAAGTCCACAACCCAGGCATGTGTCCTGACCAGGAATCAAACCATGACCTCTTGGTTCATAGGTCGATGCTCAACCACTGAGCCATGCTGACTGGGCCACACACAGACTCTTAATGAAGGAGCTAATGTAACATTGAAAGAGGCAGAAGAGAGCTTCTTCAGTTAAGGCTCTGGCTCTGTTTTCCTTTGGGGCCACATGACCAGAGTAGCTCAGAAGGCAAGAGCTGACCCACTTTCCGAAGCTTGAATCTTTCCCACAGGATCCTGGATAAATTGCTGCCCTCTCTCTCTTTAGATACCTCTGAGTAAGAGAAACTAACTACTTTCTAAATAGTAAGATCAATTAGTAGATGGTTTGGTAATAATAATGAGAACAACAACAACCACAACCATTTTTACCACTTTTTTTTGAGCCCTTATATTGTGGTTAGAGATATCATCTCCTTTGAATTCTTACAGCAACATCTGAGATAGTTATCATTCATCTACTTAAGAGATGCACAGAGAAAGTTATTTGTTCAGTCACATACTGTTAATTTAACTGTGTGGATCTAGGTTTAAACCAGGTCCATTGGACTCCAAAGCCCGTGTTTCTAATTACCACACCCTTTCCAAATATGCTCTTTTGATAGAGAAACAGATTTGGTTCCCTTCTCCTCTCTGGACACACAGGAGGACCAGGTTTCCAGCACCTTTGTGATTACATGAGATTACATTACGATTTCCAGCCAGTTGTCTGAGTGGAACTTTCAGGCTGAGACATTTAAGAGCAAATGTGAGTTCCCCATTCTCCTTTTCCCCTGTTGCAGCAACCCTGGAAGTAATGGTTGGAGATGGTGAGCTACAAGATGAAAGGTGCCTGGATCCCTAAGTCACAGCATGGCGTATAACTGCCCCGGTCCACATTTAACTTTGCATGAGCAAGGTACACACTTTTATGTGTTAAGCCTCTGAGAGTTCAAGGTTTGTTTGTTCTCTTAGTGTAGACTATCACACCCTGAGTATTAAAGCTGAATATTATAATTGCCTTCATTTATTTTCCTCGTGATTGGAGTTCTGCCTTCTAGGGTTATACACAAGGATATGCCACATAATCTCAGTTTCCAACACTTGCCATGTTGTGCGTTTTTTTTTTTTAAATATATATTTGTATTGATTTCAGAGAGGAAAGGAGAGGGAGAGAGAGATAGAAACACCAATGATGACAGAGAATCATTGATTGGCTGCCTCCTGCACACTCCACACTGGGGATAGAGCCCGCAACCCAGGTGAACCATATCCTCCTGGTTCATGGGTCCACGCTCAACCACTGAGCCACGCCAGCCAGGCCGGCCATGTTGTTTTAGACATTATCGTCTTCTTTTGTTGATCTCACATCATTGATTAGCAGTGATCTCCTTAGCAGGTAAGAGGTTGTTTTCCATTTCTTCTTTATCCTAGCCGCTCTAGGCACAGAACTAGTACTGAAGCAATGCTAGTTAATTGTTGAGTCTATATTACTCAGAAAAAACTGTTTGCATTTACGCTGGTTCAGTTGAAGGCTCTATTCTAAGTCTAGAAAACTTTAGCAATTATTTTAAAGGACTTTTTGAATAACAATCTGGTCCCATTTACAGATTCAGTTAAATACCCTCAACCATTTGAAATGTAATATATGCTATTTCCTTTTCGAAGTACTTCAATTGTCTGGCAAACCCTTCCAAGTACTCAAATAATTTTTATAAATCTAATAAATTAAACATATAGATGTGGTGAAACTAATTTCTCCTATATAACCACAACACAGCCACTTAGGCCAGGAAGTTAACACTGAGTCGTCTGTCCTCTGCTCCTGCTAGACGGTCCACCTGGTTTCCTCGGAGCCTCTGCTCACAACATTTTTGTCAAGCAATCACCCCAGCACATACCTGGCTTTATGTGCATTTCTGTCCAAAGCACCTTATTGAACAGGTACTGTTGATTCACTAACACTGACCTCACAGCCAGCAGCACCACAGCCCATGCCTCGGTGAAGCTCATCTTATACACACGTTTTCTCCATAAGGCACGTCGCAGCCTTGTTCCACTTAGAACAGCAGGCAGCACTTCAGGACTACACTTGGAGCCATTTCAGTGGCAAAATCATAAACAAAAAGGTGAAAATGGCACTAAATAGACCAAGAACGGGACACCTGTTTACAGTATGAGAGCTGCAACAAGAGGGCAGAGCATCACCTTGTGCAGCCTCAGCAGGAAGGGGCACTTGGGGGACTCAGATTTTTTTGCTGCTCGGTGCATGTCCGTGGATGACTGCAAGGTGTCATGGGTATTGATTTTGGATTTCCTAACAAATTTTAGTTAGTAGGAGGATTTGTAAATGTGGAATCCACAAATGATAAGGACTGAATCTACTCTGCTCTGCCTCTGGCTTTTGAATGGACCGGGATGGAAAGGGAAGGGAAGGGAAGAGAGAGGAGGTGCTTGACTGCACATTCGAAACTGAGGTCACAGTGGATGGATCTGGAGAGTATCACGCTAAGTGAAATAAATCAGACATGAAAAGACAAGAACCCCATGATGTCACTCATATGTAGGGTATAAAACAGAAAACAACAAATGAACTGACAAAACAAACAAACTCATAGACACAGACAACAGTGTGGTGGTTACCAGAAGGGAAGAGGGTAGAGGGAGGATGAAAAGAGAGAAGGGGGTCAAATATATGGTGACAGAAGCAGACGAGACTTTGGGTGGTGAGACACAGTGCAATATGCAGATGATGTATTATAGAATTGCACACCTGAAACTTATATAAAGTTATTAACCAACGTTACCCCAATACATTTAATTTTAAAAAATTGAAGTCACAATGTTAAATTCTAAAGCATACCACGTTAGAAAGATACCTAACCATTAATGAATTATTAGATTATCTCACATAATTTTTGGAGTTATCTTCTCATATAATTTTTAAAGTTGCCTCATTGACTTATTCAAGGTTGCAAGTCTACCAGAGGAGTGGGCTGCCTAGGATTCTTGGTGGTGACCTTGCCAGGATTCAGGACCAGATCCATTCACACAGGCTCACAAGAGCCGGCTGTGCAATCTCTTCCCAATCCAACATTCTGGGCCTCAGAGTAGTAATTTGAAATTGGCTTGGTGGGTGTATTTACACCAAGGAAATCTGCAAATGCTACAAGTCAGGGCTTTTTGACCTTAACCAGCACACCACCGCCATGACCCCTATTTATAATTGCTATACCAGTGACTTCATCACCCAAAAGGGAATGTTTACATAGCCAGAGACCCTTCTAACCTCTACTCACAGAAGTATTCAATCCTTATATCACTTGTTTGGATTCTGTATTTCTTTGGCTCTTAAGATATATAACTGCAACACTAAAGACTTAACTTTGATGGATTTCTGTGTTCTTTCGCCTTCTTAGGACCATGCATCTCTTATAACCATGGAAATAAAATCTGAGTGCAGGCCCTCTTTCTCAGCGTGGTCCAGTTCGGTCATGACCTTCAAGGTTGTTCTATGTCTTGCCCTCCTTCCCCCTCAACCTCCAACCCACTGCACATCCCCCTGCAGCATCCAGCCCAGAATCCTCATGCTGTAAACTTTGCTCATTTCTTTTTCCTTGTTTAGGGTCCAGATGAAGGCTCCTTTTGCAGACAAGTCCTCTGGCCTCACAGCTTGGGGCACAGGCATCCCTCCCCCCTACCTGCAGGTCTCTAGGCTGGTGAGCCATCATAGCCAGTTCCCTTCACACCTGGCACCAGCATGTGGACAAAGAACTCATGCTGTTGTGCTGATCCTGGTGACTCAGGCTGTAAAACTGCAGGCCAAGTTGTTAAACCCAGATTCAGGTAGATAGTCAAGAGGGCCAAGGCTGCCCTGCATCTGGGTTTTGGCAGACAGAGAAGTTTCCCCATCTGTGGGAGCCGTGGTATGGCCTTTCCCTCCAGGAGGCAATGCCGGTATAATTTATTGGGCCATAATTGTTGAAAGGAACAGTCCTCCAGGCCATTCAGTCAGGCCAAAAATGTTTCTTTATTGAGCATTCTCAGTGTTCTCAGCCCTGTGCTATGTGGTGTGTGTGTGTGTGTGTGTGTGTGTGTGTGTGTGTGGCGTGTGTGTGTGTGTGTATGTGTGGTGTGTGTGTGTGTGTGTGTGTGTGTGTGTGTGGTGTGTGTGTAGATGTGTTGAGGGGAGAGTCACAAAAAAACAAGACCCAGGCCCTATTCCGTAGCTTACCAGTCAAGCAACAATAGAAAGCAGAACCTGCTAAATAAGTAGAAAGAGAAAATGCTAAAGAATTTCAAAGGAAGAACTTCTCATAGTGGCCTTGAATTTCATAAGAGTTTGAAGGATGAATGGGACTTAGTCGGTGAAAAGCAAGATGAGGGCACCTCACCTGGGATGAGAGCTCACAGGATGAGAGCTCACAGGATGGATACAAGAGGGCCTAGGACAGATCCAGGGAAGTCGTAGGTATGGAGTTCCTCAAATGCAGGCTGTTGGGGAGGTTCTTCTGAGAGAAGAGCTGAAGGTGTAGGCAGAGGCCTCATAGGAGAGGACCTTGAATGACGGGCAAGGGAATCTGAAATCCATCTGTAAGAAACAGGAATCTCGTGCAAAGTTTTAAAGGAGAGGAGTGGTGTGATCTGGTTCGTATCACTGAAGGCAACATTGGGCTTTCCCTTCTCACCGTAGGAGGTGTTTTCTCTAAGAGTTTTATCAAGGTGCCTACGTTGCCAGGCTGAGAGGTCATGAGTGAAGAAAGAAGGTTGGGTGTGTTCCCAAGATCATCTCTTCTGTGCTTGCTGGGTGCTCACTGGGCTGTTCTGGAAACAGTTACCATCTGCAGTAGATGTCAGAGATAATGATGTGATTCATAAACCTATATAATAAAGAGCTAATATGCTAAGTAGACCGAACAGCAGAACAACCGTCCAGACGACCTTCCAGACAAAGCCTGCACTGCGGGGGCTGCAAGGACTGGCCAAGGCTGTGAGAGGCTATGAGGGGCTGCGAGGGCCGAGCCCCTTGCATGGATTTCATGCTTTGGGCCTCTAGTAATCATAACAATCACAAAAGTATCAAGTATAGGTAACATTTACTGAGTATGTGCTAGACCCGGAGCTAAGCACTCTACATGTATGATTTTGTAAAATACTTACATCAATTCTATGAAATAGATACTGTGATTATCCCCATTTTATGGATGAGAAAACGAAAGCACGGAGAATGGAGGTCACACAACCAGGAAGTAGCAGGGGGAAGATGAGAGCCCAGCACGGGGACTCCAGAGCTTTGCCCTTTTTCACTGTATATCCCCCCTTCTGAGACCGGGCGCTTCCTCTGTGGAGCAGCTCCCAGGGAGGCTGGACGGCACTGGTAGGCGGTTGGAGGGCCACATCCAGAGGGCGCTGGGGAATGAACTCAGAAAGCCTCATGGAGCGGTTTCCAGGTGTCTAGTGTAAGTCTCGGGCTCTGACATTTTTGTCCCATATTTTTGTCCCGCATGCTACTAAAGAAAACATAAAGTCAGTGTTTAAAAGCAGGTGATTTTTTAAAAACCCAGAATTCCAGACCCTTTCAGAAGCTCGATACCTGTCAATAACGCGTTTGCATTCCTTCCGAGCAACAGGCAGCTGGAGTAAGCGGCAGCTGCCCCCAAGCCAAAGGGCTTTTGCTCCCCTGTTCACAGACCCTCATCACTCACTCAAAGTGTGCACTTACATCCAGCCCCATTGATCCGTCCTGTTACCTATTGGTCTCTAGAGGTATTTGATTCTGAGACTCTGTTGACAGATGCTTCCCCTAACAATCACGGGTGAAGTGAAAGTGAGAGGAATAGCAAGAAAATGGATAACATCAAGATCCAGAAAGATCTAGTCAACAGATATGCAATTAGTAAAAGTTTAATAGAGATAAATGTAAAGTCTTGTAATTGTTCATTAAATCAATTGAGGATACAGAGATATGGCTTAAAAGTAATAAACACCCTCCCACACAAGTTTTATTTGATGAAAACCTCAATATAAATCAACAGTATGATGTGACTTTAGGCTATATTAACACAAGTAAATTGTAAGCATTTTGCTTCCTTGGCAGGGGTGGGGGCCATTTAGATATTTATAACATCATTTGCAGGCCATACAAAATTATCAACTTAAAAATTAGCCTGTTATATTTGACCAGACATTTAATGAACTCACCCTTAATGCTTGGCAGGGCCAGACCAGATGATTTCGTGGGCCTTCTACGGCCTGCTGGCCAGACATTCCCCACCCCTGGATTAGAGGTATACTGCATTACCTCCAGGAAAAGTAGGGATTAATTTCCAGGGTAGAGTCTGAGGGAGGACAGACATTGGCACAGGGTAAGGAAGTTGCCCAGAGCTGCCCGGGGACAGGAGGTATGTGTTCCCTGGAAGCAGGATGACCCCTTGGCAGAAAAGGTGGAGGGGTAGACGGGAATGATCAGAGGGTGATTGGTCTTAAAGAACCTTAGGTCCATGTTGCACCCCCGCTCCCCCCCCGCCCATTCCAGGATTCCATGCACTGAAATCTCTTTGGAGAGAGGGAAATGAGTATTAGCCTCTGTGTGTTTCCTGTGTGAGAGCTACACATACGGCCCTAGTTTGAGAGCAAGCACTGGTTAACCATGAAAGCCTCTGGTGACACTAGCTCTGAAAGCTGGGAACTCTGTCCTAGTCTCACCCTCTGAGGGCCCCCCATGGTGCTCCAGACGGGGGTTGGGCTGAAGATGGCGTTTTGCTCCACCTCCTAGGCTTGTGGCGTTGCCAACTTTTCAGTGGAGACATGGCAGTCATTCAGGAGAAGCACGGGCTTTGAGGAATTGCGTGACAGCCAGTGTATACAAACAGCTTGCATTACTGGGGTCTCTGTGAGGTCTCAAGCCAAATCTTGAGGCCTGCTCCTTGGCCACACTGAGTAACTGCTGGGTGAGCAGTGGGTCAGGAGTATCCGGTGCACATGATCCCAGCACACTCTGTGTGTGTGTGTGTGTGTGTGTGTGTGAGAGAGAGAGAGAGAGAGAGAGAGAGACATGTTCTGTGGGGGGAAAGAATATGGGCTCTGAGTCAGCCAGCCTGCGTTCAAATGCTGATCCAGGCTACTAATGTGTAGACTGAGGATAATCACACCAACATACAAGACAATATGCAATGTATTTATAACTTAATAAATGATCAACAGAAAAGAACCCAAGACTTCGTTTTTTACAATTATTTTTAAGACCAGACAATTATTATTTTTAAAATATATTTTTATTAAATTCAGAGAGGAAGAGAGAGGGAGAGGAAGAGGAGACAGAAACATCAATGATGAGAGAGAATCATTGATAGGCTGCTTCCTGCCCACCCCCTGCTGGGGATGGAGCCCACAACCTGGGCATGTGCCCTTGACTGGTATTGAACTCAGGACCCTTCAGTCTGCAGGCCGATGCTCTATCCACTGAGCCCAACCAGCTAGGGCCAGACAATTATTTTTTATCCTGCTGTGGCTTTTGCCTGTGAAACTGCTTGGATTTCAGCCCTTTGACCCTTTAAAAAAACACATGTTGTGGAGACTGGATGGAGAGATTGGAAGATGTGCATTCCCATTTGGGCAGGCTCTGCTCCATTCACATGGAGAAACCAGCAGCAATTTTAGGAGGAAGCCCCTTATTCACCTCTGAACCCACTCTCTCCTGTCAGAGGCTCCTCAGAAGCCCCCTGTGGGTCCTCACATATGCCAAGCAGCCCTCACCCGGGTCTTTTGGCTGGTTTCTTCCGCCTGAAGCTCTCTTGCCTCAGATGTGCCTCATTCAGCCTTCTCAGAGGAAGCTTCCCGAGCAGCCCCACCAAGACCGCCTCTTCCCCCGGGTCCTGCGTGATCTCCTTGCTGAGCACCACCTGACACGCCATGTAATTACCACACTCCTGCCTCACTGGGAGCAGGCACGTGGTGGTGGAAGCCGGCCTCTTCCCCGGGCCTGGGATCGGCGGGCGAAGGTAAGTCACCATGGATACTCTGAGTCCCAATGGCTTTCTGGCTTCCCAGGAAAACGGCGTCCCAGACCATCCCGAGTTCACTCGGAGTCATGGGGTTCAGCCAAATGGCTGTTGCTTGAGAGAGAACGCTGCCCTCCTGGCCTTGGGATGGCGGTTTTGTGTTGGGCTCCTCAGCCTTTTGCCTTCTCCTGCTGCTAAGGTTAAACAATAACAGCAAGAGGCTGGGAACAGGAGCCGGGCCTCCAGAGGAACAAGACATTTACTCACAGAAAAGGGAAGCGGGACAAAGCGCCCACTTCTCCTGCCCGCGCAGAATAATCCCTGGAAATGGGGAGCACTTACCTGTCCCGTTTCAATGGCCCAATTGTCTGGCCCCGCAGAGCTGTTAAGGCTGTTTACAGATGGGCTTTCACACTCAGGCAAGGACAGCGGCTCCTTCTGCCTGCGCAGCTGGAGGGAAGCCTGTGCCATGTCTCCTCTACGCTCAGCCATGGCCCTTTATTCTCGTGGAAGATCATGTTTGCTCCTTTGGCCCTTAAAGGGCTGATCCTGTTGAAGCAATTAGTCACCAGCGGTTCACGTGCTGTCGAAACCTGTCTTTCAAAGCGGCGCTTGGCATTGGAAAGAAACTCGGCTGCCTTGGAGGGCTTTTGTGTTGGCATTTGGCCTCGTTGGGCAGGGGGAGCTTTTGAGCTGACAGTTCACAGTATCTTCTGATGGAGAGTGGTCAGAGGGATATGGCTGTGGGTCTTCAAGGAGAGAACGTTTCTGGATTGCCATGAATACAATTATGCTTTGCGTGACATTGATTTAAAAACTCCAACCGATAAAAGCAAACAGCTCACAGGGCGGGGGGATGGAGGGGGAAATAGAACATTTAGACTCCAGTAAGGTAGCTCAGCAATTAGCTACATGCTGCTCTGCACTTGTCTTTCATAACATGTGGCACATGCAGCGTTTGTCCTTGTCACCAGAGCTGCCACAGCTGCCTCTGGCCTCAGAGAGCAGACTGAGGCTCTCCCCTGGGAAACCCTTTCCCTCAAGGGGTCGAAATGTGCAAGTGTGTGTTCGGTGACTCCTTGCGTAGTCATTGCCCGTTTGCTGGACTACAGAACTAGCTGAGGCCCAGGTGAGAGACGGGCAGAGGTCGTGGCCTTTATTAAGGACCCGCGAGCACGTTATCAATGACCTCTGGGCCAGCATGCACCCCATGTCCGTCTCTGTGCTGCAGAGCCTGTCCCACTCAGCACACAGTGGGTCCCCCAATGGGGGTGTCTACGAGTCGTCCTGGGCCTAGCAGGTGCCTGGCACGGGATGCTCAGTGATGACTGTTGCATAAAATGAAATGGTTACAAAACTGGACTTTAGAAATGGAGGGACTTCAAAGACCAGCTAGGCCAAGAAACGGATCTCATAAAGAAGGGCCTGAAGAGGTCAAGGAATTTGCCTAAGATCCCAAAAGGTTGGCAGCCACCAGCAACCCGGGCTTTGGCTTCCTTGCCAGAGCTTTCTCCCACTAGGTCAGTGATGGCGAACCTATGACACGTGTGTCAGAGGTGACACGTGAACTCATTTTTTTGGTTGATTTTTCTTTGTTAAATGGCATTTAAATATATAAAATAAATATCAAAAATATACATCTTTGTTTTACTATGGTTGCAAATATCAAAAAATTTCTATATGTGACACGATACCAGAGTTAAGTTAGGGTTTTTCAAAATGCTGACACGCCGAGCTCAAAAGGTTCGCCATCACTGCCCTAGGAAAACAGAAGTTTCAGAGTCGGACATGGCCTTGGCATTTGCGTGTGTGTGTGTGTGTGTGTGTGTGTTTCTGCTTGTAGTACTGTATTTATTTTAAAAAGTATGGAAGACATTTCTCTAACACTCATCTTATGGGTGAAGGGGTTGAGGTCCACGGTCACCTCGTAGTTGCCCAGGGTCACACAGCTGGGTGTGCGGCAGGCAGAGCCCCATTCCCTAGGACCTAAGCCTGGGGTGTTCCAGGGGCACTGAGCCCCAGGCCCCTAGAGCACTGGGAACCTTCCGCAGTGCCCTGGGGAAGGTATGGCTACACCATCCGACCACAATAAAACACTCGCCGAGGGCAAAGACCTTGAGCCTGTGCAGTCTTAGCCCATACTAGGTGCTCAGAAAGTATTCGTTGAGTGACTGGAGTAGGAGGGTGCTTTAAGGTGGACCATGTAGATAGTGGCTGATGAACAAAATAGATCTAGAGACATTGAAGCATGCAACAGACTGATGTATTTCAGAGGGAAAAGGGAAGCAGGAAGAGATTAATCAAAGAACTTATATGCATATATGCATAGCCCATGGACAGAAAATAGCGTGGAGAAGGCCTGGGTGGAGGTGGGAGCAGGATGGAGGGGGTCATTGTGGGGATAAAAGGGGACATCTGTAATCTTTCAACAATAAAGATAATTTAAAAAAATTATAGCATAAAGAACAACATACACTTTAACAGAATATTTACATCTAAATGAGTCTTATCTTTCAAATAATTCACCTTTTGAGGCTAGATGCATTTATTTCAGTGTTCTGCTTTGTTCAAGATACTTTTAAAAACTCTCTTTTGGCATTTCCTCCCGAGTTCTTCAATTAAGTCATAAAAACCCAAGGTTTCATTACTTTATAGTCACATCTTTTTTACCTAAACCTCTCAGTTAAATTCCTCATCATATTCATCATATTTTCTTTATTTAAAGATGCTTATTACATGTCTTTTGTATGCCAGCATCACTGACTTTAAGATTTAGAATGCAATCATACTACAAAAAAGAGTAGTGAATGTTCATTGAATGCCAGACACTATTTATAAGCACTTCATATAAAATGATTTGATTGATTAATCCCCACAGCAACTTTACATGGCAGGTGTGGGAACTGAGGTACAGAGAGGTTAAAGAGGTTGTCCTATGACATAAATCTGGGAAGAGATGGGTTATTGAGCATCCTTATACCAGTGTTTTGAACTCTGCATCTGGTAGATTGCTTGTCTCCATTTTGTTTAGTTCTTTTTCTGGAGTTTTGTTCTTTTTCTTTTCTTTTTTTCATTTGGGATGTATTTCTTTGTCTTCTCATTTTGGCTGCTTCCCTGTGTTTGTTTCTATGCATTAATTAGGTAGAGCTGCTACAGCTCCCGGTCTTGTTAGAGTGGCCTTGTGTAGTAGGTGTCCTGTGGGACCCAGTGGCACAGTCTCCTGGTCACCTGAGCCAGGGGCTCCAGGTGTGTCCCTTGTGTAGGTTGTGTGCCCTCCTGTTGTAGTTGAGCCTTGACTGCTGTTGGCACATCACTGGGAGGGACTGACACTCGGGCTGATTGGTTGAGAGGACTGGCTGCGACTGCAGTGGAGGAGCTGTTGTGCCCGGGTTGACCCCACAGAGCAGGATTTGCTTTAGTGGGACTCTGGTGCCTCCGAGTCCACCCGCTGGGTGTGCTGTTTGTGGGAGTGGTTGGGGGATGCCCTGGTGTGGTCAGAAGCTGGCTACTGCATATGTTGGTTCTGGTGCCTCTTGGGAGGAGCTCTGGTGCAGGCCAAGGTCAGCCACTTGGTATGAACTACAGAGTGATCCATAGATGGTTGCCACTTGCGCCATTTGTATGGAAAAGCCACTGGAAATGGCTTGGTTGGGATGGAGTCTCAGGAACCCCTGGGGTGGGGTGAACAGTGCTAACCAGGTTGATGGAGACTCAGATATGGCGCTTGCCTGTGCTGGGTGGGGGACAGACTCAACAGGAAACAATGGCCTCTGCCAGCTCTTCTGTCTGATAGAAAGCTGCCCCTCTAGCCCTCACCCTGAAGCCAGACAATTCAGCGCCTTCCTGTGTGTCCCTGGTGCCTTTCTGGCTGCTGCCCCAGCCCTGGAGCTCTGGCTGGAGCTCTGAGGAGCGAGTCCAAGTAAGTACATGTGGGACCCTTGAAGAGGAATGCCCGGGACTCCAGCAGCCGTCCGTCTCACTCAGCCACAGTCCCCACTGGTTTCACAGCCAGGAGTGCTGGGGACTTCACTTCCCAGCACTGGAGCCCTGGGCTGGGGAGCCTGGTGTGGGGCTGGGAACCCTGGATCTTCAAGGGGCACCTCCGCAGCGGAGGCATCCTTCCCATTTTTTTTCCAATTTTTAAATTTTCTTTATTTTTTTTCCTTTTTTCTCCATCTGCCCCCCTTTTTATTTTTATTTTTTTATTGTTTTATTGCTTAAAGTATTACAAAGAGTATTACATATGTCTCCTTTTTTCCCCCGCTCTTGACAATCCCCCGGCCTCCCTTACCCCCCAGTGTCTTATGTCCATTGGTTATGCTTATATGCATGCATACAAGTCCTTCGGTTGATCTCTTACCCTCCCCTCCCGCCCCGCAACCCTCCCTGGCCTTCCCGCTGTAGTTTGGCAGTCTGTTTGAGGCTGCTCTGCCTCTGTATCTATTTTTGTTCATAAGTTTATAATGGTCTCTATTGTTCATAAATGAGTGAGATCATGTGGTATTTTTCCTTCATTGACTGGCTTATTTCACTTAGCATAATGCTCTCCAGTTCCATCCATGCTGTTGCAAATGGTAAGAATTCCTTCTTTTTTACAGCAGCATAGTATTCCATCGTGTAGATGTACCACAGTTTTCTAATCCATTCATCTACTGATGGGCACTTACATCCTTCCCATTTTTAACCTCCACCCAAGGGTGTGGGACCAGCCTGTTCAGCATCTCTGCCCCTCCTGCCAGTCTCCACGTGGCTGCTTCATTCTACCCTAGGCTATAGGACTTCTGTTCGGCTAGACTTCAGGCGGTTCTCAGTGGGGGTTGTCCTGCTGTTTAGTTGTAATTTTGATGTGGTTGTGGGGGGAGGTGAGCACTGCTGTTACCTACGTGCCGTCTGGACCTTCATGTTTTGTTTGTTGTTAGTGCAGGGATGTTTACCTTAAAAAACAAAAAACCACAATGTATTTTACTTTTTGTTTTCAGGAACATTTTAGAAATACGTTCTTTTATTTTCCCAGCCTTACTGAAATAGAATTGACAATTAAAATTGCATATATTTAAGGTGTACACCCTGATGACTTGCTATACATATACATTGTGAAATAATCACCACAATCAAGGTAATTAACATGCCCATCACTTCACATATTTATTTTTTTCTTTTTTGTGTGGTGAAAACATGTATGATTTACTTTCTTAGTAAATTTTAAGTATATGAAATAGTACTGTTACCAGTAGTTACATTGCTGTACATGTATTTTTACTTTTTATGTACCTTGGTAAAATTTTGCTCTTTCCTTCATGTGGATCTTCATACATTTGTAAAGATTTATTCCTGGGGCATATATATACTTGTACACACACACACACACACTCACATTTTTATATACTTAAATAAAATTGCTATAATTGCCACTTGAATGGGATCTTTTCCTCCTCATTTTATTTTCAAATGGAATATTGACAGTGAATATTCATTTAGTCATCCAGCACGTACTTATTTACTGTGTGTGAGGATCAGGACTGTGTTAGTGTACCAAACAGGCACAGTCTGTATAGAGTATTAATAAATTCTAAAACATTGGACATTCTTGCATTTCTGGCCCAAGCCCTGTTTGGTAATGGAATATTATTATTTTAATATATTGTTCGGATAGGTTAGCTTTGGTTCTATTCTATTTGCCATGTCTGTTTACAAACTGCATACAAATAGCTTGAGCGAGACTAGTTTGGCCTGGCACGGGTGCACATGTGTGTTTGTGTTAGCTTTGTAAAATAAATTGGAAACCTTGCCATTTTTCTATAGTTTGTATAGCATTGGAATTAAGTGTTTCATTCTTATTCCTTGACAATCACATTAAATCATAAGTTCAAACTAGAACTGAGAAAAGGCCCCAGGTTTCCTGGATCTCAGACCTTTGAAAGAATTTATGGAAATGGAACAGAATGGAGATTTATACAACAATAAGCCACATGACAAGGAATGTATTTCTTTTTTTGGTCCTATTCCCTCTCAGGGGAAATAGCAGCCTTATATGTTCACTTTGAAAGGCCTGGTTCTTTTTCTAGGGAGCACACCCTCACCCTAGACCTGTTCTGTGCTCTTGGCCAGTGTAAGACGGGACGAATGCTTTGAGGCAGGGGTGCCTGAGTGGCTTTGGATGAGGTGACATTAAGCTGCGCAAACAGCAGCACCATTGCTGTTCCTTTCCCATAGGACCTGCCGACATCCGACACAAATAAGAGTCAGTGTCTCCCACTTCTTGTCTTCTTCCTCTGCTTCTTTCTGAATTTGTACAATGGAAGCTAAATCTACCAGGGCCAGTTCCCTGCCTCCTGCACAGTCCAATGTCAGGGCTGACCTGTGAGTCCAAAGCCCTGGTTCTGTGATATAATCCTCCTCATAATGTTTTTGTTTATATTCCTTAATGTGTCTTCCAATTTTTCTAAAAAACATATATTTTTATTGATTTCAGAGAGGAAGGAAGAGGGAGAGGTAGAAACATCAATGATGAGAGCGAATCATCAATGGGCTGCCTCCTGCACACCCCCTACTAGGGATCAAGCCTGCAACCCAGGCATGTGCCCTGATCAGGAATTGAACAGGTGACCTCTTGGTTCCTGAGTTGACACTCAACCACTGAGCCACACCTGGCTAGGCCCAATTTTTAAATTTAAGCATCCTTCCCCTGATCTTTCCTGACTAAAAACCTTTCAAGCACAAAGGGCTCTTAAAAGTCTTTCTAATAGCCTTTGTATTAATTTTCATTTTTTTCTCTTAAAAATATTTTTAAAAAATCTTTATTGTTGAGAGGTATCATAGATCTCTCCTCCCCACCCCCCACCCCCCATTGGCCTCCTCCACCTGGTTCCCACCCCACCCCTGGCCTTCACCACCCTATTGTCTGTGTCCATAGATAAGATCTGTGGTTAATCTATTCCCACCCTCTCTCCCCCCTTCCCTCTGAGATTCATTCATCTGTTCCATGCTTCCATGCCTCTGATTCTATTTTATTCATCAGTTTATTTTGTTCATTAGATTTCTTGTTTGTTTTGATTTTTAGATTCAATCATTGATAGATATGTATTTGTTCCCATTTTATTGTTTATATTTTTTATTCCTCCTTCTCCTCCTCCTCCTCCTCCTCTTCCTCTTCCTCCTCTTTTTCTTCTCCTTCTTCTTCTCCTTGGCATTTTAATTATGATGTGTCTTGGCGTGGGCCTCTTTGGGTTCCTCTTGTTTGGGACTCTGTGCTTCCTGGACTTGTAAATGTATTTCTTTCACCAGGTAGGGGAAGTTTTCTGTCATTATTTCTTCAGATAGGTTTTCAATATCTTACTCCCTCTCATCTACTTCTGGCACTCCCAAAATGGGAATGTTGGAACATTTGAAGTTGTCCCAGAGGCTCCTTACATTATCTTCATATTTTTGGATTCTTTTTTCTTTTTGCTCTTCTGGTTGGCTGTTTTGTGCTTCCTCATATTCCAAATCGTCGATTTGATTCTCAGAATCCTCTACTCTACTATTGAATCCCTGTAAATTATTCTTTATTTCAGTTAGTGTATACTTAATATCTGACTGGTCCTTTTTCATGTCTTTGACATTCTCACTAAGATCCTTGAAAGTTTTATGAAGATCCTTGAGTAACCTTACAAGCACAGTTTTGAACACTATATCCAGTAGTTTCTGTGTTTCCATTTCTTTCATTTGTGATGTGTTTCTTTGTCGCCATTTTTTGGCTGCTTCCCTGTGTTTGTTTCTATGTATTAGGTAGAGCTGCTGTGTCTCCTGGAATTGGTGGAGTGGCCTTGTGTCACAGGTGTCCTGTAGGGCCCAGTGGCCCAGCCTCTCCAGTCACCTGAGTTGGGCACTCTAGGTGTGCCCTTGTGTGGGCTGTGTGCACAGTCTTGTAGGTAGTTGAGCCTTGATTGCTGTTGACGTCTCTGGGAGGAGTTGACCTCCAGGCCAATTGGCTGTGAGGACCAGCTGTGGCTAAAGTGGGAGAGCTGCTGTGCAGGAGGCGAGGCCCAGGTGTGAAGCAAGGCAGGCTGGTGCTAGTGCTGGGTCTTGGGCCTTTTATTGACAGGTTTGGGACACGCCGTCACCATCTGCAGCTTTTTGAGAGATTTCAGCGAAGCCTGAAGCCAGGGCAGGCCATTAATATGGGAAAGCTGCTGCAAACAGGTTGGGTGGAGCTGCAGATTGAATGGGGCGGGGTCTCAGGGAAGCCTCGCGTGCTCCAGACTGAGTCTCAGATCAGGCTGCCAGTCAGTCCTGTGACAGGGGAGGTCCCAGCACAGAAACAATGACCCTTGGGAACCAAGATGGCGGCGTAGGGAGCGGACCTGTGTGTGCTGCTCTCTCACAGCATCATTGAAACTATCAACTATGAAGTAAACAACCGCCACTCAGAACCATGGGGAAGTTGGCCCAGTGGGAGATCTACAACTGGAGGAAAAGAAAGAAGCGCAGTGAGACTGAATGGGAGCTACGGAGGCACCAAAACCAGAGGTACGCAGTCACACGCCACGCGGGCTGCAAATGGATTCTCGGTTTTTTACGAACCCTCGAATCCTCTGGGCTTGCCCGGGGCGGGTCTCTGAGGCCCCAGATCCCACAGGGAGAGGCGGCCACGGCCTTGCAGTGGTCGGAGAGTGAGGGAAGCTCTGATACGCGGCTGCTCGCCGGCACCGAGGGACAAGAAATCCTGGTGTCCCGGGGAGGCGAGGGGCGCGGAGACGCCGCCATCGCTATTTCATCCACGCTGGTGACTCCCTGTGACCCCGCCCTACCCTCAGGGCTGTGCCAGAGGCACAAGAGGGAATGACTGTGCTTTTACAAACTCTCAAATCCACTGAGCTGGTTCGGGCGGGTCTCTGAGGCCCCAGGCCCCAAGGCGAGAGACGGCATGGCCTTCCAGCGGTCAGAAAGCGAGGGAGGCTCTGGCGCTCGGCTGCTCGCCGGCACTGGGGGACGCAAAGTCCTGGAGTCCTGGATAGGCAAGGGGCCGCTGAGTCTCCGCCCCGGCGACTCCCTGTGATCCCGCCCTACGCAATTTACATTCCCATCTGGGCTGTGCCAGACCCACAAGTAGAAGCGCCTTTTCTTCTGCAAACTTTCAAATCCACTGAGCTGGTTCAGGCGGGATCATGAAGCACCAGACCCTACGGGGAGAGGCAGCACAGCCTTGCAGCCATCAGAAAGCGAGGGAGACTCTGTTGCACAGCTGCTCGCCGGCACTGGGAGACACAAAGCCCTGGCAGAGAGTCAAGGGGCCGCGGAGACTCAGCCAGTGCTATTTGCTCCGCCATGGCAACTCCCTGAGTCTCAGCCTTAATCAATTTACATCCCCATCCAAGCTGTGCCAGGTGCACAAAAAGACCCACCTGCGCTTTTGCAGCCTATCCCAACAAATTGCAGACTTCAACTGCTCGCAGCCATGAGAGACACACTCAAGAAGCAGACCCAGGAGAACCAGGATGGCGGCATAAGGAAGAGACCTGTGCGTGCTACCTCGCACAACAACATCGAAACTACCAAATATCAGACAAACACCTATCATACAGAACCATGGGAAACTTGGCCCAGTGGAAGCTCTACAACTGGAAGGAGAGAAAGAACATTGAGACTGAGTAGGATGTGACACCAAGTACAGAGCCCAACCCAACAAACTGCAGATTTCAACTCCTCGCATAGAAAGAAGCGCATAGAGACTGAGTAGGATGTGCTGAAGCACCAAGTACAGAGCCCATCCCAGCAGGCTGCAGATTTCAGCTCCTTGCACCTGGGAGGGACGCAATCGGGGGGCAGAGTCGGGTCCGGGGCCGGCCAGGGCTGGGCCTGACTCGGCCGGCACTGCGGAACTGCTGTACCAGCAAGCGCACAAACATGCCCACTGGTCCCAGTCTCTGGTGGGGCGCTGCGGGACAGCAGACAGGCAGTCTGTGCACTTGGTGGAGGGCAGGAGCGCTGGATGTGCAACCACCAGGAATGCCTGGAGATTTTGTCTAGTGGGGAGCCGCCGGCAGGGGACAGAGGGCCAAACTTCCTGTTTCCCCGGTAAGGCTGGGATGGCCCCGGTGAGGTTGAAACAGCCCCCGTGAGGTAGGGACGACCCCAGTCAGGTCGAAACAGCCCCGGTGTGGTAGGGACAACCCCGGTGAGGTTGAAACGGCCCCCGTGAGGTAGGGACGACCCCAGTCAGGTCGAAACGGCCCCAGTGTGGTAGGGACGACCCCGGTGAGGTTGAAACAGCCCCCGTGAGGTAGGGACGACCCCAGTCAGGTCGAAACGGCCCCGGTGTGGTAGGGACGACCCCGGTGAGGTTGAAACAGCCCCCATGAGGTAGGGACGACCCCAGTCAGGTCGAAACGGCCCCGGCGTGGTAGGGACAACCCCAGTCAGGTTGAAACGGCCCCCGTGAGGTAGGGACGACCCCGGTGAGGTTGAAACAGCCCCCGTGAGGTAGGGACGACCCCAGTCAGGTCGAAACGGCCCCGGCGTGGTAGGGACAACCCCGGTCAGGTTGAAACGGCCCCGGTGTGGTAGGGACAACCCCGATCAGGTTGAAACAGCCCCGGTGTGGTAGGGACAACCCCGGTCAGGTTGAAACGGCCCCCGTGAGGTAGGGACGACCCCGGTGAGGTTGAAACAGCCCCCGTGAGGTAGGGACGACCCCAGTCAGGTCGAAACGGCCCCGGCGTGGTAGGGACAACCCCGGTCAGGTTGAAACGGCCCCCGTGAGGTAGGGACGACCCCGGTGAGGTTGAAACAGCCCCCGTGAGGTAGGGACGACCCCAGTCAGGTCGAAACGGCCCCGGCGTGGTAGGGACAACCCCGGTCAGGTTGAAACGGCCCCGGTGTGGTAGGGACAACCCCGGTCAGGTTGAAACAGCCCCGGTGTGGTAGGGACAACCCCGGTCAGGTTGAAACGGCCCCCGTGAGGTAGGGACGACCCCGGTGAGGTTGAAACAGCCCCCGTGAGGTAGGGACGACCCCAGTCAGGTCGAAACGGCCCCGGCGTGGTAGGGACAACCCCGGTCAGGTTGAAACGGCCCCCGTGAGGTAGGGATGACCCCGGTGAGGTTGAAACAGCCCCCGTGAGGTAGGGATGACCCCAGTCAGGTCGAAACGGCCCCGGCGTGGTAGGGACAACCCCGGTCAGGTTGAAACGGCCCCGGTGTGGTAGGGACAACCCCGGTCAGGTTGAAACGGCCCCGGTGTGGTAGGGACAACCCCGGTGAGGTTGAAACGGCCCCCGTGAGGTAGGGACGACCCCAGTCAGGTCGAAACGGCCCCGGCGTGGTAGGGACAACCCCGGTCAGGTTGAAACGGCCCCCGTGAGGTAGGGACGACCCCGGTGAGGTTGAAACAGCCCCCGTGAGGTAGGGACGACCCCAGTCAGGTCGAAACGGCCCCGGTGTGGTAGGGACGACCCCGGTGAGGTTGAAACAGCCCCCGTGAGGTAGGGACGACCCCAGTCAGGTCGAAACGGCCCCGGTGTGGTAGGGACGACCCCGGTGAGGTCGAAACAGCCCCCGTGAGGTAGGGACGACCCCAGTCAGGTCGAAACGGCCCCGGCGTGGTAGGGACAACCCCGGTCAGGTTGAAACGGCCCCCGTGAGGTAGGGACGACCCCAGTCAGGTCGAAACGGCCCCGGTGTGGTAGGGACGACCCCGGTGAGGTTGAAACAGCCCCGGCGTGGTAGGGACAACCCCGGTCAGGTTGAAACGGCCCCCGTGAGGTAGGGACGACCCCGGTGAGGTTGAAACAGCCCCCGTGAGGTAGGGACGACCCCAGTCAGGTCGAAACGGCCCCGGCGTGATAGGGACAACCCCGGTCAGGTTGAAACGGCCCCGGTGTGGTAGGGACAACCCCGCTGAGGTTGGGGCGGCCCCCGTGAGGTAGGGACGACCCCAGTCAGGTCGAAACGGCCCCGGTGTGGTAGGGACGACCCCGGTGAGGTTGAAACAGCCCCCGTGAGGTAGGGACGACCCCAGTCAGGTCGAAACGGCCCCGGTGTGGTAGGGACGACCCCAGTGAGGTTGAAACAGCCCCCGTGAGGTAGGGACGACCCCAGTCAGGTCGAAACGGCCCCGGCGTGGTAGGGACAACCCCGGTCAGGTTGAAACGGCCCCCGTGAGGTAGGGACGACCCCAGTCAGGTCGAAACGGCCCCGGCGTGGTAGGGACAACCCCGGTCAGGTTGAAACGGCCCCCGTGAGGTAGGGACGACCCCGGTGAGGTTGAAACAGCCCCCGTGAGGTAGGGACGACCCCAGTCAGGTCGAAACGGCCCCGGCGTGGTAGGGACAACCCCGGTCAGGTTGAAACGGCCCCGGTGTGGTAGGGACAACCCCGGTGAGGTTGGGGCGGCCCCCGTGAGGTAGGGACGACCCCAGTCAGGTCGAAACGGCCCCGGTGTGGTAGGGACGACCCCGGTGAGGTTGAAACAGCCCCCGTGAGGTAGGGACGACCCCAGTCAGGTCGAAACGGCCCCGGTGTGGTAGGGACGACCCCAGTGAGGTTGAAACAGCCCCCGTGAGGTAGGGACGACCCCAGTCAGGTCGAAACGGCCCCGGCGTGGTAGGGACAACCCCGGTCAGGTTGAAACGGCCCCCGTGAGGTAGGGACGACCCCGGTGAGGTTGAAACGGCCCCCGTGAGGTAGGGACGACCCCGGTGAGGTTGAAACAGCCCCCGTGAGGTAGGGACGACCCCAGTCAGGTCGAAACGGCCCCGGCGTGGTAGGGACAACCCCGGTCAGGTTGAAACGGCCCCCGTGAGGTAGGGACGACCCCAGTCAGGTCGAAACGGCCCCGGCGTGGTAGGGACAACCCCGGTCAGGTTGAAACGGCCCCCGTGAGGTAGGGACGACCCCGGTGAGGTTGAAACAGCCCCCGTGAGGTAGGGACGACCCCAGTCAGGTCGAAACGGCCCCGGCGTGGTAGGGACAACCCCGGTCAGGTTGAAACGGCCCCCGTGAGGTAGGGACGACCCCAGTCAGGTCGAAACGGCCCCGGTGTGGTAGGGACAACCCCGGTCAGGTTGAAACAGCCCCGGTGTGGTAGGGACAACCCCGGTCAGGTTGAAACAGCCCCGGTGTGGTAGGGACAACCCCGGTGAGGTTGAAACGGCCCCCGTGAGGTAGGGACGACCCCAGTCAGGTCGAAACGGCCCCGGCGTGGTAGGGACAACCCCGGTCAGGTTGAAACGGCCCCGGCGTGGTAGGGACAACCCCGGTCAGGTTGAAACGGCCCCCGTGAGGTAGGGACGACCCCGGTGAGGTTGAAACGGCCCTGGTGAGGTTGAGACTACTCCAGTGAGGTTGGGACAAATAAAGGGGACCAGTATGGACTGATGAACAGGTGTAGATACAGAAGCAGAGCAACATTGAACAGAATGTTAAACTACAATGGGGAGCCTGGGGAGGGTTGGGGGGGGGGGATTAAGAGACCAACTGAAGGACTTATATGCATGCATATAAGATTAACCAATGGACACAAGACACGGGGCGGGGGGGGCGGGGGGTAGGGGCCGGGGGAATATCATGGGGGGGAAAAAGGAGACATATGTAATACTCTTTATAATACTTTAAGAAATAAAAATTATTAAAATAAAAAAAATAAAAAAAAATAAAAAAAAAAAAAGAAACAATGACCCTTGCGAGCACCCCCATCTGGGAGAAAGCTACCGCAAGTTCCTGCCCTGATGCCAGACAGTCCAGTTCCTCCCCATATGTGTGTGGGTCCCCCAGCGCTGGAACTCGAGACGAGAGGATCTTGTAAGTTTGTGCGCGAGCCTTTAAGAGGAACACCTGGGATTCCAGCAGCCTCCTTGTCACGCAGTCCCGATCCCCACTGGTTTTTACAGCCCGAAGTCACGGGGACTTCTCTTCCCAGCTCTGGGAGCCTGGCTGGGGGCTGGTGCGGGGCTGGGACCCCTCGCTCTCCTGGGAGGCCTCGCAGAGACGATCTCCCTTCCAATTAAAAAAGCCGCACGTGGGTGCCGGCCCAGCCTGGTTCACCCTCGGCTGTGGCACGCCAGGCTCAGTGTGCTTTCTTTTTCCTTCTCTAGTTGTCGGACTTCCATTCAGTCCGCTTCCCGGTGACCCTGGGTGATGGCTGTTCTGTATTTTAGTTGTAATTTTGATGGTTGCGGGAGGTGGCGAGTACAGGCGTTTACCTATGCCACCATCTTCCAATTCTGAATTGTACATTTTAAGTACGTGAATTGTATGGTTTGTAAATTAAATTTTACAAAGCTGTTAAAGAATCGCTTATCTGTGGAGTAAAGTGAACCATACGACACTGCTGGTGGGAATGCAGGCTGGTGTAGCCACTATGGAAAACAGTATGGGGTTTCCTAAAAAAATTAAGAATGGAACTTCCATTTGACCCAGTGGTCCCACTTCTAGGAATATTGGTATATCCTAAGAAATCAGAAACACCAGTCAGAAAGGATACATGCACCCCTATGTTCATAGCAGCACAATTTACAATGGCTAAGACCTGGAAACAGCCCAAGTGCCCATCAGCAGATGAGTGGGAAAAAAAGCTGTGGTAGATTTACACCATGCAGTACTACACAGCTATAAAAAAGAAAGAACTCTTACCATTTGCAACAACCTGGAGGCCATTATGCTAAGCGAAATAAGTATCACATGATCTTACTATTGTCGAATCTAAGGAACAAAATAAACTGATGAACAAAAATAGATCCAGAGACAGAAGCATGGAGCAGACCGTGGGTGGGTGGCAAGAAATCAGCCAAAGAGCTTATATGCATAACCCATGGGCACAGACATAGGGTGGTGAAGGCCTGAGGTCGGGGCGGGCTGGAAGAGGTCAATGGGGGGGAGGGGGGCATATGTGATATTTTCAACAATTAAGATTTTTTTAAAAAAAGAATCACTTGTCTAAATATATATGGGTCTATTTCTGGACATGCTAGTCTGTTCCGCTTATCTATCTGTATGTCAATGCCACATTGTTTTAATTACTGTGGCTTTATAGTGTGTCTTGAATCAGGTAATGTAAACCTTCCATATGGGCTTTAGAATCAGCTCGTCAGTATTCACCACTGGTGCTTTCATTGGGATCGCATGCATCTATAGACCCGTTTGGGGACAATGTATATCTTAACACTGTTGTCTTCTGACCCACGAAGAAGGTGTAGCTATTTATTTATTTACAACTTCTAAAATTTCTTTCAGCAGTGTTTTCTAGTTTCCAGTGTAAAGGACTTTCACATATTTTTTTTGTCACATTTTATCCCTAAGTATTTGATATTTTAATGCTTTAACAAATGGCATTTTCTAATTTTTACTGTTAGGATATAGAAATACAATTATTTTTTGTATGTTGATCTTGTATCCTTCAACCTTGTTAAAGTCACTTACAGTCATGTACCACATAATGACATTTTGGTCAACAACAGAACACATCTAGGATGGTGGTCCCATAATATTTTAATGAAACTGGAAAAGCCCTATCGCCAGGTGATGTCATAGCCCTCCTAATGTCATCACACAATGTGTTCCTCACCTGTTTGTGGTGATGCTGGTGTACCAGGTGTACTGGTTAATGCAGATTTTGTAATCAAAACACAATAATTTCAAGAGAAACATCACAAGTGCTTTATTCAAAGTAATGTCCATCGCTAGCTACACATTTCCCCATCTTTCAGGTAATTTGTGGATACCGTCCCAATAGAACTTTTCTTGTTTTGAGGCAAACCATTCAGAGACTTAATTTTTCACTTCTTCGTATGTTTTGAAGTGCTGCTCAGAAAATGGGTGTGCCATCGATCAGAACAAGTGGTCATCTGAAGGAGCAAGGTCTGGTGAATACAGTAGGTGGGTTAATACTTCCCAGGCAAGATCTTTTAACGTGTCTGTAACTGGTTTTGAAGTGTGCGATGGTACATCACCATGAAGCAAAATTACTTTGCCGTGTCTTCTGGAACATTCTGGTCGGTTCACAATCAAAGCGTGGTTCAAATTGATTATTTGTTGTCAGTAGCAGTCAGTATTAACGGTTTCACCTGGTTTTAGAAGCTCATAATACACCACACCTTCCTGATCCCACCAAACGCAGAGCATTGTCTTCTTTCCAAAGCAATTTGGCCTTTTAGCTGATGTTGATGGTTGACCTGGATCAACCCATGATTTTGTGCATTTGGGATTCTCAAAATGAATCCAGTTTTCATCGCCAGTCACAATTTGATGCAAAAAAGACTTTTTTTCATGCCGTTGAAGCAACATTTTACTGATGACTTTTCGATTTTCCATTTGTCTTTCATTCGGTTGATGTGGCACCCATTTTCCTTCCTTTAAAATCTTTCCCATTGCTTGTAAACGATTAGAAATTGTTTGCTGAGCAACATTTAATCCTTCTACAAGTTGTTTTTGAGTTTGACACGCATCTTCATCCAATAATGCTTGCAATTGTTGGTCTTCAAACTTTTTTCGTTGACCTGGACATTCTTTGTCTTTCACATCGAAATCAACACTTTTTAAAAAAATATATATTTTATTGATTTTTTACAGAGAAGAAGGGAGAGGGATAGAGAGTTAGAAACATCGATCAGCTGCCTCTGCACACCCCCTACTGGGGATGTGCCGGCAACCAAGGTACATGCCCTTGACTGGAATCGAACCCGGGACCCTTCAGGCCGCAGGCCGATGCTCTATCCACTGAGCAAAATCATCACTTTTAAAGCGTTTAAACCAGCGTTTACAAGTATCTTGAGATGCAGTATGATTCAGCAGCACTTTTCTCCGAAATAAAATAATGAATTATAGCTTCCCGCAAATGCTCTTTTTTTTGGCATAAAATTCTACATTTTTAAGTGTAAAAATATCTATGATGTTAACACCTTCAGCAATTTTGACATATGAAGTTTTGAAGCTTGCTGTCAATACAACAAAATAGCATACATATCAAATTGCTTATATATCAACATATGTGTAACTCCATCTACTGAAAAAAAATCCGCATTATTAACTGGTACACCTAGTAAACGAACCTACGGCACTGCCACTCGTATAAAAGTACAGCACATACAGTTATGTACAGTACATAATACTTGCTAATGATAATAACTGCCTATGTTTCTGATTTATTTACTATACTATTTCCCCATTCTGGAATGTAAAGCTCTTTTCAATTAAAGTATAGTTGACATACAATATTATAGTAGTTTCAGGAGTACAACATAGACTGGACATTTATAGACCTTACAAAGTGACCACCACGAGAAGTCACCATCTGTCACCACAGAGTTACTGCGATGACAGGGACTGTGTTCCCTGTGCTGTACTTTACCTTCCCATTACTTACTGATAAGTTTGTATCTCTTAATCCCCTTCATCTTTTTGGCCATCTTCCTACTGCCCAACCCTCTGGACACTTCAATTGGTTTTCTATATCTATGACTCTGTTTGTCTTGTTTTGTTTGTTCATATGTTTAGTTTTATAGATTCCACATATAAGTGAAATAATATAGTATTTGTCTTTTATGGACTTATTTCACTTAGCATAATAATACCCTCTAGGTTTATCCATGTTGTCGCAAATGGCAAGCTTTCATTTTTTTCATGACTAATATTCCATTGTGTGTGTGTGTGTACCACTTCTTTTTTTTTGCATATATTCTTTTATTTATTTTTTTATTGCTTAAAGTATTACAAAGGGTATTACATATGTGTCCTTTTTTTTCTTCCCCGCCCTTGACAATCCCCTGGCCCCCTCTACCCCCCAGTGTCTTATGTCCATTGGTTATGCTTATATGCATGCATACAAGTCCTTCGGTTGATCTCTTACCCCCCTCCCTCCCGCCCCCCCAACCCTCCCCGGCCTTCCCGCTGCAGTTTGACAATCAGTTTGAGGCAGCTCTGCCTCTGTATCTATTATTGTTCAAAAGTTTATAATGGTCTTTATTAACCATGAATGAGTGAGATCATGTGGTATTTTTCCTTCATTGACTGGCTTATTTCACTTAGCATAATGCTCTCCAGTTCCATCCATGCCGTTGCAAATGGTAAGAGTTCCTTCTTTTTTACAGCAGCATAGTATTCCATCGTGTAGATGTACCACAGTTTTCTAATCCATTCATCTACTGATGGGCACTTAGGCTGTTTCCAGATCTTAGCTATGGTGAACTGTGCTGCTATGAACATACGGGTGCACATATCCTTTCTGATTGGTGTTTCTGGTTTCTTGGGATATATTCCCAAGAAAGTGGGATCACAGGGTCAAATGGGAGTCCCATTTTTAGTTTTTTGAGGAAACTCCATACTGTTTTCCATAGTGGCTGCACCTGTACCACTTCTTTATCCATTTATCTATCAATGGACACTAGGTTGCTTCCATATCATGGCTATTGTAAGTAATGCTGCAATGAACATAGAGGTACATAGCTCTTTGATTTAGTGTTTTGTTTCCTCCAGGTAAGCATCCAGAAGTGGAATTGCTGGGTCTTTCTTTGTCTCTTGTTATAAGTATTGTTATCCCAGCTTTTTCTTTTCACTTCAATTTTCATGGAATATCTTTTCCCATCCATCCACTTACTTTCCATCTGTGTGTGTCTTTTGACCTGAAGTGAGTCTCATGTAGGCTTGTTTTTTAAATCCGTTCAGCCACCCTATGTCTTTTCTGTCCTTGTTGTTAATCCTCACCTGAGGATATTTTTTTCCATTGATTTGTTTTTTAGACAGAGTGAAAGGGAGGGAGGAAGGGAGAGAGGGAGAGAGAGAAACATCAATGTAAGTGAGACACATCAATTGGTTGCCTCCTGCATGCACCCTGACTGGGACTGGGGATTGAACCTGCAACCCAGATACGTGCCCCTGACCAGGAATCAAACCTGCGAACCTCTGGTGTACAAGCTGATGCTCTAACCACTTAGCAACACTGGCCCGGGCCACTCTGTCTTTGAAATGGAGCACTTATATACTATACTTCTTTAAAGGTTGATAGGACTCATGAGTGAAGCCATATAGGTCTGTGGCAACCACTGAACTCTTTACTGTCTCCATAGTTTTTCCTTTTCCAGAATGTTATATATTTAGAATCATACGGTATACAACCTTTTCAGATTGATTTCTTTCACTAAGTAATATGCATTTAAGGTTCCTTCATGTCGTTTCATGGCTTGATAGCACGTTTCTTTTTAGCACTGAATAATATTCCGTTATCTGGATGGGCCACAGTTTATTTATCCATTTACCTATGAAGGACATCTTGGTCATTTTCAAGTTTTGGCAATTATGAATAAAGCTGCTATAAACATCTGTCTGTATGGATATAAGTTTTCAACACCTTTGTGTAAATAAAAGGAGTGTGATTGTTGGATCATATGGTAAGAGTATGTTTATTCTTCTGAGAAACTGCCAAACTGTCTTCCAAAGTGGGTGGCTGTACCAATTTGCATTCCCATCAGCAATAAGAGTTCCTGTTGCTCCACATCCTCCCCAGCATTTTATGTTCTAAATTTTGGCCATTGTAACAGGTGTGAAGTTATTGTTTTAATTTGAAATTCTCTAATGACATATAACATTGAGCATACAATTATTTTTTTTCAATTGTATAGCTTCTTTGGTGAAGTGTCTGTTCAGGTCTTTGGCCCATTTTAAAAAATCAAATTGATTTCTTATTTTCAAGTTTTGAGATTTCTGTGTATATTTTTGATAACAATATTTTATCAGATGTATTTTTTGCAAATATTTTCTCCCAGCCCATGGCTTGTTTTCTGTTGACCAGAAATGGGCTGGTAATCTCATTGAGGAGTCCTTGTAGGTTATGAGTTGCTTCTCTCTTGCTGCTTTCAGATTCTTTGCTTTTTGACAGTTTGGTTTAATGTGTTTCAATCTGAATCTCTTTGAGATTATCCTACTTGGGGTTTGTTGATCTTATTGGATGTGTAGTTTAATATTTGTCATCAAACTTGGGCCATTCTCAGCAATTATTTATTTACATAATAGTTCTGCTTCTGTCTCTCTCTTCTCTCCCTCTGGAATTTCTCTTATGTGTATATTGGTATGCTTGATGGTATCTCATAGCTCTCTTAGGCTCTGTTCATTTGTCTTCATTCTTATTTTCCCTGTTCCTCAGATTAGATAATCTCTATTGATCTATTTCATGGTCTCATATTCTTTCTTCTGCTGGTTCAAATCTGCTGCTGATCCCCTCTAGTGAGTATTTTCATTTGAGTTAATATAATTTTCAATTCCAGTGTATCTGTTTTTTAAAAAATATTTTTTCTTATTGATATCCTCCATTTGGTGAGACAAAATGCTTTCCCTTAGTTCTTTTTTAAAAATTGAATTTATTGGGGTGACACTGGTTAACAAAATTATATAGGTTTCAGGTGCACGATTCTACAACACATCATCTGCACACTGTATAGTGTGTTCAGCATGCCAAGTCAAGTCTCTATTCATCACCATTTATTCCCCCATATCCTCCTCCACCTCCTGGCCCCCCACTCCAGCAATCACCACACTGTTGTACATGCCCATGAGTTCATTCTCTTTTTTATTTTTCTAGAGTCCCTTAGTTCTTTAGACATGTTTTCAATTAGCTGTTGAACATACTTAAAATGGTTGATTTATAGTCTTTGTTTAGTAAGTCCAATGCCTGGGCTTCCTCATGGACAGTTTTCTAATTGTTGCTCTTTTTTCCTCCAGGTTGGGCCATGCTTTTTTGTTGCTTGCATTCCTTGGAGTGTGGGGATGGCATTAGGGTAAGTTAAAGTGTCACAAAGTTCACTAATCTCATCAAGATGCAGCTGTTTCTCTTAAAAAAAAAATGCTTCCCAAGTTGCTTTAAGCTTTTGATTACTGACAAGAATTCTGAAAAAGTTGGTTCTAACAGATTTTGCCAGTTTTCAGTTGCTTTTTTAGCGGGGCACACTTTGGTGTTCCTTACTTTGTAATTTTCACTAATGTCTTTCCTGTAAGTCTTTAAAAGCTGGTTTACTTTATACGCACAATACTCCTCTTCCAATTAGCCACATTTCAAGTGCTCAGTAGCCACAGGGGGTTGTAGCTACCATATTGGAAAGTGCAGGTCTCTCTCTCTCTCAAAAAAAAAAAAATCCAAGCAGTTATTTAAATGAATATAAATGAGAAACAAAGTCTCTAATCTAATGGCTTTCTTGTACTTGGGCTAGAATTGATTTTCATGGCAAGGTTAAGTAGTCTGTGAGCTAACTGTAGGTATCAAATAATAACCACCACTTCTCAAGCACCTTACTTAATGCCAGGCAACATTTTAAGATTTACATGTATTAGCATTTTTATTCTTTACAACAAACTAATGGGGCAGGTATTCTTGTGTTTTAAAAATGCAGAAAACAAAGTATCCAGAAGTTAAGCAACTGACCCAATGTTTCACAGCTAAAAAGTTGCATAGCCAGGACTTAAACCTTGAAAGTCTGGCTTTAAAACCAGGCTGTTAACCATCACTACATGCTACTTAGCAGTCCTTACAGCAGAAACTCAGAGAAAAATTATGTTGGCTCAGGGAGAACGGATGGGGGGGGGGGGAAGGGGGGAGGGAAACAGCCCTATGTATAACACTAAAAACATTACAAAGTCCAAAGCACACTTGCAAGAAAGCAAACTCACATTTTTAGTGAGCTATGCACCTTTATGTAGCACATTACTTGGCACTTATAAGCAGTCAGTGAATATTTGTTGAGTAAATGAATGACTGATGCATATTTACACATTGTTCTAGGTCTTTTAAAAAAATTATTGATTTTAGAGAGAGAGGAAAGGGGGAGAGAGAAACATCAATTTTGTTATTCCACTTATTTATGTATTCATTGCTTGATTTTTGTATGTGCCCTGGCTGGAGATGGAACCTACAACCTTGGTCTTTCGGGATGCTGCTCTAACCAGCTGAGCTACCCGGCCAGGGCCACTGTGCTAGGTCTTTACAAAGGTCTCATTCCAAGTCTTTATTTATTTATTAACCAGGGGCCCGATGCACGACATTCGTGCAAGGGGCTCGGCCCTCGCAGCCCCGGCTTTGTCCGGAAGGTCATCCGGAAGGTTGTTAGGCTGTCCGGTCTAATTAGCATATTATGCTTTTATTATTATAGTTCCTCACCCAAGGATATTTATTCCATTAATTTTTAAGAGAGAGAATAGAAGGGAAGAAGGCAAAGAGGGAGAGGGCGAGGGCGAGG
Organism: Myotis yumanensis; assembly: GCF_028538775.1. Lineage (NCBI taxonomy): Eukaryota > Metazoa > Chordata > Mammalia > Chiroptera > Vespertilionidae > Myotis > Myotis yumanensis. Next base: position 45,210,168 of record NW_027223764.1, on the reverse strand, counting down.
CGGGGAGAGAGACAGACAGACAGACAGACAGACCAGGGTAGGGAATGGATTATGCAACCCGGGTACGCACCCTTGACCGGCAAGCAAACCCCTGACTCTTTGGTGTCCAGGATGATTCTCTAACCACCTAGCAACACTGGCCAGGGCATGCCAAGTCATTTTTTTTAACTTTTTTTTTTTTTTACTGATTTCAGAGAGGGAGAGGGAGAGACAGAAACTTCAATGATGAGAATCATTGATTGGCTGCTTCCTGTACGCTCCCCACTGGGGATCAAGCACACAACCCTGGCATGAGCCCTGACTGGTAATTGAATAACTGTGACCTCCTGGTTCATAGGTGTTCACTCAACAACTAGCCACGCAGGCCAGGCCCAAGTCATGTTAAAGAGGAGGAACTGAAGCTCAGAGTGATGGAGTCATTTTCCCTCTTGAGAGGGTTAGTTCAGTGATTAAAAACTCAATCTTCAAATTCCAGGTCCCGTACACTATAGCTTTTTCTGAGTTGAAAAAGGATCAAGGTCACAAAGGATAAAAGCTTACACCATACCACATGATCACATTTCATTTATTTGCAAGTAGATTATATGATTAGAGATGGTGAAGGCAAGGGGCCCAGCTGTGGCAATCTGGGTACCCTTTTCTCTTGCCCACTTAGGGGACTGACTTCCAAGAATGGAGAAGGAAGAGTTCAGACAATATGAGCAATTATAGCTGTTGTGGCAGCTAAGATCCTTGGTCACTGCCCTTCCTAAGTCTGACTCACTGCAGAGAACTGGAGGAGTGTGAAAGGACTTCATTGAGCCAACATTCATTCAGTATCTCCTAAGAGAAAGCATATACCCAATAAACAATTATGTGATACATTCTGATTGTATAAATTACAACGAGGAAATGTGCAATGTATTTTGAGAGAGAAAAGGATGGAGCAGCAACTAACTTCCTGGGAAGTTTAGAGAAAACTTTTTAAAGGGCTTGACTTTGAACTGAATCTTTAAATATGAGTAGTTGTAGAAGGAAAAGTTCTCTAGGTTTGTTTGGGCCAGAGTGTAGGGTTATAAGGAGCATGGCAGTAGGAAGGCTGTTTGGGAGTGGAATGTTGAGGAATTGAAAGACCAGGGAACTGATTGTGTTTCTACTTTAGCAAGGCATCCCATGCTGAGGGGGAGTGCCTAATGAAGGAGAAGAGCCAGAGTTGGGGAAATTATACGTGATGAAGGTCTAAATGATACCTGAGGGGATGAAGAGGCAGGAGAGATTTAAGAGAGAACTGAGAGAACGTGGTGATGAATTAGCTGTGTCAGTGAGAAAGGGATAAAGTCAGAAAGAATTATTTCTATTAATGGAGATAGAAAAACGAGGAACTTACTGGACCTGGGTGTTCAGGAGAAGGCGAGTTCTGTTTTGACAATCAGTGGGCCTGTGGGATATCCCCAGGGGCTGACTGGTGAGTTTCAAGCCTAAATCTCCGGAGGGAATTAGGGTCAGAAACAGATTTGAGAGTTATCAAGTGAGGGATGAATTCGTGGAAGTCAACTCGGCCACCTCGGAGGAGCATATGGAGAGAAAAGGCTTGTGGGTGTAGAGTGTCAACGAAGGAGGACAGAGGAAGTGTCCTAAACCAAAGAGGCTGCAAAGGTGGCAAGAGGATGAGGAGAAGTGTCAGAGTCAAGGGAATGAGAAGTTTCCAGAGAGTGTGGTCCTTCCTGTAAGTCAGATGCTGAGAAAAGGTGAGGTTGGATAACGACTGAAAACCAGTTATTGGATTTGACAATCAAAGTTTTCCTGTGGTCAGTGAGTTCAGGGTCTGGATTGGGAGATGTCTGGTTGGTGTTTGCAGGGGTGGTTCACGAATGTTCCAACTGCCAGGTAGATTAGGGCTGAGGAGAAGGTGTCCCATGCTCAGACAGGAGCCTGGAGATGTGGTGGCCCCAAGAGACCCTGCAGCAGCACAAGGCTGGCTAGTTTTGTGTTGGAACTCACGAACAAAGTTACATGTTGAAGTAAATAATACATATGGTTTTGTTATCTACTGTTTTATTTTCTTCGTGAGATGCTATCAGTCAAGTTTAATAGGTTTTTCTAATTAAGTACTTCATATTTTTCCAACATTGGGAAAACTTCAACCAGACAGAAATGTTGAAAAATATGTAGCAAACATCCATCTATTGACTACCTTTCTACAATTAACATTTTGCTCTTTATCTCATCATTCCATTCATTTTTTGATGCCCTTTACTGTAAGTTTAAGACATAAATACACTTTACCAGTGTGCATATCATTAACTAGAATTCAATTATTTGCTTAGAATTCAATTATGTTTGCGTCAGATTAAAAAAATGACGCAACTTGAGTAAAATATTCCCCGAGTTTTGACAAATTCATACATCTGTGTAAGCCCTATTGTGGCTGGAACATCACCATCAACTCCAAGTCCCATTTCCCTTCCAGTCAGTTTTCACTTCTCCCCTCTCCCACAAAGTCAACCCTTGTTCTGATTTTTTTCACTATAGGTTGGTTTTGCTTGTTCTAGAACTTCATATATATGGAATCTTGTGACAATCAGTGGGCCTGTGGGATATCCCCAGGGGCTGACTGGTGAGTTTCAAGCCTAAATCTCAGGAGGGAATTAGGGTCAGAAACAGATTTGAGAGTTATCAAGTGAGGGATGAATACTTTTTCATATCTGGCTTCTTTCACCCAGTAAAATGTTTTTGAGATCATTTCACCGGTAATTTCTTTTGCTGAGTATTATTCCATTGATTGCACCACAGTTTTAATCTCTATTCCTACTGTTAGCTGCACTGTTCCCAGTTTTGGGCAACAATGAAGAGCCCTGCTCTAAATAGTCTAATGCAAGTCTTTCAGTGGGCATGTGCTTTCATTTCTTTCGGGTTAATAGCAGGAGTGGAATGGCTGGATCAAAGAATAGATGGGCTTAATTTTATAAGAAACTTCCAGGCCTTCTTCCAAAGCTCGTTCCATCTTACACTTCCACTAGCAACGTTGCTTCACATCCTCTCCAACATTTGGTGTTGTCACTTCTCTTAGTCATTCTAGTGCAGTAATATCCCGTTTCCCTGTGACTGATGATGCTGAATACTTTATCACGTGCTTATTGGCCATTCATGTATTTTCCTTTGTAAGGTTATCTGTTTGTCTTTTCATTATTGAGTTGTAAGAGTTTTTAATACAGTTAAGTTCTCACTTAACGTTGTTGATAGGTTCTTGGAAACTGCCACACTAACAGTTTTACCATAGACTGACTGATTTAAGTAAGGTTAAGTTCCTAAGGTACACGTCTGTCCATCAGTTAACCCATGGCAAAATTGGTTAGCATAGCCGTTTTCAGGAAGCTATCAACAACAGAGGATTTGCTGTACGTTCTGGATGTTAGCTCTTTATCAGATACGTGTTGTGAGTATGTTTTCCTGGACTGCAGCTTGTTTTTTTGGAGTTCAATTCATCAATATTTTTTCTTTTATGGTTAGTGTATCAAATTCGTCTCTAAGAAACTTTTGCCTACCCCCAAGCTGTGAATATATTCTCCTATGCTTTGTTCTAGAAGCATAATAGTTTAGCTTTTATGTTATGACCAGACCCATGTCTAATTTGTCCCCCATACCCACCCCCCGTAGAGATATCAAGTTGTTATATAGCATTGTCTATTGAAAAGACTTCCTCTTATTAGATTGCTTTGGTGCCTTCGTAAAACATCAAACTACTTCATATTTAAATTTATTTTACTATTCATATAAACTGTTTTTATTCATACATTCTCTTCACATTCCCTCATATATCACTGGGGTTGGATATGTTTTCCAGTTGAGAAAACCAAGACTCAGAGCAGTTCAGGAGCTTGTCCAGGAGGACACAAAGCCAAGACCTTGAACACAGAACTACTACTGAACCATAAAAGATGTTAACATTTTAAACCTATTTTATCCAGTGGAAATATTATTAAATGAGCATATTTTTATTTCAACACCGGCAGTATTTTTAGACTATCAGCCAAACACATGCCTCTCTTGCAGGCTTGTGTATGTCCAAAAACAATCTTTATATTATGCACCTCTGGTTTGAAAGAGTGAAAAATTACAATGCTTGCTCCCCCAAATTGGGTAAGAATAATAGCTTCTAGCCAAGGTTGTTTGGACTTCTAAAAATAGTGACTATTTGAAAAGCCTAGTTGGTGAGTGTACTTGATCAATAGTCTTGGGGTAAGATATTTTCTCTTAAAAAAAAGAAAAAACAACTAGGAAAAGGTTTATCAGTGTCCGTCCTAGTTATCTAAGAGAAATACATTCTGTAGTAGTTTAATATGATAAAGATACCCTACCACTTGAACTAATTTTTTTTTTTAATCCTCACCTGAGGGTATTTTTCCATTGATTTTTAGAGAAAAAGACAGAGAAATATCAATGTGAGAGAAACACATTGATTGGTTGCCTCCTGCCCGAGCCCGGACCAGGGTGAAGGAGCCTGCAATCGAGGGACATGCCCTTGATGGGAATCAAACCTGGACCCTGTGGTCCCCAGGCCAACACTCTATCCACTGAGCCAGACCAGCTAAGGCTTGAACTAATTTTTTCATGAGACAAAGTTGGAGGACTCACACTTCCTGATTTCAACACTGGTCAAAGCTACAGTAATCAGGATGGCCTGGACTGGCCTACAGGAGACATGTAGACCAGTGGAATAGAACCAAGATTCCAGAAGCAAAACCTTACATTATGGTGAATTCATTTTTGACAATGGTGCCAAGACATTTCAATAGTGGAGGAAATAATCTTTACAATAGAGTGCAGGGACAACTGAACATTCCTATGCAAGATACTTAGTTTACACACATACAAAGTGAACTAAAAATGCACTGAAGACTTAAATGTACCATAAGAGCAAAAACTCTTAGAAGACAACATAGGTTGTTTTCTCTGTGACCTTGGATAAGGCAATGATTTCTTAGATATGAAACCATAAGCCCAGTTGACAAAAAAATAGATAAACTGAACTTCAAACAAATCAAAACATTTGTGCTTCAAAGGATACTATCAAGAGAGTAAAAACACAACCCACAGAATGGAAGCAAATATTTGTAAATTATCTGTAATAATAAAAGCGTAATATGTAAATCGACTGAATGGCTGAACAGCAGAAGGACTGTCCTGATGTCCTTCCAGATGAAGCCGGGGCTGCAAGGGCTGAGGCAGCCGGGTCTGTAAAGGCCTACTCTTGCACAAATTTCGTGCACAGGGCCTCTAGTATATCTAGTAAAAGACATATCTACAATATGTAAAGGGTTTTCCTCAATAATAAAAGGACAAATCACACAATTAAAAAATGGGCAAGGGATCTGAATAGACATTTCTCCAAAGGAAAATATAAGTGGCCAAAAAGCACATGAAAAGATGCTCTATGTCATTAGTCATTAGGGAAATGCAAATCAAAACCACAACGAGATATCACTTCACACTCACTAAGATGGTATAATCAAACAGATAATATCAAGACTGGCAAAGACAGAAAGAAACTGGAACCCTCCAACCTTGCTGGTGAGAACGGAAAAAAGTTTGGCAGTTTCTCAAAAATTTAAACATAAGGTTATCATGTGACCCAGCAACTCTATTCTTAGGTATATACCCCCCAAAATTGAAAAAAATTTGTCCTTGAATGTTCATAGCAGTAGTATTCATAATAGGCAAAAAGTGTTAACCCAAATTTCCACCAACTGATGAATGAATAAACAAAGTGTATATCCACACAATGGAATATTATTTGGCAAAAAAAAAAAAAAAAAAAAAAATGAAATGAAGTACTGATACATGGCTACAAAATGGATAAACTTTAAAAACATGCTAAGTGAAAGAAGCCAGACACAAAAGAACACGCATTATATGACTCCCTTTTTATGAATGTCCAAAACAGGCAAATCTACACAGGCAGATGATAGACTAGTAGTTGCCAGGGGATGAGAATGGGGTGGATTGGGATGTACAGGGTTTCTTTCTTGGGGTGATGAAAATGTGCCTGGTTTAGATACAGTGATGGCTGCACAATTTTGTGAATATACTAAAACCACTGATTTGTATCCTTTAAAATGGAAGATTCTCTGGTACATTAATTATCTCAATAATACTCCAAAAGGACAAGCAGGCATTGGAGACCTTAAAGTTTACCTAAACATAAAACAAAAACTTGAACCTTTTTCTATGATTTAATTCAGTTTTATAAATATTATCCTTTTTTCTTCAATAACAATAATCATTATAAAAATAGTAATTAAGCACTTATTAGGCATTGCACCAAGCATTTTATACTTTGTTTTCTCTCTCAAATCACCTCAATAACCTTGTACATTGGTGCTATTATCCCATTTTACAGAAAAGAAATTGAAGCTCAAAGAGGCTGAGTAATTTTCCCAAGATCATGGGAAGGTAAGTCTGACTCCTGAGGTTCTATTGTACCATTTCATCTTCCTTAAAACAGTGATGTTTTGGTCTCCAATATTATTATTTTTCAATGTGTTATATATTGTTCTTCTATCTCCAGTAACAAATTCGATATCATTTCAGGGATCAATATTAAATAATGATTTTTCTTTCTCAGTTTGTTGAGCACTGACAGAGCAAAGACAGAAAAAATTCCCATATCACAAGCTTTTATTTGTATCAAATTACAGAGTACCATAAGTAAATATAAGATTATGATTTGAATATTATAATATAATTTATAATTTGGCAAGTTATTTAATTATCCAAAGTTTATGATATATTTGATTATACAGTGAAGAGATGATTTGGCATAACTTGGCAAGGTAAATATTTCTGTACCTTATTTGGCTATTTATTGTGTGTATATGTGGTACATATATGTATGAATGTGTGTACACACACACACATACACACACACACATACATCCCTAAATTAAATATACTTGTATAAAAAGCTAAAGATTGATGTGTTAGGTTAATTCCTTTAAAAATATCTATTATATTAAATTGCACCTGCATTCAAAGCAGAAATGTAAAAAAACCTGATCAATTTGCTAAATACACATGAATTTACAAAGTAATTGAAAATGAAATAAAAATTTCTATTGAAATGTTATATTCCTGTTTAATTGACATTTAAGTGGCACTATCACACTATGGAAATAAACAATCATTTTTGAGTTTGTTGAGAGAATAAAGATTCTACTGAGCATTACTACACATTCTAAGTTAAGATTGACCATTATTATGTAGGAAAAGGTGGCAGATCATTTTCTGTGTTACGCTGGGGATTCTCAGGAAGCAGTCGGGCAGTGTCTGTGCCCCCTGGGCCTGGGTTTCCTGCGCCTCCTCAGTGGAAGTCGGGCTTCTCGGGAAAGGTGCAGCCAGTCCGCCTAATTATGACGCTTGCTGCATAGTGGCCAGCACGGATGCACTCAGTCAGCGGCTTGTCATACACCAGTTGAGACAGGAAACCTGAAACACAGACAAAGGGGAAGACCGTGAGTACCAGGCAACGGCATCGGAAATGTCACTGGGTCAGACCAGAAAACAGTCTAGACACCTACACCCTTCTTCAGCCTGGTGGGGAGGTCTTCCCCCAAGCATCATGAGCTGCCCCTGATATTTCTTTTAAAGAGCTTGAGGTGGGACATGGCAACTAACTTTCTAAGCCTAAACGATCACTCTTTCCTTTAGCTTTGAGGTGACTGTGAGTAAGAAATACTGGCCAAATAATATTTTCTTGGGTCTTTATAGCTGAGGCGTTATTAGTTATTTGTCCTCCTCCCTGCCTCTCTGGATTTCCTCTGTGCTTTTATTCCTAGCACATTGTTTTGGACAAAATCCCACCATCTGGATGTCTCTCTAAGTACAAGTTTGAGAGTTGAAAAGTTAGGAAGGACCCTACATCTCCCTTTCATCCCCAAAGTAAGAGCAAGATCATTTCTATAGTTAAGTACCATGGATCAGCTGATAACAAAATAAATAGAATAGAGTAGAAAACAGTTTTGAGGACTTCTGCTTCTGACCCAAATGAAATGAAAGGAACCAGATTTACCTTTCTCCAGAAAAATTAAGATAAAGACAATATACATGAAAAAAAGTTTTTCAAATATTGCACATCAGCCACAAATGATCCACGAAAGGACATACAAGGAAAGCCGTACAACAAGGAAAGCTCCAGCTCATGCCTGGGGGTACCAGGCCACGACACAAGGAGAACCACCAGGCAGCGCTCAACAGTCTCACTGAAGTGAGAAGATGGAAGTGGGAGTCCAAATGGGACGTAATTAAATATCTAGGCAGACTGGTCAGGAAAAAAAGAGGCAAGACATAAACCACCAATACTGGGAATAGTGATATCACTATAGAATCTATACCTAAAAGGATAATAAGGAAAATATATTAATTTTGTAGTTAAGAAGTTTCCCATAAAGAAAATTCCAGGTCCAAATTGTGTCACAAATATTTAAGGAAAAAAAAAAATATCAATGCTATACAAATACGTTAGAAAACGGAAAAGGAATATTTCCAATTCATTCCATAAGCCAGAATTATTCTGATAACATATTCAGAAATGATGCAAATATTCTGAAGAAAATGTTAGCAAATCCAACCCAACAGTATATTTAAAAAGATAATAAATTATGATCAGGAGGAGTTTATCCTAAGAATGCAAGTTTGTTTAATGTTAAAAAAATTAATATAATTTACCATATTAACTACGAAAGCCATAAGATCATCTTAGTGATGCAGAAAAAGCATTTGACAAAATTCAACATCCACTGCTAATAAAAACTTTCAGCAAACCAGGAATAGAAGGAAATTTCCTCAACCTGATAAAGGACCTTATGAAAAACTTCCAGTTAATATTATTCTTAAAGTTGATGACTCAATGCTTTCCCCTTAGGCTAAAGAACAAGGCAAGGATGTTTGCTCTTAAACACTGTTCTTGAGACTCCACAGCCAGTGCAACAGGCAAACAAAAGAAATACATAAAAGGCATCAAGACTGAAAAAGAAGTAAGACTGTCTTTACATGCAGATGGCAAGATTGTCTGTGTCTATGGTTCTCAATAGTAGGCAATTTTGCCCCCCAGGGGACATGGGGCAATGTTTGGAGACAATTTTGTTTATTATAACTAGGGTGGGGGTGCTTCTGGCATTTAGAGTCCAGGGATGCTGCTAAATATCCTATAATATCAATAATGTTAAGATTGAAGGATCAAGAAGATGTGGTACCTATACACAATGGAATGCTACTTAGCCATAAGAAAGGATGAAATAGTGCCATTTACAACAACATGGATGGGCCTTGAGAACATTATGCTAAGTGAAATAAGTCAGAAAAAGCGAAGAACCGTATGATTTCACTCTTATGTGGGATATAAAACTGAAACTTGTGAACACAAACAGCAGTGTGGTGGTTGCCAGAGTGAAGGGGGAGGGGTGAAAGGGGGGTACTAGTATATGGTGACTGGAGATTTGACTTTGGGTGGTTGGCACATGGTGCAATATACAGATCTTATAACATAGAAACCCACACCTGAAGTCTATATGTTCATGTTGACCAATGTCACCTCAATAAATTTAATTTAAAAATTGGAAAAATCCTATGTAGAAAATCTTACAAGAAAAAAGTTCTAGAAAAAAGTTATTAGAATTAATAAGTGAGTTTGGTTAAGTTGCAGGATACAAGATCATTATATAAAAACCAACTGAATTTCCATACTAGTAATGTGTGAATATACAAGCAATTGTATATACTAGCAACGAACAATTAGAAAATGATATTAAAATATTATTTACCATACCATCAAATGTGTAAAAAATCTAGGGATAAATCTAACAAAAGTGGTGTAAGACTTGCACACTGCAAATGACAAAATATGCCGAAATAAAAGAAATCTAAATAATTAAAGAGATACAGAGTGCTCATAGATCAGAGGACTCAATATTGTTATCAGCTAAGCAGAAATTTTTCTATTGATTCAAAATGCCAATAAAAATTCCAGCAGGATTTTCTTACAGAAACGGATAAGTTGATTCTAAAATTTATGTGGAAATGCAAAGGACTTAGATTAGTCAAAATACAAATTTGAAAAAGAAGACTACTTGATTAAAAAACTTATAGAACTAAAATAATGGAGATGCTATGGTACTGGCACAAAGCTAGATAAACAGATTAGTGAAACTGAACAAAGAGTCCAGATATAAATCTATTCTATATGGTCAATTGATTTTTGACAAAGATATCAAAGCAATTCAATGGAGAAAGGACAGTGTTTTAAACAAATGGTCTTAGATCAGCCATATGTAAAGCAAACAAAAACTTCAACCCTTACCTCACATCATCTACAAAATTAATTTGAAATGGATTACAGATCTAAATATAAGAACTAAAACTATAAAACTCAGAAAAAAAATTGGAAAAACATTTTAGTGCTTTTGAATTTGCCAAAGATCTCTTAACACCTTTCGTACCGCTCACGAGCTTTCCCGTGTTTCGCACGCCATCTGTTAAGGACCGCTCACGAGCTTTCTCGTGTTTCGCGCGCCATCTGTTAAGGACCTTAGATGTCAACACACTGTCTTGTCCACATCGAATGAAGCGATCTCATTGGTGGAAACCGTGCAGGTCAATCTATGAAAAACTATATAATTGCACGAACCCATAAAGCATTGCAGTTACATTGTATTTTGGTCATTCGAATAGTCTTCGTCTTCAAGTTCCTGGCGCTTTTAGAAAATGTTTTACGCAGTACCATACGTTAAAAAAGTACTAGGAACTTTAATTGTTTAATTGTTTTTGTAAATAAAAATGTTATAATTATTGAAAAACAACACCTAAAGTGCATTATGATCTGTAGTTATGATGATTTAAATAACATGCAGTTTGCCCAAAAACGTGCGGTCCCTGGCGTATGTCTTAGAGATTTCTATGCGGTATGAAATGTGTCAAGTAAGACATAAAAAGTACAATCTTTTATAAAAGAAAATATAATCTAGACTTTGCCAAATTAAACATTTTTATACATCAATAACAAGAAACAACCAACAGTCTTGGCAGGGTAGCTCAGCTGGTTAGTGTCCTGATATGCCCAGGTTATGGGTTTGATCCCCGGTCAGGGCACATATAAATGTATAAATAAGTGAAACAAAAAATTGATGTTTTTCTCTCTCTCTCTTCATCCTATAAAAATTAATAAAAAATAAAACAAGAAACAACCCAACAAAAAATGGGCAAAAGTATTGAATAAACTAAAGAAGATAAAAAGATGCCAAATAAGCCCATGAAAAGATGTTTGACATCATAGTGATTAGAAAACTGCAAATTAAAACCATAATTAGATACCACTGCCCACCCACTAGAATGGCTAAAATGAAAAAAGACTGACCATTCCAAGTGTTGACAAGGGGTGTGGGTCAACAGGAACACTAACATACTGATTATTGGAATATAAAATGGTAAGATACTTGGGAAAACCATTTGTCAGTGTCTTAAAAAGTTAAACATACATCTATCATATGACCCAGTTATTCTATTACTGGGTATTTAACCCAAGGTAAATGAAAGCATATATCCACACACATAACTGTAAATAAATGCTACAGCTTTATTTGTAATAGCCCCAAACTGGAAACAATCCAAATGGGAATAAGAAGGGACAGACAGGAGGGCAGGGTTACAAAAGAGGGTGGATATACTAGGAATGGCTGTGTCCGTAGTGATGGGTTCACAGGAGTACACATATGTCAACATTTGTAAAATTGTACACATTAGATATGTGTAGTTTTCTGTATGTCAATTATACTGCCATAAAACTATAAAACAAAGTGAGTGTTGTAGTTACAAATAAGCTACATCGTATTAGGTGGGGCCTGGGGCTCCTTCCCCTCTAGGGGAAACCTGAGCTGCTGCAGTGGTACTCAAATCCTCAGAAGAACAGACGGTAATGAGAAACTGTTCCTAGCCAGACTTCCAGGATTCCCACCTAGGCCCCGGCAGTCTGGGGCGTGGGGGCGGATGAAGGTTAATTGAGAAGCTGTGGTACAGTGACCTGTAGAGAGCCTTATATGAGATTTATGTCCTTTCTCCTCTGCCATTCTGACCACACAGGCTTCTCCCGTTAGATTTGGGGAATGCTCTGTATCAGATAAAATAAGTAAGTATTCCCAACCAAAGGATAAAATTAACTTAGTAAATGGAGTGATGTGTTTTGAAGACATGTGCTTAGAATGTGAAGTCACCCTCTCGAGAGGTTTAGTGAGAGCATTTTATCATTGAGTTTTCAGGTAACAGTCAAAGGTCACTATTCACTTTCAGCCAAACTGTGAGGCTAAACGCTCAGCCCACCACAGCGAATGGAGCAGATGCCAAATTCAGAGTCAGATCAGCTTACAATGGAAACACGTCTATTAGGAGCCTTATGAGCAACATCTGTTTTCCTCATTCCTCCTGGTATAATCCTTGTGAGAAAGAGAGAAGCTCATGTTGTTGAAATATTTTTGTGAAGCATTAAGCACCAGCATCCTCTTGCTAAGAGGGCAGCTAGCGAGGACTGACGTGGAGGACTCTGCAGAGGCATTTGCTTTGACAAGTGGAAACCTGGATGCAGAGAAAAGCTAAGACCTTTGTCCCAACTGAGTATCAGTTTTTCAATAACCTATTTTCAAAAACCAACTGAGATGAACTACAGATGTTATATAATCAATTATAAGTGGACCTGTCGCTGATGTGAATCCAAGAGCTGTGTGAAATGGTTTAAGCATCGGGAGCGTATAAAGACTCATAGAGAACCTTTTATAATATGAATAAACACCCCAAGATAGTTTTTATTGTGTAATATATAAATAACCTAAAAACTACCATTTAAAGTGTACAAGTCATACCATGCAGTGTTGTGTAACTATGACCTCTATCCATTTCCAGAACTTTTCTTCACTCCAACAGAAATGCTATAGTCACTAAACAATAACTCTCCATCCCCCTCTCCTCTGCCCTCTGGTAACTACTCTTCCACTTTCTAGCTCTATGAGTTTGTCTATTCCAGGGACTGCATATGAGTAGGACCATACCATACTTGTCCTTTTGTGTCTGGCTTACTAGTATTTCATTTAGCATAATGTTTTCCAACATAATTTTTTAAGTTTACATTTTTTGTTTTTAGCTGGTCTAAAGTGTTAAAAACACTTTATTTGGAAATATTTCAAATTCAGAAAAAAGTTGCAAGAATAAAAAAATACAAAAAGCACCCATATATCTTTTATCCAGATGTTCTTATTATTAACATATTACTCCTTTTGTGCACATATATTCTCTTTCTACATATTTTCCCCTTAACTATTGAGAGCAGGTTGCATTTATCATGTCTCTTTACCTTTAAATACGTCAGTGTGTCTTTCCTGAGAGGAAGGTTACTCTTTTACATAACCAGTCATCCATTTATGTAAAACATCTGTACCGTTATCTCATCTACTGTCCATATTGCAAATGACCAGTCAGGTCCTTTAGAGCACTTTTCCTTCCAGGATAGAATCTAGTCTAGGATTTATCATATTTTTAGTCTTCTTTAATCTTGAACATTTCCTCAGTCTTTGACTTTCTGACAGGGACATTTTTGAAGAATACAGTCATCTCCTACTCCTATTTAATAGAGTGATTCTCATTTTGGGTTTGTCAGATATTTCCTCTTGATTAAATTCAATTTTCCTCTAGATTATGCATTCCATCATCAATAAGAAGGAACAGATTCTGAAACTGGAAAAATTATGTGTGTCCTTTTGAGGACATCATATTTAGAGGCACGTTGTGTCCAGCTGCTGTTCACTGGTGATGTTAATTTTGATCACTTGATGATGGAGTTGTCTTATCTCCATTCTATAGTTATTTTTCCCTTTCATGTAACAAGCAGTCTGTTGATAGATACTTTGAGACTATGCAAATATTCTGTTCTTCATCAAAAGCCCCCACTCTATCCCAGATTTAGTGCCCAGACTGCAGTGACTTTCCAACTCCAGCACTCCTTTCACATTTACCAGCCAGCTCTTGGCTACCTCCTATGTGCAAGAGCTTACCCCACTCACATTGATTAGTGTTAATCTATTTATGATCAGGAAGGAGGCATGGATTCTTTCTTCATCAATGGTGCATAATTCATTACAGTCTCTAATTAATTTCGTGCTCAAAATGTCCCAGTTTTTGCTGGCGGGAGCAAAACCTTTCTCAACCTCATGCTGGCTCTGGTGTCCTTGGACATGCCTTCACACTATCTTTGAACACGTACTTTCTGGCACAATGTTCCAGGCTCATCGCATATGCACTCTACCCCAACCCTGGAATCAGTCATTTTCTCCAAAAATACTTGGTTCCTATTAGGGTAGAATGGTATTAGAGACCAAGATGGTGGTGGTAGGTGCATGCTTTGTTTCTGGACCCTGTCAGCAAATAGAGCTGGACGTATACACGGACACACACTCACAGATACACATACTCCCTTATATACATTAGAGGGTACATATGTGTATACACAGACCTATTTTAGAAAGTTAGTTGACACTAGTACTTCCTATTCCAATCCATTCCCACAGGATCCTTTCTTACCTTCCCCCATTCCATCGTCATTATTATATTTCTTCTACAGTGAGAATTTTAGCTCCAACAAGTCAACACATTTACTTATGTGCTCAGTTTTAACACACCTAAAACTGCTTCAAAATTGCTTTACCCTAATTCTAAAAAAACAAAATCTACTAAAAAGAGTTGATTGGGTTTGCCGTTTCCTATGTACTCAACCAGTGTCTTTAGAATGTTACTTAGATTAATTCTCTTTTCCACCCCACGTTGGGGTGGCTCATTTTACTTAAGGTTGAAAAAATGTTGGGTTTTGGTTTACTTCCAGTTTAAGTACTCCCCCTTCTATCCTTGTTAATTTTTAAAAAAGTATGTAGAATATTAACATGTTTCCAAAAGTAAATCTCTACAACAATATATTCAGAGAAATGTTACTTCCGTTTACCCTATGCCCTCACGCCCCAATTGCACTATTTTCTGGTTTGTTTTCCTGTTTCTTTTCATAAAGGTAAGCAAATATATGTGCATGTTCTTATTTCCTCTTCTTTCTTTACATAGAAGGAGGTAGCACTGTATATATAATTTTTGCACTTTGCTTTTTTCCCTTAAAAATATCTCCTGGAGCCTGGAAGGTGTGGCTCAGTGGTTGAGTGTTGAACTCTGAACCAGTGGGTCATGGTTCAGTTCCTGGTCAGGGCACACGCCTGGGTTGCAGGCTGGATCCCCAGTAGGGGGCGTGCAGGAGACAACCTATCAGTGATTCTCTCTCATCATTGATGTTTCTCTCTCTGAAATCAATAAAAATATATTTAAAAAATATCTCCTGGGAATCACTGTGTATCAATCACAGAGATCTCCTCCCTTCTTTTTGACAGCCACATGGTACCTGATTGTATGGACACACCAGTTTACTCACCCATCTCCTATGTGTGGATATTCATATACTTTCCAATGCTTTGCAATTTCAAATAATGCTGCAATGAATAACCTTTTGCCTATGTATTTTTGTGTTGCTGGGTATAAATCTTTGGGGCACATTTCTTCTAAGAATTTCTGGGTTGAAGGTTGAATACATAAGTAGTTCTGTTAGATATTGCCAAATTCCGTTTCATAGGCGTCACACCATTTTGTATTCCCACCAGTAACGTTTAGGCGTGTTTGCTTCCCTATAACCACACCAGCAAAGTGTGCTGGCAAGCATGTGAATTTTTGTCGACCTGATGGGTTAGAAATGATACTTCAGTGTAATTTTAATTCGTATTTCTCTTATTATGAGTGAGGCTGAACATATTATTTATTTATTTAAAAGGGAAGAAGGTTGTTTTTTTAAAATATATTTTTATTGATTTCAGAGAGGCAGGGAAAGGGAGAGATAGAAACATCAATGATGAGAGGGAATCTTTGATAGGCTGCCTCCTGCACGCCCCCTACTTGGGATCGAGCCTGGAACCAGGCATGTGCCCTAGACCAGAATTGAACCCAGGACGCTTTGGTCCATACGCAAGTGGTCTCTCCACTGAGCCAAACCAGCTAGGGCTGAACATATTTTTATGTTTAAAGAACCAATCTCTTTCTGTGAATTGTTTGTTCTTCTACTTATTTTTTAAATAGGATTTTTGGTCTACTACCCATTTTTAAAAGTTCTTTGCATTTTGGGGATATTATTCCAAAAAAGTATTTTTTTAGGTAAAAAAAAAAATACCGACAATATGTTAATATATATAAATTTATATATACCAGCAAGTAAACAAAGTGCTTATTCATACTTCTTTCATTCACTGTGGTGAATTATAAAAAGTATGGCTGGAAAACACCACAGGAAATAAAGGTGGCTTGCAGACATATTTTTTAAAAGATTTTGGGCCAACCAAGAATTCAAGAAGCAAAATCTTAAATAACTGACTTGGCATATATGCTCAATATGAAAACAATTCTTAGGAGTCTTTTTTGCTGGTGCCATTATCTTGAAAATGAAAGGTAAAGCTCTGCATAGATGCCTTTCAACACAGCCAAGAGAACAGGAATAGGAAGCATAACATGGGAGAACAAGAAACATCAACACAGGTTTCCAAATCAAGAACTCACATGTTGAGGCAGTTGTTGCCTTTCAAAACAGAATATTTTTATTGATTTCAGAGAGGAAGGGAGGGAGAGTGAGAGAGAAACATCAATGATGAGAGAGAATCATTGACTGGCTGCCTCCTACACGCCCCACACTGGGGATCAAACCTGCAACCCAGGCATATGCCCTGACTGGGAATTGAACTGTGACCTTCTGGTTCATAGGTCGATGCTCAACCACTGAGTCACGCTGGCTGGGCATGCCTTTCTACTTAGGTTCCTTCTCTCTGTGACCTCTAACTTCTCTCCGATTCTTTTATAGAAAGGCTTATCATAGGGCCTCTCAGGCTTTTCCCACCCTAAGACCATGTCAAGGGCCTTAGGTCTCTAGCTGATGAGGCACAGATGGATGAAGTCTTCTCCCTGGCACTAAATTTGGCTGACTCTGAGTCTTGGAATAATGACAGGTCCAGAATTCTTAGAATAAACCTCTGTCCATTAACAATTGGTACAGCTTATTATCTTCTGTTAAGTTCATTTGGTTTTTCTTTTACTGATGTTAAAGAGAGTGACTGATTTTAGCATAACTAAATCCAGTGTTGGAGATGAGGCCTGAAACATATTTAAACTGCAGAGAGGCGGAGGAGGAGGTGCTAAAGTAGTTCCCACAAACCACACAGAGGTGGAATGCTTAGAGTGGGCAAAGGCAACGGGATTTTCTAACTTAAGTTGCTCATTCCATAGAGTACAGTGGAAGAAATATAATGTGTAGAATTTTCTTGGTGTTATTTACAGAGAACTGAGAAATATTGTCAGGTATGGAAACCTTAATGGAGACACTTAAGAGCTAGGGATACTTTAGAAGGAAATGAACAAATCTGTAGGACAATTTTTCCTTTTCCATATACAGTTACTGAATGGAAAGTTTTCATGGTGGCTGAAAACTTTTAGGCTCCATTATGTTCATTTAACATTCACAGCAAAAGGATGACAGCTTTTCTGGTTGTCATCAAATAAGAAAACTGTGCCACACTGACTTATGAACTGGGAAGAATGAAGTTTTAATGATTTATTTTTTACAAGTGTTAGCATCTTGCTATTCTCAAATTGTCTTCCCAATGCTCCTGCCATAAGTATACACCAGTGACTAAGTCTTTATTTCTTACATAGTCTCCAAAGAACTTTAATATACAGCACACCACAATATATATGTGGAGTCAAACATTTTAAAGCATATATACATATATTTGCTTTTAAAGTCTCATTTTATGCTAAATCTTAGTCATTATACATTTTGTAGTATAGCACTTTGTTTACCTGGCAATCTGTACACATGTATATGTGTTGTAAAATGGATTTTAAGTGTGTAATTTAAAGGTCAGAGGAAAGTAACACTGTGAAATAGAGCAATATGTCACATACGAGACCTGAAGCAATGGCAGCTTTCATGGTCATGCACATTACACCTACGATGACCTCCCGGGCCTTCACTAAGAGCCTATTTAGTTTATGTTTAAGAAAGTAAGGGGAAATTTTTTTCTGATTGCAAAAGAAATACCTACCATCTGTATCAGAAGTGTTAAAACCAGTAGAATTAAGAAGTAAATAAAACACACGCAGTCTATTAAAGAGAATAATCAATGATATTTAATATAGCATGGGATCCTAACAAGAGCAGTGAGACTAGACTAAAATAAAAAAATTTTTGGAAGTATAAAGGAAGAAGAAAACTTGTCATTATTTTTAGTTAAGAGGATTGTATATAGAAAACTCCAATGAATCTATTCATTGTTGGACTATGCATAGATTCTTTGCATGGATTGCATTATTGGAGAGTTTGGAAAGATATAAGAGAAATATACAAACTTATTTACATATATTTTTATATATTTTATTGATTTTTTACAGAGAGGAAGGGAGAGGGATAGAGAGTTTGAAACATCGATCAGCTGCCTTCTGCACACCCGCTTCTGGGGATGTGCCTTCAACCAAGGTACATGCCCTTGACCAGAATCGAACCTGGGACCCTTCAGTCCACAGGCCGATGCTCTATCCACTGAGCCAAACTGATTAGGGCTTCACATATTTTTAATATACTAGTACACATGTGTATAACAGCAACATTAAAATGAAAGTATTTTGAAAAAAGATACAAAAGCAACTCAGGATGACAGTCTTTGATGAAGAGGATTGTAAAACCTTATTGAAAGACTATCTAAAGGACCTAAAGAAATAGAGAGATATACCAGGTTCTTGGATACAAAGATTCATTAATGAAATTCAATCAAAATCTCAATAAGGTTTTGGGGAACTTGACAAGTTGATTCTAAAATCTGTATAAAAAAGCAAAGGATCAAGAATAGTCAAACACTCCAACTCAAGAAAAACAAGATAGGAAAGACTTGCCTTACCAGATCCAACACATCATAAAACAACACAGTACAGTATTGGCATGTAGATAAATAGATATAGACTTAAAAGAAAGAAAAAAAGATAGTCCCAAAACATACCTATAAAAATGTGGAAAACTGAGCTACAACTGAGTTAGCATTGTAAATCCACAGGGAAAGGGAGGTTTACTAGAAAATCGTGTTTAGGCAACTAGTTTTGACTTAAAAAAAATAAAATTACCTCATTTCATATTAAAAATAAAATTTCAGATGTATCAAGGAACGATGAGTGGGAAAACTGTAAGACTTTTAGAAGGAAATAAAGAATATATCTGTTGCAAATATTTTCCCTTACTATGTCATTTGCCTTTTATTTATTTTTAAAGATATTTTTATTGATTGCAGAGAGAAAGGGGAGGGGGTGAGATATAGAAACGGCAATAAGAGAGAATCATTGAACGGCTGCCTACTATATGCCCCCCACTGGGGATGGAGCCCGCAACCAAAGCATATACCCTGACTGGGAATCGAACGATGACCTCCTTGGTTCATAGGTTGATGGGTGATATATTTCTCTTTTTAAAAATAAATTTCCATTGAATTTAGGCTGAGAAAGGTCTTTAGTACCATGAGATAAGTATTAGCCTATATTTTCTTTTAGTTTATTTATGGTCATTTAACTCTTTATCTAGAATTTGAGTATCATGATTAGTAGTGATCAACCTTCATTTTCCTTATATAGTTGTATTTTTGTTCCACTGCCATATCTAATTAATCCATCCTGTTCCTATTGTGTTACAATATTTTATTTTGAAATAATTTTACATGTATAGAAGAGCTGCACAGATAGAACAGTGTGCTCCTGTATCCAAGATTTCAAGTCCTGACTTTAGTAAATTCCTGCATGTGTTTCCTTCCACTTCTAGTCTTTGGTCAGGTCCATGCAATACATTTTAGAAACATTATTCAAAATAGTAAAAAAATGAAAATTTTGTGTGTATCTAAAAAAAACAATCTTATTATTTCCAGATTTCAGAGATGATTTTTATTTTGTTTGGTTTTCTTTTCTCCTAAATATTCTACAATAAGCACTTTTTTTTTTTTTTTTACCTCTTCACGTTTTATTTCTACGTCTGCCCCTGGGATATTAGTCCCAGTAACAGACCTGAAGGCTGCTTGTGTTCCGTCTTGGTGCTCACACCTGTCTCCTGCACCTACGCCCAGGGCTGCCCACCGGGGGCAGATGGGCACCCAGGGTGCTGGGGCTTGGGGAGCAGGAGGCCTGCTGTGGCCCAAAGCAGCCGAGTGGCAGCAAGCACTTTACTTTAATAATGAAAAAGCCAATAAACATTATTTTAAGGAATACTGTGGGGACATTTAACTGTTCAGAAAAATGGTTAAGAATAACTCATTCAAAAATTTCAGCTAAGCGATGTTTTGTTCCAATAGTTTCCCACTCATGCCTTTAGAGTTCATTAATAATTGTAACCACTTGGGAACAGAGCCTTCCACCAAGTAAAATCAGTATAAATATCAGTGTAAATACACTGATACTTGTCAGTCTTCTAAACGATTCCTCAAGGTCATAAAGATCTCCACTACTTTTTCTACTCTTAGGCTTAGGGAAACATAGGCAATATTAGAAGCATCATATGAGAGAGTTTCTGGGGGAGCGTTAGCACAGTCTTCCCCAAGTGAAGGCTTCATCTATAGAAGCTATATGCCAGATAAATCATCTGCATCTGTGGAATGGAAACTCAAAGACCAATGCTTTCCTAGCAGAGATCGCTGGGAGATTTCCTGACAGAATTAAGCAAAAAGGAGTGTCTATTATGTGATATCAATGAAACAAACTTTTTGGTAAAAACATAGGACACAGGTCTAAGCCATAGTACCTATAATGACAAAGCTGGGAAATATAGGGCTCCAACACAAACTGAAGAAATTGGTAGAAAAAGGTTTTTCTACTTTGGCTTTTTTAAAATTAATAGACTTTTTTGGAGCAGTTTTGGGCTTACAGAAAAATTGAACAGGAAGTACAGAGTTCCCTTATAGTCTCTCATCCTCCCCATCACCGTTTCCCCTATCATTAACATCTTGCATTATTATGGCACATTTGTTACAATTGATAAGCTAATATTGATTCATTGTTAACAACTGAAGTCCACTGTTTACATCAGGGTTCACTCTTTGTGTTGTTCATTATATAGGATATGAAAATTATAATTATTTGTTATCTACTATTACAATATCATACAGAATAGTTTCCCTCCCCTAAAAATTCCTTATACTCCACCTATTCATCCCTCCCTACCTCCTACCCTGAGCCTTTGACAACCACTGATGGTTGGAATAATATAGTGTGTAGCCTTTTCAGATTGGTTTCTTTCATACAGCACTATGTGTGTACATTTCCATTGTGTCTTTTTAAAAATATATTTTTATTGAATTCAGAGAGGAAGGGAGAAGGAGAGAGAAATAGAAACATCAATGATGAGAGAGAATCATTGATTGTCTGTCTCCTGCAGGCCCCCTACTGGGGATCAAGCCCAAAACCCAGGCATGTACTCTGACTGGGAATCAAACCGTGACCTCCTGTTCATAGGTTGATGCTCAACCACTGAGCCACATCAGCTGGGCTCCACTGTGTCTATTCAGGGCTTGATAGCTCATTTCTTTTTATGGCTGAATAATATTTCACTGCATAGATGTACCAGTTTGTTCAATCAGTCACCTATTGAAAGACATCTTGGTCAAATTTTGTCAATTATGAAAAGCTGCTATACACATTGTATGAAGGTTTTTATGTGGACATAAGTTTGCAACTCATCTGGGTAAGAGTGTTTTCTAAGAAACTGCCAAACTGTTTTCCAAAGTAGCTGGACCATTTTGCATTCCCACCAGCAATGAATGAGAGTTCCTGGTGCTGCAGCTACTCACCACATAGGCCACACATACAGACTCAAGATATTGGTAAAATGATATGGACTAAAGAATAGTTTTTCCATTTTTAAAATAATTCTTAATATTTACTTAAAGGAAAACTCCCCAAACAAAATGAACTGCTTAAAAGTATATGTATGCATTGCCCTGGCTAGTCTGGCTCAGTTGGTTGGAGTATTGTCCCAGGCAGCAAAGGGTCAAAGGTTCGATCCCCAGTCATGGTACATACCCAGTAGTGGGTTTGATCCCCGGTTGGGGCAGGGGGCAATTGATCAGTGTTTCTCTCTAGAATCGATGTTTCTCTCTCCTCCCTTCCTCTCTCTAAAATTAATAAAAACATATACTTGGGTGTGGATTTAAAAAAAAAAAGCATCATGTCCCCAAGTCACTTATCTATTCCACTGCTTGGTAAAGTTATTTATTGTATGTTGGTTGTCTTCAGAGAGCTACATGATTCATCTCAGACTCTGTTGGTATTCTCCATGGCTTTGGCTCAGATCCTAGCAGAGTGGGTCCATGATCTAATGAATCATTGGCATTCCTGATTGCTGTAATACTATGATTTCCCTACTGTCTCTATTCCTTGCCTCGCCCCAGATCATTCATTTAAGTTATCAATGTTCTTTATACTTGAGTAATATCAAACTATACACTGTTACAGTGGTGACAAGTTAATTACATAGTTATTAAGAGATAATGTGTGAGTAGTAACATAAGTTATCACGTAATTACCTTTGTTCTCAGAGGCATTGCCATGTAATTAAAGCAAGCCGGATATAATATTTTGCAGCAACTAACAGTGCTGAATTAGATATTCCTGCTGTCCTGCTCCCTCTAATAAATTTGCTTTCAGTAATTTGTGGGTCAATTTGATTTTTCAGTTCTTTGTTCATTTTCCCATCTTCCTTAGATATCTACACATCAGTAATGATTTATGTGCTCTCTAAGACTGGCCTGCTATATATATGTTTTATACCAATTGTTACCAGGTACATGCTGCCACATGGCACATGAAACAGTCAACTTAAAAGCTGCATTTTTTTTATTAGCTGCAGCTACTTTAGGTAAGAAAATAAGATATAAATTAAAAATTTGACTAATCTGAATCCTAAATTTACTAGACTCATGCCACTACTACTCCTATACTTGACTTTTATTATAAGTAGCAAATGAAAAAAAAACTAAAAACCTAGAATGCTAAGTACTTTAATTTATTCAATCAACCAACAGTTATTGAATGCCTACCATCACTAGGTGCTGCGCTATAGATATCAAAGGATTCAAAGATAGATAAAAGATAGTGTTTGACCTTGAGGATTTTACAGTTTTAGAAGAGAAAGTTACATCAATACTTTAAAAACAGTCCTGGCAGAAGTGTGCAGCATGAACTTACTAGGAAAGACTTGGCAGAGATCAAAGAAGAGTCGACGACAATGTTCTAGGAGTGTTTCTCAAAGTGTGGTCCCTGAACCAGCAACTTGCTGTTGCATCTCCTAAGCTCAACTCAGGCCTAACAAACCAGGAGCTTTGAGGACAGGGCCTACCAACGTGTCTTTTGACAAGCCCTCAGGTGATTCTGATGCATTCTCAAGTTTGAAAAACAATGTTGTAGGTGACGGGTAATAAGTTTAGCAAAGAGAATAAGCAGACTTAGTGATTTGACATGCGTGCTGATCAAAGTTAAAAACTTAAGAGCAATTCTGCCCTAACCGGTTTGGCTCAGTGGATAGAGCATCGGCCTGCGGACTGAAAGGTCCCAGGTTTGATTCCGGTCAAGGGCATGTACCTTGGTTGCGGGCACATCTCCAGTGGGGGGTGTGCAGGAGGCAGCTGATTGATGTTTCAAACTCTCTATCCCTCTCCCTTCCTCTCTGTAAAAAATCAATAAAATATATTTAAAATACACACACACACAAACTTAAGAGCAATTCTGTGGCTTAAAGCTTAGGAGACTATGTGAGAAATGAAACAGAGTATGTCCCAGGCTCGGTACACACCAAGTGCTCTTCACCGAGATTCTAATTGCTTCTCTGTGGAGGAGCTACTTTTTACCCCACTCCACCTGCCAGTGGAGGAATAGCAGTAAAATTCTAGATAGGACAGGACAAAGGTGCTGTTGTTTGATGCACTGGATTTTCCACGGGGCATTATGGCCAGTCAAATTTATCATTATTTTTTAATTGAATTTATTGAGGTGACATTACTTAAAATTTATACAGGTTTTAGGTATACAATTCTACATCATCTGTATATTGTATTGTGTGTTTACTATTCAAAGTCAGGTCTTCCTTCATTTATCCCTCCTTTCCCTTCTTCTTCCTCCCCCCTCATCATTGTTTTTTCTTTGCTTAATCCTTTCACCCTTCTCACCCAGCCCCCAATCCCCTCCCTTCTGACAGTTGTCAGTATGTTCTCTGTATCCATGAGTCTGTTTCCACTTTGTTTGATAGTTTATTTTGCTCATTAGATCTACAGGTAAGTGAAAACATATGTACTTGTCTTTCTCTGACTGGCTTATTTCACTTAGCATAATACTGTCCAGGTACATCTATGCTATCGCAAAGAGTAAGATTTCCTTATTCTTTTTTACAGCTGAGTAGTAGTCCATTGTGTAAATGTACCATAGCGTTTTTATCCACTCTTCTACCGATAGGCACTTGAGCTCCTTCCAAATCCTGGCTATTGTAAATAATGCTGCAATGAACACAGGGGTGCATATATTCTTTCAAATTAGTGTTCTGGGTTTCTTTGGAAATATTCCCAGAAGTAGAATTGCTAGGTCATTAGAAAGTTCCATTTTTAATTTTTTGAAGTAATTCCATAATGCTTTCCACAGTGGCTGTACCAATCTGCATTCCCACCAACAGTGCCCAAGGGTTCCTTTTTCTCCTCATCCTTGCCAGCACTTGTTGTTTGTTGAATTATTGATTATAGCCATTCTGACAGGTGTGAGGTGATCTCTCATTGTGGTTTTAATTTGCATTTCTCTGATGATTAGTGACGTTGAGCATCATTTCATGTCTATTGGTCATGTGTAGGTCCCCTTTGGAAAGTGTCTATACAGGTGTTCAGGTCCTTTGCCCATTTCTTAATTGGATTATTTGTGTGTATGTTGAGTTTTATAAGCTCCTTATAAATTTTGGATAGTAAGCCTTATCAGATGTATTAGTGAATATGTTCCCCCATTCATTGTGTTGTCTTTTATTGATTGTTTCTTTGTTGTGCAAAAAATTTTTAGTTTTATATAATCCCATTTGTTTATTTTGTTTGTTTGTTTCCCCTGTCTGAGGCACTATATCAGGAATAAATATTGCTATGAGAAATGTCTCAGATTTCACTGCCTATGTTTTCTTCTAGGATTTTTATGGTTTTGAGTCTAACATTTAAGTCTTTAATCCATTTTGAACTTATTCTTATGTATGGTGCAATATTTTATTGCAATCCTTTGTATTGCTTTGGTGTCAATTGTTACTTCTCCTCTTTCATTTCTGATTTTATTTACTAGTATTTGGGTCTTCTCTCTTTTTTCTTGATGAGTATGGTTTGTCAGTCTTATTTATGTTTTCAAAGAACCAGTTCTTGGTTTCATTGATCTTCTGTATTGTTTTCTTTAGACTCCATTTAATTTATTTCTGCTCTGATCTTCATTATTTCCTTACTTCTGCTCACTTTGGGCTTTGTCTATTGTTCTTTTACCAGTTCCTTTAAGTGTAAAGTTAGATTGTTTATTTGTGATTTTTGTTGTTTCTTAAGGTAGGTCGGTAATGCTATGAATTTCCCTCTTAGGACTTCTTGCGGTGTGTCCCACAGATTTTTGGGTTGTTGTGTTTTCATTTTTATTTGTTTCAAGGTATCTTTTGATTTCTTCCTTGATCTCATTGTCAACCCATTCATTGTTTAGTAACATGTTATTTAGCATCCATGTCTTTGGGTGTTTTGTAGTTTTTATCTTGTGATTGATTTCCAGTTTATACCCATATGGTCACAGAAGATGCTTGTATGATTTCAATCTTCTTAAATTTATTGAGACATGTTTTATATATGAACATGTGGTCTATTCTATAAAATGTTCATGTGCACTTGAAAAGAATATATATTCTGCTGCTTTGGGGTGAAATGCTCTGAAAATATTAAATCCATCTGATTGAGTGTATCACTTAAGGCCACCGTTCCCTTGTTGGTTTTGTCTGGAAGATCTATCCATTAATGTCAATGGGTGTTAAAACCCCCTACTATGACGTATTACTGTCAATCTGTCCCTTTATGTCCATCAAGATTTGCTTTACATATTTAGGTGCTCCTATGTTGGGTGCATAAATGTTTACAGGGTTATGTCCTCTTGTTGGATCAATCCCTTTATCATTATGCAGTATCCTTCTTTGTCTTGTACTATAGCCTTGGTTTTAAAGTATATTTTGTCAAATATAAGTATTGCTACCACAGCTCTTCTTTCATTTCTATTTGCATGAAATATCTTTTTCTATCCCATCACTTTTAGTTTCTGTGTATCTTTCGTTCTGATATGGGTTTCTCGTAGACAGCATATAAATATGGATCTTGATTTTTAAAAAATATATTTTTATTGATTTCAGAGAGGAAGGGAAAGGGAGAGAGAGATAGAAACATCAATGATGAGAGAAAAATCATTGACCACCTGCCTCCTGCACGCCCCACACCAGGGATCAAGCCCACATCTGGGGCATCTAACTGTGCCCTCCTGGTTCACAGGTCGACACTCAACCACTGAGCCATGCCAGCCATGGGTCTTGCTTTCTTAACCATTCAGCTACCTTATGTCTTTTGATTGGAGCATTTAAGCCATTTACATTTAAAGTGATTATTGATAAGCACATATTAATTGCCATTTTGTTCTTTTAACTATATTCCTGTTTTTCTCCTTTTACTTCTTAAATCAGGCCCTTTAAAATTTCTTATAATACTGGTTTGGTGGTAACAAACTCTTTTAGCTTTTTCTTGTCTGCAAAGCTCTTTATTTCTCCCTCAATTTTATATGATAGCCTTGCTGGGTAAAGTAGTCTTGGTTGTAGGTCCTTGCTTTTCATCACTTTGCATATTTCATGCCAATTCCTTCTGGCCTGAAATGTTTCTGTAGAGAAATCTGCTGACAGTTTTATGAGAGCTCATTTGTAGGTAACTTACTGCTTTTCTCTGGCTGCTTTTAAGAGTCTCTGTCTTTAATTTTTGCCATTTTAATTATGATGTGTCTTGGTGTAGGTCTCTTTGGGTTCCTCTTGTTTGGAACTCTCTGCACCTCCTGGACTTATATGTATGTTTCCTTCACTGGGTTAGGAAAGTTTTTGGTCATTATTTCTTCAAATAGGTTCTTAATCCCTGGCTCTCTCTCTTCTCCTTCTTGTATCCCTATGATATGGATATTGTTATGCTTCATGTTGTCCCAAAGTTCCCTTTCACAATCCACATTTTTAAAAAAATGTTTTTATTGATTTTAGAGAGAGAAGAAGGGAGAAGGAGAGATAGAAACATCTATGAGAGAGAAACACTGATTGCTGTCTCCTGCAAACCTCCTACCTGTAACTCGGGCATGTGCCCTGACTGCAAATCGAACCGGGACCTCGTGTTGCATGGGATGATGCTCAACCAACTGAGCCACACCTGCCAGGCTCCTCATTCTTTTAAATTCTTTTCTCTTTTTGCTTCTCTGATTGGGTGTTTTTCCTACCTGTCTTCCAAATTGCTGGCTTGATCTTCTGCTTCATCCAACCTACTTTTTATTCCTTCCAGTGTATTTTTGATATCAGATAGGGTATTCTTCATTTCTGACTGGTTCGTTTTCATGCTGTTGTAGTTCTCACTATGTTCCAGTCATCTTTATAATTACTACTTTGACCTCTAGATCTGATAAATTACTCTTAGCAAACTAAATTTAGAGATCCACAGGATAACCAATATATTCTGTGAAATATTGATTGGAGCCTCTGACCTGTTTGCCACTGTTTATTACAGTAGAAACTGATGTTCAGTATTATGATACTGAGAATTAGTTTTCAATTTTTACTACAGGTACTTAGGACAATGGATATTAGATGCTACCTCCTTTCCTAAGATGTTCTCCCCATATTTATCTCTATTTTAAGTAACAGTAAGAAAAAGGTAGCTGTGATCAGTTGTTTCTCTGTCACTGGATTAGTCACATGTACATGCTAGCATGGATTAATTTTAAATCAAATGACTTGATACTAAAGTATGGCCTACCCTGCAATTTCCTTACTCACTTCATTCTTTTTGATAAAATCCTTCAAAAACCACTTTCTTAGATATACTGACTAGAATGGTTTTTATTTAATGGTAGGGGGAAAATTTATTTGCAGCTGGTAATGTGATTTATTTATTCACCCATATGACTGACATTTACTCAGTAGCAACTCTATGCCAGGCACCATGTTGGGTTCTGGGGATACACTAGTGATTAAGACACATACTACTCTCTTGAAGCTTATATTTTAATTAGGGAGATAAAAACACATAATAAGTTAGTAATTAAAATAATAAGTAAGATAATTCCAGAGAGTATTAAGTTCTATTAAGGAAAAAGACTATATGTAGCAGTAGAGAATATTAGTGAAAGGATCCATGTTGAGCCAATCAATGATTCTCTCTCATCGTTCATGTTTCTATCTCTCTCTCCCTTCCTCTCTAAAATCAATAAAATACATTTTAAAAAAATCATATCCTCAGGATTAAAAAATAATGATAATAAAACAGCCAGCGGAGAAACCAAGATGGCGGCACAGGTAAACACCGGAGATTGCTGCCGCAGACAACCACTTAAAAAATACAACTAAAAGACGGAACGGACATCACCCAGAACCACAGGAAGGCTGGCTGAGGAGAGATTCTTCAACTAGAAGGAAAGAGAACAGCATACCGAGGCTCAGAGGAGGCGCAGTGTGGAAAATACAAAGGTGCGGAGGTGCGTGTGGAGCCGGCTGATGGCTGAGGGCGAGGTTGTTGTTTTCAATCAGGAGGGAGTCTCAGACTCTGAGCTCCAGATCCGGGCGAGTCTCTAGGGACTCAGACTCAAACGGGAGAAGCGGGATTGTCTGGCATCAGTTGGAACGTGAGGGCAGCTTTCTCTCCGAGGTTTGCAGCGGTTGCTGGGGTTCTGAGAAGCAGAGCCTCTGGGAACGGGACTGAGAGCAGCCATAACCGGTCCCTCTGCCCGCCCTGTTGATCCCGTGCAACCTGCCCCGCCCAAGCCCTGTGCAGAGCCATTTGCCGGATAGCCTCAGGCAAAGGCTAGATTAGCACCTCTCCAGAGGACAGAAGTTTTCCCACTGCAGATACAGCTGATTCTCACAGCCAGTCGGCCTGGTGGTCAAATCCCTCTAGTATTAACTACAACAATCAAGGCTTAACTACAACAAGACTGCACACAAAGACCACAAGGGGGTGCACCAAGAAAGCATAAAAAATGCGGAGACAAAAAAACATGACAGAAATGGAGGATATAGAGCTAAAAAACGCACTTTTGAGGGCTTTCAATAATGTGCTAGAAGCTGCCAATAAACTTGATGAGAGCCTCACGAAATCTAATGAGACCCTTGATGTTGTGATAAAGAACCAACTAGAAATTAAGCATACACTGACTGAAATAAAGAATATTATACAGATACCCAATAGCAGAACAGAAGAGCGCAAGAATCAAGTCAAAGATTTGAAATGCGAAGAAGCAAAAAACACCCAACTGGAAAAGCAAAATGAAAAAAGAATCCGAAAATACGAAGATAGTGTAAGGAGCCTCTGGGACAGTTTCAAACGCACCAACATCAGAATTATAGGGGTACCAGAAGATGAGAGACAGCAAGATATTGAAAACCTATTTGAAGAAATAATGACAGAAAACTTCTCCCACCTGGTGAAAGAAATGGACTTACAGGTCCAAGAAGTGCAGAGAACCCCAAACAAAAGGAATCCAAAGAGGACCACACCAAGACACATCATAATTAAAATGCCAAGAGCAAAAGACAAAGAGAGAATCTTAAAAGCAGCAAGAGAAAGAGACTCAATTACTTACAAGGGAATACCCATACGACTGTCAGCTGATTTCTCAACAGAAACTTTGCAGGCCAGAAGGGAATGGCAAGAAATATTCAAAGTGATGAATACCAAGAACCTACAACCAAGATTACTTTATCCAGCAAAGCTATCATTCAGAATTGAAGGTCAGATAAAGAGCTTCACAGATAAGGAAAAGCTAAAGGAGTTCATCACCACCAAACCAGTATTAGACGAAATGCTGAAAGGTACCCTTTAAGAAGAGGAAGAAGAAGAAAAAGGTAAAGATACAAATTATGAACAACAAACATGCATCTATCAACAAGTGAATCTAAGAATCAAGTGAATAAATAACGTGATGTACAGAATGAACTGGTGATTATAATAGAATCAGGGACATAGAAAGGGAATGGACTGACTATTCTTGGGGGGGAAAGGGGAGTGGGAGATGCGGGAAGAGACTGGACAAAAATCGTGCACCAATGGATGAGGACAGTGGGTGGGGAGTGAGGGTGGAGGGTGGGGTGGGAACTGGGAGGAAGGGAGTTATGGGGGGAAAAAAAGAGGAACAAATGTAATCTGAACAATAAAGATTTAATTAAAAAAAAAAAAGAAAGGATCCATGTTATTTAGGATGATTAGAGAAGAGGTGACTTTTAAGTTGAGGCTAGAGAAAGAGATAGCCATGTAAAGAGTAGATGGAGAACATTCTAGGCAAAGGGAACTCTGTGTGTAAAAGTATCTAAGGCCTGAAAGAAGATCAGTATAGCCAGAGGACCCAAGCAAAGGTAGAGTGGCATGAAATGCACTTGTAAGGATAGAAGGCCATATAGATCCTCTTAGGCCACAATAGGAGCTTAGATTTTTAGTCTAAGTACAACTATAAGCCACTGAAAGTTGTAAGCTGGGGGGGGGGGGGGGGATGGTTGAAATAATTCAAGAGAAAGTAAAGTATGGAGATCAGCTAGGAAGCTATTGCAGTAAGTAGAAAACAGGCCTGAGCTAAAGTCCTGGCAAGAAAGTAGATGAATTAGACCTTAAAATGGAATCAAAAGAACTCACTGAAGACTGAACAGAGGAAAAGGAAGCCATCAAGAATGACTCCTAGGTTTCTAGCTTGAGATTTAGGGTGTTTGATGTTCTGTGTATTGTGTCATGCTGCAGGGAACATTTAAAAAGGGCGTAGACATGGCATGAAAACATACATGTTTGTAGAGCCCAGCCATCAATTACTCTTTTGAAAAATAATTACTTCACCTCCAGTATTGCTGAGGAGTCAGTAGATGTGTTTTGTCCTATAAATCAACCTTTATTACTAATTGGACCAAAGGGAAGGCATCTGACCCAAGAGCAAACAACTTAAAGTTCTTCCAGGATCCTACTTAATAATTAAGCTAGCCTAGTATTCTCTTTCAGGAGCCAGAATGGAAAGCAAAGACCAGGAAACTGATTGTGAAGTAGGAAGAAGCAGACATGCAATGCAGCTGAGTAACATTAATGTGTAAGTACTGGAATGAAAATGCATGAATGTCTGCTGTTGGGGTCTCTAGAACTGATTCCAATCTAGAATTACCATATGTCTCCACTCTCAGTGAAAACTTGTTTAGTTGGCTGTTGTTTGAGATTTCTTTTATAATAATGAATCCTTACTATGAAACATTATTTCATTTAACTTGCATAATAACCCAAATGAGGTAGGTACTCATTACCCTCATTTTTACTTAAATAAATGTTTTTATTGATTTCAGAGAGAGGAGAGAGAGACAGAGGGATAGAAACATCAATGATGAGAGAGAATCATTGATTGGCTGCCTCCTGCATGCCCCCTACTGGGGATCGAGTCCACAACGTGGGCATGTGCCCTGACTGGGAATCGAGTTGTGACTTTCTGGTTCATGGGTTGATGATCAACCAGAACCACACAGGCTAGGCATCCTCATTTTTATAGGTGAGGAAACTGAGGCTTAGAGATGTTAATGGTCCATAGTCCCACAACTAGTTAATGATAGTACCATGACTTTTGACCCACTGTCTCCCTTAATGCTTTGTGCTTCCTTAAAAACAAAAAATCCTTATAAGCTAGATG
Organism: Myotis yumanensis; assembly: GCF_028538775.1. Taxonomy (NCBI): domain Eukaryota; kingdom Metazoa; phylum Chordata; class Mammalia; order Chiroptera; family Vespertilionidae; genus Myotis; species Myotis yumanensis. Next base: position 45,178,089 of record NW_027223764.1, on the reverse strand, counting down.
AAATGGGTTTCTGTTCCTTTTGACCAAAGGAGTCAGATGAAAAGTCTCTTAAAGCCAAAGCATCACTGCCCTACTATATCTTACACTGCCTTCCATGCCAACAGCTCCTTCACATATTTGTCATTCTTAAGAAAATTGAAGAGAACAAAATAAATGATTGTATTGTGGGGGATATTGAAATGTGCATATAAAAATAGTATGATGTCTATATATATAAAAGCATAAGCGACCATTCAACCGGTAGCTATGACGTGCATTGACCACCAGGGGGCAGATGCTCAATGTAGAGGCATGGGAACATGGCACAGACTGATGAATCTCAGAGGGAAGGGGGGAGGGTGGGAAGAGATTAACCAAAGATCTTATATGCATACTAGGGGCCCAGTGCAGGGATTCATGCACCAGTGGGTGCCTCGGCCGGGCCTACGGGGATCGGGCCAAAACTGGCTCTCTGACATCCTCTGAGGGGTCCTGGATTTCGAGAGGGCACAGGCCAGGCCAAGGGACCCCACCCCTGCATAAATTCGTGCACTGGGCCTCTAGTATTATAATAATACATCCATATCCTTTCTTTTACCTCTGACTGTCTTTGAATATTTTAATATAGAATAAAGATCCAAATACTGTGAAAAAAAACAGTTTCCTCCTTTACTTGCTGAAAAATTAAAAGAAAAAGCTCTGGTGGTTCCCTCTTACATAACAAAATTTTACAACTTGCTTGGCTTATATGACATTTGAAAGGCAAAGAAAACCCTCCAATATCTTTCACTGTCCTTTTTAACAGAGTCTGTTACTCATAGGCTGTAGAACTGGTCATCCCTCAGATATCGTTATTTTTATTAGTCATTAAGGCAGGGGCTGGGGCAGTAGTGCAAGAAGGCAAAAGAAGTCTACTGTAAGGCACTGAATAAATATTGTTTACAAGGTTATATTCTTGATTTTAGTCCTAGGTTTCACTTAACTTTGAGAAGATATGAGAAGACTAATTTAAATATAATGATCAAACTTATTTTTAATAAATTTTCAGTTTTGCGTTCATCATCATGGGTGAGTGACTTTATTTTCAAATGTGACGTTTTTCTAGCCATTGCAAGAGGGCAGATAGTGTTTATTTGAATACCTTTCGTCAAGGTCATTAGCGAAGTCAGTTTCTATAGAAGGTGAGCAACTCACCTTGTCCGAACCCTTATCTTTTGCACAGCTGTGCATTCACTTTTATCTTTACTATGATGACTAATTTATAGCAGGATAGAGTATTTTAGATTCTTCTTTAATGAAGGAAGGTATTTAAAAACAAGGGTGGCAGTGACACTTTTATGTGTTTGGATCATGTTGTGTTACAAAAATATTTAAGTTTAATAAAGATGCTAACCAGCCCTGGCTGGGTGGCTCAGCTGATTAGAGTGTCATCCGATACACCAAAAGGTTTTGGGTTAGATTCTGGTCAGAGCACATACCTAGCTGTTGTGGGTTCGATTCCCCACTGGGGCATGTTTTGGAGGCAACTGATTGATGTTTCCCTCTCACATCGATGTTTCTCTCTCTCTTTCAAAATTTATAAAAGCACATCTTCAGGTGAGAATTAAAAAAGAAAAAAGATGTTTACCAGATTTTTTTTCTACAAAGACGTGTTTTAAATATTTTATAATTGCTTTACTACTTCCCTGAAATTGATTTTTCAGAAAAAGCATGTACTGCTGCTGGTACGAGTACAAGATCATCATCTCTTTACCTGGTGTTTTAGTGTTGGCCTAATTACTGAGTGAGAGTCTGAAAAGCCTTTACCCATAAATTCATAAACTTAACAAGTCACAACCTTGAAATCTTGCTCTACCTGAAAGCACCATTAAAAGTGCTTGACTATTATAACTAGAGGAAATTTTTAATAAAAGCTAATTAAGCTACAAAACTCCCAAGTGGTTAACTGATTTTAGGGGCTAAATTTCTGGTGCTTCTAATTATCCCTGATGGCTTTACTTAGTGTTTCACAACCATGACAGATGACAGTGAAAAACTGCAGCGAAATTCATCCACCCTGACACTGCTAACCACCGGCTTCTCCCTCTCCAAGTAAAATCAATACTCTGTTTGAGTAAACACGTTTACAGCTTTATTAGGATGTCTTGCTTGTTCTGTAACAGCTACTTGAAGCTGTGGTAACAAATCGACTCAACTCAGTTAAACCTAGAGAGCTGGGTAAGAGGCCCATCGATAAGGTTGTTATAAAAATAAACGGCAGGAGATCAGAAAGCTGGAGCAAACAGTCTGGTAAATGTCAATATTTTCCCTTACAGAGGATGACAAAAACAGTGAGATCATGTGCAAAGTCTTTTTTCCTCTTAAAAATGTTTCTTGTTTCACTGGATAAAGCATTTCTACTTTTTGTGCACAATTCTTCTGAGTGAAATTTTTGCTTCCTAATTCCCATGTGCATCTGGAACAGGAAGCTGGTGTACATACTTGCTATGTTTCCTGCCATTTCAGATTATTTTCCTTCATATTTAGAGGCTTATGTTGGTCTTCACTGACTTTATAAAATGACCTATTCAAATTATCTGGAATGTTTGTGGTGGTTCAATCTTACCTGCTTTTATTAATGAAACAAAACATTTTGTCATCTGCAGTGGGAGGTCATTTCAATGCAGTGTTCACTCTTGCTATAATAGCTGTGAGACCTGATGTTGTATCTTCCAAATTCGCCTTCCATACTGAAGCATTTTACAAGGGCAAACTGTTAGCTTCGGACAGGCTGCACAACCTCCTGACTAGTGGTAGTACATAAAAATACCTGCTACCTATTAGGAGCAAACCTCCATGGTGTCTATAGCTCTACCAAATAAGAACTCATATACCCTCTTTTAGATGTTCACAGGTTGCTCAAAGAACTAACATCTGGCAGGAAATTCCCACTTCAATTTGGCTAGCTTAGACTACCCAGATGTGACAAAGTAATGGTCTCCCCCCACTCCCCCTGCTGAAAAGTTCTCAGATGTAAACTTGTTTTTCACATCCTATGTAGTCTAGTTAGTAAAACTTTGTTTTGTTTTGTTTCATATTGACTACCAACAAGTCATGAATTTCAAGTAACAACTCATGACCCATATGTTAAACAACACAGATTTTTCTGGAAAAAGGAAATCAACAAACATTAAATTCTGAGATAACTTAAAAAGCTACTGTGCCTGCCAGGGTAAGGTCTGACCTAGCAGGCATTTGCATAATGAAAACCAAAGCCTAAGTGGTGTCAGATGGTGCAGTGACTGACATGGACAGGAAGTCAATTCAGAGCAAAGGTTCCTCTGCAATAACAGCTCAGCCCAACACACCTCCCACACAAAGTGAGCGACTGAGCCACAAGGTGTAATGTACGAGTGTAGGTAGGTGCTCAGTGCGATAACTATGAGGATAACTTATTTCCTCTTTCTGGGGTTGAAAATGGAAACCTGTGAATTAAAAAAAAAAATCAAAGAATCTTTTAAATGCCCCTAATTCAGGAAAGAAGCTCTTGCAGAGTATCCATAAGCACGGTTTTACTCATAGAGATAAGGTTTCCTTCCAGCCCAACTCCTTCCAAAATACTGCTGTAAAGATCATTCCTCCTCGTGGAACAAAAATGTACAAGATCAGGTTAGCATTCTGATTTTAAACCTAATGTGTGATCTCTTGATGTGGTTCCCAAAATAAAATTTTAGCATATGCTTCTGTTTATTGTTAAAGCAAAACATCTTGGATACCCACATGTCAAGAAAAACTACATCAAAGGCTTCTATCCATTTGGGATATTGACTCTTGACTTATATAATTCCAAGAGGCCTATATAAAAGACTGCTTAACTGACAACCTTCATTTGGGTTATGAACATGTGTAATTACTGGCTCATGAATTAATGAGCCGGGAGATCTGGCTTTTCCTATGGAGTATTTGCCATTGGCTCTCATTCTTTGGGCCTCGCTTTCCTCATCTATCAAATGGGGCTTTTTAACAGAGCGTGGTTTCATGCCTAACATTAACCCATCCCAGGAGTCGCTTCATGAGCCATCAAATAAAATGTGGATACAGCCATATGGGGATTTGTTTAATCTCATTTCATGCTGATTCAGATAAGACCTCATTTGAACACAGTTTCATAACTGAAAACAGTTTGAAAACGTGAAAAACTGAAAATATGATCTTTAAAAATACTCACTTTCGGCACTGACATTTTAAGCAATATGTTAAAGACCCATCGATACAAAGTCTTAGCTGCTGGATAAAGGAGATGATAGTAAGCTTATTTATGTGAGCTTACTTATGTCTTAATTCATTAGCAAGATAACAAATTTTGTTAATATTTACCTCAATTCAAAAGCCTGTATTTTATCAACTGACAACTCCTGACAGCAGGGTGGTTCTAAAATTTTAAGAGCATTTGATGACAGAAACTGATTTTAATTTGTCATCTATTTCATGGGCTGGAAATAAAATATACACATCTTAACTCTATAAAATGTCAATGATAGCTGGATAATTAAAGGCAAAATAAATTAAGAGCCTGTGTTTACGCCCCATATTTGGGAATTCATATATCTGAAGTGAAAATAGGTATGAATTTAGTAATCGTGTTACTAATTTTCATTTGTTTTATTTAGACCTCTGTTGATAGCAAGCAGCCTTACAACATCAGAAGTTACATCTCATACAAATTTTTATGTAGTTTTGAAAATTGTTTCTAATGACTACTTATCATGGCTAAGACTCTGCTAGGTCCCAAGGTTGGCAAGGCTATGCATCAGCATTACCAACATGTGATTTTATTTTTTGATTACATGAATTACAAAGCCAATAAAGATATACTATAACAAGTATTTATTTATTTATTTTTAAAATATATTTTATTGATTATTCACAGAGAGGAAGGGACTGGGATAGTTAGAAACATTGATGAGAGAGAAACATCGATCAGCTGCCTCCTGCAACCAAGGTACATGCCCTTGACCGGAATCGAACCTGGGACCTTTCAGTCCACAGGCCGACGCTCTATCCACTGAGCCAAACCGGTTAGGACTACTATAACAAATTTAAACATCACTTAGACGAAATTAAACTTGAATACATTTAGCTTTATGAAAACTTACTATATTGCTACCTATTTTCATTTCGCTATTAATGATTGATTAAATTTGTTAGGTCAGAGATTGGTACCAGTCTACACACTAGTGTTTAAAAAACCACTTTGGCTATTTCAATATACTAATGGAATGCAGTAACAAAATGATTAGGGGTAAGAACTCTTGGGTCAAACTTTGAGTTTGAATCCTGGCTTTCACTGTGACCTTGGGCAAATTACTTGATCTTCAAACCTCTGAGACCAGAGGAACTGTCCAGCTGAGCCTAGGCCCAGATGCCAATCCCAGATTTGTGAAGCTAAATAAACAGTTGTTTTAGATTAAGTTTTTGGGGTGCTGATATGCAGCAAAAGCTAATTGATACATGTTGTATGAATCAGACAGATATGGTAGGTAAAACTGACTCAATCCATATAATAGCAACTGGGATCACTATTGGATTATAATTAGTTCCATTTGACTTACAAATATTCTAGGCCAGAAAACTGATGCACACATATTTTGTCATGTCTAAGAAAGTTAACTTCAGAAATTTTGCTTATGACATTTCCTCTGGCCCTCTGCAAATAAATAAAATTTTATAAATATCAACACTGTTTTCTTAGAATAAACTTTCAAAATTATATTCAAATATAGGAACATAAGGTTCATATTTGAGCTTGGGGGTTTGATAACCTAGTGTCTCTGTCTTATCCAAATCTCCAGAAGATAAAGTCCTTTGGATTCCATTACCTGTTTATAACTGCATCTAGATGGAGGCCACCCAGGGTACTAGATCTCTGAGAGAACATTTAGACTTCACCCTAAAATCATCCTGTATTCCAGGTGAATCAATGTTATTTCTCTTTTCTGTCATGGCTTGGGAATCAACTGTGCCTCTTTTAACTAATATGGGCTTAAGTACTCTTAGGCAGGGTTCTTGAAATGTGCTTCTCCTCCTACGTAAGCTTATCTATATCTCTGAGTGTGTAACACTAGAGTAGCCTATCATAAAGTGTCCTGTGACTGTGCAAGGTGTGAGCCCCTATTCCCTTTCCCCCTGCATGAACTTGAGCTACTGTCTGTGGTAAATTTCATATTCCTAATGACCAATTCAATTCTATACTTCATTTGATGGTTTTAAGGAAAAGTGCTGCTTAAGAAATAAAACACCAAGAATGTCCTACTAGAGTTAAAAGATGAAAGGTTATTGTGGCTCTGGGTGGGGTAGGAGTGTGCAGATCTAACCTCAGTTATCAGCAAGTAAGTTCTCTACATACAGTGGGCCATATCAAGGTTTTGGTTTTTTAAGCAAAGAAGTGTGAGAAATGATATATTTAATTTTCTACTCTTCTGAGTCTAACAGCAAAGGAAGAAGGTGGTGCAGAAAAATAAATCATAAGAATTCTGCATCACTTCTTTGCATAGCGCAATGAAGCAGCAATTACGAAGAATGGGAAAGTAAGCTAAAAGTGTTTGGGAACAAACAAAGTGAGAATAGGAAATATGAAGATAATTTAAAGAATCTCAATGGCTGCCAGAAGTATAGGCAGGTGCTACATGGAAAGGAAATAGCATCCCTGTTCTGGAAACTTAAATCTTTTTTAACCAAAATTCTTTTCTGAACATTAATTAGAAAGTGAAATTAGTGCTCCCTTTTATTAGATGGGAAATAGCATAATTACTTACATTGTGATTGCTAAGTGGCTTTAAGAGTCATATGCATATTGTAGGTAATATCTTTAGGGTAATATACTTTCTCTGCTAAAGTTATGAGAAATTTAAAAATAAAAAGTATTAGAGGCAGCACAGTTACCTTACCATCCTTCAAAATACTAAACTGTTCTAAGCTATGTAGGGCTCTTAACCACATTTAATGAAGCTTTAAAAAAACCCCACATATTTCTATTGATTTCAGAGAGGAAGGGAGAGGAGAGAGAGATAGAAACATCAATGATGAGAGAGAATCATTGATCAGCTACCTCCTGCATGCCCCTTACTGGGGATCGAGCCTGTAATCTGGCCATGTGCCCTGACCGGGAATCGAACCGTGACCTCCTGGTTCATAGGCTGATGCTCAACCACTGAGCAACACTAGCAGGGCTAATGAAGCTTTTTTAATTCTAAGAATGTTGGTCCTTAGGTAAGGTCTCTAGTCATTTTTCTGAGAGTTATATCTATGTGCCTGGCAAAGGCATACTCATTTTTAGTCTAAAGATAATTTGTAGGTCTAGACCGTATTTTTACAACTGCCATAAAATATTCGACTAAATCATTAGATTAACATAAGTTCATATTGACAGCCTACTGGAAACATATTGTTAGGTCTCCTTTCATGTACTTGTTATGATTTTTTCCCTCAGTTTCACTTACTGGGAAGACACAGGGGAAGAGATTTCATCAGGAACAATGACAGTGCCTGTCACAAAATGTTCTCAATGTTTCCATTTGTTACTATGGCAGTGACAAAGAGGGTTCCAAATGAAAGGGCAGACCTGCTGTGACTAAGCGCAACAGGACAACGGGAAGAAATGTCCTCCTGACCTGGGAAATTAGGAAATCGTACTTAGAGATTATAGAATTGTCTCCATTTCCAAGGGTACAATGGTAGCACTTGGGCTTTTGAGGGAGAATGTGAAAAGGGTAGTTCCATGAGAGCTGGCTAGTGACAAATAAAGGGCAAATGTGACAAAGTGCTTAAGAACCCCAAATAGATAGAACAAGGAGGTGTGCTTGTAGAGGCTGAAGGATTTGTCACTGTCACTAAACCCTTGAGATGGAACTATGAATTCAACTTATATACATTTGGGGTATTCATTTTTAAATTATACATGAAAACCTATGATGTAGCCATATATATTTTATGTGGCTAATAGGAACACATGGTACTCTGGTACTGAGATATGTAATTAGGACAAGGTAGGTGAGGGGATGCTTTATCCAAGAAGTTAAATTTGAGAATGATATATTGTTATACAAAGTCACAAAAGACAGAAACGCTTTTAAGCCAGCAAAAATTGAAATAGGAGCATATATTAACTATCTAAAGATAGAATGTGTCACTCAGAAAGGAGATCTATATATATAAAAGGCTAATATGCAATGTGTCCCCTCAGGAGTTCGACCAGGAGACCAGGAGTTTGATCGCTTGCTATGATGTGCGCTGACCACCAGGGGGCGGCACGGAACATGGCGGGCAACCAGTGGCGGCGGGGCGCTGAGGGAGCGAGGGAAGGAGGAGGCAGGGAATCTGATCGGCCCTGATCTCTGGCCAGGCCTAGGGACCCTACCTGCGCATGAATTTCATGCACTGGGCTTCTAGTATATTAATAATCAGGCAAGAAAACAAAGAAAAAGGAACCACACAGTAAATGTAAAACTTGTCATTGCCGCTCCATTCATTTGCAAGGTAGAGGAGTTTGCTCCCATGGCTGGATTATTTCAAATCCTAGCAGAAAGGAGTTCCTTGGTGTAGAGATGGGAGTAGGGGTTTTTAGCCAATGGATTTTTCTGTATTTTAAACTAACAATACCTCCTTTATTGTAAGATGGATGCATTGGCCTGGTGCTACTAAACAGATGATTCATATAACTTCTTGTATGCTGACCAAGCAAGTTTATGATCTGGCTTTCTGGATCTCTGTTGTGCAATCAATTCTATTGCTTAGGAAAAGCTCCTGGTTCAAACTCACCAGGGACTACAGTTCTTCGATTCCCTACCCTTTCTCCTCTCTTTTTTGCAACAATCTTACCCTACTGTCCTGAGAATCCCATCAGATAACAAAAGCTCCTGTTCAATAAATAAAGTCATCTATTCAGATGAGAGGAAGTTTCTCTCTGGCAAAACCAGCTTTTGTTAGTAGGGCTGGTCTGTGGTTCTCTATCCTAATGAGATGTCCCTAAAAGTTCAGAGAAGTACAGTGCAGTGAGTAAGAGCACTGCCTCTGGGGCTAGAATGCCTGGTGTGAATCCTGATTCTGCTACTTTCTAGCTATGAGACTTTAGGCAAGTTACCTAACCCCTATATGTCTCAGTTTTCTCATCAATAAAATGAACTGCCAGGAGCTTTTATGAACATTACATGAGTTAATATATGTAAAGTGCTTAAGGTATGAATTTGGCTCATAGATGCTATATACATTTATCTGTTGCTATTACTATACAGCTTGACTTACATAGAATGTGCTGAACATGTTGACATAAGTATTCCATTGCCAAATGACAGCATATTCATCTCATTGCATGACTCAGTCTTTCAAGATCTCATTATCATGGGAACTGATCAGAGTAGAGTTAAAGGGAGAAAAAATGGCTCCCTAATTGAGGTACCAGCAGTAGTACCAGCCTGCCTTCTTCTTTGTCTGTACTGACTCCAGCAATGTGTAGTAAAATGCAGTGTTTGGATCCAGGGTATGATGAAAGTGAATAGAGTGAGGAAGCTGTCATGTCTTTAAGAGGGGTTAGCAAACTACAGACTGAAAGCCAAATCCAGCCTGTGGCCCGTTTTTGTACAGCTAAGGAAGGTTTTTACATTTTAGTGTAAAAATAAAAAAAAAAACAGAAAATAAGCAATCAAGCAAACAGAACAAGAAAACTATGCATTGCAGCCTGTATATGGCTTGCAAAGCCTAAAATTTTCACTATGTGGTCCTTTACAAAAAGTTCTGCACTCTTTCCTCTTTATTTACCTCACTGTACCCTGACAGTAAATATAAAATGAAGCTAGGCAAGTAGAATAAGATAAAAAAAGAGGCTGAAAATCCTTAACAAAGAACCCAAGTGCTTTGCTGAGGCAGTCCATGCATCACCTTAAGCACAATACAAATGGGGAGCGAGCTGTTCTGCATCAGTATCCTAAGAATGATTTCTCTCTCCCTCAAAAAGTCTCTGTTCTTCCCTACAGGTAACCAGGGGTCTGGAAGGGAATCTGGTGTTGCAGAGCCAGATAGCCCAGAGCCACATTAGGTTACCATCATTTGCCCTCCGAAATATAAAAATAGAGAACACTTAAAGTTTTAAATATTTTACTTAAAAAGGCTACATGGAGACAAGTTTAAAAGTTTCTGTACTAAGATTCCTGTTTTAAGCAATTTCTAACCAGGAAATCAATAGTGTTTCCTTAATGTGTTACAGAAGTTGGCCCAATTCTGGATGAGATATTTTTAGCCTGCATGGAGTTACAGCTCTGAAGCAGTATGGAATAGAAAAAAATAGCTGCAAAATACTCTAATCAATGATGAAGCCTTTCAGAGCAAAGAAAAGAGCATGAGGCATGCTACCAGTCTAATGGTTAACTGCTCATTTAAGACTAAGCATGAATAGCTTCAAAGAAGAAAATATGAAATATTTATGGTGCTACAAAAGACCATTAAAATACATACAAACATACATATATATGTATTTTGAACGATACTGAGTTAAAACCACCACACAATCTTAAATGTTTACCATGATTCAAATTATTTTCCAAGAGAAGAAGGACAATGGTCAGCTCCATTTGCCTTTTTTTTCCTTGTCATGCTTGATGGTATGAGAAGTAAACAGATCAGGAGGTACTCTTGTGGGTTATCATTCTAAAATCTACAGCTTTACACACACCATAACCTAGCTTATCTACACTTAACTAGAAGGAGTTTAGATGTATCAAAAGAACCTTTGAACCAGATTTTAGATCAATCTAAGTAATGAAGCCAAGAATCTCCTAATTATCTTGATCTTGTTTTTGAGTACTCATTTCAAAAATAATATGGTCTTTATAAATGGTCCCAGTTCTTGCTAAGCCTGAACCAGACAAAAATTTAACTCTTCCTAATAAGATAAACATCCAACTATTGTGTTAGAAACACATATTAACCAAATAATATAATCCTTAGCTATTAGCAGCATACTGTTTAATATTTATCACAATTTGTCTTAAAGAACAACAATGTGTTAACATTTAAGCCCAAAGGGCTATGAATACACTACACACTGTACTTGATGCAGCTTGTTTGTGCAATATTCTGACAGACACAATTAATCTTGTGAAAATGACTAGGGGATAGCACAATAGTAAATTATATTTAAGTCAAAAATACATATTTTCCCTGTAGTAAAATACCTTCTTAATACTTACAGTGATAGTAGCATATGGAAAGAACATTAGGAGTTAATTATTTAAAAGAAGAAATTAAAAGCTATTAAATTCATAAATCTTGGCTATCTGGTAGAGACAAGGGTTAAGGAAATGTTTAACTTATAAGTATAAAATAAATGAGTCGGTACCTCCAACAAATGCATCTCCGGCTCCATTGGTATCAATAATTTCTTGCTGGTCCTGATCCAAGACAGCAAAAGCGGTGACTTCACTTTCTGCAATTAGAGCCAGAGAAAGGCAGACTGACTTCTCTTTGTAATACTCAATATACAAACTCACCCATTAGAGCTGAAGCTCCTTCATCATTCATCTTTCAAAGAGACATGAGCTCCAGGCTGTATGTGAGCACTCAGGAACCAAGGTGCAAAGGCATCTGTAAGCAGGGCTTTTTGGGTAATTTTTAGCATACAGATGGATTTTTGTTCAGAGTTATACCTAGGTGGTTCATTTTTGGGGGAACGACTGTATGTGGAAACAGTACCTTTATGGACAGTGCAAATTCTTGAACAGAAACGATAAGCTAAAGGAAGTGTTTATAAGGACTGGATCATGGATCTCTAATAAAGCTTCAAGCTTGACTGCATTCTGGGAAGTGAAATCCTGGATACAGTAAAGGGCTATAAATTTTAAAAGTAGAAATAATGACTCCTCTTGGGTGTTTCTTTACAGAAAATCACAACTGCACAATAAAAATGCAACTATTATTCTATTATAATACTTCATGCCAAGGTCAAGGGTTACTGATTTTTTTTTTTTGGCTTATTACAATAACCTAACCTGGTTATGCTTTAGTACGGAGTCACTATTTCCTTTAAACTATATGTCAACTAGTAAAAGGGAAAGCTGTCACTGAATGTATGGGCAGAACAACTCAATGGGTTCCCTCTCTCTTTTTTTAATCCTCACCCAAGGATATGTTTATCGGTTTTAGAGAGAGAGGGAAAGAGAAACATTGAGATGAGAGAAATATCAATCGGTTACCTCCTGTATGTGCCCTGACTGGGGATCAAACCTGCACCAATGGGTTTATACCCTGACCAAAATAGAACCCGCAACCTTTTTGGTGTATAGGACAATGACCCAACCAACTGAGCCACCAGACACAATGGGCTCTTGTCTCACAGCAGTCTGGACCAGGGCTTGGTTGATTTGACTAAAGTGTAACCTAATACAGTACTTTAAACTTGGCACATGACAATGGAATGAAGTTATTTGTGATGAAATCTGGCCCAGAGGACATCTGCAAGAGATTGTAGAGTGCTCTTTATTGGGGGCTGGGTCTTCTGAAATCACAAATTTGCATCCCTATGGGGACAATGTGGTCAAAGACTTGTAAACTTCAGTCTCACCTAAGATCAAGAGAGAAGGGAAAAGGAGATCTTGAGAACCTTAAGGTCTTAGTAAAGAACTTAAAATCACAAACAAACAAACAAACAAACAAACAAACACCATGTTCTGTCTGCCTTCTGGTACCTGCAGCTAATAAATACTTTCAATAATAGATAAACATAGATTTGAAAATGCAAAAAAAGATCCTCTTGGAAAGACTGATAGTCAAGAAGGGCTCATTCACTTAGTGGTCCCTTTTGACCACATGGCTGTAGGTGCTAAGAAGACTCCATACCAGAAGCATCTACTTAAACTCTGAATAACTAACTTTCCACACGCTGTAACACCAGAACCTACATGGCAGTTAACAAGATTTTGATTAATTGGAAGTTAAGGCATAGTTACCTAGGATTAAAATTCTAGGGAGCATGCAGGACATACTGTTACACAGGGAAAAAAAGATGTAAGCAGACTTTATTGAAATAATTAGGAAAGGTCTAAGTCTGATTTAGGAAAAGGTCTGTACCATAAATATTTATAAAGAAATCTAGTTTTATTACTTCCAAGTACAAGTCATACTATAAAGGGAATTAACAACTATAAACTAAGAACAAACAAGCACTAAATAAGTAAAACGAGCTAAGTTAATAACACCATTGCCATTTATAATAGGGTTACATTACATAATAATATAACATGTCTATAAAACATTTTAGGTAATATAAGAATTAATTACTGGATTACAGATTTGAAAATAATTATATATAAGTGGTAAGTAAGCCACAATTAGACATAACTCCTCGAGTTTTTGTTTGAAAAAGTTATTGCTTTTTGGTTGGATAAATCCTTACTTCTGAATAGAACCTAATTCCCAAAAGAGATTATTTTGAACTTTGTTCTTAGAATCATGACTTCTTGGTCTAAACCACTGAAAGTTCTGAGTGCAGTGTTACTACTCGGGTTTTCCTGGATGTATGTGAAGAACCTTGAGATGCTTTATTTTCACGGATCATATGAAGTTCAATTTCCTGAAACGTAAGGTAGAATTATTTTCTTCCTTTATTAATACAAGCTAATATAAGAATATCAAGAATGTAAGAGATGTCCTAAATCAGTATAGACACAGTCCACTCTCTATTATTCTGTATCTGGAGAGTGATATTATGAGAACTCCTTTCAAAATAATGACCATGAACATTTGCAAGATCCTAAAATGTGTTCTAAATAATTAAAAAAAGGATTAAATAATGTTCAATAATATACTTTAAAAATATATTTCTATTGATTTCAGAGAGGGAGGGAGAGGGAAAAAGAGATGGAAATATCAATGATGAGAGAGAATCATGGATTAGTTGCTGCCCACACGCCCCACGACTGGGGAGTGAGCCCACAAAGTGGGCATGTGCCCCGACTGCAAATCGCATCGTGACCTTCTGGTTCATAGGTTGATACTCAACCACTGAGCCATGCCAGCTAGGCAAATGTTCAATAATATTTAAGTTCAATTATATTTTGGGTACATTCTTATTTTTTTGAAATGTGGTGAGTGGGTTTACAGGGCTATCAAAAAAGAACCTCACACAATTAACCAAATAGTATTCATGAGCATGACCTATTCCATAGCCTTCTAGACAATCTACACTAATAAAAGAGAAACATGGTAATTAGCGTACGACCGCTACCCTTCCCATTGGCTAATCAGCATATCCTTATGCAAATTAACTGTCAGCCAAGATGGCGGCCGGCAGGCATGCAATGAAGCGAACAGGGAGGCTTGCTTGTTCCAGTGACGGCGGACTCCAACATTCCCCGCCTCACTTGCCGGCCTCTCAGCTGCAACTCTAAGCAACTATGTTGCAAATATAGAAGCTAAACAAACCCCAGAAACCAGCTTTCAGTCAGCCGGCCTTCAGCCAGCCGGACCGCAACATTGTATCAAATACAGAAGGTAAAGGCCAGAAACCTGCTTTCAGCAGTGAGGCCTCAGAGCTAAAGCTGGCCCAGAATAGAAAAAAAGAAAAAAGAAAAAAAGGAGCAGTTGGGAGCTTTAGTCACCCACCAGCCTGAAAACAGCCCTCAGCCCCTTAGCCAGACTGGCCAGGCACCCCAGTGGGGACCCCCACCCTGATCCAGGACACCCTTCAGGGCAAACCAGCCGGCCCCCACCCATGCACCAGGCCTCTATTCTATATAGTAAAAGGGTAATATGCCTCCTGGCACCGGGATCAGCGTGACAGGGGGCAGCGCCCAAACCCCCCGATCGCCCTGCGGCTCTGTGTGTGACAGGGGGCGGGGCCACAACCTACCTATCCGCCCTGCTCTGTTCGTCACAGGGGAAGGCACCCCAACCCCCTGATCAGCCCTGCTCTGTGCCTGATAGGGGGGAGCTCCCCAATCCCCTGATCGCCCTGCGGCTCTGTGTGTAACAGGGTGCGGTGCCCCAACCCCCTGATCAGCCCTGCTCTGTGTGTGACAGGGTGCGGCGCCCCAACCCCCCCCCCCCCCCCACGGGCCCTGCTCTGTGTGTGACAGGGTAGAGCCATAACCTCTCCATCGAACCTGCCCTGAGTGTGACAGGGTGCAGCGCCCCAACCCCCTGATCCGCCCTGCTGTGTGTGTGACAGGGGGCGGTGCCCCAACTCCCCTATCGGCTCTACTCTGTGCATGACAGGGGGGAGCTCCTCAACCCCCTGATCGGCCCTGCTCTGTGCATGACAGGGGGGAGCTCCTCAACCCCCTGATCCGCCCTGCTCTGTGCATGACAGGGGGCGGTGCCCCAACTCCCCAATCGGCCCTGCTCTGAGCCTGACCAGGGGCTGCACCTAGGGATTGGGTGTGCCCTCTGCCACCCGGGAGCAGGCCTAAGCCAGCAGGTTGTTATCTCCCGAGGGGTCCCAGACTGCGAGAGGGCACAGGCCGGGCTGGGGGACCCCCTTAAACCCCCCCTCGAGTGCACAAATTTTTGTGCACTGAGCCTCTAGTTTACTATATAAGCATATGAAGTACCTCACTAAATGTTAAGACACACTAATAGGAATGGGCATTAGTCAGTCAATGAGGCCCAGGTCTCTCATTAGGACTTAGCTTCTTAGGTATTACTAGTAAATGGGCCTGAAATAGCTGTGGGATCAAGTAGTAAAATTATCTTTTTGTCCTAATTATAGAAAAATGACAGTTTTGATGAAGTACTTCTACTTAAGAGATTAAGGTAAGTCAGAGCCATTGTTTCTCAATTCTAACCAAACTTTTTTGTAAAGTGAGAAGAAAAAGGTTTGGGCATGATGAATCATGAGCTACCCCAATCAGACAGGAAACAAACACTAACAATTCAGATTTGTTTGATGTCATTTATAAGATAAGACCCTCAGGGTTTGAATGATATTTAGCTTATTTAAAATACAAAATAGTAAAATTCAAATATTTTCCAGACAGTTTATACAAACAAATAATTTACTTTTCACTTGACTATGACATAAACTCCACTTCTAATGACTTAAGAGGCCAGACTGGCTAGAACCAAACTCCTCACACATCTGTAATGCTGTGCCCATTATAGTAGAGATGGTTAGTTCATACAAATGACAATCTACACCAGTGATGGCGAACCTATGACACGCGTGTCAGAGGTGACACGTGAACTCATTTTTTTGGTTGATTTTTCTTTGTTAAATGGCATTTAAATATATAAAATAAATATCAAAAAATTTCTGTGTGTGACATGGCACCAGAGTTAAGTTAGGGTTTTTCAAAATGCTGACACGCCGAGCTCAAAAGGTTCGCCATCACTGATCTACACTAATAAAAGAGAAAGATGCAAACTGACTGTCCCTCTGTGATGTCCACCAGCCAATCAGGAGTGAGTATGCAAATTAACCCAACAAAGATGACCGGTTAATTTGCATACGCAGGCGCTGAGTGGCCAGGGGCGGGGCAGCCACTTGCGCACATGCTGGTGCCAAGCAGCCTGGGTCCTGGGGATGGGTGTCCTCGGGACCCAGGCTGCTCTGAGCCTGTAGGCCTGCATGTAGGCCCGGAGCAGCCGGGGTCCTGGAACACCCCCAGCCACTCCGGGCCTACGCTCGCAGGCGCCGAGTGGCCGGGGGCAGGGCAGGAACATCCCCAGGACCCAGGTGCTCTGAGCTGGTGCACATGCAAGCGGCCGGGGGCGGGGTGGGAACATCCCCCACAGCGAGCGAGCAGATAGCAGGTCACTGCTTGCCACTGGCATGGCAGCAAGGGGAAAGCAGTCCCCTGCAGGCCCCCACAGAGAGCAGACACCAGGGCCCTGCTTGCCCCTTGCCCCGGCGGCAAAGGGCAAGCAGGGTCCCACAGAGAGCAGACACCAGGGCCTGCGATGGCGTCAAGCAGGCAGGTCCGCCGAGAGCAGAGAACCACGGGGAGCAGGCCTAAGCCGTCAGTAGGACATCCCCTGAGGGCTCCCAGATTGGAGAGGGTACAGGTCGGGCAGAGGGACCCCCCTCCCGTGCATGAATTTGTGCACCAGGCCCCTAGTATCGAAATAAAAATAAAATAAAAAATTCAGTCGCTCAGTGCCAAAGAGATAGATTGAATGTTTCTGTAGCCTTATCCCTCCTAAATTAACTATATATTTTAGTACTGTGGACACACAACCTCAAGATAATTAATATCCTTAGGAAATTAATTGTTAATTACTTGTTACTGTTTTGTTGATGTCACCTCTAAATTGTAGGGAAGATATAATTGAAGAGGATACATAGCAGGATGAGAGGCTGGTAGGCAGGTGTTTTTAACCTTAAGGTAGACTGCAGTCACCACCTCTGCCACTGCCGCAAGGCATGGAAAAGACAGAAAAATTATGGCAAAAATTCCACCAGAACGTGAAAACCATGACCGGGTAAAAACCAGAACTCTTAAGATTCTTTAAAGAGGCTCCTGCACCTTGGCCATTCCTTATACTGAGGCAATTTCCAGAATACTAATGTTTTTGTTTGCTTTTTTTCTATCATCTTTTTATTTGGAGATCATTATAAACTATCAGAAAAGTGTGGAGAAAAATAATCCATTGAACTACTCCATAATGTTTATCTAAATTTACCAGTTTTTAGCAATTCCCCACATTTTTTTTATCGTTCCTCCCATATTTATGTATATATTATTATTTATTCTTTCAAGCCACTTGAGTATAAGCTGAATATATTATACATTTGATTCCTTAATAATTCAGTGTGTATTTCCTAAGAACAAGGATATTCTTTTAGATAACCATAATATAGTTGATAAATTAAAAAACTTAACTATTTTTTTAAAAATATATTTTATTGATTTTTTACAGAGAAGAAGGGAGAGGGACAGAGAGTTAGAAACATCGATGAGAGAGAAACATCGACCAGCTGCCTCCTGCACATCTCCCACTGGGGATGTGCCCGCAACCCAGGTACATGCCCTTGACCGGAATCGAACCTGGGACCTTTCAGTCCGCAGGCCGACGCTCTATCCACTGAGCCAAACCGGTTTTGGCTAAAACTTAACTATTATTTTTTTTTTTTTTTTTTTTAATATATTTTTATTGATTTTTTACAGAGAGGAAGGGAGAGAGATAGATAGTTAGAAACATCGATGGGAGAGAAACATCGACCAGCCGCCTCCTGCACATCTCCCACGGGGGATGTGCCCGCAACCCAGGTACATGCCCTTGACCGGAATCGAACCCGGGACCTTTCAGTCCGCAGGCTGACGCTCTATCCACTGAGCCAAACCGGTTTTGGCAGAAACTTAACTATTATTATTGTATCTAATCTATACTCCATATTCCAATTTTGTTAATTGTCTTTTATATAAAAAACTAGAGGCCCAGTGCACAAAAATTTGTGCACTCGGGGGGGAGAGGGGGTCCCCCAGCCCGGCCTGTGCCCTCTCGCAGTCTGGGACCCCTCGGGAGATAACGACCTGTTGGCTTAGGCCTGCTCCCTGGTGGCAGAGGGCAGGCCCAATCCCTAGGTGCAACCCCTGGTCGGGCTCAGAGCAAGGCCAATTGGGGAGTTGGGGCGCCGCCCCCTGTCATGCACAGAGCAGGGCAGATCGGGAGGTTGGGGCGCTGCCCCCTGTCACTCACAGAGCAGGGCCCATCAGGGGGGTTGGGGCTCCGTACCCTGTCACACACAGAGCAGAGTCGATCGGGGGTTGGGGAGCTCCCCCTGTCATGCACAGAGCAGGGCCGATCAGGGGGTTGAGGAGCTCCCCCCTCTCACTCACAGAGTAGGGCTGATAGGGGAGTTGGGGCACCGTCCCCTGTCACACACAGAGTAGGGCCCAGCAGGGAATTGGTGCACCACACCTTGTCAAACACAGAGCTGCAGGGCGATCAGGGGATTGGGGAGCTCCCCCCTATCAGGCACAGAGCAGGGCTGATCAGGGGGTTGGGGCGCCTTCCCCTGTCACGAACAGAGCAGGGCAGATAGGGAGGTTGTGGCCCCGCCCTCTGTCACACACAGAGCTGCAGGGTGATCAGGAGGTTGAGAAACTCCCCCCTGTCACACACACAGCCGCAGGGCGATCAGGGGACTGGGGAGCTCTCCCCTATCAGGCACAGAGCAGGGCTGATCAGGGGGTTGGGGCGCCTTCCCTGTCACGAATAGAGCAGGGCAGATAGGGAGGTTGTGGCCCCGCCCCCTGTCACACACAGAGCCGCAGGGTGATCAGGGGGTTTGGACACTGCCCCATGTCACGCTGATCTCGGTGCCAGGAGCCTCGCTGCTCCGCTGATCCTGGTGTCGGGAGGCATATTACCCTTTTACTATATAGAATAGAGGCCTGGTGCATGGGTGGGGGCCGGCTGGTTTGCCCTGAAGGGTGTCCTGGATCAGGGTGGGGGTCCCCACTGGGGTGCCTGGCCAGTCTGGGTGAGGGGCTGAGGGCCGTTTTCAGGCTGGCAGGTGACTGAAGCTCCCAACTGCTCCTTTTTTTCTTTTTTCTTTTTTTCTATTCTGGGCCAGCTTTAGCTTTGAGGCCTCGCTGCTGAAACCAGGTTTCTGGCCTTTACCTTCTGTATTTGATACAATGTTGCGGTCAGTCTGGCTGAAGGCCGGCTGACTGAAAGCTGGTTTCTGGGGTTTTGTTTAGCTTCTATATTTGCAACATAGGTGCTTAGAGTTGCCGCTGAGAGGCCGGCAAATCAGGCAGGGAACGTTGGAGTCAGCAGTCACTGGAGCAAGCAAGCCTCCCTGTTCGCTTCAGTGCATGGCTGCCAGCCGCCATCTTGGTTGACAGTTAATTTGCATAAGGATATGCTGATTAGCCAATGGGAAGAGTAGTGGTCATACGATAATTACCATGTTTCTCTTTTATTAGTGTAGATAGAGGCCCGGTACACAGATTTGTGCACCGGTGGGGTCCCTCGGCCTGACCTGTGGGGATTGGGCCGAAACCGGCTCTCCGATTTTCTCTGAGGGGTCCCGGATTGCGAGAGGGCGGTTCTCGGTGATGCACCCAGAATTGGGCTCCCACCTCTCTGGTTCCAGGATGTGTCACCTGAGAACTGCAGCTGCCAAGTCACCGCAGTTTGGCAGCTCCTGCATTGAACGTCTGCCCCCTGGTGGTCAGTGCACGTCATAGCTACGATTGAACGGTTGCTTAGGCTTTTATATATACAGATTTTTTTTAACCTGTACAGGGTACAGTCTAGAATCAAATATTATTTTTAGTTGTGCTAATTTATTTTTAATTTAACCTTGTAAATATAGAATGTATACATGTAGTTAAAAAATATCTGTATTTATAAAAGCCTAAGTGACTGAACGACCGAACAACCAGTCACTATGACGTGCACTGACCACCAGGAGGCAGATGCTCAATTCGAGAGCTGCCCTCTGGCGGTCAGTGCGCTCCCACAGCCAACCTCCTGCGGCCCCTCCCTCCAGCCAGTCAACCTCCCACTGCCCCGATTGGCCCCAATTGCCGGCCAGGTGGAGGGACCGCACCCATGCACAAATTCGTGCACCGGGCTTCTAGTAAATATATAAAAAGGTATGCTATAAAAAACTCCTTCTCAGCTCTTGTCTCCCATTCACCCAGTTTCTTTTTTTTTCTTTTTCTTTTTTTTTTAAAATATATTTTATTGATTTTTTACAGAGAGGAAGAGAGAGAGAGAGAGAGAGAGAGAGAGAGAGAGAGTTAGAAACATCGATGAGAAAGAAACATCGACCAGCTGCCTCCTGCACATCTCCCATTGGGGATGTGCCCGCAACCCAGGTACATGCCCTTGACCGGAATCGAACCTGGGACCTTTCAGTCCGCAGGCCGATGCTCTATCCACTGAGCCAAACCGGTTTTGGCTCACCCAGTTTCTAGTCCTACTACTTTCCAATTAGGTTATCACTGTTATTGCTTTCCTGTATCTCCTTTCAGGATTTCTCTATGCATATACAAGCAAAACATTCTTATTGTTCTACTTAAAAAAAAAAAAGTATCATAATATGCAGGTTGTATTGGACCATGTTTTATCATTTGGAGATCTATGTTGGTAAACAGAGAATGCCCTCATTTTTTATTGCTGCATTCCAGTAAATAGTTCATTGTATTTAAGCGTTCCTTTACTGATGGCCGTTTAGGTTGTTTTCAATCTTCTGTTATCACAAACAATGTTGCAAAGTACTAATGCTTTTATTTTAAATAGATCCTAAATTTAATTATTTTACTTAATAGCCAAGTCAATAATATAATTCCTTCTTTATATAGGGAACTGACACAAGGAAACGAAGTTGTTATACAAATAGCATGAAATATGCCAGTGTCAAAGAAGACGGGAAAAATGAGAATCCAGGAAATGCTTTGGTTTTCACTAGGATACACATACCAGGATGTGAGCAAAGACACCCTGCTCAGACTGGCCTAATAAACAGGGGAGTTAAACAAATAACAAATCTGCTAATAATAGAGATTTATAGAACAATCCTAATTAACAAGGACTGTTGGGAATGAAGAGCTCTGGGTTAATTTAATTTTTTGGTTAACTAAAGAAATAGCAGAAAGTCTTTTTAGTTGGAAATCTTTGTAAATGTATTAATATAATCATATACCATGACATCCCTGCTTTAATTAGTTTAGTTTATTGAATGGAATGAAATTTTTCTTTGATAATAGAGAATCCTACAGCACAGTTAATGTCATTATTCTGAACATCAGTTCTTATTGTATTGTAGTTCCAAAGGCATAAGTGCTTTCATGAAAGGCAGGATAAATGGAACGGTGGCAAGTATACTGGATTAGGACTCAAAAGACTCATGATTTTAGTCTGCTTTTGGCTCAGCGACTTATTTAACAAATACTTAAGAGCTTATCATGTGTCAAGCACTCTATTGGAGACTTGAAATACAGATATGAATAGGACAAAAAAAAAAAACACCCTGTTCTCATGGGACCTACATTCTAGTGAGGAAAGACAATGTACAAGTAACAAAAAGCTGAACAAGATAATTTGAGATAATAACAAATGCCACAATGAAAATGAAACAGGATGAGATAGTGAAGTATGACAGAGGAAAAGAGTTAACAATTTAGACGGGTGTTACTTCCTCACTGAGGAGGTGATGTTTGAACTGAGACTTCCATAGCAAGGACAGCTGTGTGAGGACCCAGGGCTAGAGTATCAAGTGCAGAGGCCCTGGGGTAGCAACAAGCTTGGGGTGCTTAGCCTGCTTAAGGTTAAGAAGGTCTAGAGTGAATGTGAGGAGATCAACTGTGTATGTGTGTGGTTGAGGAGGGGGTGAAGGACGGGGAGGTGGGTTTTGATAGAATTTCATTCCAAGTAAAATGTGAAACCATTAGAAGGTTTTTTTGTTTATTTGTTTTTAAATATATTTTTTATTGATTTCAGAGAGCAACAGAGAGGGAGAGAGAGATAGAATCATTGGTCGGCTGCCTCCTGCACGCCCCCTACTGGGGATTGAGCCCACAACCTGGGCATGTGCCCTTGACGGGGAATCAAACCTGGACCGTTCAGTCTGCAGCTCTACCCACTGAGCCATACCAGCCAGGGTACCATTGGAAGGTTTTAACCAGGGAGTGATATGATCCCATCTTTAATTTTAAAAGCTTATTCTGGAAGTCTTATAGAAAATGGACTGGGCTGAAACGGCCCCGGTGAGGTTGAGGCAGCCCCTGTGAGGCTGAAACGGCCCCCGTGAGGCTGGGACGGCCCCTGTGAGGCGGGGACGGCCCCTGTGAGACTGAGACGGCCCCTGGGAAGCTGAGAAAAATACCACATGAACTCACTCATTTATGGATAATAAGAAACATTATAGACTAATGAACAAAAATGGATACAGAGGCAGAACAGCATTGAGCAGAATGTCAAACTACAGTGGGAACCCTGGGGAGGGTTGGGGGAAGTAGGAGATCAACCGAAAGACTTGTATGCATGCATATGAGAATAACTAATGGACACAAGACACTGGGGGGTGGGGGAAGCCGGGGGAATGTGAAGGGGGAGAAAAAAGGAGACATGTGTAATACTCTTTGTAATACTTTAAGAAATAAAAAAAAGAAAAGAAAATGGACTGAATGGTGATGGCGAGTGCAGTGAATGATGCTAATTACCAGGAGACCTTCTGTAAGTCACACTCTTTTTTTTTTTTTTTAATATTTTATTGATTTTTTACAGAGAGGAAGGAAGAGAGATAGATAGTTAGAAACATCGATGGGAGAGAGACATCGATCAGCTGCCTCCTGCACATCTCCCACTGGGGATGTGCCCGCAACCCAGGTACATGCCCTTGACCGGAATCGAACCTGGGACCTTTCAGTCCGCAGGCCGATGCTCTATCCACTGAGCCAAACCGGTTTTGGCTGTAAGTCACACTCTTAACTTAAACTCAGGTTTACTATTTAGAAAATGAGCATTACACTTGCTTTAGCTATTTTCTGTGACTTTTATTTGGATTAAGTATTAACAACGTTATGAAAGCACTCTGTCAAACATAAAGCCCTATAAAATTTATAAGGTGTTTTTAAGAGCTTATTTTCTTCAATCAGGCAATGATAATAATATCATTGAATAATCGCCATGAGCTCTTTATAGTCTGTTAGATCCTTTAGGGAATATACAGGAGAAATATGAAGACATGATCCTTCTTCTCAATGAACTTAGAATCTAGCTAGAAAGAGAAATCTAGCATGTGTGAAAGAATGTGTGAAGTATCATACAAAGTAATACTCCTTATAGTTGCAGCAGAAGTTCAAAGAAGGAAAAGAACAATGTGAATTTAATTAACTGAAAATGGTTTCATGGAGAAAACTGAACTTAAGCCAGGTATTGAAGCTGTGGCTAGTGAAGAGGCTAGGAAAAGAAAGGGATGTATATCCCAGGAGGCATGGAAAAAGAGGAAAGTTTATTATTTCAGGTAAGGCAAGAAATAACACAATTTGTGTTGGGTCCAACCATCTCTAGGGAGACGTTGAAAGCCAGACAAAAGTTTGGATTTGCTATGGCAGGCAATGGGATGCAACTATAATTTTTGAGTAAAATTCAAATGCTTACTGTGCACCCAGGTACTGCACCAAGTGTTTTATATACTTCATCTCATGCATTCTCACTGCAATCCCATGAATTAGGTATTATTGACCTGATTTTATGAATGGAGACATCAAAGCTCACAGAGGCTGTCAACTGCCCAGAGTCCCGTGGCAAAGTAGGACTTTGGAACAAAAAGAATGAGAAAAGAAGTAAAATGTGATTCCAAAGTGGCCATCCCAGCAATGTTGGAATTTCCAGTGACTGTTTTTCTGAAAAAAGGTGATCATGAAAAAAACAGATTTTGATTAAGCAGAATACAGCAGTTAACTGACATTTAAATTCCCCTCCCAAGCCCTGTACTGATAACTAAATTTGACTAAATTGAGTAGATAAATGCCCCACAGAGAGCAGAGGCAGTATAACATTGTCGTTAAGAATATGGACCAGACTGCTTCGGTTCATAGTTCCAATTACTAGTCAATTTCCATTTACTTGCTCGTAACCAAGTTAAACCTCCTGTGCCTTAATTTTCTTATGTGTAAAAAAGGGACAATAATAGTAATTATCTCACAGGGTTTTTTGTGAGCATTAAATCAGTTAATGCACTTAAAGCACTTAGAGCAAAATTGGCACAGAGTAAGCATTTAATGAATACATGCACATGAGTATTATTAACCTTAAAATGAAACTTTTGGGAACAGGAATTCATGTCTCACTTAAAACTGCTGCTTCTGAAGGCATGGTTTTGACCTTGAGCACTATTCTCATTTGCAATAATGTCTTTTAGTTTGTTCATGTTTTCTTCTAATTTTCCACAAATGTTTCAAGTAAATGCCAGTTAAAGTCTTCAGTGTTGAATGTACACAGGTAAGAGAATAAATGAGTGTTTGTTTTGAATATGGAAATATTTTTCATAGAAAAGTGACCAAGAAAACAATGATAGATGTCATTACTGCTCTAAAACCTTATTTCCCCTTTGTTTGGTATATATTTATTCTTTTTTTTTTTTTTTTTTTTTAAATATATTTTATTGATTTTTTACAGAGAGGAAGGGAGAGAGATAGAGAGTTAGAAACATCGATGAGAGAGAAACATCGATCAGCTGCCTCCTGCACATCTCCTACTGGGGATGTGCCCGCAACCCAGGTACATGCCCTTGACCGGAATCGAACCTGGGACCCTTCAGTCCGCAGGCCGACGCTCTATCCACTGAGCCAAACCGGTTTCGGCGGTATATATTTATTCTTTAAGAGGCACCTGATATCTTTAATAGGTTCACTAAATGAAGCATATCACTTTAATCTTATACAAAGCAGTTCATTTCAACCTGTTCTCTGTTTCTTTCTATGCATTTGCTCCATTCTCATATCTATAAAAACTGGTTTCCTCTGCTGGCTTAGCTCATAGGTCACTGGCCATCCATGGACTATCTAACCCTGTTGAGTTCCTATCTTTGATCCAATTGGTTATGCAAGGAAAAGAGCTAGGGCTCATGGCACAAAACATGGCTACTTAGGTAAGGGGCTATGGGAAAGGCAATTTGTCTGATGATCTCTACCACCCGGACAAAATGCTTGGCTCTTTATAGGTGCTCAGTAAATATTTATTGAATGAATAGAGTGATTTTCATGAATACAAATCTAATTATGTTATTCTGTTAAAATCCTTGGATGGTTCTCTATTGAAGTTTTAACTCCAGGGCATGAATCCAGCCTGCTGTTCAAACCTCAACTTTTGCCATTTCCTGACCTGTAACTGTTCTCTTGTCATACTAATAATTTTTCAAGGTTTTTTATGCCTGTGTACGTACCAAGTTTACTGCTCAGATTGTTTTTCACTATTAAGTTACCAAGTCCCAGGTAAGTCTTGTCTTCTTGGATGTAGTTCCTGACCTCTCAGGGTTCTGTTAGAAGCATAACTGATTAGTTCCTCTTCTGTGCCATCATTTATAACCTTCACACACCTCTAAGAAAATACTTATCATACTTATAATTATTTATGTGCAAGGATTTTCTCTACTAAACAACAAACTCCTTGTGGGTAGGAATCATGACTTAATTTTATTCCCATCTCTTAGCTCTGTACCTACTACATAGTAGGTGCTCAATAAACATTTATTATTACTGAATATTCCTATTGGATTTTAAATTCCTTAAGACTGGTCTCTGTTTCATCTAGCAGAGTATAACTCACTATATATTTTCAAAATAATCTTGAATAACTGTTGTATAACTGTAATATACTTCTCTAGGTTAGTTTAGTAAACCAAGTAAACTAAAGATTCTAATTGTCAATAATCCCACTTTTTAAAAAAAACTTTTTATTGGGGTTACATTGGTTTGCAAAACCATACAGATTTCAAATGTACAACTCAATAAAACCTCATCTGCACACTGTACCATGCGCCCATTGCCCTAAGCAAAGTCTCTTTCTATCCCCACTCCTCCCCTCCACCTTATCCCCCGAAACCCCTTTCCCTCTGGCTATCACCACTCTGTTGTCTCTGTCTCTGTATTATGTATATACGTTTTTTGGTTAATTCATCCACCGTCTTTCATCTAGCTTTTTAGAGTTATTAGGATTAAATCTAGTTTATAAATGCTTGTGTGAAAGGAAATCATACACCTGCTTGAAAATCAGAGGGTGGTGTGCCGTTTCACCAGTGAATAAATTCAATCTTGCACAAATTACCCTAAAAAAACCTTTCCAGATCTAACTCTACTGAAGACATCCTGTAGAAATAATGAAAATATGATTTGATTGTTGCCTTCAAGCAAGTTGCTTTCTATCATTCAGAAATGAAGACACTTTTATGACTCAATGAACCTAGGTTCAGATCCTGTTTTCTGATATGGGGACTTTGAGTAAACACTCGGACTGGACCAAACCAAGGCAATCAAATGGGTCTAGTGACAAAGGTGGGTTCATCTCATGAAGACACTATATTTAAGTCCAACTAATATTTATAGGTGTGTGATCCTTCCTTATAAAGAGACTAGGGGCTCTTAGGACTAGAAGAACAGAAAGAGGCATTTATTAGATAATGCATCATGATTATAGAAAAAACGGAGACCAAAGATCAACAGGTTTCTTGACATTTTTATGGTTTAGTCCTAATCACTGCAGCAGTAGGATACTAGACATTATTGGTATTCTAAGTGTACCCCTTCTTAAAATCATGTATTTCCTTTTGAGTATAGCAGTAAAGATTTTCATAATAGATATACAAAGATGCTTTTGTTATTAAAGAAGAAACTATTGCCACCACTACATCTAACTGTAGACTTTCAGTAAGATTTCTGTTTGAATTGTTGATGGTGGCAGTGGCAAACATTTACGAAGCTTACAAAGGAAAAGTTGTATTAACTATCAGGGGGATCAATGTCTCCTTTTTTCTCTTTACAGATTAGAAAAAACTTTTAGAGCAAGAAAGCACTGCTGAAATATCACTGATGTTTAGTGGTTTGGAGGGATGATAATGCCTCAAGGTAATGTCAAAGTTTTATACTGAAGGAAAAAGATTTTTTAAGCATTCTATACTGTACAATAAAATTAAATTTTCCCAAAGTATAGAGTTAATTTCAATAGGTGCCCTGACAAACACAGATAAAAGTTGTGAGTACTAATTATCATCCAAGAAACTGACTTGGATTCACAGATCACTTGACTACTTGGAATAGAGTGATAAAATCCAGTGAGTAACCATTTTATCCATTTGAACAGAACACTTTTCTTTAGTTGTTTGCTAATCTCTTTGCACTTAAAAGTAGATGAAAATGTGTAAATGTATGGTTAATTACCTGCTTAAAAAAACTCACGTACAATATTTGGCATTGCTTTTAAAGCTTGGGTATATTCCTCCTCCTCATTCTTTATGAATAGAAGTTGCAGCATCAAGTTTTTACAAAGTTGCAGGAATAATTTAAAGATCATACTCATGCCTATCCAGAGATTAAGAAGAATGGCACACTATTATAAAGAAATGATAAAGACTTGTCCCAGAGCAGGTCATCTTTGTCATCCAATATTGTGCCAATTACTGGTGATTCCTCTTAGAATTGGTCCGAGTAATGATTCCTAAGTGGTGCTTCCATTTCCCTCCCCAAAGTAGCATTTTAAATAATTCTCAAACCCCCAACCAATTCCCACCCTCAGAAAGAATAGCTCATTAGGGGTCAAGTCTTAACACTTTGCCAGTTATGTTGAACTAATAATAGTTCTTCCACCAAACAATACAAGAATCTGTATCTTTGTTTATGAGACCAGAAGATGGGAGATAATTCAATTTAGGAACAACATCACATTGTATAGCTTTAGAGTATACATTCAAGTCTATGTAAATGGCACCTACTAGACTTGGCCTATTCATAGACCACAATACCATGTATACTGCCTCAGATGACCCAGAGGCAATATACAAACTGATCAGGCCACTGAAGTCAGTGCAGCAAGGCTGGTGTCATTAATTGTAAGGTATGTGAAGTTTTGACAATGGCTACATCTGGACAGAAGAAATTTGTGCTGAGCTAGTTAATTCTTTGAAAACACAAAGTAATGAAAAAGAAGAAGAAAAGTCTCTATTTTTAATGTACTGACAAACTGTGCTAATACCCCCATTAAAATCTATTTTAAAAATTTCATTTCAGATAATATAACTAAATGTTCTATGTGAGCTATAATATATAAGTATTAGCAATTACTTTTTATTTTACCATAGTGGCTGCTGATAAGCAAAGAGGAAAAAAAACAACCCATAATCTGGTTAGCTAATTCCTAAAGCCTATATTTTGAGCACCTGAGGGTAAGGTTCACATTTTTTCACATTGATAGCAATACCCTAAATACTTGGAGGGTGAAGAGAGCATATACTGGACCACATAGGTGCCTTCTAATCCTTACATCAGGTGTCTTGGTTATAAAGGCCTGGAGACAGAAACATCTTTCACACTTTCAGGGAAGGTGATGAGCACAAACTTTGACTTTCTTTAGAGCATTATGTGGCTGGGAAATATGAAAATGTGAACATTTTATCTAGCATATTCCAAGGCTAGGAAGTCTTGGACTAGATATCAGATAACTCTTATTTTCTTTCTTTTTTTAATTTTTATTTTTCGCTAAAAGTATTACAAAGGGTATTACATAAGTGTCCTTTTTTCCCCCCCCGCAACTCTTATTTTCTTGATTATACAATTACACAGTTAGTGGGAAGAGATGGGGATAATTATTGAAATCTAGCAGAAAGCCCATTATATTAGGTACTTAATAAATACTTAGTGACTGACTGTCAGTAGAATTTAAAAGACTCCTAGCAATCAAGTATATTTTCTGGTAAACTATTTTTTACATGCTATTTTAACAAAATAGAAGTTCTGTATTCCTTAGATATTTTCTTAGTGGTTACCCTGAGGATTACAATTAACATTCTAAGTATATAAAAATCTAGTTTGAATTGATACCAACTTAGCTTAATAGAATTCAAAATCTCTGCTCCCACAGCTCCTTCTCTCTTATGTTGTTGTTACAAATTACATTTTAATACATGTGTGCCCATTAAACATATACTTATAATTATTCTCTAATGTATTTGTCTTTTAAATCATGTATGACAAAAAGAGGAGTTACAAACAAAAAATACATTAATGCTGCCTATTATATTTACCTATGTAGTTACCTTTACTGAAGTTCTTTATTTCTTCAAATGGTTCTGAGTTACTGTCTAATGTCCTTTCATTTCAGCCTGAATTCCCTTGAGCATTTCTCGGAGGGCAGGTCCATCTACTTGCAATGAATTCCTTTAGCCTTTGTTTAGCCAGAAATGTCTTAGTTTCTCCCTTTCTGATGGACAGTTTGTCAGATATAGAACTTCTGTATTCCTAGGCCCATTTTTCTTTTCAGCTGGAGAATTATAATTACCAAAAAAGGCTAACGCATGAAGTAGATTCTCCACAGTTCACAATGCATTTTAATTTATTGAAGATGTAAGAAGAAAAAATTATAGTGTGGCCACAGACCAGTGTTGAACTCAAAACAGGAAAGTTTTAAGAAATTGGTTGTTGATTGTACTTTAATAATTAAATACACAAACCTATGATCCTTTAAGGCTCACCTAATTAGCATCAAATGAGTTTACTTAATTACAGCTGTAAATTAAATGCATAAGGTTTGCCTCATCTCAAAATAATTACATGTGCATTGTAATGTGAATTATGGAACATTAATTTGTAGTTTATCGATTACTCCCTAAACAGAGACCGAGACTCATTAGGACAAAGTTATTATCAGAGCAGTTTTGATAAATAGTTCCTAGAAAAGGTTCCTGAATAATGTTTGCAAATAAATTCTTTAACGGAAAGGTGTACAAGTATCAGAATTGGTATTGCCCATTTATTGCAAAGCCCTACCCTAGAAAAATGTGCTCTGAGATTCAGGTGAGAGGCATATATATGCTTATATCTCATTCTGCACAGAGCTAAGAATTTTTCAAGTTTTAAGTAGAGGC
Source organism: Myotis yumanensis (assembly GCF_028538775.1). NCBI lineage: Eukaryota > Metazoa > Chordata > Mammalia > Chiroptera > Vespertilionidae > Myotis > Myotis yumanensis. Next base: position 45,147,551 of record NW_027223764.1, on the reverse strand, counting down.
TATAATTACTTCTTAAAAAAAGTCTTTAGCATAATGAATAATTTACAGGTCAAACTATTACCTCTAACAAACCAATTCTTAGCATCCCTCAGATAGAGGAAATGATAGGTTAACTAGCATGTTAAGAAACTTTCTGCTATGTTCATTAGACCCAAGAATCACTAAAAAGGGAGCAAAAACTCTCTATCTTCCTCTATTATGTGGATAGTTAACTACAGCAGCTTTTTTCCCCCTTCCTTATATTTTAAAAATCTGACAAAAGGAAGATAAACAATCCAATAAAAAAAATGCACCTAAATAGACACTTTTCGAAAGAGGACATACAGAAAGCCAAGAGACATATGAAAACATGCTCAAAGTCACTAATCATCTGAGCGATGCAAATCAAAACAACAATGGGGTACCATCTCACACCTGTCAGAATGGCTATCAACAACAAATGACAAGTGCTGGAGAGGATGCAGAGAAAAAGGAACCCTCCTTTACTGCTGGTGGGAATGCAGACTGGTGCAGCCACTGTGGAAAACAGTATGGCATTTCCTAAAAAATTTAACACTACGGTGTCGGGTGAATTTCCCGCCAAAATATAAGATGGCGGTTCGCATACACAGGTAGGTATCTTTGTGAACGGCAAACAAACAAATATTTGGTAATACGCAGTTACAATCGGCCCGAGTTTACACGTTTCCCGCACTCCACCGCAAATCTATATGAACGGAGTTAAGACGGCTCCCGCGGAGTACGCGCAATTCACGCGAGCCGACTTAACTCGTTTCCCGCAATCCAAGTGTTAAAAATGGAACTGCCATTTGACCCAGTAATACCATTTCTAGGAATATATCCCAAGAAAGCAGAAACACCAATCAGAAAGGATATATGCACCCCTATGTTCATAGCAGCACAATTTACCATAGCTAAGATTTGGAAACAGCCTAAATGCCCATCAGCAGATGAGTGGATTAAAAAACTGTGGTACATCTACACAATGGAATACTATGCTGCTGTAAAAAAGAAGGAATTATTACCATTTGCAACAGCATGGATGGAACTGAAGAGCATTATGCTAAGCGAAATAAGCCAGTCAGTGAAAGATAAATACCAAGGAGAAACCAAGATGGTGGCATAGGTAAACACCTGAAATTGCTGCCTCGCACAACCACTTCAAAAATACAGCTAAAAGACAAAACAGACATCATCCAGAACCACAGGAAGGCTGGCCGAATGGAAATTCTACAACTAGAAGGAAAGAGAAAAGCACACTGAGACTCAGAGGAGGTGCGGAAGTAAAGTGCAGAGGTACGGAGGCTCGAGCGCGCATGGAAAGAGGCTGGCAACAGAGGCACAAGCTCCCGACAGCCCTGACTCCAGTTCCTGGTGAGTCTCTGGGGACCCAGACTCATATGGGGAGAAACTGGACTGTCTGGCAGCGGGCGGAACTCGAGGGCGGCTTTCTCTCAGAGGTGCTTGCAGAGATTACCTTGGGACACTGAGACCTGGGGCCTCTTAGGGCAGGACTGAGGATCAGCCATAGCTGTTTTCTCCGCCATGTTGATTTCCTGAGACCCCGCCCCACCCAAACTGTGTGCAGAGGCTTTTGCATATGAATGCCCTGGCCCTTTGAGATCTAAAATTACTTAACAAACTGCAGCTGGGTCAGAAAGACCCAGAACATCCAAAAGAAGGCCCAAGGCCCCACAGCAGCTTGCATTGCTTCACAGCTGGGCCTCATCTGGGCACCTCCAAAACCCACACAAGGAAGAGGAATCTGCAGATCTCTCCATAGCTCCTGCTGGGTAGCCTCAGGCAGAGGCTAAATTAGCACCTCCTTAGAGATCCAAGAGCCTGTGTACCCAGTGGTCAGATTGGGACCATCCAGATTACAACTCCTCAGATCCATAAGGGACACACACTCAGGGGGCAGACTCAGTGAGCACCAAAGCCCCACTGAAGCAAGTCTTGCCCCATAAGGGTTTCTTCAGCACAGAAGTTCTCCCACTATAGACACAGCTGGTTCTCACAGCCAATTGGCCTGGAGGTCAATTCCTCCCAGTGATACCTACAACAATCAAGGCTTAACTACAACAAGATTGTGCACACAGCCCACAAAGGGGTGCACCAAGAGTGTCCACCCCAGGTAATTGGGGAGGCTGAACCACTGGGCCCTATAGGACACCTAGCACAGAAAACCACTCTATCAACACAGGGAAGCATAAAAAATGCAGAGACAAAGAAATAGATCACAAATGACAGAAATGGAGGAAAGCAAACTACTGGATATAGAGTTCAAAACCACACTTTTAAGGTTTTTCAAGAATTTTCTAGAAACCGCCGATAAATTTAGTGAGGCTCTCAAGGATATGAAAAAGGACCAACTATAAATTAAGCATACACTGACTGAAATAAAAAATAATATACAGAGATCCAACAGCAGACAAGAGGATCCCAAGAATCAAGTCAAAAATTTGAAATACGAAGAAGTAAAAAACACCCAACCGGAAAAGCAAAAAAAAAAAAAAAAAAAAAGAATCCAAAAATATGAAGATAGTGTAAGGAGCCTCTGGGACAACTTCAAGCGTACCAACATCCGAATTATAGGGGTGCCAGAAGAAGAGAGAGAACAAGATATTGAAAACCTATTTGAAGAAATAATGACAGAAAACTTCCCCTACCTGGTGAAAGAAATAGACTTACAAGTCCAAGAAGCACAGAGAACCCCAAACAAAAGGAATCCAAAGAGGACCACACCAAGACACATCATAATTAAAATGCCAAGGGCAAAAGACAAAGAGAAAATCTTAAAAGCAGCAAGAGAAAAACAGTTAGTTACCTACAAGGGAGTACCCATACGATTGTCAGCTGATTTCTCAACAGAAACTATGCAGGCCAGAAGGGAGTGGCAAGAAATATTCAAAATGATGAGTAGCAAGAACCTACAACCAAGATTACTTTATCCAGCAAAGCTATCATTCAGAATTGAAGGTCAGATAAAGAGCTTCACAGATAAGAAAAAGCTAAAGGAGTTCATCACCACCAAACTAGTATTATATGAAATGCTGAAAGGTATCCTTTAAGAAGAGGAAGAAGAAAAAGGTAAAGATAAAAATTATGAACAACAAATACATATCTATCAACAAGTGAATCTAAAAATCAAGTGAATAAAGAATCTGGTGAACAGAGTAATCTGGTGAATGTAGTGGAATCAGGGGCATAGAAAGGGAGTGGACTGACAGTTCTGGGGGGGGGCGGGGAAGGGGTGTGGGGGTGTGGGAGGAGACTGGACAAGGATGGTATAACTATGCGTGAGGACAGTGGGGGTGTGGGGGCAGAGGGTGGGGTGGGAACTGGGTGGAGGGGAGCTATGGTGGGGTGGGGAAGAGGAACAACTGTAATAATCTGAACAATAAAGATTTATTTTTTTAAAAAAAGAAAGATAAATACCACATGATCTCACTCATTTGCGGAATATAAAGAACATTATAAACTGATGAACAAAAATAGACACAGAGGCAAAGAAGCATCGAACAGACTGTCAAACTACAGCGGGAAGGCAGGGGAGAGTTGGGGCGGGGGAGTAAGAGGTCAACCGAAGGACTTGTATGCATGCATATAAGCCTAACCAATGGACACAAAACATTGGTTGGGGGTGGGGAGGTGAGGGCATGTGCCGGGGGGTAGGGGAGGCAGGGGGGAGGTCAGTCAATGGGGAAAAAAGGAGACATATGTACTACTATTTGTAATACTTTAAACAATAAAATAAAAAAATAAAAAAAAATCTGAGAAGGTAAGAAAATTTGCTGCTAGAAAATCTATGGAGAATTATTAAAAGCATAAATACAGGGGCGGGGGAATGGCCGGGAGAGGTCAATGGGGAGAAAGAGAGACATATGTAATACTTTGAACAATAAAGAATTTAAATTAAAAAAAGAAAAAGAACTGGCCAAAAAGAAAAAAGCATAAATACAGAGTAATCATGGGAAAAAATATTCTAACTCTAGAATTTTTTTTGTTTTTTGTTTTTTTAAAGGAAATGACTGTGTTGATCAACTGGGAAGAAACAGCCCAGTTCAATTTAGTGCCTTTAATTTTTGGTTGGGGGTGGGAGGGGGGGGGGAGGAATCTTAACCACCAATAAAAATATTTCAAATGCAATTTCATGAATAGGCCTTACATTTTCCTTAAATATAAAATGGATTTCAGTCACAATATATAATTTTCATGTTTAAAAGAGAAGAACTTTTCAGATCAGCCCGGTTCCTACTGTCTTTAAATGCATCCATCATTTTTCACATTTTCTTTTTCCTGCTCTATTGTGAAGCAATTCCCACTGACCACACCTCTATCTCTTACTGAGCTTATGTTATTTCCCTTCATTTTTCTTGGATATTTTTCACTGTGTGCCAAAACAAACTCTCTGCTGCCACAGAGCCCGGAGGACGAGCTTGGCTGTGTACTGTAAATGCTAACGTGGCTGGGAGCACTAGCGCTATTAGACTTCAAAAGCAACAGAGGTAACAGCTGAGCAGGCCTGTCAAGCTTCTCCTCTGCATTTGGAATTTCTAACTTTGGCCACCATAGCTCCCCCCCACCCCACTATACTTATAGTTTTCTGCCATTTTCTCCCTTTAAATATAGAGACTGAGGGGGAAGATCTCAGCATAGTAATCCTGTTTTAATTTAGCCCAATTTTGGCCTAAAGCAAACAAGTAATTACTCATGATTGATTTTAAAGAACATAACTGACTCTCATGTTCAATGAGTCTATGTTTGACTCTAACTAGTGGCTTCCTCTCATTTTTCACTGCCTTTCAGTCTTTTCCCTGTTATCTTAATCCCCAGTGACTGAGGAATCATAAACTGCCACTCTCCTACTACACGAAATATCTGAATTATGCAACTTACATTTCAGGGGACTTAATATGATTAGTTTTGCATCGTGTGTTCAAATTCAGATTAAATTCAGACCTCTGTAATAAATGACACGATGCACGAGGGCAACCATAATTATACAGTTATTGATGAAGTTCCTGTTGATAAACAATGCAAACATTAGGAAATACTATTTTGCAATTAAATGATGAAGAAAGCTGTTTACTGCCTTCCATTCTATCCTCTGTAAATAAGACTGAAGTTGCAGATGTTCCTGTATGCTGCATTGATGTTAAATGGTGCATGATGCTCTAGGTGGTTCCCATAACCTTGCTTTGTCTACTATGAACTGACTCAATTGATATGATAATAGGGAAAAGAGCTGGGCTGAACTGGCACAATTTCCATAGCTTTGAAATTTGCCATTATTGGATGGCCAACTGCTTCCAAAAGTTCTTGTTCGGTTGTGCCTACAACAGTGTATTAGACAAACAATATTTTGAAATTAAACACTCAGGTGGGGGCATCACTTATTGAAGCTTTTGTCCCAACAAACATGATATTCGTCAATGCATTTCTAAAGCTAACAATAGGGAATTCTGTGATCCTCTCTAGGATCAATTACTATTAAATTTAGTACAAAGAAAGCAGACATCATTCTTGGGGTCACAAAACGGTGGCACTTGGAGCTTTTTTAACACAGGAATTATATTTGGAGAAACACCTTTCTCCCTTTAGAAAACCTTTATTTCCATCTCATTATTGTAAAATATTATACTTTAGATTTAGAAATAATAGTCTTCAATATTGCTCAATATTATACATTACTCATGAGAAAAATTATCATATAAGAGACCCTATACAAGAATAGTAGGAATAGCTCTGATGTATGAAAATAAAACAACACACTAGAGAACCTCAAACACTGAAGAAAATCCCAGTTCATTCCATAAACATTTTAAACAGTAATAGGAGAAAAACACCATACCTATAAGGGAGAACTAAGAATCTTTGAATTTAGAGATTTAAAAAAATTATTGTTGTTTTAAAAAATATTTTCATTGATTTCAGAGAGGAAGGGAGAAAGAGAGAGAGATAGAAACATCAACGATGAAAGAGAATCATCAATCAGCTGCTTCCTGCACGCCCCACACAGGGGATGGAGAAGCAACCTGGGCATATGCCCTGACAGGGAATTGAACTGTGACCTCCTGGTTCATAGGTCCATGCTCAACCACTGAGCCACGCTGGCTAGGTCTGAGTATAGGATTTATGGGCATGTAATGAATGAAAGGATAAGATATCACAAATGTATCTTTAGTGAGTGGACAATTAAAAAATTAGGAGGAGAAGAACTGCAAATAAATGGGAAGAATGTAACTGAAAGTTAAAAAAAACCACATGTAAAAATCCTAGAAATGCTAATGGAGGTGTAATATAAAACAGGAAACACAATTGGGCTGCCCTGTAATACCTAAGGGTCAATATTAAAGATTTAACTCCCCAAAGAACAAATTCCCATATGACTGGCTGGATAAGAGATGGGATAAAGGAATTTAAAAAAAGAACAGATGAAAGAAACTGCACATTCACAGAATTAATGCTTTAAAGAAGGGCAACAAGAGCCTTTTGAAACAAACCCTATTCCTAAGCTTGATTCAGGTTTAAACAAAGTTTGTCCTGATTTTTTGTTTTTAGTTGGTTTAAATCTTAAATTACAATGAGACCTTTCATTCTGAGCATTAGTTTTATTTCAAGAAGATTACAGAATAATAAACTTAAGGAAAATAGAGCCCCTCGTACACTGTATTCACTGTCCCTCATTACTGGGCTCATCCCTGTGGGAAAACTATAACCTGTTAATAAGGACTGTACTCCCTATCTGATTAATATCAGGCTTGGCCATGTGACTTGACTTCAGCTAAGGAAATGACACAGGAAGTGATGCAACAGCTGTAAGAGCAACTATGTAGTTCTTTCATCTTGTCTTTCCCCTCTAATACAATGAGCATGCTCCTGATTGGGGCTGCCTTCAGTGTTGGTCCTACAATGAAGAAAACATGGAGTAGTGCCTCAGTGAACACAGTGAAGAACAGGCCTGTAAGTGAAGAATAAATATTTATTATTGAAAACCATTAAGCCCTGGCAGGTTTGACTCAGTGGATAGAGCGTCGGCCTGTGAACCGAAAGGTTCCAGGTTCGATTCCAGTCAAGGGCACATGCCCGGGTTGTGGGCTCGATCCCCAGTGGGGAACTTGCAGGAGGCACCCAATCCATGATTCTCTCTCATCATGGATCTTTCTCTCTCTCTCTCCCTCTTTCCTCCTCTCTGAAATCAATAAAAATATAAAAATATTTAAAAAAAAGAAAAGAAAATCATTAAGATTTTGAGGATTATTTGTTAGGTTTAGCCTTACCTGGTCAATGAATATAAAAAGGGCACCACTATGATTTTTAATCCTAACAGAATTCAAAATTATGAGAATAACTGCTTATTTAAATTTGAAAATGCCTTCAATTTGTCTGAACCAAAATATAATACTAGATTAAACATTCAAGAAGTGCCCTTAAAGAGCCTCTGGATAAATGTGGTATACATGATAAAATGTGCCGATGAGGATGCCCTGGTCATGATTATCCCTGTTCCTTAACAGCTTTCTAAGCAAGCTAGAAGGACAGAGAAATATTAATATGAGTTTTAAGTAGGTTCTAGGGGCTTTTGATAATGGCAGAGTAGGTAATTTAGACCAACTGTCTCATTAAGACCAATCAGAACATCTGGACAAAATGTAGCTTTAAAAAATGTGCTTGAGGCATTCGAGGCCTAACAAAAGATTAAAGAATTACCAGTATAGGATATAACAGATGATGAAAACCAGAGGGGTGAGCCTGGTGTTTGATGCTGCCGGGAGGACAACAGTGGGAACCTAGAGCCTGTCAAGACAGACGGCCCTGGTAAAACCTCCTCATCTTAGGCTGGGAACCAAAAGCTGCACCGAGACTTAAGGGTGAACAGGACATCTATATATATGCCTAGGCAACGGACTTTCACTTAGCTTCCAATCATCTGAATTCCTAAACTCAGATCAAGATGACTAGTCTGGCAGTATTCCTGTGCCTCCCAAAGCAAACACGATTCATCCTAAGCTACAAGTTATTTTTAGAAGGAATTTTACAAATACAATGTATGCTCACAATAAAAAAAAGTAACATAAGGAGGCAAGCAAGAAATTAAAACCAGCAGAAATTATACAACAGAAAGTAGCCCAAAGTGGTTCCAGATATTGAACTTATCAAACAGAAACTGAAATAAGTATGTTTACTGATCAAGAGTTAAAAATAAAACTGAGAATTACAGTAGAGAACTGAAAACTATAGAAAATGGAATTAAGAGCTCAATAGGTTTAAGTGGAAATTAAAAAGAATTCAATGTATAAGTTTAACAAAAACATAGACAGTTTAGTGAACTGGAAGATAGATCAGAAGAAAATATCCACAATGAAGCACAGTAAAGATGGGAAGATGTATTCTACATCATTCCTAAAGTGGGATGAGGACCAATGGACAGAAGTTACAAGAAGGAAAAATTTCTGTTCAACCGAAGGAAAAACTTTCTAACAATTTAGGGTTAATAAAACTGAAATGAATAGATCAGCTTGTAGTGAATGTTTTAGAAAGGATTATTGAATTGAGTTGGGACTGAGATAAAATGATCCCTATCCTTAGGGTTTTATTAGAATTAAGAGTTAACAGGGAGAAAAGTTAAACTGAAGTGTCTCATGAGAAAAAGTTTGGGAAAGTATAGTAAGATCCCACATATATAAAATAATGTAATGTATGCATGCAAGCAAGCATTCAGTAGAATGATGTCTGGAAGACAATCACTAAATTGTTAACATTTGTTATATCTGAGTGGAAGAATTTCAATGGATATTTTATATATGGGAATACGTTGAGGATGCTATAATCATGTGATCACAGCATTGCAACTAAGGATATTACATTAGAGTATGGATTCTCAAGCGTGTTGGACCCCTATAATACTCTTAAAAGTGAGGATCCCAAATAGCTTTTGTTTATGTGACTTATATTTACCAATATTTACTTTACTAGAAATTAAAAGAGAACTTAAAAATATTTATTAATAAATCCATTACATTTTAACACATTTTATAAAAATAATGATATATTCTAAACAAAAATATTAGTGAAGAGTGGCATTTACATTTTTAGTGATCTCTTTAATGTCTGGTTTAAAAAGACAGCCTGAGTATCATAATTGCTTCAGTATTCAATCTGTTGCTATATCACACATTATAAAGTCTCTGGAAACTCTCCTGAAATATAGAATCTAAAGGGCAAATAATGTCTTAGTGTTATTGTGAAATAGTTTTGACTTCACAGAAGAGACACCTTGAAAGTCTTGGAGACCTCCAATGGGTCCACAGTTTGAAAATTGCTGCATTAAAGGGCCCCGTAGCTGTCACCGTGCTGGGATGGTTGACATGAATAAGGTGGACAAGCTGTATGTGCAAAAATATGTCAGTTCTGCTATGCTCACAGATGTGTTTAATGGTATAAGCCAGCTGTGGGCAAATAAAACTAAAAAAAAAAAGACCGTACCCTTTTATGTAATGATGTTTACTTTGAATTTATATTAGTTCACACAAACACTCCATCCATGCTTTTGTTCCGGCCCTCCGGTCCAGTTTAAGAACCCATTGTGGCCCTCGAGTCAAAAAGTTTGCCCACCCCTGGTATAAGCCAATAAAGAGTTAATGCTCTGCAGCTTAGAAAATAAAGACACCAAAAGTGCTTAGATGAAAGTAAGCTGGCCAACAAGAATATTTTAGACCTTTTCAGGTAGATAAAGTGCCACTGTGTTGATCCCTTTATGCAATAATAGGCCCAAATTAATTATCTCAATCTATGATTGCTTTGTTGTTATGGCAAACAAAAGTAAAGTCTGATATAAATGCATTAGACAAACAAACTGAACTAACAAGCAAAATAGAGACAGACTCCTAGAGAGCAGGCAGACAGCTCTGGTAGGGGGGTGGTGGAGGGCTTGAGCAAAAGAGAAAATGAATGAATGAATGAACGCACTAGACAAAGTAGACCAGCTGAGACCTGACATGGGAGAACTAACAAGGGTCTCCAAAATGAAGCCAGACTGATTTCCACATTAGAATCCTGGTAACTTACGACCAAGATACAAGCCCAACCCAAGACAGATGGAAATCTGAAGCCTGCCTAGCATGGTAGTTAACCCGTTTTGGAGAAAACACACACACACACACACACACACACACACACACACACACACACCTACACACTACCATAAATGGCATGATTTAGCCTATTTTATCAGGAACAAATTAACAAGCCACCGACCTTCACTCTTACTAGGTTCAGTTTTGAAGACATAAAAGTCACAAGTGTTGTAGACACCATTTTCCTTCTTAATTGAAAGGCAAAGGGTTTGTCTATTGCAGAGAATTTACTACAATGGTATGGTGGCTGGGTATAAACCCTGACATTAAAATGTCATATAATAAAGAGCTAATATGCTAATTAGATGAACAGCAGAATGACAAAGCCTGGGCTGCGAGGGCTGGCTGAGGCTGTGAGGGGCTGTGAGGGGCTGTGAGAGCCAAGCCCCTTGCACAAATATCATGCATCAGGCCTCTAGTAATTTTATATTTGACTAATCTTTAAAAAAAAAGTCTAAGAGAATGATCCCTTTTAAATAAGGTTTATATCCTATCCCCCAAAGAATTCTTTGATATTTGCACTACATTAATATCTAGACCAGGGTTTGTCCAACTATGGTCTGTGGGCCAAATCTAGGTGGCTGCCTATTTTTGTAAATAAAGTTTTATTGGAACACAGCCATGCCCATTTATTTCCATATTGTTACATATGGATGCTTTCACACTACAGAGGCAGAGTTGAGCAGTTACGACTGAAATGCACGTCTTGCAAAGCTGAAACCATTTACTGTTTGGCCATTTACTGAAAGTCTGCTGACTCTTGATCCGGACATATAGTCCATTAGAACTGAAAGGTACATTAGAGATTTTCTAGTCAGTCCTTTCATTTTACAGTTGAATAAAATGAAGCCCAGAGAACGGAAAAAGCAGTAAACTGAGCACACAGAAGACAAGTGGAAGCTTCCTAGCACATGGGATTCCCTCTGCTATTTTCTAGCTGCTCATTCCACACTAGGAATGCTCTGCCTAAAGCAAGAGTCCTGCTGAGTCTCTTAAAAGCCACATATGGTCTTGGCACAGAAATTGCTTTTTCAACACCTGGGTAACCAGGCTGTGGAGGTCCCAGGAGTGCAGCAGTGCCCTCAGCATCAGCTCTAGCCAACCCCTGAGGAGTTAGATCTGAGAGAGAGCCACTTTCAAGGCCCTGCCTCATTAGTCCTTGCTGCCACCAATCTAGCTCAGAGAAAACTGATCCTTCCCTCACGCTTGCTGCACCAAGCCAGTCTTAGGGAAAGTGGTTTTGTTTAGAGGATTTGTTAATTAAGTCATCACTGTACTAATGAAACCCCAGAGCTGCAGCCACTAGTAGTCTATGCTACTTTAGGGCAGCTAAATTTGTACCCTTAATTAAAAGGAGTATGTTATTTTAAAATTGATAATTAAAATATGAAAGTAAGATATGGAAAACATAGTATTTATCATTTTATCCCCTAACTCACTCTTGCTATTTTGATTGTAATGATAGGCATCTTTATATTCTGATTTTTAATACTTATAGAAACATTTTCAAATTTTAAGTATTGAAGTTTCACAAAATGAATAAACTCATTATGTTGGTTTATTTTTCATCTAACATAATACATAAATACAGTCTCAAACTGCTGCATTATTTGTAATGATAAGTAACATACTTTACTCATTATATTATGGTTGCTTTAAATTTTACACACAAATATGACATGAGTATCTTCAAATGTAGTTGCTCCCATATTTTGATTATTTAGATTAAATTCCATGAAGAGAAATCTATAATAAAAGCATAATATGCTAATTAGACCAGACAGCCGAACAACCTTCTGGACATCCTTCCAGACAACCTTCTGTACGAAACCATGGCTGCGAGGGCTGAGCCCCTTGCATGAATTTTGTGCATCGGGCCTAAGTTAGTATATAAAAGGGTATAAAGACCATCACCTATTTATACTCTAACAATACCATAAGGGCATCTGACTGACCACACCCAAGCATCAAATAGCAATTTTTAAAAAAGATTCTCCTATATCACATATCCCAATATGAATTTTTAAATAAAAGTTCTGATGTCTTCTAATCTTTCTAGGTTCTACCTATAGAATTACTCTTTAATAATTAGAGTTCACACGGTCTCAACCAGAGGCAAGACGACACTGTCAGAAAGCCATTAATAGTCTGATTTTAAAAGAAAAGTTCATTAATAAAAGCAAAAGTGTACAAAGGTTAAAATAATTTTATTAAAAGCATTTATTATGACCTGGGAGTCGAGACATTGATCTTTCTGCAACTCTCACAAGGAAAAAATGTTCAAACTAATGTGGTATTGATATTCTAAAAGCTGCTTAAAACCAGTTTAATGTCCAGTCCATAGATATCAACTCTCAAGAAAAATAATCACCCAGAATCACAAGCACACATACACAAATCTGTATCTTAATAAAGTGTATTACTTTAAGACTATAGTTTAAAAACACTACACTCAATTCATCATAGCTCAGGTAGCCTAGATTACTTCAAGTTGTTGTATATTCATTTTTAAATGGCTAACTCTTTAATATGGGTAATAGTGCAGGACTCAAGATATCATATCTGACCATTCTAAGATTAAATTCATTTATTTTATTGCTAGCTCTATTGAGGCATGATTGGCACACAATCACCTGCATGTATTTCAAGTGTACAATTTGATAAGTTTGAATGTTTATACACCCATGAAGCTATTACCACAATAAAGATAATGAAGATATCCACCACTTCTAAATATTTCCTGTGCTTCTTCATAAACTCCCACCTTTTCTTGCCTCCCAGTGCCCAGGCAACCGCTCATCTGCACCCACAGTATCAAAGTTTGACTTGGAATTCTAACCAATTACTCTATAATGATTCAGGTAACACTGCCTATACTCAGTGGGCTTTGTCTCCATAAATGGATATGTAATTTGAAAAACAGAAGGTTAGTTTCTAGGAACATTTCTGAGCTAGATGCATTGGACCAACAGTAGCTTCAAGCATTTTGCTACATGCCATTCTTCTGTGGAGATTGCTAGCCTTGTCATATATTAACACATAATTACAGACTTCCAGCATTAGCTGATAATTGGTAGTTCTTGAAACAACAGTATTTTAAAACAAATAAAAGAGGAATTAATTTGGTTATTTAGAACCAAATATTTGGAACATTCATAGCAATTCTGATTCTTCTTCAGTTATCTTATACAGTGGGGCCTTGACTTACGAGTGTCCCGACTAACGAGTTTTTCGAGATACGAGCCGTCTCTCGGCCGATTTTTTGCTTTGAGTTGCGAGCTAAAATTCGGGTTACGAGCCAGCTTCAGATACCCCACCACTAGTTGGCGCAGCGAACGTCACAGTGAACGCCACAACATCAGCCTAGCATCACGTGTCTCACTCGTTCACTTTTGATTTGACATACGAGTAATTTGAGTTATGAGCTCTGTCACAGAACGAATTAAACTCATAAGTCAAGGCCCCACTGTATGTATCTAAAGATTTTTTTTTCTTTTGCGTTAAGAAAAAAATTCATTCAGGTGATATTTTTTTCTTTTACAGTTTGCAATTTTGAAAAAACTGTCAATGGCCATTTTAAGTTGCTGGCTGGCTTTAAGAGCCTATAATAAACATTTGACATTTAGAATTTCAATGAAACACATTTAATGCTATTCTTCACAAATACACAAAAAGACCTCCTAGGTATTTCATATGCACTCAGATGAAACATATTTATAGAGTATATAATTCTTTTTTTATAATAATTTTTATTTTTCAATTATAGTTGATATATAATTCTTAACACTGAGTTTCCATTTCTTTGTATTATTCTGGTCACTTAAATTCAAAATCTTAGGGTCATATTTGTCTCCTTAATAATCACTAAATCCTATTAAACTTTCTTTTTATTTTATTTTGTTATTATTATTTATTGTATCACATATGTCTCCTTTTTCCCTGATTCACCCCCTCCCACCCCCATTTACACCTCCCCCCCCCACCCCCTCCCACTCCCATTCACACCTCCCAGGACAAGCCCCTACCACCCCAATGTCCGTGTACATTGGTTATGCTAATATGCAGGCATACAAGTCTTTTGGTTGATCTCTAACACCCCTCCCCACCCCTGCCTTCTCTCTGAGGTTGGGTGGTCTGACGGGTGTTTCTTAGTCTCTGGATCTATTTTTCTTCATCAGTTTATGTTGTTCATTATATCCCACATATGAGTGATATCATGTGATATTTATCTTTCTCCGACTGGCTTATTTTGCTTAGCATAATGCTCTCCAGGTCCATCCATGCTGTTACAAATGGTAAAAGTTCCTTCTTTTTTATAGCAGCATAGTATTCCATTGTGTAGATGTACCACAGTTTTTTAAACCATTCATCTGCAGATAGGTACTTAGGCTATTTCCAAATCTTAGCTATTATAAATTTAGTAGTTTTTTGATAGAATCTTTAGGGTTTTCTATGTCATCTGTGAATAATGAGTTTACTTTTTCCTTCCCAATTTGGATGCCTTTTATTTCTTCTTCTTGTCTGATCGCTATGGCTAGCACTTCCAGTACTATGTCAAACAGGAGTGGTGACAGTGGGCATCCCTGTCTTGTTCCTGTTCTTAGGGGAAATGGTTTTAGTTTTTGTTATGTTGAGGTATGATCCCTCTATTCCCACTTTGCTGAGAGTTTTAATTAGGAAAGGGTGTTGGATTTTGTAAATGTTTTTTCTGCATCAATTGATATGATATGTGATTTTTGTCTCTCAATTTGTTTATGTGATGTATCTCGTTTATTGATTTGCAGATATGGTACCATCCTTGCATCCCCGGAATAAATCCCACTTGGTCATGGTGTATGATCTTTCTAATGTAATGCTGGATCCGATTTGCTAGAATTTTGTTGAAGATTTTAGCATCTATGTTCATCAGGGAGGGATATTGGGCTGTAGTTCTCTTTCTTTGTGGTATCTTTATCTGGCTTTGGAATTAGGGTAATGCCAGAAAGAGCTGGGAAGTGTGCCTTCCTCTTGAATTTTTTGGAGTAGTCTGAATAAGACAGGTTTTAGTTCTTCTTTGAATGTTTGGTAGAACTGCCCTGTAAAACCATCCAGACCAGGGCTATTGTTTGCTGGAAGATTTTGGATGATTGCTTCAATTTCATTGGTAGTTACCAGCCTATTCAGGTTTTTTGATTCTATTGATCTTTTGTATTTTTTTTTTTGGTCTCTATGTCATTTATTTCTTTCCTGGTCTTTATTATTTCCTTCCTTCTGCTTACTGTGGGTTTTTCTTGTTGCTCTCTTTCTAATTCTTTAAGTTGTAGGGTTAGCTAATTTATTACCATTTTTCCTTGTTTTTTGAGGTAGGCCTGTAGAGCTATGAACTTCCCTCTCAAGACTGCTTTCACTGTGTCCCATAGATTTTGGATTGTTGTGTTTTCATTGTCGTTTGTTGCCAGGATGCTTTTTTTTCTTCTTTGATCTCTCTGGTAACCCAGTCATTATTTAATAGCATGCTATTTAGCCTCCAAGTGTTTGATTTTTTTTTCATTGTTTTTATTGTAGTTGATTTCTAATTTTAGGCCATTGTGATCTGAGAAGGTACTTGATACGATTTCTATCTTCTTGAATTTGAAGAGACTTTGCCTGTGTCCCATGTACATGTGTGGGCGCGCATGTACAGTGCGATTGAAACTTCGTGGCCCATGCGCAGAAGTCGGTATTTTGTGGAAGAGCCACACTCAAGTGGTTAAAGAGCCGCATGTGGCTTGCGAGCCGCAGTTTGCCAACCACTGTCCTAGACCATTAATCTAATTTACTATAATCTAATTTATCACAGCTTTGGCTTGTGAACTATAGAAACAGCATAAGAGGTCAATACCCAGAAACCTTTTGGTTGGCATAACTCAGCTGGAGAGAAATTATCATCCCAAAAGTACCTATTTAATATTTCTATTTGCTGTTAGGTAAAATTCAGAATAATATGAAGGAAAAAACTAGCTATGCTTTGGAGCTGAATTAAGAACACCAAACACATACTAACACACACATGGAAAGCTGAGTTACAAACAGATCCCAGATTAAATGTCAATACTGTCAATGGTGACAAATACCTCTATGCTTTGTAGATAAGCTTACAAGTAGCATGCTGGGTTGGGTTCTTCCTATCACGTGTCAAAGAAACCTAACAACCCTCATTATGATCTACTGTTTATGCTGACATACCAACAAGTAGGTTTCTAAAAGCTTACGGCAGCCAAATGTTCAGTAAGGTTTTATCATATATATATATATGAATTTCTCACTCTTTTTCCAAACTGGTCTTTGGAAAACACCCAATAAAAGAAATATGCATAGATATCTTTTATAATGTAACATAAAGATAGAAATTGATAAACCTGAGGGCATTTCAAAGAAAGCTTTTTTTTTTTTTTTTTAAACATATTTTATTGATTTCTCACAGAGAGGAAGGGAGAGAGACAGAGAGCCAGAAACATCGATGAGAGAGAAACACCGATCAGCTGCCTCCTGCACACCCCCCACTGGGGATGTGCCCGCAACCCAGGCACATGCCCCTGACCGGAACCGAACCCGGGACCCTTCAGTCCGCAGGCCGACGCTCTATCCACTGAGCCAAACCGGTTTCGGCGACTTTTTTGACTATTCTTTGTAGTTACTCTCAAAGTAGCTAGAGCCAAGGCTCTAAAAAACTTAAATCTATATGGATTTACTCTGAAGGCTTAAGGTCTAAATGTTTTAACAGATCCCAGAATAGCTGATTGCAAAACTACTATTTAATTTGATCATAACAAATAGCACTGTTAATCTTTCCTAGTAATCATGCTAAAATCTCTAATTTATAGTAGAAATAAAATGGTAAGTTCTACTGCAAGACTCAGAAAGTCAAGGCTATCGTTTACTTTTTAGGACTCATGGGCATAGTCATATTAACCAGCAGAGACAGAAATATAAACCTTGCTAGGAATCCAAATAATCATTCCAGGAAACTAGACCCATTGCTCCTCATCCATACTTCTTTAAGACCTAGATATTATTTAAATATCTACAGGGAATAAGATCATTTACAAATAGTTCCTTTAGTAAAATGTGTCTCAGAAGGAACAGTATTCTATAAAAAATTCAATAATAATGATTTATGTGAATTTTTTCACAAAAAATCCACTTTGAAACTCAGAATTTAATCACATTATAGATAATATAAATGTAGACTCTTTAGTGAAGACATTCCTATTGCTCTAAATTTTAGGTTACTCTACCATTCTGCTCTTAAACCCTAAACCAAGAATAACTTCTGGAAATGGAGACATTTCTCTAATGTTATTTGCTACTTCTATGTGGATTTAAAAATGGGATGAATATAGATTATTTTAACACTATTTTAAACTTCCATTTCTAACTTCCAGTATTACCCAGTAAACTTCCAGAATTTCTATAATTTTATTAAACTATAGTATTTCTTAATTTAGTATTAACTGCAAATTTTTAAAAAAATATATTTTATTGATTTTTTACAGAGAAGAAGGGAGAGGGAAAGGAGAGTTAGAAACATCGATCAGCTACCTCCTGCACACTCCCCACTGGGTATGTGCCCTTGACCGGAATCGAACCTGGGACCCTTGAGTCCGAAGGCTGACGCTCTATCCACTGAGCCAAACCCGTTAGGGCTTAACTGCAAATTTTGTTAATAGGTTACTAATCTTTTCCCTAAATTTAAGGGGGTGGGGACGCAGGGAAGAAAGGCTTACTTAGAGCCAGTCCAGCAGCAATTCTTTTAGAAAACACTTTAGTACAAACTTTCTCCATGGCTGAATTCATTAACCTTTTGCATTAGTACTTATCATCTTTAAACCAAGTCAATCTTAATTTTCTCTAGTTCTTTACCACATTTTATATATAGCTTTTTGTCTATAATTTTTTCTAACCTTATCAAATTTGTTTCACTCTAATGCCATGGGATTGTTCATTGCTAATATTTTTTGGAGGGGTTATTGCAGCTTTAATTCTTTGGTCTTTAATTTAAAAAAAGATCTCCATCTTTAGTATTTGTTGACTCCTCTGAAATGAAGCTTTATATATAAACAGAGGTGTAGTTCCTTTCTTTTATGGCATTATGATAAACTGACCACAAAATGTTTTGCAGCCCCAATGTTCTCTCCTTTCTCTTTATGGTACTTTAAGCACTTAATCATATACTGCCCAGCACAGGCTATCACAACTTACTATTTCATGCCTACCCACACTTCTCTCCTGATATTTGACATTCTCTGTGATAGATCATACTGTTTAAGGCCTCTTTACCTTTTGATCTTATTCCATTAACTTACATTCCTTTGTAATCTTAACTTGCCAAAATTGTAGTATTCTTCAAAGCCTAGTTCAAACATCACTTCCCTGTGAAACTTTCCCCAACTTCTTGTTCCCTCTGTTCTCCTATAATAATTAGTTCATAAAAGTTGTATACCACCTCTCATATTGTATTAGTGGATTATATCTCTCCTACATTTCAAGAAAAGGAGTTTTTGTCTTATTTCTCTGTATAACCACAATTCCTGACACATGGCACTCAATAAAACCATACTGTTTTGAATTCATTTGTACTGTTAACTGACTGTTTTATTTATCAGTGTCTTGCTCTCCAACTTGTCCTACTTGAGAGTAGAGATTCTTAGATTTCTGCAACTTCAATATTACCTGGCATATTCCTAGAAAGTGATCAAGATTCCTTGAGATGGAAGAAATATTAGAAATAACATAGTCCAAAACCTCAACCAATGCAAGAATGCATTTTACCAAATATGCTTGTTTAAATATGTTTAATGATTAGCATGACCATATTAGATCGGTTTGCCCAGGAGAGTCTAGTGTAATTAATGGCACCCCTTTCACTCTCAAAAGTATTTGGATTTTGATAAAAACTTTTATGATCATTCTAATAACAAAAAATTGCTTCCTTCCTCACAAGTACCAGACAGCTCAACAGCCTAATTATTGTATTTTTTGAATTCTATTCACAAAACATTTTTAAAAAATTTGTCTTTTGTTATAGATGGGGAGGAGGTAGAGTTCTAGAACTAAATGAAGTAATTATGAGTAAAGGAAAAAATTATATAGACAAATAGATAACTAGATGGCAAAGGGCAACATTATTAAACCAGAAAAGTTCTAAACATATTAAAATAGGTTAATAGAAGCTGAGAAAAGCTAGATAAAGTTTATGGGCCAAGATTAAACAAAGGGGTGGGTTGGGGGAATCCTCAGGAATGCTGGCTTCTATTGGACTAATTTAAAAATCAATGAATCAAAAATGCTGTGAGCTTTTAAAAAAGTTTAATTAGGATAAACCATCTTGTCTAAGGCTTAAAAGGAATAAGGCAAAGCAGATATGTCCTCATTTAAGTATAGATTTTAATATTCGAAAGTGCAATCCTTTATTCCTTTTAACCAAGAAAATTTTTGCTGTTCAATGATCTGAACCAGACTTTTTTGCTACACTTGCAAACATTTTATCCGAGCTGAAAAATTGCATGCAGTATTTCAGCCAAAATAAAACGTTGCCACCAAGTTGTAATGCTCTGAAAAGAAAATTTTGGAGTCCTGATTAAATTTCAGAAGAAATACTCACTATATACAAACAGTAATTATTCTGACAAACATTTGGTAATATATCACTTAGATAAATATCCATTTATATTGACCTGCACAAGAGTCCCTCCCAAGAAGCCCAGAACCAACACCTCTAGTAGTTGGCTTCAGACCTCATCAGAGCATACCCAAAGTAAGATCGCTGCAGGGAACAGTTTTCTGCTGAGTTGAATTTCACATTGTGGGGTCAGCCCTCATTCAACAGCTCATGCACTATGGTCAAGGTCAATCTTCACAGTCAAACAGCCTGAGGACCAACCATAACAAAAGGGCTCACATAACTATGCACACAAGGGACGTTCCTGGAGCACCTAGTTCAGGTGATCAAGGAGACTGTACCACTAATCCCACAGGACACCTACAAGGTAAGGTCAAACTACGAATACTCAGAAACTATGTTGAATAAGAGTGGTGAAAGTGGACATCCCTTAATTCTGATCTTAAGGGAAATGATTTTAGGTTTTCCCTGTTGAGTATGATGTTAGCTGTGGGTTTGTCATATGTGGCCCTTATGTTACAGTATGTTCCTCTATTCCCACTTTGCTGAGAGAGTTCTTTTTAAAAATCATAAATGGTGCTGGATTTTGTCATACGCTTTTTCTGCATCTATTGATATGATTATATGATTTTCATTTTTCATTTTATGTGGTATATCACGTTAACTGACCTGCAGATATTGCACCAATCTTTCATCCCCAGAATAAATCCAACTTGATCATGGTGTATGATCTCTGTAATGTATTGCTGGATCTGGTTTGCTAATATTTTGTTGAGGATTTTAATATCTGTGTTCATCTGGGATATTGGCCTATAATTTTCTTTCTCTGTAGTGTCTTTTATTTTTAATTGATTTTCAGAGCAAGAGGGAGAGGAATAGAGAGACAAAAAGTGATGAGAGAGAAACATCATTGATTGGCTGTCTCTTGCATGCCCCCTACTGGGGACCAAGCCTGCAACCTGGGCATGTGCCCTGAAAGGAATCAAACCGTGATCTCTTGGTTTCCTGGTTGATGCTCAACCACTGAGTCACAGGGCTGGACTTTCTGTAGTGTCTTTATCTGGTTTTGGAATTAGGATAATGTTGGCCTCGTGAAATGAACTTCAGAGTCTTCCCTCTTCTTGAAATTTCTGGAATAGTATGAGAAGGATAGGTGTTAGTTCTTCTTTGAATGTTTGGTAAAATTCACCCATGCAGCCATGTGGTCCAGGACTTTTGTTTGTTGGGAGCTTTTTGATTACTGCTTCAATTTCGTTGGTTAAAATCTGTCCAGATTTCCTGTATCTTCTTTTTATTTATTTATTTATTTTTTTTTTATTTTTTATTTTTTTTTTCGCTTAAAGTATTACAAAGGGTATTACATAAGTGTCCTTTTTCCCCCCCGCCCTTGACAAACCCCTACCCTCCCTTACCCCCCAGTGTCTTATGTCCATTAGTTATGCTTATATGCATGCATACAAGTCCTTCGGTTGATCTCTTACTCCCCTCCCTCCTGCCCCCCAACTCTCTCTGGCCTTCCCACTGCAGTTTGACAATCAGTTTGAGGCAGCTCTGCCTCTGTATCTATTATTGTTCAAAAGTTTGTAATGGTCTTTATTATCCATGAATGAGTGAGATCATGTGGTATTTTTCCTTCATTGACTGGCTTGTTTCACTTAGCATAATGCTCTCCAGTTCCATCCATGATGTTGCAAATGGTAGGAGTTCCTTCTTTTTAACAGCAGCATAGTATTCCATCGTGTAGATGTACCACAGTTTTCTAATCCATTCATCTACTGATGGGCACTTAGGCTGTTTCCAGATCTTAGCTATGGTGAATTGTGCTGCTATGAACATCTGGGTGCATATATCCTTTCTGATTGGTGTTTCTGGTTTCTTGGGATATATTCCTAGAAGTGGGATCACAGGGTCCTGGATCTTCTTGATGCAGTCTTGGAAGATTGTGTTTCTAGGAATTTTTCCATTTCTTCAAGATTGTCCAAATTGCTTGCAAAACTTATTTGTAATATTTTCTTATAATCCTTTGTATTTCTGTGGTGTCAGTTGTTATTTCTCCCCCTTAATTTCTGATTTTATTTATCTGGGCCCCCCCCTTTTTTTTGATGAGTGTGGTAATGCTTTAACAATCATCTTTACTGTTTCAAAAACCAGCTTTTGATTTTATTGATCTTTTATATTTTTTTAATTCTATTTTTTTAATTTTCTCTCTAATCTTTATTAGTTCCTTCCTCCTACTCACTTGTGCTTTGTATGCTTTTATTTTCCTAGTTCCTATAGATGTAAGGTGAGAACATTTATTTGAGATTTTTCTTGTTTCTTGAAGTAGGCCTGTATTGCCATGAATTTCCCTCTTTTTTCTTCTTTTTAAGAAATTCCTTTAAATGTCTTGTAATACTGGTTTGGTGGTGATGAACCCTTTTCTTTTCTTGTCTGGGATACTCTTTTATCTTTCATTTGATTCCACATGATACCTTTGCTGGGTAAAGTTATCTTGTGTGTAGGTCCTTTCTTTTCATCACTTTGATTATTTTGTGCCAATCCTTTTGGCCTGAAATGTTTCTGTTGAGAAAACAGAATTCAGCTGACAGTCTTATGGGAGTTCCTTTGTAGGTAACTATCTGCCTTTTTCTTGCTGCTTTGAAGATTCTCTCTTTGTCTTCAACCTTTGCCATTTTAATTATGATGTGTTTTGGTGTGGGCCTTTTTGGGTTCCTCTTGTTTGGGACTGTCAGTACTTCCTGAACTTGTGTACCTCTTTTCTTCAACAAGTTAGGAAAGTTTTCAGTCATTATTTTTTCAAATAGTTTATCAATCCCTTGCTCTCTCTTCTCCTCATATCCCTCTGATGTGAATGTTGTTATATTTGATATTGTCCCAGAAACTATCGTCATTTTTAAAAAAATTGTTTTTTCTTTTTGCTGCTCTGACTGGGTGTTTTCTGCTTCCTTGACTTCCAAATCACTGATTTGATCCTCTGCTTCATCTAATCTGCTATTGATTTCTTCTAGTGCATTCTTCATTTCAGATATTATATTCTTCATTTTCAACTGGCTTTTTTATTGTTTCTATGTCCTTTTTTAATGTTTACTATCTCCTAAGTTTCTTGGGCACTCTTATAACCATTATTTTGAACTATGTATCTGGTGGTTTCCTTGACTCCATTTCATTTAGTTCTTTTTTCTGGGGATTCCTCCTGTTCTTTCATTTGGACAATGTTTCTTTGTCTCCCCATTTTGGCTGCCTCTCTGTATTTATTTCTATGTTTTAGGTAGATCTGCTATGTTTCTGAGTATTCATAGTGTGACCTTACCTTGTAGGTGTCCTGTGGGATTAGTGGTGCAGTCTCCTTGATCACTTGAACTAGGTGCTCCAGGAATGTCCCTTGTGTGCATAGTTATGTGAGCCCTTTTGTTATAGTTTAGTCTTGATTGCTGTTGGTTTGTCCAGGGCTGGGGTTGGTCCTCAGGCTGTTTGTGAAGACTGACCTTGACCATAGTGCATGAACTGTTGAATGAGGGCTGACCCCACAATGTGAAATTCAACTCAGCAGAAAACTGTTCCCTGAAGCGATCTTACTTTGGGTATGCTCTGATGAGGTCTGAAGCCAACTACTAGAGGTGTTGGTTCTGGGCTTCTTGGGAGAGACTCTGATGCAGGTCAATGTCAGATGCTCCCTGTGACTGGCCCTGGGCTACTAGTTAGAAGCTACAAAATGATCCATGGTAGGTGGCTGCCTCTGCTGGACCTTGGTGCATGTGGGAAGGGCCAAGATGCTTACTGAAGCTGTCTTCCACCAGTACCTGATGGGCCTGGGGCAGGTCAACAAAAGGCCCAAGACAACATGAGATCTGCTGGTTGCCTGTTAAGCTCAGCCACTTAAAGAGCTCTGGTGAAATACAAGTTATGTGAGGCAGATTCTGAGTCACCTAGTAGGTGGGATTGGTGTTCACCAGGTTGATACAGATTCAAACTTGGCACCAGTCCTGGGTTTGAGGCCATTCAGCAAAAGTCTCAGGTTATACCAAGGCCAGGGTCTCAGGGAGTCCTCAGAATGGGGGAAGTAGAGTTCATCAGTCTAAAACAGATTAAGATTTGGCCTTGTGGAAGGAGGGCTCTGCACACAAACAGTGGCATCAGTTAGGGCACATGGGGAAAATGGCCTTTGCCCCAAAGACACACCACTGAGTCTCTCATGTGTATCTCTGACATCACCTTATCTGTCTGGACCTCCTTGAGAGCTTTCTGAGAAAGACCACAATACAGGCCCAGGGTGGCTACAGCCAGAAGACTCCCCTTATCATAGTGAGTTGGGAGTGTGGGACTAGTGCATCTCCTCAGGCAATGCTATGAGGGAACTGCACTGGTCAGGTGCTCAGGAAAAATGGTTCTTGCCCTAAAGCCACTCTAGTCATTCTCTCTTGTTTGACACTCCCTGAATCTGCCTTGAATTCCTCAAGAGACTTCCAAGAACTCTGCAATGTGGGCCCAGGCTGATTGCAGATAGCTGACTCCTCCATATGGTGGGCGCTTCTCAGGGTGGTGCTAGTACATTACCCCAGGCTGATGTTGTATGGAGTGGAGTGATTGATGCAGGAAAGATGGTGTCTGGAGGCAGCGTGGGAGAGGCAGGCAGCACAGGGTCATTGGTGGCTGCCCCTTCAGCACTCTTGCAGAAGCCACACAATCCAATCTCATCCTGTATGACTCCAGTCCACTCTGGGGTGCAATCCCTCTGCCAGAGCCCAAGAGTGAGTGCCCACAAATGAGGTTTTATGTGTTTGCCCTTTAAGAGGGCACCTGGGTTTCTAACAATCTATGGTTTCACCCTGGCAGATAGAATCCCCACTGATTTTCACAGGCATATGTTATATGGGCCCCTCTTCTTGTTATATGGGCCCCTCTCCTAGCCCTTGCTTTGGGCTAGGAGACCCAGTGTGTCGCTGAGACTCCTTGCTCGTCAGGGGGCACCTTTGCAGCTGAGCTATTCCTCCAGATTCTCAGCCACCACATGTGTGTGTAGGGTCAGCTCTTTTCATGTCTTTGCCCTTCCTACCAGTCTTGGTGTAGTTTCTTCTGTATATCTGTGTTATAAGACTTCTATTCAGCTAGTCTTATGTTGGTTATTCAGGTTGATTATTCTATAATTTAGCTGTAATTCTGATTTGATCCTGGGAGGAAGTGACTGTAACTTCTCCTACCCCATTCACTATTTTGGATACCCCCTTATATTTTCAAGAGTTTTTAATTACAGAGATTAATTAGAGTTTTAAAAGATGAATACATTCTCTAAGAACCACTTAAGAAAATGTGTGTGAGTTATCTATAATAATAAGAGTAATATGCTAATTAGACCAAACAGCCGAATGACCTTCCAAATGTCCTTCCAGAAGAGGTTGGGGCTGCGAGGGCTGAGTCCCTTGCACGAATTTCATGCATTGGGCCTCTAGTGTACGTATATAAATGTATGGGTAAATGTAACTATCATCTAAATATCCAAGCACATATACAAATGCATTTATAAGGTATGTATATACACCTCCACATCAGAATGTTTTCCAACTTGAACAAATTCTAACAAAAGAGAAGTGTTAGAATTGGAGATTATCTGGCAGAAGCTCTGAGAAAGTTAAATAAGTATGGCCTAGCTCATATATGTACATTCTCTGGGTCATGTAGCCTCTGGTTGTAGTCCTACAAGATTTATCCTACTAAAGTCTACTGGTATTGATTTTATGGTTAAGTGTAATGAGAAAGCAGATAGTGATCTTTTAAATATACATTCTGAGCCCTAGCTGGTGTGGTTCAGTTGGTTAAGTGTCAACCCACGCACCAAAAGGTTGCCCTTGCAATCCTCGATCAGGGCACGTGCCCAGTTTTTGGATTTGATCCCTAGTCATGGTGTGTGCGGGAGGCAGCCGATCAATGTTTCTCTCTCTCTCTCCTTCTCTTTTCCTTCTTCTTTCTTTAAAATCAATAAAAACATTTAAAAAATATATACATTCTGAGGTACACTGGTTTTTCCAATATTGGCACGACTGATATCCTATATAATAATAGACAAACATGGTAATTAACCGTACCTCTGACATGCTTCTCATTGGCTAATCCGGGCGATATGCAAATTAACTGCCAACCAAGATGGCAGCCGGCAGCCAGGCAGCTGAAGTGAACAGGAGGCTTGCTTGCTCCAGTGATGGAGGAAGCCAAGGTTCCCCGCCTGCCGCTGCCGGCCTCTGAGCTGCACTCTAAGAAACAATGTTGCAATTATAGAAGCTAAACAAACCCCAGAAACCTGCTTTCAGCTAGCTGGGCCTCAGAGCTGGAGCTGCAACAGTGTTTCAATTATAGAAGCCAAACAAACCCAGATACCTGCTTTCAGCAGCCGAGGTCTCAGAGCTGGAGCCGAGCCTCAGAGCTAAAGCCGGCTCTCAGTTCCAGTGACAGCTGTAGAAGGTAAATAAATCCCAGAATAAAAAAGAAAAAAAGGAGAGGTTGGGAGCTTCAGTCACCCGCCAGCCTGAAAACAGCCCTCAGCCCCTCACCCAGACTGGCCAGGCACCCCAGTGGGGACCCCCACCCTGAAGGGGGTGTGACCAGCTGCAAACAGCCATCATCCCCTCATCCAGGCTGGCCAGGTACCCAAGCGGGACCCCCACCCTGACCCGGGACACCCTTCAGGGCAAACCAGCCGGCCACCACCCGTGCACCAGGCCTCTATCCTATATAATAAAAGGGTAATATGCAAACTGACTCTAACAGCAGAAGGACTGGGAATGACTGGTCACTATGACACACACTGACCACCAGGGGGCAGACGCTCAATGCAGGAGCTGCCCCCTGGTGGTCAGGGCGCTCTCACATGGGAGGAGCTCTGCTCAGCCACAAGCCAGGCTGATGGCTGCCAGTACAGCAGTGGTGGTGGGAGCCTCTCCTGCCTCCTCAGCAGCGCTAAGGATGTCCGACTGCAGTTTAGGCCTGCTCCCCGCTGGCAAGTGGACATCCCCTGAGGGCTGCAGGGCTGCCAGAGGGATGTCTGATTGCCATCTTAGGCCCAATCCTCCAGGGAGCGGGCCTAAGCCAGCGGGTGGTCATCCCCTGAGGGGTCCCAGACTGTGAGAGGGCACAGGCTGGGCTGAGGGACCCCCCCCCCCCAGTGCACAAATTTTTATGCACTGGGCCTCTAGTCTATATATATAAAAGCCTAAGCAACCGTTATAACTGGTTGACCAAATGACTAGTTGACCGTCACTATGATGCACACTGACCACCAGGGGGCAGATGCTCAATGCAGGAGCTGTCCCCTGGTGGTCAGTGCACTCCCACAGCCAACCTCCCGCAGTCCCTCCCCCCCGGACTAGGCGAGACAGCCCCGATGACCCCGATTGCCAGCCAGGGTGAGGGACCCCACCTGTGTATGAATTTGTGCACCAGGCCTCTAGTTTGAATCATAAAATTCTTCATTGTGGGTGGCTGTCTCGTGCATTATCGGATGTGTACTGGCATCACTGGCTTCTGTCCACTAGAAGCCAGTGGAATTCCCCCACCTCTACCCAATGTGACAACTAAAAGTGAGGGGGAAAATTGCTCCTTCCGACATTGAGAACCACTGTTGTAAGTAAATAAGGCAGCATGTTATAGAACAAATTAAACTGGGATTCAAGAAGTTGGGTTCTAACCCAGCTGTTTTGTCTTTAACTTTGGGTTACTGGAGAAAATATCTAACCCAGCAGTTATCAAATTAGGTAGAGGGTAGTATTGCTAAATCAGCTATATATAATATAATGAAGAGATGAGCCCACTTAACTTTCTTGGGCCACATATTTTTTATTTTATAATAAATAACAATTTTAATTTAGGTAATAATGCCATAGCTTATAACAAACCAACTCCTACACCATAAACTAGAAAATATGCAAAATAAAAAATATTTTAAAAATTAATTGAAGGTATGAGAGAGCTGTCAAGGTAGCTAAGACTTGATGGGACAAGATCCCTGAGAGGAAAGAAAATCTTAGAGTTAGGCTGACATTGTAAAAGTTATTCCCTCAGGGCATTTGTAAATTCTTGGTGCTGGGTGAAAGGTTGAGGATTTAGAATAGCCAATGGGCACTTACTAAGACACAGAGAAGCCATCAGAACTTTTGGCAATTTCCAGAGACAAAAATTGGAATTTGGAGCAGCCAAGGCAGTCAGAATTGAGATGTCATGATCCTGAAGTTCTCTTAACACACTAGAATAAACCTGACACTCAGCGATTATCTCTTTTGAGCTATTTGCCAGATTTGTAAAGTAGCAGGATAAGAGGACAAGACATAAAACAGAAGACCTCTAATAGGCAGAGTAGTATTTTTGGCAGTTCGATGGTACCAAACAGAACCCACCAAAGAGTAGGGATGCTAAACCATACACTACGATTTCAGGTGAGATTTCAGGAGAGCTAGAGCATAGGAGTGGGGATAAATTAGAAGTAGATTGAGCCTTTCAAAAATGCAGTCCAAACTTGAGTTGGCCCAGTCCTTGATCTGTCTTTATACTAGCTGCCTTCTTTTTAGTGAAAATGTTTTTATTGATTTTAGAGAGGGGGAAGGAAGAGGGAGAGATAGAGAAACATCAATGTGAGAGAGAAACATCGATTGGCTGCCTCCTACACTACCCTATCCCCCACCCCCCACAGTGGGGATTAAATCTGAACTTGGGCATGTGCCCTGACTAGAAATCAAACTGGAGACTTTCTGGTACATGCAATGATGCTCAATCAACTAAGCTACACTGGCCACAATAGCTGCCTTCTACAGGAAGACAATATCACCAGCAGAAACACTGTAATTTATTATGAACAATGTTTAGCATTTAATGAAAATTATCAGGCAGACCTAGAAATAAACCCAAAAGAAAAGACAAAAGAAATGGACCCATATTAAAAAAAAAAAGAAAGAAAGAAACGGACCCACAGATGACTGAAGCTTTTAATTTTTGGATATGCAATTTATTATCACTGTGTTTAAAGAAAATAAATGACAAGGTAGAGAATTATACTACAGAACTGGGATCAATAAAAAAGAATCAAATAATTTAGAAAATAAAAAACTTGATTACTGAAAAAAACAACAACTCATAGATGTGTTGAAATGCAGATTGGACAAAGTAGAAAGAAGTAGTCAACTAACTGGTAGGTGAGTGCAAAATATACAAGCTGAAGTTTGAGAGGATGAAAAGAACAAGAAAGAGTATAAAAGATATTTGGGACACACACACACAAAAGGCATAAAACCTATGTAATTGGTACCTCAATTGGAAAGAGAGCAATTCTAAAGAGATTAACAGCTGAGACGTTTTCTAAAACTGATAAGAGCATCAACCACAAACTTGAGAAGCATTAAAATTAACCCTAGCAGGATAAACACAAGAAAAACAAGAACCAAGTACAAGGTGAAAGTCAAAGAAAAATTCTCAAAACCAGCCAGAGAAAATGAAAATAATATATTCAAAAGGGCAAAAATAAGACTAACAGTGGACTTCTTACTAAAAATAAGAGAATCCAAAACATAATGAAAGATCATCTTTAAGAATATAGCTCTCAATGTAGAGTTCTATACTCACTGAAAGGCAAAATAAAGACATTTTTTAAACAAATAAAAACCAAGAGAATTCCCACACTACATGTAATACTAAAGGAAGTTATTAGGCAGAAAAAAAATTAGAAACTATAGCCATTTCAACTGTGCTCGTATTCAGTGAGCCTTATTGTGCTACTTAAGAGCAGTAAAAAAAAAGCAAAAAAAGTAAAGGATTGGGAAAGAAGCAACGAAACCGCTATTGTTCACAGATATTATTATATACATAGAAAATCCAAAAGACATATTATACAAAATGTTCTACATTTTGATTATGGTGGTTGTTCATTGTTATTTAGTAAAATATATGTGAATTTTACTATATGTAATCTATAATTAATATCTGAATTAAATGTCCTTTCAGAAATAAATGCTATGATAGAGCTAACATTTGCCTAGTGTAGGCTGTCTTCCATTTTGCTTTCTAGCAACATGAAAGGTGGGAGTTGAAAGAAGTCTCATTTCTTGACAGGCCTGAGATTACTAAACCATACAAATCATGGCCCACAAATATTTTGATAGGAATGTGACAGTCCTGTGTATGTTGTTCTAAATTATTTTCGACCTCTTGGCTAATGAAAGAACTTTATCTTTTGCAGTTATAACAATCTAAAAAGGGAATAGGAGTTAATAACTTAGCTGTTTATATTCATAGTTAAGAAATCTATATTCTTTAAAATCTCAGCTGGTAAGAACTCTTTTCTATGAATGCCATACATGGGCATTCTGAAAGATTGCTACTTAATGTGTTCTATCCACACCATCACCAGCCTATGCCAACAAGATCATCATTTAAAGCTGCTTTGGCTATAGTAGAGAAAACATTTTCAAAATGATTTATAATAATGTTTGTAGCAGTAGGAATTGTGATGATGTGCTGACATTATTCTTCCAGCTGCTGAGGTTGTTTTCCTATAGAGCTGGCATTTTCCTATTCCACTTTCTGTGCTACCAGAACTGCAAATCACAATTGACCTTACCTTACAGAGAACTGAGTGTTTTCAAAGAACATGAAAACTTAACTAGCAAATGGGATGACAAGTTTCTTTAAGGATGTAATAACATGAAGACAAGTAACTTCCAAAATCCCACTTACTTATAATGAAATCACTAAGGGCACGATGAGGTGATTATCTTACATTATAAGCTCCTCAAGGGCAGGAGACTATGTAAAGTAATACGTAGATTACTTGTCTTTGGGGAATGGGTCCTTGGTACTTTGTGACTGATCCAGAAAGAGAAGCATTCACCAAGGCCTGACTTTTTTTTTTTAAAATAAGTCTTTATTGTTGAAAATATTATATATGTCCTCCTTTCCCCCCGCATTAACACCCTCCAGCAAAGACTGACTTATTGAAGTAATAGATGCTTAGCTGCTAAAATGTTCTGTTTCCATCATACCACAGGATCACAGAACTTGAGTCAACATTATCAGATCACCTAATACAATTGTTTTTCAAAGTGAGAGATGAAGGATAGGCAGCATTGCTACATCACATAAGTGAGTTTTCTCAACAAATAAACAACCCTACACTCCACTCCCCTTCCCCTAGACTCCATCACTCCCCACCCCCTTTCTCATACCTCTTTCTTGAGGATGTGTATTTTTAAAAAAAATATATTTTACTGATTTTTTACCGAGAGGAAGGGAGAGAGATAGAGAGTTAGAAACATCGATGAGAGAGAAACATCGATCAGCTGCCTCCTGCACACCCCCTACTGGGGATGTGCCCACAACCAAGGTACATGCCCTTGACCGGAATCGAACCTGGGACCCTTCAGTCCGCAGGCTGACGCTCTATCCACTCACTGAGCCAAACCGGTTAGGGCAATGAGGATGTGTATTCAAATACTCCTCACAGGGACTTATCAGGTTGAGGGGAAGGTGTTTTTAAGAAGGCAGGACTGTATTTACCAAAAGCCCACTCTGTGATTCTGATATGGTAGCACCAAGTCTTCCAGTTGAAAACCTCTGACCTAATCTATTTTCTCCCTTTGAGCAATATTACAACTCAAACAACATAGAAAGAATTCTGAAAGTATTTAGAAAAACCTACAATTTATTCTTCAGTGGACCCATTTCATGGCTGCATAAAGGCCAATGTATAAAATGCATTATTTTCAATTTAGAATAAAAGTCTTACTGTTTTTCCCAATTTTTAGTGATATATTTAGTACGGTACATGAACTTGAAGAAATCTATACTTTCTATATACACATATGTATGTGTGTGTGTGTGTGTGTGTGTGTGTGTATATATATATATATATATACACACACACACACACACATATATATATATATTCATTTTTTTCAGTACAATCCTTACTATAGTAAGATGTTAATATACAAAGACCTTATTAGTATCTGCTGTTCAGTAGGCAATGAAAATCTGTAGTTTTAATTTTTCTAAAGTTTTATAGATACAGAAATGATTTCCTTGACCTGACTTCCACCATACCTAACAAGTTCATTCAACATTTATTAAAGGATAAAAATGAACAGAATCATCTTTTTTTTCCTGTTTTTCATCCCCAACTTCTTACTCTTATTACTTTTCAGTGTCCCCTTCACCTCGCCCTCCCCCTACCCCCTTTTCCAAAACTTGGAACTCAATTAGCCTGCGAGCAATGAAACAATGACTGCTATGTGACAAAACCACTGGGCTGGATGGATATAGAGGATGGATACCCAACTGTAATAGAGGTGGCCAAAAAAATACTACATTCACAGGCAACTTAGAGTAGAGGAATTCAGAGAATTACCTTTATAAAATAATAGAAAGTGGTTTATAGCCACCATGTCGCAAAAGGAGAAAGGTCTCTGGAATTAAATACTAAGGAACCTAATTTTGTTATATTATTGCTAGATGCCACAAACTTAGCAGTGATCATTTAAAAATAGTCTACAGTGTGAGGTTTAAGGAACAATGACTCCTAATTAGTGTTATAATAAGTGTGTTCACCATTCTGGAATGTCATTTATGGTAAATTAAGGAACTACTGTCCCTCCCCATCTACCATTAGTATTTTAATGCTAGGAGGTGGGAAAAGCTGATCCATATTCAAGAGGAAAGGAAGAAAAACAATAACAAATTGGCATCTCTTCTGTAGATTGCCCCACAGGCCAAGCATTTTTATGTTCTTAATCATTATTAAATGACTTAACATGACACCCAGAGCCTGGCGAATGATTGCATCCTGACATGAGAACGAATTACAAATGAAATGAAAGATCAAGCCGTATTAGAGGATTGCCTCTGGGAAATGAAAATCTTTAATTCTCTTTTATTATTGACATTTATTTGGCTGCCATGAATAACAACATAGCAAAGAGATTCAGCTATGCTTGTGCACTGAATAGCTTATCCCAGGGCTCAAAACTGCATTAACATTTATCATGTTTGCTTTTGTAGCTGACACCACTGAACAGATTCTCTATCCATCTTGTATTTATCATGCATTGCAGATATAGTACACCCTCTAATTTAAGTTCATTTTCATATAGTAGAAGCAGCAAAGATTACCAGTGTCTGTCCTCAAATAAATTCCTGCTGGTAAGCATTCCTAAGAGGGTTTAATATATTTAATAAGACCAAATTGACTTGACAAATTCAGTCACAGGAAGAGGATGCTAATTTTAAAGGTTTCAATTTTTGGAAATTTGTGCTAATTCACAAGACACTTGTACAATATGTATCTCTGGAATAAAGCCTTAAAATAAATGTCTCTATAAAGAGCAACCAAATAGCATTTTATGAATCTGAAGGCAGTATGACAATTCTTATGAGGTAAGAAAGTCGGTATGCTTTTCACTTTTCCAAACGGTGTTCACTGCTAAGACAGGAATAGGCCACTACTATAAAAAGACAGCAATTCAGTTATTAATGCAGGGGTATCTTTTCATGACTTATTTATTTTCTTTCTTGTACAAATTAACAACATGGCTTTTCCTGTCACAACAATAAAAGATTATACAGTACGTGGTGTCTTTGCTCACATGATCCTCTTTGACTATATTGCCCTCCTTTCTTAAATATTTCCTAAAATTCAAGGCTTAGCAAGGATATCAATGTATCTGGGAAAAATAAATCACTTAATACTATATATCTGAATTTTGTTTGAAAAATTTTCTGTCCTTCTGTTTTTTATACTTTTAATTATGAAAAATTTTAAGTGTATATACAAGTGGATGTAATTGCACAATGACCATCCCCATATATTACAATTATTGACTCATGGCGAATCTCACTTCATCTATAACTCCATTTCATTATTTACTATGTATTGCATTATTTTGAAATAAATATCTGAATCTTGCTTTTGACAATTCTAAAATAAGAAAGTTGAAATGAATTAATTCTGGGGTCTCTAGTCCCCAAAATTTGACAATAATTTATTCTTTTACCTTTTCAGGCATATTTATTTAGTTCAACAAAAGTTTACTTCATAGCCACTATAAAATCTTTATTGAGGCTTTATTGATTTCCTTCTCTGAGTCAATAAAAGCCCATATAATTTTTACCAATAATTAACAAGTGTAATTACAGTTTCTTGTATTCATATATCAATGTATATTAATTTTATTTCTGAGTTAGATCTCATATCTTAAGTTTTAGTGTTCAGCAGAGTACTGAATAAACACTAAGGTAAAAATTGCTTCTTGCCCTGTCTGGTTTGGCTCAGTGGATAGAGCGTCGGCCTGCGGACTCAAGGGTCCCGGGTTCGATTCCGGTCAAGGGCATGTACCTTGGTTGCAGGCACATCCCCAGTGGGGAGTGTGCAGGAGGCAGCTGATCGATGTTTCTAACTCTCTATCCCTCTCCCTTCCTCTCTGTAAAAAATCAATAAAATATATTTAAAAAAAAAAAAAATTGCTTCTGTTTATAAGTATTAATTAACTGATTTATTTTAATCTTAATGGTTCAGACAAAATGGAAAAGGTCTGTATTTTGGCTTCAGTAGTAGGTAGTATCTTATTGACAATATTGATCATTTTTTTTAATTGTTTAAGCTACCACAACTCTTTTTTTTAAAAAAAAATATTTTTATTGATTTCAGAGAGGAAGAGAGAGGGAGAGAGAGATAGAAACATCAATGATGAGATAGAACCACTGACTGGCTGCCTTCTGCACGTTCCCTACTGGGGATCAAGCCCACAACCCGGGCATGTGACCTTAACCAGAATCGAACCCGGGACCCTTCAGTCCACAGGCTGATGCTCTACCCACTGATCCATACCAGCCAGGGCAATATTAATCATTTTATTTGATAAAATGTGGTAACTAGATAAAATTCCTATTTTATTTCTATGAAAATAGATGGCTGTGTAAAAACAGAAGTGAAGTTTCCTTCTTTACGTTTAAAGCTGATGAAGTAACTTATATTTGGGTTATATTTGTTCATAGTTGGATACATTTATGTTATTGTAGCGCAGGTATTTGGTAATTAAAATGTATGTTTTTCAGGAAAGACATTTCTAGATTGACAATATCTCCAAAATATCACAGTAAAAAAATCAAGGTAGATTTACTCAACTGATTTGTCTTAAATTATCTTCTTGAAACTATTTTCTAATGCGATAGAAGTTACATATATATTTATTAAAATTATAAAAAAAACTATACAAGGTACATTTTCACAGAAATAGAACAAAAAATCCTAAATTTCATATGGAACCACAAAAGACCAAGAACAGCCAAAGCAACCTTGAGAAAGAAGAACAAGGCTGGAGGCATCACATTTCTTGATTTCAAACTATATTACAAAGATACAGTAATCAAAACAGTATGATACTAGTATAAAAACAGAGACACATAGGTCAATGGAACAGAATAGAAAGCCCAGAAATAAACCCGGATATATGTGGTCAATTAATTTATGACAAAGGAACCATGAACATACAACGGGGAGACAATAGTCTCTTCAATAAATGGTGTTTGAAAAATTGGACAGCCACATGCAAAAGAATGAAAATGCAGCATTCCCTTACAACTTACACAAAAATCACCTCAAAAGATTAAAGACTTAAAAGTAAGACCTGAAACCTTAAAACTCTTAGAAGAAAAGGGGATAAGTTCCTTGACACCGGTTTGGTAACAATTTTTTTGGATTTGACACCAAAAGCAAAGGCCACAAAAGCAAAATAAGCAAGTGGGACTACATCAAACTAAAATCACAATCAAGCAAACAAGCAAACAAAGAACACTTCTACACAACAAAAGAAACCATGAACAAAATGAAAAGGCAACCTATGAAATGGGAGAAAATATTTGCAAATCACTTATCTGGTAAGAAGCTAATATCCAATATATATACCTTATACAACTCAACAAAAAACAAACACAAAACCAAACAAAAAAAAATCAAACAAACACAATCTGAAAGAGCTGAATATTTTCCCATAAAAGACATTCATACACATGGCCAACAGGTACATGGAAAGGTGATCAACATCATTAATCATCAGGGAAATTTAAATCAAAACCAAAATGAGATCACCTCACACCTGCTAGAGTGGCTGTTATCAAAAAGACAAGAAATACGTGTTGGCAAGGATGGAAATGGAGAAAAAGGAACCTTTGTGCACTGTTGCTGGAAATATAAATTGGTGTAGCAACTATGAAAAACAGTGTGGAGTTTCCTCAAAAAATTAAAAATAGAACTACCATATGATCCAGCAATTACACTTCTGGGCATTTATTTGAAGAAAATGAAAACACTAATTTGGAATGATATCTGTACCCTCGTGTTCATTGCAGCATTTTTTACAATAGCCAAGACATGGAAACAACCTAAGTGGTCCGTTTGATGGATGTAGGGATAAAGAAAATGTATATAGACTTCTACATTTTCTTTATACATTTATACATTAAAATTACATTCAGCCATAAAAGAGAAGGAAATCCTTCCATTTGCAACAATATGGATGAACCTTGAAGGCATTATATGCTAAGTGAAATCAGTCAGACAGAGAAAGACAAATAAGGTATGATCTCACTTGCATGTGGAACCTAAAAACAACCGAACTCATAGATACAGAGAACATATTGATGATTGCCAGAAGTGTGTGTGTGTGTAAGCAAAATGAGTTAAGGTGGTAAAAAAAAAGTATGGTGTTTTAAATTAAATATAATAGGAAGAATGTAAATTTTGTTATACATGATTAAGCTCCATAATACTGGTTTTCTCACAGTTTGCATGTTTTGAATTAAATATGTTAGAAAGGATATAGACTTTTGTTATAAATGATTACCCTCCATAATAATGGTTTTCTCACACAGTTTGCACATGTACCTGTAGCCATTATAGTGTCATCACTCCCTTGGGTGAAAATCACGACTCGCTGCCTCTTCGAGTTCACCTTTGGCAGAGCTTGGGTCTTTTTGGCTATCTCTTTAATGTCTTCAGTCTGTTAATTGAAAGGAAGAGGGAAAATTTCTCATAACCAGTATAATCAGACAAAGCTTTCTTAGAAGATTAAGGATTTAGACTCTCAAGTTTAAAAAATGAGATACTTAAACATCTATTATGAGTTATCATTTAAAAATTTTAACCACATACAAAAGTAAACATCCTCCTATATAATAAAAGAGAAACATGTAAATTGACCATCCCTCTACTATGCTCACCAGCCAATCAGGAATGAGTATGCAAATTAACCTCAACACCTCCCTGGAGACTGACAGCAGGTAGGAGGCAGCTCCCAGCATGGCCTGCTTGGCCGTTGCTGCAGCGACCCGGGAGCAGGCAAGTATGGCCCACAGGCAGCACCCAGCATGGCCTGCTTGGCAATCGCTGAGGTGTGGAGCAGGCAGGCCCTGCAGAGAGCAGAGAACCACGGGGAGCAGGCCTAAACCATCAGTAGGACATTCCCTGAGAGCTCCCAGGTTGGAGAGGGTGCAGGTCAGGCTGAGGGACACCACCCCGTGCGTGATTTTCGTGCACCAGGCCTCTAGTAATAGTATAATAACCTCCAAGGAGCCCACCATCAAATTGTAAACATTTAAAATTTATTCATTTATACTTTCATCTACCTGCTTTTCATATTATTCTGAAGCAAATTCCAGAGACTATATAATGTCATCTGTAACTGTTTTAGTATGTATCTCTGAAAGATAACAACTTAACCATAACCACATAACTATTATCATATTTAAAAAATAAACACCAATCCCTTAGTATCAGCAAATATCCAGTCAATTTTCAAATTTCTAATAAAAATTTGTAGAGAGAATATTAAACTATTTTAGGGGTGTACAGAGCATGATTATGCTGACTATGGAAATGATACAGTTACTATAATTCCAAATTTTTCAAAGAATTAAAATGAGAGGTGCTAACCGTTTCCTACAGACTTAAATTTTTTTTAAAAGATAAAGTTAAAAAAATTACAAATTAATTCTAGAAACCCTGATGCTATTTTTCGTATCACACAAGCCATGCATAACATTTTTACCTTTGTGTGTGTGTGTGTGTGTTAACCTTCACCTGAGGATATTTTTCCAATTGATTTTTTTAGATGGAGTGGAAGGGAGGGATTGGGGCGGAAGGCAGAGAGAGAGAGAGATATGTTGCTTCCTGCACACACTGTGACTGGGGTGGGATTAAACCTGCAACCCAGGTATGTGTTCTTGACTGGGAATCAAACCCATGAGCCTTGGTAGGCTGACGCTCTACCACTGAGCCACACTGGCCAGGGGAAGTTTTATAACTTAAATGTTCTTGATCTGAAATCTAACTCTTAAGCTATAGGTAGAATTTTTAGAATCATGCTTTCAACAATTTCAGATAATTTCAAAATCCATGTCTGAATTCAGTGAGCCTCTAAAACAGCCCATGGTTTGCATTTGTTGGTTTATACTCCATCACTGTGCAAAATTTCAAACAGTATGGAGAGAGAAACACAACCAGAGGGAAAAGATATTTGCTTGGCATAAAGGAAGTTAATTAGGATATACAGGATGGAAACATTTAGGTAAGCAAGGCAGACAAGTCATAATAGTTACAAACAACATTAGAAACCATAGAATTTTTAAAGGTATGACAGTCTTTAGTAAAATAGCTGTATGCTGTTTGTTCACTAAGTACTTAAGAAATTCCAGATGATACATGAAGTTAGGCTTCTACTATACCTAACATGATAATACCAGAGGACGGCTGTTTCTGAAAAGAAGAGCCACTTGAGGTATAACAATGCTGCTGACCTTTCAAACATGCTGACTATTTCACTTCTGGTTGCTTATTTTAGAACAGAACTAAGCTTGAACTCAGATAAGATGAGAAAAGAAATTCCCTCAGTTTTGGGGAAAGTCTATTATAAAAAGACTATTATAAATGACTAGTAACAGCTGAAAGGACCAAAAATGCCATATAACAATGTCTTCACTCTCTCAAATAAATGTATACATTTAATTAAAATGACTCACATATATTCTCCCAATTGTCTTGCCACACATATATTTTACTACTATAGGGTTTTTTGCTTATGATTGAATACAGTTCATATTTAATAAAGATAAGAGGCAAACTCCAGGAA
This sequence comes from Myotis yumanensis, assembly GCF_028538775.1. NCBI lineage: Eukaryota > Metazoa > Chordata > Mammalia > Chiroptera > Vespertilionidae > Myotis > Myotis yumanensis. Next base: position 45,108,621 of record NW_027223764.1, on the reverse strand, counting down.
TAGATTCACTTTATCATCTTGGGAGCAGCATCTTATGCATGTTCTGGATGTTTTTTTATATAGAGGTTTTTCTTCAAGGTGGTATAAGGAATAAATTAAGAATGATATTCTAGTTGTTGATTTCAGGGAGGAAAGGAGAGGGAGAGAGAAAGAAACATCAGTGATGAGAGAGAATCATTGATTGACTGCCTCCTGCATGCCCTACACTGGGGATTGAGCTCACAACCCGGGCATGTGCCCTTGACAGGAATTGAACCTGGGACCTTTCAGTCCACAGGCTGATGCTCTATCCACTGAGCGAAACCGGCCAGGGCTAATGAATTTATTTTTTACAAAATATTTTTTTAAAATATATTTTATTGATTTTTTACAGAGAAGAAGGGAGAGGGATAGAGAGTTAGAAACATCGATGAGAGAGATCGATCAGCTGCCTCCGGCACGCCCCCCACTGGGGATGTGCCCACAACCAAGGTACATGCCCTTGACCGGAATCGAACCTGGGACCTTTGAGTCCGCAGGCTGACGCTCTATCCACTGAGCCAAACCGGTTCGGCTTTTACAAAATATTTTTATTGCCCTAGCCAGTTTGGCTCAGTGGATAGAGTCGGCCCATGGACTAAAGGGTCCCCGGTTCACTTCCGGTCAAGGGCACATACCTTGGTTGCAGGCTTGATCCCTGGCCCTGGTCTGGGATATGCAGGAGGCAACCAATTGATGTGTCTCTCTCACATCAATGTTTCTCTCTTTCTCTCCCCCTCCATTCCACTCTCTCTAAAAATCAATGGAAAAATATCCTCAGGTGAGGATTAACAACAACAATAATAATAATAAAAATATTTTTTAATTGATTTTTAGAGAGAGAGGAAGGGGAGAGAGAGAAACATCAATGGGAGAGCGAAACATTGACTGACTGCCTCCTGCACACCCCCAACCAGGGATCAAGCCCAGAACCCAGGCACTGGAGGACATCCACCCAACTGAGCCACAGAGGCCAGGGCATGAATTTCTAAGCTCAGAGGAGGGGCCCTGCAGAGCTGGAAATCAGACTCTGAGGAGAGGGTGCTAAAAGGCTGTGGCCAAAAGTACTAAGGCTTAGGAGGGGAGCCACATAGATCCGGACTCCGTCTTCTGAAGGGGGTGTTCCCTGACTGGTTCTGAGCTGGAGATGGAAATCAATTGATTGACATTGGCAGGCTGAGGGCCAAGGCTGGGTGACAGCAATAGGAACAGAAAGCAAACAGCAAGGAGCAAGACCCTTGTTCCCTTCTCCAGCCTTGCAGACTTTCTCCAGCGTCGCTCCTGGGGGAACCTAACAGAGAGCCAGAAGACAAAGAAGAAATGTGGCTGTGGAGTCCCCACGTGCCAGTATCATAAAGCCAGATGTGGCACAGTCCCCCCCGCCAACATCGCTTTGGCTTTGCAGCATCAATACAAACCCTTCTACATGTATTTGAACTTCCATCAGCAATACTGACACCTTGATGTTTCTGCCTGACAAAATGCCAGCATCCTTCAGAAAAATATGCTCCCACCTTCTCCCCAAAGGGGAGAGACACAAAGTCCCAACAGCCTTTGTAATCTCCAAATGACAGCCACAGTATTAAGGAGGTTAGTTTCTCCTCTAAATAAGTCATAATCCCACTTGAATATTCTGTGACTCAAAGACCAAATTGTAAAGTTTCTTGTTACAACAATTGCTGTAGCCTGGCCGGCGTGGCTCAATGGTTGAGCATCGACCTATGAAGCAGGAGGTCATGGTTCGATTCCCTGTCAGGGCGCATGCCTGGGTTGCAGGCTTGATCCTTTGTGTGGGGCGTGTAGGAGGCGGCCAATCAGTGATTCTCTCTCATCATTGATGTTTCCATCTCTCTCTCCCTCTCCCCTCCTCTCTGAAATCAATAAAAATATATTAAAAAAAAAAAAAAAAAAAAAAAAAAAAAAAAAAAAAAAAGAATGATATTCTACGATTGTCTTCTACCCAGCTATGTGGGAAAAAAAAATTTTTTATGGAGCTTTGTTAACTTAAAGAAACCTTTTATTTATTATTTTTAAAATTGAATTTATTGGTTAATAAAATTACATAGGGTTCAGATATATACTTCTACAATTCATCATCTGTGTACTGTATGGTGCGCTTACCACCCCAAGTCGAGTCTCCTTCCATCATCATCTATCCCCCTTTACCCTCCCCCACCTCCTCCCCCCTTCCCTCTGGCACTCCCCATACTGTTGTTTGTGTCCATGAGTTTTAAAGAAGCCTTTCTTATGTCTCAAATTAAATCCTATAAAACTGGCAATTCGAGATTGAAGTAAACTTTCCAAATAAAGAACATAAATCTTTACAGATGGTTACACTTTATTTCTATCCACATCCACAGTTCATACAAAACTCCTTTGTCGCTCTGGGATAACTGGCAGTGAGCACCAAAACTGAACTTCTCTCTAGGCCTTGAGGAGCCACTGCTTTGCCCTCAGGAGTTGCTCCCCATCTAGTATAAAAACTTTTCTAAAACCTTAATTTTGTCTTTCCAAAGCTACATATTTCTAATTTTGCTGTCACAGCCAGAAGATTATTTTCCCTTATATGTGGGCTAACATATCTTAACAGAATGATGAAATTACAAGGGATTTAGAGTATGACACACCTGGACTTGTGCATCTTGAGCAGGTAAATAAACCCCTCTGACGCTCCATTTCCTCATGTAGATACTAAGAAAATATTTATGGTAGGAGATGTTGGGAGAGAAGTATGCTATAATTGGTTGGTAAAAATTTGGAGACAATCAGGATATTTGCATATTCTCATAATTTCTCCCCTTAAGATATTTATTCATTACAAAAGGAAAAATAGTTATGTTATAGTGAAAGAAACTGACAGACATAAGTTTACCCTGGTGATCAAATTTAGCAATGCTAAAGTTAGGGGGCAAAATAGGATATTTGCATAGTCCCAAAATATTGCCCTCAAGATATTTATGAACTACAATGGGATAATAGTAACTTTACAGAGGATACACTGCAAATACCGCCTTAACACAGTGATCAAGGTGAACATCACCAACAATAAGACATCGGGACATCATGTACGTCCCTGATACTTTGCACTGAGAAGGTCCCATCACTTCTGTGATATTTCTGGAAAACATTCATAACATCTACTTAATTATGTAAAAATGTCAGACAACCCAAATTGGGGGACATTCTACAAAATGAGTGACAAGTACTCTTCACAAGTATCAAAATCATGAACAAGGAAAGACTTAGAAATTGTCACAGAAAAAAAGAGACTAAGGAGACATGACAATAAAAGCATTGTGCAATCCTGGATTAGATTCTGGAACAGAAAAAGGAAATTAGAGGAAATTGGTGAAATCAGAATAAAGACTGAAATTCGGTTATTGGTATTATATCAATGTTAATTTTCTGGATTTGATCATTATGCCTTGCTTATGTAAGATATTAAGATTAGGGGAAGCTGAATAAAAGGTATCTGGGAACTACTATTTTTGTAATTTTTCTAAGCCTAAAATTATTTCAAAATAAAAAGTTAAAAATAACTATTGTGAGGATGAAAGAGGATAAGGTGAAAGAGGTTAATGCAACATTTAGCACATGCTAAGTACTTAATAAATATTAATTTCTTCTAATAACAATCATTTTAATACTCTCCCAAACTGTCACATCCTGAGGTTGCCCTCCAAATCTCCAAAAAGGGCCTCAAGATTTGAATAGTGAGAATTCAATTATGTTCTCTAATAAGGAAGGAGAAAAAGGAAAGGGGGGACGAGAGGTAGAAGAAAGCTCAGACAATTTAACTATGAGCCATGTTTATAGTTCCAAAAGAGCTTATTAAATCTTAACTTCTCTAGGCAGTGGTATTACTGTGTCCTCATTTTACAGATGCTGAAACCAAGAGCCATGTATATAGCTCTAAAGTACTCATTAAATCTCAACTACTTTGAGCAGTAGATGCTATTACTACAGATAAAGAAACTGAGTCACAGAGAGGTTAAGTAATTTCCTAAGGTCATGATGATACTAAGTGGTGAAGCTAGGTTGAGCATTTACAAAGTGAGACTCCAGGGATTACAGTCCTAATGACCACTCCAAGCTATCCACAGATTATACTACTTCTATGAATTTAAGCAATGTGCTTTCTGTTATCACAAAACTATATAGCAGGTTCATCCTAAATCATTTTTCTGCCACATTCACAAATTATCACTGATCTTGTATTTAAGTTTGGTATTTTTTTCTTAGTTATTCTCGCTTGTATTTTACCCTAGCAAATTTCCTTTTTTATTGGTTTGCAAATAACTTTTCCTTTTCTTTTATTTTTTTATTGTTGAAACAGACATACCTATTCCTACCCTCCTTTTGTCTACTTCCACCCAGCCTCCATCTCCACTTCCCTCTGGCCATCACCACACTGTTGTCTGTGTCTATGGGTTATGCATATATGTTCTTTGGCTAATCTCTTCACCTTCTTTCATCCAGTTCCCTCTACTACCCTCCCTTTTGAATTTCAATATATTTCTTATTTTCCAAGGTCATTTGGAAATCTAATGTCCTCTTCCAAATCATTAGAATGTGAGAAAGATGTATAGTTTATATGGTAAAGAGTACGTAACTTGGAGAGCTGAGCTCTGGTTCCGGCCCCATTATGTATTAGCTATGTCACCTTATATAATTCATGTAGCCTATTTTTTATCTGTTAAATTGATATGGCAATACATGCCCTACCTACTTTCAAAGGTGTGTGTGAATGTTAAATGTATTAATGAAATGTTGGAAAAGGTTTTATAAACTATGAAGCATTTTTTAAAAATATTTTTTTTTATTGATTTCAGAGAGGGAGAGAGAGAAACATCAATGATGAGAGGGAATCATTGATCGGCTGACTCCTACATGCTCCCTACTAGGATTGAGCCCACAACCCAGGTATGTGCCCTTGACCGGAATCGAACCCGGAACCCTTCAGTCTGCAGGCCGATGCTCTATTCTCTGAGCCAAACCAGCTAGGGCTGAAGCATTTTATAAATATTAATCCATTGTACGCCATAAGCATTCGTATATGCAAGCTGCGGACTTTCCCCACACGCCATGCATGTCTATATAAAAAAAATATGTTTTCCCTAAGTGGCAGCCCTGACCAACTTTAAAATAATTTTTCGTGAGAATTTTCAGCTGAAAATATTCAAGAATACCCGAATTGTGAGTAATATATTTATTTTTATAATATTCATTGCAAAATGATTTTTTAAATTATTTCAAAATATCATGGCGTGTGGAAATGGTTTCCGTTTTGGTCGCGTGGCAGTTAACTGATTAAATTATGCTTCTATTTTCACTAGTGATTATGTTAACAGTTTAAATTTAGCATTGCCCAGCTGGTATGGCTCAGTGGTTGAGCATCGACCTATGAACCAGAAGATCACGGTTCAATTCCTGGTCAGGGCACATGTCCAGGTTGCGAACTCCATCCCCAGTGTGGTACGTGCAGGAGGCAGCCGAACAATGATTCTTATCATTAATGTTTCTATCTTTATGTCCCTCTCCTTTCCTCTCTGAAATCAATAAAAATATATTTAAAAAATTTAGCATTGTCTTTCAAGTGAAAGAATATACTATCTTCATTCTATTTTTAACAAGCTGGTAATGCAAACATTAAACAATACTATCACAATCTACCTATTCCTACAGAATACCAATTGTGGTAACCCCTCAGATTGCCTCACTTAACCATGTCATATTCTGTTTTGTTTCCCAAAGAGAAACTCCTATAATAACTACGGTGTTCACATGATTGCCACTCTCCAGTCTATCTCAGACTCTCTTCCTTCTCACTCACTCTGTTCAGTGACACTGACCTTCTGTCAGTTCTTGGAATGCAATACGTAGTACATTCTGCTCTTTCTTGTTTGAGAATTTTTGTACTCTTCTTCCCTCTGTCTGAAATTTGTTTCCCTGTTTGTTTTGCTTTTTTATGTCATGGCTAGATAATTGTATTTTTCAAGTTTTACTTTCTATGACCATCTCATGCAAAATAGAAACCCCTCCCACATTCTCCTTCACAATACTCTCTCTGGTCATTTCTATCTTGTCCTTCAGGGTTTATCGAAGTGTTAGGCTTGTATCTAGTGCTCAGTAAATATTCGATGAATGAGTAAATGATTAACTAAAGAGAATTAGAAGATCATCTTATCTCTTTCCCTTAATCTGTTTTCAAACTGTCCTCTTACAGGATTCAGTTACCTAGGAAAGAAGCACTATACTCTTTATTCAGCAGCGCTTGACTTAGAGTCTTATTTCCAGAAACTCTGGGTAATATTCACTGTGTTCTTCATATTTGTGAGAAACACATAAACCTGAGAAAAATCTTGAAGAATTATTTGGGAATCAAGGTCTCCTGAATTCTCTGTGTGGACTTAATCTATCCAGCGCTGATCAATGGAACTCTCTGTGATGATATATATGGTTTATATCTACACTGTCCAATACGGAAGTCTCACTCAAAATGTGTGCAGTGAGACTAAGGAACTGAATTTTAAATTTTACTTAATTTTAATTTAAATAGCCACATGTGGCTAGCAGATGCTGTATTGGATAGCAGCACAGTTCAATACTTTTCTCTCCCAGTGGTATAAGACGACAGTCACTACTGGTCAGAGAAAGCCTGCAAGTCTGGCTGGGACCTCCAGGTAGAGTCAGGGGCTGTGGGGAAAGTTGGAAAAGGGAAAATAATTGCTTTGTTTCCTCAACAATCAGAAGTATTATATCTTAGAAATGTAAAACAAGGAAATTAAAATTTGTTGCCTAGAGTAAAAATAAATGAGTGATCCAGTAAAGAAGGTATGAATTCTGTTTATCATTTGGCACATACTCTGTTGTACAGAGAATGAAAATACAAAAAATATTTGTATTTAGGTTTTGGAGTTGTTTTTTCCACTTTATTTAATTTAAATCCCAATTTTCAATACAGCTTTTAAAAGGCTTCATAATAAAACGTGCTTTTAAGTACCTTATTTTTATATAGGTTCTAAAAATACAAACCTTTAATCAGTTTAGCTCAAGATAAGGTAGATTTAAAAACACACTGCAGTCTGAACTGATTTTTCAGAGTAATAAAAGCCTCATGAAACTTTTTACCTTAAGAATTGTCATTTTAAATTCTTAGCAGGTCTGTCATTTAAATCAGGCACTGTGCAATTTTTCTATTATATATATATATATATATATATTCATTCTGCTCTCTTCTGCTTTGTGCTCTGCCCAGCTTCAGTTTTTTATCTCATTCTCCAGTGCCCTCCTAAGCTGGCTCTTCTTACTGAAAAATGCCTAACTCATTTTAAAGATTAAAGATTTTTTTTTAAAGAAAGATTATCTAAAATTTGTAGAGAAGCTAACCAGAATACCATAAACAATGCCGCCAAGGATACTTCCTTAGGAATAAACACTGGTTTTTTTTAGAGGCATCTGGATTGGTCAGTTGGCAGACAGATCACAGTGGCAATACTCAATGGCATTGGGAACTGATTAGGATTTATAATAGAAAATGAGGGTAGGCAGCAGAGCTGGTGGGAAGAAAAAAATGGTCACCTTTCCTTTCTTTTTAATCTTTTCAGTTCTCTCATCTCATTCATGCCCCAAATTTAGAGGTAAAATTTAAGCTGGGAGTGATAAAATACAGACTTTGTCTAGTGTCACACGACTTCTGAGAGCACTGACATACTCCCATAGACATTAAACTACTAAGATAAAGTGATTTATTTTTGACTCTAAAAATACCAAGTTTTAACCCATGTTTTCATATTACTCTGTAATGAACTAAAAAAATAAAAAAAATAATGGCATTTAAAAATAATTGAATTTCTCTAGATAGCATCCAGTACTTGGGTTATATTTTATTGATAATACTTACTTGAGGTTTTTCTACTCATGGCTCTACTATATTCTGCAAAGCTTATAATAGTTTAGAGAACCCATGAAGGGACACATCAAGACTGTGTGCTTTATCTAACATGTCACTGTCAGCATCAACAACAGAGCGGTTTTACTATGTCAAGATGTAATAAGGTATATTATTATAACCATCATCACTTGGTTTATTTGTTGTAATCAATTATGGCACATTTATGGTAAAGAAAATTATAGAATCAAAGTAAAAACTAATGGAAAGGTTAATATGGTGCTGGTTAGTAGAAAATAGAAAAAATAGTTTGTTGTTAGGATTGAATTTAAACCAGGCATATTCAAAGCATATAGTTCAAGGGGGCAATAAAAGTATGAATTAGTTAGCCTTAGTAACCTATTTTAAAAAATTATTATCTAGGCACTAAAGAATCACGATCATTTCTTATGTAACATGTTATCTTTGTAAGCAACTACAAAATTGTTTATTTTCTAGAATCAAAATACATTTTTTTTATGTTAGTACAGAAAGTAAGATATAAATTTATGTTCCACAAGTTTTCATTAGTGGAGAATTTTGATGTAACAACAGAGAATTAATATTAATTACTATTAAAATTTAACATCAGTGAAACTTTAAAACATGACTGAAAACACTGACTTATATTCTCATGATTAAAACATTTGACTTTTAAATTGAATATTCCTGATTACATTTAGTATTTTATATAAATTGCAGTTTGGAAAATTACAAAGCGAAACTTAAATGAGATAAATAAATACTTGGAAATCGTTATTCTTTCTTCTACATGTGATTCAACCCCTATATTCACAAGAATACATATAGTAAAACAAAAAAAGCAAATTCGCAATAAACTATCGGAGTTCCCAACAATCAGGTATCATAAGGTGAAGTTTCCTACTCTGATGTAGTTTTTTCACAGAATCTTGAGAATAGACTACTGATACCACATGCTCACTGTCTTCCTCCAAGAAGAGAAAGCAGGATGGTTGCCAAGTCCTATGATATAGATAACATGCTCATGTATTACTTTGTTGCTCAGTAATGAATCTGCCTTTAGTACATTTAAATAATAGTCTCTTCATAAATTCACACACTTTTCTCTAAAGAGTTCAAAGTGAACTTACTAATATAGCAATCAACACTGAGTATGTAAATAAAGAGTTTCTATATTCCAGCTCTAGTCAGATTAGATTTTTGAAAATTACACTACTGTGCAACATTCCAAGCTGTGGTACAGAACACAGCATTCTACATAGTTCTGGCTCAATAAATATGATAACCATAAAACTCATAAACTCAGTAAATTCTGTTAATTAACCTGGGTTCAGTTTTTTTCTAGCCATCGATTGGAAAATGGATAATCTATAGATAAAAACATGGTCTTGTTTGTTATCTTAATTTCGCCAACAAAAAACACATAGAATTTTGAACCTTGACAGAATAATACTTATGTCAAGATAACAGAGTCGGGACTTGAAAATTAAAGACAATTATCAATACTTAGTTTCAAAAAAATGTATGTGTTTTAAAGCTATCCCCAGTGCCCCCCCCCCCCCCGCCTTCCCCCCCAAAAAAGATAGAAGGAGAAAAAAGATTTAAAGAGGAAGTTTATATGAGCAGGACTTAATCAGTTCTTAACAACTGTTAAGTACAATCTTTTGGAAATTAATTTGTATAATGATCATCTACATAGGGTAGGGCTGAAATTATTTAAACGACATTACATTTCACTATTTAGTCTTGCTCCACCACTACTTTAGCAGTGAATCCTTATGAAATGTAATGCAGCTAATGAGGTAGCTTTTTAACTGAACAAACTGACAGGCCCCATATCTGCAGAGGCAGCTTGAAACCGTGCCCAACCTCTTGGCTTCCCAAGAGGCTTTTCAAAATTCAATAAATAACATCTGTAGGCGATGTTGGGTGCAGACCTAGCAGAGTGCGTCATAACACTGTGCTGGCAGAACAAAGAAACCATGACGACTGCCAAGTTTCCATGGCAACTGCTGAGAGGCTCTGAGAGTATAATAGCACATCAATCACTGTCCAAAAGAACTTCATTATCAGCTAGAAAAAACCTTTAGGATCTGTTTAGTGTGCAATTGTGGGTTAACTCACCTCAAAGCCTTGCTCTCTAGCAAAAGTGGCAGCTTCCTGAAATAAAAAAAAAGAACAGTTAATTATAAAGTGCGAGGTAATGAAGAAATAATCCATTTTGAAACTCATTCACAGTCTTCTTTTTACACAATTATCTCAATATACGCACATAGTTCAATTTTTATTCTTACACCAAAAAAGATTTCTTTTTCCCTTGGCATAAAAAAAAAAGGGCAACATTATGTCAACATACTTCACAAGTTGGAATAAAGAAGATGTAGTGAATGTTTTTACTGTAGCTGTCACAGTGAGTTCAGGTGTTTTGACCCCAACAAAGAAAGACAATTATTTGAAACCTATGGAACACGCTTGGTGCTTATGTTTTTAATTAAAACAGTATCTTTCAGAAAGCTCTTCTGTAGAAGAATGTCTGCTAGTAAATGTATTGATTAAGAGAAATCACCATTTTGCAATCTCTAATGAAATTTATTCAGGCAAGGATCATCAATGGATGCTAAATTCATTAGGTGAAAGGATGATGGGGAACTGGGTATATCATGGAATTAAAATGTCACAGATTATGTGTTGATCACGGGGAGCAAACTATAAATTTATAATGGAAGGAACGAGCTGTCATAACCTTAACCCAGTGATTGATCATATCACTTATCATTAATATTCTATTATGAGACAGTATGAAGTATCCAGCATCACCTATACAGTTTTCTGATGGAAATTTTTTTAATGAATTAATCAAAACTTTAATTATATAACTTGCTGTCTATAGGAAATGCAGAGAATAGGAGAACAAGTTCAATGATATACTGAGAAAGCAAACAGACAAATCCATAGATGGGACATTTTACAGGATAAGTAGCTTGGTCTCTTCAATAAGTCAATTTCATGATAAAGTGGGAGGGGGAAAATGACCAAGAATACTATACAGACCTTAACTGGATTCTGTTTTGAATAAACCAGGTATAAAAGACATTTTGGGGACAACTGAAGAAATTTAAATATTTTAAGAATTAGAAAATATTAAGAATTATCAAATTGATAAGAAAAATATCCTTAATTTTTAGCAGTTAGTCCTGAAGTATTTAGGGATGAAATGGCATGATACTTATAATTTACTTTAGAATTCTTAAAAAAATTAGAGTGAAGCAAAATGGCAACATATTAATTATATCTAGATGTATTAAGTATTTCTACTTTTTTGACTGTTTGAAAATTAAAGGAAACAGTCCAAATAAATCCCTATTTTACTTTGATGTAAGATGACAGGGTAACAAAAGTTGAACATTAAAAATATGTAATTAAAATACGCAATGTTTTTCTAGAATTAAACATCTTTAGGGTACAATCTGATGAACAATTATTATACACCATAATGCTGTTGCAACAGGGTATCAAATGACAAAAACACTTCTATGCAACCAAATCCTCTCCCTTTCTCTACTCTGCTTTGTGCATGTATTTTAATGTTAGGACTAGTACAGAAAATGGAGGCAATATCACTTTTCAACTCTACTTCCCTCTTGAAAATGAAAAAAACTGCAGACAACTGTCAAGAGCCTCTACATCTTAACTTACATTCCTCCAAAATTATCTCTGCCAAGAGATATTAATAGAAGGATGGGATTTGAGTCCAAGTAGTGAGCAGATCCAACTCAACTGAAACAACGCTGCACCAAACCATGTAAGGCAGAAAGTACAGCCAATGTCTCCAGCACAGATTTGGGTCCTATCTACATGTTAAGGAAAACACTGGGGAAAAAGTATGTATGCACGGATGGTCCCATATACTAATAAAATATAAATTTAAAGAACCATTTTGAGGGTTTAAAAAGTTTGAAATGGACGATTACAGCTGAACACCGAAGTTGATAGGAAGTGATAAGCTGAAAGTATAACTCCTCAGGCTGTTCACTAGAGAAGCATAGGGTGATCGACTTAGCCTCAGTAATGTAGATGATACAATAGAATTTTGTAGACAACATAGTCAATAATATTTGCTGACCTATATATCAAGGAAAAGGATAAAGTTCAAAAGATATCAATGTAGTATTTTTCCAAGTTGTCCAATCCAAGAATTAACCAAGCTAATTCTTTTTTTTTTTTTTAATCCTCATCTGAGGATACTTTCTCCATTGCTTTTCACAGAGAGAGGGAGGGAGGTAAGGAGGGAGGGAGGGAAACATCAAATGTGAGAGAGACATATCAACTAGTTTCCTTCCGCACGTGTCCCAACTGGGGGTGGCGAGCGAACCGCAACCCAGGTACATGCCCTCACTGGGAATCAAACCCGTGACCATTCAGTGAGCAGGCTGACACTCTAAGCATTGAGCCACACCAGCCAGAGCACCAAGCTAATTCTTATATGAAAACGATAACTGAGCCCTAGCTGGGTAGCTCAGTTGGTTAGAGTGTCATCCCAATATGCCCTTGTTGTAGGTTCTACCCCTCCATCTCCAGTCAGGGCACATACTAAAAGCAACCAATGAATTCATGGTAAGTGGAACAACAAATAGACATCTCTCTCTCTAAATTCAATAAACAAAAAAATTTAGAAAAAGATATCCGAAAAGCTCTGTTAGAAATACTTATTTATATGCAACTTTCAGAGGCATGAAAGAACCCCAAAGACCTATAAGACAAATATGAAGAATCTGTATGAGTAAAATCGCACTAAGACACAAAAACTCAAAGTTCACATATGGTAGTTAAATTGCTCTTTTAATGTCCAAATTTACTCATACAAACCTAAGAAGTAATTAACTGTGACCTGTTATGGTATAGAACTGACTAATTGCAAGACACACATATAAATGTCAGATCATCATTCTTTAAGGGAGCCAGGCACTAGGACACTTGTCCATCTGTAAACTATTGCAAGTGCTAACATATTTCTGACTGAGGAAGAACATGCTGAAGAAAAGTCAACTCAGTTTTCTATCTTAACGTCCCCCTCACACGGATTTGCAGAACTGTGCCCTATCACTGAAAAGCTAAGGCACTTGTTCTATGACTTAAAAAGATCTTATCTCCTGACTTCCTCTCACCTTCCTTTGATCTTGGACGGGTGCCCCAGTCACTCCATTAGAGAAAGCAGATGGCTCACCTCACCCCCGACTTTCCCACCACAGCTAACCTCTGATCTAAAGGTGTCTGCAGATACATTGATGGAACAACATTTATTATTTTCCTCTCAGCAAAACAAATAAAACAACATAGGGAACAGTCTGACCCAGTAACAATTTTAAGCAGAATTTTAGTGTTCAGATTCACTGCATGGAGGGACAGAAAGAAAAGGCATTAGGTCAGAAAGGAGGGAAGAAAAGGGGACATGGAAGAGTAAGTGGTCAGAAGAGGGAGAAGTGGGCAAAGAGTAAGGCCCATTCCAAATATCAAAAGTAATTCCAAGTGAACTGATCACACTAAATTGAAAAGGACTTTGTAGTGTGCCTTTGCAGTAAGAGTGAGAAAAGAAAACAAGCAAGTCCCCATCTGTGCTGCCCCAGGGCGCCACGTACTGAGTTTCACAAACCTAATGAAGCAGTCAGGTTAAAATCCAACCGCAGAGTGGATGTGTCATGTGGAGAACAGGGAAGGTTAGAATAGAGAAGCAGGGCGGTTCCTAATGCAGGTGATTATCCATGTGATAATCATTATATTTACAGGCTTTCCATTTTAGATCTGACATCAGAAATCACAGAGGAGGAGGGATTAAGGAAATAAACAACCGACACAGAGGCTTTCCTGCTCCCCTGAGAGTGTAGCACTTTCATTCATGCATGACAAGCAACAAAAGCAAAATCAAACAGGCCAGGAAAGAGTATTTCTGAGAAGGCTGCATTTCACATTAACACTTCTTTCCATTTTGATAACTTTCACTATTATTCAGCTTCTCAGACAGGTTACATTTTCAGAATCAGTTCCCATTGTTGTCTATGCTATAATACAGTATCATTTTTGGTTTACAATGAATGATACTCACATCATATGTCTTTTACAACAACAAAGTCATTTTTTCCTTCCTGGAATTGAGTGTTGTGAATAAAATGACATATAATTAAAGTCTTAGACGCTCATCTACACCATGCTATTTAGGATTTGCAGTAGGCTTGCTGCTTCACTGACCAGGCTAAAAGGGTTCCAGTGAAACAACAACCAAATACAGTTTTTGAATGGAGGTTTAAAAAAACCCTAAAATTCATGGTTAATGAAAACTATGGAATACTTATGTTAAGAGCTATTTAAAGGGATTAGCAAGCCACTATTAAATAGCATAATCCTCAGATTATGCAGGAAAGAAAGGAGAAACTCAAGTGCTTATTTGTGTGTATGTATGAAAGACAACTATCTCCTTAATAGTAGTTCCTCCTTATCCATGATGTAGCTTTTTGCAGTTTCAGTTACATATGGTCTGAAAATATTAAATGGAAAATTCCAGAACTAAACAATGCATTCATTTTAAACTGAGTGATGTTCTGAGTAGCATGACGCTATCTTGCACTGTCCTGCTCCATCTCGCCCAGACTCGAATCATCTCTTTGCCCAGCTTATCACAGTGTACACCCTATCTGACCATTAGTTACTTGGTAGCCTTCTTTTTGTTTCAATCCTCACCCAAGGATATGTTTATTGATTTTTTTTTTTTGGGAGAGAAACACCAATCAGCTGCTTCCTGTATTCACCCCTGCCAGGATTGAATCCCCAACCTAGGTATGTGCTCTGACGGGGAAGTGAACCTGCAACCTTTTTTTTTGGTGTACGGGATGACACTCCAACCAACTGAGCCACCCGGCTGGGGCTTGACAGCCTTCTTGGTTATCAGATCGACTGCCTCATTATCATGGTACTTATATTCAAGTTACCCTTATTTTATGTAATAATGCTACATTCATATAACTTTCATTATAGTAATATTATTATAACAGTTCTATTTTATTATCAGTTCTTGTTAATATCTTACTGTGACTAGTTTATAAATTAATCACAGTATGTATGTATAGGGAAAAACAGTGTGTGTGTGTGTGTGTGTGTGTATATATATATATATATATATATATATAATATATGTACATAGTATATAAGTACATAAACAGTATATATGTACATAAAATATGTACATAGTACATTTGTACGTTATATATATATGGAGAGAGAGGGAGAGGGAGAGAGAGAGAGAGAGAGAAAAGCATGTTTGGTACTATCCATGGTTTCAGGCATCAACTGGGGGTCTTGGAACATATTCCCCTCCGATAAGAGGGAGCTATTGCATTTGTGTTTTTTTTTTAAATAAATCTTTATTGTTCAGATTATTACAGTTGTTCCCCCCATAGCTCCCCTCCACCCAGTTCCCACCCACCCTCTGCCCTTACCCCACCACTGTCCTCATCCATAGGTGTACGCTTTTTGTTGCCAGGTTATACACATAGAAAATGTAGCTATTTCCTTCCGCGATGTGTCCCTGGTGTTTGGCCACACAGGGGCCGTCGCAATCACAGGGGGCACCCCATCCCACGTTGGGGGTGAAGGTGCGAGATAGAAGCTCCTCTCGCTGTCTCTCCTGCTGCTCCCTTGCGTATCGCCGATGTTGGAAGTTTCTGAGAGCAGTCTGCAGGTGCTGGACATTATACTTTAACTGGTCAACACAAAGTTTGGTATTCTGTCTTTTGTTGGGCTGCTCCTTGCTGGACAAAATCTCCAGGCGTTCTTGCTGGCTGAATATCTGGTATGCTTGCTTGGATTTCGTTTTCTACTAAGTGCACAGACTGCTTGTCTGCCGTCTCCCGGCGTCCCATGTAAGACTGGATCTGGGGGACCTGTTTGTGCGTTTGCTGGTACAGCAGTTCCATGTTGCCAGCCCAGCTGGTTCCGGTTCTGGCTTCCTCCGAACCTGATTCTGCTTCTTCGGGAGCTACTGCATTTGATTGAAAACTATTTTCTCTGCATTTTGTCCGATTATATCCCAGTTATAATATATAAAGTAGAATTATTTGTAATTAATATTAAACTATAACTATAATATCCATATTCTTATTTCAATTCCAATTATTGGTTACTAGTTATTTTTTAAAAATATGTTTTTATTGATTTCAGAGAGAGGAAGGGAGAGGGAGAGATAGAAAGATTGATGAGGGAGAAACATAGATTGGCTGCCTCCTGCATGCCCCCTACTGGGGATTGAGGCCCTAACTCAGGTTTGTGCTCTGACCAGGAATTGAACTGGCGACCTCCTGGTGCATGGGATGATGCTCAACCAATTGAGCCACACTGGCCAGGGTACCACTCTACTTTTTAATCTTAGACATCAGGAGTCTTGAGAGTAGGCTAAAACTTCATGGACTGAAATAAAAAGGGAAAAGGGTCTCACTCAGGACCAAAGAAAGGTAACTTCTATCTGCAGAAAGCAACATATTCATCCAAAATAAACTACTTTTTCTCCAACACAAGAAGAACAGAAAATTCACTGGGAGTCCCCATGGTCCTCACTCAAGTCGTACAAGTCCAGAGCTTTGGGAAAACCCAATGGATAATGGAGCCACCAAAACAGTTCTGCTGTTTTACTTTGTTCATCTCTCCTCCTAAGAAGTTTTTAACCCACTAAATATAGTTTTGTCCAACAGTTACTATTATCTTAGAGTTATACCTCTGCTACAACTGCAGACCTTATAATGGTATTAAACTTTGACTGAATAATTTCAAATTTGAAGCAACACTGTAAATCCTAAATGGCGTGATGTATGTGAGAGTTTAAGAAAGAATGTTATCTGTCTCTCTCCATATAAATCTATGTATAAAAATGTCTCTGTAATATAAAATTTATATGTTTGTGTACACATTGAGATGTGTAATGCTCTTTTTGAATGGCTTTAAGTACCAGATAGTACTGGTCAGGAGGTAGTTACAGGCAGATGGAAAGGGTACAGAATGGTTTAGAATCAGAAGACCTACAATAAAGACTACAATGAATTTTACAGTTCATCTGTTAAGTAATCTTGAGCAAATCACTCAGGATATCAATGAAATCAAGGCCAACAACACCTATTTCAGTGGATTGTTGCTAGGAATAATTAAAATATTTAATGTGAAACTGTAAAATCATTTTGCCTACTGAATTCAAGTTCTTGGTAAGATCTCTGGGTAGTTTAAACAAATGAGTTCCAGAGCATCCAGAGTACATTCACTAATTTGTCCTATCTGTAGATCATAGGTATAGTAGGCAGCCTCCAAATCAGCTCCCAATGGCCCCTGACTACTGTATTCAGATCCTTGTACAATTCCTGCGCCTTGAGTGTAGACTGGACCTAGTAACTTGCTTCTAACAAATATATGGCAAAAGTGACGGAATGTTTTGTTCAACTATCCTCTTGCTTCCGCACTCTCTCAGCTCACTCTAAGGGAAATAAGCTGCCATGCTGTGAGTACCCCTCTGGAGAGGCCCATGGCTAACAACACTGAAGATATAGCTTTGTGAGTGGGTTTGGAAGTGAATCATCTCCCGGCAATAATACTACTACAGACCTGGCTGACCTCTGGTTATGAGAGACTCCGAGTCAGAGGCACCAAACTAAGCTGTGCCTGGATTTGCTATCCACATTTTATATACGAGGAGCCTAAGTAACATGGCCAAATTCAGATATTTTCTCATCCAGATGTTAATTCTTAAAAACAACAACACTTAATAAAAATCAAATCAAAGCAAGCATGGTTAGTAGATCAATCATAGGGTGAGCAAAATATGAAAAAATTATTTAGATATATATTATCTAAAGGGTTTTGGAAAAATGGTTTTGGATAACCATTTCATCAACACAAATAAACTTGGATATGTTATCTTTTGCATGAAATTCCTTTGTTGGCATCAAGTTTAGTTTCAATTTACAATGTGTTTCGTTATGCCAAAGCAATGGTTACCTTACTGAGATTAGAATAAGATATTTGAGTAGTGCTAGAATCCCTGGGTGAGAAATATATTATTGAGTCAAAATCTAATACCATTATAAGGTCTGCAACAGCTGTAGCTGTGATATACCTCTAAGTCATGCTGATATTTAATCATAAAGAACTACCTGCTGTTTATTTCTTTTCATACAATATATCATAGAAGACATGTTGCTTAAACCTCTAAATATGTCCTCATGCTGTCCTTCAGACTACGAATTACCTTTTCTTTATGCTATCTACAAAATTATTTATATACTTTCTCAGGAGACTGTATTAGTATTATACTATTTTTAATATTGTACTATTTTGATGAGAAAAGTTTTAACTTGTAAATAAAGTAAATGAAGACTACTTTTAAAAATAAATTTCACTCACAAAAATATCTATACTGGCTTTTCCAAGGAATATAACATAAGTTTTTGGAGATTTTCAACCTGGGCTGTGACATTTATTACCATATGCTTCCCGTCTGCAGAATGCTGAATAGAAATATTATTTAGCATTTATTGAGTGCCAAAAAAATCTGTGGAGCAATGTATAAGCTATAAAGACACTCATGGACCGTATCCAATGGGTTTACTATAACAATAAGATAGACAGTATATAAATTACACCTCAATAAACGTGACTGGAAAAAAACATTAGCAGCCAAAACACAAGCCAAAAAAATTGGTTTAGTTTAGAATATACTTAACCCTTTCATAAAGTGATTTATTAGCTGATGTGTCTATCCTCACAAGAAGAGTTGTTCATTCCCACCTTTAACCATATTTAATGGTGGTTACGGAAGAAAAACAAAGTTAGGAAAAGTGTTCTATCAAAATTTGATTGATTAGCTATTTGGGCTACTTCTAGAACAACCCAAGTTTTTCAGTTATTGAAGAATGAAAAGAGAGATGACAGCATAAGAACATTCTCAGGGTAGCAGGGCTCTTGTTAGGTATTTTATTTCAATTTATAATGAAATAATGTGCTTGGCACACATGAGGCACTCAACAAATGTCAATTATTTTCTTTAACTCATTTGATTTTATTGATCATAAAAATCCCATAAAATAGGTACTTTTCTAATTTCACAGATGAAAATCTAAAGGTTCAGAGAAATTAAAGTATGTCCAAGACCACAGAGCAGGTAATTATTATAGCTAGTATTTGGAACAGAGGTGTTTTTGAATGGTCTATGCTGGTCAGCTACTGATGAACTCTTTCAGCTTTTATATGTCTAAAAAAGTCTTCATATCATTTTCAGCTTTGAAAGGTATTTTTGTGTGGATATAGCATCATAGGTTGACAGTTTTTTTTCTTTCAGTGCTCTACCTTGCATTGTTTTAGATGAGAAAACTGCTGTCATTCTATTCTTTGTTTCCCTATATATAATGTGTCTTTAAAAAACTGGCTGCTTTAAAGACTTTTTTCTTTATCACTGATTTCATGCGATTTGATGATGTTTCTTGATATAGTTTTTTCCTTGTTTCTTCTGCTTGTGTTCATTGAGCATCTGAATTTGTGGGTTTATAGATTTTATCAAATTTGGAACAGTTGCAGCCGGTATCAACTTTAAATATTTTTCTGTTCTCCCTTCCCCTTCCCTAAACTCCAAATATGTATATTAGGTCACTTGAAGCTGTCCTATTGTTTGCTGGTTTCCCCCCTCAATGCTTTTTGAATCGCTTTTACTGCTATGTTGTCAAGATCACTTATTACTATTTTTTCTTCTTCAGTGTCTAATCGCATCCAGCACATTTTTGATCTCTAGAAGTTGAAGGATTTTTTTTTTTGGTATTTTTCATATCTCTCCTTAACCAGCTTATGCATTCTTTTACTTTCTTGAAACACAAAATATGTTTAGAAATGCTAATCCTTGTCAAATAATTCTAACACCTGTGTCATTTTAAAATATATTTCTATTGATTGGTTTTTTTTCTCATATGGGTTGAATTTTCTGATTCCTTGCATGCCTGATAACTTTTGACTGGATGCTTTATAAATCTTATGTTTTGGGGTACTAGATTTTTTAAATTTCCTTTTTGTATTTCTTATATTTTTGAGGTTTATTCTGAAATTCAGTTAGTTTACCTGAAAGTTTGATCCTTTCCAGGCTATTTTTAAGCTTTGTTGGGTGAGATGAGAGCGCTATTCTGGTGCTCCTCCTGATACAATATCTTTTGAGTACTAAATAAAATGTCCCATTTATTAGCGGTTTCTCCACTCTAGTTGTTGGGGATACAAACTATTATCAGCCTTGTGTGAGTTTGGGGGGTGTTCTACCTGCTTTTTCCTGTGGTTTTAACCTTGGCCATCAATAGTTTCCTCACATACATGTGCTGATCAGTATTCAGCTGAAGAGGCTAGGGAATCCTCTGCAGATTATCTAGTGTGTGTGCTGTCTCTTCTCTGGTACTCTCTCTTGCAAATTATAGCCATCTTGGCATTCTTCATTAAAAACAAAAAAGTAATTCTTTATTGGGCCCCCTTCATTTTTTAACTTTGTTTCAATTCAGTTGGACCACTGAGTTTAGGATCCCCCTTCCTGCACTGCAGACTGGAAACCCTGTTTAAA
Organism: Myotis yumanensis; assembly: GCF_028538775.1. Lineage (NCBI taxonomy): Eukaryota > Metazoa > Chordata > Mammalia > Chiroptera > Vespertilionidae > Myotis > Myotis yumanensis. The sequence goes on along the minus strand of NW_027223764.1, from coordinate 45,088,075 downwards.
CAGAATACTATGAAAATTGTAGGGATTCCCTAAACTCAGGGATCACTGTCCTGTGCTACCCGTTGTCTAATGTCAGAAAACTTCTATTTTATATATTTTGTCTTGGTTTACACTCTTTAAGGAAGTAGAATAAATCTGGCCCGTCTTACATTACTTCTAGCAGAAGTTCAGTGTGAGTCTGTCTGAAAGTAGAGATCCAAAAGTATCCTGGCACATTTAACCAATCTCTAAAGCTTAAAAAAGCTTAGCAGCAGGCCAAAAATAAGAAATATTGACAATTTATCTTAAGCATCCTATACACTGCTTTTTATTTCTTATTGTATAAAGGATATAGTTCCTTTATTCATAGCTGCTGCACTAAATCATAAACATTCTACTTTACCAGGAATCTATATTTGAAACCCTCTGAAGAATAACTCTGCTCAGTTCTAAACCCTCTTTTACTCTACATATCCTATATTATTGACATTTTCTTGTCTTTTGTCTTACCAACTAGAAAGCTCCAGATATCTAATAAAATCTTACCTTTTTTTTTTTTTGTCCTTACTTTCACCAACAGAAAGCTCTACTACAATATGATCAATACATTATGCCTAGGGTCAGCAGCCTGCAGGACAAATTCAGCTCACTGCCTGGTTTTATAAATAAAATTCTACTGGGACATAGCAAGGCTCATTCATTTATATGTTGTCTATTTTGAGCTGAATAGTTCAACAGAGATCATACTACTGGACTTTTATAGAGGAAGTTTAAAACTAATGGAAGGATGTCAACTTCTGTGTTATGTATTAGTAGGATGTTCATAAGTTTCAAAACAAACTTTTTCCCTTTTGTATGGAGTTACCAATGAAGAACTAAAGGTGCTATGGAGAGCAGGCTCCTTCCAACCTGCTAGTCTTAAGGTAAGTAAAATGTGTATCATTTGATGGGTCATACTTCCTTCATTCACTGGCAAAAAAACAACAACCCCACGACAAAAAAAACCCCACCCAAATCATTTATATTAATAAAAGACAATAAAAGACAAGATAAAGAACTAATTCATATTAGTTTAGGTAGATGTTTATGTGGGACAATGAGAACAGCATTACTGATCAGTGCCAAACATGACAAAAAGAGGAAGAGAAGACTTCAGGTAGGCAAGAGAGATCAGCATTCTTGTTAAGTGCCTTTTTAATAATTCCTTTCTCAGTTCAAATGTGCAGCAATATCCTTTATATTATCGATATTTCATGTGTAGTGCTTCCCAATTTATTAGGGTGTGCTAATCACTAACACTATAAATCCTATTTTCCAGGGCCACTCTCATGGCCCTAACTTATTCTAGTTCTGGAAGTTTTGCAAAATTAACTCTTAAAAAAAATGTGAAAACAAAATGAAGACAATATGTAAAATACAGAAATGGTCAAACAAACGGTACAGTTGTTGCTTTAAAAAAAAACTTTGCTGTGAGCAAAGTGGCACGGGTAATAAGGTGTGAAATATGGCAGAGTAATACAGATGCTAAAAAGAAAGCACTAGTTTCTAGCTGTTTTGACTCTAACTTCAGAACCTATCACAAAAGCTCCCCTATTTCTTGAGTCTCTGCTTCTTTTGAGGTACAACAGGAAATATAATTGGAAATCCCAGTACCATTTATAGTCCAAAATATCCTATATAATAAAAGGCAAATATGCAAATCAATCGAATGGCAGAATGACCGGTCACTATGACACACACTGACCACCAGGGGGCAGATGCTTAACACAGGAGTTGCCCCCTGGTGGTCAGTGTGCTCCCACAGGGGGAGTGCCGCTTAGCCAGAAGCCCTGAGCCGGGCTCATGGCTGGTGAGCACAGCAGCGATGGCAGGAGCCTCTCCCGTCTCTGCAGCAGTGCTAAGGATGTCCGACTGACGTGGCCTAAGCTGTCAGTCAGACATCCCCTAAGGGCTCCTGGACTGTGAGAGGGTGCAGGCTGGGCTGAGGGACGCCCCCGAGTGCACAAATTTTGTGCACTGGGCCAGTAGTTACTGAATAAAATTAGAAAAGGAACTTACAGGTCTATATTGTGATTTATTAATATAACAAAATATAGTAAAAACAGAAGCATCTAGTCTCCTACCTCTAGTGGAAAAAAAAGGGTACTTTCTCCCAGGTCAGAATTTTAGCCTGTGGATATGTATATAACACGTCTCACCCAAACATCACCAGTAACCAGTATTATTTTCTTCCTTCTTGTCAGTTGACTCACAATAATTATGAACAGTGTTGTAATGCTGCTGATTTAGAAACAAGTCCAATACAGACAAACTTAAAATTTCACAATATCCAGAGGAAAGGAAGTGGCAAGAACAACTATGGAAGTCACAATCAACACAGGTTTCTTAAGAAACAAACAAAAACAATGAAACTACAAAGAAGTAAAAAACAAACAAAAAACAACCTAATGACCATGAAAAAGAAATCAGCCAAATGTACAAGTCAGACTATTAAAAAAATAATCATAGAGAATGACAGAAAACACCCAACAGGTAGGTACTCAATAAATGTTAAATTGAAAGCATCATTCACCTCCCCTTGCTGCATGAAAGAGAGATAAATTTGAAAAGATACTGAATACTTCTGAAAAGCTCATACTGCATTTGATAATGGAGCCAATCATCTTAGTCTATAAGCTAAAACCAAGAAATGTCTTTCTATCTCTTAAACCTCTTGTAAGAATCTAAGATAACACATGATCCAGTCAGTCCTAGTGCTTGCCCATAGGTGTTTTATAGTCTCCATGATAAAAGATAAGTTTGGTTATCAACATTTTGGGAACTGAAGGTAATGAAGCACAGAAGGAGTGATCAATACTGGTATTTTTATTGTACTGAACATTATAAAGTGATTGGGCTAACAAATGGGATTTTGTTAACAATTCTGACTTACTGTATACATAGCATCATAAGTTAGCTTATACTTAAATCCAAATCAGAAATTGTTATTTCATTGGTTACCAATCTCAGCCTTTCTTCTTGACCTTTTTAAATAGGACTTGATCTCTTTTTGGAGAGAAGGATTTCTGCATAGTGTTAAATTTAAAAATAATTATTTTAAAATATAAAAATGAGTTTTCATTTCCTTCTATTCTTTCAGAGGTTCAATTTCAATCCCTCTCCCAATTTCTTTGCATTGCCAATCATTCTCCATTGTAAATATTTTTCCTCCTTCAGTTCTTTGGTCAATTTTACTAACTCCTGTACAGCAAGCTTGCTCGTTTGGAAATTAGACTTCATTGATGTTCCAGAGTTCAAATTTTTTCCACTCTCTTTGAAACTTGCCTCCCTACTTTTTAATTGCATATCTTCTTTCCCTTTCTCTTTCACCTCCCAGTTGTTTATCTTCTCGTTTGTTAAGTTCCCTAAACAGTGTTTCCCTAGAAATTCAGCTATCAACTTTCCAATCTTTTCCCTTTACATTTTTTGGGATAATTTCCTTTACTCCTTTCATTTGATGTCCTCATCAGATATTTGGCCTCACTTCCAGAGTCACCTTGACACTTTCTTTTTTTTTTTTTTTTTTAATGCATTAGACAGCTTACAAGTTTTGCCAAGGACATTTTATAAGCAGAAGGCCTATAACATTGATAGCCTATTTCCATTCTTACCAACACAAACCTAAGTCAGTCCTGTACTACTTGTTGCCTCCATTACTGCTCTAGTCTCTTAACCAGTCTCTGATACCAGTCACACTCAGTTTGAACGCAGCCTTGTATATGACCATTAGATTCATCTTCCTAAATATCAACTCTGATTAGCCTCTGCTCAAAAAGCTACCTACTGCTTCTTGATAAAAGTTCCAGTTCCATAGCCTGACTTTCAAAGGTCCACCATAATGTACCCCTACTTTTCCTTTGTAGGCTGATCTTTTATTATTTCCTTACTAGAGGCCCGGTGCACAGATTCGTGCCCGGTGGGGTGCCTTGGGCTGGCCTGCAGGGATCAGACCAAAACTGGCTCTCCGACATCCCCCGAGGGGTCCCAGATTGCGAGAGGGTGGTTCTCAGGTGATGCACCCTGGAATCAGGCTCCCTCCTCTCTAGTTCTGGGTGTGTCACACAAGAACCGCAGCTGCCAAGTCGCTGCAGCTTGGTAGCTCCTGCGTTGAGCGTTTGCCCCCTGCTGGTCAATGTGTGTCATAGCTACCGGTCGAAGCATCTGCCCCCTGGTGGTCATTGCGCATCATAGCTACTGGTCAGATGGTCGAATGGTCGCTTAGGCTTTTTTTTTTTTTAATATGTTTTTATTGATTTCAGAGAGGAAGGGAGAGGGAGAGAGAGATGGAAACATCAATGATGAGAGAGAATCATTGATCAGCTGTCCCTTGCACACCGCACACTGGGGATCGAGCCTGCAACCCGGGGAGGGGAGCCTGACTGGGAATTGAACCCGTGACCTCCTGGTTCATAGGTTGATGCTCAACCACTGAACCATGCTGGCCGGGCTAGGCTTTTATATTTATACATATGTGTATGAGATACCACTCAAGCTAGAATATTTACTATTCTCTAAACATGCCCCAGGCTTTTTGCCTTCCTGCTGCCTTGCACATGGTAGGCACTAAGTGAATTACAATATCCTTCAACTACCCTTATCAAAATCCTACTAATCCCTCCAGGGTTTGTTCAGCCATCTTCTGCTTAATGAAAGCCTTCTTGAATTGTTCATGATCTCTCCTTTCCCTACCTCCAGAAGTGGCTTTCTGCATTACAGAAGAGTTTTGCTCAATTTGTAAAGGTTTCTCTTATCACAATTATGAACATATAGTTACTTGTATAGACAGCTTATCCCTACTACTACTAATAGATGATAAATTCTTAGTGCAGAAACACATTTTTCACATTGTATCCTCAAAGCATCCAACATATTTTCTGCACAGAAGATGATAAATCCTGGCTGATCTACCAAATGATAAGGACAAAACACTCTCATTAAGCAAAGAAAAAATACCGCTGCATTAGATTAACAATGACTTGATTTCTTGTGGTTCATACTTTAATTTTGGGATTAGCGTCAACTAACTTAGTGCTCTACTATGCTATTTCTTACAATGCATTATAATTTATTTGCCTGGTTTACTTTCTCCCCAAGATTCTGAGCTTCTTGAAAACTAAGTTTTCTATCATATCTAGAACTGTGTCTCACAATAGTATGAATTAAATAAACGTTCTTATGACTTCGTTAAAATAATTGATTGAAAAGAATTTTATTTAAAAAGGTAAAAGATCTTTATACCTATATGTATTGAGATTTTTCAAGAATGAGATCTAACATTTGGATAAAAACTTAGTAAGCTGCTGGCCTGATGTATTCTGTGAGAATATTTATGCTTTGGGAAGTTACCATAAAGAATTTTGGCATTTGTTTCATTTCCAAGTATCACACAAATAATCATGGAAATCATTTTCCTGGAAGAATTTTACTCCAAATTTTTAAATTATATTTTCAAAGATACATACAGTCCAGACATGACTGGCAAAACTGGATACCAAACAATAGAATATAGCACAATAACAAGGGTAAGTGCCAAAAGATTTTCAATAGAAGTAGCAAGAATAGCAAAAACAAACAAAAAATAACTAAGCAAATACCATAAAACAACACCCTACACATTAATGAAATAACAGGGTAAACAGGAAATCCTGACTCTGAGGATTTGGTAAGTTATCAACGAAGAGCAATTTTATGACATACCAGTACTACTATTTTACTTTGCTAACATGCAAGATAAGTAGAAAATTTACTGAATGTGGGATAGAAACATAAGTCTAAATGAGCTTATAACCAGCAATAACCAGTATAGTCCTTTCACAACTTTAAAATGACAACTTCTTTTTTGCCTCTAGCAAATAAATGCTAATATATATCCAATGTACTCCATGTGCATTTTTTCACTGGCAGTACACAACACTGTAGACACCATCACATGGGTAACTCAAGACCCACTACTAAATTTTCTTATTACAAGAGAGAGAGAGAGAGAGAGAGAGAGAGAGAGAGAGAGAGAGAGAGAGAGATTATATACAATAGGTTAATCTCATGTGTTAAGTGTAACCAGGACACCACCTGAGTTACCTAGGGAACCCCATGGAAACAGAAGTCAGGAGCAGTGGTAACACTTCTGAGAACCTGTTGTAAAAGGAATGAGTTACATCTCTAATTAACATGCACTGCACCTCACAAACAAGAAAAGCCACTTGATTAGTCAGAGTAGAGATGGTTTAGACACAATGGGGGCATGAGATGCGTTCACCAACCCAGTAAAACCCGGTAGTAGGGCAGAAGCGAGGAGCCTGGATACAGGAGTGGGTTGCTGTAGGGGAGTGTACTATGCTTCCCATCTACTTCTAAACAAAATAACTCCCTATAACATTACCATGATCAACAACCTTCATCTGGACAACAAACACTTCATAGTGGTTTTGTTGTTATAGAGATTTTTCAGTTATGAGTAACTTCTCTTTGCTCTGCTACCTTCACATTATCCCCAGCTAATCAATAGGTGATGGTAATCTACTTTTATTTTGAAAGGATGGCAAAGAAAGTCAAGAGTCTCAAGAAAGCAATGGTATATCCTGGAGAAGAAAATGATATAGAATACATATATAAGACAATGCCAATTGTCTCAAGTCTATCTAAAGTTTTTCAGGTGTACCCTAAACTACTGAGAGTGTTATCAGGCACAACATCTGAAAACACAACTGCCATAGAAAATGGCATAATTTTCTGTGTAATTGTGTAAGAAAAATATGCACTTTAAAAAAATATTTTATTGATTTTTACAGAGAGGAAGGGAGAAGGATAGAGAGCTAGAAACATCAATGAAAGAGAAACATCGGTCAGGTGCCTCCTGCACACCCCCCACTGGGGATGTGCCCGCAACCAAGGTACATGCCCTTGACTGGAATTGAACCTGTGACCTTTCAGTCCACAGGCCGATGCTCTATCCACTGAGCCAAACCGGTCAGGGCAAAATATGCACTCTTATTAGTATCCCCAAAGCAATATATATATATATATATATATATATATATATATATATATATATATATATATATATATATATATTACTCTATAGGGACTGCCTAAATTGTGTAACCACTGTGATAATATTAGTCAGATACTATTGAGTGCTGGACAGGCATGATAGTTGCAGGATTTCTCTTGGTTGTGATGATCTGGGCAGATTCTTAAAAATCGATTAAAGGAAGTACCAATAGTTGCCTTCTATCTTCTTCAAGAATTTTAACAACCAATGAACATATTAGATACCATCTATTTCCACAGTTATATGGCACTCTGCTAGACTCATCTGATTAATCAAAAAATAAGAAAAGAATTAAATGAAAACAAAATTAAAGTCAGGGTATAGGATGTTGCAATTGAAAGTAAAAGAAAACAACAACAAAAAATATTTTATGGTGGAAGTGGAATCTGTCATACATCGAAAAAGATAGGTAAAATTTTAGGTGAAGGTGTACATAAAGAAGGACACAGAGATATGGAAAATGGGAAGTGTGTCCTGAGAACAATTGGTCCAATTTGGCTGGATCATAAGGTTTATATCTTATGCAGAGGAGTGAAAATCACTAAGATTTGAAAGGTAGATTTAGTCTGCAATGAGTTAGGAGACTGATTTTAACTCATTTGACTAAACCTTAAAGATATTAAGGTTTTTTGAGCAAGGAAGCATCATAATCAGGATACACTTGAGAAATATTAATTTATCTAGCAGTAGTATGCAGACTGGATTTAAAAAGGAAGACAGGTGAAGATTCTTAGATAGCAGATCAGAAAAAGGTGATAAACACAAAATATTTTCATTCAAAGAACAAAGTACTATACAAATGATAAGTCCTAAGATAGAAACAAAATATAATAAACTTTAGGCAAACAATCAGCTTGCTTTCCATGTTCCATAAAATAATAAAATAAAAAGATGGAGTCCTGGACTTTGAATCAAGAAACTCAGATTTCAGTTTTAGTGTGATTTTGGGCAAGACACAAACTCTCTCAGATTCCTAAACTCGAAAATGAGAGGCTTATTTCACTTTCATAAGTCTTTCTACTCTAAAATTCAGTGACCATAAAAAAGATTTTTTAGAAGGTCCTTAACAACCGCAGACAGCCTATTTATTAGGGAGGGCCCCTTAAGAAAAAAAATGCAAAGATTTTATAAAAAAATGACTGGCCTAAAATCAGTGAGTAGATTTAAGTATATTATTTTCTACTGCTATATCTTTCTGTAAAAGGTAAAGTAACTTTTTAGAGACAGGAAAAGATTCATTCCTTCTTTCTAGAAGCCAAAATTCAAGAAACCTTTTGCCTTATTCATGGATACTTAAAACAAACCTTTGCCAAGAAAAACAAATTATAAAATATGGAGGTTGGAAAATGTGAATCATCACTGGTATTAAAACCCACTTTTAATAAATATGTTGCAGTTTCAAACTACTGCTGAATCCCATTAGGCTTAAACATAAATTCAATAAGAATTTATGATTTTATAAATGGCATTTAAATGTATTCAGAAGTAGAAACAAGAACCATCTGATAGAGAAGTGATTGTGGTTAAAATGAAAAGGAGAAAATAAAGACAGAAGGAGGCCAGAAGGTGAAAGAGAGGAAGGATATAGAACTAGGCTGAAAGTGAAGGTACTGCAGTAATGATTCTATGGCTAAAGCTAGGAGACAAATGCTTATGAATTTATCTTTTATATAATGCATTTTCTTACTCGATGGATTCCGAATAGTACAATAAGAGATAAGGCACCTATCATTTAAAAGGCAGAAATTATTTCAGCAGAACTTTGTGCCAAGTTCTTAAGGATTTTTAGAACATATGGAAATATGCACCACATGACTTAAAATAACAAATTGGCCTTTATTCCACATCCAACTTGGATTTTACTTAACTGTCTTCTAAAATTTTTATTCCATCTTAATTTTAATCATATTCATTAATCTGAAAAACGGAATTGTAAGTAGGGTCTAATTACATTCTTGCTAAATCAAGGTTTATGCTTTTTCTTGATAATACACTTGTTTAAAAATTGCCAGTATTGTAGGCAGAAATATTGAATTGTTATAATTTTTCATTTAGTTGTTAGGTAATAGTTATGCCAACATTGTTTTATCAACTCAACAAGCACATGTTAAGGACACAGTAATATCTCTGGAGCACTGTCGCTAGGCTGAATTCTAAGACCTGTGATTTGACTTTCTAGGCTCTAACTCTCCCATTCTAACTTTCACCCAACCTTCTGGCTCCCAGGGCTTTAAAACCGGATTTTAAAAATAATATGGGGCCTCCCAAGGTCTATATACTTTTTCTCTCCATGCTACTAATACTTAGCAATTTTCTTAGGATACTTGGGCACAGAATAGAGAAGGAAAAGAGTAAAAAGTCAATCTTGAAGCGATAACAGAAAAATATCCGACACAGGAAGTTAGATGGAAGCTATCAGCCTTGGCCAAGATTCTCATGCCACAGGAAGCAGCAGAGCCACTGTGGACATAAAGTCTTGGGAAGAAGAAATTCCCTGAACGTATTACTTTGCATAAGAACCCTGGTGAGGTAAAGAAAAGTACCCTAATAATGACATATTTAATTTTGGAGGAAAGAGGTTTAAAAGTGTATTTCATCTAATTTAAGGAAAATAAGAGTAAAGTGATTTTTATGGGTGGGGCACATATGAAATTAAGGAATAAGAACATAACAAACACACACAAAAGCCTACTTCCAATACTTGTACATATGACCAAGTACATGAGACAGTATATAAAAGTTGAGAAATACATTCCAAAATGGTGAGAAAATTTAGAGTTTTAAAAAATGTGATTAGGTCAGTCAGGAGAAGTTTGTTAGAGAAAAAGGATTTGTATGTTGGACCTTGAAAGAGCATCCTAGGAAGAAAAACAGAGTGAAAGCATAAAAGCAAACTGTAGTACAGGGTGCAAAGAAAATCACAGGACTGGGGCACCAGGGCTATCAAAGAGAATAGATGAAATACCACTAGTTTTCCTGGGTTTGAGAAGGTTTTCAGGTTTTGAAAATTAAGGGTAGGATATAATACAGATGCTCCTCAACTTATGATGGGGTAACATCCAGATAAAGCCATCATTAGTTGAAGATATTTAAGTGTTGAAAATGCATTTTGTTTAGGATTTTTGCATTTGTATTCATCAGAGTTTTCTTTTTTTGTGCTATCCTTATCAGGTTTTGGTATTAGGGTAATGTGATCTCATAAAATGTTAAAAGTATTGCTTCTTCTTCAATTTACTGGAAGAGTTTGAGAAGGAAAGGCATTAAATCTTCTTTGAATGTTTGATAGAATTCACTAGTGAAGCCATCTGGTCCTGGACTTTTACTTCTGGGTATCTACCCCCCAAAACTGAAAACGTTTATTTGTAAAGATATTTGTATCTCTATGTTAATTGCAGCGTTATTCACAGTGGCCAAGACAAGGAAACAACTGAAATGTCTTTGGTAGATGATTGGATAAGAAAATGTGATATACATATATGTAATAGAATAGTACTTACCGTAGCTATAAGAAAAGATGAAATACTGCCATTTGTGACAACATGGATGGCTCTTGAGAATATCATGCGAAGTGAAATAAGTCAGATGTAAAAAGTCAAGAACTATATGATTTCATTCATATGCGGGATATAAAACTGAAAGGAACCAGTGAACAAACAAGACAAACAAACAAACACTCATAGACACAGAGAGCAGTATGGGTATTACCAGAGAGAAAGGGGGGTAGAGAAGGTAGCAAAGGGTAAAGGGTGTTAAATACATGGTGACAGAGAGAGAGATGTGAGACTCTGGGCGGTGGGCACACAATGTGGTATACGAATGATGTATTATGGAATTGTACACTTGAAACCTATATAAATTTATTACCCAAATGTCACCCATGGAGACATTTTTTTTAAAGAAAGTAAATTTAATCAACCTATACTACCGAACATCATAGCTTAGCCTAGCCTACCTTAAACATGCTCAGAATACTTACATTAGCCTACAGTTGGGCAAAATCATCTAACACAATAACTACACTGTAGAGCAAGCATGTCAAACTCACGGCCCATGGGCCGCATGTGGCCCACAACGAATATTTTTGCGGCCTAGCCAATATAACAATATGTAAGAAAACATTAATTTTATCATTGCCCTTGTTCTATTTTATATTATACTTTTCGAAATAAACCTACGTTTCTGTGAAAATTGAAGCTTGTGTTTTTTTGCGGCCCACATAAACTTAAACCTTGTTTATTTGGCCCATGTTAGCCTTTGAGTTTGACATGCTTGCTGTAGAGTATTGGTTGTTTGGCCTTGTAATCGCATGGCTGCCTGTGAGCTGTGACTTGCTGCTGCTGCCCAACACCCCAAGAGAATATATCGCACAGCATATCACTAACCCAGAAAAAAAAAATCAAAATTCAAAGTATGGTTCCTACTGAATGCATACTGCTTTTGTACCATCATAAAGTCAAAAAATCATAAGTCAAATCACCATAAGTCGGGGACCATCTGTACAATGTTTTCTTTTTTCAAGTGGCTTTCCTCTGAATCTTGATGGGCTCATTAAATTTAAATGGTCTTTCTGGGAGATTTCTGAGATTCTGGCTTTTGATTCTAAGCAAAGAACTGTTAAAAGTCAAAGATGTAGACAGCAGAGAGATGCTGGGAGAAGTCAATAAGTGAAACAGGTTGTTTTCTAGACATACTTGTTAGGAAATTATTATGCTGTTATAGTGGCTTTCAAGATTTCTTGAAAGCAACCACAGTAAAATATTCACTTCACTTTGCAACTTGCCACACACAGATATATGTATACATACATTTATATAAATAAATGTATATTCTTATATCTTTCATGCTTATTTAATTCAAAATTGCTAATTTCTCCCTTAAAGTGAAACTATGAAACCATTTACAAAATAACATGGCCATTTGAAAATTAGACTTAAAAAAGTTCTCTGAGGGCATTTTATAGTGACTAGAACATACTAAGTGCTCAATATATTAAACTATCCTTTCTCTTACCAAGCACCTACTATGTTCCAGGGACTATGTTAGATATTGGTAATACAGAAAAGACTAAGAAGGATCTTACTGAAATTTCGTGATGTGGATAAAGAAGGAACCTCCGAGACAATGATATTAAGTTGAGACTTAATGATTAAGAGTTAGCTGAGTGAACAATATAAATAATAGGGTAAATATAGGTCAAGGCAGAAGAAAGACCATGTGCAAAGAGCCTAAGTGGGTAGGAAAAAGAGTTCAATGGTTTTAAAGACAGAAAATAGGACAGTATGGATTCTGAATTGTGTTAGGGAAAAAACAAAATAAAACAAATACCTACAACATAACAGCAACAACAAAAAAAGATATTTCTTAAATGTAAAACCATACCCAGAAACCAAATTTAATTTTCCCTTGACCTGGTTCACAAAGACAGTTTTAAAGTTAGAAAGCATAAAATATAATGCAAGTGTACTTGACACAAAGAACTCTGACTTAATTTCTTGCCAAAGCAGGCATTTATTGAAAACACATGCACTATACTAAAAAGGATCCTAAAACTTTATGTGCCACATTTGATAAGGGGTCTAATTTATATTCTGGCATGTAGCTGAAAGTTCAAATTAGTGATGCAACAACGTAATAAGGACCTCATTTTCTCTATTCTTTTATAGATCTGCCATATTCACTAAGTCACTGGCAATTCCAAACTGATGCACTAATTTCAAACAGAGGTTAAAGGTGAGGAACAAGGAAAATGAGGTTATCTATAAACAACAAAAAAACAACAAAAAACAAACGCTAATCAGTGAAAGTGTATTTACACCCATTCTAATATACTCAAGTCCCCGAATACATCCCCAAATCAGAACCTTTTCTGCATGTCCCAGTTAACCTAGTTCTGTACCAAGTGTCCTACTGACGTATATTTTTAAAAGCCCACATTTCTTTAAAAGTAACAGATCTGCCTTCTTTATTCAAAAAGCACTTATTAGCATCTACTATGTGCCAGGCAAGGGGCCATAAAGAAAAAAAATATGAATAATATCCTTACACTTCCCACAATTAAGGATAGTGTTTCCCTCTCTCACTTTCCTACTAGACAATTTTGCTCACCATTGTATCAAGAGAAGTGCTTGGCATTTAAATAATAAACAGTTTTTAGGGACCTTTACTGGAGAGAAGGTTGTGCAAATTCTCACAAGCACCAAGTATAAATAATTAAGCACAAAAACCTCACAACCAAATTTCACTTAAATCTAACCCTACCCCATGCCAGAGGGTGAACTCTCGGGATCCATTATGAAAAAATTACAAGGTGAAGTTGGGAGGCAAGGCCATGGAGAAATAGTAAAACCGTGTCACTAATCCTTATGAGACCTCTTAGAACATGTTTTGAACCCCCCAAGGAGGACAAAATTCATTCTCATAAAGCCAGCTCTTCAAAGTTCATTAAATATCCAGATTTTTAGTTTTATATCTTAAGTATTTTTTGGATATAGAAACATTTCTACATAGCTGGATCTCTCATATATAATAGCAGTATAAAGTGGCAACTAGTTTAATTGAACTAAAAATGGAGTACTTTTAGCTTTCTTCCTACTTTCTTAGATAAAACTTATAGGGCCTCAGGTGAAAGACTAAGTCAATAAAAATGCATTCCTAATTGAGAGCTTTCCTTTTACTATATAAAAAACAAACAAAAATAAACTTCACAACCTTCTGGGCTTCAGATTTTGGACCTATAAAATGAAGGGACAGATTCAGATGGCCTCTTAAGGAGACCCTTCTAGTTCTAAACCCTATTTTATGACCAGTGACAAACCTTATTTTCTGAGTGTGACTAGGTTACTGGAATATGATTCTATTAACTGAAAATGATTTGTGGGGTTACCACTTGTAGGGGAAAGTATTTTTTTGTGAATTAGAGTTAAGAAAAGAATAACTTTAAATTATTTCTAAATGGCTGTGATTTTTTTTTTTTTAGTTTTTCAATTTACATTCAATATTATTCTGTATCAGTTTCAGATGTACAGCATAGTGCTTAGATAACCATATACTTTATAGAGTGGTCCCCCAATATTTCAAGTACCCACCTTACCCCATACATTATGATATTACTGAGTCTATTCCATATGCTGTAATTTGTATCTCTGTGACTATTCTGTAACTACCAATTTGTACTTCTTAATCCCTTCGCCTTTTTCACCCAGCCCCCCAATCCTCCGTGATGGCTTTTATTTATTTATTTAATGTCAACTTGGCTAGTTATCCAGAAAAATTTGTTAGATAAACCTTGTCCAGATAAACCCAATGTAAATTGAAAATATTGTAAGTAAAATATACATGACATCACAGCTTAGCCTACCTTAAACATGTTCAGAACACTTACAGTAGCCTACAGCTGGGGAAATCATCTAACAGGATGCCTACGCTGTGGACTATTGGTTGTTTACCCTAGTGATTGTGTGGATGAACTCTTTTCCCCAGTTATTCAATCATGTACTAACCTAGTTGCTGCAGCGATGGAAATTTGCAGATGTAATTAGAGTCCCTGACCAGTTGACTCTAAAGTAATCGAAAGGGATATTATCCAGGGTGGGCCTGATTTAATTAGGTGAGCCCTCGAAAAGACAGCTTAGGCTTTCTCTGAGCTGAGAGACTCTACAGCTTATACCTCTAGAATTTGGCCTGCTCATGATCATCTCCTCCTGACTGAACCATATAAGCCAATTCCTTGGTTTTGCTTCTCTGTTTAACTTTATATGATGTTATATAAGTTATAAACAGTGAACATCTTAAACTATGTTAACTGTTTCCATCAATTTCAATGAAATGAGTGGGTGTGAGGAGTAGGCACATGTGTATTAGGCAGATAAAGTCTATATTCAGATGAAACCTTGCGGTGTACAGAGGTTACCTTTGATGCCCTATCCCCACATTCATACTGTTCACCTTCTCCCTTGACCTCGGACTCCATGTCCTCGAATTCTCTTTCCTTCCCCATCCAAAACTGAGCTGAGGAAAGGGTCTGGAGCTTATTCACACCGCGTATTAATATTTGGCAACACTTAGTATGCTGAAATTTCCAGAAGGTGATTCTACTTTAATAAGCTTCAACAAAAAGAAATAACTAGCAAAAATAGTGGAATAAATAAATAAGAAAATAAGTATATTCCGGCAGACAAATTCACAAACTCTCAGGTGACCAGTTATTCTGCCTTCTTGTAAACTGGCCACATTCAGTTTTTTTTATAAATTATTTCTTCATTTAACACTCTAGAAATGATCACAGCCAAAGCTTCCCTACCAGTAACATTTCCTTAGCAGATGATACCGCTACAGAAGCGACTGACACTTTTTTGTTCTGTTTTGTTTTGGTTTTGGGAGGGAGTCTTTATACATCATTAGGTAACTATCATTAATTTTATTTTTCAATTGTTTATGTACTCATGCCATGCATGCCAAGCTAGATCTCAAGCTCTTTGAAGATATACTAGTAATTTGTACCTTAAAAAAACACACACCATTCTAGCACTCGCTCTTTTTCTTGTAAGAGCTTAGCAATAAAACAAGCGACCAGTGAGTAGTTGTTGATTTGATAATTTGTAGAATAGTATATACAGGGTGATCCTCCAAGTGTATACACACTTTAACAGCTGATAGCTCAATTTTGAAAATGAAATGTATTTTAATAAACACTGCCTTTATAATTATTCAAAGTGTATGTATACACTTTTTGGGGACACCCAAAAAGGATTTATTTCCCTATAAACAAACAAACAAACAAACAAACAAATAAAAAACCCCTTAAGACATAGTAGAAAAAAACCAGAACCACCCCCTCAGCTCCCCCCCAAGAAAAAATGGACAAAAAATTAAGGAAAAAAAACCAGAAAATAAAAATACAAATGGTTTGTAAACATGTGAACTTTCACAATAAATCTAGAAATGCAAATTAAAACAATGAGATATTTAAAATGTATCATTTTGGCAAAGAATAAAAACATTTACATTGGGAATAAGACTTGATAGAAATGCCTGGGAGAACAACTGGCAAAATTTATCAAAACTTAAAATATTCATTTCCTAAGAATCAGCAGCTCTACTTCTAGAGATTGAGTTTATAGAAAATGTGCACAGAAGTACACAGACATATATTGACTGTAGCACTATTTTATTACAACAAGAACAAAAGAAGAAAACACAATAGCCCTCAGTAGGAGAATGAACTATGGTGTAAATATACAATAACACAACTATTATAAAACAAAAGGAAAACGAATCTGTACTAACAGGAAAAGTGATCTAGGTATTTTGTTAGGTAAAAAGCTGCAAAATAGAATTACAATATGACCTTATTAACATTTATATTTAAAATACTTCTTACAATAAAAAAT
This sequence comes from Myotis yumanensis, assembly GCF_028538775.1. Classification (NCBI taxonomy): domain Eukaryota; kingdom Metazoa; phylum Chordata; class Mammalia; order Chiroptera; family Vespertilionidae; genus Myotis; species Myotis yumanensis. The sequence continues at coordinate 45,071,617 of NW_027223764.1, read as the reverse complement.
AATCTAGAAGGACATACCCAAAACTAATAATAGTGGTAATCTCACTCTGAGATATGGTGGGATTATGGAAGAACTAGAGGCCCAGTACACGAAAATTGTGCACTTTGGATTTGGGGGGAGGGTCCCTCAGCCCAGCCTGTGCCCTCTTGTAGTCCAGGAGCCCTCGGGGATGTCAGACTGACAGCTTAGACCCGCTCCCCGAGCTGGGAGCGGGCCTAAACTGGCAGTCTGACATCCTTAGCGCTGCCACAGAGGCGGGAGAGGCTCCTGCCACCGCCACTATGCTCGCCAGCCGTGAGCCTGGCTCAGGGTTTCTGGCCGAGCGGAGCTCCCCTCATGGGATCATACTGACCATCAGGGGGCAGTTCCTGCGTTGAGTGTCTGCCCCCTGGTGGTCAGTGCATGTCATAGCGACCGGTCATTTTGCCGTTTGGTCGATTTGCATATTACGCTTTTATTATATAGGATTTTTCCTGCATTATCTATTTTTGTAATGTCCAGTTTTTAAGCAATGACCAAGAAAGAAGAAATTAGGTTTAAGTACAAGATAGCAATAGCATCTCTAGTCATTTGTTCTACTTTGTAATACTATAGTACATGATTTTCAAATTATAAAGGGCATGAAAAGGCAAACACAAATATTGTAAGTCAACATGTAAGCCCATGAGTAGTAGCCAGTCAAATACCTATCTATCTATCTATCTATACTTATTTAGTGTCTTAAATTTACTAATCTGTATTAGAAGACTTATGCTTCACCTCTTACAAACTTGAATTAAGAACAGAAGGTAATTAGGAAAATGAAGCACAGGGTCCCTCCACTATCTATAGCAGGGGTGGGAAATCATTTGGGCTGACCCTGCCAGCCAAGGCAACCGCAGGCAGGACTCGAAACTCAATAAATCCAGGAGTTTTTTTCATAGCAACATAAATTTATATTAAGTGAATTATGTTAAGCAAATGTTGGTATAAATATCTAAATGGCACTTGGCAAAAAAAGGTTCCCCACCCCTGTTCTATAGCATAGCTATTTCTATGCTATAGTTAATACTTAGATATTTTAATCTGTTGCTCCAGTGACAATAGGTGTAGTGTAGCTGGCAGCTCAAACTGAAGCTTATTTTTCTTATTTTATACATGTTAGTAGTTATAGAGTAGCACCATTCTCTAATATGTCATAGCACTTGGACTGACTGAGCTCCTATTTTATTTCTTGTGGTCTCACAGTCTACGACATACTCTAAAGAATGCAAGATGAAGCAGAAGTAGGGACCTGGCAGCACCAGTCACAGAAATTTGAAGTCCTTTTCTATAGATACACTGCTGTGTAACCTACACTTAAATCTTACAGAGCAATAATGGTTCTAAAAGGAACTAATAGCATCCCTCCAGCTGTGCCTGGCATCCTCTCTACTCAAATTCGAAAGCAGACTACTATATATGTTTAAGTTGACACGTAGAAGACAGTAGGAGAAAAACTAAGATTGTTTAAGAATCAGTCGATAAGACTGAGAAAATGTTTTAATGAATGCTATATATGCCCTCTTGCCAAATCTCCTGAGTGGTACTGATTTTCCAATAGAAGATATCTGGTTAAATATACAATAGCAGAGTCCCTGCTGGTCAAAGCTAGTGAATCTGTTCTTTTAGCTCAGTGGCAAAGAATGCACACAATATAGTACATGAGAGGCTCAGGACTTGAAATATACTCCTGCCAATTGCTTTTTACTTTGAAGATTTTCTAAATCAATGGTTAGCTATCTGCACTGAGAAGGGTATGGAATAGCCTCAAGATGTATATGCAGTCCTTATGTAAAAAATAAGCACAGCTCATATGGCATATTGCTGTTCTCTATTTTAGAACTAGCACAGGAACCATGTGATGTGTTCATTGCTATGGTAACTACATTTCAGTAGTGAACAGGAGAGCAAACGGGCATGTAAAACACGTATAGTTGTCAATATGTAAGTAATTGCTGTCCTGGAGCTGCAGAAACTTAAATTTCCTTGTTGCCTGGACTTAGTAGAATAAAATTCTATGCCTTCTATTTTTTTAAAATGAGGTTAATAAATCTTCACTCCGCATAATGCCTCCTCCATTCAAGACAACAAATGAATAGTGTCTTTCATCCCAGGGTCTCAGTTACTTCATAGAGCAGCGATTTTCAATCTGTGTGCCGCAAGAATTTTTAAAACATGCAATACCTGACTATTTAATCAGGGGCACTGACCTCTTTTCCCTTAGGTTGTCAAATAAAAAAAAAAAATGACAACAGTCAACACAACAACTGCTGTCCAGTGTGAATAAATAAAAATTGTACCTACTTTTTGTCAGATTGGCAAAAAAATACATGTTCTGGTGTGTCGCAGAATATTAGCAACTAGTTTGTGTGTGCCATGAGATAAAAAAAGATTGAAAATAACTTTCATAGAAAATAACAATAATCTATATCTATATAATAAAGAGCCAGGGTTGTAACGACCATTACGACCAGGCTCAACCGAACTGGAAGTCAGTGCTGGGTTGCCGTGGGGGCCCAGCACTGACTGGGTCCGCTGTGGGCACCCCGACCCACCACTGACTGCCTAGGGGGCTGCGGATCAGGCCCGGAGAGAGGCCTGCAGAGAGAGAGGCAGGGTCTGATCCGTAGCTTCTGTGGCAGCCATTGATCAGAACTTGTCTCTCTTTCTTTCCCGGCCTGGCCAACAGCTGCGACTCCGTTTCTCACTAGGCCTCCACCAGGGCTGCTGATCAGCCCCGCCTTTCTGATCAGGCCCCATTGATAGGCTGACTGGCATAGAAACTGACCAATCAGAACCAAATTGGCCGGCAGAGGAGAGCAGTTGGGAGTGAGTTCAGGCAGGCAGGGGAGGGCAGTTAGGGGTGATCAGGCAGGCAGAGGCAGTTAGGGGTCATCAGGCCTTCAGGGAAGGGTGGTTAGAGTCTTTAAGAACTGATTGCTGGACTATCCTGATTCTCTACTAGCTATTACAACAAGTCAACCCACATTTACTATGCCCCTATTCAAATCTAATACACACAAGGTAGCTACCAAAGCACGGATCTAGTAATGTTACCACAGATCTAGTAATGTTACCTCTAGTATCTCCAATATCTTGTTGCTGCAAGGGGGCAACGCCAGGGGGAAGAGCAATTATGAAGCTATTGCAATAAACCAGGCAAGTGGCAACAGCATCATGAACTAGAAGGAAGGCAGTGAGGTGTTAAGTAGTAGTCAGATTTTCAATAATTGAGGGCAGATTCCAAAGCCACTCCTGACTGAAGTTAATGTGTGACAATGGTTATCAAAGCTCGCTGACTGCAAATCACTGGACATTTATCCTTGACCTAAAATAGCCACTCAAGGTCTATAAACTAAGAATGACAACTACACATCATAAACTTCTTCAAGATGCTCAAAGAATCCAGAAACAGTCTCTTAAATGTACATGGAATTTTTACAGCTATCAAAAGCTCCATTATAATCTCAATGAGTCAACATATAAATTATTTATACCTATTATATCCATGAAACTACAGGGGAGAAAAGTAAATCTAAACACCCTAGCCTAATCTCTCCTTTCTCAAACAATATATAATCTATTACATAAACAAAATCACCCACATCCTATATAATAAAAGGCTAATATGCAAATTGTCCCCTTGACCAGGAGTTCGACCAGGGGGCAGGGCTGGCTGGCCAACCACCCGCAACCCCTCCGCCCCTCTGGCCCCACCCAAGGCCCCTAATCCTGGCTGGCCCCACCCTTGTTTGGCCCCCACATCCGGAACAGGGGTGGGGCTGGTCTACCAACTGCCTGCGGCCCTGCTCCCGGACCAGCCCTGACCATGAATGCCCGCCCCCCCCCGATTGGGGGCGGGGCTGGCCAGGAACCGCCCATATCCCCTCCACTTGGCTGGCCCGGCCCGATCGTGGCGGGCCGGCTGGACCCCACCCATGCACAAATTCGTGCACCAGGCCACTAGTAAAAAATAAAAAACCAATGCCGTATAAGAAACAAGTGTTCTATAAACACAGAGGAAAATTGGTGAATGAATGAAGACTTCATAGAGGAAACTGGATCTATCCCTCAAGACACAACATAACCCCATCCTCATATAGTCTGGTATGAAGATTATACTCTCACTATATGGGGGGGTCCCTCAGCCCAGCCTGCACCCCCTCACAATCCAGAACCCCTTGGAGGTTGTCTGCAGGGATCGGGCCTAAACTGGCAGTCGGACATCCCTTTCACAATCCAGGACCGCTGGTTCCTAAGTACTCACCTGTCTGCCTACCTGATTGCCCCTAACCACTCTGCCTGCCTGCCTGATTGCCCCTAACCACTCGCCTGCTTGCCTGATTGCCTCTAACCACTCGCCTGCTTGCCTGATCGCCCCTAACCACCTCTGCCTGCCTGCCTGATTGCCCCTAACCACTCTGCCTGCCTGCCTGATTGCCCCTAACCACTCGCCTGCTTGCCTGATTGCCCCTAACCACTCGCCTGCTTGCCTGATCGCCCCTAACCACCTCTGCCTGCCTGCCTGATTGCCCCTAACCACTCGCCTGCTTGCCTGATTGCCCCTAACCACTCGCCTGCTTGCCTGATTGCCCCTAACCACTCGCCTGCTTGCCTGATCGCCCCTAACCACTCTGCCTGCCTGCCTGATTGCCCCTAACCACTCGCCTGCTTGCCTGATTGCCCCTAACCACTCGCCTGCTTGCCTGATCGCCCCTAACCACCTCTGCCTGCCTGCCTGTCTGATCGGCCCCAACTGCTCACCTGTCTGCCTGATCGCCCCTAACCGCCTCTGCCTTGGCCCCCGCCGCAGCGGCTTTGTCCGGAAGGAAATCCGGAAGGTCATGTGGCTGTCCAGTCTAATTAGCATATTACACTTTTATTATTATAGATTTTATATGATTTCAGGACAAAGTACTTTCCCTTTATAGTAATACTCACCTGTTTGTTATGATAAATTAATGACTGTCTTAATTAAATAATGTCTGTCACTAGACACTAAAATTCATGAGGGTAGGGGCCATGTCTGCTCTTTTTCACTAAAGTATCCTCAACATCTGACACATAGTAGACACAATGAATTATTATGAAATAAATGAATAAAGGAAGGCAGAAAGTCCAAATCTTCTGCCAAGTTTTCCGGGCTCACGGAAATTTGATATTTATCTACTTAGTTATAACAGGTAACATTTATTCCAAAAGGCCTGGTTTTATTCATAGTGCAAATTCATTTAGAATATAATTACTGAGTGTCTACATATGTAGTAATAGGCAATGTTTAAGGGGTTGGGGACATAACAGCAAATAAGCAACAAAGTCTTTATCCTTATGGAGCATACTCACACAAACTAGACTCATTCTTGCTTCAATGGCATAATGAAGCCATTCCTTCTGTGTAAGACTTTTTTACTCCTTTCCATCACCTTTCCCATGTTATCCTGAACACTCAATCTGGTAGGATTGCCAGATAAAATACAAGATAAGATGCCCAGTTAAACTTGAATTTCAGATATGCAATGAATAATTTTTAGAATATGAATACTACATGTCCCATCTGATATTCAAATTTAAATGGAAATCCTGTATTTCTATTTGTTAAAATTGTCAATCTCATTATCTGGTATTTTCCATTTTCCAAATTTCCATTCTAAATTATATTCAGAATTAGAGATCAACACTTAATTATTGTCTTCAGTAGAATTTAAATATTTTTTATTTATTGATTTTTTTTTAGAGAGAGAGAAAGGTAGAGAGAGAGAGGGAGGGAGAAAGAGAGAGAGAGAGAAAGAAACATTGATTTGTTTTCTACTTACTTATGCATTCATTGGTTGATTCTTGTATGTGCCTTGACCGGGGACTGAATCCACAACCTTGGCATATGGGGATGAAGCTCTAACCATTGAGCTACCCGGCCAAGGCTGTCTTCAGCAGGATTTTTGTTGCTCCATGTTGTAAGCACTTAGCAAATACTTGATATATGGATTCAGAAATTAAAATTAAAATGAAGATTTATTTACAAAGATGTTTTGCCCAACTGCAATTGTAATACTGGAAAAATTAGAAAGGGTAAACAATAGAAGAATAATGAAAATGAATGATGTTATATAGCCACTCAAAATGATAATTGGAAGACCAATTAATGACACTAGAAAATGCTAAAAATATAATAGTGAGTGGGGAAAAAGGATATAAAATTATAATAATAGAAATAATTTTAATTAATTAAAACTTTACATATATAGAACAGTTAGCTATGTTCTTTAAAAATGCCATTGTCATGAAAGAGAAAGACCAAGGAACTGTTGCAGATGAAAGGAAATCAGAGCTATGACAAGAAAAGACAATGTATGATCCTGGATTGGACCTTGGAGTAGGAAAACAAAATAGTTAGGAAGGACATTCTTTTTTTTTTTTCTTTTTAAAAGTTGTTTTTTAATGATTTTTTAGAGAGAGAGAAACATTGATTGGCTGCCTTCTGCATGCCTCCCACTGGGAATCGAGCTCACAACCCAGGTGCAACCCAGGCATGTATGTGCCCAGATCAGGAATTGAACCGGTCGGTGAACTCTCAGTGGATGGGACGATGCTCAACCAACTAAGCCACACTGTCCTGGGCTAGAAAGGACATTCTTGAGAGAACTAGAAAAATTTGAATAGGTACTATGGTTAGGTATATATGTGGGAGGGAGGGAGGAAGGGAAGAAGGAAGGGGGAGGAGAGAAAGAAAGAGAGAGAGAGCTAGTTCAAAGCATAGGGAAGAAATTTAATTGTACTGTTCTTATGACTTTTCTCTAAGTTGGAAATCATTTCAAAACAAAGAGTTAAAACTGTACAGAAAAAAAATTGCAAGAAAACAAAATATTTTTTTTGTTTTGAGTTAATGTTGGATGATATAACAAATGTTGATTTTAATGTTTTCTTTGATGTTTATTTTTCATTTTCTACAATGAGCATGCATTATTATTATAGCTGCACAAAATTTTTAAATCACTTAAAGGTACTTTGAAGTACATAATCAACAACTCATTAATCTGTCAAATTATATATTTTGATGTCCCATATTTATAGAGATCTTATAAACCTCCAAGATAAATTATTTTTAACATTTTATTAAATGATCATTATAAAATAAATTAGAACAGTGATTTTCAACTGGTGTGCCTCAAGAACTTTTAAAACATGCAATAACTATTTAGTCAGGGGCACTGACTTCTTTCTCCCTAGATTGCCAAATAAAAAAATGACAACAAACAACATATAGCTGTCTAGTGTGAATGCCCTGTTTTGAACCATAAATATATAGATTATATAAAAAAAAGTTGCACCTTACTGGTCACATCACATAATAAGGTTGTCTCTGATTGGTTACAGAAATATTTATATACAAGAATAGGCTCCTGATTTTTTAAAAAGTCACTTTGGAACAAGAAGGAATAGATAATTACTATTATGTTGTTTTATTCCTGTTTTTTTTTTTTTTTTTTAATCAATCAAAACCATACCTATTTTTTTTTTTGTCAGACTGACAAAAATATATTTTTTGGTGTGCCACAGGATTTTAGTAATTAGTTTATATGTGCCATGAGATAAAAAAAAACGGTTAAAAACCACTGAATTAAAGACTAAGTACATTTTTAGTTACTTTCCTAAGATTTAGAGGTACCATAGGTAAGTAATCAAATCAGTTTGTCCATCTACCCTTCTACTTTTCTACCTTTTTATTGAAGACATTCTATTATCTTATAATATAGGTAATTTTTAAAGGCTTTAACTTGAAATTGATCTAGTTCTGAGCAACCTTTCTCACATTACCTACTACACAGAGAGTTATAGGGAATTTGATAATGAAATCAGTGACAACTTAGGGGTATTTACCTGATTGTTAAAAGGAAAATAAATGAAAATCCTGAGCTTAGCTCATATATATCTAAGTGAGAGTACCTAAAGAAACAGAGGTGAGAATATTTCTAGAAAAGGCCTTCCCATGCACTTGCTGCACAGTAAATTAACACATTAAAATCACATTTTTAAACACAACCCAGTCTCATAATTCTTCCACTTCCATTTGTTATTTAAAAAATAGCACCAAGTACCATTTAGTTTTGATAACATTGCTTAGGTTTCCATCTTTTTTACCCATTTTGTAGCTGTCTAAATGTCCCCAACAATAAGAAAAAGTTTTGTTAATTTTGTGGTATTCCTTGTGGTACTTTTCTGGGTTTCATGTAAGAAATATAAACACTGACTTCAGCATAAAAAATGTGAAGTTTATTTATGAAGTAAATGGAGTTCTGAATTCAGAATATCCCTCCTAGAAGAGGTAGGAACTGAAGAGGTCATTTCTGAATTAATACTATGCTGAGAGAAAGAGAATGTAAATTTCCTCATGTTGTAAGGAATTAATTTTCTAAAAACTATCAATCCAAGTTGGCTTGGTGCTATAATAAAATAATTCTAATTATCAAATTAAAAATTATATCTTAATTTGAATAAATAACTATGATTATTATCCACTCTATTAACCAATGTCTCTATGTTTAATAATTTTGTTCAGGTCAATTACTGAAATCATACATTGCTTCAATATTAATTATTCATTATAGCTCAAAAGGAATAGTACTTTAGCAATAAAACTAGAATGGGAACACCATATATATTTGGCCTTGAAAATAACGCAAATCCTATGAGCAGTCATATTGCTAAATGAACATTAGAATACCGTTGCAAGAATAAGGGATTAAAAATAAATTTTGATCAGCTCTTGAATACGGAAAAAGGAGATAGATTTAAGTCTTTTGTTTCTTAGGTAGCAAAACTTGATAATAGGGAGCTCAAGTCCCTTAGTCTTCCTTCTCTACACTATGTGTTGAAGCCAGAGAGGAAGAGGGCTGAGAAAATGCTTTTGGTAGAAACCAAAGTCCTTGGGTTTATTAAATTAGCACAAAGTTATCACAAAATCGAGGCCCCTAAAATTATTCACATTAGCTGGGATACCTAGTCTGGATCTGAACTCCATATGTGAAAACACATTAGAGATTCCTATTCTGGAAAAAATTGAGAGGAAAGAGACTGTGATAAGTAACTGACTATATAAAAGCAAAGTTAACATTCTCAGCAACTTTAGAATACCTAGTGCAGAGCACCGTGCCTGACAACATATATGTGCTATAAATAAATTGTCAAATTAAAGGACATTAAATCTCTAAGACTGTACCTTAAACTAAAAGGAAAAAGCTAAAATAAAATTTCAGTTATATTCTTTTAAAAAATCTATCACCCAATAATTTTGTTTTTATATTGACTAGTTTACCAAAGCACACAATTTGGGTATTATGAAAATTGTGAAGAACATTTATTCTTTTATATTTATGTCTGTGCTCAAGATCATATAGATTCTATTTTACTTGCTTTGCATTATAACAGAGAAAAGTAAATAAAAATTGGAGTAATCATATCACTGCCTTGTTTTTATATAGCCTCTGTGTTTCTGAAATCATATTCACATATTTTACTTAATACTGACAAACCAGAGTATGTCTATTACCACTTTTCAGATGAGAAAATTTAGGGCTAGACAAGTTAAATGGACTTGTCATTGCCACACAGCTTAATTGGCTAACAGATCAGAGGTCCCATGACTTTAATAACCATATCATACTAAAGAGTACTACGTCTAACATACAGACAAAGCATTAATATTCTTCTATACTATTAACTCTTAAGAGGCTGAGTGGAAATGATAAGAATTTGGAAACCTATTGTCCATAGTTGAAACCAGGACCAATGTAGACGAATAAGCCCCAGATGCCATGCTTCATGATATTCTCCAAACTCAGGAAAGGTGATAACGGGAAACAACTTAAATGTCCACATGCAAGAGAGTGACTGAATAGACTATATTACATTCACACAATGGGGTACAATGCAGATATAGAAAAACAAGGAAGATTTCTATGAGCTTTTGTGGAATGATTTGCAAGATATACTTAAGAAGAAAAAAAACCTAAGGTGCAAAGAGAACCTATAGTGCCACAGTTCATGTTACAAAGAAGGGGATATAAGATATACAGCTTGCTGCTAATTTGTGCTAACGAAAATAAAGGAATGTGAGCCAGAGCCAGCTCTTCCTCGAAGAGAATTCCAGTTAATAAATACAGCAGAAATGATGGAAACAGAAAAATCACCATTTGGCAAATACCACATTAATTATTGGAGGCAAGAATCATCAATAGATGCTAAAAGTATGGGTAAAAATATAATGAAAGAACAAAATTATTACATTCCCTTGTATTTCCCCACAGGATACTTAATAATTAAATTACAAAGGAAAAGATAGTACCTTTAAAGTGCATGAACTGGGCCAACATCTCAACCCAGTGATCAAAGTTAATAATATCACCAGTAAATTGAAATCTTAATATATGAAGACAAAACAGCTTTTATAAATATTTCTGCCAACACAAGATTAATTATGAGGAAATATCAGTCAATTCTACATTGAAGGACATTCTACAAAATAACTGACCAGTACTCTTCAAAAGTGTCTAATCATAAAAGACACAGAAAAACTGAGGAATTGTTCCTGATTAAAGAAACTAAGGCAGAAGGATAACTGCATTGGATCTGGATCAGAAAAAGAACATTAGGAGTTTTCCAAATGTGGACATTTTATATAACTATTGTAGAACCAACAAAGCTAAGAAATTACTTATTGATAAATACTATTAACTAATCTACAGAACCTACATAAATTTCGCCAATTTTCCTCCTAATGTCAAAGATGAAAAACACAGAAAAAAATTGAGCTGAGTCAAAAAACAGATTTTCTAAATATAGACCGAAGCTCCTTCCAGGATCATGTAAATGTACAGGTTTTAGTCGAATTCATAAAATAATTTCAATATTAAGAACATTTTTAAGTGCATTAAAGAACTTCAAATATTAACTCATTACTTTTATATCATGTCAGACTAGACAAATTATACTAAAATAGTCACAAATTTGTAGCACAGTAACTGAAACAATCAAATAAATAAAAAGATTAATTGAAATACTGAATAATGTGAAAAGGCATTATTGCATAACACAGGATTATCTCCCTAGCATTTTAAACCATTTCAAATTACAGGGCTTTTTAGCAATCATGGTTGGTAATTTGGGGATGATTTAAAAACCTTTCATCTTTAGAGAGGCAATGTAGTTGGTAAGGGAGGGGGGCATGAAGGGAGTAAGAGAGAAAGGGTATGTTGGTGAGGATCAGAAGAGAAAAAGAGGGAAAGAGAGAGAGTTAAGTAGAAAGTAGGGAGATGCAAAGCACATAGTTAAAGAGCCTTTGGCTCAAAATCCTTCCCGCAGCACATCTTTACAATATTGCACTGACTTTACAAGCTTCCCTAGTGCTACAGTGAATCAATCAATCTCTCTCTCTTTCTCTCTCTCTCTCTCTCTCTCTCTCTCTCTCTCTCTCTCTCTCTCTCTCTTTCTCATCTCTCTCTCAATAAGTAAAGTATATCAGAAAGATCCTAAGAAGAAAGTTGAATCCAGGAGGTAAGCAGCAATCCGATGATGCCATTGACCTGTCTTACGTGAAATCTCGTTATCCTCAGCAGATAATACAAATATGCCAGAATTTTATGAGTGCCATAGTTTTTATTTTTATTTCTTTGGTGGGGTTATGTATCATCTCTGAAAACAGATCTGTCTATATTAAACACTTCTCTTACTGCTTATAACAAAGAAAGAAAATGGAAAGGACTATATGAACAGTATCAGGAAGGTGATGTCCATTTTTCAATGAAAGAAACAAGGCACTTCTTAAAAAAGAGGAATTACCATTTTAGAGAGAGCCCTATCCCCCACATTCACGCTGGGAATATCTTGATACTGTTATCGGTAGGGAACTCTCCTCGCCACCATAGGTTGCTGGTGGGAGTGGGCTTCTTGCGATGTCCTGAGAAAAAGAATTTTGACACTTGCACGGGAGGAGAGATATTGTAGACAGCTTTATTTCTATGGAATTAAATCCGAGTTCCCAAGGTCCCATTTCCCTCTGTCCACCATGGAAGAAGTATAGCTGTGATTTCAACAGGACTAGAATTAAAGTTATTGCCCAGAGTTTTTGCTCCATGTTGGGGACAGTCCAACCCAGTATCAGGCTAGTTTAGTTTGTGTTCCCAGTCTTAGTCCATCAGTCCATTGTGGGTGGGGTCCATGAGGCAGCTTGCATTGCCCACCCCCTCTGAACAATGATCTCTGTCCCAAGGTTTGACTGACAGGCAACTTCCTTTACCCCAACTTCACTGCCCAAGCGCCCATCTCCCCTTTGTTTAGTCCCTTCCCCTAGTAATCTGCAGGGAATGGAGCTGGGAAGTATGGAATTGCAGCTTCCTGTTGAAGCTGCCCAAATGACCACGCTTATTATGTCTGGCCTTCTCTTTTGCCCCTTTCCTATTAATAACTAGAGGCCCCGTGCATAAAAGTTGTGCACCAGGGGGTTGGGGGTAGGGGCAGTCCCTCAGCCCAGCCTGTACCTTCTCGCAGTCCAGGACCCCTCGCTCTGTACTGTCTGCCTGCTCGCTGCTCCTTACCGCTCGGCTTGCTGCTCCTTAGTGCTGCCGGGGAGACGGGAGAAGCTTTCGCCACTGCCACTGGGCTCGCCAGCCGTGAGCCTGGCTTCTGGTTGAGCAGCGCTCCTGAGGGAGCACACTGACCACCAGGGGGCAGCTCCTGCGTTGAGCATCTGCCCCCTGGTGGTTAGTGCACATCATAGCGACCGGTAGTTCTGGTTGTTCCGCCTCAATGGTCGCTTAGACTTTTATTATATAGACTAGAGGCCCAGTGCATGAAAATCATGCACTGGGGGGGGGGGGGGGGGAGGGGAGACCCTCAGCCTGACTTGCACCCTCTCCAATCCGGGAGCCCTCTCCAATACGGGAGTTTCTGTCTGTCTTTGCAATCATATGAGCGAATTGTCTGAGACCCCCAATCCAGTTTGGTTTGTTGCTCACAGAAAAATAGAGGCTTTTTTTTTCTTTGCTCCATTGGTAGAGATTTCCTGGAAGTTTTAGGATATCTTCCCTTTAATTTTTTCTAGACACTCTGATTTTACTTATGTCTCTCACCTTTGCATTCCCTCCATCCCCAACTGCAACAGTAACTTGCTCCAGGCTCACTTGTGTCTAGGATATCTGTCCGCCACCAGAACTACGATTCCCAGCATTCCTGGTGCTCCCTGCACTCTGGGCTTCTGCTTCTGGTCCTGGGGCTCCCACCAAAACTACTAATTCCTGGTGCTCCCCACGCTCTGGGTTTTCCCCGACTGAGGGAGCCACATCCCCCCAAGCTGCCAGCTCTCCCACTCGGCTTTGTGTATGCAAATTACCCGCCATCTTTGTTGGGTTAATTTGCATACTCACTCCTCATTGGCTGGTGGGCGTGACTGGTGGGCATGGCTTGAGTATAGTGGAGGGATGGTATTTGCATGTTTCTCTTTTATTATATAGGACTAGAGGCCCGGTGCACGAAAATTGTGCACTGGGGCGGGGGGGTCCCTCACCCAGCCTGCACCCTCTCCAATCTGGGACCCCTCAGTCAATGTCTGATTGGGCCTAAACCGGCAGTTGGACATCCCTCTCACAATCTGGGACTGCGGGCTCCTAACCTCTCTACTGCCTGCCAGCCTGTTGTCCCTAACCGCTTCTGCATGCCAGCCTGATCACCCCCTAACCGCTGCCCTGCTGGCCTGATCGCCCCTAACTGCCCTCCCCTGCTGGCCTGATAGCCCCTAACTGCCTCTGCCTGCCTGATCACCCCTAACTGACCTCCCCTGCTAGCCTGATCTCACCCCCAACTGCCCTCCCCGCTGGCCAATTTGGTTCTGACTGGTCGGTTCCTATGCCAGTCAAAATCAAAAGCTCCACCTCCTAGGCAGCCATTGGCTCCTCACAGTTGACCCAGATTTGGTTCTGACTGGTCAGTTTCTATGACAGTCAGTGTCAAAAGCTCTGCCTCCTAGGCAGCCATTGGCTCCTCACACTTCACCCAGATTAGGTTCTGATTGGTTGGTTTCTCTGCCAGTCAGCATCTCTGGGTCTATCAACGGGGCCTGATCAGAAAGGCAGGGCTGATCAGCAGCCCCGGTGGAGGCCTGGAGAGAAATGGAGGTGCGGCTGCTAGAGAGAAAGAGAGAGGCAAGTGCTGATCAACAGCTGCCACAGAGGCTAGGGATCAGACTCTGCTTCTCTCTTCAGGCCTCTCTCTGGGCCTGATTTGCAGCCCCCTCAGCAGTCAGTGCTGGGTCACCATGCCTGCAGCCGCAACAGTCAGTGCTGGGTCGCCACGGCAACCCAGCGCTGACTACAGGACTGACTTCCGGTTAGTTGAGCTTCCGGTCCTGACAGCCACAGGGTTTTTATATATTAGAATTAGCTAATTACAATAGTATCAATACATTGAAAAGAAGAACCATCTCTTCTGTCAGAATATGGATCTAGTGACAGATCCTAGCTCGCTGAAAATGTTTGTAAATCATGTATCTTAAGGAATTAGATTTGAAAAAAAGATGTAAAAATTCAAAAAATTTCTCTGAGGATAAAATGTGCATAGACTTGAGAAAAAAGTATTTCTAAAAATTAAATATAATAACTTATAAAGAACAGAAACTCTCCTAACTAAAGAGAGAATATCTGAATTGAAGATATATACATGTACAGCACTTATCCATATTGGGCACATATATTTTAAAGATTTACACAGATTTTCATACTGAAATAGCAAATGACTTCCATTAAACAGACGTACAGAAACTGACAAACTACTTCAGATAAAAGTTTATCAATGATTGTTTATAATTAGAAGCATTGTTGCTATTTTCAAATTATTAATTTTTATACTGTCTTTTAAAATATAATCAATGGCTATTAGAAAGATTTAATAGTATAAACAACAAATGTCAATTAAGTCTCTCCCCTTCCAGAAAAGCATGTAAAAGAAGAAAAAGCTAATCTATTCCATCTGGTTTTGTAAAAAGATGATTAGGTCCTGGCTAGTGTGGCTCAGTGGTTGAGTGCGGACCAGGAGGTCACGGTTCGATTCCTAGTCAGGGCACATGCCCAGGTTGTGGGCTCCATCCCCAGTAGGGGGCGTGCAGGAGGCAGCCAATGATTCTCTCTCATCATTGATGTTTCTATCTCTCTCTCCCTCTCTCTTCCTCTCTGAAATTAATAAAAATATATTTAAAAAAAAAAAGATGATTAGGGTTTACATATAAGGAGATAGAGCCATTATTCAGGTTTAGAAAACATGGATTCAAATACCTAAAGTCAATTTTATGTTTCTTTCAAAATGTCCTATTTCACGTAGCATTCCTGTTTTTGACTATACATCACTGTCCTCAACAACAGCAAAAATGACCACAACAACAAACTGCAGAATTTGTTCATTGTTTTGTAATTCATTCATTGATAAAATAAATATTTTTCAAACAGTTAAAACAACTCAAGAAGGAACCAGGAATTTCAATTTTCCTGGAATGTAGTAGAGATTTTTAACATACTGAATCATCTGTAGGGTCAATAGGTTTAAAACTGATTTCCCTGCAAGATGTACAATGTGGGAATATTGCCAGCAAAATGACCAGTGAAGCAGAGCAACATATAATCTTTATAAATAGAAATCATCTATGAGATTCAAAATACTAGGTCCATGAGGGGGAGTTTTATCTAAAATGTATCATTCTTAATCTGTATGAAATAATTAAACTGAATTCTTCTACCTAATTTTCAAGCGGTATTCTACTATTTAAATTATCTTAAAGTGCATTGTACTGGTGATGTGACGTTTCACTGTGCAATTAAGTGGTAACTCTAGACAAAGCAGTTATTATCATGAGATAATTGACCTTATTTGAGAGCTAAGCATCCTGAGGCAAAGTTGAGTGTGCTTAATCCTGGCAGGTTAATTATCTAGCGATTATGGAACCTTGAAAGGTATTACTCTTAAGAGCCATTTGTAAGAACCTATTTGCAAGATGATGCTATTCAAAAAACTTAATTTAATAAAAATGAAAAACAAGAAGAATAACCAAGTTCTTTAGTCATGTATTACCAGGTAATGACTACAAAGCAGCTTGCATTAGCAGGCATCAATGGAAATAATTACCTGCATGTATAATGTCCTTCATTTTTAAAAAAATATACTTTATTGATTTTTTACAGAGAGGAAGGGAGAGGGATAGATAGAGAGTTAGAAACATCGATGAGAGAGAAACATCGATCAGCTGCCTCCTGCACATTCCCTACTGGGGATGTGCCCGCAACTAAGGTACATGCCCTTGACTGGAATCGAACCTGGGACCCTTGAGTCCGCAGGCCGACACTCTATCCACTGAGCCAAACTGGTTAGGGCTATAATGTCCTTTATTAAGCTGATTACATGTGAGTCTAGCTAACAAATGGTTGTGGCTAAAATGAAATGTTTTAAATGAAGATGTCAGAAACAAATTAAAAATAAAATGTAACATCTAAATAATTTATATACTAAAGTAGTTTCAAAATAACCTTAACAAGCCAAGCAATAAATTCAGATGTGCAGTTTAAAAGTACAAAATGCAATGTAACAGGTTACCAAGAATTTTTAATTGGGTCAACATATAAGTATGCTTCTATGCATTTGTACATTTCAGTTAAAAGTAAACCCTGGCCAGTGTGGCTTAGGGGTAGAGCGTTGGCCAGTGCACCAAAGGGTTGCAAGTTTAATTGCTGGTCAAGGTTATGTACCTGGGTTGCAGGTTCCATCCCTTGCCCCAGTGGGGCACATGAATGAGGCAACAACCTATGTGTCTCTCTCACATCAATGTTTCTCTCTCTCTCACTCCCCCTCCTTCCCTTTCACTCTCTCTAAAAATCAATGGAAAATATATCCTCGAGTGAGGCTTAGCAACAACAACAACAAAAAGTAAACCACACAAATCAAAATCACAATGAGATGCTATGTCACTCCCATTAGGATAGCAATTATAAGGAAAAGGAAAATAACAAGTGTTAGCAAGGATGTAGAGAAATTGGAACTCTCCTTCATTGCCAGTAGAAATGTAAAATGGTGAAGCTGCTGTGGAAAACAATTTGGTGGTTGTTCAAAAAGTTAATCATAGAATTATTATCATACTGAGGGGGGAGTCCCCTCAGCTCGGCCTCTGGGGAGCGGGCCTAAGCCAGCAATCAGACATCCCCCGAGGAGTTCCTTAGTGCTGCTGCAGGTGGGAGGGTGTCCCTCAGTCCAGCCTGCACCCTCTCCAATCTGGGACCCCTCAGGGGATCGGGCCTAAACTGGCAGTCAGACAACCGGGACTGCTGGCTCCTAACCACTCGCCTGCCTGCCTGATTGCCCCTAACCACTCTGCCTGCCAGCCTGATAACCCACTAACCGCTCCACTGCCAGCCTGATTGACGCCTAACTGCTCCCCTACCTGCATGATCATCCCCAAATGCCCTCCCCTGCTGGCCCAATCGCCCCCCCACTGCCTTCCCCTGCAGGGCTGAGGGGACTGGGGGACTCTGGCTGGATGAGGTAGGGCTGAAGGGACTGGGGGACTGAGGCTAGATGAAGTTGGATGCTGCGGGGATTGGGTGAGGCAGGGCTGAGGGGACTGAAGGACTGAGGCTGGATGAGGTGGGGCTGAGGAGACTGGGGGACTGAGGCTGGATGAGGCGGGGCTGAGGGGATTGGGTGCTGCCATCTTGTGGCTGTGGGCGCTGCCATCTTGCGAGGGCATGATGGTCAATTAGCATATTCCCTCTTTATTAGATAGGATGTTCCTGTGATTCTGAGATAGTACAGGAACTTTAACCTGAGAATGGAAAAATACTAGGTGGCCAGGAAGCCAAGTTAAGACCAGGTGGCCAGAAGATGTCAAAACCACTGTTCCACATGCACAGAGATGATCAAGGTTTGGCCACAATACGACCTTACTGGAGTGGCGGTAATAAGCAACACCAACATTTTGCCCTCATAGCTTAGGCAAAATATTTGCCAAGCAACTGGACAGAAGGAGGAAGTAACCCTACCCCGACATGGAAAATTCCACTCCCTGAAACCTTCACAGGCTCACTTTTTTTGCGCAAGCCTTCCTTTCTGCACAAGCCCACCTTTTCATGCAAGCTCGCTTTGTCCCCAGCATATAAAAGCAGCCAGGCAGAGCCAGCCCTGAAGCCAGATCAGAGGATCTTCCTCTCCTCTGTGCTGTCTCCCTTGTACTCCAGCATAAGTTTAATAAAATCTGTCTCAAAACTTGTTGATTTCTATCTTGGGGAACCCAAGAACTCCAATGCCGGTAACAATTCCACTTGTAAATATATGCCCTAAAGTCCTGAAGGCAGGGACTCAAATACTTGCACATCAGTGTTCATAGCAGTATTATTCACAAAAGCCAAAAGGTGGAAACAAACTGAATATCTATCAACAGATGAATGGATAAACAGTGAAATTCTGATATATGCTATAATATGGATGAGCCTTGAAAACATTATGTTAAGTGAAATAAGCCAGACACAGACAACTATTGTATGATACTACTTATATGAGGTACCCACAAGAGGCAAATTTATAGAGACAGACAATAAAATAGTGGTAATCAGGGACACTGTGAGGGTGGGGAATGGGAAATTATTGTTGAACTAGAGGCCTGGCGCATGAAATTTGTGCATGGGTAGGGTCCCTAGGCCTGGCCAGTGATCAGGGCTGATTGGAGCCTTCCTTCGTCCCACACTGTCCCCTGGCCGTCAGCGCACGTCAGAGAGTGGTCGAACTCCCAAGGGGACAATTTGCATATTAGCCTTTTATTATATAGGAGTAGTGGCCCAATGCATAAAATTTGTGCATGGGGCTCGGCCCTCACAGCCATGGCGGCTGCCTCAGCCCTCGCAGCTCCTTCATAAGGACGTCGGGTCTAATTAGCATATTACACTTTTATTATTATAGACTAGAGGCCTGGTGCACAAAAATTTGTGCACTGGGGGAGGGGGGTCCCCAGCCCGGCCTGTGCCCTCTCACAATCTGGGACCCCTCGGGAGATAATGACCTGCTGGCTTAGGCCTGCTCCTGGGTGGCAGAGGGCACGCCCAATCCCTAAGTGCAGTCCCTGGTCAGGCTCAGAGCAGGGCCGATTGGGGAGTTGGGGCACTGCCCCATCATGCACAGAGCAGGGCGGATCGAGAGGTTGCAATGCCACCCTCAGTCACGCTCAGGGTAGACTGATTGGGGGGTTGGGGCACCGCCCCCTGTTATACTCAAGGCAGGGTCAATGGGGAGGTTGCAGCGCCACCCTGTCATGCACAGAGCAGGGCCGATCAGGGGGTTGGGGCGCTGCTCCCTGTCACTCACAGAGCAGGGCCGATCAGGGGGGTTGGGGCGCTGCCCCCGTCACTCACAGAGTAGGGCCGATAGGGGAGCTGGGGCACTGCCCCCTGTCACACACAGAGCAGGGTGGATCAGGGGTTGGGGCGCTGCACCCTGTCACACTCAGGGTAGAGCCAATGGGGAGGTTATGGCTCTACCCTGTCACACACAGAGCAAGGCCCGTGGAGGAGGGTTGGGGCGCCACCTTCTATTACCCACAGAGCAGGGCCGATCGGGGTTGGGGCACCGCCACTGTCACACTCGGGGCAGGGCCGATCAGGGGGTTGGTGCGCTACACCCTGTCACGAACAGAGCAGGGCAGATAAGGAGGTTGTGGCCCCACCCCCTGTCACACACAGAGCCGCAGGGCGATCAGGGGGTTTGGGCGCTGCCCCTGTCATGCTGATCCCGGTGCCGGGAGCCTTGCTGCTCCGCTGATCCCAGTGCCGGGAGGCATATTACCCTTTTACTATATAGGATAGAGGCCTGGTGCACGGGTGGGAGCCGGCTGGTTTGCCCTGAAGGGTGTCCTGAATCAGGGTGGGGATCCCCACTGGGGTGCCTGGCCAGTCTGGGTGAGGGGATGAGGGCTGTTTTCCCACTGGCAGTTGACTAAAAGCTCCCAACCGCTCCTTGTTTTCTTTTTTTTTTTTATTCTGGGCCAGCTTTAGCTCTGAGGCCTCGCTGCTGAAAACATGGATACAATGTTGCGGTCCGGGGCTGACTGAAAGCCGCTTTTGTTTAGCTTCTTATTTGCAACATAGTAATAGTTGCTTAGAGTTGCAGTTGAGAGGCTGGAAAGTGAGGCGGGGAACATTGCAGTCTGCAGTCCCTGGAGGAAGCAAGCCTCATGTTCGCTTCCAGCTGCCTGGCTGCCGGCCGCCATCTTGGCTGACAGTTAATTTGCATAAGGATACGCTGATTAGCCAATGGGAAGGGTAGCGGTCGTACGCCAATTACCATGTTTCTCTTTTATTAGTGTAGATGTATACAGAGCTTCTGTTTGGGATGATGAAAAGATTCTGGAAATGGATAATGGTGATGGTTGTAAAACATTGTAAGTATAGTTAATGCCACTGAACTGTACACTTAAGAGTGGTAAATTTTATGTCATGTATTTTTTTTTTTTACCAGAATTGAAAAAAAAGAAAAACGTAAATCACGTAATTTAATAATTTGTTTTTATTACATTAATGCAAGAATGATATTCCTGTGGAGTGATATTCTATTTTGTCTTAGGATGTGCCCCACCAAATATTTTCCAATATTCTTTAGAGAAGAATATCCTTTACCCTGGGCAAATCAGAGAAAAGAAATAGTGGGAGTGAGAGATGGGAAAAATCTAGCTTGAAAGGCACTACAGTTGAGTCTCTAACACTAACAATGAAAAAAATATCTAAAATTAATATGTTAGGCCATACATTATTTTAGACTTCAGAACAAGGACTTTGTTAATTTATAATAAAATTGGTTAGTGTTACTGAATAATGGAATATGTGAGGAAATGAATTTTTGTTTTTAATCATTTTTAAACTATAAGAAAAAATTTGAAAGATCATCTGGTATTTTTACACAAATCCCACACTTTACATATGAGGAAACTGAAGGAACAGTATAGGCTAATAAACCAGCAAACTGATTAAATTAAGGGAAAACATCTAAACATTTATTAATATATAGATATATCATTTGCTAATATTTAAAGCAAGTTCAAGACTTTTAGTTTGTGTCTTTCTTGCAGAACTAAATCCATAATTCATAGTTTATGAATTCCAGTTTCAGAAGAATAAAAACTTAAAGACATGAAGCCCTCCATGAGTGGAGACAGTTATAGTTTTTTTTCTTCCTTTAATCTTTTATACTTTTCATGCCCACATCTAATTCAAGAGCAACTTAAAAAAAAGCTATGAATTTATTGAGTTTTGTTCCCAAACTTAATTCTCTAAACTAATTTTCATTCTATTTGCACTCACATTTTATCAGATTACATAATAATTAAATAATTACATAAGGAAGACAGATTGCATAAAAAGGCTTAGGAACAAATAAATTGACTCTTGATAAACAATTTTGTAGGAAGTCAGGTGGTATACCAGAGAATAACCTAATAGCAACGAGTTTTCCTTCACTCACTTGGCCCCACTTGTTATATTTATCAAGCAAATGGGGACTGCATGTTATTTAAGCAAGTTAGTTAAGTGGAACTTAATTAAGAGAGGACTCAACACTCCTATAGCACTACCAACACCACCTAACAAAAACTGAGTACTTTCTATGAGTGAAGCTGAACCTTTACAAATGCCTTAGAAAACCAGCCACAGAATTGCTGTGCAGATTACATAACAGTTTTTGTGGACACCCTTTATGACTTTAGGAAGTTGGTATTTCTTCATTCTAACATTGGTTCTTTGAAAGTTTTTATTAGAACTACTCTAGATTAATTTTTCCTATTTTTAAACCTATATAAATGTAATCACACAGTACATATACTTTAAAAATAGTTTATGTGATGTAATTGACATATAATAATCTGCCCAAATTACAAATATATAATTAGATAAGCTTTTAAAAATATATATTTTTATTGATTTCAGAGAAGGGAGAGGGGGAGAGAGAGAGAGAAACATCAATGATGAGAATCATCGATTGGCTGCCTCCTGCATGCCCCCTACTGGGGATGGAGCTTGCAACCCGGGCATGTGCCCTGACACGGAATCTAACTGTGACCTCAACTTTCAACCACTGAGCCATGCCGGCCAGGCTAATTACATTAAGTTATGACACATGTATAAAGTCCTGAAACCATACCACAATCAAGATAAGGAAAGCATCCATTACTTCCAAAGTATGTCATTTATTATGATGGTATCAAAAATAGTATTTTTAAATTTCAATTTCTGAGTGTTTGTTGCTAATATATAGAAAAATAATTGGTTTTGTATATTTTTCTTGTATCCCACAACCTTGCTAAACTCACTTCTAGTTCTAATAGCTTTTTGTAGATTCCATAGGATTTTTTACAGACTATCATGGTGTTTGATAAATTTTTACTTCTTTCTTGAACTGGATGTTTTCATACCTTATTAGCACTGTACAATGCTGAAGAAAAGTAAAGAAAGTGAACATCCTTGCTTTGTTCCTGATCTTAGAGGAAACTATTCAGTCATTCATCATTCAGTAAAATGTTAGCTATACAATTTTTGTGGATGTTTTTTATAGGGTTAAACCAGTTCTCTTCTATTCCTAGTATTCTGAGGGTTTTATCACCCTGAAAATAGATATTGGATTTTGTTAGATGTTTTCTCTGTGTCTATTAAGCTGAGCATATTTTTTCTTTTTTAGTTTTACTAAGGAGAATTATAATAATTGGTTTTTAAATGTTTAACCAACCCTGCATTATTCTTTTTATATATTGTTGGGTTCGATTTGCTAAAACTATCTTAAGAATTTTTGCATCTATATTTATGAGGGATATGGGTCAGTAGTTTTTTTTGTGTGTGTGTTTGTTAATCCTCACCCAAGGATATTTTTTCCATTGATTTTTACAGAGTGGAAGGAAGGGGGAAGAGAGCGAGGGAGAGGAAGAGAGGGAGAGAAAGAAAGAATCTATGTGAGAGAGACATATTGATTAGTTGACTCCTGCACAGTCCCTACTGGGGCTGAGAATTAAACCTGCAACACAGGTATGTGCCCTTGACCCTGGGAACCATGGGCTGATGCTCTAACCACTGATAAACACCTGCTAAGGCAGTTCTCTTTTAATTCTTTGTTTTGGGCAGTGTTTTTTCCTCTTCAACTTTGTGGGATAACTCATATAGAACTGGTATTATTTCTTCCTTAAATAAGTGGTAGAATTCAACATTGAAGTAATCTGGCCCTTGAGTTTTCTTTGTGGGAATGGTTTTAACTAAAAATTCAATTTCTTTGATACATAATCCAAATAGCCCTATTTCTATGTGAGTGTGCTTTGGTACTTTATGTCTTTCAAGGAATTTGTCCATTACATAGGGCTGTCAATTATATTTGAACTAGAGGCCTGGTGCACGAATTTGTGCACTGGTGGGGTCCCTCGGCCTGGTCGGCGATTGGGCTGATTGGGGCCATCTCGCCCAGTCCCAATTGGGGCCAATAGGGGCCGGCTGGCCAGTGGGAGGTACTGTGGGAGGTTGGCCGACCACGGGAGGTTGGCTGTGGAAGCACACTGACCACCCAGCTGGCCATGGGATGGGACCACGGGAGGTTGGCTGGCCACGGGTGGTTAGCTGTGGGAGCACACTGACCACCAGGGGGCAGTGCCTGTGTTGAGCATCTGCCCCCTGGTGGTCGGTGCGTGTCATAGCTACCAGCCCGGTCGTCTGGTCGCTTAGGCTTTATATAAAATATAATATAGATAATATTGTTAGGCAGGACTACGTAGCTTCTACTCTAGACTAATTTTGCCTCTGTAAGTTTCTAAGTACTTTGTCTGAGGCCCCATGAATTTTGAGGTTTTCCACTCTGGCTAGTGAAACAAGAATGGTTACAGGCCCTATGTGTACTCTGAGGATTATTCCCTCTAATATTTTCAGGTGGTTCTTTTCCCAATCTTCATCAGTTTCCTCTCAAATACATGCTGATAAGTAATCAGCTGAAGATTTGGGTGGGACTCTGGAAGTCTGTGCTCTCTCTCTCTCTATGCAGCTGTTTCCTATCTGGTACTCTAACTTGCAAACTCTGGCTGTTTAGCTGTTAAGATTTCTTAAACTGCCAGCTTATGTCCTCAATTCCAAAGAGATACCCAAGAAGGTTCCCCTCTATGTGGTATGGCCTGGAAATTAGCTCTAAGCAGGAAGACAGGGTAATCATAGTGCTCACCTCATTTATTTCTTGTCTCACACTACCTGTCCTTCATTACCTGTAGAGAGACAGCCTTGGTGGACAAGGCATTTTTAAAAATATAAAGGTTATCATAAGAGTTTTAAAGCATCATTACTAGTTTATGACCCTCTAAAAAAAAAAGAAGGTGGCAACAGGTAGAAAATAACCCACCCTGGCCAGTGTGGCTCAGTGGACAGAGCATCAGCCCATGCACCAAAGGGTTGCAGGTTTGATTCCCATCAAGGGCACATAAATGGGTTGCAGGTTTGATCCTTGGCCCTGGTTGGGGTGCATGTGGGAGGCAACCAAATGATGTCTCTTTCACATAGATGTTTCTCTCTCCCCCCAGCCCCCTCACTTCCACTCTCTCTAAAAAAGAAATCAATGGAAAAATATCCTCGGGTGAGGATTAAAAAAAGAGAGAAAATAAGAGCCAATATATTTGGTTTTAGCTAAATATTGACATTTTGAAAATTTATATGAAGCACATGGATTTGATTTTTTTTGGGGTGGGGGGTGGATGGGGAGAGGGGAGAAAGACTAAACAATCCTATATGTAATCCCTAATAAATACATTTTACACTTCATTGCATTTTAGAAATAAAATGTTCTTTTCTTTCCAGGAGAACTGAGGATAGTTCCTTATTACTAGAGTATTCAAGGAGAAGAATGATTAGAGATGAGGTTAAAGGGATAAAGCTCACAATACTATACTTGCTTTTTATAATAAAATATAGTAACATTTTTATTTATCCTTATTAAATTTCATCACTCTACAGATATTTCCAGTCTATTAAAATTTTTAAGTCTCATTTTGACATTGAACCTACCTGATATTTGTTAAAGTGGTGCATTATCTGCATTCTCTGAATCTGCACTATCTGTAAATACAGCTTTATCCGAATGAAAGCTCCGAGTAAACCTTGAGGCATATTACTAAAAATCTATTTATCAGCAGGCTTTCTGAAATTAGTTCAACAAAACACCAAATATATCTAATTGCCCTATATCCAATATTTATTATTCTATAACCCATATTATGACAGATTGTCTCAAATATATTATACACCCACTGTTTATTGGTCTGCCAAAATAAGCACTATGTATCTGCTGAAATGAATTCATATGAATACTAATCGCACCAAAAAATTAAACATACATGACTTGTAGCCATGTAGCAGCTTATAATTTTACCACTTTCTCTTCTGGGTAGGGAAAAATGAGTTCTAATATAATCTATACTAAGTTCCAGTCAAACTTTAACTTTTCTGGTTTGTAGAATCAATCATTTTTTTTTATGTGGTAATATATATAATTTTACCATTTTAAGTATTAAATTCAGTACATAAAGTACATTTACAGTGTTGTGCAACCATCACTACTATTTCCAGAACTTTTGTTGTCCTCTTTACCCCAGTTCCTAAAAATATTATTGTACTGTTTGTCTGTATGAATTTGACTATTCTAGGTACCACTTGTAAGTGGAATCGTCATAGGAAAATCCAATAGTTGTTTATTTGTTTATGGCTTATTTCACTTAATGTTTTCAAGGTTTGTTCATGCTGCAACATGTATTACAACTACATTCCTTTTTAAGTTTAGATAATATATTCCATTGTATGTACAGTGACTCTTGAATAACATGGGAGTTAGGGGCACCAGACCCCCATGCAGTTGAAAATCTTTGTATAACTTTTGACTTCCCCAAAACTTAACTAAATTACTAATAGCCTATTGTTGACCAGAAGCTTTACTGATAACATTAACAGTTGATTAACACATATTTTGTATATGTTTTATATACTGCATTCTTACAATAAATGAAGCTAGAGAAAAGAAAATGCTATTAAGAAAATCATAAGACAAAATACATTTGCAGCACTGTTCATATTTATTGAAAAAAAACCCTGTATATAAGTGGACCTGCACAGTTCAAACCCATGTTGCTCAAGAATCAACTGTATATACCAAATTTTGTTTATTCATCTAATGAGGAACAACATTTGGATTGTTTCTAACTTTTGATTATTGTGAATAATGCTGCCATAAACATTAGTATTTGAACCCCTGTTTTCAGGTATTTGGGGTATAAAGTAGAAATGGACTGTCTGGATCAAATGGAATAAATCTATGTTTAACTTTTTGAGGAACCACTAAATTGTTTTCCTGCAGCCTTTCAATTCCCACCATCAATGCACAAGGGTTCTAATTTCTACATATCCTGTTAACATTTATTTTTCCATATTTTTGGTACTAGTCATCCTCCTGGGTGCCAAGTGGTATCTTATTTTGGCTTTCATA
Source organism: Myotis yumanensis (assembly GCF_028538775.1). NCBI lineage: Eukaryota > Metazoa > Chordata > Mammalia > Chiroptera > Vespertilionidae > Myotis > Myotis yumanensis. The sequence goes on along the minus strand of NW_027223764.1, from coordinate 45,045,046 downwards.
TACATATCTCTAATGATTAGTGATGGTGAGCATCTTTTATGTGCTTGCTAGACATCTTCTTTGGAGAAATGTTTACTAAGTTCTTTGATCATTTTGGAATTGGGTTGATTATTTTCTTGTTGTTAAGACATATGTTCTAGATATTAATTCCTTATCAGATGTATTATTTATAAATCTTTCCTTCCATTCCATGGATTGTCTTTTTCACTTTCTTAGAAGTGTCCTTTGCCCAGCTGGTGTGGCTCAGTGGTGCAGCATTATCACCTATGAACTAGGAGGTCACGGTCAGGACAAATGCCTGGGTTGTGCGCTCAATCCCCAGTCGGGTGCGTGCAGGAGGCAGCCGATGAATGATTTTCTCTCACCATTGATGTTTTTCTCTTTTTCTCTCTCTCTCCCTTCCCTTCTGAAATAAATAAAAATATATAGACATAAAAAGGAAGTGTCCTCTGATGCACAAACATTTTAATTTTGATGAAGTCCAATTACTTTTTCTGTTGTTGTCTGTGCATTTGGAGTCATTTTTTTTTTTTTAAGTAAAGACCATTTTTATATCATCAGCATTTTCTGCAAACCTAATCATTTTGGGGCTTCTATTCTTTTCTATTTTCGTATATCTCTGTCAAACTTTTAGCACTGTTTCCTGGTTTTAGAAATGCTTTCTATCTTTTTTTTTCTTCCTTCCTTTCTTTTTTTTTTTTTTACCTGTGTTTAATAAATGGAAGCTCTTACTAAAGTTTTCTGTGTGCTCTGTAATGTTTTCTTAAGATTCCTCCCATTTTCTTCCTAATTAAGGTCAGTTGAGATTATAAAGTCAGAGTTGAATTTTTGATTGTTTTCAAACCTCTCAAGTTGTCTTTACATCTGAAGTCTGATTCTTTGGAATCATATTTATCTTTTTAAAAGATTTTTACGCCGAAACCGGTTTGGCTCAGTGGATAGAGCGTCGGCCTACGGACTGAAAGGTCCCAGGTTCGATTCCAGTCAAGGGCATGTACCTGGGTTGCGGGCACATCCCCAGTGGGAGGTGTGCAGGAGGCAGCTGATCGATGTTTCTCTCCCATCGATGTTTCTGACTATCTCTCTCCCTTCCTCTCTGTAAAAAATCAATAAAATATATTAAAAAAAAATAAAAAAAAGGCTTTTACAAGTTTGTCTTCTTTTACCATTACTTCTTGCCATTAAGTTAGTTTGTAAATCATCAAGAATGTAGCACTTCCTTTGACTTGTTAGTGCTTTTAAAGATATTCATACCATATTCTTACTAGAAATCATCCAGGTTGATTTCATTAATTATTTCCAGGTTAAATTTGATGTTATTCTAGGAAGACAACACAGTGATCTCATTTAGATACAAAATCAGTGAACACAACCAAATAATGTTAGAACCATGGAATTAGAATTAGAATAGACTTCTGGTATAATTAAGAACATGTTTACTTTACATATAAAGACCCCAAGATTCATGAAATTTAAGTAATACTGCCCAGGTCAAATGAAGATACACTAAAGTTCTCTTTCTTCCCTATTTCCTGGATTATTAAAGTATACAGGTTAGACAAAAGCTCTAAATCTAAATGAGAAAAAAATTATTTTCCACTAATTTAGAATTAAAGTATATTCTTGATAAAAAGAAAAGGCTGCAAAAGTTCAAATACAACTCCATTCATCACCATCAAATATAACATATAAATATTAGCAAAAATGATACTATTAATAAAGAGATTTAATACAAATTATAACATATAAACATTTACTCATAATTTATTAAATTAGATAGAGTCACACTTTGAAGAGCTACTTAACTTCATAAAACCTTTATTTTAAACTAGATGTCTCTTACCTTAATCCATGAAAATTTCAGAGGAAAACATTATTTTACTGGTCAGAAAACAAATTAGTTTATGTCAAGGGCTCAGGATGGGGAGAAGGGTTGACTAAAAGGGTAGTGATGAAAGTGGTTTTTATCTTGACTGTGGTCATGGTTATACGTCAGGTTTATTGCATTTGCAAAAGCTCATAGAAATGTATGGTAAAAAGAGTGAATTTTACTATATGTAAATTATAAACTTCAATAACCTACCCCTTTAAAAACAGGTTTTTTTACTATGTAAGAAATTAACATATACTGAAGGAAATACTGGAAATACCGAATTAATGTTCCAAACTTAGGCAGTTCTATTGTATAATTCTCAAATATATGTATGTAAATGTTTTGGTTTTTATTTATATAATTTCTAAACTTATACACAAACCAGAAACCAAAAAGCACAGGCACTTAAAAAAAGGAAAAAGAGTAACTCACTGTCTCATTTCCAAAAAGTATGTCAACATAAGGCATAATTTTCATCAATGGTTCCTTGTAGAACTGACTAATAAATGGTGCAGACAGGTTCAAAGTGAAAATTCTGTTGTTCGCAGAAGCATGCTGAGCCACTTTTAACACCGACTCTGGTGAAACGGTAAGAAAAAAGCCCTGGGTAAAGAAAAAAAAGAAGGAAAAATTAGAAATGCAATCTCCCCAGTCACTCTCAGTGAGAATAAAAGAAACCTATATAAAATACAAAAAGCCCATATAATACACACTTTAAAATACAGTAAAAAATGCAAGGCAGAAAACAGCAGCATTTGATCAGGAGAAAAGTTTAGTATATGAGTACTGTATGTTTGATATATGCCATTACGTCAGAGTATAACATTACTTATTTCATATTAGATTTGTATACTCAACACTAAAGAATTTCTGGATATCTACATAAGAAAAAATATTTGAAAGGTCTCATTCAAGACAATAATTACATTTAAATCAGAGAAATAGTAATGAAGGCAGATTGGATCCCTCAAGCTTCTTAGAGACACTTCATATTCTTGTAAATGTAACATGATATTTATTTAAAGATTAAATTAGTTTATTAAGATCATAGTTTGTTACCTTATTAATATCTAAACTGATTTTTTAAAGGAAGATCTGAATTAAAAATATTTTAATTAAAATTTCATGTCAGGAAAGCTATATTTTAAAATGCTATATATCGATGTCTGACAAATTAGTAAAAGTCTTTAAAATATATCTATGCATTTTAGATGAAGAAAGCATAAGCAAAGATGTGGATGCTTATATAGGAAATTGGTTTGAATGGGGAACAAGTGTGTGGAGGAATAAATAACGGGCAATAGATGATAAAGCTGGATAGGCCAGCCAGGTGAACAACACAAAGGGCCTGGAGGGGCAGATTAGGAGTCTGTTAGGTGGGATGGGAAAGGATCATGGATAATAAAGTTTCCCTTGAAAGAATGGAATAACAAACTTGTAAGAAAATTTAAAGAAATGTTAATGTGGACAGCAAAAATTTAGCAACAGTCAATCAAAGCTACATTTAGTTCTGCAAAAGGTAATCATCCTGGGAACATTCTGCACTTCCAATTGTTTAAGATGTAAGGGACAAAGGAAAAGTCAGAAGATGACTGAGATTTTGAATACGGTTCTACCATTAATAGAAACAAAAACGTCCAGAATAAGACCTGGTTTAGATGGAGATAAAGAGTGTTTAGTTGTGTTTATACTCTCTTTGTGGTGTTAAGGGACCCCCCTAATATATATGAGAAAGTTGGACTCAGGAGAAAGGCTCTGGACGGTGATAGTAAAGAGGGTTGTAATTACCAAGGAAGAGAATGGAGAAAAAGAAGAGGACAAACCACAGAATGGAGAAGAACAAAAATTAGGGGATAGAAGAAAAAAGTAAAGGAGAGAACAAGAGGACAATAAAGGGGGGAAAGGAGACAAATGAGGACAGTAAAAGTGATGAAAGAAAAATCGAACAAGGGAAACCTCTAGAAGAGAGTTAAAGATACGCAATGCAATTAATGGGTAGAGAAAGGACTGAGCAAAAGCCACAGGATTTGATGTAAAAGCCACAGGAGAATGTACTTATGTTACGAAGGTACAAAGAGATACTTGTTAAAGAAGGAATGAGAAAGTAAAGAGTAAGGATTATAAATTATTTTGGGAGATTTATTGGTGAATAATATAAAATCACCTGAAATTTGCTGAATTATTGTGTTCCAAATACTATACTAAAAGCTTTATGTTTATTAACTCAGTTATTACCATTTTTTCCTTACATCAAACCCACGAGGTGGATACTATTACTATTCTCATTTTATGAATAAAGATGGCAAGATAGGAAAGTTAAGAAATGTCCCTTAGGTCATAGTTTATATGTGATGGAGCTTGGTTGGATTGAAATGACTGCGAAGATAATGCTCCTAGTTTGAACAGACAATAGAGAAGAAAAGAGCAGGAAGATATTTTTAGTGGGGATAAGGGGTGGGAGAGTTGTTTTAATAAAATAAACAAAATAAAGTTTGAGCATTTTTGCTCTTCAATGAAAAGGAACTAGTGGAGAAAAAGAATGAAGAAGCAAGAGAGGGAGAATAATTAGAGCACGAAACCAGAGGAAGTGAGGGAACCAGAAGGGGAGAAGAGCAGCTTATAAATTGAAGAGTAACCTAGAAAATGTGAAGGAAACTTATTTTAAAAGTTACCAACAAAGCTATTGAAATATTCATTTACAACTAAGGGACTAAGCACTTCTATCATGCCAACTTTAGAAAGTTTAAAAAGAAAAAAAAGATGTTTTTCTTTTTTGTATTTATTTTTTAAATCTTTATTGTTGAAAGTATTACGTAAGTCCTCCTTTTGCCCCCATTAACCTCTTCCAGTCCGCTCCCATCCCCCTCCTCCCAGGCCCTCACCACCTCATTCTGTGTCCACAGGTTATGCATATATGCATACAAGTTCATTGGTTGATCTCTTCCCACCCACCCTCCCCTGCCTTCCCTCTGAGGTTCAACAGTCTGTTGATTTGTTGATGCATCCAGTGTGGAAAACAGCAGATGAGTGGATAAAAAGCCCACTACATGGGAGAACATATTTGCCAATGAGTGATTCGTGCATGAATTTCGTGCACTGGGCCACTAGTTTTTTCATATGTCTCTTGGCTTTCTATATGTTCACTTTGGAGAAGTATCAATTTAGGTCCTTTGCCCATTTTTTAAATTGGATTGTTTGTCTTCCTTTTGCTAAGTTGCATGAGTTCCCTATATTTTTTGGAGATTAACCCCTTATTGGATCAATCATTGGCAAATATGTTCTCCCACGTAGTGGGCTCTCTTGTCATTTTGTTGATGTGCTTTTTTTTTGGTTTGGTTTGGTTTTTGGCAGTGCAGAGGCTTTTTATTTTAATGCAGTTTCATTTGTTTATATTCGCCTTAGTTTCCATTGCCCTAGGACAGTGGTCGGCAAACTCATTAGTCAACAGCACCAAATATCAACAGTACAACGATTGAAATTTCTTTTGAGAGCCAAATTTTTTAAACTTAAACTATATAGGTAGGTACATTCAACTTTAAAGTCAACTTTAAATTCACGGTTTTCATCTTTCGTTTTTCTTTGCTTCTTCTTTGTAGCCATGTCAAACAGGGCACCTAAAAAAATGTTTCATTTTATAATAATAAAGCCACCAACACAAAAGAATTACAATTCTTAAATTGACGACAAAAATACCTGTAGGATTTGCAGCTGGTTGGAAAAATACAGGTAACTTTATATTTTGAGTAGGTACTTTTGTTACCCGTGCGTGACTTGCTGACGCGACTAGCACTAACCACTGCACAATGAGACTGCTGAATGACTGGCTCACTCAACTCGTGCATGAATCACACGCATCTCCCCACGCTGCGTATCCCGTGGCCTGCCTGAGCCGCATCTCCCATGGCCCGACCGACCAACACCTCCCACTTCTTCTAATGCCACTTCTTCAAAATAGACTTGTTCAGGCCGAAAACCGACTTCTGTGCATGGGCCACGAAGTTTCAATTGCACTGTACGTTCGCACCCACACATGGTATTTTGTGGAAGAGCCACACTCAAGGGGCCAAGAGCCGCATGTGGCTCATGAGCCGCGGTTTGCCAACCACTGCCCTAGGAGAAGTATCAGCAAACATGTTAATATGAGACATGTCTGAGATTTTTCTTCTAGGACTTTTATGGTTTCACATCTTATGTTAAGTCTTTTACCCATTTTGACTGTATTTTTATGAATGGTGTAAGTTGGTGGGTTTTTTTTGCATGTACCTGTCCAATTTTCCCAACACCATTTATTGAAGAGATTGTCTCTGCTCCATTTTATGCTCTTGTCTCCTTTGTCAAATATTAATTGAGCATAGTGGCTTTGGTTGATTTCGGGGTTCTCTGTTCTGTTCCATTGACCTATATGCCTGTTCTTGAACCAGTACTGGGTTGTTTTGAGCACAGTGGCTTTTTAGTATAACTTGGTATCTGGTATTGTGATTCCTCCAACTTTGTTTTTTTTTTTTTCAAGATTGCTGCAGCTATTGGGAGTCTTCTTTGATTCCATAAACATTTTTGGAGTTTTTGTTCTAGGTCTGTGAAATATGCCATGGGTATTTTAATAGCAATTGCACTGAATCTGTAGATTGCTTTGTGAATATGAACATTTTAATGATGTTGATTCTACCAATGCGTGAACATGGCACATTCTTCCACTTGTTTATATCTTTCTCTATCTCTTTTTTCAACATCATGTAGTTTTCAGAGAACAGGTCTTTTACCTCCTTGGTTAAGTTTATTCCTAGGTAACTTAATTTTTTTTGTTGCATTGGTAAATGGAATTTTTTTTAAGTTTCTCTTTCTGAGAGTGCACCATTGGTGTATAAAAAGGCTATGGATTTTTGGGTGTTAATTTTGTATCCTGCTACATTTCTAAAATCATTTATTAAGACTATTAGTTTTTTGATAGAATCTTTAGGGTTTTCTATGTCATCTGTGAATAATGAGTTTACTTCTTCCTTCCCAATTTGGATGCCTTCTATTTTTTCTTGTCCGATCGCTATGGCCAGGACTTCTAGAACTATGTTGAACAAGAATGGTGAAAGAGGGCATCTCTGACTTGTTCCTGTTCTTAGTGGAAATGATTTTAGTTTTTGTCCATTGAGTGTGGTGTTGGCTATAGATTTGTCATATATGGCCTTTATTATGTTGAGGTTTGATCCCTCTATTATCACTTTGCTGAGAATTTTTATCAAAAAAGAGTGATGGATTTTGTCAAATGCTTTTTTCTGCATTGATTGATATGATCATATGATTTTGTCTTGCAATATGTTTATGTGCTGTATCACATTTATTGATTTGCAAATACTGCATCCCTGAAATAAATCCCACTTGATCATAATGTATGATCTTTTTAATGTATTGCTGGATCTAATTTGCAACAATTTTGTTGAGGAATTTAGCATCTATGTTCATCGGGGATATTTACCTGTTCTTCTCCTTCTTTGTCATGTCTTTGTCCGGTTTTGGAATAAGGGTAATGCTGGCCTCATAGAAAGAGTTTGAAAGTGTTCCTTCCTTTTAAATTTTTTGGAATAGTTTGAGGAGACTAGGTATTAGTTCTTCTTTGAATATTTGGTAAAACTCCCCTGTGAATCCGTCTGAACCAGGGCTTTTGTTTGCTGGAAGTTTTTTTTTTTTTTAATTTTTATTTTTTTTATTCCTGCTTCAATTTCATCAGTAGTTATTGGCCTATTCAGGTTTTCTGATTCTTCCTGACTGAGCTTTTGGAAGGTTGTATTTTTCTAGGAATATGGATATATTCCTAAAAATATGTTTTTCTATTACTTCCATTTTTTAAAATTGAATATTAAATGAATACTAAAAATTAATTTTGTGACAGGAATCAATGAAGGGTGTATTGCCCTTATAAATGCTGAGATATTACTATAATGGTCTTTTATTATTTTAGAGTACTGCTAATAAAATTCTAATAAAATATTTTCCTATCACAATAACATAACATTTTATTATCATTAAAAAAATACCAATCCATTAATTCTTACCAATATCCAATTGTTCTAAAAGATAACAAGTCTTTGTCTTAGGTAACATTATGTTTTAAGTGTTTTCCTCTTACTTTTTAAACCAACTACCATGTCATTTGCAAACTATGAGCACCCAAACTGTTTCCTTTGCTATTTCTGTCACTTGGAGAATTAAAAGGAACAGTTTATATAGCATCTTGTCTCCATAGTAATATGTATGTACTTGCTTTTTAGTCGTTCATTTAATGAGGAAAGTTTAAAGTCTCCCTCCCCCACATCTCTCCCCAAACTGTTCCAGCATGAAATAAAAACCTCCCAGAGCTAGCTCTCTGCCAGCTGTGGATTAACCACAGACAGCCATAGAATGGTCTACATAAATAGTAACCTGGTCAAATAATTAGGCTTCTCACCAACTTCAGACTGAAAATTTGATCTGTGCTAAAATACATCTGATTGTAATTTACGGTACAGAACAGTATGCCCCTGGAGTCTAAATTTGGCCTCATTCCAAATGTGTGCATGTTGTATGTGTGTTTTACTTTAAAATGCAACACAAGATTATTGTGATGTGGATAGTATAACTTCCATTTTGTAAATTTTATAAAGAATATACAAAAACTATAAGATTTTAAATGAGGCAAAATCACAATTTAAATTAATTCCATTTTGAATGGTCTCTTGTTTTTCTTTAAGTAAATATTTAGTATTTAAACAATTTCGGATTTGTGCTCTGTTAGAGTGCAAAGACTTAAAATTGATGCCAACCATAATTTTTCTTCCCAGATTTATATCCTTTGCTAGGCCACATGTTCCAAACTATAGTACTGCCGAAAATAAAAACAGCACCATTATAAAATTTTCCCCCAAGTGTCAGATTTGCAATAAAAATAGGTCAATAGTTTATATGGTTATAGTTTAGAAAAATACTCTATATAATCAAGAAAATATTGTGATTTTTAAAGTTAGGGATTTCAGTCTACAAGTTAACCTTGCTACTCTTTGTTCCTATGAGCAAAGTGAATTCTAGCACTTAGAGGTTGAATAATGTTAATCAAAATTGAGAATGAAGCGAGACAATTTTACCCATTGAAATAGAAAACAAAACAAAACAAAAGGCAAGAGTAGGAGGGATGGAGAAAGACTAAGGCAGAGCCAAAGAACCATTTTAGCAGAGCTAGACTAATGCTTAGAAATCTCAAATACATAGATTTGTTATTCAACCACTCTAAGGATTTATCAGGGGGGATGGAAGAAATTAAGCTGTTTAATATACTAAAAGAATAGGAGGGAGATGATTATTGTGCTCTTCACCAGTGTTTACCTTAATTCTGTGTGATCATTTAGGGTTCATTTTAGTTGTCCTTACTTAAGAGCACAAACTCTTTTTTACTATTTCCATTAACAATTATCTGAAAAATAGAAGTGTATGTGTGTGTACATAAACACCTACATAAATTTTAGATATCAGCTTGGAAGTATAAGAATATAAATTTAAAAACAAATAAAGCTAGTAGAGTAACCATGCCTGAAAATGATCAATTGTGAATACACAGTGATATAGGGGAAAAAAGTCTTTTGTTTAGAAAAATACTCTAATCAGAATAAAATAGGACAGAAATAGATAATTATTTTGAAACATTCAGACCAGTGGATTTTAACCTATTTGGGTCTATTTAGACACCCATATGCATAAAATTTTACATGCAGTGGCAGTAGGAGTGGGTCAGTAATCCCTTAAGGCTCATCTATAAATAATGGGTAAGCATTGGATTTGACTGAAGGTTAAGAACTTGTAATTTGGTTTCTTTCCTTGAGAATACAGAACCACATAAATTCAGTTTGATTAAAGAGTTTCCTTTTTTAAAAACACAGACAATCTGTAATAACACAGAAGTAAATATCAAACTTCTGGAGTGGGAATGACTTTCAAGCCTAGGGAGGGATGATTATCTCAAGATTTACTATACAAAAATTAAAACCTTTAGTGGGTTGTCTTCCAGTCCCAAGTGGGAGTGGGGGGAGCAACAACAACAACAAAAAAAACAGGAAAAATGACTATAGTAAATATAACAAAGGGTTAAGATCTTTAGCCTATAAAGAACTTTAAAAATAGATTAAAAATTAAACAAATATTAGGACACCAATAGATAAGCCAAAAACATGAAAAAGTATTTCATTAAAAGAGAAAGGGAAATACACAAATAAATATATAGACAAATATTCCTCTCTAGCATTTTGAGAAACAACATTGTAGTACTCAATGGTGAACAAAGGTTCATGAACTTAATAACTTAATACTATTGGTGGGAGTGCAACTGACACTGCTTTTTCAGAAAATAATTTGAAAATACACATGAGAAACCATAAACAAATTCTGAGAATCTGTCTACCTTAAGGAAATAATCCAAAATATGGGAAAACATACATTCATGAATGTATCAACATACTATTTTTTTCACTGAAAATCTGGGAACAATATAAATATTCAATGATAGAAGAATAAATAGTCAAGTAAGGATTGGCATAAAAACCTACTCTAAATCTATAACTACTGATCATTTAAAATGTGGCTAGTGTTAAAGACCTGAACTTCAAATTTTATTTAACTCTACTTTAAATATAAGGAACCACATGTAGCTAATGAAGCACATACAATGTGGCTAGTATGATCGTGAAAAAGAATTTAATTTATTTAAATTTAAAAATGGAAGCAATGCAAAATATTTTTCTTGTTAAACATAATTTTATTTTTTTGGTAGGACTACATTTTATTTTTTGATCATTGTCAATTTAGTGATTGAACTGTGTTATAAATGTAAGATAGACACAATTTCAAAGACTTAGTATAATTTAAAAAATGTTAAAAATCATACTTGTTGAAATAAGAAATATTTCAGATATGGTAAGATAAATAAAATATATTATTAACATTAATTTTACCAGTTTCTCTTTACTTTTTTTTAGGCTACTAGCAAATTTGTAATTGTATACATGGCTTCTATTATATTTCCATTGGCTGCTCAAGAGAATATTTTGAAGATATTAAAAGTGTTGATTATGAAAACTAAGTAGCAGACTAGAAAATATTTATGCTACACAATGTTAAATGAAACCTAAGATATATAAATAGTATGTACAACATATGGTTATAAACTACATCAAATCAATAGAAAAAAAATTAGAAGAGAATGCACCAAAAGTAAAAAAGGTTAAATTTGAGTTTAAAAATTATGGATAATTTAAATATTTTTTATTTTTCAAATTTTAGTAACGTGGTTCGATTATTCTTCTGATAAAAATTGCTTAAAGGTAAAACTATTTTGTTCACTTAAAGAAATCTCTACACAAATAAGAGATATGCATAAACAGTGAGAAGAAGAGCAGATAAACTAATGAGAGTAAGTCTACATTCTTCAAGTAGATGGATGGCTGAAAAAGGAACAAACTAAATATGAGATTACTGACTTTGGTAAATATAAATTACTATTCATAGAAGCAAAAGTGAAAATAAAGAAGAATGCGTGATAACAAAAAATATTTGGACAACCAGAGAGCCCCACCACACCTAGGCTAGCACTGATGAGGGAGTGCTGAAAGTACCAGATGGCGTGCCTCGAGACGTACCACTGTTGTCTGTTCTGAAGAACATAATTAGTCTGTTTTCCATGCCATAACAAAGGTGCTATAGTAACACCACTCAGAGAATGAGGTTGAGAGAATGAATAAATTAGAAGTCAAAAATAACAAATACACCACCACATAGCATGTGATTCTTCCTCTTAATGGGTCTACATGTTTTGTAAATCTCCCAGAGAATGTAAAATGTATTTTTTTGCAGGAGTGGGAATAAAATACGAATTATGACAAAACATAGTTTCTATTTGCTTGTAAGGAAAATACTGACTTTGTCAACCATTAAGATAATGTATAAGTCATTTACAATTACAATGTTATATGATATGTACTACTTCATATCAATGACAGCAATAGAATCACAAGAAGAAAATCAGGACAAATATACCAGTGAATGCTGTAACGCTTGTGTCACCACTGATGGAATGTAATGCATCAATGGAATAGAATAATTCACTTAGATCGTCCTGCCTATGTGGCTGCTTTTGGAAGCATCAATGAAATTACTGATTTCACATATATTTTCATCTTTTTAAGGACTGAAATACTTGCAATCTTAACTATACCATGAATGTAGAAGTCAGCTTTTCTCCCATCTGAAATAACCCCCTTAAAGCATGTAGTAAGAAGCAGCAAGACAAAGTGGAAAGAAGGTGGGACACATAAGAGCATATTTATCAGAGCTTTGCTGAAAGTGAAAGGGAGTGTGAGGTATCCTTGAAGTCCATTTCTAGGGGAAAAGATAAGGAAAATGTGAATGTGCATTATTCTAGAGATTTAAAAGCAATAAATTAGAAATATATACATTAGATTGGACAACCTACATAGTGCATATTCTTAACAAGATACATTTTTCAAGGAAATAGGACTCATATCAAACTCAGGAGCATACACATGGTGAGAGAGAAATGGTATCAGAGATCAAGAATGGTATGAAGCCCTGGCTGGTTTGGCTTAGTGGATAGAGCGTCGGCCTGTGGACTGAAGGGTCCCGGGTTTGATTCTGGTACAGGGCACACGCCCAGGTTGCAGGCTCGATCCCTAGTGGTAGGGCATGTGGGAGGCAGCTGATCAGTGAGTCTCTCTCATCATAGATGCTTCTATCTCTCTCCCTCTCCTTTCCTCTCTGAAAAAAAAGAAAAAAGAAAAAAAATAATGATATGAAAAACAACAAAAGAGGAGCCATGTCTCAGACAAATTATAATAATATGAAAAGATTTGAGGATTCACTTAATTCTCAGCACCAGAGAGTTTAAACAAACAAGTACACTTATTTTTAAAAGTTTGCCATGCTACTTAAGCGTTACAGCATTCACTAGTATATTTGTTCTGATTTTTTCCTTGTGATTCGATTGCTGTCATTAATATGAAGTAGTACATATCATATAACATTGTAATTGTAAATGACTTATACATTTATCTTAATGGTTGTAAAAGTCAGGCTGGCAAACTTGTCCTTATTAATTATGTGAATTTGGGCTACTTAACTTCTCTAGGCCTCATTGTTCTCATCCGAAAAATGGGAACAATAATACCTATTCAAGGTAATTATAAGAAATAAATGAGTGCTTAATGCAATGCCTGGCATATTATATAAACTCCATACATATTAAAATTTTATTAATATTTCTTTCTGTAATAATATCAAGAGCACTATAAAGTTTTATTTTTTTTTCATGAATGGTGAGTTTTATGTTACAGCTGTTAGTTACAATGCTGAACTGAAGTATGTTCTTTAACTTCAATATACAGTTTGGTATTTCCTTTGAAATACAAATACATAAAACAAAATTCATCATTCCCTTTACAAAAGCTCTCCCTGCCTCCTCTTTCTCTCCTTGATTTAATCATCCTATATCCTGCTGACAGATTAATCACCCTAATCACTCTTCTTTTCCTAGTAAATTAAATCCAAATGCCTCACACCCTAGCATTCAAAGCTCTCCACAATATTCCAACTTACATAGCAAACCAGCTGTAACCTCTATTACTCCACAGCATATGTCCTTGCTTCAATCATATAGAATGATTTGCTTCTCCCAACATAAATCTTCTGAGTCTTTATGTTGTTCTATATATCTGAAATATCCACTACTTTTACTTGTTGGAATTTTACCTCCATCAAGGCCCATTTAAAGTCTAACTTCCATCCCACAAAGATTTATTGCATTCCCACCAACAGATGTGCTCATTCCTCTTTGAAACTACATAGCATGTATATTATGCCATGAATAATCACAAGTATTTATTTCATTTTATTTAATAATATAAGCAACTTGCATTTGTCTTAAGTCCCTAACCTGACTATAACCTTCAGGACAAGACTCCTTATTTTTATTTTTGCTATAGCGCAAAGCACAGTCTACAGTGTACCGATAATTTTTAAAAATCAAATTAAATTTGTATTCAGACTCTAGATCAGTGGTTCCCAAACTTATTTGGCCTACCGCCCCCTTTCCAGAAAAAATATTACTCAGCCCCTGGAAATTAATTTTTTTTAAATTTTAATAGCAGTTACTCATCGCCCCCAAATGCACCTGTGGCCATCACCGCCCCCCTGGATCGCTGCAGCGCCTACCAGGGGGCAGTAGCGCCCACTTTGGGAATCACTGCTCTAGATATATTTCATAGCATAACTAAAATGCTATGAAAACAATAGGACTGCTGCATTTTCATATGCTAAAGGAAGAGTATATTCATGCTGGAGTTGGTCAACTCTCTAGTGCATAGGATCTGAAACTTTCTCAGTTCATAGCACACTTAGTGTACAAGTAATTTATTATAGTGCTCTAAGAAATACCGAAAAGTTCTGTTTTTTGTCAGGTCCAAGCAACTTAGTAAGTACTATAACCTTAACAATTTAATACATTTTTAAAAAATAATACACATAAATTAAAAAAAATTTATTTCATTAAAAAAATAACCACAATATTTAATAATGGGATGTGCTAACAGGCATGGCACAACCCTTCAAGCTTTGGATTTGAATTAAATAGTGCAGCCCTGTTTCCTGTTCCAACCTGCTTTACAGGAGCCTTGTGTTTTTTTGTTTTGTTTTGTTTTTACCAATTGATTAAATTTTTAGACAGGGAGAGGGACATCGGTTTGTTGTTCCACTTTATGCATTTATTGGTTCTTTTTTTTTTTTTTTTAAATCTTCATATTGATTGATTATTGTATGTGCCCTGACAGTGGATCAAACCCACAACCTTGGCATATAGGGACGATGCTCTAACTAAGCTGCCCAACTAGGGCCTTATCTTTCTTTTCTTTCTTCCCTCCCTCTCTTCCCTTCCTACCTTCAATCCCTCCCCTCCCCTCTCCTTCTCTCTCCTCCCTTCCCATTCCTTCCCTTCTCTTTTTCTTTTTTCTTTCCTCCTCCTCCTCCTCCTCCTCATTCTTCTTCTTCTTTTTTTTAAATCACAGCAACCATTCCCAAAGATAGGACATCATCCCAAAGGAATGTATTGCAATTTAATGCTGAAATGGCGCATTACTCTGAGATAAAGTATTCTACAGCACTCTTCTGAGTTTGGAATGGTACCCTGGGTGGCTTAGGACACAGGTTGGGAACTGTGGATCTAGTTGAAGAAAATACCTTGATAAGCATTTTTATTTGATAAAGCTAAAGCCCTTCTTGGCTTCTTTTATTTAAAAAATAGAGGTAATTTACTCTGCATGAGAAAGCAGAAGTAAACCTGAGTATGAGAGTGGCAACCTGGAGAGCAGAGGGGAGAGGATTTCATAAAGAGATGGGCCCTGACCAGATGATGGCAGCGGCATGCCCTAACAACTTTCCTAATGCTAATACCTAGCAATCAATTTTCATTTGTTTCCGATCCTATGTAGTATTATAATCCCTCTCTAGTAACTTAAACTTTCCATAAAAACAAGCTCTTATGTTTAAGTAATTTACCTCCCAAATATATTTAAGTAATTTTAATTTTTCTGCTCAATGAAGTTTGAATCTAAGAACTATTATCTTTATCTCCAAATCCAATGTTTAATGTCCTATCAATTTTAACTCTATAGTAACTTGCAACTCTGCCATCTTCCCTATTAATACGTCATTAGTATTAATTTCCCATCAACACAAGCCTCATTACTTTGTAAACACTATTGCAACGGTTTCCTGTTTCGGCAAAGCTCCTCTGCTCAAAAACATTAAATGTCTCGTTTCCTAAACAATCCATCTAAAGATCCTGACATGGCACTAAAAATCCTCTAAATCTGACGGTAATTGATCTTTCCTATATTTTCTTTGATGAGTCGTGACCTTCATGAAACTTACTCTAACTACACAGGGCTTCTAGCTAGTCTACTTGTACATATATATCTTCTATCTGCCTATATCCTTTCCTTTGCTGGTGATATTTACTCCTTTAGAATCTGTTCTTCACCTTCTACTTAGTCAACAAGAGCAAGGGTTGGCAAATGTTTTCTGTTAAAGGCCTGGAAGCAAATATTTTAGGTTTGTGGGCCATATGATCTCTATTGCAACTACTCAACTCTGCTGTTATAGCACTTGAAGCAGCTATAGAATTAGCTTGGTTGTATCCCATTAAAGCTTTATTCGCAAGAAAAGGCAGTGAGCCAAATCTGGCCACTGGACATATTTTTCTGAGCTCTGAATTAAAGGTACAGAAGAAGGCACACACTACTTAGTGGAAATGAAAACAACCACTCAGACAAAAAGAATGTTGGAGAGGATATTAACAGAAAATCCAATGTAAGATGGTACGGAAAGTTAGCTTCCTCTTAATAACAAAGAGCATGGAGAAATGGAAAGTTAATGTGGGTTTAGAGAGAAGGAAACTATGTAATTACTTTCCTAGTATCTTCTCTTGAAATGACAACATCTGACTATTTTCTGCGACTAGCACTAAATCAACACAAGTCCCTTACATTTAGTATAACAACCTATTTCCAGAGGGCACTATATTTTCTTGTTTTAATTGTTGCTGCTCTCTATCTCCACCCCTCAATCCCACTCAATACTTCTTCCTAGATGCCTCTGAAGACAACTGTTGAAACAGATCGTCTAGCTTCCCTGAGCAGGACAGGATCATTTATTTAACTTTTATACCCTGAGTGTTCTTATCTGTTGGAAGAAACAAAAAATTGTCAAGTGGTCAAATGTGCAAAGCAATTTTCTTGAAGATAATTTTAATTGGAGTAGCATGTCTCCCTAAAATTTAAAAATAGCATATGATAGTTTAAAAAATGACTGGATAAGAAATTCAGATATTCATATTCTGATCTAGATTTTAGACAACTACTTTGAAACGTGAATGATATATTTAATCTTGATGAGCTTCAGTTTCTTCATTTATGAAAAACAGACAGGAGCCCAGCTGCTGTGGCTCAGTGGCTGAGCATCCATCCATGAACCAAGAGGTCACCGGTTCGATTCCCAGTTAGGGCACATGCCCGGATTGCTGGCTTGATCCCCAGTAGGGGACATGCAGGCAGCAACCAATTGATGTTTCTATCTCTATCCCTCTCCCCTCCCTCTCTCTAAAAGAAAAATAGATAGGAGATTGGGTGGATGATCTTGAGAGGCACTTTCATCTAAAAAATTCTAGAATCCAGTTAGGTTTTAAATTAACTGATTTTTTAAAATTGAGGTTAAATTCCTATAATATAGAATTGACCATTTTAAAATGAAAAAATGTCATTTAATACATTCATATATTGTGCAACCATTACTTCTATCTTGTTTCAAAATATTTTCACCACCCCAAAAAGTAACTTCTTACCCATTAAGAAGTTACTCCACATTACTCCTAGCCCCAGGCGACTACCAATCTCTTTTCTGTTTCTATAGATTTACCTATTTTGGATATTTCACATAATTGAAAGGATACATTATGTGATCTTTTATGTGTGGCTTCTTTTACTTAGCATAAAATTTTGAAGTTCATTCACATTGTAATATGTGGTATATCCTTTTTTATGATCAAATAATATCCCATTGCATGGATATATCATAATGTATTTATCCATCTATCTGGTTATGGGCATCTGGCTTACTTTCCAAACTTGACTTTTTTGCGTAATATTTATAAAAACAATAAATAACATAAACATGTACATATCAAAAGTTTACTTTAAAATAGATTTGAAGGCATATTCTGAGGAGGGAATCCCTTTCATCAATAAATTGATAAATCTTAGTGAGCCAGAAATGCAACTAACTACACCTTCTGATACATATAACTCAATGAGGTTTTAATAAAAACTTTAAAAATACAAAATTCTATCTATATATATAAAACCCTAAGCACAGTCGACCCTTTGACTGGCTGCTATGATGCGCACTGACAACCAGGGGGCAGATGCTCAATGCAGGAGCTGCCCCCTGGTGGTCAGTGTGCTCCCACAGCGGGAGCGCATCTCAGCTGACCAATGGGTGCCAGACGCAGGGCTCAGCGGCAGCAGGTGCAGTGGGGCTGGGATGAGCAGGAGTGGCGCGTCGCCCTGCCATGTTTGGGCTCCTCCCCAGCCACCTGCAGCTTCACGCACTACTACATCTTTCGAAACTGGCAGTCCGACATCCCCCAAGGGGTCCTGGATTGCGAGAGGGTGCAGGCCAGGCTGAGGGACCCAAATGGTGCATGAATCTGTGCACTGGGCCTCTAGTCTAACATAATAAAGTTTATAAAATACATGGGTCAGGCTCTGAAACAAAGTAATAGGGAACACAAGTGCTCTTTAAGAACCTACACGGAGATGGTTGTTCTTTTATTTTTTTTAAATATATTTTATTGATTTTTCACAGAGAGGAATGGAGAGGGATAGAGAGTTAGAAACATCGATGAGAGAGAAACATCGCGATCAGCTGCTGCCTGCACACTCCCTACTGAGTATGTGCCCGCAACCAAGGTACATGCCCTTGACTGGAATCGAACCTGGGACCCTTGAGTCCGCAGGCCAATGCTCTATCCACTGAGCCAAACCGGCCAGGGCGGAGATGGTTGTTCTTGTCTGCCATATTTATCTTGAAGTGATTTTAAGTAGTTAACTAATGGAATGCAAAAAAGTGACTTCTTCCGTCTACTGGTGGACACAGTTGTTTTAAATCCGAGTTCAAGAATGACAAATATGCAACTATTTTTCTGAGTAATTGTTCTGGCTTCCTGAAGTTTGCATTGTTTATTTTAATGAAAGTATCTATAATAATAAAAGCATAATATGCTAATTAGACTAGATGTCCTTCCGGATGACCTTCCAGACGAAGCCGGGGCTGCAAGGGAAGCCCGGGTCCTAGGTGCCTGCTGGCAGCCGGAGGGAAGCCTGGGTCCTGGGTGCTGGAGGGAAGCCAGTGCTGGCTACTGGGGAAGGAAGGCCTACTCTTTTTTAGAGAGGAAGGGGGAGGGATAGAGAGTTAGAAACATTGATGAGAGAGAAACATCGATCAGTTGTCTCCTGCACACTCCCCACTGGGTATGTGCCCGCAACCAAGGAACATGCCCTTGACCGGAATCGAACCTGGGACCCTTCAGTCCGCAGGCCGACGCTCTATCCACCGAGGCAAACAGGTCAGGGCAGGAAGGCCTACTCTTGCACGAATTTCATGCAGTAGGCCTCTAGTCACTTTATAAATGGAAAATGACTAAACTGAAAGCTTTTGCTTTAACATTCTAGGAGGTCAATGTTTCGTATTTTGATAAAAATCCAAATTTCAAACCATTTTCTGTGTCACAGAAAAGAGCTAAACTGTCAGTAAAAGCACTTGTATTGACCTTGACATTTTCTTCTTAGTGCTGCCAGCACATAAAAAGGAAAGGACTGCTTGTACACTTGACTAATTTCTTTATTGCTGAAGCCAACCCTGATTGTTGCTGGATTAGCATCTATCTGCTCACAACAGTAGCATAAGGAGTCAAAAAGATACAGATACCCCTTGACAATAGATATGAAACCTTCACAACATTGGAAGCTTTGTATGTTAATTACATTTTTCAGATATCATATATAACTCAGACATTAATTGTCTTTTGAATATGAAGTTACAACTTATATAATTTTAAAGAAAACTGACTAAACTGCATTGTTAACACTGTATCGGGCTATAGTTCAGAAAGTGTAATTCCTGAATCAGCACCTACAATGTCCCTGGGAACTTGCTAAAAATAAAAATTTTTGGTCCCATACCAGAACTACGGAATCAGACACTGTGGGTGGGACACAGCAATCTGTGTTTTCACAACCCTTCCAGGTGATTGTGATGCATGTTAAAATATGAAAACCACTGATCTAGAATAATGAAATATCCATTCATTATCCTTACGGCTTTTATTCAACATAAGGAAATTCAAAATCTTTATGAAGATGGCGAAGGGGGGGCACTACAAAACATAAAACCTTGCTGTAGTAGAGGAAAAAAAAGATTAGTTCTAATACTATCTAGATTACGCATGTCAAACTCACAGCCGAGTTTGACATGCTTGAGTAGAATTAGTTTCCCTGCAACTATGGCATTGGCATGAACACATCCATTCTGCTATTATTGGTTTCTACATTGGGTTTCCAAGTTATTTCCCGTGTTAACAGGGTACTGCACATCTATTAGCACATTTTGCAGATGAAGAAATTAAAGCCCAGAGAGGTTGCTCTACTTCAATGATGGCGAACCTTTTGAGCTCAGCATGTCAGCATTTTGAAAAACCCTAACTTAACTCTGGTGCCGTGTCACATATAAAAATTTTTGATATTTGCAACCATGTAAAACAAAGACTTATATTTTTGATATTTATTTTATATATTTAAATGCCATTTAACAAAGAAAAATCAACCAAAAAAATGAGTTCACGTGTCACCTCTGACACGCGTGTCAAAGGTTCACCATCACTGCTCTACTTGCCGAAGGTCATACAACTAATGCTTTGAGGAGGCACTAGAATTCCAGCTCACTGACTTGTATGTCTGCTTATTTGTTTATACACACCCTGCAATTAATGAGATAACAAAAAAAAGAAAAGAAAAGATCAGGAAGAATATAACAGAATCAGTTAAATTTTGAGAACAAAGAAACATAGCAAAGGGGTCTTGAATTAGCTCTAAATTTGTTCTAACTTTTTTGACAGCCAAAGCAAAAAGTAAGACATCCAGTTACCTGGTTTTCATTCTTGAAGAGATGAAAAATACCACTTTCATATGAGAAATATTTGGTTCTAAAATTTACTTCTCATATGGTGCTTAAAATGTTGAACACTGATTAATACAGACTATGCTGTCCTCAACAACTTCTCAATAGCAAGTTCAGTGTATTTACTGTTTATAGATTGTAGCATTCTTCAATGAAAAACTAATACATTGATATCAAACCAACCCAGTAAAAGTAATGCAGATGGGATAAAGGCAAACTAAGTAGCTTTCTGATGGCCAAGCCTAAAATGTAAAGAGTTAGAGAAAATGATAGACTGTATGTTCCTCAAATGATCCTCTATCAATATAAATTCTCTAAAGTAGGGTGAGAAAAGTTGAATAGGAGACAATTTGAGGTTGTACTTTCTACAAGAGTCTTTTCACTTGGTACATGTTCCATAATCTCATGCCACCCATCTATAATAATAAAAGGGTAATATGCTAATTAGACTGGATGTCTTCTGGACATCCTTCCCGAGGAAGCCGGGGCCAGAGGGAAGCCAGCCCGGGTTCCTCAGCCTGGCCTGCGGGGATCGGGCCTAAACTGGCTCTCCGACATGCCCCGAGGAGTCCCGGATTGTGAGAGGATGGTTCTCGGTGATACACCCCGGAATCGGGCTCCCTCCTCTCTGGTTCTGGGTGTGTCACCCGAGAACCACAGCTGCCAAGTCACCGCAACTCAGCAGCTCCTGCGTTGAGGATCTGCTCCCTGGTGGTCATTGCGCATCATAGCTACCGGTCACGGTTGCTTAGGTGTTTATATATAAAGATGTTAAAGGGTCTCCTTTGAGAAGAAAAAGAGCCCTAGTTGGTTTGGTTCAGTGGATAGAGCGTTGGACTGGGGACTGAAGGGTCCTGGGTTTGATTCAGGTCAAGGGTACATGCTTGGGTTGCAGGCTCAATCCCCAGTAGGGGGCATGTGGGAGATAGCTGATCAATGATTCTTTCTCATCATTTATGTTTCTATTTCTCTCTCCCTTTCCCTTCCTCTCTGAAAAAAAAAATATATATTTGGGGGAAAAAAGAAGAAAAAAGATAAAAAATATGAACAATAAAAATGGTAATAAGTACATATCAATCAACAATTGAATCTAAAAACACAACAAACAAGAACAAAAAGAAACTACTAGATACAGAGAACATTTTTTTTCTTCCTTTTTTAGAGAGAGAAGAAGGGAAAGACAGAGAGGGAGAGAAAGAGAAACATCAATGTGAGAGAGATTGGTTGCTTCCCAAACACATCCTGACTGGGGATTGAACTCCCAACCTAGGTATGTGCCCTGACTTGGAATTGAACCTGCAACCCTTTAGTGTATCGGATGACAATCCAACCAATGGAGCCACTTGGCCAGGGCCAGAGAACATTTTGATGATTGCCAGATGTGAGCTGGGTTGGGACTGGATGGGTAAAAAAGGTGAAGGGATTAAGAAGTACAAATTGGTAGTTATAGATAAGTCATGGGGACATAAAGTACAGCATAGGGAACATAGTCAATAATATTCTAATAACAATGTGTGGTGTCAGATGGGTGAGAGATTTATTGGGATGATCATTTAGTAAGTTACATAATGTCTAATCACAGGGGTATACACCTGAAACTAATAAAATATTGTATGCCAACTGTAATTGAAAAATAAAAAAATGATTTAAAAATAAATAAAATGAATGCTACAGATTTTAGGGCTAAAATAATTTTAATTATGTAAAAGTTTTTCATATTAAAAAAATCTAGTAAGTGCTACTATATTTTTGCTATTTTTCTAGCTAACATTCCAGCCTAAATTGAAGCACCAATCTACATAAGAGCAAAATTCTTAACAGCAAATATTATCTTTAGCATGCACAATAATTAGGTTCTAATCACTTAGTTTAATTACTATAAAAGGACTTGCTAGAAAATATTTATAGCTAACCCTTTTATATACTTAACTATATTATTTTAAAGAATATTAATGATTTTGAGGGCTTTTAATTTTTCATAATGCTATGATAATCAATGTTTACAAAACCACTTTCCGAAAACAAGACACAAGGGCTCATAGAAACCCACAAAAACTGTCATGGTTAGGAAGCCATTCTGAAATAGGAATTCCACATAAGTAAAAAAGATCCAATGGCAACCATGGCAAAAGATGCAATTTCATAGGTTTAAATATAAATATTAGTATATCCAGATCTGTGAAACATGAATTCTAATCAAGAATAAAGAATATTTATTGTTCCTGTGACTCATAATAACAAGGGCATAGCATGTGCTAGCAGATTAAATTTGTATTTCTACTTGTCATCAAAATTATTTCATGTAACAGATAAAGAAATTAAGAACTGGATTGATTAAATAACTGCCTTCAGGCCTTCAGACAAATAGCTAGTAAGTACACAACTGACCTGGGACCTAAATTCAGATCTGACCTCAAAGCAAAAATCCACATCACTCTGTCTCTGATTAAAGAATATACATATATGTATGATAAAGCTTTAAACATTTATTGAAAACAGCACATGTTTAAAATCTTTATCATTAATTTAAAACACTAGTCAAAATGGAATCATCTGTTGGTGTTTTTGGATTCTCTATTTTCTTTCATACTTATCATATCTTTATTACACCAATACCATATCTTTATTACTATAACTTTATATACAAGCAATTAACTTCTTCCATCTTGTTTGTCTTTAAGAGGGTCTTGGGTACTATCTATCCCTTGAATTACCAAAAACATTTAAGGATCAGTTTATCAATCTAACCACATACACACACCCCTTGTTAGGGGATTTTTACTAGAATTACACTGAATCTACAGACCAATTAAAATGCAAATCAGATTTTGGCAAAGTTTGCCATGTTTCCATGGAAGAGTAAAACGCCAAGATAATCAAGATAAAGGTATTAACAGAAGATGAAATATAAACTAGCTGGGTTCAAAGGAGAAATGTAAACTAAAAACAAAGCCATCGTAGAGGTCAGGATTGGGTAAAGTAAGCAAAATAATTGAGGAAATAATGAAAGCAACAAAATAAATTAGTAGACTAATGATAAACACAGGGTTTTGGGGGCAGTGAAAATACTCTGTATGATACTATAATGTTACATATTTGACCAAACCCATAGAATGTAACACCAAGAGTGAATTCTAATAAAAACTATTAACTTTAGGTGATTATGACTTGTCAATGTAGGTTCATCAATTGTAACCAATGAACCACTCTGGTGGGGGATTTTCATAATGGGGAAACCTATGCATGTAGCTTCCTCTCAATTTTGTTGTGAACCTCAAACTTCTTTAAAAACACAAAATCTGAGAGAAACCAAGATGGCGGCATAGGTAAACACCGGAAATTGCTGCCTCACACAACCACTTCAAAAATACAACTAAAAGACAAAACGGACATCATCCAGAACCACAGGAAGGCTGGCTGAGTGGAAATTCTACAACTAGAAGGAAAGAGAAAAGCACACTGAGACTCAGAGGAGGTGCGGAAGTAAAGTGCAGAGGTACGAAGGCGCACGTGGAAAGGGCTGGCAACTGAGGACGAGGTTGTCTTTTTCAATCGGGAGGGAGTCTCAAGCTCCCGACTGCTCTGAACTCCAATTCCGGGCGAGTCTCTGGGGACCCAGACTCATACGGGGAGAAACTGGACTGTCGGGCTTTGATCGGAACTCGAGGGCGGCTTTCTCTCAGAGGTGCTTGCAGCAATTACTGGGACACTGAGACACGGGACCGCTTAGGGTAGGACTGAGGAGCAGCCATAGCTGCTTGCTCTGCCCTGTTGATTCCCTGAGACCCAGCCCCACCCAAGCTGTGTGCAGAGGCTTTTGCATATGAAAGGCCTGGCCCTTTGCAATCTGAAAATTACCTAACAAACTGCAACTGGGTAAGAGAGACCCAGAACTTCCAAAAGAAGGCCCAAGGCCTCACAGCAGCTTGCAGTGCTTCACAGCTGGGCCTCATCTGGGCACCTCCAAATCCCAAACAAAGAAGAGGAATCTGAAGAACTCTCCGTAGCTCCTGCTGGGTAGCCTCAGGCAGAGGCTAAATTAGCACCTCCTTAGAGATCCAAGAGCCAGTGTACCCAATGGTCAGAGTGGGACCATCCAGATTACAACTCCTCAGATCCATAAGGGACACACTCAGGGGGCAGACTCAGTGAGCACCAAAGCCCCACTGAAGCAAGTCTTGCTCCAGAAGGGTGTCTCCAGCACAGTTCTCCCACTGCAGACACAGCTGATTCTCACAGCCAATTGGCCTGGAGATCAATTCCTCCCAGTGATACCTACAACAATCAAGCTGTGCACAAAGCCCACAAAGGGGTGCACCAAGAGTGTCCACCTCAGGTAACTGGGGAGGCTGAGCCACTGGGCCCTATAGGACACCTAGCACAGAAAGCCACTCTATCAACACAGGGAAGCATAAAAAATGAGGAGACAAAGAAACAGGTCACAAATGACAGAAATGGAGGAAAGCAAACTACTGGATATAGTGTTCAAAACCACACTTCTAAGGTTTTTCAAGAATTCTCTAGAAACCGTTGATAAATTTAGTGAGACCCTCAAGAAATCTAGTGAGACCCTCGAGGATATGAAAAAGGACCAACTAGAAATTAAACATACACTGACTGAAATAAAGAATATTATACAGAGTTCCAACAGAAGACTAGAGGATCCCAAGAATCAAGTCAAAGATTTGAAATACGAAGAAGCAAAAAACACCCAACCGGAAAAACAAAAAGAAAAAAGAATCCAAAAATATGAAGATAGTGTAAGGAGCCTCTGGGACAACTTCAAACGTACCAACATCCGAGTTATGGGGGTGCCAGAAGAAGAGAGAGAACAAGATATTGAAAACCTATTTGAAGAAATGACAGAAAACTTCCCCTACCTGGTGAAAGAAATAGACTTACAAGTCCAGGAAGTGCAGAAAACCCCAAACAAAAGGAATCCAAAGAGGACCATACCAAGACACATCATAATTAAAATGCCAAGAGCAAAAGACAAAGAGAGAATCTTAAAAGCAGCAAGAGAAAAACAGTCAGTTACCTACAAGGGAGTACCCATACGACTGTCAGCTGATTTCTCAACAGAAACTATGTAGGCCAGAAGGGAGTGGCAAGAAATATTCAAAGTGATGAGTAGCAAGAACCTACAACCAAGATTACTTTACCCAGCAAAGCTATCATTCAGAATTGAAGGTCAGATAAAGAGCTTCACAGATAAGAAAAAGCTAAAGGAGTTCATCACCACCAAACCAGTATTATATGAAATGCTGAAAGGTATCCTTTAAGAAGAGGAAGAAGAAGAAAAAGGTAAAGATACAAATTATGAACAACAAATACACATCTATCAACAAGTAAATCTAAAAATCAAGTGAATAGCCGAAACCGGTTTGGCTCAGTGGATAGAGCATCGGCCTGCGGACTGAAAGGTCCCAGGTTCGATTCCGGTCAAGGACATGTACCTGGGTTGCGGGCACATCCCCAGTAGGAGATGTGCAGGAGGCAGCTGATCGATGTTTCTCTCTCATCGATGTTTCTGACTCTCTATCTCTCTCCCTTCCTCTCTGTAAAAAAATCAATAAAATATATTTTAAAAAAATAAATAAAAATCAAGTGAGTAAATAATCTGATGAACAGAATAAACTGGTGAATATAATAGAATCAGTGGCATAGAAAGGGAATGGATTGACTATTCTCGGGGGGTGGGGGGAAGAGGGGAGTGGGGGGTAAGGGCAGAGGGTGGGGTGGGAACTGGGTGGAGGGGAGCTATGGGGGGAAAAAAGAGGAACAACTGTAATAATCTGAACAATAAAGATTTAATTAAAAAAAAAAGATTAAAAACAAAAAGCAAACAAAAAATAAAGTGAATGTCTTAACTCCAAAAAAAAAAAAACCACAAAAAAACCCACAAAATCTTTCAAATTCCAGTAAGTCCAGAATTGACAAAATTTTTTTAAAAAATGTAAATCAAAGTAACATCATGATGCTCTTAAGTTAGAGTTATAAAATAGAATAGAAAAATTGTTTAAAATGTAATTGAAGATAACAGCATTTACTTTCAACTAAAAAGTTTATTTTATTTGCATTCTTCACCTCAACATCAAAAATAGTCTAAAGATGTCCCTAAAGGGTGGCCTCAAATATACAAATGGCAATAAGTCAGTTAAGGCACAGCCTTTGTCTTGAGGCGAAGGTGAGAGAAGGCTCTTTGTAAGAGTCATCACTGTACCTCTAACTACTTTCCTAAGGGCCTTTTAATACCACTAGCTACACCACCACCTTCTCCCTCTCCCCCATCAGAATCATTGACCACTTGGGAACCTTGAGTAGAAACTGTACTGAATGGAAAAGGGCAGTCGAGAAGAGAGGTATAGTTGTACTTTAACAGTGTAATAAAATACAAAAATTTAAGAGGAGGAAATTGCCTATACAGTGTAGTAAGAAATAATGAGAAAATGTGGTATAAAAGATGGGGTACCTGGGTTTGAGAACTGGCTGTCAGTGACTGCGATATGTGACCTATATCTAGTTCCATAAAGATGTTATATTAAATGGAAATGAATTGAGATTGCAAACTCAATAACTTCATATAAATTGTGAACCTGGGGCAATACAAGATCAGTTAATGTTTAACATATAGTTTTTAAAAAAATGTATAATGAAAATTAATATTGTCCTTATGAAATAAATATTTGTCATGAATAATTCAAATAGAGAAAAACATAAAATAGAAAGTGAAATGTTGCCCATAATCCCACTTCCTAGAGATAAAAATTAAGTTTTATTACTAATTCTCCACTACCATAAAAATTGATTTAATATATTATTACTCTAACATAAAATTATCTGGGTAATTTCCATGAAAATTTTTTATTACAATGCAGCATCAAATATAATAAGTGAATTTTATTCTTTTGGATTCTAAGTAACATCATGATTCTAAGTATAAATGACAAGCAATCTGGACTGTAAAATCATAGATACAAGGGAATTCCTGAAGATCTAAATAATCCATAACTTCATGTTAACACTTGTGGTTTTTGGGAAGATCTTAAATTCATAAATTAGTTTCTTTATCTGGAATTATTAAATTGGACTGAGGATTTTACTTAGTGCATGTAAATACTACTAAATCACTAAATGCCTCATGTAACAGATATAAAATAAAGACATGACATTTCAGCTAACGAAGCAAAGGCATTTATCTTGAAATTTTCTTGCTATAGAAAGAGAAACCTTTAAATGTGGCCTTACGTTTGCAAAAATCAGCAACTTTAATCTATCCACTTTCTTTTGACCTTTACACTGAGCCTCAAAAAACTGTTCAGCAACATAAATTCGATCTCAAAAGGCTGCTGCAGATCTCATTTTCTGCTGTTTTTCCATTAGGTATTTATGGGACTTGCGAGTGTTACAGGGGACTAGTAAAACGCCAAAGTAATCCTGCAGTTCCTGTGTATGAATTCAGCTTTTCCCTTTGAGATGATAACTTTTTTCCCCTTGCCAAGGCCTTTTCAGAATCAAGTATAAAACTGAGACCAAAGGTGCAATGTTCTTTTTTAAGAGGTAGGATGGGTGAGTTGGGACAGGGCAGGAGGAAAGAACATTAACCAGGTTTAGCATTTCAACTGTTAAAACAAAATAAAATTTTAAGCCACTAAGGTAGCTTGTTACACATTTGTACTAATTGAAATCACAGCATGATTAAACAAGATAGAAACGGAATCCAGTGAATTCTGAAGTTTGAAGATCTCAACTGTGTTCTTACCATCTCATAAAGGCACAGGAAACCAGCTGCTTCCATTTATGAACTGTATTGAACACATGTGCTCCGGTACACCCATGACATAACGTGTAACACTATACTTTCAAACAAGTTTGCCAAGTAGGGGGAGGGTGCACAAATATGTTAGTGAGACAAAAAACATTATATATGCTTATTTTTTGTAATGCTAGTAAGAACTTCAAGTTGTGTTTCCATTAATGTGCTTTGTAATCCATTTTAAAACATAAATAATGAAATCAGTGAACTTAAAAAGAAATCCACTCATTATAAACATAGAAGTTTATTAAAATCTAAATCTAAATCAAGCTGAGACAAAGAGAAATATTAAATTAAGTCAATCATACCTACCACTCACTCACTATGGACAAAAGACTATATTAGCCATAGGATACTTTCCATAATTTATATAAAACTAGACCAGATTCTCCCCATTTTCCCCATCTCAGTTAGTGGAAGTTCCATCCTTGACTCATTTCTTTCTCTCATACCTTACTTCCAATACAACAGCTAATTCTATTATATCTATCTGCAAACTATGTTCAGAACCTGATTGCTTTACACCGCTTACACTGCCAATAACCCAGTCCAAGCCACCATACCTCTCACCTGAATAATTGCAGTGGTCTCCAACTTGATCTCCCTACTTCTATCTTTGAGCCATTAAGTTCCTTGTTCAAATAGCAGCCAGAATAACCCTACTACAATGTTATGTTGCATTTCCCCTCTACACAAGGCTTTTTTTTCATTCAGGGTAAAAAAATAGTTCCAAAAAAGAGAACTCAAAGAGGCCCACACCAAGACACAGCATCATTAAAATACAACAGGTTAAAGACAAAGATAGAAACTTAAAAGCAGCAAGAGAAAAATTTACCTACAAAGAAGTTCCCATAAAACTGTCAGCTGACTTCTCAACAGAAACTTGGCAGGCAGAAAGGATTGGTAAGAAATATTCAAAGTGATGAAAAAGCAAGGACCTACAACCAAGATTACTCTACCCAGCAAAGCTAGCATTTAGAATCAAAGGATAGGTAAAGAGTTTCCCAGGTAAGAAAAAGCTAAAGGAGTTCATAATCACTAAATCAGAATTTTATGAAATGTTAAAAGGTCTTCTTTAAGAAGAATAAAAAAAGACAAAAAATATGAACAATAAAATGGCAATAAATATATACTTATCAACAATTGAATCTAAAAAACAAGATAAATGAATAAGCAGAACAGAAACAGTCATAGATACAGAGAACATTTTGATGGTTGCCAGATGGGAGGAAGTTTGGTGAAATGAGTATAAAAAGGTGAAGCGATTAAGAAGTACAAATTGGTTGTTCCAGAATAGTCATGGGTATGTAAAGCACAGCATTGGGAATATGAATATATATGTGACTAATATGCAAATTGTCCCTAAAGGAGTTCAACCGGGAGACTGATCGCTTGCTATGACGTGTGCTGACCACCAGGGGACAGTGTGGAACAAAGAAAGGCCCAGCCGGCAGCCAGGGAAGGGAGGCCCCAGCTGGCAGTCAGAAGGCCCTGATCGGCCCTGATTGCTGGCCAGGCTTAGGGACCCTGCCTGTGCATGAATTTCGTGCACTGGGCCTCTAGTATAGTAATAATATTTTAAAAACTATGCATGGTGTCATTCGGGCGTGAGATACATCCAGATGATCATTTAGTAAATTATGTAATGTCTAACCACTGGGGTGTACACCTGAAACTAATATAATAATATATGTCAACTGTAATTGAAAATTAAAAGAATGATTAAAAAGCAAAAATAGTATTCACAATGACCTGTAAAGTCTTATGTAATATGCCCCTTAGCTCTTTCTCATTAGCTATATCTCCTACTTTTCCCATTGTTCACTCCATTCCGGCCCTATCAGCTTCCGTGTTTCTTAAACATGCTATGCTGCCAGCATAGCCTTTATACTTACTATCTATTCCATGTGTTTAGATTGTTTTACTCCTTAATCTCTGGCTCCTTTAACTTTTTCAAATTTTACTTAAAATGTTACCTAATGATCCTATTTGAAAGTGTAACCCCTCTTTTTCAGGCCCCAGCTTTCCTTATCTCCTTTTCTGTTTTATTTTTCTCCACACTTATTATCTAGTATACTGTATCTTTTGTTTAAAGTCTTTACCCACTAAAATGTAAACTCCTTGGAGACAACAATTTTTTAATTTTGTTGGTCACCGCTGTATTTTCAGTGCCTAGAAATGTACCAGGCACACATTAAACCTTTAATAGGAATGAATTAAGCATACAAGACATTTAAATATAAGTACTTATTTAAAGGTAAGTTATTTTTTGAACTTCTTCTATATCTCTTCATAAAAATGATTAAAAGTTCATGAAATAGTCTTTCAATGTATGATGGGTAGGAATATACAGTAAAACTCTTTTAATAATAATCCCTAAACTGTTTGTAGATTATAATTTTACAGATGCACATTCACATACTGTTCTTTCAAAGATGAAAATTTCCCAAAACTACAACACGAAGGATACAGGATGAGTGTCATGTATAAAATATAGTTTATGTATATTCCTGAAATTTTTCTTAAGTCACTGTTCATTAGTAAAAATACTTTAGATATATAATTTTGGAAGCATCCAAGTAACACATGTGTACAAGAATCTTTGGGTGTCTACACGAATACTCCAATTCAGATTAATCATAAAAGCAATAGTCCTTTTAAGTTCAGCAAACATCCTTTTAGGAAGTTTTGCTTATGATTTTTCTCTTAAAATACATTTAGGATCTATATGTTCTCAAATAACAATGTAATTTCTTTCCAAGAACATTTCATTGAGTTTTATTAGTATTTTATTTATACTTTGCTTAATTCCTTAAGGATTAAAGTGTTTTAGAAGGATGTAAAAAGGACTATTCCAGGATTGAAAGTTAGTGGTAAAGAAGAAAACAGAGTAAACCTTAAATGTATGCTATAAACTGCACAAAGAGATTTGCTTTTAGGCTTCTAATAACCATGGGGGGAGGGGAGGAAAAATATACTGATACAACTGAAAACCTACAAAAGACTGGCAAATATGGGTAAACAGTAGATAGAGATTCTTTGATTAAAAATAAACAAAGATAAAATAATCACATTAGATAGAAATTTCTGAAGACTTTTTATTCAAATTTTTCATGTTTATTTGATGAATTTTGAGTCATCACTGTATTAGAATTAAAAAAGACAGCTTTGAGACTATCACAAATCCTTAAATCCATAAAATATGCATATGCTAATAAAAACTTGTTTTTATCCTAAATTTTATGTGGGAATCATCTTTCTTTTATGTCTATCTCTAAGCTTAAAGTTAATCAGTTTTAGTCTCCTGTTCTCATTTAAAGGCAATTAAAAAAAATTTTTTTTTGGTAATCCTCTCCTTAGGAATTCTTTTCCATTGATTTTTATTTTAGAGAGAGTGGAAGGGAGAAAGGGAGAGAGGGGGCGGGGAGATAGAGATAGGGAGAAACATCAATGTGAGAGAGACACATCGATTGGTTGTCTCTCACACTTGCTCCAACCTACCCGGGGCCAGGAATCAAACCTTCAACCTAGGTATGTTCCCTTAACCAGGAATGGAATCTACCACCCTTTGGTGCATGGGCCGATGCTCTAAGCACTTAGTCACACCAGTCAGGGCTTAAAAATAATTTTCCAAAAAGAATAATTCTTATCATTTCAGAAGGGCAACTACTATTTCATAAGCTGTAAAAACCCACTAAATATTTCACATTGAATGCTAGATGGTTGATTAGACACATTCACTACCTAAGATGTTAGCAAATTTGAATCATACTATGAAAGTTACATTTATGAATAGCAAGAAACTATCTTGTTCATTCATTCTGAAGTGGATGACTCAAGTATGACTTAACTATAATACACTACTTGGTGACCAAAATACAAAAGGATTTGGATTTTTGAACTTAGATATGAAACATACGTCACTTACTGAATTTACTTTCAGAAAATTTGGTAGTGTTAAGAGAAAATGTGTTCTCTCTACACTTTTCCAAAACTTTATTTTCCTAAACTCTATAGACTTATCTATAGAATTTTAGAAAAGCTCTTCATATGTACTATTAAAAAAGTTTTATTTTTCCTGCGAGTCCCATAATAAAAGAGATTTTTCTTAATATGCTGTATAACTTCTAAATTTTCCAAATTGTCAAAAACATTTTTTCATGTTTCCAACAAGAGGTTAATAATTTAGACAGACTTTCCTTTGCCTGGGTGGCACAGCTGGTTGGATGTCATCCTGTGCAACAAAGGTTATGGGTTCAATTCCCCGTCAGGCACATACCTAGGGTTTGGGTCCCATTCCTAGTCAGGGCACATACAGGAGGCAGCCGATGGATGTTTCTCTCTCATGTCAATGTTTCTCTCTCTCTCTTCTTCTCCTCCCTCCCCCCGCCCCCCCGCGTCTCTCTCTCTCTTTGCTTTAATAATATTTTTTTAAATTTTTCAATTAGAGTTCAGGTACAGTATAGTTTCAAGTACAAAGGCCTTCCTCTGTTTTTAAAAATCAATTTAAAAAACATATCCTTGGGTGAGGATTAAAAGAAAATTTAGATAGACTTTATCTAATTTAAGAAATATATTAATGATATCATAATATAATCCTAAGAAATGTTTTAAATTTGTTGATGCTTAGGACTTGGAGTTTTGGTATAAAAATACGATCAACAAATAAAAAAGACACACTACAGAGAGATTAGTCTGTTCGCAAAACCTGTAATGTATTTGTATAAGATTTAAAACAGACATATCCTTTTAAAGTCAAGAACTTTCAAATGCAACAGTTAATCCACACAATAATTCAACAACCAAGATAGGTTTAAAGTTCTAACAGATACCATATGCAACCTGTAATAAAGCCTGAGTTAAGCTATTTCAAGCAACAGGATAATTTCATTTTCCATTCTAAGTACCCATTTATTTTTACTTAACAGGCTATGACATAGCATAAGAAAATGCTGTAATTATTGTACAATAAAACCCTAGTACAGATAACATTTTTTATTATTAGTGAGGAAGCTAAGACTTGGGGAGAAATATTACAGAAACATTTCTATGTTTACTACAGAAGATAATGCATACTGAAGTTACTATTAATTATAAAGAGTAATGAAGATTAGTAACTTCAAATAGCTAAGAAAGTAGATGAAACAGCAGGAGAGTTATATTTAACTTAGACAATGTATGAGTCCCAAATCATCATTCATTATAGTGGATCTGTAAAGCTCTACACCAGCCATAAAGGGAATACATGTTTGCAAGGCATTATGCTACTGCAATGGGAATTACAAAAGAAGAAAAAAAGTATTGAAATAGGGAGGACTCTGAAATGTATATGAAATATTCCTCATTTTAAATAGGAAAGAAACTATTAAATGAAGTGCTGTCAGGACTTCTTTCCTTCCCAAAATAAAAAGTCAAAGTCTCTGTTCTGACAATAATAGAGGGCTACATAAACCATTCAGACTAAGACAGTGAGAAAAATTTTAAAATGAAATCAATGTGCAGATAAAATCAGATGTTAGCTGAGTAAAGTATATTTATTGTTTGTTTTTTTTGCTAACAGTTTTTGAGACAAAGGAACAAGTGTCTGGCAGCTGAACCGAGAGAAATTGGGAAGTTAAATGGCATTGTTAAAAGGAAATATCATTTTCTATTTCTGGTTTCTCAAGTTTATAGTTGGTTTACTCTAAGGACTTACTCTAAGTATTCCTTACTTTAATCACAGAACATGCTCTATAAATTTAAAGACAGAAAATTGGCAGCCCCATCAGTAGTATTTCAATATTACAATAGTGTCTTTTATTAGAAACTCACTACTCCTAATTCATTCATCTGCTAGACAGAACTTCCTGGCTAACAGTCCATTGTGATGACATAATTTCTGACAAAGGCATTCTCAGTAAAATGGAAACGACCAGGAATAATCACTACAGTTTTATTTTAAGTATTTTTTTTAAAGCTGTTCGTAATTCTTAGAATAAAAGAATTAAAAGAACAACCACATCACATCATGTCACCCTGAAGGGACAACTGCACAGAGGAAAAGGCACAAACAAAAAACCTTGCAGACTTCATGTGTGCCTTATTGTAGTAGTGAAAATGTTTGACTTTTGACTGCAAAGAGCTGATCTTTTTGTACTAGTGTTTTCCAAACTGTGTTCTGTTCTTTCCGATATAAAAAGAATTCCTGTGAAAAAGAAGTTTTGTCCCACAGCAAAAAAATCTGTTCAGTTATTACCTATCCTTACATTTTCCAGACAATTTGGATATGAAACTCTTTTCCCGTGGAACATAATTTGGGAAAAATTGCTTTATAAAATATGTTAAGGTAGACTATATATGTGTATGTTTAAAGAGGAAAAAAACTCTTTTAATTCCCACATTAAGTCTTAACTGATCAAAAGAACTTTGCAGTTAGGGAAGAACCACTAGGTGGTCTGTGGGCTGCACATAAAGGTAAGGTAGATGAGTATTTCTGAAAGCAGTATGGAAAAGAAAGCTATTTACTTTTGTTTGTTTGGGGGGGGGGGGTTGAGACAAATGGGGGCTGGTAGGACAGGTATATACACCAAATTGGATCTGTTTCACCGTAGTAGGAGTATAAGACAATAATAAAATGTCCAAAGCCTAACTGAGTGATAACATACAACTTTTCTTTGGAACAGGTCTCAGAGTATCCATTCCTGAATAACAGAAAAGAGCAGTCACTTCAAAACTGGGATGTGGTGGTGGTGGGAATACAAGGGGTCTGAGGATAAATCAAGTTAAAATTTATTGGTCATCCATTTTAAAAAACCACGGGACTTCTGAATTAAACTGTTTTCAGATAAAACTCTAATAATTACTTTGCACAATTTTACGTCCAAGGTGTGACATATCCCTGATATTTTTAAAGCTAGTTTGAAAGGCAGAGGCTTAAGACAATCAAAAGAATAGCAATAAATAGTTTGTTTTAAAGAAAACAATGCTCTAGGCCGATGTTTCAAATATCAGTCTGTCATTCAACGAATAATTACTGACCACACATTATATGCTAACCACTGTTTTTAGGGCCACAAAACATTCCCTCCCCTCTAAACATTAAGCATGCAGTATTCTCTGTTTCATCTGCCTAGAACAGTGCTATTTCAGATATATACATGATATACCCCTGAAATAATTTCTGTCTCTCAAAAGTACTTTCAATACACAGACCTTCCAAGAGTACCCTGTTTAAAAGAGAGTACCCCCAATCCCTGCCAGTCAAGCTCTTATCGATGTCCCTGGTTTATTCTATAAAGTGCTTACTGCCATCTGAATATATGAACTATACACTCAGTGGCCAGATTATGATGACCGGCCAGATTATTATGACCTCCCCATCAGTACTTCGTTGGGCCACCTTTTGCCTTCAATACTGCGGCAATTCTTGTTACTGACTTCACGAGATGTGGAAAGGTGATGCGAGGAATCTGACACCATGCCTGATGAATAGCACTGCCCAGATCTGTGAGATTTGACGGTTATGGGACCAGCTGCCTGATGGCTCTTTTAACTTCATCCCACAAATGCTCAATTGGATTGAGATCTGGTGACTGTGGGGGCCACCTAAGCAAGGTAAAGTCTCCCTCATGTTCTTGAAACCACTCCTGCACAATACGAGCACCGTGGCATGGCGCATTGTCTTGTTGGAAGAAGCCATCTCCATTGGGATATGCCATCAACATGATAGGATGAACTTGATCAGCAACGATACTTAGGTATGTTGTGCTATTCAGACGTTTATAATGATCTGGCCCTTTAGAAACTTGAGAGGGAAATTATAGCTAATTTGCTTACAAACGTCAAGTGGTCATAATAATCTGGCCACTCAGTGTATATATAACTAGAGGCCTGATGCATGAAATTCATGCAAGAGTAGACATTCCTTCCCCTGGCTGCTGGCACCCGGGACCCGGGCTTCCCTTGCAGAGGGAGGCCCCGCCCACCTGCTGCATCCTGTCAGTTGGTGGCCTGGGCCTCCCTCTGTGGGGCAATGCCCGGGCCCCCAACCAATTGCATCATACCCGCCTTGGCTGGCCTGGCGCCAGTGGGTGTTATAGCATGGTCCCGGAGGGTCGTTCCACTGTTTGGCTGCTTGGTCGATTTGTGTATTATGCTTTTATTATATAGGATTATATAGGACAGGGTTGTTTATTATGCTCTCCCCATTCCCCTGACTCTCTAGGATGACAGTTTCCTGGAAACAAGGTTTTCTGATCCTGTGGTATATCTGGCATCTAGCATATAGTATGGACTCACTTAATATTTGTTGTTGAAACTGTAAATGCCACATGGATTTAG
Source organism: Myotis yumanensis (assembly GCF_028538775.1). Lineage (NCBI taxonomy): Eukaryota > Metazoa > Chordata > Mammalia > Chiroptera > Vespertilionidae > Myotis > Myotis yumanensis. The sequence goes on along the minus strand of NW_027223764.1, from coordinate 45,008,228 downwards.
GATAGAGAATATTTTAAATGGAACTGACCAAGTTAGGAAGTGATGACAGACGAAATCTGGTGGAACAGTAGAGATAACTAGCTAAAGGAAGGTAGAAATGTGAAGCGTTGATCTAGCAGAGAATAAAACCTGAAAGTCCCGTGTGTTTGGAACACAAAGAACACCATATAAAGACAGGTAAGAGAGGTAAGTAGAAACTAGATAAGAAAAGGCCTTTTTTGGACTTAAAAAAGATTTTTAAATTAAATTCTCCCTTAAAGATTTGCTTAGAGGAAGAGGCAGAGAATAGTTTTGTGCATTTCAGAGCCAGGTCATTGCAATGCACAATAATAAAAATCACTCAGAAATATTCATTTAATTTAGATGAAGCAATATTTTTCAAAAAGAAAGTTAAATATTTCCTATACTACATGAATAAAAGTCACTTATGAGTCACAAAAATCAAACCTGGAGCTTCTGATCATATCATTTGAATCAAATCATTTTACTTCTTGTATAAATAATGATGAGTCAGCTTTCTAAGGCAGCGATTTTCTACCTTTTTTATCTCATGGCACACAAAGTAATTACTAAAATTCTGTGATACACCAAAATATATATTTTTTGCCAATATGACAAAAATATAGGTGTAATTTTAATTTATTCACACTGGATGGCTATTGTTGTATTGGCTGTTGTCATTTTTTAACTTGACAATCCAAGGGAAAAAAGGTCAGTGCCCCTGACTAAATAGTCAGGTACTGCATGTTTTAAAAATTCTTGTGGCACACCAGTTGAAAATCGCTGCCCCAAGGTGTTCCTGAACAGCCAAGCAACAGGCAGGTGCTATTTACTCAATATAACTCAATCATAAATGCAAGAGTTAACTACCTTTTCAAAATTCTGAGGTTGCATTGTACATAGTTCTAAGTCCAAAGAACTATAAAGAACTGTCTCTATAAAGAACCAAATAAACAACTTGTTAAATGTGTTATTTCTTTTATGTATATTTTTTATTGGGATTCAGCTTCTCTCTTTGACATTTCTTTGACTTAATTTTGGAATAAACATATATAAAATTTAACATAGAGTCTGTCAAATAATAAAAATATCTCCTTAGCAAACATTTGATGAATGTTTCTTGTGGGCTACAGACTTTGCTAGCAACTTACATATATTATCTCGTTTTATTCTTACAAGATAGGTATTGTCATCCCCATTTTGCCAATGAAGAAAGTGAAGTTAGAATTTAACTTGCTCAAGATCACACAGCTAGTTGGTAGTAAAACTTGGATTTATATCCTGATAGTTCAATTCCAAGACATTTCCTCTTAACCAATATGATATATTCTTGCCTTTACATCGCATGAAGTTAAGTTCATAATAAACACTTATTATTTTCACAAATATTTAAAAATAAAAAGTATAAAACATTAAGACTTTCTATAAATGAATGACATTTCATAAACTTATTGCCAATGCTTTAAATTGTTTCCAAGTTACCACAAATGTACTCTACTGATGGTTTTTCTTCACAATAATTAAGTACACTAATGAAACAAGTTGAATCAAGTACTGTAATAGAAACTATGCCATTGACAAACACCAGGAAAACAACTCCAATACACAATTTTAAAATGGGAATAGAGAAATGGTACCAATGATTTCCAATATATATAAATGAAGCCAAAAGGTTTTTTTTATTTAATCAATGCTATAGCATTTCTAAGACTTAGAAGGTCTTTATTTAACATTCGTATTTCTGATGTGCTAAAGAAAGATTCATTCACTGGAAAAGCTAAAAAAAAAAAAAAAATATGGACATATGCTAGGTATGAGATAATTTTAAGATATTAATAAAGCTCCAATTTAGAAAGAGTTCTGCCTCATTAAAAACCAAAAGTCTAATATATGTGTGTATGTTAAGTTTTATAGCAATTACTAATTTTTAGATTCAATTCTTGTCCTTGTTCTCTAAATTCATTATGGCTTCTATTATGAATATCCATAAGCTTAAAACAAACAGGTATTATAAAAACAAACCCCAAAATTCCATTAGTCCTATAAAAATTGTGTTAATTAAAATATTATTAAGTTATTAAATTACAAGTTTATAAGTTGTTATTTTTTATGAAATTAATCAATGAAATGGTTGTTTCAATCCTTTTTTCTAGGATTTTATAGGTTGGGGACAGGAGAGAAATGAGAAGGAAAGGAAATAACCATAAAATGATGAAGTAATTTTCAAAAGAAAATCACTGAAAGACCACTAATAACTTCAAGTGAAATGCCATATAAAAGCTTTTAATTGCCTTAAATTTGTGAAAAACTACCCAGGAGATCAACAAATTCACATCAATGAACTGCATTATACTAATAAGAGACCCCTGGCCTGTAGCCAGAGAGAACAAACAAAATGAACCATTCCAACATGGCTGTAAATTATCCAAAAGGAAGAGAAAGAGACAGAGTCAAAGTAACATGTTTGCACAGTAGGAAAAAGATCAAATATTGATCAGTCCAAACTGAGGTAATTAGAGCCACAGTCAAAGAGATGGGATGTATGTTCTTAGTCCTATAGAATTGCATCTTAAATGCTGATCAAATTAGCTATTTGTTAGACTTTTTTTGTTTAAAAAAATTCAATGAAATATCTGAATCTTACCATGCGTTTATACTTTTAAAATGTAATAACTTTTTTACCCTTTAAGAAATCATCTAATTTGTGTGATTTTTAGAAAGATTTATAAGAATGCTTGAATTTTAGTTAAACATATCTCAATTACCATGAGACCAATCACCTGTCCATATGGTAGTGCAATTAATCAAAGTAAAATAATTGCAAAATGAGGACAATTTGAAAATTAGTACATCTTATTAAGTATCTATTTATACACATCTCTAAAATTCAAGGCTTATAAGTGTTCTAATTTTTATTTATCATAAAACCTAGACACTTCCTTTTAAAAAAAATATATTTTTCTTGATTTCAGAGAGAAAGGGAGAGGGAAAGAAAGAAACATCAATGATGAGAGAGAATCATTGATCGGCTGCCTCCTGCATGCCCTGAGGTTCCAGCCCACAACCAGGTCATGTGCCCTGACCAGGTACTGAACCGTGCGACCTTCTGATTCATAGGTCAACACTCAACTATTGAGCCATGTCGGCTGGGCTAGACACTTCCTTTTTTATGAGGACATTACCACTATCATTTTTGAAAACTTTAGAAGTTATAGTAACCTTAAAAATTGGATAAAGTTCTTAATAGTCTATGGCAAGAAGCAAACCAGAAATTTGTCTATTACTTGTTCAAAATGAAATTTTTATTTAAGAGCTATTCAATTATAACCACTAAAGGTATAGTATATGGCAGTTAAAATCAAATGTACATATTAAAACTGTGGCCAGTCATAACATAAACTAGAATTAACATAAAAATGTCCTCTCAGAATCAACTTGCCACAAGAGACTGTTCTAGAAAACACCTGAATAGAATTATTATTACTATTCTGGAAAAACATTAAGCTCTCATATATAAATTTCCTGATATATATCCAAAGGAGTGTGTTTTCATATCTATTTATAAATTCATGGTTTTATAATGTTGAAATAAAAATAAAGTTTGTGTGCCTAACCTCATTTCTTCCCACATTTATGTGTTGATCAATTATGAACTGACTTAAAAAATTCTGTAAGAAACAGCAAATCATTAACAATTCTGAAGAAGGCAGCACCACAAAGCTTTTATATCATAAATTCAGTACTTTAGAAGCTGTTGATAAGTAGAATGACTGCCTATTTTCACATTCTAGCTAATGACATGTTCCAAATGCAGATAATTGTAGGTTAATTTGAAATTTTAAAATTTATTTGTCTAAAATATCTTTCATGTTTTCTTGTCAACAAGTCTATTAGTTGAAATTTACTAAAATAATGATTATTTGTTCAAGGTAAGGTATATCCTTCTTTTAATCATGCATGATTATATGTTGCTTAATTTTTGTGTAACACATCACATCTACACTGAGCAATTAGTTATAACTGGCTTACCATGAACAAACAAAACAGGCATTAAAATGTTTAATCAGTATATTGGTTCTGATCAAGTTCTTACAAGCTCCTTTTCAGAAAGTACCGAAGACAGGAAAAAGTAAGTGAATAGTCATTAATATAATCATTATTTTCACATTGAGTTAAATTACTATTCTTTTAAAAATAATGTGGTTTTTTTCCCCTTTCCATCTTTCTGACATTTTACTCCTTTATTTTAGGACAGTTCTGTTCTATAATTTACTTCTTTGTAAAGAAAACAAAAAAAGAACTACATCTATTTGTGCCAAATTCTTAATCCCAGATAAGCTTTGACAGATGGAATAAAATACTCAAACAGTCAATGTACTAGCTTTGCTATTATATTAGCTCTTCCACCCCCACATACCCTTTTCGCTTAATTGCTGGAAAAAGTGGATCCCACTCAATGAAAATGAACTGAAAATCTGATGTCACCTCAGAAAAATAGGTTTAATTTTGAAATTTTTAGTCACATTTCAAGGAACAACAATTTTACTCATATTTCAGCTTAACATTTTTCACTATATCTATAACTCTATATAATAAAACTCTAATATGCAAATCAACCAAATGGTGGAATGACTGGTCGCTATGATGCACACTGACCACCAGGGGGAGCACCGCTCAGCCAGAAGCCAGGCTCACAACTGGCAAGCACAGTGGCGGTGGTAAGGACGCCCTCGGGGGATGTCCGCTGAGGGTTCCTGGACTGCGAGAGGGGCCCCTCCCCGCCCCCAGTGTACGAATGTTGTGTGCACCGGGCTCTAGTCATGTGATAAAAGTTACCAGTACTCCCCAAGAAAAACACTCAGAAAAATGTTCCACTGGAACACTGCTTTTATTGTCTCTTTGGGAAAAAGTAGAAAAGTAAATACACTACTTTGCATTCTGTTACCTAGTTTGCAGACAACTTTACTGACTAAAATAAACAATAAAGCAATGTTTATTTTTCTAGTAATAAAATCACTAAAAGCCATCAGAGTAAGATATTCTTTGCTTCCTTCTACCCCCCACAAGGAAATCTCTGCATGTCATCAATTGACTAGATATTTAAAAAATCAGGACAAATTAAAAAGAAAATCATAAACTAGAACTATTATTTTACTTTTTTTCACAAAATCCCAGGAAAAATTAATTTTACTAAAAGAAAAAGCAGTAGAGCCAAAATTCTTACAAATTTTGGAAAGCTCATAAAACAGAAAGGACGTCTAATTGTTCCATTGACATTCTTCTAATACTTAGAAGTGGAAACAGTGGGAAATAAAGCAATTTCTATGTATTAATAGACCACTAGCCTACAAATGAGATAGGAAGATAAAAAATAACACAGTTAATTAATCTTTACACCCTTTATCTAATAAACTTTAATCCCCCAAACAAATATTTGTACTCTGTAGGATAAAATGGCAGCAATTTTCTTTTATATTCAGTTGCTTTGCCTTGTTCTACAGAAAAACTGTAAAGATGTCTTGTTCACTGAAGACACCAAACCAGCCCTGGCCAGTGTTACTAAGTGATTAGAGTGCTGGCCTGTGCACCAAAGAAGGGTCGAGGATTTGATTCCAGGTCAAGGGCTGCAGGTTTGATCCCCAGACCCAGATGGGTATGTTCAGAGGCAACCAATCCATGTGTCTCTTTCACATTGATGTTTCTCTTTCTCTACCTCCCCCTACCTCTCTCCCTTCCACTCTCTCTAAAAAAATTAATGAAAAAATATATTCTGGGGTGAGGATTTTAAAAAAGGGAGGGAAAGAAAAAAAGGTACCAAACCAGAAAGAATTTATAATTCTTTAACACAAAATAACTAAACATAAATTTTAAATACATAAAAAACAAGAACACTGAAAAAAAAATCATTTACTATTCCTTGTTCAATTACATGATATAGTTCAAATATTTTGGTTTCTCTTAGTCTCAAAAGAGATGCACTACAAAACTCCAAATACGATCGGATTTGGATGCATATGATGGATCACACTATAACACAGATAGATTTTAAATTTTGTTTTTGTTCATTACTTAACCACTTAAACAACAAGTGGTTGTTAAACACTTTTTTCCCCCCAAGTACTGGGCCAGATCACGGGATGCAAGGATAAATAATACAATAACAACTTTTAGAAAGCTCATAGTCTAGTACTCTTCGTATTATTATTTTTTTATCCTCTTAGTCACCATACATATCCATGCCTCAATCTATGCTTAATCATACACTGGAACAGATCACTCCATTTCTGTCAATCTAAATCACATTTATAATTCAAGTTCTACATCTTCTATCAATACTTATAATAATTTCAGGCAGTGTTTGAACCCTAAGATATTAAGATTTGAAAAAACTTGACAAACCTCTATTTCCTTTAAACTCTCAGCAGGATACTAGGCACATAACAGATTCTTAAAAAATTAAAAGTTAAAAATTTCAATACATGTAAAATAAAGACCAAATACTTAAAAGTTGCTATTTGTTTCTTTCACAAAAATTTATCCTCTGTGATAATGTTTTGACATGACAACTTGACTAGGCTAACAGGCTCCAGTTACTTGATCAAGCACTAATTTAGACGCTGCTGTGAAGATATTTTCAAGATGTAGGTAAAGGTCCCAATCAGTTGACATCCAGTAAAGAAGTATTCTGGACTAGACGCCCGGTGCATGAAATTCATGCACTGGGGGGCGGGGGGGGGGGGGGGCCTCTCAGCACGGCCTGCACCCTCACGCAGTCTGAAACCCCTTGGGGGATGTCCACCTGCTGGCTTAGGCCCGCTCCCCCTGGGGATCAGGCCTAAGTCAGCAGTCAGACATCCCTCTCGCAGTCCAGGGCTCTTGCTCCTCACCACCCGCCGGCAGCAGAGGTGGGAGAGGCTCCTGCCACTGCCGCTGCGCTTGCCAGCCATGAGCCCGGCTTCTGGCTGAGTGGCCCTCCCCCTGTGGGAGCGCACTGACCACCAGGGGGCAGCTTCTGTGTTGAGAATCTGCCCCCTGGTGGTCAGTGCACATCATAGCGACCGATCGTTCCACCGTTCGATTTGCATATTAGGGTTTTATTATCTATATATATAAAAGCCTAAGTGACCAAAAGACTGGTCGACCGATCGCTATGATGCACACTGACCACCAGGGGGGAGACGCTGAGTGCAGGAGCTGCCCCCTGGTGGTCAGTGTGCTCTCTCGGCCCCTCCCCCCAGCCAACCTCCTGCGGCCCCAATAGGCCCTAATCGCCAGCCAGGCCGAGGGACCCCATAGTGCACAAATTCATGCACTGGGCCTCTAGTATAGGATAATTGGGGAGGGCCACACTGAATCAGCTGGAAGGCCTTAAAACCATAGCCAAGGGTTCCCTGACTGAATAAATTCTATCTGTGGGAGATAGCTTTGGCCCATGCCTGTGGAGTTACAGCCTGCTGGTGAGCTTCCCTTTCTGGTTTCATGCCCTCTGGTTTTTGGACTGCTTAGCCTTTTTCCACAATGATGTAGGCCAATTCCTTGAAATCTCAATCTCTCTCTTAAACTCTTTCTTAATATCTCTCTGTCTCTGTCTCTATCTATCTCACTTATTGGTTGAACCTAGACCAACACAATCTCATTATTTTAATTATATAATTATTATACCAATACATTTTCAAAGAATGTGTGCCTCTGCTTTATAATTAGACAAATGGAAATTTTATCAATTATAGAAGTTAGTATATATTATTGTATGTGAGTATATAAAGTAAAGTATATACACAAGTTTGAATTGGGGTGAATGTGATATCAGGTATACACCTGAGTAGGGATTTTAACAACTCTTGGCTTAAACTTCAGCTTTCAATTAAACTGGCCTAGTTCTAGAAAAAAACTGAAGAGGAGTTCTAAACAGTCTGTCAACATATACTTTGTTTTCTTTGTGAACAGAGCACTCACTAGGCATTGGGGCGTATCACAAGGAAAAAGAGGACATGGTTTTATGCAAAAGTTGCTTACTGTCCTGAGGCAAGGCAAAGGGCTGAGAAAGTATATAGAGGAGGTGGTGACATGTCATATTTATCATATGCCAGACATTACATATATGCTGCTCATTTAGCCTCCTAATACGATGAAGTAAACATTATTATTTCTATTTCCAGATAGGAAAAATGAGACATAGAGTTGTCCAAGATCACATAGCTAATAGGTGACAGAATCAGAATTTGAACACAAGCTTATCTAACTGTAAAGCCCCCAACTTTTTCTTCTGCACTATAGATTTATAGAAGAAAATGATTCCTTAAAAGTACAGTGAATCATGTACTGAACACTTACCATGTATTAGAAAATTATATTAAGGTCTATGTTAGACCATTATATTTTTACATTTGCTATGTGTTAGACCACTAAATTAAGCACATTCATTCCTTCATTCATTCTTCAATCCTCACTGGAGTTCATGTTCACTAATTCCAGAGAGAGGGGGAAGGAAAGAGGGAGAAAGAGAAACATCAATGTGAGAGAGAAACATTGATTCATTGTCTCCTGTATGCACCCTGACTGGGGATCAAACCCACAACCTAGGCATGTGCCTGACTGATAATCAAACCCACAACCAACTGAGCCATCTGGCCAGGGCTATTTAATTTTTTTCACTGACTTTTTACAGCCCTTCAAGGTAAGTACTATCATTAATTCCCATTTCATAGATGAGGGAACTGAGGCAGGAAATTGATACAGTAATAGGGTATTAGTCAAAGCTTAAGAATCATCTGAATTCAGCACCCTGCTATCTGGAGTAGTTTGTAGACAATCTACCCTCTTCTGAAGGGATGTTTAAGTAAATATACAAATAGAATAGATGCTAATTTAATAGTCAGCATGAACATAATAAAGAATGTTTGATAGAAATTATTACTGGAAGGATAGAAGATCTGATTTCAGAAAAGCATTAGAAAACAAAAACCAAAAGCTTCCTCAATGAAAATCAGTAAGTGAGGAAATGGGATGCTTTCATATATACTTTGGCTTACAAAATCAATATATAAATTAGAGCAAATGTAGTTAATGAAACAATTTTACAATTGTCTCTTCTATCCACCACACACAAACCCTGCCAAGTTCAAGTGGTTAGAATGAATAAGGAGATTATCAGTCTTGAATCAATATATAAGAAAAAGTTTAAGCCCTTTAAAGTACATAACATCCATTTTAGCATTCACCTGACAGAATCTACTCCCAAATTTACTGGATTTTGGCTAACCTACTATTTAAATGTAATAAAAAATATGTTTAAGCTGTATGCTTCAATTAATTCAAAATTGCTATCAAAGTAACAAATCAAAACACTATATATATTCATTTATGTATTTATATTTAAATCACCCCTTTTTAAAAAAAGGTAGAAGTTTTAAAAATGATAGAAGTTCAATGAGTGAATTGCAATTCCTTAGAGAGCCGAGCAGTTATAACTCTTTCATTTATACTTGACATTTTCCATTACCCTTTCTTAGAATTCGCAGTAAACAATTACTTGCACTCACTTTATGATTTAGGTAAGGCTCAACAGCCACTTCCTCTAAATAAGGAAACCAAGGTTAAGAGAGGTTAAATGCTTCAGAGCAGATCAGAGGTGGAACTAGCTATACAACTGTGGGGTTCTCAGGAAATGATTTACTCTTTCCTTCAAGCAGGTGTAAACATACGAAGACACATGATATTATAGACATTCCAAGTAGCTTCTTTTACATTTCAACCACTTTCTTTTACACAAAGGCATCTAAAAAGTATAGTATAATCATAAATAAATGTATAAAAGAATGGTATGAAAAGATGTTATAAGTAAATATAAGAATTATTAATACTATCAGCAGCACTTTATTTTTTACTTTATTAAGTAAAAATTATATAATTGCCATTTAGTTGTCATTTGGAAAACTCTTAATTTGAGGAATGAATAATAAAATGTACGGTGTTAATAGAGAAATTAATTATAGATACATTAATGATATTCACACCTGTGATTAACTTGTTAATCACTAATTACTTAAGGGGTGGCAAGCTAAGGGCATCTGATTTTAACAAAAGGTCTTTCAACAGAGGTTGTGCACAACATCCTTAAGTTTCATGTCAGAATAGGGAGAAAACATTTTTTGGAAAAATTTATGAGTAAGTGTGTAAAAACTAAATGTTCATCTAATGAATTAATTCTTTAGGAGAATATTGAACAAACTATTTACAACCCATTGTTTGCATTTATTTTTCTAAATTTGTGATTATAAGATTTAAAAAATAAATTCTACTAGGATGTTTATTCTCAATGTCTTCTTATACTTCTTTTCTAACCTGTATCTTTAATCTTCTTTATGTGCCACTATAATCAGATGTTGTGAAAACTATTATACTGTCACAAGAAATGGATTTCGTGATTTCTGGTGGGAAATAAACCAGTCAGACAAATGAACCATTACAAGAAAAAAAATCATATTTTTTATGAAAAGTGATGGATCTAGATATTAATGACCATCACCCCTGAACTCACTGCTGGATGCTGAAGAAAAAGGATCTAAACCCTTAATTCTCTATTTAAATGGAATGGCTTCTTTTAGAGACCAAACCTCCTTTTTTTATATTATAAATCATATGTTTATAATACAGCCATAGGAGAGCTGTTGTCAGATGGAGAAGCTGCTTAGAGTATATTTCCTCCATCCCTTGCTACTTGTTTTAATAAATACTTCAAAATACTCCAGAAAGTGAGAACCATTTCTTTTTTAACAGGGAAGGCTAGAGAATAACTTAAAGATTTTACTCTATAAAGGTTCATATCAGCTGTATGATCGGGATCAAACAGAAAATGAACAAGTCTACTAACTCCCAAGTATGCCATTATCACAAAACAGACAAATATGCCCATTAAAAGTGTAAAACCTCAGGCCAGGATTTATCCTCAGGAAAGAGACCTTTCTTCCTCCTCTTTCATTAAAGGTCCACCACTTTCTAACTAATTAATGCTTCAACTTGGCTACATGAAGTGTATGGAATATTGTAGGAAATTAAACAGCATTTGTACAAAGGGCTAATTTCTGTGGGTAAATATGTCTTAAGCTCTAAATAATTAAATTAAAAATAAACTTTGGGCATATTGCTCATTTTGTTCACACTGGATGGACTGGCAAAGGACTGATGAAGCGCCAAAAAGATGATCATATTAATAGGTATTAAGTTGTATATGCCTGAAATGGAGAGGCAAGTGATAGGTGATCTATAACATTCTGATATAGATTCTTCCTCATTGGATTGCCGTTTCAGTTTCATCCTAAATACTGTAATGTATTTAACCAATAGGGACTACAGTGGAATGAATAAACTAACAAAACCAGTGTTTGATGAAAATAATAAGTAAAACAGCAATAATAATACTTTCACATTATATACATTTCTTCAAGGTGTCCCTCTATAAATCTGCCGTTAATACTACAAATAAATATATCAATTTCTTGGATACTTTGTTCTTAGGTGTGCAAAGTGGTCTATAAAGTCTAAAAGTTCTATAACACCATCTGATTTTTTAAATAACAGCTTTATTGAGATTGAATTCACACACCATACAGTGCACACATTTAAAGTGCACATGTCAGTGGTTTTTAGTACCATATATTCAAAGATGTGCAATCATCACCATCATCAATATCATAATACTTTCCTAACCCCCCAAAGAAACCTTGTACCCATCAGTATTCCCACCCCCCTCGCAAAAAAAAAAAAGAGAAACATTTCAGCCTTAGTCAACTACCACTGTAACTTCTGTCTCTGTGTATTAATTATTCTGGACTTTTCACATAAATGGTATTAGACAATATGTCACCCTTTGTAAATGGCTTCATTTGTTTATCATAATGTTTTCGAGGTTTATCCATTTGTAACATGTGTCAGTACTCCATCCTCTTTATTGCTGAATAACACTCATTGTTTTGATATAATAAGCTTTATTTATCCATTTATCAGTTGATAAACATTTTAGTTGTTTCTACATTTTCGCTACTATAAATAATGCTGTTAACATTCATATACAAATTTTTGTATAGACACAGGCTTTCATTATATATATATATATATATATATATATATATATATATATATATATATACACACACATACACACACACACACACACACACACATACCCAGGAGTGAAACTGCTGGGTCATACGGTAATTGTGCTCAGCCTTTTGAGTAGCTGCTAACATTCCCATCAGCATGCATGCGGGTTTTACTTTATCCACATCCTTGTCAATACTTGTTATCTCTCTTTTGATTATAGCCATCCTAGTGAGTGTGAAGTTGAATTTCATTGTGGTTTTGATTTGCATTTCTCTGATGGCTAATGATGTTGAGCATTTTTTCAAGTGCTTATTAACACCTCTGTTTTGTGTATGTGTATGTAAGCATTTTCAGAAAGTGGATATAAGGTCATGAGTTTTAAAGCTATAAGATTAACTGTGATGAAATTACTGTTAACTTGTTAACTTTGACATCTTAGCTGAGGAAAACCTCACAATGCTAAGCACTTATCACTCTAATTTATATTGGAATAGATCTTATTCTTCCTAGAAGATTGGCATTTCAATAAAGACAGCACCCATGTTTTCTTTAGATTTGTACCTGTCACATTAATTAATAGGCTACACACATTAGACACGCTAAATGAATGATAGTTAAATTAATAAATTTAACATCTGATATCATATTACCTTCATACATCTCTCTCTCAGATAGATTGGACAGATTGTATTCAACCTTCTTTTGAAAAATGATGATCATATACAACTATGCTTTGAATTAGTAAAACCATTACAAAACTCCAGGTTTCCTTAATTCTAAATTTAGTAATCAGTATGCCTTTGCTTAGGCCAGATATTTTTAAAGTTCGGATGATCTATGTTTTAAAATATTCCTATCTATAATGCAATGTCTTTGCTTTGGTATATGAACATGAATGGGTAGTTCAATTATGTTAAACAAAGTGAACATGAAACTAGATATCCTATCATTAGGATATGGTAAAGCTTAATTAATTTTCTCATTAATTGTGAAGTATGTGGTTAATGAAGTTTTTATTTCTCTTAAATATAAGAGACAAACTGGAGAATGAATGTTTACTGGATGAACCCATAATAAGGGCCTGAGTTCCGGTCCCAAATCTATCACTTGAGTTAGGTGACATTTAGCAAATTATTTAACCTCTTTGAGCTTTAGTTTTCACATTTTTCTTTAAAAAAAAATATATTTTATTGCTTTTTTAAAGAGAGGAAGGGAGAGGGATAGAGAGTTAGAAACATCGATGAGAGAGAAGGATCGATCAGCTGCCTCCTGCACACCCCCCACTGGGGATGTGCCCGCAACCAAGGTACATGCCCCTGACCAGAATCGAACCTGGGACCCTTCAGTCCCCAGGCCGACGCTCTATCCAGAAAGACAAACCGGCTAGGGCAGTTTCCGCATTTTTCAACATGATTGGATAACAAAATTTAACTCAAAGGCATATTGATGGGACTAAATATGCAATGTATTCGCATGCATTAAAATTTTATTACTCAAGGAAACATTGTTAACACATTGCAGACCAGTAGTTTTATTGCTAGCTTTACCCAGTGGCCAGATAAGTGACCGGCCACAAGCCTTAGAACAGAAAACACGAGAATTCTCGTGATCCGCCCACAATGTATGTCCAATGTGCATCAATTTTCAAATAAAAAAATTCTTTAACCTATACCAAGCTACTAGGATTAATCTCAATGTCTTAGCTTGGTGGGGAACTAGGTGACAGAGATGGGAAAAAGATGATGTGTATCTTTTGAATTACATATTATCTATATATATAAACTATATATATGCAAATAGACTGAACGGCGGAACAACCGAACAACCGGTCACTACGATGTGCGCTGACCACCAGGGGGCGTGCGCGGAACATGGCAGGCATCAGCAGCAGGCGGCAGAGCGTGGAACATGGCAGGCTAGGCAGCGGTGGGATGGTGGAGCAGGTGAGTGGAGGCGCCAGAAGCTGTCATTGGGGCGAGCCTCTGGTGGTTACTGAAAATTCTTTGCTCCCACATGCCACGGTCCCACCTGATGCTCGCACCTGCTGCCAGTGCCAGCCCTACTCGCACCCGCTGCCAGTGCTGGAGCCACCGCTTGCACCCGCTGCCAGTGCCGGAGCTGCTGCTCACACCCACTGCCAGCACCTGGTACTGGCCCCAATCGCTCGGTCCTGTGGGTGCGAGAGGCGGCTGCTGGCCCTGGTCGCCCCTGAGGGCTTCTCCACCTCACCGTGCTCCTGAGGGGCAATCGGGGCAGCAGCCACCACTCGCACCTGCTGCTGGTGCCGGCCCCAATCGCTCCGCGCTGTCAGCACGTGGGAGCAGTAGTGGCAGGAGCGATGCTGCCAGCAAAAACGGGACCGGGGGCTGCGGTGGAAGGGGCCAGGTGGGGGCACGGAGGATAGGCCGAGACCCAGCCCTGTGCCAACTGCAGCCTCGTGGCCCACAGTTATTTTCAAGGTGCACGAATTCATGCACTGGGCCCCTAGTTTGTACATATTATTATATTCAAAATAAGTCTACAAAAAAGCCCAAATAACTTTGATATTTGACTATTAAAAGAAATATATGTTATGATAAAATTATTTTTATATTACAAGTGGACAGAAGAGTTAATATGACCTAATAACATAAAAGTATTAATACCAAATATATATGCTTACATGAAAGCAAATGTGTTATTTCAACTTCGGACATTAATTGGAAATTAAACATAAAATGGTTTAACATTAGTGATTTAATTTTATGTGATGTCCCTATTATGTTTATTTGACTCAGTGTCTATCACACATTTTATAAATATGAAACCGTTATTTGCTGACTTAAGTAAACATTTTCAATATTAAGGTGAACTTTCTTTTGGAAGCCAAGATAGATTATAATCCATTAATATATCTTTCAACAAAAAGAATGAAATCTTCCATTGGTTAGGCTGATAAACTCTTTCGTGTCAAAACTAAGCCTCTTTATCATGATAACCCAGAATAATGGTCGGCTGCTCTAGGCATTTTATCTACTTTACAGATGAAAAATCAGCTCTACTTTCATGGAATTAGATTAATGCCATAACAGGAAATACTTCTGGGGCTGAACTTGCTTCATGCCTTCAAAGCTGCCTGTAAATTTAAAGTACTTCCTGAACTCAAAAGATAAGACAGGAGAAGTAAAAAGGAAAAACAGTACAGTGACCCCTTTACTGAAGGAAAATATTGCTTCCTGAAAAAGCTGTTGAAAGCTACTTGGTAAGGGCATTATGCTCTAGAAAGCCTACGGCAAGTCTGTTTTAGTTGAACATGGGGATTTTGTTCATATATCAGACAGTTACTATAAATCTGTTCTTTCTATAATCCTTTTGATACACTTTAAGTCATTTTGGTGAAAGCTAAAGTAATAACTTTCTCAGCTTTTAGTACATACAAATTGCTCATTATTTTACATATAACATTTTATAAAGGATTACAGTTTAACACATTTGGAAAAATGCTGACCCCAAGGTCTAGAATTAAATTTTGGTTCAGAATGTGTACCAAGGCAGCAAATCCAGTTTACATCCAATTGGGTAGTCAGACATAACATCCCCCCCGCCCAAGTTTTTTTTAAATGAGGCAATATTTGGAATATATAAAAGTTTTTCAAAAGGTGATCATGATATGAAGATGACAATTTTTATAAGGAGACACATAATGAGGGGCAAAAGAAAGCACACTGGCTATAGATTTGCATTTGAACATGTTCACATGAAATTGAAGATAAAGCCAATAAAATATAATCATTATATGATCTAAAAGAGAAAGGGGAAATGAGGAAATAGGCCCACTAAGAACACAACAAAGAAAATCAAGGGAAATACAACATCTATCAATTTATATATACCTGGCTATTTACAACGTGACCAGCACTGTGGAGGATACAAAAAAGAAGTAGATTCTACAGATGCATAACTGAGCATTCATTAAATACTAGGCACTATGCTAATTGATAGAGATAATATGGTTTTAAGACAGGCAAGGACTTTCTCATCTAGCTAGCATTCTAGGAGGAATTAGAAGAGATAATTAAGGCAACAAGCATGATTATATGACAGCTTGGGAGTGGGCTAAAGGTATACAACGAGACTAGCTCACGGAAAAGCAAGAGAAGCTATTTTAGATAGGTGACCAGAAAGTCTTACTTGAAGTCTGGACTTTATTCTAGGAGCAACTGGCAGTTTTGCAAGGAATTTAAACACCAAAGTACTGTATGCCGACTTGCATTTTAAAAAGGTCACTCCTGAGAGGAGGGTCAAGATGGCAGCGTATGTAAATGCCACACTCACCTCCTCCCACAACCACCTCAAAATTATAACTAAACTACATTCAGAATAACCAGCATTCAGAACCACCTGTAATCTGGCTGAATGGAAATCCTACTAGAGCAGTGGTTGGCAAACCGCAGCTCACGAGCCACATGTGGCTCTTTGGCCCCTTGATTGTGGCTTTTCCACAAAATACTGGCTCTTCCACAAAATACCGACTTCTGCGCATGGGCCACGAAGTTTCAATCGCACTGTACGTGCACGCCCGCACGTGGGTATTTTGTGGAAGAGCCACACTCAAGGGGCCAAAGAGCCACATGTGGCTCGAGAGCCTCAGTTTGCCGACCACGGTCCTAGAGAATTAAAGAAGAAAGCACACTGAAACTGGTAGGAGGGGTGAAGACTCGGTTGTAACCGGGAGGGATATCTTGGCTGCAGAGGTCCCCCATGAGAAGGGGTCGCAGCCCCACACCAGACCCCTCAGCCCAGGGTTCCAGTGCCAGCAAGAGAAGTCCCCATAACTTCGGGCTGTAAAAACCAGTGGGGATAGTGGCTGAGTGACAAGGAGGCTTTTGGAATCCCAGGCAGTTCCTTTTATAGGGCCAATGCATAGACTTACACAGACGCATTCCCTCTGAGCTGTAGCACTGGGGCAGCAGCTTGAAAGGATCCAGGGACACACAGGGAGGAACTGAATTATCTGGCATCAGAGCAAGAACTGAGGGGAAGCTGTCTTGCAGGCAGAAGCCCTGGCCGAGATCACTGTTCCTTTACTGAGACCTCCCCTAAAAGCCCACAGGTAGGCACCATATCTGAGTCTCAATCAACCTGGTCCACACAGTTCATCCTGCCCTGGTGATTCCCTGAGACCCCACCCCACCTGATTTGCAGCCCCACCCAAGCTGTTTCCAGTTGTTTTTCCATATGAATGGCCTGTCCTGGCTCTGGCTCCAGACTTTCCTAAAATCTCTCAAACAAGCAATAACTAGCCTCAGCATGCCCCATACCACTTGATAAATGGCTCCAGGTATGGTAGCAGCAGCAGCCTACCTTGGTTAACAGCTGGGCCTCTCCTGGGCACCTCTAAACACAATACAAATAGCCGCCATCTATAAATTGCTCTGTAGCCAGGCAGGGCACAGGCAGTAGCTGACTTTGCACCTCCTGGGAAGCCACAGAGTTAGTGCACCTGGCAGTCAGCTTCAGACCACGCCAGTTTACAACCTGACCACTGCCACACTCAAGGGGAGTACTTGGTGAGCACCAAAGGCCCACTGAAGCAAGTCCTGCTCTATAGGGACATCTCCTGCACAGCATCTCTTCCACTGTAGTCTGGTCTTCACAGTTGATTGGCCTGAGACCGTGGTCGGCAAACTGCTGCTCATGAGCCACATGCGGCTCTTTGGCCCCTTGAGTGTGGCTCTTCCTAAGCCTTAGGAGTACCCTAATTAAGTTAATAACAATGTACCTACCTATATAGTTTAAGTTTAAAAAATTTGGCTCTCAAAAGAAATTTCAATCGTTGTACTGTTGATATTTGGCTCTGTTGACTAATGAGTTTGCCGACCACTGGCCTGGGAGAATCAATCTCTCCCAGTGATGGCAAGAGCAATCAAGGCTCAACTAACAATAGGGCAATAAACACAGCCCACACAGGGGGCACACCTAGAGTGCCCAGTTTAGGTGACTGGGGAGGCTGAGCCACTGGACCCTACAGAAAGACCTACTACACAAGGCCATTCTACCAATTCCAGGAGACACAGCAGCTCTACCTAATACAGAGAAATAAACACAGGGAAGCAGCCAAATTGCAGAGATAAAGAAACAGGTCTCAAATGAAAGAAAAGAAGAAATCTCCAGAAAAATAATAAAATGAAATGGAAGCAAGCAAACTACCAAATACAGAGCTCAAAACAATGGTTATAAAGATGCTCAAGAAACTTAATGAGAACTTCCAGAAAGTTAGTGAAAACTTCAAGGAACATATTGAGAACTTCAAGGAACTTAGTGAGAACACCAACATAAAAAAGGACCAGTCAGGAATGAAGGATACATTAACTGAAATGAAGAACTTACAGAGAATCAACAGTACACAATACTGAGAATCAAATTAGCAATTTGTAATATGAGCAAGCAAAAAACACCCAATCAGAACAGCAAAAAGAAAAATAAGACAAAAAAAATATGAAGACAGTGAAAGGAGCCTCTGGGACAACTTCAAGAGTACCAACATTCACATCATGATGGTGCCAGAAGAAGAGGGAGCAAGAAATTGAAAACCTATTTGAAAAAAATGATAGAAAGCTTCCCATACTTGGTGAAAGAAATAGACATACAAGTTCAGGAAGTACAGAGAATCCCAAACAAAATAAACTCAAAGAGGACCACACCAAGACATCTCATAATTAAAATGCCAAATGTTAAAGACAGAGAGAATAATAAAAGCAGCAAGAGAAAAGCAATTAGTTACCTACAAGGGAGTGCCCATACCACTGTCAGCTGATTTCTCAATAGAAACTTTGCAGGCCAGAAGGAAGTGGCAAGAAATATTCAAAGTGACAACAGCAGGGACCTACAACTAAGATTACTCTACCCAGCAAAACTATCATTTACAATTGAAGGTCAGATGAAGAGCTTTCCAGAGAAGAAAAAGCTAAAGGAGTTGAACACTACCAAACCAGTATTACATGAAATATTAAAGGGCCTTCTTTAAGAAGAAGAAAAAAGATAAAAATATTGACAATAAATACTATCTATCAACAATTGAATCTAAAAATAAAAATAAACAAGGAATCTAATGAACAAAATGAACTGATGAATGAAACAGAACCAGAGGCATGGAAACATGGAACAGGCTGATGAATTTCACAGGGAACTGGGAAGGGGGGAACCCTAAGAGATTAATCAAAGAACTTATATGCATCTATATATACCCATGGACACAGACAATAGGGTGGTGAAGGCCAGGGATGGGGCGGGATCTGGGTTGAAGGAGGCTAAAGGTGGACACCAGTGTAATATGCTCAACAATAAATATTTTTTAAAAAGAAAATAAAAAGGTCACCCCTGCCCTAGCTGGTGTGTCTCAATGCTTAGTGTGTCAGCCTGCACACTGGAGGTTCATGTGTAGGTTCATGTGTTCAATTCCCAGTCAAGGGCACATATCTGGGTTGCAGGTCTAATCCTTGCCCCCAGTTGGGGCATGTGTGGGAGGCAACTAATCAATGTGTCTCTGTCACATTGATGTTTCTCTCTCAATCTTTCTCTCTCCTCTGTCTCTCTCCTCCTCCCCTCACCCTTCCACTCTCTCTCAAATGAAAAAAATATCCTCACTCCTCAGGTGAGAATTAAAGAAAAAAAAAAAGGTCACTCTGATTATTCTGGTGAGAATGGCTTGGGAAGAGTTAAAAAGTAAGGAGACAAGTTATTGCAGTAGGCCAGGAGTAAGTAAATAATGTCTTAAGATAAGCCCTTGCCAGTATGACTTAGTTGGTTGGAGCATTGTCCTGTGCACCAAAGGGTCGTGGGTTTGATTCCTAGTCAACAGTTTGCGGGTTTGATTCCTGGTCTGGGTGCATGCAGGAGGGAACAGATCAATGTTTCTCTCTCACATCAATATTTCTCTCTCTTCCTCTAAAATATATGCAAACATAGCCTCGGTGAGGATTAAAATAATAATCTATCTATATAAAAGCCTAAGTGACCAAATGACCGATCATGATGACACGCACTGACCACCAGGGGGCAGGCACTCAACGCAGGAGCTGCCCCCTAGTGGTCAGTGCGCTCCCACAGCGGGAGCACCGCTCAGCTGACCAACGGGTGGCAGACGCTGAGCTCACAGCTGGCAAGCGCAGCTGCGGTAGCGTGAGCCTCTCCCACCTCCTCGGCAGCACTAAGCAGTGGAGGCAGGCACAGTGGGCCAGGATGAGTGGAAGTGGCGTGAGCACAGGCTCCCCCTGGCTGCCTGCCACTTCGCACACTACTATATCCCTCAGGGGATGTCGGACTGCTGGTTTCGGCCGATCTGAGGGGTCCCAGATTGCTAGAGGGCGCAGGCCAGCTGATTGACCCCATTGGTGCACAAATCCGTACACTGGGCCTTCTAATAATAATAATAATAATAATAATAACAATAATAATAGTTTCAAGTAGAATTTTAATTGCTTATAAATTAAGAATAAATGGATTCCAGATATACTATAAAGCTAGAGACTTCCTGAAGGAAAAGGAATAATCAAGGATGACTCCTAGAA
This sequence comes from Myotis yumanensis, assembly GCF_028538775.1. NCBI lineage: Eukaryota > Metazoa > Chordata > Mammalia > Chiroptera > Vespertilionidae > Myotis > Myotis yumanensis. The sequence continues at coordinate 44,987,577 of NW_027223764.1, read as the reverse complement.
TTTGGCCAGAGATTCCTGAGCCAAACCCTACAGCGATGCCATATACACAGATGTGTTAGACATGAGGGAGAAATAGGGTCGACAATGTACATCAAGACATCTGTGTGCATATAATCAAGTAACCAGTTGAACATTACATTTGAAGTTCAGAAAAGATGTGTACTATAAAAGTACATTTGGAAATCATCACCATATGAATAATTTCTATAGCCACGATTACGGCTAAGATCAACTATGACAATAATGAATGAATAAATGAGAAAATTCAGAATGTATCAAACTTTTAAATTTATTGGTCCATATTTCTTCCTAGAATTATTTACTGAGTAAACATTTTTTTCATTTCTAATAATGCTAGTATGTCTTTTCTTTTTTTACTTGATGAATCTTACAAGCACTTTGTTTATTTCCTTAATCTTTTTAAAAAGCAAAGTTTTATATTTCAATCTCTCATTTTCTATTTCATTAGTTTCTGTACTTATCTTTATCATTTCTCTTCTTTCATTTGATTCTTAATGGATGCTTTAAGATTTTCTATATTAAAAATTTTAACTGCAAATATACTGTTTTGGTCCAGTTAGGCTGCTATAACAAAAATACCATAGACTGGGTGATTTGTAAACAACAGGAATTCGTTTCTCACAGTTCTGGAGTCTGGGAAGACCAAGATCAAGTGTTTGGTGAGGGCCTACTTCCGGTTTCAGAGATGCCCATCTTTCCCTGTGTCCTTATGTTGTAGAAGGGGCAAGTAATCTCTCTGGAGACTCTTTTTTAGGAGCACAAATCCCACTTGTGAGAGTTCTACTCTCAAGACCTAATCACCTACCAAAGGTCTTACTCCAAATACCAAAACATTAAGGATTAGAATTCAACATATGAATTTGTTGAATTCTAATTCAACAAATTAGGGACACAGTCTACAGCAAATAGACTTTTTCTTATCAGTTTTACGTCTTCCTTTTTAATCTAGATGCCTTTTATTTTTCTTGGTTAATTTCTATGGTTAGAACCTCTAGTACAATGTAGAATAGAAATTTCTTAGCTCTACATCCAAAATATATCTTCCATGTTTTTTTCCCTAAAAATTTCTAGTGTGCACTTTATTTTACATTTAATTCTGTGATCCCTTTTGATTTGATTTTTGTATGAGGTATGGGATTTAAGTCAGAGTTCATTTTTTGACTCATGGATGCCCAATTCCTGAAGCAACATTTTGAAAATGATATCCTTCCTCCACTGAAATGTTTTGTACCTCTTGCACAAATCAGTTGAACCTATTTGCAAAAGTCAGTAAACTATAACATTTAGTTAATTTCTCATTGGTTGTCCTAAGGTGTACAATATACATCTAATCTATAACAATCTACTTCAGATTCACATAAACTTAATTCCAGTAAAATATGTAAATGTTATTCCTATACAGCTCTTGTGCCTCCTCCCTCTTGTTCTATTATTATACATATCGGGTCTATATGTATGTTACAAACCCAGCAATACATTTTTATATGGACTATGTTAACTAATTTTATGTCTTTTAGAGAATAGAGAGGAAATATATATTTATAGAATTTGTTATATTAACCTTATTATTTAACACTAGAAGCCCGGTGCATGGAATTTGTGCACTGGGGGTTAGGGTGGGGGACGGGGAATGTCCCTCAACCTGGCCTGTGCCCTCTCACAGTCCGGGGATGTACTTCTTGTAAGGCAGATCTGTTAGCAACAAATTATCTTGGATTTGTTTGTCTAGGAAAGTATTTCACCTTCAATTTTGAGATATTTCTGTTGGACAGAAGATTATTTGTTAATTTTTTTTTCTTTCAGCACTTTAAATGTGTCATCCCACTGCCTTCTGATCTCCATTGATTCTGATGAGAAATCAGCAAAAAATCTTATTGTTGCTCCCTATTACGTAATGACTTTTTTTTTCCTTGCTGCTTTCACGATGTCTTTCTACATTTTGATTTTATATGTTTTTGCATTTATCCCAGTTAGCATTCTGTGAGATTATGAGATGTGTACATTAATGTTTTTCATTACTTTGGGAAGTTTTCAACCATTATTTCTTTGAATATCTTTTCTGTCTTTATTTTCAGACATGATAATTATAGTGCAGAACAAGGCATCAAAATATTTCAATTTTCTTAACTATGTGATTAGGAATAAGATGCTTCACTCTTTTTGTCTCATTCTCTTACATGGATTAATTATACTTCACCTAGCTCACTGGATTCCTGTGAGGACCAAATTACACGCTATCTAGTAAAAACGACACACAAAATATTAAGCAAAACTTTCCCCCCAAGGATAAAGCCTTTATCTATATGCCTTTGATCTCATTCCTTCCATTAGTTATCATTTTTCATACTGCATCATCAGAGTCTTCTGTTCTATCATATACTCTTCAGCCAATATATAAACTCAAATTTCTTATGTCTTTAAACAAACCTTTTCTCTCACCCAACCCTCTTATTATTACTGATTTCAGAGAGGAAGGGAGAGGGACAGAGAGAGATAGAAACAGGAATTGAACCATGACCTCCTGGTTCATAGGCTGACACTCAAGCACTGAGCCATGCCAGCCAGGCCCAACACTCTTTAACTTCTATGTAATCTGCCTACTATCACCATCTCTTTGGTATAGATCTTCTTAAATTCTCTGTCATGAAGGACAAGTTGGTTTTTTTAACTCAGTTCAACATGGACCCATATACAGTACTATTTTTCCAAGACTTGTTTACAAATTGTACCACAAGAAATTCACCACAGATATTTCCCAACATTTGAAATTGTCTATTCCCTGTTCAAAGAGGAAGCAATGTCAACTTGATAAATAGTTTCTAAATATTTACTCTAGATTTCAGTATTTAAGTCATTGAAGACTGGGATCAAATGTTTCCCAGACCACATTTTGCTGTAGTGTTTTGTTGTTTTAACTGTCACAGGTGATATATCCAAGTCTATTAGCTGGTTCACTCAGTGATGCACTCTTACCTTTCAGAACCATCCTCTATCTCCTCTCTTGATTTTAATTTCTTCCTCCACCATTTAGGAAGCATTCCCCCAAATGCTGCTTTTGGAATTCTTTGTATGTTCTTTCTCCTTGGTAATCTCAATGCTCAAGAAGCTTTACCAAACCCATCATATGCTGACTTCCAAATCTGTACCTTTAGCTCTGACTCACTTCCCAAGAACTCTAATTGCATTTTAGATCACCTGTGGGTATCTCAGTTGCATTTCTATTTCAACATGTCCTAAATCAAACTCATTGTGTACCTAGACAATTATTTCTTCTTCTGGAAATGGAGCCTTGATTTTCTCAAGTCATCCAAGATGGTAACCTCTAACTTGTTTTACTCTGCCACACACGTTCCTTTCCGAAGACTCATATATTCCTCTCCCGATTTCTTACTGGTTTCTTGGTTAAGGTTCTCTTACCTTGACCTAGACTAAATTAACACTTTCCTAATTAATGTCCCTGTAACTAATCTCTCTCACCCTAGGCCAGCACAGTTTTGATCATATTACTTTTCTATCTACTCAAAAACTGTCAGTAATACTTCATTGCTTTAGCACTCCATGACATAGTATCCATTTCAAATTTTACCGCTAACTTATACTATACTAATCAATTTTGACAAGTCAACAGTTACCTAAACATGCCTAGCAACTGTAAACATCAATAAAGTTATTGAATGACTAACTTAAATGATAAAGATATTTTGATTCAAAATAATTTTAAAAATAGTCACTTCCTATACTGTTTATATGATTATGCTTTTATATTACTATTTTTCTTTTACTAAAAACCATTCCATAACCAATGCTATTTTCACATGTCTAATAATATTGCTGCCGGTTTTACTCTTGGATGAACTACATTCTAACCTCCTGCTGTTACTGAGAAATGCATTAAAGCAGGTCACGTGGTTTTTCTCATGTCAACAAATGATGGCTCAATTAGGCAGATAAGTATCTACAGCCCTCAGCAGAATTTTTCAGTCCATTCTCAGCAGTTTAGAAAAGCACTCTGGTTAGCATTAGAGCTAAGGAAAGGAACACTTGTAATTCTTTAAGCATTTAATTAAATTTTTTAATTCAAGACTGGCTATTGAATGTTTTCAAACACAAACAGTGTGGAAATAGACTTTCATCATGAATGAGCACTTTAAATCTGATGTGTATGTAAATTTCTTAATGAAATGAGATTATGACATTTCTGATGCACTGTTTGCAGTAATAAACTCTTACAAATGATCCATTTTGCTAATTTTCTCATCAGCAGAATTAATCTATGTCAGGCTGCTAATTAATGGGCAGAGTGTGCTTGCATTGAACCAAAGGAGTTCCAACTGAAAGATACATGGAGCTATTGCTGAGTCACCTTATAGAAAAAAATGTCAGGAATGCAGAGTATAAAAGAGAAACAGGGCCCTGGCCCAGTTAGAGCATCGTCCCACTATGTCAGGGTTGCAGGTTTAATGCCCGGACAGGGGACATACAAGGAACAACCAATGAATGCATAAACAAGTGGGACAACAAATTGATATCTCTCTCTCTCTCTTTTCCCTTCCCTCTTTCTCTCTCCGCCCCCCCCCCTCCGCCTCGTTAAAAAAATCAATTTAAAAAGAGAGACAACCAGCTGAAAAAGTCCCAGAGTAGTCAAATGTCTAAATATTTAGAACTCAATTTATTTACTCTTTTCTTCTAAAAATGCTACCTAATTAGATTTTCACACCCTAAAAATATTAGAAATAATAAGAAAACAAGGAGTTTAAAAATGATACATTTACATATCCAGAAGTGATAAAATTATTACAAACTATCTATATGCACTCAAAAATACACAGCAGTTTCAAGCCACTTAAAATAAAAGCAAATAAATGTACCATAGACTAGACCAGTGGTCAGTAAACTCATTAGTCAAGAGAGCCAAATATCAACAGTACAATGATTGAAATTTCTTTTGAGAGCCAAATTTTTTAAACTTAAACTATATAGTAGGTACATTGTTATTAACTTAATTAATAATTTTGGATTGAGTAATTAGTATTAACAACATGAGTTCAATACACTAATATATTTATGGAATGCCTATTATGTGTCTAAGGCTGGAGATAAACATGACATCCTTCTGGAACTTACATTCTAGTGAGGAAGATCAACTTTAAATAAATAAATAGTCACATCAAATAATTGCAGTTGTCATGAGTGCTAAGGAAGGAAATAAACAGTAAGCGAGAGAAGTTATTTAGCAAGGTTAGGCATTTAAACCCCTCTAAGCAGATAAGTTTCATTTTATAATAATAAAGCCACCAACACAAAATAATTACAATTCTTAAAATGATGACAAAAATACCTGTAGGATTTGCAGCTGGTTGGAAAAATACAGGTAACTTTATACTTCGAGTAGGTACTTTTGTCACCCACGCGCGATTTGCAGAGGCGACTAGCACTAACCACTGCACACTGAGACTGACTGGCTCACTCAACTCGTGCATGAATCGAGCACGCCTCCCCTGCGCTGCGTATCCCGCGGCCCGCCTGCTCCGAGTCTCCCTTCGCCCCGACCGACACCCCCCACTTCCAAACCACTTCTTCAAAATAAACTTGCCCAGGCCGAAAACCAACTTCTGCGCATGGGCCACGAAGTTTCAATCGCACTGTATGTGCACGCCCACATGTGGTATTTTGTGGAAGAGCCACACTCAAGGGGCCAAAGAGCCGCATGTGGCTCACGAGCGGTTTGCCGACCATTGGACTAGACACATGTAACAGCCCCAAAATAATAGATATTGTAGGTGATGATCGATCTTGAGGCATTAAGAAAAACTGAATTATATTCATAGAATCGATGAAGAAGACTATGAATTTGAAAAATTTCTATATAGCTACATATATATCTGAAAAAATAAAATTTAAAGAGTTTTCCACTTAATATTTTAAGATTCACTGCTGTCCTCGACAATTTAGTGGATAAGTGATATATCACTAAAAAAAGTTTCAATAATACTAATAGCAGTGCTAAATTTATCCAAGTGAATATTGTCTACAGTATTTATCACTGTTGCCAGTACAAGGATACAATACATCCCAGTATAACATGGACATAAGGACTATTAATACTGCCTTTTAGTCAACCATGAAACAACAAAGCAAGATAAGATATGCAATGTGATCTGTTTGACTATATTAACAAATCTAGAGAAAGAGTATGTTGAAGTTAGGAGTGGTGTTAGTTCTGATTGGTTATGAAAGAGGGACAAAGGCAAATGTTAATGCTCCCTATTAAAGAAGAGCTCAGGAAGCCTTTGGTCAATGGACTTTAATTTTTCAAGTCCCTATTGATAAGATAAATTTATCATATTCAAAAGTGAAAACAAATATATTAAAAACAAATTTATTCAAGTGTCATTATTTTGACTCCATGTCACCACAGAAAAACTAGTTAAGCTTCTAATACAGATTTGTTTATACACAGAGCATGTGCAGACTAAGCAGATACAAACATCTGGGTTTACATGATAACGACATTTCCTACTATAAGTGAATAAGGTGACTCACTGGTTTTTATATATCTTTCTAACTTGGTCAATTGAATTGTCCTTGCCTCCTCTCCTTTCATATCCAATAATCAATCCAACTGAAACTTTTGTGACAAACTTACTTCAAAACATATCCAGAATCTGACCCATTCTTATACCTCCACCACTAGTGTGAGCAACATCATGCATTGTACAGACTATTGTAACAAGCCGCCTACCTGTTCTCCCTTGCTCAAAACTATCTATGTTCAATACAGCAGCTACAATGATTTTAAAATATAATGAATGCAAAATATGCCGCTCTTTTACCCAAACTCTTCAATGTCTATCTCACTTTGGGGAAAAAAAATTAAACCTACATGTCTTATAGATCAGACTCACAGCTTCCTTTCAGAGCTCAACTCCTGTTCTCTTTGCTGTGTCACAAATACTCCAGGCATATTCCCACCGCAAGGCCACCACACTTGGTCCCTCCGCTTGAAATGTGCCTTCCCTAAATAGCTACATGGCTTTTCCCCTTAGCTCTTTCACGCCTCTTCTCAATGTCACCTTACCAGAAAGTCATTGTCGATTCTATTTATTGAGAGATGGTAGCATGGGATGGGTAAAGCTTAGAAGCAGCTCAGAAAAAATGAAAACAAATAAATAAATGTTCATAGCAACTTATTTGTAGCCTCAAACTAAAAAACAACATACATGTACTTTGACAAGTGAATAATTAAACAAATTGTGGCACAAGCACACCATGGAATACCATTTATCAATAAAAAGTAATGGACTATTGATACATGCACCAATCTGGATGACTCTCCAGAGGATTATGCTGAGTGAAAACAGCCAGTCTCAAAAGATGACAACAGTGTATGATTATATATATACAACATTCTTGAAATGACAAAAGTACATAAATGAAGGACATATTAGTGGTTACCAAGGATGAAGCAGGAACACTGGGCAGAAAGGAACTGATGTGGCTATAAAGGGTGCTATGGGCTGAATGTTTGTGTGTCTCCCACCCAAACCCATTGGTTGAAGCCCTAAATCCCCAATGTGATGTTATTGGGGGTGGGGGGCTTTGAAGTTAATTAGGTCATGAAGGTGGAGCCCTCATGAAGGGGCTTAGTGCCCTTACATGAAAATACAAGAGAGATGATTCTTTCTCTCCACAGTGTAATATGACAGCCAGAAAGTGGCCACCTGCACGCCAGGAAGAGGATACTCATCAGAACTCAAGCATGCTGTCATCCTGAGCTGCCTCCAGAATGAGAAATGGATTTCTACTGTTTAAGCCACCCAGTCTAGGGTATTGTTATAGTTCCTGAACTAAGAATATGAGGGATTCTTGTGATAGATATGTTTGGTATCTGGATTACATTAATGCCAGTATAATGGTGGTGATATTGTACTATGGTTTTGTAAGAGGTTACCTTTGGAGGAAACTACATAAATGGTATATGGGATTGCTCTGTATTATTTCTTACAACTGCATGTGATCTTCAATTGTCTCAAACTGAATTTTAATTACATTTAAAAAAAAAGGCTTGGACACAGGAGCCAACCTGATGGTTTCAAATCCTGGACTGGCCACTTATTAATTGTGAGACTTGAATGAACATCTCTGTGGCTCTGTTTCTTCATCTATGAAATGGAGGTAATAATAGGACCCATGCTCATAAGATTATTTGAGGAAATTAATTAACATATATAAAAACTTTAGAATGGTGTGTGGTACAGAGTGATACGTGTTATTATTAGTAATAATTCCTCAGAGAATATTGTCTATTATACTGTCTATTATGACATACTAGAGGCCTGGCGCATGACATTCGTGCCCTGGAGGAGGAGGTCCCTCAGCCCACCCTGTGCCCTTTCACTGTCCGGGAGCCCTTGGGGGATGTCCGACTGATGGCCTAAGCCAGTGGTCAGCAAACTGCGGCTCACAAGCCACATGCAGCTCTTTGGCCCCTTGAGTGTGGCTCTTCTACAAAATACCGACTTCTGCGCATGGGCCACGAAGTTTCAATCGCACTGTACGTGTGCGCCCGCACGTGGTATTTTGTGGAAGAGCCACACTCAAGGGGCCAAAGAGCCGCATGTGGCTCACGAGCTGCTGTTTGCTGACCATAGGCCTAAGCCATCAGTTGGACATCCTTAGCGCTGCCACGGAGGCGGGCTGCTGTGCTTGCCAGCCATTAGCCTGGCTTGTGGCTGAGCGGCGCTCCCCCTATGGGAGTGCACTGACCACCAGGGGGCAGTTCCTGAATTGAGTGTCTGCCCTCTGGTGGTCAGTGCACATCATAGCGGCCAGTGTTTCCGCCATTCAGTCGATTTGCATATTACCCTTTTATTATATAGGATGACCCTTATTCACAGCTATATACTGAGTGCCTAAAACAGTATTTGGCACATGATAAGCTCTTAATATTTGTTGAACAAATGAATGCCCCTAAAAGAAGTATTTGCTTTTAGTGTATTAATAAAGTCACTCTTATAAATCTCCAAGTTTGAGAACACCACTAGTCAAACTTTCTTTTTGTATCATTGATTATGGTTGGCCACAAAAATTGTTCTCTGTATTAGTGAGTTCTCCTTATCCTCCTTTTTCTTCCCGTCTAATGAAACCTTTTTTGGCTTAAAAACCATTAATATTGCATTCAAAGTGATCAGAAAAGCTGATGGATATATTTTTATTCTCTCCTTCCCTACTTCTACTACACATATGAATTGTAGTAATAATGTGACTTGTGTAAAGATTTTGCAGGTATCTTCAAATAATTCTTTTACATGCATATAAAAAATTGTTTAGAATTAACTGAATTAAGATCTGTTGTTGCAAATTATAACTATATATTAACTATACATTTAAAAACTACATGGAACTGTTACCTATAATAACTATTTATAATGTATATTAACTATATATAATGTGTAAACTACATATTAAATTGCAATTTTGTGTTATATCTCAAGGTGACTCTAAGTAAGATAATTTAATGCTGTAAGGAGCATAAAGGCAACGTAATAAGACATTTCACAATGAATATAAAATCGTTTTCCTAATTAAATATTTTAAATTACAGTCACTTAGACCGAGTCCACTTTAAGATTTTTTCTACCCATTTTTTCCTTTACAACTAAAGGACAATTTATGTAAATTTTTAGTAAGAAATAATTTCAAATGTACGAAAAGCCCCCAAAATAAAAATAGTACAGGTAACACCCATATATAGACATCCTTTACACAGATTTTCCTGTTAATGTTTTCATCTCATGTGCTTTATTATTTGTGTTTGCTAGTACTGTCTTGCTCTATGTATGTGTGTATTTTTCTACTATTTCCCTGTGATTAGATTGAAATTATACATTCTGAGCCAGAATTCTTCATAGGTAGTGCTGTGTCCGTCTCAGAAACCTCGCCAGGAAGCACAAATTGCCCCGACCTTCATTAATGATGAGAATTTTGATCACCAGGTCAGGTGTTGTCTGACTTCTCCACTGCATTACTGCTGTTTCTCTACAACTGATTAACGTTCTATGGGGAGACTATGCAAATATCCCGTTCCTCATCAATGTGTCTTCTTAGATGTATCCACTGATAATTTTGGCCAGACCTAATCTTTACCCTGGTAGCTGCAAAATAATGTTTTTCTTTGTTTTTATTTATTTTCCAACTCCAGCACAACTTCCACATTTGCCAATCAACCTTTGGCATTCTACTGTAAGCCAGATACCTTCTCTTATCTCTCCCTCGCATCTATTATTGGTATAGTCTCATAAAGTTCTTTTTTCCCTAATGGTCTATAATTCAGTGTTGTATTTAATTATTTCAAAGCTCAAATTGTTCCAGATTTGGCTAGTGGGAAACCCCTCCAGTGAGCTCCCATATAGTTATGATAAACCACCCATTATTGTTTTGAGTACTTCATCTGCAACATTACAAGATGTCCATCTTGTATGTACTTGGCCCTACACCCAGAGCCAGCCATTTCAATGAGGAATCTTGGTTCCTTTGACTGGGTGTTGTAGGTTGAATTCTGTTAATCAAAAAGGTATGTTTAAGGCTTACACCCTGGTATCCGTGAATGTAGGCTTATTTGGAAGCGAGGTTTTTGCAGATGTATTCAAGATGAGGTCACACTGGATTAGGGTGGGCCCTAATCCAATTATTGGTGGTCTTATAAGAAGAAATTTGGGCTCAGACACACAGGGAGAATGGCATATGAAAATGGAAGCAGATATAAGAGTTATATTGCCATAGCCAAGAAAGACAAAGGATTACAGGCAACACAAGTTAGGAGAGAGGCATGGAGCAGATTCTCCCTCTGCCCCTCCAAGAATTAACCAACCTTGCCAACACCTTCATTTTAACTTCTGGACTCCTGAACTATGCTGGAATTTATTTTAAGTTTATGGTAATTTGTCATGGCACCCCTGGTAAACTAACAGAGTGGTAAATGGTACTAGCTGTGTCATTACTATTTGAATGACTGCTTCTTTGCTCATTTGGCAATAGAGCTAGGATATATATATATATATATATATATATATATATATATATATATACACATTAATATTCACATATACACACACACACATAAACTGATACACATAAACATATACATTTACACAGATACCTCTAACCAGTGGTTCTCAACCTCTGGCCCTTTAAAACAGTTCATGTTGTGACCCCCAACCATAAAATTATTTTCGTTGCTACTTCGTAACTGTAATTTTGCTACTGTTATGAATTGTAATGTAAATATCTGATATGCAGGATGGTCTTAGGCGACCCCTGTGAAAGGGTCGTTCGACCACCAAAGGGGTCGCGACCCACAGGTTGAGAACCACTGTGTCTAACCCAATCCATCCCCACAGTGTTTTTTCCTGTCTTCTCCCATTCTATATTTATATATCCTTTTTTCCACAGTGAGAACACAGGTTCCTATCAATATCAACCAACTAGTCATTTGCTCAATATAGTTTCAGAATTAGTTTTCCCATTCCACTAAAATAAATAAACCAACTAAAAGACTTCAGGATTTGTTTGTGACACTTTCTTCCTCTCCTACTCTGCCCCAAACAGGACAGTCCAATAGTGTGTCCATAAATTACTTGGATTAGTCTTCCTTTTTTCCTCCACTTCTTTTTTATTTTCAGCATAGTTGTAGTTTTTCACTTTTGACAATAAAGTTCATTTGTTTCAGTCTATTTATAGTTTTTTAAAAATATATTATATTAATTTTTTACATAGAGGAAGGGAGAGAGACAGAGAGTCAGAAACATCAATGAGAGAGAAACATCTGTCAGCTGCCTCCTGTACACCCCCCACTGGGGATGTGCCCACAACCAAGGTACATGCCCTTGACTGGAATCGAACCCCAGACCCTTCAGTCTGCAGGCCGACTCTCCATCCACTGAGCCAAACCGGTTAGGGCTGCTTATAGTTTTAAGTCCCCTACCGTACTGGTACTGTTTTTACTTAACCTTTTGAATAAGCGGGATATTAACATGCTATCAAAATTCAAAAATGGTATCCCAAAAAATATATTCCAAGAAGTGTCATGCCCTTTCGTATCTCATCCATCCCACATTCTTTTCTAACCTGTGTAGATTACTGATTTGTTTTCTACTTTATCCTTCCTGCATATGTGTTCTTTTCCCTTTTAATTACATAAAAGGTAGCATTATATATGCTCTTTTGTGCTTTCTTTTTTTATACATTTTCTCCTAGAAATCACTCCAGATGTTTATTCAACAAAACTCCTAATTTATATAATTTCTAATACTTTACAATTATTAATAATGCTGCAATAAAAAATATTAGCAAAATTATTTTTATATGCCATAAGAACTGGATTCCTGGATAAACTATAACTCCGATCTGTGCAGATTTTTACCTTTACTCTCATGTATATTTAGGTGGGGGTAGTGTGGGGGATATTTAATTACTTAAGTAAACATTAAATATTAAGAAACAAAAATTGTATTATGAAATAGTAAGATAGAGTATGATACAAATTACATGAAAACTCGAAGAGATGCACATATGCACAAAATGAGGATTTTAATATTCTTCTCTGTACCTCTTTATATTTCTCAAGTTTAATGTAATCATGTATTATGTTTAAAATAAAAACAAATTATGTGTATTTGTAAACCATAAGGAGGGATTCTATTTCCGGCAGTGAAACTGACTTAGACACCATGATACTGTCCTTCTGCTGAAAACGACAAATGATGAGTTAAAATAAAACAAAATAGTCTAGTCTTTTTTTTTGTTTTGAAATCTATTGGGTTGACACAATACTCAATGGTTAAAACATGGTAAAAATGGAAATACGGGGAGGTAGGCATACACTCGCGTGTCTTCCAGGGGAGATACCAACCCTATAACTTAGCCTCAGTTTTCACAGCCATGTACCGAGCAGGCAGTGGTTTGCTAGAGCTGATCTGCAACTATACACATCTTTTCCCAAATTCACATTCAGTGACTTCATGTTGGTAGCCTGAAATCAGCCATAATATGAAATTGGAAAATATTACAAATTGGGACATTTTTTTTTTCTGCTCTCAAGAGTCAATATTTTAAAGTATTTAACAGCACATCACTGAGCCCAAGGTTGAGAGAAACCTTGGGTATACTGAAGATAGGGAGTCTAATTAGAGAAATCCACATAAAACTGCGATTCTGAAGAACTGCATACTTAGGGTAAGAGTGGAATAGAATTATGCTGGAGAAAGAATCAGCAAGAAAATTTGTCAGTTTCAAACTTGATGCTGGGTGGAAATAAAAATATCTTCCCTGAAAATTTAACTACAAGCCCATCCTCATGAAAGTTTATGGACCTGGAACTCATGCTACCTATGCAGGTCACAAAACTTTAAGTCTAAAATTTACTTCACTGTGTTCCTAGGTTGACTGTATCCCCAGGCTTTAGGCAGATTCAAATGGAAATCTTTTCTTTGGAAATCCATCTTCGTCTTAGCCTCAGAAATTACAAGAAATAATGAAAATGAGCTCACACACACACAAAAATAAGGCAGCTGGAGTAAGAGCTAGCAAGAACAACAGACATCAAAATGTGAACTGCAAAATTAACGTAAATGGTTGCCTTTGGGTAGAGAGAGACATGGAATCACAGGGGCACACAGACATTCAAAGACACTGCTAATGTTCTGTTTCTAATATGGGTGACAGGTACACAGGTATTTTATTTTTAAATAAAGTTATTATTTGGGAATCCTTCTGGAAGTACAGAAAAAAACTCCAAACATAATTATGAGAGTTTCCATATACCCCTCCCCAGTTTACCCTAATTTTAACATTTTATGTTAGCATGGTACATATGTCCAAGCTAAGAAAGCAAACTTGGTGCATTACTGTTCACTGAAGTCCAGACGTAATTCAGATTTCACCTATTTTTATACCAATGTCCTTTTTTGTTCTGGATCCAACCCAGGAAACCACTTTGCATTTAGTTGCCATGTCTTCCTAGTCTCTTCCTGTCAGCGACCAGTTCTTAGTCTTTCCTTGCTGTTCTTGACCTCGGCACAGTTCTGAGGAATACTTGTTAGGTATGTTGTGGAATGTCCATTAGTTTGGATTTGTCTGATGTTTTCCTTATAATTAGACTGAGTCTATGGGTTGGGTAAAGAACACAAGATAGTCCATGCTCATGTTGTATTTTTCTTGCCCCAGCCATAGAATCAGACATTTCTCCAAGGATCCCTGGATCTTTTTACAGGAGAATAGTATTTACAAATCCAGATCTAAGCCTTCTCAGTGGACAAAGACAGAAAATAGATGTATGGATACTTATACATGTATACGGATATATCTGTAATTATTTCTGCATCTACCCATTTATACATATTAAACTAAACATCAGTTTATACTATTATCTCCAACTGTAATCCAGTGCCTACCATAGGATATATTTTATATTTTTCCTTTTTTTTTTTTTTTTTTAGAGTGAGTGGAAGGGAGAGTGAGAGAGAGAAACATTGATGTGAGAGAAACACGTCAATTGGTTGCCTCCCACACATGTCCTGACCAGGGCTGGGGATTGAGCCTGCAACCAAAGTATGTGCCCTTGACCAGAATCGAACCCGGGACCCTTCTGTCCTCAGGCTGACATTCTACCCACTGAGTCAAACCGGCTAGGACAGGGTTTATTCTAGCCACCACCCCCCTCTTGTTTGTCTTGTAACACCCCTCTCTGAAAGCACCTATTTTTAGCATTTAAAAATATTCTCCAAGGAAGGAACCTGCAAGCTTTGCTCACACAAATGTTTAGATTGAATTTTTAACGGTTTACTAAAGAAATATTAAAAAACAGAAACTACATTGTTGTGACAATAAACTACAAAACTATCTTTACACATGCTATATCAACTATGTGATTAATAGCGAAGCTATATAGCTGGCCAGTATCCTAGATCTAAACCATTTAATTTCAGAAGGATAGCTCCTCAAATTGATTGACAGATAAGAGAAGAATAAAATACTTCAGGTTGCTTATTTGCACTCTCTCTTTAAAAACAACAGAACAGAAGGCTTGGAAGTTTTCATTTTATTTACATTTAAATAGTGTGTTAAGTCTGTAGAGATTTCACATACAATTTGAGAATCATGTCCCCAAAGGCAGTGTCATCTGGGAAAGCGGTTAACTATCTAGGTCTAAGCAGCACAATGACTTGGTGGAAGGATTACCAGCAGTTAAAGACTTTTAGTTTAGCTTTCTCCCCCTGGTGGTAGTGTCTGCATTGATAACATTTTTAAAACCACTAGGATAGTATCTTAATGTTTATGGCTGCTACAGTCAATTATAGGTAGGCAATTCTGGGATAGAAGTAGATTTAAATGAAATAGAAGCAGATCTCAAAACTCTTCTAAAAGAAGCACTTGTCTCCGATAGTTGCTCTTTTTTGTCTAAAATGCAATTATAACCATTACATCATTGTAAATTACATGCTGGGGTTATCTCAGTAGGTATCTGCCAAATGTAAAACTTACAGAAGGTCTTCAATGTAATAATGATGTTTTATCATTTTAATTACAAACTCTTTTAAAAACTCCCTAAAGTGTACCAATTGGGGTGGTCTAAATTAACAGTATCTTTGTAGCCCAAGGGTAGTAAAAATAAATTGAACTACCAAATTTCATCATACTTATAGCAGCTGTCTTCCTGCCTCTAGGAAGCTAAGTATTTAACAAAGCAGACAGCTTGGCATTGGCATCTGATTAGCAGTGTGTGCGTATTGTCAGATAGAATGTGCTTAGCTCTTTTGTTCTGAGGTTTGATTAGAAATCTGGAGAGCAATGCATTATGTAACTTTATTCTTAAGTCTTCTGAAAGGGTAAATAAACTGTGATGCTCCCTCAGGTATTGTACAGGAAAGCTTAATCAATGATTTTTTGGTTAATATGCTTTATCAAACTCTAGAAAAGTCAAATAAAATACTATTTTTCTTGAAAATCACATCAAAGATTGATTAAACAGGCAAATTTTAAAATAATTTTAGTTAAATATTTTATATATTCAAAATGTTTTTACAATAGGGTGCTCTGAGTCACATTGAGTCCTGTAATGGAAATACTGTAGGTGGGAGGAAGAATGGTCACTTTAAAGCACCTGATGATAAGATTCGATTTTTAAAAATACCAAGCCTAAATGAAGATTCAGAAAATTTTTTTTAATGCATATGGACATCTTATTAGAAAAAATAACACTGTCTTATAAGAATAATACTGTTTTGATGCAGGTGCTCAAATATTAAACTATAAAAGGGTGACTCTAATTACCTTCTCCCCACAAATTTCTTTGAAAATTTATTACAAATGATTGTGCTTATTGGCAGAGTTCAAAATCAGTAGAGTCCATGCAAACAATCTACTTCAAAAAGAAGTACATTCTTTTACTCTCAAATCCATTGAGGTAATCAGACTGGATGTTTTATTCAACAGGACTGAAGAAAATTGTTCTACAATAGGTTAATTCAAAATGGCAGCATAGAAAATGCATCTGTCAGTGGGGATCAAATTACAGGGCAAGCTCCTCTCAATGCTTAGAAAAACAAGTCTGCAGTTCTACAGATTATGTGCCTGTGTGTGTTTAAAGGGGTGGGAAAGGAGCTAAATATCTGAGCTAACCTCCAATTAAAGTCAATCATAAAAACAGCCAATTTAATGAGTGCGGATTTCTTTGGGTAATTATAACACCAACCACTTTTTTCTCTTTTAAATCTGTAATTCTGCCTTCTTGTTATTGCTTGCTTTGTCATTAATCGCCTCAGGACCTTGATTTCCTAGCAACAGACTGCCACCAAACATTTGGCTCCTGTTCAACATTTTCTTTGTGAAAAATGGCACTGCTGTTGCCGCCTGGGCTGCTGCAGCTAGACTGGCTGTGTAAGTGCTCTAATAATGTATTCCACTGAAGAAAAAAAAAATCACATGATATGGGGTGCAATGACTGAGCTCAGTTAATTACTGAGCTGGGAAGTTTATCTACAATCTAAAAGCTGTGTTGAGGGGAAAGAGGACATAAGGATTAAAAAGGTGCTCCTTCCATTATCAATAATTTGCAGGTGAGAATTTACATAGAAATATTTTATTCTTGAGTTGACAGGTTTCTGTTTAAGTTTATTTAGGAAAGGGTACAAAAGGCCAATGTCCTTCAAATGTTGCTTGACAAATACATTCTCTACAAAATAGCCCCAAACACACAAAGAATCACAGAACATTTAGCTGCAATTTTAAAAAGCAAATTAACCCATGTATCTGTCAGCTGTTTCTTTTCTACTTAAGGCAAAAAACATGTGCATATGTAAACATTCTATGAGATGGCAGAATGAAGTTTTCATTCACAACACGAACACTAGACATGAGGAAAACAGAATTCAAAATACTGTGTTGTGATATACTGTACGTTTAAATAACTATTTTATAATCCATAATGGGGGGAAAGGTACTTATCATTATTTCTAAAATGATTCAATTGAGATTGAAAAAAATCAGATTTCATAATTGGAAACTTAGTGATAAAGTAGATATTTTGCCACTTTTTACTTGGTACATTTATCAAGATTCTCCATGCCTTAGAAATACTACCATTCCCAGTAATGATAGTTATGGAAATTAACATGGCATGTCAGATACGGTTCATTGATACCTTGCTTTAGTTCTCAGAAATATGGCTTTTTAAGACTGGCATGTTTCAGGATTGCTGTCAGGATATGATAATTTAATATACCCAAGAGTACACTGAGTATTATGGAAGCATCTGTGAAATTAATACATCAATGGACATGCCAATTCTTACTAATGCCTACATATTGTATAAAAAACTTCCCACAAAGTATAGCCCCAGTTCAGCTCATCTTAGGAAGTGAAAATGCTACAGTCTACCTGAACACATCACAATGACCACCTTGACGAAATGAAATAAAAATGACATTAGGAGATATTTATAAAGGAGCACTAAGCATTAAAAGATCATTGGTTACGTTCAAGTAGTTAAAATATACAGATATTTTTAGAAGAAATCAGATGAATTAAAGATATTCAGATCATTTTTATAGAATTCTGCTTACTGTTGGCACTAAACCACATCATTTCACCATTGAGTTTGATTCCTCACTTTAATACATTTTTACAAAAACCAATTCTTGGTTGATATAAGAAAGCAAGTGTACATTCACAATCATAAGAGTTTTAAAAATCCAGCACGGATTTTCAAAAATTCCACAATTTCTAATATGGAACTATAACTAGAATTATACATCTGTTTAATTCGCTATTTACTATATGACAGAGGTTCTTTTTTTTTTTTTTAACTTCAGGAGTTTGTTGATTTAAAAAAAACATATATTTTATTGATATTTTACAGAGCGGAAGGGAGAGGGATAGAGAGTTAGAAACATCGATGAGAGAGAAACATCGATCAGCTGCCTCCTGCACACCCCCTACTGGGGATGTGCCTGCAACCAAGGTACATGCCCTTGACTGGAATCGAACCTGGGACCCTTCAGTTCGCAGGCCGACGCTCTACCGACTGACCCAAACCAGTCAGGACTATATGACTGAGGTTCTTGACCTGGACTCCATGAATAAGCAAAAAGCTTTTTGAAATATATGAACTTGGGAAAATTTTATTAGTAAATAAATTTGGGGATGAGGAGGGTATAAAACTCAGAAAAGATAAAGAAACCATTACACTAAGCACATCAATATACCTGAGAAATGCTAGTTGACACTTGCAAGTAAAGTAATATTTTAAATTCAATTTATTCCATTATAGCTGCCAAATAAATGTTAACCTTACAAGGAGCTACATATGTATAAAAATAATTATTTTTGAGGGATGAATAAGGGAATACGGTGTTCTTTTACTTTATTACATGTGTATCTTTCTGGGGAAAAAAACAAATTAAAAATTTTGGTGGGTAATTCTAAATTTTATATTTTATTTGATCGGGACTTCCTATAACAGTAATATAATAATGCACAGTAATTGTAAATTCTTTATAAAATGAAAAAAGAAAGGAATAGTTAGGAAAATACACAAAATGACTAGTCAGAACAGCAGAGTTTAACAGGGTTGGAAGGTTGGGCAAAAAGTAGATGTTTGGGTGAGGGTATTATAAGGGAAGATGGGAGTTATACAGAAAAGTATTCAAGCGTTCTCACAATTAAAGAAAAACTTGTGCCAGGAATATGTATAGAAGAAGAATGTAATTTGTAAAAGCAGCAATCTATCTTTCAGAGTGTCTTCAACTATTTAGAATTTACTAATGTTCCTAATTATATTAGGACAATGTCAGTGAAAACAATAATATATGTTCTAGAAGTTTAAAAGGTTCCCTATAGCTGCAAGAAGCTATTTTAAAGGGATACAGAGAAAACATGTGAGAAACACTAAATTGTACATTTTAAACACGTGAACTTCATGGTAAATAGACATCACAATAAGCTGTTATAAAAAGATTAAATCCAATTCTATTTAGGATAGGGACAACAGAACATATGGGTTAAACCACTATAAACTGTAGAGATTCTATAATGTGTACAGTAAAATGATGGAAAATAGATACACTTCTGCAGATACTAGAATGTTTATGTCCAGTTTATATACAATTTCAAAGATATGACAACTAGAATGTAAAAATGTATATTGCCGTCAAAATATTTATAAATTATCCCTCTCTTAATCATGTTTATTAAAGAGATTTAGTAAACAGTTCATTTTCCCAAGCAACTGCTGTATGGTCTGAAATATATAAATAACGTAAATGAAGTGGAAACATTTCAGTAGATGGTTTGTTAATTCATTTTGGGCTCTGTATAAGGGCCTACTGTCTTAACAACTAAGTGCTATACATATGTTTATTTTCTTAAAATTCTAAGGCAATTAGCACATAGCGTGGTTTCCAACTTCACATAAAATTCCAAGGCTTCATTATAATGCCACAAGTCTAAAACACAAAAACTTCCAATCTTTATCTTTAAAGCTCAAAGCTTCTTTAACCAATGCTATCTTACTCCTACTGAGTAAGTAAAAAGATTATGCTGCTTAACTAAAAATAACCTTACTTTAATATTCCATATATTTCTCCCGTTTTAGTAGAGAGCTTTACTTTAGATAGCTGCCAAAAATAAGACTTAAGAAAAATTACAGAAATATAGGAATAAATTGCTCAACTTGAATAAAGTATTTATCTATAAAAATCACAGCGTATTAGTATCACTAAAAAATGATACTGTTAGACTTTACCTGCAAGGGGGAAAAAAAACAAACAATTCTAGGCAAATTGGAAATGAAATCAAATAGAATTTCTATAATCACACTATCATTTAAAGAAATTTCTAGCAACAAAGATTGTCACTGTAAAGGAAGAAGTAAGAACAATACTCATTTGTGTAACTAACTGAACATTAATAACATACAGATAATTTTTTAGAGTTAAAAATTGAACTCTAATGCTAATATTTAAGAAGAAACATAATTAACAGTCTTTTTCTTATATCTCTCTACATTATATCCGAGTTAAAGAAAGATGTCTTTATCACATAGTTTTGGGCTTTACTTAAAGGGGTGTCAAATTGGCACACAAAATTCTAAACTCATGCATGATCAAGACTTGTGTACAGGAAGTGTCAGGAATTATACACAAACATGAAATTCTCCAGATATATAGAAAAAAATCATATATTTCTTCTCATTTTATTTTTTGAATTTATAAATGTAATAGTTAAGGTCACTTGCAAGGACTTTTTCATATGAAGGATTACCAATTCACAGGTAATCCTTAATTGAAGCAGATCAGAACAGGATGATCAAAAACTTGAGCAAAAAATACCAGGAAAAAGTCAAATGGTGATCAATGATTTGACCAACATAATGGGAATTCCAATACACAAGAGTTCAAAAATTGAATTTAGAACAGGGATAAAATGGAAAGTCAGAAGAAGTTCAACCATCCTACCTCCTCCTTATGTAATAATCTCAGAATATTATAAAGATTAAGAAATTCCAAAAATTGCTTTGAATTCTATCTAAATGTTTTATAAAGAACTGTAACATCTTAAATCATCATTCATAAAATAGCTCATATTTTAACCCTATTTGGTCCAACGTGGAGGCTGACTCGACAGACCAGGCGCTAGGAGCAGGTCCAATGTCAAGCTGAGGTCTAGTGAGACAGATAACTTCAACATTCCATCCCGTCAATTAATTTGGACCAGACTGTTTGAATTCCAAAAATAAAATTGGACCACAAAGGGTTAAAAATCCATCAGTTTCCATACTCTGACAAAGTATATATCCTGTCTAATAAAGAGGGAATATGCAAATTGACCATCACACCCTTGCACAAGATGGCCACCACAAGATGGCCAGCAAGGGAGGGCAGTTGTGGGTGACCAGGCCTGCAGGGGAGGGAGGGCAGTTGGGGGCGGCCAGGCCTGCAGGGGAGGGCAGTTGGGGGGGGACTAGGCCAGCAGTGGAGAGCAGTTAGTGGGGGGACCAGGCCAGCAGCGGAGAGCAGTTAGGGGGTGACCAGGCCTGCAAGGGAGGGCAGCTGAGGGGAACCAGGCATGCAGGGGAGGGCAGTTGGGAGCAACCAGGCCTGCAGGGGAGAGCAGCTGGGGGGAACCAGGCCTGCAGGGGAGGGCAGTTGGGGGCAATTGGGCCAGCAGGGGAGCAGTTAGGTGTCAATCAGGCTGGCAGGGCAGCAGTTAGGGGGTGATCAGGCTGGCAGGCAGAAGTGGTTAGGGGCAATCAGGCAGGCAGGCAGTAGAGCAGTTGGGAGCCAGGTGCCCCGGATTGTCTGACTGATGGTTTAGGCCCAATTCCACAGGGATAGGGCCTAAACTGGCAGTCGGACATCCCCCGAGGGGTCCCAGATTGGAGAGGGTGCAGGCTGGCCTGAGGGACACCCCCCCACCCCAGTGCACAAATTTTGTGCACCGGGCCTCTAGTATATCCTATCTAATAATAGAGAAACATGGTAATTAACCGTAACTTCGCTACCCTTCCCATTGGCTAATCAGCAGGATATGCAAATTAACTGCCAACCAAGATGTCGGCCGGCAGCCAAGCAGCTGAAGCGAGCAGGAGGCTTGCTTGCTCCAGTGATGGAGGAAGCCAAGGTTCCCCGCCTGCCTCAGCCCAGCTCTGAGCTCCGGATGCAACAATGTTGCAATTATAGAAGCTAAACAAACTCCAGATACCTGCTTTCAGCCAGTAGCGGGCTCAGAGCTTAGAGCGCCAGTGATGGTAACAGAGTTTCAATTATAGAAGCTAAACAAACTCAGATACCTGTTTTCAGCCAGCCGCAGCCTCAGAGCCCGAGCCAGCTCTCAGCTCCAGTGACAGCTATAGAAGGTAAATAAATCACAGAAAAAAAAAAAAAAGAAAAAAAAAAAAAAAGAGGCTGGGAGCTTCAGTCACCCGCCAGCCTGAAAACGGTCCTCAGCCCCTCACCCAGACTGGCCAGGCACCCCAGTGGGGACCCCCACCCTGAAGGGGGTGTGGCCAGCTGCAAAAAGCCATCAGCCCGTCATCCAGGCTGGCCAGGCACCCAAGCAGGACCCCCACCCTGATCCGGATCACCCTTCAGGGCAAACGAGCCTGCCACCACGCGTGCACCAGGCCTCTATCCTATATAGTAAAAGGGTAATATACAAACTGACCCTAACAGCAGAATGATTGGGAATGACAGGTCACTATGACACACACTGACCACCAGGGGGCAGACGCTCAATGCAGGAGCTGCCCCCTGGTGGTCAGGGCGCTCTCACATGGGAGGAGCTCTGCTCAGCCATAAGCCAGGCTGATGGCTGCCAGTACAGCAGTGGTGGTGGGAGCCTCTCCTGCCTCCTTAGCAGCGCTAAGGATGTCCGACTGCAGTTTAGGCCTGCTCCCTGCTGGCAAGTGGACATCCTCTGAGGGCTGCCGGGCTGCCAGAGAGATGTTTGATTGCCATCTTAGGCCCAATCCCCCGGGGAGCGGGCCTAAGCCAGCAGGTGGTCATCCTCTGAGGGGTCCCAGACTGCGAGAGGGCACAGGCCGGGCTGAGGGACCCCCCTCTTCCCTCCGAGTGCACAAATTTTTGTGCACCGGGCCTCTAGTCTACACTAATAAAAGAGAAACATGGTAATTGGCGTACGACCGCTACCCTTTTCATTGGCTAATCAGTGAGTATATGCAAATTAACTGTCAGCCAAGATGGCGGCAGGCAGCCAAGCAGCTGAGAACAGGATGCTTGGTTGCCCCAGCGATAGAGGAAACCAAGGTTCCTGCCTGCAGCTGCGGGGCTCTGAGCTCCTGAAGTAACAGCTCCAAAAGATACAATGTTTCAATTATAGAAGCTAGAAGATGGCGGTTAATCTGCATACTCAGGCTCCAAGCGGTAGAGCGAAGCCAAACAGCCCTGAAGCCGCAGAGCAGAGAGGCCTCACTGCCCGGGGATCAGCAGAGCCAGGAGGCCTCCCAGCCCCGGGATCAGCGGAGCCGAGAGCGCCTGGATCAGCGGAGCCGAGAGGCCTCCAGGCCCTGGGATCAGCGGAGCAGAGAGGCCTCCCGGCCTGGGATCAGTGGAGCTTGATGGAAGCCCTGTGTGTTTATGCACCCTGGGGGTGCAGAGGTCCTGTCCTAGGCAGAGGCCTATGGCGAAATTTTCGACCATGAGAAGCAGCCTATGGGCTGGAAGGAGGCTCCTCTGACCTCAGTGCTGGAGAAGACCATTAAGCAGAAAACTAAAGAAACCGATTTTACATCATTTCCCAGGTGGAGAACAGTTGGCATGTAAGCCCCTGACAGTGCCCAGCCTCTCCTCTGTCAGTCTATCTCACTCTTAGGTACCATGTTCTTTGTTGTGTCTTAACTGCAACTCATTTTTAAACTAGATTGCTTTTAAAAGAAGACTAAATAAAATTTCCCTTAAGTTATTTAGGTGGTGCTGGGGCTGCTGGGGCTGCTGGGGGCCTGATAGAAGACACAAACACGCAACGGGGGGCCTGTACCCAGCAGCCCCAAGGCCCACCACCTTGGTGCTGGGGCTGCTGGGGGTATCAGAGACAAAAACCCGCAGGCCCAAGGCCTTCGTGGCAGCACTAAGGAGCAGCAAGCCAAGCGGTAGGAAGCAGCAAGCAGGTGGGCAGTAACAAGGGAGGGGTCCCGGACTGCAAGAGGGCACATGCTGGGCTAAGGGACCGCCCACCCATCCCCAGTGCACGAATTCTGTGCACCGGGCCTCTAGTATATATATATATAAAAGGCTAAGCAACTGGCCGACCAGCTGGTAGGTATAATGCGCATTGACCACCAGGGGGCAGACATTCAATGCAGGAGCTGCTGAGCAATAGCAATTTTGCAGAGTGCCCTCTCCCACTCTGGGACCCCTCAGGAGATGTTGCAGAGCCAGTTTCAGCCCGATCCCTGGTGGCCAGGCTGAGGGACCCTACCTGCTGGAGGGACCCTGCTCACTCCGCAGATGCCCTGTAAGCCACGGTGAGCTCCAGGTGTGGCCGGCTGGGGGGGGACTGCAGGAGGTTGGCTCCAGGGTGTGTCCAGCCCATCTCACCCAGTTCTGCCCTGCTGGCCACCTTCTAATTAATTTCCTTTGAATGTACAGGAATCCGTGCACCCGGCCACTAGTATTCATTATAATAGCACAATTTTAAAGGATGACATAACAAGGGCTTTTTCTATGGTCTAATAAGGTTTAAGGCAATAAGGTTATATAATTGTCTATATGTTAATAAGATTCCTTCAACTGAAAAAAAATTTGGGAGGGAGGATAGTAAATCTCAAATATATATAGTCATTGCTATCTTTCATTTCCTTTTATAGTATTCCAAATTTCTAATAGGTTAACATTCTAAGACAAATTAATTCACTTTCACTATAAGCCTTTAAAATCTTTTCATGACAAAGGTAAAAATGCCAGATGACACATTTTAGCAAAATCAAAAGAATCTTTCATAATTTCTAATAAAGTTTTATGTAAGCATATATTTTTTTCCTTTTTAGATATATTTTTAGTAATTTCAGAGAGGAAGGGAGAGGGAGAGAGATAGAAACATCAATGATGAGAGAGAATCATTGATTGGCTGCCTCCTGTATGCCCTCTACTGGGGGTTGAGCCTGCAACGCAGGCATGTGCCCTGACCGGGAATCAAACTGTGACTTCCTGGTTCATAGGTAAATGCATAACAACTGAGTCACACCAGCCAGGCGCATATCTTAATCCTCACCCTAGGATATGTTTATTGATTTAAGAGAGAGAAGGTGGAAGGGGGAGAGGGAAGGAGGGAGGGGAAGAGAGAGAGAGAGAGAGATCCATCAGTTGCTTCCCATACCCACCCTGACTGGGATTGAACCCACAACCTAGGTATGTGCCCTGACCAGGAATCTAACTCGCAACCTTCTTGATGTACAGGATGATGCTCCAAAAAAAGTAAGCAACCCAGCTGGGTTGTAAGCATATCTTTTTGTAAATATTGTGAAATGGTAAACAAATCCAGAAATATAGCAATTGTATATTTCATGATACAATTTGTTATTCAACATTTTACCTTTTTAACATGTAAAATTTCAAATATATGATTTTTTAGATTAGATTTCTTACAGTTTATTATGTCACTTCATTTAAGTACTTTAGTTATTACTTTCGGATTACTGATAAAGATACTGAAACTGAGTCTAAGTAACAGTTCTAATAAAAATTATTATTCATGGTGTCAATAAGAATTTTAGTAGAAAACCCAACCAGAGCAAAGAGATAGAGAACCCAAAAATTATTACTTATTACTACTAGTCTTTTATAAACAAATACTCCTTTTTTTCCAAGTATGAATTCTATTCCTTTCCTCTAAAGTTTTATACTTCTCCAAATTATAATTCCTGCACCTGCCTGTAATCATACCTTTCTTGATCCCAGAGGAAACATTAGTAACACTTGAAAACCATACCCTCACAAAAACTATATTCCCCAAAATGGTAATATTCTAGGCTGAGGAGAGATAAAACCAAGATGGAGTTACAACATAACTACAGACAGAGAAAAAGAAGATCTATAATAAACCATGAAAAAAAAAAATCATAGAAAGAAGGAAGCAAGCATAGGTACCAAAAGAAAATTCAAACTCCAAGTCCCATATTCTCAGATAATTATTGACAAACTATAATTCACTATTCTTTCATTTATAGTCAAAAGAAAGCTGGACTGGCTATATTAATACCAGTGTTTCACACAGAGTACATTTTGGGACAAAATCTATTACCAGGAATAAATAAATGGTAATGGGCCAAATAATCAATCCTACACTTTTATGCACTTAACAGAGTTTCAAAACACAAGAAGAAAAGTCTGATAGAACTGTGAAAGGAATATACAAATTTATAATGTATAGGAGGAAGTTCTCCATGTTTAGAAAATAAACAACACACTTCAAAGAAGAAAGCAAAGAGGAAGTAGAAAGTATTACAAGCTGAATGAAAATGAAATGTCAAAATTTGTGGGAGGAAGCCAAATCAATGCTTAGAGAAAAATCTATGTAGCACTAGAAGTCTACAGTAAAAATGAAAAGTCTCAAATCAAGGAATTTCATTTTCTTTTACCTTTTTATTGAATTTACTGGGGTGACATTGGTTAATAAAATTATAAGGGTTTCAGGTGTGCAGTAATTAATTTTTCAATGAATAAGAAAGGACACAAATGCAGCTGACTTAGTTTATGTAAAATAAGTCAAAAGGTACTGAAAGCTTTTGTTAAACCTATTTCTTAAATATCTGATTAATCTCCAATGTTTAAAATTCTCCCTATAATAAGCCTAAACTTGCAAGCTAATTTGTGCTTTACAGTGTAGTTGGAACTTGTAAGGAAACTTTTTCTCATAAAAAAAGAATTATTAGAAATAATGCATAGATTTATATGCAAAATTCTACTATTGATATTATGCTATATCTTTTTCCACCCTTTTACTTAAAACCTACTAATATTTTTATTTTAACATGTATTTATTTTTAACATGTATGTATTTATTTTACCATAACTTATTTGTGTTTATTTGTGTGCATGTCTCATAGGCAACATATTGTTGGATCTTATTATTTTGTACAATGTTACAATGTCAACCTTTAAGTTGGGATGTCAGAATGACTGTCATTAATAAATCAACAAACAGCAAGTGTTGGCAAAGGTGTTGAGAAAAGGGAATACTCATGCACTCTTTTTGGGAATGCATATTGGTATAGCCACTGTGGGAAGCAGTATGGAGTTACCTCAAAAATTAAACATGGAAGTGCTTTATTACCTAGCAATTCCACTTCTTGAAATATATCCAAAGAAACCTAAAACACTAATTTGAAAGAATATATGCGCCCCTATGTTCATTGCAATTATTTACAATAGCCACGATTTAGAAACAGCCCAAGTGCCCATCAGTAGATGAGTGGATAAAAAAGCTGTGGTACATTTACAAAAGGAAAACTACTCAGTGGTAAAAAAGGAGACCTTACCTTTTTCAATAAAATTCACATAGCAGGGGGTGGGGGAGACAAAGGAAGAAGAAGATTAAAAGAGGAGCAAAGGAAATCCAAAATAAGCAGAAAAGAGGATTAATAAAGAAAAAAAAAAATCAACCTGGACTTAGATTTCCCATAAAACATGCTAGAAGACAATAAAGCAATGTCTACAGAGTATTTTGTTTCACAAAATATTACACCAAACATGTCATCTATATATATAAACGGCTAAGTGTCCATCTGTCCGACCGGTAGCTATGACGCACACTGACCACCAGGGGGCAGACGCTCAATGCAGGAGCTGCCATGACACGCACTGGCCATTTAAAAATAAACATCACTACGGATCTGGCGCCAACAAACCAACACTCGGCTTCTCCCAAGTGGGACACAGGCCCCACCACCAGCCCAGAGCCACACCCCACCAAATCGCAGCCAATGCTGCCAAGACCCCATGGCATAAAATACGGCCCAGAGCTAGATCAGCCCATAAACGGTGGCTGTGGGTGCCGGGTAATGATGTCACATAGCAACTCCTGGCTTCCTCTCCCTACCCATGACTAGCCTCCTTGTAGTTTCTTCAGCCCAGGAACCTGACTTGCTTTATAGCCAGGTGGAAACATTTTACATTTTAACCAAATGTCTGTGAAACGTTTTCCTGTGCCTCATCTCATTTGATCCTCACAGAAGTCCTGGAGGAGGTAGATAGGAGACTTGGTGGAATCCTATTTTCTTTTCATTAGACAGAAAACAGAGATTTAGAACACTTAGAAACTTGACCCAACTGAAAAGAAGTAAGAAATGGTGGAACTTGAAAATGACTTCAGGTTTTTTCATGTGCAGAATATAGTCAAACACTGCTACAGTTAAATATTTTACCCTTTGTTCTCCCTACATGATCTACAATAATAATCTGATTCGTGTGGATATTTACTTCTGTGATGTGGACAATTACCTGAAAGAGAAGTTGGGGTGCTTCACTGGGTTGGAAAAAGTTTAGGAAAAAGAAAGCAGGTTTAATTAAGCAAATTTATTCTATAGATATAAAAGGCTAAGTTGACTCGCACATGCACGATACATATAAAGCTCTAGCTGGTGCCAATTGCACATGTGTGTTTCAATCTGTCATTGTCGATTGTGAATTTGGTTGACATTTCTATTATAGAGAAAGGGCAAATAGCGATATTAAAATATTTCTTCTAATATTTCTTCCTTTCAATGTGCATGAATCCATGTACCAGGACACTAGTTCCTATATAAAAGCAACAAAAAGTAAATAAAAACTCAGGAACACAGGAGCTCTGAGTCCTTCCTTGGGGAAAAATGATGATAAAATGCAGCTAATTGAGGGTAATAAAAATAAACAATAAAGAAATGGGGGTAATTAGTTGGAAAGCATTTAACTCATTTAAATGTAGAATTGAGGCTGTAAGAATTATGGTTATAGAACAGAATGCAAGTGTTTAAAAACTGAAAATGCAAAAATAAAATTATAACTACTCCAAATCAAGAGGAGGCTGAAACACAGTGCTAATTTTCATATGTTTGTTTGTTTGTCTAAGATTTTTATTGTTTTTTAGAAAGAGAGGAAGGGAGAGGGAAGGGAGAGAGAGAAACATGAAACATCGAGGTGAGAATGAAACATTAATCAGCTACCTCCTGCACACCCCCTACCAGGGATTGAAAATCACATGCCCTGACTGAGAATCAAACCAGCAACCTTTCAATGCACAACTAATTAGCCACACCAACCAGAGCTAATTTTCTTATTTTTCATAGCACATAAATATTGCCTTAACAAGAAAATACAAAGTTTAGAAAAATTAATGTCTCTAATTTCCTATCTTGTTCATAAAACTTTCCTAAATATCATAGTCTTAGGGGGCTATTATAAGAAATATTTCCTGGAAGAGAAGATTATATATATATATATATATATATTATACCAATCTGCTGCTCAGATGAAGAGAATCTTGAGATTTATATTTTAAAAAATGTAATTAGCTATCACATAACTAGTAATCCTTAATCACCAACTAACAAGGAATTTGGTTTAAACATGAAAAAAACTGAGTTTACATGCCATAAATAGTGTACTTGTTATAAAGGTAAAAAAAAAAAAAAAAAATGCCAACACTTTATTTTAAACCAAAAAAGAATGTTGAATGGAGCACATTCCATTTGCTTTTTTTTAAAATCAGGCAAGTTTTGATGTGAACTCTGCATTTTAGCTTCACTACATCATGTGACAAAGAAAATGATTAAGGTTTTGAATTATCTTAATGCTCACTACTAATTTTTGGAATAGTGGGAAGAAGAAGAATTGTTGAATATGTAGATCTGGTTTATCCTATATAATAAAACCCTAACATGCAAATCGACCCAACGGCAGAACAACCGGCTGCTATGTAGGAGCTGCTCCCTGGTGGTCAGGTGCTCCCACAAGGGGAGCGCTGCTCAGCCAGAAGCCGAGCTTCACGGCTGGCGAGCTCAGCTGCAGTGGCAGGAGCCTCTCTCGCCTCCACTGCAGGTGGGCGGTAAGGAGTGAGGGGTCCTGTACTGCAAGAGTCCCAGATTGCAAGAGGGATGTCTGACTGATGGCAGGCGGACATCCCCTGAGGGTCTCAGACTGCAAGAGGGCTCAGGCCTGGCTGAGGGACACCCGAGGTAAAATGCATGTGCTCTTATTGGCTCCAATAAATATTGGAAAAAAGATTTGTCTAAATAGTGTGATATGAAAAGTATCTACTTGCACGAGTGCACGAATTCTGTGCACCAGGCCTCTAGTTTTATATAATGCAGACAGATGTTTTAATTTTGGAAACTTGTTGAATGGACATAGTGAGTTGTTTCCTTAGATCAAGAACTTTTTGTAATTAAAGGGCTCCCAGAAATTTAACTTGTAAAAACCTCAGGAGTTTAAAATGATGATGTGAGAAGACTGCTGATTCTATGGAACTTAAAAGTAGGAAGGAGTCCATCTATTTGATTAAGTACAGCTACACCTACTCAATCTAAAATTTTGTTTTGAAAATAGGCTAAGAAAAGACTAAACTGGATGCTCTGTGCTCAACGGGAATTAAAGATTTAAAAGAACTGCAGAATGTCTACATGAAAATAATATTACATTTCAGAAGATATTTCACAGATTTTAATAAATAAAAATTATGCTCTTAGTTGTTAGCAAAATAAATATTTGTTGAACGTCCACCAACAGTGACAGCATCCCAGGTATCTAATAAATGTTTACTATTTTCAGAAGTATTTTAAAATAGCCAAACTCTGAGAAATTTATACATTTACCTGGCAATGTAAAAGAGCATTCTTTTTATGAAATTGTTGAAATAGAAGCTAAAGGCTAACAGCTATCATCAGAGATATCAACCAGAATCCATTCTGATATTTGTTTCTGGCTAATACACTACACATGTTTCAAGAATAATTCTATTTTCTTTATTAACTTGTCCAAAACTAATGACTCCATACTGTATACAAAATAGCACTTGTATAAACAGTTAATACTCTTACAAAAATTTCATTCACCCTAAGTTAGCTAGATGCATTATAGTAGTACATAACTGCTGAAACTATGAGTTGTTTGCAAGTTAGGTCCATGCTGCTATAAAAATTCCCCATTCACTCAAACTTGGCAATATGGCTTACATGTGCATTTCTGTTAAAACATGAGTTGTTTCCAAGTGAGTTCATGATCTGAGGTCCAATTACTATACATTTAAATAGAGACAATTGTAACTGTCAGTTAAAATACTTTTCCATCATAATATATTGTTATATATCATAGTCAATATAAATAATATAACATAATTAATGTCACAATTTAAATCAGGTACTCTTTGAAAATCAGACTTTCAAATGTAAGGTGGTTTGAAATACTTAATAAATCTCCCTAAAAACCTTCACTACAAAAATATGCTACCAAGACATTAACAAAAAAAAGAGAACATTTTGCAAAATAAAATTAAACAGAAGATGATTAACAGAGAAAATTTTTTAGTTTTGAAATGTTTTTCTCATATACTGGCAGAAGAGGTAAAATGTCTTTCCTCTAAATAATCTTCTCAATGTAAGCATTTATTTGACATTTATCAAGGGGTAGGGTTTGCTATACACTGGAATCAATAACAACCTTGTAAAGCCTACAGCAGTGCACATAAACATGCTGTAGGAGACATTAACACTAGACTGAAAGAAATAATTATATTTTCAATAAGCACGTTCCTATTAATCAATTTTTTACACGTGTTACCAGCAGTTTCACAGATGAGGTAGTGAGTGGCAGAGGCTGTTATATCAAAATCATATATTATATGCTTATGAGGTAATTTTAATTTTTCAAAGGTATCTACTTATTTTTGGTCAGCCACATTTAACTCAGATTACATAAAAACAAAATATTCGTGGGGTGATTTATTCAGGAGGATTTTTATATCAGTCTTATCTTAGAAATAAATTCTTAACCAATTACTTTCATGTCAGAAGACTTAATAATTCTAATTACATGCTGCCCTTATTCCCAGATTTAAGAGATTTGTCACAATCAATATTTCTGAAATATTAAATTAAAAGGTATCATGGTAATTACTATGGAATAAATAGCAATTAGGATTTTTTAGGTAAATAAGCTCAAACTGTTTGCAGTGAATATTTAGAATACTAATATTTCTCCATATAATGCATGCATTATTCAGAAGTAGCCTAAAAATATAAAATGTAAATTCACAGAATTACTTCAAAAGACCTTCAGAAACAGATTTTACAGGAATTTGATACTTGGTTAAGAAATATCTATGTATAATGTATCCCAAAAGAGGTAGACTTGAAGGTAAATAATACAAATTATGTTACCATAGAATGATCATATTACTATTCTGCATGTTAAATAGTGAACATATGCTTTGAGAGGGGTAATTTGCAGGATAAGTAAAAGACAATTATTTAAAAATTAACATCAGCTAACAACTATAATTTATAGTGTAAACATGTACCGGAAATTTGAATTAGGTAAATACTTACTGCTATGTAATAAACTCTTGCCTTTTCTACTAACATCCAATTTTTCTCCATATCAAGATGTTTTTCTTTTTTATAACAATTGGCAGCAGCAAGATTAGCTACAAGGGACCTAAAACAACAAAAAGCAAAGTAAGTTTTTTTGCCCCAGATATACAACTTATTCCTTTTATTGCAAACTTGTCATATACTTCTATACAGTCTATTAACAATATTTTTTGCAACTTATGTTTTATATTTTTTTTCTTCAAAACTGTTGTATATTGATTTTAAGAAATGTAAATAAAATGAATTTTCTTTTGAGAACTCCTGAGACTTCTATGTTGCCTGTGAGATAAACAGAGATATTAATCCTTGTTCTAAATACCACCTGGTATTTTGAGAAACTGGCATTTAAGTTTCTTTTTAATATTTAAATGCTAAGATTATCTACTGTCTACATTTTAATAGTTCAAAATGCAGTTACGAAATAAAGCTATAATGCCATTATGCATAAAAAATATTCAAATAAAAACTTCAGTTTTTAAGTATCAATACACTATACATTTCTTCTTTAACCTAATGCTTTAAAAGCCAAGTATGGGATTAATTTTACAAAATACATATAAAGACTATATTTACTATGTGAAATTAATTTGCCAAGCATTAAATGTTAACGACTGGAATAAATTTAGTTTCTACATTTGAAACCTCCCTGCCCTGGTCCAGTTTTGCAGTAGAAAAATCTAAGCAGGATACTACATTTAAAATCTTGCTACAAGTGCCTCATAGAGCTTTTTATTATTGCTGAACAATTAAACTTAATAATTATTTACATTACATATGAAATTAATAAAAATATTTTTCCTCCTCAGAATTTAGAAAATAACTTGACAGTTTTTCACTTTTTTATTTGTTAATTTTTAAATATATATATATATATATATATATATATATATATATATATATATAATTGACTTCAGAAAGGAAGGGTGAGGATGAGAGAGACAGAAACATCAGCTGCTTCCTGCAAGTCCCTACTGGGGATAGAACCCAAAACCCAGGCATGTGCCCTGACAGGGAATCAAACTGTGACCTCCTGGTTCATAGGCTGATGCTCAACCAATGAGCCACACCAGCCTGGCATTTTTCCACTTTTGTAATCAATAGTAGTTACGGTACAAAAATCCTCACAAATAAAATATCATCTCATTACTTAAGATTGTGGTAATATGATTGGTTCCTCTTGTTAAGAAAAAAGTAAATCAATTCTCTTCCAAAACATATTTCTGTTCATATGCCAATTGACTATTGAGAATATTTGTTTATGTTCAATTAGATGAATGAAAATAAGAGTAATATGCATCAATATATTTATATGCAAATAACTATATTACAAAATCAGAATAATTAGTCCTGATTTATACAGAATATTTAAGTAATCATGACTTTAGCAAAATTTTGACAAAAATGGTTACTAAATAAAAGCAAACACTTGTGGTATCAATTACTAAACTCTATTTTGATAATAAAACTACTCTTTGATAGGAAACTACTCAGTTTCTCCCAAAGAAAAATACAAGTATTCTTACTATCCAAATGTGTTTGGTTCAGAGTTTGGAGAATGAGAACTTGGATTAAGAAAATTATTGCATTATCTAAACATTTTGATTCCTGTGTTTTGGATAGTGGTACTGAGAGTTATCACCCCCATCTAAAACAATTTATCCAAATATGTTAGGTTCCACAATTTGGATAATGAATTAGATAGGGAGGGTTTCCCTCAGTTTCAAATTTCCAAAATTATCTGCACAATACTAAGCACAATAACCATAATATTAGTATATAAATCAAGCTGTTAACATCTGGGAAGCCTAATATTATCATACTGCTCTTTAGTATACAAAAATAATTTCTCAATTTTTCTCTAGCTTGAGTGGTAACAGAGGCAAAACTTGACCCATTTCTGTCTTTGCACCTGCATATTAATGTTGGTTTTAGAAAAACTAAAAAACGAAAAGGTTTAAATAAGTATATTTCAAATATGTTTGAACAATAGTGGTTTACTCATTGAAACCTTAAAATCATAACTTTTTAAAAAATATATTTTATTGATTTTTTACAGAGAGGAAGGGAGAGGGACAGAGAGCTAGAAATATTGATGAGAGAGAAACATCGATAAGCTGCCTCCTGCACACTCCCCACTGGGGATGAGCCCGCAACCAAGGTACATGCCCTTGACTGGAATCGAACCTGGGACCCTTCAGTCCGCAGGCCGATGCTCTATCCACTGAGCCAAACCGGTCAGGGCAAAATCATAACTATTTTACACATAAAAAATATAGTTATAAGAAAGGTTTGGAAGATTCTGGCACTCTATTTTTGAAAGTTATATTTTATTTATTTAATGATTACTGCCATAATAGTGTCAGATTCTTAACATACATTTTCTGGAGGTCAAAGAGTGAGCAAAAATAAAATTAACTAAAAAAGGGGACATGAACAAGGGGAAGAGAGAGAAAGGAAGAAATAAAGGAAGAAAAAGAGGCAAATAAAAAGGGTGGGAGAGGAAGGGAGACAAGAAATGGAAGAGAACAGACTAAATACTTCTAGCTATAAGGAACATAAAATATCCAATGAATCACTATTTAAAAAAGGTCAGCTTTGGTGATTCTAAGAATATAACAGTTAGAAAAGTGATTTTATTTCTCCCTTGCTGGTGAGTAATATGGTAACAATATTGTCAGCGATGTATGAATGTACTGAAAGAAAACCCCCATGTAGTTGCAAAAGGCACAAATACAACCAATGCATGGGAGGCCCTGAAGGATATATTCAAAGGTCACTTACAGAAGAATTTTTAATAAGTAAAATTGTATAGAAATGCAATGGGTTGTTTCTCGAGTGGTACATTACCCATGACTAAAGTTGTTTAATATGGATGAATGACTATTTGCCAGAAATGCTTTAGATGACCTAATTCATATGAGACTGGATATAACATAGTATTGTATATGTTAAAAATACATATGAATATGTACATGTATCCAAACTCAGGATATGGTGAAAAGAACATTTCTTTCTAATCCCAGTTTAGCAAAATGCTTGCTATAAGACATTGAATAAAATGTTTTCCTTCTCTGATCCTAATTATAAGGAGTAGATGCTAGATTAGATAATCTCAAAAATTTCATTCCACTATACCACATGAAGACAACAGCAGGTTCAACAAGGGCAATTTTTAAAAAAAGAAAAAATGATATAAGGAAGAATTTATTAAACATTAAAAGCAATTATAAACGAGAGATCTAAATTCCGAAATTAGATTGGAATTCAGATTTTACCAGTATTGAAATAGCCAGTTAGTATAAGCTTCCCTGGGAATTACACTGACCTGTTGCCACCAGTGATGCATGCAGCACAAGTTCCTGTTGGCTGCTCATTCTGCTCATAGTAATGAGCATCCACATGCGCTTCGGCAGTTTTTCTCTTCAGGATCTCCCCAAATTTATCTGTCCCAATGCAACCAAAAAATGTTGCTGCTTTGTGTGGCTTCTGAATCATCCACTGAAAAACAGGAACATAAATAATTTTAATGTGTCAGAAAATGGTACACCATAGTTCAGTATTCTGTTGTAGATAGTGGCATAAAAGAGATACCTTATTAGAAACTGTGGCTGTTATGAATGGAATTCCAATCCTGTACTACCGTTTATGATAACAAATTTGATATAACAATCACATAAAATCTTATTATACTACTTTTGGGGAGAGAAATAGAGCACAGTGGTTAAAAACTCAGAATCTAAAGTCAAATAGACCTAGGGCAATGCTGGCTTGATACAGAAAAATAATAGCAATTCCCAATAGAAGTAGTATAGCAATATCATTAAAAGCCCAGCATCTACTAGGTGTACCAGTTCATAATGCGGATTTTTTTAATAGATGGAGTTACACATATGTTGATATATAAGAGATTTGATATGTATGCTATTTTGTTATATTGACAGCAAGCTTCAAAACTTCATATGTCAAATTTGCTGAAGGTGTTAACATCATAGATATTTTTACGCTTAAAAATGTCGAATTTCATACCAAAAAAAAGAGCATTTGCGGGAAGTTTTAATTCATTGCTTTATTTTAAAGAAAAAGTTATCGTATACTTCTGGAAGTTTATGGTAAACATGCTCCATCTCAAGATACTTGTGAACGCTGGTTTAAACGCTTTAAAAGTGATGATTTCGATGTGAAAGACAAAGAACGTCCAGGTCAACCGAAAAAGTTTGAAGACCAACAATTACAAGCATTATTGGATGAAGATGCCTATCAAACTCAAAAACAATGTGCAGAAAGATTAAACGTTGTTCAGCAAACCATTTCCGATCATTTAAAAGCAATGGAAAATATTTTAAAGGAAGGAAAATGGGTGCCACATCAAATGAACGGAAGACAAATGAAAAACCGAAAAGTCATCAGTAAAATGTTGCTTCAATGGCATGAAAGAAAGTCTTTTTTGCATCGAATTGTGACTGGTGATGAAAAGTGGATTTATTTTGAGAATCCCAAATGCACAAAATCATGGGTTGATCCAGGTCAACCACCAACATCTTTGCAAGGCCAAATCACTTCAGAAAGAAGACACTGCTCTGCGTTTGGTGGGATCAGGAAGGTGTGGTGTATTATGAGCTTCTAAAACCAGGTGAAACCGTTAAAACTGATCGCTACCGACAACAAATAATCAATTTGAACCACGCTTCGATCCTGAACCGACCAGAATGTGCCAGAAGACACGCAAAGTAATTTTGCTTCATGATGACACACCATCACTTCAAAACCAGTTAAAGACACGTTAAAAGATCTTGCCTGGGAAGTATTAACCACCCACTATATTCACCAGACCTTGCTCCTTCAGATTATCACTTGTTCTGATCGATGGCACATGCACTTTCTGAGGCAGCATTTCAAAATGTACGAAGACGTGGAAAATTGGGTCTCTGAATGGTGTGCCCCAAAACAAGAAAAGTTCTATTGGGACGGTATCCACAAATTACCTGAAAGATGGGGGAAATGTGTAGCTAGCGATGGACATTACTTTGAATAAAGCACTTTTGATGTTTCTCTTGAAATGTTTTCTTTGATTACAAAATCCGCATTATTAACCGGTACACCTAGTATATTGAGACAGTCTGGATTCAAATCTTGCCTCTGCCACTTACTAGCTGTACGAGTAAGAATGTCACTTAGGCATTTCTATGCCTCATTTTCCTCATCTGTAAATTTAAAAATATATATAAATACACCTCATAAAGTTGTTGATAATTAAATTAAATACTTTAAACCAGACACACGAAAAGTACAGACATAACAGCCAAGAGTATGTCTTGTTCTACACGTTACTTTTGTTCATGTAGAAAGTCTAAATACTCTGGCTATTTTTGATATCTAGGACACTGACAAAATGTGAGACTTTTACTCTTGATCAGTGATTTCTACTCAAAAGTTAGTCAATTTAAAATAAGAGTTTAGTACACCAAAGCAGACACATAACAGAAGTAGAAGCCATGCTCATGGCTTCAAAGCACTTAATAACCTAGCTGAGAAAGTAAGGATGTTTTCAAGAAAGTTGAAAGATTAAAAAATCTTTTTTGAAAGTTTATAAATTAATCTGCTAATAGTTCTGTTAAAATTTTAGTACATGTCTAAAATTACCTCCAACACAATATGTTACCAACACCTAAGCAATCTGTTTTTGACCATTCTGACATCCAATCAATAAACACTTAATGCATGCCTACTAGAGGAAAATGACAGTGACCACAATACAAAGACACAGCCACATTTTCAAATTCTCCAGGAAAGAGATGCAATCTTGTTCAAAGCTTCTTGTTATGTTCCTTCTTTTAGCCAAAATAAATTGCCCAACCTCTCTTTGTTTAGGTACATATAGTACATCTTTAAATACCCATCTTTAACTTCTACCCTAGCCCTGAGGGAGTAAGAAGGTCCAGAATTACTCCTGTGTTGTGTATACTTAAACAACAAAACTAAAAGGAAACAACTATAGAATTTTCAGACACTGGACAGGGCAGGACTATGATTCTGACAGAAAACAAGGTGAGCCCTGACATCATGCAGGCCATCTGCCAGGAGGCAATTTCCAGACTACAGTGCCAGGAGGAGGAAACCAAACGGAGCCTGGCATTCTCACTGAAATGAGGGACCAGAGATAAAGTGAAAAAGAGTCTCAGAGAGAAATGAGCTGAAATCCATATAAAGTAGCTCTTGAGGCTTTGGCAGGACACCAATCTGTGCGTGTTTAAGGAAATGATAAGAATCTACATAAATTTTCTAGGATTAAAAAGTGACTTTATCAAAGTCTCAGTATTCAAGATCACTGTACACAACTTTAATGTAATTCTATATACTATCAAGGAATAGTTGAAAATTAAAATTAGGAAAACAATGTCATTTACAATAGCATCAAAAATTGAAACATAAAGGGACCAATTTAAGAAAACATGTATAAGACCTATACACAGAACACTACAAAAAAAACAAACAAACAAAAAAAAAACAACTAAAAAAACTAAAAAAAAAACAAACCCACCACCAACTATATAAAGAGATACTATGTGTGTGAATTAGAAAACTCAATAGTCTTAAGATAGCAATTCTCCCCAAATTTATTCATAGATTCACTGCAACACTAATCAAAATCTCAACAGGATTTCTGAAGATACCAAAAAGCTGATTCTATACTCAACAGTAAAAGAAAAAGGAGCTAGAATATCTAAAGGTTAGGGGGTGTGTCAGTGTTCTGGAAACCAACAGTGATAAATCCCAATTTCTTCAAATATAATGTTGATAATACAACCTATGATCTTGGGAGCATGTTTTAAGACTTAGAAATAGACTAACAAGAAATGTACTTTAGATCAGTAAATGATACCTATTATTATAATTGGGTCTCTTTCATACAGAGAATGAAAGGGTTCTCACTACACTGTAAGTAACTACACCTAACTTAATGAATAAGAAAACTACAGCCATAATTGATTACTTTAAATAAATACATGAAATTAGTTGAATTCAATTTTAAAAGCAATAGTAAAGGCAGAATACCACCAGGAAACACTAAGGAGGGCAATTAAATATAAGCGAAGGGAGGTCAGAAAAGGCATCCAGAGATGGGTGATAGTCTCTGAAAGATGGGTGTAACTTTCAAAAATGGCTGTGAACTGGAAGTAGAGGCACAGCACAGAGCACATGCCTCCTCTCCTGTTGGGAATTTTATCATGGTGTTCTTAAGGTAAAATAAATTCTGTTTAGTAAGTAGCTAGTTCCAAACAATCTAGTATTTATTTCCTAATAATTGAGAGCCTATTGCGCACTGTAAAATTCTCAAAACTTGGAATCAGACTGGTCAGCACCACTCTCATTTGCTGTGTCACAATGATTTTTGTGTAGTACTTGTTTTGTTGTATTTTTAATCACAGAAGCTACCCAAACCCCAGTTTTCCAAAGTATCTGATACCACCAAGAGGAAAGTAGCAATGCAATGTTAAAACAGAAATATCTGCAGTTAGTGGTTCAAATGTTTAACCTAATAGATGTCACATGTTTTCCTAGAAATTTTGAAATGACCTGCAGGCTCAATGTGGATTTGCTAAAGCACCCAAGGGGTCTTAGCACACAGTTGAGGAATACTAGTAAAAGAGTATAATGTTAACAAAAAAAACAATGAAAAGAGACATAAAGGACTATTAGGAGTATAATGACAGAGCACAATGTGGGAGGGAACAGACTAATGTGAAAAGTAGATCTAGGCCAGATCACTAAATGACACTTTAAGAAA
Source organism: Myotis yumanensis (assembly GCF_028538775.1). NCBI lineage: Eukaryota > Metazoa > Chordata > Mammalia > Chiroptera > Vespertilionidae > Myotis > Myotis yumanensis. Next base: position 44,947,135 of record NW_027223764.1, on the reverse strand, counting down.
TTAGGGAGCATTCTGTATGTAGAAGGGCACAAATGAGGATTTTGAGTAAAGGGTCAGATGATGAGAGATGAGGCCTCATTAAGAAAGCAGGAAGAGGCCTGGCTGGTTTGTTCAGTGGATAGAACGTTGGCCTGCAGACTAAAGGGTCCAGGGTTCGATTCTGGTCACGGGAACATGCCTGAGGTGCAGGCTCGTTTCCCAGTAGGGGGCATGCAGGAGGCAGCCAATCAATGATTCTCTCTCATCATTGTTTCTATCTCTCCCTCTCCCTCTCTGAAATCAATAAGAATATATTAGAAAGAAAGGAAGGAAGGCAGGCAGGCAGGAAGAAAATTTATAATTGATATTAAATGGAGCTAAATAAATATCATATTAAGCTTCACATTAAGAGTCTTTAACCACATATGGAAAGATTTCTATTAATATTAACTTCATCTGCCAGATGAATTTCCTCTTTGTCACCTAAATGGAATATTTAGAACAATATAATTGACAATGATGCTCAAGCGACAGTCACTTCTAAAGCAATGGTATATACTTTAATTCAATTCATAATAGAATGCTGAAGAATGGTACCTAGATACTAAAATAATAGCAAGATAAGCCAAACGTAAGAAATTTTATATCAGAAATCCAATGAGGCGTTTCAGAAAAACTGGAGCACAACTGAAAGAGATTAAATGTCAAAACTGGGTAATAACAGCAACAAACAGATTGCAAAGGGTGGTGAGGAAATCGTAAGTGAAGTAGTTGGTTAGGAAAATAGCATCTATCACATAGCTTAAAGGATTGGTTCTTTCAGAGGATTGCTGTGCTCCCAAGTGAGACGGTGAAACACAAAGATTTTTATAAATATTATTAAGAATCCATTCTCCCTCAATAACTAGTATGCTATGCTCCTTTCCTGCCAAAACTGCTCCATTTCCCCTGTTGGCAAACATACTATTAATAAAAACTGGTTCCCAAGATTCCTACTATTATACCAACAATGGTTCTTTTTTTATTTTTATTGTTAAATACCTGTTCACATTTAGTTTTCAGAAAAGATTTTGGGAATTTTGGTCTAGTAGGGGGGAAAGAAAGATAAACTTTAGACTAGGACACAGATAGTTCATCTTGTCCTGTGATAGTAAATTACATAGTCTATTAGAGATTATATTTCTTGTAGAATTATTGTAAGAATTGAGTAAGATAATGTATGCAAAGTGTCTGTTAAAGAGTACTGATGATGATGATAATATCAGGGCACTAAAATATAAAGTACGTTTTAGTCTAATCTCATTAAACTCATTGCATAAATATTTTCTGATCATCTACCATTTGTTGAACATTATTGTAGTAAAATAGATAGCTGCGGACTGAAAGGTCCCCGGTTCGATTCCGGTCAAGGGCATGTACCTGGGTTGCGGGCACATCCCCAGTAGGAGGTGTGCAGGAGGCAGCTGATCGATGTTTCTCTCTCATCGATGTTTCTAACTCTCTATCCCTCTCCCTTCCTCTCTGTAAAAAATCAATGAAATATATTAAAAACATTAAATTTTAAAAAATAGACAGAGCAGCATTTCTCTATCTCTTTTGTAGGCTTCTTTTCTTCTCCTGATCCCTTAATGTTCTATAGGCCTGGATCCAAGGATTACCTGCTCTTCTCATCCTACACAATTTTTCTGGATCTGATCTAATCTATTCCCAGGGCGTGTAATATATACATCAGCACATGAGAGTAGCACATATGTTAGACTTTGGGGAGTGGCCAAAGAAATTTCCTAAGGAATATATGTGAAACTGTGGCCATGCTGAAACTTGTAGAAACTAAGGGACCTGGTAGATCTTGTGTGAGATAGTTAATTTTCAGAGGAAGAAGGATGACAAAGAGGCTCAGAAGCAAAAAATGAGGCTATTGGAATTAGAGAACTGAAAGTAAATTCAGTATTCCACACAGGATTTTGGTACCTTACAAATGCAATGAATGAAGATGAATAAGAAAAGTGTCAAAATGCTATAATCTCTTCCTTAAATCTGTATTCTAAAGATAGAGTATTTTCTAAAACACACAATAAATGCTTACTGAATATATGTCACTTGGAGATATTAATAATATAACCAATGACCCAGGTTAAAGTTTTAGTATAGAACCTGGCATAAAGTTGGCACAGAATATATTTTAACTATTGTTATAATTACCACTAATGCAATTATTATGTGGGTACCAAAAACACTATTTTATTGTTATTTCTAAGGCAAACTGTTAAATATTTAGAATACTAAGGAGTTTGAATTTTATCTTCTAAGAAGATTTGTAGTCTGCATGAGACCCATGGGCCGATATCAGGTCAAGGCATGTGTGGGCAGAACGGGGGGAATCCATGAATTCCCTGGAATTATAAGGAAACTCTGATGTACTTTTCTGAGAAGAGGATTCAATAGATTTCACCAGATTCCTAAAAGGGACTAAGGCACCCACACCAAAGGTGAAAAGGCATATACAGGGAGAACACGAATATAGCCAGGGAGGAAGCCTTTTTCCTTTTAAGCAGAAGATTAACAGGTTATATAGGATTGCACCGAATGAACCAATAAAACCATTTAAACTAAAGGTATTTATCCAAATTTAAAAATGCTGTGTAAGTTATGTTTTTAAAATGCAACAACTTATATTATCTGAAATTGTTACGCAATTGGTTTCTTAGCTATCTACAATAAGTAGCCTAGATATATTTCCAAAGGTCTCCAAAACTAGATGATAAAAATTAGCATAGCACCCAAATATGCTTTAGGTTTTTATCCAATCCGACTTTCACCAGAAGCCTTTAAGCAACATGATTTCTATCAAAAATGGATAGTATACATTCTTCTTCTATTTCTTCTTCTATGTTCTCCCAAGATTTAAAGAAACCACGCCTACTTTAACTTTTAGTTTCTTGCTATGCACAAAAAAAGTCTTTCTTTTAGGCTGGAATACAGAGTTTTCTTAAGGAGAAATCTGATCTTATTTTTAAAAGAAAACAACCTTCTAGAAAATGTTTTTAGAAATAGAGTTCAATAGATACCATTTTCACATTATTTGAAACAGTTAAATTGCCTTACAGAGTGAAATGCTATAATATATAAAGGAATATACTAATGGGCATCAGGACACACTATTCCAAATTATAGCACAATGGCTAAAAAAATAACTGAGGAAATGCAGAAGCAGGAAGGTACTCTGACCGCCCCTTTACTTCTCCATTGAAGCAGCTCATAAAAATCCTCGTGTGGGAAGTACTCCCCCCGCACCCCCATACCTGGAGTAAGAGAATATCTTCATCCCACAGACAAAGGGACATGAGTTCACCCAGTTTTATTCTATGTGCCTCATTCGCTGACCTATCATGTTTCTATAAGACTTCCCACTCTTCATCAAACCTAGCATAAAAATACTCAAGTCAAATTGTTTCTCTGTGTCTTCATTTCTTTATGAAGGCTCCTGTGTTGCATAAAACTTACATTAAACAAATGTGTATGCTTTGTCAGTTTAATTTTCAGAGATACTAAGAGGGTCGAGGAAAACTTTCCTTTCCTATACCCTCAAGCAACTTCAACTTACTGGTAGCAATGGCTACCCTTGTTTAGAGGACATATGATTAATCCACATATTTATCACAATTTCAAAATCACTTCTAAAATTATTTTATCATTTTTCCATTATACTCCAGACATTTCCCCCTGACAACTTGAGAAAAAAATTGTGCTAAAACTAAATATAAAAAAAGGTTCAGCGAAGTTAACACTATAATTAGCTGAAGATGAGTTAGAAACAACAATATAATTAGGAGCTAAATTAGCAAGTACTTACTATAATTTGGGCATTATGCTAGTCCTTTACTTACTATGTTATCCCAGTTAATCTGAACTACCAAACATGAGATAAATACTCACTACTCCAATTTCACAGGTAAGGAAAGTAAGTCAGTGGCAGAGCTCAACTCTGTATGGTTTTATAAAGTAAAATCTCAATCACTACTCCAGATAGGAGGAAAGAAAGGGAAATAAAGAAGACCATATTGGAAGGAGTATCATCAAATATGACTGTGTGGTCATGTATAAGTAACTTCGTTTCTCTAACTACCATTGTCCTTAATTGTAAAAGTCAAGAAATTATGATGATTTTGTAAGAGATCCATCAGTTCAAGCTATAAAAAAAAAAACAGAATATAAAATAAGAAAAAAAAATCATCATATAAGTTATTGTGGCCAAATAAAACTGGGACATAGAGGTGAAGATAGTAAGAAAGTGGTTCAGAAGTAAGGATGTCACTCAGCTGCATTCGCCCAGAAATTCTACAAAATCTACAAAGAAGCATGCTTATTAAATACAAAAGAACAAGAGAAAATTGAGGGAAAAAAATCCTTCTCCTTTACTGTTTTTAGCATATGTGTTATAAAAAGCAAAATCCCTTAAAGGCAGTAAACATCTGCCCATAGACACATATTAGAAGCAACATCAAAAATATAAGGCAAAGGTCAAGTCAAAGCTTATTGACAATGATAAACTATGACAGCGTCTATTAAATTAGCCCTTCCTTCAAGGTGTATGTGATCAAAGCAGCAAAGATATTTTCACTCAGTCACATAACAAGCTATTTGTTGAGATTGAAACATCTGGTCAATATCTCCTAACACTGCAATTTCATGCACAGTTAGCATTAGGGCACATTTCTTCTCCTCTTCTTACAGGGTCCATAAGGGTGGCACATATGGCTCATCATTTCATTGAAAAAAGGATTCAATTCAAGGCATTACATACAATCGTCTGTGCTTTATGATGTTTTAAGTCTACCTGCCATCATTTTCCATCATCATTGCTCACTGCTGTTCTTTTCTACTATAAAAGCCTGCAAATATGACAGAGCACTTAAAGCTTAACAGCCTTCCTCCACTGGAGTTAGAAAGCATTTACTAGTAGGGCAAAGGAATCTATAAAATGGCAGGTCGTTTTCTCTTGCCCAAAACTCCCAATATATTAAACTATTTACCATTTTATTTACCATTTAAGCAAAGATCTAGTACAGATTAGAAAACTAATGTTTATTATCAAATCAAACACTTAACTTTTTATATGACAGATCTATGAAAGTATATTCTTTTGGTATAATTGTAGTTATAATACGTGACTTGAAAAATTTATAATAAAAACATTTAAAAATTAATTTTAACAGGGGTTTTCAGAATTCTTTTAATTTGACAAAGAACAATTTTATACTAAGAAAATAGGAATGCTACAAAATATTATCATCTGATGAAAAATTTCCACTTAAAATCCATGCATCAGTTCTCATGGTAACAGGACCCTTTCTTAAACACTTACTGTGGTAAACCTGAACTCACAACATAGATTTCTCTTTTTTCCCCCTTTCTTACTTTAGGGTAATAGCTTTAAGAGAAAAACAGAGTGTGGATAGAGGACATCTTTAAAGCTACTGTTTCACATTTCTTTGATACATTTCCATGACAGGTAGCATAACTATATGACTATAGGTTATCTGCTAAAAATAAGAATTTACCTAGATGTTAATAGCTGAATGGATTTCAATGAGGAAATATTCTTCTGGTGATAAAGAATCACTTACGGCCATCTTACAATAAGCAATATGCAATGACTGATTAAGGAAGGAGAATATAAGAATAATTAGATTTAACTGAAATCTAAGTAAGATGTAATGTCCAGCTCTGCTACTGTAGCATATAACGTAAATATTTTGTTTATTAATTTAGTCAGTCAATCCAATCTAAATGTATTTAATGAATAGTTCTATGGACCAGAAATCATGCCAGCACTGAAACACAGTCTTGAACAAGTCACACATGGTGTCTATCTAATGGAGATTCCACACAAAACAAAATATAAAGCAAACAAAACAGAAACATGAAACAGAGAAATAAAATAATTGTAAGCAGCACTATGAAGAAAAAAAACAAATGGCTGAGGACAATGGGGAGTGAAGAGGTGAAAGGACAGAGTCTACTTTGAATAGGCCTAAGGATATTTAACAAACAAAAATATTCAAATGAGCTAATCACACAAAGAACGAGCTTGGGGTTGGAGAAAAAAAGAAAGAAGAGCCAAGTGCAAAGATTCTAAGAGGGTTGGCATATTTAAAAGATGTGAAAATCAGTGTGGCTACGGCATGATGAGGAAGATGGAGAGTAGCTAAGTAAGTAAAAATATGCTGGTCCCAGATCATGCATACCTTGTTGGGTATGGTAAAAAGAGTAACTTTTACTCAAGGTGCAACAGGATGCCACTGCAGAGTTTTAAACAAGAAAGTGAAATTACTGAATTTAAATAAGGATCACTTTTGTTACTATACATAAAGGTATGTTTATCCTGTATAATAAAGAAGAAGCAATAAGGAGATACGTTGGGAAAATATTATTCACCCCACACACATCCAGTCCTTTGAAAAAGCTATTAGCTCTGAAGGGTAACAAAATGTACCACCCCAAACGTGCCCCTTTGGCATGTGGATTAGTTTAAGTGGAAGGCAATCAAGACTCAGGCAAATCAAGAAAAACTTTTACGTCTCCCTACCACCTAGAAGAATTCAGATAGGGGGCCTGACTCAGGAAGGGAACTATTATCAGAGATAGCTGTTATCTGAATGACCTATCTACATGGCTGGGCAAGTATCTAATTACCAAACATCTGTACTTCTTGTCTTGTGAATTACCGGCCTCCTCTTTAAGTCCCCAAACCCCTATCAGACCCCTATCCCATTCCTTAGCTCAGGATGGCACAAAAGCCTCAACTGCCTGATTTGCCTTTGGGTCTAATATTTTTATAGGGCTCCTATACATGTGGAATTAAAAATTTGTTTTTCTTCTGTTAATCTAGCTTGTTATTTTTATTTTTTTGACCATTTAATTATTAGACCAGCCAAAGAACCTAGAAGGGTAGAAGAAAAAAAATTTCTTGTCCAGTAGCTCAGACTGGTTATTTCCAGATTTTAACCTTTTTTGCATCCACTTTTCAGTAATTCCACTACAATCACCCATTCAACTTATCAAGACTTCTTGCCTGGACTGTTGCAATCATTTCCTAATCTCCTTACTTCCATCCTTGGCATTTTCCTTTAAAATGCAAGTCAGTGAGCTTATCATCCCCTTACTCAAAACCCTCAATGCTCTCCACATCACTCAGTAAAAAGCAAAAATCCTTATGAGGTCTATGAAGCCCTACAAAAACAAGCCACTCTTCTTTACCTCCTATTGCCTCTCTCACCTCATTTCCTGTTGTTCTTCGTATTCTGCTCCAAGCAGACTTAACTCCTTGCAAAATTTTGAAACATGCCAAGTCTGTGCTCTATTAGGAAATGCTGACATCTCTACTATACTAGACTTCCCCTTAAACCCTATGACTCTTCCTTCATCTTGAAAGCCTTTACTTAAATCTTATTTTCTCAACAAAACTGTTGCACACACCCTATGTAATACTGTAAATAAAATGCTCCTTTTGTTCCAACATTGCCAATACCACAACAAAACTTCTACTTTTTACTCCCTTTCTTTAACACCTTCTAATTTGTTTACATACCACATTCATTATATTTCTCCCTCCCACTAAAATATGAGCTCCATGAAAGCAGGGATTTTCATGTTTTACTCATCAATGCATCCCCAGCACTTGACCTCCTATAGTAGATAACAGTATGTATTTAATAAATTGCATCTTATTAACATATCAATACATCCCATAGACCTCATAAGTGAGACCAACAGATACCAAAAATTTATTTTGGTGATTATTCACCATATTCCTAAAACATACTTAATTGTTGTAAAACGAGAATAAAATCAGAATAACACAAGAATAAAATAATACTTCAATAAATATTAGCTACTAATAATATTGAAGGATTCATGTTATCGCTGCGATTATTAAACAGTGCATGACCAGTACAATTATATTATACAATTATATAAAGCACTAAAAATATTAAAAAGGCGAAAACATAATGTCACAGTCTACAAATGAAATGGGAATTTAAAAAAAAACCATACTTAATTTCTGCATATTATGGGAAATAACTCATTTACTCTCCCTTTCACAGATGAAGAAAGTGATGCAAAGAAAGGGTAAATGAGGACCCAGGACTTAAAATCTAGACATTCTACAAAAAAAGCCCAAGGCTGAACCACTCTTCTGGAATAGTCAATGGAGGGAATACAGTAAAAAATTACTAGAAATAATTGTTAGGTAAGATGTTCAGTTACTAAAATGAACATTCTCATATACCAATAATAACTTATTAGACAAAAAATACGGAGATGTAATATACAACATGATGATTATATACATGAAAGTTGCTGAGAATGAATGCTAAGAGTTTTCATTATAACGAAAAACTGTTTTTTCTTTGTTAATCCTCAGGTGAGGATATTTTTTTCCATTGATTTTCAGAGAGAGAGGAAGGGAGGGAGAGAGACAGAGAAACATTGATGTGAGAGAGACACATAGATTAGTTGCCTCCTTCTCGTGCCCCAACCAGGGCCTAGGATTGAGCCTGCAACCAAGGTCCATGTGTGCCCTTGAACAGAATCGAACCTGTGACTTTTCAGTTCTCAGGTCAACCAACATTCCAACCAGTGAACCAAACTGGCTAGAGCACAAGGAAAAACTTCTTTTCCTATTTCATTTATTGTATGTATATGAGATGACAGATGTTAACTAAACTTATTGTGGTAACCATATATACACTGCATTACACCTGACTGTGTGTGTGTGTGTGTGTGTGTGTATATATATATATACACACACACACACACACACACACACACACTAATAAAAGAGAAAGATGCAAATTGGTGTCACTCCACTACACCCACCAGCCAATCAGGATGAGTATGCAAATTAACCCAACAAAGATGGCAGTTAATTTGCATATGCAGGTATGGAGCAAAGACTGAAGACTGAAGACAACTGAAGACTGAAGAGGCTTTGCTTCTCCACTGCAGCTGGAGCGAAGGCCTGGGTCCCGGGTGCCAGAGGAAAACCGATGCAGGCAGCCAGGGGAAGGAAGGCCTACTGCACAAATCACTTCGTGCAGCGGGCCTCATTTATATATTTATATATATATATATATACCAATTGGTATATACCAATTGGTATATATATATAAAAGCCTTACTATGTATACCTGAAACTCATATAGTGATATATGTCAATTATATCACAACTAGAGGCCCGATGCACAAAAATTTGTGCCCTCGGGGGGCAGGGGAAGGGGGGGTCCCCCAGCCCGGCCTGTGCCCTCTCACAGTCTGGGACCCCTCGGGAGATAACGACCTGCTGGCTTAGGCCTGCTCCTGGGTGACAGAGGGCACTCCCAATCCCTAAGTGCAGCCCCTGGTCAGGCTCAGAGCAGGGCCGATTGGGGAGTTGGGGCGCTGCCCCCTGTCACTCACAGAGCAGGGCCAATCAGGGGGTTGGGGCGCTGCGCCCTGTCACTCACAGAGCAGGGCCCATCAGGGGGGTTGGGGCTCCGTACCCCGTTACACACAGAGCAGGGTCAATCAGGGGTTTGGGGAGCTCCCTCCTGTCACTCACAGAGTAGGGCCGATAGGGGAGCTGGGGCACCGCCCCCTGTCACACACAGAGCAGGGCAGATCAGGGGGTTAGGGCGCTGCACCCTGTCACACTCAGGGCAGGGCCAATGGGGAGGTTATGGCTCTACCCTGTCACACACAGAGCAAGGCCCGTGGAGGGGGGTTGGGGCCCCACCCTCTATCACCCACAGAGCAGGGCCGATCAGGGGGTTGGGGCGCCACCACTGTCACACTCGGGGCAGGGCCAATGGAGAGGTTATGGCTCTACCCTGTCCCACACAGAGCAGGGCCCATGGGGGGTGGGGGGGTGGGGGCGCCGCACCCTGTCACACACAGAGCAGGGCCGATCAGGGGGTTGGGGTGCTGCACCCTGTCAAACACAGAGCCGCAGGGCAATCAGGGGATTGGGGAGCTCCCCCCTATCAGGCACAGAGCAGGGCTGATCAGGGGGTTGGGGCGCCTTCCCCTGTCATGAACAGAGCAGGGCAGATAGGGAGGTTGTGGCCCCGCCCCCTGTCACACACAGAGCCGCAGGGCAATCAGGGGGTTTGGGCACTGCCCCCTGTCACGCTGATCCCGGTGCTGGGAGGCATATTACCCTTTTACTATATAGGATAGAGGCCTGGTGCACGGGTGGGGGCTGGCTGGTTTGCCCTGAAGGGTGTCCTGGATCAGGGTGGGGTCCCCACTGGGGTGCCTGGCCAGTCTGGGTGAGGGGCTGAGGGCTGTTTTCTGGCTGGCGAGTGACTAAAGCTTCCAACCGCTCCTTGTTTTCTTTTCTTTTTTTCTTTTTTTATTCTGGGTCAGCTTTAGCTCTGAGGCCTCGCTGCTGAAAACATCGATACAAAGTTTCGGTCCGGCTGTCTTTCAGTCCGGCTGGTTTCTGGTGTTTTGTTTATCTTCTTATTTGCAACATAGTACATAGTTGCTTAGAGTTGCAGTTGAGAGGCCGGCAAGTGAGGCGGGGAACGTTGGAGTCCGCAGCAAGCAAGCCTCATGCTCGCTTCTAGCTGCCTGGCTGCCGGCCGCCATCTTGGCTGACAGTTAATTTGCATATACTCACTGATTAGCCAATGAAAAGGGTAGCGGTCATACGCTAATTACCATGTTTCTCTTTTATTAGTGTAGATAAAACTGAAAAAATAATTTAAGGAGAAAGTCTATTTATAATGGCAGCAAGAAGAAACCACATTTGAAGCCAATGATCAATCTTAGAATTGCTAAAAGTGTAACAATCAGATGTGCTTCTTGCCTAAAGAAACAAAAGCTTCATCTAACCAAACCTCTAGCTCTATAAGCAAATCCTATATAATAAAAGCCTAATATGCTAAGTATCCTGTCATCTGGTCGGCCATTCAACCAATCAAAGCGTAATATGCTAATGATATGCTAAGGTCGCTCAACTGCTCACTATGACATGCACTGGCCACCAAGGGGCAGACAGTCGACCGGGCAACCAGTTGCTATGATGTGCACTGACCACCAGGGGACAGACGCTCTGACCGGTAGGTTAGCTTGCTGCTAGAGTCCGGCCAATCAGGACTGGGCAAGACAGCCCCAATCGTGCACCAGTGGGGTCCCTTGGCCTGGCCTGCGCCCTCTTGCAATCCAGGCTGAGGGACCCCCGCCCCTGAATGCACAAATTTTGTGCACCAGGCCTCTAGTATTAAATATGAAGCAAATGACCAAATCCAGACAATAAGGTAGTCTATAGTACAAATAACCGAGTTTCTCTTTTTAGAAATAGTCAATGACACTTTAAAAAGGGGGAAGCAAGATCATTACTAAGTAAAAAATATAAGGCATAAATGCAAAGTTTGAATTCTTGCTTAGATCTTGATTCAAATAAACCTATCACAAATGGATATTTTTGAAAAAATTATAAAAATTTAAATATGAATTGAATATTAAATAACATTAAGAAATTAATATATTAAGGTAATAGTATGGCAGTGGGATTTTTTTTAAAGTGTCATTCCTGAAGAGTTAATTCAAAGGATTTATAGATGAAATGACAAGATATCTGGGATTTGCCTCATAAGAGAAAGCAATAAAACAAGTTTGGCAAAATAGATAATTATTTAAGCTAGATCATTAGTACATGGGTTCATTATACTATTCTTTCTACTTCTATGTAGATTTGAAATTTTCTACAATAAAAATTTAAATACACACACATAAACAAAATGGAGAATTAAAATCTTGATGTAAGACAAAAAGAAGACATTTATCCTAAAAAATTATTATGAAAATATTATTTCTCCTCAATGAACCTATAAATTCCAATGTGATATTTTGAAAACATCAATATTATCCTTAAACCTGAGAGGATAATAGGAAAATACATCCTGAAAAAGGTGAATAAGAATGATGGGGAGAGAAAGAAGGATTTACTACCAGGTATTATGAAATCAACAGAAAAAAATAAAGTTTAAATACAGACCCAAGTATCAATGACAAAAGAGTATAGAATACAGATGACACTTCATTGAGATGACAAAAGAGGGAATTATTGAATAGAGTGCACTGGGATAAGTATATAGCCATTGAGGGGAGTATTCTTTCCCCTCATATTTTAACCAAAAAGGTAAAAATAAACCACTCAGAAAGGTAGAAAATTCAGCTTCTTATTTTAATAACTTTAAAACAGATTTCCTAACCATGACATGAATGCCAAATAATATAAAGGAAGTACTGATAGTTGTAACTAGATATAAACTTAAGATCACTCACTATACAGGAAAAAGAAGTTGAGCATGTAGCAGGGGGTTGGGGGAAGTCAGTATCCTTAATGGATGAAGCACTCTCAAAAATCTGAAGAAAAAGATGGGCAAGGTTGTCATAATGATGCTGATGCTTCATAGTGTGATGTCCACAGATATAGGCAATCATACATATACTCCTTTAATGTGAGTAAAGAATATAAGAATTTAAAATACCGAGAGGGCTGTACCTATTAAAGAAAATCAGCAGCACTTTGCTAATACAAGAGCAATCTTTCATGGCTTTCAAATCTGCATTAAGGAAGCTATTGTTGATGCTATTTACTGTTCACAGTAAGGATGGCATAAGGTCTTTCAAAAAGCCCCCTCTGTCATTCTCTTCATACTGCTGAGATGCTCATGCCATTATAGCCCCTCCTAATTGACTCTAGTAAGAGACTTTATTTAAGCTTTGAGCTTGCCTATCCACAAAGTGTAAATAACTGGTCACAACTGTATCATAGTCCTGAGTGCTGGTTTGTGAGGCCAGGTGGCTCAAAGGACAATTTCCTAGTCAAACATTTATCTGATGGGCCCATACTTAGCCCACCTGTATCTATTCTCACAATGAAATAACAGCAATGGACAATAAACATCTATTTTTTGCACAGTAACATAAAGTAATTACACAGTAACATCAGAACAAAAAGTTTGCAAAATGACCAATAATTCTAAAATGTATAGAATTATTTTAGGAAAAAAGATTTACATTCAGAGAGTTCAAGGATAATTTTATCAGTAGCTCAGTTACAATGTCATCAAAATAAAATGTTACTGGGCACCCACCATAAAATTATACACTTGCTAATCCAACACACTTCTATTAAGTTCTTAACATCTAAAGTACTCTATGAGGGATACAATCTTGAATAAGACCTTGAGGAGTTCGCAATGTCATGCAGGAGGCAGCATAGAACCAATTCAGGTTCAATGAGTGTTACAATAGAGATATATACAAAATATTCTGAGAGCATCAGGAAGTTTGGGGAGTTATGAAAAAGTCAAAGAGAAAATGACAAATAGGCCAGTTCTTGAAGGTTAAATATTTTACCAGGCTGAGAACAAGAAAAATAAAAGCAAATTATACACAGATAAATACGCAGTGCAAAAACGGAGGGATACTGGGTCCCTGGCTTACTCAGGGAATCAGTAAAACATGCAGCCCATAATAGCATATTTTATGAAGGAGAAGTAATCCATAATACTGAAAATCAGGCTGGGATCAGAGAGTTACATGACAAAATGTATTTTACAAAGATAATTTTGGCACAAATGTTCAGAAAACAAACAAACTGATGAGAGAAAATTGCCGTATTTCTAAGATGTCTCTGAATCTTTATCAGATTTTGTTTTCTCTTTTTAAGGATATTTATATATCAAACATCCTTAGTTAAAAACACTGGCTTTAATCTCATTGTAAAGGTTAGGCAGGTTTCCAAGAAACCACCTTTAAAGACTGAGGTTTTCTAGATTCAGGATTCATCAATTATGATGCAAACTCTGTGAGCACAGCTTCCACCTGCATCAACCTCCATGTTGCTCCTAAGTGATGGTGATGCCAGCAGAGCCATTGGGAATGTGAAACTCATGCTGCCTGTTGTGCTTGAGTAAAAAAATTCCTTTGTCTCTTACACAGTAGGTTCTAGTCTTCTATCAACACCTATAAAACTGGCAGACTAGTTGGTTAGTTTGCAAGTGGGGTGAAATCCAAGACACTTCATAGTTATTGAAAAATACTTCTTAAAAAAGAAGAGGACCAGGACAGAACAAGGCCATGTGGTATTACAGAAAAAGAGAAAAGGATCTCAACCTTAAGAATTTTGCAGAAAGGAGGAAATATGCAAGAAAAAAATTTTTGAGGCAAAAAGGACAAGAGTTGGGACTAACTAGGTGAGGGAGAGTGTAGGTTAGTCTGACTATGATGTAACTGGATGACTAATGGGTAGTTATGTCATTAAGAGAGAAAGATAATTTAAGAACATAGGAGCAAGTGCAATGTAAAAAGCCAGAGAACAGTGAGTTGAGTTTGAACATATGGAATTTTGCGGATAAATCTTTAGAGATATCTACTGAAACACTGGAAATACAAGTCTGTAGTTCCAGAAAGAGGTCATGAATAGAGAAAAAGCATTGACCTTACAGAAAGGTCTGCAGACCCTGGAAGGTCCTGAGAACTTCTCAGAGGATCCACAAAGTCAAGTTAATTTTCACAATAATATTAAGATGTCATTAGCATTTTCACTACGTTGACATTTGCTTTCAAATTAAAAAGATACCAATTTAAGAATTTTTTAAGCAGCAAAAATCATAATATTAACACTTAAATACACATCTTTTAAATACCCTGTGTAGGGAAATGGGAAGCATGAATGAAATACAATGGTTTCCTGAGGAAAAGTACTTGTGCATTTGAGTTTTTATATGAACTGCTTTTTTATAATGAAAAACTATTTTTATTTTTTAAAAAATGACTGACAGACAAATGACAATTATTCAGACTTGGGTATTTGGCAGACACTTTATTGAAAATGAAAAAGTAAGCCTGTCACTTACAAAAATAACTGTAAGGATTTGTTGCTAATAATAAAATTTGAGCTTTCAAATGAAAATTATAATTGGGTAAAACTCTTATCCACCATGATGAGATCCCCAATACATAAAAGATTATTTTCTTGAGATTAGTAGTGATATAAAATTTTACATCTGAAAAATCTGCATAATTTAATTAACAAAAAGTTTGCAAAATGACCAACGTATTATAGTAAAATTCACATATGGGTTAAAGGTCCACTCAAAGAATTAAACAAATCAGTGCATATATATTTTATAACATAATAATTTTGTTGAGATACAAATCACATACCATACATTTCACATTTAAAGTCTAAAATTCAATGGCATTTAATATATTCTCAGAGTGTTCAAGCATCACCACATCAATTTTAGAACATTTTCAACACTACAAAAAGAACCCCTCATCGCTTAGCCATCATACCCCAAAACCCCTATTGCCACAAGCACCACTAATGTATTTTCTGCAGCTATAAATATGCATATTCAGGACATTTCACAGAGATGGAATCATAAAATATGTGGACTTTTGTGAGAGGTTTCTTTCCCTTTGCATAATGTTTTCAAGGTTCATCTATATTGTGGCATGAATCAGTACTTCATCTCTTTTTATTGCCAATATTCTATCATATAAATACTCCACATTTGTTTATCCATTCAACAGTTGATAGGCATTTGGGTTGTTTCCACTTTTCTGCTATTATGAACAATACTGCTATGAACATTCATGTGCAAGTTTTTTACGTAAACATATGTTTTCATTTGTCTTCGGCTATATGCCTAGAATTGCTGGGTCATATGGTAAATCATTACTCATCATATCCTTTGTCTACTTTTTCAGTTGGGTTTTCATTTTCTTCTTAATGATGTCAAGTCTGTTTATATATCAGAGAGATTAACTCTTTGATATATCTTGCACATATTTTCTTCCATTTCACCTTTTGTTTATGATGTCTTTCACCCACTTTTTTTGCATTTTATTTGATTCAATCTTTAAAGCTTATGAGATTAAAAACAACAATGAGAAATTGACAGTGAAAGATAAGCGAGTGAAGGGTACAGAGAAAGGATGACTCAAAGAGTTAACAAACAAAAAAAGAACAAAGAAAAAGTGCTATCTGTCTTGAAAGCTAATGAAGAAAGTTTCAAAATTGAGGGAGTAATAGACAGATGAAACAACCTTAATTGGATCAAGTCGGACCCAGTTTTTTGTTTGTTTGTTTTTATATATATACATTTTATTGATTTTTAAAGAGGAAGGGAGAGGGAGAGAGAGATAGAAACATCAATGATGAGAGAGAATCATTGATTGGCTGCCTCCTGCACACCCCCTATTGGGGATCGAGCCCGCAACCTAGGCAATTGCCCTTGGCCGGAATCGAACCTGGGACCCTTCAGTCCACAGGCTGACGCTCTATCCATTGAGCCAAACCAGCTAGGGCAGGACCCAGATTTTTAAATGGCCATTGGATTTGGCAATTATTTTATTAATGTCTTTTGCAAAAAAAAAAAAATGTTTTCAAAGAGAAATAAGGATGAGGTTCCACATGGCAGTTAGTGAATAAAGAATAAGTTGGAGGTACAGCACTGGTAATAATGAATATATTCTACTCTGTCTACAGTAGACATCTGACAGTGAAGGGAAGGTGGGGAAGGATAACAAATTTGAAGTTCTAGAGAAAAGAAACAATGGAATGGAGTTAAAAGGGCAAAATTACGCAAACATGTTTCAAGACAATGGGGAGAGAAGTTAAGTACTTGATATCCAATAATTTCCTTTATATTTACAGAGAAGAATATGAGGTCACTTGCTAAGATTAAAGTAGGATAAGAGATTGTGAAAAATCTGAACACAAAGGAAAATGAGAATTGGAATAGAAACTGAAAGTAATGTAGATGCAGACATGATGAGTCCCTTATAATGCCTAGAAAATATGTCCTGCATATAGACGAACTCAATAAATATGTATAAAATCTAATAAATTTCTGATAATAAAAAATATAAATGCTAGAAAAAAATTAGTTTTTATATAAGCTTTAAGTATGTTTTATGTAAAACAGTATACTAATAAGATATTTTGTGACATGATTTCCCAAAAGGAATATATAATTCCATTTATTCAATTTCTATAGTCAAATAATTTCCAAAATAAAAGCAAAAGTAAGAAGTACCAAAATTGTTAAATGGTAAAACTTGTGTTTAAATAGAGTTAGCATGAAGACTATACTCAATGCTTCTAAATGCACTCTGAAAATGATTTTTTAATTAATAAACTAACACTTGGGGGAAATTGGATGAATATTATATGGGAATTCTGTACTATCTTTGAAATTTTTCTATAAATCTAAATTATTCCAAATAAATAGTTATTTTTTAACTTTATTTTTATGGTTGACACTATTAAAGATGTTCCAATCGCCCCTTTGCCCACCTCCACCCAGCCTACCTCCTCCAAGCCACATCTCTCTGGCCATCACCACACTGTGTCTGTCTTTGGCTATCCCAAATAAAAAGTTTATTTTTAAAAACTAACAATGAGCTAGTTGTTTTATGTTTTTAAATTTTTATTTTGAAATAAGTTTATACTTATACAAAAGTTAAAGAAATACTACAGAAAATCCCCATATATCTTTCAAACAGCTTCCCCTAATGTTAATATGTTATATAACAATAATATAATTATCAGAATCATGAAATTGCTTTTATATTTTGAAGTTTTGTCTCCCATATCAGAAAAGTCTTCTGTTTCATAAGGTAGTATTTTTACTGCAAAATTTCTTTGACATCGTTTATTGCTATTCATCTCAGGTGACAAATAAAAGGACACATTTCCATAAGCAAGCAGTGTAAAATATAGTGTTTTCACCTATCTACACTAATAAAAGAGAAACATGGTAATTGGCGTACGACCGCTACCCTTCCCATTGGCTAATCAGCATATCCTTATGCAAATTAACTGTCAGCCAAGATGGCGGCCGGCAGCCAGGCAGCTGGAAGCGAACATGAGGCTTGCTTGCTCCAGGGACTGCAGACTCCAACGTTCCCCACCTCACTTGCCGGACTCTGAGCTGGCAGTTTGAAACATTCTAACAAATATAGGCCAGGATCTCAGAGCTGAAGTTATACATTGTTTCGATTATAGAACCGAAACAAACCAGATACCTGCTCTCAGAGCTAGAGCCAGAGCTAAAGCTGGCCCAGAATAAAATAAAAAAAAAAGGAGCCGTTGGGAGCTTCAATCAACAACTGCCAGCCTGAAAACAGCCCTCAGCCCCTCACCCAGACTGGCCAGGCACCCCAGTGGGGACCCCCACCCTGATCCAGGACACCCTTCAGGGCAAACCAGCCAGCCCCCAGGCCTCTACCCTATATAGTAAAAGGGTAATATGCCTCCCAGCACCGGGATCAGCGGAGCCGCGAGGCCTCCTGGCACCGGATCAGCGTGACGGGGCAGCGCCCAAACCCCCTGATCGGCCTGCTCTGTGTGTGACAGGGTAGAACCATAACCTCCCCATCGGCCCTGCCCTGAGTGTGACAGTGGCGGTGCCCCAACCCCCTGATCGGCCCTGCTCTGTGGGTGATAGAGGGCGGCGTCCGAACCCCCTGATCCGCCCTGCTCTGTGTGTGACAGGGGGCGGTGCCCCAACTCCCCTATCGGCCCTACTCTGTGAGTGACAGAGGGGAGCTCCTCAACCCCCTGATGGTCCCTGCTCTGTGTGTGACAGGGGGGAGCTCCCCAACCCCCTGATTGGCCCTGCTCTGTGGGTGATAGGGTACGGAGCCCCAACCCCCCTGATGGGCCCTGCTCTGTGCATGGCAGGGGGCAGCGCCCCAACCCTCTGATCCGCCCTGCTCTGTGTGTGACAGGTGGCGGTGCCCCAACTCCCCTATTGGCCCTACTCTGTGAGTGAGAGGGGGGAGCTCCTCAACCCCCTGTTGGGCCCTGCTCTGTGTGTGACAGGATATGGAGCCCCAACCCCCCTGATGGGCCCTGTTCTGTGCGTGTCAGGGGGCGCCGCCCCAACTCCCCAATCGGCCCTGCTCTGAGCCCGACCAGGGGCTGCATCCAGGGATTGGGCCTGCCCTCTGCCACCCAGGAGCAGGCCTAAGCCAGCAGGTCATTATCTCCCGAGGGGTCCCAGACTGGGAGAGGGCAAAGGATGGGCTGAGGAACCCCCTTTCCCCCCCTGAGTGCACAAATTTTTGTGCACCGGGCCTCTAGTCAATTATATTCTTCAACTTTCTAGAATGTATTTCTATTTTGTAAATGGGTAACCTCTAAGCAGATGGATAACAAATTATTATTTTAAAAAATTGTAAAGATTTACATCAATCCTCTAAAGAATTTCTAGAAAGAAAACCTACCACTTCTAAAAATATTACAGGAAGAACTAAATGAGGGCTTGAAGACCAGAAATTTGTAACAGGATGCATCCATATAATATTATGATTTCCATCTAACAGTCTCCATATCCAAGGTATAAGAGTGGTGTATGGATAGTTAGACTGATCTAGAATTGGTGGCATTGTGAAATGAAAGGACACAAAATTGAGAGAAAATTTTAAGTGCAGTTAAATTCAATAAGTACAGAGAAATGGTAAATCTAGCAGTAGTAAAGCTTGGAGGTACAAGGACTAAGAGAATTTTATGAAATACAGGAACTGAAATAATATGAGAAAAGTCAGGGAAAGATTACAAAGGATAAGAGTAGAATATTAGGTTTCTAGATTTCATTTCTAGACCTATAAGGTATGATTATGTACAGCATGTACACATCACAGAGTATGGTTGAAAAGGAAGTTCAACAAACCGAAGCTAGGATGATGGCCAAGTTACGACAATGATAGACCACTACTATTTAAATTATTCCTTACTTTCCAGTTGGGGAATACTTGCTAGATACCTATACACACCACAATAAAAGTTACTTTAACATCTTTAGACTATAAAAATATTTTAAAAATTATAACAAAGTTGAAGAGGTATATTATATTGTACTTTAATTTTATCCATTTTCAATATTTCAACAATAAGTATAATGTTACTATTTGTTCTTCATAAATGTTATTTATCAGATTGAGGAGGTTCCCCTCTGTTGCTAGGTTATAGAGCAATTTATAAGAAGTGGATGTTGTGCTCAAAGTCACTAATTATCTGAGAGATGCAAATCAAAACGACAATGAGGTACCATCTCACACCTGTCAGAATGGCTATCATCAGCAAATCAACAAATGACAAAGGCTGGCGAGGATGCTGAGAAAAAGGAACCCCCGTGCACTGCTGGTGGGAATGCAAACTGGTGCAGCTACTGTGGAGGACAGTATGGAGTTTCCTCAAAAAACTAAAAATGGAACTGCCATTTGACCCAGTGATCCCACTTCTAGGAATATATCCCAAGAAACTAGAAACACCAATCAGAAAGGACATATGCACACCTATGTTCATAGCAGCACAATTTACCATAGCTAAGATTTGGAAATAGCCTAAGTGCCCATCAGCAGATAAGTGGATTAAAAAACTATACAATGGAATACTACGCTGCAGTAAAAAGGAAGGAACTCCTACCATTCACAACAGCATGGATGGACCTGGAGAGCATTATGCTAAGCGAAATAAGTCAGTCGGAGAAAGATAAATTCTACATGATCTCACTCATGTGGAATATAATGAACAACATAAACTGATGAACAAAAACAGATCCAGAGATAGAGAAGCATCCATCAGACCATCAAACCTCAGAGGGAAGGCAGGGGAAGGTGGGGGGAAGGGGTGAGATCAACCCAAGAACTTATATGCATGCATATAAGCATAACCAATGGACACAGACACAAGGGGGCGGGTGAGGGTATAAACTGAGGGGTGGTGGGGGAATGGGGGGATAAGGACACATATGTAATACCTTAATCAATAAAGAATAATTTAAAAAAAGAAGTGGATGTTGGATTTTGTCAAATGCCTTTTCTGTATCTATAGAAATGATCATGTGGTTTTTGAGATCAGAGAGTAAATCCAGTATTGTTACTCCATCTTGTTAGAAAGAGGGAACCTCAAATTCCTTTAGTTTTGAATAATAAAAAATACAATTTGATTCAATGAATACAGTCAAGTATGCAAATATACAGCTCATATTTATAAGAAAAAGACCTGCTTCCAACTTTTCATCTATTATGAATTAGTATGCCCTTAGATAAAATGGCTAACCTCAGTCTAAATGGTATCAATATCTCATAGATCAGTGGTTCTCAACTTGGCTGCACATTAGAATCACCTGGGAATCTTTTTAAAATCCTGATTTCTGGGCCTCGTCCTCCAGAAATTCTGTTTCTTCGTTACTAATGTTGTGGCCCCACCCCATAACAAAGAAACAGAATTTCCAGAGGATGAGGCCCAGAAATCAGGATTTTAAAAAGACTCCCAGGTGATTCTAATGTGCAGCCAAGGTTTAGAACCACTGCCATAGATGTTAAATTCTAATATACTGTATGATGAACAGTAACAACATTTCAGACAGAACTGTGAAGTAGACCAGTGAATTCTGGCAGAGCTAGAAAGTGTAAATATGAATAACACTTAAATCAATAGAATCTATCGTGGTTATGTAAGAAGCATCTGGTGTGATATTAAGACATAAAAGATGCATAACCTATTTTAATGTCAGTATATGTTTACAAAAATATAAATTAAGAAATATTACGTTTAAATAGAAAAGACTTCAAAAGGTCAACTGAATTGGTTTCTCTGGCTCTCACCAATTACAGCTGATTCTCATTATCATGGTATTTGTGTTGTACAAAGTTGCCATGAACATTGAATTTGTGAACACTGAACCACTGCTCCTAAGAAAAATACAGGATTAAGTTCCTGTAATCCTTTGGTTAGATTTTTGTCAACCAATCAATATCAATTTATAACTTTGTTTTATGTGTGTTGCTCCTTATAGGAGCACTAGACAGCATTTCAACACTATGCTTGAGGGCCACAAAAGGCACAAAATACAGAAAGACATGGTACTAAATACACCACCAAAAGGACACTTATTTATGGTATGAGAGCTGAAACAAAAAGGCAGAGTGTTGCCTTGTTTGACCTCAGATGGTAATCTGCACATCAGGCAACTCAAACTTTTTTGCTGCTCTACGTATGTCTGTGAATAATTGCAAAAATGCTCTGAGTACTGATTTGGGATTTACAAATAAATTTTTACAGGGTAGGTGAACTTGCAAATACAGAATCTACAAATAATGAGGATCAATTGTATATGTAGTGGGATTCCCTGAGGCCTTTATCAACATTTTAAATCAATGGTTCTTTATTATTTTTTAAGTTTTGAATTCTTTTGAGATAATGTATCCTCCCTCCATTCCAACTGATAATTCATGAACCACAGTTTAAAAATGCCAGCTTTAGAGTTCCCAGGCAAAGACTTTTTAAAGCATTCTTTGATAACCATTTTAGATTTCAACTGCTGCTTAACTCTTCATATTTACAGATAGTAATTGCTGTGCCTATCATCAGCTTCGTACATTTTCTGAATGCATAGCCTAGTACAACAATAATTGGGGTTTACCAATTAGAATTTATAGAATATACAATGTAATAGAGGGTAAAATGCATATGCAGTTTCAAATTTTCCAGAGTAAATTTTTCTTGCCTTTCTTGCAGAATTACTATTTTTTAAAAATCTACAAAACCTAAGCAGAAAAACAATATCCTGTATATAACAAAGAGCTAATATGCAAATGGTCATCACGCCCTCATGCCATCACGCTGTCACAATCCATCACCAGGAGGCTGCGTGAGCGGCGAGGCACGCATGGGTGGGCGGGGACTTGACGCTGCGTGCACAGCATGGAGGCGGGTCCTGGTGGCTCTGTGCGGCGAGGCCTGGGGGTCCTGGTTGCTTCACGTGGCAAGGCCTGGAGGTCCGTGTCTCCTTGCGGCATGGAGGAGGTGGAGCCCGGCACCTCCACATGGCAAGTCCTGGGGGTCCCGCGGCTCTGCAAGGCATGGAGGCGGGACCCCCGGCTCCAGCCTACATCTTTGGGGCAATCCATCGAGGAGCCCTTGATGGGTGGGAGGGGCCTACCTCTTTGGGGCGATCGATTGCAGGGCTCCCACACTGTGAGAGGGCACAGGCCAGGCTGGCCCCCCCCCCCCCAAGTGCATGAATTTCATGCACCGGGCCTCTAGCACATTGATTTATATCGACCTTAAGTTTTGTTTGGTTCTCTACATTTGAAATATCTAAAAATGTTGACTGCAATCTGGTATCCCTTTAGTCTCAAAGAAAAAGTTTGACTGTCAGAAACACTTTTGTATCTAATTTACAACTGACACATTAACCCGGTAAATGTTTGTGAAATTCTAGCAAGCAATATTTTTTAAGGAGAGAAAAAAGTAAAGAACAGAGAAAACAAATACCAGCAATTACTTCAGCATTAACCAATGAAGCTAGTTAATCAATTAAGAAAATTTCTATTATTTTTTTTTTGCAATTGTATATTGGAATATGAAGAACTAAGTGGAAATGTTCTAAATTAAATACTTCATAAAATACTGTATAGTTTAGTATAAAGATTTAAAAAGGGACACTGCTTTTTAACTATAGAGAGTCCAGAGTTGCTGATAATATTCATGTAATTTTAAGAAAGGAGACTAATAATAGAGAACTTCAAAGGTCAAAATGTGGCTCTGCTTCATTAACCATTAAATCAAGCAAAATCCTGGATCTGATCATTTAAAAGATATTTTTGGGTTAAAAACAGAAAGACTAATAACCAAATAAAAAATGGTTAAATAAGTTGAAATGACATTTCAATTAAAGAAAATACACACATGACCAAGCGTTTAAAAAGATGTTCAATATCATTATTCAGTAGGAAAATACAAATCAAAAGTACATGAAATACTGCTTCATACCTAGCAAGTAGGCCATATTCATAAAGGAAGGAAGGAAGGAAGGAAGGAAGGAAGGAAGGAAGGAAGGAAGGAAGGAAGGAAGGAAGGAAGGAAGGAAGGAAGGAAGGAAGGAAAGAGTTGGGAAGGATGAGCAAAAATTTTAACCCTCCTACGTTGCTGGGTAAAACGTAAATGAGTGTAGTCACTGTGGAAACCAGTTTGGGGTTCCTTGTAAAGTTAAATGTAGATTTACCAATGACCCAGCAATTAAACTCCCAGGTATATATGGAAACAAATAAAAAACAGGCATTCTAAAGACAGAAACAGTTTTTTACCATTTATAAAGGAATTGTGTAGAGGCATCATAATGATGCAATTTTTCCAGAAAAAAAAAATTCACACAGATACTGGAATATTTCTATGAGAGTTAATGAGGCTATGCATGTGATTCCATTCAGGGCAGCATAGGATTTGTGCTAGTAATAAGGAGGTAAAAATTACTATCTTGCCTCTGGCTGGAACTTATTCCAGATGCTCAAGAGAATGATGAGTTAACTTTTTCCTATTCCTGTATGAAACTTCTGGTGGATACTAGTATTCAGTAGAGACGCTAACCAAAGACAAAGGTTTAGATGCTTTTATTACAATTTATACCCCAATTTGTACAATATATATTTTAAAAGATTGATTTCTTTAAAAAAGAAATCTTCCTTGCAGAAGGATTGAAAGCATGTTTTGTTGTCAATCCTCACCTGAGGATATATATTTTTTAATCAATTAAATAAAGGGAGGGAGGGAAGGAGGGGGGAGGGAAGGAGGGGGGAGGGAAGGAGGGAGGAGGGAAAGAGGGAGGAGGGAAGGAGGGAGGAGGATAAGAGGGAGGGAGGGAGAGAAATGTGAAAGAGACATCAATTGGTTGCCTCCAGCACCTGCCTGACAGGGTGGGATCAAACCTGCAACCTAGGTATATGCCCTTGACCAGGAATGGAACCCAGGACCTTATGGGGCACGAGCCAAAACTCTAACCACTGGCTGGGGCTTAAAGCATTTTTAAAACTGTATTTTTGTTCTATGGCTTTTTTCCCCTTTGTAATTCAGAAAAACATTTTTTTAAGTCCCCATAGAACTCTATGCACACAATCAAATAAAGTGAACATTTCAAAACCAAAATTTCTCTTTTTTACATTATGAAACACTTTAACTTTACATTTATTTTAGTACTTCCTTCCCACTTTTAAGAGGTTTTATTAGAAAAAATATATAAGAAACAACTCAAGTCAGACTGATTAGAAACTGGAAATTAGTGAAAATTTAGACTAACTTGTATTAATTACAAGCTAATTAATCAATTACATTGGATGAGGCCCACCCATATTATAATTACACTGTTTTACAATTGTAAAACACTTATCAATATCATTAATGGCATGCAATTCTATATGGCAATAAACAATATAACATTTTAATCTCAGAGAAAAACCTAAGTGGTATATAAGCTTAATTTAAAAGTTGTTTAAATTTAATACTTATTTCCCCATGCCAGAAAATAACCTTATAAAACGTAACTACTACATCCATTATTCAATTAAAATCAAGTAGTCATAGACCTAGAAATCACTATTTTTACTTGTTTTCGTAATATGTGCCATGGCAGAAAAATAAGGGAAGTAAACATGAACTTTTGACTCATTAGATAACAAATTTTTGAATGCAATAAAACTTAAGCGTATTCAACTGATTTTCTCAAAGACCTTACTAAACACAAGCTGGATTTTACATAATGAGTAAATGACGTTTTATGGAATAATACATTGATCCCATGCAAATAGGATAATAGGACAAATTTCACATTTTTACATGAAAAATTCTAATTATACATAGAAGACATTTATGTTTGTCTTGAGGAGACACATTTTAGATTAAAAGTTACAAATAGATTGAAAGTAAGAGTGGAAAAGATATATCATGCAAATAACCACAAGTGAGCTGAAGAAGCTATATTAATATTAAACTAAACAGACACAGAAAACAAATTAGGTAAGTTAGATTAAATGGAAAAAAAAATTCCTAGAATGACACAAACTACTGAAACTGACACAAGAATAAATAGGTAATCTGAATAGACCTGTTGGACAAGTGAAGAGATTGGATTAGTACTCAAAAACCTACCCATTAAGAAAAGCCCAGACCCAGGTGGTTTCACCACTGAATTCTAACAAACACTTAAAGAAAAATTAATACAAACTCTTCCCAAAAGTAGAAAAAAAAAACATTCCAAACCACTTAATGAGGCCAGTATTACCATATCAAAACCAGACACAGAAATCACAAGACAACTCTAGACCAATATCTCTTACGAATATGATGTGAAAATCCTCAATAAAATACTAACAAAAACTAATCTAGCAACATATAAAAAGATTAAGTACCATGACTTGTGAGATTTATCCCAGTAATGCAAGGTTGGTTTAAATTTCATAATCAATAAATGTAATATATTATATCAATTGAATAGAAAAAAATCACAACAGATGCAGAAAAAGCATATGGCAAAAACATAGTTTCAAATTAAAACAGTCAACAAACTAGGAACAGAAGGGAACTTCCTCAATCTGATAAAAGACATCTAAGAAAAACCCACAGTAAACATGATGGTGAATAACTGGATGCTTTCGCCCTCAGATGAAAAACAAGACAAAGATGTCTTCTCTTATCACTTCTCTTTAACATTATACTAGAAATGTTAGTTAAGGCAATTAAGCAAGAAAAAATAAATAAATAAAAATCTTTCAAATTGGGGGAAAAAGAAATAAAACCACCTCATTTGAAGATGACCTGTTTTATATTTAGAAAATCCTAAAGAATCCACTGAAAAACATTACATCTAAATGAGTTCAGAGAGGCTACAGCATAGATCAATATTTTAAAAATCAACTGTATCTCTCTATACACGTACTATGAACAATCCAAAAGTAAAATTAAAAAAACAATTTAATTTACAATAACCACAAAAAGAAAAAATAATTGGGAATACATTTTTAACATGGAAAGACATATATTCTGAAACTACAAATCACTGTTGAAAAATTTAAAGATCTAAATAAATGAAAAATATATTCCATGTTTATAGATCATTAAACCTAACACTGTTAACATGGCCAATGCTACCCATATTAATCTCCATCAGAATCCAAGTTGTATTCTTTGTAGAAATTTTTTTTTTAAATATATTTTATTGATTTTTTACAGAGAGGAAGGGAGAGAGATAGAGAGTTAGAAACATCGATGAGAGAGAAACATCGATCAGCTGCCTCCTGCACACCTCCCACTGGGGATGTGCCCGCAACCCAGGTACATGCCCTTGACCGGAATCGAACCTGGGACCTTTCAGTCCGCAGGCCGACGCTCTATCCACTGAGCCAAACCGGTTCTGGCTCTTTGTAGAAATTAACAAGCTGATTCTAAAACTCAGAAGAAACTGCAAGAGATCCAGAATGGGCATGGGTTAGAGCAGTGATGGCGAACCTATGACACGCGTGTCAGAGGTGACACGCGAACTCATTTTTTTGGTTGATTTTTTCTTTGTTAAATGGCATTTAAATATATAAAATAAATATCAAAAATATAAGTCTTTGTTTTAGTATGGCTGCAAATATCAAAAAATTTCTATATGTGACATGGCACCAGAGTTAAGTTAGGGTTTTTCAATGCTGACACGCCGAGCTCAAAAGGTTCGCCATCACTGGGTTAGAGGGTATATGTCTAGTGAACAGAATTAGTCTTAACAATCATTAAGAAGTATTTCTTAGGGAAGTAATTTGTGGAAGTTTCTTTTACAAAATATTTGAAAGGCAAGGTTCAATGTTCTATATGTCATACTATTCCTGGTATAATTATATTTTGTAATTGGACAATAATTAAATATTCATTAAATAAATTGCTCCTGTATAAACTTGCCAGCCATTTTACTTTTTCAAAATTACTTATTTAAAATGGGTACTACACAGCAAGTTATACATATGATTAAAACAAAAGAAAGTGCATGGTTTGGAAAACTATTCTCCCACAAATAGCAACTATTCCTCAGTTTTCACCCAATTTTATATATATTCTTACTGATTTTCTATTTCTTGACTACTCTGATCCTCTGATCTATCTGTGTATCCAAATACTATATGTATATGCTGAAACTATATATCCTAGATTTTCCAGAACAGTCCAGAATTCTATTCATTTTATCAGAGCAAATGGTATATATGCCTTCATTTTCATAAAAGATCTATTTGTTTATAGTTTTGAATAGTATCATTCAGATTTCCCAAAATACATCATTTGAAACCTGGGTTAGAAAATATTTTTAAAATGAAAAGTCTCTAGGTACAAAAATGAAAACTGTCACACTACTCAAACTGTAGGAAAGGATATGGAAATATAGGGAACAATGGAGATTTTCTCACAGTATATAAATTATACAAAATGCAGATAAATGATTAAACATTGAAAACATTTTCTTAGATGTTTAGCCAGTATTCTGTACCTTCCTTCTCCTCACACCCACCAAAAACACTACTTTTCTGAGTTGAATCCTGAATGGAATCCTAAAATTCTACAAAATGCATATAAATCAATATGTATTTTTAAATCAAACTAAAGACAATTTATAATAATAGAATACACTAATACCAGCTCAAATAGTTTAAATTCCCTCGTATGTAAGGGAAAAACGGCCCTTCAAAATGAACAGAAATTTCATCAACTGATTTAAAAATAACAATGAAATAAAAAGCAGAAGAGACAAAACTACTCTTGCCCTCTGGCTTCCTTCAATATAGAAGATACATTATAAATGAAAGGAGTAGGCCAGCATTGATATAGTAAAGAAAACTCCACTTTAATAAATCATTTTTTCAGGAAAAGGAGAAGTCTGCAAAATCTGTGAAAGTGATTTATCTTCAGGTGAATAAAATGAACAGCAATTGATCTTGTATCTAGGGAGTGATTCTTCTACCAGTTACAAATATATCACTGTTAAATATCACTAGAATAGGTTGGGTGGTCTCATGTTTTGAATAATTTATTGTACATTTAAGATCTAGGATGTATTTTGAAGTTTTATATACCAAATGACACTGCGTCAGTTGTGTTTTTAACTTGCCCATTATTTAGTCACTTTGTACATCTATAAACTGAATCCAACCCTCTATAGTAGCAGATCAGAGTTGCACCAAAACCCAGATTTGGGGAAAAGAAGAGTGTCAGAGGTAAGGCCGCCCTAAGAAAGTGACTTTTCAGCTGAGACATACAAAATGAGTACAAATTGGTCAAATGAAGGAAAAGGACATTATAGGCAGAAGAGATTGTTTACGCCAATGAAATGGATGACTACCAAAAATATCAATTTATAGAACAGAATTCTGAAGAAATCAGGAGCGTCCTCTAATTCAGTCTAAAAGTGGATCATTTTAAAAATAAAGTTATTTTATTTATATTTGTAATCCTGGAATTCTATGAAGAGGGGAAATTGCTAAGAAATTAGTTTTTAAGTCCTTGTTTGTTATTTAAAAAAAAAAAAATCATGGCCTGGCTGGTGTTTCTCAGTGGTTAGAGCGTCGACCCATTTAGGGCAATCATAAAGCTGCTGTAAATATTTGTGTAGCAGGTTTTTGCAGGAACTTAAGTATTAATTTCTCTGTAACAAACATTCAGAAATGATTGCTGAGTCATATAAAAATGTATGTTATGAGAAAAGCCAAACAATTTTTCAGAGTGGCTGTGTCATTTTACATTCCCACCAGCAATGTATGCGAGATCCAGTCACACCACATTCTCACCAGCACTTGCTATTGTCAGCATTTTCAAATTTTAGCTGTTCAAATATATGTGCAGTCTTTTCCTGTGATTTTAATTTGCATCTCTCTTATGGCTAAAGATACTGAAAATGGCTTATAGACTTATATGCCATCTTATATATCCTCTTTTATCATTTAACATTTTAAAACATATTATCTAAAGAAGGAATATCCTATAATATTTCCAAGCGTGCAGTTAGTAAGCTCATCTAGGTAATTAGATAGCATGACAACAGGGGTAAATATACAAAAAGTTAATAAAGCTTTATGAATAAAACGTAGAGATAAGCATAAGTATAGAAAATATCTGATTTATTTAAAAAATATAGCTGGAATAATTTTTTATTAAATTTATCGGTTAAGATTATGTAAGTTTCAAGTGTACATTTGATTAAAGTTACTTAGGATAATCCAAGAAAGGCACTTAAAAGTCATAGAGCATCAGATGTTGTCAGTGCCCCTCCCATATCCTGTGGGCCTAATCATTTCTCCCCTTGCTCCAGATTACTTCCATCAGCTAGTATCTTTTTAAAAAATAAATCTTTATTGTTGAAAGTATTACATATGTCCCTTTTTTTTCCCCATTGCCCTCTCCCACCCCCTCTCCCCTGTCTTTACCACCCTAGTGTCTGTGTCTATGGGTTATGCATATACACATATGAGTTCACTGGGTGATCTCTTCCCCCCTGCCTTCCCTCTGAGGTTTGACAGTCTGGTTCAATGTTTGTATGTCTCTAGACCAACAGCTAGTATCTTCCTCTCTAAGCCTGGGGGCTTTTCCTCTGAACTGCTGAAACCTGCTATGTCAACCTGAGTGCTGAACTGCAATCCACAACCAATAACAGGAAATAAATTCACACTTATGCTGAGTTAATCCTAAAACTAATTTGATACTGATTCTTCTCAAAATTTTCCCAAAAGATTAATTAGGCTCCAGTAACTTATCATGGTAGTGACTTAACTTTTATTAGCTACACTGTCTTCACTAAATCACCCCCTGCCACCCTTGCCCGTGTTACCTACATCTCCTAAATAGGCTTTTGTTCTAAAATCCTTGTCCTAGGTTCTCCTGTGAAGACCTATTTAATTTAAACCACCTACCACAACAGGGTAAGTCTCATTAAAATAAAAATATTTAAAAGAAAAATGTAGTGACAATGAGATGTATAAGCTTTCTACATATTAGTTACTATTTCAAAACTCAACTGTAAATTAACAACACTTTCCTCCATATTGATACATAATTTCTAACATGTACATTACATCAAAATTCAATTGTGAAAATATATAGATGTCTATGATTATAAATGTAAACATTTTTCAACCTGTGAAATGTAATAATTTCATTTCCAGATTCAATTTAACATGATTATAAAGACCACAAAAAAAAAAAAAAAAACACACCCAGAAAAAAACACATCAAGGGTTACTATACAGCTGCACTAATCAGGACAGCATGATATTGGAGAAACAACAAACATACAAATCAATGGAACAGAATACACAGTACAGAAATACAGCCATATAATTGATTTTTGAAAAAAGTACAAAGGCAATTAAAGCAATTTAAGACTTCAGGAAAAAGAGCTAGCTGGAATAATTGGATATGCAAAGACAAAGTGGGATGCGAGACCTTATTCCATACCTCACCCTACATATACAAAAATTAACTCAAAATATAAAAAGTAAAACAGAAATTTCTAGGAAAAATACAGTATAAAATCTTTCTGACCCTAGATTAGGCAAAGAGTTTTGGGGTATCACCTAAAAGCATAACCAATAAAAACAAACATAAATTTTTAAGAACTTCTGCTCATTGAAAGATACTGTTAAGAAAATGAAAAGATAAGAAAAGAATAGACTAGGAGAAAATATTTACAAATCACAGGTCTGATGAAAGACTTGTATCCAGAATATATAAAGAATTCTCAAAACTCAATAATATGAAAATTAACAACTCAATTTTTTCAAAGAAGCAAATATCTGAACAAACTTCTCCAAAGAAGCTCTACAAATAGCAAAACAAACAACCCCAAATCACCCCACATTCATCATCATTAGAAAAGTGTAAATTAAAATAATGAGATACAACTCTACCCCTATTGTAATGGACAAATAACACAATCTGATAACACCAAGTGCTAACAAGAATGCAGAGCTACTAAAACTCTCGCTACCTGCTGGTGGGAGTGTAAAATGGCACGGCCACTTTGGCCAACAGCTGGGCAGTTTCTTGAGAAGTTAACACACACTGACCATATGACCCATCAATTCCTATCCTAGTGAAATAAAAATGTATTTTAATACAAAAACTTACACACAAACATTTATAGCAGCTTTATTCATAATAGCCCAGACTGGATATCCCAAATATTCCTCTACTGTTGATGGATATACACAGCAGCATTACATCAATATGATGAAGTACTACTCAGCCATGAAATGAATGAACTACTGAATGATACACAACAAAATGGATGAATCTCATATGCATTTATGGCAACTAAAAAAAGCTAGATTAAAGAGCTATACACTGGCTCTGACCAGGTCGCTCAGTTGGTTGTAGCATCATCCGTACACCAAAAAGGTTGCAGGTTCAATCTCAGTTGGGCACATTCTCTCTCTCTCTCTCTCTCTTTCTCTCTCTCTTTTTCTTCCCCCTTCCCTCCCTCCCTCTCAAATCAATTTTTTAAAAAACACAAGCCAAAATGAAAGTAACAGTCAACACTTAAATGTGGCAGTATAAGAAAGAGGCTAAACTAGAAAAAGTGACAGTTCCCCACAGTTCCATTTTCCCACAAGGTCCCTCACAATAAATATTCAAAGATCAGGCGGATCAGCACAGATGTAGGGGATATTTCACCACCAAGGAAGCCCCCAACAAAAAAAAATTTTGCAGTTTTTTGACCCCGGATCCAGAGGAAGGTAGAAGGGACAGAGCTATGAAGATGCTTAGGCTAGGAATATACATGTGTTTAGTAAAAGCATGGCTGGCCAGGGGGGCTGAGTGCTTGACTGCAACTCCTTTCAGAGACTGAAATGCCTTGGCTTTGCACCAAGCCTGGTGTAGGGAAGACACCTTTCCCACATAAAGACCACCCAGTAAACCTTTGGACAAAAAAAAAAATCACACATAGATTTTTGGCCAGGTGCTAGATTCCTCAATGTGAACCACAAGGAAAGACAAAATAATAGACAGAAAACTAGAACATGTGGGATTTGATATTACTCTGTTTAAAAACTAATAACAAAAGTCTGTTACTAATTCATGGATGAGGACAGAAGACACGAGACTCCTGGGTCAAAGAGTTTATTACTCATGGCAAGGCACAAGAACATAAGCGTATTTGTACCAGTTCCCTTTGCCCCATGTCCTATGGAGGTGAGATGATACGGTTCACTTAGATGCTATGTATGCACTGGGTTTATATTGGCAGGTGAGGAACATCAAACTTAGGGAATCCACAAATTTTATAGCAAACAGTAACAAAGTGTGCTTTTTATCTTGGTAGAGGCAGTTACCTCATATCTTAAGCTATATAAATAACACGCGGAAATGTCCCAGGAAAAAGAACAGTCAGAAGCCTTACAGTCTTGGCACATCAAGCAAGGAGGACTGTCTCTGCCAACAAAAACACAGCAGTGATGGCTAGGAGCTAAGGTGGGGGAAAGGCTAATGCCAAAGGGGCGTGGGGAAGTTTTGGGATTATGGAACTATTCTAGCTTGTTTCTACTATTGGTTAAATGACTGTGTGCATGTCCTATCTTACAGAAGTATACATTCAAAGGGTCAATTTAACTGTATGTAAATTATACTTAAATCTCTTAATGGAAAAAATACTGAAAAAAGTAAATCTTCAAAGAAAAAGAGCCTAGCCAGTTTGGCTCAGTGATTGAACATTGACCTTTGAACAAGGAGATCCCTAGTCTGGGCACATGCCTGGATTGGGAGCTCAATCCCCGGTGGGGGGCGTGCAGGAGGCAGCCGATCAATGGATTTCTCTCAATATTGATGTTTCTCTCTCTTCCTCTCTCCCTTCCTCTCTGAAATCAATAAAAATATGTAAAAAAAAAAAAAAGAAAGAAAAAGAAAAGATACTTAGGACCTTGTGTTAACAACCCCAGTGGCCCTTTCTACATGTTTACTTTCAGTTGCCAATCACTTAACAATGTTTCTAGCATTCATTTAAAGTTAAAGTTAAAGTTAAAGTTAAAGTAATTATACTTTAAGATATACTTAAACCAGGATTCACAGTTTCTAAATATCATTTTGTTTGTGAGGTTTTTCTTTTTACAACTTTTGAGAAAGAAAACATTAAATTTGTAAAACATAATAAATACAACTTAATATAGTTTACTGTTGCCTTTCAGCTTTCTAAATTAAGATATCAAAAAAATATAATAAAAATTGGCAAGCTTCCCTTCGCCCTCCCTACTACCAGCATTAACTGACAAGCAGAATAAATTTTCAAAATCATTAAATTGCCATTGTTCATGTTTCTCCCATTGACCAGTGATGTAAACATTCATTTTAGTTAAGAAGGTTTTTAATAGAATGTAACATCTGTTTTATGTTACATGGGAGACAGCAAAATTCTTCCTTTCTGACTGGATTATTAATGCTCATGCCTTCCATGGGGTTATCCTTCATTCCCATCCCCACACTAGCTCTCTAAAGTGCAACATATCCCCTGATGTAATACATTTTCCTGCTAACTTTACAATACTGTATATACCGTAACTTTAATGTGACATGCTGGTATTTCTTTTTAAACCACAAATGCATTTCTTATTCTCAATCACAAATTTAAATTTCCTGTATACTCCCAGCCTTCCAGGCATTGTGCTTTTAAAACAGCTGAATAAAAATAGGTGATTTCAATTTTTTATGTATCATCTCATTTTTTATAGACCTCTCCCCAATTCTTAGGATGGAAAGTGAAAAGATATTTGTCTATATCCTTTTACTATTAAATAAACTTAAGCTTAAGAAACATTGTGAACTGCTTCTACTTCTTAAGGGCGATATAAATAAGTCCGTGACACACATAAAATTATTTAAAATAATGTTTGTATTCTTCCAATGTCCAACTCTAGATTGATTTTAATAAGAATATATTTTTGTTTCTAAAAGTCCTCAAACTTGACATATATAGTCCTCATTCTGTTTCTAAGATTCACACCAAGACCTATCTGATTAAAATGAAAATAAAATATGCCAAATGGAGGGATTTCTATTACCCTCAGTTTTTCTTGTTGTGCAATATTTTGTTCATTATGAACAGATTCTGACAAAATTGAGAAAAACCACATCACTACTGTTGATTCTCAATTAGTTCTTCAGTTCATTTCCCTTGCCTAACTCTAAGAAAACTACATATGGTTTAAACCACTGGTATTTTTTACTTTCTGCCAATACACAAACCATGCTTTTTTGTGTGTGCTGAAAACATTCCCATGGATAATTATAATAGTCTCCAAAGAGACCAGATGGCAATAAACTCTAAAACAGATCTGGAAACTAACCATAAATTTACCTTTTCATAGTCTCACCATCATAATACAGTTCTTTGTGCTATGCCATTAAAAAAAAATTGGTGATAGAAGCAACATGAGTATACACTGTACTTAAATAAAAAGATATATAACGTTAGGAGGGCCTTTCATAACTACGCACACCCCTCATCTTATATTGTTATCAATAATTTTTAAGACAGTATCAGGTTGATGGACTATAGCATTACTAATCACATTGTACAGGGGTTTTTACATTAGCAAAATTACTATCAAAGCAAAACAAAAAATATGACCCAGCTAATGGCAACAAATGTTTTGAAGTTAAAGAGATCAAAATATAAGTCAACGTTACACAGAATTGCCAAGATTTTTATTTTGTTATTCTTCTGGGAAACAAATTATGCTGGCCTTGCTATTTCAATTGAAGTAAAATGACTTGTATAATCATTTATCACTCTATTTATTTAAGAGTATCATATTGGCCCTAACTGGTTTGGCTCAGCGGATAGAGTCGGCTGGCGGACTCAAGGGTCCCAGGTTCGATTCTGGTCAAGGGCATGTACCTTGGTTGCGGGCACATCCCCAGTAGGGGGCGTGCAAGAGGCAGCTGATGGATGTTTCTCTCTCATCGATGTTTCTAACTCTCTATCCCTCTCCCCTCCTCTCTGTAAAAAATCAATAAAATATATTTTAAAAAAAACAACAAAGAAGAACCCTGTTAAGAGTATCCTATTGTGAAAAAAAATCAAGAGTGGTTTTTAAATCTAGAAGCATGATTCTTATATTGTTTAAAACACATTGTGGTATATAAAATTAAATTTTAAGCATTTTCCTGCATCTATATAAAGCCCAAGTAAGCCAAAAAGTAGCTTATTTTTGTACTTTTCAATTTAAGCTACAATATTAATATGTAAAATAAGCTGTATTTTCTGTATTCATTGTAATGTTGTGATCTATAATGTTTCTGATATTATTATGATGATGATGATGATGATGATGATACCTCAAAACAATGAATATATTAAATTACATGGCAATGGGAGAATAAAGAAAGACAACAGAAAAATAAAAACAAGAGGAAGATAAAGAAAGTTTAAATAGAAACAGAAAATATAAATGTGGGTAGAGGGCAGAGATTACAGAAAACAGGAATAAAAACAATTATCTGTCCAAAGGGTATTTTATCTTTTGGTTTTTTTAATGTAAATGAGGTTTATAGTTAGTCTATTAAGTTAAGTGCCTCAATATTTTAATTTAAAATCCAGCTAATTTATAGTTTCTTTGTTTATAACAGTTTTCACTTCATGATATTGAGATTTTCCACAACAGAACCAACAAAGATAGTGTTATTTTATTTCCATATTTTATCAATAAAATATGATGCTGGCATTGGAGAAATAGGTTCTATCATGTTGAAGGAAGCATATATCTATATTATCATGAATGGATGGTTTTTTGGCATCTCCAGTGAAGATCCTATTTCTCTCTTGTTTTATTGGTAGGTGACCAAAATAACAGATTTTATAATACTGAACTATCCTTGCATTCTCAGAATTAACCATACTTCCCAACTCTGTCACTAATTATTATTAAAGTGGTACTAGATTCTATTTCCAAATATTTTATCTGGGATTTTTACAATAGTCCTGAATAGTATTACTCTATACTTTTCCTTTTTGTTTTATGCTTCCTTATATATTTTTCTTTCTGCTACCCTTCGGTTATGGTATCAATGTGAGACCACTTTGGAAAAAAAAAGAAGAAGCTTTTATTCTTCTATGCTGCTGAATGATTAGAATTATCTTAGAATTAGCTGCTCTTCATAGGTTTGGAGTATTTTCCTAGTGCAGTCATCTAGGACTATTATTCTTGAGGAGAGGAAGCCATTTGATAAGATGCTCTATTTCTTGTATGAGCATTATCCCATTCAGATCTTCTATCTCTTTTTAGCTAATTTGGCAATTTATTTCTATTGGAAAATAGTTCACTTAATCCCAGTAATTCTATTGCGTCCAGAGAAATGTAAATGTAAACTTTAAATGAGATATTATTTCTTACATGTCATATTGGTAAAGGACAGTGGATATCGAAATTAGTGAGAATATATTAAAGCAACTGCATTCATTAGTTCTTGTGGAAATAAAAATTGGTAAAATGTTTATGTGAACAAATTTGGAAACTTCTATAAAAATTTGCCATGCCTGTGCTCCTTGAGCCAGCAATTCTATTTCTAGTAATAAATTATAAAGATATGTTTACACAGACAGAAAATAACATGTATATTAAAATAATCACTGAAACAACTTTGTAAGCCATCTAAATGTCCAAAACTAGGGGACTCATTAAACAAATAATATTGTCATAGAATGGACTATTATAACCATGAAAAAGAATTAGCCAGATCAATTTTGTATTAATATGGAACAATCTCCACGATATAATAAACACAAGATATAAAACTGTACATATTAGTATAACATATGTATACACAAAATATATATTAATACACATATATATACTAGAAGCCCGGTGCACAAAAATTTGTGCACTCGGGGGGGTGGGGTCCCTCAGGCCGGCCTGTGCCCTCTCACAGTCTGGGACCCCCTCGGGGGACGACCACCTGCTGGCTTAGGCCTGCTCCCCAGGGGATTGGGCCTAAGATGGCAATCAGACATCCCTCTGGCAGCCCAGCAGCCCTCGGGGGATGTCCACTTGCCAGCGGGGAGCAGACCTAAGCTGCAGTCGGACATCCTTAGTGCTGCTGAGGAGGCAGGAGAGGCTCCCACCACCACCGCTGTACTGGTGGCCATCAGCCTGGCTTGTGGCTGAGCAGAGCTCCTCCCATGTGAGAGCTCCCTGACCACCAGAGGGCAGCTCCTGCATTGAGCGTCTGCCCCCTGGTGGTCAGTGTGTGTCATAGTGACCAGTCATTCCCAGTCTTTCTGCTGTTAGGGTCAGTTTGCATATTACCCTTTTACTATATAGGATAGAGGCCTGGTGCACGGGTGGTGGCTGGCTGGTTTGCCCTGAAGGGTGTCCCGGATCAGGGTGGGGGTCCCACTGGGGTGCCTGGCCAGCCTGGATGAGGGGCTGATGGCTGTTTTCAGGCTGGCCACACCCCCTTTAGGGTGGGGGTCCCCACTGGGGTGCCTGGCCAGTCTGGGTGAGGGACTGAGGGCCATTTTCAGGCTGGCTGGTGACTGAAGCTCCCAGCCTCTCCTTTTTTTCTTTTCTTTTTTTTTTTATTCTTGGATTTATTTACCTTCTATAATTGAAACTTTGTTGCCGTCAGTGGAGCTGAGAGCTGGGCTCCTGCTTGCTCCAGCTCTGAGGCCAAGGCCTGCTGAAAGCAGGTATCTGGGGTTTGTTTAGCTTCTATAATGGAAACTTTGTTGCTTTCGGAGCTCAGAGCCAGGCTGCGGCAGGTGGGTAACCTTGGCTTCCTCCATCACTGGAGCAAGCAAGCCTCCTGCTCGCTTCAGCTGCATGGCTGCCGGCCGCCATCTTGGTTGCGTTAATTTGCATATCTCGCTGATTAGCCAAAGGGAGGCATAGTGAAGGTATGGTCACTTACCATGTTTGTCTATTATTAGATAGGATATGCACATATATATGCACATAGTTGTAAACGGATAGAGTATTTCTGAAAGCATGCACAAGAAACTCATTACAGGAATCACATCTAATAAAATGAACCTGGCAAATCAGAAAAAACTATGTTCACAGCCAAATTATTTATAATAGCCAAGATCTAGAAACAGCGCAAGTGCCCATCAGTAGATGAGTGGATAAAAAAACTGTGGTACATTTATACCATATGCACTGTAAAAAAGAGCTCTATGGATGAACATGGAGATTATTATACAGTGGGGCCTTTACTTACGAGTGTCCTGACTAATGAGTTTTTCAAGATACGAGCTGTCTCTCGGCCGATTTTTTGCTTTGAGTTGCGAGCTAAAATTTGGGGTATGAGCCAGCTTCAGATACCCCACTGCTAGTTGGCGCAGCGAACGTCACAGTGATTGCCACAACATCAGCCCAGCATCACGTGTCTCACTCGTTCACTTTATGATTTGACATACGAGTAATTTGAGTTACGAGCTCCGTCACAGAACGAATTAAACTCGTAAGTCAAGGCCCCACTGTACTAAGCAAAATAAGCCAGAGAAAGACAAATACCATATGATTTCACTAATATGAGGAATCTAATGAACAAAATAAACTGATGAACAAAATAGTATCAGAGGCATGGATACATGGAAGAGACTGACAAATGTCAGAGGGAAGGGGGGGTAAGAGGAACTAGATAAAGGAAGGTGAAGGGATGGGCTAAAGAATATACATGCATGGCGCATGGACACAGACAACAGTGTGGTGAGGGCCAGGGGTAAGGATGGTGGGAAGTGGGGTGGGTGGAGGTGGGCAAAGGGGAAAAAATGAGGGACATCTGCAACAGTGTCAACAATAAAAAAATTTAAATTAAAAAAATTAACTGGGCAAGTGGAATATAGGCACAGGAAAAAATCCAGACTTTTCACTATATACTCTCTGGTACATTGAAAATTCTGGACTTAGTGCATATTAATTATCTGTTGCTGCCAAACATAGTGGCTTAAAACAAGAAACATAATCTGGCAGATTTTATGAGCCAGGTTAGGTTGCAGTGAGTAAGTTGGCCAGGGCTCCAATCATCTGAAGATTTGATTTAAGCTGGCTCCTTCACATGGCTAGCATTGTTGTAGCTGGGATGGGGGGAAGCTTTAGTTCTTCCACATGTGGACTCTCCCTAGGCTGACTGTCCTTATGACACAGCAGTAGATGTTCCCATTACGGGTGTTCCAAAAGACAACTGTGTGGAAGCAACAATGCCTTTTATGATCTAGCCTCAGAAACAGCACACCATCATTGCCACACATTCTATTTGTTAGAAGCAAGTCACTAAGTTTGACCCATTTTCAAGAGCAGGGAAATTAGACTCCACCTTTTAAATGAAGAAATGTCCAAGAACTTGTGGGCATACTTTAACCAAAATGTGTGTGTTACATTTTGAAAAATAAAAATATTTTTATAATATTAACTCAAAAGATTCACTCAATTCTGTGGTAGACATCCTTTCATCTTTAATCAAAAGGATGATGAAGAGTACTGGGAGATTTAAGTTGTATGAAATGACAATACAAGGTGAACATATGGTGATATCTAAAATCCAACCATAATACTGTGCTTCTGAGAAGTCACAGTAGGCAGAGCAGCAATTTCATAAATATACAACTAAAAATAACTTTAGAAGTATTTGGAAATCCAAATACAGGACTATTTTGAAACTGGAATTGGCCAGTGCAATTTATCAATGCACGTCACCTACTTCATATAAAAATTTCATTAAAATACTAAGAAATTAAATCACAATTTTAATGATGCTAATTATCACACTGAAATATTGTCATGACACTTTTATGTGCCAGCACTTTACCTACTAGTGCATACTATTCATATCTTTATTTTACACTTTACCCTCACACTCCCACAAGTGTACAAATGAGCAAACTGATGCACAGGAAGACTAAACAAAGTTGCCCAAAGTCATATATTCTAAAATATATGGTTCCCAGAACTGAGCACCAGACCCAAGTGCTCAAGAAATATACTATCCTTAGTCCATTTTCCTTTATTTGGAATACTATTTTTACATTATTTTCCCTAAGACTGTGTTTTGGTGTATCTGTTAAAACTACATGATGCAAATTGAATTTACTTTAAAAAAAAAAAAGCAGCAAAATGTTAAGTTCTATGTTGATAAGAACTTAAAACATCCATTTATGATTAAAACACTCAATAAAATAGGTATAGAATGAAAGTACCTCAACATAATAAAGGCCATATGTGACAAACCCTCAACTAATATCATACTCAATGATGAAAAACTGAAAGCTTTTCTTCTAAAATCAGGAACAAGACAAGGATGTCCATTCTCACCACTCTTACTCAACATAGTACTAGGAGCCCTAGCCAGAGCAATCAGGCAAGAGAAAGAAATAAAAGGCATCCAAATTGGGAATGAAGTAAAATTGTCACTTTTTGCAGATGACA
The DNA here is from genome assembly GCF_028538775.1 of Myotis yumanensis. NCBI lineage: Eukaryota > Metazoa > Chordata > Mammalia > Chiroptera > Vespertilionidae > Myotis > Myotis yumanensis. The sequence continues at coordinate 44,905,864 of NW_027223764.1, read as the reverse complement.
GAATTTTTTATGTAGAAAAGCTATTAGAAACAATAAAGAAATAAAGTTGCAGGATACAAAATCAACAAAGAAAAAACCACTGCATTCCTATATACTCACAACGAAATTTCAGAAAAAGAAATGAAAAAATTCCTTTTACAACTGGAACAAAAAGAATAAAATATCTAGGAATAAACTTAATAAAGGATGTGAAGGACCCATATAGTAAAAATTTTAAAGCATTATTAAAAGTGACTGAGAAAGACACAATAAAATAGAAAGATATTTCGTGTTCATGGAAGAATCAACACAGCAAAAATGTCCATATTACCCATATTTAGAGATTTAATGCAATCCCCGTCAAGATCCCAATGACATTTTTTAAAGAACTAGAACAAAAACTTATCACATTTGTATGAAACCACAAAAGACCCCAAATAGTGAAAGCAATACTCAAGAAAAAACAAAAAAAACTGGATCTATCACACTACCTGACTTCAAACTACATGACTGAGCAATGATAATCAAAACAGCACGGTATGAAACACAGACACACATACCAATGGAACAAAACTGAGAGCCCAGAAATAAAACCACATGTGTTTGGGCAAATAATTTTTTACAAAGGAGCCAAAAACTTACAATGGAGAAAAGAAAGCCTCTTCAGTAAATGGTGCAGGGGCCCTGGATGGTGTGTGACTCAGCTGAGCATCATCCCATGCAACAAGGGGTCACAGTTTTGATTTCCAGTCAGAGCACATAATCAGGTTGCAAGTTTGATCCTGGTGGATATGTATAATGGAAGGCAACCAATCAATGTTTCCCTTTCACATTAATGTTTCTGTTTCTCCATCTCTCTTTAAAATCAATAAAAACCACACACCCTGGCTGGTGTGGTTCAGTGGTTGAGTATCAACCTATGAACCTGAAGGTTAGGGTTCCATTCCCAGTCAGGGCACATGTCTAGGTTGTGGGCCTAATCTCTAGTGGGGGGCATACAGGAGGCAGCTGACCAATGACTGTCTCTCATCGTTGATATTTCTCTCTCTTCCTCTCTGAAATCAATAAAAATATATTAAAATAAATAAAAACATATTTAAAATAAATTAATGGCACTGTGAAAATTGGAAAGCCACATGCAAAAGAATGAAACTAGTTTGTCCCCATGTACAAAAATTAATTCAAAATGAATGAAAGACCTAAATATAAGATCTGAAACAATAAATTGCATATAAAAAATATAGGTACTAAATTTATGGATCTTGGACTTAGAGAAGATTTTATCAATTTGACCCCAAAGGCAGTTCCAGGAAGTAAGGGCAAAAATAAATGAATGGGGCTATATCAAACTAAAAAGCTTCTGCACAGCAAGAAAGTTCACCAACAAAATAAAAATGCAACCAACTGAATGGGAAAAGTTATTTTGTAAACAACAGCTCCAACAAGGGGTTAATATCCAAATTATATAAAGAACTCTTACAACTCAACAACAAACAAACAAAAAAATCCAGTAAAATAATGGACAGACAACCTGAACAAACACTTCTCCCGAGAAGGCCAACAGATATATGAAAAGACGCTCAACTTCACTAGCAATTAGGGAAATGCAAATCACAGCTATAAGGAGATATCACCTCACACCTGGTAGAATGGCTATTATCAACAAGACAAATAATAACCAGTGTTGGAGAGGTGGTAGAAAAAAGGAAACCTCATTCACTGCTGGTGGGAATGTAAACTGGTATAGCCACCATGGAAAACAGTATGGAGGTTCCTCAAAAAATTAAGAATAGAGTTACCATATGACCCAGGAATCCCTCTTCTAGGTATTTACCCGAAAAATTTCAAAACATTTATTTGTGAAGATATATGCACCTCCACTCCATGTACATTGCAGCATTATTCACAGTGACCAAAACATGGAAACTACCAAAGTGTCCTTTGATAAATGATTAAAGAAGATGTGGTACATAAATACAATGGAATACTACTCAGCTATAAGAAAAGATGAAATAATACCATTTGAGCCATGGATGGACCTTGAGAAAATTGTGCTAAGCAAAATAAGTCAGTCAGAAAAAGCTAAGAACCATAAGATTTCATTCCTATGTAGGATATAAAACTGAAACTCATAGACACAGACAACAGCGTGGTAGTTACCAGAGAGAAGAATGTGAGGGGTAGTAAAAGGGGCCAAGTATATGGTGATGGAAGATGATTTGACTTTGGGTAGTGAGCACACAATGCAATATACAGAATATGTATTTAAAAATGTACACTTGAAACCTATGTAATCTTATTAATCAATGTCACCCCAATAAATTTAAATAAATAAAAATAAAATTCTAGAACTATGTAAATATGCACATTTACTCAAATACTACTGGAAGAAAACAAAAATGACATTGTCATTTTCCCCTTTATTTTTCAATTTTCTAATGTGTTTTGTTTAACAATTAAAATGATTAAAAAATTTATGGAGTCCTACTGATTCCAATATGATGGTAAAGTGTAAATCTGCCACTGCTTCTTAGATGTCAGGTTTAATTAAGTGTCAGAGTCCAAGAGCAAAGTTTGCTTCTCTACCTGCTACTCAGTCTCTCCAAAAGTATAAGCTCTGTCAAATCAGAAGCTTTGTACATTGTCCCAAATCCTGTACATTACTTGTAGCCAGTGCTGCTATAAAATTAAGATTCATCCCTTAGGGGCATAAAGGAAATGGTTAAGAATTGATAGTAACTGCTTTTTAAAAAATGCAGCACTGGCTATATTATTAGTGACTATTATCTTTCACATTTAGTAAAATTTTCCTCAGGGTAGGATTGCATCTGTAAGTTTTGAGAAGGGAAAATGACCCATTTAAAATAATTTAAATAAGTACTAGTCTATATACTTAAAGTTTTAAAAATTTTCATTATTTTAGGCACATGACACATTTATATAAATGCTTCACAAAGATATTACTTTATGGTTACCCAATATATTTAAATATCTGGAATTTCTCAAATATTAGTTTCCTATACTAATTATGTTAATCCAGCAGTTCTCAACCTGTGGGTCTCGACCCCTTTGGGGGTCGAACGACCCTTTCACAGGGGTCGCCTAAGATCATCCTGGATATCAGAAATGTACATTACAATTCATAACAGTAGCAACATTACAGTTATGAAGTAGCAACGAAAATAATTTTATGGTTGGGAGTCACCACAACATGAGGAACTGTATTTAAAGGGCCACAAGCCACTGTAAAATCTATCTGATGAACACTTCATTTGATTTGAGAGAATTTTTAATTTGACAAATGTTACATAAAACTTAAACCCCTAGTTGTCAATAAATATGAATAAATACTATTGTTACAGAACTGGAAAGCAATCTGATTTATTTAAGGAAATATATTATTGTAAATGTTCATATTTACAGCAATGGTATGCCATCTTTATACACTTAACACCTCAACACCGATTCTTTTTTTTTTTTTAATGTATTTTTATTGATTTCTGAGAGGAAGAGAGATAGAAACATCAATGATAAGAAGAGAAAATCATTGATCATCTGCCTCCTGCATGCTCCCTACTGGGATCCAGCCCACAACCTGGGCATGTGGCCTGACTGGGAATTGAACTGTCACCTCCTGGTTCGTAAGTCGATGCTCAACCACTAAGCACGCCAGCTGGGCTCAACACCGAATTCATGCACGGGTGGGATCCCTCGGCCTGGCTGGCAATTGGGGATCATCGGGGCTGTCTCACCCAATCCCGATTAGGGCCTATAGGGGCCAGCCAGGGGGAGGGATGCGGGAGGTTGGCTGTGGGAGCACACTGACCACCAGGGAGCAGCTCCTGTGTTGAGCATCTGCCCCTGGTGGTCAGTGTGTTGTCATAGCAACCGGTCAACTGGTCATAACTATCACTTAGACTTTTATATAGAGAGATTTTGTATTATTTATTTTTCTGTTACATAAATGCTATTATTTGAACAAAACAATAGAAACTGTTAATAGTGATAATTATTAATAATGAAAAGTAGGACTAATTAAATAAGTATGAGAAAATATAACAATTGTTATTAATGTTTCTTTTGTTACAATACATACAGCATACAGCAACTTATTTGAACTTTACTTAACTCTTTACTAGATATTTACATTTTATAGGCCATATGTGCATTCTTAAGATATATAAATGTAAGATTTTTGAAAAGAAGAGTAAGTACAATTGGATTAAACAGATATTACCAATGGTTAGTAAAAAATAACATTTTTCATTTTGTCCCTTGAAATAATATAATAATATAATATTTTTACTCTTTGTGATTCTTTTCCAATACTATTTCTCTGAACTATTACCATTAGGACTAGACCCATTAGGACATCCTTCTTTTATGTGTGGTAAAATAATACAGTTAAATGTACATTTCACTTTTACTTACAGCTCTGCTCTTATCAAGTCTACATTCTTGCTTTTACTCCAAATGTGATGACATCAAGCTAAGTCTTGTTCCAACCAAAGCATTTACGCACGGAATACTTAAGATTTTACTTATTAGCAACAGCTGGTATTTAGATATATAAGAATTAGTTTCTAGCTCTACAAAATAACCATCTAACTTGAATCTAAATGCTTGTTTTGGTATCCAATTTTTTATCAATCATGTTTATAGATTCTGTTTATAGATTCATTATATATGCTATCCATCTCTAAAATAAATATCATTTCAAAACACTCCGAAGCACCTTAGTAATTTCAACTTGTGCTGTCAAAATTGGATTCCAAATAAGTTACAATTCTAGTAAAGAAATTGAGAAAGTTTTATTTAACTTGCCTGCCCTTTTGTGATGACCTTTTCCCCCACTTAAGTTATAAAGCAATCATATTACACAAAAAATGAGTCATTTGTTTGTTGTATGTATGTCATCAACACTTTAGAAGAAATGGCATATAAATTTGTTTTACTGTAATTTTTTTCTCCATTTTCATCTTTTATGTATTACCAAATGAGACAAAGACATTCTTCTTGTCTCACGTTTAAAAAATATTTTACTGCCGACATCTTAGCTAAGTCCAGCAACAACTATAGCCATTGCTTAGGCACATGCCCAAGAAGGCTATCTCCCTCCATATCTTTAAAGTAAAAAATCACATTAAGTACATCTATACATTTTGATAAAATCGAAAAGTGACCAAAACGTTCACTAGGAAAGCATCAATATCACAGGTAAGCAGATCACACCTCCTTTCCGCACTATGGTATACAAGGTGTGCAGGATATTTAGCAGATAATAGTCTTCTATTTCATTAAGAAGTTTACACTGAATGGAATTTGCCAAAATTTAAATTTGTACTCTGTCAAATATGCAGATGAAAAAAAGTTTAGAATTGTATTTGGATGTGATATCCACAACATTTTATGTTGCCTGAAAACAAAAATATTTACGAGCTAATGGGAACAATTTCTTGCTGACATAATTTGCCACATCACTTAATATATCAAAGTATGATTGTTGGTAAGATCTGATAGAATTAGCTTTACATTGTAAAGTGTTGACCTTTACTTTCCATATTACTTTCAGTTCATATTTCATAAAGATGATGACTTTTTCAAATAATGTTCCCTTTCAATGTCTCTGCATATTTTTCCATAGCTACCATGTAAGTTATTGTTAAATTACTGAACAAGGAGAAACCTATCTAATCCTGGTGTGATATGGGGGAATTACCTTGAAGCACTGTTAGCCTCCATGTACATAAGCAAGCAAGCTATCGTAGAGGTCACAGAACAGAAAGGGCCTACCAACCAAATTAAGATATGAAATCACAGATTTATCCATTTAAGACACAGCAAGAAGCAAAGGAAAGAGCTGGGTAAGTTAATACTTTAGGGTGCAATCAAGTACTATAAGGACCATGCTACTTGAATGTTCAAATGTCCTGCCTCTTCTCCACCTCATCAACTTTTCCTGATAATGACGGTGTGGTTATGAAAATAGGGTCACAATATGAGAAAGGGGGCACATAACTAGTGCTTAGGAACAAAGAAGTGTACTCACTTGCTTTCTGGGAGAGATTCAAAAGCAAGGATGTTAAAGCTTGGGAAATAGCTTGCTGAATAGTCATGGTTTTAATTTCCTCTCCTGGGTACAGTGCATGTGGGGCCAGAATTTGAACATACTGTCACTAATGAGTGATCTATTTGAAGGTGATATAACTAACTGTCAGCCCAGTGGTACATGATCATGATATGATCTTTCCATTCTGTTCTATGAGTAATAATCCTGTTTGTTACAACAGTTTTTCTTTATGCTATCTTTAGCAGTCTTAAAGGTTACACACTTACTTGCTGTTAATATTTAACACATGTCAAGTTTGCCTATTTCCCAAACTAGTTGCTTATTTATTATACTTATAATATCCTGTGAGTTTTGCCTAATTCTTATAAGCTACGCATTTACTATCTATGAATTTCATCCATCCTGTTTTTCTTATCTTTCTATAAGAATTTAATATTTTTTAAATACATATTACAGAAAACACATATTACACATGGTATATAGCAACAAAACTTATAGAATTAAATGATATATGAATACTTGAATGATGACTGAATTCTTATTATGCATCTTATTCTATTTTAGATATACAGTTCACAGACACTCAACTAGTATACTTCTATTGCACTAATATTTTTGTCCAATATTTGGAAAATTTTCAATAATCTAGAGTAATAGAGGAAAGCTGTAATCCAGTTGTTTTCTGGGGTGAAGGATAATTCAAATGAATAAGAAAAGAAGACAATGACCCCACAACATCCAATCAAACACACTAACATTAACAAAACCCAGCACCATCCCTGATGGGCTGTCCCTGTCAACTCCTTTCTATTGTATTTGCCTAGACTTTTTGGACAGCTTTAAGCCAATTTCAATGTCCTCATTCATTCACCACATTAGATACAACCAAGGCTATTTTAGGATTGTTGCCTCTAAGGCTCTAAATACTTTTTTTAGATTTTACTCAAAATTTAGACAGGACAGCTTAGGTTACCAGTTATTACCTAACACAATGACTAAAACATAGCAGATGCTCAATGTACAATGCACAATCTGCTTTACGTACAATGGAATCAGTTCTTTCTGTTAATGACTGCCAATGAAAAATCTGAGAAATTCTTCTTCTAAAAGAATATTTTTCAAACTGTGTGGTTATCCTAGTCATAAATTACAATTTGGCAGTTATGTAGTTGGCTCATCAATCAGATGGAAAGGAAAAGTACTCTCAAAATATTAGAAGAACTGAAAAGCTAAACAAGATGTTCAATTGAGGGCTAGATTGAAATACTAGTAAATATTTTTAAGTGGATGAGAGCCACAAACCTGGTTGTACTGTCCATGAATGGGTAAATGTAGTTTTGTTAAAATAAAGAAAACTCAGAAAAAATGGGGAAGAGGGGGGATGACCTTCAACCTTAGTGGTTTCCAAACTTTCCTTTGAAAGTACTATAATTTTTTTAACATTCATTATCTCATTAATCCTTACAACTTCCATCTGAGGTAAGCTTTTAACCCCACATTTAAATATGAAAGGCCCCAAAAAGTTGACTAAATTGATCAGCCAGTAAAGTGACAAAGATTGAACTTAAACCCAGTTCTAATGGACTATATGATCCTAAGATCAAGCCTATACTCTCATTCTGTTGCCTCTCTGATTGCTGAATAAGCAAATGAAATCTATAAATGCATCAGGTTGATATCATTCCCTGCTGAAGCATTTCTAGAATCTATTTTTTATTTTTAATTGTGCTAAAACAGACATAACACAAAATTTACCTTTTTAATCATTTTTAATTATATGAGTACAATAGCATTAAGCACAATCACATCGTTTACAACCATCACTACTATCCATTTCTAGAACTCTTTTCATCTTGTAAAACTAAAACTCTACCCATTAGGCAGTAATTCTGCATTTCCCCTTCCTGCCACCCCCTGGCAACCACCCTTCTACTTTCCAGCTCTATGAATTTGACTACTCTAAGTACTTCATGACTAGCTTATTTCACTTAGCATTAATGCCTTCAAGATTCTTACAGGTCTGTAGTATGTCAGAATTTTTTTCCTTTCTAAGGCTGAATAATATTCCATTGTGTCTATATACTTTATACATACATATATGGGTATATGTACACACACACACACACACACACACACACACACACACACACATATTTTGTTTATTCATTCATCCACTGAAGAACACTTTGGGCTATTGTGAATAATGCTGCTTTTAATTCTTTTGAGTATGTAACCTGTCTTAGTCTGCTTAGGCTGCCATACAAAATATCATAAACTGGATCACTTAAAGCAATAGAAAATTTATTTCTAACAGTTCTGGAGGTTGAGAAATCCAAGATCAAGGTGTAGTTGGTTCAGACCCTAGTGAGAACACTCTATCCTCATGTGGTAGAGAGGAAGGGAGGAAAAGGGGGAGAGGGAGAGACACAAAGAGAGAGCAAGCTTTGTGGTGTCTCTTCTTATAAGGGGATCCCTCATGATCTCATTTAGCCATAATAACCTCTCAAAGGCCTCATCTCCAAATACGATCATATTGGGTGTTAGGGCTTCAATATGTGGACACAAACATTCAGTCCATAACATACTCAGAAGCGAAATCGCTGGATCAGATAGTAATTCTGTTTGTAATTGTCTGAGAAATAGCCACATTGTTTCCATAGTGGCTACACAATTTTACATTCCCACAAACAGTATAAAGGTTCCCAATTTCTCTACATCCTTGCCAACACTTGGTATTTTATGTTTATGTGATAGAAACCATCCTAATGGATATGTGGTGGGCAGTAAAACTTTTAAAAGCTAATACACAAAACAGGAAAAAAAAGAGAACTGCTTGCCTTTAAAGCAAAAAAATCTAGAACAAATCTAACATTGCCCTCGCCTCCTTATGACAGTCTCTGAAAGGTTTCACAAAAAGTTTGAAAAAAAAATCTTAGGAAATAGACTAATAAGCCAGTCTTATAGTGGGGAGTGGGGTTCAAGTTGGGTAGAGAAACATTGCTATTCAGGGTATCTTTGTTTTCCTAGTTCAAATGTAAAACTTCCTAAAATCTAGGACATGAGATAAAAATCCTACTGAGAAAATGGGAATTATTGTGAGTCAACTAGGAATAGAACATCACACTGGAGGTGTACTTAGGAAGATACACAGTTTTGCCTTCAAGATTCCAGAAACTGAAGAAATCATATATATATCATGTGAGTACAGATGTATTTTTATTCTGGTTCTTATAAATTTGTTTGTATTCTAGGGATAGAGAAGGTTGCTCCTACAACATTATATTATACTTAATAGTTTATAATTCTCTCTTCCCATCCCTACGCCCCCATCGCCAGATACATTTTCACTACAATAAACGCTTCAACGGTGTGGGCCAAGTAGGTTATTAGCTTTTGTATCACCAACATCTAACAGACTACCTGGAACACAGTAGAAATTTAATAAATGACAAGAAATAAAGGGAGAAAAAGGAAAAACAAAAAAGAACATTTCTTGTACATATTGGCTGAGCTGATCCGAACTGAATTGCTCTCCTTATGATATCAAAGAAAGACTGCTAGTCTGGCAATTAGGTCAACTACAAAAATATCACTAATAAGATAAAAATACTGGACGAGCCACTCAAAACTTTGAATTCCATATATTTCCTTGCTAAAGATAGGAATAAATAAAGCATTACTAGAGTACATTGTTACAATGCACATGGAGTATTATAAAAATTGTAAAATAATAACTGTTGGACAATGATTATTTTATTAATGAGAACAATATCAGCCAGAAATCCAACAAGGTCATGATATTAATTATGTAAGCAATAAACTTTGGAAAGGTAGAGATTGATGAAAATGCTCAAGAAAGGAGAGAATTTATTAGTGGACAGCTAATAGTCTCCCAGATCTAGAAAGAGAAACAACTGAAGAGGTATTAGAATGTGTTTTTGATAGACTAAGGCTTTAAAAAAGGTATCAGTTATGGACAGAATTGAGTCCCCACCCTGATATTCATATGTTGAAGCCCCAAACCAGTGACTTCTTTGGAGATAGGGCCTTTCAGGAAATAATTAAGTTAAATGAGGTCTCAGGGGTAGGGCCCTTATCCAATAGGACTGGTGTCTACATTAGAGGAAGAAACACAAGAGATGTCTGTCTCCATGTGGGCACAGAGGAAAGGTCATGTAAAAACACAGTAAGAAGGCAGCCATCTACAAGGCAGGAAGGAGACCTCTCAAAAAACTAACCCTGATGGAACTTTGATCTTGGACTTAAACCTCTAGAACTATAAGAATATAAATTTCTCCTTTATGCCATCCAGTCCATGGTATTTTATTATGGCAGCCTGAGTGAACTAATATATTATCCCTTTTCTGTTAGAAGCGTCCTTTCTAAGCACTATATGAAATGCAAAAGCCATAAAGCTTAATTATATTAAAAAAACTAAACACTTCAGCACAGTAAAAGCCACTAGAAGAGTTAAAGTACAAATAATACTTTCAATTTACAGGATAAAAAGTTATCAAATGAGGAATTTCTACAAACCAGTACATGAACATTTAAAAAATAATAAAGAATTTGACAATTAAGAAAGAAAAAATGTAAATAAACAATAAACACATTAAAGATGTGCAAACTTACCAATAACCAAAAAAATATCAATTAAAATAATTTTTGTTGATTAGATGGAAAATGACTTCTAAAATCCTAATTCAGAACTAACAAAACTATTCAATAGCAACAAAATATAGATTGGAACAATTATGCAATGACCAAAAGTCTAGAATCAGTTTGAATCTATTTCTTTATAACTTTTTTAAAAAAGAATTAACCAACCTGGGCCACTTTCATTGAATTCTGGGTAGAACCACCAGCATGATATTCGACTTTGAATTTTTTTACAAGTTCATTAAACCTGTAAGGAAACCACAGCAGAAAAAGTAAGTTAGCATATGTCAGTTGTCACAATGCAAATTTCTGGTTAGAAGCGCATTAAATTGCAATTAGTGGAATTTTTAATTATATAATTATGCATAAATGAATTAAAATATTGTATAAAAAACTTTGCTACTACCCATACTTAAGAAATTTATTATACAAATGTACAACTATAAGAATTTAAAATATAAAGGCTTTCCATTATTAATCATTAAAGTTAGAAATAAAAATTCATAATAAGCAATGCATATTTTCCTACATTGTTGCTCTCTAAAATTTTTATAAATGTATATTCTTATAAGTTTTAAAAGTTTTACATATTATGAGGACTAACGGTTTATAATTTAAAGAATCAGGAAACCACACTGGGTTGTATGATTATAGGCAAGTTGCTTGGTGACAATTTCTGTATCTGACAAATAAAGGCACCGAGAGAGATGATTTAAGCTTTGATACCTCATTATTTTGGAATCTGATAAAAGCTAACTTCTCTTCAGGAAAATATATACATAGTTAATATACATGTAACTTTTCATGTACACCCCTCCTATTACACACCCTCAGCCAGGGGACTTTGGACACTGATTGGAATAAGGGTCACATTAGATGGCATTTACTAATGTGGATCACAAGTCAGTATTCCCGACTACATGTCTCGAGGATCTGAGTAGAATATTCAAGGAAGATTTCAGACTTGAAAATATTTTCAAAACTTGTAGTAGATCCTGCTATTCAAGTGAAACATTTTACAGAACTTTAAAATATATGTATATAAAAAAAGATAAATTCAAAGATGGCTAGATTTGAGATAGAGAAAAGGGAGTTATAGCCAGTCGCATATTCAAATTGGCTTGGGATTCCATCTGTAAAACTTGAGATGCCAATGAACACAATTAGCAAACCTGCTCAGAACTTTGACAGCAATATTTACCTACCACTAATACTACTAATGTAATGACAGTAGAAAAGCAAAGTACATAGGACACAGATACATATACTAGTAAGTGGATGGTTTGGGTAATCACAGGAAGTTCTCTAATTACTTTATTAACTAGGTAACAGCTAAGAGTAACATTAGAGATTGGAGGAGAAAGGGGGAGAATGGACAAAGTAAACAGAGAGTGATCAATTGCCTTAGTGCAGAGATGAGGACCTGCAATCTTAATTGCATAGAGAAAATATTTGCACAATACAATGCAACAAAATTACAATATACATATGTATATTGCAAACAAAATTACCCAGTATACACGTGTACTAAAAAGAACCAGGAAGATTACAACCAAGGTGTTAACAGTGGTTAGCTCCAAATTAGAAGCAATTATGAATCTTATATAAACTTATTGAATGTGTAATAAGCACATAAACTATTTTGTAATAAAAACATTTTTAAGTATACTTCATTTTATAATGGAAGAACATAGCAACTTTCCATACAATTATTTAAAAAGAACTATATATATAGAACAAAGTCAAACAAAAAGCATAAAGCAGAAAAGTAAGTGATTCTGAATGAAACAGGCAAGGAAAGTTTAACATCTGGAACTGGAATTTGACAGATAAGGAAGAAAAATTATTCAGGAGAGTAAATAAAAAAGACATGACATATTCAGAGAAACAGGTTAAACACAGACTAAAATGTAGGTCAAAATAAAAGTAGTAAAAACTGACAAAGAAAAGGTAGATTGTTCTCTCTGCCAGGCTAATAAATTTAGACATTATTCAGTAGACAACTAGGAATTATTAAAATCAGTTTACTACTAGTGTGAAAGGCAGCTGGTTTGTTTGTTTTTAAATGATGATAGCACTGTTTGGAGGACAGGATGGAATAAAGAAAGGAAGTATGTCAATTCACTATTGTAAACCTGAAATTAATATAACAAATATAAGATTGTATACCTACTATACTTATATAAAAAATTAAAAATAATAATAAAAAAGAGGTAGATCACCTGACTAGAATAGTTCATACCAAAGGTAAGATACTGAGCTAACAGCTGGAGAAAAGTGATCAAGCTAAGGAATCATTTCTGATGTTGAAGACATAGCATGTGATAAATAACTGCAAATGGAAGATATGGCAGAGGAATGACAATTCTGAGATTTGTACTTTGGATAACTAGTTGGATGGTATTTGAAAAGGAGATACAGGAAAGAAGAAAAATCATATGCAGCAAAGAAAAATCTTAAATGGTTGACTGACAAACCAAAAACATTTTCGGCCCTAGCTGGCTTGGCTCAGTGGATAGAGCATTGGCCTGCGGACTAAAGGGTCCTGGGTTCAATTCCAGTCAAAGACACATGCCCGGATTGCAGGCTCCATCCCTATGCAGGAAGCAGCCAATCCATGATTCTCTGTCATCATTGATGTTTCTATCGCTCACTCTTCCTTCCTCTCAAAAATTAAAAAAATTATTTTAAAAAAACACACGCAAAAAATATTTCCACTTAGGGAATTTTTTGCAATGAGGCAAGATTTGTTCCCTTTAATCTTCTACAATTTGATCATGTGCTTATTTCAATTTATAGTGAGAGCATTTTTATTAAGGGTAACTTTTAAATAAAAATGAGTATCACTGGGCTTTAATTCAGAATTTCTTGCGGACTAATATTATGGAAAAAAGCAAAAAACAATATACTGTATATTTCTAAAGAAGTTTTAGTATTTATTCTGATAGTGTATAGGGGAATTTAAATTCTAAGTAATGCTTTCCACTCTCATATCACATATTACTAAATACCTAATAAACAATTTAGAATTCCTGACAATTAATATGATGGCTATCTATCTATCTGTATCTATATTTATGCTTTGCTTTTGATAAGAAAAGTAAAATACAGGGAAGTGGAGAAGGTTTCAAACACTAATGTGGTAGGCAAAATTGTGACTAAATACTAGTCTTTAATCCTAGTTTAATATTAAATTTCTGGAGACACAGTAACCTCCTCAGAGTGGTACTGTGCACAAGAAAAGGTATCAGATCAAATGATCAAATATAGAAATTTTTAATTGAATTTATTGGAGTGACATTGGTTAATAAAATTATACAGGTTTCAGGTATACAATTCTACAATACATAATCTGTACACTGTATTGTGTTTACAACCCCAAATCAAGTCTCCCTCCATCACCATTTATCCCCTCTTGAAAATGAAACCATTTTTATTAAGGATAACTTTTAAATAAAAATAAGTGTCGCTGGAGTTTAATTCAGAATTTCTTGCTCTTCAATTTCCTTGAATTGCTTCAAAAAGGAATAAAATGCCTAATTATACATTTAACCAAGGACGTAAAAGACCTGCACTCAAAAAATTATAAGACACTGAAGAAAATATCGAAGAAGACACAATAAAGTAGAAGCATATGCCAAGTTCATGGATAGAAAAATTGAAATCATTAAAATGTTCATGCTATCCAAAATAACCTATAAATTCAATGCAATCTCTATCAAGATACCAATGGCATATTTCACAGAATTATTTAGAGTAAATATTTTAAAAACTTATATGGAACCACAAAAGATCACGAATAGCAACAGCAATCTTGAGAAATAAGAACAAAGTTGGAGAAATTATGCTACCTGATATTAAACTATACAAGACCATAGTAATCAAAACAGCATGGTACGGGCATAAAAACAGACATAGAAGAGGGAATAAATAGTGGTGAAAGGAGACTTTACTGGAGGTGTTAAACACACAATACAATATACAGATGATAATTTTATTAACCAGTCACCCCAAGAAATAGAATAAATTTAAATATATATATATAGATCAATGGAACAGAATAGAGAACCCAGAAATAAACTCATGCCTTTATGTCAATATTTGACAACGGAGGCAAAAACACACAAGGGGGTAAAGACGGTCTATTCAATAAATGGTACTGGGAAAATTGGACAGATAACATGCAAAAAAATGAAACTAGACCACCTTCTTACTACACAAAAACTCAAAATAGATTAAAGACTTAAATGTTAGACTCGAATCCATAAAAACCCTAAAGAGAACACAGGCAGTAAAATCTCAGACATTTCACATAGCAAAAGTTTTACTGGTTGATGAGAGAGAGAGAGAGAGAGAGAGAGAGAGAAAGAGAGAGAGAGAGAGACAGACAGACATGGATTTGTTGTGCCACTTATTTATGCATTCATTGGTTGCTTCTTGTATGTGCCCTGATTGGAGATCAAACCCACAACCTTGGCATATCAGAACAATACTCTATCCAACTGAGCTACCTGACCAGGGTTATTTTTTCTGTTATATAGTTTCAGGCAAAATTAAAAAATAAAATAAATAAAAATAAACAAATGGACTACATTAAACTAAAAACTTTTGCACAGGAAAGGAAACCATAAACAAAATCAAAAGACAACCCACTGAATGGGAGCCCACTGAATGGGAGAATAAATTCACCGATATGTCTGATAAGGGCTTAATATCCAGAATTTATAAAGAAGTTATATAACTCAACACCAAAAATAAAACTAAACAAAAAACAACTAATCCAATCAAAAGTATGCAATGGATAGACACTTCTCCAAAGAGGACATACAGATGGCCAATAGACATATGAAAAAAAAATGCTCAGTGTCACTAATGATCAGAGATATTCAAATTAAAACCACAATGAGATATCACCTCACATCTATCAGAATAGTTATCATCATTAAATCAACAAACAACAAGTATTGACAAGGACGGGGAGAAAAGGGAACTCTTGTGCACTGTTGGTGGGAATGCAGATTGATGCAGCCACTGTGGAAAGCAGTATAGAGTTTACCTCAAGAAATTAAAAATAGAACTGTCTTATGACCCCAGTGATTCTCCTTCTGAGAGTTTACCCAAAGAAATACTAACTTGAGGAGAAACCAAGATGGCGGCATAGGTTAATGCCAGAGCTTGCTGCCTGGAACAACCACTTCAAAAATACAACTAAAAGACGAACGGACATCATCCAGAACCACAGGAAGGCTGGCTGAGTGGAAGTTCTACAACTAGGAGGAAAGAGGAAACCATACGAGACTCAGAGGAGGCGCAGTGCTGAAGTGAAATACTAAGGTTCGGAGTGCATGTGGAGTGGGTCAGCGGCGGAGGGCACGGTTGTTGTCTTCAATTGGGAGGAAGTTTCAGACTCTGAGCTCCAGATCCGGGCGAGTCTCTAGGGACCCAGACTCAAACAGGAGAAGCGGGAAGGCAGCTTTCTTCCGAGGTCTGCAGCGGTTGCAGAGCTGCTGGAGACGGAACTGAGAGCAACCATAACTGCTCCCTCCCCCCACCCTGTAGATCCCCTGGGGACCCGCCCTGCCCAAGCCCTGCACAGAGGCATTTGCCGGATAGCCTCAGGCAAAGGCTAGATTAGCACCGCCCTAGAGATTCAGCACAGTAGCGCTCTCACTGCAGACACAGCTGACTCTCATAACCAGTTAGCCTGGAGGTCAATTCACCCCCGTATTGCCGAAAACAATCAAGGCTTAACTACAACAAGACTGCGCACAAAGACCACAAGGGGGTGCACCAAGAAAGCATAAAAAATTCGGAGACAAAAAAACATGACAGAAATGGAGGATATTGAGCTAAAAAATGCACTTTTAAGGGCTTTCAATAATTTGCTAGAAACTGCCGATAAAACTTGATGAGAGCCTCAAGAAAACTAATGAGACCCTCAATGTTGTGATAAAGAACCAACTAGAAATTAAGCATACACTGACTGAAATAAAGAATATTATACAGACACCCAACAGCAGACCAGAGGAGCGCAAAAATCAAGTCAAAGATTTGAAATACGAAGAAGCAAAAAACACCCAACCGGAAAAGCAAAATAAAAAAAGAATCCGAAAATACGAAGATAGTGTAAGGAGCCTCTGGGACAGCTTCAAGCGCACCAATATCAGAATTATAGGGGTGCCAGAAGATGAGAGACAGCAAGATATTGAAAACCTATTTGAAGAAATAATGACAGAAAACTTCCCCCACCTGGTGAAAGAAATAGACTTACAAGTCCAGGAAGCACAGAGAACCCCAAACAAAAGGAATCCAAAGAGGACCACACCAAGACACATCATCATTAAAATGCCAAGAGCAAAAGACAAAGAGAGAATCTTAAAAGCAGCAAGAGAAAAAAAGTCAGTTACCTACAAGGGAGTACCCATACAACTGTCAGCTGATTTCTCAACAGAAACTTGGCAGGCCAGAAGGGAATGGCAAGAAATATTCAAAGTGATGAATACCAAGAACCTACAACCAAGATTACTTTATCCAGCAAAGCTATCATTCAGAATTGAAGGTCAGATAAAGAGCTTCACAGATAAGGAAAAGCTAAAGGAGTTCATCACCACCAAACCAGTATTATACGAAATGCTGAAAGGTATCCTTTAAGAAGAGGAAGAAGAAGAAAAAGGTAAAGATACAAATTATGAACAACAAACATGCATCTATCAACAAGTGAATCTAAGAATCAAGTGAATAAATAATCTGATGTACAGAATGAACTGGTGATTATAATGAATCAGGGACATAGAAAGGGAATGGACTGACTATTCTTGCGGGGGGGAGGGGGGGGGAGAGAGTGGGAGATGCGGGAAGAGACTGGACAAAAATCGTGCACCTATGGATGAGGACAGTGGGTGGGGAGTGAGGGCAGAGGGTGGGGCGGGAACTGAGAGGAGCGGAGTTATGGGGGAAAAAAAGAGGAACAAATGTAACAAACTGAACAATAAAGATTTAATTTAAAAAAAGAAAAAAAAAGAAAGAAATAATAACTTGAAAGAATGTATGTGCCCCTATGCTCATTGCCGCATTATTTACATTAGCCATGATTTGGAAGCAGCCCAAGTGTCCATCAGTAGATAAGTGGATAAAAAAGCTGTGGTACATTTGCATAATGGGATACTACTAATCGGTAAAAAAAGAAGGAAATCTTACCCTTTGCAACTGCATGGATGGATCTGGAGAGCATTATGCTAAGTGAAATAAGCCAGTCAGAGAAAGACAAGTACCATATGATTTCACTCATATGTGGAATCGAAAGAACAAAATGAACTAACAAGCAAAATAGAGACAGACTTATAGATAGCAAGCAGGCTGACAGATGTCCACGGTTGGGGGTGGGGGGAATTCAGTGCAGAGGTAGAAGGGTTGAGCAAAAAAAAATTTAATAATGAAAGAAAAAACTCATGGACACAGCCAAGTGTGGTAATTGCCTGGGGGAGGGACATGGGGAGAGGTAGAAGAAGGAATAGGGGAGATAAATGGTGATGGAAGGAGACTTGACTTGTGGTGAACACAATACAGTGTACAGATGTTGTGTTATGGAATTATGCACCTGGAACCTGTATAATTTTGTTAACCAGTGTCACCCAATAAATTCAATAAAAAGAAAAAAAAACAATATTTGTTGGAAGATGCTAATGTAACCATGTATAGTTACCATACCTTAGAAAAATAATCACAGGACTCTTAATTCCACTGACTGAGATCCACACATAAGGATCTGAATGAAAAGTAAGTCTTCCTCCCATAATCTGAGAACCAAGTATGGTTTAGTTCAATTTGTAAGATTTAAAGGTTTTACAATCTAGAGCATTTTGAATAACTATCTTCATTTGGTTTTTGGTTAAATAATTTCTTCCAAAATACCTTTTTAAACCTTACATGAATGAATTACCCATAAATCAGCAAGACAAATGGCAAAGTTATATAAATGTGAGAAATTGAATATAAAATTTTAGAAATACTAACTTATTTTCTGACATTCCTAAAAAACACATACTTAGCAGCAATGATATTTTTCATTTTACATAAAATTAATCCCTGACAAGTCTGACATCCTATGATATAGAGTCTGAATATGTCACAGTGATTCTAGTGATTAAGGATACAAAAGCACAGTTCATAATTTCTGACTTAAACATAATTGATCAACTATTTTTAAAACAGACTTATTGTTATAGAAATACTTTTTACTACAATTAACTTTGAGAAGGTTATACTATCCAGAATATTATCAAGAACTCTCAAAATAAAAAATTGGGCAAAATATTAATAGTAACAAAGAAAAGATACAGATGGCAAATAAGCACAAATTTTTAATATCATTACTCATTAGGGAAATCCAAATTAAAACCATATGGAGATATATCTATTAGAATGACTTAAAAAAATGACAATATTAAGTGCTGAAAAGGATGTAAAGCAATTGTAATACTCATAAAATAAAAATGAAAAATGGTACAGCCTCTTTAGAAAATAATTTGGCAATCTCTTTAAAAATTAAACATGTAGTTACCAGACAACTCAGACACATGACGGGTTATAAAAGCCTTATTTATAATCACCAAACACTTCAAACAACCCACATATCCCTCAATTAGTGAATGGATAAACAAATTATAGTACATTCATACAAGAAATACTATTAAGCAATGAAAAGAAACAACGAATACATTCAAGAACATGACTGAATCTCAGAAATATTAGGTTATGTTGCCGAACCGGTTTGGCTCAGTGGATAGAGCGTCGGCCTGCGGACTCAAGGGTCCCAGGTTCGATTCCGGTCAAGGGCATGTACCTTGGTTGCAGGCACATCCCCAGTAGGGAGTGTGCAGGAGGCAGCTGATCGATGTTTCTCTCTCATCGATGTTTCTAACTCTCTATCTCTCTCCCTTCCTCTCTGTAAAAAATCAATAAAATATATTTAAAAAAAAATATATTAGGTTATGTTAAAGAAAGCCAGACATAAAAAGGCTACATAAAATATGATCCCATTCATTTGACATTCTGGGTAAGGTAAAGCTATAGGAATAGAAATCAGAGTAGTGATTGCCAGCAGCTTAGGGGAGAGAAGAAACTGACTATAAAGAAATGTGAATTTGAGGGGCAATGGAAATATTCTATTTTGGTGATGGTTACACAAAGTGTATACACTTGTCCAAACTCATAAATTGTACACATAAAAAAATAAATTTCACTCCATATAGATTATACCTCAATATATCTTATTTTTTAAATACACACACACACACACACACACACACATCTAGGTAACCAATTAAGGAAATTCCAAAGAACAATCTGTCCCTCTCTGCATTTATGTATATACATATGTACATCTCTACCTACACAGAAAGACATAAACATGGACACACAGAGACATACATAAACCACATTTGAAACTCAAAATAATCCTAAAGATCAAAACAATTATCCCAATTTTCTAAGTAAAGACACAAATTTTGAATTTTAGTGACTCATTTTTAAACTTTGGATTTTGAAATCAGTTTCAAAGTATGAAAAGGCTGCAAGAATAAGAGAACACCTGTACACTTTTTGCCAAGATCACCAATTTTTGCAGGTTTTTCATTTTTCTATAGATACATAAATATTCAGTTATTCCAAATCATTTTGGAATAGGTTGCATATATAACACACTTTTATTTGTAATACTTCCGTGAAAATATTCTCAGAAGATAAGGTTTATGTCTCTGAAATCATTTGATTTGGGGGTTACTATTGATATGTTCAATTAATCCAACACAATCCAAACCTATTGTCTTACCTCATTTCTTGTCACCTCCTTTTCCATTATGTATCTCTCTTCTAGCGAGATCCCTTGCTCTGTACAGGACAAAGCTCAGGGCTCCTACTGGACAAGCTCCTTACAGGACAAAAAACAGGGCTAACTAGAATACTAGTACATTGGGGACAATATACTGAAAAGAGGGCTTGCCTAATCCTGCTCTATGTCCAAAACACAAGTCTGAGACCTGTGTGTTAGACTTTTTCTTTTCAGGAGTGATTGTGTCTGATCTTGAACTACACTCTCCATATCTCCCTTCTTTTTCACAGTCTCTTAAGCCTCCCATTCACCTCTACTCTCCTAAGGTACAGATATACAGAAGCAGTAAGAGTTCTATTGGAATGATATTTCTTCCTCTACTTATAAGAAATTTGAATTCTTAGTATATTCTGTCTCCTAGCAATTTTAATGGTACAGGTTATATGTGATTATATTTATGTCCCTTGTTTCAAGAATGTTGAGAAAATTCGTATTTGTTATTCTCCAAGCCCAGTTGAAGTGACTTTTGATGAGTTTCCCTTTTGCAAGTGGCAGACTTGGGACATATTAAAAAAGATCCAGCCAATTATTAAGAAAATGTTAAAAACATATACAACAAATATAAGAACATTCAGAATAAAAACCTTATGGCCTGAAACTAAACAAATTACTTTTTAATAAAAGAGAGTTGTTGACTAATCATTTTTAAGTTAATGCATTCAGAAGATGCATTCTAAAAAGCAAAAAGAAAAGGATAATAAAAAAAAAAGGAAAAGAGAGAGAAATTAAAGAACAGAAATAGCTTTTTAAAGTATAATGGTAATTTTTCTCGTTATCTGATATTATGTAAATACTAGTTGAAATGAGAAAGATTTTATTATTATACTCTATAACTAAGCACCAATAATTCTTAAATCAAAAAGTCCTTGTAAATAAGAAGTAAGAAAAATTATGAACAGGAAAATGTACGCAAAACCACCCTCTACAATTTCTAGTTTATTTTTAGGGCAATTGCTTCCCACTTTCACAGTAACTAAAAACCTTTCCTATTCCAGTCTTGGGGAGAAAATTAGAGTTCAGCATATATCAGTAGATAGAGAATATCTCACATTGCGCTAACATCACCACAGCACAGAAACAAACATCAACAATTCTGAACATTTCATAAAGGAAGATATATGAGGGATAAGACATAAATAAAAATTTTAGAGTAAAACTTAAAAAAAAAAATTAACTCCCTGAAGAACGCATTCATAACTGCCAAGTCGTGTTTTTGATGAAGTTCTTTCCTGAACTTATCTAAACAAATAATAAATGAAAAAAACACCAGTTAATTCTAAACAGGTTATACTTATTAAGACCAAATGCTAATATAATAACACGGGGGGGGGGGGGGGGGGGGGGATCCATAGGCAAATTGTAAGATTCAAAGCTTTGAAATCTTTTACCACAAATGTTTAGTGAAGTAAAAAAAAAAATTCACTTAAATGTCAGTTTGATAAAAGCCAAAAGAACATTTCCCACATGTGTTTACATTTAAGCATATTTTTAAAAGATGGAAAAAGTAACAGTCATTCAAAACTGAGGTTAAGCTATTAGTTCATAAGGGTTGTAATTTAAAGGTATTGCTCCGACCTCTAACTTCATTTTCTTTGATAAGAAAGCAGTTTTAAGCATGTGTTACTTAGATAACTCCTTATTCAATTCTAAAATGACTCAAAGGTTTAAGTGTTCCCATTTATAACACTAAAAATGAATGAAGTTTTTGCACGAGACAATAAAAAATACTGTTGACAAGCACTTTGTATATAAGTATATATATAAAGCCTAAGCGACCCTTATGTCGGAACAACCAGAATGACTGGTCAACCGTCACTATGATGCGCACTCACCACCAGGGGACAGATGCTCAACGCAGGAGCTGCCCCCTGGTGGTCAGTGCGCGCCCACAGCCAACCTCCCATGGCCAGCCAACTTCCCGCAGCCACCCACCCCAATAGGCCTTGATCGCCAGCCAGGCTGAGGAACCCCACTCGTGCACAAATTTGTGCACTGGGCCTCTAGATTATTAAAATGAAATGAATTATACCTAAACTCAGATGCATGATATGTGCATTAGGTTTCTACCCATTGTAAAAACATACAACAAAATTTTATTAAACCAACTTACAATTTTCATTAAATAATAAAATTGTTTGACATTTATATTTAAACATAAAGGAAAAACCCATATATAAGGAGAAGAGAAATATTGCAGGACAGGAGTTTTCAAAATGAGCTATGTAGTCTTCTGGTAAATCTAACATGCCATCTGTATGTCCACAGTCAGTTCTAAAACCTAAGTTATACCTCCTTCCTTCATTATTGGTTTGATTTCAGCTGTTATTTCTATCACAGAATCCATGGTTTGTAATGGGGCCTTAGTTTCTCTGATCACAGAAAAATTCTAGAAACATATGCTAACTGATATGCAGAAAATGTATTTCAACAACAATTATTTTTCCTCTACCAAACTTAAAAAAAATCACTATCAGAGGCAGTAAAACTTTTAAATATCTTCTCAAAACATAACATATGGAATTTTTGACTTTGAGTAGCATATAGAGGGACAACAGCCAAAATTCCTGCTTGCAAGAACTAGAAAAGTCATATTAATTACAATCATTAAAGGTACAAAAGAGCTGTGGAAGCAACAAGGACCAAATGAATACATTCCCAGGGAGGTGAGAACTGTTTAGAGGGAAGGCCAGAACGGGCAACTGTTTGTTTGACCTGTCCAAATTTATAGTCAGTAACATGGGGTTAGAGAGACAAAATTTGACATATCGGGGATTGCAAACATTTGACACATGGTTTGCCCAATAACACATTTGCTCAATTCTGAAAGTGGATGGAAAGCTAAGAAGGTTAACCAAAATCACCTGAAAAGCAGAAAGTTCTCCCAGTCAGGCAGTGCTTATTATAAAACAAAAACCAGGAGAAAAGGAACTAAAAACATAATGGGCAAGCAATGAAAGTCCTAGCAGAAGTGGAGATACATGGACACTTTACCCTTAAGCACTGAGAGAGGACATGTATCTATACTGATTACATCTAGAAGCTGAAAATTCAGATTTTGGTATAAGCAGAATACTAGAATGGGGGTGGAGATCAAGGTTAAAAAAAAAAAAAGTAGGGATTTCAGTCATTACAAAGTACTAAAGTGATAAAATCGGAAACTGAGGGCCTATGCTGACAAAAGGTCAGTTTCCCACTTGAGATGTTTGCCAAATTTTGAAGGTGGACAGGGCAGGAGGATAAAGAACTAAGCTGTAAATTCTTGGAGCAGTACTGGTGCCCTTGTTCTGGTGGACTGTTTCAGAGCTGATGAGACCAAGACCTGGTGATCTCAATTAAAAGTCCTAGAGGGTCAAGTTCTAGAAACAAAGAGTAGGAGTCTATCAAAACTGAAAATCAAATTTCACCTACCTTAATCCTTGATTACTTGCCTCATAAAGAAAAGAGTGAACACTCTAATAGAAAATAAAATCTGAAGGATCTACAGTTCTTAAATAAACAGTGTCTGGCAAGCAAAACAACTGATAGTTATACAAAGAGGCAAAATAATTAGACAAAAAAGGGGGGAAACAAAAGAAATAGTTTCAGAAATGATTCAGACATTGGAAATAAAGGGATCTCAAAATAATCATAATTAATATTTTTAAGGAAACAAAGGAAAGGATGCATCAACTAGATAAAAGAATGAAGAATTTCAACAGAGTTGAAATTATAATAAGAAGAATAAAATAAACATCTGGAACTGAATAACTTTATATGAGTTTAAGAATTCACTGGATAAGTTTAAATTTAGACTATTCTCTCTGTATCTCCCACTACTTAGCCAGACATCGGCTCAGTCATGGAAATTTTGGCAGAACTGGGAAAATAAAGTGCCATTTCTCTGACTAGAGGACCAAAAAGGAGAACTCTGGGAATCACAAAGTACTGGGACTCTTGAAATATCTGAAAAAAAATAATGAAAGAATCAGCAAAGAAATAGAAGATACAGAGAAGACCAAATAAAAATAGAATGAATGAAATTTTAAAACTCACTAGATAGGCTCAGTAGGAAAATGGAGAAGACAGAATTAAGACTCTATACCTGAAGACGGATCAATAAAAAAGTTTTAGTCTGAACATCACAGGCAAAACTGATTTTCAAAAAATGAACCAAAGACTTAGACATCTATGGAATAACTCTAGACGATCTAACATTTATGACATCATAGCACCAGAAGAAGACAGGAAAAAAAAGTGCAAAATATTTGTTTGAAGAAATTATGTCTTCATACCTCCCAAATTTGATTAAGCACACTTCTACCGGCTTAAGAAGATCAGAAACCCCAAGTAAAATAAGCCCAAAGAAATCCATGCCCAGACCCAGGAGAAGAACCCAAAGAGTGGAAGTGGGTGGAATATCAACATGTAAGAGGAAAAGGTTCTAGCAGAAAGAAAGGAAAACAAACACCCACCTCCAAAAAAAGGAGAACCAGGAGAAAATGAGACTTCAGGAAGAAAGGAAGGAATATCCAGCATTGCCAAATTCCTTACTAAGGACATATAAGACAAATTTGATATTAATATGATCAAAATATGATTTCATATTATAATCCATCAGAGTAGAAAGCATTTGTTAATGGTGTCAAGACAGACCTGACTAATTTCATGTTCACCAAATTGTTTGGTCTGACATGGGACAAGTAATTTAAATTATTTGAGATTAGGTTTTCTGAGTTTTTATTTCCTAAGGTATCCTTAGTTTTCCTCAAATATCTTTAAAAAGAATTTGACATTGATTGGAATTTTGCCTATGTCCCAGATACCTACTGAACACTAGGTAAAAAACGAAGGCAAAAGAACTAAAAAATAATAAGAACATAGAATATAGTTATTAGAAACTTAGCTATAAGATACAAATTTTAGGTTAACACTTAGATATGATGCTACATGGTAAAAAAACAAAATCAAATTGTTTCTAAACAAATGAGATCAGATGAGGTGCTCCTAAATGCTTCCCCTACAATAGGCTCAAGATAAGGAAAAAGGGTGTGGTGTGTGTGTGTGCGCGTGTGTGTGTGTGTGTGTGTGTGTGTGTAGTGGACTACTATTTCACTCTTTCATTTAATAACTCCTGATCTTTCACTTAATACAAGAAAATACCACTCTGTTGTGAGGATTATGCCAGTGCTTTGAAGACAATAAGCACTCAAATGTTACCAACTATTTTTATAATTGTAGAGGAATAACTTAGTTGCAGATTTTGCAGAGAATATTCGATTCAGCTATCCTCTTATATAAAACTACATGGTTGACATCTTTAAAACTTTATGTTCAAACTTCCCAACATTTAGGAAAATACCTGGTGCAAAACACTCAATCTCTACTTTAATTAAAGTTATGAATAAAATCTACTGCATAACCCATTAAGCAACTAATCAAATGTTACAGCTATAAAAACATCTTTTAAAGGCAAGGATTTTGAAAATTCATCAGTATAAAAGTTTTATCTTATGTATGTCTTTGCAGCAGAAGACATTGAAATCGATGTGAAAAGTGTTTAGATACTGCAGAGATGTTTTCTTTCATCTTCTGAATATACCAACAGAGATTACACTAAAGAAAACCACAAGTGTGCTGAAGTTTAAAACATCTGGGAAATATCTTAAGATATTCATTTTTAAGAGCTCCATGTTAAAGAACAGCCTGAAGGGTAGATGATAAATCTGCTCTAAAAGTAGGTGTGTTTTTAATCCCATTGAATATAAACAGACTTTTTTTAAAAAAGAAAGAAAAAAGAAACTATAATTCAGGACAAAAGTGCCAAGAGACAAAAATGCTCTATAAAAGGAAACTTCAAAAATAAACACTAGGGCCATAGCCGGTTTGCCTAGTGGTTAGAGCGTCATCCAAGGCCTGTATGGGTCCCAGGTTCAATTATGGTCAAGGGCATGTACCTCAGTTGCATGCTTGATCCCCAACCCTGGTAGGGACAGGTCCAGGAGGCAACTAATCGATGTCTCTGGCTTACATCGACATTTTTCTCTCTCTGTCTCTCCTCCTCCCTCCCACTCTTTCTAAAAATCAATGGGAAAAAAATATGCTCGGATGAGGATTAACAAAAACAAACAAAACAAAAAAACTCTGCAATAAAAGTAGTAATAAGAGGGAAGTTTATATCATTACAGACCTATCTCAAGAAACAAGAGAAATCTCAAGTAAATACCTAACATTGCATTGTAAAGAACTAGACAAAGCACAAAAGCAGCCCCAAGTCAGCAAAATAAAGGGAATAAAAAATAAATAAAAATAAACACTAGGGCTCAATTATAAAAACATAGAACTTAATTCTAAAATAATGAGACTACAATGGTTTTAGAGATATTAGCAACCAGATAACAACTGTCAATATCCTTTGTATTGCTTAACTGAAGAATATTGGGTGATGGCTTCAGATTACAAATATACTTTTATGAAAGATGTTTCCCCAGCTTTAAATTCTCCAGAGATAATAATAAACTCTCAGAAAGCTATTGTAAGGAATAAATCGCTTAATTTATATTTTTTTAAACTGAAAATGTATCTTTTGCAGTTAATATTAGGTAGTTATAAAAGAAGAGAGAAAACAAATTTCAAAAAAACTGCTGATGAAATTAAAATATAATTGAATAATTTTGAGATTTTTTTTGTAATTCAGGTCTGTTGATAAGAGGGTAATTCTTTGGGGGTTAATAACATTTCATTTAACTGGTGTTCAAAGTTACTGTTCCCTATCATCAAAAATTATTACAAATGTTCACCTGTTAACATTGATCTGTAATAAGATTTTATATGTTTCAACTCTGAAAATGTCTTTTCACACAGATAGGGACTGCCAAATACTGATATCAATCCACATGCATATGATTTTAATTGAGCATATTCATCACTTAGAAGACATTTATAGAATTCTACAATAGTAGTCTCTTGATATTTGCCTTCTAATATGTCACTACATTGTAAATTACAGGTTAGGTGGAGGCTCCTCAACTGCACTGGTTAGAGGATTTTGAAATTAAGTTTCCTTTGCACTTCCATGAGGGTCTGAAAAATACTGCTGGAACTGTAGTTTCAGCCTGGAATATATATCTGTTACAAATGTATGTGGGAATGGAGAGATCACTTCTTGTTTTAACTTCTGACCGAATGAGACATATATAAAGTAGTTTGATATTACTTGTAATTCAAACTACATTTAGTTGCTGTCAAATGACTAGCATAGTGTAAGTTTCACATATAACTGCTGTTTTTCCTCCCAATTAGGAAACACTATTAATTATATCATTAAGAAACAATATAAAGACAGGAACAAAAGGTAATTTTCAAAGTCATTCAATGTTCAAAAAAAGTTATTGGAGCTTTTTTTTTTTTGTCTAGAAAAATTTGAACCTTAACTATGAGCTCAAAAAAATTGTAACAATCAAACTGATAAGTGATTAAGAGCAAGCCAAATAGCTCAAATTTCTGATAAAAACATATGGAACTATCTCTTCATGAGATCAAGTGAAGCTCACAGTTTATATTACCAGTTGAATAACAAGTAACAGATACAAATATTTCCTATAATTTTTAATTGTAATAATACAATAATCATAGGCTTAAAATGTACATTTTCACAAACTTAGTAAATGTGTCTAATTAACTTTTTGTTCCACACATATTTTTACCACCATCAGTTATAACACATCTTAACTACATCTTAACTGCAGACTACATATGTTAAAATAGTGTTATCTAAACTTCTTTGAAAATAATATTGCCTGCAGTTTTTCATGGAGACTAATTTTTCAGTTACTAGAAACTTGGCATTACCTCTTTGAATAAATGAAAACTGAACAGCATCAGTAAACATCTGTGAACTCATCAAGAGCCAAGGAAAATAACTCAAAGTCATTATCTTCTTTAATTGATTACTGCTGTTGCTAGCAATGTTCTCAATTCTTAAAAGCTAATAGTCTTAAACAAATTTATTGTCTGAACACATTTCTTCAGTTACTACAATATAATCCTATATAAAAGGCTAATATGCAAATCGACCAAACAGCGGAACAACAGGTCACTACGACGCGCAGTGACCACCAAGGGGCAGACGCTCAACGCAGGAGCTGCCCCCTGGTGGTCAGTGCACTCCCACAGTGGGAGCGCCACTCAGCCAGAAGCCCTGAACCAGGCTCATGGCTGGAGAGCTCAGCGGTGGTGGAGGGAGCCTCTCCTGCCTCCGTGGCAGCGCTAAGGATGTCCGACTGACGGCAGGCCCTCTCCCCACGGGAAGCGCCCTCCGAGGGCTCCCAGACTGCGAGAGGGTGCAGGCCAGGCTGAGGGACCCCCTGAGGGCACGAATCTTGTGCACTAGGGCTCTAGTACAGTATAATTAACTCACCACTGGTAAAAGGCTATCTTTGGGCTAACCAATGGGCCACCCCAAACCTCACTTTGGGTGCAGCCTCATTTTCACTTTTTTTGTGTTTGTGAAAAAAAATTCTGTTGTGATGAGATAGTATATTTTAAATTCTCTAATTTTTGTGAGAGTTGCTGTTTGTGAATTTGGAATACTACAAGTGCTTAGCTTGGTAATGGCAATTATTGTATTCTTTTAATAGAGCATAATAAGCCAAATGTTTTACCATCGAACGTAATAAAATAACCTACGGTCCACTCTCCCTTAACACTATGAGATTCAAAGTCCCCTTTTCTGTTTTGACATAATAGGTATAGATTAGTAATAACATCTAAAGTGTCATGACACAGCAATACATACAACACTTGAAACATTGAATTACAACTGCATCACTGAGATGTGTAGTGTGCCAAGCGACAGTGTGAATGAAGCAACTACTCAACATTGCCACAGGGGGAAAGCAGCCATAGATAATACACCATTAACAGGCACGAGTGTCTTCTAACAAACTTTAATTACAAACAATGAAATTAAAATTTAGTATAACCTACATGTCATGGAATAAATTATTTTTTTAACCAATCATTAAAAAATATAAAAACCATTCTAGCTTATAGACTATACAAAAACAAGTGATGGGGAAGATTTGACCCACAGACTATAGTTTGTCAACCTCTGCTTAAAAGAAGTTACCTATTCATGTGAGCTCACTTCACTCTTCTGAAACATGTAAATAAAATAATGATTGTACCTATCTATCACAGGGGACTATGAAAAAGATTATCAAAGGTAATGTGTCAACAGATTTTGAAACAGTAAAACAAATGCATGTGAACTAATTCTATTTTGCATTCATAAAATATTTATTGTACAACATTCAGTGTGTACTATGCCAGGCAGTATAGAGCACATAATATGCATATAGCATGGTCCATATCTTCTATTTTCTGAGTTTGCAATATAAGTGAGAAAATACAAAAGAAATGCTGAATAGCCTATGTTAAACACCAGAAGTCAATACAATCCCATAAACATGATGAAACACAGTTCCATAAACATTATACAGTTAGGCACTTCAGAAATTCACTGTGCATATACAAAACACAAACATTTTACCCAAAAACTATTTTAATAAAATATATGTTTCAGCAAACAATCCTTTTCAAAGCTTATTCCATAACAACCAACACCTATAGCCTACCTCTTTTTAGTGGCTTCATTGTTTTCATTGTATAGCTACAACCTAATCTCTAGAATAAACATTTAGGTTTTGCCTATTTTTTTGTTTTGTCTTTACAGGTAATATGAAAACAGACATCCTTACCCATACATATAATTCATAAATCAAAGGCATTTACGATTTTGATTTAAATAACATACAAACTGTTCCTTAAAAGAGACTGTGGCAATTTTTACCTCCCCATATTATGAAAGTACCTATTCTCTATAACCTCTTCAATATAATATATAGAAATTATCATAATATGTTTATTTTGAATTCCTCTTATGAGAGAGAATAAACATCCTTTCATATGTTTAAGTGCCATTACTATTAACTTTTCTATCCATCATCGGTTCACAGACATTACTCATTATGAATATGTAATCATTGCTCTTCCTGATTTCTAGAAGCTGTATACATATAAGAAAGGAGGACTTGGACTCTAATGTAACTGGCAATTATTGTTATCAATCTGTAAATTGGATTCTGACTTTATGCAAACTTTCTTGCCATGTATCAAAAATTTATTTTTATATGGTCTAGCATCCATTGCAAGAATGTAAAAAAACAAACAAAAAAACCTGTAAAATAAACCAAAATAAAATAGAAAGAAGAAAATAACAAAGAGAAGAGATGAATACGTAGAAACAGAAAATAAGCATGTTCTACAGTAGAACAACAAAGCCAAACTTGGTTCTTTGAAAAGACTATAAAACTGATGAACCCTTACCAAAAAAAGGAACAAATAACCATTAGCAGAAATGCAAGGGTGCATCTCCATAGATCCATACATCTTAAAAGATAACAAAAAATATTATAAACCAGGGTATGCCCATATATTTTAACATTTAAACAAAATGTACCCATACTTATAAAGACAAATCTTACCAAAGCCGATAAAGGAATAAGTGGAAAACTAAAACATCCTTTTTATTTGTAATCCTCACCTGAGGATATGTTTAGAGGGAGGGAGGGAGAAAGAAGAAGAGGGAAAGAGGGTGAGAGAGAAGAGAGGAGGAGGGAGAGAAGGAGAGAAAAAGGGAGAGGGAGAGGAAGAGAGAAACATTGATTGGTTGCTTTCCCTATTCTTCCTGACCGGGAATCAAACCCACAACCCAGGTATGGGCCCTGACCAGAATAGAACCAACAACCTTTGGGTGCACAGGACACTAAACCAACTGGTCCACTCTGGCCGGGCCTTTTAACTATTTTTAATGAAATATTTTCACAAAGAAACCTCCAGGTCTAGATAGCATTATTAGTGAATTCTACCAAACATTTAAGAAGGAAATAAAAACCAACCATAGACAAAATTATCCAAAGAGTAAAAACAGATAGGGGCAGCAAAAAGAGTATCCACATTAAAATGAACATCTACTCATGAAAATATACCATTAAGGGAGTGAAAAAGGAATTCTGTGTCAGAGAAGGCATTTACCAATCAAAATGGATCACAGCCTGAATATATACAGAATTCTTATAAATTGATAAAAAAAATTAAGTACCCAATTGAAAAATGGAAAAAGAGAATTTAAACATGCAATTTAAAAAAAGTATATTCAGCTCTAGCTGGTTGTTCAGTGGTTAGAACATCGGCCTGGGGACCAAAGGATCATGGGTTCAATTCCTGTTCAAGCACATGTACCTCAGTTGCAGGCTCAATCCCCAGCCTGGGTCTCTCTCACATTAATGTTTCCCTCCCTCCCTCCCTCCCTCCCTCCCTCCCTCTGTCCCTCCTTTCTTTCTTTCTTTCTTTTTCTTTCTTTTCTTTTCTTTTCTTTTCTTTTTTCTTTTCTTTTCTTTTCTTTTCTCTCTCTCTCTCTCTCTCTCTCTCTCTCTCTCTCTCTCTCTCTCTCTTCTTTCTTTCTTTCTTTCTTTCTTTCCTCTCTCTTTCTCTCTCTCTCTCTCTCTCCCTCCCTCTCTCCCTCCCTCCCTCCCTCCCTTCCTAAAAAAAAAAAAAAAATCAATGGAATTGAATACAACCAGTGGAACTGAAATTCTCAGCCCTGTTGATAGGAATACAAAACTTTGGAAATTTTTTTGACAGTATCTAGTAAAGTTTAAGACACGCATACCCAATAACCCAGTATTTCCATTCCTACCTATAACTCCAACAGAACTGTGTGCACATGATCACCAAAAAATGCATGCAAGAATGTTCATTACTATGATTATTTGTAATAAAGCCAAACTAGAAACAACCCAAATATCCATCAACAGTAGAATATAAAAGTGAATTGTGATAGATCTATACCATGGAATAGGACACAGAAAAAGGGAACAAAGCACTACTACTATATGCAATAATGTGGATAAGTAACACAAACAAAGATGAGCCAGAGAAGCCAGAGACAAAAAATATACACTTATGATTTCGTTTATTTGAAGTTCAAAAACTGCAAAGCTAATCACTGGTGTTGTAAAAGTCAAGATAGTGGATACCTTTTGGGAAGGGGGCCCAAGGGTACTTCTGGGCTGTTGGCCAAGTTCTATTTCTAGAACTAGATGGTGGTTAAACAAGTATGTTTACTTTGAGGTAATTCTTTCAGCTGTACGCTTATGATTTGCATACTTTTCTATGGTTATACTTCAATTCATAAAAAGTTAATAAAAGAAGAATGAATGTAGAATTTTGTAAATGCATTTTTAGTATCTATGAAAATAATCATTTAAAATTTATCAAAAAATCTATTAATATGGTATATTAGTCTGGGTCCAAACAGAAAATTAAAACCACACAGCAAGTTAAACAGGAGAAATTTAACATATAAGAATTTTTTAACTGTGACAAGAATATCTGTAAGATATAAGAAAGCTCTATATGGTTTTCTAGGGCTGACTAAAGAGAACCCCAGGAAGGAAAAACTTATAAAAGATCAGACCTCATTTGAGAAGGTGTGGTTCAGCCTCCAGATAGGAGAGTTCATTAGTTTAGCTGGTCTGGAGTTGCTAAGCAAACTACAGAAACCCTCTGGGAAGCAGTTGAGGGGAGCATGCTAAATCATATTAATAGACTCCCTAATTCTAAACTATACTTTCATTTTGGAATAAGCCCCACTTGTACTAGTCTCTTGATATATGGTTGTATTCTGTTTATACTGCTGTTGATTTATCACTTGCGACTCTTTGTACAAAGAAAAGTATAAAAAATACATTGGCTCTATCATCTATAACTTCCCACCAAGTAAAATGTTCTTGTTTCTAATTATTTTCCCTTGATACTTTTTGAGATTTACAATAATACAATCATTCCAACTGCAAATATTTCCTTTCTTTACCATATCTCTACCTTACTTATTTTTACCAGTCATAATCAACTTGTTTTTAAAAAGTCAACCTGCCTGCTGTGCTAAGAATATAACATAGGACCCTGGCTGGTGTGGCTCAGTTAGTTGAAGTGATGTCCCATACACAGAAGGTCTCGGGTTCAATTCCTGGTCAGAGCACATACCAGGGCTGCAGGTTCCAATCCCAGTTGGGGCGCATATGGAAGGCAACTCATATCTCTCTCCTCTCTCCTCTCTCTCCCCTCCCCTCCCCTCCTCTTTCCTCTCCTCTCCTCTCCTCTCCTCCCCTCCCCTCCCCTCCCCTCCCCTCCCCTCCCCTCCCCTCCCCTCCCCTCCTCTTCTCTCTCTCTCTCTCTCTCTCTCTCTCTCTCTCTCATCTCCCAGCCTCTATCTCCCCCTCCCTCCCTCAAATCAATAAAACCATATCCTCGGATGATGGTTTTAAAAAGAATATAATAGGTGGAAAGAGAGAAACTAGTTAAAAGGCTTTTGTAATAATGCAGGCAAAGGCACAAAGCGGGGAGCAGAGAAGTGTAGCAGTATAGATAAGAAGTTATTGGGTTCAGGATATGTTTCAAAGGTGGCTCAGTAAGATGTCTGAAAAATTGAACATGTGCTATGACAAAAGGAAAAGAATCAAAAATAACTCTAAGGTTTTTTAGCCTAAACAACCCAGAAGGGTAAAGTTGCTGTCAAGTGAAACAGAGTAGGCTGCAGATGGAGCAAGTTTTGGGGGATAGATTAAGAGTTTAGTTTTGGAAATTTTGGGTTTAAGATATCAAAAATATAAGCACATTCATTAAATGAATGCTGAATGAAGAGATCAATTAATCAATCTCTCAAACATGACTGATTCTCCAATATTCCAAAATTTCTATGATTAAGGACACAGAGTTATGCCACAGGACACACTTCACTGCAAAGAAATGATTCTCTGAGACTTGCAGAAAAGATAGAGACTTCACATCAGGTGCCATCTTCCCATGGCAGAAACTGGCCTATATCCTCACTGCCGTGTGCAGGGAGAACCAAAATACAGGCTTTACTAAGGCAAAACCAAAAAGCTCAAATTCCCCTCCCCGTATCCTATATAATAAAAGCCTAATATGCAAATTGTCCCCTCGGGCAGTCATTTGACCAGGAGTTTGAATGGGAGTTCAACCGCTCGCTATGACGAGCACTGACCACCAGGGGGCAGCGCAGAACACAGCAGGCTTCAGCGACGTGGCGCTGGCAACAGGTGGCAGTGGAGGTGCTGCCGGCCCGGATGGGCCCCGATGAGAGCTGGACCACAGCGGGATAGTGGAGCGGTTGAGCAGGCGGTGCCAGGTCAAGGCCAGTGCGAGCAGGAGCCCAATTGCCCCACCAATTGGCGGGGGGTGGGGCCGCCACTCAGCTCTCAGGCACTGACAGAACTGGGTTGGGGGGCCTGGCCCTGATCAATCGCCCCGCAGGTGGGATGGTGGAGCAGAGCAGGTGAGGGGGGCGGTACCAGACCAAAGCGGGGTTCAAGGCTGGGGGTGTGAGCTGGGGCTGCAAGGCTGGAGGTGAGAGCTCGGGCCTGATCTCCACAGGCCACCCCGAGGGACCCCACCTATGCACGAATTTGTGCACTGTACCTCTAGTATTCCATATGATCTTTGTAAATGAATAAAACAAGGAAAGGGCTGGTATCTTGGAATAGCAGGTAACACTAAGCTCACAATAGTTCTAGATAGGTAGGTCAATAGGTAGGTAGATGATAGATAGATAGGTAATAAATAAATTTGAGAAAAAGGAAAAAATTCCACAGTTCATGGTGCTAGCGATATAGTCTCCTGAGCCCAAGGAAGACCTGACAAGTTTACTTCAAATAGACATCTTGCATCAAAAATTTGAACTCTAAGACTTCAAAATTTCCCATTTTTTTTCAGTATGATTTACTTTATTTCATGTTAGTGCATCTCATTTCTGCAAGTAAGGAGGAACAAAATATTGTGTAGATGAGAAAATTAAAGTTTGCAATCACTGTGGCATATATAAAAAAAATAGCCAAAATCAGAATTGGTATCTCCCACATCCTTAGCCAACTCTCAAATAATTTCTACGTTTGTTTGGGTTTTTTTGAAATGAGGACAAAGATAACAAAAAATTGACTGAGAAATAAAGATATTAGGTTTCTTGGACTGCAGCCTTTCCTCTTAGACTGATATCAGGTCATTCTGCCTTCCTGTCCTTATCCATTGGTGGAAGGGCAGGATGTTGCTGGACCCGATATATAGGTCTCTTCACCCTAATGCAAACCCTGCCTTCTTTAATGAACATGCAGTCATTCCCTGGGAAATTTACTGCAGGATGTGTGAAACACAGACCATCCCAATGTATCCTCTATGCTCTTTCTCCTCCCCTTCCCACCCTCTTCTCCATCCACACTCCCTACTATACAGTGGCCAACTCGTTTCCCCACACCCTTCCATAAGCATTGGATCCTTTCTAACTTTGGTCAGTCCAAGTTAGAAAGGCAAGGTTTTCAGGGTAATAAAGGAAGATGCTACACAAGTCAGAATTCATTTTTCCTAATACAAATAATTCCCACTGCTATTTTCATGCCTTACTGGTCAGGAGTACAAGTAGAAATAGAAGAAAATAATACATGGGTCTCAATTTCATTGGTGAGGATATGACACTGTGCAAGTTCTTAGAAGTTAAAAGCAAGAGTTATCAGCAGCAGGTCAGTAAATATTATTATTTACAATAGTAATGATGACATCATATAGCATGTGAATGATGTTCAAGCTCAGTACAAATTAAGCAGTAGGTATAGATTTTCTCCCTTCTAAATCATATAGGTTAACCCAAGAGCTTGTGTTAGATCTGAGAGGAATGGAAGAGAGTTGTTTCTGTTGTGTAGCTTCTCACAGTTCCCATTTGAGGTCAACAGATCCTTCACTATGGATCAAAATATTTCTAATATTGTAAAGCTTTCATACTAAATTATATACTCAGTAACAAAGAAAATCATAAAATTTAGCACATTATCAAAATCCCAATGACTTTTTTTTTTTGCAGAAATAGAAAAACCTGTCTTAAAATTCATATGGAATTTCAAGGGACCCCAAGTAGCCAAAACAAACTTAAAAAAAAAATGAACAAAGCTGAGGACTTATACTTCCTGATTTCAAAATTTACTACAAAGCTACGATAGTCAAAACAGTATGCATTGGCATAAAGACAGACTTATAGGAAGAAGCCAGAAATGAATCCTCACATGGATACTCAAAAGATTTTTGACAACAGTGCTAACACCATCCAATAGGGAAAGGACAGTCTTTTCAACATATGGTGCTGAAGAAAATGGATTATCTACATACAAAATCATGAAGTTAGAACCTAACACCATATACAAAAATTAATTCAAAATGGACAAAGACCTAAATTTAAGAGCTAAAATTATAAAACTCTTCGAAGAAACCATAAGCCAAAAAAAGATTCAGCACATTGGACTTGGCAATGATTTCTTGGATATGACACCAAGAGCACAGACAACAACAACAAAATAGATAAACTGGACTTCAATCATATGCCCCATAAGGCATTAATTAATACATAGAGAGAACTGTTAAAACACAACAATAACAAAAAAACCAAACAGCCTGATTCAAAAATGGGCAAAGGACTTGAATATACAGTTCTCCAAAGCACATATACAAATGGCCAATAAGCGCAAGTAAAAATGTTCAACATCACTAATCATTAGGAAAATGTAAATGAAAATTATGACATACTACCTCACACCCACAGCATTAGGATGGCTACTATAAAACACACACACACCAACCAAAAAAAAACAGGAAATACTTACCTGGCAGAGGAAATAACACAATAAAAAAATAAATAAATAACAAGTGATGGCAAAGCTATGGAAAAATTGGGACTTTTGTGTATGGTTGATTGGAATGTAAAATGGTATAGCCACTGTGAAAACAGTATAGTGGTTCCTCAAAAAAAAAAAATAGAATTACCATATGATATAGCAATTTTATTTTGTGGTATATACTCTAAAGAATTGAAATCAGCCGAAACCGGTTTGGCTCAGTGGATAGAGCGTCGGCCTGCGGACTGAAGGGTCCCGGGTTCGATTCCGGTCAAGGGCATGTTTCTGGGTTGCGGGCACATCCCCAGTGGGAGATGTGCAGGAGGCAGCTGATCGATGTTTCTCTCTCATCGATGTTTCTGGCTCTCTATCTCTCTCCCTTCCTCTCTGTAAAAAATCAATAAAATATATTTAAAAAAAAAAAAAAGAATTGAAATCAGGGTCTCAAAGAGATATTTGTACATCCATGTTCACAGCAGCATTATTGACAATTGCTAAAATGTGGAAGCAACTCAAGTGTTCATAGATGGTTGAATGCATATGCAAAATGTGGTATATACATACAATGGGATATTATTTAGCTTTAAAAAGAAAGGTAATTCTGAAATATGTTATAACATGGATGAACCTCGAGGATATTATGCTAATGTAATAAGCCAATCACAAAAATAAAACAAATACTGTATAATTCTACTTCCATGAGATATGTAGAGTAGTCAAAATCGTAGATAAAAAAAAGTAGTGTGGTGGTTCCATGGGCTGAAGAAAAGGGGGGAAGAGGAGCTACTGTGTAATGGGTATAGAGATTCAGTTTTACAAGATGAAAAGAGTTATGAGATGGATTACAGTGATGGTTGCACAGCACTACTAGTATGTATGTATTTAATACCACTGAACTATACACTTAAAAATGGTTAAGATGGGGGAGTGCACTTCTAGTTCCTAGAGGGGATTCTGCTCAATTCATGAAATAAAGCCAATTAGGTCTTCAAATTTTTTAAATGTTTTTATTATTGATTTCAGAGAGGAAGGGAGAGGGAGAGAGATAGAAACATCAATGACCAGAGAGAATCATTGATCGGCTGCCTCCTGCACCACGCACAATGGGGATCAAGCTCGCAACCTGGTCATGTGCCAGACCGGGAATTGAACCAGGACCTCCTGGTTCAAAGGTCAACGTTCAACCACTGAGCCACACAAGTGGGCCAAATTTTTTTTTAAATGGTCAAGATGGGAAATTTTATGTGTATTTTACCACAAATATTAGAGAAAAAATTAAGCAGATGTAATATTGATTTTTAAAAAAATCAATACTTTAATACTCACAATATTTATCCCAGTTACTGACAATTATCATTAAGACTTGACCACTCTTCTGTAACTGTATATAAAAGAATTTCATAGAGCTTACCCTGGCTTCCCACTTGTCTATAACTCATAAAAATCTACAGAATGCTTTAACAGAAAATGCTTTCTTTTTGTTACATCTGACATCAGTATTATTATTTCTCTGTTTTTATCAGCTGAAGATAATAATAAGCACAATGCTTCTATATCCTCTAGCATATATTTTACATATGGGCAATAAAATATACTACAAAACATTTTCCATTTTAAGTTTATTTGGCAGAAAATCTCCCACAGCGTTTAACTTATTATTTGCTACACTCTTCCTAAAAGCGAGAGGCAGCCCATTTTCTCCAGATGACTCATTAACTAAAGGCACAGTAGAATGAAGTGTTCTAACTTGAAATACCAACAGCTAAATATAACCTCTTCTACAATATTAGAAAATTCAGTGCCTCTCTTAGTCTATAAGAACAATCTTAAAGGGTCACCTTAACAAAACACATTTAGCACATTCAGTGATCAGCAACAACAACAAAAAAACCTGGAACAATGTAAAGTGTTTTTTTAAAGCGTTCAGCAAAAATGAGGTAAACTTAGTAAATCACATAAAAGTACTTTTTTCTCATTCTCTAGGTAAAACACTAATCTCTTTCATATATGCATTTTAATACCGTAGGATACAAATACTGGTCACAAATATTAAAATTTATCTATAGGTCCTTTGTGTAAAATGAAAAGTTGTTCTCACCCATTAAACAAATGAGAATCAAGTCACGGTTGTTTCACTTGAGATTATTCTTATGAGGAAAAACAGTGAAATACATAGTAAATTTTATAAAAATATTAAACCAAACTATCTTTTTCTGGATATTTATTTTGCATATAAATAAAGTAAAAACATCTAAAATTACTAGTTAATCAACAGTACTAATAGTTCTGCAGATGAGCAAGAAGAAAAGCTAGCACAAGACCATCACAGGCACAGTAAGTCAAAGTAAAACAAGGAAGAAGTATAAAAATGCAGTTTGACGAACTGAAGATAACTCTCCGAGACAGACAAAGGAAAGAACTGAAGAAAGAAAACCTGACAGCTTTTGAGTCTTCTGATTTAGTATTCCCTAAGGCCCAACTGTACCCATACTTGTATGTGTGTACTAGTACAGTTTAGTGACTTGAGTTACTAAATTCCTTTTTTAGTCTGAGCAGTGATATTTAGGTTTCCTGTCACATGTAACCAAGAATCCTGAGTGTAAAAATATTTTTAAAAAGTGTATACTACCAATTGTGCATCTATCTACAGAAATGCATCAATTTTCAGGTGTACTATGACATAATATATTCTACTTCTCTCCTTTTTCCACAAAGGAGAATATTCTTTCCTTTATTTTCAGCAGAGAGGAGGCTTTTTAAAGTCATCAAAATATGATCCACTATAGGAGACCACTTCAGAGCCAACTTTTTTGAAAGGTACCAATTTAAGTAAACTGATAGCAACTTTCCTGAAGTACTCATGTCTTTAAAAAAAAATGTAGTACCTTTTTAAAAATATTTTTAATTTCAGAGAGAGGAAGGGAGAAGGAGATAGAGATAGAAACATCAATGATGAGAGAGAGAATCATCCATTGGCTGCCTCTTACACACCCTTTACTGGGAATCGAGCCTGCAACCTGGGCATGTGCCACTGAGCCACACCGGCCAGGCTGTAGGGCCATTTTTAACAGAAAAATTAGTTGGAAGTGAATAAGAAATGATAACAGGAGTATTCTATGCATGATAGAATTACTGGATGATCTTTGTATTTTTTCATTTTATTTTAATGTATTGTCTCATCAATCAATAAGAATAATGCTACTTTTTAAATAAGTGTACATTTTAAGTAATTTCAACCATCATGGTTCAAAAGACATGTTTACTTAGGCTTAATCTTCATATACTTTTCAGAGGTGCAATGTTTATTTAGTTCAATTCAACAAATATCTGCAATATGTAAAGCAAGAATCATAAGAAAAATGATACGCAGTTTATGGAAGCATCCATAAGAAAGACTTCAGTGAATGTATGTTTGTTTACATAGGGGTGCGCGCGTGTGTGCGTGTGTGCGTGTGTGTGTGTGTGTGTGTGTGTGTGTGGTGTTTGAATTGCAATAAATTGGCTTAATCCAGGCTTTATGCTACAACATTATTATGGTTCAATTCAACAATCAAGTGTGTGTTGCTTCACTCTGATATTTTCATTTCCAACCTACTGACAATTTCCAAAGCATCCACCCTCCCCTAATCAGTTGCAATACAGGCTTATAAAACATAACTTACTTTTCATATAAATAACCTATTCAATAATTTAAGGCAAAATAACTTCCATGGATTTAAAAAAAGAAATGTTACCCATTTTAGATCCTATTTACTAATATATTAATACAGGGTATCCCCCAAAAATGTATACTCACTTTGAATGATTATAAAATATAAAATCAGTGCTTATTAACACACAGTTCATTTTTAAAAATTAAAAGAACTTACAGAAATGAATAATTTTTTTTGTCAATGCCGGTTTTCAAACTGATGACTGTTTTGGTGCAGCACTGCAGATAAAGTGAAGCAATAGAATCACAAACTTCAAGAATAATTTCGTTCAGTATTTGTGGACCCTCAATTCACCCACTGTTGCCGGTTTTGTACCATAAACTTTATCTTTTATGTATTTCCATACATAAAAGTTGGTCAAGAGAAAGTCTAGTGGCACTTTAGGATAAATTTTCTTTGTTCAAAGCTTAGTCTGGCTTCACCCATTATTTCAAATCTGTTAAACCTGAAGAGGAGTGAAAATTAAGTGAGTTATCAGCTGTTAAAGTGTGCATACATTTTTAGGGGAACTTCTAGTTATCAAGGTTTCACTACAAAGGCATGTAAAGATACCTTTACTTACCTCTAGTACAGCTCAACTTCACTATACTATTTTAATAGTTTATAAATTTAGGCAAAATTTTAAAACATGCAACTTTCAGGTGAATAAATCTATAGTAAAGTTTTAAAAGTTCACTTCTATATATCATGGTCACTTTTTTTTTTTAAGCCACAATACAGATTTGCAGAATCTCTAGTAAAAGTTTGTTTTCAGTGCTGGAAAATATGAAAACTGGAAGTTCAGAAGCTGTTTAAACTAAAAGGTTCACCTAGATGGGTAAGTTCTAGAACTTCTACTGTACCTCCTCTCAGGACCCAGAATGTAAGTGGGCCCTTGGCCATTCAATTAAAGCCTGATAAATGAAAGTCTCAATGCCAACAGTTGGTCAAGATGTTTAAACAACACATTTCGATAAAAATCTAGGAGACAATTTAAGAAGTAGCTTATGTAGATTTATTCAGAGCCTATTAAGGCCTTAAGGATGTCCTACATTATGTACTATATCATTATTAAAATATTTTATCTCAGATTGATACATCACTCTTTCCAGCTGAGTAACCTGAAAAATCATTTCTCTCATTCACTTTTTACACCACTAAGTCTAGTTGATTCCACATCCCAATAGCCTTGAGTTCCACCTCTTTCCCCTTCAATTTCATTGCCACATTTCAGGGCCTCATTTCTTACTTGGGCTAACAGGTCATTTGCAAAATGGCTCTATTCCATCATCTACACCATCTAATCAATTAGCTCTCCTATTTAAAATCATTTCCATCACCTACTAAAAAAAAATCTAAACTTCTTAACAGGATATACATATATGTAATACAACCTGGTTTAATGCCTTTATATCTACTAAAATAACTCTCAATGCCCCAACTCGCACACTATGCACTTCAGTAATATTTTGGAGTTCTTATAAAATTATTTCTCACATCTCTGCACATCTTTTGCAAAGTCTGTCCACAAGTATAACCATGCTGCAAACAAGCTTCTTACATGTGTAGCACTTTCTTTGTTTAACTAACTTCATAGTTTGTCTTTAAATATTCGGTTTAAGGCATCATCTTCTGTGAAGCCTATCTTAACTGTCAATCTTTTAATCTCAAACTAAGATATCTCTCATCTAACCTCTCAGAGGTGCCTTTTCAAGTATTTTTCATAACACATCACATTAAATTACTAGCTGTGTGACTACTCAGAATTCTCTGGGACTCACTTTACTCATCTGTACAGGGACTAACAGAACTACTATAAAGAAAATTACAGGAAGTACTTAGCACTTAATAAAAGTTCCAGTAAGTGACAGATGTACTGTGTCATTAATATTTTTCTCAAAGGCAAATACCTTAGCACTCATCTTCCTTACTCCATGGCAA
Organism: Myotis yumanensis; assembly: GCF_028538775.1. NCBI lineage: Eukaryota > Metazoa > Chordata > Mammalia > Chiroptera > Vespertilionidae > Myotis > Myotis yumanensis. The sequence goes on along the minus strand of NW_027223764.1, from coordinate 44,862,859 downwards.
AAAATAAGTGACTATACATCTGTCAAGTGAATGAATGCACACTTCAGAAAAATGACTCCTATAGCACTATAGAGGATGGAACTGAGGAATTGCTGCAATAGGCCCTTTAGGACTTTAGAAAGAAGGAAAAGAATCATTTGGGGTGTTTTCAAAACCAAATACATGCTACACACAGACCCTGAAGATTTGGCACATCGATTGAGAAATACTACTGAAGGGAACTGCTCTTAAATAAAGGGGGGATGGTTAGATGAGATCCAATCCCTCTAGTGTGGTTGGGATAGAAAAAGGTGGAGCGAACCACTGGAGAAATGGAGCCACATTAAGAAAGGGCTGTAGTACTTAATGCAAAAGATGATGATTCAGGCAACAAACATGAAAGCAAAGAGGGATGAGATTGGAGAGCCATTTCAAATGGTAATAAGAGCTGGAGAAGGTTTATGAAGGTTTAAGGAGCAGGATCAAAGATGGCTGAAAATGTCTAGTATGACAAAGTTAACTGTGATAAAAAGTCATGAAGCAAGGCACACAATTAAACTGACCCAGATTTAGAAAATTGGCAGGGTCAAAAAGAAGAGAGAATTGAAGGTAATGGTAAAATGTAGTTGAAATAACTGACCATGCCACTCAGGCCGGATAAAGACAGTACTGTGAAAATAGGATGATGGGAAGGAGCTAAACAGGAAGCTGATACAGACTTTTTCTTTAAAGTAGTTCTGGGCAGGAACTAGGTTCAGAATATGAGAAGAGGGTTGCTCAAGTGGAATGGAGAAAAAGGTAGTTAAATAGAGGAGTTTAAGGAAGTGTGAAAACTGGTGCTGGAAATGTCTTCTGCATGAGAACTAAGAAGATAGAAAATAGAATATTTGTAAAACAGGTACCAAAGTTTTCAAAGTATGTGAAGAGGTTTAAAAGGGTGACATTCCAAAAGCTTCCCAACAACCTTTCCTTCAGCATGATCTAGTATTCACCTTATGGAGTAAGGTAATTCAAGCTTGCTTTTGCTTCCTCTAATTTACTGTCTTCCAGAACAAGACTTACTTAGCTATTATCTGGTATTTTGTTTCAATAGATAATTCTCACATATAATGGCTGGAAGAGTACATTCTACACCAGGTGACTTTCATATATTGTAAAACAAAAATAACAGCAAAATAACCTGATTTTACACTAAACAACGTAAATTTTATATAATCATATACTAGAAGATACCAATGAGCAATTATTCATTCTTCAGGTTCTAGTAAGAGAGTGACAAATAAAACAAGAAAAAAGCTTATGTATATATTTGACACAACTGTGAACACTTCTGTAAAAATACATGTTTTCTGGGAAACTTTAGCTGTTCTTATAACCACACTGTGTCAATGATTGTTCTTATTACTAAATAAAGCTTTAAAAATAACAAAACAGTTTCTTATTAAGGTGATTAAATCCAACAAAGGAATAAAAATAAATCTTACAACCTTTAAAAACTTAATGGAATTATTACAGTTGATGGCTATTCATAATATTTTAGTACATTTTAAATGATCCAACTACAGTGTCTTTTCATAAGTACATTGGTATCACCATGCAATTTTAATCCATATGCTTAAACCTCTTTCACAGTTTACAGAACAAAGCAGTTTTGATTCACAAACAATGCCCTGCAGTCAAATACGCTCATGAGGTATTAATTTACAACTTCATCTGTGATCAGTTAAACTGCATGTGAAATCTTAAACATCCTTAAAAAGCTCACCACAAATAGTTCAGTAAGAGATTTTTTGGTTAACATTACTTTAACAAAAAACATGTAAGATTAAATTCTATTGTAAAATAAAACCAAATGCCCTTTGCTTTTAAGGATAAACCACTAACAAAACAACCTTTTAAACTGTCACCTTTGCATCGAAAATATTAATTAAAAATGTAACACCATATCAAAAACATATGCTTTAAAAGCTTTGGCAAGACAAGCCACAGATTTAAAAAAAAAAAATCTATTTCATGAAGAAAATGTACAGATTTCAAGAAATAAGCTGTTTCTTTAATCAGTCCTAGGAGCCAGATTTGTTAAAATGTCAGTTCAACCTGAATCATACCAAAACAAAAAATTGAAATGACCAGTTTATCTAAACAACTAAAATGTCAGATCCACACAAGTCATGGTCAAAGACAACAAGAATAAAAAAAAAATGATATAAATTTCCAATTCAGCTGATTTTAGTGAGAAACAAGAATCACTTCTCAAAAACCTGCAGTTTTGAGCTTTAATATTTATGAAATTTGAGCCTTGGGATATTTATTTACTTAGGATTTTTTTTTAACTAGCTGCAAGTAATGGTTAAGTTGATTGGTTTTCTATGACAAAGGAGTTATGATGTCATGTCACAAAACATTCAGAGCTACAGCAGCTTAAGGATTAGCTAATTTATGACTCAACATCACCAGGGGCCTGACTTCTTTCCAGGTTTTCCCTGTGCCATCCTTATTGTGATGACTTTTGTTCCTTAACAGTTTAAAATACCTGCAATAAAGTTTCACTTTATCTAATGTCCAAAGATTAGAAGACAGATTGCCAAACTTCTCAGTGTTATTGAACACATATTACTAAATCAATCACTGGCACAGGGAATTAAATATCCATGATTGGCTTAGATTCAGCCTATGAAGGTGCAGAAGAATCCAGCTTCTCATAAAGCACATGGGTGATTAAAAAAATAAAGTATAAAATTAGCATAACCAATGGACACAAGACACTGGGGCGGTGGGGGCTTGCCCAGGGTGCGAATGATTTGAGGGTTCGTGGTAGGGGGGTTCAATTGGGGAAAAAGGAGACATATGTAAAACTTTAGACAATAAAAAAATAAAATTAAAAAAATAAAGTATAAAATCAACTGTATCAAAAGTGAAGCATCAAATCAACACAATTTTCATGCACTGCATACAAAAATACACAAGTCATAAATTTCTTTACATGCTTCAAATGAACATTATATGTACCAATGTGGCAAACTCTTTTTTTTTAAATATATTTTATTGATTTTTTACAGAGAGGAAGGGAGAAGGATAGAGAGTTAGAAACATCGATCAGCTGCCTCCTGCACACTCCCTACTGGGGATGTGCCCGCAACCAAGGTACATGCCCTTAACCAGAATCAAACCTGGGGCCTTTCAGTCTGTAGGCCATTGCTCTATCCACTGAGCCAAACCAGTTAGGCAGCAAACTCTTCTTGTAACCCTTAACATCTCAATTCTGATCAACTGAATATCTCACTAGAAAATATAATTATAGAATGCAATAACTTACCATCTAAATAAAGATACACAAATAATATAAAAGCAAGAATTCAAACTATGTCTCAGACTTTCAGTAAAACCCAAAGGATTGAATACATGCATGAACTTCTGATTCCTCCTATACCCCACTAAAACTACTATCAAAGACAAAAATGACAGGAAAAAAAAAAACACACAAAAAAACAAGAGTGACAAAAATTTGGATACTGGAAAACAGAGTGAGGAGTAATGATTAACTCAACAGACTCAAGAAAGTTAAATCCTAAACAGCAGTGGAGAAAGGTAGAAGAAAGTTGGGAAGCAACTAATTATATTCCCAAAGACACCATACTGATTGGTATTAGGAATCTCTAGGACTGAGAGTAAAAGTAGGGCATAAAAGTTTATTTAAGCAGCAGTTAGAAATGGGGAACATCTATAATACTGTCTACAATAAAAATATGTATATTTTTTAAAAAGAAGCAGCTAGACTTCCAGATCCTGCCCTGTAGTCTGCACATTCTCATCCAGGCAGAAGACCAAAGGTCCATTTTCTAGAGAAAATAAAAAGAGGGTTGCAAAAATATTTTGAAAACATAAGGTTAACTGAAAGTTGACACATTAAACTTTGAGACCTCCAATATTCTTCTCCTTCTTGGCTCCAAAATCCAGAAAGCTGGAAAAGAAACCTAACTATATAATTGATCTAGTCTAAGAAACAATGTAATGATATCAACATGGAATACTGCTACAAAAAGCCCAGTAAGATCATTTAATAGTGACACAAACAGCTGACAACTCCTACCCAGGCAATTATTGTTTTTCAATTTCCCATTCTCAAAATTAAGCAGAGGCAAATACTGCCAGACATTTAAAGAAAATCTCTACTATGAAAGAAACCAAAAACCCCCAAAATTTAAAATGACAACTTGAAGGAAAGTAAGACACGCATCAGGAAAACAGCTTGAGAAAAAAAATACCTTATTATTTTTATCCTCAGAATAAGAGAGAAGATGAGAGAAGATACTATATCCATGAAACAAGAAAGAATGCTACTAAAAAGAGTATCAGAATAAAAAAAGAACCCTTTAAAATTACAAATATGATAGTAGAAATAAAATTTTTTCAAGAGTATAAAAGTAGAAGAGAAAAAAAAATCTTAGATGGACCAATCTAAGATGTCCAATATCTAAATAATTGGAGTTCCCCACAAAAAAAGAGAGAAAAGAAAATAAGAAAAAATCAAATAGACGATTTAAGGAAAGTTCTCAGAACTGAAGGACATGATCCATATCAAAAGAATTCCCCACCAATGAGTACAGCAAAATGGATCAGAATAGACTCATGCAAAAACATTACCAGGATGAAGAGACTAAAAGTTTTTGTAGAAAAAAACAAATGTTTAAAACAAAAGATCAAGAATCAAAATGGCACCAGATTTCACCATAGCAACATTGAAAGCTAGAAGACAATGGAACATTGCCTTGAAAATACAAAGGCAATTTTGACAAAAAACAAAAATGAAACACACTACTGAGACTTAGAATAGCTCTGCACCCAAAATGCCTGCTTTAAGTAGGCTGGTTTTACGATAGCCAGTACCCCGAGAGGAATAAGATCACTCAAATCTGAGCAACTGTAAATATTTCAATTCTATACAGAGAAAAAGGAAAATGAAGGCATGGTTTAATTCAAAATGCTCCCAACTCTCAGTTTGAAACTTGTGACTATAACTTCTAATGTTCATGAAATACTTTCTTCCTCCTATTGGAAACCATGCAAAAATTAAGGGAAATGAAAATAGCATTTAACTTTCAGTAAAATTCGAAGACAAATATACTCAGCAGACATTGCAAATTAATAAGGAAAAGATGTAGTAATCAACGATGGTATGGAACAACTATAAATGTAGATTGTAAGCTCTGTCAAGAGTAGTTGCCATGCAGTAGGAAGAGCAAGTAAAAAATTTGGCAAGAGGACACAGTGGTGGAAATTCATTAAAAAGAACCTATAAAAACATATTTTTGAAGGTGAGAGGAATAAATGAATAACCAGTTATAAAAAAAATACTGTGGGATCTACATCCCATACTGTGTATGAGAATAAATTATAAATGGATCAAATGTTTAACAGTAAAAAGCTGAATTTTAAAGTCTTTAAAGAAATAATTCTATTATATGATAATAAAAAAAGAAATTACAAAAAAATCAAAATTATACTCTTGTAAAAATGTTTACAACTCATATATCAAAGGGCATATGTTCCTAATGTACAAAACGCTCCCCCAAAATCACTAAAAACATCATTCTGCCCAGAAAAGGAAGTATGGTACAGAAGACTAAGATACGAACAGACATTTCATAGAAAGAGAAAAGGCAATTTTTTTTTTGTTTTCTTTTTTCAAACGATTTGTACTGTTTTAAAAAAGCAAATGTTTTGGGGGTTTTTCTTAATATTTTTTATTTATTTCAGAGAGGAAGGGAGAGAGAGAGAGAGAAACATCAATGATGAGAGAGAATCATTGATCGGGCTGCTTCCTGCATGCCCTACACTGGGGATCAAGCCCACAACCCAGGCATGTGCCCTGACAGGGAATCGAACCATGACCTCCTTGTTCATAGGTCGACGCTCAACCACTGAGCAATGCTGGCCGGGCAAGCAAATGTTTTTAAGAGAACCTCAACTTCACTTATTAAAAAAACAATATATATACAAATTAGAGGTAGGCTGAAACATTATTATTTAGTGACCAAACTGGCAACACACACACAAGTTTAACAACTCTGTTGATGAGGCTGTGGGTAAAAGACACTTTTTTTTTTTTAAGCAAGAAAGGAGAACAAAAGAAAAAAGTAGAACAAATTATTTAAATCACAATCATTCTAAAAGAAAGATTTTAAGGTTAGATTAAAAATCCCACTAATGGTTATTATAAAAGATATATCAAAAGCATAAATACATCTAATGTTCTAAAGTGAAAGGAGGAAAAGGGTATACTGGTCATATGTTAATGAAAAGAAAGAAGTTTAACTGTAATTATTATCAGATAAACTTTAAAATAAGATATCAAATAAGCCCTAGTTGGTTTGGCTCAGTGGATAAAGCGTTGGCCTATAGACTGAAGGGACCCAGGTTCAATTCCAGTCAAGGGCACATGCCTGGGTTGCTGGCTCAATCCCTAGTGGGGGAAGTCGATCAATGATTCTCTCTCATTGATGTTTCTATCTCTCTCCCCCTCTCCCTTCCTCTCTGAACTCAATAAAAATCTATTTTAAAATAAAAAGATATTAAATAAGATAGAAAAGGTCACTATATAAGGATATGTCAGTATACATAGTAATTTAAAAAATATATGCACCTGATAAAATAATCTCAAAAATTTTAAGCAAAAATAAATAAATCTGAAAGAGCAACTGACAAATCTAGCATCACAACTAGCATACAAGTAAAGAAAAAGTATACTCACAAAGTAATTAACAAGCCAAATCTCGTGTGAATCATATTGCTGTAATGTACCCCACAAATCACACAAGGACGCCTCAAGAAGTCGAATGAAGGAGTCACCTTTATTTCGAAGCCGGGACTACGAGGAGGCAATTCGCTCTCCAAATCTCGTGATACTTAAATAGCTCCAACACCAGATATATATATAGGCAAAAATCACAAAGGTATTGATTACATTTCAGGGTTTAGAATGAGGAACCTGGTTTGCCAAAAAGCAATTTGTTACTGAAGCTAGATTGAGCTGATTAGTTATCTATTATAGTTTTGGGTCTTGGGACCACTGAGTTGACAGAAACACATTATCTGGAGCCCTCGGGTCTTGGGACCACTGAGTCAACGGAAACACATTATCTGGAGCCACTGAGGCAATTTAGAGTAATTGTGCAGTCCTGGCCTCCAGGTACAGAGGAATGTGTTTTCTAAAACCAGTATGACCACAACCAATGGGGTATTCAAATTACAATCAATAGGATATTCAATCGAATGGGATGATTTATATAATTCAGAAAATCAAAATAACTTTTCTATTATTTTAGCAAGAAAATAATGACAGAAGCCAAGTCAGCAGGGTTAAAATATTAGACAGCAATTCCCACCAAGCATGATTGCCACCATGCTTCATTATGACATATGGAAAATATGGACTTCTTCATCCAAAAATTAGAGAATGTATGTTCTTATTAAGTACATATAAAAATGTTACAAAAATAGCTATATACTGGTACATAATTTCAAATTTTTCTAAGTGCAGATATTGCCTGGAACTTGTTCTCTAGCTACATTGTGCAATTACATTTACAAAATAAACATAACTCTTTAAAACCCCGTATTTCAAATTTTAAAACAATTTCCAAATAATTAATGGGTCAAAAAGAAATCCAAAGTAAAACTTTAAATACTTAGAAATGAATGATAATTAAAACACTATCTCTCAAACTCTTGATGGTAGAACACAAAAGGTGTTTTGAGAAAAATGTATAGTCTTTAATTGCAAATATTAGAAAAGAAAAAAAAGCTATAGATGAGTGAGCTAAGTGTTCATATTAAGATATCAGAAAAGGAACAATAGAGAAACCCAAAGAAGTAAAAGGAAGGAAATAAGAGCAAAACTATAAAATAGAAAGCAAAGGTACAACAGAGATCTGTTTAAAACACACTCATGTAACCAAAAGCAAGCAAACAGGGAACACAGCCCAACAACTCCAACTGAATTCAGCCAACAACTTGAATGAGAGTAGGAGCATTCATCCTTAGGACACGCTCCGCCCCCCCCTCCCCCCGGCCCCCGCAGGAATGCAGTCCTACCAATGTTTTGATTTTAGTTTCGTGAATCCTGAAGCAGAGAACCAGCTGAGTGAGACACACTGTACCAACTTCTGACCTGCAGAACTATGAGATAATAAATTGTTGTTTTAAGCTGCCAAATTTGTTCAGCAGCAACAGAAAACTAATATGATACACCCTCCTTGCTTGACAGATAAATGCTGTTCCTGAGTCTTTACTATTCCACAGTCCTATTAGCCACTTTGCTACCATAGAGTCCAGTTTTATAAAAGTATCTTCAACCATCAGCCCCTATCTACAGTAAGCAGTCACTATTGAGACTTCTCTATGATGCTGGTGCTATCGCATTTCCTCATCGCATTATTGATAAACAGTGTCTTATACAGTAGATCCATTCTAACATGCTCACCTCTCTCAGCGTTTGATCCCTTGCTCCACTATCTGCCATACAGGTCTTATCATCTCTACTCATTTAATATGAGCCATCACTTTTTGGAAGTTTCCAAGCAAGAGCTATTGCAGCAGCAAAGTAGTACCAGCTCCGGGGGCCTTTGCCACGGCGTTAACTGCTGTGTCACTGGAGAGAGAATGCTTCCAAATCAATAGAGCTTTGACTTGAATGTTGATCAAAATCATTGAAATCACTGTCACTGAAACAGTTTGGGCACAAGATGCTTATTAGAGATCAGCCTCTATGGAAGAAAGGGGGAAAAGCAGGATTGCAAAGCAGGAAGGCAAATTCTGATACAGGCCTCACAAAGCCTCAGGCAACCTGGAAGGGATCGCTGGAGGTACACTACTTGTCTGAGTCTGTCTCAGGTATGAACAAAATGGCTGGGCCATTATACCTCCAGCTTGATCAACTGCAAGATGAGAGCTGCCCTGGCAAGGTTGGGACCTTAGGGAAGGAGACTCTACGCAGCAGAGGCCAACCTTGAAGGTGCTGAAAGCTGAAAGCTTCCTGATGACCTTCCTCCCCACAGCTGGGCTGTAATTCTTCCTTGAAGGAGGATCTGGGCTGCATAACTTCATAATTATCACGCTTTCACTTACAGGCCTGTTTCATCCATTCTAAAATCCTCTCCTCTCTTGTACTATCTACTTCTTCTAATTATACCACTGTGCTTGCTTAAGGCAAAAGCCCAATAATTTGTAGCAGAGAGGATCTACACTATGAAGACCTCACAAGAGGTATACTCCAGACTGTGGGCAGACTAAAGTTGGACATGGGTGGAAGAAGTCCCACTCAGAGCAACAGGAAGCCCTACTGAACTCAGTTTATTTGTAAACTGCTGGCTAAAGCTGTATAAAATAAGTAATTACATAGGAATAATTAACAAAATGATCTAACTGCAAATCTCTGTAAGTAGTAGACTTTTCTACCAAAGTCGATTGGAATTAAACACAACAAGGAGCAGTAAAATATCACTATTTGAGGGCTATAACATTAAGCATTTATAATACTATCTTTTTAATTATAATCAGGATTATAAAATGCAGCATATTTTTTGTGTTTTCATCATACACTATCCTATCTAATAATAGACAAACATGGTAATTGACCGTACCTTCGCTACACCTCCCATTGGCTAATCAGCGAGATATGAAATTAACCGCCAACAAAGAAGGCGGTTAATTTGCATACATAGGCGCAAAGCGGTGGAGGGAAGACTGAAGACGGCTCCAGCTGGAGCAAAGGCCTGGGTCCCGGGTGCCAGAGGAAAACCGGTGCCGGCAGCCAGGGGAAGGGAAGGCTTATTGCACGAATCTTTTTGTGCAACAAGCCTCTCGTTTAAATATAACCTTCCTTCATACAACAATATTTAAAGTCCTACTGTGTGCCAACCACTTCCTAGGAGCTGGATACAGAAGTCAAAGGAAAAAGCTCCGGCCTTCAAGGAGCTATCAGTCCAGTTAGAGTAGGCAGATAATAAACAAGGACATAGAGTCACTGCAGATATGGATCAGTAAGTGCTCTGAGAAGTGTCATTTGAACTGAGAATGGAAAGAAGTCCAAAAGAACTATAAGAAAGAACATTCCAGAAAGAGGAAACAACATATGCAAAGGTCCCAAGGTAGGAATGAGCAGAACAGTGTCATGGAAGCATTGTGCGCAAGAAGGCTCTTACATGAGGTAAGAATTAAAGTGTCAATGTCAGAATCAATCATCTTTCCTCCTATTTAATCTGTTCTTTACTGTTGGAAAATTATGTAAATGCTGATAAGCAAACACTTTGCCAGTAACTAATGCTGCTTCCTAACATTTGTTCAACTCCCCTTATGTCATAAAAAGATTATATCTGCATTTTTCATAGAAATTGAAGAAATAGAAAAGAGAAATGGAAAACTTTTTCACATCCAAGGAAAATTATTTTATATGTAACATCCAGAAATGCAAAAGATATTAGCAATACTTTCCAGTTAAACAAATATCTATACATATTTTGACTGAGTCACATTAAAGACAGTAAACAAATCATCTACACATCATAGCATAAGTATATTCTGAATAATTAAGGCTTCCGTGTATGTTAAATTTCAGCAAATAATTTAACATCAATGGATTTGCAGTGTAGTTGGTTTCTACTAAAAAAAAAGACAAAAAAAAAAAAACAAGTATTTTTTTGCTGGACTTATAAAGAGACCTTTAAGCTAATATGACAATACCAACTGTCTTAGTCATACCAAATAATTATAATTCTGATAAACACTATTAGAAAGAAAAACAAATGATATATTTAAAACAAAATTGCCTTAGGGAAACAAAAAATGAATACATGGGACTACATCAAACTAAAATATTTTTGCGCATTAACAAAATGAAAAGACAGCTCACTGAATGGGAGAAGATATTCGCCAATGATACATCCAATGAGGGGTTAATATCCTTAATTTTTAAAGAACTCATATAACTCAACATCCAAAAAACTCACAATCCAATTAAAAAATGGGCAAGGACATCAATTGACACTTCTCCAAACAGGACATACAGATGGCCAAGAGACTTAAAAAGATGCTCAACATCACTAGTCATCAGAGAAATGCAAATTAAAACCACAATGGGATATCACCTCAGACCTGTCAGATTTGCTTCCATCAATAAATCAACAAACAGGTATTGGCAAGGATGTGGAAAAAAGGGAACCCTCATGCACTGCTGGTGGGAATGTAAATAGATTGGTGCAGCCACTATGGAACTGCTTTATGACCCAGAATTCTACTTCTGAGAATTTATCTGAAGAAACCCAAAACACTAATTCAAGAGGATATATGGACCCCTAAGTTTATTGCAGCATAATTTATAATAGCCAAGATATGGAAACAACCAAGGTGCCCATCAATAGACAAGTGAATAAAAAAGCTGTGGTACATATATACAATGAAATATTGCTTAGCCCTAAAAAAAAAAAAAAAGAAGAATGAAGCCGTACCATTCGCAACAGCATGGATGGACCTAGAGGGTATTGTGCTAAGTAAAATAAGTCAGTCAGAGAAAGACGAATATCATATGATTTCACATATATGTTAATCTAAAAAAAAATTAACAAAACAGAGACAGACTTAGATACAGAGAACAGACTAATGGTTGCCAGAGGGGAAGGGGGTTGGGGGACTAGGAAAGAAAGGTAAAGGGATTGAGAAGTACAGATTGGTAGTTACAGAATAGTCATGGGGATATAAAGTACAGTAGAGGAAATATAGTCAATAATACTAGTACTGTAAGAACTATGTATAGTGCCAGGTGGGTACTGGAAATATCAGGGGGAACACTTTGTAAAGTGATTGTACAACCACTATGCTGTACACCTGAAACTAAACTGTATGTACTTAAAAATGTGAAATAAAATCTATAATAATAAAAGCGTAATATGCTAATTAGACCAGACAGCTGAACGACCTTCCAGACATCCTTCCGGACAAAGCCAGGGCTGTGAGGGCCGAAGCAAGCTGCCATGGCTGCAAGGGCCAAACTCCTTGCACAAATTTCGTGCATTGAGCCTCTAGTAAATAATCCTGAAGATTAATATTCATTCGAAAGAAAAAATTCCTATATGCTATATTTAATAAAAAGATTATAAAACAAAAAATCGCCTTAAAATATACCTAAATCAAAATAAAAAACCAGTAATTGTTTTAATATCTAAGCATGAAAACATAAATGGCTAAAGTGCTTTATCCGTAATGTTAGAGCTAAAATTTCCAACATTCAAAATGAAAATTACTGCAAGTTATTAATCAAGGTCTGTCCTATCTCCATGCCTCACCTGAACTGCTAATATGAAGGTATCAAAAACCTCTACAACTTGATAGTGGGATAAATATATGTTATACTAAGAAAAATTATCAGTACAAAAGCCACTATTCATAAGTTGGTAATGTCCCATTTGTTCCTTAATCTAATGTGACTAGTCCCTATATACATAGTCATATCGAATAGAAGTTTACATTGCTATTCTCTATTTCTAAATTGCTGGTACATGTACTCCATCCGTATTCTTTCTCTAAGATGTTTTCATTTTTTCTACATTAAAAATGAGTCATGAGAGATCATTTTCTCTTCTTGATGATCTCTGCACAAGTCATAAGAAACTTTTTAGCAGCTACGTTATCCATCCTGCCACTTACTTGGGAATTATGTGGATTTAAAGGACCTTACCCTGCAGAACTATCTCTGGACTGTGAAAAGTTTGATCAACAGTGCCTACACATTGATTTAGACTTCAAAATCTCTAACTCTTGGTCTTTTTAACATAAGGTGAACAGACATCTGATATTGATGCTCAGATTCTGCTATAAATTCAAAAGGCTTTCTACCAATGTCTCTTAATGATTACTTTCAATTGTGTAGACTAACAGTCCTCAAAGCGTGGTCTATAGATCACAAGGGTCCTTAAAATTCTTTCAGGGAATCCACAGGTTAAAACTATGTGCCTTTTACAATGTTATTCTTGCATAACTGTACAGCAAAGTTTTCCAGAGGTTATATAACATGTAATGACATCACTCTGGTGACTAATGGAATAGATGCCTGTATATTTCTGTTTTGAGCATTTTTTAAGGTACTAGATCTAGGATATTAACATACGTGTTTTCAGTGATCAACTAAATTTGTCCTTAGTACTTCTACTGTGCTTTACTAGCTATACATGCTATACGCTACGCATATGAGTGAGGCCATTCTGCATTTGTATAGTTTAATCAGAACAATATATTGCAACAGGTTGAATGCAGAAGCAGATGAGACTCCAACTGCCTTCTATCAAGTCAGCTATTAAAGAGATTTGCAAAAAGGTAAAACAATACCACTCTTTTTACTATATTTTTTGGTTTGGTAAATATAGCTATTTTTCACAAAAATATATTACTTATGCCAGCATATATTTATTGCAATTATCTTTAAATGTGTTAATAAATATTTTCAAATGCCTCCACTTTAATTTTTTATATGATAAATATGCATAGGTGTAATCCACTAGCAATGGCTCTTTCAGGCAGAGGCACATATGTTCAATCACTGGTTTTGTCTTCAAAATAATTCCTGTTGCTGCATATCAATTTTTCACCATTTTGAATTTTTAAAAAAATTGCTCTACTTTTAATCACCATCAGATTAATACCTTTCTCCTTATCATCATTTCATATTCTTAATGCTTTTACATCTACATAATACAATATTCTTAAAAATAAATTGCAATAAATAAATAGACTGCAATTAAAACACAAACATAGTACAGAATAATGAATACAATAACCAACAATAAAATGATGGGCCAAATCAGTTTAAAACATCCTTTGGCACAATGTAGATTTATTTTTGCTTACAAAATTTTATAGAGTGAAAAATGATTTAAAAACAAAAATACTTATTATTTTTACATTTATATTTATCAATTTTGAATAAAAGATACCAATATATCATAGCTTGTAGCAAGCCATATCTAAGCATGCCTTAATCAAATAATGATTTACTAAACCACTATGCTATATTATAAGGAAAATAATTCCATCACTATCAAGAGTTTCATGTGATTTGCTAGTTATTGGAAATGTGGGTTACCAACTATCTAATGTTCAGTTTAAAAATCATTATGGTGCCCTAAGCGGTTTGGCTCAGTGGATAGAGCATCAGCCTGCGGACTGAAGGGCCCCAGATTCGATTCCAGTCAAGGGCATGTACCTTGGTTGCGGGCACATCCCCAGTAGGGGGTGTGCAGGAAGCAGCTGATCGATGTTTCTCTCTCATCGATGTTTCTAACTCTCTATTCCCTCTCCCTTCTTCTCTGTAAAAAATCAATAAAATATGTTTTAAAAAAATAAAAAATAAAAATCATTATGGAGGTTCTCTTCTAGAGATTACACACAACTAAATGGATTTAAAAACCTTATAGTTGGTGAAAAAATATGATAAATATAAGCAGTATTTTCTAATAAAGATGAATGGTAATTGGAAAATTAATGTTACATTTAAAATACATTTCTGAATATTGTACATAGCAATGAAGCACTTTAATTAAAAAACAAGTTTAAACTACATTTAATCATTCATCTTTCTTTCTTGCTGTCAACTTCTTTCTATTCTTCAAACATATGAAGCAGTTTTTATTATTTCCTTAAACAATAAAACCATTTATCATAATTTCACTATATTTATTTCTGTCTTTAAATATAATTTATAATTCCCAGCACAGATTAATTACAAAAACTTTGCCGAAACCGGTTTGGCTCAGTGGATAGAGCGTCGGCCTGGGGACCGAGGGGTCCCGGGTTCGATTCCGGTCAAGGGCATGTACCTGGGTTGCGGGCACATCTCCAGTGGGGAGTGTGCAGGAGGCAGCTGATCGATGTTTCTCTCTCATCGATGTTTCTAGCTCTCTATCTCTCTCCCTTCCTCTCTGTAAAAAAATCAATAAAATATTTAAAAAAAAAAAACCAAACCAGAATGCTCTCCTTGCATCTCAAGCACGCAAAGAGGCTTTAAAAAAAAAAAAAAAAAAAAAAAAAAAAAAAAAAAATTACAAAAACTTTGCATGAGCTAAACCCGCACATTCAGTGCAAGTATAAAAATCCAGTAAGTCATGAATAGGACAGTATTTATCAACTGTCATTTTAAGCAATTAAAGTGGTAATCAATAAATTAAATTAATAATTTAAAAATTTATCATTATAAAGCTACTACATTTGTCTTATTCAGAGATTATAGACTAATAGGACATGCAGCAAGTTTGATAAAATTCAAAAGTGCCTTGCTAATACCCATGCTTAGAGGCAAGCTAACATTTCTAGAATATCTAATATAGTATGTCAGGCACTATACTAACTATTTGACATATATTATCTTATTTCATTATCATAATACTATATCAATAGGTGTCATGTCCCCACTTTTGCCAATGAGAAAATGAATTCTGAGAAGCCACACAACCAATAACCAGCAGAGATGAGATTAAAGTAAAAACAAATTTTAGTGAAATAAAATCAAAGAAATCTAAACAGTGTTAAGACAACTTTCTTAAAGAAACAACTGTCATTTTACAACCATTCTTTATTTCCATAATGAATTTGCTTTTGGGGAACCATCGTTCCAAAACTCTTAATCCATAAATTTCCAGCAGTGCTAACTCTATCTCCAATTACAGGGGTAGGGTATATAGCCCAAGCCAAGCCAAACAGACCTAATATATGATCTAATATCACAACTTTTCTTTGAGCCACTAGAACAGATGCAAAAAAGTGAGAAGGATATAAGCCTATAGCTGCTGACAGCTACCCTACCTCCAGGAGAGGAGAACCTATTTGCAAAAGGAGCCAATACTAAGAGAAACTGGGTTAAGACTTGAAAGGGGTCCAAATAACATTTGAGCCACTGGATCAAGCTTCACCTGAAATCAGCCATACCATGACCTTTCTTTCTTTTTTTTTTTTTTTCTTTTTTTAAATCCTCACCTAAGGATATTTTTTCCATTAATTTTTTAGAGAGAGACAAAGGGAGGGAGAGGAGGAGGAGGAGGGGGAGAGAGAGTGAAAAACATCAACATGAGAGAGACACATCCATTGGTTGCCTCCCTCACATGCCCCAATAGGGACCAGAGATGAACCTGCAACTGAGGTACATGCCCTTGGCTGGGAATCAAACTCACAACCCTCCGGTCCGCGGCCGATGCTCAAACCATTAAACAACAAAGGCCAGGGCCACACCATGATCTTTTTAATTATATGACCCAATAATATCCATTCTGCTTAACTTAGTTTGAGTTGGGGATTTGTCACTTATTCAATGTACCCATCAGTAAAATTTCAACGGCATGAATCATCTCCAAAAATCAAATCATGTACTTAATTATTCTCAATCTGAAATCTAAAAATAAAATATTAACAGGAATCAAGGTACTATTTTCAGTATTTCAGAAAGTTTAATGGAGTTATTCACTGATCTGGGGTAAGGCCACTATAGCTTATTAAAATGTGTTCCTTCTGACTGCATCATTTAACATGAAAACTTCAGTTATCTTCAGGGTTCTAAATACATTTTTATATATTTTTTCATTTTAAATCAGAAATACAGTTAGTTTTAAAACATTTTTGTTGATAAACTGCTTTAAAACAGGAAATTTTTAAAAAATTGACGAAGAGAAAATATCAAGAACTATAATATTTTGAAATATACTCAATAAAATAACCCAACCCTTTCTTACTTTAATACACAAGCAATTCCTAACCAATCTTTTAATTTACGCTTGCCTTTCTATCTTTCTACCCTGAGGCTACTCAGCCTACAGATATCAAATAAGCAGTCTAGGCTAATGGCACCACCTAGTGTTCTAAACTGGTAACTATCTGACACACTGTTTTCCATTTCCTTGTGCTGCTGTATGAACACAAGCTAGTTTTCCATTGTTCTGTCTTTAATAATTCTTCCAAAATCCATTTCCTTATTATTCATATGTACATAGATATTGTCTACACCTCCTCTCATCCCTCTCTCAACAACCGTCCAGTTACTTTAGGAACACTATGCTCTTGATTTTTGCCAGACACCTAGTGCTTTATGTAGCAAGCACTTTGTAAAGTTACTACTATGGATGGGTACTATGGGTATCCTATTCACAAGCCCCAAATCACAGATCATTGGGCAGGCAGTGCAATTCCAACATCCACTTGCTTAATTACTACTCATACAAGAATGACTACTAATAATTATTTTCATACAATGGCCAAACCACAAAACCAGTTTACAAAATTGGTAGTGATTCAGCTGTATCTCAGAAGAAAACAAAAGCCATTAAAGTGAACATTAGATTTAAAAGTTTTAGCCCCGCCCTAACCGGTTTGGTTCAGAGGATAGAGTGTCAGCCTGCAGACTGAAGGGTCCCAGGTTCGATTCCAGTCAAGGGCATGTACCTTGGTTACCAGCACATCCCCAGTAAGGGATGTGCAGGAGACAGCTGATCGATGTTTCTCTCTCATCGATGTTTCTAACTCTCTATCCCTCTCCCTTCCTCTCTGTAAAAAATCAATAAAATATATTTTAAAATATTAAAAAAATAAAAGTTTTAGTTTCAATCCACCTCTTGAAAGTATCTGACTTTCAAGTTATCATCCTTTTTTTTCCACTCTTCAAAAATTAAGCCAAGATATCCTCAAATAACATCACACAAAAAAAAATGCTCTTGTTCACTTCTGCTTGTTGTACTAATATCATTCTCTAGTATTTTTCATTATGAATTACATTCCTCTAGCTTATCATCAATTAAGTTAATTTGGGGGGAGGACTTAGACCTAACTACCATTGCTTTCTTTTATTTTAAGGAAACTGGTATATGATGAAACATTGGTATAGGGCTGAACAGACCAATGGAACCATTAGAGCCCAGAAATAGACCCACACATATACAGAAAACTCAATATACAACAGTGAACTGTTCAAAACATTGCAGGCTATCTGTATGGAAAGAAATTAAATCTCAAATTCTACCTCACAGCATACACAAATGTTATATTCAATTGAGTGAAAGAACTCTATAGAGCACATATAGGAAACTCTTTGACTCTGGGGTAGGAAGGAATTTCTTAAACAATGCATTAAGACCATAAAGCATAAACAGAAAGATTTATAAACTGGATTCCTACAAATTTTTAAAAATGTGTATGAAACAAAAGACACCACAAATTAAATATAAAATCACACAGAGGACACAGATATATGCAACAAATACAGTAAAAGAATTAGTATCCATAAAATATAAATAACTTCTATAAATTAGTAATTTTAACTATTTCAATAGAAAAAAATGAGCAAGAATACTAAGACACAATCATAAAAGAGGAGCTTTTAAGCAAATCTATAATAAAAGCATAATATGCTAATTAGACCAGACGTCCTTCCGGACAACCTTCCAGACGAAGCCAAGGCTGCAAGGGAAGCCCAGGTCCTGGGTGCCTGCCAGCAGCCGGAGGGAAGCCCGGGTCCCGGTTGCCAGAGAGAAGCCGGTGCGGCAGCCAGGAAAAGGAAAGCCTACTCTTGCACGAATTTCATGCATTAGGCCTCTAGTAAACATATAAAAGAATATGCTAAACTTCAGACATTTTTAAAGTGCAAGTTAAAACAACAATGATATGTTTCACACCTATTAAAACAGAAATAACTTAAAATTTCTATTGATACCAATTCTTAGCAAGACAATTGAGAAAGCGAACGCTCAGATACCGCTGGCAAAAACAATTCAACAATAAGTGTATGTGCATGACCAAAAATTCCACACACAGGAACAAATCCCAGGCAGCATTGTTCTAAAAAGCTTTCTAGAATAATAAAAGGATTCTGTATCTACAATACCCAATACGTTAGCCACTAGTTACATGTGGTTAGTGCAAGCATGGAACTGAATTTCATTATTTTTAATTAATTTAAATTTAAATACCCACATGTGGCTAGTAGTTAGTGTATTGAACAGAACAGCCCTAGAGTATCTTTCATATAGGCATAAACAGATGACTACAAGAACTTTAATTGTAGTAGTGTTTCTAATAATGAAAAACTTATCAGAATAAATTGTGACATATTCATACAGTGCTATTCAATAGAAAATAAATTTATGTACATACATAAAAAAATAAGTTAGCACACATAAATCTCAAAAAATTTAACACTGCACCAAAAAAAAAAGCAACATGAAGAAGAGACACAGTAAAACAGCATTTACATAATGTTTCAGAACCTACAAATCAATCCTTCATATTGATTATGGATATTTATATGTGTACATATATGTATGTGTAAATATCTCATAAGGAAAATATAAAAACAAGAAAATCCTTGCTACAAACTGTAGAACACAACTACTTGAAAGTTTGAAAGTTCCTTTTATTATTTAATTTCCCCCCATCTCATTCAGTTTACTAATATCCATCACTAAACAGAATGAAATCAAATTTGTGAAGGCCTAAATTACCCAACTGTATTTCCATGATAAAGCATAGCCAGTCACTAAAAATGTATTCTAATTCCTAGTGAAAGCAGTAAAAAGGAAAAGTTTCTCTTTTTCTTATGACTTTTTGACTTCTTATTCAATTCCCCTGTGAAGTATTTGTGGAAATCAAGTATTTCAGCATGAAGAAAAAGCAAAACAAAAAACTTTATGCTATATAAGAATTTCCCTTGGAATAATTCATGGATTCCTGAACCAGGCCATTTAGCCATGAGGTCAATTATAACATATGTTTTAAATAACATTTAATCTTCTTTGCTAAACCCCTTATTAAATGTTTATGTTTTGCAACAGTTGAAGAACTCATAAGAATGGCGTATTAGGTCTTTCTGCCAAGACATTCTGCTCTCTCCTACTTTTAAAAATCAAAAGCTAATAAATGTGTTTATAAAAATAGAAACAAGCAAATATCACATTCCATTTTTTTAAAAGCCTGTCTCTGATTCAAAAGTTTTTCTGAATCAGTCAATCCTTCTATTGTTGAGAAGCACAAAATACATGGTTTATCAACTAGACTCCTACCAATCTGTGGGACTGTAAGTTCCATGAGAGCAAGTATAGTGTCACTACTGTATCCACGAAGACTAACACAATATGAATAAATACATGAATAATCAATGAATGAAACTACCTATTTATCATCAGTATTAAATGCATACCATGTTGGTTTCTAATCCTTCATGTCTTGGTAAGAGAAAATAATATAAAAACTGGAAATAAACTTTCTCAAAAAAGTAAATCTAATTCGATATTGGAGTGTCATACCAGAATTTGAAGTTCAAGTAGTAGAATCTCAAAGCTTCTCCCTCCCTCTGCCTTATGCACCCAACCCTCTATCTCTCTGAGAAAACAATAAGGTGAAAAGTCAAAACCTGATTTTGAGGTTAAAATCTCATGTCTATGGCAAGGTTTTCTCTCAGTGTTCCATTTGGTTGGTGCACTTATGCATGAGAACAATCCTTCTGTCTGAAAATGACAAAGCCAGGAGAAAAGCTTGAAGTGAATGGTTCAGGCCAGACATTCTCAGCCGAAAGGAACAGAGATCATTTCCTTGACCCTTGTACTGATTCTCATGCTGCCTCTCCCCATTAGAACGCTAATTGTAAAGACCAATATCAGAGTAAGAATGTAGGAGAAAATGGCCAAAAAGTTCTGTCTGTACAATGAGTACAAAAGGAGCCCTTTCAAAATATATGAATACAAATGGCCTATACAAGCATACCTTGGAGATGTAATGGTTCAGTTTGAGACCACTGCAGTAAAGGAGTCACACAATTTTTTTGGTTTCCCACTGCATGTAAAAGTTATGTTTATACTATACTGTAGTCTATTAAGTATGCAATAGCATTGTATCTAAAAAATATACTTTCTGGTAAATGTTAACCATCATCTGAGCCAGCAAGTCATAATCTTTTTGCTGGTGGAGGGTCTCACCTCACTGTTGATGTCTGCTAACTGATCAGGGTAGTGGTTGCTGAAGGTTGTCTTAAAATAAGACAACAATGAAGTTTGCTGCATCAAATAATTCCTTTCATGAATGATTTCATGAGTTGCTGTTTTGATAGTATTTACCCACAGAATTTCTTTCAAAATCGGAGTCATTCCCCTCAAACCCGCCTGCTGCTTTATCAACTACATTTATATAATAACCTAAATCCTTTGTTGTCATTTCAACAATCTGTACAGCATTGTCACTAGAAGCAGATTCCATATCCAGACACCACTTGCTTTGCTAATTCATAAAAAGCAACTCCTCATCCATTAAAATTTTATCAAGAGATTGCAGCAATTCAGTAACATCTTTAAGATTCACTCCTAATTCTAGTTCTCTTGCTATTTTCACCACATCTGCAATTACTTCCAGCACTGATATCTGGAACCACTCAAAGTCATCCATGAGGTTTAGAATCAAATTCTTCCAAACTCCAATTAATGTTGATATTTTGACCTTTCCCTGTGAATCACAAATGTCCATAATGGCATCTAGAATGGTAAATCCTTTCCAGAAGTTTTCAACTTACTTTGCCAGAGGGGGAATATAAGACAATTGGGGGAGGTGGGGCTAGCAATCTGAATCTGTGCCAATAACCAGTATTCTGACGCACATTCTTGCTAGTATAAATAAGCTCCATTCTTATCTGTAAAGCTGGTCCAGCCTTGCAGAACCTGTTTCCCCGAATACTCCCATTTTACAGAGGCCATAAACCACGAACCATACACAACCTCTGGAGGGGTTGGTAGCCCTGGTGCCAGCCAGGCCAGGCCTTTGGGAGTAACCCCACCCATGGGGGACTGCAAAGCCAGCAAAAAGACTGGAGGCTTGGTCCATATTTGGGGAGACAAAGAAACCGAGGGAAAGCTTCCTCCATATTCATCACTCAGGCTCTGGAGAATGACTCCCATGAGTCAACACACTAGTGCATCTGCAAATAAAGAGTTTTTCCTGAATACTGATTGTGTGTTTTCCAGTCACCTGGTAATTTCTGCAACAGCCTAGATCAGCCGTGGGCAAACTACGGCCCGCGGGCCGAATCCGGCCCGTTTGAAATGAATAAAACTAAAAAAAAAAAAAAGACCGTACCCTTTTATGTAATGATGTTTACTTTGAATTTATATTAGTTCACACAAACACTCCATCCATGCTTTTGTCCGGCCCTCCGGTCCAGTTTAAGAACCCATCGTGGCCCTCGAGTCAAAAAGTTTGCCCACCCCTGGCCTAGATCCATCAGAGAAATCACTATCTATGGCAGTTACATCCTTACAAAATGTATTTCTTAAGCAATAAGGCTTGAAAATCAAATTTACTCCTTAATCCATGGGCTTCAGAATGGACACTGCATTTGCAGCATGAAAATAACGTTAACCCCCAAGCCTGTGTGGCTCAGTGGTTGAGCATCGACCCATGCACCAAGAGGTCACCAGCTGATTCCTGGTCAGGGCACATGCCTGGGTTGTAGGCTCAATCCCGGGGAGGGGGTAGGGGAGGGGAGAAGGAGGAGGGTGTGAGACTGTGTGGGAGTCAGTTGATCAGTTCCCCTCTCATTGATGTTTCTATCTCTATCCCTCTCCCTTCCTCTCACTGTAAAATGAAAATATTTTTTTAAGAAAGAAAATAACATTATCTTGTTTTACATATCCATCAGAACTCTTGAGTGACAAGGTGCATTGTTTATAAGCAGTCATATTTAGAAAGGAATGTTTTGGGGGGGTTTTCTGAGTAGTAGGTCTCAACAATGGGCTTATAATATTCAGTAAACTGTGTTGTAAACAGTTGTGCTATCATCCCAAGCTTTATTGTTCCATTTTTAGAACCCAGGCAGAGTAGATTTAGCATAATTCTGAAAGACCCTAGGATTTCCAGAATGGTAAATGAGCACTGGCTTCAACTTAAAATCACCAGCTTCATTAGCTCCTAACAAGAGAGTCAGCCTGTCCTTTGAAGCCAGGCCTTGACTTCTCTCAAACTATGAAAAGCTCTAGATGGCATCTTTTTCCAATATGAGGCTGTTCATCTACATTGAAAATCTGTTGTTCAGTGCAGTTACCTGCATTAATTATCTTTACTAGATCTAGATAACTTGCTGCAGCTTCTATATCAGCACTTGCTGCTTCATCTTGGCACTTTTTTGTTACAGGGATGGCTTCTTTCCTTAAACCTCACAAACCAAATTGTGCGAGCTTCAAACTTTTCTATGGCAGCTTCCACACCTCTCTCAGCTTTCAAAGAACTGAAGAAAGTTAAAAAGGCCTTGCTCTGGATTAGGCTATGGCTTAAGAAAATGGGGATGGTTTGATCTTCTATCCAGACCACTGAAACTTGGTCCATATCAGCAATAAGGCTGTTTCACTTTCATATCTTTCATGTGTTCACTGGAGCAGCATTTTTAATTTCCTTCAGGAATTTTTACTTTGTATTCACAACTTGACTATATGGTTCAAGCCTAGCTTTTGGCCTATCTCAGCTTTCGACATGCCTTCTTCAATAAGCATAACCACTTCTAGTTTTTTATTTAAAGTGAGAGATATGTGACTTTTCCTTTAACACTTATATGCCATTTTTAACTAGCCTAATTTTTACTGTTGTATCTCAGAGAGGGAGGTCAGAGGAGAGGGGTAGAAGCAGAGCAAATGGAGAGAAACCAAGATGGCGGCATAGGTAAACACCGGAAATTGCTGCCTCGCACAACCACTTCAAAAATACAACTAAAAGACAAAACGGACATCATCCAGAACCACAGGAAGGCTGGCTGAGTGGGAATTCTACAACTAGAAGGAAAGAGAAAAGCACACTGAGACTCAGAGGAGGTGCGGAAGTAAAGTGCAGAGGTACGGAGGCGCACGTGGAAAGGGCTGGCAACTGAGGAGAAGGTTGTCTTTTTCAATCGGGAGGGAGTCTCAAGCTCCCGACTGCTCTGAACTCCAGTTCTGGGTGAGTCTCTGGGGACCCAGACTCATACGGGGAGAAACTGGACTGTCTGGCATTGGTAGGAACTCGAGGGCGGCTTTCTCTCAGAGGAGCTTGCAGTGATTACTGGGACACTGAGGCACGGGGTCTCTTAGGGTAGGACTGAGGATCAGCCATAGCTGTTTGCCCCGCCCTGTTGATTCCCTGAGACCCCCACCCCACCCAAGCTGTGCCCAGAGGCTTTTGCATATGAAAGGCCTGGCCCTTTGCAATCTGAAAATTACCTAACAAACTGCAGCTGGGTCAGAGACTCAGAACTTCCAAAAGAAGGCCCAAGGCCCCACAGCAGCTTGCACTGCTTCACAGCTGGGCCTCTCTGGGCACCTCCAAATCCCAAACAAAGAAGAGGAATCTGCAGATCTATCCATAGCTCCTGCTGGATAGCCTCAGGCAGAAGCTAAATTAGCACCTCCTTAGAGATCCAAGAGCCAGTGTACCCAGTGGTCAGAGTGGGACCATCCAGATAACAACTCCTCAGATCCATAAAGGACACACTCAGGGGGCAGACTCAGTGAGCGCCAAAGCCCCACTGAAGCAAGTCTTGCCCCAGAAGGGTGTCTCCTGCACAGAAGTTTTCCCACCGTAGACACAGCTGATTCTCACAGCCAATTGGCCTGGAGGTCAATTCCACCCAGTGATACCTACAACAATCAAGCTGCGCACAAAGCCCACAAAGGGGTGCACCAAGAGTGTCCACTTCAGGTAATTGGGGAGGCTGACCAACTGGGCCGTATAGGACACCTAGCACAGAAAGCCACTCTATCAACACAGGGAAGCATAAAAAATGAGGAGACAAAGAAACAGGTCACAAATGACAGAAATGGAGGAAAGCAAACTACTGGATATCGAGTTCAAAACCACACTTATAAGGTTTTTCAAGAATTTTCTAGAAACCGCCGATAAATTTAATGAGACCCTCATGAAATCTAGTGAGACCCTTGAGGATATGAAAAAGGACCAACTAGAAATTAAGCATACACTGACTGACATAAAGAATATTATACAGAGTTCCAACAGCAGACTAGAGGATCGCAAGAATCAAGTCAAAGATTTGAAATATGAAGAAACAAAAAACACCCAACCGGAAAAACAAAAAGAAAAAAGAATCCAACAATATGAAGATAGTGTAAGGAGCCTCTGGGACAACTTCAAGCGAACCAACATTTGAATTATGGGGGTGCCAGAAGAAGAGAGGGAGCAAGATATTGAAAACCTATTTGAAGAAATAATGACAGAAAACTTCCCCTACCTAGTGAAAGAAATAGACTTACTAGTCCAGGAAGCGCATAGAACCTCAAACAAAAGGAATCCAAAGAGGACCACACCAAGACACATCATAATTAAAATGCCAAGAGCAAAAGACAAACAGAGAATCTTAAAAGCAGCAAGAGAAAAAAAGTCAGTTACCTACAAGGGAGTACCCATATGACTGTCAGCTGATTTCTCAACAGAAACTATGCAGGCCAGAAGGAAGTGGCAAGAAATATTCAAAGTGATGAATAGCAAGAACCTACAACCAAGATTACTTTACCCAGCAAAGCTATCATTCAGAATTGAAGGTCAGATAAAGAGCTTCACAGATAAGAAAAAGCTAAAGGGGTTCATCACCACCAAACCAGTATTATGTGAAATGCTGAAAGATATCCTTTAAGAAGAGGAAGAAGAAGAAAAAGGTAAAGATACAAATTATGAACAACAAATACACATCTATCAACAAGTGAATCTAAAAATCAAGTGAATAAATAATCTGATGAACAGAATAAACTGGTGAATATAACAGAATCAGGGGCATATAAAGGGAGAGGACTGACTAATCTCGGGGGGGAAAGGGGTGTGGGGGGTGTGGGAAGAGACTGGACAAAAATCATACACCTATGGATGAGGACGGTGGGCAGGGGGGTGGTAAGGGCAGAGGGTGGGGTGGGAACTGGGTGGAGGGGAGCTATGGGGGGGAAAAAGCGGGACAACTGTAATAATCTGAACAATAAATATTTAATTTTTTAAAAAAAGAAGCCCTAACCGGTTTGGCTCAGTGGATAGAGCATCGGCCTGCAGACTCAAGGGTCCCAGGTTCGATTCTGGTAAGGGCATGTACCTTGGTTGCAGGCACATCCCCAGTGGGAAGTGTGCAGGAGGCAGCTGATTGGTGTTTCTCTCTCATCTCATCGATGTTTCTAACTCTCTATCCCTCTCCCTTCCTCTCTGTGAAAAATCAATAAAATATATTTAAAAGAAAAATAAAAAGAAGCAGAACAAATGGCTGGTTGGTGGAGCAGTCAGAATACATGCAACATTTATTGATTTTTTTCTGTCATATATGGGTGTAGTTTGTAATACTCTAAAACAATTACAACAGTTATATGAAAGATCTAATGGCAGATTACAATAACAAATGCAATAATAATGGAAAAGTCTGAAATATTGCAAGAATTACCAAATGTAACACAGAGACAAAGTGAGAAAATTCTATTGGAAAAATGGTGCCAATAGACTTGCTCAACACAGGGTTGTCACAAACCTTCACTTTGTTAAAAAAAAAAAAAATGCAGTATCTGTGAAACGCAACAAAGTGAAGTGCAATCAAATGAGATTGAAGTGCAATCAAATGTTCTCAACCTCAGCAATAATCAGGGGAAAGAAAGTATATTAGAACTGCTAAATGTCACATTTCCACGTATCACATTGGTAACTTATGTAAATAAACACTATTATATACCCTATCATAAGTAACTAATACAACTTTTATGAAAGTAAAGTTGGCATCTCTCAAAAATTAAAATGTGTATTCCTTTCCGTTCTGGCATAATTTTATAAAAGTATATGTAAAAAGATGGTAAAAGTGAATAGTTTTGGTAGTGAAAAACAAGCAAAATTCAAAGTGTTCATTAATATGAAATTGGTTAATAAAAATAATTCCCAGTTTTAGAGAGACAGAGAAAGTTGTAGAGAGAAGATTACCAATACTGTATAACAAAAATGTACACTCCAGATTATAAGTGCCAATAATGTGCTCAGCACAATGAAAATAAGAGCCAAGAAAAATCACATAAAGATAATTCAGAATACCAGGAGTAAAGAGAAGATCCTTTCTAAGAGTTTTCAAAGAAAAAAAAAATAGGTCACATAAAAAAGTTCAAAATCAGCACATCAGTCTTCTCATGGGCAGCACTGGCTACTAATGAAGCAAACACTTCAAACTTTTGAGGAAAAAGTATTTTCAACTTACAGTTCCACACCTAGTTAAAATATCAATCTAATGTGTAGGTAGAATAAAGACATTTTAGGTATTGAAAGTTTATTTTCCAGAAATAAACTTTGATACTAAGGAATCTCTGGAGGATATGCTTCAGGAAAACGAGGGAATAAACTAAGAAGGAAAACAAACAAAAAAGGCAAATTACCCAACAAAAGAAAAACAAAGAGAAATCACAGGATCAGAGCTATGGAGAGTTAAAAACAAACAAAAAACTCTGAGACAGAGTAGAAGGCTGAGGGAGAGAAGTTTCCAAGAAAAATATATTAATTAAGCTTTTGGACCTATATTTAAGGACTTGAAAAACATTAATGAACAGTACCTGAGAGATCCGTTCAAACAGAAGGGGAAATTAGCAATTTAGCACATAAGAAAGTAAGCAAATGAATAAGCAAGACATTTAATAATATGGGAGGGAGGGCACAAAATTTAAATAAATGAATGTAATATAATACATTGTTATTCAATACTTTCATGGTCATTATAATGTAAATATTGAGTATAGATTGTTTATAGATTTAACCAAAATTATTATATAACTTTTCAAAACTCAACAGTTACATATATAATATGAACCCCAAATTGCCATAAAAAGGTCAATAGATAACATCTAAAGTTGTTTAATCAAGAAAAACTGAATAAGCATATTATTTATAAATAAGGTAGTATCAGAAGGAAGAAGCTAATAGTGTTGAAAGTAATTGCTTCTAGAGAACTGAGGAGAGGGCAGGGAACACAGGTAATAAAACATGAAATATATGTTTCCCTTTATTATTTGGAAAAACAAAATAACCAATTTGGAACTGAAACAGTAATCAAAACTAGGAAGGGAGAAGAAAAGGTAAAGATTTTGTGAAATGAAGATTCATCTAATTATAGAACACTAGAGGCCTGATGCACGAAATTCGTGCAAGAGTAGGCCTTCCTTCCCCCCAACTGCCAGCACCAGCTTCCATCTGGCACCAGGTCCGGGGCTTCCCTCTGGCCACCAGCAGGCACTCGGAACCCAGGCTTCCCTCGCAGCCACTGCTTCATCCAGAAGGTCGTCCGGAAGGACACCCAATCTAATTAGCATATTACGCTTATATTATAGACAGAAAAGCAGAAATATCAAAAAATAACAATCCTATGTTACTAGAAATAACCACAGTAAGCTTTCAAATCAGAATTAGTTAAAAATGAGCACCTGCCCTGGCTGGTTTGGCTCAGTGGATGGAATGTCGGCCTATCGAATGAAGGGTCCCAGGTTCAATTCCACTAGGAGCACATGCCCAGGTTGTGGGCTCGATATCCAGTGCAGGAGGCAGCCGATCGATGGTTCTATCTCATTGTTGGTGTATCTATCTCTCTTTCCCTCTCCCTTCCTCTCTGAAATCAATAAAAATATATATATATTTTTTTAAAGTGAGCACCTTTAGGGGAGTGGCAAAAGGAAATAAATGTGGGGCAGGATTTCTCTTGCTTTTCATTATAAGACCATCTGTTCTATTTGATTTCTAACCATGTGCATACATTACCTTTGAGTTTTTAAAAAGGGTCCCTGAAATATAATGGATCACAGGTCCATGGGGTACCCTGAAACTTGTTACCAAAAATAACTTTCTCAAAAGGTTTAAATGCATTTAACAGTCTTCACAACCTAGAAAAACCCCATCTAGAACATTATTATAAAGAAATACAAAAAATACTAAATTATTCAGAAGAAAGCTGGGCAGTATTCCCAATAATATAAGCATATAGATTAAAAGAGAGTAATGAAATTTAATCTGAAATCATTTAATTCAAAGTTAGTTGGGAAAAACTGTAACATTGAGTTCATAATTCAAATTCTTAATTTTGAGGAACACTTAAATCACCACATCGACAAGAATAAAATCATAACAAAAGATCACTTTACTAAAAATTTTCAATGTAATTATATGTAATAATCTATTTCTTTAACATAATTCTGGGGAAATGCACTTGAGCATGTACTTACATGTTCAAAACAAACTACTACTAAATATTCTGTGTGGCCATGACAAGGAAAAGGTTGAAAAACAATGAATTTAGGTATGTCCTTATGATATATGTTAAACAGCCATGCTACAAAAATTTTGTTTTTAACATTAAAAAAGGTAAATATTTAAGAGAAATGTAGACTATGATACTAATACATTAAAGATATTATTAAAATTACCATCTCAGCCTACGGCACTCAACAATGAACATAAATGGCAGATGTATCCCTTCATTTTTAAAGAGATGAAACTCTTAGTTTATCAGAGTTGATATATGAATTACTTGACATTATGATCCTTATCTTTTCCCCAGCTAAATAAAATGCTTCAAATTTTGATTATTGCTAAATCTGTTGTATTAAGTCTGAAACCCATTAATGATGTACTATACCTTGCTTAAGTGGAATTAAATTAGTGCATAATTGATTAGTGCATAATTGAAGCAGTTGTAGATTTACCAACTTTAATTAGAATAGCTTATTACAGATATTTTACACTACAGAATCAAGAAGTTAATCAAAACCTTATAATAAGAACAGAGATGCAGTATTATGAATTAGAAAGGGCCATATGCTAATACCAAGTACTTTGAAAGTAAATCATTTTAGTCTAGATCTGTTAAAAGGAGAAAATTGATTATTAACCTTTTAACCAAGATTTTTCAAGTAATTAGACTATTTATGGTAATCTACTATAATAGTTGATGCTAGCTCATGAGAGTAAATGAAAAAATGCTTCCCAATAATATTTTGTCTACTACAACACTAAGTTACACTAAAAATAACTCATTAAAATACTAAATATATCTCATAACTCCTTTAAAAGGTATTCAAGGGAAAGAAAATCCCATTAAGTCTTACACTAAAAACAAAAAAACAAACTGACCAACGAAGAAGCAAGTAAGGAGAAAGAATATCGCAGTAACAAAGCTGAGTAAAGAAGTAATGTCTTTAGTTCTCTCAATACCCTTGTGGGTGGTAACTACAGCCTGGAATGTTCTACACATAAATTGCTAACTCCCCCCGAGTTTAAAGCCATGGTAATTAGGTTCATTATCTTACATGCTAATGATACATAGAAAATAAGTTTGCAGTGAATAATTCATATACTACCAGCTCTCACTGTGAAACTCATTGCTAATAGTTTACTTACAGTACAAGTTACACTGCATTTTTTATATAGTTTAAATTTATTACCTAAATAAATAGGGATTACTTAGTGTGGAAATCTAATTCACTATAAGTAAACGATAATAATCTTAAGCATATATTGGTTTGTATATTTGTAGTATGATTTTTATTCATCCATAATTAACTATGATTATAAAACACCATGAGAATGTCTTGTCATAAAATTAAATTACTTATATTGATACTAGAGGCCTGGTGCATGAAATTGGTGCACGGGGGGAGGAGGGTCCCTCAGCCCAGCCTGCACCATTTAGGACCGGGATCGGGCCTAAACGAGCAGTCGGACATCCCTCTCACAATCCAGGACTGCTGGCTCCCAACCACTCGCCTGCCTCCCTGCCTGATTGCCCCTAACCACTTGTGCCTGCCAGCCTGATCACCCCCTAACCACTCCCCTGCCAGCCTGATTGACACCTAACTGTTCCCTTGCCAGCCGGACTGACCCTAACTGCCCTCCCCTGCCAACCTGGTCACTCCTAACTCCCTCCCCTGCCAGCCTGATTGCCCACAACTGCCCTTTCCTGCTGGCCATCTTGTGTCCACATGGGGTGGCCATCTTTGACCACATGGGGGTGGCTATCTTATGTGTTGGAGTGATGGTCAATTTGCATATTACCTCTTTATTATATAGGATAATTATTCTAATGATATTGGATAATGATATTGGCTATTGATATCAATAAGTTATGAATTGCTACAGTAACTCATATTTTCAGGTAAGTATTAATGTCACCGCACTACTTATTTTAAAATGTACATAAAGTTACTTTGGAACTTGGACTATCAAAATACAAATGAGCCACTTAGGTTCCATATTATGTAAATACTTAAATAAAATAATGTCAAATGTAAGATTAAATTCAGTGACCTATGAAATTGAATTGTCTTTGCCAAAACCGGTTTGGCTCAGTGGATAGAGCGTCGGCCTGCGGACTCAAGGGTCCCGGGTTCGATTCCGGTCAAGGGCATGTACCTGGGTTGCGGGCACATCCCCAGTGGGAGATGTGCAGGAGGCAGCTGATCCATGTTTCTCTCTCATCGATGTTTCTAACTCTCTATCTCTCTCCCTTCCTCTCTGTAAAAAATCAATAAAATATATTTTAAAAAAAAAAGAGAAAGAAATTGAATTGTCTTCAATTTTTACCCAGTTTTGTAATGGATTAATGTCACACTAGCTGTATTTATGTTAACAAATTAAAGAAAGGGTAATTTTAATCTCTTTCAAAATGACTTTCTTATAGATACTTGCAATAACTCATTTCATATGTATATATGGTATGAAAACTTTACATCACTATGTACATGAACTATTGTGGTTTCAGTATCTCTAAATTAGGTAATGTTTTTCTATAAATTTTTACACTTATACAACAATTCCTTCTGAAATCATTTTATTTCTAAGCTAAAACTGTTTTGATATGCTGATTGCATCAATGAATGCAGGTCAGGTAAAGTCCCATTAACACTGCAAAATCTCAGTGGCTTAAAACAATAAGATCTTTTCTAGCTTATGCTAGATGTTCATGGGTCTCCAAAGGCTCTTCTCCATATCTGTTCATTTCAATACCCAAAAATCATGCAGCAATCATCATCTCAACTTCTGCCAGTCATCATGGCAGGTGGAAAGACAGCCCTGGACAGTCTCTGCACTGGAAATAAAACGCTCCGGCCCAGGAAACCAGATCTCATTTCTGCCCAATTATCTGAGAAAATTAAACCTTGAAAAAGTTTAAGTCTTTAAAATTTTCAAAAACACACTAAGCTGTACTTGTGAAATCAATACAAAATAATATTGACAGTAAACTATAATTGAAAATGAAAATAATTTCACAAACTATTTTTTCTCCAAAACTTTGACTTCTTCACTAAGTAGGTTATAAAGAAAGGTTAGATAATATTCATGAAGTTCTTTGAAGACAAATAACATTCCAAATTAATTTTCCTATTAATTCGCTATTATATCAAAATAATCAGCTCATGCCAAATCTGCCAAAAGTACAGCTAGGATAATATCAAAACTGCAAACTTGAATGCATCATGCTTAAAATCCTCTAATCTCCTTAGTATCATCCTACATGAAGTGATCCCTTGCCTGCTTTTCTGTCATTTCAGAATACTCAACACAACTTACAAAATGCTCCAGGGAGACAAAACTAATAAATAAGCTGCACTCAGGCTTCCGTGCCTTTTTCGTGTCCATGTCAGAATGTTTTTTCTGCCACTTCCACTTGATGAGATCTTACTCTTCTTTCATCATCAGCTTAAGTCCATCTCCACTGTGAAGCTTTTCCTGACCCAAAGAATTTTTTACTCCCTCAAAACTGCTTCCACATCTCCACTGTGACTGTTCATTAGCTGCCCACTAGATTATGAGTTCTCAAAAGCATAAGCTGTCTTACTAACCTCTGAAATCCTAGCACCAGACATTCAGTGACAAATAAACAAATGTCTAGAAAAATAAAGTACCAAATTAAGGGTGTTAAAATGAAGAAGTATGCCCGGCCAGTGTTGCCCAGTGGTTGAGCGTCTGCCTATGAATCATGAGGTCACGGTTCGATTCCTGGTCAGGGCACATGCCTGGGTTGTGGGCTCGATCTCCAGAGTGGGGTGTGCAGGAGGCAGCCGATCAATAATTCTCTCTCTTCATTGGTATTTCTATCTCTATCCCTCTCCCTTCCTCTCTGAAATCAATAAAAATATTTTTTTAAAAAAGTTTGGAATACCAGTCAAGATGGCACCATGGGTAAATGCAGCACTTGCCGCCTCCCACAACCATATCAAAGTTACAACTAAAATATAAAACAACCATATTTCAGAATCACCTGAAATCTAGCTAAAAGAAAGTCCTACAACTTTTATCATCACTATAATAGAAGGGTTAATACTATACATTGTAATTTTATATTAGCATAATTCACTGTAGTTACAAAATGTTTGAAACAACTATTATCCATCGGGCCTAAAAGTGTCAACTGTTTTGCCTTTAAAAAAATATTCTTCTGAAGTACATTGTAGAATAACATTTTTCAAGTTCACAATTTAACATTACAGAAAAGCAAATTGACATTAAATAAATTCATCTATTTTAAATGGGAAAGTAAAAAATAAAGAGGCATATTCAAATTCAGTTGCTGAATCTGTAAGGGTAAATATTGAAAATACTATCCAAAAATTTAATAAAAATTATAAACCCCAAGTATTTGTAGTGGTATTCTGTTTTTGTGTGTGTTTTTAATTTATTGGGGTGACATTGGTTAATAAAATTACACAGGTTTCAGGTGTACAATTCTATAACACATTATCTGCATATTGTATTGTGTGTTTACCACCCTAAGTCAAGTCTCCTGCCATCACCATTTATCTCTCCTTTACCCTCTTTTACCTCCCCCATTCTCCTTTCCCTCTGCCACTCACTAAACTGTCTCTGTCCATGAGTCCTTTTTTTTCCTTTGCTTTATTTGTTCACCAATCTCATCCAGCCTCTAACCCCCACTCTTCTGACAGCTGTCAGTCTGTTCTCTGTATCCATGAGTCTGTCTCCACTTTGTTAGTTTATTTTGTTCATTAGATTCCACATATGTTGGAAATCATATCGTACTTGACTTTCTCTAACTGGCTTATTTCACTTAGCATAATTCTCTCCATGTTTATCCATGCTGTTGCAAAAGGTAAGCTTTCCTTCTCTTTTATGGCTGAGTAGTATTTCATTGTATAAATGTACCACAGCTTTTTTACCCACTCATCTATCAATGGGCACTTGGGCTGCTTCCAAAATTTGGCTACTGTAAATAACTCTGCAATGAACACAGGGATGCATATATTCTTTCAAAATAGTGTTTTGAGTTTCTTTAGATATTCCTAAAAGTGGAATTGTTGGATCATAAGGCAGTTCCATTTAAAATTTTTTGAGGTAACTCCATACTGCTTTCCACAGTGGCTGCACCAATCTGCATTCCCACCAACAGTGTAGTGGTATTTTGAAAATGAAATATTAAAACCTTCAAAAGTAAAAAGATTTGGGGAAACACCATGCTCTCCATTCCTAAAAATATTTTCAGAGCAAGAAAAAATACAGTTAGCTTAATTCTTAGTCATTCTTTTTTTTAATTTTTATTGAATTTATTGGGTTGACATTGGTTAATTTATATAGTGTTCAGGTGTACAATTCTATAATACATCATCTGTACACTGTATTGTGTGTTCACCACCCCAAGTCAAGTTTCCTTCCATTATCATTCGTCCTTCTTACCCGTTTCTACCTCCCCCTGCCTCTCTGGCAATCACCACACTGTTGCCTGTGATTTATGAGTGGTGGTTTGTTTGGTGTGTTTTTTTCTTTGCTTAAGTCCTTGTTATCATTTAGTTGCCTTACTTGTGGCAAATGAAAATGACTCACATAGCCACTGAACATTTTCTTTGAGCATTGTGGAGACAGAAAATGTATTTTCCTGAGAGCATTTTTTTTAAATAAAAGCACTAATAAATTAAAAGCTGTATCTTCCAGTGATGATATACTATTATGTAAAATCTATACTCTTGCAGAAGAGCAAGAAAGTATTTCTCAGTTTTAGTCTGGCATAAATTTCATGACCCAACTTGATAGAAATTATTTCCATTTATGTCAAATACATGTGGGAAGACCAACTTAAGATTCTTGTATTTTAGAAACTTTAACCTCTCATATAACTGGTTTAAATATGGTTATATAATTATAAAGTACATTTCTAAGCAATAATTAAACTAAAAATTTTACAGGTATTATAAATGATGGAGCAGCAAATATGACTGGAAAAGAGCAGAATTATTCTGAAAAATCAGAAGACTACTAAAACAAAGAGTTGGTTAGAATCACTTTTTCATATAATAAAGCTTTAGCACAGAAATTCCACCAACTCCCAGGGGTAAAATGTAATAAAAGCTGCTGATGTAATGAAAGAACACTCAGTGAACAGCTGACTTTCTAAAATATTTTGTTCAGAGATTGGAGCTAACACTACCCACAAAAAAATACAATATTAAAGTGCATTTACTGTTTGTTAAGAAAACACTAGACAGGATAGTATGAAACGTGGGAATAAGATATTCTTTTTTAAAAATCCTCACCCGGGGATATGTTTTTATTGATTTGAGAGAGAGAGAGAGGAAGGGGGAGACAGAGAGAAACATCAATCAGTTGCCTCTTATACACACCCTGACCAGGGATCAAACCCAAACCCCTTTTGGTATATGAGACAAGGCTCCAACCAACTGAGCCACCCTGCCTGGCAAGATATCCTTTTTTATTCAAGTGAATCAAAATCTCACCTGGCAAATACTGTTGAAACTGGGGAACACAATAGGCATATTTAATTGATTATTTCAATACTTTTAAAGAAATAAATGTGAAACTATAGAGAACAAATAATGGTATATTTAATGCGTCAGACATACCCAATGATGCCAAAAGATATTAATGTTATAGTAAATAAAACTTAGAAGTAAACACCCTAGTTACTATATGTTCCCAAGCTTACTGAAGAGAACATTATTAATGAAAACAGTTTTGAACTAAATGAGATAGGTTGTAAATCTTATTTCTCTGTATAAAATATTTCATGATTAATTTCTGAAATCTGAAATATTAATGAAAAACATTGTTAGAAGGTCCATTTTTTAACCATGAAACCATGATTACAGTAAAATTGATGGCCAAACAGATTAAAATTTTTTTAGATTAGGACCACAAAGAAATTTCTATTGCTAAGCTGAAAGGACATATTACCACTGACAACAACATACTAGTATGAACAAGGATTTCAACCTTGATTTACTTAAAAACATAGGAAAACAATAGGCCAACAGTGTATCAAATATTTATGTTGCATTCTTCCTGTATGCAGTGATTTTAATTTATGAATAGTAAGAATATCCATCATAAAAATGTCTAATATTGTATGTCTTTCCAAAACAAAATATTCATTTTTATTTTCATTTTGGAATCTTTTAAATCTTACTTGTCATTAACTTTGTTATATATTTATTTTATTAAGACTATGTAAGACTCAGCACTATTCCATAAAATGTTAGTTTCAGTTGTAGAGGTGGATGTGTTTGTATATGTGTTTTGTGTGTGTGTGTGTGTGTGTGTGTGTATGTATGTGTGCACGTGGAGCGCACAGCAATGTAAAATGTATAAGTAATACCCTAAGTAAGCATTTGCATATGTACAACAGGAGGCACATATAAGAATGTTCATAATCACAAAACACCTGGAAATGGCATAAATGTCCAACAACCGAGCAGAAAAATACAGTGATGTATACTCATGCAATGGAATGCAGGTTACTCAACAATGAAAATCAATTAACGACAATTACACATACCAAGAAGCATAAGTCATAGAAAATATACAAAACTTTATACAGGTTAAAAACAAGCAAAAGTAAATAACACATTTATGGTAAAACTATACAGATAAAAAAGTTTTAATATTTGGGGGGGAGGGCTCTATATTCAGGAGAACGGTTACCTCTGAAGGGGATTTGGGAGGATGAGATCCAGAAGGAGCACACGGGGAATCGGAAAGCTCTGTATCTTAGGTAGAGTCCTTTATTTCCTTTAGCATACTGTATGATTATCTTACTGCTGTTTGTTTAAATTCACTCACAATTCTCTGTTATATTCATCATAATTATCATTACTTTGCTCCTAGTCTATTCAGACAGGATCCTTTTCCTCAGCTGCCTCCACCCTTCCCTAAGAGAAGCCAGTATTTGATGCCTACCAAACCTTCAGTTTTACAAGCTGCTTCTTCACTCACTATAAACTCTGTAAGGTCAGGGACTGGGTCTGTTTTATAGACTGCTCTAAGGACAGCACCTAGTGCAAGACCTAACATGTCCTGAAGTAACAGTCACTATAAATGACCCTGAAAATGGAAGCCAGCATAGAGAAAATACAGCTTGGATTCCTAATGCCTGTAAAGCTGTTACACAACCTGGACTATCTACTTCCAAACTTCTACATGAAAAGAAAATAAAGTTTTGCCCTTGCTGGTTTGGCTCAGTGGATAGAGTGTTGGCCTGCGGACTGAAGGATCCCGGGTTCGATTCTGGTCAAGGGCACATGCCCGGGTTGCGAGCTCGATCCCCAGTGGGGGGAGTGCAGGAGGCAGCCAATCAATGATTCTCTCTCATCATTGATGTTTCTCTCTCTCTCTCTTTTCCCTTCAATAAAAAAAATATATATAAAATTTAAAAAATAAAGTTCTATCTTGTTTATGTCACTGTGATTTTGGACTTTCTAGTGTATGCAAATTTAATTACAACATGTAAATGGGTGACTAACATTTCCTGATAATGAAACACTGCAACACATAGAAGGCCAAAAAATTAAATGATCCATCTCTTATGAATGAAGCTGAACATCTATTGTCTCAAATATGAGTTGTCTGTTAATGTTTTTGGTTTTGGTTTTAGCACTGCAAACTACCATGTCCTAAATTGTGTTCAATAATTCAGCACTTAATTTTAAAACCTGTCTTTCTGGGGGTATTCCCTTCGAAACCCAACTAGTGTACTACTATTCAATTCTGGCTCTAATAACCAGGAGTTAGCACAGACCCACAAGAATGACTCTATCACATCAGACACCACCCACACTCTGACTGACTGCCTACAAATATGGGAGTTTCCATTACCCGTCTCAGGTTCAATAATTCACTACAATGTCTAACATAACTCGGGAAAATGCTATTCTTGTGGATTTATTATAAAGTATACAACTCAAGAACAGCCAAATGAAGAGACAAATAAGGTGAAATCTGCACACAGAGCTTCCATGCTCTCTGCTCCTGGAGTCAGAGCAAGACACATTCCTGCTGAGCTTCAGTGTCCAGAGTTTTGATTGGGGTTTCATTACAATGATGGACAGAACTCAAATCTCCAAGCCTACTTCCCAGAAGTTGAGCTGGCTCCAAAATGCAACCCTCTAATCACATAATTTCATCTTCTTGGGTGACCAGCCCCTCCTGAAGCTTTCAAGGGTCCACCAACAGTTACCTCTTTAGCATGATACTCATGGTACCTGTGATCCCAACAGCTCATGAATAACAAAGATACTTTCATCACTTGTGAAACTCTGTATAAGGAACCCAGGACAGAAACCAGTCTAACTGCCTTATTATACAACAGGGGGTGATTCTGTCTGTTTTTCATTGGCTGACACTTCTTCCCCCTTATCAAATCTTTACAATTCAAATTTCTAAAGAACATTAATGAAGAAACTTATCATTAACAGAGTCAAGACTACTACAGCCATGTAACAAATAATCTGATAAAAGTATTAATGGAAGATTACTATCACTCAAACCCTCTATACGCAGAGGTCCTCAAACTACGGCCCGCAGGCCACATGCAAATACAAATATTGTATTTGTTCCCATTTTGTTTTTTTACTTCAAAATAAGATATGTGCAGTGTGCAAAGGAATTTGTTCATAGTTTTTTTTAAACTATAGTCCAGACCTCCAACGGTCTGAGGGACAGTGAACTGGCCCCTGTTTAAAAAGTTTGAGGACCCCTGCTCTATAGCTACTAAAACCCTCCAATTCCTCCTGTTCATTTCAAACTTTTTATTTCTATCTTCTTCTACCATAATATGAAACATGGTACATGCTTCACTGTCATTTGACTTACCTATTTCAATACTTATACAAAAAAAAAAAATCATAGCGTTTGTCCCTATGAGGAATTGAACTAGGTTTTGTGGGCCAGAATCTTTTACAATTTAGGGAACTCTCCTTCAGGAATAGAATAACAAAATTAGGTATGAAGCAAATATTTATTTAGAATGTGAAAATAAATAATAATTACAAGCTTTATCAACTGCTTGACCAATCTCAATAATGCTCTATTTCTGGCTGCATACTTTTCATAGCCTCTTTATATAACAGTTTTGTAATATTAAGAAAATATAAAAATAATTCAGTGGTTCTGCTAATGTGATCAATTTTTATTATTAACTAGAGACCCAGTGCACAAAAATTTGTGCACTTGAGGGGAGTCCCTCAGCCTGGCCTGTGCCCTCTCACAGTCTGGGACCCCTCAGGGGATGACCACCTGCTGGCTTAGGCCTGCTCCCCGGGGGTATTGGGCCTAAGCTGGCAGTCAGACATCCCTCTGGCAGCCCGGAAGCCCTCGGGGGATGTCCACTTGCCAGCGGGGAGCAGGCCTAAGCTGCAGTCGGACATCCTTAGCACTGCTAAGGAGGCGGGAGAGGCTCCCGCCATCACTGCTATGCTGGCAGCCATCAGCCAGGCTTGTGGCTGAGCAGAACTCCCCCTGTGGGAGCGCACTGACCACCAGGGGGCAGCTCCTGCATTGAGCATCTGCCCCCTGGTGTTCAGTGTGTGTCATAGTGACCAGTCATTCCCAGTCATTCTGCTGTTAGGGTCAATTTGCATATTACCCTTTTATTATATGCCTGGTGCATGGGTGGGGGCTGGCTGGTTTGCCCTGAAGGGTGTCCCGGATCAGAGTGGAAGTCCCGCTGGAGTGCCTGGCCAGCCTGGGTGAGGGGCTGAGGGCCGTTTTCAGGTTGGCCACACCCCCTTCAGGGAGGCGGGTCCTGCTGGGGTGCCTGGCCAACCTGAGTGAGTGGCTGATGGCTGTTTGCAGGCTGGCCACAGCCCCTTCAGGGTGGGGGTCCCCCTTAGGGTGCCTGGCCAGCCTGGGTGAGGGGCTGAGGGCCGTTTGCAGGCTGGCCACACCCTCTTCCGGGTAGGGGGGTCCTGCTAGAGTGCCTGGCTAGTCTGGGTGAGGGGCTGATGGCTGTTTGCAGGCTGCCAAGCCCCCCAGCGGGGACCCTCACTCTATGAGGGTGTGGCCAGCCTGGGTGAGAGGCTGATGACTCTTTGCAGGCCGGCCACAGCCCCTTCAGGGTGGGGGTCCCCTGGGGTGCCAGGGAAGCCTGGGTGAGGGGCTGATGGCTATTTGCAGGCTGGCCACAGCCCCTTCAGGGTGGGGGTCCTAGGAGCTCCAGTGGTGCAATCGGTTAGCGCGCGGTACTTATACAGGGTGGGGGTCCTCTGGGGTGCCTGGCCAGCCTGGGTGAGGGGCTGATGACTGTTTGCAGCTGGTCACACCCCTTTCAGGGTGGGGGTCCCCTTAAATAGGGAACAAATAAGGAGGGCAGAGGACAGCCCTTAAGCATTAAGTCCCCAAGACAATAATGTTCTGACCCACATCAAATACATCTAGGCTTCAGTCATATTTCAGCTCCAGGCCCAGAAAAAGCAGCAAAATCAGACAAGTGAAACCACAG
The DNA here is from genome assembly GCF_028538775.1 of Myotis yumanensis. Classification (NCBI taxonomy): domain Eukaryota; kingdom Metazoa; phylum Chordata; class Mammalia; order Chiroptera; family Vespertilionidae; genus Myotis; species Myotis yumanensis. Next base: position 44,822,112 of record NW_027223764.1, on the reverse strand, counting down.
CTGACATCAGAACCAGTTGCATTGACTAATGACCACCTGCTCTGATGCTGACCAATCAATGGAGACCATTACCCTGAAAAGACACACCTGAAAAGCTGATGAATATTCTATTGATATCCGCTCCTAGGACTTGCTCTAAAATCCCAACACTTAAAAGCCCTTAGGGCAGAGGATCCAGCTCAACTCTTCCTTGGAGCACACCTGCAACTTTCCCCACCCTGTTGCCCACCCCCCTACCCCCCCCCCCCCCGCATGTTTTCCTTTTCTCTTTCTCCTAAGCTCCAAGGGCATCTTTGGCCTCTGTAACTTGTTTCCTAAGCCGATTCCTTCTACAGCTCACTTCTTCTACCTCTGTGACTTTCTAAATAAACTTTCTTTTTAGTTTGAGACTTACCTCTGAATTCTTTCTTAGCCAGAACTCAAGTACTAAGTATTAAGGTTGCTGAACCAAGGTCAGGTCTGACTCCACAGGTCTAACACCTGGTGCCATTTCCGCCACAAATGATAACTACACATAGAAACAACTACAAGCCACATATTCCATCTAAATGTATCCCTTACTAAACTTGCCCTAAACTAGATCCCAAAATGCCTCCAGTCACTCTAATGTCACCCAACATGAGGGTTTGATAGAAAGTAAAAGTGAAAAGGAACAACAGTTTTAATTGGTTAAAATAGCTAACTTTTGCAAATTTTACAAAACAAAAACAAAAAAAACACAACTATAACTGTGTAAACACATTGCTTGAGATCCTCCCAGGGTCCTGGAAGAGTCTTTGTAAGTGAGGATCCCTGAAACTTAAGTTAACTGACTACAAAGTAAGCAATCTCTATTTCCTACCCTAACTTAACCCTTTGCACTCCGCTGTCCCCTCTCAGGGGACATCGGAATTCTAGCATATCACTCGGATGTCCCCTCTCAGGGGACATTGCAGTTTATTAGTGATTACGGGGAATTGAGTTATTTCAACGCAACTTTTTGAGACATGCATGTTTCCCTGAAGTTTTATCTTGAAATGGCACAAGAAATTAAATCAAAATATCGTAAAATTACTGAGATATATACAAGAAATGTCAGCGGGTTTTGTGTTGGATTAAACAATAAACTACATATTCCCGATGTGGGACAAAGAAGACGGGACTGCATTGTGTGTTCTAACAGGAAAACACCTGGTGGCAGGCGTCAAACCACTTATTACTGTCAAACATGCACTAATCAGCCTGCAATGCATATTGGGGAGTGTTACAAAACTTATCATACTGTACAAAATTATAAACAATAAAATATTGTGTTTTTTTTGCAAATATACAATCCTCGATGTCACCCAATTCATATAAGTCCAATATCATTATAATACGTTACTTGGTTCCAAAATTATACTAAATAATACGAGGGTCTGTAAATGCACGTTTCCGCCGCAAAGTAGCGTCGAGTAGCTGGTAGCCAATGTCCAGAATGGTTTGGAGTGCAAAGGGTTAACAATGACACTTTGCTAGTTTAAAATATAGCATCTGTTTTCTAGAACATGATCATCTCTAGCTACTACCCCAATTACATAGGTACACTGACACTAGAACTGAGTAATTTAGGATTGGATAATTTGGCAGCTCAACATGATAATTAGATGCATTCTTGCCATCTTCTTACTCTGCCATACAGTATTTTATTTTATACTCTGCTAGCCCATATATGACTACAAAATATCACCCATTAAAACAGATAACATCCAGAAATGGAAAAATAAAAACCAGCCCTTTCCTAGAAGTCCCTCATTAAATCTCCCTACATGTCTCATTGGCCAGATACAAGCCATATGCCCATGTTTGTAACTAATTACTAGTACAAAAAATTGAACCATGATTGGCCTAGAGCCCGTGGTCGGCAAACTGCAGCTCGGGAGCCACATGGGGCTCTTTGGCCCCTTGAGTGTGGCTCTTCCACAAAATACCACGTGCGGGCACACACGTACAGTGCGATTGAAACTTCGTGGCCCATGTGCAGAAGTCAGTATTTTGTGGAAGAGCCACACTCAATGGGCCAAAGAGCCACATGTGGCTCACGAGCCGCAGTTTGCCGAGCTGCGGTTTGCCGACCACTGGGATCAGGATTACTCAACATGGTAGAGGGGTAATCTCTCTCTCTCACACACACACAGGATTTTACTCAAACCACATGGTAGAGGGGTAATCACACACACACACACACACACACACACACGATCTGCAACAAGGATAATAGCAGTAATGAATAAGCTGCTGGAGGAGTAAGCTTTTGTGGGAGGGAGTGTAAGCTTTTTACTAAGTAAAATGGACAGTTAATCTTGACATTAATTAACTCAGCTACAACATACATGTGATTATAAGACACTGCAAATGATGTCTTTAGAGCCATTACAGCTCTCATGTTCTATAAGACAGGCATACAGCATAGTGGTTAAGAGCCTGGGTTTTAAAGTCAGGCTGACCTGGATTTGAATTTGCATCCTGCCACTTATTTGCTGTAAAATCTTGGATAAGATACTCTCTCTTCTTAAAATCTGGATAGTAATAATATTTAAATCATGCTGTTATGAGAATTAAATAGGATGACACAAAATGCTTCATAAGAAGTACTACATAAAATTTAACTCACTCAATAAATCTTAATATTATTCTATAATAGCCATAATTATTATGGTTTTTGCACCACTAATTTAGAATTTGTGATAACTAAAACATTTCAAAATCAGAAAAATTGATTCCACTTCCCATATTTTATAAATAATGAGCTGAGAATTAAAGAGATTTAATAACATATCTAACAGCTATCTGTCCTAATTCTTCTTTCCTTCACTTACAACATAAATATCTCCAACATTCCTTTAGATTTACTCCTTCAAACTCAACATCACAAAACCAAATTCATGACTTCCCCCAATAATATTGCTTTTCCTTTCAAAGTCAATAGCATCACCATTTATATATAAAGATTCCAAAGAAAAAACTTCAAAATCTTTCTGGATTTTGGATGTACTCTCTCATTACTGAATAGTCACTAAATCCTGTCAATTTGCCCTGGCCAGGTTGTAGGTTCAATCCCAGTCAGGGCGCTCACAAGAGGCAACCGATCGATATTTCTCTCACATCTCTCTCTCAAATCAATAAACATATCCTCTGGTGAGAATTTTTAAAATCCTCTGAATTATATTTTGAATCCCTTGTATTCTATAGTCACTACTACTTTATTATTATAAGAGATCCTCATTAATTTATTGATATCTTTTATGAAGGTTTTCAAACTAAAATACCCACCTCCAACCTCAACTTCTCTCCACTTAATCCTGTATTCTATCAAATACCTTTGTAAAATGGAGACTGTTTGCCTGCTTAAAAATGTTCCACAGGTTCCAAGGGCCTCTTACATTAAAACCCAACAACTTCAGCCTAGTATATAAGACCTCTGACAATTTGGCTCCAACCTATACATGTAGCTTCTTCTCTTACCTCTCCTGCTATGACATATGTAGTGTTTTAACCAAATCATATATTCATAATACCTCATCATTCTCCAAATACACCTTATCCATTCATGCTTCTCTGTGTCCATGAAGATCTCTCTTTTGGGGGCAGAGAAGTAACTCCTCCTTTGTTCAAGTTCATTACTCTGTTCCCAACTAATTTTTCACATCCTTCAAGGACTAGCTTAAAATCAGCTCTTTGAGATGGTTTCTTACATCCCTCACAGCTAGAGGAATTTACTGCTCTTGTAGGATTTTATAGGTAATTCTATCATAGCAGTTATCATACTGTACGACAGTTAGCTATTATTGCCTGCCTGTAACCCTGGAGAGACTGAATTTTTTCAGGGCAGGGTTATGTCTTACAAATCTCTACATTTCTGCCCTAGGCAGACTGGCTCAGTAGATAGAGCATCAGCCCACGGACTGAAGGGTCCCGGGTTCGATTCCAGTCAAGGGCATATACCTCGGTTGCAGGTTCCCCAGCCCTTGTAGGAGTGTGTGGAGGCAACCAATCAATGTGTGCCTCTCACATCAATGTTTCTCTCTGTCTCTCCCACTCCCTTCCAATCTAAAAAAAAAAAAAAATCAATAGAAAAATATCCTCAGGTGAGGATTAACAAAAAAGTAATAAAAACAAATAAAACAAAGAAAAGGAAGTCCACTTTCAAAAAAAAATCTATTTCTGATATAGTATATACAATAAACATTTAATATTAAGCATTAACTGGATGAATAGTGACAAAATCAGAACTCAAGTTATTAGACTCCAAGTTCTAAGCTTTTTTACATTTTACTAGAAATACGTATTGAATAAGAAACTTAATCCTCAAATCTGTCTTCGCCATTAGACCGTAAACTCTATGAGTGAAAGGAAATTACTGTCTGCCACTCTGAGCCCAATGCCTATAGTAGGGCCTTACAGAGTAGAATATCAATAAATATTCTAGTTAAATGAATAAATACCTAAATTAATTTCTAACTAAAACATCAGCATACCTGAAGAATGGGGCAATCAGTTAATTTTGTTTAATAACTGGTTAACCAGGAAGCCCTTTCATTCAGTTCTCTGGTTCAATTACTACATACAGCAACCTTATTTACATTGTGTATCTGATGGCAAGAGTCTATAGTGCCAGGAATCTTATTTTGAAAAGAAGTATGATCTATGTATTAATCATATCTATTGCTTCAACTTGGCTCATTTCACTCATCCATTTCCTACCTAAACTCTGTAGTAATTTAACTTAACTCCTATGCCAGGCCTTCAATAAACATCTGATGAACAAAAAAAACTGTGTGTGTGTGTGTGTGTGTGTGTGTGTGTGTGTATACACAATAAGACATTATAAGAGCTCCAATTCTTTTGAAAGTAGTAAGAATATAAGTGATATATAGATACATGCATAGACACAGAAAAAATACCCACTAGCAAATGAAAATAAATCCCAGTATTTTGCTACAAGCCATTTACTTGTAATAACAATAAGAACATGTATTTCCCTCTCATATGCCAAGAAACAAAAGTTTAAAATATTAGACTAGATCCTCCCCTCCTCTTCTCTGCAAATATTCTGTTAAAAATATCATCTATTCAATGTACAACTTCAAAATATACTTTCATCCCCTTTTCTTCAAAGTCCTACTACCAATCTATCATCACTTCAAATGGCTTGCAGGAAAAGGAACAAACAAAACACACACCCCTTCTAGGAGAATCGATTATACTACTCATGGCAAATCCACAGATCCATAAAGTCTTCAGGTTTATTGACTAGTTGATATAAAAATGAAATATCTCTGCTAAACCACTGCCCTTTAAAAATAAACTCTTATCAGTAAAACAAGTTATTTTCAGTAAGTATACCCAGATATATAATAATAGAAAGAATCTTAAAGGTCATCTAGCCCAGTGGTTCTCAACCTTCTGGCCCTTTAAAACAGTTCCTCATGTTGTGACCCCCAACTATAAAATTATTTTCGTTGCTACTTCATAACTGTAATTTTGTTACTGTTATGAATCGTAATGTAAATCTCTGATATGCAGGATGGTCTTAGGTGACCCCTGTGAAAGGGTCGTTCGACCGCCAAAGGGGTCACGACCCACAGGTTGACAACCGCTGATCTAGCCTAATTAACCATATCTCATTGATTCATTTCCTAACATTCCTACCAAGTAATCTGATATACACTTTAACACTTCTTGAGAAAGGGAACTCATACCTCCAAAACAAGCTGATTCTATTTTTTTATTTCTTTACTACTAGAAAGTTTTCCTTTATTGAGCTAAAATTATTTAGTCTTTGTCATCCACCTACTTGTCTTCTATCCTTGACGGTTCACAAATCAATCAATAAATCTAATTTCATTCCCATATGAAGGAAGCCCTTCAAGTGAAGAAAGCTATCATATATATATATATCTCCTGATTCTCTTTGTTCAAGTTAAAACTATCCAGGTTTTCAATGCCTCTCCATGGCATGGTTTTAAATTCCTTCAATAATTATAAAAAAGGAGGGAATGTTTTAGCATCCACCCTACCAACCATGAGTTTCAACATGAGAATGCATATCGACCAAAAGAGTAATATGGAACTGTTATCCTCTTAATTTTTGAAACCTAAGAATAGAATACCCTTTTCTTCTATGAGTAGACGGCCATAATTGTCCAGGGAAGCTTGTAACCAATGTTTTATTGTTGATGAGGGAGAAAAAAAAAGTAGAGAAGACAGTAAAATAAGTCTCTAAAATATAAGAGGCCCTCAGACTACACTATTCATGTATCAATTCTCTTTTCCTGCTAGAAAGTGCATACTTTATAGCAAGGTTATACTAGACATTTTATGTTTGTGTTTTTTAAAAAGAAAAACACCATTTTTTTGTAGCTGAAAAATCAGGTCAATATTCTCAATGTACTCATATACTTCATATAGCTAAAATATGAAACTAAAAGTTTAAGGAGCTCGGAGTTGGTATTAGGGTAGAGAATATCTAAAAAGTGTAACACTAGTAAAATAAATCAAAGCAGTCAGAAGTCAGTGCTACAAGTACCAGCTAAACCAAAAACTGGCTGAATGTACTTGACTAAACCACCTCAGAATACCCTTATCCGTTAAATGAAGATAAAAAATTAGGATCAGAAGTTCTCAAATGCTTTGATCTCAGGACCTCTTTACACTTAAAAAAGTACTGAGTACTTCAAAGAGCTTTTATATCTATCCCTGGTTGCCATATTAGAAATTAAAGCATAATATTTTAAATGTGTATTATTTTTAAATAATGGAACCATTAAATGTCAACATAAATAACATTTTAGAAAAATAACTGTATTTCCAAACTAAAAAATAATTAGTGATAAGAGTCACACTGTTTTATAATTTTTGCAAATCTCTTTAATGTCTAGCTTAATAGAAGACAGCTAGATTATCATATGCTTAGGTAGTCAAACTATCACGTCATATAACCTCTGGAAACCACGTACATTCGGGAGAGAATGAAGAGAAGGGTGAACAATGTCTAAGTATCAATTTGAAATAGCTCTGCCCACTCAGACCCGCTGAAAAAGTCACAAACCACCCCCTCAGTCCTCCACCAAAGAGGTCCTGACCTACACTTTGAGCACTGCTGGACTAGACCATCTCTAATTCTCAACATCCACATGAAACCACACAGATAACAAGATATTTTTAAAGTTAAAAAAACTGAAAATATACTTATCTTCACCAGGAAGAATGCTCCACTATTATGATTCTAAGAGATTTCAGTGAGATGGTCTTTTTTAAACCAACTATAAAAAGCCATTTCAGAAAGAAGCGTAAGATAAAAACAATGTAGAATACTCTTTGTTACTATGAAAATTCCTACAGGAGAAAAGGCTATCTAAATAATTTCCTTTATATCATAACACTAGTAACAACACTTTGCATGACAAAAATGACTCTTTTATATAACACATACAGATCATCTACTAAATGTAAAGTACTATGCTAAGTGCAAAGCGGGAAGAACTTTATACTCTTGCAGAAGAGACCTGATATATACTCTAAAACTATGATACAAAGTTTTTTAAAAAAAGACAAATACCATGAAATAAATTAGAAAAAAGCAATATGGTCATTCATAATCTTAAGGGTATCATGAGGATAATGTTAATATGTTTATGATTAAAATATTCATTTATAAAGTCTAGGAACACAAGAAAATCTATTCTCTATATATTTGTCTATAAAGATATGTTTCATTAACTGAATTCAAAGTAATACATGTACGTTTCCAGAGGAAAAATTCAAATGTAAGAAATAAAAGCAAGTTTAACCTCTGACTTTGCACATAGCAATAATATCATTGTTGGCAGAATCAACAGTGACTCTGGCAAATAATTTTAACAGTACCTAAACACCTTTATTTTTCAATTTCATACTCAGACACAACTGACAAACAGAGTGATAAGATCAGAAAAGTAAGTACATTAAAATCTTAGAAACTCTGACTGAACCTTTCACACTTCGCTGAAAAAGTATATTTCACTAGCTAGACATTTTATATAATGGATGGCCATTCAACTGCAGTATCTAAATGAATAGTGTATCATATAGTTGCTTTCTCTTTAATATACAAATTCATTTAGAAGAATCATCTTTTTCCTGTGTAAATAATGAACTCAGGCCTAATTTTTTCTCCTTTATTTGGGAAATATTCAAGAACACATAAAACAATCAAACTGTTTCCCTTTAATTTGTAAATAACACTAACTCTGAGAATAATGTTAGCATTGTTTATTTAAAAATCTAAAGAAAACGGAAATATAAATTTTGGTAATACACATCTCCTTTTATGAATAATTACATTTTTCATGCATATAAAGCTAAGATAGTTAATAGGCTTTGTATTATGTCAACCTGAAAAACGATATCTGTTTAATATTTGTAAACTAAATAGAAGGTTTTCTGCCATGTTAACTCTAGCAATATTCCTTTTAGGTAAATATCTTTATTAAGATAAACATACAGTACTGAATATAAGTTTACATTTGAATATTTCTTTCTACTGAGCTCCTCCACCCCCTAAATATTATGCCCCCAAAATATAAGGAGATCTTCCATACGCTTTTTAAAAATTCTATATTCATTTATCCTCCTTATTTTCAGACAAAACAGGTGAAATAGCACCATCTGGTGGGTATCACCTTAGTTGTAAAATATTCTACATTTACCCTACTCGTACATCTATGAAAAACTGCATAATAGGGAATTATTATAAAGTAGAATGAATGAATAATGAAAACTATCTTGATTAGCAACCAAGTATATACTTGAAAACTGAACCAAAGTTGCAGGCGTTGTTTTGTTTTTTTATTACAGTGATGTTAACCATTTTTGTAATGCCATTAAGGATAAAATCTCCTCAGTACTTTAACCTTGTGGTCTTAGCTTTAAAAAAGTGTGAATTTTTAATACAGAAATAACATTTTTTATATACTACATCTATAAATACTGTTCAATGAAGAGGATGAGATGTGAACACAATCTTCACAAAAGATAGTATCTGTTATTCATGTTTGTATTAGGGCTGATTTTGCTTTCAATAGGTGTGTCTAAATCATCAACCATGGTTAGCAAGACTGATCCCAAGGTTTATTAACAATAAAAGCTTTCTGAATCCTAATAGTGTGTTTGATAATGATAAAAACATAATTTAGGTCATAGTTTTATAAGCTAAGTAAACATGTAACAAATGAAAAGGAACATAAGCTGAAGACAAAATTAGAAATAAGGTCAGGTTATTTATTTTGGTAAATTTTATAACAGACTCTTAAAGGTGAAATGAAGAAGAAGAGCAGGATCAAAATACTGAAGCCAACAAAAAGTATATTTTTATGCCCTTTTATCTAAAATTATAATTAAAATTATATTTTTCCAATAACTACTGGTTAAGAACATACTATGTTACGCTATGTATACAATGGAAAGCAAGCACAAACATACAAAGATATAAACCCATTTTCTCTGTAGCTTACAATGTAGGTATACTTCCCAGTTAAAACAATTATGAAAATATATATGTAATTTTAGAACATACTTTTTATAGCTCACCAATTTCAGATAGAACAACACAAGTCCCCTCATTTATAATGGAAGACAGTAAAATTAAGTTCTCAAGTTGATCAACAAATATAAAGGCCTACTAAGTACTAGGAATACAAATGACAGTTTCTATCCCTAAATAATGTTTAGTCATTTTTAAATATCTGATGAATTTCCTATAGGAAAAACAATAAATTTAGACTATGCTAATGCCTGAGAGCATAATTACAATGAACAAGGAAAACAAATAAAAAAGATGCAAAAGACAATAACAGTTAAAAACAATATGAAAGTACTGAAGAGAGGCTAAAAATTACCTATTTTCCAGCAACGTTTTAAATTAGACACTACTATAATCTTACTTTTTCCAGAGATTACTCAATTCTACTTTTATTCTTTCTTCAAGGTGAATTGGACCCATAATCATCTCTTTCATCCATTGCTAATCTATACCTTTTAGGATAGGAGATAATATTTTCATTTTATGAAGAGCTAATGCTACCGTTATTGAGTGACTAAAATAATTCCAAACAAGTAACTGAGTAATAATTTATAACAGTCTGGAATAAAATTCCCCCAACTATTAAAGACTTTAAAACAAAACACAACAATACAGCCATGCACTGTTTACAATGGAGATACGTTCTGAGAAACATGTCATTGAGCAATTTCATCACTGTGCAAAGATCACAGAGTGTATATTCCCAAACCTAGATGGTATAGCCACTACATACCCAGGCTATATGGTACAGCCTATTGCTCCTAGGCTACAAACCTGTACAGCATGTTACTACCAGTATACTGAATGCTGTAGGCAGTTATAACAGCGGTAAGTATATCTAAGCATATCTAAACATAAAAAAGTACAGTAAAAATGTGTTATAAAAGATAACGAATGGTATGCCTATATGGGGCACTTACCATGAATGGAGCTTGCAGGAATGGAAGTTCTTCTGGATGAATCAGTGGGTGAGTGGTGAGTGAATATACCATACACCACCACAGACTTTATAAACAGATACACTTAGGCTACACTAAATTTATAAAAAAATATTCTTCTTTCTTCAATAAGTTAACCTTAAGTTGCTATAACTTTTTTACTTTATAAACTTTAAAATTTGTTAAATGTTTCAACTATTTTGTAAAACACTTAGATTAAAACACAAATACATTATAGAGCTATACAAAAATATTATCTTTGTTTCCTTATTCTATAACATCTTTTCTATTTTTATAATTATAGTTACTTTAATTATATAATTAATTGCATAGTCATTATGATTGTTTACATTAATTATCATTAATAATTATATTAATTATAATTGATTGTATAATTATTTATATTTTACTTTTTAAGCTCAGTCCCAGGTTTGATTCCAGTCAAGAGCACATGCCCGCTTTGCAGGCTCGATCCCCAGTAGGGGGCATGCAGAAGAAGCCCATCAATGATTCTCTCTCATCATTGATGTTTCTATCTCTCTCTCCCTCTCCCTTCCTCTCTAAAATCAATAAAACTATATTTTATAAAAATAAAAAATAAGACACAGCCCAGCTGGTTGTGGCTCAGTGGTTGAGCACCAACCTATGAACGAGGAAGTCAAATCAATAAAAATATATAGAAAATATATAAAAACTAACACACACACATAAGCCTAGGCCTACACAGATCATCGCTATCACTGTCTTCCCCACCCCACACCCCACCCCCACCCACATCTCGTCCCACTGGAAGGTCTTCAGGGGCAATAACAAGCATGGTGCTCTCCTCTGATAACAACGCCTGCCTTCTCCTGGAACACCTCCTGAAGGACCAGCCAGGCTCTTCTTGAAGAGGTGTCACTCTTTTCAGAAATATGTCCATGCGGTTTGCTTCATTTGTTTCTTTTGGGTGGGGTGTTAATTTATTTTTATTGTTGAAGGTATTACAGAGACCTCCCATTTTCCCCCCTCTACCCAGTTCCTACCCCATCCCAGGCCTTCTACCACACTATTAACTGTGTCTTGTTTCTTTTTTTCATCATAGATTTGTTTTTAAGCAGATAATGCACCGTGAGCATTTCTCTACTAATGAAAACCTTTCAGTGTTGGGATCCATACTTCAAACTTTTTAAGCAGCTTCTTGAAATCTGTAAGAACTTCTACTAAACACTTCACTGTTAATTTTTTTAAGGTTATTCTTCTTTTTCTTCTCCTGTTTCCTTTCCTCTTGCCTCTTCTTCAGCTATCACTCCTGTTCCAACAACTCATTATCTAGTTCCTCAGGGGCCACCTCTAGGAGGTCCTCTATGTCATCCTCACCCACACCCAGGCTAAAGTTGTTTGCCATCTCAACCAAAGCCTCGTTGATTTCTGCAACCACTTGTCCTTGGCAAATCACCTGAAGTCAGGGACAAACCTCTTGAGTGTCTTCTTCCAGATGCCATTCATACACTGCTTGGTGACATCATCCCAAGTCCAAGCAAGGTTCTGTCTGTATACAGTCATAGATGTTGTAATCATTCAAGAATTGTATTCAGTTTCTTCCTCAATTGCAGCAATAGCCTGGGCAAAGGTCCCCCTCAGATAATAGGGCTTAAAAGCTGCTCTAACTCCTGATCCATTGGTTGGATCAAAGAGGTGGTGTTTGGAGGCAGAAACACCACTCTGATATTGGGATGAAGATAACCATGGAAAGGAGGATGTCTGGGAGCATTATCAACAATAAGCAAAATCTTGAAAGGCATCTTATTAACCTAACAACAGTACTTCTCCATTTCACCGACCTAGCAACTCAAGAGGACATTTTGAAAGAGAAACTGGGTCATCCCTAACTTCTTATTGCTCTGTAGTACACTGGCAGTGTGTGCTTACTGATATGCTTACCTACAATTTCCAAAAATTCTTCAGCTGCCTGTACATCAGCACTCACAGACACACCACTCACCTTCACATACTATAAAAACAATATAATCAAGAGATGCAGTAAACACAATATGTGTAACACAAAATACTGTTTTATAAGACTTTTTTATAAGTAAAAAGAATATACTATAAAATAATGAAAGAAGTATAGTCTAGTAAATACTATACTATAAGCCAGTAACATAGTTGTTTACTATCTTATCAAGTATTATGTACCGTGCATAATTTTATGTGCTATACCTTTTTTTAAATATATTTTTATTGATTTCAGAGAAGGAGAGGGAGAGAGATAGAAACATCAATGATGAGAGAGAATCATTGATCAGCTGCCTCGTGCATGCCCCCCCACTGGAGATCGAGCCTGCAACTGGGGCATGTGCCCTTGACTAGAATCAAACCCAGGACCCTTCACTCCTCAGGCCAACGCTCTATGCATTGAGCCAACCCAACTAGGGCAATGTGTGTTATACCTTTATAAGAATGGCAGCACAGTGGGTTTTTTTAGCACCAGCATCACCACAAACACATGAATAATGTGTTGTATACAATGTTAAAATGACTGCAATGTTACCAGGTGATAGAAATTTTCAGCTCCATTATAATGTTACTAGTGACTCAGTGCATGGATTCATGCACATTGAAAGGAAATTAATTAGAAGGTGGCCAGCGGGGTGGGACTGCTCTGGAGCCAACTCCCTCGGTCCCTCCCCAGCCAACCACACCTGGGGCGGCACCAAGGCAGAGTGAGTGGGATCCCTCCAGCAGGTGGGGTCTCTCGGCCTGGCCTGCGAGAGGGCATTCTGCAAAGTTGCTGTCGTACAGGGTGTGAATGCAAACGCAAGTGTGCAGTAAACCAGATTCTGAGCCAACAGTGCCCCAGCAACAACATAACCCATGGCCAAAGGTAGAATCGCGCAGCCCCACGAGGAATTGGGCTCCCTCCTCTCTGGTTTCAGGGTGAGTCACCAGAGGACTGCCTCTGCCAAATCACTGTAGCTCAGCAGCTCCTGTGTTGAGCATCTGCACCCTGGTGGTCAGTGCACGTCATAGCGAGCAGTCAGACGGTGGGAGGGACACTTAGCATATTAGTCTTTATATATATGACCATCATCGTGCATGCAGTCCATCATCGATGGAAACTTCGTTATCGTTATGCTGAGCACGACTGTATCATAATGTTTTCAGGAGGCAGTAGAAATGTAACCAGCTTCCTCATTGTGATCCCCTAAAAATATGCAGCATCTCCTCTTAAATACCAAAGCATTAACCAAAGCAGCTGTTTATACTGCATACAATTTTCCGGAATGTATTTTTCTACCTTCCTTGATTTAGAGACAGTAAAAAATTCTATTTTAAAAAGTGCCCTGCTGTGTTGCTAAGGATAAAATCAAAGAGGAGCTGAAAATTATGTCAAGACAAAAGAAAGTAATATTTTCCATGGGGCTACCTAAGTATGTATATCCCCTTTCAAATCTGAAGATAACAAAAATCTTCCATGCTTTAAAAAATATTCACTAAATTTCACAGATTTTTATATCTTGGTTACTGTCAGTGAAGGACTTTAAACTTTAAATTTTTTAATTTAAAATTTTTTAATTTTCTCCAATGTGCACAGTAATAAGAAATACAGATTACACCAGAAGATAGTTTTAGGAAGTCTCTCACTCAAGCAGTTTGTAGATATGGCCCTGATGGCTTTATTTCCAGGGAAATCTGACAGAACTTACAATGTTGAAAATAAAATAAAATGCTTTATTTTAAACACTGTATTACACTGTTGGTTCCCAAACCAACAGCCATTTCCCTTTTCCAAAGGAACTCCAAATTTTCTTCAGTTATTAGAATAGAAGGCTTTGTGCTTTAGCCTATGGAATGGTGCCTGATTAGAAATCATGATAATTCTATTTTCTTTGCCAGTCCCTGGTTTAGGAATGGGAATATGATGCAATGGAAGCCAATGATAAATTAAGGAAATATCTGCTGAGGTAATTCTGAGGAAGCTCTTCTTGCTCTTAAAAAAGACCACAAGATTTTTCTGCGAGTCTCTAGATATTCTCAACTATATCAGAGCTCTAAGAACAGCAACAGCCATTTGTAACCATGAAAAGTTTCAGCCTAAAAGACAATGGGAATGGGAAGCAGAAAAACATAAAGACCCAGGGTTCCCTGATGATGTTCCTGAAGCACTGAATTAACCAACCAATTAACCAGCCCTCACCTCCATATTTATTATGCTAAATAAAAGTTTCCATTTATAGACTGTCATTTTGTTTTGGGTGTCTATAACTTACAAAGGCATCATAATACGAGTAGTATATAAATCTCCTGACTAGTTCTGAAAGTTTATGCCCTCATCTACTACATATTTTTTAAAAATAAAAAAGTTCTGCTCTAGCCAGTTTGGTTCCGTGGATAGTGCATCGGAATGCAAACCATAGGGTCCCAGGTTCGATTCTGATCAAGGACACGTACTTAAGCCCTGACCGGTTTGGCTCAGTGGATAGAGCGTCAGCCCATGGACTGAAGGGTCCCAGGTTGACTGTGGTCAAGGGCATGTACCTTGGATGTGGGCTTGATCCCATTAGGGGGTGTGCAGGAAGCAGCTGATTGGTGTTTCTCTCTCTCATCGATGTTTCTAACTCTCTATTCCTCTCCCCTCCTCTCTGTAAAAAAAAAAAAAAAATCTCTATATATATATAATCTAATAAAAGACAAACATGCAAACTGACCATACCTTTGCTATGCCTTAAGCCACACCCACCAACCAATCAGAGTGACTATATGCAAATTAACCCAACCAAGATGGCGGCCGGCAGCCACGGAGCTGGAGGGAGCAGGAGGCTTGGTTGCTCCAGTGATGGAGGAAGCCAAGCTTCCCGCCTGCCTCGGCCGGGTCTGAGCTCCACTGGAGGCAACAAAGTTTCAATTATAGAAGATAAATAAACCCCAGTTACCTGCTTTCAGCCAGCCATGGACATGGAACTGGAGCGAGCAGGAGGCTTTTCCTCCCACCCACCCTGGCCGGCTCTGAGCTCCTCTCAAGGCTACAAAGTTTCAATTATAGAAGGTAAATAAATCTCAGAATAAAAAAGAAAAAAAGGAGAGGCTGGGAGCTTCTGTCGCCCGGAGGGGGGGCGGCTTGGCCAGCCTGAAAATGACCCTCAGCCCCTCTCCCAGACTGGCCAGGCACCCCAGTGGGGACCCCCCACCCTAAAGAGGGTGTGGCCAGCCTGGAAAACAGCCATCAGCTCCTCACCCAGGCTGGCCAAACCTCCATGGGTTGAGGGTCTCCACTGGAAGGGGCTTGACCAGCCTGCAAACAGCCATCAGCCCCTCACCCAGGCTGGCCAGGCACCCCAGTGGGGACCCCCACCCTGAAGGGGGTGTGATCAGCCTGCAAACACCCATCAGCCCGTCATCCAGGATGGCCAGGCACCCCAGTGGGACCCCCACCCTGATCCGGGACACCCTTCAGGGCAAACCAGCCGGCCCCCACCTGTGCACCAGACCTCTATCCTATATAATAAAAGGGTAATATGCAAACTGACCCTAACAGCATAACAACTGGAAATGACTGGTCACTATGGCACATCCTGACCACCAGGGGGCAGACGCTCAATGCAGGACCTGCCCCCTGGTGGTCAGTGTGCTCCCACAGGGGGGAGCTCTGCTCAGCCACAAGTCTCTTATCTAGCTACTCCAGGACCTCTGAGAGGATCAAATGAGATGAGGCACAGGAAAACGCTTCACAGACATTTGGTTACAGTGTAAAGTGTTTCCACCTGAGGCTAGTTGTTGCTAGAGAGAGGAAGCCAGGTGTTCCTATGTGACATCATTACCTGGATGGAGGGAAGGACACTTAGCATATTAGCCTTTTATAGGGGCCTGGTGCACGAAGATTCATGCGGGGGGAGGGGGTCCCTCAGCCCAACCTGCACCCTCTCCAATCTGGGAGTTTCTGTCTGTCTTTGAAATCATATGAGCAAATTGTCTGAGACCCCCAACCCAGTTTGGTTTGTTGCTCACAGAATAATAGGGGCATTTTTTTTTTCTTTGCTTCATTGACGGAGATTTCCTGAAGTTTTAGAATATCTTCCCTTTAATTTTTCCTAGACACTCTGATTTTACTTATGTCTCTCACCTTTGCTTTCCCTCCATCCGCCACCGCAACAGTAACTTGCTGCAGGCTCACTTTGCTCTAGTGTCTAGGAGACCCGTCTGCCACCAGAACTACAATTCCCAGCATTCCTGGTGCTCCCCATGCTCTGGGCTTCCACTTCCAGTCCTGGGGCTGCCATCAGAACTACTATTCCCAGAATTCCTGGTGCTCCCCGTGCTGGGAGCGACCAAGGGATCCATGGCCCCCCAAGCCTCCGGCTCTCCTGCTGAGTTCTCCGCCCGGCAACCGAGGGAGCCACATCCCCTAAGGGAGCAACTGAGGGAGCAACCGAGGGAGCGACATCCCCCCAAGCTGCCGGCTCTCCCGCTTCTGCTCTCTGCCTGGCACCTGTGTATGCAAATTAACCTGCCATCTTTGTCGGGTTAATTTGCATTTTCACTCCTGATTGGCTGGTGAGCATAGTGAAGGGATGATCACTACATGTTTCTCCTTTATTATATAGGATAGGTGGATATACATGTATGTATGTATTTTAAAAAGGGGGGGCACACACTTTAGTTGCAGGCTCCTCCCTGGCTGGGCCCTGGTTGGGGCATATGCAGGAGGCAACCAATCGATGTGTTTCTTTCACATTGATATTGCTCTCCATATTTCCCTCTCTCTTCCACTTTCTCTAAAAATCAATAGAAAAATATCCTCAGGTGAGAATTTTTTTAAAAAATTTAATGTTAAAAAAAAATTCTAATTAACCCAAAATTTCTCCCAGATCCAGACCCCTATAAGAGGGCAGTCATAGACATTATTCCAAATTTATCACCAACACTAGAAGGCTGCTAGAATTAGAGGCACTTATAAACAATCCACCCAAATGTTGGAGAAAAACAATGCCTTTTGTTCTCTGCTAAAAAAAAAAAAAAAAAAAAAAAAACACAAAAAACTTAAGTTGGTAATATTTAAGGAATAATGAAAGAGGCAATGAATTATAACTTAGGAGTCTAGCTGATTTTCTTAAAGGAATCTGCTGTGAAATTTTATTATATTTATGAAGAGATAACTTAGATAAAAAAATAAAACTGACCATATGTTTTCACCATATGTAAAATCTAAATAACAATGTAAATGAACAAACTTAACAGACTCATGGTTAACTTATTTTGAAATTATTTAAAATTTACAAAGATATTGTAAGAATTGTACAAATAATCCCTATATACTCTTCAACTAAATTTACTTAATAGTTAGCATTATAACACAAGTTGACTTATCTCTCTCATTATACATATACTAGAGGCCTGGTGCACAAAATTCGTGCACTCGGGGGATCCCTCAGCCCGGCTTGCGCACTCTCGTAGTCCAGGAGCCATCAGTCAGCCATTCTTAGCGCTGCCACGGAGGCAGGGGAGGCTCCCGCCAACACCACTGTGCTCGCCAGCCGTGAGCAGCGCTCCCCTTGTGGGAGCACACTGACCATCAGGGGGCAGCTCCTGCGCTGAGCATCTGCCCCCTGGTGATCAATGTGCATCATAGCGACCAGTTGTTCTACTGTTCGGTCAATTTGCATATTAGCTTTTTATTATATAGGATACTATTTATTATTACACTTAGTTATTGCTGAACCATTTGAGTATGTTGCAAACATTAGCACCACTTACCCCCAAATACCTGAGTGTTATTTCCTAAAAATAAGACCACTTCATGACCACAGTACATTTATCAATTTAGGATATTTAACATTGCAACATTACTATTACCTAATTATAGTCCATATTCAATTTTGCCAGCAACATCCTTCATAATACACCCCTCCCCTCAGGATTACATTTACCTATTATTTTCCTTGATTTCTCTTAACCTGGAAAAAATTCTGTCTTTATATTTCACAGCAGTGACTCTTTTAAAGAGTACAGGCCAGCTGTTTCATTGAATTTGGGATTTTCTGATTTTCCCTAACAATCAGACCCATTTTTTTTTTTTTTTGTAGGAATACCACACATGATAGTCTGTCCTTTATCAGAAAGCACATGATGTCAATTTGTATTTGAGAAATTTTAAGTGGCAAACATGTTTTTATTTTTATACTTTTATAATTAAGTAAATGTTTAAAATTCATTATTAATAAGATGAGGCTAATTTTTAAGTTTACATAAAGAAAACTTTAAATAACAAAGAAAGTATTAACACTGGAAAGTACTACTATCCATATGACACATAGGTTAAACCAAATTCAAAATGACATGGAATTAAGTAGCCAATAACAATGTAAAGGAAGTCCACTCCAGATTTCTTCCGTGACTAATGGAAGATGAGCTAGTTATCCTTAAAGATTGTGAAAACATAACTGATTAAAAGATAAAAACTATAAAAACTCCCAACAAAATACTTATGCATTGATACAAACATTTTACTGATACAGGAAAACAATATTACTATTTCAAGAGGATAATATTGGTTTTAAAAATAACAAAGGATGGATTTGTTATATTAATAAAACTGTTTCAATCACATTCTTTCAAATAATTCTCATGTATCAAAGTTAAATATAAAAAGACTAAGAACCATCCTTATTCTTCGTGTCACCATAATGCATGCCAGTGCTTATGTAAACTATATCATACTTTAACAGAATAATAGATGTTTAGTATTAACAAAGGATTTAAAGATAATTATCCTACAAAATTGTTTAAAAGCTTATTCATGCATGATCCTAGTTCTTGCCTATCCTCATTATTATGTTATGTACATGGTCCCTAGTTTTATGGTTGACATGAGCTTGCCCATGTTTCTAAATTCCACCTAAGAAGCCTTATCACATTTTCTCTGCCTTCATTCTAGTAGGGAAAACATCTTTGAAGAGCTAATTATACAAATTTAATATCTACACTAATAAAAGAGAAACATGGTAATTAGCGTACGACCGCTACCCTTTTCATTGGCTAATCAGTGAGTATATGCAAATTAACTGTCAGCCAAGATGGCAGCCGGCAGCCAGGCACCGAAGCGAGCATGAGGCTTGCTTGCTGCGGACTCCAACGTTCCCTGCCTCACTTGCCGGCCTCTAAGCTGCAACTCTAAGAAACTATGTACTATGTTGCAAATAAGAAGCTAAACAAAACACCAGAAACCAGCCGGACTGAAACCCAGCCGGACCAAAACATTGTATCCATGTTTTCAGCAGCGAGGCCTCAGCACTAAAGCTGGCCCAGAATAAAAAAAAAAAAAAGAAAGAAAACAAGGAGCAGTTGGAAGCTTTAGTCACTCTCCAGCTGGAAAACAGCCCTCAGCCCCTCACCCAGACTGGCCAGGCATCCCAGTGGGGACCCACATCCTGATCCAGGACACCCTTCAGGGCAAACCAGCCAGCTCCCACCCATGCACCAGGCCTCTATCCTATATAGTAAAAGGGTAATATGCCTCCCGGCACCGGGATCAGCGTGACAGGGGGCAGCTCCCAAACCCCCTGATCAGCCCTGCTCTGTGCCTGATAGCGGGGAGCTCCCCAATCCCCTGACTGCCCTGCGGCTCTGTGTTTGACGGGAGGAGCACACCAAACCCCTGATCGGCCCTGCTCTGTGGGTGATAGAGGGCAGCGCCCCAACCCCCCTCCACGGGCCTTGCTCTGTGTGTGACAGGGTAGAGCCATAACCTCCCCATTGGCCCTGCCCTGAGTGTGACAGGGCGCAGCGCCCCAACCCCCTGATCCGCCCTGCTCTGTGTGTGACAGGGGGCAGTGCCCCAACTCCCCTATCGGCCCTACTCTGTGAGTGACAGGGGGGAGCTCCTCAACCCCCTGATCGGCCCTGCTGTGTGCATGACAGGAGGGAGCTCCCCAACCCCCTGATTGACCCTGCTCTGTGTGTGACAGGGTACAGAGCCCCAACCCCCCTGATGGGCCCTGCTCTGTGAGTGACAGGGGGCAGCGTCCCAAACCCCTGATGGGCCCTGCTCTGTGCGTGACAGGGGGTGGCACTGCAACCTCCCCATCGACCCTGCCTTGAGTGTGACAGGGGGCAGTGCCTCAACCCCCCAATCGGCCCTACCCTGAGCGTGACTGAGGGTAGCATCGCAACCTCCCGATCTGCCCTGCTCTGTGCATGACGGGGCGGCGCCCCAACTCCCCAATCGGCCCTGCTCTGAGCCTGACCAGGGGCTGCACTTAGGGATTGGGCCTGCCCTCTGCCACCCGGGAGCAGGCCTAAGCCAGCAAGTCGTTATCTCCCGAGGGGTCCCAGACTGCGAGAGGGCACAGGCCAGGCTGGGGGACCCCCCTCCCCCCGCCCCCCGAGTGCACAAATTTTTGTGCACCGGGTCTCTAGTTTAAATATAAAATAGTTTGAGAAAGAACAGAGATAAAGTAATGGTAAAAGAAGTAATCATCCACACTCCTGCAAAAGGATATTTTTCCCCGAAATTTTCCATCAGGCTTTTTTCCACTTCCTGTGGTCTTACCCAACACAGACTTACAGACCTAGAAATCACAAGTCTCTCTGATATTCCCAAATAAAGCATTAAAGTAGTAGGAATGTTTGAAGAAAGTAGTCTAACTTCATATATGCTATTAAAATTTAGTATATACAAAGTGAAACACTTTTATAGAGATAATATTTTCACAAGAAAAACACTAGGAAGTGATTAAGACATAAAAGTAAAATTTAAAAGAAAATTTTAAAATCTATTCTAGATAATGTTTCAATCACTTTGCTAAAAAACTGAAAAAGTCAGGTTGCAATCTTAATGAAGTTCTACAGAGGGAGCTAGCACCATAAAGAATAAATTTTTAACACAGAACTTCAAGAAAAGACCTAGCCTGTTGGAAATACTGTATTCATCAACGTGAGCTCAGAGTATCCTCTAAGATTTTACCTTAGCCATCAAAAACACAGTATTACCTACAAACTAGGGCACAGTTCTAGTAAACCATATTAAAGCTTATAAAATGTCATATCCATCATAAATACCTTCAAACACTTGTGAGGTAGGTATATTTGTTTTAAATAATATCATTCCTCCAAAAATGTAAAAAATATTCTTTCCAAAGTCACTGAACTTAGTCTAAGTAAAAAGCAACAAAAAAGATCTAAAATCAAATCACAGTCTATCCTTTTCTACTATACAACAAGTTAGAGCCCTTTCCAACCCTCAATTTTTCTATAAAATGGGAGTATATATGTACCTCAAAAGGTTGCTGTGAAAATTAAATTAGAGCATGAAAGTAATTAAAATAATGTTCTCTTCTCTTGTTCTTTAATACATAAGTGTTATTTAATTGCTCAATACTTTCCAAAAAGAAATCAATAATTATATTCAGTAGAGAAAGTATTTTCAAGGATTAAATTAGTTGCTAATAGATACTAAAATTTTCCCCAAACTCCCAAATCCAGATAATCCTCCAAAAGTCTAATTCAATCTTTAAGGGGATATGAACAGTGTTAGCATACCCTTACTTTATTTTTCAGTTAGATATCTGTCATAGTTTCAGTCTCCAAATATTCCTGTTTGTTTTAGAACCAGGAGAAAAATAGGTCAACATACCAGCAGTTTCAGTTCTCTCCATTCCATACTGATCCCACTGAGTATTCAGCCCATAGATATCACATAGTGAAATACTGTCAAGTAAATTGTTCACTGCAAAAAAATCAATGAACTACACATGGACTCCAAAGCTCTGAATAAAGTTCCAGGTAACACCTTACCCTTCCCACTCCCCGACAAAATCAAAGAGGGAGAGAGCAAATAAGACCAATATCCTTTTTTGTTTCTAAAGAATTTTATGCTAGCAACTCAAACTATACCCACATGGATTAGTGAGTTAACTAAAAGAAAAACAGCTAATTAAATAAATCATTTGCTAAATGGATAATAAAATAGCAAAGCACTAATGTAATCTCACAATGATATTTGAAAGACAACTTCTCCAAGAGCAGAAGCCAGTTCAAGAGGTTTTTATAAACATCATCGTACTCACACCTGTATCACAACAAATCTTTGCATGATGATTCTTTATAGTTCAAAACTTTTTCATATATATAATTTCATCTAATCTTTCCCTAATGAAATAAAATAGAAGTATCACCATTTTACAAATAAGGATATTAAATTCAGATTAAGTGATTAAACTAAACCATATGGTTTGATACTGTGTTACATTTCCCAGAATTTCCTTCCCTATATGGTTTCAGGTTAGGATTAGCCACAGGAGAAAGTTGTATACAATTTGGGAGTTGCAAGTAAAGCAGCTGCCATTTCACTACAAAGGTAGTTAACTGTCAAAGGTAGTAAAAGACAGACAAAAAGGGATGGGCAGTTTGTCCTACTTATCCCACTCTACCTCCAGCTCACCTTTCCAATCAGGCCCAGGCCTATCACCAGATTGTCAATGAAAACCCAATACAGGTGGTAACTGCAAAGAGCCAACAACCCACCCACCCACTTCACAGTTCCTGCAGACATGCATAGCTGCTTCTTAAAAGCTCCAATTCATTCACCTACACCAGAAGTGGTTAGTGAGTTTTCTCTGACCCTTTTTGGGCCTTTACTTCTCTAGTTTTTCCCACAATTGAAAAAGGTTTAATTCCTATAGTAAATTCCTTATTTCTTTTTTTTTTTTTTTTTTTTTTTTTTTTTTTTTTTTTTTTTTTTTTTTTTTTTTTTTTTTTTACATCAGGTTATTTATTCACTTGATTCTTAGATTCATTTGTTGATAGATGCATGTTTGTTGTTCATAATTTGTATCTTTACCTTTTTCTTCTTCTTCCTCTTCTTAAAGGATACCTTTCAGCATTTCATATAATACTGGTTTGGCGGTGATGAACTCCTTTAGCTTTTCCTTATCTGTGAAGGTCTTTATCTGACCTTCAATTCTGAATGATAGCTTTGCTGGATAAAGTAATCTTGGTTGTAGGTTCTTGGTATTCAGCACTTTGAAAATTTCTTGCCATTCCCTTCTGGCCTGCAAAGTTTCTGTTGAGAAATCAGCTGACAGTCGTATGGGTATTCCCTTGTAGGTAATTGAGCCTCTTTCTCTTGCTGCTTTTAAGATTTTCTCTTTGTCTTTTGCTCTTGGCATTTTAATGATGATGTGTCTTGGTGTGGTCCTCTTTGGATTCCTTTTGTTTGGGGTTCTCTGCGCTTCTTGGACCTGTAAGTCCATTTCTTTCACCAGGTGGGGGAAGTTTTCTGCCATTATTTCTTGAAATAGGTTTTCAATATCTTGCTGTCTCTCATCGACTCTGATATTAGACCGCTTAAAGCTGTCCCAGAGGCTCCTTACACTATCTTCACACTTTCGGATTCTTTTTTCATTTTGCTTTTCCAATTGGGTGTTTTTTGTCGAATCTTTGGTTTGATTATTGTACTCCTCTGGTCTGCTATTGGGTATAATATTCTTTATTTCAGTCCGTGTATGCTTACTTTCTAATTTCTTTATCGTAGCATCGAGGGTCTCATTAGTTTTCGTGAGGTTCTGCACAAATTTATGGCAAGCCCTCAAAATTGCGATTCTTAGCTCCATATCCTCCATTTCTGTCATGTTTTTTTGTCTCCGCATCTTTTATGCTTTCTTGGTGCACCCCCTTGTGGTCTCTGTGCGCAGTCTTGTTCTAGCCAAGCCTTAATTGTTGTAGTTAACACTAGGGGGATTTGACCCTCAGGCCGGCTGGCTATAGTCAAATTCCTTATTTCTTAATACTCATAGCAGAATTGAATCCTAACAGATACATCAAGGTTATAGTCCGTGGCAAAACTCATACATAAACTAAGTTTTTTCTAATGTTAAGACAAGGCACCACAAATTTCTTCAAAGGGTTTTAAGATTCACCACTAATGACAAATATTTTTCATTCACCTATCATGTATACATGAATATAAGACCTAGATGAATCCTAAAATTATCTCTTGTAATGAGTTCTTGTCCTTTATGACAGGGTTAATATTTTTATTTTAAACAATAAAATATTGAAGCAAACCTTTCAGAAGATTTATCATCCAGGTATAACAAATTAAAAAATACTATGAAATCCTAGAATTTTCAAGTGAGAGGACAGTCAAAAGTTCAACAAAAAGGATGAATTCTGGTTACTTGAGAACCATTTATGGAATATGTATAAAAGCCTGAAATGAATTCAATCAATGCTAGTTTGGAATTCTCACAGTACTCACATAATGGTATTAGTAAAAAAGAAGCAAAGAAATCAAACAGAAATTTAGTTCTTATTCCTGGAGGCACAGTCTCACTAGCAAAAATGGTAATTATTATTATACAAAGCTTTATAAAGATTAATTTTAAAAGCAATATAAAGGCTACCTTACAAAGATCAGAGTAAGATCAGACTATATATAAAAATCAATTTAAAAAAGTTTCTCATATAAAAGGCATTTGTAGCTTAGGATTAAATTTCCAAAGAAAACATCATACATGTAGTCAAACAACTTAGATTAAAAAAAACTGTTGTGTTCTAGAAAAAAGGGTTCTAATGGTCAAAGATGTCGATAAAGAGGCTGAATGCTCAAGAAAATGAGAGTAAAAAAGAAAAAAGTATTTTAAAAAAATCACTGCATATTTAGGGAATGGCTAGTATAACAGTAAAAGCACTAAAATGGCAATCAGGAAACTTGAGTTCTGGTCCAGCACTTGTCATTAAAGTGCAACCTATACAAGTCACTTTATTACTGTGAATTTCACTCAATTTCATTATAAATTACAGATATTAGTTCTAAAGTTCATTTCTAGATTCAAAGTTCTGTAATTTAAAAAATATGAAAAAAGTGGCCTTTAATAAAGAGACCATAAAAAATGGTTATGGCCAAAACCGGTTTGGCTCAGTGGATAGAGCGTCGGCCTGCGGACTGAGGGGTCCCGGGTTCGATTCCGGTCAAGGGCATGTACCTGGGTTGTGGGCACATCCCCAGTGGGAGATGTGCAGGAGGCAGCTGATCGATGTTTCTCTCCCATCGATGTTTCTAACTATCTATCTCTCTCCCTTTCTCTCTGTAAAAAATCAATAAAAATATATTTTAAAAAAAAATGGTTATGATATTTAGAATACTGTATCTTATTTAGTAATATATATATATGTGTGTGTGTGTGTGTATATGTGTGTGTATATATATATATATATATATATATTCTGCCATTCGGTCGCTGGAGATATATATATCTCCAGTGACCGAACGGCAGAATGACCAGAATGACTGGTCGACCAGTCACTATGACACGCACTGGTCAGACACTCAACACGGAGCTGTCCCCTGGTGGTCAGTGCACTCCCACAGTCGGAGCACCGCTCACCTGACTGGGATGAGCGGCACTCCCACAGCAGGCCGATCCCCACTGGACATGCCCCCACCAGTGCATGAACCCGTGCACTGGACCTCTAGCTGAAAAATAATAACCATTTAACCTTGCTGGTACTAGGTGTTCTTTATTTCAATTCTGACTTTCTGCTTGCCAGATTGTTTTCCCCTTTTTTGATTAAGCAAATACATTTTACCATCAACAAAATCTATTCGCTTTACAAGCAATCAGTCCTTATATTATTCTTATAAAACAATCTTGAGGTTTTCAAAGAACTGCTAAGTAACAAAATTAATAATAATGGATATAGAGCATATCAGATGTTACTGATTATCTCAAACCAAACTGCTCTTAACATATTCTCAAACACGTCACTTAAATACTTGTAAATCTCCCCTGCTAGTTTAAAAATTGGGCACTGTTCCCTAAAAAAATTATAATTCTTTTACACTGAACCAAAGATTAAGGTCTAACAGTGTCCTTTCTAATACTCAGGATTCATTCCCCTGGCATAACTCATTTATTTTCTCCCATTTTGTAATAATCATAAATTGACCCCAAAATTTTGAAATGTAATATCATTACGACAAGACAAAATTTTAAACCTTAAAAGGGTAATTCTGAAAAAAATAATTACTTTTTGACATAAAAAAAAAAAAAGCTAATTTATTCACCTGGCCAGCGTGGCTCAGCAGTTGAGCATCGACCTATGAACCAGGTCATGGTTTGAGTCCCAGTCGGGGGACATGCCCAGGTTGTGGGCTCAATCCCCAGTGTGGGATGTGTGGGAGGCAGCCAATCAATGGTTCTCTCTTATATTGATGTTTCTATCTCTCTCCTTCTCCCTTCCACTCTAAAATCAATAAATATATATATATATATATATTTTTTTTTTAAAGAGAATTCATTCAAGATCTGAAGAGAAAATATACCTCATATCTACAATAGCGTACACTGCTTATAAAAATTCATTCTTTATCTTGGCAGCTATCTTAAAAAGTCAGGTAAATAAACATGAATCTTTTTTAAAGAGGCCTTCCCCATGCCTTATATAGTACAGCAAACCAAAAAAAAAAAAATCCTCAGCTATCAAGTTACTCAGCCTGTGTTAAGTGGCAGGGATACTTCTGAATTTATTTATATTACCTTTGGTATTTGTCCCTAACTCCAGCCAACTTTTAACTTTCCTTATCTTAATCTTCATTCAAGGTAATATACAATTTAGCTATTCATAAAACAAACAGAAATTTATGGAAACAAAATGGTTCCATAACCATTTTGTCCAATAGGAAGACCCCACAATTACAAAATCTTCAATTATGAAAATTTTTAAATGTGAAGCAATATTAAATTGGAGAGTTAGTCTCCATTTATAAATGAAGTCAGTATCTTTTCTTTAAATAGCGCCTAGCACACTGACTGGTAACTGGGTAGAAAATATTTATTGAATGAAAAGTGATGTTTTACTCATTTATTTTAAATTACTCCATTCAAAAACTAAAACTCTAATAGACTAAGAAAATCTATAGAAGACTAATGAAATTAGTTGATTACTGGACCACATATAGAGCAAAGTATAAATTACATAGTTTCATATTAATCCCACCACAAATTTAATTGTTTACCTTTCCATACTTAAAATCACCCCGGAATCATCAGTATGTAGATTAGAAAACAAGAACCTGAGAAAAACCTTCCTGCTTACAGAGACAACTGACACTGTCATTACTGTCCAGCCCCGTCCCACCCAGGACGTGAATCATCCCTTGGGCCAATGTATACAAACTGCAGATCTACCCACCCGTTAGTCAGTTAGTAGCTCTCCGGGTTACCAGATCCACTGTCACGGTAACACAATGCTTGTGTTCAAGTAAACCTTATAGTAGCCTACTGTTATGTCACAATGCCATCCGTCTGCCCCAGACAAATAACAAGTATATTTGTAAAGCAAGGGTGACTAAGGGTATGTGGAATCTGAATCACCACGTTTCAGAAGCTAAGAATATTTTAAATAAAAACACAGTTAGTATTTAATATATTAAGTATTATCAAGACAATCAGAGTTACTGTAGTCTTGTTGATACACATAGAATTAAGGTACATTTTCAAAAGGCAGCTAATGTGATGGTGTCACTGCATTTTTTGCAATATCATGATGAATCAAGACTGTCTTGAACAGATTAACATTTAGAAGCAATAATGTTTTATGAAAATAAAGCATGGAATTAGTAACTGGAGAACTAAATTTTATTTATATGGACATCTTATGATATTTTAAACAGCTTAGTCTTGAGCACAGAGAGATCTTGGCTATTTTAATTGTAAGGACACAATGAGATTATTTATAAGTAGCTCTTATGAAGGGCTAGTGTTTCAGTGGCAGGCATATTCAACTGAGAGTTTTCTTTAGTGTATAGATCAAAAATTACAAGGCAGAGAGCCAGCAGCCACAAGAACAAAGATAATCAACTAATGCCAAATCAATTAAGTCACAATACTAACAAGTATAAGAACCTTGCTATGTAATTACTAGTTATTAAGAAGGAAGACTTCACCCGGCCAGTGTGGCTCAATGGTTAAGCATCAGCCCAGGCACCAATAAGTCACCAGTTTGATTCCTGGTCAGGGTACATGCCTGGGTTTTGGCTCCATCCCCAGTAGAGGGAGTGCAAGAGGCAGCCAATCGATGTTTCTCTCTCATGATGTTTCTCTCTCTCTCTTATAATATATATAAATATAAATAAATAAATAATTTTATATATATATATATATATATATATATATATATATATATATATATATATAAAAATAAAAAAAATTGTGGCCCTGGCCAGGTGGCTCAGTTGATTGGAGTATCAGCCATACACCAAACAGTTGCAGGTTCAATCCCTGGTCAGGGCACTTATGGGAGGCAAGTGAGCCATGTTTCTCTCTCTCTCTCTCCCTCTTATTATAAAATCAATTTTTTAAAAACCATATATCCTTGGGTAAGGATTAAAAAAATAATAAATAAAACTGTGCTCTTTCAACCTTTAGATATACATTATATTTGCTTACTTAGTTCACCATTATGACTATAAAGCTGAAAAAGTTCATCTTGTAATAGATAAGTATATTAAATTAACACTTTAAATTTAGTGAATTTAGAATTTATTTCATTGTTATTTTTTCCAGTCATAGAAATAGAAATTCCAGATAAACAATTCATAAGTTTTATATGTCATGCCATTCTGAGTTATATGACAAAATCTCATGCTGTCCAGCCCCGTCCCACCCAGGACGTGAATCATCCCTTGGCCCAATGTACCCAAGCTGTAGATCTACACACCCGTTAGTCACTTAGTAGCTCTCTGGGTTACCAGACCCACTGTCACGGTATCACAATGCTTGTGTTCAAGTAAACCTTATAGTAGCCCACTGTTATGTCACAATGCCTACATCATTCACCTCACATCCTGTCATCATGTAAGCATTGTAATTATCTCACATCATCATCATTAGAAGGGTGAGTATAGTACAATGAGATAGAAAGAAAGAGACCACATTCACATAACTTTTATTATAGTATGTTGTCATAATTATTCTATTTTGTTAGTTTTTATTTTTAACCTATTGTGTATAATTTATAAATTAAACTTCACCGTGTGTGTGTGTGTGTGTGTGTATGAAAAAAAACATAATATGTATAGCATTTGGTACTATCTGTGATTTCAGGCATCCACTGCAGGTCTAGTAATGTATCCCCCATGGAAAAGGTAGGATTACAGTATTATCAAGTGTGGTTCAATCTGGAGTTAGCCTCTAATTCCTCAAATTCTTAATTCTATAGTATTATTTGACAGGAGGTAACTGCATAACATGATTATCAAAATTTTCTTACAGCACTGCTAGAAAATCGAAACATACAAAATATTTTTAGTTTCCCTCTCAGACAGTCTAATGATACTAAAAAGGTTAAGGTAAGATGAATTTAAAGAACTCCCAAATTAGTAATTCTTAATTAAAAACTTCACAGTTCCTGTGAGATAGTAATTTTTAAAATACCACTGTAGGACAGCAAAATAGGGATGGAAAATCCCAGAATCACATATAAAGTTGTTTTTATCTGAAAGACAGAACCCTAAGAACATTAAATCTTTAAAAAGAAAATATTATTCACATTTTAAAAGCTTTTAAGAAGCTTTACCTATGCTAAATAAGGACTAGGCATTTTTTCATAAGGCGACAAAAGAAAAAAATATATATTTCTCTATCATAAGCATGAGGAGGGAAAGTCAATTAAGTAAGAGCCAAAAATTAACAGTGACAATTTAATATTTTATCTAGAGAAAGAAAATGAAATGACATATTCCCCAATTATGGGATACAATACTACATATTTTAATGTACATACAGGAACAATTATTTCCTGTTAATCTTATGTAGTATAAATATCCTAATCCTATGAGGATTAAAATCATGGTGTTAATTATTTCTTTCTAGTTCATATAATTTTAAAGATCAGATTATTTATATACATCTACTCCATTGACAGGGTCAACTATGTACAATCTCGAGTTTAATGCACTTACAGTTCCTTGTGCTTGTCTTCAGCCAAGATTTGGTCATTTGCTTTAAGAGAATACCTGTAACACAGAACAAAAATATAGTGGTCATATAATCATTCAAGACGTTTGACTAATAGACATCTAATTATAGTACCAATAGTTGACACCTATCAAAAAAGTACTATCACACTGTTATAGATCTCTGTCTTAATCTGTAAAACATAAAAAATGCCCAAGTTCTTTGCTGTTCAATTAGTCACGTCCACACATACCACAAGAATTGAAGAGATCAACTTGACCATGCTTTGACAACATAAGATATCTTCAATATTCTTCTGTAGTGAATCATCTATAATGTTACTGATCTAGCAGGTCAAATTCAAGAAGCCACTACAATGGTAAGTATTTAAGAGTTCATTGAAAATATGCAGTTACTCGCCCTGGCTAGTGTGGCTCTGTTGGTTGAACATCGTCTCATGCACCAGGAGGCTGCTGGTTCAATTCCTTGTCAGGGCACATGCCCAGCGTGTGAGCTCAATCCCCTGTAGGGGGTGTGCAGGAGGCAGCTATCAATGTTTCTCTCTCTCTCTCTCTCTCTCTCTCTCTCTCTTCTTTCCTCTCTCTTTAAAAATTCAGTAAAACATATTTTTAAATATGCCGTTATTCATTCATTAAACACATAGTAACATCTACTGTATGCCAGACTATGTACTAGATAGTGTGACACAGGAGAAAAAGTAAGTTTTGAAGTTTCTGATTGAACCATTTACTGCCTTAATGACTATAAGCAATTATTTCGCCCCTTTACGTCTCAAATTCCTTATCTATAAACTAGAGGCCCAATGCACAAAATTCGTGCAAGAGTAGGCCCTCCCTACCCCAGCTGATGGCACCGGCTCCCCTCCAACTGTTGGCAGGCACCCAGAACTGGGCTCCCCTCCGGCCGCTGGCAGGCACCCGAGACCCGGGCTTCCCTCACAGCCCCAGCTTCATCAGGAAGGTCGTCCGGAAGGACGTCCAGTCTAATTAGAATATTATGCTTTTATTATTATAGATTAGAAGTTGCTATAAATATTAGAACAGGAATCTTGCAAAGTACTGCTGAAGGTAACAGAATTTCTAAGAAGTACCCTACTGAAATAGGTTCAAAAACAATGGACAGCAATTCCCAGGTTCTGAATTTCCACTTGTATTCCATCCTTTCCTAAAACTAATCTACCTGACAATGGATCAGAGGTCCAAGTGGAGTGACCATGTAGACTCTCCTTTCTTGCCTCCCCTTTCACAAGTGCTTTTACCAACTAAATAAAAAGAATATCATATCACCCACCCTGAATAGATCTATATTGCACTGCATAGCATGTAAAAATCTCTGAAGTACTAAACTAGGAATGATTCATACTTTGTCCACAAAGCCTTCTTTAATACCACAAACTGACTACAAAGTTCCTGTTTTATACATTATTTCTATAAAAAATGAAGCCAGAAATTATAAATGGGGAACTGTGATAGTGTGTTCTATTTGCAGACACATAATGGAATGGGGCAGAAGTTGGTTGCAATTTTATTTAAACAGTTTCTCTCTTTCATTCCATATTCATTACTTTTCAGAAAGAGTCCTGTTAAACAACTGTAAGACAGTTTCCAATAAGAAACAGGAAAGACAAGTGTCACCTTATTTCTTCTAGGAAACAAACTTTAAAAAAAAAAAAAAAAGGCTCCTTGCTCTTCCATTTATCTATCGAGGATTAAATATCAAAGATAGTTGTCACAGAAACAGAATCAAGCCATTAATTTGAACTGAAATGAAAAATGAGGCCAGACCTTTTCTATCATGAAAATAAATCTGATTGGTTTGACAATGAAGAACAATTTTGCCAAAAAGGTTCCAAGGCCTTAAACTGAATGAATAGCTTTAATTAAAACAAATTTAAGGTACTTGATAAAAACATTTTATCCAAAAAAGAATCCTTTTGTCAAAGGCATATTGAAATGAACAATATTTAACTTTTACCATCACCTCCTGAAATGTTAAGGTCAGCATACAACTATAAGAAAAAACCAATAGACATAATTACTAGTTATTTAAAAAGCCTTAATAAAGCCAATTTTGGTACACTTCCCAGAACTGCATGTCTCTAATGACTCTAATAAATGACCAAGTCAGGTGGTTTCTAATTCTTTGCTTCCAACCTCTAATCTATAATAATAAAAGCATAATATTCTAATTAGACTGGACGTCCTTCCAGACGACCTTCCTGATGAAGCCGGGGCTGTGAGGGAAGCCCGGGTCCCAGGTGCCTGCCGACGGTTGGAGGGGAGCCAGGGTCCAGGGTGCCAGAGGGGAGCTGGTTCCGGCAGCTGGGGGAGGGAGGGCCTACTTTGCTTCCAATAAAATTGAAGATGAACCTAATCAAATTACCAGCTGACAAATAAAAATAATTTTTATGATAGTTCAAATAATTGAGTGATAAAGCTGAAACAAAAATCTGTCTATTACCCTCCAATTAATTATGTCAACTTTTTTCTCAGCACTTATACCTCTAAATGGAAAAAGGGAAATAAAATGATGCTGAACATTGTCTTATTGCAGTAATGTGTGCTATTTATCCACAAAAGGTTAACTAAAAATAATTAAAGATTAGCTTCACCCATGTCATCAAAAGACGCATTTCCAATAACTTCATTTTCTTCTGTTTCATAATTACTTAACAACATTTTAATACATTTATGTTGTTTTACTAACTACATGCTAATTATAATTGAATGACTAGGAGATATTTTTTAAATTCAATCTACATACCTATTTTTAGTGAAGAGCCATGGCAGGGTGATCAATATGCATAAAGGCTTTAATTCATAAAATATATTACTTTCATAATACATTACATGCAAAATATAATTCCTACATAAAAATACATTACATAAGGATAAAATCTGGTGAGGAAAAGCATAACATAAATACAAAGTTAAACAGAAAAAATATAAAATTTTAAATGTTAAAGAAGAGTTTTATTTAACACAGTGCAATATACAGATATTATATCATAGAAATCTACACTTGAAACCTATATGATCCTATTAACCAATGTCACCCCAATAATTTAAGCAAGGTTTTGTTAAACTTTAAAAAAAAAAGAAAGCTTATTCATGTATTTTTGGAAATGGATGATGATAGATATCACACCACTAGGTTATTTAGAGTCCACTAAAAGAGCAATTTGTCAGTTTTATTTAACATTACAATAAAAAGTCATAATTATTAACTTAACGAGTGAGAAAGTACTTCTTTATCAAAATATTTTTACATAATACAACAGGAATTCGATCAATATTTCTTTCTTTCTTTAGCTGGCTAGTGAGAAATAGCAAACATGTCTGGCTTAAAGACCTCACAATTCAGTAAGCAAATCAAAACAAAATAACTGTTCGCAGTGTGGTTAAATTTTCCAAAAAAACTGAAGTATATATTGTTCATACAAAAGAGGAAGTAATAAGTCAGTCAAGAAAAGGATATCTTTTATCTGTTCCCCAACTTTCCCTTCCCCCATAATATCTCCCTTTGTTGCTCCTTCCCCATAAACAGCCTTCCAATTTAAAGTTTCAGGATAAGAAGTTGAAGGGAATAGTGAAGGAGGCTGAACAAAGGGTCCACAGAGGGAAGAAGCAGGCAAGGATAGCCTGATTTTGATCAAATTACCAAAAGGAAGATTTTATTCTCCTAATTCACACAGTACACCTCCAAGTCCTCAACAGTGAATTTCCAAGATACATTTTGAACTATTCTCTAGGCAAATTAGCTCTCTAACCTCAAACAAGCAGTCACTCTTCCTATAGTATTTCTTTCTCTGATCTGATTTCCCCCTACCCCAAACCAGGTAACCTTCCATCAGATCTCAATTACCTTTATTCTTCTTCATCTTTGCTAGGTTTTTCTCAATTTTATTTTCCTTATCTCTACCTTGACTCTTGCCCACATAGAAATCTAGCTTGTATATAAAATGGCAAGGTTTGAGGACACAGTACTCAAGACTGTTCTCACTTCTAACATCAGCTGCAAGTTCAGGTGGTTCCCAAAACCACCCTCGGGTTCAATAAATCACTGGAAGGGCTCACAGAACTCACTGAAAGCTATTAGACTCATGGTTACAGGTTACAAGGAAAGGATACAAATCAAAATCAGCCAAGGGAAGAGACTCATACAGGGAGGGCCGTGTGTGGGACGGTTCCAAATACAAAACTTCCAGGATGCATGACTCTTGGCATCAACATGGCATACTGTCGATATGTGATAATATGGCACTGCCAACCAGGGAAGCTCACTGCACTTCAGTCAGTGTCCAGAGTTTTTATTGGAGCTTCATTACCTAAGCATGGTTAATCAACTGATTGCCCAAGTGGTTTAACTAGGTCGCCAGGTGGATTCATACCATATCACCCAAAGCCTCACCCCAATTCACGTAACTGGTCACTCTACTGGATGTGGCCAACCCCTATCCTAAACAAAAAGATGCTTCTACATGGACGATATAGATACCTCCCAGAAGCCCAAAGCAAAGGCAAGATCTTTCTTTGGGCAAGGCCAAATTCTTTACACATGCCTATGTGTATGTCTGTTTGTTCTATATTGCTGCCTTAAAGAATAATATTCTAATTTTTAAAATGGAATATTGATTTAGTTTGAAAATCAGAAAAAAGGCACTATTGGAGAGAGGTGATTTATTCTTCCAGGCAATTTAAATACCTTTCCAAAGCTCATACAAATAAACTCCATATTTACAGATGGTTATTTGTAAGGGAATAAAAACTTGATCAAACACCTTTAAAAATGTACACCAGAAATAGTTCACACTTACAACTGTAAAGTTATGCTATAAACTAAAACAACTGCTTAAAGTTCATTTTGAAAGTAGGTAGACTATAAATTATAACTACAAATGTAAAGGTAAATATACCATCAGGACCATAATCCTTACTAATGAAATGGAGCTGTTTTCATTGAAACATACAGTTAAATGTTTAAATGTGGGTTTATAATTATACATAGTTTTCATTTTCATTTAGTATGTCCTATTATACCAACCTTACTGCTGGTTGGCAGAACAGAATATATAGATCCTTTTGAACCCCTTTATCACTTTAACTTTCTGATCATTCGATGTTTTATATTCATAAACTTCAAAGAGAAAATTAAACTTAGTAGAAAGTAGAAAGGTATGCCTCAATTCTCTATCATTTCTTTCCCAGAATGATACAGAGCACACCCTATTTTTAAGCTGGGCTTTGTTTCCTAAATACATGATTAGATAGATGTTCTGCTTTTATATCCATTTCTTTGATTCAAACATGAGCATAGTCCCTAAAAAAAAAAAAACCAGAGACAGCAAAAAGGGATAGTGGTAGTTCTTAAACTTTTTTCTGTCTGAATTTACCAGAAGGAAAACACATACACTCCCATCAGCTCATCTGGATATAATTTTCACTTACATTTATCAATGAACATGTAAGCCTTCAACAGAGAGTAGTTCAAAACTTTTCTTATATAAAAACTTAAAATAAATTTAATTTAAATACGTTATTGAATAAATATTGACAGCAACAGGTGACAAGTTATGTAGGAAGAAGAGGAGAGAGAAGGAAGCAGGGGAAGAGAGAGGAGAAGAGAGGAGAGGACAAAAAGGAGTACTTTCCTTAACCCTGCCTGGGCTGTTTAGAGAAGACATGCTTAAAGCAAAAAAGAATAAAATCCAGTAATGGCATTCCCACCACAGGCAATGGGAAAATGCTACTGTCATTTAGGTTTGCAATTTAATATTAGAAAACAAATATAAAATGTATTAATACATTATAAATAACTATTATGATATGCTAGAACATTAGTAGTACAATAAAATAAAGTTTGGGCCTTTTATAAGAAACTGAAACAAACACTAGTTATTGAAACGTGGTTTTTTCCTGGAGATTAATGTAACAGAATTTCAGGCTGGAGGTCCTTATGAGATTATAAAGTCCAGAAACAGCCCAGTCATAATTGAAATGCCCTACCCAATGTCACACAGGTAGTTAATGCAAAGCTAGAACTTGCTATACAATTGGGTAAAAAAAATTATTCCATAAATACCTGCAATTAAGATTGCCTTCAGAGAATTAAACAAAAATCCTAGAAATCTTCAAACATTAACACGTAGTCCCAAGAATCCTAATAGTGTTCTGCAAAATTGTACAGAATTGGCAGAATCAATTAGGTAGACAGCATATATATAGTAAAATTTTAAACTTGCTTAATTGGCTTTTGTAATTAAAAAATAAAGGTTGATTAAAACATACCAAAGAGGAAGAAAAGGGAGTCCAAAGTGTTAATCACCACAACAATGTTTCAAACAAAAGCTAAAATTTAAGAGGTTTATAAAGAAACAGATTAAGAGTAAACCTCAGGGTTAAAATGAAAATAATAGCAAGGATTATGAAAATAATATCTTAAATTCTCATTAGTAAACTAGATGAGGATTAAAACGAAATTAGAGAAAGCTGGGAATAAAAAGAATTAAACTAGATTTAAACCTAAACAAATAGAATTATACTCCTTGTATTCTTAAATTCTTCTTTCCCTATGCTTTTATTTTTTAAAAGTTGATAATTACTCCAAATGACTAGCCACATATTTTCTTTAAAGAAATTTTTTAAAACTTGGTAGGTGTGAGATGTCACTGCTTGGCTCTTGGACCACATCAAGAGAATTAGTACAGTTTATATGACACTTCCCATTTATTTCTAAATACATTTTAATTGAATTTATTGGAGTGACATTGTTAACATGATCACAGAGGTTTTAGGTGTGGGTTTCTATGTTACAAAATCTGTATACTGCACCATGTGCCCACCACCCAAAGTCAAATCTTTTCTTGTCACCATATATTAGAACCTACTTTTCCCCCAACCCCTTTCCTCTGGCAACCACACTGTTGTTTGTGTTCACGAGTTTCCATTTTATATCCCTCATATGAGTGACATCATATGGTTCTTAGCTTTTTCTGACTGACTTATTTCATTTAGCATAATATTCTCAAGGTCCATCCATGTTGTTGCCAATGGCAGTATTTCATCCTTTCTTATGGCTGAGTATTATTCTATTGTGCATATGTACATCTTCTTTACCCAGTGCTCTATCGCAGGACACTTGGGTTGTATTCATGGTTGGCTACCATGAATAATGCTGCAATGAACACAGGGTGCATATATCTGCAATTACATGTTTTTGGGTTTTTAGGGTATAAACCCACGAGAGGGATTGCTAGGTCATATGGTAGCTCTATTCTTAATTTTTTCAGGAATTGCCAAACTGTTTTCCATAGTGGTTGTACCTGTCTACATTCCCACCAGCAGTGAATGAGGGTTCCCTTTTCTGCATAACCTCTCCAACACTTGATGTTACTTGTCTTGTTGTTAAAAGCCACTCTAACAGGTGTGGGGTGGTATCTTGTAGTTTCCTTTTGCAATTGCAACCAAAAGAATAAATTTAACAAAGAATGTGAAAGAACCTATATATAAAAAATAACAAAGTATTATTAAAAGAGATTGAAAAAGACAACAAAATGGAAAAATATCCCGTATTTGTGGATTGTAAGAATCAACATAATTAAAATGGCCATGTTACCCAAAGCAATATGCAGGTTTAATGCAATCCCCATCAAAATCTCAATGCGATTTTTTTTAAAAGAAATAGAATTAGAAATTATCAGATTTGTATGGAACCACGAAAGACCCCAAACAGCCAAAGCAATCCTGAGAAAAAAGAATGAAACTGGAGGTATCATGCTACCTGACTTCAAATTATACTACAGAGCTACAATAATCAAACAGCATGGTATTGGCAAAGAAACAGACACACGGTTTAGAATAGAGAGTGCAGATATAAAACCACATGTATATGGGCAGATAATTTTCGACAAAGGATCCAGAAACACACAATGAAGTAAAGATAGTCTCTTCAATAAATGGGGCTGGAAAAACTGGAAAGCCACATGCAAAAGAATGAAACTTGATTACAGTTTGTCCCCAGATACAAAAATTAATTCAAAATGGATCAAAGACCTAAGTATAAAACCCGAAACAAAAAGTCACATAGGAGAAGACATAGGTACCAAACTTATGGATCTTGGTCGTAGAGAACATTTTATGAGCTTGACCCCAAAGGCAAGGGAAGTAAAGGCAAAAATAAATGAATGGGACTATATCAAACTAAAAAGCTTCTGCACAGTGAAAGAAACTGACAACAAAACAAAGGCAGCCAACCGAACAGGAGATGATATTTGCAAACAGTAGCTCTAACAAAGGTTTAATATCTGAAATATATCAAGAACACATAAAACTCAATACCAAAAAAACAACCAAATCAAAAAAATGGGCAGAGGACCTATACAGACACCTCTCCCAAGAAGACATGAGAACAGCCAATAGATATATGAAAAGATGTTCAACCTCACTAGCAATTAGGGAAATGCAAATCTAAATACAGTTTAATCTGGCTTCTGTCCCTATCATTTCACTGAGATTTACGTAGCTGAGGTCAATATTGACATCCTATTGTCAAATCCACTGGACTGTTGGTTTTGTTCTATTTTTAACTTAGTTTATTTGATTTTTAATTACAGTTGACATTCAATGTCATTTTATATTAGTTTCAGATGTACAACATAGTGGTTAGATAACTGTATAATTTAATTAATCAGTAATTCCCCTGATAATTCTAGTAAACACCTGGAACCATACATAGTTGTTATATTACTGATTGTATTCCATATGCTGTACTTTACATCCCTGTGACTATTTTGTAAGTGCCAAGTTGTACATCTTTATCCCTTCACCTTCTTTACCCAGACCCCCCTCCCCCCAATACATCTCCCATCTGGCAACCCTCAGTTTGTTCTCTGTACCTATGAGTTTATTTATGTTTTGTTCATTTATTTTGTTCTTTCCAGTTCACATATAAGTGAAATCATATGGCATTTGTTTTTCTCTGATTTATTTCACTTAGCAAAATGCTCTCCAGGTCCATCCATGCTATCACAAATGATAAGATTTCATTCCTTTTTGTGGCCGAGTAATATTCCATTGTATGTATGTACCACATCTTTACCGACTCATCTATTGATGGGCACTTTGACTGCTTCCATGTCTTTGCTATTGTAAATAATGCTGCAATGCACAGAGGGATGCATTTACCTTTTCAAAATATTGTTTCGGATGTCCTTGGATATATACCCAGAAGTGAATAATTCTATTTTTTTTTTTTTTGAGGAACTTCCTATACTGTTTTCCATAATGTCTGCACCAATTTGCTATTCCACCAACAATGCACAAGGGTTCTCTTTTCTCCATTTCCTCACCAACACTTGTTTGTTGATTTATTTCTACTGGACTATTATAGTCCTTAAGTTATTAATCATATTACATCTGATACTATTAAGTACTCTTGTCATATTCACTATACTTCGTGAGACCCTGTCTTAGTTCTTCTGCTAATAGCTCACTATTTCTCCTCCAATTCCTCCCATAGTTCTTCTTCATCTATCCATCTACTGAATGTTCTATCTTCCAGTCCACTTCTCCTTTTACTTTATATACTTTCTTTAGAAAGGCTCTTGTTGGTTGCTTTAAATACCAACTATATAATGATGCTGATGCTGATGGGAATAATAGCTAACATTACTGAATGGCATTGTGTATTGTCTATCTCTCCAGCCACAAATTCTCTATCTACCTAAAACATAAATCAAAAATCTAAATATGCCCACCTACATATCACATATTCATCTCATACATGAACAAAATTGACCTCAACTTCTCTATCTCCTTTAACATGTCCTCCACCCATAATCCCTCATTTGTAAGTATCACCATCTACTCAGTCACTAAAACCCAAGGTTGGAATATCATCCCTAGTCCTTTGCTCTGATGATAAAATCAATCATTAAGTCTTATCTTTATAACACTAAAATATTACTGAACTTTCTCCCAACCCTTCTACCCTACCTAAAATCTCTCAACAGGTCTACCACTACAGCTTCCTGTAATCTATCTCCTCAAATCCATTGACCTATTGTAGACACAGTGATTTATATAATTCTAAATGTGAATCCAACCATATCATCCCCCTACTTTAACCTACTGCCTGTAACAAGGACATGAGAAACATTCTAATTCCTTAGTAGCCAAATAATATTAGCTAACATATGGCAAATCCATAAATTATCTCATT
Organism: Myotis yumanensis; assembly: GCF_028538775.1. NCBI lineage: Eukaryota > Metazoa > Chordata > Mammalia > Chiroptera > Vespertilionidae > Myotis > Myotis yumanensis. The sequence goes on along the minus strand of NW_027223764.1, from coordinate 44,781,418 downwards.
CATTCCTCATATTATAATATTCATATTCTAATATCCTTATAATATTCCTAATTTATTCAAAAGGAAATTGAGCTTCCATAGATTAAGAAACACAGCCAAGGTCACACAACTGTAAGTGGCTCCAGAGAACACTCATCATTAACCTCTATTCTATAATGCCACAGTAATGAAGTGACTTCTTTCTACTTCTGTCTCCTCAATTAGATTACTAGATGCTAAAGGCAAGAAATTTACTCAACATTGTATTTCCAGTATTTGGGAACATGCTTATCACAAAGCAGGTGCTCCAAAAAAATCTGTATTAAGCTGAAATGAACTGTTAAAAATGAATCCATGTTGCCCTAGGTGGTGTGGCTCAGTTGGCTGGAGCGTTGTCTGTTGCACCAGAAGGTCACAGGTTTGATTCCTGGTCAGAGCACATACCTAGGTTGCAGGTTCGTGCCCGGTCAGGTTGCATATAGGAGGAGGCAACCGATTAATGCATTTCTCTCTCTCCCTACGTCTCTCCTCCCTCCATACCTTCCTCCCTCTCTAAAATCAGGAACAAAAAAAAAGAATCCATGTTTAGGTAAACCTTATGAATACCATTTTTATTAATATTCAAAGTCAGGTCTGAATAACAAAGAATCTCTAATGACCACCATCTAATTATATCTAGGGCAAAGCAAAGACTTCATAAATGACTCTATGATCATTTAGTATCCATAATTTAGGTCTTATTGGAGGAAGCCTCAGAGTAACTCAAGACTAATCATTTAATATGTGAAATAATGTAAAGATTCAAAATCAAATATCAGTTTATTTCAAACTGTAAGACACTAGTATTCTAAAAGAGAGAATCATAATAGCCCACAACCATCTTTCCTTTAATGCAGGTCACAAGGTAAGTTAAAGCAAATATTCAAAATTCTGTATTATTTCCAAATACCAGCAATAATCTGGAAAATGTTATTAACAAATATTGTACTCACTATAGCAACAATTTTATTTTTATAGTATAATACCTAGAATAAACCAATCAAAAATGTACATCTATGAAAACGATAAAATTATACAATAAGACCTAAGCTACCCTGTTTAATATTGTAACCACTAATCTCATATGACTATTTAAGTTTAAATTAATTAAAATTTTTTAAAAAATTTAAATTGATCACTTGCACAACCACACTTCAAATGTTCAAAGCTAAATGTGACTGCTGGTTAGGTTACCATACTGGACAGTACGATACACAACATTTCTATCATCACAGAAAGTTCTAGTGTACAAAACAAGAGATGATAGAGTAACTAACCTCAAATTTTGTTTTTACTTTAATCACTTCTATGTGGTTTGAATTTTTCTCAAATAAGTATTTGTTTTTATAATTTTTAAGCTAACAAATTTAGCAATAATCACTAAAGAAGATATATAAATATTTAAAAACCTAACCATTTTGTTTAATGTACTTAGCACCTATGTGTTAATCCTACATAATAAAAGGCTAATATGCAAATGGTCATCACACCCTCACGCATAAGAACCGATCAGCAGGAGGGTGCGTGCGCAGCAAGCATGCGCAGGTAGACGGGGCTGCATGCATGACCGGTCACCAGGAGATGCATGAAGTACCTCTCAGTCCCGACCCCCTCCCCAGTTCCCATGGGCGGCAGCAGCAGCTCCCTCCCAGCACCCGCAGGTAGCGGCACCTCGCTCCCGCCTCCTAAGGGCATGGAGCGGCTCCCTTCCGGCTCTCTCCTGCAGAAGTGGCACGGCTCCCGCCGCCCCCGCGGGCATGCAGTGGCTTTCCCCGGCTCCCGCGGAAGTGACGGGCAGCCTACTGCACGCGATTTCATGCGCTGGGCCACTAGTGAAATATATAAAAGAATACCTAAAATAATGGAGAAATATATATATATACACATTTTAAAAACTCATGATAAAAATCTCCACTTTTCTAAATTAATCTACAAATGCAGTACAATTCTAAACAAAATTATAGAAAGAATTTTTGTAGAATTTGACAAGCTCATTCTAAAATTTATGTACAAAAAAATGAAAAATAACTAAGAAAACTATTGAAAGTGTAAGAACTTGCCCTATCAAACTTTAAGAATTATTGTGAAGCTTTAGTTATAAAATAACAGATAAGACATGGAGCTAAAAGTGAGGGAACTGCATACCATCTCACCATCACAACTTACAATTCCTAAAATAAATTAGAGGGTTATTCTCTTGAGAAACCAAACAAAAGGATCTCTGAACTAAGGAACAACAGGCAAAACAGTAGAAGTAGGGAGGGACAGATGAAACTGCCAATTTAATTATGGTACCTGTAGCCCCCTTTTCCTGGCCAGCTCTAATGCTAAAACAGCCAGGCTTTATTCTTCAGAATACCTTCAGAAAGAAAACTGGAAGACTTTTCTATAAAGAAATTAAAGACTTAGGGAATAAACTTTCAGACACTAATATCAGGGGTCAACACACACACACATACACACACACACACACACAATATGGGCTTTTAGTGTAACCAAGTCACAATCAATTCCTATTAGTAAACAAGCCCAACCCATTCACATCAACCTTCCAATGAGATATTGAGAGGTATGGGATGGGTGAATGTGTGTTTGAAAAAAACAAACCACTTTTAATTAATGCATGAATGTTCCTTGACACTGTAACAAATTCATCCATATCTTAGGAGGTTAACAAATAGTCATTAACACACAGTATCTGATGGTCAAGAATTCAGGAGTGCCTTAACTGAGTTTTCTGGCTCACAGTCTCTCATGAGGTTGCTGCAATCATTTTAGGGCTCAACAGAGGATTGAGAATGCACTTCTAAGTTCACTTTCATGGTTATTGGCAAGTCTTGGTTCCTCACTGGCTGCAGGCCAGAGGCCTGATATCTCCAGCCTCAGGCCTCTCTACAGGGAGCCTGAATGTCCTCAAGACGTGGCAGTTAGCTTCTCCCAGAACCAGTGACCCAAAAGAAGGCGATAAAGAGACAGAGAAAGAGGGAACGAGTATATGAACAAGTGAAAGAGCACCCACAATGGAAGACAGTCTTTTACAACCTAACCTCTAAAGCAGCATACCATCACTTCTGCCATTTGTCACTGGTTATATACTAGTAGATCAGCCTTGGTGTAATGTGGGTGGGGACTACTCAGAGAACACCAGGAGGGGGTCATTGGGAGCTATCTTGAAGGTTGGCTATCACAGTCTGTCCTCTGGCCCCCAAAGACCCCTGCCTCCATTTCACATCCATGTGTACTGCCCACCCTCATCATACAAGGTATGAACAGTAGCAAGCCTATGGCAAAAATAATGGCATGTCACCTCCAAGATTTGGTTATAAAAATGACTGCAGCTTCCATCTAGGAAAAATTACTCTTTCACTCTCTCAAGTGACTGGCAATGCAGCAAATAGCTGTCATGGTTTTAGGACACAGAGGAGCCACAAGGTAAAAAACTGAGGACCTCAGTCCAAGAATTCTTGAGAAACTGAGGCCAGCCAACAAACAATATGAGTGAGCTGGGAATCAAATCTATCAACCATAGTTGAGCTTTGAAATGATCGCCACCCTGGCCAACAGACTGCTGCAACTTAATTAGGGACCCTAAAGCAGAACCACTCAGCTATGCCACACTCAACTTTCTGATCATCAGGAACTGTACGAGATACTAAATGTTTGTTGTTTTCAGCAGCCAAGTTTTGGGGTAATGTGTTACTCAGCAATAGATAATTATTATTACACGAAAATGATAACTTTATTAAGGCATTTTTAAAATTTATAAAAGCAATTCAGGATTGTTATAAAAATCTTAAATATTACAAAACTAGAGGCCCGGTGCACAAAATTCATGCACTTGGCGAGGGGTCCCTCAGCCTGGCCTGCACCCTCTCGCAGTCCGGTAGCCCTGGGGGGATGTCTGACTGATGGCTTAGTGGGCCTAAGCCAGTGATGGCGAACCTAGGACACGCTTGTCAGAGGTGACACGCGAACTCATTTTTTGGTTGATTTTTCTTTGTTAAATGGCATTTAAATATATAAAATAAATATCAAAAATATAAGTCTTTGTTTTACTATGGTTGCAAAGATAAAAAAATGTCTATATGTGACACGGCACCAGAGTTAAGTTAGGGTTTTTCAAAATGCTGACACGCCGAGCTCAAAAGGTTCGCCATCACTGGTCTAACAGCACAAACAGTTCAGTTTAGAGCACAATGACAGAGAACCCTGGAAGGGAGGTCACCTGAGGAAAAGAGAATGATAGACTTGCTGATTTCAAGGAACAGAGAAAGGGGATGAAGAAGAAAGGCAGGTGATAGATTTAAAGAGTGGCTTGAAAATATGAACCCATATAGAAAATGGTGCAAATGAACAGAGGATGCAAGTAACTATAAGGAAAATATATATATATATATATATATATATATACACACACAAATATATATATATATATTTATATATGTAATCACAGTCCACAATTTCGTTCACAGTGATTAATGACTTATTTTAATGTAATAAATAATACTAGTGAACCAGTGCATGGATTCGTGCACAATGAAAGAAAATTATTTAGAAGTTGTCCGGCGGGACAGAATTGGGCGAGATGAGCAGGACACATCCCGGAGCCAACCTCCCATGGCCCCTCCCCAGCATCTGTGTAGTGAGTGGGGTCCCTCAGCCTGGCCTGCAGGGATCGGGCCAAAACTGGCTCTCCAACATCCCCCGAGGAGTCCCAAAGTGTGAGAGGGCACTCTGCAAAGTTGCTGTCATACAGGGTGTGGAACGCAAATGCAAGTGTGCAGTAAACCAGATTCGGGGCCAACAGTGCCCCAGCAACAACATAACCCACAAAGGTGGAATCATGCAGCCTTGCGAGGAATCAGGCTCCCTCCTCTCTGGTTTCGGGGTGTGTCACCTGAGGGCCACCGCTGCCAAGTCACTGCAGCTCAGCAGGTCCTGTGTTGAGCGTCTGCTCCCTAGTGGTCAGTGTGCGTCATAGCAACTGGTCGGATGGCTGGACACTTAGCATATTAGACTTTTAGAAATATAGATAGGAAAAATGAAGAAGGGGAAGATGAAGAAGTGGTGGTAGGTGAAAGAGCTAAATCTTTAGATATCAAAATAGGCAGTCAATATGTAAGATCTAAAACTGAGAAGCCAAGAAAAAGCTACATAGAGTACTCAGACTGCCCCTACATTTAAGAATGTGAGGTAGATGGCAGACATGGAAAATTAACCTTCAATTCACCTAATCTCACAGCAAACATTCAGGAATGATCAGGGGTTTTTACCAGTTACTAGAACCTGGTCAGTAATAAGGTAAGTAATCGGAAACACAAAAACCATCAAGAGAATATAAAAATCCCTGTAAGAATGACAAAAGCAAAGTTCTCAGAAGGTCAGGGGGAATTATCTCTACCATTACCCAATTTAGGTGATCTCATCCCATAGGGACTTGAAGACCAAGTGTGTCCTTCCAAACGAAGTGCTATTGTGTCCTCTCATCTGGAAGTCATCTTAATGGAATCATGTTATTGTATCCTTTCCTTACACTAAAGGAACTCTATCCTTTGCCTCTCCAATCAATCACCTTTATGAAAATCACACCATAGCAATATGTCTAAGTATATTACTTAGAAACAGATGGATACCAGGAAAAAATAGATAATAGAAATTTAAAATGGTTTCTTCTGGAAAAACAGCACTTATGGGGAATGGGGTAAATGCAAGAGCAGAGGTAGAAGATGCAGCAAAGGACCAACATTTTTCCTTCAAAAACCTTTAGTATTAGTTTACTTTCTAACTAGTACTAGTGTTATATTAATCAGTTTCTACTGGAAATGCCAAATACATTAAAAAAAACAGAATCAAAATAATAAATATTTTATCAGAAGAAATTCGATAGTTAACTCATTCTCATAGTGTAAGATATTAATAAGCATATATTTAATTCACTTTTTATAGTACCTAGCAACCATTCCTGGATAATTCACAGACTTCAAATGCAAAACAGTTATCTAAACATGGTCTGGAATGTAAGCTAAACATGGTTTATTGAAATAATAGGAAATATTTTCAAGCATATTTTGGAAGAAATTTAAGGAAAGCATTTACCTTTTATGAACAGGATACAAAAGCTTGCTTTTTAAACTCCAAGTAATAAATGTAAAAATCATTGTTAAAAGTTAAAAATCTCCCCTCCCCCCACAAAAATAGAACTTCAGTTGGCCATTTCAGGATCAGCAGCTAATAAAACAAAGAAACTATTTAAGTGCCCAGTAGTGTTAGCCCACAGCTGCCAGATCATAATCATTCTGATCACATTTGCATGAACTTTTAAAAACAAACATCCAAAACCATAGTGTAGAGTGAAAATAAATTACCTAAGACTAAACATAGTATTAGCCCATAAACACAAACATATATTAATAGGTTACATAAGCTAAGATATGCCTAGAGGCATATCTTATCAAAATAGTAACACTAGTTACACATCATATTTCAAATTCTGTACTTTCTCTTTGTATTTTTATACAGTACTTGATTTTTAAGGTTTAATATTCAAAATATATAAGGAACTCATAAAAGTCAACACCAAACAACCCAATTAAAATGGACAGAGGACCTGAACAGACATGTCTCCCAAGAAGACATACAAATGGCCAACAGATATATTTCTCACATCGATGTTTCTCTGTGTCTCTCCCCTCCCTTACATTCTCTAAAATCAATGGGAAAATATTCTCGGGTGAGGGTCAACTACATTAGCTATTAGGGAAATGCAAATCAAAACTACAATGAGATACCAATTCACACCGGTTAGAATAGCTATTATCAAGCAGGCAAGTAATAACAAGTATTGCAAAGGTTATGGAGAAAAGGGAACCCTCATTCACTGCTGGTGGGAATGTAAACTGGTGCAGTCACTATGGGAAACAGTCTGGTGGTTCCTCAAAAAATTAATAGAGTTACCTTATGACCCAGCAATCCCTCTTCTGAATATCTACCTGAAAAACACAAAAACACGGCCCTGGCCAGGTGGCTCAGTTGGTTGGAGTGTCGTTCTGGTCACCAAAAGATTGCGGGTTTAATCCCCCGTCGGGGTGCGTATGGGAGGCAACCAATCAGTGTTTTTTCTCTCTTCCTTCCTCTCTCTCTAAAAATCAATAAAAACATATCCCTCAGGTGAAGTTTAAAAAAAAAAAAAAACAACCAAAAACTCAAAAACACGTATTCACACAGATATATGCACCCCTAAGTTAGTTGCAGCATTACTCATGGAGGCCAAGACATGGAGATAACCAAAGTATCCTTCAATAGAGGGTTGGATAAAGAAAATGTGGCATAGCGTCAGCCGGTTCTGCTCAGTAAATAGAGCGACGGCCCGAAAACTGAAGGGTCCTGAGTTCGATTCTGGTCAAAAGGGCACGTGCCTCAGTTGCAGGCTTGATCCCCAGCCCTGCTCATGTGGGAGGCAACCAATGGATGTGTCTTTCTCACATCGATGTTTCTCTCTCTGTGTCTCTCCCCTCCCTTACATTCTCTAAAATCAATGGGAAAATATTCTCGGGTGAGGATTAACACCAACAACAAAAAATGTGATAATGGATTATTACTCGGCCATAAGAAAAGACGAAATACTGCCACTTGCAACAACATGGATGGACCTTGAGAATATTATGCTAAGTGAAATCAGTCAGAAAAACTATGAACCATATGATTTCACTCATATGTGGGATATAAAACTGAAACTCTGGACACAGACAGCAGTGTGGTGGTTACCAGAGGGCTGGGGAGGTGGGAGCTGGGGAGGTGAGAGGTGGAAAGGGCCTAATATATGGTGATAAAAGATGGTTTGACTTTGGGTGGTGGACACATAATGCAATATACAGATCTTGAATCATAGAAATGTACACTTGAAACTTATATGATCCTATTAAACAAGGTCACTTAAATAAATTTAATAAATCCTATACAATAAAAGCCTAAAATGCTAAGTGTCCGATCGTCTGGTCGTCCATTCAACCAATCAAAGCGTAATATGCTAATGATATGCTAAGGCCACTCAACCGCTCACTATGACATGCACTGACCACCAGGGCGCAGACAGTTGACCAGTCGCTATGACGTGCACTGACAACCAGGGGGCAGATGCTCCGACCGGTAGGTTAGCTTGCTGCTGGGGTCTGGCTGATCAGGACTGAGCGAGACTGGCCGGACACACCCTGGAGCCCTCCCACTGTCCCTCCCTGGCTGGCCAACCTCCCGAGTTCCTCCCCGGCCCCGATTGTGCACCAGTGGGGTCCCTCAGCCTGACCTGCGCCCTCTTGCAATCCTAGACCCCTCGGGGGATGTCAGAGACCTGGTTTCAGCCCTATCCCACAGGCCAGATCGAGAGACCCCACTAGTGCATGAATTCATGCACCGGGCCTCTAGTAATTTTAATAAAATAAAATAGTGACTATTAATTAGTTGACTTCCTGGAAAAAATATCTCACACTACGCAAACTTCAAATCCATGAACTCAAGTTCAATTGTTTTTTTTTTATTTATAAAGCTTTGAGTTAAAACTGACATACAATATACTGTATATATTTAAAGTTTTAATACATGTATATACGCATGAAATCATCACAAAATCAAGATAAGAAACACACTCCTAAGAGCTCTCAACTGTCCCTTTGCAATCTCTCCTTCCCACCCTCCACCACATCCTGGTCAATGCATGTGAAACCAATTACCTGTTTTATTACTGTATAGATTAAAATGAATTTCATATATTCTCATAAATAGATTCATACCCTATGTATTCTTTTTGTCTGGCTTCATTCTTTTTTTATTTTATTTTTCAATTACAGTTTACATTCAATATTATTTTGTTTTAGTTTCAGGTGTACAGAATGATGGTTAGACAATCATATTCTTTACAGAGTGATGCCCTGATATTTTAAGTACCCACCTGACACCATACATAGTTATTGCAATATTAACTATATTTCCTGTGCTATACTTTATATCTCCATGACTATTCGGTAACTACCAATTTGTACTTCTTTATCCCTTCACCTTTTCGTCCAGGCCCCCAAATCCCATCCACGCTGATAACCATCCATCTGTTCTAAGCATCTGAGTCAGTTTCTGTTTTGTTCATTTATTTTGTTCTTTACAGTCCACATATAAGTGAAATCATAAGGCACTTGTTTTTCTCTGACTTATTTCACATAGTATAATGCTCTCCAAGTCCATCCATGCTGTCATAAATGGTATTTCCTTCTTTTTTATGGCCAAGTAATATTCCATTGTATATATGTAGCACAGTTTTTTTATTCACTCATCTATTGATGGGCGCTTGGGTTACTTCCATACCTTAGCTAATGTAAATAATGCTACAATGAACATAGGGGTGCATATAGTCTTTCGAATTAGTGTTTTGGATTTCTTCAGATATATACCCATAAGTTGAATTGCTCTGTCATAAGGCAGTTCCAAGGTACATGTCATGGGAACCTTCCTACTGTTTTCTATAGTGTTTGCACCAATCTACATTCCCACCAACAGTGCATGGAGGTTTCCTTTTCACCATGTTATCCCCAACACTTGTTTGTTGAATTATTGCTAATAGCCATCCTGACAAGTGCAAGGTAATATCTCACTGTGGTTTTAATTTGTATTTCTCTGATGATCACTGATGTTGAGTATCTTCTCATATGTCTATTGGCCACCTCTATGTCCTCTTTGGAGAAGTGTCTATTCAGGTCCTTTACCCATTTCTTAATTGGATTGTTTGGGGGTTTTTGGTGTTGAGTTTTATAAGTTCTTTATAATTTTTAGATATGAACCCATCATATATATCATTGGTGAAGATGTTCTTCTATTCAGTGTGTTCTTTTAGTTGATAGTTTTCTTTGCTGTGCAAAAACTTTTTATTCTGATATAGTCCCATTTTTTATTTCTTTTCCCTTGCCTGAGGAGGTGTATCAGAAAAAATATTGCTAGGAAAAATATCCAAGATTTTACTGCCTATGTTTTCTTCTAGGATTTTTATGGTTTTGAGTCTTACATTTAATTCTTTAATCCAGTTTATTGAGTTTATTCTTGTGCATGGTGTAAAAAGATGGTCTAATTTCATTTTCTTATATGTACCTGTCCAATTTTTCCAACATCATTTTTTTAAAATATATTTTTATTGATTTTTACAGAGAGGAAGGGAGAGGGATAGAGAGTTAGAAATATCGATGAGAAACATCAATCAGCTGCCTCTTGCACACCCCCCACTGGGGATGTGCCCACAGCCAAGGTACATGCCCTTGACCGGAATCGAACCCGGAACCCTTGAGTCCACAGGCCTACGCTCTATCCACTGAGCCAAACTGGTCAGGGCCCAACATCATTTATTGAATAGACCATGTTTACCCCATTTTATGTTCTTGACGCCTTTGTCAAATGTTAATTGACCATAAGGCTTATTTATGGATTCTCTATTCTGTTTTATCAACACATTGTATGCGGGAAACGTATTTATAAAACGTATAAATACGTTTCCCGCATACAATGTGTTAATCTACTAGCAGCCCAGTGCGTGGATTCGTGCACATTCAAAGTAAATTAATTACAAGGTGGCCGGTGGGGCAGGACTGAGCGAGATGGGCCAAACACACCCTGCAGCCAACCTCCTGCGGTACCTCCAAGGCCGGCCACACCTGGGGCAGCACCGAGGCTCAAAGGGCATCTGCGGAGTGAGCGGGGTTCCCCGGCAGGTGGAGTCCTTCAGCCTGGCCTGCGGGTATCAGGCCAAAACCAGCAGTCCGACATCCCCAGAGGGGTCCCGGAGTGCAAGAGGGCACTGTGCAAAGTTGCTGTCGCTCGGCAGCTCCTGCAATGACCATCTGCTCCCTGGTGGTCAGTGTGTGTCATACCTACCGGCCCATCTCAGCCTTTTATATCTATAGATATGTCTGTTTTATGCAAGTACCGTGCTATTTTGATTCCTATGGCCATGTAGTATAGTTGGATTTCAGGTAGTGTGATTCCTCCAGCTTTGTTCTTTCTCAGGATTGCTGTGGTTATTTGAGGTCTTTTGTGGTTCCACATAAAATTTTGGAATACTTGTTCTAATTCTGTAAAATACGCCATTGGCACTTTAAGAGGAATTGCATTGAATCTATAGATTGCTTTAGAAAGTATGAACATTTTAATGATGTTAATTCTTTCTATCCGTGAACACGGTATATGCTTCCACTTATTTGTATCTTTTTCAATTTCTTTCTTCAGTGTCTTATAAGTTTCTGAATATGGGTCTTTCATATCCTTGGTTAAATTTATTGCTAGGTTTTTATTATACAAGTGTGACAGAATTCTTAGTTTCCCTTTCTGATAAGTTCATTACTGGTATATAAAAGTGCAACCAATTTCTGGATATTTATTTTGTATCCTGTTACTTTACTGAGTTCATTTATCAGTTGAATAAGAGTGGACATCCTTGTCTTGTTCCTCATCTTAAAGGAAATGCTTTTGGCTTTTGCCAATTGAGAATGTTGTATGTTCCTTCTATTTCCACTATGCCAAGGGTTTTTATCAAAAATGGGTGCTGGATTTTGTCAAATACTTTTTCTACATCTATTGATATGATCATGTGATTTTATCCTCTATTTTGTTTATGTGATGTATCACGTTTACTGATTTACAGATATTGTGACAACCTTGCACCCCCAGAATAAATCACACTTGATCATGGTGTATGATCTTTTTAATGTATTGCTGTATCTGGTTTGTTAGCATTTTGTTTAGGATTTTAGAATTTGTGTTCATCAGGGATATTGGCCTATAATTTTTTTCTTTGTTGTATCTTTTTCTGGTTTTGGAATTAAGATAATGCTGGCCTTGTAAAATGAGCTTAGGAGTCTTCCCTCCTTTTGAATTTTCTGGAATAGTTTGAGAAGGGGAGGAGTTAGTTCTTTGAATGTTTGGTAAAATTTGCCTGTGAAGCCATCCAGTCCAAGACTTTTCATTTGTTGGGAGTTTTTTTATTACCGCTTCAATTTCACTAGTTGTAATCTGTCTATTCAGATTCTTTTATTCTTCCTAATTCGGTTTTGGAAGATCGTTTGTTTCTAGGAATTTTTCCTTTTTATTCAGATTGTCCAATTTGTTGGCATATAGATGTTTGTAGTTATTTTCTTACAATCCTTTGTATTTCTGTGGTGTTAGTTTTTACTACTCCTCTTTCATTTCTGATTTTATTTATTTGGGTCCTCACTCAATTTTTCTTAATGACTCTGGTTAAAGGTTTGCCAATTTTGTTTATCTTTTCAAAGAACCAGCTCTTAGTTTCATTGATGTTTTGAATTGTTTCTTTGGACTCTATTTCATTTATTTCTACTCTATTCTTTATTATTTCCTTCTTTCTACTCACTTTGGAATTTGTTGTTCTTTTTCTAGTTTCTTTAAGTGTAAAGTTAGATTGTTTGAGATTTTTCTTGATCCTTGAGGTAAGCCTGTAATGCTATGAATTTTACTATTAAAACTGCTATCCCTATGTCCCAGAGGTTTGGGGTTGTTGTGTTCTCATTTTCATGTTTCAAGGTAGCTTTTGATTTCTTCCTTGATCTCATTGTTATCCCATTCATTGTTTAGTAACATGTTATTTAGTCTCCATGTCTTCGTGTTTTTCAGTTTTTTCCTTGTGATTGATTTCTAATTTCATACCCTTTTGGTCAGAGAAGATGCTTGATGATTTCAATCTTCTTAAATTTATTAAGACTTGTTTTGTAACCTAACATGTATCTATCCTAGAAAATGTTCAATGTGCACTTGAAAAGAATGTATATTCTGCTATTTTGGGGTGAAATGCTCCACTAACATTAATTTTTTAAATGTTGGGAATTTTTTACATTTTGAATATTGGAAATTAAATCATTAGATAAATCATATATACTTCTTCCTCGCAAAGAATAAAAAAATAAAGTTTAAATGAAAATAGCAATAGGGATGAACAAATGTACCAAGTTTTCCCAGGGAAAATTGTGGTCAAACACTCAATAAATAATGATAGTACAACTGCAATAAACAGATTTAAATTACCTGAGTTTCTCTCCAATTAAAGGTGTTACAGAGTAAATTCAATTCTAGAGTTTTCATCGGTTTCTCTTTAGATATGTTTCACATAGTACATGTGAAAAGTTTAATACTTACTTATCAAGGAAATCCTTATCCACTACAGCAGTGATGTCAAGAAGAGGGTTTCCCATTCCAAAGAGAATATTTTCACTAAAAAAACAAAATACAAGCACAAGTTAGAAATAATTCTGAAAGTAAGGTGATGTGTAAAATGCACACAAATAAAAATATCTTTACCTCATCATGGAAAATAAACCTAACATACTAGTTTATTAAACCTTTTATTTTCCTATTACATGCAGGACAACAACTTAGAGGTAGCACAAAGTCATTTAGAAAGCATGATGACTTTTAAATTAGATGAAATAAAATATAACAAGAAACCAGATCCTGTGATTTTTTTCCCTAATACTCAACAGTCAATGATTCAATCTAATTAATTTTAATGATTTTTTAAAGATCTCTTACAACAAAGTTTAATACTCAATAGACCTAATAATTAACTCTCTCTAACTAGTAAGACACGCAACTACTGAAAGTTATTAAAGAGCATGGAGCAAGTCCTGGAACAATCAAGGACATGGAAGTTCATGTCCCCATGTAACCCCTACCTTGCTGTGGTATTATAATTTACAATAAGAAACATATATTGCTAGGTGATTATTGCTCAATCTTTTCAGCAAACCGTATGAAATGTGATTCAGAGCTTCTTGTCTAAAGGACAAAAGAAGAAGAATGTATACATTAACAGCTGTCCTGCACTGCAAGAGAGATGCTGTCAAGCTGCAATGGTTCGAAGCCTCTGTAGAAACTATTGCAGAAGCAGTGGCTGTCTAAGAAGGTCTAAACTTAAAGTAGCACATAAGAGGTGTCTTCATACAGTCAGTTAAGTAAAAACCACTCAATAATTTATAAAAGCAAATGCATTTAAACTACTCATGTAATGTTTTCCTCTCCATCACTGTACATAATTGACAAACTACTATATGACTTCACTGTAATATGACAAATGAACTCTATTAAAAACACTAATTCTTTAAAATGGCTAGTTTCTTAAAGCAAGCACATATAAACTAGAGTCCAGGCCAGTAAATAATATGTATTACCCTTCTTAAATGATGAAGGCACTATATAAGTAAGCATTTATTTTTTTTTTTTCTTGCTTTACTAGATGTGAACAACATGGGGTCTACTATGGCCAAAAACTATGACTGATCCATACTGGAATTACTATATTTGTTGCAAATCTTAGCAGTGCCTTTTTCCTGGAATATATGCTAGCATAAAAGATTCTCAATGACTTTTTTTGTGTGTGGAGAGGAGGTGTAATTTTTTAAAGTCTCATAATTCAGGGCTCCAGCCAACATAAACCTATATTGTATTACTTTTTTGGACACTTAACAAATTTTGCGCACTGACATAAATATTAGAGTAAAAGACCTGGAGAAAGAAATTGCTTATCTATTGATATATTAATATTGATTGGCCCTCTGAACAGTAGAAATGTTTAGTTATACTTACGGTGCTAGAATAAATACCATAACGAGTGTCCTTAACTCTTATACTAATCATTCTCTTTTTAAATCCAGAAACCTAAGCTTCATGTGTGATTCTTCTCTCTCATCAACAACCATCTTGCTAATAACTCCATCTTCTTGGTGGGAACATGAGATTGCCATAAAAGGTTTTGAAAAGTTCTGCATATTCCTGATTATCTAGAATGCCATGTACATGTGCCCAGAAAAAGCCCTAATCAATACCTTCTGAGCATGAGGCCCTGCACAAGCAGGAAATGCAGGCTAAGGCAGAGTTGTAAGCAGAATGAGTGTTGAAGATATGCCTCAACAAGCACAGAGTCTCTCAGCAAAGAATGGCAGACAATAACAAGTATAGGCAAAAATGTATTCTTCACACACTGCTATTGGAAACGTAAAATGCTGCAGCTGACTTGGAAAAAAATTTGTCAGTTCCTCAAAAAAGGAAGCATAATATTACCATTTGACCCAGCAATTCCAGCCCTAAGCATATATCCAGGAGAAATGAAGACATGTGACAAGACAATAGGATGGTGAAGGCCTGGGGTAGGGGGAGAAAATGGGGGGGCGGGCTATAAGGGGGACATATATAATAGTTTCAACAATAAAGATTTTTTTAAAAAAGAAAATGGTTGCCTGGTGGGACAGGGAGTAGGATGGATTAAAAAGAGGCAGGAGAGAATTTTCTGGGGAGATGAACATGTTTTGTATGCTAACCTAGGTGGTATCTACAAAAAAATTTTTTTCAAAATTCAGTGAACTTGGGATCCGTGATTTCACTACTACACATTAAAAAAAAAAAGAGCCAACAGTATAATTTAAGTGAAAAGACTAGGGACATATTTGTGCTCCTTAGATTATATAAGGCCAATCTTTCCATTTGTATTCTAGATCATATGCCTTCTTGCATATTCAAGGAAATGATCTTGTCCCTCTGTCCAGCATCATCTATTTTTTTCTTTTCTATTGGATCACTCTTTTCAGGTTACAAATATGTTGAAATTCAGCCCCTCTTAACTCCAGATATATCTCCAGCTACTCTTATCCCTGCTCCCCATTACAGTAAAACACTTCTAAAAGACTGTCTATTCTCTATTAAATAGCAAGTTCCTCTAAATTAGAAAAAATTATTCATTTTAAATCCAATTTTCAGGAGCACATGTGTGGCATAAAAAAGACTCACAATTACATAGGAATTTGAAGTTATAAAACATTTTTATGTGTCATCACCTTTAAATCTTTACAATAATTCTATTGGTTAGGTATTGCTATTATCTCCATTTAACAGAAATAAAAAGTTCAGAAAAGTTTTATAACCTGCCAGAGGTCAGAAGACAAATAAATGATTCCTAACTTCAAAGCACGTGCTTTCTTATTCAATATACTACATTTAGACACTCAGAACTATCTTAATACAATAAAATGACCAATGATATACAATGATATACAATTATATGTATGTATATGTATATTATATATAAATACGTGTGTGTGTGTGTGTGTGTGTATATATATATATATATGTATATATATATATATTTGTCTTATGGTCCTATTTCAAATAACATTTCAACAACCCAAATCTACTATAACAAAATGATTACAGTATATAAGTATGTGACTAGATGATTTATTATCCAAACAGGACACTTTTGAGAGTAAAGGAAGAGCTATTTATAATTATGCTAGAGTAACAGGTATGATCCAGGATTGTTCTGGGTAAACTGGGACATGTGGTCATCCGACTTATAAGCTCGCTTTGCTATTTGAAAATAAGAATCCATGCTTATGGTTTATTACAGTATTTTTTTTTTTTTTTGTATTTTTTTAGTGAACACTCTGATTCCAAGGAACATGCCAGTCTTCACATTTGGGGAAGAGATTAAAGGCTGAAGGTTATCAAATACAAATACTCTTTAAAAATAAAACAGAAGTAAAAATATAACGAAGTTTCCAGCACAGCCTGCGGTTCCATGCTGGTTGTATCTAGTGTGGTTAGAATATTAGAATATTAGAATTGATGGTTAGAATATTAGAAACTGATCACTGGACTGATAAGCTAAATGTCTGAAACCAAAAGAGTGTTTCATTAACTAAGTAATGTTATAACTTATAGGAATTGACCAGAGGAAAGAAAAGTCATTCCACAGAATAAAGATCAGATATTGCGCAGTTAATATAACTCATACTAGAAAAATATCTAAATGAATATGGCCATAAAAATAATGTTAAAATTCAAGAGGAGAAAAATAAAGTGATAAACATAATATTGTTAGTAAAAAATTAAAAATTCAAAAGGGAATATTTTTTGTTCAGTATTTCAGATAAATAAAAGTTACCTAACAGTCAATTATAATAATCAATTACTTTAGATAAATATTTCTAATGCATGCCACCCCCAACCCAAACACAGTCTGTTCACTGAGTCTGCCATTCACGGACACAGAAATAATTTTCCATGAGGTAACCAGGTATATAGTTATAGGCCTAATGGGGTATTTAGAAAGTAACATCAATGGTTTAAACTCTTCACTACCTAGGAGGGTATTATAATAGTTTTTTAATAACAATTTAAAACAAGTAAGTAAGAAGAGGTAAAGCCGGAACCAGTTTGGCTCAGTGGATAGAGCGTTGGCCTGAGGACTGAAAGGTCCCAGGTTCGATTCTGGTCAAGGGCATGTACCTGGGTTGCGGGCACATCCCCAGTAGGAGGTGTGCAGGAGGCAGCTGATCGATGTTTCTCTCTCATCGATGTTTCTAACTCTCTATCTCTCTCCCTTCCTCTCTGTAAAAAATCAATAAAAATATAAAAAAAAAAAAAAAAAGAAGAGGTAAAGAGATATTATTAACCAATGTTACAGGAAAGGGTTAACATTCAGTCTAGACAATCATTTTGATTCTGTTTTATCTTTGACAGTTCTGCTTAATGTAGCAATACTGTGGCTGGGAAGATTTGGAGTTAGAAAACCTTGTATGCGTTTCAAACAAAGATGACCTATTTATAAATATGAGCATTAACAGCTGACAACATTGCACAGTTCTGTAAAAGGATTCCTGTTTTAGTTCTTCAAAATACAGTATTTCATAAATAAAACAATTTCATTTTATTTTAAAAGTTCATTTGCCTCACTAAGAAGTCCTATACATAAAAGTTTGTGCAGTAATTGAAATTTTCATTTCTTATAAAAGACACAAGTCCTGAAATGAGCTTGAAAATTCTGTTTTAAAGGCGCTAAAGAAACAGCTCAATAAAGGCCGTTTCAATCTTAGCCAAATTTTAGTCTTCATATGAATGTTCTCCATCTCAGTGGGTTGGCAGATCTTGTTGGATGCACCTCAAAGTCTTGAGTGTTAGGAGAAAAATACCCCAGGACCCCACCCACATCCCACATAAATTTTCCAATGTAGGCCAACTCACAGAAGTGGTTCCAGAATCATCGTGTAGGACACAGTAATGTCGAGTCCCAGAATAGTCTTTGACCAAATATCTGACCTGTCTGGGCAGGCCAAAGAATAAGGCTCCTCAGCTCTAGAGCAAACACTCTCCCTGTCTCCCTACCTCATTTTCCCAGTCTTGCCTGGTACAAACTCAAGCTGTAAGCAATGCCCAAAACCAGTCTAGACACTGGGGGGGGGGGGGGGGGGGGGGGGGGCAATATTCATAGGGGTGTTTTTGAAATAGTGTTGCTCAGTGAAAAGTGCATAAAGTAGGAGTCAGAAGAGCTGAGCTAAGATCTTTTTTTTAAAACCTTTATTGTTGAGAATATTACAGATGTTCCTCCTATTTTCCCCATTGCCTCCCTCCACCTAGTTCCCACCCCACCCCAGGCCTTCGCCACCCTATTGTCTGTGTCCATTGGTAATACATGTAAAGTCTTTGGTTAATCTCTTCCTGGTTCCCCTCTCCCTTCTCTCTGAGATTCCATGTTCCATGTTTCTGTGCCTCTGGTTCTATTTTATTCATCAGTTTATTTTATTAGATTCCTTGTTCATTTATTTTGATTTTTAAATTCAATTGTTGCTAGATATGCACTGATTGCCATTTTATTTTCATATTTTTTACCTTTTATTTCCTCTTCAACATTTCATGTAATACTGGTTTGGTGGTGGTGAACTCCTTTAGCTTTTCCTTGTCTGGGAAGCTCTTTATCTGACCTTCAATTCTAAATGGCCTAAATTCTATCTTAAGCTCTACCATTGCCTAACTAGGAAATTCTCTTCTATCCTCTAATTCTACATGTTCCTGTCTCCTGAATTTAACTCAAGTATCAAGTTTTCTTACTGGGCCAATTAAAAATGACAAAAGCATCAATTTACAAATATGTCCTATCATTTCCCAATTTAAGACCAGTTGGAGTCTGATAACAAAGTATAACAGCTGTTATTCAATGATAATTGGACTCTTCATCAGTAATGATGAAGTAGAATACAAATAAAAGCTCAAAGAGACTGTATCTCCAGCCAAATTCATTCAAAGATCTTAAGTTAAAAAAAAAACAAAACACAACTCTTTTGCTTTAAATCATTATTTAGGAATTCCTAATAGTTGAATGCTACCCTGGAAAAGACACTGAACCAGGTGTCTAGAGATCTAGGTTCTAGTTAGATATATGCAATTATTCTGTATAAACGCAAACAAATTTTGGCTTCAGTTTTTCCAACTATAAAGTCAGGGAATTAGGTAAGTGTCCTTCATGTTTAAAAACTTAAGATTTCAGCATTTATTTTCAGATGACACCATTTCTAAGAGCTCAAATTGCTTTTAACAAGGAGGCATTTGTAAAATGCCTTAAAATTTAAAAGCACTTGCATACCTACTCAAGAACACTGTGGGATACATATTAATGTCGGCATCACTGAGTATATCATTAAACAAATGTCCAGAGAAAAAGGAAAAAAGAGAAAAAACAGTAATTCAAGAAAAGGCTCTCAACCAGAACCCAGGTGTGTTGAGCACTGGTCCTCAATGGTTTCCAATTCTATAGTCTGTCACATAGTTAGCAACAATTATTTTTAAGTGTGATATAAAAAAGAACACTGAACATGAAGTTAAATTTTGATAACTTGTGACCTAGTTCACTCTCCTTACCAGTAAAAGCAGGTCGATAACATGTATCTGTTGGGCTATTAGACTGGACATAAAATGGGAACATGCCTAACATGGTGTGAGAACTAAGGTATGACATAACTGCATTAAACGCAGTTCTCACTGGGAACTGGCAGGGATTATCAACTCATTCAAAACTGTCACCACATACATAGTGGCTTCAACTTCAGTAATCTCCCTGCCTACGCCTGAACTTAAATCATCAAGCTCCTTAGAAGACAAGAGGAAAGAAAAGAGATACTACAGTTGTCTCTCACAATACTTTATAATTTTTGTCCATCGAAGCAGCTTTTTCAGAAAATTTAAATAATATATTGTTTCTATAAAGGCATCATGAGGAGCACTAGATCATGGATATTTGGATTCAATTCCTAACTCTGCCACTAACTGATTTTGCACACGGCACTCAACTATTCTTGGTCTGTTTCCTCAGTTGTAAAATGTGGTTTGGATAACATTTAAAAATCTTTAAATTGCTGAAACCCGTTTGGCTCAGTGGATAGAGCGTCGGCCTGGGGACTGAAAGGTCCCAGGTTCGATTCCAGTCAAGGGCATGTACCTGGGTTGCAGGCACATCCCCAGTAGGAGATGTGCAGGAGGCAGCTGATTGATGTTTCTCTCTCATCAATGTTTCTAACTCTCTATCTCTCACCTTCCTCTCTGTAAAAAATCAATAAAATATATTAAAAAAAAATCTTTAAGTCGTCACTATAGATCAACACTATGTAAAATGCAGGCAAACAGCTGAAGAAACAGCATAAATATAACGTTATTAGCAGTTGCCTATCCTTTCACAAGTCAAATAAGGCTGGCATCAACCTTTAGATCAGTCTTTTGAACACAACCACCATTAAACCCTTCATTAAAAGGTGCAGCCTGTTGCCTCTTGCCACGCAGCGGAGGCTTTATATTTGGGAGATTTTCCAATTAAGAGTGGCCAGGAAGACAATGGTCAATTGAGTCCACATAAGAAAAGATTCTTAATATAGACAGTCACTGATCCACAACCTAATGAAGAGCAGCTTCCCATACTGGGCGTGGCAGTGGAAAGGGGAAATTAATCTGCTTCGACAGCACTTCCTTTATCCATCCTAAAATGCTATGAGCATTATAACCTGGGCTTATATGTACTGTAAAACCTTTCAGCACCTGAATTTCTCCTGCATAATGAAGTACTCTGCCTGTGTTAGTTCCGAATTATGCAATTTAAGAAAGAGAAACTGCATCCGAGTTCAGCACCGTTGAATGCTACCTTATCTTACCTGAGGGTTAGGTTCTCGAGCCATCTCTTAAATTTGTGTAGTCACAATAAGCAAAGAGAAACTGTTAAATCGCCAGGACTTAGGCGCTGGCGCCTAAGTGAAAAGAACAAAAACAAAAAACTTATTCTCTTCACTTTTGTGCTGGGGCCTCCCTTTCTCTGGGATAGTGAAGGCCAGGGTCTACTTTAAAACAGGGAGGTCAGAACACTGAGTAAATAACGTAACTTACCTCCTTTTAGAAATAGTTGCATTAGCATAAGTTAAACATTCAGTCAAAGATACCGCAGGGCGATACCCCATCGCCATTAACAAGAGCCTCAGAGCTCCGGGGGAGCCGCTGGGGGATGTGTTTACCTTTCACTGCAGACCTACTATCTGATCACACGCGTTTCACCTGCGGCTCCCACCAGCAGGTAAACAGATGGCGCCTCCGCGCACTCGTTCCCGTCAGAAGCAAACACATAAGGGACGCGCGGTTTCATCACTGGGGCAATCTACCTGCCCCGGAGAAGGGCCAACTTTGCAGGTCCGCCCAAGGCCGCGATGAAGTTCTGTCACAGGCGTGACCTGCAGGCAGGGACAGACGGGAGCACGCCACGCTTCCCCGGGGGTGGGGGAGGGAGCCACGTTTTTCATGGAAAAGTGACTACACACACAGGCAAGCCTCCAACCTTGGGATCTGGGCGGGGGTCACGCCAGGGGGCGGCTGCTGACAGACCCCGCCAAGTGCCACCGACCCCCAAAACTTCTGAGGAAAGCAGAAATGCTCGAATGAAAAGTGCAGAGGACCTCCCACCCGAGGCGGACCACCCGGGCGAAGGGGCGGCAGTCGGGGTCCCACCACCCCGCAGGCGAGCGGCTCGGGCGGCGCCCTCTCCGTACCTGACGGACGTCATGGCTTCACCTCCCAGCCCCACGCGCAGCGCCCGCGTCCGATGCTCCGCGTCCGCGCCGGCGGCGGCAGCAGCAGCAGCAGCAGGTACCACAGCAACTGCTCCTGCTCCGGCACTCAGCGACCGCGGCGCGTCCTCACACACCCCGGCGCCGCCCCCGCCCGCCGGGCCCTCGCGCTGATTGGCCGCGCCCGCTGGGGCCGCCCCGCCCCAGGCCAGCGGCCGCAGAGGGGCCAGACGCCCGGACCGCCCGGGGCCGCCCGCCCGCGCTCGGTTGGCACGCGGGCGCCGTGGCCATCTTGAGCCCCGGGAACAGCGTTCCCCCCACTCCCAGCTAACGGGACGTGAGGTCGGGTGCGCGCCTCAAAAATGGCTGCCCGAAAGGCCACCGGTGTATCAGTCACGGCCGCGGTCTCCTAGGCGGGCGCAGGTCGCTCTAGCGGACCTGAGACGGGGCGCCGCGGGGCAGTGCTCGGCGGTGGGTCACCTGCCCGCAGAGCCCGTCGGCAGGGGAAGCGCGGCAGCCGCCCGGACAGCTCAGCGGGGAATCGAAGACCAGGCGGCGCGCCGTAGGTTAAACTCGAACTCGCAGCCTTTGGAGCCAAGTGCGGAGCGCGATGGTCCCCAGGCGTTCTTGGGCTTAAACAATTAGAGCTGCTTTTGTAATGGGCGTGTAAGTGCCCGGGACCCTACTGTGTGATTAGAATCGAGGAGGGTGAGGCCCGGACACTGGTATTTTTAGCAAACGTCCCCTGGTGATCCAGGTACACACATAAAGTTTAAAACCTCTTCACCAAATCACCTTACTCAGACCATCCTGCTGGCCACATTTAGCTGTCAGATCACCTCACTTTTCTGAACAGTGTGCAGCCCTCTGATGCCATAGGAAAAGTTGAAAGACCCTCACTACTGGCCCTAACCTTACAAATTAATGGGGATAAAGGGTTCAGAAACTGATCCTGAACCACCAATAAAAGGCAGGTTAAATTAATTCCAACTGCGGGAAGGGGGCAGGTGGTCTCAGTAAACGCTTTCTGACCTAAATAGCTTTACTTGATTCCCTCTTTATTCTCTAATAATATTTATATTAACAGACTCCAACCCCCAATGGCATTCATTCACTGACCATTAGGATGGTGATCAATTCCATAGGTCTGAAATTAGTTACATCAGAACCACAACTCAACATGTGATAGTGAAATGTGCCTTGTGTGTAACCAGAAGAACTGAATTTTTAATTCTATTTAATTTTAATTAGTTTACATTTTAAAACCAAAGCAATGTAAAATATTTTCCCATTAAACACAATTTGGTTTTCACTGGACTACATTTCACTTTTTAACTTGAAAATTTCTCAAATTGAGACAATATAAATGTAAAAGACATACCATATTTTTTCACTACAGTACAAAACATATGTAAAATATCTTACTTTTTATATTGATTACATGTTGATGTAATATTTTGCTATGTTGGGTTAAATAAAATATATTACTAAGATTAAACTGTTTCTTTTTACTTTTTTAATGTAGCTACTAGACAATGTAAAATTATATGCATCTTGCATTGTTTCTACTGTAAAGTGCTGTTCTACTGTCTAAATTAGCCCTGCTTTTTTTACCTATCATTGCCCGTGACCAAATAATTATGTTCATAAAATGAAATTAATAGAGATACCAGTTTATAGATGGTCTGCTAATCATCTAAAATATGAAACATTCTAAAAGATTTAAGTTTCTGTCAAAAATGCTTTCTTTTAAGCATTTCTCTCTTTAATTTGGGAAATGCCTACCCAGAATGAAGCCATGGACTCTAAATCTGCCACGTTGGGCCCATGAGGAATGGCTGTTAAAAACAGAGCTATATTTGGCTGATGAGACTTTGACCAACTGTCCACAAACAGAATTAGTCAATTGTTCCTCTGGATTTCCACAGGATCTGAATCAAATTAAAAAAAAAAAAAAAAAAAAGGATAGCAATTTGTAGTGGTGGAGACACTGACTAATTCAACAGTTTCCCTCTCCCTATTGTGGAAAATGTTGATAACCCATGGAACTAAAAGTAAAACCAAGAATAATCCTTAG
Organism: Myotis yumanensis; assembly: GCF_028538775.1. NCBI lineage: Eukaryota > Metazoa > Chordata > Mammalia > Chiroptera > Vespertilionidae > Myotis > Myotis yumanensis. The sequence continues at coordinate 44,757,421 of NW_027223764.1, read as the reverse complement.
AAAAGATTTCAAAACTTCAACATTACTTTTAATAGGGGATATAGTATGGTGCTTCTCAAACTTTAACATGCATACACATCACATGCGGGATCTTGTTAAAATAAGGGTTTGACGCAGCAGATCTCTGTGGCCAAGATTTTGCAATTCTTTATGTACCCAAGATTTTGCAATTCTTTATGTACCCAGATCGCATCATTTGCTTTTCTGTGGATCCTGCTAAGTAGCAAGGTTGTAAAGGTAGCAAGACATGTGGTTTTTTAACCCCTGCTTGACTTCCTACTAGCTGTATGATCTTAGACTGGTTTTGGAACTTTGTCCTCAGTTTACCCATGCTTTTCAGGGCATTGCGAAGATTAAAACTTAATTCTAATAAAGTTCTTGGCACATGGCGTGATTATTTTCTTATTATCACACTAGTTAAAATTACATCTCTGGGAAGCATGACATGAAAGCTAACACGAACTTGGCCCTGAGAAAAATAAAATGCATTTTGCTCATGTCTAACATACTTTGTAACTCCCACTTTGATTTTTAACAATAAAATTTTTTTGTTCCAAAACAGCTAGACTTAAAACTTTATTTTTTAACAAACATACTAAATTCTATGTCATTAAGAGAAGACAAGGACCTGCAATATTCAAATATTTAATCAAATGAAAGCCATATCACATTCAAAGTTTTAAAAAACAAGTTTTTTTTTTAATCCTCACCCAAGGAAATGCTTAAAGAGAGGAAGAGATGAGAGAGAGACAGAGAGAGAGAGAGAGAGAGAGAGAGAGAGAGAGAGAGAAATATGAGAATCATCCATCTGTTGCCTTCTGCATATGCCCCAACCAGGGATCGAACCCTGGTTGTGCCCTGACCCAGAATAGAATCGGCAATCTTTCAGTGCATAGCATGATGCACAACCAACTGAGCCACTCTGGGTGGTAAAAAAAAAAACAACTTATTTTTGTTAAGGGTCACTTTACATTTAACTTAAAACTATAAGTGATTTTTTACATAATCAACACAACTTGCAAAATGTTTATTTAAAATGTATTTCGGTACCAGTTCATTTTGATAGGTACAGGCATAAGAATGTTATTTCAGGAAACAGGCTCATGTGTAATTAATTGTTCTTTCAGAGTCAATCACATATAGACAAAAGTAAAGACATTTTTTTCCAGGTAAAGGCAGAAGTTCTTTTTATTCACAGCAACTTTGTTTCCTCAGTCATGTTCTTTTTCTAATCTTTCCCTATCCTCTCTACCAACCAGTCTTTCCCAAAACAAACACACAAACACACACACACACACACACACACACACACAGCCACTGAGCAACTACTATTTAAACTCTTTTGATCAATTTTTTAAGCAATTTACTTCAACCCTATTCTCTATACTTTAGGGAAAAGCAGTCAATTGAAATTTTTATCCATCATTAACTTTTTTACAATTTAAATAGTTGAACCAGGATAAGTGTGACCCAAAGAGAATAGTTTGCTCTTGGGAAGATAAGTAAATATTCTATCTACTTTATCTAATTGTGTGGTTAGTCTGCTGCTATAAAAACAAATAGATTGCTAATTTCAACAGTTAAGTGCCTCTAGCCCAGCCAGTGTGGCTCAGGACTGAGCATCGACCAATGCAGTTCTCAACTTGTAGGTTGCGAACAATGAAAATACATCCTGCATATCAGATATTTACATTACGATTCATAACAGTAGCAAAATTACAGTTATGAAGTAGCAACGAAAATAATTTTATGGTTGGGGGTCACCACAACATGAGGAACTGTATTAAAGGGTCGCGGCATTAGGAAGGTTGAGAACCAATGAATGGTTCAATTCCCAGTCAAGGCACCTGCCTGGGTTGCAGCTCCATCCCAAGTGTGGAGCGTGCAGGAGGCAGCCGATCAATGATTTTCTTTCATCATTGATATATGTTTCTCTCTCTCTCTCTCTCTCTCTCTCTCTCAGCAGCCGATCAATGATTTTCTTTCATCATTGATATATGTTTCTTTCTCTCTCTCTCTTTCCCTCCCTCCCTCCCTCCCTCCCTCCCTCTCTCTCTCTCTCCCTTCCTCCCTCTCTCCCTTCCTCTCTGAAATCAATTAAAAAATACTTTTAAAAAAAAGTTAAGTGCCTCTGGATAGCATAACAAATATGTGGACCCACCATACTAATCTTTTCAACAAATGCTTCAAGCCCCCAAATAATAATAAAGTCCTGTTCAAACACAGCCAATTTGTTGTTAAGGGTGCAATAAAATAGCATTTTCATATATTACTAGAGGCCCAGTGCACAAAATTTGTGCACTTGGTGGGGGGGGGGGTGTGCGTCCCTCAGCCCGGCCTTCACCCATTTGCAGTCCAGGACCCCTTGGGGGAGTCCACCTGTTGACTTAGGCCCACTCCCCGGGGGATCAGGCTTAAGCTTGCAGTCAGACATCCTTCTGGTAGCCAGGGAGCCCTCGGGGGATGTCCGACTAAAGGCTTAGGCCCCCAAGGGATCGGGCCTAAACTGTTAGTTAGACATTCTTAGTGCTGCCATGGAGGTGGGAGAGGCTCCTGCCACCACCTCCGCACTGGCCAGCCATGAGCCAGCTTCTGGCTGAGTGGCACTACTCCTTGGTCTGACCTAAACCCTAGAGATTAGTACTTCATTTTACAACTTTTTCTCGGTTTATAGGCAGCAGCAAACTCAGACCACACAGTCGGGTGTGCAAGAAATGTTGCTTTCTTTATTGTTTAGTAACCAAACCTAACTTCAACTTCAGCCCCCATTCTGCCAAGTGAAAAAACAAAAACAAAATATTATTTAACTTAGGTTCCCCACCCCCTTCTCTGGAGTTGTACTTCCATGTCAGACAGTTTATATCTTAGGCAGAGGTGCCAAAGAACCGAGCAGGGTCAAGAACATGTGGACCTCAGTCTTCTGTCTGGACTGGCCCCCACCCAGTGCCCTTGACCCTCACCTGACCCTCACCTCAGAGCTCAAGTCCATGCCGACCCCTGGTATATTCTCCTCATCTGGGCCTTGAGGCCTCTTGGAGTCTAATTCGCTCTCTTCATCCCTCCCTGCCACCTTCTCTCTCTCACACAAAGAGCTATTGGGCTTTCTGGGGTGAGGTCCTCTGACACCTCCTCAGCCCCGTTGCATGGACATCATCTTGGTGCCTTGGTCACGGCCACAAAGCTGTGTGGCTGCTCTCAGACCCTCCGTCTCCTGCTGCCTTAGGGAGTGACTCAGTGGGAGGGGAGGGTCACAGTCTTTTTTACATGGCCGCCAACAAACACTCAGTGTTCCTTCCCTCTAGTTCTCCTTCTCCTCCTCACCCCAGTCCAGGCACGTCTATGTGCAGGGCAGGGGAGGGCGGAAGGCAGGGGTGTCTCTGACCCAGCACACAGGCTTCCAGATCCACTGCTCCCCCAGGCCTTCCATGCTCTGGACCTCGACACCCAGAACCTGTCCCCTCTCAGCTGCAGGTCTTTGCCCATAGTGGTCAAGTCTGTTTAGAGCAGTGGTTCTCAACCTTGGCTACACATTAGAATCACCTGGGAATCTTTTTAAAATCCTGATTTCTGCGCCTCATCCTTTGTTACTAATGTTGTGGCTCTACCCCATAACAAAGAAACAATTTCCAGAGGATGAGGCCCAGAAATCAGGATTTTAAAAAGATTCCCAGGTGATTCTAATGTGCAGCCAAGGTTGAAAACCACTGGTTTAGAGGCTTGAAGTCAAGAAGTGCCTCTTTGTTCTCTGCTTTCTGGAGGCGGTCAGCGTGGAACATTCCTGCCCTGGATTGGGGAGGGGTCTCTGGGTGTTAAGAATACCAGGAGGGGGAGCACAGACTCCTCCCAGAGCTCAGAGAGTGGAAGGGCAGCACCCCCTCACCTCTAACCCCAGGACATTTCTTTAGAAGCAGAAGCCTCATCCTGTGCAGGGGCCTGTGCTGGCTGCCTCAGTTTCTCAGAGACAACGAATTTGATGAATGTCTTTTCCCCACTGCAGTAGCTGCTTCATTTGTTCGTGCTCGAATTTTTCATTAGCTGCTAAATCCCCCGTGGCTGCAAACCTGTTGTGCCTGACTCAGCCAGTGGGGAGCTATGGGAGCTGTGCACGGACAGGGGAAGTGGCGGGGGGGGGCCTGCAGAGAGGGTCAGTGGTGCCTGCCTGGCTGTCTCAAAGGATGTGGCTTAGGTTAGGTCCTGTCCTTTGGCAACTTTAGGAGGGGAGGCCGTGTCCTCCGCTCCCTACTTTGACTCAGGGGCGGAAGTTCTCCTTGCTCTCTGGCCTCATAACTCAGTGGATCATAGTGGGATGCGGCAGGCAGGCGGCTTCTGCGACTGCAGACTGCACACGGGCGCCGGCCGGAGGTTTCTGTGGCTGCACACACTGTGGGCAGGCGGCTTCTGCAGCTACACACGGGCCGGGCCTGAAACCCCGGACGGGTCGGGTCACGGATGGCGGGCAGCTGGCTTCTGTGGCTGTACACGGACGCCAGCCTGTGGCCCGGACCTGATAGGGTCACGGGCAGCGGGCAGGTGGCTTCTGGGGTGTCCTGGGTTGCCGCCGGGCCTGCGCCCCAGCTCTACCCTCCAATCGCCATGGTGATACTGGGCGCAGGCCAGCCGACACCCCAGCCCTGGGGGGTCTGGGGTTGCCGGCTGGCCTGCGCCCGGGCCCTCCCGCCCTATCGCCACCATCGCTCGGCACAGGCCAGCCGGCAACCCCAAACCCTGGGGTCGGGTTTGCTGCCCGGCTTTCAATGGCGATCACCGGCTGGGGGGTGGGGAAAGGCGGCCTTTGCCCACCCCCTAGCTCTTGCCTGCCGCCTGGGTTGTGGATCACCATTCTTCAGTCCTTTCCCTTTCGCCTCCCATCATTGGACGTATGCAAATTAGCCGCCATCTTTGTTGGCGGTTAACTGCCATCTTAGTTGGCAGTTGATTTGCATAAGGATATGCTGATCAGCCAATGGGAAGGGTAGCGGTCGTACGCTAATTACCATTTTTCTCTTTTATTAGTGTAGAAGATTAGTGGGAGTTTAAATTAGTACATTTCTAAAAAGCTTCTCAGCAATATGTCACCAATTCCATTTTAGGCTACTATCATAAGTAAAATAGAACAATGTGAACAAAGATATGTAAAACCAGTTAATCATTTCAGCATTAATAGTAAAAAATTTATTACGTAAGTAACCAAAAACAGAACAACGGTTAAATAAATTACATAAGCATGTTATGAAGCTATTATAAAATCTTTCCATAAACTTTTTAAGAATGTACAAAAATGCTCATGATATAATGAAAAAAAACAATGAAATGAAAAAAGCAAAACAAACAAAAGGAATATAGAGAATGATCTTGACTTTGTTAAAAAAAAAAAAATACAAACTATAATTGCACACAAAAAAGATTGGTAAGAAACACACCAAAATGTTACTATTGGTTTCTCCAGAAACTGAAATTATGTCTAATTTTTACCTTATTTAAATTGATCTAGCTTATAAATTTTCCACTATATATTGGTTTTATTAGCACAAATTTTTGTAATTACTATTAAACTTTAATTATCTTTAGGAAATGATTTAAAACTACAAAAATTATTCCTACTCTTTATTAAAACACTTTTTTTTAAATCAAAACCTTCAAAACTATCATCTTTAGAGGAATTAGACTTACTTTATAAATATCTCGTCTTTTCATGTTTAAAGATACTTTAAGACAGGAATAACAAAAATAAAATATCTATTATTTTCTTGGTTAATTTTAAATCTTAACTTGACAAAAGTTAAAAGCATAAATACCACTTTTAGAGCTTCACACAGCCTTTCAGAGGCTTGCTGTCACAACACTGAATGTGGAATTTCTTCCCTGCATGGGTATTTAAAAATATATCTCATTTCATGTGAATTAAAATACTGATCGAAATAATATTTTAAAACAATTTAAATCATACTCCAAAAAGAGAAATTTCTTAAGACTTATCTCCCTAAAATAAGTAGTATGTTACAGTGTGAATTTCAGGAGCCTGGGAATAAGGAGATAGAAATTATAATCCTGAGACTACCAAAAACATTATGCCCTTTGACCACCGGTGTCCTTATCTGAAACACAGGAAGTTTGTAAAGGTAGCATCTCAGGTCTCTTTCAGTTTTACTGGATAATGAAAGAAAAAAAAAACAACATTCACTTATATCTTAATACAAATTGGGTTCTTTTTAAAGTTGATCAGTTCTAAGGTAATAAAATATATGCAATTTTAGTTAGCTTTCATTATGGATAAGGTTATTCACAGAAACATTGCTCAATGTATTAACTATTTTCCCCAAAAGACATTATTAGAGGTCTACTATTTTTACTTGCTTTAATTAGTGTCTGTGGATACTTATGTCACATTTCACTTTAACAGAATATAATCTTTAAATAGAACCTGACAATTTATTTACCAGGAGAATTTGAAGAATTGAACTTGATTGACTGAACTTTATTTAGTAAGAATTCTTAGCAAAACTCCCTCCCAGGAACACCTACACAGTACTTCTTTATTTGCAGTGAACTACAAATCTCTGAAACTCAAAGACCTCCATCTAAAAGTACAGGATAACAGTGCTTCCCAATTATTCATGCTGCCACGAACATATTTTTAAATTATACAACTGAATATCACTATTATTTTACAAAAGGACATCTTCTTATATAAAAACCCTAAGTGTAACATCACAACCCGAGGCACGACCAACTGGAAGAAAGTTAGTCCTGCAGGGGTTGTCTTGGAAATGGCTGCACCCTCCCCCGAGCTATTTCCCAGAGCTGTTTCCGGTAAGGGCGAGGTTTGAGGCAGGAACCCACCCTCGGAGTGTGGAGGCATATCTTTATAAAGTGTGCCCCGCCAGCATGGCCAAGGGTGAACCTGAGTGGGGGTGGCTGAAAGGCTTAGAAAAGACAGACAAGAGAATGAAAGCCAGGTCTCAGTGGGACGCTGCTTCTCTGAGAGACAGTGACCACGCCCACTGCCCTGTCTTTATTTTACAGCAGATGCCACGAGGCAAAGTAAGGGCGTCACCAAGATGTTTACAACACTCTCCTGGGTTTCAATCCTACTCAACTACATGCACCTGAACTCTATCAAGCCTACATCACTCAGGCACGTGGGGCCATGTGTTTGGACCATAGGTTCAAGCTTACAACTATAGCTGTTGGCTATAATTGTGCTGGGAGGGCCCTGCCCTCCAAGCTGGGACTTGCACGTGGCAATGAGAGGACTGTGCCCTCTCATCAGTCCAAGGCTTGAACCTGTTCAAAACACTGCAGCGGCTCCCCACAATAAAGTTTTAATACATTATATTAGAGGTTGTTGTGGTACTGTTGTACCCACAGCGTCTACAGGAATTGCTGCAAATTTACTTCTCGGTGGAAGAACCTTTCATTCCCAGTGTCAATGACCAATTCCATTAAATGAAACTTCAATTTCTAGACTAGATATAAACAGTGAAGTTGCTAAAACTATTAAAAAGGCCCAACTTCTCATTATTGATGAATGCATCATGGCATCCAGTCATGCTATAAACGCCATAGACAGATTACTAAGAGAAATTATGAATTTGAATGTTGTATTTGGTGGGAAAGTTCTCCTTCTTGGAGATTTTTGACAATGTCTCAGTATTGTACCGCATGCTATGCGATCGGCCACAGTACAAACGAGTGTAAAGTACTGCAATGTTTGGGGATGTTTCAGGAAGTTGTCTCTTACAACAAATATGAGACCAGAGGATTCTGCGTATAGTGAATAGTAAAACTTGGAGATGGCAAACTTGATAGCAGTTTTCATTTAGGAATGGATATTATTGAAATCCCCTGTGAAATAATTTGTAATGGATCTATTATTGAAGCTTCCTTTGGAATATTATCTATAGATAATATTGAAAATATATCTAAACGTGCAATTCTTTGTCCAAAAAAATAAGCACGTTCAAAAATTAAATGAAGAAATTTTGGATATACTCAATGGAGATTTTCACACATATTTGAGTGATGATTCCATTGATTCCACAGATGATTCTGAAAAGGAAAATTTTCCCATCGAATTTCTTAATAGTATTACTCCTTTGGGAATGCCGTGTCATAAATTAAAATTGAAAGTGGGTGCAATAATCATGCTATTGAGAAATCTTAATAGTAAATGGGGTCTTTGTAATGGTACCAGATTTATTATCAAAAGATTATGACCTAACATTATCGAAGCTGAAGTATTAACAGGATCCGCAGAGGGAGAGGTTGTTCTGATTCCAAGAATTTATTTGTCCCCATTTGACACTGGCCTCCCATTTAAATTGATTAAATGACAGTTTCCCGTGATGCCAGTATTTGTGATGACTATTAATAAATCACAAGGACAAACACTAGACAGAGTAGGCATATTCCTACCTGAACCCGATTTCGCACATGGTCAGTTATATATTGCTTTTTCTCGAGTTCGAAGAGCATGTGACGTTAAAGTTAAAGTTCTAAATACTTCAGCACAAGGAAAATTAGTCAAGCACTCTGAAAGTGTTTTCACTCTTAATGTGGTGTACAGGGAGATATTAGAATAAGTTTAATCACTTTATCAGTCATTGTTTGCATCACTGTTGTTTTTATATCATGTTTTTGTTGTTTTTATATCATGTTTTTGTTTTTATATCATGTTTTTGTCGTTTTTATATCATGTCTCTGTGGTTATATCCTTTTGTTACTGTTTATTTATTAATAAATTTATATAGTTTTTTCATATACATTTTATTAATTTCCTTTCATCTCTCACATTTCTATTATAGAGAAAGGGCAAATAGCAATATTAAAATATTTCCTCTAATTCCCTTTTAATGTGCACGAATTTCATGCACCGGGCTGCTAGTTTTAACATAAAAAATGTATGAAGGGGCCCTAGCTGGTTTGGCTCAATGGATAGGGCGTCAGCCTGTGGACTGAAGGGCCCCAGGTTCGATTCCAGCCAAGGGCACATGCCTGGGTTGCAGGCTCGATCCCCAGTAGGGGGCATGCAGGAGGCAGCCAATCAATGATTCTCTCTCATCATTGATGTTTCTCTCTCTCTCCCTCTCCCTTCCTCTCTAAAATCAATAAAATATATTTTTTAATAAAAAAAATGTATGAAGAGCCCTGGCCAGTGTGGTTCAGTTGGTTGGGTATTGTCATATGGAATAGAAAGGTTGCTGGTTCCATCCCAGGTAGGTAGTGTGTGAGGTAAGCAATAGATGTTTTGTTCTCACATCAATGTTTCTCTCCTCTTTCTCTCTCTCTCTTTCTCTCTCTCTCTCTCTCTCCCTCCCTCCCTCCCTCCCTCCCTCTCTCCTTCCTTTTCCCTCTCCCTTCCCAAAATATTGTTGGTAATCTTATGAAGTATGTTTTCTATACAAAAGATTTTCTTCTTTTTACTTCACCATAGGGCTGATCTATGGTACTTCACAAACAAGCTTTTAAGAATCATTCACTCATTATCTCAACAAATATTTAATGAGCATCTACCCTACTACTCAAGACACTAGATAGATATTCAACAACAATCAAGAACGTGTACTGCCTGGCTGGGTGGCTCAGTTGGTTGGAGTGTCTCCTTTGTACCAAAAGGTTTCAGGATGGATCCCCCTGGTAGGGGTGCATACAGGAGGCAAACAATTGATGTTTCTCTCTCACATCAATGTTTCTTTCTCTCCTTCTTTCTCTCTCTCTCTCTCTTTCTCTCTCTCCCTTCCTCTCTCTCTAAAAATCAATAAAAACACAACCTCAGGTGAGGATTTAAAAAATTAAAAAACAGCCCAGCTGATGTGGCTTAGTGGTTGAGTGTCAACCTATGAACCAGGAGGTCTCAGTTCAATTTCCCCTTCAGGGCACATGCCCAAGTTGCAGGAGGCAGCCGATCAATAACTCTTTCATCGTTGATGTTTCTATCTCTTTCTCCCTCTCTCTTCCTTTCTGAAATCAATAAAAATATTTTTTTTAAAAAATATACTGCCCTTATAGAACTTACATTCTAGTGAAGGGATATAAATGAATAATCAAACAAATAAGAACATCAAATGATCATTAGTGCTATGCAGAGAATAAAAACCACCAGACCAAAGTAGAGAAATTCTCCTTCAGATTGGGTAGTCAGGGAAGGCCTCCAGCAAGAGAGAACTAAATGACAAGAGCGAGGTAGGAGAAGGGCATTCCTAAAAGACAGCACTAAAATGGTAAGTGGAAGGCCAGTGTGAAAAAAGGCGAGGGAGAGAAGAAAGGTTTGTGGTCAGAGCAAGAAGCAGATCATCTTAGCTTTTATAAGCCTAAGAAATTTTGATTTTATTATAACCATGACAAGAATCCACTATAATTAAGTTTTACTCAAAGGAATGACATGATTTAATTTTGTTTTAAAAGATCACCCTGGTTATAGTATGAAGAATGGAATACAGGAGCATGAAAGCAGAAAGACTAAATTAGAAGCCTGTTGTAGTAATACAGATGAAAAACACTCCTGTTTGAATCATGAAGATAGTGATGGACATAGAGAGAAACAGATGGACATTTGGAGGTAGAATGACAGGATCTGCTGATGAAATAGAAATGGGGGACTAAGGAAGGAAAGGAATCAAGAGTTAACTCCTAGATTTTGGACTAAATTGGGTAAATGGTGCTGCTATTTACTGCAATAAATGGAGAAGGCAACAGAGAGGCTCAGAAGACTGGAGTTCTGAGAGAAGTCAGGGATGGAGGTAGACACTGTGAAACAGGTTTTTCTTTCTAGTTTTTTTTTACTTTTTAGTGCCTACTGTTTTCCTTTTAATTTTTTTTTAATTTTATTTATTGATTTTAGAGAGGAAGGGAGAGAGAGAAACACTGATTTGTTGTTCCATTTATTTATGCACTCATTAGTTTATTCTTGTATGTGCTCTGACCGGGGATTGAACCTGCAATCTTAGTTTATCGGGATGACCCTCTAACCAACTGAGTTACCTGGCTAGGGCATACCTGCTGTTTTCTGAAATATTAAAAATGAGTGTCCAGAATGCAGTATATGCAGTTTCATTTGAACAACACCCTAATAAGCAAACTATTCTATCTCAGCTGTCAGATGCTAGCAGGTACAAATATAAGTAGAATAAATAAGTAAAACTTACTGAGTGCCTAATATGTGCCAGACAGCATGCTATATATCTTTCTAGTACTACCCCACTTGAATTTACAACAACCCTATGAGGAGATATTTTATTATCACCATCTTATAGATGAAAAAATTGAAGCTCAGAGAGGTTAAATAACTTACAAAGCCATACATAACAGAAGAGAAATCTAAAGTCTGGTAGTCTGACTCCAGAACTGGGGCTAATTACCATTATACACAGTGTCACTAGAGTAAGTCCAAGATAGACTGATGTAAGTCGGAGACTTTTATAAATATCCAAATTCCAGAACACCACACTATGCTTCCACCAAGATGTAATGATTTAGTGACAGCTTTCTGATTAGCGGGAGCACCATATGAAATACTTTCAGAAATTGTCTCTTTTATTTCCATACTAGAGGGCCGGTGCACAAAATTCGTGCTGTCGGAAGGGGGTGGGGGTCCCTCAGCCCAGCCTGAGCCTTCTCACAGTCCGGGAGCCTTGGGGGATGTCCGATTGCTGGCTTAGGTCATCCTTAGCGCTGCTGCAGAGGTGGGAGAGGCTCCCACCACCACCACTGGGCCCAGCTCAAAGCTTCTGGCTGAGCGGGGCTCCCCCTGTGGGAGCACACTGACCATCAAGGGGCAGTTCCAGCATTGAGCGTCTGCCCCCTGGTGGTCAGTGTGCGTCACAGTGACCAGTCGTTCCGCCATTCGGCCTATTTGCATATTAGCCTTTTATTATATAAGATAGGATATGCTGAGGAACCAAGATGGCGGCGTAGGGAGCGGACCTGTGTGTGTTGCTCTCTCACAGCATCACTGAAACTATCAACTATGAAGTAAACAACCGCCACTCAGAACCATGGGGAAGTTGGCCCAGTGGGAGATCTACAACTGGAGGAAAAGAAAGAAGCGCAGTGAGACTGAGTGGGAGCTACGGAGGCACCAAAACCAGAGCCTATCCCAACAAATTGCAGACTTCAACTGCTCGCAGCCATGAGAGACACACTCAAGAAGCAGACCCAGGAGAACCAGGATGGCGGCATAAGGAAGAGACCTGTGCGTGCTACCTCACACAACAACATCGAAACTACCAAATATCAGACAAACACCTATCATACAGAACCATGGGAAAGTTGGCCCAGTGGAAGCTCTACAACTGGAAGGAGAGAAAGAACATTGAGACTGAGTAGGATGTGACACCAAGTACAGAGCCCAACCCAACAAACTGCAGATTTCAACTCCTCGCATAGAAAGAAGCGCATTGAGACTGAGTAGGATGTGCAGAGGCACCAAGTACAGAGCCCATCCCAGCAGGCTGCAGATTTCAGCTCCTTGCATCTGGGAGGGACGCAATCGGGGGGCAGAGTCGGGTCCGGGGCCGGCCAGGGCTGGGCCTGACTCGGCCGGCACTGTGGAACTGCTGTACCAGCAAGCGCACAAACATGCTAACTGGTCCCAGTCTCTTGTGGGGCGCTGGGGGACAGCAGACAGGCAGTCTGTGCACTTGGTGGAGGGCAGGAGTGCTGGATGTTCAACCACCAGGAACGCCTGGAGATTTTGTCTAGTGGGGAGCCGCCGGCAGGGGACAGAGGGCCAAACTTCCTGTTTCCCCGGTAAGGCTGGGATGGCCCCGGTGAGGTCGGGATGGCCCCGGTGAGGTTGAAACGGTCCCGGTGTGGTAGGGACGACCCCGGTCAGGTCGAAACGGCCCCGGTGTGGTAGGGACGACCCCGGTGAGGTTGAAACGGCCCCCGTGAGGTAGGGACGACCCCAGTCAGGTCGAAACGGCCCCCGTGAGGTAGGGACGACCCCGGTGAGGTTGAAACGGCCCCCGTGAGGTAGAGACGACCCCAGTCAGGTCGAAACGGCCCCAGTGTGGTAGGGACAACCCCGGTCAGGTTGAAACGGCCCCCGTGAGGTAGGGACGACCCCGGTGAGGTTGAAACGGCCCCCGTGAGGTAGGGACGACCCTGGTCAGGTCGAAACGGCCCCGGTGTGGTAGGGACAAACCCGGTCAGGTTGAAACGGCCCCCGTGAGGTAGGGACGACCCCGGTGAGGTTGAAACAGCCCCCGTGAGGTAGGGACGACCCCAGTCAGGTCGAAACGGCCCCGGTGTGGTAGGGACGACCCCGGTGAGGTTGAAACGGCCCCCGGTGTGGTAGGGACGACCCCGGTGAGGTTGAAACGGCCCCCGTGAGGTAGGGACGACCCCGGTCAGGTCGAAACGGCCCCGGTGTGGTAGGGACGACCCCGGTGAGGTTGAAACGGCCCCCGTGAGGTAGGGACGACCCTGGTGAGGTTGAAACGGCCCCCGTGAGGTAGAGACGACCCCAGTCAGGTCGAAACGGCCCCAGTGTGGTAGGGACAACCCCGGTCAGGTTGAAACGGCCCCCGTGAGGTAGGGACGACCCCGGTGAGGTTGAAACGGCCCCCGTGAGGTAGGGACGACCCTGGTCAGGTCGAAACGGCCCCGGTGTGGTAGGGACAAACCCGGTCAGGTTGAAACGGCCCCCGTGAGGTAGGGACGACCCCGGTGAGGTTGAAACAGCCCCCGTGAGGTAGGGACGACCCCAGTCAGGTCGAAACGGCCCCGGTGTGGTAGGGACGACCCCGGTGAGGTTGAAACGGCCCCCGGTGTGGTAGGGACGACCCCGGTGAGGTTGAAACGGCCCCCGTGAGGTAGGGACGACCCCGGTGAGGTTGAAACGGCCCCCGTGAGGTAGGGACGACCCCAGTCAGGTCTAAACAGCCCCGGTGTGGTAGGGACGACCCCGGTGAGGTTGAAACAGCCCCCGTGAGGTAGGGACAACCCCAGTCAGGTCGAAACGGCCCTGGTGTGGTAGGGACAACCCCGGTCAGGTCAAAACGGCCCCGGTGTGGTAGGGACGACCCCGGTGAGGTTGAAACGGCCCCCGTGAGGTAGGGACGACCCCGGTGAGGTTGAAACGGCCCCCGTGAGGTAGGGACGACCCCAGTCAGGTCGAAACGGCCCCGGTGTGGTAGGGACGACCCCGGTGAGGTTGAAAGGGCCCCCGTGAGGTAGGGATGACCCCGGTCAGGTCGAAACGGCCCCGGTGTGGTAGGGACGACCCCGGTGAGGTTGAAACAGCCCCCGTGAGGTAGGGACGACCCCAGTCAGGTCGAAACGGCCCCAGTGTGGTAGGGACAACCCCGGTCAGGTTGAAATGGCCCCCGTGAGGTAGGGACGACCCCGGTGAGGTTGAAACGGCCCCCGTGAGGTAGGAACGACCCTGGTCAGGTCGAAACGGCCCCGGTGTGGTAGGGACGACCCCGGTGAGGTTGAAACGGCCCCCGTGAGGTAGGGACAACCCCGGTCAGGTCGAAACGGCCCCGGTGTGGTAGGGACAACCCCGGTCAGGTTGAAACGGCCCCGGTGTGGTAGGGACGACCCCAGTGAGGTTGAAACAGCCCCCGTGAGGTAGGGACGACCCTGGTCAGGTCGAAACGGCCCCGGTGTGGTAGGGACAACCCCGGTCAGGTTGAAACGGCCCCGGTGTGGTAGGGACGACCCCGGTGAGGTTGAAACGACCCCCGTGAGGTAGGGACGACCCCGGTGAGGTTGAAACGGCCCTCGGCCCTGGTGAGGTTGAGACTACTCCAGTGAGGTTGGGACAAATAAAGGGGACCAGTATGGACTGATGAACAGGGGTAGATACAGAAGCAGAGCAACATTGAACAGAATGTTAAACTACAGTGGGAAGCCTGGGGAGGGTTGGGAGGGGGGATTAAGAGACCAACTGAAGGACTTATATGCATGCATATAAGATTAACCAATGGACACAAGACACGGGGCGGGGGGGGGCAGGGGGTAGGGGCCGGGGGAATGTCAAGGGGGGGGAAAAAGGAGACATATGTAATACTCTTTGTAATACTTTAAGAAATAAAAATTATTAAAATAATAAAAAAAAAAAAAAAGATAGGATATGCTCATTCACAGATTAAATCTGATCAGCCAATGAATCTGCCATTTTTGCCTTTAATTTAGCTAAGATTCCTATGACCTAGAACCACTTCTTGGACCCCTTTATTTTTTTAAATTTCAACCATTTCATTTCTGTCAAAAATCAAAAAAGTTATTGCTTTAGAAAATAAAACACATCTTTCTTACTACTGTGCAAGATAGGAGCACAGAGTAAGTACCAAGTGGCTAAATGTACTATCACGCTAAGTAGATTTCCCCCCACACCCCAGCCATTCAAGTTGTGTGAATCAAATTTAGGCTTCAGTGAAATTACAAACTATTTATCAAGACTCAGAAGTTGAAACCACAGATATTCACAAAAGATTCCACTGTAAAAAATATATATATAGGTAAATAACAAATTACTTATATAGTGTTCGGGTATATTCTTTTTCTAACTCCTAGTACATATCATTTTCTAAACAGAAGTAAAAATAAATATGCTCTCAAATTGAATATAGTTTTATCTGAGAAATGTCCTAAGAAATATTTATTCCTACTGGGTTGTTTTATAAACGATGAGATTTAAGTCTAAAAACGTTTTTTTATTCAATGTTTTTATTTTTGTTTTTACTCTAAGACTGTAATAACAGGAACCAACAATCAATCCCATAGTCAGCACTTATGAGGATCAACCTAGATTTGAAGGTCTCATCTTCACTCTACTACATTGGTTGAGGCCCATCTTCTCTCAAAATCTGTGGGACAGGACCAAGATTGGCATTCACTAATCTGCCTAAAGAGACCTTAAATTGGATGCAGGAAGAATTAGAGTGACATATATAGAGCAAAGCCCCGCCCTATGGAAATAGGGTAGACTGTTTTTCTGCAATGAGTAGATATTTAAAATTGAAAGACTAGGATATTTATGTGGTGGTGATGGTAGTGGAGCTGGTAGTGATAGTAGTCTCTGTTTTACTGGGAAAGATGGGAGGGAAAGAAGTGCAAAGAGCCTACCAAAACTGTGGTATTTGAGATAATGTGTCTTTGAAGTATTTTTCCTTAGATAGCACAACAGACATTCCAAATCAAGTAGAATTAAGATTATGGAGTACTGTCAGTGGAGATTACTTTACCCTGTGGTTACTTGATGGGATCATGTAGTATTTAGTGAAAACAGAAGGATTATTAGCTTTGGAGTGGGTTGAAATGCAGATTTCCTAATGAGTCATTACATATGTGAGAGAATTAGGCATGAAGACATTAAAGACAAAATTTTTTATTACTTCAATGGTATAAAAGGTAATCATTGAAAAGTGCAATGTGATGGGACCATCAATATCAGGGTTTTGGTATATATTCATACTGCATACACACTGTATGTATGCATGTATGTATGTCCCTATATAATATTACTCCAAAAATTGTTATTTTGGTATAACTAAGCATCTATAACTTAACATCATTTTGCTAGGAGTTGGGATATTTACCTTCACAATGCCTATTTATAAATTTAAAATATACTTACGTTCTCCCATTCCCATTTTACTTTGGGTAAGTTTTAATATTTATTTTAAAATGCTAGCATTTAAACCTAAGGGATCTCGTTCTAAGTTTTTATCATTTGTTCACATTCCTAAAATATTTTGAAAGAAATCTTGACTATCTCATGTCTTCCTTGGCAAGGAGGGGAAAAACACCTTGGGATAGAGAAACATTTAAGATGAATGTGGTTTATCTAACAAACAGAACATTTGCCGCAAACACAGGCAAAGGAGAATTACTCAGCAGCACAGCTGGTCAAACAAACAGCCCAACGAAAGCCAGAGGTTAAACTGAGATACTGCTTTAAGTTTTGAGATTCTCAATAGCCACAGTGTATGACAAGATACATCTTTTTGCTTGTATCTTAAGAGATTGCTGTTAATATTCCAAATATGGGCAGATATTCAGAAATCGGCATTGTTTTTTTAATCCTTGTGGTTCTATCACAGGGAATACATTTTGTAAGAGTGGATGAATTCTTTTTCTTCAACTGAGGTAAATTAATATAGCACATTATGTATTTTCAGATGTACAATGTAATGATTCAATATTTGCACACTTTGCAAAATAATCACCACAATAAGTCTAGTTAACATCTGTCACTATACATAGTTACAAAATTGGTTTTCTTGTGATGAGAACTTTAAACAAAAACTTATAATGTTTTTGTTTTCTTTACTGAAGAGCAGGATGGGAGGTGGGAGCAGATTTCTTACTCCTTCAGATTTCAACATAAACATAACAGTCTCAGCTTGCTTGTATGTGAAAAGAGCAACTACACCCAAATGTAATCTTCAGACATGTAAGAAGGTAGTTCCTTTTGTATGCCACATAAACTTTCTAGGTAGCATTAGGTAGTAAACTTAACACTCCACAGAACATTCCATAGAAATTTTTAAACCTTAAATTATTTTCATTAAAAACCTAAAACTCTCAGTATTTCATGGAAAATATGCATATTTAAATTAAACTCTGAACTTTGAAACCAGAAATAGACATTTTACAGATGATGTGTTATAGAATTGTGCACCTCAATGAAACCGGTATAATTTTGTTAACCAGTATCTCCAATAAATGCAATTTTAAAAAAAGACACTTTTCCAACGAGAGAGGAATTATTAAAAGTAATCATCTTTCTCCCTGGCTAGTGTGACTCAGGCCCATGCACCAAAAGGTTGCAGGTTCGATTACCAGTCAGGGCACATACCTAGATTGTGGGTTTGATCCCCCCACTAGGGGTGCAGGCACATAAGGGAGGCAACTAATAGATTTTTCTCTCCAGTATCTATGTTTCCTTCTCTCTCTCTCTCTCTCCCTTCCCTTCCTTCCCCTCTCTCTAGAGTTAGTAAAGCATATCCTTGAGTGAGGATTTTCAAAAAAGTAATCTTTCAAAGACTAATTGAAGAATTAAATGTTTGATATATAATTCAGTCATCTCTTTCAAAATTATTTTGCCATAATTGTGGAATTTAAAAATGGTCACAATTTCTTAGAGACAAGAGTCCATGTCCCCTCCCTTTGAATCTAGGCTAGCGTATCACTCCTTTAACCAATAAGGTATATTGGAAGTGATGCTGTGCCAGATTGCAGGCTAGCATTTAACAGTTCGGCCAATTCATGTTTTGGGCTCTTGGAGCCTTGGGCTGCCATATAAGAAGTCCAACTACAGCAACCACGTGGAAAGGCCCTCAAACTACATAGTGAGTTGAGCCAAGCTTTTCAGCCATCTTCCCCAAAGCACCAGGCAAGTGAGTAAAGACAACTTGACCCCTCCAGGCTAAACCTGTTGTCAGCTAAATACCTCCAAGTGATCCTAGTCAACATCACATGGAGCAGAAGAATAAACCGGTCAAGCCATGTCTGAATTCCTGATCCACAAATTATGAACTCTAATAAAATGGTTATTTGAAGCCACTAAATTTTTGGATAGAAAACCAAAATTACTGTGAAAAATACCTTTTCATTATAATCCAATATTCTATCATTACATATCTGAAACAATGTTTCACAAAGCAATTCTTGCCCTCACCATATGTAATGCACTGATGTTTCCTATTCTATTTTCTTTTTAGAAAATACCAGTTGTGCCACACCCAAAATTGATTCATGATATAGTTTGGAAAGCATTTTAGTCCATGCTGATCACAAGTGCATACACATATCTATACAGAAAATTTAAAAAGGACACAAGTGGCCTGATTCCTAACCTAAACCTCTTCTCTTGCACCATGCTAACAGTCCATAGGTATTACAGCTCATATTAACAAGTTTCCAACAAATTCACATACACACCTCAGAGCTGAGTAAAAAGCTGAAAAGCGGAGATGTCCTGAAATTGAAATTTATATAGAAATCAGAAATAGCTAAGAGGAATTGAGTCTTTTCCTTTTTACTACCTCCTTTTACCTCCTCCTTTCTGTTCACAAATCTATAATTCCCTCCCCCTACTTCCTTTTTCCTGTGGTTACCAAGCTTTATAAAAGTAAGGTTTTTAAATACAGGTTTCCCTGCTATCCAAAAAGTAGAGTGTTTCTATGAAATCTTTCATAAGCTGAAACAGACTAAAAAGAAGAAGCAATTATTTTAGGACACATCTTGCTAAAGGATGTACAAAATAAATCAAGAGAAAGCACAGAGGCTCCAGACAGGATTCAAAGCTGTGGTGGCTTGATGCTGAGATGCTAAGTATAGTTTCTGGGAAGGGCACTGATAGGGCCACTCTCACTGCTCAGAGCGTATGCTGCCTCTATAAGAGCTCACTGCAAAACAAACCCTGAATGCTAATTTTGCTTTTCACCTTTTTTTGTAAAAGTAAAAATCCTCTTGGCTTTCTTTCAGTTAGCAAAAATCAGACACTAATGTGATCTTTCATAAAAGCAAAGTGGTATAAAGTAAACTTTTGAAAGCAGGGAATACCTATATCAGTTGAATTTAATAAAATGTTGTAGTTCTATTCTTAAGAGTAGGCTAACTGAATATTTCATCATTTCTTTAAAAAAAGGTTACTTCTTAAAAATTTTTGTATAAGGTCCAAGGTTAATTGTGACTGTAGGTCATTTTTAATTAAAAAAAAAATTCTCATTTCTGCCATCTCAGATCTGGCAGAACATTTTTGTAGGATTTTTCAATTACAAATAGTATAGAAGATCATTAGTAATTGTTTCATGTATAACATAGGAATGTTTTTTGAAATAAAGGGCCTACTTAAATTTTTTTAATCATACAAATCACTGTTGATTCCTGTTGCTGTTGTTTTTATACAATACCTGAGCATTGCAGCTAATTATTAAAAACCTTAAAATAAGACAGATTCAGGTTTGACTCCTACCTCTGTCACTTAACTGTGTAATCTTGGGCACATTAAACTCCCTGAACAGTAATGGTTATCTCATATAATTATTATAATGCTAAAGTAATAAGGTTCAAGATATTAATATCAGGGAAAAGTAAAAAATCTCCAAAGTAAATTAAAGCTTATTAGAAATTATCCTCTTAACTGGAACATTTTAACTCTTAAATATAAGCAAAATTGGTTGCCTAAGGCTTTCTTTTATTTTAATCCTCACCTGAGGATATTTTTCCTTTGATTTTCAGAGAGCATAAAAGAGGGAAAAGACAGAGAGAAATATCAATGTGAGAAAAACACATCGATTAATTGCCTCCTGCATGCACCCTAAGGAGCCTGCAACCGAGGTACTACCCTTGACTGGAATCAAACCCAGGACCCTTCTGTCTGCAGGCCGACACTCTATCCACTGAGCCAAAACAGCTAGGTTGGTTGCCCAAGGCTTTTAATTAGAAAACACAATCTGCTCAAAGTTTAAGTAATTAGAAAACACAATCTGCTCAAAGTTCAAGTTCAATGAATTAACCCATTTGCCAAACATACCATCCTATCTAATAACAGACAAACATGGTAATTGACCATACCTTCGCTATGCCTCCCATTGGCTAATCAGCGTGATATGCAAATTAACCACCAACAAAGATGGCGGCTCATTTGCATACCGCAGGCAGGGCGGGAGAGCCATCCCGCCTGCCCTGCCGCCATCCGGGCCTGCTATCTGCGATCCTGGGCGGGGGGATCCCATGTGCGATTGGACCTGGGGCGGCTGAGCAGGACAGCAGCGATCTGCCAGCCCACCCACGTGTCCCGTGTGTGACCCGGGGCGGGGCCCCAACCCCCGGATCCGCCCTGCCCTGTGCATGACCGGGGCGGAGCCCCAACCCCCCGATCGGCCCTGCCCAGTGCGGGACCGGGGGGTGGCGCCCCAACCCCCTGATCGGCCCTGCCCTGTGCACAACCCGGGGAGGCGGGGCAGGCACCTAGGGATCGGGCCTGCCATCTGCCACCCGGGGAGCAGGCCTAAGCCAACAGGTGGTTATCTCCCGAGGGGTCCCAGACTGTGAGAGGGCACAAGTGGGGCTGAGGGACACCCCCCCTCACCCCCACCCTCCCGCCAGTGCACAAATTTTTGTGTACCGGGCCTCTAGTTAAATATATTCCACAAGGAAATATTTATTCTTGGGAGAGAAAACTACATGTGTGTGAATAAAAGAATATGAAAGTCAGAAAACTACAGGACGTTGAAAAAAGAGATAGAGGAAGACATAAACAGATGGAAGAACATACCATGTTCTTGGATTGGTAGAATCAACATCATTAAAATGTCCATACTACCCAAAGCAATCTATACATTCAACGCACTTCCCATTAAAATACCAATGGCCTTCTTCAAAGATCTAGAACGAACTCTCCAAAAATTCATCTGGAATAAAAAAAGACCCAGAATAGCTGCAACGATCCTGAGAAAGAACAAAGTAGGTGGGATCTCAATGCCAGATATCAAGCTGTATTACAAAGCCACTGTTCTCAAAACTGCCTGGTACTGGCACAAGAACAGACATATAGATCAGTGGAATAGAATAGAGAGTCCAGAAATTAGCCCGAACCAATATGCTCAATTAATTTTTGACAAAGGAGGCATGAACATACAATGGAGCCAAGATAGTCTCTTCAATAAATGGTGTTGGGAAAATTGGACAGACATATGCAAGAAAATGAAACTAGAGCACCAACTTACACCATACACAAGAATAAACTCAAAATGGATAAAGGACTTAAATGTACGACAGGAAACCATAAAAATTCTAGAATAATACAAAGGCAACAAAATCTCAGACATATGCCAAAACAATTTCTTCACTGATACAGCTCCTAGGGCAGTTGAAACTAAAGAGAAAATGAACAAATGGGACTACATCAAAATAAAAAGCTTCTGCACAGCAAAAGAAACCATCAACAAAACAACAAGAAAACCCACCTCGTGGGAAAACATATTTGCCAACATCATATCTGATAAGGGCTTAATCTCCAAAATTTATAGGGAACTCATACAACTTAACAAAAAGAAGATAAACAATCCAATCAAAAAATGGGCAAAGGATCTAAATAGACACCTTTCAAAAGAGGACATTCAGAAAGCCAAGAGACATATGAAAACATGCTCAAAGTCACTAATCATCCGAGAGATGCAAATCAAAACAACAATGAGGTACCATCTCACACCTGTCAGAATGGCCATCATCAACAAATCAACAAACGACAAGTGCTGGAGAGGATGTGGAGAAAAAGGAACACTTGTGCACTGCTGGTGGGAATGCAGACTGGTGCAGCCACTATGGAAGGCAGTATGGAGGTTCCTCAAAAAATTGGAAATGGAACTCCCATTTGACCCTGTGATCCCACTTCTAGGAATATATCCCAAGAAACCAGAAACACCAATCAGAAAGGATATATGCACCCAGATGTTCATAGCAGCACAATTCACCATAGCTAAGATCTGGAAACAGCCTAAGTGCCCATCAGTAGATGAATGGATTAGAAAGCTGTGGTACATCTACACGATGGAATACTATGCTGCTGTTAAAAAGAAGGAACTCTTACCATTTGCAACAGCATGGATGGAACTGGAGAGCATTATGCTAAGTGAAACAAGCCAGTCAATGAAGGAAAAATACCACATGATCTCATTCTCTCATGTATAATTAAGACCATTACAAACTTTTGAACAATAATAGATACAGTGGCAGAGCTGCCTCAAACCGAATGTCGGACTTCAGTGGTAAGGCCAGGGAGGGTTGGGGGACAGGAGGGAGGGGAGTAAGAGATCAACCGAAGGACTTGTATGCATCCATATAACCATAACTAATGGACATAAGACACTGGGGGGTAAGGGAGGGCAGGGGCTTGTCAAGGGTGGGGGGGAAAAAAGGACACATATGTAATACCCTTTGTAATGCTTTAAGCAATAAAAAAAAATAATAAATAAATAAATAAATAAATAAATAAATAAATAAAGAATATGAAAGACAAAACTCTAAACATGACTAAAAACACATTCCCACAGATTTTCTTTAAATAGTGTGCTTATTTAACATGAACAAAATTCACTTTGACAAGTAATCCATTTGTATCTTCATAGTGTAATATAAACATCAAGAAATGTGAGTCAGAGGTCCAGAGTGTGAAATGGGAGCTCACTACTTAGGGACGCAACCTCCCTGGGTTTATTTCTTTTGGTAAAGCTAGCCTGTGAGGATCAATAAGAAAAAGTAATTAAAGTGCTTGACATATTCGTTAAATATGTTATTCTTATCTATATATATAAAAGCCTAAGCGACTGGATGACCAGACGGTAGCTATGACATGCACTGACCACCAGAGGGTAGACCAGCCATGGGCAAACTACAGCCCGCGGGCCAGATCCAGCCCGTTTGAAATGAATGAAACTAAAAAAAAAAAAGACCGTACCCTTTTATGTAATGTTGTTTACTTTGAATTTATATTAGTTCACACAAACACTCCATCCATGCTTTTGTTCCGGCCCTCTGGTCCAGTTTAAGAACCCATTGTGGCCCTCGAGTCAAAAAGTTTGCCCACCCCTGGGGTAGACTCTCAACACAGAAGGTGCCCTCTGGTGGTCAGTGCACTCCCACAGCAGGAGCACTGCTCAGTTGACCAATGGGCGCCAGACACTGGGCTCACGGTTGGCGAGCGCAGCTGCGGTGGTGTGAGCCTCTCCCACTGACACTCCCCCTGCACACCTCTCCCCCATCTGGACCAGGACCTGGATTGGGACCAGCATGGGTACTGACTGGGCGCAAGCCCTCGACTGCTTCTCCAGAGCCACAGGAGGAGAGGAACGAGGCTGTGATGACGAGTGGCAGCTGCGCAATCATGGGCACGCCGGTATCACCCTAGGATGGGCGCACGCAGACCGCAGCAGAGTAGCAGCGGTACCACTGATCCCCACAGGCCAGGCCAAGGGACCCCACCATTGCACGAATCCGTGCACTGGGCCTCTAGTCTTTAATAAAAAAATAAAACTGATACTTCATTTCTCATTCCAGAGCATAGTATAATGGGAAGTTATACAATTGGGATCAAATCTCACCTCAGATATCTAATAGCTTTAAGTAACTGTGTTATCTGACTGATATCACTTCACTTCACTGGCCTTCACTCCTCTCAGTTGTACAATGTAAATATTAGATTCTGGTTTTTAGTATCCAATCAAGCATTAATCCAATCTAAAGAATCTAAAACATGTTCAAAGAGTTTTCAAAAATCACATGAAATTGTAAAATTATGAACTACCATTTGAAAGCCCCATCTGGCTGATAACTGAAATTTGCTGTTGTTTTCACACCCCTAACTCTATGATTTGCAGGAAACCTCAGGGCTGGGAGGTCCCACCCTACCTGTGATTTTACACTCTTAGCCATCTCCTCCCATCTCTGCTCCTACCCCAACTCCCACCAGCATTCACTGTCATTGGAAATACCAAAATAGCTTCTCAAAGGCTAGGAGAGAATACTTTAACCTGTTTTGTGAGTATAAAGAAGCAACATCTTGGCCAACAAGAAATCATTTTAAAAGCTCTGAATGTGACTAACAAGTCTAACATGTTAGTAGGATACCAACAATTCTCTCAGGAATGTAGTTTATTTAAGCTTCACATAGAAATGAGATCAAAGGTCTTAGATATGTGTGTGGGGTATGTGGGGTTTTTTTCCATTAATGGAAAAATGTACTCCTCCTCCCTTATTTGTGCTGATTCTAGAGGAGAAATGCTACACAAATCAGGGGAGAGTACTAAAGGGATCCCTGTCTAATGTAGGAGGCTAGGCAAAGGTAACTTAAGATCCCTCCCAATTCTAAGACCTGTGAGTGTAAGTCTAGAAATTTATATATTTCTCTACAGAGCATCCTTATGATATTCAAATGAATACACCCAAAGAAGTCAAACCTACCATGCAGAGAAGAACCTATCCACCCCAACAAAAAAAGACAAATTGTTTTTTCTAAAATACTAGTTTTAATACGATAATTTAGTACTACTTACTGAATTTCATAATGTAACTATGTTTTATTGTAATATTTCAAAACTAAACAATCCAGTTCGATACATCTGGATAAGCAAGCGCTAAGTAAAACAAACAAGACAAAGTAGAATTTTGTCAGCATACTTTAATGTGTATCACCATACTATCACATGCTAAAATGTAATATAATCAGTTCATACTGAGTGTGTGAGAACAGAGACAGACCAAGGGTGTAAATCTGCATCACTTCCACAGCTTAACAGCTGTAATCCTCAACAAAACTAAGAACTCAAAACGATAACTAAATCTCAGCTCTGTCCAGGAAAAACAATTTCTGAAAAACTCTATTTTAGGAGGAATCTAAGACTTTCTCAGTCATAGCTATAAAACAAGAAAATGTTCAAATCTCTAATGTGGTTAACTTCAAAGATAAAACATTTGAACTGTTTATTTTTAAAGGAGATAATTTTCTTGTATTTCAATTTGTTGAGTCAAAAATTACATGGTTTTTCAAAGTTCAGCTCTATGGCTCAGAGAAAAAAAAACACAGTTTATTTTGCTATATCAAACTTAAAGGAATTCAAGAAAACCTAACCCATCTGAATTTGATTCTTTTGCTATATTTTGTTTTCAAGTGACCTCTCTTGGATGAGTCAATAGAAACAAATTTCTTTAAAGACAATTTTGTAGCCCTAACCGGTTTGGCTCAGTGGATAGAGCGTCGGCCTGCGGACTGAAAGGTCCCGGGTTCGATTCCGGTCAAGGGCATGTGCCTTGGTTTCGGGCACATCCCCAGTGGGAGGTGTGCAGGAGGCAGCTGATCGATGTTTCTCTCTCATCGATGTTTCTAACTCTCTATTCCTCTCCCTTCCTCTCTGTAAAAAATCAATGGAGTATATTTAAAAAATAAAAATAAAAAAAAAATAAAGACCATTTTGTAGTATTACCCATCGGTTACATAGTACACTGTGTTACACAATATACTACAAAATTAAGACCAGTAATACTAACTTTCAATGCTTTTGGAGTTGTAATTACATATCAAATAGCCTCACTAATTAAGAACTTGCTGCCAGGACCGGTTTGGCTCAGTGGATAGAGCGTTGGCCTGCAGACTGAAAGGTCCCGGGTTCGATTCCGGTCAAGGGCATGTACCTGGGTTGCGGGCACATCCCCTGTGGGAGATGTGCAGGAGGCGGCTGGTCGATGTTTCTCTCCCATCGATGTTTCTAACTCTCTATCTCTCTCCCTTCCTCTCTGTAAAGAATCAATAAAATATATTTAAAAAAAAAAAAAAAAAAGAACTTGCTAACTCAGAGGAAAAAGATTCATTATTCTGATATGTCACTAAGATCTTTGTAAACTCACCCTTTAAGAAAATTCCCCCACCAAATAAGCAATTCTACTATTAGTTTTATAAAAAAGGAAAAATACTGACCATGGGGCCTTAATAAAATATTACTGCTCATGTATATTTATCCTGAGGGAATTTTCCCATGGTCAAATCAAACCAAGGATCCTATTAACTCTGATTAAATTTAGCTTTAAAGCCTAGCTATAGAAATCATCTCTCTGCATATACCCCTCCAAGATCTAGCCTTTCCCCTGGATAATCAGCAACCCCCAAGGCAGCAGCAAACAGTACCCTGGACCAGACCAAGGGTCACAAAGTCTGGACTTCTCTGGAAGGCTAAAGATAACATATTGACCTAAGTTGTTTCACCTCCAGAGCCTTAACGTGGAATGAACCCCTGGCTACTTTCCCATGAAACCAGTCAGAAGGACACTGGAGCAGACCTCAAAACTGTCAAGACCTGAAGGATACCTTACCACTGACCAATTAGCTCCCAGTATGACCCTGACACTCTTAATCTACAGTGTCTTGTGATTTGCCCTATATAGCCTGTAACCTACACAGGGGAATTTGGGCTTTTCAGCATTAAACTCCCTTCTCCTGTGTAGCACCATCCTCTATATATAAAAGCCTAAGCGACCATAACGACTGGACGACCGGCCAGTAGCTATGACGTGCACTGACCACCAGCGGCAGACACTCAACGCAGGAGCTGCCCCCTGGTGGTCAGTGTGTTCCCACAGCCAACCTTCCATGGCCAGCCAACCTCCCGCGGTCCCTCCCACTGGTCAGCCAACCTCCTGCAGTCCCTCCTCCCGGCCAACTGGCCCTGACGGCCCCCATCAGGACTAGGCGAGATGGCTCCGATCAGCCCCGATGGCCAGCCAGGCCAAGGGACCCCACCCATGCACAAATTCGTGCACCGGGCCTCTAGTTCATAATAAAATAGCCAATATTTCTCCATTGCAATTCTTGATGTTTAGTGTTTGACTTGCTGGTGGCAGGTGGTTGAACTCTTGCTGTTGGAGAACACAAATGCAAGAAATGATTATTATAGGCAATGCTCACTATAGTATAAAGTACAGAGAAGAAGCTATTTCACAAGAACAGAAATGCAATCTAGAAGTGTATCTTTTGCCATTCCCGTCTTCCAGTACTGGATTTATTTTGCACACACACTCATTCCACATAACAAGAAAAATGAAGGTCCAAGAACCATGAAGTATTTTCAGATAAGATTCTATCAACTCTTATGAATTGATAAGAATTTACAGCTAGGCCCTGGCTGGGTGGTTCAGTTGGTTAGAGCAGCATCCAGATACACTAAAGTTGCAGGTTTTATACCCAGTCAGGGCACCTACAAGAATCAACCAATGAATGCATAAAATAATGGAATAACAAATTGATGTTTCTCCCTTACTCTCTCTAAAATCAATCAATAAAAACTTAAATTTACAGCTAATAAATGAAATCTTTTTGAACCAAGGAGTACTACAAACAACCTTAAAACATCTTTTTTTTCCCTTTAAAACATCTTTAAAGAGTTAAGAATTCATTCTTGTAACAAAAATTCAGAGCCTGTTATGTTGCAATAAAGTAATTATTACTTGAGCCGCTAAGAGTTATTCAACTGGTTTCTTGGCTTTAAGCAGCAGCAATTGAGATACAACATGCAAATACTGTATGTAGCAATAATGCAAAGTATAAAGTACAAACAGTCAGAGAAGAAGCCATTTACAGACTAAGTGATAAGGAAAGATAGACTTAGGCTGGACCTTGAGGAATGAGGGTTTGAGTGGGAACACTGTTTTCATAAACATTTCCTATACATACTATAATGGACTTTTCTCTTGCTGAGGGAATGACACCACCTCCCTTACCCTGTAAGGTCCTGGTGTCAGTGGAGTTGGTGATTAGAGTACCCCCCTCAACATCTATCCACTCCCCCACATACATAATATCCACTGGCTCACACATACACCAACACCCACACCATGGCCATGCACACACACATGGGATGAGCAATGACAATATATCTAAGTCTGACCAAAATCCCCACCCCTGACACAGTAATTGGTTCAATGGCGGGTATGTGGGACCAGAGTATTCTCAAAACTGATATCTGGACGTAGAAAGTCTCTTCTATTGTGCTCATGAGAGTTTTGGCCTGGGGTTGAGAAATGCCATCTTCCTTGTTACTTTGGGATGGCCTGTGTGAGAAATAAATCCAATGCCAGAGGGCAATAGAGGCAATATATGTACTTCTAGAATGAGTCATATATGGCTGGACTTCCCAGTTATCCTGGTAATTGAGACTCTTAGAGACTTAGAAATGCTTCTACTAGTGATGCACCACCTCCGCCTCTAAAATGCAAATAGCAAACAACCACTTCAGTATCATTTCTGATAATCCCTAATTTTATAAGTGATCAATAATCACAGGGACTACCTTCATATCTATTATCCTATATGTTCAAATAACATTGCAAAATAACAGGGCTTACCAGAACCTAAGTGTGGCTTGCTGATGTACCTTGAGAAGGTAAGAATTTCTTACATGATAATTGCTGTACATATATTTTCTTATTCTATTCTAGAAAATATGCTGAAATTATAATGCAGGCAATCAATGAAAACAAAAATGTAAGTAAAAACTCAGATGTTCTTATGTTGAAAGCTACTAGTAATTACACTGCTTTCTAGATCAACACATTTTTTAAAGCAATTGTGTGAAGCTACAAGTACAAAAAGGTACAAACAAACACATCAGAAATAAAACATCTGTGGGCAACAACTTTGAATCTGCCCTGGAAAATATTTAAAATGTATCTCAAACACTATGTGAAACTTCAGTTTATGAGGCCACTTCAGTGAAATAAGCCTTCCAAATCTTCAAATCCAAGAGTTAAAGAGAACTTTTTGCCTTAGTCAGTTACTATTATAGAGGAAGATAACCAATAATTCAATGACATAACCAGTACAGGTACTATGATAGAGCTAGCCAAAAGAGCTCTTTGAAATAAGCATCTATTTAGTATCACAGAAGTGTATAATGGGAACTGTAGGAAAATACTAGCAACTGACTCTGATGAAAAATTATTGTTCCTGCATAACAGCAAACTTTAAAAAGCTGACTATTTAAATTTTTAATAAAGGTCCACAATCCTTTTGTTGAATTACTGGGGCAAGATGTGTTTGGGGGCTAGAATCTTATGGGTTTCAGAAATTTACTGATTTTAAGAAGGTAATACACTACACATACTGTATATTTTACAAACTTCCTAGGTGGGTTTCATGCTGCATACCATTAACAGATTAATATTTCTACAGCAAAACATATACATTTGTGTCAGACAAATACTACAAAGAGCCTTGTATCAGTTCAAGTTTTGCTATCAAATTAATTCACCTCACACTTTTTAAAAAACTTCCAGTTTACAGAGCTTTTGGAATTTCAGACATATAAATGAAAAGATTACAACCTATAACAAAATCATAATACTTATTTTACGAAGTTCCAGATTTACTTAGTATCTCAGAGGTACATTCTTTAACTGTGATATTTAGCCACTCATACTCAGCCAAATTATGTATTCAGTGCATATCAAGTTTCTCCAGCTTAAAATCAAGAGCCCTAATCTATATATTCAGTGTAGAAAAACTGGATAACACACACAAAAAAAAAAGAATAAAGAAAACAAAAATAACCTCAATCCTTCCATCTAGAGCAACTATTAAATTTTTGGTGTCTAAATTTTCAGACTTTTTATACACAGCCTATCTAATAAAGAGGGAATATGCTAATTGATGCTCACACCGTCACAAAGACGGCAGTACCCACAGCCAATAAGGAGGGAATATGCTAATTACTGCCCCGCCCTCAAAGATGGTGGCACCCACAGCCAATAAAGAGGGAATATGCTAACTGACCGTCACACCCTCAAATATGGTGGCGCCCACAGCCAATAAGGAAGGAATATGCTCATTGTCACACCCTCAAAGATGGCAGTGCCCACAGCCACAAGTTGGCCTGCAGGGGAGAGCAGTTGTGGGCGATCAGGCCTGCAGGGGAGGGCAGTTGGGGGCGACTGGGCTGGCAGGGGAGGGCAGTTGGGGGCAACCAGGCCAGCAGGGGAGCAGTTATGCATCGATCAGGCTGGCAGGGGAGTGGTTAGGGGGTGCTCAGGCTGGCAGGCAGAAGCAGTTAGGGACAATCAGGCAGGCAGGCAGGCGAGCGGTTGGGAGCCAGCTGTCCCGGATTGTGAGAGGGATATCTGACTGCCGGTTTAGGCCTGATCTCACAGGCAGTTGGACATCCCCCGAGGGGTCCCAGATTGGAGAGGGTGCAGGCTGGGCTGAGGGACCCCCCCCCCCCTGCACAAATTCTGTGCACCGGGCCTCTAGTTAATATAATTATGATTGAAATCCCTATAGTTTTAGTGTGGATTTTTTGTTTTTGTCTTCCTATATACCTAAAATAAGCTTTCAACATGAGGGATTTGTTCTTTCATAATTTTTGAAAAATTCTGTCATCATGTCTTCTGATATGAACTCTCCACCATTTACACTATTTCCTCTTTTTGGAACCCACAGTTAAATTAAGTTGGAGCCTCTCAATTTACATTAACATCTCTTAATTTCTCTTTATTCCTTTGTGCTACATCTGGGTGAATTATTCAGTACTATCTTTCAATTTGCTAACTTTCCCTTCAAATATATTTGGTCTCAAGTTTAACCACCTTACTTTTTTTTATTTTCAGTAACTTTTTTTTTTCTTTTACATCACCATTTACTTCATATCTACCTATTTTTTATTTATAACATGTTGTTTCTTAATGGCTATTACTTCTTTTATCTTTTTAAAGATATTTAAAATACTTGAAGTCATTTTGAAATTGCTCTAGTAATTCGGTTAGGTTCTGAGTGAATTTATCTTCTGGTGTTTGTGTTTACTGTCTAAGTAATGGTCTTTCTCATATGTTTGCATGCTCAAACTTTCCCTTCCTTTTTCCTGAAGTAAGCTACCCCTCCCTCTTCCAGAGCCCGCTATCTCCAAGCTCGGTGCTGTTGTACTGGGTGACAGTGGAGATATCACAGTTCCCAACTCCGAGCCATCTGGCAGTTCAGCCACTGTGTCACCATCTCAGGTCCACAGCTTTTTAAAGCAACAGCTGGAAGCGGAAGAGTTCAGCTTTTTTTCATTCAGACCCAGCCCAGCTCCCAGTTTCATCCAGAATATCTAACTCCAGTTCCCCTGCACAGTTATTTCTACCAGCCTCTGAACCCAAAGTCTAACTGTAAATTTCCTTTCCATTTCAGTCCCTGAAGATATTTACCTGTTCTTGAGAATATCTACATCTTTTCATTTTCCTTTTGAGTTTGTAACTGCTGCATTTAGAGCAGAGTGGGGAGCCAAAAGCAGAATAAACAGTACTCCATAATAACAGCTAACAGGAAAGTGGAAAAAGTCTCCTGAGGTATTTTGTATGAAGACTTACTATGTGCCAATTTTATAATCATTTCCTCATGAAATCCTCTCAACAATCTTTTGAGGTAGGTACTATTATTATATTCCTTTCATCGGTGAGAAAACAGAGGCATGGGGTCAGTAAGCAAGCTTCCTAGAATTACCAGTTAATAAAAACCAAGAGTCAAACCAGATGTCAGATTCCAAAGACATGCTCTAAATCACTGCTCTGCTGGTTTCCATCCTGACCAGAATGCTCTTTATTATTTTGATTCTTTTTTTTTCCTACTTAACTGTGAACATTTTGCACACAGGATTTTAATTGATGAAAAGGGAAGTAAAGTCATCTTCCAGGTAAAAAGGAACATATCAGACTCATGTTTTATTTAGCCTAGGCCTAGACCTAAAATCACAAAGTTTTCTTTTTTATTTTCTTTTTCTTTAAAAAAAAAAATTTTTTTTATTGATTTCAGAAAGGGAGTGGGAGAGACAGAAACATCTATGATGAGAGAGAATCACTGATTGGCTGTCTCCTGCATGACCCCTACTGGGGATCGAGCCTGCAACTGGGGCATGTGCCCTTAACTGGAATCGAACCCAGGTTCCTTCAGTCTGCAGGCCAACACTCTATCAACGGAGCCAAACCAGCCAGGGCAAAAACACAGTTTCCAATGTCTCTTTTTCCTAGAGGTCTTCCCATTTTCCTTGGGCTCCAAGCACTTCCGTGCACATCATAGCGATCAGTTCGTTCCACTGTTCGGTCAATTTGCATATTAGGGTTTTATTATATAGGATGATGAGTAAGTAAAGTTATGCCTGAAAAAGATTAGGCAGAACTTGAGACTGGAAGTAGAGAGACTAGTTAGGAAGCCAATACAAAGTCCAAGCAAGATGAAGTCTAAACTCGTTGTGGCAGCAGAAATTGAAAAGGAAAGGCATTTATGAGACATTATTGAAGAAGACTAACTTAGAAAATTCTGCGACTAGAAAATGAATCAAGTATCTAGGTTCCAAACTTTGGAGAAAGACAAGTTAGTGGTGCCATTAACAGATGCAGGAACCATGGATGAAGGTGCAGATGTAAGACAACAGATTAATTTAGTTTGACATATATGATTTTGAAGTGGCAGCAAGACACTCAGAAGGAGATATTCAGCAAATAGTAAAACTGGTCTGAGAGCTAAAGGATATTCACACATGTGAAAGCATCCAGTACAATGTCGGGACTCCATACACCTTCTGCTACAAGTCAGACCAAATCATCTGTAGCTCCCCCAGGAGCAGCTATCTCCCATTTCTACCTCCAAACAAACTTTCCTACAAAGCCAGGTACCCTACTTCACACCTGGTTAACTCTTTGTCATCCTTCACTATCCTCAGGTACTATTTTCCCAAACCCCACTCACTTCTACCAGGAGGATGAAACCTGGGTCTCACCTCTCTATATATAGGTCCCTAATGTTTAGTGCCATGATAAAAATAGCAGTCACTTGAAATACTGATTCAAAGAACAGACTTGGCATGTGCTGAACAAGCCTTGGAAGAAACCGTATCCTCTTAGAGGTGACCGCTAAAGAAGTGAACTTGGATGAGATTTCCAAAGTAGAGAAAAGAAAACTAAGAGGACCTAAATATAGGTAATACTGGTGGGACATCTTCATCTAAAGAGCAGTTCCCAAAGATGCTTCTCAACTTCTTTCAGCCCTAAATACCTCACCTGTAATATGGGGATCATTACTCCTACCTCACAGGTTGCTGGAAAAATTAAATAAGATAGTATACATAAAGTCCCTCACATACTGTCTGGCATTCAATTAATGTTCCCTTTTGTTCCCCAAACCCAATGTGAGTGTTTCTTTTCTTTTTTTAAAATACATTTTATTGATTTTTTACAGAGAGGAAGGGAGAGGGATAGAGAGTTAGAAACATCAATGAGAGAGAAACATCGATCAGCTGCCTCCTGCACACTCCCCACTGGGGATGTGCCCGCAACCCAGGTACACGCCCTTGACTGGAATTGAACCTGGGACCTTTGAGTCTGCAGGATGATGCTCTATCCACTGAGCCAAACCAGTTAGGGCTAGAATGTTTATTTCTTTGCAACTTCAGTAGCTGCTACAACCTGAAAAGCAACCCAACTTAGAAAAGGCTACACTTGTCAGATTGTTCTCCCTAGGGCAAAGTTTTTTCTATTTCAACACTATTGTCAATTTAGGCTGGATAATTCTTTGTTATAGGGAGCTTTCTGTGCACTATAGGATGTTTAACAGCATCCTGGAATTCCACCCACTATGTGCCAGTAGCACCTCCCATCAAAAATGACTCCATACAATGTCAAATGTCCTCTGGTTGAAAATCCCTATTCCAGAGCTAACTGAAATTTTCACAAAGGCCTAAATCCTTTTTCCCTGATCTCTACAAATATATCTCATAAATTTATTTGTTCCCCAATGACTGATCTACACATTAAACTATGCTTAAACTTTATAAATCATTCTCCTTAAAAGTCCACCGAAAGTGGTAGCTAGCCCCTGAACTGTCAAACAAGTCATCATAGATAATGCATGCAGCCAATCACTCAGTGCTTTATCACACTGTGACACTTAAAAACAAACTAATATAATAAGAGTAAGAGCAGCCCTAGCTGGCTTGGCTCAATGGATAGAGCATCGGCCTGCAGACTGAAGGATCCCAGGTTCAATTCCGGCCAAGGGCACATGCCTGGGTTGCAGGCTTGATCCCCAGGAGGGGGCATGCAGGAGGCAGCCAATCAATGATTCTCTCTCATCATTGATGTCTCCATCTCTCTCTCTCTTCCTCACTAAAATCAATAAAATATATTTAAAAAACAAAAAAAGTAGAAGCAGGCGATCCCAAAAGGTCTTCACACAAAATTTAAGAGATTTGTCCCAATACTCAAGTGTCTAATATTTTAACTTCAATTCTAAGGTGGCACCAAGTACATAATGTATAAAATGAGCTTCAGCTGCCTAAAGACTTTTTACAAATTTGAAGTAGACATTAATGACATAAAATATATATATATATTTAAGAATTATTTTGTATCATATGCCCACCTATTTCAACAACATAAAAAGTTATGTATGCTAACAAAAAAAAAAAGGAGCAAAAATAATAGAAAAACTGAGTTAACAATTTAGGGTTTTTGCATAAATTGCTTGAAGTTAGTAAGTATAGCATGGTAACTGAGAGTACAGACTTGGAATGAGACTACCTGGATTAAAATCCCAACCCCATCACTTATTAGATAGGTGACTTGATAAATTACTTAACTTTATGCTTGCTCGGTAAAATGGGGGTAATTACAGTATCTACCTTGTAGTGTTCTTGCGGATTGAATGAGTAAAAATAGGTAAAATGCTTAAACAGTGCCTAGCACAAACATACTTAAGTATTAAACATTGTTTATCATTAGTTTTAATGATGTATAAGCACCTTGGGTGGCTCATAAAAGTAGGTACAGTAGAGTCAAACAACAATAAACTTGCACCCACATGCTCTGGGTTCATATTTCAGTTCCTTAACTATTTCATTTGGCATCAATTTCCTCATCTGTAAAATAGGAAAGCACTTTGAAAATGATGCACGTAAGGGAAAACCTAAAAGCAGTATGTTTAGTAGGATAGTAGAGAAAAGTTGCATCTGACTTCCACTTTGGAAAAAGGAAACTTTGTGGAGGAGGTGCCTTTTAAAACAATAAGTCCTCTATTAATGGACCACATAGGGAAGCACATGCCTTGAACCAAGGTAGGTCTGATTCAAAAGCCCTTGCTTTCTTTACTCCAGAGATTTTCAATCCTTTTTCATCTCATGGCATACATAAGCTAATTACTAAAATTCTGCAGCACACCAAAAAAAAAAAAAAAGGTACACATTTGATTCATTTACACCCAGATGGCTATTGTGTTGGCTGTTGTCATTTTTTAATTTGACAATGAAAGGGAAAAGAGATCAGAGCCTCTGACTAAATAGTCAGCTTTGCATGTTTTAAAATTCTTGCAGCACACCAGTTGAAAATCGCTGCTTTACACTATGGTCTGAAAGCTTAAAAAAGAATGTCCTGATTTTTTAAAGGTTTATTTTCTTCATACAAGGTAAGGACACTAACCCTTTGAAGGTAGTAGAAATACATTAAAGGCTGTTAACGTAAAAACACAAACATTGAAACCTGTAAAGAATTTTTGTGAGTTTATTTGATCCAGGAAGCAGAACCTCAATGAATTGATATAATGCTCCGAAGAATGGGCTGGTTACATCTGTATTTATACATTGCAATCAAAGGAAAGGGACGTAGGTGGGTTACGTGAAATCCATTGGTGATAGACTAGAGAGGGGGGAGAAAGCAGAGCAGGGAAACCCCTGGGATTGGATAAAAAGTAAAATGATAGACACATGCTTAGATGGGTGCAGGAACAATTAACATGATAACAATGAAGGAATTTGTGGTATCTGTCCTGGCGCCCAGCACATTAGGTTGTACCCCAAGGGGTCCAGAAAAAGGGAAGTTACAAGTTACCCAGACATTTCAAAGGTATGTTATTATACTAGTCGATGCAAAAAGACCGATAAAGGTTGACCTTGTCAGTGAAGATACCGGCCTATGACATGACTGCCCACCATAATTGCTTTTGGTTTAAGTTTCATTTCAGACCATCCTTTGTGGTTACTTTAAGTCTGAGTTGCAAAACTGCCATGCAGGCCTCCCCTGAGCTTGTCGGGTCAGCATGTGGTCCCTTTCCTCCACAAGGCACTGGCGACGATTTGGGCCAGTACGTGCTCTTTTTTCAATTACGAATGATCCATTCTTTTAGAAGTAAATGATGTTGGAAGAAATGAGATTCCTCTTGTATAATGAGGCGTGTCCCAATAGTTTTAAATCAATTTGATATGTTTGTTTTTAATTAGAAAAACCACTGCCTTCCAATGAACATTTCAAAATCACCAAGGGCTGTGCACGCTGCACTTTATACGTAGGAATATTGAACAATTTTTTGTAAGTAAAAGTTGCAACATCAATCACACGTGAAGCAGGTGTTAGGCCCAGTACTGCCCTCAACTGAAGCCAAAAAATGCAGAGGGAAAAAAAAAGAAGAAAAAGCAGCCTTTCCTATCCGTTCAGCTAAATGCCGCTCCCACCCCCAACCCTCACCCCGCAGCCAAGCCTCGGGGGCTGGGTCTGGGTCGCTGGCAGACTGTCTGCAAAAGCGCCAGCATCCAGAGTGTGTTAAGAAAAGGAAAGCCAAGTCTCCCTTTTACGAAAAACACCCAACAAGTCTGTCTTTGCCCCAGGGCAGAGCACTCGCTGGGCCTCTTCCACGTCACACCCCGGCAAAGAGGAGGCGGCGGCATGTGACTTTGCTCTGGTCCGGTTCGGTCCTCCGGACTCGCAGCAGCCCAGGCGGGAGGACTCCCACGTGGCGGCCGCAGCCTGCCCACAGCCGGCTCGGCCCCCGCTGCCGGCGCTCTGATTGGCCAAGGGCGGCTGGAGCCGCTCCCAGACTGGAGGCGACTCCGCCAAACGGGGCGGGCACCCGGAGAGAGGTCGCGGCCATGCGGGCTGCACCCCGAAGAGCGGCATCCACGTGTTGGCCCCACGCCGGCAGCCAGGCCACCACCCAGTGCAACCCACACGTAGGCCCGGGTTAGAGGCCGGCGCCGCCACCCTCCACCCCACGCAGGTAGCGCTCACCTCAGCGCTCGCGGCGCCTCCACCTTCAGCTTTTTGGGCTTCGGCTCCTCCTCTGCCGTGGCCATCTTCGCACTCCCACTCCACTTAGGATCCAGCGTGCGCCCCACCCCTTCGGCGCTGCAGTGCCGCCCCCGCCTCGTAACACCGCCTCCGTTTTTTACAAACCCCTCCCTCTCGGCTCCTCCCAGTTCACGCCTCTCCCGCCCGCAATCATTGGCTCGACCCCTCAGCTCCACCCATCGGCTAGTACCGCCCCTTCCCGGCCCCGCCCCTCCTCGTAGGGGGCCAACCCGCCCCCCCCCGCAAATTGTGTTAGGTTGCGGATGAGCGCCTGAGTCCAGGAACGCGAAACCCCCTCATTCTTCTGAATTCTCGGGAATCTAAAATATTTGAACCCTAAAACTCAAGAGATGTATTTCTTCTCATTCAACACCTTCCCGCTTACTTAACCTTTCCAAATCTGTAGACCTGGTTGGTCTCCTTGAAGTTGTCAGTCAGGCAATCTACTGGGCACTCCAACGGCGGGGTCCTCACGGCCTACTGCGCTGCCTCAGTCCCGGTGCGGAGAGGACCCGGCGCCGAATCACTGACAGGCCCAGGTGTTGGGGTGAGTGTGAGGGGCGGAGAGTCTGCGTTCTGGGGACGGCTGGAAAACGGGGGCGTAATCTGACTATCCGGGGCTGCGGGCGCGTCTCCCGCGCTGCGGGCCGGGGCCGCGATCTCCCTCCTGGCCTTCCGGACTTTCTTGCCAGCCGGGCCGGAAGGGACGGTGCCCCTACAGCACTGTGTTCGCAGGCTCCAGGCCCGAGCGGTTCAGGCTCATTGGGGTCCCTCTCCGTCCTCCGGCGCGTGAAGAAGGTATTGTCACCCACCGTGAGCTGGAGTGCCGACGACTCGGACCTCAGCCCCAGGCTTCTGCTTAGGAGAACCAAACCCGGGACGGACCTGAGCGCACATCCTGTTAGGATAGAGGGTGGCGCCTGGAGGAGCCAGGTGCGGGGAATACAGTGAGGAGGGTGCTGCCGCTCCGAAGACTGGCAGGTGGTGGGAACCTAAGCAGGAGGTGGCGAGGAGTACGGGAGAGCGATGGCCAGTTTGGCTGCTCGCACTTGGTAGATGGGGCTTGGATCTGGAGCCGAAGCTGATAGCGTACGTGGTTAAAAAGGTGGTGCCTCGATAAAATCGGGAGCCCTCGCGCGAGGAGGAGGAATTTTGTGGAACTTGGGATGTATCGGGTTTGCGACGGTGGTTTAGGCAGGGATGGTAGAAGGATAACAGGAAGAAAGCACGGGGAGTGAGCCGGAAGGAGACGTCCAAGGTGAGAACAAAGCAGGTGGAGTTTCCTATAGTAATAGGGTAAGAAGTATTGGTTTTGTCTGGGGGAATGTTATCAGTGACAGGAGATGCTGCCAGGGTTCAAGGAGCCCGTGGGAGTCTGAGACCGGGTGGCGGGATGTGAGGATTAGGAAGTTAGAGAGTCGGCTACTGAATGGAGAGACTGCCGGTGCGGACGTGATCCTTCTTCCCTTGGAGCACGGAGCAGACGCTTATTGAGGTGGGCAAGGTTCCTGAAAAGCTTGGTTTGTTTGTTTTTAGGAATGCGTCCAAATATTCTTTTTTAAAGAATATATTTTATTGATTTTTTTTTTTTTGTTTTACAGAGAGGAAGGGAGAGGGATAGAGAGTTAGAAACATCGATCAGCTGCCTCCTGCACACCTCCTACTGGGGATGTGCCCACAACCAAGGTACATGCCCTTGGCCGGAATCGAACCTGGGACCCTTCAGTCCGCAGGCTGACGCTCTATCCACTGAGCCAAACCGGTTAGGGCCCAAATATTCTTTTTTTTAGGCACCATTTCCTTGACCCGGCTGCACCATTATCTTCGGTGCAGAAAACCAGTTAACCAATGTATAACATTAAAGATTCAAAATGACAAATGGAAGGGTTCGTTCTGGAAAGAAGGGAGGAGGACACTTTCCATTGAAACCATAGGAAAAGTGGAGAAATGAGGTGAATGAAGAATTGTCCAAAACTTAACGTGTCTTTAGTAGGAAAGCTCTCTTTGCAATCAGATTAGCTTTTCATATTGAATCTTGGTATTTTTACAGTGTTTCTAAGAAGCATTCAACTATTGGAGTTCCCTGCAGAGTAAGATACTTGTAAGGTGCTCAGTAGTATCTCAATTCGTGGGTAGGAAATGGTATTTGTAAAGAAGAGGAATTCTCTCTCCATCTGCAAATTACCTTCCTTCCTGTTACACAGAGAAAATAAAAGCCATCATCTTCCTGCAACCAAATATGTAAACCTTCTTCCCATTTGTTTAAAGAGGAAAAAATGTCCCTTCTCCTTATGGAAAACAAATCCTTTCACCTAGTTGACCAATGCCATCCTCTCCTACCTTTACAGGGTTTTCTTTCTTTTTTTAGTTATTCTCTCCCCTACATCATCTGCCTTCCCCGCTCTGCTCACACCTTTTCTTTCCAATTTAAAAATATTCTTCCTTAACTTTATGAACTACACCCATTTATTTGCCTGTCTTTTCATTTCCTTCACAACTAGAGTCCTTGAATGTATCATCTGCTCTCCTTATCTCTGTTTTTCCCACTTCTTGCTACTTATTTCTCATTTCTCAGCCCTTTACAGTATTACCTGGTTTCCAGTTTTCCATTAAACTCTCACTGAAACTGCTTTTAATAAGATCATCAACATCCTCTCTGTGTTAAATTATATATTCTCAGTAGGGACAAGAAAAAATCATATTCTTTTTATAAAGCACAAATATCTCAAAAGTACATAAAGAAATATACAGTATATACTTGTGGTTTGAAACTCTCTAGGGGAGGGGTATGATAGAAGGGGAGTCTGAAAAGGCTCCTTTAGCAGGTAATAATGAAAAGAAAGTTGAGAAACTTAAATCAACACTTTCAGTTCTTGTAGCTTGAACTGTTTGTGCCATTTACGATGTTTAAAACTCCATTCTTCTGGAAGCACACTAACACACTATAGTTACTAAAAAACCATTACCTTCTCTGCTTTTTTCTTATCCTTTTTCAGCCAGATCTTTTTTTTTTTTAGAGTATGTTTATTAAAATGGGACAGTGAAGCAAGGAGGGTCTTAGGATAGAAGAGGCAACAAGAGAGGCTAGGCGGGCTGCTTTGGCTCTAGAACAGATGGGAAGGAGGTGAGCCCAGGTGGGACTAATACCAACTCACAGGAAAGTCAGAGAGAAGGGGGCCTTGGAGACAGTTTAGGGGGTTAGCCTGGGATGAGGTGCCACTGGCCATTGCGCTCCTGGTTGCAAGTCTCATGGGGACCCTTAGCATTTAGGAGATGAATGCCTGTGGGGGGAAGAAGAAGGGGAAGGAAAAAGGGCCGGCTGACTCCCAGGAGGGAGAGTGCATCCAAATATTCTTTTTTTAGGCACATTTCCTTGACCCAGCTGCTACTCAAACGTTGGAGTTCCTTTCACAGACTCTCTTCAATTCACACTCTTTCTTTGTAGTTTTATTCGCCTTAGAATTACAATTCCCATTAACAAAAATAATGATTATTATACAAATCTATTTCCAACTCGGCTTCTCTTGGGAGCACCAGACCCATATATCTTTTGCATATGTCCGTTTGATTCAAATATAACCAGAATTGGGTCTGATCTTACAGAACTAGGGTTCAATGCCTCATTTTCCCTCCATACCCCCCTCTTCTCCCTCCCCACTCTTTGCTCAAACCAAAATGTTTCTCTTATCTTTTTATTTTACTCCATCCCTACTGTCAACATTCTAGTTCAGGCCACAGCCATAACGCATCTCTCAACTGGTCTCACAATAGCCAGTTTCCCTTTTATGCATTTGCCACAGTGCAATCTTCCTAAAACTGTAAATGGGATTGTATGGATCCCCTGCCTAAAACTGTAAAAATGATTTTACATTGCCCTGAGAACAAAGTGAACCCATCTCTGCGTATTTCATCTCACCATTCCCCTCACCTTCTAAAGTTGCTAAATTTTACTGGATTTCTTTATCTTGTGTTCT
This sequence comes from Myotis yumanensis, assembly GCF_028538775.1. Taxonomy (NCBI): domain Eukaryota; kingdom Metazoa; phylum Chordata; class Mammalia; order Chiroptera; family Vespertilionidae; genus Myotis; species Myotis yumanensis. Next base: position 44,715,866 of record NW_027223764.1, on the reverse strand, counting down.
CTCTCATCATAAAGCCTTGCAAATTTCTATAGTACACTGCATTTCCCCGTCATAATAGGATTTACATCTTACTGTATTGAGTTTTTTGCCTTCTTTGTTGAACTCTAAACTCTTACGTTCAGGGCCTGTATTTTGTTCACCCCTGTCTCCCCATTATTTAATATAGAAAACATTCAAAACTACTTGTTGAGTGTACAAATGGTCAACATATTGGCTGAGAATCAGGTGAGCCAGATTCTTTTCTGGTCTCATTCTCTCACCTTGGATATGCCTCTCTTGCCTTCCATGCCTTTATTCTGTTCTATATAGAGGGAATACATTTTCTTTTTTCTCTTCCAAGGATATTTTGACTATTGTAATTGCACTGCTTATGCATCATCAGGATGAGTATGTCCAACATTTGGTAAAGGGGATTTATGAAGTATTTAAGCTGTAGGCAAAGCTCTGATGGGACTGCCTCTGAAGACAGTTTCTCAAGTGGCTTTAAAATAACTGGGAGAATTCTGTTTTCTGGCTCAAAGTCACTAAGAACAAAAAGATAGTTGTGGTGGTGGTGTGTGTGTAGCTTTTCCCAGGAGGTTTTTAAAAATAATAAAAGAAGTAAGTGCAGCTACTAAAAGAGTAAGTAGCAGAAGAAACAGGCTGCAAGTGATATTTATTTAATTGTGATATGCATTAGGCCCTTGGTCATAATATGGATACAGGAAATCAGCTCTTTTCGTATAGTAGAAGGTTAAGATGGGTTTTTTAAGCTAAGCACTAATGAAAGCTACGAAGTGTTATGCTTTCATCTCAGCACTAAGGATAACAATAAATCCAGATGGCCAGTTTAACGTGCTGTATTCTTCTGAGATCTGAACTACTGCCAATGAAAGCAGCTTTGGTGGAAACTTTTCCTGGAAAGAATTTTTCACCAGCTTAAAACGATGAGTAGGAATCTGGCCTCTAAAAATAAAGAAAACTTCAAAGTCGCTTGTTTTAAGAACAGCAGTCTTTTAGGGTGTATTGGAGCAATAGAGTACCACAGATACATGTGAACTATTCTTTCTATAAGATAAATGGTTGAAGAAGAGAACATATATCAGCTCCTTTAAATATAATTTCTGCTCTAAATTATTAGAACACACTTTGGCTTCTAACTATACAAGAAGCATACCCTTCAACTATTTCTCTTAATATAAGTTCAAACAGCACATTTGCTGCCCAGTCCAATATGGTAACCACTAACTACATATAATTAAAATTAATTAAAATTAAAACTTTAGTACATCGGTTGCATTAGCCAAATTTCAGGTGTTCATTAGTCATATGTGATTAGTGGTACTGTATTGGACAGCACAGATACAGGACATATACATCATTGCAGGAAATCCTATTGGGTGGTATTTTATGTTTCTAACTAGAGGCCCGGTGCACAAAATTCGTGCATGGGGGGTTGGGGGGGGATCTTCAGCCCAGCCTGCACCCTCTCCAATCCAGAACCCCTCAGGGATGTCTGACTGCCAATTTAGGCCTAATCCCACTGGTATTTTGTTTAGGAGTTTTGCTTCCTAAACCGGCAGTCAGACATCCCTCTTGCAATCTGGGACCGCTGGCTCCTAACCACTCACCTCCCTCCCTGTCTGCCTGATCGCCCCAACTGCTCCCCTGCTTACCTGATCGCCCCTAACCAACTCTGCCTGCCTGCCTGATCGCCCCTAACTGCTCTCCCCTGCCAGCCTGATCACCCCTAACCGTCTCTGCCTCTGTCTCTGCCACCGTGGCTTTGTCAAGAAGGACGTCCGAAAGACATCCGGTCTAAATAGCATATTACCCTTTTATTAGTGTAGATACTGTGTATTGTGTTAATTGATTTTCATATGTTGAAACCATCTGTGCATTCTTGGAACAAATCGCACTTGGTCAAGGTACATCAGTATAATATTTTTTTATGATGTTGGATTCAGTTGCTGGTATTTTGTTTAGAAGTTTTGCTTCCATGTTTTTAAATGAAAATGGTCTATAGTTTCTTGTATTGCCTTTTCTGGGTTTGGTGTCAGGATAATATAAAGATACCTTTGATGTATACTAAATTTAAACTTTTTTCCCCCAGAAAATGATCCACAGTCTATTTCTCATAAACTGTTCCGGTGACATATTTCTAGAGAAGCACTGGAAGAGTGTTGTGAGCCAATCTGTCTGTGATTATTTCTTTGAAGCTCAAGAGAAAGCTGCTGATGTTGAAAATGTACCACCTGTCATTTCAACACCTCACCACTACCTCATCAGTATCTATAGGGATAAGCTCTTCTTTGTGTCTGTCATACAGACTGAAGTGCCACCTCTCTTTGTAATTGAATTCCTACATCGAGTTGCTGACACTTTTCAGGTTGGTTATTCATTAGATCTTTGAACTTAAATTACCCAAGATAGTTGGGGGGGACACATTATTATATTTTTTAACTATCCAGCTTTTGTTGTGCTGTCTGTCCTACTGTCCCTCTCTCTCTGTCTTCAACTATGCATAAACCCTTTTATGTAGGGCCTACAGTAGCACACATGGCTGCTCCATTCACTGTTTTAGGAGAACAGAAAACTCTCATTGGCATGGAAGCCTTATTTTTTACATGTATTATAAATTATGTCATCAGGAAACAATAGTGCTTTCCACACACAGTTCTCTGAGTGGTCCCAAGATTTTTATTGGTCATGAAATCTGATGTTCACATTTTATTTTTTTCGTTTTACTGAATATGCCAAATACTTTAATCTGTGTGTTTTGGGGTACCTAATCAGGACAAGGGGAGTTTATAGTTCACATTCTGGTTTAATGCTTCACTGTACTTTCTGGCATAATATGTAATAGAAATTCAAATCAATCCAGAAATTTAAGAAAATATTATATAGAACTTTCAAAGGTGTTTTTTTTCCCTTTGTTTTACATTCATTGAATTATGCAACTGTAAGTTTACCCTTCAGAACAAAAAGTATTTAGCAAGCCTTTCTTCATTCCTTCCGTGGTATTTTATCAGGACTACTTTGGTGAATGTTCAGAGGCTGCAATTAAGGATAATGTGGTCATAGTGTATGAGCTCTTGGAAGAAATGTTAGACAATGGATTTCCACTGGCTACTGAATCTAACATTTTGAAAGAACTGATTAAACCACCAACAATTCTCCGTTCTGTCGTCAACTCTATTACAGGTGAGGCGAAAATACACTTTATTAGGAATTGAGCAACTAAAACCTTATAAACAACTCAACACCATTTCTTATGATCTGGCAGATCCTTAAGATAGTCCAGTTTGGCCGGAATTAAAGTTAGTGTTGAATTTTAAATGGATGTATATTTCCTTTCATGTTTAAAAATCTATTTTGCTGGGTCTTAAATGCTAAAGAACTTCTTGGTTATTACTTTTTATTATAGGTTTTTCTACAAAACCATAATAATATTACTATTATTTAATACTAAATAATAAGACTAAATAAATGATCACAGTTAATCCTAAAGAAGCAAATGTCATGATGGATGTTACTGAAACTTACTATGAGAATTATTTTGCAATGTATACATATAAATCACTCTATCGTATACCTTAAACTTAACATAATGTTATATGTCAATTATAACTCAATAAAACCAGAAAAAAAATAAAAATAGTATTAAAAAACTGGCATATGCTGCTACCCTACAATTAATAAAGTATAGAAAATGTGAGACTTGCTACCACAGAGTATATACTTCTCCTCCAGGTCTTTGTTTTATACATGCAAGTGCTCCCTTTGGCAGCTCATTTATACATGAAAAAGATGTGCTAAGACAGAAAGACAAGAAATTAAGTCTATTTGTGATATCTCATGCATTGTGGACCTTGTACTTGTGTTATAAATTTCCAATTTTGATTTAATTCTTCAGTAGGGCTAGAAATTAGGTACATTCAGATGACAATATTCTTTTGAAAAAAATTAAAGTCTTCTAGAGAAAGATTTCTATGAAATGTTATGTGCCATTCCAACTCTACTGTCCACCATTGTAAATGCCTCTCCAAGGGCACTAATCTAAAGTGGGTGAGAGAGGCCTGTAAGAAACCGTTCATTCCATAGCTCCTATTCATCCTCTGTACAAGGCTGAATGTCAGGAGAAATTCAAGGAAAGATAAGATGGCGTGTCTGTGCTCCTTCCTAAAACTTATACTCTGGATGGGAGGGAACTGGAAAAAAAAAATTAAAATTGAAATACGCAAATAACAGTAAGATTTTTAAAAGCAGTTTCATACTTTGTAGGTGATGTAGTCATAATGAAAGTTGTCGTTATTGTTAAGCATGTACTACATTTGAATTGGAAATGTAAATTAACCATATTGGTAACTATTTAGAAGTGCAAGGATATATGTTTAGGACAACCAGATTTATTTTCAAACCTATGTCAGTTTACCAGGAAATTAGCCAGATATTGAACATTAGCCATATTGTAGCCAGAAGGGTGTGCTGACCTTAAAATGGAAAAAGGCCAGAGTATGTTCTTCATTGCAGTTACTCCACTGAGGCCTGCTTGGCAGCATCTCATGTAGAATCCAAGCTGAATACCAAAGGACCTAGTTATCACCCTGTATTCTCAGTGGAGACATTTTATCGACAGAAGGTTTTGAAACAACCATCCTCTTTTTTTATCAGTGGCAGCAGGATGAGAGTCTGTTGTTGAGCCACTGGAATTAGGTTAGGTTACTGTTAACACACAGGAAGCAAAAGATAAGTAAATGAATTTAACCTGGTTTGGCAGATAGAGGACCACATGGCCTATTTCTGTCTTCTAGAAATTTGATCATGTTAGTATGAATATGTCTCCAACAATTCTAGAAACCATCCACAACTTCAATGAAGAAAAACCCAAACAATAAAGAAGCAGCTAAAATATTCTTTTTTTTTTCCCCCTGTTAATAGCTTTTCTGTTGACCATTTTATGCATTAGTTTTGCTTTCTCTTTTCTGGTTTCTAGGCAGTAGTAATGTTGGGGACACACTCCCCACTGGGCAGCTGTCCAACATCCCATGGCGCCGTGCAGGAGTAAAGTACACAAATAATGAAGCCTATTTTGATGTCGTTGAAGAAATAGATGCAATTATAGATAAATCAGGTAATTGTGTGCATGTGGTCTTATTTGGGGAAAAAACAGTTCAGCTGACATAAGCTGAAGAGAAAATTGAAATTCCTTGGCAGTGTAGTTTCAGTGGAAAGACTAATGTTTAAATTTATTTTGCTCAGAGATTACATATAATTTTCATAACCACTAGTTGAGATCGGCCAATCTTTGTAAATCAGATCTTTTGTTGTCTTACATTAATCTGATTATTACCCTGTACACCTCTCCTCTTGCCATTTATTCATTCTAACGTTTATTGTACTTCTACCATACACCATACTTTTGCTACTATTTTTTGTGCAGTATTTCTAGTAAAGATCCCAGACAAAACAACAGTGCTGTATTAGATCACAAACATTTTAAACATCTCCAACCCTCACATTTTATACGTAAGGAAACTGAAGTTCAGAAGGGTTAAGTAAGCTGCTCACGGTAGCACAGCTAGTTGGTGTGAAACTGAGTTATTGTGAACTATAACCAATAGCTTTTCTTTAGTGAGTACCCTTTTCATTATAAAATTCCATCATACAGAAAATAGCTGTACTGTTGCAGAATAATGGCTCCTATTTCTTAAAAGTTAACAGGTAGCTTAGTCCATTTCATGAGAAACTTGCCTCATTTTAAAATTCTGTGAAAAATATTTTAACTTCATATCCAGCAGTTTTACAAGCTTGACTCTATAGAGATATAGACAGGTTTGATTTTCCTTAGAATTATCATATTCCAACCTGTGTTAGGTATGGGCCATGGCACTCTGTGAAGAAGCTGAATATAATGGATCTCTGTCCACTGATCTGATAATAGATGGCAAAGGTTCAGTATATCTGACATCCAGGAGGTATCTCCATTACTTCAACACAGTGGTAACTCATAAAAACGCAGATCCGATGATGTTATCACCTTTTTTTTCTTTCTTTAGGATCTACAGTCTTTGCAGAAATTCAGGGGGTCATTGATGCTTGCATTAAGTTATCCGGAATGCCTGACCTTTCCCTTTCTTTCATGGTAGGTTTTTTTGTTTGTTTTGGAGGGCTTTTTTTCATGGTAGGTTTTGTTTGCCTGTCCTATAGCTCCTTGCATGCCTAATACATATGCAGCACTAAATGAAATGATAAACACTGAGACAGTCTTGTATCTTAGATTGTAAAAGATTATCTCAGAAGTTATCCTAGCACAACTTACCAGGACACTCGCTTACGTGATGAGCATGGCCTGTATGGAAGGCGGAGGAGAGGTCTTTGCCCAGGTGTGCTAGAAGTAGCTTAAATGGCTAGCTGGCTTCTGCAATTCTGCAGCATTGATTTCATTGGATTATTATTTGTTTTGCTGGTATGAAAGGGCATTAATCTTTTGCATCATTTTAGACTCGGCATGACACACCACTAAGAACAATCAAGAAAACTGAGTTCCAGTTCAGTCTCTGCCACTAACTTGTCTTGACCTTGAGTTCTTTGAACCTCAGTTTTTTCATCTATAAAATGGAAATGAAACTCTTGGATTTTCTACTTCATAGTTAAGATTCAAGTAAAATAATAATATAAAATATTTGCAAACTTTAGAGCATTGTAAAACTATGCTTATGATGTGGTCGTAATAACAGACTCTTACATGACTGCTTTATCTTTAGGGAGAATATTAATTTCTCATATCTGAATAGAGTTGCCATGTTCCTTATCCTCTGAATATGGTGGTTGTGTTCTGTTTTCCTGGCAGAACCCCAGGCTACTAGATGATGTCAGCTTCCACCCCTGCATCCGGTTCAAACGTTGGGAATCTGAAAGAGTTTTGTCATTTATTCCTCCAGATGGAAATTTCCGACTCATATCATATCGGGTCAGCTCACAAAAGTATGTTGATCAACCAGATACCGCCATCATATATCAATATGCTGAATAGAATTGACTTTTCATTTTGATAGTTGGATTCTTGAGTTCATCGTTGCTGCCTTTAGCCATGGTTCACCAGGAGAACCAAGAACTGGTGAAAATATGTTTCTAAAATAATCAGTGTACCTTGAATCTAAGAGTAGACTAGTAGTAAATGAGACCTTAGTAAAGTATGTACCTGAGAGCAAGCATTTGGAGCTGTATAACTTGAGCAAAACCATGAACCCATGCCATAATTTTACTATGGTCTATACACTTCATGGCTGACAGAAGGGGACAGACCTACCTATAGTGCCCAGGACATTCCCCAACTAACTGGCTCCAAGTCACTCTTCTATGCACTGGGGTTTGTTTTCTTTAATTAATTAATTAATTATTTTGCACTGGGGTTTAAATGAATGATTTAGTGTTGTGGGTTGTAGCTAGTTTGTCCCTAGAAAATATCAGAAGTTATTTAGCTGGCATCAGGACAGGACTCAAAAGCAGAGATTTGAATTGTTTCTTGGCTCTTACCACATACAAACTGCTTAATTAGTTTGCATAATGGTAAATTATCTTTCTATAGATCTTAATTCATTTCTTTAAACTAGGGCTATTTGCCCCAATTGTTTATACTATAATTAAGCTTCAGATTTCTATCTTGATTTGTATACTTCCTCCTCAGAAATTGTATAATTCCTAGTGTAGTGGTACCAGAACAATGTGCTGTACTCACTGCACCCCCACCCCCAGTGCAGATGCAGAATCTGCACTTCTAGGGGTATAAGGTCTTATAGTGAACTTAGAGGCAGGGTAGATACCCTGGACTGAGGTTTTAAGGTCACTTCCTGAGCTGTCTCATACCATTAATTATGTGTGTCTGTACTTTTGTGTCTTTATCTTTTTAGTCTAGTGGCAATACCAGTGTATGTGAAACATAGCATCAGCTTTAAGGAGAACAGTTCTTGTGGCAGATTTGATATTACAATTGGACCAAAGCAGAATATGGGAAAAACTATTGAAGGAATCACAGTGACAGTTCACATGCCAAAAGTTGTGCTGAATATGAACCTGACACCAACACAAGGCAGCTATACATTTGATCCAGTTACCAAGGTATAACCACCTCAAATCAAGAGTGAGCGTGTTTCTGCAATCTTTATTTTGTGATTTGGGGCAGGGGCTAGAGGTAAGGTTTTAGAGTCTTGGTTAAAACTAAAGTTCCTAACAAAACAGAGAGAGCATACTGTGCTGTGCTTTTGCCAGTGGCTATGAAGGAAATACTGCATCTGACGCTCAGGACAGAACAGACTCATTCTGTCCCCCCTCAGTGTGCACACCTTTGCTCATCCATTGATAATCCAGGCACTCATTCTCTAATGAGGAAGAAGATATAAAAGCTTTTTAAAAAGAGAAAAACATTGTGTGGCTATAAGAAGACATATAGGCTATTGTTACATTTACTGTAGAAATTGATCATTTAGATCTTTCTCTTCTTTTTTTTTTTTTTTTTTTTTTTTTTTAATTTAAGAGCATTGTTTTATACTTTTCCACAGGAGGTGTTGGCTAGGAAAACAGCGTCCTCACCCTACATAAATGTGCCTCTAGCAGAGGGTCTTCAGAGAAACTGCAAAAGATGATTTTTCTCTCAGCTTCCTGGTTGGGTAAAAAATATTATTTTCAACAGCAGAGTCATTGGACTGCCTGGTAAATGAAAGGCATATTTTTTTAAAATATGTTTTTATTGATTTCACAGAGAGAGAGAGAGAAACATCAATGAGAGAGAAACAAACATCAACCGGCTGCCTCCTGTACACCCTCTACTCGAGATCAAGCCCACAACCTGGGCATGTTCCCTGACCAGGAATTGAACTGGTGACCTGGTGCATGGGGCAACATTCAACCAACTGAGCCACACCAGCCAGGCAAAAAGGCATATTTTTAAATAAAATCATAGAATATTAAAGATCATCTAATGCAGTCCTAAGGATTTGAAGAACCACACAGGCCTGAGAAGTGAAGAGGGGCTTCAGATGCCTGGCCCTTCACAAACCAGCTTCTCTTTTTCATCTATTACTGAGCTTCCACGCTATAGATTTCATTTGAACAAAGGCTTCCACAGCTGAACGTTTAAAATACCAGTTTAGGTCAGTCTTCTCATTTTACACAAAAATAAACTTGAGGCTCAGACAGAAACAGTGAATGTGACATAGTAGAAAGAGCATTTGAAATCAGATAGCCTTAGGTTCAAATCCCAGCCTTGTCCCTATCTAGCTGTGTGACCTTGAGCAATCATTTTACCTCTGAGCCTTAATTTCCTCATTTGTAAAAAGACAAAATCTACATCACAGGCTTCTATAAGATAACATAAAGGTAGTGCTAAGCACAGTGCTATATCCAAAAGTCAGTGTTCAACTAATGTTGGTTCTCTATTGACTCTCCATTTAGACTCACAGAACCAATTAGTGGTGAACTCAGTGAAGGTCCCAGGTCTCTTGTTTCCAAGACACTGTGCTTCATTTTGTACAAAAGTTTATGGTGTCTTTGAACATTTATCTTTATTAAATGGTTCAGATTGTTTGTTTTTCATGTCTTTTTAAGGTACTAACATGGGATGTGGGGAAAATTACTCCACAAAAGCTCCCAAGTCTTAAAGGGCTGGTAAATTTACAGTCTGGAGCACCCAAGCCAGAAGAAAATCCAAGCCTCAACATACAGTTCAAGATCCAGCAGCTTGCTATTTCAGGTAAGGATAAATTTGATTTGTGTTTAAGGGCAACTGAGTTCTGCTGAGGTCAACTACTAGGAGCTTAGAAGGGTAACACTCCCTCTCTAGAAAGAGCAATAGCTCCAGTTTGCCTTTCACATTGCTATGGGGCCAGCCTCTCAGGGACAGTGATTTTAGAGAGCACCTGTTTCACACAGTTTTCCTTTACCCCAACCCTGATTCAAGCACCAAAGGAGTTCTGCATTCAGAAAGTAGACTTAACCTTAAGACATTCCTTGCCCACAAGGGAATCTGAACTGAATAATATCCCCACAATGCGGTAATTTGTATATGGTAGAAGGGATATTGGTTCCCAGTGGTATAAGGGACCCTGGTTAATGTCAGATTTACTGTGTAGTGCTCACTGTTAAACAAATACTGTATTGGTTGATGTGACCAGGATAATAATGTATTCTTTTCCCTACCTATTCTTTTTGACACAGGCTTAAAAGTAAACCGCTTGGACATGTATGGGGAGAAGTATAAGCCATTTAAAGGAGTCAAATATGTCACAAAAGCTGGAAAGTTCCAAGTGAGGACATGAGAAGAGGCCAAAATCCTTCGAGATCTGTTTGTTTTCTCAGTGTCATTATAGTTTGTTACTATGAGGTACCAAGTGGGTGGGAATACTTAGTCTAGTTAAAGCATTTGTGTGAGCTACACGCTGCTAACAGAGTTGCTTAGTGCTCCATGTAGGGTTCTTAAGGAGCTTTAAGCTAAGGTAATTTTTTAATAACCTAGCTTGTTTTGTATCTTTTACTTAGGAAGATTTTGGGGGTGATTTTCTCCATAGGGGGCACCAGCTGGAGGTTGCACATTGTAACAGTAAAGGCAGAAGGCTACAGTGATAACCTCTCTCCTAAAACAAGTGAACTGATCTCAGCCAGCAGCTGTATTCATCTGTAATGTGAAGTGTCAAGTGCAGCCAAATATCACACCTGATCTTAGCCATCCCAAATCAGCATCTGTTCCAAGAGGAAATTCCCTCCACCCCAAGAAGTTTACAAAAAAACTGCCTCTTCAAGTGTTTGCCTTATTCAGCTTTTCACTTGTGCCATTAAGCAAGCACTGTAGCAGAAGCCACCTCCACATGCCCTGGCAAGGAGCACTGCTCCTCCACGCTCCATTCTCACTGTACTTGGTATTGTCTTTTTTATAAATAAGATTTCTATGTAAAGCGCAGATTTTAATTTACAGAGACCTTGCTGCAGTAAGTACCATCTCAGTTTTGCACCATTGGTTCAGCTGTTAGCACAGTAAAAATCATTTGTATGAAAGGGGCAAATGCTTTATTAAGGTAATATAAGGGAACACTACTGCTTTTAGGAAGTTATTGCAAGCACAAGTGTTTGAGATTTTAAATAAATTAAAGTAGTAAAATAAGAATGTAAGTGAACCTTTGCCATCTTCATGTTTTATAAAGCTTATCCAACACCAATTAAACTATAGTTAGCCTAAAGGCCTCATGCTGTAGATCAGCAAAAGGAGGAAAATATGCCTGCCTCACTATGGTCTTTCATCTTTTTTGTTATTTTTACTTTTTTATTGAATTTATTGAAGTGACATTGGCTAATAAATTTATATAGGTTTCAGGTGTATAATTCTATAATTACATCATCTGTATATTGTATATTGTATTGTGTGTTCATCACCCCAAGTCACATCTCCTTCCATCACCATTTATTCCCTCTAAACCTTCTTCTTCCTTCCCCCACCCCCCTTTCCCTTGGGAAATAACCATACTGTTGTCTGTGTGTATGTGTTGTTGTTCTTAAGGGGTTGAATTTGCCTGTGTCCCTTGTCTTCAAGGGGAACTCCCTTTTCATATTGTGTGTTTCTCAAAGCTATAGTCAATAGCTTCTGTCCTGAAACTGTTGTTGAAATTGTCACTGGAGTACTTACATGTCTCTGCTGTACTGACAAATCATATAGAAGAACATCGTGAGGCAGAAATAAAATCCTCAGTAACATTTAAACCGTTTGGTCATCGTGGTCGGCTGCCAGTCTACAGTTGTATTCCACTCAACTTCACTGGCTTAGTAGTCCTTGCCCAGTTATTTTGCCTCATTAGACATGAAGAATGGAGAAAGGCTAAAAGTTAAGATATAAGTGCTTGTTCTTCATATTTTCCTCCTTGTCCTTACCTATGCTATTAGATTTCTTTTTATGACTCCATTCTTCTCAGCTTATACCTCCCTTTCCTTTATGTTAAAGGTAGCCCTGACACTCATCCCATTCTGTCAAGGACTAGTGTTTGGTGCTGGTGCAGGGAGGCCAATATACAGCAACATTCTTACCTTTGCCTGCCTAGGGCACCCAGCCCACCTTTCATCTAGCAGGAAAAGTCACTTTTTGCAACTTTGAAATTTCTAGAGCCCAGGCCGGTGTTACTCAGTTGGTTAGAGCGTGAGCCCAAGCATCAGAGGGTTGCAGGTTCAATCCCCTGCCCGACCAGGGCACGTGCAGGAGGCAACCAATCAGTGTTTCTCTCCCCCACTCCTTTCTCCCCCCGCCTTTCTCCCTCCCTCCCTCCCTCCCTCTCTCTTCACCTCTCTCCCTCCCTTTTACTCTAATAATCAATGGAAAAAATATCCTCAGGTGAGGATTAACAACAACAAAATTTCCCGGGTAGCATCATCAGCTAGGCAGCTAAAATCAAGATGTTGAAAATATTGATTCCCTTTGCTTAATGTTGGCTACCCAGTTCAACTACTTTTTATTTTTAGTGTTTTACAAAGTTCATACCTCAAAAGAACAATCAGTTCATTTGCTTTCTTTCTGCTGAATCCCTAATCAGCCATCTGTACCCGGTGTCCCATTTTCTTTCTGTGCTGTCTCCTCTTATATACAAGCAGATTGTATGCCAAGAGTCCCTTGCCTCTAGCAATTCCTGATAAAACTTCCAAATAGACTATTTCCTTTTACAATTAAATTATTGTATTTATTGATTTGATGGAACCCAGTAAATCCTTCCTCCAGCTCTGGCTATACTGTCAATAAAAAGATGAAAGCAACAAATTGACTTTTTAGCTTGACTGTTGATTGAGCATTCTCAAAGGGGCGGGTCGCAGTGTCAGAGCAAGCACAGCCTGATGAGACTGTTCTGTCGTACCTGGTGTGAAGGCGACTACAAAGCACTTCCAGTGCTCCTCTCTCAGCCTCGGTGTGTTAACCGTGATGCATACGCTCTCTACACATCACCCATCACCCTTTTGGCCACAGATTGATCAAAGCTGCTTCTCCCTACCACCATGTACTAATAACAGAGATGCAGTAATACTTAGTAGTATTGGACTATTTTTCAAGCTCAGAATTCTAGCTAATCCCAGAATGGCTCTGCTTTCTAAATTGTTAAAGGAGTGTATCTTAAGAGCAAATGAAGTAGATGCTTGTTTTCTGTGTAAGGGAGTCACCATCCTTTTACTCAAAGATGGGTTTGTTCCTTAAGTGGTACTAGAGAAGAGCCTTTGGAAGACATTTGTCTCACTGCCCTCAGGGTATTCTGATTTGAGAAAGTGACTAACCTATAATACAGCAGGAAGGCAGCACCAATGAACACAGGGTGAACTGCAAAAATGAGACCATGAATACTGTTGCTGAGCTGATTCAGTAGCTTTGGACATTTCCTGTGGACTCAAGCAGGCTAGACTCTGCCTCCCTACTCAGTAACTTTTCTAAGCTGAAGCAACACTAACTATAGCCTTTTAATGATATTTACCCCTTTCAGACCTAGCAAATCAGGCAAAATCAGTGATGGCCCAGCTCTCCTCCAGGAACCTGCTCCTACTCTTGGTCAGTGCTTCCAGCAGGAGGAGTATGACAAACAGGCCTGCACATGTAACACCTTCAGCTCCTTGGGGGATGGTGATAGCCTCCAGGGATGGATAGAATCGTCTAAAATGAGGCAGACGACTTCAACCAGAGGACGGTCGCATCACCTGCTGCTTTCCTCCTTTTGTTAACCTCTGTCACTTTTGCTCCTAGTATATAATCCCCAAAGGTGTCCATCATTGCACAGATCTTTGTTAAGTAAACATACTGCTGGTTTCTACTACTTACAGCACAACATTAGGCTTGAGGATTAGTTCCACTGGTTGTTTTTCAAAACTAATGAGAAACCTGACCTAAAAATTCTTGCTAAAATATCATTTAAAGCATTATTTATACAAATGCACTTTATTGTTTTAAACAGAACAAAAGAAAAGGCAGAAAATATTTGCATATAACAAATCCTAGCTTATAAATGTAGTTTTAGTGGTGATGTCTAATCATTCGGGGGTTTTTTTTGTTGTTGTTTCGTGTGTGTTTTTTTAATTTGCTTCACTGTGTCTTGAGCACTGATATTAGAGAAAAGCACATCGGCATAAAGGGTAAACCAGTGTCTCAAAACACTGGAAGAACTGGAAGTGTTTTATTTCCTCTAGTAATCTTTAGTAAAACAAAAGGTGATCTTTGGCATAGATTCATACTTTAAAGGCATTAATATTGCATTTATATCAGGTAAGCAACTATCCAAATATGCTGAGGGCCTTGAAAATAATCTTCATCAGTTAATAGGAAATAGAGGAAGCCTGAGTGTACAGTACCAGGTCTTACGCATTCCACGTTGGGATCTATCACGGTGGATTCAGGCAAGGGTTCTTCCTCCTCTACTCACCCAGTTCTGGCTTTGGGGAGAAATACGCTTTCGTGTGCTGGGGATGCTTAGACCGCAGTGATAAAAGCAAAAGAGGAAAAGCTCTTCTCTCTCATTTGCTAATAGGAAACTTACGGTGATGATTTAATATTTTACCCATTACTCTCTTGAACAATAGGACTTGGGAGGGGCAGAGGATGCAAGGGGCTTGGCTGTAGTTGGTTGAGGGAGATAGAAATTACTGAGGATTATTTCCCATTGATTCATCCCCAACAGCGCCAGAATTCCAGTCTGCAAGTACCACTCACTCTCCCTTGGGTAAGAAGTGTCCTTCAGACAGGACTGCCTGTCCATTAAACATTCCTGGGGGGCAAGCACCAATTCTTAGGACTGAATTTCAAAAGGATAAAAAGGATCTTTTCGAAATTACAGAAAAACAAACATGTATCTTTAAAAATCTTGTTTAGGCAGGGTGTGGGGCAAGAATATAAAAGCAAGGATAGGAGACATGATTTGGTTAAAAATTAAATGCAGCATTTCAGCTCAGAACAATACGAGTTAAGAATGAATGATAAGGCCTCAGCACAGACCTCTGCCGGCAGTGACAAAGCATGAAGCGCCTGGGAGTGGCCCTGCTGGGACGCTGGGCAGAGCGACTCCCAGCACCTCTGCCCCTCCAGCGGCAGAGAGCACCAGGACACAGTGTGTTCATGGGGTGGCTACCTTGGGTGGCCACAGCAGGGGGACAGGGACGAGGGGTTTCCCTGGCACAGACACTGCTCAGGAGCACGGAGAAGACAATCGTGATTCTGTGATTTCCTCCTGACAGACTGAGATTTGATTTTATCCTGTGGGAAACTAGAAGGAGTAAATTGTGGAGGGGTAGGAAGTGAATCCAGGACCCATATACTGAGGCTCCCCCAGAGGCCAGCTTCCCCTACAGCAGTGAGGCTCACTTCTGAAGGGTCCAGGTAGCACAGCCAGGGAGCACCAGCAGGTCAGCAGCAACATGGAAAGCCCAAAACAAATTTTGAAGGCATAGTGATTCCTTCTTAACTGACTTGCCGGGTCCCTGGGTCTCGGGAGCCTGGCGGGGGAATAGGGAGCAGGGAAAGGAAGCAGACAGGGTATTGTACCCTGGGAACAAGGACAGAGCAGGGTGTCTGGCTAGTGTTCACACTTGGATTCTGAGCTTATGTGAAGTCCATGGGCTAGAACCCAGTCTGCCTATTGGGAGCATGTGCAGGAGTATAACTGTTTGAGGATGCAGACACATTTCAGAGTGTCCATGACAAGAGAATAAATGCTTTCTAATGTGAAGAGGCCCCATTCCTTTCTGTTATATCAGGCCAGGATGTGGCTTTCAGCCCCCCAGCAATTCTGGGTGGCTCCTGGAGCTCAGATCATTTTCATACTGTTTAGTAGGGGTTTCTGTGCCCACCAGGTTCAATCGGGTGCCTACTGGTACCAGGGAGTCTTTCTAACCCAGCGCAGTGTAAATCCAGCATCAGTTCGAATTTTGATGGAAGCTGCTTCTGCCTCTCGAACAGTCTCCTTCACAGACTGCATGAGGTTCTGGGCGTTGTGAACCAGCATCTCCGTCGCCTGCAGGGGAAGAGGACCTCCATCACTCAGTGCCGGACGCAGCCGCCCTGCCTCCAGGACCAGTGTAAGCCAGGAGTGGACTGCCGTTTCCATGACCTGCTCCTGGCAGGCCCCGTACTTGTCACGTCACTGTTGGTGTAGCCGAATCACCAAAAAGACTCCAAAACTGGCCCCTCACTGTGCACTATACCCTCCAAAGGCCTCTAGTGTATACCTTCCTGATCTTCCAACAAGCTCTTGCCTCCAGCTGCCGCTGTGCCCTCCACTGAAATGCTCTTCCAGGTCTCCCGTGGCTCACCTTTAGCTCCTTTAGACGCCACTCGATTGTCACCCTAGTGCGGCTTTCCCTGCTCACCTTATTTTAAATCACCTTCCCAACTCCCAACAGTCCTCATCCTCCAATTCTTTCTTCATTTTTCTCCATGGAACCCATTACCACTAACTGCTGTACTACACGTTTTACCTAGGTTGTTTTATCTGTTTTATCTAAAAATTAGGTTCCATCAGGACAGAAATTTGTGTCAGTTTTGTTCACGCTTGTACCTCTGTGTTAGGAGAGTGCCTGTCACATAGAGGTATTTCATAAATATTTAATTAATGAATGAAAAACAATAATTAAATGAACAAACCAACCACCTTACAAATCCATGAAAATCTAGTTAAGTACATCTTCTACATACACAAACTTACAGGACTGGGATCAATCACACTGACGCTCTACCATAGCAAGTCAGAGAACTTACCAATCCATTAGCCCTTAATTCTTTTTTTTTTTTTTAATTCTTAACTGTTTTTGAGCCACAGAACCTGCAATTTTATGAAAAATGCTCACATCTGCAAAATTTGTGCATGCAATCAGAGAGTTTGTGGGCTCTGAGAGGCATAACTAAAATAGGCTACAATTCTTGAAAGTTGATCTTTTCACTTGGTCAACAAAGAGGCTAAGGCCTAGAGCGGTCGGAGACTTGCCAACCAATCTCACACAACAGGATAAGCTTGCAGTCGTGTTTTTCTACCTCGTTCAGTTTCTATCTTTCTTTATTGGACTACTTAATAGAACACAGTAGATATTCCCAAGATATATTTTTGTTGGTTATTTAAATAAGTCTGAAACTCTGAGCCTTATCCTTCCCTGGTTTTTCACCTTCCTTTTCTTGGGGCAGAAGAGACCACATGAGAGGAAACAGCCCAGTGCCCACACCTGCCTAGAGTACATGGAAGCGAGGGGTGAAGATCTGGTTCCATGGTTGGGAGAAGAGAGAGATAGGGGAGAGCTGGGATTAAGGCATGGAAGTGAAGGCAGAATCCTGGCACTGTCTCATCTAACATCTCCCTCGCCTCGGCTCCTGGCCTAGAGGTCAGAGGCAGTCTCCCAAGCTGTCTGTGAGTTCCCCAAGGGGAGGGCTTGTGTCTGTTTTTGAAACTACCCTATACAGTGCCTAATTCAGTCCCACCTACACAACCAGTGTATGATGAGCTTGCCTGAGCAGTTCAACAAAATACGTGCTACCTACCATAAGAAGCTGGGGATCTGGCTCACAACAGAGCCTACTAGAGAGGAGATACAGGAAAGAAAAGGTGTTCAACTGGGGGCTTTCTGAAAGACCTGGGCCACATTTCCAGGGGGCAGGGAAGGAGGACAACTCCAAGAAGTGGTTGCCAGGATACAAACAAGAAGCATGGCTGCAGGGAACCCGCCCGCCATCCTTATTTCAATCTGTCAAAGAAAAGCACCTCCTCTGAGTTGTCATCCCAGGGTCAGCACGGGATCCTGACAAGCCTACACTAGGCGTCCTCCCTGAGGTGCTTATCCCCAGGAAGCCAGGAGCAGACGTCCTCTCCAGCCGGAAGGTTACCGTGGGACCAGAGTGGACAGGCACTGGAGGCTCAGGAGAGCCAGGGAGGAAAAGAATGAGTCCAGTCCTCACTGCAACGGATTGAGACACTGAAACCTCCTAGGCCTCCATCTCCCACCTGTAAAATGACCAAAGCCGCACAAGAGTTTCACTTTACTTTCCAAATTTCTGCTGCGTCTCCAACACAGATGCTCTTCAGAGAGAAGTGAAGACTCCACCCCACATACTGAATACTCAATTCACAGGTAAAATCTTCCCAAAGCAGAATTAAATTGCTAAGAAGTGGCACAGGCACTGCTGGCCAGAAGCCAGAAGCAGCAGGCACGTACCTGCTCAGACTCCTCATCACTGATGTTGGTCCGGCCCAGCATGGTGGCCTTCACTGTGGACAGGATTTTGAGCTGGGTGCTTATGGTTGGGATTCGCTCACACACCTGAAAACAAATGTTTCGTTAGTGTTTTTCTTGCCTGCAAGTTCCTTGAGGACAAAACTTGTCCACCTCTGTATTCCCAGTGGCTGGCGTGCAGAAGGCACTCAATAAATTAGCAGCAGGATTCCACCTGCTTCCTTCTAAGGATCAGTATAGTCCCTTTGTCCAGAAATGGAAGCATTGAGATTCTTTCATTTGATTAGGAAATAAACTTCCCTGAATCTGTCTTTCCCAAACACACATGTGTATTTCCCCTTTCTGCTGCATCTTTCTACTCTGACGTGCCTCCTCCTCCTTCTTCGCCCACTTCTCTTTCCTGCTTTTCTCCCTCCCACGTCCCACCACCCCAACACCAACACACACACACACACACACACGCACACACGCACACACGCACACATGCACACACACACTCCTGAGTACCTGTAAGAGGTTGGTTCTAATCCGCTTATCTGTGCACTGCTTGGCAACCTCCTTGGCCAACCGAGTCACCTCATCTGAGGCCTTGGCGATGTCCTTGGCACATTGGATCAATGCCCGCTTGGTACCACTGCCCCCTCTTACCAGCCGAGACATCTCAGCCATCAGCAGAGCCATGCGCTTGGCTGCTGCAATGATGTCATTGCCCTAGAGAGAGGCAAATACACAGGGTGAGCTCAGCCCACACTCTGGCCACGTGAGCAAAGGAAGTAGGAGCACAGAGAGAAGAGAAGGGAGCCTGCTGCTCCAGCAGTCCTCTGGAAGGTGAGAAGAAGATAGAGAGACTGTGCTCGAGGGGCATGGATAGCACAGGAGAGACAGAGAGAGCGAGACAGGGCACTCACCCTAGCACTCTTGAGAGAGAGTGGGAGAGAAACCACCTGGCTGAAAAGGGAAGAACTGGGAATTAGTCTGAAAGGGCCCCGTGTGCACCCCAGGCATAGCACTAGACAAGCACTTCAGCATCTCCAGGTTAATCATGTCAATGAAACGGGGATGGGAACACGAGGCTGGTTAAACAGGCATTCCCTTTCCATGGAGAGAAGCAGTAGAACTGGCCTGAGGGGAAAAATACAGAGGAGCCATCACAGATGCTGAACTCATCCTCTTCATCCTCGCCCTTGTTACAAAGAGCAGTCAAGGGCTGTCTCTGCCAAACCAGAATTTAAAACCCAGTAACCATGATCGGCCACGATGAAAAAAGATGTATTTTGTGACCTAGACTATTCCTACCCTCCCTCCACTGCCTCTTGTTTGCCCTGTTAGCCTAAGGCAGTGGTCGGCAAACTGCGGCTCGCAAGCCACATGCGGCTCTTTGGCCCCTTGAGTATGGCTCTTCCACAAAATAACAACTTCTGCGCATGGGCCATGAAGTTTCAATCACACTGTACATGCACGCCCGCACGTGGCATTTTGTGGTATTTTGTGGAAGAGCCACACTCAAGGGGCCAAAGAGCCGCATGAGGCTCGCGAGCCACAGTTTGCCGACCACGGGCCTAAGGGAACATATTATTTTAATTTTTCACATTAAGAAAGGCCAATAATCAATTCTTCCATCTCCTCAGGTAGGTGGCTGCAACTAAAGAAAATTTCAGCAAAGAAGATGCCATAGGAGGCATCAGGAAAATAAAATCATGAGTTGAGCTGTAAATGGAACCCTCACTCCAACTAACAGCAGTTTATCTCAGATTTGGCATTTTGGTTCATTAAAACCCTTATGGGTCAATAAAGAATTGTGTAACCAATTTATTTTATGTGTCCTCAAAAGGCTCTCTTTTGGCTAATAACAACCAAAAATAACAACTGCACTGTTCAAACTACCCAAAAGGTCAGGCCGTACTCATTTTTCCCCTCATGCTTTTTCGTCGCTATACGATGCAGTGAGGCATACACAAACCAGGCCACGGCAGTGCTCGTGCCGGACCTCACAGGCACCATGACGCGGCGGAGCACTTATGCCAGAAGGTGTGTGACATCTCAGGCAGGACTTGAGGCCGGAGAACGCAGGTATATGAAGTTGAGAACAGGGTGTTAGACAAGGCCGCCTGGGCCCACCTCTTCCAGGGCAGACCTGGGGTCATTCTAAGACTTCATGACCTTGTTAGAAGACAGTGCAGTGCCAGGTTAGTTATTACCCATCATTCTTCAAACCCTTTCTTGCAACATGCGACCTTCAAGGAGAAAAAAAGTGATCACTCCCACCCGCACACCCCCACTAGCTTTGGTTCAGTCTCTAAGGCCAAAGCTCTGTTGCTGCCTGTCCTGCAGCCTTGAGCGCTCTCTGGCCCCTCCCACTGAAACCTGGCCAAGCACTCAACAAAGCCCCTTTCCCTGTGGGTTCCCATTAAGGCCAGAGCGGCCCCTCAGCCAAGTGCAGGGCAGCAAGCAGCCCTCCCAGAGAGCTGCCATAATGAAGCTGCTTCTCACCGTGACCACCTCTGCCGAGCCACCAGTGCATCAGTGAGAGGCCAGTGGCGGGAGGGGGAGACAAGCACGGTGACCTCTTAATGGTCTACAAGGTTCCTGACCTGCAAATCATTGAGAAGCGCATCCATGGCTGCCCAAGGGCTATAATCTTCCCATAGTGGCCAGGAGGTTTGTAAAAAAAAGAATCTTTTCAAAAAGTGCCCCAGCTCTCTCTAGCCCTCAGACATAAATGCAAGCCCCTTAACCTGGCATTAGCAGATCTATCAAACTTGTGAAGCCAGTCCCAACAAGGTGCAGACAGACAGATGCTGGCCCTGCCCAGACTCACAGGACCGCGAAGATCACGAGTGATGCAATGTGTCAAGGCTGCACATGGCCGGATGCATAGGGAGCAGCCCCAACTGGGGGTGCTAACCAGTACCTTACTAGACCACTTGGTAGCTTCCCGATGCAATGACTGAGCCGCGGCCAGAATGGGCTGGTTGACCGGCTGATTGGATGGCATTAACAGCAGCTCAGGTTCATAATCGTCTTCCGTGTCAGGGGGGACAGGGAACCCAACAGCATCAGCCGCGTCTGCCTCAGCTACAACACCTATACCTACCTTAGCGGCTGGGGGACCCGGCTTTGTCGATGGCAGGAAGGATGAGAAACAGGGACAGTGTTAGTAAGAGCAGCAGGACTTGGGGAACTGGCTGCAGCTGGTTTAGTAACCAAAGCTTGCCTGGGACGGGAGAGGAAACGGCATGTTCTCCAGGAGCCAGGTGGACCACGCTCCGCGGAAGGGGAATCCCTGCCTCCAGCCTCAGCCCAAGCCCCCTGTTCACATGAGTGAAGGAAGGAGACTCACACCAGTGGCAAAGGGTTTCCAGAGAAACAGTTATACTACGAAAGCAAGTAGCATCCTTTTTTATACACTTACTACTGAAATTAAACTTGCCAAGAATAATTCTCAAGTCAGAATATTTTCCAGGAACCAAACAATTAAACAATAGCTCATTGCTTTCAAAAGGAATCCAGAGAGAAAAAGTAAATTCAGTCACACAAGTGGCTTGGAGCAGAGTGAAGTGAACACCCTGCTGGCCCATATGGGTGATGTTGTACATCTTCCTGGACACAGGAAGTGACTGGGATCAGTTCTGCAGCTGCTGGATGCGGATTAATATTTCCTTCAGGAGGTAAAAGTCCCAGAATTAAAAGTGATACATCAGCCCGGCCTGTGTGGCTCAGTGGTTGAGCATTGACCCATGAACCAAGAAGTTGCTGGTTGATTCCCAGTCAGGGCACATGCCTGGGTTGTGGGCACCATCCCCAGTAGGGGGCGTGCAGGAGGCAGCCAATCAGTGATGTTTCTATCTCATCGATTTTTCTATCTTTCTATCCCTCTCCCTTCCTCTCTAAAAGTCAATAAAAACATATTTTTTAATTGATTTTTATGGACAGCAAGCCAGGAAAGAGGCAAGGAAACAAACACAGTGGTCAGTGAAAAGGACACATCAAGTTCCCTACTGTCCAGAGACACCTGGTCCAGCCTTCCATCACAGGGAAAGCCCGGCCTTCAGACCAGCTCTCTATCTCCTCGAGGCCTTCAGAGGCAATGCTCTTGCAATCTCACATGCGTCCATTGCTGGCACTGACTCAGAGAGCTGGTCTGTGGGTACAGCCTATATCTCTCCTGTTGCTAAATAGGCTTCTCACTCACTCCACACTCAATTTACATATTTCATAGATAAGACAATACATGGACTTGGCCACTGAGCCAGGCTGAGCTCAGAGGAGCTCACATTGGTGCCCATGAGAGAACAGAAGCCAGGAGGGGGAGAGGATGAATGTACTACCAGGGACAGGGATTCTGAAGGGCCAGGGGAGGAGTCCGAAAGATCCGATGCTGACAGTAGGCTGGGGGGAAGAAAAGGAATTGCCTCAACCAAGCAGAACCACTTATATGAAAAACAGTGAGCACAGATTCATTGCATCAAACATCTCTCACAAAAGGAAGAAGGAGTCTGTGTGGAGTTTTATTTGAGGTTGCTATCACTCCTAAGGTCTTATCCTGCACAGGAAACCTGTCTCATAGGTGATGACAAAGTTGGAGGATTCGGGGCAAACGTGGACTCAGGTACCATCTAAATCCTGTCACCTAAACTCAGTCTCCACCAGCATCCATCCCCAGGCCTTAGAGGACAGGCCAGTCACTGCTCTGGGGCTTAGAGTCCCAACGTGAACAAAGACAGATAAACAGACACACAAACACATACCACCACCCCAAACACACATGGTTCAAGCAGCTCCTGACTTCACATAGCTCAAAGCCAGCGATCTCCTGATGCTCCAAACCGGAGACAGCCAGACCTAAGGACTTCTGGCCAAAATGGCAAAGCGCAGTACATGTGACAGCCAATGCTGTTTGCCCCCAAGTTTTATCTTTATCTCTACAGTCCATGCATACTTTGTGTTCTGTTGCACAATGTATCTGGGTTTAATGCAATGTAATTTAAATTCGCTTTAAAATCTTCGAGTAAAACCAACCTTCATTGTCCCTCCACCCCCCCTCCCATGTGCACTGACATCCCGTGAGTGGTCCCAGGGGAGTGCATGCCCCAGATGCAGAGATACAATTACAAATAATGCCACAGGCAGGTCCAACACCAGCAAGGTCGTTCCTTCTTAGAACCTGGGCTCAGAGCTAACAGTTCAGAGAAACATAGAGTTAAATAACAGCCTGAAAAAAACAAGATCAGCTGCATGTTGACCCTGGGGAACAACAGTCAGTACGAGAACTTGAGCCGGCTGAGGGTGTGAAAAGAAGAAGGCAAATGGATGCTGGAATAAAGATCGAGGGTCATATTAGGGAGAGTTAAGAACTGAGTTAGGACTACGTGTCACTGCAAGGTTAGAACAACGTTTAGCTCTTATCTAGAAAAGCTACCACTCACTTAGGGGGAAAGAGGCCAAAGTTATTCACGGGGCATGACTGCTGTAACGACCACATTTCTACCAACCACATTAATATGTGCACTTTCCTGTTGGTTGAGCTGGAATTAGCCCGGAACTGTCTTGAGTTGAGGGGTGAGAGGATTCTGAGAAAGAGACATGGCTCCTAAGACACAATCTACTTGCTTCTATGAAAAAACAGGGAAAATGTCAACATTGCATCCAGCTGTAGCAGAGCCCACAGGAGACAGTTTCATGTTTGGAGAGATGATCATTAGCAAGAGCACCTAAAACATTCAGCCATCCCAGGATAGAAAAGCAATTTTTAAAAGACGCCATATACCCAGGGTGAGGCCCCTGACACCCTACTGCACAGAACTGTCTTCTCCGCCACAGGCATCCCCGCCCTCCCTTGCGCTGCTAGAAGGAGAAACCGTCAGGCACCAGGAGCATCTCACTAAGCCACAGTGAAGAGGAGGCTCACACTATGGCCAACAACAGGAACCAACACAGAGAGGGGGTGACTCTCCAAACAGACTCTTCTTCTGGGTGTTGTGCGCAGTTCCTCATCCTTTCTCCACAAGAAAAGCCTCATTACTTACCTTGCTGGACCATTTGCGAGCTTCATCGTGGAGCTGCCTGGCAGCCATCATCATTGGCTGGTTAATCACCTCCCCGGCTTTCTGCTCGGGGAACTCTTCATCCTTCTCCTCTGGTGGTGGGGGCCTGGGCGGAGGGACCTCCCCCTCAGGCAGGGGTGGTTTGGGAGGAGCAAACTCATCTGTCAGCTAAGAAAGAATTGCCAGGCTGTAAGTAAAGCCCCAGGAAAGACTCCCCCCTAGAATTCTTTCCTTTCCTCTAAAGAGCATCCCCAGAAAAGCCACCCACATGCATTCCACGTAAGACCACCCACATTGAGCACAGCAACCACCTGCTTCCATCACAACAGAAGCACATTTTCTTTCTTTTTCCTCCACAAAAAGCTAGCAGCTACTGTTTTAGACATATCCCAGGGAGGTGTGCACAACACTATCAGACTAAGGATTCTCAAGGAAGATCTAAGAGCTGGCCCTGACTCTGTTGAGGGGAAGCTGCATAGGCAAGTAACTTCTCCTTGGATAATGAGGAGCAGCTAGACCAAATGACCTCTTGATTCTAAATGTCATGACTCTATTGATCACATAAGAAGCCATCCCAGCCTGGCCAGTGTGGTTCAGTGGTTGAGCATCGATCTAGGAACCAGGAGGTCACAGTTTGATTCCCAGTCAGGGCACATGCCCAGGTTATGGGCTTGATCCCCAGTAGGGGGCGTGCAGGAGGCAGCCGATCAATGATTCTCTCTCATCATTGATGTTTCTATCTCTCTCCCTTTCCCTTTCTCTCTGAAACTAATAAAAAATAAAAATTAAAAAAGCCACCCCAGAATAGCCATCCCTGGCCCTAACCACCCACCAACAGCCAGCTGGAAGGAATAAATGAAGCACTGAAGGTCAGGGAAGCACTATTCCTTACCTATGGGCCCAGTGACCCAATTTTGTCCTCAACCAACTCAGAAAATTATATCTTTTACTGACATTAACTATGGGACAGTAAATCAAATTAATGCCTTGAAAAGCTATTCCCAAAGTCAAGCTATTTTCAATACTATCAGAGTAAATGTCTAATATAGTCACTATTTCTGATTTTAGAATTTGCATCTGCAAGATAATGCCCAGCCAACCTCCTCCTAAACCATTTACCTGTAGAGGAATAAATTCATTGTACTTAGGGAGACATCAAAAGATTTTAAATTATAGTTGGGGGGGAGGGTAAAACCTTTTTAATAATAAAAGGATTGTATCGCTTTTGTTACTAAAAATGTCAAGTAACAGTGATTCTCAACCTTCCTGATGCCGCGACCCTTTAATACAGTTCCTCATGTTGTGGTGACCCCCAACCATAAAATTATTTTCGTTGCTACTTCATAACTGTAATTTTGCTACTGTTATGAACTGTAATGTAAATATCTGATATGCAGGATGTATTTTCAGGGGTCGCGACCCACAGGTTGAGAACCGCTGGGAGAAGAACCTACATAAGATTGTAACCGCCTCAGTTTTGCCATTATCAACTGGGAACACCTGAAACCTCACCACGAGGGTGCAGACTATTTCCCCACCCGCTAACCTGCCCCACTAACTCCTCACTCAACACATCCACACTTACCGAGTGACTCCCCGCCACGCCCCATCGCAGCAGGCCAACGCCCAGAGTCCCGCCCACCCACGCACACCATACAGGAGCACTGGGTTAGGACTCCGCTAGATTTAGGAGTGAAAACCAAGTGGTGCCTTTAAGATTCAAGCAAAGGCTAAACAAAGGCCCCTGGTGACTGAGGCTCCAGAACACAATCTGCCTTTCTCTTGCTGCAGCCCCACACCCTGCTGCTCAACCCTCCATCTCTGGGGTAACTTACGCGGAGCTGCTCAAGGTCTGGCGGAGGAGGTGGGAAGTCAGGCTCCTGGGGTTGGAAGGCTTCTCTGACCTTGGCCACAGCTCCCAGGATCCGATATCCCGAGTCCAGGAAGCTCTTTTGCAGGCCTAAACACAAGACGCCCTCACTCTCAGCTGGGCAGGTCAGCGCCCGGGAGCACTGTCTGTCCAGCAGCAGAACTGGTTTCCATGAACAAAAGCTGGATGTCAAGCTGCCAGTAAGCCCTGCAGGCAGTGACTGAGGGGAAGGGAGGTGAGGCAAGGCGGACGACCTGGGTCTCCCAGTCAGAGGGTCACAATGAATAGCTGTTCCCTGTAGAGCTCAGGACGCCTTCTTGCCTGTACAGCTAACAAGCACTCAGGACATTCCTGGGCGTGAACACTGGGCTCAGCTGGTGTTCGTCACCTCTCTTCTGAGATAAGTCTGCTCCACGCAGACGAGGGGAGATAACAGTGTCCACTGAGCACACATTCCCAGCAGCACTTCTCACCTTTCTCCCTGCTCCTTTGCTGCACTTGGCACTCAGCCGATTAACCCCTATGTTGAGTTGCTACTACTAACTGTGTCCGGTTACCTGGAATTCAGGAATCTACTCAAACTATTAGAAACTCCCTTAGGAAACCGAGCATGTCTGTAGTGATGTTGGGTTGAGGGTACTAGCAGGACTCGGCCTGGGCTAGGGATGACTACATTCTACTCAGACAAGGCTGGAAACATTGGATGCTCGGAACAGAAAGGAATTCAGATGTTTCCAAGCAAAGGAGTGGTAACACCTTTCATAGGAGTGATGAAAATATGATGTAATTCAATGAAAGAAAACCCTGATTTTTTTGGTGTAGAACCAGGAGAACCAAAGGTCAAAGTAAGCCCTCCAGATTTGACAGAAATAGAGAACGTTTTACAGAGAAAAAGCATTTTAAGAAAAGCAGAAGAGAAATGATGCCAGTTACATAAGCTAAACAGTTGGTAGATTGGTGATCAAGTATCTTTTGGGAAATTTCCAAAATCATGACTAAACAGGGCCAGGCACTATGTTAGTCAGGCAACATTATCAAGTGCAGAGAAACTAGCTTACAAAAAAACTACCAGTATTGCAGAAAGTATCCTGTCCAGTACTATTGTAGATAGGAAAGGATTAACCCAGCATTCTCACACTAAGAATCGGGAGGTGTTGCTCCCAGACTTTGTATGTGATGGCAGGGAGGTCCCCATCCTCTCACCACCTGTCAGCTTCCCGACTAACCTCTCAGCTGAGTGACCCGCACCGCACCCTGCTTACCGGGGTCAGAAATGTTCCCAGCCACGGCCTTGGCATCCATCACCATTGGGGAGATGGTTTTGCTCAGTTCGTCGGAGGCGGCCTTCACAGCCTCCCGGAACTTGGGATCCTCAGAGTTCTCCACCTCCCTCTTTGCCACCAGCAGGATCCGGTTGGCCCGGCGAGCAATGCTGGTTGCCCCAGCGACCAGCATCTGAGGCTGAATGTTGGCCATGGCCACTTTGCACTTGTCCAGGTCTTTTTTAATGGCTTCTTCGGAAGCATCCAACAGAGATTTGGTATCGATGGCTTCGTCCACCAGCCCTGTCGGGAGAACAGAAATGCAATTTAGTTTCTATTTTGAAGAACTGAGACTCCAAAACCCTGTTGTCCAAGTTTCTTATGTGAAAGCACAATACCCAGAATCCTCTCCTTCAGCTCAAAGTCCTCCTTACACAATCCAAAGCTTCCAGGTGAATACCACAGTAGGAAACACAGAGATGTGGCCCAGGAGGCCACCTAGACTCACGGCATTCACACAACAGTGGTCACTGGCCGCCTCCTGTCTACCACAGACGAGCAGAACTGCGACGGCTTCGGGAGGAAACAAGGATTGCGTCGGAAACCTTCGCCACATTATCTGTTACTAACGTTTTCTCCCTCCCATCTTACTCCCCAGCCATCTGTTGCTTGTTGGCAGCGTGTAGTGGCCCAGCTGAGCCACAGGAGGACTCCAATAACCCTCACAGCCTGCTTCTCGTGTCTGTTACCTCTCTTCAGGCACCTCAGCAGCTCCACTTTCATCTCTGGCTGCTACGGACCCCGCACCCCGTCACAGCAGGCTCTGCAGGGCGGCAGGGAGCCTACATCCGTCTCTTCCCTCCTCGCCTATCCCTCCCTCCACTGAGTGAAGAAGACTCCGAGGTGCCACTTCCACTGCGCAGGCACAGGTCTGGAGGTGTTGCTGTCTCCTTTTTTTCAAAAACGACGTAGTTGATAAGTTGGAGGAAACTCTGAGACAAGTTGTATTAAATGGTAGCTATTGTGGTTCCTTGAAATGTGAACCCACTGAAAATGACAGGGACACTTACTGTATCCACAAACACCGCCTCCCGGCCTCTGAAACCGAACTCTGGCTCAGACCGAGCAAAGACACTATTCAAAGAGAAGATAGGAGCTGCAACAATGAACATCACACCGGGAGGGCGGCATTAAAATAAAAGGGACTCAAAGAGTCTCTCTTCAGACAAAGTTGCAAGGCTTGAATGAGAAGCCGCCGCTGCTCAGCCTTAATCAGGGCCAAGTACACTGTCGAGCACATGACCGTCCCTTTATCCAATTACAGCTGAGAAACACAACCGGTCCCGCTCAGGTTTCTCAGGACTCACTCCATGGATTAGACAAGGACTCTGCACACAACTCTACCTGTCATTTTTTCAACATTATCGATCCACTGGTTCTTCATAGTCTCAAAATGTTCGTAAGCAGCTTGGTTTCCAGGATTCCTGAGCAGGATGCGAGCAGCGGAGACGACCTGGCAATGACAAAACCACCTTTAAACATCAGAGCACCCTTCCACTCCAATACGAGCCCTCAGTGAAGCCTTCTCCTCTCTCCCTGCAGGTGGCAGTATAAAGCCAAAAATCAGGAGGTCTCTCAGCCTGAACACATTAGGTTTGGTCTCATAAATAGCTCCCCAGGCAAAAGGTTTTCCTCTCACAGCCTGATTTTAAGAAATTTAAAAAGTGACAAAGTAAATGGGTGTTCAGTTGATACCTCAAAATATACACAAAAGGGCTATTAAGCCCTTCATCTTCAAAAGCACCACTGAAAAAGATACTGCCCAGCCACCGTGGCTCAGTCGGTGAGTGTTGACCCGTGCACCCAGAGGTCATTGGTTCAATTCCCGGGCAGGGCACATGCCTGGGTTTCATGCTCAATCCCCAACAGAGGGCATGCAGGAGGCAGCCAGTTGATGTTGATGTTTCTCTTTCATTGATATTTCTATCTCCCTCTCCCTTCCTCTCTAAAAATCCATTAAAAAAACAAACAAAACATTTTAAATAAATAAATAAAAGCATTTTTTTAAAAAAGAAAGAAAAAGATACTAAACACTACTCAAAACTCATTGATGAATATTCACAAAAACTGTCTACAGTTAACAAAGTGCTTTCAGAACTATTATCTTACTAAACCCTCACAACCTTGTGCCAGAGACAGGACAGGTACTTTCTCATTTTATAGTTGCAAAAGCCAAGACTCAGAAAACTTAAGTGACTGGCTCGAGAGCTCCCACGCAGTCACCGATGGCACTGGGGGAAGGGACTAACGTCTATTGAGCATGCGGTAAGTTGTAAGTTACAGGCTGCACACTCATCCTCTTACCACCCCCTTCCCCCCAACCCCCCACCCCCCGGACAATCCATTAGGACAGAATTATCTCCATTTTACAGATGATGAAACTCAAGGGCACAGAAGATTCCCTGTCCAGATCTGTCTCCAAAGTCCTTGCTCCAAAGATGGTGTCTGAAGTCTAGTTTTCTGTTTCTCTTTTTTAGAAATCTTATTTTTATACAGAAAACCTATTATGCTTTATATTCCATATCTCATGGAAGTTTTTAAAGAAAATTAGACGTTCATATTTTATGGATGTTTTTTAAAAGTTGGAGAAGTGTGACTTTTCAAGAGAATGAAACTTGTTAACATGCCATTTGGGCAAAAGTTGAACAATTAAAAGACATGCTTATTTCCCCGTCTCTCCCTGTAAGTTCGCACCAAAGCCCAGCCCAGCTCCTAATGCATCAGAGGCACTCAGCAAATATCTGCTGAGTAAACGAATGAAAAACTAGTAATGAGTTTTCTATAATTTGCTTAGAAGGAAAAACACACAAACATCACACTAAATGATGCTGAATTGATATTTTTAAGAACACCTATTACCTGTTAGAACTTTAATTTGGGTCCAATTTGTTTTCTTTTGTTCCCACTCTTCCAGTATACTGCTTACAGCATACTAGCTATATTTTGGTTATATGATTAATTAGAAAAAAGAAAACAAGTTATGGATACAAATGACTTTTTCTTTAATCCCTCCAAGGGATATGGGAAAAGGCATAAGCTCTAAAATCAAAACAAAGTAAGCTCCCAAGATTATCCGAATATTTCTCTAAGTGAGAATGAGTGTGTGTAGGGAAAGGGGGGGGGGGGGGGGACTTTATAATTTTTTCTACTTTCAAAACTAATCTATTATCATTGTAAAAAATTCAAGCAATACAAAAACAATTTTGATATGGTGGGTATGTGTTTTCTTCATAACATTTTACAGTAAATGCTCAAAATGTATGGAGACTGTCCTGTAATTAACCTTCATTACTGAGTACTGTAAGGTGAGGCTGAAATGATGAAAAGTGAGCAAAAGTCAACCTGGGGCGTGAGTTCCCGGGCTGTCTTCACTGAAGCCTGAATGCCTTCCACCGCTGACTTATTAGCAGTTCCAACAGCAGCTGCCTTCTCGGCCGTGGCACCAAGCCTTCCTGAATGGTTCTCAAAGTTCGCTGCCCTCTCGTCAAACACCTTGAAGAATGAACAAAGGCGTTAAGAAAATTTACTTAAATAAAATGGGTCTGGCAGCCTAAGAAAGAGTCTCTCTTTAAGTAGAGGCAGCAACTACTCGAGCAAAGACTTCAGAGATGACATCACACCCTAGTGAGCAACACGGTAGTCAACGCCAAGTCCTGGCCTTGCTACATCACACGCCCATGAATTCCCGTTCAATCAGTGCTTACCAAGGACAAACAGAACATTCGGCTCTGTGTCGTCTGTAATGAGGGGTTCACAGAATGTAAAGATTTAAATAATCCCCGTTCTCAAAAGGCTTATCCTAGTTTGAAGAAGACAGACAAACCCACTCCAGGCTCCAGTGCAGGTTGCTGGGTATATTAAAAGGCAAGAAGATCCACAGAGTCTTAAACCGAGCTCCAGCGCCTGAGGCCAGCATCCCTCCTAGATCAGTTACCATTAATGTTGTAAAAACTCTGCCCTGACCTCCACAGGAGAAATGATAGCTGGCTCACAATCAGGCCTGACCCAGGGGTAAGGACGCTGACTTTTATTATCCCAAGTGCAAAACAATCTACCGAATTGTTCTTTCAGCTCTCACATTTTAAAAAAAGTCAACTTCTCTTTTGACACAGATATTATGCAAGGTTGCATACTATGAAGGGGATGATTTAACTTAGATAAAGTGACAAAGGATCTTCTGTCATTGGTCAGGTTTACACTGCACAGAGCATGTCAGAAATTGCCCAGCAGAATCGTCCTCTTCTTTGCCTTCCCTGGGGTCTACCTGCCCACACTTGGAGAGCAGCTCTGGTTCTGGCAGGCAATCTACAGGTCTCCAGGTTCACTCGCAGGCTCCCATCTCATTGCCAGCATTCTGGGTTTACCCAATCAAGTCTCTTCCCCAATCTGGCCTCTTGTATGGACTCAGCTACCTGGGTTCTTGCCTTTTAATGCTCAAAATCTCTACCTAAATCTCTGATCTCCGAGTCTCCTTCACCTGGCCTCAGTCCTTGTTTCTTTCCTTGGCTGGTCTCCCACACCCTAGATCTACAGGGCTTCTGCCAACGTTGGTTGATCATCTCGACCCCAGCCCATGTCTGCTGCTCCCTCTGATTAAACTGACTGCTTCACTTGCTGTTCTTGTCACTCAATCAAAATTTACCCAGCACATACTATGTGCCAGACACTGGAGTAGGTGCTGAAGATACAAAGACGAATAAAACAAAATTTCTGCATCTCAAGTACCTCACATTCCAGTGGGGTAAAAAAGGCCCATAAGTAGATATTCATAATAGAGTGTGCCATGTGCAGTAATAATAAAGTTAAGCACTGATATCATGGAAGTAAAAGGAAAGGCATTTAATCTATCCATGAAGTAAAGGATAATGGGGTCAAAGATAAATAGGAATTAACTGAAAAACACTAAGAAAGAAGATAATTAGGCAGAGAGATAGAAAGAACAAAGACATGGAAGGAAGAAAGGACAGAGTATTCAGGAAATTATAAGCAATCAGGCATTGCTGGGGCATGGTCTGTGAGGCAGGGAGGGGTTGGTAGAAAATCGGTATATAGATTATAGTGGTCTGGCTTTCTCCTCTGTGAAAGGGAAGGTCCACTGAGAGTTTAAGCAGGAAAATATTAGGGTCAGATATGTATTTTTATTTTATTGGTGGCCTAGTGACTGATTCAAGGAAGACCAACCAGAGCTGAGCAGCCAGCCATACAGCAGCAGGGGACAAGGTTCAGAACTAGAGCTGTGGCAACATGAGTGGAAAATGGAAAGGATTCAAGAAATAATTGTGAAATCAAAATAGCTTGTCTTAATTTACTGATGTGGGAAGATGATGGGGAGGAAACAGTCAATGGTGACTCGCAAATTTCCGAGAGAGAGAGAACAGAAGGATAACATGCTAAGGTATCTATGAAACATCTAGGTGGAGAGGACCAGCAGGCACAGTAGTTAGATCTACTAGCATAAAACCCAGAGATGTCTGAAATAAAAATGATAATAAATCATCCCAGCCTGAGGGGACCATGAGCTTTATAAACGTCCAGTAACCTAGCCTGGAGAAAAAAATGGGGGTCTTTAACAAATAGTAACACAAACCTTCACCCACCAGTTCTGCATTGTCTTGGGTGCCTGACCTAACCCCTTTTCCTTTGCTGCTAATACTAGATGCTAGAACCAAATACTTGCTTTCCTAGATTCCTTTGCATCTGGGGTAGCCATGTGACAGAGTTCTAGCCAATGAGACATAAGCAAAGTCTCCTGGAAGATCCCTAGGACAGCCTTTACTTCATTCATTCAGTCAGTCAATAAGTCAGTCATTCGTTCCCAACTCTGTGCCATGCATTGTTCTAAGACTGGGAATAAAGTAATAACAAAACACATTCCCTGCCCAGATGGAATTTCATGCTAATGTGAGGGAGATAGACACACAAAAAAATAAGGTAAATATGTCAAATGCTGATAAACACTAAGGGGAAAAGTGGGATATGAAGATTAGGAAATCCCCAGGAGTGGACGTGGGATTGCCATTGTAGGTGATGACCCAGAGGAAAGCTGAAAATCATGAATGAATAATACGTGTATCAGATAGTGATCTATGTAGGAAGATGAGAGAACAAATACAAAGGCCCCAAAGCTAGAACATGTAAACATAAACAAGGAATACTGGAATACAATGCAAGGAGCTCAATGTCGACAGAAGAGCATGAGGCAGAAGAGTGGTACCACCTAAGGTCAGAGTAGAAGGGGGACTAGATGCAGTGGTGTGCTGAGGCTCACGCCAGCTCACCAGAACCATGTGCCCATCTCTTCCCAACTGTGCCTTCCGTGACTTCACATTGCAACAGCCAGGATAGGAGTATTTACATCATGGAAACAACAAACATTACAAATCAGAGCTTTTTGTTTTGGGGGATTTTTCCTGCAGAACTAGTCTACCAGCACATCACCGACTTTACTGTTCTAAGGACTTTGGCCTCATTCTGGGTCAGGGAGAAGTCATCAGAAGGATTTGAGTAGAAGAATGACATCAAATGATTTAAAAGGTCACCCTGATTTCTGTGTTGAGAACAGAGCACCTTAAGAGAGGGGTGGTTGCGACAGGAGTACTCCCATCCCTCATTTCTTACTTGCCTTGAACATGATGACTAGGGTTGCAACAGCAATCTCACACCATGAAGAAAAGACCCAAGAAAATCACAGAGATACCAGCTTTCATGGTGTCAAGCTGCTCAATCAATACCAATGCTACCTACCTCCACGCCTCTTTTTATGTGATGAAAATAAAAACCCATTTGTTTGCATCTCTGATGGTCAGGTTTCCTACTACTTACAACTAAAGACATGTCCTAAAGACATTCTTAACTGATACACTTGGTGACTGAAAGAAGAGGTGGCAGGACCTTCCCTCTTCTATCCTTCCACCCTTCACCCACAGTATCCCAACCTGATGTACAATATAAACACATTTTACCTTTACAAACAAATCATTAATAAATAAATGTGTGTGTGTGTGTGTGTGTGTGTGTGTGTGTGGTTGAGCAACAGAAGAAATGGAAGACTTTAGATACTCACCTCTTCCCTATTGGGTGCATCAGGAGGTGCAGTGGCCGCCACAGCCAACAGCTTGATGGGAGTTGTGGTATCGCTGAAAACATCTGACACCTCCTGAGTCATGGCCTCCTGCATCTGGGCTTTCAGATCCTTAAAAACATTATTTACAAATTAAAATTTCCAAAAATATCTAAAAAGCACATCTGCCAATGTCTTCACTTCACTGACACATTCATTCATTTATTCATTTAGTCTTTTATTCAATAAACAGCTGTTGAGTATCAACTATACTGAGCTAGCATGAAACAGGTATAAGATATGAATCCTGCCTTCTAGACAATTAGTGTGTAGTAGAAGAGGTAAAACTTGGCCCACAGTTCCCTAGAGACTGTTCTACCCAATCAAGAAATCTTACTTCCTTTCTTGGTGGCCTCTAAGAAATGGTACTGAGAATGATGGGGTTGAGCCCAAAGGCGGCCTGGGAGAGAGAGAATTCCTCACCATTCCCAATGCTGCAGGGGCCTGATAAGGACTGCAGTAACTATAAAGAGTGATTTGTGGAGGCAGTGTCAAATTTCTAAGCATTTTCTTACATTAAGAGGAAAGAAATCGAGAATGGGAATATTTTTATACTTTTTTTTTTCAATTGAGTTTCTAGAAATAATTGATAACCAATGCATGTATCCATTTCTAAAGAACAGAATTCTCAGAAGTCATCAAATGCTCTTTTCACACAGTTATCACACTCAGTCCAATCTAAGTTTTCTATATTTACCCAAAGAGTCTCAATCACCCCAGTTTCTCAAGGTGGGTGGCATGTACTGGCTGGTGATACCTGAGATAATTTTAAATGTTATATAAAATAATATTTTTATTTTAATAATTATGTGTTTCTTTTAAAGAATATTAGAGAAGCCTGGCCAGTGTGGCTTAGTGGATTGAGTGTTGTTTCATGCACCAAGGGGTCGCTGGTTCAATTCCCTCTCAGGGCACATGCCCAGGTTGTGGGCTGGATCCCCAGTAGGGGGTGTGCAGGAGGCAGCCAAGAGATGTTTCTCTTTCATCGATGTTTCTCTCTCTCTTTCTTTCCCTCTTCCTTTTACTCTCTCTAAAATCAATAAAAACATATTTTTAAAAAAGAATATTAGAGAAAATATAAGTAGCTCATCAAGCTCACAATTTCAAGATTATTAGAAAGTTTTCTTTTAAATAAACTTACTTGTTTAAAAAAGGAGTCCCTTTGAAGATAAATATTGACTGAAAAGTACAAGTGTCACATGGATAAAGCAAATATCACAAAATAGCTCTCGACTGAGTAAAACGGTAAACACAACTTTAGTTGCTGTCACCCACTGGAGAGCTTTTTAATGAGCAATAATGGCGCCTCAGATATACCTCATTAGCTACGATACTGCCACTGCGCAAAGCAACTGGTGAGCTATTTCCTAATAAGCTCTGAATTTCCTTACTTCCTTGGTCACACTCTTTTCATTTTCCCTAGACTAAAGAATTATATATTTTTAAAAATTCTCCTTCCCTCGTTTTTCAGTAAGTAAGCATAAGAAAGGAAATGCTTTGTGTTCCTGAGTTCTACCTTTAAGGAGTCCTGGAGCTGAGATGCCAGCGCTCTCGCCTGGGGACTTTCCCCTTCCCCTCTGGCAGCCAGGTCAGCCAGCTGGGCGGTCAGCTGGTCCACTCTGTCACACTTTGCAAGAAGATCTTGGCGATATGGCCCCATCATGACATTAGCCAGACGATGCCCTTCGGCCACGAGCCCTCGGATGGCAGCCTGACCTGGACCGAGAGGAAAACAATGAAACTCACAAAGACTGAGAGGGCAACTGCAGTGCCATCTGGTAAGTTGTTTATTTTTTAATAATAATATTTATTGAGTTTTCCCCTCTAAAAAATAGAAAAAATTGGGGAAGTACAGAAAAGTATAACTAATAGTTAAACCACTCATAATCCATCACTCACAGATTGAGATATTTGAACATATCCATCTGGTGTTTTTAATGCATTGCATGTTCCTCTGCACATACACATTTCACATACATTTCTCCTTTACAAAACAGAAGTCATACTATACATTAACTTTTATTCGCTGCTTCTTTTTATTTAGCACTAGAGGCTCAGTGCACGAATTTGTGCACAGGTGGGTCCCTCCACCTGGCTGGTGATTGGGGCTGATCAGG
Organism: Myotis yumanensis; assembly: GCF_028538775.1. Classification (NCBI taxonomy): domain Eukaryota; kingdom Metazoa; phylum Chordata; class Mammalia; order Chiroptera; family Vespertilionidae; genus Myotis; species Myotis yumanensis. The sequence goes on along the minus strand of NW_027223764.1, from coordinate 44,679,198 downwards.
AGGGCTGGCCTGCCAGGGGGAGGGACCATGAGAGGTTGGCCTCAGCAGCAAGCTAACCAACGGCCGATTCCGCGAGGAATCGGGCTCCCTCCTCCCACTTTCCTCCTGTCTGGGTCTAGGGTGTGGGTGGACCAGATTCGGGGCTGTCAGGGCCCCAGAAGCAAGGTCTGGGTCAGTGCACGTTAAAGCTACTGGCCAGTCATCTGGTCATTCTGGTCGTTCCAGTCATTTGGTCGTTAACAGTCACTTAGGCTTTTATATATATAGATGAGCATTGTCCACATCATTAAATATTCTTCAAAAATCATGATCTAAAATCTATGTAATATTTTATAATACTAACCATAATTAGTTGGCCATTTACTTATTATTTAACATTTACTCTGTTTATATACATTCTTGTATGTAACTCCTTAGAAACACCTCTAATTAGAGTAAATTCCTAGAAGTCTGATTGTTGAGTCAATGGGTATGAACTTTTTTGAAGCTCTTAACACATAATACCAGATTGTCATTCAGAAAGTTTGCTATTAACCAATTTATTCTTTCACCAATAAATTATATATCTGCCTGATTCCCCAACACTGGGAATCGCCAATTTAAAAATTTATCTTTTTATCCAATGAATACAGCAAATGAAGTAAACAGCTCTTTCAGCTTCAGCGGCGCTTGTTGTCATAATATGACCTAAATTCTTATAAATCCATTCCTAAAATCTCCCAGAAGTGAAAATTTCAGGTTATTAATTCCACTAGTGACTATATGATAAAGAAGCCCTCCTAACTGAAAATAACCTTGGTAGTTAAGTGTCTATTACTATTTTCAAAAATTATATTTAACTGTGTACTTTCTAAGGACTCTTGTAACAGAAACACGGTAAAATGGAAGTATACATAGACTGAAAATAATTAGTTCAAAACTGCACTCCCAATCTGAGGACCTTTCTATTTGCCCATAGCAAAATTACTTATTCACTAATGCTTCTTGATTAAATCACAGACATCTTATCAGCTACATTGGAAATGGAGTTACTGTAGAATGACTCACTCACCAGTGGCTAAGAAGCCCTTCTGCACTTAATTACAGATGATACAGGATCTCTATCAACAACTCGCCTATTTTCACTGAGCCCAGTCTGAACATGGTTAAGTGCACTGATGGCCTTACCGACTCCTCGGTCGTCCACTGTGGGATTATCAATCCACCGCTGTGCTTGCTCAATCTTGCCCTCAAGGTGGACCGCTGCTTTGGCGGGTCTGCTATTGGCCACAGTCCTATTGGTTTTGGACTGCAAGTTCTGTAGGGCAGTGGCCACCTGCTTGGCCAATGCTCGGGCCTCTGGGGAATCTCCTTTCCCCCTGCAGAGAAAAAACAGCCTTTCTGTCCCACACAGACACTATTTACATTGCGATGATGTAATTGCTGATACAAATGCTAATGAGATGTCAAATTGCTAATAATTATGAACTTGGTTTGAAAGAAGAGTAGTTTATCTATTTGGCCCTTAAATAAGAAATTAATCACCTAAATTCAGATAGTTTTGTCCCAGTTAAGATAATAAATATAAGTTTGGATCAGTTTAGCTCAATGAAGAACACCCATTGGTAAGCTGAGCTCAATCAGTCGTCACTGCATCACTGCGTAAGCTATCCCTTCAGCCTGTCATCTCTGAAAATACTAGTTCCCTGAGGAACTAGGTGGGCCCAAGTATCCATACTTGTTGTGTAGTAGTAGTTGAAGTAGTTATAGAACTAGTAGTAGTTTTAAAAAAAAAAAAAAAGCATTAAAAAAAGTTTGCTATAAAACAGTATGCCTTGTTTCGCTGGCAGCAGCCTCATACATATCATATTTACTGCATCTCTTGATCGTATCATTTACTCTTGTGCTTAATTTAATCTCATGTTGTTTTGTATAGTAATATGCTGTACACTCTTGTAGCCTAGGAGCAATAGGCTATACCGAATTACCTATAAAGGCACGTTGATGTATGTGTATGTATATGTATATATATATGTACATATATATGTATGATATGTATGATATAGTAATAGATCTGTTGTATCACCATTACCGTTAATTCTTTCCTTATTATTAAGAAACACTAATGAGTGCCTGTTATATATATGGACTTGTGTTAGGGTGCTAAGAATAGAGTCTCCAATTTTGAATATTTTAAAATCTAATGAATGTAAACAGACTATAACAATGGGCTAATTTTAATGATCATTGACCTAACTATATAGACATTATATTTTACAAATGTCAAATTATGCATTTTCCTAACCTAAATAATTCAAAACTTGGGCCTAACGAAGAGATCCTCAAATGACTGGGCTTGATTTACAATAAAATTTCAGCTGTTACCTCAATTGATCTCTATCACAACCTCCTGCCTAAAGTATGTCTACCCTGCTCCCACCCACTTCCTACCTCATGATCCTAGGCAAGAGTCTGCTTTCTCAGCCAACAGTGCCCCCTTAGTTAGTGTGAGACTTGAGAGAATGCTAAAGCATCTCTCAATGGAAAAGGGTTAGGCAAGCTCCCAGGGAAGAGCAGGAAATGCAACATGAAAAACAGAATCTCACAAGATACTTGACTATGGTTATCCCTAGGGAAGTAGCTGGAGGGCTGACATAGGAAAGAAACAACTTATACTTTTGACGCTGAATCTGTTCTTTTAGCATGTGCTACAAATTTTATCTTTAAGAGAGTAAAACATCTATTAAAAGGAAAAAAGCAACACTTCTTCTTATATAATTAAAGTAGGTGCCATTGCCCTGGCTAGGTGCCTCAGTTGCTTGGGCATAGTCCCAGGCACCAAAAGGTAACTGGTTCGATCCCCAGTCAGGGCACATGCCTGGGTTTCAGACCTATCCCCAGGAGGGGGCATGCAGGAGGCAGCTGATCAATATTTCTGTCACATCAATGTTTCTCCCATTCCCTCTCCCTTCCTCTCTCTATAAAATCAATAAAAAATATATATTTTTAAACTAACTTTTTAAAAAAATAGTAGATGCCATGAAAGCCTTTAAGAGAAGCTGTATTTAAGGATCTCTTGTAACTGCTACTTAAGAAATAACATTTCTCAGGAAGGAAGAAAAAATCTTCATACTCCTCCCCCCATTCACCTCTAACCCCAGGAAACTTTTCATAGCTACATACAAAAATTAATTTCCATAGCTACATACAATAATTAATATACCCAGGAAACAGATATGTCACAAACACTACCTAGCAGAAAAAGTCCTACCTTAAAAATGGAAAATATAGATCTCAAAAAAGGAGTTCTTACCATCATTAATTAATTTAAAACTATGTGATCAGCAATAAGTCATTAAACTTCAATAGTGTCCATGCAAAAACAGAGTAATATCTAACTTAGTCACATAACACAGAATCAATGAGAGCACAGTGAAGAGCATCGTGTATGTGCTTAGGGGGAAAGGAGAGAGATAAAGGGGCAACTTAAACAACTAAATACATACTGTCTCCGTAAGTCTGCTAATTTAGAAGTCAGAGCAGCGATTTCTCCAAGAGAACGTAGAATGTCATCTCTCTCTTTAGGATCATCACATAAGTCTGCTATTTTTCGAGCTTCAGCCAAAGCCCCTCGAATCTGTTCTTCTCCTTCTGGTCCACCGTTTGGATCTGCCAGCCAGTTCTACACACACAGACGTGGAAAAGCAGCACACTGTGACCCATCACACTGTGACCCACCCAAAAGCCACATCACAGCACCCTGAGCAAGGCTGTCAGAAACATTTCACAAGCAATCACAAGGCAACCAGGAATGGTTTTTGAAATGCTGATCATAATTGTTTTACACACACTCCTCGCTCAGTTAAAATCAAATCATCCTCATCTTTTAAAAAATAATTTTTCCCTTTGTCATTAGAATAAAATATCCTTACAAGCTTTATCTCATCTTTGAATTAGTCACACCTTATTAATTCTTCGGTTTCTCAAACATTTGTGTTTCTCTATGAAATGCAAACTTTTTACAGTACACTAGTATCAGAAAACCTTAACCCTTAACATTGCTGTGACCAAATACAGCTGTGGATTCTGAGAGGAACAGTTTTAATACACTGTCATCTATACCAGGAACTGGGATTCTCTTGGTATTCAGAGTGCTTACTATTAACTAATTGAAGTATTCAAAATTAAGATGTTTATCAAAATATACATAAATATTAGTCTAAGCCTGTGTTAGTAGGAGAGGTGTTATCATTGGTAACTGCTGGAAATTAATCATCACTTACAAACATCCATTATCCACCCACAGTAACTGAAAGAGAGGGAGGGAGGGGAGAAGGGAGCGGTAGATAGAGGATATTTACGGTACATTTCTTTCTCTTTTATCTCCCACCCCTCTTAAAAATCGTCACTACTACCTGAGCAGCATCGATCTTCTTCGCAATGCTCTGCTTTGAGTTTGTCATGGCCTCCAGTTTGCGGGCGGCATTCTCCACTTTGGCTGTGAGCACGTCCAAACCCTGAGACACCTGCTGGGCTTTCTGCATGGCCACGGGCGAGGCTCCTTGTCCTCTACTCAAAACAGACAGATGCTGTCATTGCACCCTCTCAGACACTTAACAGCAAAATGTCAGTAAAAACACAGGACATGTCATTTCTGCTAACACACTTGTCTTTTTCCTTTTCTTCAGTAAGTCTGAGACAGCCCAAGAAAATACAGAGATAAACAAAACACCCAAACCATCTACTTTCTCCTTTGTTTTTAAAAATACACATTAGCTTTGTGGAGCTGCATAACCATTTTAAAGACCAGGCCTGAGAATTTTGATAGTAATGATTCTCCTCTTGGTGGGGATTACATAATCAACTCTAAACTTCAGGGGGAAAATGTGCCTGCGATCTTATTGCTATGGAGGGTTTTGTTACCATAGTAATGTGTGCTTTAGAAATAAACAGCGCATTAGATTGTCTTATTTATGGGCAAGCACACAGTGAAACTGTTTCCGGAGGCAGCATGCGTAGTGTTACTGAGAGCACACCATCCCTGGGGCCAAACAGAACTGTGTTCACATTCTGCCTCCTGGTACCTGTGGAACCGTGTTTGTGATGTGTAACCTTCTAGGGCTTTAGTTTTCTAACTTATAAAATGAGGGGTGCCCTGCTTATCAAACAAAGTAGCTTCAAGCAAAAAAATATTTGAAAACATTCTGGTAATAGAGCAATACACATATATAACTATTAATATTATTGAATTGTCATCTATACTAATAAAAGAGTAATATGCTAATTAGACCAGGAGACCTTCTGAAGACCTTCCGGTCGTCCTTCCAGACAAAGCCGGGGGCTTGGCCGGCCTGCAAACCACCCCCAAACGGCCCTCAGCCCCTTGCCCAGCCCGGCCATGCCCCCTAGTGGGGACCCCCACCCTGAAGGGTGTGTGGCCAGCCTGAAAACGGCCCTCAGCCCCTCACCCAGGCTGGCCACGCCCCCCAGGGGGGACCCCCACTCCAATGGGGGCATGGCCGGCCTGCAAACAGCTCCAGGCCCCTCGCCCAGGCCTGCCCCGCCCCCCAAGGGGACTCCCACCCTGATCCAGGACCCCCTTCGGGGTAAACCAGCTGGCCCCCACCAGTGCACCAGGCCTCTATCTATACTAATAAAAGGGTAATATGCTAATTAGACCAGGAGACCTTCTGGACGTCCTTCCAGACAAAGCCATGGTGGTGGGGCCGAGGCAGAGGTGGTTAGGAGAGATCAGGCCAGAAGGAGAGGGCAGTTGGGGGTGATCAGGCTGGCGGGGGTGGTAGTTGGGGGCGAGCAGGCCGGCGGGGGTGGTAGTTGGGGGCGAGCAGGCCGGCGGGGGGTGGGGCAGCTGGGGGCGAGCAGGCCGGCAGGCAGTGTGGTTAGGGGCAATCAGGCAGGCAGGCAGGCAGGTGAGCGGTTAGGAGCCAGAGGTCCTGGATTGAGAGAGGGATGTCCTAAACCAGCAGTCGGACATCCCCCCGAGTGGTCCCAGATTGGAGAGGGTGCAGGCCGGGCTGAGGGACACCACCCGCCCCCCCCCCCCCCCTGCACGAATTTCATGCACCAGGCCACTAGTTATTATTATAATGAACCTAATGATAATCTTGAATATCTGCCTTCCACTCCTATGCAATATATAAATATCAAAAATAGTACTGAGGGAAAAAAGCACATAGTGATGAGAAACCACTGTTTCCATCAAATTTCTAAAGAACTAATTTTGCTATTTTCCTAAGAAGTGATATGGTACTACTACCAAAAAAAAATTATTTGAGTTGGTAGAAACTTCTTTTCCCTTGGTAGACACTTTCCAACTCATAACACAGTAAAACTTTCCCTCTTTTTACCAGCTCAGATTTTGCAATCTACCCAGACTGGTAAGCTCAGTGTTAGTGTCACAAATTTGTCATTTGATAGAATGGGATGATTTGTTGTCCTAACCTGAGTTTCTGATTTTAGGATAAAATCCAAAACATATTTGCTTCCTTTAATAATAGTATGAATCCACCACTCATTTTTCTACCCACTTTATAAATTTATCTTATTTCCATGTATACCTATACTTTAAGTATAAACTCAGTATTTATTGCAAGGTATATAAAAGGTATTTATACCTTTTACTTGTATTTATAAGTGATGCTTCCCTTTACATGGCAGAGGAGTGCAAGACTTTTAGGAATATACTGGTCATGATTTAATTTGCTTTTTTTCTTTCTTTTTTTTTAAATATACTTTATTGATTTTTTACAGAGAGGAAGGGAGAGAGATAGAGAGCCAGAAACATCGATGAGAGAGAAACATCGATCAGCTGCCTCCTGCACACCTCCCACTGGGGATGTGCCCGCAACCCAGATACATGCCCCTGACCGGAATCGAACCCGGGACCTTTCAGTCCGCAGGCTGACACTCTATCCACTGAGCCAAACCGGTTTCGGCTGCTTTTTTTCTTTAAATCCAGTAATTTACGATGAGGAACCTTTTTGGTATGAGTCCAACTTTGAAAAAGTAAAAATACTTATGGGTTATATCGTTTTTTTCATTAAAAATGTAAAGGTTAGCCTAGCCGGTTTGGCTCAGTGGATAGAGCGTCGGCCCACAGACTGAAGGGCGGGTTCGATGTCAAGGACATGTACATCGGTTGCAGGCTTGATCCCCGGCCCTGGTCGGGGCTCCTGTGGGAGGCAACCAAATGATGTGTCTCTTTCAGATCGGTGTTTCTCTCTCTCTCTCTGTCTCTTCCCCTCCCTTCCACTCTCTTTAAAAATCAATGGAAAAATATGCTCGGGTGAGGATTAACAAAAATAAATAAATAAAAGTTTATTGAGTCCCCATGGGGGGAAAATATATACTTACCAACTAGAAGCCCTAGGTGACAGAATCAGAGAATATCAATGAGGAAACTTACTGAGCTTCAGCCATTAAAATGTTAAACAGTGAGGCATATTTAAGAAAGAATGATAGGGAGATAGCTTTCTAGTCTTTCATCATGAAAGGATATTGTAGGCTCCACTGTGAATTGGGCCCATAACAGATTAATGGTTGATCCCATGGAGCAACTATCTCATTCTCTTGCTCAAATTCATCTTTCTCTGAGCACATACGACTGTGTACTTGAGAATTCCAAGTGAAAACTGTCTACCACACTGTGAAAGGCTGCAGACAAAAGAGCCAACAGTGAGAAATCAGAAGAGCCAGAATCTCATCAAAAGCTCTGGCATTTCTCCGAATGGGGACAGAACTTCTTTTTGTCCTTTTTGTGAAGTTCTTGTCATGCTCATGACAGGGGAGACTGCTTCGCAGCAAGAGAAAAAGGCTCACTGAGTTCAATGATACCATTTATTCATGCTGTTTCTTCCCCCACCCCCTTCAAGGTAGAGGCTCTTAACCTGAAGCCCCTGGAGCTTCCAGGCCACACTGGATCAGTGAACCTCTGGAAAGTATATGTAATATTGTTTACATGCACTTTTTAGGTAGAGATTAATGGCTTTCATTGGACTATAAAAATTATGTTGGTCCATAAAAAGGTTAAGAACTACTCCTTTAAGAACTGTATCCTTGCCCTAACTGGTTTGGCTCAGTGGATAGAGCGTCGGCCTGCGGACTGAAGGGTCCCGGGTTCGATTCCGGTCAAGGGCATGTACCTTGGTTGCGGGCACATCCCCAGTAGGAGGTGTGCAGGAGGCAGCTGATCGATGTTTCTCTCTCATCGATGTTTCTAACTCTCTATCTCTCTCCCTTCCTCTCTGTAAAAAAAAAATCAATAAAAATATATTTAAAAAAAAAAAAAAGAACTGTATTCTTAAGTCTATTATGTTAATATATTTGAGACCGGGTGTAATGATGTGCAATATGTCAAAGAGTGTTTCTGAGGCCTGTTTGTATGGCAATCCTGCACATTCCAATTATCTCAAGATATTTCATGACAACCTGACCTATGAACCAGGAGGTCACGGTTTGATTCCCGGTCAGGGCATATGCCTGGGTTTGGGGCTCAATCTCCAGTGAGGGACATGCATGCTTCTCTCTCTCTCTCCCTCTCTCTTCCTCTCTGAAATCATTAACAGATATTTTTAAAAAGGTATTTCATGACATTCTTGAAGCAAAATTAAACTTCATCTATACTAGTTTCTCATGTTACTTAATTTTTTCCCAATGTCCATACTATAAAATTCCATAACAATTAGGATCCTTTAGAACTTCATTAACTCTATGTATGAGTTCCCCCCCAAAAAACCATACATATTATACTGAGTTTTCTTAATAGCAAAGTATATATATTTAATTTATAGGAGAAAAAGTTCTAAAAGCCAAGACTTGAGCTGGGTGAAAGAATTAAGAAACCAAATGAATAATGATGAAACAGAAACTTAAAAGAGCCTAGAAATGACCAAGCTAAAGAAGGAAAAGTTCACGTCACTCTCCAAAGAATTAATAGAGTATGATGACCATTTTGTTTGTTAGCCAAAGACAACACAGTAAAATTAATAGACTTGCTTCTGAATCATCCGTCAGGAGTGAGATACTATCTATGACCGACTACTGCTCTGGGAAGGGCGGAGGAACTGTACCTGGCCCGGAGGTCAGCCACTTGGTCAGTCATCTGCCCTAGCATCTTGCAGGTTCCCAGGATCTCTCTACGTTCTTTGCCTGCACAGAGTTCACCAACTTTTCCAGCTTCATCTAAGATCTGCCTGATGGCCTGCTCACCAGCATCCCCTAAAATAAAGAGAGATTCAATATCTACATTGTTAACACATTAATTATTTAGAGAGGATGCTTTACAAGTCATTTCATTCATGAAAGAACAGATGCTTTCAAACGACTAGATGAACAGAAGACAATACATCTGATAGCTAATAGCCAAGCAGTGCCCTACAACCACAGATCCTGCTAAAAAAGATCCTTGGAACCATCGCCATCTGGAGGTAAAAAGCAGCTTGTGGTAAGAATATGGATGATGAAAACAGTCTCTAACCATTTAACTGTACTCAGCACCTCCAACCTCCATTAGGCTTTTCACATTCATTCAAATGTTTATCTAAAACTGAATAAATATTAGATGAGAAAATCCATAAAGCCTAGCTCAATAAACTATTTGGGGCTTATCTTTATATAAGCTAACTTTGGTTTCCAATTCTTATTGGCATCATTATTTCATCTGCTTAATTAAGTACTTTGTTGACATAAACGGAAATATGCCCAAAGGGAATAAGAAGAGAAGAGCTTGTATTCAAAATAATTACCTTTCTGATTCAGGGAAGTGGTGAATCAAGAATTTTGTGAAGAATGCCCAGTTCGGCTCAGTTTATTCCCCATGATAAGAGTTGATTAGTTTATGTCCTCCATCCTTCTAAGACCTAGTAACGCTTCAATTAGTCAAAACTAATTGAATGGTATATGCCCCTAAAATGTTGCAGTAGTTATCTCAGGATTATGAGAACCTCGAAGATTACTGTCTTTTGTCTGCTTGGTTTTTAGCTTTTTCTTGTATCTACTTGAAAAGTACAACCAGAGGGGTTACCTGCGGAGGCACTGGGATCGCGGAGCCAACCTTTGGCCTGGTTCAGTTTGGAATCTATGGAGGCCAATGCTCTCTTCATGGCTTCAGTGTCCTTTCGAAGAGAAATACCACAATTATTTCATTTGCAAAAATTGAGATACCATGGCACAAGGTAAGACAGAGAAGTGACAGCATTAACAGACACTAGAGGTAAGGTAATCCTACAAAGCCTTAAAAATATTCTCATCACACCATAACGCTTATTTCTGCCAAAATGCAGCATCTTGCATGCAACTCTTCCGTTAATTCTACTGTTTGCTGACCTCCCTAGTGCTAAACTGTGAAAACTGGTAAGACAGCTCAAGCCAAAAAATGCTTAATGTCTGCAGCAGGAAAAGCCCTGTTGTCACATGCCTCGGTATCAGCCTTTCCACTAGTCAACATTCACCTACTGCAGCTCTGCCAGGCCCTCCCACTCAGCTCAGGGGAAGCTTCATTAGCATGTGGTGCCACAAATCACAGTCCTTTTACATCTTGTTTTGAAATACACACATACTGGATAATGTTTTACTATATTAAATTAATCTAAAATAATTGGAAGTACTGGTTGGAAAATAAATGAAAATTGTTAATCAAGCAATTTAGTTTTAATTCCACAAATAAACCACTAAATGTAATGCAAGAGAGAAGCATTTTTCCGGCCTTCCCTGCCACTCCTCATCCTTAGCTCCCTTACATCCCTGACCTGGAAGAAAGGCAGGATGAAATAAGTGGGTCTCAACGGATATTTACAACATGATTCACAATGACTAACAAAATTAGCATAAGATCTCCCAGGACATAGCATGAGAAGGTGAAACAACAGACTAGTCACTTAAAAATACACATATATTTTAATAACGTTTTTAAAATATAGAAAAATGCACAGAACAATATAACCAATACCCATGTATCCATCCTCACAATTGACAGACTAACCATCTCTCAAGTCTCTTACACTTTAAAAGACAGCCTATCTCCCTTTCGTTCATTCACCAAACCACAGAGTTAACCTCTGAAATTCTAGGCAATACCCCATATCCCTAACTTCAATTTTCAGTCCTGCAAAACTTGGGTTCTTAAAGGTGTTGTACCACCTGTTTTCCACACGGGGGCACCAGGAGCATCTCCCCACCCCCACTTCCAATTCAAACAAGACCAGGCACTAGCACAAATAAGAGCTGGGCGCACTCAAAGGCTTACAGCAGTGGTTCTCAACCTTGGCTGCATGTTAGAATCACCTGGGAATCTTTTTAAAATCCTGACTTCTGGGCCTCATCCTCCGGAACTTCTGTTTCTTTGTTACTAATGTTGTGGTCCCACCCCATAACAAAGAAACAGAATTTCCGGAGGATGAGGCCTAGAAATCAGGATTTTAAAAAGATTCCCAGGTGATTCTAATGTGCAGCCAAGGTTGAGAACCACTGGCTTAAAGGGTCAGGAGCCTGATCTCAGCTTTTCCTAAATGCCCATTCAAATTATAGGGCTCTCAGCTTTGGATTACCCCCTTCCCCCATCGAAACAGATACAGATTGTTCTCCTGATGCAACATTGGCTCTAAGAACAAATTCTCAGCCATAACTACAGAGCAGTGAACTAAATTACTGAAAAAAATGAAAATAAATTTGTTTTATTATCAAGTTATATGGAATTATGGTAGCTATCTACCAATAAGAGGCAGAGTGGATCTGTTTCAAAATATCTGTTTCAAAATATCCATTTGTGATTAATGCACGTAGACAGGCGGCATTTTTAAAGTGCTTTGCTTCTCAAATGGTTTCAATGCCTGCTTCTCCTCTATCTCGTTCTACTTTCACCTGTGCAGCAAACCTGCCTTCAAGAGTAAGACAAAGGTCACGTTAGCTTAATTCCAAATTAGTGTGGCCCAAATCAATATCTTTTCAAAGAGTATTTCAGGCATCTCCTAACCTTAGAGTTAGATAGCCTTCCGTGTCTAACACAAGTTATAGGACTTTGTCTAGAGACAGATTTTTTTTAAAAATTCACAAGCTCTCACCTAGAAAGTATGTGCACTCCCTGAAGAAGAGATATTGCATCCATGTAAAAATAATTAATTTAAAGTCTATTAATAACCATTTCTCCACCTATTTTCGGTGAGAATAATATTGATTACATTTCAAAAATCTAAATTCAAGAGAAAACAATGTTCAGAAAACTTTTTAGTGTCTATCCTAGCATTTAAGGGCTACTACTTAGGAAATACTTTAACTGAGCACTTCCTGCATGCCAGGTTGTTGGAGGCATTTTTCCCTCATTACTTCACAGAACCTCAAATTTAAATGTAATTTAATTTTACAAATTGGGAAACAGGGGCTCTTCTGTCCTAGAAAGCCAATTTGATCTCAGGTTCATCAACATCAAATGTCATTATTTTCTATTACATGAAGCTCAAGGCTTTTTTTCTTTTAACAAAGAGAGTTGCCAAAGAGTCTACTAACCTCCTATAATACTCAGCAATCTCTGCCGTGTCGATTTTGACTTTGGTTAGTACTGCCCAGGAAATAAGCTCTAGAATCAAATTAATAACTCGCACTAACCTGGATGACTGCTTTTATTCTCCATTGCCCAAAAATGATTTCAAACACAATGGAAAAAATTGGACTTGCTCTACTATCCTAAAATATCATTGCTTTTTCCCCCTCCCCAATAAAGTGTGAATGGCTACCACACTTCAAGCAAAGACTCTAATTCTCAGGAAGTGAGTAATTTTCTCCTCAGTGGGAGATATGACATCAAGAAGTTAAAGTTAAGCCTGGCAGGTGTGGCTCAGTGGTTGGGCATCAACCTATGAACCAGGAGGTCACAGTTCCATTTTCAGTCAGGGCACATGCCCGAGTTTAGGGCTTGATCCCCAGTAGAAGGCGTGCAGGAGGCAGCCGATCAATAATTCTCTCTCATCACTGATGTTTCTATCTCTCTCCCTCTCCCTTCCTCCCTGAAATCAATAAAAAAAAAATTGTTTAATTAAAATTAAGAGATGCTCATTTCCCCCTAGAAAGAATCAATGGCAAATTTAGAATGAAGCTGCATTTTTAAAGTGGGGATTTCAATTAGTCACCAAAGTTTTTAGTAGCGTGAATTTTAGATAATTTTAGAGATTTAAAAGTCACTAAAAGGACTACCTTAAATTCTTTCTAGGATAGGGCAAATGTTAAATCATCATTTTAAACACAATACATTTTAATGCCATAGCTATTAAAAACAAAAATGTCTATGGGAACAAATATTCAAATCTCCCAGAATCTCATACATATTTCTTTTGAAGGGCAGTGTTTATTGTGGGATCAACAGAATTCTGTCATAAGCAACATAAGTATGTTAACACTGTATGTGATAAAAGCAAATTCACTGAACAATTGGGACTGTAAGTCACTGTTAAGATATATTTATAACCCTAGCTGGTTTGGCTCAGTGGATAGAGCGTCAGCCTGTAGACTGAAGGGTTATGGGCTCAGTCCCCAATGGGGGGCATGACGGAGGCAGCCAATCAATGATTCTCTCTCATCACTGATGTTTCTATCTCTCCTTCTCCCTTCCTCTCTGAAATCAATAAAAATATATTTTTAAAAAGATATACTTATAAAGGATGGAAATAATCATAACCCTTGTGGTCAACCATACTGTGTACCCAAGGCCTTCAGTCAGATTTACCTTGTCATGTAAATCTAAGTATCCAGGATACAATCTGGGTATGACACAGAAGAGAAAAAACGGCATCTTCATTTGAATATCGTCTCTGTAAAATCTCAAATTTGGGAAAGAGAGAAGTCTCCAATGATCTCTTCTCTGAGTTCTTTGGTTCTTTTTTTAAAGAGTGGGTGTAAAAACAGCCAGATCTAGTCACGCAGCTTCAGCAACAGCTGGTCCCCTCCCACCACGGTCCCTTTTACTGTAAAACTCTTATGAGTTCATGTTTTAAACGAAAAACCACAGTGCCTTGGCGCTCCTCCCACATACCAAGAGGTGGAAGAACAACCTAAAAGAACTCCTTCTTACATACATTCCCAGGAACTGAAACAGTCCTGAAATTTAATTTCAAGTTAGAACTAAGTAACACAGAATAGTACTAAGAACCACTGAGTTCCTTTTACAGACAATCAAGAGGAACTGTGGTAGGAAAGTAAGGTCCGGCAATCACAGGCTCTTGAAAACTGTAAATATGGGACTAAGGATCCCCTCTCTTTCACTGCCCAAGCTACTCTCCGTTTTTTCCATGAACACCTCCCCATCCTACTCTTCCTACTCAAAGATGTTTCTGGAAAGAAGAGACTGGGCAGTAGAATAAAATCTTACAAACTGCATTAAGCAACGGCAGAAGGCTGTCCAGCCCTGAGACTTCAAGCAAGTTACCCTCACAGGTTTGAGCTCCCCATCTCTAAGACTACTGGTACCTCCCCAGCTCTAAAACTCTTTGCCATCTATGAGCACACAATCAGAATACCAACTAGAGATCACCTGGATCAGAAGGGAAACTTCAATTCCTTTAACATTTTGGTCTTTTCTCCTGTTCACAGAGAGGGGACAAAATATCATAAATGCCTGAATGAATTACTGATCTCCAACTCCAAGAGATAAATCTTTTGTTGTATTAGCTCCTAAAATAAAACACTAGAAGCCTTATAAAAAGCTCACATGCAGCCTTATTTTTTCAAAAATGAAATAAAAATCAACCCTTAAATCCCAAAGGTCTGCAGTAAGGGCAAGTATTAGAGGATTGCATGTTCTAACCAAGTTTCCTTCTTTGGAAGAACACAGTAATCTGTGCAAGACATCTGAGTCATTCAAGCACCACCAGCCTAGGCCCTCAGTGGGAGGGGACTCACCACAGGAACTAATTCTGAGTAACAGCATCTAATGACCCAAGGCACAGTTGCAGGAGCACCTATGTGGGCTCAAAAATTCTTAGCAATAAAAAGGTTTTAAAATTTTTTCTCACTTCCTCTTGATTCTCAGCATGCATCAAGATACAAATAATAAAAATACAAAAATGTATATATAGATTGCTAAAGGGGTTGAATTAGAATTGTTGAACTCACAAATTCTTGTGTTTCATAATGTATTCCCTGGAAAAATGCTAAACTAATTTTTAATGATCACTTATCAGATAATTGTTGATTTAAACAGGGGGAAATTTTTACTCTCAAAATAAAATGAAGTATTTTGCCCTTGCCGATGTGGCTCAGTTGGTTGAGCATTGTCCCAGGCACCAAGAGGTCTCCAGTTCAATTCCCAGTCAGAGCACATGCCCAGGTTGCAGGATTGATCCCCAATGGGGAACATGTAGGAGGCAGCTAATCAATATATCTCATTGATGTTTCTCTCTCTCTCCCTCTCCCTTTCTCTCTCTCTAAAGTCAATAAAAACATAATTTTAAAAAATAAAAACAACAATAAAATTAAGTATTTAGCCCTGGCCGGTTTGGCTCGGTGGATAGAGCGTCGGCCTTTGGACTGAGGGTTCCCAGGTTTGATTCCGGTCAAGGGCATGTACCTTGGTTGCGGGCACATCCCCAGTAGGGGGTGTGCAGGAGGCAGCTGATCAATGTTTCTCTCTCATCGATGTTTCTAACTCTCTATCCCTCTCCCTTCCTCTCTGTAAAAAAAATCAATAAAATATATATTTTTTAAAAATTAAGTATTTAAAGTCGAGGTGTTTTTAAGTTTGTAAGTATGCATTTTGAAAGTAGGTATGGAGGTAAAATGATCAGCTATTGCCTCTTTAAAATCTTAACTTATTTAGCAAGATGTACTTTTACCAAGAACTTTTTCCACTTACTTTCTTCCCCCACCTTTCTAGAGGAATCATCACTTTCCAGGAGAAAGCTGCACCAATAGGGAAGCATGAAACAAGTACGGTAAGACAAAGTTAATTCTTTATTGGTAGGGGCAAGAGGAGGTAAAAGATACCGAGTGTATTAAACAGAATAGGAAGCCAGGGGTCGCAGACAGACAATAGGTCTGATTAATCCACTGCCTACAGCAGAGCAATGTAAGATGCATAATGCTGCTAACACGGAAACATACCCAAAACCCAAGTTACCAACTTCCATTTTCAAGGTAAAATCTCTTTTTCCTAAGTACTCTTGTAACTAATAAAAATGATTACTCTTAGGGGGAAAGAGGAGGTAGAGTGGATGGGAATGGGGTTATGAGTGAGATCTGTCATATATAACATTTTATAGCATTTTGCTTTCTGAACCAGGTAAATGTATAACAAAGACAAAATGAAATTACAAATAAACATTTATTGCTTGTTCTGATGTCATTATGTACTCGGGCTTCTTTTGGCTGAACTAATTTTATTTATTTTCTTTCACTCTGCTGGTTTTGCATCCTAACAGCCTGGTTCCTTCCAGAGCAGCATAAAACTGAGGCAACGACAAGACTACACGGTGGACCCCAGGTCCATTGCCCTTGTATATCCCATCCCCCTAAGTGTCTCATCCTCATCCTGAAACAATCAACTGACCACTTTTTTTTTTTTTAAAGAAGTAGGTCTCAACATTCACACACACAAAAAAGCTCAGTACCACTTATTTACTAAATGATGGCTGGCTCTTCCCCTCTGAAAACAGATAAGCATTAAGCCTGCAATTCCTGCTCCTCCTTTTTACTATTTCTCATCTGCTGGAAGCAAAGCGGAGAGAATAAGGAAAGAGATTAGGTTATGGGACCACGAGGTCATGGAGAATGATGGCTGACTCAAAGATCAGACAGCAGAACATGCAGTGAGCCATGGACTGAAGTCAGGAAGAACTTTAGATACACCTTCCTTTTCTCCTTTTGATTTTGAAGACAAGGATTATTGTGAGGGACAGATGCCCCATCTAAACTCTCTAGCCTACCCATTTTCATTATGGCTTAGCACCATAATGGCACATCTCCAAAAGCAAAACGCCAGAGCCTGCAAAGGAGACTGATGATAGAGATGCCACCAGCTGGAAGTTTCTGAAGATCAGGGTCCACAGGTAACGTAGGGGTCACCCCGCTACATGGGGAAACCTGCCCTCAAATGAAGTCAGTGGGAATGACTAAGCCAGGACAGTTCTCAGAAGCCTGCTCACAGAATGAAAGCACTCACTGAAACACAGAAAGCCTGACTCCCAAAGGAGTGCCTTTTCTTTTGCTTTCCCCAAAGACATCGCTCAAGATGAGCTCGAGTCAAACAGTCTGCCCAGCACAGCCTTGAGTCCCATATTAAATCACAATCTGATGCATATTCGAGCACAGTGTTACACACCGGCACACAGAATAAGGCATGGCACAAGCACAAACAACCTCACACATGCTTTTTCTCTTTTAAGTGAAAAAAAGAAAGAAGAAGAACTAGAGGGCAACAAAAAGCTTACCTTCTAAATGTGAGAAAAAAGAATAAAACAAACAAGAAAACAAAAAAAAGATGCATAAAGATGTCATAACAGGGAAGTGAAAGCTGTCAAATATGCAAAATTAAGCAAAATTAAAATGATTTTACCATACAGATTTAAAATACAGTCTTAGAACTTGTTCAAGAACTTCGTGCCTCTATTAACAAATCCATAACTTGGATAAGCTGACTAGTTTCTTCTGCATATTTAGATTCACTTTCTAGTTTGAGGCCCCAGTTTTTGTTTTTTTGTTTTGTTTTTTTTTTTGAAATCTAAATTTTTTTTTTATTATTTTAATAATTTTTATTTCTTAAAGTATTACAAAGAGTATTACATATGTCTCCTTTCCCCCCCCCCTTGACATTCCCCCGACCCCTACCCCCCGCCCCCCCCGCCCCGTGTCTTGTGTCCATTGGTTAATCTTATATGCATGCATATAAGTCCTTCAGTTGGTCTCTTAATCCCCCCCCCAACCCTCCCCAGGCTTCCCACTGTAGTTTAACATTCTGTTCAATGTTGCTCTGCTTCTGTATCTACCCCTGTTCATCAGTCCATACTGGTCCCCTTTATTTGTCCCAACCTCACTGGAGTAGTCTCAACCTCACCAGGGCCGTCTGAGCCTCACCAGGGCCGTTTCAACCTCACCGGGGCCGTCCCTACCTCACGGGGGCCGTTTCAACCTCACCGGGGTCGTCCCTACCACACCGGGGCTGTTTCAACCTGACCGGGGTTGTCCCTACCACACCAGGGAGGCCCCAGTTTTGACCTTACCTCATAGGTGACCTGGAGGACAAAGAGCCGCCCTGGGCACCGAATGGAAGCCATACTACAAAATCCCCTCTTAGTCGGCTACCAGCCCGCTCGGTGGCCCTGGAGACCACCTCTGGGTCACACGTGGGCAAGCTGGGTGCTGGAGACAGTGTGTTTCTTGGGTTCCTACACGGAAAATGTAAACCCAAGTATCTCTGTTCCCTCAAAATAGTCACTGGATAGGGAGAGGCAGACCAGAGCAGCAGCCGCACAAAACTACTGCTGCTCGGCTCTGGAGGGAACCCACCAACCCTTTTGGAGTCCAAGAAGAAATTCTAGACTAAATTCCAAAGAGTGAAGGGACCCCTCACACTAACTGACAAATGTGAAAACTAATATTTTAATTAAGCTTTCCTGAGGAAAAATGGAATGATGAAGGCACACACCTAGAAATGCCAAGTTTTCTCTGGGTCAAAGGTTGGTTTAGGAAAAGTTTTCCATAAAAACCAGTCATAGATATATTACGTCTCTTAGTTACCTAGCAACAACCGCCCACATAAAAGGCAGGGCTCCCACCCCAGGGAGCACACACCACACCAGAATTCCTCCGCAAACCCAATCACTGGGACTCAAGCCTGAGGGAAAAGCGACCCATTTCAGCCTTCAACCAGCTTTCACCCCACATACCTATTTATTGTTCTCCCTAGGAACAAAGGGAATTTACAAAAGCAGCAAGTAACCCATGAAACAAAAGGGAAGAAGAAATTACTTTCATAATATCTGAGTAGTCCTATGTTACACATAGTTACAAGATAAAATGTGAGACAGACGCCCAAGGAGGGGAGAATTTGGGCTTTTGCTCATTTCTCCTCCAATAAAACTTACCTTGCTGGCCCAGGCATCTTCATCCCAAGAAGTGAGTTGTAATACACGAATGATCTCATTAATTTCAGCACTCATCTTTTCTACAGTGTAGTTGCGATTTTTCAAAGCTTCTTCTATTCCTTGGCTTTTGGAGTTTTTAGTTGTTACAAAAATCTTCATAGCTGTAAAAAATAAACGAAAGATCAGAAACTGAGGTTGGAATTGAATTTTGCTGTACAACAATATTCACACAAAATGTTCCACCCCTTGAACACATGTTTTGGGCTTCTAAGATCTTACAATAAAAAGAAAGAAAGAAAACACTGCAAATCTGCCAATAAAGTTCCAATATCACAACCTTTACTGTAATGAAAACTGAAGGTACAAAACATCACCACAACTTGATCAGGGAACTAATTTAACATGCACATACTGATGACCTATAATCACAAAATACCCAATATCCTTCTAAATCAGCTGGCATCCCAGCCCTAGCACGGTCCCCAGCTAACACAAACCTAATGGGACAAGATGAAAACAGACTTAAAACTGTAACCAGAGAATGCTGCTGCCCCCAATACTAACAGGAGTTCCCAAAGTGTTGTTTATCTCCCAGGATTTCTCTCAACATGTAGCAGAGACTTTCTAACCCCCAACAGTGAAGAAGAAATAATAATAATAGGAAGCAATGGAGGAAAAGAATTTTCTCCTATAAAATAATTAAAATTGTAAAAACAAAGACTAATCAACACTTTATTGAGTTACCCAGCTTAGAAATCCTCTTCCCAAACAGCCTTTCTGCTACATCAAACAGTTATTGGCCTCAAAAACATATTTCCATGGAGATTATAAGACTCTAATTACAAAGGTTTGTTTTCTAGTTAATGTAAGGGCTTTCTGAACTCTTACACTCGCATCTCCCTTTTAGCTTCTACTTGAAATGCCAAAGCAGGAAGGCAGTAGCCCGGGGTCACAGTGGCACACCTCATAAAAAATGTTAAATAAAGCTGCCCTCTGAGAGTTAAACTAACTAACCCACAACTTGACTAAGATAACTTACATAACCTGCTACGTACTAGCTGCTTGACAAGTACAGCTCTCTGTTGCTAGTTTAGAGAACAGTCGCCATGTTGCATTTCTGGACTCTGCCCAATGGGAAGGTGGCCCCAGGTGGCACAGACTACCAGCTCTATAACGTAAAGAAAAGTTAAATACTTTCCATTAAAAACAAACACAAAAAAAAACCTGTGTTAACCAACAATGAAAAGGCTCTGGGTTTACTTCCTTATCGTATAGTACTCTATAATATCCAATCCATCTCCTAACCGCTTTATTGTAATACAAATAAAGATGTCAAAATCCAAACATCCAAGACTAGAGTTTCTAGAGGAGATTCCACCTCCCAGAAAAGGAGCTTCAGGAGAACAGAACTAGGCAACAGAAAGGGCAGTTTCAAACAAAGGAAGAAAAGAAGAGCATTGGAGAAGAGGAATAACCAGCTGCAGCCTTCCAGTAATACCCAATCCATCGGGTCTCATGCTTCCCCAAGCAGAAGGACATGCAAATAAGCAGCAAAAGAAAACAAACATCAGAGTCTAGAATATGTTAAAATGTTTTCCCCATAAGATAAAGTATAGGCAGAAAATACCTGAAATGAGAACTGGCAGCAACTCTTTCACGGTGTTCATTGAGTTCACCAGCATCACTCGGTGCTCCTGGTGAGTCAGTTCCTGCTGCCTCTCATCAATCATCTTGGCCATTTTAGTCATTCCTGGGGCATAAGGAATAAGCAGGGTGAGCAGTGAAACAACCCAGAGTCTGACTTTCTGAGCCTAAATCCACTACGAATTACTATGAAAGCTCACTTATTTATTTTATTTATTTATTTTTTTATAATATATTTTATTGAATTTTTACAGAGAAGAAGGGAGAGGGATAGAGAGTTAGAAACATCGATGAGAGAGATCGATCAGCTGCCTCCTGCACAGCCCCCAGTAGGGATGTGCCCGCAACCCAGGTACATGCCCTTGACCGGAATCGAACCTGGGACCCTTGAGTCCACAGGCTGACGCTCTATCCACTGAGCCAAACCGGTTCGGCAAGCTCACTTATTTAAACAACAGACACTACCGCTGAACTCTAGTGTTTATGGTAGAGAATTTTTTAAGACACTTCTAACTTAATGCAACTTTATTTTTTTCATTAAAAGTAGTTCATTAAATGTAAAACTAAATGTGACATAATTTTCACGTTTGGCAAAAGTACATTCACAAATATAAAAAGGTATTCAAGTGAATAAATATATATTTGTAAAAAATAGAGTCATCAGTTTGCCTGGCTACCATGTATGCAGGTTTCACACCATGTATCTGCCCAGTGTGTCCATGTAGGTAAGAATCTCATGTGAGCCTGGTACTAAGAATCTAGTGACTAAAAAAAATCTTAAGAATTACAATAATGTGT
The DNA here is from genome assembly GCF_028538775.1 of Myotis yumanensis. Lineage (NCBI taxonomy): Eukaryota > Metazoa > Chordata > Mammalia > Chiroptera > Vespertilionidae > Myotis > Myotis yumanensis. Next base: position 44,657,695 of record NW_027223764.1, on the reverse strand, counting down.
TTTGTTTTCATCTTTATGTTTTTCTGTACTTTCCAATTTGTCCAAATAAGAATGTAGTACTTTTACAACTAGAAATACAAATATTATAAAAATAATATTAATGATGACAGCATTTGGAAGCATCTGGTGTTTTGGAATCAGCCTGCTAGCACTTTCTGTTGACTTCAGGTATTATTCGAAGGTGATGTGACTCTAAGCTTTGATTTTTCAAGCTGTTCTCAAGATTTCTTAAATAGTTTCACAGCTTTTTAAGGGGTACCAAAGGAAGGTGGGAACGGTGGGGTGGAAAAGATGGGGTAGCCCCTTCTTCATCCAGGATAGCTCCATTTTTGTCTTTTATATGTTGGGATTCTGCAGAAGATTTCATTTGAAGGAATGAAACCTTTTTCCGGTGCTATGAGAAAGTTAAAAGAGGACTGCTCTAAAACCATCTCCTGGTGATCTTTTCAATGATGGCTCAGAGAAATTTTTAACTGCCATAAGCTCTCAGAATGACTGCACCAGAACCTCATGAAAATACTGCTAGTTAAAAATCATTTAACAGCCCTGGCCAGTGTGGCTCAGTTAGTTGGGCATCATCTTATACACCTAAAGTAGGTTGCCAGTTTGATTCCCAGTCAGGGCACATGCCCAGGTTGTGGGCTCAATCCCAGGTAGGGGGCGTGCAGGAGGCAGCCCATCGATGTGTTTCTCTCACATCAATGTTTCTCTCTCTCCCTCTCCCTTTCTCTCTCCCTCTCCCTCTCTCTTCCTCTTCTCTCTAAAATCAAATTTAAAAATCATTTTACAGAAGATGCAAGAATTTTACAAGTTAAACATCAGATGTGTCTTGTCATTGGTCTCATTCACATTCCAAGAACCTTCAAGTTCATGTTATATGTCTAAACCATCAAAAGCTGGTATCTGTTCATGTATTTTGAATATTCAATTCTCAGATGACTAAACAGTCATTTCAAAATGAGATTTAGCCACAGTAGCTCTTCTCTCCTTTTAGGTCTGATTACATTATGCAGCCTTGGGCTAGGGCATGAATTCATAATAGTAGGCGGGCTAATTAGCAAGCAAAGAGGTCATAAAGAGCTTCAGGCCAGCTGGCAGACAGTGAAGGAATGCTGTGTAGTGTGGAATTGAGAGGTCAGGGTTCAGGGTGGCCTTAAGCATTACAGCCGTAGAAAAGTATTTCCTACATTCTCCAGCAACATCTGCAATATCTAGTTTAATTCATCAGACATGGCCAGGATTTGTAGAAAGCAGATTCAGCTTTCAGAGACAATGATATCTACTCAATAGAAGCACAGCATTAGCTCCAACAACAAAGTACAGACACCTAAAAGCCTAATGCATCATTACCTATCTTTTGCAAAAAATAGGGTGGAGTGCCTTTTCCTCTTGATCGAACATGGACAATCCGTAAAAATGTTAATATGAAAGTTGGATATGACTAACCTGGTCCAAGGTTCTTTGTGTAAGTGACCAAATCTTCCATAGTTTCTACCACCTCTGCCACTGTAAGATATTCCAAAATTCCTTTGCAAACTCTAATAATTTTACGAACCTGGAAATATATTTCAGAGTAGTCAACTGAGTGAACAATCAAGTAGAAAACAATAGTCATTCAGATGTGTAGCCATTCAACATTTTCTCATTCTAAACAAGCATCAATCCTCCATTATTATCTTTGAGGCAAGGCTTCTGTCTGAAAGAAATCTGCATGGGCCTAAGATTGCCTACCTCAGCCTCATCGAAGGTGAGGAGCAGGTCCGATGTGCCGGAGAGGATGCCCCTCGACCCATCAATTAAATAATCGCGAGCAGGCACTGAGTAAGGGTCTGACTGAAGCATCTGGGATGCCTGGACAAGCTTGGTGCAAGCATTTTCAACCCTGTGGGAAGGAATAGGGAGTCAGAATGAAGCAGAAGAATATCATATGCAAATAGAAAGAATATCACTGGCAAAATGAAGCAGAAGAATATCACATGTAAATACAAAGAATGTAAACGGATATAAATTCACATTTTTTTCCACCTGGAAAATGGCCAAGACTATTTTATAATAGAAGTTTTTAGCTTACATATACATTAAGTGCAGCACAATCATTCATTCATTATTCACTATACTAATTAAGCCTTGTTCTTTGATATTTCCTGGCAACAAAAATGATGAGAAAATGTTTCAGACCTTTTACTTCAGGTTGCTATATCTCTGTATCTCCTTTGTTTCCTTATTCCTCACCTATACACACTGCCATTAAAAGACACTACACCAAGAGCTGAAATCGTTGACAACAGTTTCAGATTTAGCATCTTAAAAAAATTTTTCAAAGCACTGTATTAAGTGAAATTTAATAATCAGAAAAGCAAAGGAATAGGAGAAAACACAAAGAAAAATTATGAGGTGATGCATAAATTTCTCATTCATCTAGCTATATGGATTTGTTTGACAAATACACTGGGCTGTTTGAAAACAGTTCTAAAAAACTATGTTGTTAATTAAAATGTCATTGCCCTAGCTGGTTTGGCTCAGTGGATAGAGCGTCAGCCTGTGGACTGAAGGGTCCCAGGTTCGATTCCGGTTAAGAACACATGCAGGGTTGCAGACTCGATCCCCAGTAGAGGACATGCAGGAGACAGCCAATCAATGATTCTCTCTCATTATTGATGTTTCTCTCTCTCTCTCCCTCTCCCGTCCTCTCTGAAATCAATAAAAATATATTTAAAACATAAAATAAAATGTCATTGACATTAATAACTGAACCAGTTTTTAATAGCTTAATATTACTATAGCTTAATAATATAGATGATCTGATCAGGCAAACATAGGGTGTTTTTTGGGGGGGAGGAGAAGGGGTTCAATTAAAAGAAGAACCCAAAGTACATAAACCAAGTATTTTCCTTGACCCTCATGTACTACTAAAATGTATTCATTCATTCACCCATCCATTCAGAGTTGAAAAGGATCTGATAGATCATCTCTTCTAATCTCATATCCAATAAACCCATTATGTTATCATTTTACAACTTAAAAAGATATGGAACAAGTCTCTTAAAGTTAAAATATTTAGTCAAAATTATACATTCTTATTTGAAAACATAGAAAATGTGACATGCAAATAAAAGCCCACTCACATGGTTGTCTTGAGGATCAAATGAAATCAATGAAATTCCACAAGTATAAAAATAATAAATTAAACCAACACAGCCCTGACTGGTTTGGCTCAGTGGATAGAGCGTCGGCCTGCGGACTGAAAGGTCCCGGGTTCGATTCCAGTCAAAGGCATGTACCTTGGCTGTGGGCACATCCCCAATGGGAGGTGTGCGGGAGGCAGCTGATCGATGTTTCTCTCTCATTGATGTTTCTGACTCTCTATCTCTCTCCCTTCCTCTCTGTGAAAAATCAATAAAAGATATTTTTAAAAAAATTAAACCAACACATGAATGTCAACTACATAAAAAGCATTGAGCTATGGACTTTATAGGTATGCATATTAAAGATATAAAAAAACACTATTCTGACTCTCAAAATGCATACTTTACTAAGCTAAGTCACAAACATTAGAGCCATGAGGCAGTATGTAATAAAGATCAGTGAATTGAGGTGGCTTTTAAATCACTCTTAGAAAGAACTGGTTGTTTACTGTTCCTCTTTCATTTTTAAATTAAAATGTTTAGTAATTTTAAATTACCTAATATGTATGTTCACATACATAACACAAACACATATATGAAAATAAAAGGGCATATAGTGAAAAATCTTCCCTCCACTAGCTAATCTCCTAGGCATTCTAATTCCATCTACTTGCAACCAATATTAAGAGTTTTCTCTGTATTCTCCCAAAAAAAGATACTTTATGCATACAGAAACAAAAATATAGGCACCCACCTTTTTTACACAAACAATATTATACTACACAAACTCTCTGCAGTGGACATGTTCTTATAAAAATACATAAAAAGCCTCCTCATTCTTTTATACAGCTATATAACTAGCCCATAATTTATTAGCCTACTGCAATGAATCACCTTGAATACATATCATTTTTAAATATATAGACCTGTAGTAGACAGTCTAGAAATAGAATCACTAAGTCAAAAGTATAGACTTTTAGTTTTGACAAATGCCATATTGCCATCCACAGAAGTTATTAATTTACATTCCTAGCACAGTGGATTAGAGTGCCTGTTTCCTCACAGTCTCAATCACGTAGTGTGTAATAAAAACAATGTATACTCATCAATATGCAAGACCAAAATAGAATCTCAATATAGTTTTTTTAATTTGAGGTGAAATTCACATAACACATAATTTGTCGTTTTAAAGGGTACAATTCAGTGGCATTGAGTGTATTCACAATGTTGAATAACCACCACCTCTCTCTTGTGTCAAAACTTTTTCATCACCTCAGAAAAACACTCTGTGTTGCCCTGACCGGTTTGGCTCAGTGGATGGAGTGTCGGCCTGCGGACTCAAGGGTCCCAGGTTCGATTCTGGTCAAGGGCATGTGCCTTGGTTGCGGGCACATCCCCAGTGGGGAGTGTGCGGGAGGCAGCTGATTGATGTTTCTCTCTCATCGATTTTTCTAACTCTCTGTCCCTCTCCCTTCCTCTCTGTAAAAAAATCAATAAAATATATTTCAAAAAAAAAGAAAAAAGAAAAACAGTCTGTAACCATTAAGTCAGAGATTTTAAACCAATATGCTGCAGCACACTGGTGTGCTACCAGAATTTTAAAACATGCAATACCTGACTATTTAGTCAGGGGCACTGACCTCTTTTCCCTTGGATTGTCAAATTAAAAAAAAACAAAAACAAAAAAACAAAACAGCCAACACAACTGCCATCTGGTGTGAATGAATCAAAATTATACCTAATTTTTTGTCAGATCAGCAAAAATAAAATATACCTTTTTTGGTGTGCCACAGAATTTTAGTAATTACTTTATGTGTGCCAAGAGATCAAAAAAAAAAGGTTGAAAATTGATGCATTAAGTAATGAAGATAAGAATAACAACAAACTTTTCTTTGAAAATAATGCAAGCCAGAAGACAGTGGAGCAAAGTATTCAAAGAAAAAGGAAATCTGTCAAAATCTATACCCAAAGAAAATATATTTCAAAATTTAATGTGAAATAAAAACTTTTTCAGATATACAAAAGCTGGAAGAATTCATCACTAGCAGACTTGAACTATAAGAAATGTTAAAGGAAGTCCTTCAGTCCTTCAGAAAGAAGAAAAAGTATGCCAGATGGAAATTTGGATTTACAGGGAAAAAAAAAAAAAGAGCACAAAGTGGTAACTATGTGGGTAAATAGAAAAATACCTTTTTTCCCTTACTCTTTAAATATCTTTAAGAGATAACTGACTGAAGCAAGAACTTTAAATAAAATAAAGTTTAAAAAAGTAAATTTAGCCCTAACCGGTTTGGCTTAGTGTATAGAGCGTTGGCCTGTGGACTGAAAAGTCCCAGGTTCGATTCCGGTCAAGGGCATGTACCTTGGTTGCGGGCACATCCCCAGTAGAGGATGTGCAGGAGGCAGCTGATCGATGTTTCTCTCTCATCGATGTTTCCAACTCTCTATCCCTCTCCCTTCCTCTCTGTAAAAAATCAATAAAATATATTTTAAAAATAAATAAATAAAAATTCTTCTTAAAAAAAAGTAAATTTGGTTTGGCATTCGAGGACTGGCTTCGATAATGATTATAGCAGATGTTTTCCATAAATTAATGAGCGAAATTTACATGAAAACATTTTTAACACATGTATATAGTATACAATATGGCAGAAAATATATGTTTTATAACTAAAGTTATGATTTAAAAATGTTTAAATGAAAACTTCAAAATATTCCAGAGAAGCATTTCAAAAGTCCTTTAAGAATAGCCAACCACTCATTAAAGACCACTAGCTGGAGAGCACTTATCTGTTGCTTCGGGGTTTTTTATAGCCATTCCAACTGAAACACCTCTCTCTCCCCTCTTGTACTTGACTAACCCCGACTTGTTCTTTTAGACTCCACTTTTAAAGGCCTCATACTTGAGGAAACTATCCTAAATCTATGAGTACCTCTCGTATGTGCTCTCACCAGATGTATCATAGCCTCAGTTTAATTTTCACTATCTCCCACAAGACTATAAGTTCAGCAGGGCAAGGACCTTGTCTATCTTGTTCCTTAATGTGTTCATAGACTACAATGCCTGACACATAATAAATGCTCAATAAATACTTAAATGAAAGAGTGAATTTTCAATAGTTACAGGCAACCATGAAATCACCTGGCCCATGGAAATTAACTTTAAAAAGTAACAAACTTGATTTTATTTCCAGGTAACAGGAATCTTGATGAAATGATAGCAAACATAAGCATCATAGAATGCAACTGTTGCACTACACCTATTTGTAAGGATCCAGTTACTGCATAAGTGTTTCAAATTTGGGGGAAAACAAAAAATAAGTAGTCATCATAGAGAAAGGAAACAACAAAGAAAGAGGAAAGCTTTGCAGGAATCAATTTGATTCTCCTCTAATGGTTCCCTTGTGTGGTGAAATGATAGGGCCAAAATAGACACTGCACCATTTTTTTCCTATAATAAGACATCTGATCTGTACATTAAAATCTAATGGCATTCATAAAAGCCAAACAAATCCCACCATGACTAACCAGTAGTCAGAAACAGGAACGAGTCTGTGTTGTCTGTGGAAAATGAGATTTTATATAAACACTAAAGCTGCCTCACTTCTTAGAGTGATATTCTACTTTTTAACACAAATCTGAATTTTTAAAAATCATTTTAGAGACTGACAGCAGGGCTAAGATCTGTTTCCTAAATAATTATATATCTTGACTATATATTAATAATAGTGATATTTTAAATCAATCAACTAACAGGTTAAGGCTTCCCTCTGCCTTTGAATCTTCAACCAAAATTAATGGAAAATTCTTATGGTTTAGATCAATGGACCAAAGACAGCCTCATGGGACCCGAAATATGTTCACTCATAATCCACTAATCCATTCTTCCAAGAATTACCACATGATATAACTTGATACAATTTAAGAGATGTAAAGGTTCCAAATGCAGTTCCATGTGACTTCAATGATCACCAATCAAAAAACAACCTTATGCTGAATTTTTTATTTAAGAAAAATAAGGGGAAAAACAAATCCACAGATGATAAAGATTGATTGCCACAAGTCATTTTATTCTAAAAGGAGGTCAGAAGAAGTAGCCAGGTCTTTTTTAAAAATATATTTGTACTGATTTCAGAGAGTAAGGGAGAGGGAGAGAGAGAGAGAGACATCAATGATGAGAGAGAATCATTGATTGGCCACCTCCTGCATGCCCCACACGGGATCGAGCCCACAACCTGGGCATATGGCCTGACAGGGAATCCAACTGTGACCTCCTGGTTTGTAGGTCGACGCTCAACCACTGAGCCATGCCGGCCAGGCCACCACAAGTCATTCTTAAACATTCTTCTAGACTGCATCCAGAAATAAGTTACTAATTTTAAATTCATTTAATTTAATCCTTTCATATATTTGTTCATCTAACATATTGAGCACATACTACATGTTATGAGTCCTGGAAATAAATTTTTTTAAGGGGTTACCACCTTAGGCAGAGACATACATGTAAACAAATACAAATTAGTATTTAGAAGTATATTCAGCATGTGTTGAAGGAACATAAAAGTGGGAGTAGTCATTTTTACCTGAATGATTAGGAAAGCTGTGATGGAGAAGGTGAAGACAGCACTGCCCCTGCCCTCAGAAGCTCAGACCTACTTATAAACATGATTCTCTTCACAGCATCTCTTCGAGTTATTTTTCCAATGGAATAATATTCTTTCTCTCTCTCTCTCTTTCTCTCCCCTCCCACCTCCTCCCCCCCCTGTCCCTCCCTCCGTCCCACCTTCGCCCCCAACACAAGAGTCCTTTCTATAAAAAAGTAACACATGCATTAGTAATGGTCCTGGCTTAACAAAGGAGGACAGTCTACTATCTCAATATAAAGGTAACTCACCTTGAAGCCAAATTATCTCAGTCTGCTTCTGTAAATATCAATCAACATATCCCAGTTCACTGATTTAGTCAAAGAAAGGAGGGAGCTTTGGACAAGATAATATAAAGGAGACAGTCTCATGGACCTATTTAGATATATACTGCTCCATAATTTAAATCTGAAAAGCTGCCCTGGCTGGTTTGGCTCAGTGGATAGAGCATCAGCCTGTGGACCAAAGGGTCCCAGGTTCGATTCCAGTCAAGAGCATGTACCTGGGTTGCAGGCTCCTCCCAACCCCGGCCCCTGATCGAGGCGCATGCAGGAGGCAACCAATCAATGTATTTCTCTCACATCAATGTTTCTCTCTGTCTTTCTCTCTCTTTTCCACTCTCCCTAAAAATCAATGGAAAAATATCCTCAGATGAGGATTAATCAATAAATTAATCAATCAATAAATAAATCTGAAAAGCTTTCTGAAACAGTCAACAAGTTAATACTTTCACCCCACCCCCCAAAACATGTTGGGGGTGGGAGTAACTATCCTATATCAAATTCCCTGTATTAATAAAACCTAACCTTAGACAGTATAGATATTTGGGTTATAAATACTATCACACACACACACACACACACACAAAGAAATTCTGTTAGTGAAAGACTGGTGTACTATGGAATAGACACCTGAAAATCTGATTTCATGGACATCAGGTTCCCTGGAGCATACCCAAAGCAGCAGGTGTTTACATCTTGGGACCTGTCATTTCAAGAGAGATGGTCAGGCCACAAGCATATCCTACACACAAGGCACAGACAACACCTGGGAGACTGGAAGTAAACAGGCAGAAGAAGAAAGAGAACACAATTGGCTGGAAGGTGAGGCTTCCCCCACTGTAGCCACTGAACCCAGCACCATTACCTCTTTTTTTTTTTATTGTTTTTAAAGAGAGAGAGGGAGGAAGGCGGGGGATAGGGGTGGGGGTGGGGGGGGGGGGTACATCAATTTTCTATTCCACCCATTTATGCATTCATTGGTTGATTCTTGTATGTGCCCTGACTGGGGACCCAAACAGTAATGTTGGCCTATTAGGACGATGCTCTAATCAACTGAGCTACCAGGCAAGGGCAGCACCTGCATTTCTCACCAGGCTGACCCTGGCATAATTATTTGGCAGGCAAAATTGACTGTAAGGTCTATTCCTGCTCTCTCCATAACCTTGTTGAGACTTCCCTTCCCATCTGGGCAGGGTCTCTCAGAGATCAAGAGAAGCCCAGACCACTTACATGTTTGCAAAGCCCATCATATTTAAAAATGAAGTGCCAAGCCCAGCTGGTGTTGCTCAATGGTTAAGCATCAACCCATGAACCAGGAGGTCACGGTTTGATTACCAGTCAGGGCACATGCCCAGATTGTGGACTCAATCCCCAGTAGGGGGAGTGCAGAAGGCAGCCGATCAATGATTCTCCCTCATCATTGATGTTTCTATCTCTTTTTCCTTTCCCTTCATCTCTCTGAAATCAATAAAAACATATCTTTAAAAAAATGGACACAGCTGATTCTCACAGCCAGTCAGCCTGGTGGTCAAATCCCTCTAGTATTAACTACAACAATCAAGGCTTAACTACAACAAGACTGCGCACAAAGACCACAAGGGGGTGCACCAAGAGAGCATAAAAGATGCGGAGACAAAAAAACATGACAGAAATGGAGGATATAGAGCTAAAAAACGCAATTTTGAGGGCTTGCAAGAAACTTGAGGAGAGCCTCACAAAAACTAATGAGACCCTCAATGCTACGATAAAGAAACTAGAAATTAAGCATACACGGACTGAAATAAAGAATATTATACCCAATAGCAAACCAGAGGAGCGCAAGAATCAAGCCAAAGATTTGAAATTTGAAGAAGCAAAAAACACCCAACCGGAAAAGCAAAATGAAAAAAGAATCCGAAAATACGAAGATAGTGTAAGGAGCCTCTGGGACACCTTCAAGCGCACTAATATCAGAATAATAGGGGTGCCAGAAGATGAGAGACAGCAAGATATTGAAAACCTATTTGAAGAAATAATGGCAGAAAACTTCCCCCACCTGGTGAAAGAAATGGACTTACAGGTCCAAGAAGCACAGAGAACCCCAAACAAAAGGAATCCAAAGAGGACCACACCAAGACACATCATTAATTAAAATGCCAAGAGCAAAAGACAAAGAGAGAATCTTAAAAGCAGCAAGAGAAAGAGACTCAATTACCTACAAGGGAATACCCATACGACTGTCAGCTGATTTCTCAACAGAAACTTTGAAGGCCAGAAGGGAATGGCAAGAAATATTCAAAGTGCTGAATACCGAGAACCTACAACCAAGAGTACTTTATCCAGCAAAGCTATCATTCAGAATTGAAGGTCAGATAAAGAGCTTCACAGATAAGGAAAAGCTAAAGGAGTTCATCACCACCAAACCAGTATTATATGAAATGCTGAAAGGTATCCTTTAAGAAGAGGAAGAAGAAAAAGGTAAAGATACAAATTGTGAACAACAAACATGCATCTATCAACAAGTGAATCTAAGAATCAAGTGAATAAATAATCTGATATGAATGAACTGGTGATTATAATGAATCAGGGACATAGAAAGGGAATGGACACACTATTCTTGCAGGGGAAAGGGGAATGGAAGATTCGGGAAGAGACTGGACAAAAATCGTGCACCTATGGATGAGGACAGTGGGTGGGGAGTGAGGGCGGAGGTTGGGGCGGGAACTGGGAGGAGGGGAGTTATGGGGGGGAAAAAAAAGAGGAACAAATGTAATCTGAACAATAAAGATTTAATTTAAAAAAATAAAAATAAAAATAAATAAAAAAATTAAAAAATGAAGTGCCAAAACAGGTCACAAATATCAGTGGTTCTGAACCTTGGCTGCACATTAGAATCACCTGGGAATCTTTTTAAAATCCTGATTTCTGGGCCTCATCCTCCGGAAATTCTGTTTCTTTGTTACTAATGTTGTGGTCTCACCCCATAACAAAGAAACAGAATTTCCAGAGGATGAGGCCCAGAAGTCAGGATTTTAAAAAGATTCCCAGGTGATTCTAATGTGCAGCCAAGGTTCAGAACCACTGCAAATATGATGGTGTGTATAAGTGTTTACATTTAATCATTTTAATTGCATAATAAACATCTTCTTTCAAGACACTTTTTCTCTATGACTTTATTAAAGTCCAGGCCCTACTTAAATATTATGCCTGAGAGAGGCCAGGGGATGAGGGGAAGGGCAGGCCTTCAAACCTGCCCTTTACTTAGAATCTACCATCAGCCAAAGGTCTGATAAGTGAAAATGACTCCTGAAGCCTCAAAAATTCTCCCTTCACTAAGTATTTAAGTATTTAAATTGTTAACCTGAGGAATGAGCTTTAGTGAAATTTCTAGCATCAGCAACTGCTTTCCAGTTTCCCTCTAACAGGAAGTCCTGCCTCTATGAGGAGTACCGGAACCCAGAGTGCAATCCATTCATTCTATCCTCAGACCTTATAGTGTTTATACATGGGATTCAAAAACAATAAAAACAATATATGTGAAGATGTCAAAAGACTAGAGAGATATGTAAAAATAAAGTGTTGTTTTTTAATATACTTGCCTTTTGGCACAAATTTTACTTTAAAATAGCTAAAGTAAATTCACTGTGTGGAATCCCAGTACTGGTCAATGTGCTTTGCTCCTGGTGTTGCCACTTTGAAAAAGGTCAAGGATCCTCAGCCATGGGTCATCTAGAAACCTGAGTGAAGGCCACAAGCAGTTACAGTGTTTAGGAGGGAGTCAGGAACACAGAGTACCATGACCCACTTTAATCTAGTGCCAAGCAGCAAGTGCAAAGCACCAACTCCATGTGCACACTGTGATAACACCAAAACGTGCTGCTCCAACTCCATGTTCCTGGATTTAAGATCCTACAGGCCTCATCCACAAATAATTTCTTACCCTGTCCTAACTCGGTGATACTATAGGACTCTGCTTTTTCAAACCCAAAACCAAAATTAAAAACCACAATGACTCATACTGAAAACAGTCAAAGCCTTTAAGGGCAATGCTAGGACATGCCCATTTGAGATCACAAACCTAAAGCAAACACAAACAATACAGGCTCACTACATTCTTTATTTCAGATGGCATTAGAAGATTATGCAGCCAGTGAAACAAAACAAGATTCTGCCTGAGCCAAGATACCTAAAGGTAAATAGCATGCTGGGAAGGAGAGAGTTTAAAGTGTCACTGCTGCCCAAAGCCATATGCTCCTCAAGTCTTAGTAGGCAGCTTATTTGAAAGGTAGAGTATGAGTCACTACCTTTGAATCCTTCAAATCCTTAATGACTAGTCCTAGTCTTTGTTCCTACTTCCTTCACCTCTTGTTCAAATCCGGCATCTGTGAAGGAAGAAGGTTCAAGCAAGAACTCTGCTACCTACATGTCCATTGGCAACTATGGTCTTCCCTCCACCTCATGCTAGGATTATTATAGCAAAAGCAGAGGAGCATATAAGCAAGCCAGTACTTTTCAAATGTATATTGATGCTCTTGTGCTTAATAAAAATAAAAATTTATTTTAAAACATTACAAATTCGTTGTATCTTTTGTTCTTAAACATTCTTAATCAACTAATAATTTAAAAATTCACTATTATTATTTGAAGGTCTTTATGCTGAAAAAAATTGACAATCACTGTTCTACAACAGAATGTAATGAATGAGTTAGAGGTATAAATACCTAAACACAAAATGAAGTGGAATGAGAGAATATTTTTGCTTATAAAAGATATTTTGCTTATAAGGAAAAACCACATCCAAAAACTAGGATGTGGATTAAAAAAAAAACAAAACTGGAGATACAAGTAAGGTAACATCAATCAACAGTCAGTCATTCTAAAAAAAAGAATAATAAACAACAAAAAATTAACACAATTTAGGATCCAGGAAAATGACAAACTTATAACCACTTAATAATATTGCTTTGAAACATGTTTAAAACTGAAAATTACATGAAAAACTAACAAATCTACAATTATTATAGATTTCAATATATGTCAATCATAAACTGAGAGTTCAAACAGACAAAATGGTAAGTCTATGAAAGCTTGATAAGTAATATTTATATGTTGACCTAACTGATATTAAAAGAAACCTATACCCAAAAGCAAAAAAGATTTCACTTTCTTTTCAAGCACATATCGAACACATCATAATGGACCACTTATTATGTTGCAAAATAATTTCCAAGAGTTGCTCTTATACCAACTATTGCTTTTTGAGCACACTGCAATTAAATTAGAAGTATAACAATAAAAAGATAGTAAAAATAATTTTGAAATATTTATAACATAGTCCTAAATAATGCATATGGTTAAAGAGGAATTTGCAATCAAAATTAAAAAATATTTAGGGCTGAACAACTATTAAATTACTTATAGCTGTTTCCAAACATGTAGGATTCAGAGCAAAATTAAGAACCTAAAGTATATGTTTTTTAAAAGTATATTTTTATTGATTTCAGAGAGAGAGATAGAAACATCAATGATGAGAGAGAATCATTGATCAGCTGCCTCCTGCATGCCCCCTACTGGGGACTAAGCCCGAAACTTGGGCATGTGCCCTTGACCGGAATCAAACCTGGGACCCTTCAATCCATAGGCCAATGCTCTATACACTGAGCCAAACCAGCTAGGACTAAAGTATATTTTTTTAAAAACAAGAAAGACTGAACATAAAGCTTGAAATATTGAAATATCTACACTAATAAAAGAGAAAGATGGTAATTGGCGTACGACCGCTACCCTTCCGATTGGCTAATCAGCGTATCCTTATGCAAATTAACTGTCAGCCAAGATGGCGGCCGGCAGCCAGGCAGCTGGAAGCGAACGTGAGGCTTGCTTGCTCCAGTGACTGCAGACTCCAACTTCCCCGCCTGACTTGCCAGACTCTGAGCTGGCAGTTTGAAACATTCTAACAAATATAGCCGGCTGGGATCTCAGAGCTAAAGTTATACATTGTTTCGATTATAGAACGGCAAACAAACCAGCAGCGGAAGCCTCAGAGCTAGAGCCAGAGCTAAAGCTGGCCCAGAAGAAAAAAAAAAAAAAAAAAAGGAGCGGTTGGGAGCTTCAGTCAATCAGCCCTCAGCCCCTCACCCAGACTGGCCAGGCACCCCAGTGGGGACCCCCACCCTGATCCAGGACACCCTTCAGGGCAAACCAGCCAGCCCCCAGGCCTCTATCCTATATAGTAAAAGGGTAATATGCCTCCCAGCACAGGGATCAGCGGAGCCACGAGGCCTCCTGGCACCAGATCAGCATGACAGGGGGCAGCACCCAAACCCCCTGATCGCCCTGCGACTCTGTGTATGACAGGGTGCGGCGTCCCAACCCCCTGATCGGCCCTGCTCTGTGACAGGGTGCAGCGCCCCAATCCCCCCCTCCCCCCAGGCCCTGCTCTGTGTGTGACAGGGGGTGGTGCCCCAACCCCCCCCCCCCCCCACGGGCCCTGCTCTGTGTGTGACTGGGTAGAGCCATAACCTCCCCATCGGCCCTGCCCTGAGTGTGACAGTGGTGGCGCCCCAACCCCCTGATTGGCCCTGCTCTGTGGGTGACAGGGGGCGGTGCCCTAACTCCCCTATCGGCCCTACTCTGTGCGTGACAGGGGGGAGCTCCCCAACCCCCTGATGGGCCCTGCTCTGTGCGTGACAGGGGGGAGCTCCCCAACCCCCTGATGGGCCCTGCTCTGTGCGTGACAGGGGGGAGCTCCCCAACCCCCTGATGGGCCCTGCTCTGTGAGTGACAGGGGGCAGCGCCCCAACCCCCTGATTGGCCCTGCTCTGTACATCACAGGGGGTGGCGCCGCAACCTCCCCATTGAACCTGCCTTGAGTGTGACAGGGGGCGGTGCCCCAACCCCCCAATCAGCCCTACCCTGAGCGTGACTGAGGGTGGCATCGCAACCTCCCAATCCGCCCTGCTCTGTGCATGACAGGGGGCGGCACCCCAACTCCCCAATCAGCCCTGCTCTGAGCCCGACCAGGGGCTGCACCTAGGGATTGGGCTTGCCCTCTGCCACTCAGGAGCAGGCCTAAGCCAGCAGGTCGTTATCTCCCGAGGGGTCCCAGACTGCGAGAGGGCACAGGCCAGGCTGAGGGACCCCCTCTTCCCCCCCCCCCCCCCCGAGTGCACAAATTTTTGTGCACCGGGCCTCTAGTCCTATATAATAAAAGACCAATATGCAAATTGATGGAACAGCGGAACGACCAGTCACTATGACTCGTACTGACCACCAGGGGGCAGAAACTCAATGCAGGAACTATCTCTGGTGGTCAGTGCACTCCCACAGGGGGAGCGCTGCTCAGCCAGAAGCTGGGCTCATGGCTGGCAAGCACAGCGGCTGTGGCAGGAGCCTCTCCCTCCTCTGTGGCAGCACTAAGGACTCCCAAACTGCGAGAGGGTGCAGGCCGGGCTGAGGCCACCCCCACCCCCCCACCTCATGAGTGCACGAATTTCATGCCCTGGGCCTCTAGTTATGTTATAAGAAGAGATTCTTATAATGAAGGGTGGAAAAGAGTCTTAGCAACTGGAATGAGCACCAACCTGGGAGTCAGATAGCTCAGGGTTTGAATCCTACATCTGCCATTTATGTACTGTGTAACTTTTAACAAGTTACTGAGCTTCTCTGAGTCTTAGCTTCCTCATCTCCAAGATAAAGTAGATAAAATAACACAATGCAAAATACCCAGCTCATAAAAAGTATTCAAGAAATGGAGCTAATTTTACAAGTTTTTGGTTTTGTTTGTTTGTTTGTTGCTTCTAAAAAGGAAAGAACAATAAATATTTTCAATAGATGTGAAAAAAATTTAAATCTTGAAAACTTCTTAATTTGGGACTGGACCTATGTCAAGGTAATAATTAAAGAAATACTTGTGGTTTAATTTAAGTGTCTCTTCATTTTTGCAGGGTAAGGCTGGGGCAGCAATTACCTCAATCTTAGATATATAAAACCCTAATATGCAAATAGACCAAACAGCAGAACAACCAAACAACCAGTCGCTATGACGTGTGCTGACCACCAGGAGACGAGTGCAGAACATGGCGGACGTCGGCCGTAGCAGGATGGTGTAGCAGGTGAGCTGGTCACTGTCATTGGGGCAAGCCTCTGGTGGTTACTGAAAATTCTTTGCTCCTGTGCACCGCAGTCCCGCCCAGCACTCGCACCCGCTGCCAGCCCCAATCACTTAGCACCTTCAGTAGATGCAAGTGGTGGCTGCGGGCCCCAATTGCCCCTCAGGGCTTCTCCACCGCCCCTGTTCCTGAGGGGTGATCGGGGCTGGCAGCAGCCTCTCGCATCCGACAGCCCTGCTCACACCTGCTGCCAGCGCCCAGAGCCAGTCCCAATCACCCCTGAGGACTTTTCCACCTCCCACTGCTCCTGAGAGGCAATCAGGGAAGCAGCCATCGCTCACACCCGCTGATGGTGCCGACCTCAATCGCTCTGCGCCGTCAGCATGTGCAAGTGGGGCCTGCACTGTCAGCACCAGCACATGGGAGCGGTGGTGGAAGGAGCGGGGCTGCCAGCAGACAGGGGACCAGGTTGGTGCGCGGAGGATGGGCCGAGACGCGTCCCTGTGCCTACCGCAACCTCACGGCCCACAGTTCCTTTCAAGGTGCACAAATTCGTGCACTGGGACCCTAGTTCATCTATAAAATAAAACAGTTGGATTAAATAATATCTATAATCCCTTTTCACTTTAAAATGTTATGACTTTGGCCTGGATGGTGTGGCTCAGCAGTTGAGCATCGACCTATGAACCAGGAGGTCACAGTTCGATTCCTAGTCAGGGCACATGCCTGGGTTGTGGGCTCAATCCCCAGTAGGGTCATGCAGGAGATTCTCTCTTATCACTGATGTTACTATCTCTCTCTCCTTCTCCCTTCCTCTCTGAAATTGATTTAAAAAATACTTTTTTAAAAAATAAAAAAAAAAAGAAGAAAAACCCCATCATTTAAAAAAATAAAATAAAATGTTATGACTTTGGACCCCGGCTGGGTAGCTTAGTTGGTTACAGCATCGTCCTAATACACCAAGGTTGTGGGTTCAATCCCCAGTCAGGGCACATACAAGCAACCAATGAATGCATAAATGAGTGGAACAACAAATCAATGTCTCTCTCTCTCTCTCTCTCTCTCTCAAATCAATAATTTTTTAAAAAAATTTTTAATGTTATGATTTTAACTTCTTTACAGTTTAAGAGTTGCAAGACACTGCAGTACATCACTAAGTATATCTGTAATATTCCTTCTTTGGAAATACTTAGGGAAAGTATAAACGGTTAACCTCTAGGTATAAAGTTAGTACTGCCTGCAGAGAGAGGGGTGGACTACATGACTTCTTGAAAGGTCAGCCTGTGGAAGGAACATGGACTTGGAAGCCTGGAGACCACCAATAAGAAACATGTCCTGCCACTTACAAGCTGAGCGACTCTGGGTGAGTTAAAGTTTGTCAAATCTCAGTTTTCTTATCTGTAAAATGTAACATATTAATACCTTTAAGTTGGTGTTTTCAGAATAGCATGCAAAAATGAAAATATATAAATACCTGGCCCACTGATATTTACTCAATAAATGTGAGTTCCCTTGACCCTTGAGTTCCTTTCTATTTTGTTGTTGACAGTATTACAGATGTTCCCCCACTCCCTCCTCTTTGCCCCCTCCCCTAAGGTCCTTTTAATCATGTGATTTTGATTACTCTGTAGATACAATGGAAACTAAAGTATTACATATTTAAAATTGTATCCGTTTATTTCTTAATCATGAAGGGTATACAAAGTAAACTAAGGATTAAATTTCTGCCAACCTGTTCTGCAGGTTAATAAAATGACGCAGAGCTCATTATACAGAAGACTCAAACTTAACAAATCATTTTTGTTTGAGAAAGTCTGTGAAAAACAGTAGTACCCAAGTATGTTTAATGTGGCAAGTTCAAGGTTAACTGAAGTTTTGAGTGCTTCCTCTAGGTCACAAATGCATCAAGTCAGCTGGCAGATCTGAATGACTGTCTCACAGAAACTTATTTATCTACATTAAGAGACAAAGTTCTCTTAAGATAGCCAATGAAAAGGACCACATACCAAAAAACTCATGTTGAAAAAACAAAAACATTAGAATCACCCATTAGGCCCAGACAAGCAAAGTGCACTGAGGGGTATGATCTAAGAATGAATTCTAAAAAAAGACATTCTGGGCACTTTCACAGAGAAGAGTGTCTAAAAATACAAATTTCATCACAAATTATTTTGAGCGTTAATGATCATAAGCAAAGAAAAAGCTAAATGTAAAGACTGGTGCTCTAAAAATGCTCTACTAGTTTAAGTCAAAAGAGATCCAAATAAAATATAAACATGTTTTAATCTTTTTCAAATTTCTTTTTCGTACATGAATATCAGTCAAGGTAAATTCATACAAATATATGCTGTAACTGTGCTTCACTAAGAAAGTTTTAACGGTTAAAACAAGGTAATTTCCTAGAAAATATGATTAATGAGAATCATGTAGTTTGCCAATAGTACATACTCCTTTTCACGGAGTATTTTAAGAACATTCTTTTATTCAATAGGCCTAGACATTACAATATTTTTCAAAAATAGTCCAAGTGGCGAATCAAAGTTCTGATGGTTTCAAGCAGACTGTTCAGAGCAGCACTGAGGCACAGTTCTAAACGAAACTGTCATTTGCCTGCCAACATACAAAGAGCATTATGCCCTTTTTGAAAAGTTCATACCACAAAACTACCTCACAAGTGACGCCTTTTCATATGTTCAGATACTGAACACCCTTGGATGAGATCCAAGAACTGCCTTCCTTATCCATTTCTGCAGAAATAACAAAATTCCACTGTATACTGCAACAGCAATTTTTCCAAGGCAAATAGTCTGCCATAAACATTTTTTATCTGTAAGGAATCAATTTGACACAAATCCACACCGACAGAAAATGAATCTGGTTGTTTTGATATACGGCCTCCTCTCCTTCACCAGCACCTATTTCATCCTGTATTTGGCCATGGATCTTCCTGAAAAACCCTTTTCACCTTGTCATTCTAATGCTCAATAACTGCAAAGCGCCCTTGGCTGGAGTTGCTCAGTGGTCAGAGTGTCGGCCTGCACATATAGGGTGTTCCAAAGTTCACGCAAGATTTGAATTTTGCGTGAGCATCAACAACAACAAAAAATAAAAGCCTAATTTTACTTGGTTTATTGAATCAGATTCTAGTATCTGTTGCCCTTTGATTTCAATCCCTTCAATTTGATAAGCATTACCAAGTACCAATTATGGCCCAGGAGCAGGGACAATGAAGACCAATGAAGACCACGGCTTTGCGTATGTGCCAGCAAAGCCGAGGAGGCCATTTACCCGATGTGCTATTCCATACATAACCCTATACTGTATACTTTATGAATCAATAAAAAATTTACAATTTTTAATTATAAACCTGTGTTTTCTATCAAAATTACTTCTTGCGTGAATTTTGGGACACCCTATAGAAGCGTCTTGGGTTCCAGAACTGGTTAAGAGCACCTACCTGGGTTGCAGGCTCCCTGGTCAAGGCATGTGTGAGAGGCAACCAATGTGTCTGTCTCACATCTATGTTTTTTTTTCTCTCTCTCCCTCCTTTCACTTCCACTCTCTAAGAAAAAAAAAACACAACAAAAACAAAAACAAACAAAACAATGGAAAAATATCCTCAGGTGAGAATTAACAACAACAACAAAACTGCAAAGCTTTTCTGCTGCCCAATTCCAAAATCCTCTGCCTGGCTTCCAAGAGCCTTCATCACTTGGCCCAACCTACCTACCGATTTAAGCTTAGTTCCTATGCTCCCAACATGGCTGTTCCTCCCCTCACTTGCCCCCATGACTGGCTCATGCCACTAGGAGTGTTTTCCTCTCTCCCACAACTGTCCCACACAAAGCATTTTCCTTTTCCCTACACCTATTGTCCCAAGTCCCACTTCCTACATGAAGCCCCTTTCTACTGTTCCTCCCTACAATGATAGCACTCTTTCTAAAGTTAGTCTAGATTGCAGCTCTTTCGTTTGACATTCTTAAAGCACTTTTTAGTAATCTCTCTACAGCAGCAGTTTTCCACCTTTGTTCCTCTATGATACATAGAAGAATAAAACTCACATATGAGACATACCCCCATGAATGTACCTGGGATTATGCACAATTTCCAACCACAGTAACTGTAATTCCACTAATTTCTCTCCCACTAAAGAAAGCATAATAAAAGCCAGTGGATATATTTTACTTCAGGAAAGGTTAAAAGAAAAAAGAAAAATCCTCGAGATAAAAAATGAGAGGGATATTATTATACAAGTGACTTTGAATATGCTCAATTTACTTTTCAGAAAAGTAAAGTATTCACAAGCTTTGGCCCTTTATTACTATTAATAAATAACTTGTAATATGTCTTACCAGTGATCTTTCATAATACACGGATAAGAATTGCTATTATATGTAGCACTTAGCATGCTAAACACACAGAAATTAATCAATAAATACTTAATTAAACAGTTAGTGCGTCCAGCCCATTAATCAATCAATTGCACAGACATATTACTGCTGTTGTCTGATGATGAGGATAGACGACAATGGAGCAAAAGGCAAATAGGAGTACAGTAGCTAAATCTCCTGCCGACAGTCTCTAAAGAAATAAACCACTTCTTATAGGGCAAGTTTAGCCAATATTTTAATAGTATAGTATTCCTAGAGTCTGGAGATTGAGGCAACTTCTATGGCAATTGCCATGCAACCCTACACCTTTTGAGCAACAGTATGGCTATTAATGCAATCTTGGGTAAAATTAGTAAATTGTAAACTCTATCTGCCAGTGGAGTCAGGGATCAGACAACTTTTGCCTCCCCAAGAAACCTTCCTGTGACAATGGAAATCTTGCTCTATATTAAAATGGCTCTCACTTTTACAATAAGGAATTGTTCAAGCACTGGAAGTCCCTCGTCAACGGTTACAACTCAGCTATATAATCTTGCACTGATACTAAACCATTCTCCAACATTCAAACATTCCCTTAATTGCTAGCCACACAAATAGACCATGATTTGATTTTGGGACCCCCAAATCCTGAAAATGTCAAAAATTCTGAAAATGTCATATCCTTCCCTAAAAACTATCTAAATATATATAAGATTGCTTAGGTATAAATTTATCGATAGAGCACAAGTCTTCTGATTTCACCAGCCCTAACATCCTAACATTCTAGGAGTAGAGACTGATCTAAGAATAAATGTTTAAAACTTATTTTATTTAATTGTTTAATATTTTTTATAGATTTCAGAGAGGAAGGGAGAGGGAGAGATAGAAACATCAATGATGAGAGAGAATCACTGATCGGCTGCCTCCTGTATGCCCCCTACTGGGGATCAAGCCCGAAACCTGGGCATGTGCCCTTGACCAGAATCGAACCCGGGGCCCTTCAGTTTGCAGGCCGGCGCTCTATGCACTGAGCCAAACCGGCCAGGGCTTATTTTATTCTATAGTGTTGCCAAAGCATATACTTAGAAATCCTTGTGAAACTGGATGACAGAGGAAGCTTCAGTCAGTCATGCCCTGGAAACTTCCAAACATCAACCAAACAGCCCAAAAGAATGTCCTACTCAACAATTCCAAGGATGTCATTAATTGTTTCCATCTGTTTTCCCCTCTCTGTCCCCTCCCCCTCCCAGTCACGGCATCTACTGAAGTTATTTTCTGCTTTATTTTGCATTCTAAAAAAAAACAAGAATAGCATTAACAATGATCATGTTTTAAATTGCAGAATATTTATATGCCCCAAACTTTGTTTAACAACCAGTCATATCGTTTTTGTAGTCTGGAGAGTATAGCATACTAAGTTATGTATTTTTAAATTTTTCAGTTATCATAACGCAATTTTCCCTTCCAATGTTTTCCCAAGGAGACCAGGGTTTTCCCCATGGAATGATAAAGGTTAAAGCATCTAAATCAGTGGTTCTCAACCTTGGCTGCACATTAGAATTACCTGGGAATCTTTTAAAATCCTGATTTCTGGGCCTTATCCTCCAGAAATTCTGTTTCTTTGTTACTAATGTTGTGGCCCCACCCCATAACAAAGAAACAGAATTTCCGGAGGATGGGGCCCAGAAATCAGGATTTTAAAAAGATTCCCAGGCAATTGTAATGTGCAGCCAAGGTTGAGAACCACTGATCTAAATGGTTTCATCCATTAATGATCTTTACCAAAACCAATAGTCTCCTTAGAAGTTGTACAATGATGACTTTCTGTCATTTTTTCCACACCTGTTGGTTAGAATTCCCCTCCATCAATTAGAGCTACTAGGCTATAGTGACATAAAGTCTGTATAGAAAAGGCAGGGTAGTCACAAATTTTTTTCTTGTGATGAGAACTTTTAAGATCCTTTAGCAACTTTCAAAACTAAAATACGGTACTGTTAACTACAGTCACATCACATATTACACATTACATTACACCCCCAAGACTCATCTCTCTTATAACTAGATGTCTGTACCTTCTGATCACCTTTACCCTTTTATCCACTCCCAACCCTGGGCCTCTGGCATCTACCAATCTATTTTCTGTATCTATGAGTTTCAGTTTTTTTGGTTTTTTGAAGATTCCACAATGAATGAGATCATACAGTATGTGTCTCTCTGATTTCACTTAAGATAATGCCCTCAAGGTCTGCCTATGTAGTTGCAAACAGCAGGGTTTCCTTCATTTTTATGGTTGAATAATATGGTTGAATATGACACATATATACAAATAATATATAAGTGTATATGTTACACATATATAAAATTTTTATCCATTCATTCATTGATGCACAGTTAGGTTGTGTCCATGTTTTGGCTACTGTAAATAATGCTGCAATGAACATGGAGGTGCAGATATCTTTTTGAGACAGTGATTTCATTTCCTTTGGATAAATATCCAAAAGTGGAATTGCTGGATTATATGGTAGTTTTATTTTTAATTTTTTGAGGAACCTTTGGAAAAGCAGGATAAATGTTTAATTATTTTCTTTAAATTATCAATTACAGCGAACCAAGAAGGCAGCATAAATAAACACCGGTACTCACCGCCTCCCACAACCACATCAAAATTATAACTAAAATACAGAACAACCATCATTCAGAACTACTGAAAGCTGGCTAACTGGAAGTCCTACAACTAGAGAAGTAAAGAAAGCACACTGAAACTGGTTGTAGGAGAGGAGGCACGGAACAGGCTAGTCCAGGGGTGGGCAAACTTTTTGACTCGAGGGCCACAATGGGTTCTTAAACTGGACCGGAGGGCCGGAACAAAAGCATGAATGGAGTGTTTGTGTGAACTAATATAAATTCAAAGTAAACATCATTACATAAAAGGGTACGGTCTTTTTTTTTTTTTTTAGTTTTATTCATTTCAAATGGGCCGGATCCAGCCCGCGGGCCGTAGTTTGCCCACGGCTGGGCTAGTCCAACATCCACATGTGCCATTTTTTTAATTGGGAGGGCCATCTCATCTGCCCCGTGAGGAGCAAGGAGTCCTAACCCCACACCAGACCCCCAGCCAGGCTCCCAGAGCTGGAAAGAGAAGTACCCATAACTTTGGACTGTAAAAACCAGCGGGGATTGTGGCAGAGTGATGCAGAGGCTGCTGGAAACGAGGTGTTCCTCTTAAAAGGCCTGTGCACAAACTTACTCGGACTCAATCACTCTGAGCTCCAGCACCGGGAGGCTTTGGGGGACCCAGGGACATATAGGGAGGAACTACTAGATTGGCATCCCAGCAGGAATTTGGGGGTGGCTTTTTCCAGTGGGGGTCCTTACAGAGGTTAATGTTCAGGTGCTAGGACCTCCCCCATTGCAGAGCTGACTGGCAGCCATATCTGAGTTTCCATCAGCCTGGCTCACACTGTTCGCTCTGCTCTGATGATTCCCTGAGACCCCACCCCAACCAAGCTGTTTGCAGCGCCACCCAAGCTGTTTGCAACAGCTTTTCCATATGAATGACGTATCCTGGTTCAGGCTTCAAACTTTGCTAAAATCTCTCAAGCAAGCAGCAACTGGCATCAGGGTACCCAAATTATCAATAAAAGGCCCAAGACCCGGCACTAACACCAGCTTGCCTTGCTTCTCAACTGGGCCTCATCTGGGCACTTCACAAGCCCAATACAAGTAGCAGCTCTGCAAACCTCTCTGTAGCTCCTGCCAAGTGGACCCAGGCAGTGGCTGACTTTGCACCTCCCAGGAGGCCCCAGAGCCAGTGGACAGCTTCAGACCATACCAGATTACAACTCTATACATCCACAAGCGACACACTCAAGGGGCAGACTCAGTGAGCACCAAAACCCCACTGAAGCAAGTCCTGCTCCATAGGAGTGACTCCTGCATAGCTGCTCTTCCACTATAGTCACAGCTGCTCCTCACAGCCAATTGGCCAGGAGATCAATTCCTTCCAGTGACACCAACAGCAACCAAGGTTCAACTTCAAGACTGTGCACACAGCCCACACAAGAGCGCACCTAGAGTGCCCTGCTCAGGTGACTGGGGAGACTGAGCCATTGGGCCTTGCAGGACACCTACTACACAGGGCCACTCTACCAATTCCAGGAGCCATAGCAGCTCCACCTAATGTAGAAACAAACAGGGAAACAACCAAAATGCAGAGACAAAGAAACATGTCAGAAATGAAAGAAATGGAAGCAAACAAACTACTGGATACAAAATTCAAAACAATAATTGTAAGATTACTCAAGAATCTCAATGAGAGCTTCAAGGGACTTAGTGAGACTTTTAAGGATGTTACTGAGAATGTCAAAGACATGAAAAAGGATCAGTCAGAAATTAAGTATACACTAACTAAAATTAAAAATAATTTACAAGGATTCAATAGTAGAGTAGAGGATTCCGAAAATCAAATAAACAATTTGGAATATGAAGAAGCAAAAAACACCCAATTAGAAGAGCAAAAAGAAAAAAGAATCCAAAAATATGAAGATAGTATAAGGAACCTCTGGGACAATTTTAAGCGTACCAACATTCACATTATGGGGGTACCAGAAGGAGAAGAGAGAGAGCAAGATATCAAAGAACTTTTTGAAGAAATAATGACAGAAAACTTCCCCTACCTGCTGAAAGAAATATACTTACAAATCCATGAAGCACAGGGAGTCCCAAACAAGAGGAACCCAAAGAGGTCCACACCAAGATACATCATAATTAAAATGCCAAGGGTTAAAGACAAAGAGAGACTCTTAAAAGCAGCAAGAGAAAAGCAGTTAGTTACCTAAAAGGGAGAACCTATATAACTGTCAGCTGATTTCTCAACAGAAACGTTGCAGGCCAGCAGGGAGTGGCAAGAAATACTCAAAGTAAAAAAAAAAAAGAAATATTCAAAGTCATGAATAGCAAGGACCTATTACAACCAAAATTACTCTACCCAGCAAAGCTATCATTTAGAATTGAAGGTCAGATAAAGAGCTTCACAGACAATAAAAAGCTAAAGGAATTCATCACCACCAAACCAAGTATTACATGAAATGTTGAAGGGTATTCTTTTAAGAAGAGGAAGAAGAAGAAAAAGAAAAAAGAAAAAACATATGAACATTAAAAAAGCAATAAATACATATCTATCAACAATTGAATCTATAAATCAAAATAAACAAAAAATAAAATAAATGAATAAGAAATCTAACGACCAAAATAAACTGGTGAATAGAATCAGAGGCATGGAAATATGGAACAGACTGGCAAATCTCAGAAGGAAGGGAGGAGTGGGACAGGAAAAGATTAGCCAAAGATCTTACGTGCATATATGCATTATCTATGGACACAGACAATAGGGTAGCAAAGTTCTGGGTCTGGGTGGGAACTGGATGGAGAGGGGCAATGAGGGAAAAAAGTGGGATATCTATAATACCCTCAATAATAAAGATTTTTTAAAAATAAAGAAGAAAATAAAAAAATAAATTACCAATTACCAGTGTAAGGGGTTGGTGTCCTAGTTACCATCAAGGGTGATTAATTTGTTTTGTTTTAAAATTACCTAGTTTTTAAAAGATGTTATCACAATTAGGACACACTCCTTAATTTTTCTAAGTTCCCAAAGAAGCCTATGAGAGCAAATTACATAATTCACAGGTATGTTTCTGGGAGTAAGCAATAATGAGTTTACTAAAGAAATTCATTTACTAATCAAATGATTTTCAGACTTGAATATCAAGGTTGAAAGAACTTTCTGTGGGATCATCTAGTCCAACCACCCATCTGACATTAAAATCCCCTGTACACTCTCACCATGCTCTATACCTTTCAGAGAGTGATAGGCAAATGGGTACAAGCTGGGGCTGTGTTTTTAAGGTAAGGTAAATGTAAGTTTAATTATAATATGTTCACTGACAGCATAGGATTCCTCTTAATATTACTATGCTGATGCAATGGCACATAACCAATGTACGCTCACATTGGTTAGAGCTAGAAGAAACTTTGGAGGTCACCAAGGTCAATACAAGCAAGTAAAAAAAGATACTCCCCTTCCCCCAAAAAAAGATACTCACACAAAACAGGTTCTACAAAACACAGATGCTTCCGGTACCTTTGACACCTGAACATTTTGCAGAATTAACAGAAACATAGTTCTGTAGAAACACCCACTTAAGTAAGTTAGAAATATGAAGACATCCATAAGGGTGAAAATTTGCATCTGTTCAATTAAAATAATAGAACATAAGGAGGATAAAAATAAACACATCTCACTTTAAAACTGTGATGTATAACATACATACAGTAAAAAATGCCCAAAACATATGTATAATATAATAATTATTAAAAAACAACAACCACCCAACACTGTAAGTCAACACTACAAATCAAAACAATTCAACACTATAAGTCAAAACAACTCAACACTATAAGTCAAAACAACTCAACACTGTAAGTCAAGAAATAGAACATTATTACCATTTTAGAAGCCCCTATGTGCTTCTCCCTGTGTATATCCCTCTTTCTTCTTCCCAGAGGTACCACTACTCTGACTTTTATGATCATTTTTCCTTACTCATCTTTATCATTTTACCAAATAAACAGACACCGCTAACAAATAAACATGCCAGTTTATTTCTACAATGTTTCTGAACTTTAAATAAATGAAACCTAACTATCTATATAGCTATCAATAATTCATTCATATCTCTCAATTGTTTTTGAGATTCATTTACTCTTTTATTCTAATTGAGGTGAAATTAATTTAACATAAAATCAATCACTTTAAAGGAAAAAATTCCCATTCCTTTATTACTGATTAATATTCCAATTTGTGACTACACCATGATTGTTTTTATCCATTCAACTGTAGATAGACCAAAAGGGTCATCATGAACATTGTCAATATCAATATTTTTGTATATGGATCCTAATGTGCATGGGTTTCTCTAGGGAACATACCTGAGAGTGGAATTTCCTATCTTCTACTTTGTTAATACCAAACTTCTTTCTCAAAGTGTCTGTACCAATTTACATTCCCAAGAGCAGTATACAGGAGTTCCAATTGCTCCACATCCTCATCAACAACTGATATTATCTGACTTCCTTTTTTGTAACTGAATACTTATCTCATTCTTATTGACTTGCAGAGGCTCCACTTTTTTTAAAAATTGTTATGGGCCCTGGCCAGTGTAGCTCAGTTGGTTGGGCATTGTCCTGTATATCAGAAGGTTGCTGGTTCAATTCCCAGTCAGGGTATATGCCTAGGTTGTGGGGCTCGATCCCTGGTAGGGGGCATGCAGGAGGCACCCAATCAATCTCTCACATCAATGTTTCTCTCTCTCTCCCTCACCCTTCCCCTTTCTCTAAAAATCCATTTTAAGTCTTTTTTAAAAGAAATAAAATAATAAAAACTGTTATGCATCAACCTTTACTTTTACTTAGGACTTGACTGCCATTTAGAACAAAGCCATTAATCAAAGCCAATATAAGCAAGAACCTGGGAAGTTTTAACTAATCAAAAGTTAGTATCTCGGCTTTTATGCAGGATAGGCCAGAATGTCTGAAAATTATTTGTAAGAGAATTAGGTGATATGTAAATATAACAAATTTAAAATGCTATTGAAATATAATAATGGTTTTTAAGTTTATTCCCTTATCTCCAAGCAAAGGTGTTCAGTATATAATTCAGGCTTATTATGCATGCTAAGATCAGAATGTTTCTGAATCCTTTTCATTCTGGAAAACAACACTCAGAAGCCATGATTTTATTAAATAACTATGTTGCCCTGGCCAGGTAGCTCAGTTGATTAGAGCATCATCCTGATATGCCAAGGTTGTGGTTCAATCTCCAATCAGGGCACATACAACAATCAACCAATGAATACATAAATGAGCATAAATGAGTGGAACAACAAATATCTATCTCTCAAATAAAAATAATCAAAAATAAACATCAAATACAGTGGTCTTGAAAAATAATAATAATATTTAAAATGCCTAACACAAATGAATAAAATCAGCAGTAGGAAACCTAAGTGTTAAAAGATGAAAAATTGAAATTTCAATTTTAAACACAGTATTATATTTTAAAATATAACTGGAATAGTTACTTTTATTTCTTAAGAAGAGGATTATTCTTCTTAGCAACAAAAGAATATTTTAATTACTCACTTAATAAATGCTGGTGGCATATCTCTCTTCAAAATCTGATCCTCAGTGGTTTGAACAGTCTCTTTCCCAACCTAGAGAGGAAAGAGAGTCACAATTTAAAAATGAATTCTCAGACTTTAAAAACTTTTAGTAAACCATATTTAAAACTTTATAGTATACTTTATACTATATTTATATACTTTATAGTAATTAAATTCAAAGAAAATTTTGGAATATTTTACAATTATCAAGATTTCTCCCATATATGCTTCCACAACACACTTAGATAACAATCTGAAGTACAAACATAATGTATTAACCCTTCTCTAGAGTAATTACCTGGAAGGCATCATTGAGCACAGAGAAAAAAAATTCATTGAAATATATAGGGTGATGTGTGCATGTTTAACTGACAAACTGCTTTGTCTCTAAAAAAGCACACAAAGTACCTGAATCAAGGTGCGTAGGCTAACGTGTTTATAGAGGGGGAAAAATGTTATTGGATTGAGAAAAATATGTGATGGAACTATGACTCTGAAATTAGAAATCAAACATATGAAAATACTAATACACAACTTCACTAGTAATCAGCATATTTTCCCCTAATTCTTTTTAAAGATCAACTTAAAAAGAAAAAATATATAATGCTAAATGCTGCAAGGAATAGTTTTACACCCTACTGGTGGAAATATAAATTGGTATATTCTCTTTAGACAATCATTTGTTAGTGTGTGTTAAGGAACATAAAAAATGTCATATCTGGGAGTTCCACTTATGAGAATATACCTTATTAGCAATAATATCAAATATGGTAATAACAATATTCACAAAGTATTCATTATCATGTTAGTTATGAAAGCCAAAATGTTTTTAAAATAACATATCCAACAAGGAATACTTAAGTAAATTAAGATATATCTTTAGATTGAGTACTGTGGGGTTATTAAAACAATGGTTATAAAGACTAAGCACTATGGGAAAATTTGACATTATATTTCATTTATAAGGAAGAATAAAAAATAATACACTATGAACAAAACGAAACAAAAAATCCATATGAAAGAGTATAAAATAATATGTTACCAGTGGTTTTATTAATTCCTGTGAATTTTTTGAGTGAATTTGTATCTATATTTCCTGTTTTCTAATTTTCTGGAATGTGAATATAGACTTTTTTTAGTTTAAAAACTAATACCAAGCACTGACTGGTGTGGCTTAGTTGCTTGAGTATCATTCCATGCACGGAGATGTTGACAGTTCAATTCCCAGGGCACATGCCTGGGGTTGGGCTCAATCCCCAGTGGGGAGAGTGTAGAAGGCAGTTGATCAATGTTTCTTTCTCATCAATGTTTCTCTTCCTCTCCCTCTCTCTTTCAAATCAATTTTTTAAAAAACATATAAAAATGTAAACTAATATTAAAATGTTATTCTTGGTTTCTTAGATACAAATATTTTCTACCTAATGATTTTAGAATTTATCTGTCATTTTATTTAAATCTTCTAAGTGATAATGGCCAAAAAATTTAAAAACATCGAAATATTAAAAGTCACACTAACCAGGTTGTGTGTCTGTGCACATGTATTTATTATACCAAAAATGATACACATACTTACCATCTTCAAAATTATCCCTATGCAAGGCTTAAATGTCAATTTTCCTTTTACTATATCACATATACTGTTAAGTATTATCGAAGTAAAGTTCAATATAGTGAATGGTGAAATTCACCAACCCTATCAATATAAAGCTATCTAAGAGTGTTAAATCATAAATATAAACCCCACTTTAATGCAGAAATCTGTAAAATTTTCTAAACTCAGAATGGAAAGTATCTCAATTCTACTATTTAACCATTTAACTTTTTGATTGAGTTTAAAGATGAAAATGAAAAGAAAAATCCCTAAATGCACAGTAAAGCAGCTAAAGGCAATAATACAATAAACTATTCTCAGAGAGTACAAGTCATGCATAAGTTAATAAATACAAGTTTTTCCTCTCAAGTTAATAGCTCAGAAAGAGCAACACACATTACACTGTGTAAGAGCCAGTGCTTTGTAGACAATAGACTATCTGTATACAAATAAAAGCCTTTTAAATCAGCAGCTGGTTCGGTAGAGTTTTTCAGATCAAAACATGACAGAATATTTCCAGATGAATTGTTCACTAGATTCCCCAACTAAAATCAACCATTCAAAAAGCTGTGAACCATCGCTTCTCTGCCTTTTGGCTAAGATCAAGTATAGTAAAAAGCTGTGAGCCATGATTTCATGAAGTAAAAGATGATGTTCAGAAATAATCACTAACTCATACTAAGTATAAAGGGCCTAGGAGATTCACATTTAGATACACGGAAAGTCCTTTTATTTTAGACACACACATACACTGAGAGAGGATGAGATGGAGGAAGGGGGAGGGAGAGGGGGGAGGGAGAAAGAGAGAGAGAATGAAGTTTTCTTATGTCTTCTTTTTTTATTAATATATTTTTTTGATTTCAGAGAGGGAGAGATAGAAACATCAGTGATGAGAGAGAATCATTGATTGGCTGCCTCCTGCATGCCCCTTCTGGGAATAGAGCCCGAGATCCGGGCATGTGCCCTTGACCAGAATTGAACCTGAGACCCTTCAGTCTGCAGGCTGATGCTCTATCCACGGAGCCAAACCAGAGCCTTCTTATGTCTTCTTTAGAAAGTACTCAGTTATTCAGTTTTATTAAACATACACTGGGTACTGGGATAGAATAGGAAATAAAAATAAGTTTCCTGCCTTCATAAAAGCAATATTCTAGTAGGAGTAGACAGCAAGTACAAAAGTAAATAAATAAATAAACAAGATCATTCCAGATAATGATAAGGATGATGCGATAGAATGGAGTAGAGGGAACCTACCTTAGAAAGAATAGACAAAGAAGGCTTCTCTGAGGAAGTAACATTGGAGTTGAGACTTTGAAGCTGGGAAGGAACCACACATGTAGAGGTTGAAAAGAACAATCAGAGGCAAAAAAAAAAAAGCCCTATGGAAGGAAAGTTTGGGTATATTCAAGGAACCACAGGAGGCCAGTGAGGAGGAAGGTGTGGTGACGAGGTTGGGTAAGAAGGCAAGGCTAGATCACAAAGCACAAAGAGACTTTTAGGCCAGGTTCAGGTGTTGGGAATCTTTTCTAAGCACAATAGGAAGAGGGGTGCTAAAGGAGAGGTTGGCATGATCTGATTTTTCTTTTCAAACGGTCATTTTCCTTGTTGTATGGACAAGTGATCTTAGCAGGCACAGGGAAGCAGGGTGACCAGTTAGGAGGCTATTGCAATCACCCAGGAGAGAGATGATAGTGACTTAAAACAAGACTTGAAAGTGAAAATGGAGAATTACTTCTTTGGGAAGCAGACAGAATTAATAGGACTTGTTCTTGGACAGACTGGGGTAAGGGTTGGGGAGCAGACTGAGGGAAAGAAATAAAAAGCTCTCGATAAAACAATCATATACCAGGCAGAACTGTAAAAACAAATATTCTGACCCCAGTTGAGGGAATTACTAAGGAATGAATTTTATTTAATTTTTTAAAAATTATCTTTATTGTTGAAAGTATTACAGATGTCCCCTTTTCTCCCCCGTTGACCCCCTCCATCCCGCACCCCACTCCCCAGGTCTTCACCACACTATTGTCTGTGTCCATGAGTTATGCATATAAGTTCTTTGGATTTATTTAATTACTTTATGTCTCTCTTATAAGAGTGATGGTAAGTGGGAAAGAGAAATAGATAATAGATACTCAAGTGATGGGCACTAAATCTGATTTACTATTCTAAGTTGCATTCATACTTACAGTGAGAGTATCCACAAACACTCTCATCTTCAATATACTCAGTCTAGAATAGGTCAGGTACAATGACTGGTCCAGGTTTCAAGGCACAACACATAAAACATGACTATGTAGAATGACTGCCAATTTCACTTGGGGAGTTAATTTTTGGCAATGCTATCCAACAGAACTTTCTGTTGTGATGGAAATGTTCTACTTACACTGTGCTACCCAATACAGTAGCCATTAGCCACGCGTAGCTATTGAACACTTGAAATGTGGCCAGTGGGACTGATTTAATTTTAGTTAATTTTAATTTTTTTAAATTAAACTTCATTCTTTTATGCAGTTTTAAGTTCACAGCAAAATTGAAGGGAAGATACAGAGATTTCCTTATACTTTCTGCCCCCAGACATCAAAAGCCTCCCACATTAACATCCCCCACCAGAGTGGTATTTGTTACAATTGGTAAACCGATCATCGACACAACATAATCAGCAAAGTTCATAGTTAACATTATGGTTCACTGTCGGTATGGTATATTCTAGTGTTTGACAAACATATAATGACATGTATCCATCGTTATGGTCTCATACGGAGAATTGCCCTAAGAATCCTGTGCTCTGCCTATTCACCCCTCCCTGCCCCCAAGCCCCTGGCAACCAATGATATTTTTACTGTCTCCATCGTTTTGCCTTCTCCAGAATGTCATACAATTGATCACACGGTATGTAGCCTTTTCAGACTGGCTTTTTTCAATTAATTTTAATTGAAATTGCCATTTGTGGCTGGAGGCTACCGTACTGTACAGCTCAGGTCTATGGGACTTTGTCTCCTAAAACTGATCTTCCTGCCTCCAGACCCCTCCTCCTTCTAATGTACTCTTCACACAGCTGCTAGATTATCCTTCTCTTTTGCCTTTGCTATGTGGTATCTTCACACACAAAAAAGGGGGGAGGGGAGAGGAGGGGGAGCTGGGTCTGGACAGGTAAAAGTTGCCAGGTAGAGAAGAGAGATCAGACAGCCCAAGCAGAAAGAGGAACAGAGGCAAAGGCTCCGGTGGTTTAAGCATGTGATGGACTTGACAAGAAAGACAGGCGGGTGTGGCTTCCGCAGAGGGCAGGGCTGGGAAGGACACCCTGAGTCAGCCTATGAGAGGCTGAATGCCAAGTCAAGGCAGAGACAATTATATAACTTAACCTGCCCATTTATTCAAAAGTTTATCATCCTCTGTCCTAGTTCTTTCCAAATCAGTGTTCACGCACTGAAGTATCAAGTCAAGAACTTCCAAATAAGCCGGGTTTCTAAAAATACGCAGGACCAGAAAAGCTTCTCCTTTTTGTGAACGATGGCAAGCCTGTCTAGGAGAGCCAGAGACAAAGCTTCACGCCTCTCAGCCACCAGCCAGATCACAGCAAATGCACTGTCCTCCGCTCTCCCCACAGCACCCATCTCTTCCAAATAAGAGGAAAAGAACAATTTTAAAAAGGGATTAACTCACAAAATGCTGTTTGTTAGAGAGCAGGAATCTTCATGGCTCGTGGAAGGACTTTATTCCTGGGGGTCAGCCTCAGTGTGGGGAAGATATGATCCCTACAATAGGCTACAACTCTGCAAACGCGCAGGTCAATATAATCTTGACAAATGCTTCTTAAACCTATTGAGCACCAGGTAAGTAAAACACTTGGCTGGTTAAGCCAAATGTTTTTGCTACATACATGTTAAGAGCACATGCATGGGAATTTGGTGACTTGATTTCTAGTCCTGGCCAAGCTACTAAATGGCAATGGGACTGTAAATAAACCATGTAATTACTCAAATATTTCTTCTACACTATGTGATCTCTTTAGGTGTTGCCTCACTTATCTACTGTGAGTGGGCCAAGTTTCATTTAGCTCTCTGATAAAGGAAATTCACCTTTAAATTTATCTTTTCACGCTGGCCGGTGTGGCTCAGTTGGTTTGAGTGTAGTCCTAAACAGGGGCTCAATCCCTGGTCAGGGCACATGCATAGGTTTCAGGTTTAATCCCTGATGAGGGCACGTATGGGAGGCAAACAACCAATATTTCTCTCTCATCTCTCTCTCTCTCAACATATCCTGGTCTGAGGATTAAATAAATAAATTTATCTTTTCTACCTTAAGTCCTCATTTACTACCTCAAATTCTTTTGGGGAACAAGGCAGATATAAAATGATTAATAAATACAAATTTTAAAAGATCTCCCTTCCTATATATTCTATCTATATGTTTTATGAATGTGAAATTAAACTGAAGTAGGTGCCCGATTTTTTTAACCTTAAAATAAATCTGATTCTCTCTGGGGGGGAAAAAAGGGCCTATATGTTAAAGGATTAAAAACAAACAAACAAACAAACAAACAAAAAACAGCAGCCCTGGCCAGTGTGGCTCAGTTGATTGGATGTAGTCCCATGCACCAAAAGGTCGCTGACTCGATTCCCCATTAGGGTACATCCCCAGGATGCCGGCTCGATCCCTGGTAGGGTGTGTGCAGGAGGCAGCTGATTGATGATTCACTTTCACCTAGCTATGTCTCTCTCTCTCTCTCTCTCTCTCTCTCTCTCTCTCTCTCTCTCTCTTCCCCTCCCTCCTTCCCTCCCTCCCTCCCTCTCCTTTCCTCTCTCTCTCTAAAAATCAATAAAAATATTTTTGGGGGAAAAAAAACACACATACAGAAAAAAGAATGACATACAGGTCTTAATTATAGTCTAAGTTCTGCGCAAGTTTTCCAGGTCAGCATTTAAAAATAACCCTTGCAAAATAATCTGACTTTATAGTAGATACATTTTATTTTTTCCAATCTTTATTCCATTGCTGAAACTCAAATTTCTTGGTTCTAGTCACTGCTAAAATTATTTCTTTTATTTTCTTCTTCAAAGAATTGCCTCTAACTCATGACGCCCAATCCCATTCAATTCAATAAAGGGACAAGTGCCAACTATGTGTCCAGTAGGTGGTGGGAAGAGAATGAGATAAGAAATAAAGCATCCTTAGACATTAAACTGAAATAATGGTGTGAATGAATAACAGGCCTGGGGCATTTTTAGGGGCTTGGCAGAAAGCCCTGTTTCCTTTGAAGAGCTCTTACTTTGTTCAGTAGTTAATTTAAATATCTTTTGTTCCATATGTGACTTTAGTTCAAAATTCTATGTGAGAGGCCTCTTGTCTTCTGATGTTGTTGTTACTCCTTTCATCACAGTCTACTAGATTTGATTCAGTCATGTAGAGAGATCTGGTTTCTTTCCAGCAAAAAAAAAAAAAGCTTGGCTGGTTCAAGTCACAATCCAGACTAAAATTTAGGTTAATATAGATGACTCCCTTAGCTAGACTAAGTGTAAGAAAACAGGAAGACAAGACACAGCAGGGAGGACTTGTGTTACCAATTTGTACATATAAGTGGTAACCATAGAGCGTTATATTAAATAGGTGGCAGGGAGATGGTAATCAACAGAAGTTCTTAATGGACAAGAAGATACAAATAATGAAAACATAAGACTAACTTACAGTTAAAGCTACAGGCCAATTGATTGTGACCAGATAAAGGAATGTCATCCATCTGCCTGTATTCAGTTTGGCTCAAATCAATGTTTCTTATGGCATTAAGTATTAGGCTGATCAATCCATTATACTAAACAGCCATTCTGATCTGCAGCTGTGTCCAGTAGCATGCCTGGGACATACAAGAATAATGTATATGACCCACCATCAGCAACACTTTTGATTGTTGCCCTGTAGTGATGATGGATTCGTGATCCATCCACTCCCTCACTGGTACCTTTCATGTATAGTTCACAGATGGTACATCAAAGTCAGGTGTTTAAAATGCCACATATCCAGAAAAACTAGGACTCTTAACGTATTCTGATTTCCAACTCATTCACTTAATAAACACCATTGAGTACTTTCTATGCGGTAGGCACTCTGAGCAACACTGTGTACGACTGGGGATACAGAAATAAGTGAGACTCAGTCCTTGCCCTTCATAGACAAGAAAGTGCTTAAACAAATCATGTTACACGACATGTAACACATGCTTAAGAGAGTGACATGCAAGATTCAGCTCTGCATCAGTGAAGTAGGAGGAGTTTCACAGAAGATACTCTAGGAAGGGTAATAAGAGCTCTCCACATCCAGCTGGCATGACTCAGTGATTGAGCCTCAACCAGGAGTTCACAGTTCAATTCCCAGTCAGGGAACATGCCTGGGTTGCAGCTCGATCCCCAATGGGGGCGTGCAGGAGACAGCCGATCAATGATTCTCTCTCACCATTGATGTTTCTATCTATCTCTCTCCTTCTCCCTTCCTATCTGAAATCAATAAAATATATACTTTTAAAAAAGAGCTCTCCAGGAGTAATGGGATTCATGAAAGAACGGAGAGCTTTCCAGGAGTAAGGCAGCATATGTGAAAGCATGGCCAGTTCAGGGAAGACAGATCATGTAGCTGGAACACTGGGTATAGGTTGAAGAGGAGGCGAGGAAAGGAGAGAAAATTGGAGAAGCAGTAAGGGGCCACATCAAGGAGGGCTTTGTATGCCAGGGGCTTAAGTGTTATTCTCAGAGGAGTGGGAAATCATTTAATTGTTCTAAGCAAAAGGTATTATTAGGTTTGCATTTCAATAAGAAATATACAGCAAGAACAGACCAGAGGGAAGATAACTAGGAAGACAAGTTTACTTGTTAGTTCATTTATTCAATCAACAAATATAGGGTGGGGCAAAGTAGGTTTATAAGTGTTCATACAGAAAATAATACAATAATTAATAAATAATAATATAGGAATAAACTCCGTGTTTTGCGTACTTACAACTTGGATGTAGTCCCATGCACCAAACTTTATTTGACATCTATATAACATACCGTGCCAGGTATTACAGGCAGTGATGAAGAAAACACACGTGGGCCCTCATTTCAAGGAGCTTAGAGGCAGTGAAAGATAAACTAAAGATGAACTAAAGTAGCAGTATGCATGGATATGAGGGCAAATGTAAGAGATGCATCTACATGACATTCACTCCATATGGAGGATGAGGGAGAAATCAAGATGACTCCCAGGCTTCTGACTCAAATGACTTGGTAGTAGAGGTAATATAAGAAAGCCAGATCTGAGCATCCTCCTGTGCACTGAAAGATCACTGGTTCCATTCCCAGTCAGCGCACACGCCCAGGTTGCAGGTTCAGTCCCAATAAGGGTGTGTACTAGAGGCAACTGATGTTTCTCACATCAATGTTTCTCTCTTGCTCGCTCTCGCTCTCTCCCTCCCTCCCTCCCTCCCTCCCTCTCCATTCCTCTCTCTCTAAAATCAATAAAAAAATTTTAAAAGAAAGCCAGATCTCAGAGGTAAACTACTTAAGACCCATGGGCTATTTAGATGGAGATAAGTAAATGTTCCTCAGTTTACTTGCCTGGACTAAAGAAATAGATTGAAAAGTAACAAGCAGTCAGGTAGTTCCAGAAGCCTTGGACAGTGAATGAAATGGAAACCAAACAACACGAATGGATAAGCAGCTGGTGGAAGAACAAGCTGGTGAGAAGAGCTGAGAAGGAAATGTCTGAGAGAGGGGCAGGAGCAATGGTAGAACTCTGTTGTG
This sequence comes from Myotis yumanensis, assembly GCF_028538775.1. NCBI lineage: Eukaryota > Metazoa > Chordata > Mammalia > Chiroptera > Vespertilionidae > Myotis > Myotis yumanensis. The sequence continues at coordinate 44,619,601 of NW_027223764.1, read as the reverse complement.
AAAGCCAAAGGAATAGAGAGTTTCAAGAAAGTGAAAGAATAGCCAATGTCAAAGGCCAGAGAGGTTAATTATTTCTAGTATATTCACAGCACTGTGCAACCATCATAATTTTTGAACATTTTCACCACCCTAAAAAGAATCCCATTAGCAGTCCTCCCCACCCCCCGCATTTATTCCCAACCTCTCCCCATCCCTATCCAGCCCCAGGAAACCACTAAACTACTTTATATCTCTATAGATTTGATATAAATATAATCATACAATATGTGATCTTTAGTGATTGGCTTCTTCATGTTGAAGCACGCATCAGTACATCAGTGGTTTTTATTGTCAATAATATTGCATTGTATGGTTATACCACATTTTCTTCATCATTCATCAGTTGATGGATATTTGGATTGTTTCCACTGTTTGGCTTTTATGAATATTGCTGCTATGAACATTACCGTACATGGTTTTGTGTGGATATATGTTTTCATTTCTCTCGGGCTTATATCTAGGGGTACAAGTACTGGATCATATGGTAAATCTGTTTAACAGCTTGAGGAACTGCCAGACTGTTTTCCATAGAGGCTGTAACCATTTAACATTTCCACCAGCAATGCAGGAGGTTTCCAATTTCTCCACATCCTCAACACTTGTTCTTTCTTATGGTTTTTGTTGTTGTTTTTTTCATTATAGCCATTCCCGTGCAGTGGTGTCTCACTGTGATTTTGATTTGCACATCTCTGAGGGCTAATGTTGAGCATCTTTTCATGTGCTTATTGACCATTTGTATATCTTTTTCGGAGAAATGTCTGTTCAGATCCTTAAACCATAGTTTAGTTAGGTTATCTGTCTTTTGCAAATACTTTCTCCTAGTCTGTGAGCTGTCTTTTCACTTTGATGGAGTTTCTCATTTTAATGAAGTCCAATTTATCAATTTTTGGTCTATATTAATGCATCCCTTAGCAATGGGGATACTTCCGAGAAATGTGTCATAGGCGATTCCATCGTATGCAGACACCCAGGCCATATGGTAGGGCATTACTGTGCATGACTGTGGACTTCCCCCTGCCTCCTCCCGACAGGGTCAGAATGGAACATCAAAGCTGGCAATGCTGCCCCATGAACAGGGATGTGGGCTGAAATCTCGGGGAGAAACTGACTGGGTAAGGCGTAGATCACCTTAGTGGTGAGTGTCAGGAGGCAGTGAAAGGTGGCCTGAGGATCAGTAGGAATAAGACACTTAGATGGAGAGATAAGGAACACAGGTGTGTGTCATGGCGGTGTGGTTTTGGCTGTTGCATGTGGGAGCCATGGTTAGGTTGAGGAACTTCATGGTATTTATAAAAAATCAAAAGAGCGTTTAACATGGCAAGGGCGTGGGACTGAGAACTCAATATTTTGACTTGGGAAACGTATTTTTGGTTCCATTGACCCTGTCTGGCATTGACTTGATGGAAGAAATAAAGCTTATCTGTGCTTTACATCAAAGACTTCCACAAAGTACAGGGACAAACGAGCTCCACCACCACAGAAAGCTTTCACTAAAGTGGCACTTAATGCTCGCTAAGGCAGCTCCTGTGGACCTGCGTCCTTGTATAGCTTCTGAGATCCTCAACCAAGAATTTACAGCATTATATTCTGAAGCCCCTCACGCTGATCTGGGAGGCTGTAGCGCCCTCTAAATACGTAGCACGGGGGGACAGGCTCCTCTGTCTGAAACAGGCCAGTGGCTGGCTGACGGGCTACCATCTGTGCATGCAAAATTGAGGTGCTGAGTGAGAGGGAATCAATCTATTGCCAAGCCCCACAGAAAAGAAAATTCCTCCTGAACCACATATCCTTCCATTTCTTACAGGCAATTCAGCTCCATTACAGTCTTATGGAACCACCATTAAATTTAACCTTATGGGTCCATCATTGACAAAAAAAACATCATTATGGGGCACAGGACTCAATATCTAAGAAGGCTTTGCCTACCCAACATCATGAAGATTTATCTGTGTTTTATTCTAAGAATTTAATCATTTTGACTCTTACATTTAGGTCCATGATCTATCTGGAGTTCATTTTTGCATATGGCATAAGAAAAGGGTTATTTTGTTTAAACAGAAGAAAACCAAGCATGTTGACAGGCTGAAGGGCAGAAGGTAGGAAATTAGACACTAATTGTGAAGCCAGGTTCCTGAAAAGGCAGGGACAGAATCTGGAGAGCAGGTAGAGAGACTAACCTTAACCAGGAGAAAGGCCACCTCTTCTCAGAGACAAGAGGGGCAGCGAGGAAAATGAGTGGAGACAGGGACGCTTCTGTAACTGCAGAGCCTATAAACTATGTCTCTCTCGTAGGAATTTACAAGGCATGTTAGTACTTTTAAGGATCTAAGATAACCTGCAGTCAGGAAATCTATTTCATTTTGTTTAATCCACCATTTTCTAAATACATTTGACCCAGAATTCTTAATTTCTTAACAACTATTAACCTATGATGAAATTTGTACAACATACGTAGGGAGGCAGTGATCTAGGCCAGGGACTGGAAACTTGGCTTTTGTGCAGAATTTGGGCCAAGGGTGGTTTTTGTTTGGTCTCCGTCCCTTTTTATTTTTTTTTAATAAAAAAATTTCACAGAGATCCAAATTCCTGACATATCTTGAAATAGCAAAAGACTGGGCCACACTAGATCTGCATTCCAACAAGGAAACAATTGGCTGGAACCCAAATATCCCATAGGGGGCACATAGGGTGGGGCAAAGATAGGTGTATGGTTGTTCCTGTGGAGAAAAATACAATAAATAATAATACAGAAATAAACGCTGTCGCGAGTCCTCACAACTGTGCATGTACTTTTGCCCCACCCTGCATACTCTCTGCATCACTCCCTACAACCTTCACATCCCGATCTTGTCACTCATTCGTGTCGCTGCCAGTTCCTGTGGGTGTCTGGGTATCATTCCTACACTAGGCCACCCTCTCGGCGTTTATACAGAATGAAAAGTTCCTGAAGCCTCTCTTAAAAAGCCCTTATCCAACTCCTCTCTAAATGTTTTCTCTTATAAAAGTGCTCTTCTTGTGAGAACTATGAGAAAGATTTAGAAGTATTTATGTCAGGAATGACAAAATGGCAGTGCATTGAACAAGTGCCCACATCTATTTTGTTTGACCTGTACAGTATTTTTTCTTTAATTTTTTAATGTTTTTATTGATTTTAGAGAGAGGAGGGGAGAGGGAGAGATATAGAAACATCAATGAGAGAGAAACATCAATTGGCTACCTCCTGCACTCCCCCAGTGGGGACTGAGCCCGCAACCCCGGCATGTGCCCTGACCAGGAATCGAACCAGTGACCTCTCAGCACATGGAATGACACTCAACAAACTGAGTGCCACCCCCTACTGGCCAGGGTTGCACAGTATTTTTTTTTTAATGGGAAATTTCACATTAAAAAGAAATAAAAATTTCCAGATTTTAATGAAAATCAGGATGATCTAATAACATTAGGCCTTGTTTCCACATGACAACAATAAGCTGGAGATAGTAGCATTTTTCTTCAATCAGGGCCTGCATTTTTCCATTTTCCACAGTCTCTACCACTCCCCAATGTCCTACAATGGGCCTGAATCATTTATTATCTATTTGGCCCTGCAGGTATCTGAGTTTGTGCCACGTAATTTAACAAAAGGATTCGGTCTTAATTAGCACAGTACATTAGGCAAGGTCCCCAATATCTTGAGTGTCATGTGAAATTTTACTTATATCTCAGCTATTTCACTAATAAAAAATAATTTCACATCCCACTCTCCCCTAAACAGATTGAAAAAATAACTAGAAGGAAATACAACATGGAAAATAGAATTTCAGATGAGTTTTCATTCTCTTCTTAATCTTTTTCTGTACTTTCCAGATTCTTAAAAGAAATAAGTACACATTGCCTTCATAATCAGGAAAATATAGATAAAATATATAAAATGTATCAACAATATGCTTGGTAAATAATCCATAAAGTAATAATCACCACCAGTGCCTAAAATGCTCAAATTTTGACCAACTGCTAAAACTTAACTGAAATGTACAACAATGTGAACACAATCAAATGGGTTGAACAGCAGACGAACCATGTCGGTGACAAATTTTAATGTCAAGTAAGCTCATTTGATGCAACATACTTTCCTTAGAACTAGTGTTAAACTGCCTGGGCAGCAGCTGTTCATCCTAACTCAACATGGGACGGAGTGTATCAATTAAGGCTAGATAAATGTTAGCAGAACAGCCTTGCTCACCAGATCCCTGTTTATGAAGATAGTTGGGCAGGCCTCCAACTTGCAAATATTCATTCTCTCCCTCAACTCGGGATTCTTCTGTAGACTCCACAGCCACCTACACTTGTGCTATGAGTGGCCACCAATTTAACAACAAAGCAGGTCATCAACACAGGAAACTGATCTCCACCACCCACTTTCTCCCCAGTTCTCCCCAGTGGAGCACAAGGGATGGCTCCTTCCATTTCACGGGGAATTTCAGAGTGAAAAAGAATTTGGCAATTGAATCCCAATTCTTCACTTTCGAAATGAGGCTCAGAGAGGTTATTGTTCTAAGAAAGTTGCAGAACTTGCATGTTAATCCAGGCCTCTTGACTCTCCCTCCTGTGTTTTCAGGTACACTTCCTAACTTGCAAGCGATACATTGTTAAATGACAAACAGTCCTACATTTGTATACAGTATATCAAACCCTAAAGTGATTTCCATTTTGGTTTCAAACATACATAAGAAAATGCTGCATAAAAGAACATAGAGGTCCCCCAATTTTCATACTTGAGTTCTGCTTCAGTGACAGGAACTCAAGCAATAATTATGGGAAAATAAAGGAACAGTTTTTCACTCAATCTCCTTTACTTTTTAAAACTTTTTTAGTTATTAAAAGATTACTTAAAAGGGAACTCAGTATTACTTCCACTAGTTTCATAATTAAATAACTATTGCATAATCATAAATACTGGTGGAGATGAAAAGATTATTGCATGATCAGAATATAGTCTCTTTTTTTTCTTTTTTGAGAGTATGTTTATTAAAACTGGGGACAGTGAGACAAAGGAAGGGCTTAGGATAGAAGAAGCAACAGGGGAGAGCCTAGGCAGTGCTCTGTTTGGCTCTCTAGAAACTTTATAGGAAAGAGGTGAGCCACATGGGGCTGTGTTGACTCACTGAGAAGTCACAGTGACGGAAGTGAGCCAAGGTGGGGCTGCTGTGGGCTCACTGAAAAGTCAAAGAATAGGGGGCCTTGGAGACAGGTCCAGGGGGTTAGCACAGGACGAGCTGCCACTGCCTGCTGCTTCCCTGATTGCAAGTCTTGTGGGGACCCTTAGAGTTTAGGAAAAAGAAAGTTCACACCCAAGAAAAGAGGAAGAACGGCATGGGCGTGCTCCAGAGAGAGCGGCCTGAATGTAATCTTTAGTAGATGCTTCAGGTAGAGAATAAATTCCTTAGGTGTAGGGTCTGAACTATTTTTTTCCCTCACAACCAGGACACACAGTGACTAGCGCATAAGAAATGCTCAGAAAATAAGTGCCAACTGAAATAAGTAAAATGATACAGATAATAAAATAAATTAACATTTAATTCTACCATTTTCATACCTGCCCATATATACTCTTTAAATACTCCATTCTTATTCTTTCTTTTTTTACTTTTAGTATATTTTTATTGATTTCAGAGAGGAAGGGAGAGGGAGAGAGAGAATCATTGATTGGCTGCCTCCTGCATGCCCCCAGCTGAGGATCAAGCCTGCAACCCAGGCATGTGCCCTGACCAGGAATCAAACCATGACCTCCTGGTTCATAGGTCGACACTCAACCACTGAGCCACGCCAGCCAGACCATTCTTATTCTTTCTATTCTTACACAATTAACTCAGAAAGACCTTCATTCTTTCATTGTCATTCTTTCTTTGTACAGCTATGCACGAATCCTTTGTAACTCTATTAAGGTGAATAGCTGGGCTTCCACAGGCTTTTGAAAAAAATCTAATCTAATAAAAGAGAAACATGCAAATTGACCGTACTTTTGTTATGCCCAAGCCACGCCCACCAGCCAAACAGAGCAACTATATACAAATTAACCCAACCAAGATGGCAGCCGGCAGCCACAGAGCTGGAGCAAGCAGGAGGCTTGGTTGCCCCGGCGATGGAGGAAGCCAAGCTATCCGCCTGCCCTGGCCAGCTGTGGCCTCCGCTAAAAGCAATAAAGTTTCAATTATAGGAGATAAATAAATCCCAGATAGCTGCTTCCAGCCAGCCTCCACTGGGAGCTTGGGTGGCTGGGGGCCATGGCCAGCCTGCAAACAGCCATAAGCCCCTCACCCAGGCTGGCCAGGCACCCTAGTGGGGACCCCCACCCTGAAGGGGCTGTGGTCAGCCTGCAAACAGCCATCAGCCCCTCACCCAGGCTGGCCACACCCTCATGGGGTGAGGGTCCCCGCTGGGGGGCTTGGCAGCCTGCAAACAGCCATCAGCCCCTTACCCATATTGGCCAGGCACCCCAGCAGGACCCCCACCCTGAAGGGGGTGTGGCCAGCCTGCAAACAGCCCTCAGTCCCTCACCCAGGCTGTCCAGACACCCCAGCAGGGACCCCCACCCTGAAGGGGTTGTGCCAGCCTGCAAACAGCCATCAGCCACTCACTCAGGCTGACCAGGCACCCCAGCAGGACCCTCCTCCCTGAAGGGGGTGTGGCAAACCTGAAAACGACCCTCAGCCCTTCACCCAGGCTGGCCAGGCACCCCAGTGGGATCCCCAACCTGATCTGGGACACTCTTCAGGGCAAACCAGCCAACCCCCACCCATGCACCAGGCATATAATAAAAGGGTAATATGCAAATTGACCCTAACAGCAGAACGACTAGGAATGACTGGTCACTATGGCACACACTGACCACCAGGGGGCAGACGCTCAATGCAGGAGCTGCCCCTTGGTGGTCAGTGCGCTCCCACAGGGCCAGGCAGACAGCTGCCAGCACAGCAGTGATGGCGGGAGCCTCTCCCGCCTCCTCAGCAGCGCTAAGGATGTCTGACTGCAGCTTAGGCCTGGTACCCGCTGGCTGTGGACATCCTCTGAGGGCTTCTGGGCTGCCAGAGGGATGTCTGACTGCCAGCTTAGTCCCGATCCCTCTGGGGAGTGGGCCTAAGCCAGCAGGTGGACATCCCCCAAGGGGTCCCAAGCTGCGAGAGGGCACCGGCTGGGCTGAGGGACCCCCCGAGTGCACAAATTTTTGTGCACCGGGCCTCTAGTCATAAATAAAAACATGGGGGGGGGGGGGGGAAAGGAGCTAAATATTGCAAAGGAAAATTAGGTCAACTTTACCACCTGCCCTATCTATCTCATACATGATATAAAGAAATAATGCATGTGAATGTGCTTGACACACCATCAAAGTGTTATCAAGTACCTTAAATGTTTAGTCCCTCAAAGTATCCCAAAGGCTCCACCAGCATCAAAACAGTCTCCATCTTCTTCCTCACTGTCCTCTAACCAAGTCTGCTTTTCTCAAAGCATTATCATGCCACAGAATTTAAAATGTACTCTTTTTGTTCCTGTTTCTCTGCTTTAATAGCTAGAATTGCAAACACACTTTCTCTTAACAGTCTTAATTCACAAATGCGCTGAATTTCAATTACAATGTAGCTTTGCCTGCATGTGTAACCACCATTTGTAACATTGTCCCTATAGAAAAAATAATTCTAAACCAATTTGTAAATGAATTTTAAAAAGCAACCCATTTTTATCTTAGGATAACTGGGACCTGAATCCTGTTCTGGAAGGTAACATGGAGTATTGGGACAAGATGTGGGGCTCTGAAATGTATCTCACCTTGCTCTGCTATTACAAACTCTGTGTCCTTGGGCAAATAACTTAATCTCTTTGAGTCTCAGCTTCCTTATCAGTAAAATGGGAAAAGTAAAATCTCTCCCAGAACTAAAGGATGTAATACATATATAAATCACCTAAAACTAAGCCAGGAAGATTGCTAAGTAACAGTTCCTTTTTCTTTCCCTCTGCATTGCAGTGCATTGAGTGATTTGTGACCTCCACTTCCTCCTTTAAGAAATGTGGTTTGGTCTTCTGTTTGTTTGTTTGTTCATTTGTTTGTTTTGAGCACATGCTATAAGTCAGGGACAAATCCTTGTAACAATCCTAGGAGGTAAGTACCATTACTATCTCATTTTACAGATGAAGAACAGTGGCACAGAGAGATTAACTGATAGGGGAAAACAGTAGATATTTTAGGCTTTGTGGTCCATATGAGCTGTCACAACTTTTCAACCCATTGTAGTGCAAAAGCAGTCATAGAAAATATGTAAATGAAAGGGCATGGCTGTGTACCAATAAAGCTTTATTTATGCATATTGAAACTTTAATTTTATATCATTTCATGTGTCACAAAATATTATTCCTTTGATTTTTTCCAAACATTTAAAAATGGAAACACTATTCTTAGCTCCTAGGCAGTACAAAATTTAACTTATAAGGTATAGTCTGCTGATGTCTCCACTCCATGGAGAAATAAGAACAGAAAGAGGATAGAATTTGATAGCCCTCAAGAGCTAGAATAAGATAGACAACAATAGCCCTAGCTAGCTTGGCTAAGTGGATAGAGCGTCAGCCTGTGGACTGAGGGGTCCCAGGTTCGATTCTGGCCAAGGGCATATGCCTGGGTTGCAGGCTCCATCCCCAGTAGGGGGTGTGCAGGAGGCAGCCGATCAATGATTCTCTCTCATCGTTGATGTTTCTATCTCTCTCTCCTTCCCCCTTCCTCTGAATCAATAAAGAAATATATTAAAAAAAAAAGATAGACAACAATATCATACTATAATTATGTATGATAAGTATCACGACAATGGCAATCATATTACAACACGTAAATGTATCAAAGTAACATACCTTAAATTTACACAATATTACATGTAAAATATATTCAATATATGGAATTTAGATTAATTCAGAAGACAATGGGAGACGGTACAGGTTTCTGAGCAAGAAAGTGTTGAGATCAGAGCTGTACTTAGAAGATTTTACTTGGCAGCAATGAATGGGAGTGAGAGATTAGTAGTTAACTACCAATGAGGGATAATATTAAAGCCTAATCTAATCTAGTAGCTTTAAGGAAGGAGAAGAAAGAATACATGGAAGGAAAGATCAATAGAACACTACTTACAAAAGACAAAAGGTTTATTTATCTGGCAAACATAATTTTTAAAAAGTCTATTTCCAGACAAGAAGGGGGGACAGGTGATTTTACATCCCCATTTCTCAGTGCCATCAGTACAGTACATGACTGCAGTAGACTAATTGAGGAATTTGCCTTTTTATGGAAACTTTAGAACAAACAGCCCAGATTGGAGCTTCCAGTTCAAAAAGAAGAGTTTTCTGGTATATGTAGCATTCATTGTTTTGGTTTTAGAAATGCAATAGAAAGGGCAGTTTTAGAAATGATGTTTACTTATTTATGGCTCCTTTTACCCCAGAGAATTTTCAGCAGCCTTTTCAAATTATGAAAGAGTATTCATTGGTATATATAGATATATCATTGCCCTCAGAATTTTAAAATAACTCTGCTGACTGTGACTCAGAATTTATATCTATCTTTTCTTACTCTAACAAAGAGAAAAACTGCAGTGCTGCAGTTCAACATTGCTGTCTCTATCAAATGCAAGAAACCCTACTCTATGGGAGCACAGCATGCCTTCCAGAACTCAAATTTGGAAGCTGGCTGGAGTCAGAGGAGGAGGGGTACAAAGAGACATGAACACAGGTAGCTCTAAGTCATGATAATATCTCATAAGAAATACAGTCAAGCCTCATGGAAACGCAGCACAGGGAAAGATGAATTGCACCTGAGCAGCCTGGAAAGCACTTCATTGAGAAGATGACATAAACACTGGGCCCATTTTAACAAGAGAGGACGGGTAATTCCAGGCTATGAGAATAGTGCAAATAGTATCAACAAAGGGATGTGGAGAAATACCGGACTTATCTTTTCTACTTCACAAGTAGTACATGTTGGCCGGCTGATGTGGCTCAGTGGATGAGCATTTACCTATGAACCAGGAGGTCACAGTTGGATTCCCAGTAAGGGCACATGCGGGGGTTACAGGCTCAATCCCCAGAAGGGGGATGCAGCAAGCCACTCTCATCATTGATGTTTCTGTCTCTCTCTCTCTCTCTCTCTATGCCTCTCCCTTCCTCTCTTAAATCAATAAGATTATATTAAAAAAAAATTAAAAAGTAGTACATGTTTATTGGCAGGGAGGAAAAGTGAATTGTGGCAAGAAAAAAAAAAAAAACTTAACATGAAATCCCACCACATTTTAGTTTATGCTCTTTCACATATAGGACTACATAAAATGGGATCATTCTAAACACAGCCCCCTACTGTTTTTGCATAACATCTTAACAGCACAGATATTTGTTCATTCCAGCTTGGAATACATATTGGAATGATTAAAAAACACTGACATACCTGAGTTCAAGGACAAGTATAGCCCTTCCTTATTGACCTTCCTTCGAACTCCTGCTTCAACTTGCTATTTTTTTTCTGTTTTCTTCCAAGATCTCTATCGGAAGATCCATACTACTAGCCACTGCATTCAATTTTTCTTTCTTTCCACATGAAGTCAAAAAGGTATGGGTATGACTTGTTTAACATACAACTTCAAGAGCAGCATTGCTGACATCTTTTAGATTTGATAAGGATTCTAGGTCTTCTGCCCTGCATGTCAAAGTGAGTTTGTTTGCATAATTAAAATACTTAAGCAAACTGGAAGAGCTGAAGAAATTACCAAATGGAAAATATAAATTGTTAAGAGACATGAGAGAGAGAATGAGAAAGTCCAAGATTTTTCTAAGTAGAGTTCCAAAGGGAGTGAAAAAAATGAGGGATGAGTCAAAAATTCAAAGAGATAATGGCTAAGAATTTTCTAGGATTGAAAAAAAAAAGTCAACTCTCAAAATCAGGGAGCCCAAAAAAATCCCAAGATAGATAAATAACGTCTTTAAAAACCCCAGGGAGAAAAATCATAATCTACAGGAAAACAACAATATGACTGATGGCTGATTTAAATACAGAAATACTGAAACAATATCTTCAAAGTGCTGGAAAAATAATTACCATCAACCTATATTTATATATCCAATGAAATTACCAAAAAAGGGGGAAAATGAAGATATTTTTAGACAAATAAAACTTAGTGGGTACCCCTCAAAGACCCACTAAAGACACTAGTGAAAAATGGACTCCAGGAAGAAAGGAAATGTACCAAGAAGGAAGGTCATTTCTCTTACATTTCAAAGAAGAAAGAATCAAGACAAAAGTGAAATCTTAAACAAACATATATAATGGGACAATGAATTAGAAATATTTTATAATCTTTGTATTACGGGGAAGACAATAAAGATGCTAATTTATTGAAGACTTTGAAGATCAATATGTATGTTAAAAATTTCCAGAAAACCACTAAAAGGCTAGCAATAATAGATATACCTTCCAAACTAGTAGGTACAGTCACCTGACCATCATGTTCAACTCTATTACTCCTATGTCAATAGCACACATGAAAGGGATTCTAGCTCTCCTTCAGGCAAGAGATACCAAGCTCATCCAGGATCTGGCATAGTATGTAGTCATTAAATATGTGTTCAATTAATTTGGCTGTTCCAGAATAAGATGAGTTTTATTTCACAAATGCATCATACTTCTCAACTCTATCTGAAAGGCTGACTTCATCTTCTTATTATTGGTGAGTGGTGTGACTACCCCTTCCGTTTTTTGTTATTGTTTTGTTTGTTTGTGGATGTTTTTTCATTTTTAGAAAATAGAACAATGAATGCTTAGGGTAAAATCTCAAATCCTAAGTCCCCAATTCTTACTTTTAAATTGGGGGGGGGGGGGGAGATACAATTTTACGCCAAACAAAGGAGTTACCAATAAAGAATTAAATGTCTTATTTTGATCATGGGAAACTGGCAATCAAAGGCTCAGGCACCCAAACTGTGAGTGATATTTTCCCTGCAGTTGGTAAAACTGTATATTCCACAACATATGGAATCCTACTGAAAGCTTTCACTGGCACTTTGCCTTGTTGAATAAAAGTTAGAAGTTATGCTTAGACATTTTTTAAAAATCAACACTGCCTTTTCATTAGACTAACATTTAAAATATGGCTTTAAATCATGGGAAAATATATTATTATGTCTAACACTGATTGAGCTCTTAACTACGTGTCAGGCATAGTTCTAAACATTTTCATGAACTCATTAATCCTCACAATAATAAACTATGAGTCAGGTACTATGACTCACTTTGTGTTACAGAGGAGGACCGTGAGAAATAGAGATTGAATGATTTCTTCAATGTTACATAACTTGCAGATGTCGATCAACGGTGGGATTTGAACCCAAGGAGTTTAGCTCTACAGTCTTTATTCTTTACCATTACATTCTACTGCTTCCCAAAACTCTTGTCATGTTTGTAGGCTAATCTACCTTATATCTATATCTAAAGTCAGACTTTGTTATTTGATAACTCACACTAGATGCATATTGCCAAAATTGACTATTCCATTTATTTGCAAAGGATCAAAATAGAGAATTCCAAATCCACATTCTATTTTTATTTATACTTACATACTATGCATAATCCTGTGTTGAGGAGGATTATTCCAATCTGTACCTTAGGACTCTACCTAGAATTTATTCATTCAGCAAACATGAATTGAATAGTCCTACTGCAGGCAACGCCCTGTGGTAAGCAATGATTTATAGCTACTTTCCTAATGGGCAACGCCCTGTGGTAAGCAATGATTTATAGCTACTTTCTTTCTTTTTTTTTTTTAATATATTTTATTGATTTTTTACAGAGAGGAAGAGAGAGAGATAGAGAGTTAGAAACATCGATGAGCAAGAAACATCGATCAGCTGCCTCCTGCACATCTCCCACTGGGGATGTGCCCGCAACCAAGGTACATGCCCTTGACCGGAATCGAACCTGCGACCCTTCAGTCCGCAGGCTGACGCTCCATCCACTGAGCCAAACCGGTTTTGGCGATTTATAGCTACTTTCTTAATGGGCAATTAGATTTCATCAAAATTCATCCACAGCATGATAGATATTTTCCAAATAAGCACAAAATAAGCAGCAAATGGTCTTCCCATTTGTTCATTCAACAAATATTCCTCAAGACTCTGCTATGTGCCAAGCATTTGATGGGTGCTTAAAATTCAGGGGCAAACACAGCAGAGCCAATATATGTCCCTGGGGCTCTGGTGGGAAGAAAGATGTCAAGTAACAATCATGCAAGTAATTACTAACAACTGTGATAGGCACAATTAAAGCATTTATAGAAAACACATGCTAGAGCGACCTCTCTTAGTTTTGGAGGTAGAGTCAGGGAGGTGTCCCTAGAAAATTGACATTTAATATGGAAGTAGAGTGTTAGTAGAAATTATCCAAGTAAATAAGTACAGAAGAGTAGTTCATGCAGAGGGAATAGCATATGTGAAGACCCACAAGAAGCTCTGTGCTTTGGAAGAAATGAAACGCCCTCCCCTCTCCCCCTACCGTCACCCCCGCCCCTCCGTGTGCCTGGAGTACCACAAGAAGAGGGCAGCTGAGGCCAACCCTCAGAGGTCTTTTCCTAACTATGGGGCCCACCACCTGCTCATTCTGCTGCTGACCCACTCACGTTTTCTCCATGGCTCCAAGGAATAAAAACTGTATTTACAGTACTCGTACACAACCCTTTAAAATGAATAATTTAGCCCAACTGGTGTGGCTTAGTGGTTGAGCATCGACCTATGAACCAGGAGGTCAGAGTTCAATTCCTGGTCAGGGTACATGCCTGGGTTGCAGGCTTACTCCCCAGTAAGGGGGCATGCAGGAGACAGCAGATCAATGATTCTCTCTCATCATTGATGTCTCCATCTCTCTTTTTCTCTTCCCTCCTCTCTGAAATCAATTTTTTTAAAAAAGTTAAAATAAACAAGTAAATAAAATAAAATAAAACGAATAATTTAGCCCTAGCTAGTGTGGCTCAGAGGGCTGGGTGTCATCCCATGCACCAAAAGGTTGCTGGTTTGATTCCTGCCTGATCAGGGCACATGCCCAGATTTTGGGCTCAATCCCCAGTAGGGGTCATGCAGAAAGCAGCCGATCAAGGTTTTGCTCTCGCACACATTTCTCTCTCTTTCTCCCTTCTCCTTTCCTCTCTCTCAAAAAACAAAAAAATCAATACAAAATCTTTAAAAAGAAAATAAAATGAATAATTTAAATTCTGCAATAATTTCATTGGTGGAGAGGATATCAATAACATAAATCATTGTAAGATTATAAATTTCATCTGTATTTTAACAATTGAGGCCAGAGACAATATTTTATATACCTTACTATCAACCTAGATATGTGCATAGCTAGAGTTTAATATCTAATGTTACTATTTGAGGAGAAAAGATGTAGGGTGAGAATTTACATGCGACTTGCCCAGATATTTTTCTATTTAAGATTTATTAACCCACTCATATATCCTTATCTACTTCAATGGTATGAATAAAAACATGTTATCCACTTTACAAATAAAAGATGAGCCAATTCTGCAGGGATGAGGACAGAGAGAAGGTTGGAAATATAGGCAAGCTAAATAGAGGTCCCTCACTCCTCAACTCTAAGGACAAATGTGCCATTGCTCTTTCTTCACAGAAAGCTTACTGTGGGAATAAGTTAAGCTTATTTCTAGAGAAGGAATGACTTTGACTTGGATTGTGGCCAGTTGCAATGAAATTCAGCCACTTTTCCCTTAAAACTAATTCAACTGGAAATCTTATCAGTGGGAAATTCTCTAAGGGTCAAAGACTCTATTTTCTGCATCTTACAATATCTGTAAAACATTTTTAGTTCTAAGATTCACCGCCCGTCTTCCTCTACACACACACACACACACACACACACACACACACACACATTTCCCACAGTCATATCTATCCAATAAACTGACTTCTGACAGAAGTAGCAAAGAATTTTTTGAAATCTAAAAGTTCAAGTATGTAACCAACATATTTACGAATCTTTGTTTCTCTTTGTGATTACTTAGACATTTGTATATAGTAACATTGAGGGCAGAAAAAAATGATCACCATACTTTCCAATGGAGGCAAGATTAGTGAGCTGGCCTCATTGTCATGAAATAGCCTAGAACAGTGGTTCTCAACCTTGGTTGCACATTAGAATCACCTGGGAATCTTTACAAAATCCTGATTTCTGGGCCTCATCCTCCGGAAATTCTGTTTCTTTGTTACTAATGTTGTGGCCCCACCCCATAATAAAGAAACAGAATTTCCGGAGGATGAGGCCCAGAAATCAGAATTTTAAAAAGATTCCCAGGTGATTCTAATGTGCAGCCAAGGTTGAGGACCACTGGCCTACAATGACTAGCTGGTTAGGTAAGTAGCAAAACACAACACACCTGTGGAAGGAATTCCATGAGCACAGTACCAGAAACATCAAGAATATAACCCAGTCCTTGCCTTCCAGAAACCAAGTCTTAGGGAGACACCATAGGGGAGTAGGGAGTGAGGGGAAAGAAAAACCACAATCAAGTCAATCATTCCCAAACTGTTGATCCAGCATACAAAAACACAGAATCTATAAAGCTCTTACTAAGGAATTGGAAAGAAGGCAATTAATGCCCAACTCCTATGTGTAATTATACGAGTTTCTTTTATCTATTACTTTATCATACTCTATTCCTTTGTCTGCACATAATGCACATTGTTAAATAGATTTAATCAACTTAAAGAACCAATATCTTTAATAAGTATGTTGAGATTAGAAGTTCTTTCAGGACCTAACCCATTTTGAGCTTGTGTTATTCCACACTTACTAAAACAGCAATTAGCTAAGTAGACCATGGCTCCCTAAACAGCACATGACAGAGAAAGTCTTGGGGTATTGTAACAGATTGAGTTTTCTCACTTTTCTTTGCAATTCTTTTTTTTTAAATACATATATCTTTTTATTTCAGAGAGGAAGGGAAGAAAGATAGAAACATCAATGATGAGCGAGAATCATTGATTGGCTGCCTCCTGCACACCCCCTACTGGGGATCGAGCCTGCAACCTGGGCATGTGCCCTTGACCAGAATTGAACCCAGGACTCTTCGTTCCTCAGGCAGACACTTTATCCACTGAGCCAAACTGGCTAGGGCTTCTTTGCAATTCTTGAGCAGGAACATGAATTAAAGAGTTTGGAAGTTTGGGGTTGTTGTTTTTTTTATTCAATCTTTATTGTTGAAAGTATTACATATGTCCCCTTTCTTCCCCCCATTGACCCTTTCCTGCCCGGCCCCAACCTCTGCCCCAGGCCTTCACCACCCTAATATCTGTGTCCATGGGCTATGCATATATGCATACAAGTTCTTTGGTTGATCTCTTCCCACTCCCCCACCCTCCCCTACCTTCCCTCTGAGATTCCACAGTCTGTTCTATGCTTCTATGTCTCTGAATCTATTTTGTTCATCAGTTTATTTTGTTCATTAGATTCCACATCTGAGTGAGATCATGTGATACTTGTCTTTCTCTGACTGGCTTACTTAACATAGTATAATGCTCTCCAGGTCCCTCCATGCTGTGTCAAAGGGTAAGAGACCCTTCTTTTTTACTGCTGCATAGTATTCCATGTGTAAATGTACCACCGCTTTTTTATCCACTCACCTACAGATGGGCACTTGGGCTGTTTTCAGATCTTAGCTATTGTAAATTGTGCTGCTATGAACATAGGGGTGCATACATTTTTTTCTGGTTGGTGTTTCAGTTTTCTTAGGATATATTCCTAGAAGTGGGATCACTGGGTCAAATGGCAGTTCCATTTTTAATTTTTTGAGGAAATTCCATACTGTTTTCCACAGTGGCTGCACCAGTCTGCATTCCCACCAGCAGTGTATTAGAATTCCCTTTTCTCCACATCCTCGTCAGCACTTGTCATTTGTTGATTTGTTGATGGTAGCCATTCTGACAGGTGTGAGGTGATACCTCATTGTCCTTTTAATTTAGATCTCTCTGATGATCAGTGACTTTGAGCATTACTTCATATGTCTCTTGGCCATCTGTATGCCTGCTTTGGAGAATTGTCTATTTAGGTCCTTTGCCCATTTTTTTAATTGAATTGTTTGTCTTCCTTTTGTTAAGTTGTATGAGTTTCTTATATATTTTGGATATTAAACCTTTATCAAATGTATCATTGCCAAATATGTTCTCCCATACAGTAGGCTCCCTTTTTGTTTTGTTGATGGTTTATTTTGCTGTGCAGAAGCTTTTTAGTTTAATGTAATCCCATTTGTTTATTTTCCCCTTAGTTTCCTTTGCCTTAGCAGATGTATCCCTAACATATTGCTAAGAAAGATGTCTGAGATTTTGCTGCTATGGTTTCTTCTACGATTTTTATGGTTTCACCACTTACAGTTAAGTCTTTTATCCATTTTGAGTTTATGCTTATATGTGATATAAGTTGGTGGTCTAGTTTCATTTTTTTGCATGTATCTGTCCAATTTTCCCAACACCATTTATTGAAGAGACTGTCTTGACTCCGTTGTATGTTCTTGCCTCCTTTGTCAAATATCAGTTGAGCGTTACAGTTTGGGTCAATTTCTGGGGTCTCTGTTCTGTTCCATTTATCTATATTCTTGTGCCAGTACCAGGCTGTTCTGATTACAGTGGCTTTGTAGTATATTTGGTAATATGATCCCTCCAACTTTGCTCTTCTTTCTCAAGACTGCTGCAGCTATTCATGGTCTTTTAGGTTCCATATAAATTTTTGAAGTATTTTTTCTAGGTATATGAAATATGCTATTGGTATTTTAATAGGGATTGCATTGAATCTGTAAATTGCTTTGGGTAGTATGGACATACTGTTAATTCTACCAATCCATGAACACGGTATATTCTTCTACTTGTTTATATCTTCCTCTATCTCTTTTTTCAACGTCCAGTAGTTTTCCAAGTATAAGTCTTTTATCTCCTTGGTTAAGTTTATTCCTAATTATCTTAATTTTTTATTGCAATAGTAAATGGGATTGTTTGTTTAGTTTCTTGTTCTGAGAAGTCATTTTTGGTATATAAAAATGCCATCGATTTCTGGGTGTTAATTTTGTATTCTGCTACATTGCCAAATTCATTTATTAAATCAGGTGGTTTTTTGGTGGAGTCTTTAGGGTTTTCTATATACAGTATCATGTCATCTGTGAATAATGAGAGTTTTACTTCCTCCTTTCCAATTTGGATGCCTTTTATTTCTTCTTCTTGTCTGATCGCTGTGGCTAGGACTTCTAGTACTCTGGACCTTCAGCTGCTGTCTGTGTGAGCTCAGCCACCTCTTTTGCATCTCCACACTTCCTACCAGACTCTATGCAGTCTCCAGTTTCTGTTCTTGGTTATCTGATTCTCTCCAGGTAGTCTTCAGTTGATTTTCAAGTGGTTTTCCTGTCCCCTGTATTAATTGTATTTCCAGAGTGGTGAAAGCAGACATCCCTGTCTTGCTCCTATTATTAGGGGAAATGGTTTTAGTGTTTGCCCATTGAGTATGATGTTCATTGTAGGTTTGTCATATATGGCCTTTATCATGTTGAAGTATGATCCCTCTATTCCCACTTTGCTGAGAGTTTTTATAAAAAATGAGTGTTGGGCCCTAGCTGGTTTGGCTCAGTGGATAGAGCGTCGGACTGCGGACTAAAGGGTCCCAGGTTCGATCCCGGTTAAGGGCACATTCTGGGGTTGCTGGCTCGATCCCCAGTCTGGGGTGTGCAGGAGGCAGCCAATTAATGATTCTCTCTCATCATTGATGTTTCTATCTCTCTCTCCCTCTTTCTTCTGCTCTGAAATCAATATATTTTTTTTAAAATGAGTGTTGGATTTTGTCGAATGTTTTTTCTGCACCTATTGATATGATCATGTAGTTTCTGTCTTTCAATTTCTTTATGTGGTGTATCACATTTATTGATTTAAGAATATTGTAACAATGTTGCATCCCTGGAATAAATCCCACTTGGTCATGGTGTATGATCTTTTTAATATATTACTGGATCTGACTTGCTAATATTTTGTTGAGGATTTTAGCATCTATGTTCATCAGGGATATTGGCCTGTAATTCTCTTGCACTGTAGTGTCTTTATCTGGTTTTGAAATCAGGATAATGCTGGCCACATAAAAAGAGCTTAGAAGTGTTCCTCTTGGATTTTTTTGGAATAGTTTGAGGAGGACAGGTGTTAGTTCTTCTTTGAATGTTTGGTAAAACTCCCCTGTGAAGTTATCCAGACCAGGGCTTTTGTTTGCTGGGAGTTTTTTGATTACTGCTTCTATTGCATCAGTTTTTATTGGCCTACTCAGGCTTTCTGTTTCTTCCTGATTCAGTTTTGGGAGAACTGTATTTTTCTAGGAGTTAGTTCATTTCATCCACATTGTTGGCATATATTCATAGTATTTTCTTACAAGCCCTTGAATGTCTGTGGTATCAGTTGTTACTTCTCCACTTTCGTTTCTGATTTAATTTTATTTGGGTCCTCCCTTTTTGTTTCTTGATGAGTCTGGCTAATGGTTCATCAATCTTGTTTATCATTTCAAAGAACCAGCTATTGGTTTCATTGATATTTTGTTTTTGTTGGGGTTTTTTTAGTCTCTATGTCATTTATTTATGCTCTAATCTTTAGTTCCTTCCTTCTACTTACTCTGGGCTTTTCTTGTTCTCTTTCTAGTTCTTTAAGTTGTAGGGTTAAATAGTTTATTGTTGATTTTTCTTATTTTTCTTTTTCTTTCCTTGTTTTTGAGGTAGGCCTGTAGTGCTATAAATTTTGGGGCCTTTTATTGATAGTTTGGGCTACTGATGTCAGCTGCTGCTTGTTTGAGAGATTTTAGCAAAGTCTGAAGCCTGAGCCAGGACAGGCTATTAACATGGTAAAGCTGCTGCAGGACAATCAGATGCTGTTTCTGCCTGGCCCTGTGTACCCTATTTGGGGCTATCAGCAATCCACAGCTTGTGGTTCCCTCTCCTGGGACTGGATGCCTTTGGAAAGTATAAGATGTGGGCCAGGGTTGTCTTTTCCTAGCCCTGGGCCCGGGATTAGGTCAGGCAAAGACTCAAAGCCTCCAGAGACCCTCTCTCTGCAGTCTGATAGTTATCAGCCTTTATTGGCCTCAGGCTATTCTTTCTCTTTTTTAAAATTTTTTTTTACTGATTTCAGAGAAGAAGGGAGAGGGAGAGAGAGATAGAAACATCAATGATGAGAGAGAATCACTGATCAGCTGCCTCCTGCACACACCATACTGGGGATCAAGCCTGCAACCTGGGCATGTGCCCTGACTGGGAATTGAACCCTGACCTCCTGGTTCATAGGTCGATGCTCAACCATTGAGCCATGCTGGTTGGGTAGCCTCAGGCTATTGACTACAGAGTGAGGCAAGAGGTCTTCCAACAGGGTGTAGCAACTGCCTTTCCCCCAGGCCAAAACCGCCTGGATAGCAAAGGTCCATAGGAGAAAGATGTCCTCCACAACATGAGGGAATGACTCAGCACAGGAAACTGGGGTGACTGTCCTTTGAGCTCCTACCACAGAGCCCCCAACCTGGGACTCTCCTCACACAGCTCCAGTTCACTCTGCCTTCCCTCTGCCAGAGCCCAAGGTAAGTGGCTGCACACAAACTTTTGTGCATTGGCCCTTTAATAGGGTTCCTATATGTCCAGCCGTCTCTCACTGGCAGATAGCAACCCTGATGCTTTTCACAGCCAGATGTTATGAGGGCACCTTTCTCAGTTCTGGTGCTCTGGGCTGGGGAGCCCCGCTTGAGATTTAGACCCCAGAGTTCTCACTTGGGAACCCCCCACAGCTGAGATATCCCTCTGGACTTTCAGCTGCTGTCTGAGCCCAGCCACCCCTTTTGCATCTCCCCACTTCCCACCAGTCTCTATGCGTCTCCACTGTCCATTCTTGGTTATCAGGGTTCTCTCCAGGTATTCTTCAACTGATTTTTCACAGTGGCTTTTCTGTATTTTAGTTGTATTTCCAGTTTGGTCCTGGGAGAGTGTCACCATTACTTCACCACCATTTTGGAAGGGCCGGGAGGGATTTAATGGTGAACAAGAATAAAAGCTAGTGCATCTGTATATAGTTAAGCTTGGATTTATATCCAAGGAAACATAGATTGGTTTGGAGAGAAAAGACAAAGAGAGTAAAAGACAAATCAAGTTCAAACACACTGAAAAATACTGAGAAACACTGAGACTGTGACTAAAAATAGATTCTCTAATTTCAACAATGTAAATGTAATAATTTAGTAACAAATATTATTCTTTTTGGAGGACAATATGAAGGCTTAGCATGACAAAAAGTGATTACTAACAATACACTAGTCAATAAAATACTGTACGTTTAGAGGAATCTTTGAGCTTGCTAAATAGACACCATAAGCAAAGCTCACTCTCTCAAGTTAAAAATATTTTTGGTCAAGAAGTTATCATTGAAATTAAATGGTGGCAGACATGCCCAAGAAATATTGCAGAGATATGATCCCTTAATGAATCATATCTAGTGGCCAACAGAACAATATTGGAAGGGTGGTAATATGAGAAAACAGTATCATCATGTTAGAAGCTTTGGAAAGAGTTATGAAGAATGGCTGTGTTCACCAGAAAAGCCAACAGCTTCCACATGTCCCCTCTCCACATCACCTGTTTTACTAAAATATAAAAATCAGGTCAGATACATTTTCATAGGGAGCTTTTTGTTAAGTAAACTTTTATAATAGTCAAAAATAAAATACTATGTTATTTTTAGTATCATTATAGTATTACATGAAAGATAAAACACTATAATGATAAAAATATAAATGAACAAAAATTCTCTACTTCCATATTAATCTCAACTTCCTTCCCTAATAAACCTTTTGGTAAATTGTTAAGAAGAAACAGGTAAGACAGCCTCACTCTCCAAAACCATCCCTAATGAAACTGAACAAGTACTAAAATGACTGATAAAACAGAGAAGCAGCCACCTAAATTCAAACTTATATTATCATTTCTATGTGGCCCAATATACCCAAGCACATACAGGGTGTCCCAAAAAAAATGTATACACACTTTGAAGGATTGTAAAGTCAGTGTTTATTAACATACAGTTCGTTTTCAAAATTTAAAAGAATCTACAGAAATAAATAATTTTTTTGTCAATTCCTGTTTTCAAATTGATGACCATTCTGGTCTAGGCACTGCTGATAACTCGAAGCAATGGAATCACAAACACCAATAATCATTTCATTCGGTGTTTGTGCGCCCTCGATTCATTGACTGTTACCAGTTGTGTGCCGTAAACTTTATCTTTTATGTCTCCCCATAAAAAAATATTTTAAACATCTGATGGCACTTTAGAATAAATTTTCTTTGTTCAAAGCTTACTCTGGCTTCATCCATTATTTCAAATCAGTTAAGCCTGAAAAGGAGTGAAAATTAGGCGAGTTATTAGCTGTTAAAATGTGTAAACATTTTTCAGGACACCCTGAAAATATTGCAAGAATTCTAGAAGGTTTAGAGTACAAGGAAAATTAAAGCCTCCAATAGGAGGTCCTTTCACCAATATATCAAATTCTTCTCTGGGTGTTTCAGAGTCTTATTACAGATTTGAACTTTACTCCTTAAAGCTCACTCTGAAGTATTTATGCTACATAGCACTGACGGCTTTAAAAAACCTTACATTTATGTTTTCTTCTAGTTTTGTCTATATATAGGGACGATTTAAGGGCAGACCTTCCTGAAAGCAACATGAACTGATAGAACAAGTCCTTCCTCAGCAAGTCCTTCCATTGTTTTAGAGAGAAACCTTGCTAATCTCTGACATTTGCTCATTAAGAACTACTCCTTCTTTCGATACAGATCTAATGCTGGCTTACAATGTAAAAATATACCCCACTGTCATGTCCATGACATAAGGTTCAAAGGAAAGGCTGGGCCCAGATCAGCCAGAAAGCAAAAAAGCAGCAGATCAACTTCATGATATCTTTGTTTCCTGCCATGGGGTTCAAGTACATAAAGGTCTTTTAATGGGGAATTCATGGCTCATAGTATGATACCACACTGTAACCAGCAGGGGTTCAACTAACTATATCAATGCCTGGTCTTATGGTTAAACTGTAAAAAGAGACTCCCAATTTAAAAAGACAAAATCCTAATGACACTTTCAGACAGGAAGAACATATTTTCATGTTATGAATTTAGTAAGTGGCCTGCATAGCTGAAATGACTCTGAAACAGAGAACCACAACCCAGAATAGCATGGACACTTCTGTTATCTCAAACAATGGGCAGTCGGCCATTCATTCCTCCCTCTTAGTATATATTCTACTTGTTTCAGACAAAGCCCATTATAAATTTGATGAGATTGCTCAAATTCAGCTATACCAGATGTTTGAAAGCTGGGGACAGGAAATATTTGTTGCACAAAAATTCCTATTACAACATTTTGTACCTAAAAAATAAATACTATATGTTCATTTAGTAAAAAAAGAAAAAAAAAAGTTATATTGCACACGTATGACCAGCCTGACACTGGAAATAGAGGGATGAATACAACAGATATGGTCCCTGACACGGAGGAACCTACCGTCTAGTGGAGAAGACAAACGCTGACCAGGTTTGATGAATGTCACAAGAGAGTATGCTGGCCTGTAGACTGTGGATGAGGATATTCCCACCCTACCCGCTTCTTAAACGTGCAATAAAAGACCAGAAAGTTGTCAGAAGTCTTTTAAAATAATGACCCTCTCAATTGTGATACATATGAAACATAAGCATCTTATACAAATATAAATGACCAGTAATTTTAAAAGCATATAAAATGACTACTTTTTAAACAAATATACAAGAAATATTAAAATCCAAATAAGTCCCAACCCCTGAAAGTATTTACATTCATGTTCCCCCTACTCCTGGACTGTAACAGAAGAAACCAATTTATTATGGTTGATACTTAGGACTTTTGCTCTTTTATTTTGTCCTCTTAGTGTTACACCAGTACTACTTATAAAATAGCTTTAGGTCCGGCCAGTGTGGCTCAGTGGTTGAACATGGACCCAGGAACCAAGGTCACCGATTATTCGATGCCTGGGTTGCAGGCTCGATCCCCTGTAGTGGGTGTGCAGGAGGCAGTCGATCAATGTTTCTCTCTCATCAATATTTTCATCTTCCTATTCCTCTCCTTCCTCTCTAAGAAATCAATAAAAACATACTTAAAATAAAATAAAACAGCTTTAGAAAAGCCCAACTTTCTACTGTGTAATATATTAAATATTTAAATCAGGGCTCCATTAAATTATAAACATAGTTATAGAAACATAAAATCTCTAAAGCTCTTCTGTTCTATCAATCACATGAATAAATATTAAGTATTATTGAAACAAAGTTCACATCTGTCCCATTCTTATATCTCTTTTGATCTTGAGACAAAGTTTTTCAAATGAAACTTCATGACTTCCCAAAGGCTCCACAAACCTTCTTTAAATGCTATTTAGTTCTAGTAGGCTTCAAGCGAAGCAGCAATATGCACTATAAAAAGCCTTTATCTGTTTTGCAGGCATAAATACTTTTGTGCTGACCTGTACCTACTCTTATTTCTTAATTAAAAAGAAAGAAATGCTATGAAATTGAATGTCGCTGAAACAGAACCCTACCTTCACATCATTCCTTTCATATAGGCCCTTCACACAGGCCAGGCCAAAACCAGGCTTTAAACAGACACTTTTGCCAGGGCTAAGACAAATGGAAACTCTATCACCAACAGCATTCCTCTTGCTTCTGATTCTAGGTAGAAAAATGCCACTAATAGTTCACAACTTTTTTCTAAGTGGATGTAGAATGGTAGAGTGAACGAGGCACAGGGTCCACAGTAAGAGAAACAGAGTTTCTCTTCTTGAGCCTAAACTTCATCACTAACTAGCTGTGTCACTATGGGCAGGTTACTTAATTTCTCTGACCTACAGCATCTGTAAAATTAGGACAGGAAAGTATTAAGAAAAAAATTGTTTTATTAGTACATTAGAATCACTCTCAAGTGTTTAGAATGGCCTTATTCCATACAATGGAATATTACTCAGCAACAAAGAGGAATGAAGTTTTGATACATACTACACCATGGATAAACCTTGAAAATGTGTTAAGAGAAATAAGTGAGAAACCAAAGGACATACATTTTATGATTCTATTGATATGAAATGGCCAGAATAGGCACACTCTGTGGAGAGACAGAAAGTAGACTGGTGGCTGTCCAGAGGTGGGGGTGGGGGTGGCTGCTAATGCGTATGAGGTTTCTTTTTGAGAGGACAAAACTGTCCTAAGATTAGATTGTACTGATTGTACATTTTAAATGGGCAAATTATATGTTACGTGAATTACATATAATTGTCTTTAAACAACGATCTTGTTCAAGATCCTGAGTTGAAAAAGGAACATGTAAATAAATATTCCCTCCCTAAGAATGGAGTAAAAGTAATGACTCAGCTGCGATAGATATGTATTTACTAGTAAAGTGACCAGACTACTTTTGTTTAACAAATATACATGAAATTACAAATCCAAATGAGTCTACCCCAAAGAAAGAGTTACCTTAATGATGCCCTAAGTCAAAATGTGGTCCTCAGAGTCTCAATTTGGGTAGTTCTTTCTACTTGCAACACCTTTGCTATCACATCTTTAAATGTTCAAATCCCACCTAACTTTAAGACCAGTTTAAATGTTACATCTTCCATGAAGCCTTCCGCATGCTCTCCTGAAAAGTAATGTCACATTTCTTGGAACTTCTATCGTCCTTCACTTCCGGAGGGCCACCTTGGACTTCCAGTCCAGTATTATACTTATTCTGCCCAGTATCAACTTATCACTTTGACATTAAAAAGGGTCTCAATAAATAACCTATTTAATAAGTGGATGATGACTGCTTAACAATTGAGAATTTCATTTTCACCTGATAAATATTAATTTTTGAAATATCCAAAAGTCATTTAGACTCAAGAATGGTCCATGAAGTAGCAGGGCTAAGGAATGCCCACTTTGGGAAAAACTTTCATGACCAAAATAAAACAAGACTGATTTGACATATTTATGTATATAATCCGTAAGGAATTCCCAAACAGAAGCAGTGAAATAAGGACATAACCTCCCAAGGTAACTGAAAGAAACCTGAATGATATAAATTCCAGAATATTTATTTAAAAGTCTGTTTCATTATTTTATAGTGATACCACATTTTTTCCTGAGTCCTATTATCAAGCTCTATTAATTCCTCTTATTTTATGTTTCTAATATATATCACTTCTAATTCCTTCTCCATTTTCCCCACCATAGTAAAAAATCCAGGCCCTCATTTTCTTCATGATCAACCAATTTTTAAAATCCCCTAATTTATCTCCCTTCCCCATAGTTCCTTCTTTCCTTCAACAATATTTATGAAGCCATTGTGTGTGGGGAAGAACTGAGGAGCACATAAAGAAATATCAAACGAGGCCTGTTCTCCAGAAACAATCAAGTTGGGACGCTGACACATGAACACGACTCATCGCAATACGCAGCAGCACAGACTTAAGGGCCACAGGTGACACTGGTAACAACAAGCAACGGGTAGGTCCTCTGGCCTCTCCAGAACACAATCTGTATCTCCTTCACTCTATTCTCATCCTCTCGCCCACTCTTTGTTCATCTTACTGGATAAGGTCTTCTGTTACACTGCCCGTATGTCATGCACTGACCCTCTCCAATTTCTCTCCAACTTGCCTCCGAAGCTAATCCAGACAATCTACTTGGGGTAACCTGGAAGTGACTTACTCACAAGTATCTTTTGTTCATGATTGACTATTTGTCACCACAATTCTCCCCACTTTCTAATTCATATCTACCACCAATGTCAGGTCCTTTATTTTGTATGTATTCGGAAGTATGTAACTACATACATGTAATTTTTTGTTCAGCTTATAACTGGTGGGTCTTATTCCTTCATATTTGTCTCACGGTATTTATTACAGTGTTTCCTAACTAAAAGTGAATCTCAACCCACCTATGGAACTTGTTTAAAATACAAAGGTCTTTACCCAACCTCCTGGGAAAGCTCCTCAGTAAGAATGGGTGGAAGATGGACAGACATCTTTATTTCTAAAAAGCCCCACAGGGGATTCTGATGCACAGCCCAACCTGAGAACCACTGACTTATTACAATGCTCCCTATACAGCAGACACTCAATTCTTATTAATTCATGCCCTGAACCTCATAAATAACTTTTCTCTAAATAGCCTAACCAGATATCAACCCCTAGACTACAATAGCTCTGTTCCAACTGCAACATATGGTTTTAAGCTTTCATTTCCTGAAGTACTCCTTGGAGGGACACTATTACCTTGTCTCTTTACATTGTCTCCTATTTGTTGAAAAATGGAGGCCTGGAATGTAGCCATGTTAGACAACACCACGTAGGAATGTACTCTGGAGTCTTAAGATTAAAATTGGTTCTATATAAAAAATAAAAAAAAAGAACAATGTAGAACTAGACCTTCTGAATGAACACATGCTTACTGCATAGAATCTTGCTACATCTCTACAGAAGGCAGATCAGAAAGTTGGTCAACAGTGTCTCCTCCAGGTCTTCCTGCTTCCCAGTGTCCTCAACTGCCGTGGACAGATGAGGGGCCCCTGAAAACTGGTGAAGACTTTCAGCTGCTAAAGTGCCTCTAGTGCAGTCAAGTGCTCTAATCAGATAAGTAACCAAGCCCCACCCAGGCCCGCAGTTGCCTCCCAGCCACGCTGACACACTATTTACAGAGCTCAACCCCTAGACTGAACTTTTCCCAAAGCCTGTCCAGTCGTCGCTCACAGGCAGCAGCAGGCTGACTCACCAGCCAGGGAGGGAAGGAAAAGGGTGATGGGCCCAAGGAGTGTGAGGAGGGGACTGGTCTCAGCACCGCTTTTCCTGCTTCAGAGGTGGCCCTGCCTCTGCAGGAATCACCTGCGGTGAATCACAGCTGTGCTCTACAGACCCTGCAGCGCCACGCAGCCACCCGGGAGAGCCTGGACTGGGGAGGAGGGGGACCCCGGTCCTGCTCTCTGGCAGGGGCCCCGCGGGTCCCAGACTCCACAGGCCTCTCCCAGCAGCTCCATCTTGCTTCCCGCCAGGGGGAGGGGCCGAGAGGAGGGCCCGGAGTCGGGAGAGGCCCCAATGGGAGGAAGCCGTTTGACAGCAGGTAAAGCTACGTGGAAATCGCCAGGGGAGGGTACGAAATGAAAGGCAGCAGCAAGGTTCGGCGAAAGGGATTAGTTCGTGGCCATGAATTACTACGTAAAGAAATTACACGGGGTCTGAGAGTGCCAGGGGTGTGAGCAGAAGGAGAATGCCCGGGAAGGGAGGAGGAGACAGACGGATGAGCAGCCAGGAAGACAAGTGGACAAAAGGGCCGGCGGCAGGGAGCACTGGGGAAGGAAGGGTGGTGGGTGAGGCAGGTCTCAGGGTCAGGGGCAGACGCATTAAAAAGGAGAACGGCGTGGCGCTGGAATCC
Source organism: Myotis yumanensis (assembly GCF_028538775.1). Classification (NCBI taxonomy): domain Eukaryota; kingdom Metazoa; phylum Chordata; class Mammalia; order Chiroptera; family Vespertilionidae; genus Myotis; species Myotis yumanensis. Next base: position 44,591,012 of record NW_027223764.1, on the reverse strand, counting down.
CAGGAAGGAAAGGGAAGGAATTAGTTAGGGGAGCCCCTCAGCCCATAGGCCAGACAGGGGAGGCCTAAAACGGAGCCGAGAGGACGGCTGTCAGCGTGAGGGGCGACAGCCTGCTTCAGCGTGAAAGGGGCCATCCCTCAGCCAAATAACTTCCATTTATTAAGCACTTAGTATGGCTCCTACGCTGTGCTGAGCACTTTATAATACCGCCTCGCTGAATCTTCACAACGAACCCCCAAGGCAGGCATTATCATGACTGACCCCATTTTACAGATGGGGAAACTGAGGCCCAAAGAGGCTCAGAGGCATGCTCAAGGTCACAGCGCGAGGGAGTCTGGGTTCGAACCCGTGGCCGTCCGGCTCCAGAGCCCAGGTGCAAAGCCACAGGCTGCGAGTGGGCAAAGGGGAGCCTCCAGGCGGACCGGGAACGCCTCCCGCCCGGTTCCGCTCCCCACCCCAGGCCCAGCGCGCTCACCCGGACGAGGTTGCTGACGGCCGCCTGCACGGCGGCCACGGGCGCGGTGAGGTCAGGGATGGCTTTGCCGTCCACCTCGCCTTCCTCGTGCATGATCACCAGGTGCGAGATCTGCTGCGCCACTGGCTCCAGGATGCTCTCAATCGTGCGCGTGTGAAACACCGGCATCGCGGCGGTGAGCGGGGCGGCGAACCGCGGGCTACAGAGAACTAACTGGGAACAGCGGGGCCGGGAACCCGCGGACAGACAGACTCTGAGCCGCGACTAGAGTCCGGGCTTCCCTCGGCGTTACCAGCCTCACGGGCGCCCCGCCCCCCTCGCGTCGCCGCTCCCAATGGCAGCGCCGCTCAGACCCGGGCTGCCACTCCTATTGGTCCGACTTGGAGATGCTCCGCCCCCGGCCCCGCGCCAACGAGATCCCGCCCAGCCCCGCCCCCATTCCCAAGGGAGGGGCCTGGGATTGGGCTGCGCCGCGGGGATGGCGACCGGATTCCCAAACCCTAACGCCGGGCGCGCCTTATAAGGGCATGGTGGGAGCGGGCGTGCGGCGGGATCGGTGGCCCCGCCCCCGGGCCGCCTCCGGCCGGGTTCCGCGGAACTCCGCCCCTCTGCGGAGTCACCTCAGGGGGCGGGGCCTCACCTCCCGCTGGCTGCAGCGGGCTGAGACCCGGGAGCCACCGGTCTGTCTGCTCGTCCCCTTCCCAACAAGAGGCCCTCAAAATACTCACTCCGCTCCCTCTTAGCAGGACGTGGAAACATTTTTAGAAAAACATGCAAACAACAGAAGTGCACAGACTGGAACATGAGCGTCCCATTCATTCACAGACACTCCACCCACTCTCCTCCTCAAGGATACTATTAACAGTTTGGTGTGTCGCTTTGTAGACCTTTGTCTATCTGTATGTGTGTGTGTTTTTGTACATACATATTTTCAAAATAAATGGGATTAAACGTTTTCCTGGAACTCGATCTTTTTTCCTCTTAATTAAAAATCCCCTGGTTATCTTTCTACCTCCTTCTTTTTTTAAGGGCTGCATGGTATTTCATTGCATGAAATCAAACAATTTCCCAGTGGTGGGCATTTAGGTTGGATTCTGCTTTTCAATATTAAAAAACAATTCTGCATGGCCATCATTGAACTTGCCTCTGTGTTGTACACATGTCGTATTGATCTAGGACAGATACCTAGAAGGGAAGTGAAAATGCTAAAGTGTGTTCATTTTACATTTTGATAGATAAAATCAAATTACAGGTTGCTCTCACAGCACACAGTGTTTAAGACATCTTGTAAATGTCTTCCTCACCTCAAATTCTCTTCCGCCCTTGCTTCCTCATTCCAAAATGAAACACTTTCACCAATACCTCCAAGCAGAAGATGCTCAGTTCAAATGAAAATATTTCTCAAGGGCCCACATTTCACAAAAGGCTAAACTATGTGTGAGCTGTTCTGTGTATTTTCTGAAGTTATTTTTACCGGGTAATATATATCCCTTTTCTGCTGTGCATTTGCCAAATCCTGTACTTTTCCTTTTCATAATACCTTCACTTTGTATTCATTTTTTAATTTTTCAATTACAATTCACATTCAGCATCACTCTGTATCAGTTTCAGATGTAGAGTAAAGCAGCCAGAAAATCACATATCCTACAGAGTGGGCCCCCCTCCCCCCCCCGCACTCCCCCCCCCCCAGCACTGCCCCAAGTGCCCACCTCGCCCCACACATATTCATAGGGTGTTATTGACTATATTCCCTATGCTATAACCCACATCTCTGTGGCTATTCTATAACTATCAATTTGTACTGCTTAATCGCTTTACCTTTTTCACCCAAACCCAAGCCTCCTTTCCTTTATTTTCACTCTTTTGTTACAGCTTTCATATCCTTGTAGGCAATGTATTTCTATAACTCTATTTTAAAATAACATTTATTTGGTACTTTCTAAATTCTAGGCACTGTATAAACCCTTTGTTTAAGATTACCAACTACTGGCCCTAGCCAGTTGCTCAGTGGTTAGAGTGGTGGCCCTCGGACTGAAAGATCCCCAGTTTGGTTCCAGTCAAGGGCACGTGTCTTGGTTGCAGGTTCCCAGGCCCTGGTCAGGGTGCATGCAGGAGGCAACCAATCGATGTGTCTCTCTCACATTGGTGTTTCTCTCTATCTCTCCCTCTCCCTTCCTCTGCCTCTGAAAATCAATGGAAAATATCCTTGGGTGAGGATTAGCAAAACAAACAAACAAGAAAGATTACCAACTACTCAATTTGTGGGGCCCAATACAAAATGAAAATGTGGATTGCTTGTTCAAAAAGCAGGGAAACGGTGCTGTTAAAGATACTACAGTATAAACCTTGTTCCTTTCTTTGGTATTATCTCTCTCAACCTGTCATGGTATTTTTTTAAATATATTTATTTTATTGATTTCAGAGAGGAAGGGAGAGGGAGAAAGAGAGAGAGAGAAACATCAATGATGAGAGAGAATCATTGATTGGCTGCCTCCCACACGCTCCCCACTGGGGATCGAGCCCGCAACCTGGGCATGTGCCCCTGGCCGGAATCGCACCCAGGACCGTTCAGGCTGCAGGCTGACGCTCCATCCACTGAGCCAAACCGACCAGGGCTTTTATGGTATTTTTTTATTTGCTATTTAATGTGGCACTTCCTGGGCAGGGGAATACCTTTGTGGTAAATACAGACTCCCCCACAGGAACTCGGTGGCCCATGCCTGGTTGCCTGAAGACCCATCCTGCCAGCTGCTGGCCTGACATGAGATTCCCTGCTAGGGACAAAGAGGCTAAGCCAGACATCTCCCCTCCTTACAGGCCTGCCTCCCCAACCCACAGCAAATAGGTGACTTCCAAAGGTATTGCAACCTCCACACTGGAGGGAGGGCAAGAGACTCATCCTGGGGCATTGAAAGCTTGGGTTGAGAATGGCCACCTTCTTGCCTCACGCCTAGACATCATGGGTAGCACACATGGAGCCCTGCCCCAAGACAGAACAGAGGACAGCAGTGGTCACTGGACAGGGATGGGGTCAAGCAAGCAGATGAAAACCCATCCAAGGGAGATGATTGGAGACAGGACTAAGCAAAAGATGAGGCTCCAAGTGCATGTTCCATTATCCCACTGGACTTCTAAAATACTCAGAGATAAAATTATAAAGAATCAAAACAGTGACTGCAGAGCCTTAGACCCCAATGTGTAGCTCTAGGTCCCACGTAACTACACTGATTGCACACCCATGACTCGGCCCTAAGTGACATAGCTGGTAACCCAGTTCTGACCAGGACTGACTTTTAATTACTAAGCAGCTACCTAGGAACTTCCATTCCTTTTGGAGACCCTCATCAAAACTAATAAAAATTTTGCCTCGTCCTCACACGGCTCCCACGCTTGTCTTCTCTGCTCATTATTTCACATGGAGATAAACAGTCTCACCCACGTCTCCACCGTTTTTGCTCTCCGCAGTTTCAGTTACCCAAGGTCAACTGCAGGTCCAAAATATTTTTTTAAAAATTCCAAAAATAAACAATTTATAAGTTTTAAATTGTGTGTCATTCTGAACAGTGTGAAAAATTCTTTCAGTGTTTCACTCTGTCCCACCCAGATGTGAGTCATCCTTACCAACTCCTTTGTCACTTAGTAGCTGTGGAGGTTGTCAGATGGATTGTCACAGTATCACAGTGCTTGAGTTCAACTAATCCTTTTTTTTTTTTTAATATATTTTATTGATTTTTTACAGAGAGGAAGGGAGAGAGATAGAGAGTTAGAAACATCGATGAGAGAGAAACATCGATCAGCTGCCTCCTGCACATCTCCCACTGGGGATGTGCCCGAAACCCAGGTACATGCCCTTGACCAGAATCGAACCCGGGACCTTTCAGTCCGCAGGCCGATGCTCTATCCACTGAGCCAAACCGGTTTCGGCCAACTAATCCTTATTTTACTTAATAACCTCTCATTCCCCTCACTTCATCTCATCGAGTGTACATTTCATTATTTCACATCATCACAAGAAGAAGGGTGAGATGCAATACTTAAACAATAAAAAGAAGGAGAAGAAGAAGAAGAAGAAGAAGAAGAAGAAGGGTGAGTACAATACAGTAAGATATTGTGTGTGTGTGTGTGTGTGTGTGTGTGTGTGTGAAAGAGAGAAAGGCCACATAATTTTATTACAGTACAGGATGGGGCAAAAGTAGCTCTACAGTTATATGTGAAATACAGAGTTTATTCTTGGATCCTTACAAGAATTGTATTATTTTTCATACGAACAACTGTAAAACTACTTTTGCCCCACCCTGCATATTGTTATAATTGCTCTATTTTATTATTACTTAGTGTTAACATCTTGTGTAATTTATAAATTAAGCTTTATTATTGGTATGTATAAGAAAAACATAGTAGAGGATTCGGTACTATTCATGGTTTCAGGCATCCACTGGCAATCTTAGAACACATTTAACACTTGAATGATGGAACTATATGTGATTTTATTTCCCTGTAATCCTCACTCTGCCTCCACTTTGCTGATCATATACTTATGTGCAGTTTAACATGTTCTTGTGTCCCATGTATTTCCTACAAATTGGCAGTAAGAGTCAGAGAACTGATCATGCAATAGTCTTTTTAACTGCAACATATCCAGTCTTCTAATCCAGGCTCCTCCTGGCTGGCCTTATTAACCTCCTCGAATGACATCATTTCATTTAATGTTGTTCTGTTACAACATTGATGGGGGGGAGGAGGGGGCGATTTCCAGTTAGGGCCTCTGTCTGTGTGGAGTTGGCACGTTCTCCCTGAGTCTGTGTGGGTTTTCCAGGTACTCCACTGTCCTCCCACATCCCAAAAATGTGCAAGTGAGGTGACTTGCGGGTCTAAGTTGTCCCGGTCTGAGTGAGCATGCTGTATGTGCGAGTGCGCCCTGCAGTGGGATCTTGTCCTGTCCAGGGTGGGTACCTGCTTTGCACCTGAGCTGCCGGAATAGGTTCCGGCCCCCTGCAACCTAAACTGGAATGAATGGGTGGGAAAATCATTATCTTACTTGCTTTTATTAATCTTTCTTAAATGTATGCAGAACTCACATTTATTTCAATGTTTAATATTAGAGGTGTTTGGGTCTCTATTTAGAAATTTGGAAACATTTTTGTGGCCAGAAATATGCCATGGAAACTCTACTTTATATCAAGTAGCCTACGGTGCAATTGGTTTCATTATAGGTCCTTTTGCATAAAGTCAGAATCACCAAGAACCTATCAATGATGTTAAGTGAGGACCTACTCTACACCATTGCCCACCCAGACCATGTGTCCCCTCCATCCATATCCATATCCACTTCTTTTCCCCGCCCGCCCCCCCGATATGCACCGTCTGAAATCTTCTGTGGCACCCGTTACACATGGAACATCAATACCCGTCACAGTCTGACCTCTGACCAACCTTACCTTCTGCTTCCCACCCAGACCCACAGGCAGGTGGGTCAAACCGTGCAGAGGAGACAAGCTAGAGTCATCCAGAGCTCAAGCCAAAATCCCAACTTTACAACTTGATTGGGCTGGGCCTCTGGCAAGTGGCTGCCTTCTCTCTGCCTGAACTCCTTTCTTGTAAAAGTGACATATGACCCTCATAGGATCTGTGTAAAGGGAGCTATTATTATTATTATCATCGGAGCAGTCACCGACGGACGTGCTTACAATCTCCTGTAATCCCTGTTGGACTTCCACTTTGGAGCTTTGCCGACACTCTTTCTCACTGGAGAGCTCTCTCTGCTTGTGGTAGGTGACAGCCTGAGACATCCCTCTAGATTTCTCACCCCTGGTATAAGCCCCTGGAGTGTGAATGTAACGGATTTTGCTTCTGTAATTAGATGACATTATTGAATTTAAGATGGGAAGAGTATCCAGTCAGGCCTGACCTAACCGCATTAGCCCGTTTAAAGCAGAGAGTTTTCTCCAGCTGGTCACAGAAGAGGAAGTTACAAATTAGAAGCACAGGGAGGGTTTGACAAGCTGTTGCAGGAGTGAAGATGCAGGAGGCCGCCCGTCAAGGAATGCAGGCACCTCTAGGAGCCGAGAGCGGCCCCTTGGTGGCGGACAGCAGGAAAATGGACCTCGTTCCCATAGCAGCAAGGAACTGACTTCTGCCAACAAGAAGAATGATCTCGGAAACAGGTTTCCCCCAGAACTCATCCATTCGACACCTTGATTTCAGCCTTGTGATGCTAAGCAGAGAACCCGGCCACACCTTGCAGAACTTCTGACCTGTACAATTGTAAAATAATAAGTGGGTAGGGAGAGGTCATTTAAGCAGCAGAAGCAAAACAATAGAAAGCTGAGACATCTACCTTCTAGACCCACTTCTTCTAGTCCAGTGATGGCGAACCTTTTGAGCTCGGCGTGTCAGCATTTTGAAAAACCCTAACTTAACTCTGGTGCGTGTCACATATAGAAATTTTTTTGATATTTGCAACCATAGCAAAACAAAGACTTATATTTTTGATATTTATTTTATATGTTTAAATGCCATTTAACAAAGAAAAATCAACCAAAAAAAAATGAGTTCGCATGTCATAGGTTCGCCATCACTGGCCTAGTCATTTATGTCTTCTCACCACAAGTCCCAGGCTGGAGCTGTTTGTACAAATTCTTTCTCCTTCATCACACTTACCACAATTGTCCTTCTATTATGTGACCATTTTGCATGTCTCTCCTGCCTCTTACAGAGATGGCTGGATGTTCCTCAGTATCTGGGCAGCGCTTTCTCCACAGAATGGGAACCTCAGAGGTAGAGCCGGGCACTTAGCCACACGGTGTCAGTTTGTCACTTGACAGGTTACAAAGCTTGGGTTTTCTCACCTCCAAAAGGAGGACAATAATGGTGTTTTTTTTAATCTCATTGAATACAAAGCACTTAGTCCATCATAAGCATCCAGTGAATGTTGCCAGAGAGAGAAAGGACACTTCACAGCCTGCAGTAAACTAAGAACCATCATGGAACTAAGTCACAATGCCGTGTTCGAGCCCAAGCGGTCAAGTTCCCTGGGCTTGAGGGTAAGAAGGGGCTTATGGGACAGCGGAGCTACGTCTGGCCTCGAAGGAAGAATAATATTTGGTTAGGCAGGCAAGACAGCAGACATTCCAGAATGAGTAAGGCCTGGAGGTGGGAGCGTGTTCCGGGACAGCGATTAAATTAGTCAGACACAAATAAATATTCATGCGACTCGAAGACAAGGGCGAGAAGGGAAACTGCCACAGATGATAACCTGCAGAGGGTGAAGACTGTGGGACTTTCGCTCGTGGTGTGGCTAGCTCAGCACTTCTCTTTGTCAAGCGATTAGTTTAAAGGACACACAAATAAGAGGGAATGTTGTAAGATATGCAAAACGTTAGCATTTCTCAGTCAGAAATAACTGGGGAAGGGTTTTTGGTAATGGCCACAATGCCGCCTGGCATGGGAAACGTTAGAACCTTTTAAGTCCACAGTAATTCTCTGAGGTAGGTAGGAAAGGAGAAGTACAAACCTCTTTTATTGCACAGATGGGGAAATTGAGACATAGTAGCAACTGTCAGTGTGAGTACAGTTTGAGGACGTGGTAGTCCAGGGCAGAGCTGGATATAAGACCTGTCTTCTGTATTTAGGTGGGAGGCTGTTTCTCGCCGTATTTCTGTGCCCTCGTCCCGATTACTTCTTGCGCTGCTCTATACTGGTTGTGTGTCTAAGGATTTACTTCCACCTGCTCAGGACACTCCAGTGCGCCTGAAGCCCAGTGAACTTACAGCTGGTAGGCTGTATTCCCCCAGCTCGCCACAAAGGTGCCTCCTCTCTGTGTAGGCCCCCTGACCAGCCCCTTCCCCACACTGTCCCCACATCGAAACCTCACAGTGGCTCAATCATTTCTTCCTTCCCTTCGCCGAATGCTGCATGTACAACACCCCACCTTTCACCCACACCCAAAGCCAAAACCACTTCCTCCGCCTCTTTGAAAACAAAGTGATTCTTCTCTTTTCTTCCCCCCCCCCAGCTTTATTGAGGTATAATTAACAAATAAAACTTGTGTGTGTGTGTGTGTGGTGCACAACATGATGTGGTGGGGGGTTTTCTGTGGGTTTTTTTAAATCCTCACCCAAGGATAGTTTTCCCATTGATTTTTTAGACAGAGTGGAAGGGAGGGGGAGAGACTGACAGATTAGTCATTGATTAGTTGCCTCCCACATGCACCCCTACTGGGGCTGGGGATCAAGCCTGCAACCTAGGTATGTGACCTTAACTGGAATTGAACCTGGGACCCTTCAGTCCTCAGGCCAGTGATGGCGAACCTATGACACGCATGTCAGAGGTGACACGCGAACTCATTTTTTTGGTTGATTTTTCTTTGTTAAATGGCATTTAAACATATAAAATAAATATCAAAAATATAAGTCTTTGTTTTACTATGGTTGCAAATATCAAAAAATTTCTATATGTGACACGGCACCAGAGTTAAGTTAGGGTTTTTCAAAATGCTGACACGCTGAGCTCAAAAGGTTCGCCATCACTGCCTTAGGCTGATGGTCAACCACTGAGCCAAAACAGCTAGGGCTACAACATGATTTTTTAAAATATTTATTTATTTATTTATTTATTTATTTTTAATATATTTTTATTGATTTCAGAGAGGAAGGGAGAGGGAGAGAGAGACAGAAACATCAATGTTGAGAGAATCACTGATCGGCTGCCTCCTGCATGCCCCCTACTGGGGATCGAGCCCACAACCCAGGCATATGCCCTGACCAGGAATTGAACCCTGACCTCCTGATTTCATAGGTTGATGCTCAACCACTGAGCCACACCAGCCAGGCTACAACATGATGTTTTTATAAACATATATGTTGTGAAATGATTACCACAGTCAAACTAATTAATATACCCATCACCTCATATAGTTACCATTTTTTTGTGGGTGTGTGGTGAGAATACTTAAAATCTACTCTTAGAAAATTTCAAGTATACAATACATTATTATCCTATATAATAAAAGCCTAATATGCTAAGTGTCCGGTTGTCCAGTCGGCCATTCAACCAATTAAAGCATAATATGCTAATGATATGTTAAGGCCACTCAACCACTCACTATGATGTGCACTGACCACCAGGGGGCAGATGCTCTGATCAGTAGGTTAGCTTGGCTGATCGGGCCTGAGCGAGACAGGCTGGACATGCCTCTGGAGTCTTCCCACAGTCCCTCCCCACCACGGGGAGATGCAGCAAGCCTAGCGGTAAAGAGCATCAAGCAGGCAGGTGGTAAGGAGCGAGGGGTCCCGGACTGCAAGAGGGATGTCCGCCTGCCGGGACCCCTTGGGGGGATTGGGCCTAAGCCAGCAGGCAGACATCCCCTGAGGAGTCCCGGACTGTGAGAGGGTGCAGGCTGGGCTGAGGGACCCACCTCCCCTCCACCCCCAGTTCACAAATTTTGTGCACTGGGCCTCTAGTTAACTATAATCACCATGCTGTACCATTAGGTCTCCAGATTATTCATGTCATAATTATTTGTACCTGATTGACCTGTATGCCCCCTTTCTCCCATCACTCCTCCATCCCATCCATTGGTAACCACCCTTCTAGTCTATTTCTATGAGTTTGACTATTTTAGATTCCACATATAAGAGAGATCATGAAGTATTTATCTTCATGTGTCTGGCTTATTTCACTTAGCATAAGGTCCTCCAGTTCATCCATGTTGTCACAAATGGCAGAATTTTCTTTTTTAAAAAAAGGCTGAATAATATGCCACTATATACATATACATATTTTCTTTATCCTTCAACGGACACTTAGGTTGTTTCCATGTCTTGGCTATTGTGAATAATGCTTCAATGAACATGCGAGTTTAGATAGCCCTTCTAGATCTAGATTTCATTTCCTTTGGATATATAACCAGAAGTGGGATTGCATTTTCTAAAGAAAAAATCCAAATGGTCAACAGGTACATAAAAAGATGTTCAATATCACTAATCTTCAGGAAAATGCAAGTCAAAACCACATTGAGATACCACTTCACATCTGTTAGGATGGCTATTATTACAAAGTTTAAAAAAATGCCTGGCCAGTGTGGCTCAGTGGTGAGCATCAACCCGTGAACCAGGAGGTCCCTAGTTTGATTCCCAGTCAGGATACATATTCAGGTTTTGGGCTCGGTCCCCAGTAGGGGGCCTGCAGGAGGCAGCCAATGGATGATTCTCATCATTGCTGTTTCTATCTCTCTCCCCTTCTCCTTTCCTTTCCCTGAAATCAATAAAAACATTTTTTCTTAAAACACACACACACACACACACACACACAGAGAGAGAGAAAACATGGAAGCATGGAACAGAAGCATGGAGGGAAGGCGGGGGAGGGTGGGTGGGAAGTAATCAACCAAGAACCTTGTATGCATATATGCAAGGCCTATGACCACAGAAAATGGGGTGGTAAGGGCCTGGGGACAGGGTAGGGTGGGGAGGGCTAGAAGGGGTTAATGGGGGGAAAAGGAGGGCATATGTAATACTTTCAACAATAAAGAATTATTATTTAAAAATGATGAAAAATAAAAAAGCAGCCAGAGAAAAACAAAACTTTATATAGAGAGCAACAAAAATAAGAATAACATCAGACTTCTCATTATAAACAATGAAAGTCAGAAATTAATAGAGTGAGCTCTTTAAAATACTGAAAGAAAGAAAAACTGTCAACTTCAAATTCTATGCCTAATGAAAACATCTTTCAAAAATGAAAGCAAATTTTTCAGATATAGAAAGCTGAAAAAGTTTTCACTAGTAGATGTGCATACAAGGAATGTTAAAGGAAGTCATTCAGACAAAATGAAAATTATATCTATACAAAGGAATAAAGAGTACAGTTGGCCTCCATATTCCTGAGTTCTGCCAATTCAACCAATCACGGATTAAAAATATTTGGGGGGGAATGTTACATTGTTGCTGATGTGTGCTATGTACTATGTAGTCAGGCCTACAATGGTTGTGTCTGTACTAAACATGGGCAGATTTTGTTTTCTTGTCATTATTCTCTAAACAATACAGTAGAACAACCATTTATATTGTATTAGGTGTTATAAGTAACATTTACATTATATTAGGCATTATAAGTGATCTAGAGGTTATTTAAAGTATACTGGAGGATTATGTAGCTTATATGCAAATACGACATCATTTTAAATAAGAACTTGAACATTTGAGGATTTAGGTAACCATGGGGGTCCTGGAACCAATCCTTCACAGAAACCGAGAAATGATAAATAGTAAATATGTAGGGAAGAATACACAAATAGGCGTTTACTGTGCTCACATGAAGGCTGGAGATCGACAGTGGGTGACTTTCATTCAGCTGATTGGTCTTCAAGGATTCCAGCTCTTTTCAATCTTCAATCTACTGTACTTGGTAGTTGGACTTTTCATCCTAATGTTTATTGCCTCAAGGAGACTTCTTCTTAAAGTGTTTCTATTCATCTATCAGTGAGGGGGAAACTTGCCTAGAAGCTCCTCAGGAGACTTCTACTTAAGTCTTTTAGCTGAGTCGGGAGGCTATAAAGTGAGTGGCTTGCTTTTACAACCTCTGAAATGGAAGGAGGAAGGAGAAAGGGTTAGTTAGGAGTGGTGGTTGAATTAAGCCACTAATAGTGTTGCCATAGGGAATTGAGATGAAACCCAGAGAGCAATTATCTGTCATATTATGTAAGGTCCAATCGTTCATTAAGGCAGGGGCCCAAAGCACAAAGACAGGATCGCACAGATAGATTGGAGGGGTAGGTCCTCTGCCCCTGCAACCCTGGGCGAATCTGAGACCTGTAGTAGCCCAAGATTCTGTTCTTTGTGGCTATTCTTTGTTGACTGCAAAACAGATCCAAACAAGGCACCTCAAAATAGAGATACGACTTCACATCTGTTAGCATGGCTATTATTAAAAAGTAAAGAAAATAACAATAATACTCTACCTGAGTATTATCATTATCTGCCCTTGGGCCAAAAGATGTTTAGAGCTCTGGGACCACCCAAGGAGCACTCCTCTTCTTCATCAATACTAAGCGAGCCAAAGAAGAGAGAGCAAATGCGTTGTCTTTTTCGCCCTTCCTTTCTATCTCTTTTCTGTTCTCCAGGTCAAGAAGAATAAATCAATAAGAGAAGCCTAAATCATTGCCTTTGTTCTTATTTCTTTTCTATATAGACTTTGGTTAAAGCCATCTGCTACTTAGAAAAGTTAAAGAAACTTGATTAGGGCTTTAAAATTAACCCAAAGGGGTCTGGAAAGAGAGCAGTAACTTCAAATACTGTAAGAAAAATATAATAAGGATGTTATCATGTCGTTTGGGGTTAAAGAAAAATAATATCATCAGCTTAAGCAAGTTGTAGTTATTAGCCCAAGAAATTGAAACACAGAAAAGACCAAAGGTAGAAAAATCTATATCGAGCTCTGCCTTTTACCTTCTGAGAGCTACCGCATTGAATGCTCAACGTGTTTATTCTATTCTTCTGTTAACATACACACCATTTGCTTTAGAGAATTCCTCTCCTACTTCATATGACCTGTAGGGCTCTTAATTATTGTTACCTCTTTTCTCTAATTATTTCCCTCACTATTACCAGAGTGGAATGAATATGACCCAGGATCGACCAATCGTAGTATCCCACCTCTTTAATTACAGTCAACCATTCAAGAGTAGGCACATAACCCCAGCAGAGGCAATCAAAATCTTTCCCTGAAATTGATGGAGAGAGAGAGAGAGAGAAAGAGAGAGAGAAAGAGAGAGAGAGAGATTCTCTATTAGAGTTACTAAACTTGAAAGATGTGAAATTGGAGTTGTTGGAGCCATTTCCCCCAGAGGCCAATCTAGAGTAGGAAAAAAATGAGGTCAACCCACTGAACGAAGCCAGGTCCAAAGCAAGGGAATGCAGGAGAGATTTGGCCTGTTGTTTGAGCCCCTGAGTCACTTGAGCTTAAAGGCAGAGCTTGGCCTCAACCATCCAAATATAGAAACCAATAAGTTAAGTTAAATAGGATTCATCCATCTGCACTCAGAAGAGCCCTGATTGCTGTTCCCCTCTCTTATCTATATCCCTGATCTGAGAAGAGGGAAGAAAGACTATACTAACTGATTTGCACCAGCTTAGGAAGAAGATCAAGGCATTAAAATCACCCAAAGAAGCCTGGCCAGTGTGGTTGAGCGTTGACCTATGACCCAGGAGGTCATGGTCGATTCCCAGTCAGGTTGCATGCCTGGGTTTCGGCTCAATTCCCAGAAGAGGATGTGCTGGAGGCAGCTAATTGATGATTCTCTCATCATTGATGTTTCTATCTCTCTCCCTTCCTCTCTCTGAAATCAATATTTTAAAATATTACCCAAAGAAGAGGGGTGTTGTTTCTCTTTTTTCACCACCCCCAAACACACCCTCCAGTATTAGGTACACATTTAGTATTTTTATTTGGAAACTCATTTTGAGAACAGCATAGTATTGTATTGGGGTATCATGGATAATTATTTATAATAATAAAAGCATAATATGCTAATTAGACTGGACAGCCAAACGACCTTCCGGACATCCTTCTGGATGAAGCCGTGGCTGCGGGGGCCAAGGAAGAGGCAGTTAGGGGCGATCAGGCAGGCAGGCAGAGTGGTTAGGGGTGATGAGGGAGGCAGGCAGAGTGGTTAGGGGCGATCAGGCAGGCAGGCAAGTGGTTAGGAGCCAGCAGCCCCGGGTTGTGAGAAGGTGCAGGCCGGGGTGAGGGACCCCTGCCCCCAATGAAGGAATTTCGTGCCCCGGGCCTCTAGCATTACTATATTTCCCAAGAGAGCTCTTGTTTTCTCTTCATTGTGTGACCATTACACATTTTGCTTTATAAAAAGAGGTTTTATTTTTATTTTACTACATTTTCTAAAGATTCTTATAATTGCCGAAGCCGGTTTGGCTCAGTGGATAGAGTGTCAGCCTGCGGACTCAGGGGTCCCAGGTTCGATTCCGGTCGGGGGCATGTACCTGGGTTGTGGGCACATCCCCAGTGGGAGATGTGCAGGAGGCGGCTGGTCGATGTTTCTCTCTCATCGATGTTTCTGACTCTCTCTATCTCTCTCCCTTCCTCTCTGTAAAAAATCAATAAAATATATTTAAAAAAAAAAAAGATTCTTATAATTACCTCTGATATGGTAGTGTACATACATTGTCTCACTTGATACTAAAATCAATAATGTCTTTCATTCATCTCCATTTTGCAGAAGAGGAAACTATATTTCAAAGAAGTTAGGAAATTTACCCAAAGTTCCTGCACTACCGTAGTCTTAGACACAGAAATTAAACCCAGCTCTTTCTAGTTCTGTCTCAAGCCTTTTCACTGCTTTCAGAAATGCCCCTGAAATCCAGTTTGCTAAAATCTTTGTCAATGATAACATATGGAGTTTTAAGCAAACTGGCATGTCCTTTTTGTTACTTAAGAAAATGCTTGGTCAAAATAGTTGAATATACATAAATGTCTGCTATATATTGCTTACGTTTCTGATACACTGAAAAAACAAACAAACACAAAAAACCCTTTTCTCTTCCTTTTCATTGGGGCCGAGCTTTTCTACTGGTACACAGGCAGGGGTGGAGGTAGTCATGTCAGGGGGTTAAGTAAATAAATAAGTACAGATTTCTCACGGTCAGATAAAGGAGTTACAAATATAGAAACTAGGAAGTCTATATTAGACTCTGGGGCTTGCACAGGAGTTGGAGATATCATTCTCATAGTCTGATTAGACAGACATAGTTTGTGCACACGTGTGTGTGTGTGTGTGTGTGTGTGTGTGTGTGTGTGTTCTAGCTCTGTTCACTGAGAGGGTCTAGAAGTAATGGTAGTCCTATAGGAATGAGTAGATTTAGATCCTTGTTTCTAGATATTATTCTCCGCTAAAAAGACCCAGGGCTCCTTAAAGAAATGGCTGACTCCAGACTGGAAACAGGGAAAATACAAGATGAGTTTGTAACATTTGATGACACGAGAAAGTAAAGAAGTTTTCAAAGACTGATGGGGACTTGTCCACAAGACACAGCAAGCAGCTTGAAGGGGTTGGCCAAGTCTGGAACAAAATAAACAACATTAATAACAGATTGTAACCCTGTAAGTAATAGAGAAATCCTAAGTCCATATTGATATTAATTAATTAATTAGAGAGAAATAAAAATTTTATCCTACCCAATAAATCTACAAGGAATGATCATATTAGAAAACCCCATTTGGTAATCTCAGAGTAATAATTTATTCAGCTTAGAATCATTAATGGAAGCTAAAACTGGTGAAAGTTTGATGAGAAACAAGATATTTACATGATCTCAAATATTCTTGCCACAAAATAATGATTAATTACTTTACAATGGAAAGCCTGGCAAATACCATCTTAACCAAGGGATCAAAGTTACCACCATGTATCGAACTGATATCATGTGCCTCCTCAGATGATGCCTAGAGGCTAGTACAGCATGGCTACTGTGATATTCCTGACAAAATGCATAAATTCTAAAGAAACATCAGGCAAAAACCCATTTTTGAGGATAGTTCTCAAAGCCATTTGCTTGGGATCTTCAAAACTATCAAGGTCATGAGAAACTATTCCAGACTGAAGAAGACTAAGAAGTGACAACTAAACACCACCGTAATCCTAGACTGACTCCCAGACCTGTAAGGAACATAACTGAGACAACAGGTGGGCTTTGAGTTGGGACCGTAGAGTAGCTATGTTATTGGATCAATGTTAATTTCCTAATTTTGATTGTTGGCCTGTATCCTTACACTGGAGAAATATTAACTGAAATATTAAAGGGTAATGGGGCATCATGTCTACAATTTATTCTCAAATTATTCAGAAATGGTAAACGTAGGATCAAGGTGAAAGGTAAACGGGAGCTCTGTGTACTATTTTGCCACTCTTTCTGTAAATGTAAAATTACATCCAAATAAAAGGTTTTAAAATGCAGAACATGTAGCAGTTTCTTCCCTGAAGAGCTCTAAGAACAGACAAGCCTACAAACCCCTGTGGATTAGGAGATTTAGAGAAAACAAAAATATCCATTTCCGTTATTTATGGCTACATAATACACCCCTCCCACACTCAGTGGCTGCATTGTATTTGCCATGATTCTGTGCATTGGTTGGCCTCTGCTGGGCAGTTCTGCTCCATGTGACCATGTGACATCCGATGGGGCTGCAGTCCTTTGGGGGCTCCACGAAGCTGGAACATCCAAGATGGTACTCTTGCATGTCTGGGGCCTTTGTGAGGACGGCTGGAAGGCTGGGCTCCGGTGAGCTGCTGGAATGGCAGGGCACCTTTCTCCATTCAGTCTACATGGCCTCTCTGTCGTTTCTCCATGTGATCTCTCCAGCAGGCAGCCAGACTTCTTACATGGCAGCTCAGGACTCTTCTCAAAAAGCACAAAAGCAAAAATTGTCAATTACCGTTAACCCTTGAATAACACAAGGCTTGGAGTGCCAGCCCCCGACACAGTCAAAAATCTGTATATAACTTTGACTCCCCAAAAGCTTAACTACAGTATTCTTAACGCTTAGATCTAGAACCTGCCCAATGTCACTTTCACTGTATTCCATTGGTTAAAATGAAGCAAAACAAAACAAAAAAGGAGTGAAATGTTCATTTACCTGCCTCCCTGCCAGACATTTGTTATATTTTAAAACGATATTAAATAAGTTATCTTTAAAAGCCAAATATGAACCAAAGCAAAATAGATTAAAGCTGTGCTATAGATTCTTGTATAATTTATCTCTTCTTCCGTCTATCTGATCAACAGGTAACTTTGTGGCTGGTTGTTTCTTCTCATTATAACCTTGTCATATGTGAGCAGCAAACAACCTATCTTAATTTATGAAGGTGTTCTTGATTATATTTTTATTAATTCTCTAGGTTGAAGTAACAAATGGATTTTTATCACAATGTTCTTCCGCTCTCATGAAGTTTCAGCACCTTTATTGAGTTATAATTTAAATACTACAAAATTCATACATCTAACGTATACAATTCAATGGTTATTCATATGTTTACAGAGTTGTATAACCATCACCACAATCAATTTTAGAATATTTTCAACACCCCAAAAAGAAACTACTACCTGTTTTCGGTCACTCCCCATTCTTACCACCACCACCCCCTGTCCCAGGCATCCCTAATCCACCTTCTGAATCTATTGATTTATGTATTCTGGACAGCTCTTATATAACTGGAATCAAACAATACGAGGTCCTTTGTGACTGGCTTCTCTCAATGAGTGTTTTTATGGTTATCCATGGTGTGTCAGTACTTCATTCTTTTCTATTGCTGAATAATATTCCATTGCGTGAGTATACCACATTTTCATCAATTATATCAATCAGCGGCTCATGGACACTTCAATTATTCCAATTTTTTTAAAAAATATATTTTATTGATTTTTTGCAGAGAGGAAGGGAGAGGGATAGAGAGTTAGAAACATCGATGAGAGAGAAACATCCATCAGCTGCCTCCTGCACACCCCCCACTGGGGATGTGCCTGCAACCAAGGTACATGCCCTTGACCAGAATCGAACCTGGGACCCTTCAGTCCGCAGGCTGATGCTCTATCCACTGAGCCAAACCGGTTAGGGCTATTCCAATCTTTGATTATTACAAATACTGCTGCTATACATATTTATGAACACATTTTTGTATGGACATGTGTTCTCATTTCTTGGGTTGATATCTGAGTCCACGAATATTTTGTAATATATTGATTTTATATATTTAATTTATATGATTAATTAATTAGACATATATTTAATCAATTTTGTTTGTTCTGTGATATACCTGGATCCATTAATTTTTTAATAAGAAAGCTAACAGTTATTTTCCAGTTATTAAATTTCATCTTTCTAATATGTATGGAACAGAAAATAATAGTTAATTTGGGTGAAGAGGATAAGAGAAGTTGATGGGAAATTTACTCAAAGTACAGAGGAACTTGCCCTAGCAGGTTTGGCTCAGTGGATAGAGTGTCAGCCTGTGGACTGAAGAGTCTAAGGTTCAATTCCAGTCAAGGGCATGTACCTCAGTTGCAGGCTCGACCCCCCACCCCCACCTCCCCGGGTCGTACGGGAGGCAACCAATGGATGTGTCTCTCTCACATCCGTGTTTCATTCCTTCTGTCTTTCCCCATCCCTTCCACTTTCTCTAAAAAAATCAATGGAAAAAGTGTCCTCGGTGAGGGTAAGGACCAACAACAACAAGAAAGAGTATAAACGAATTTAAGAGCGTTGACACTGAAGTGTAACTGCATAGTCTAAAATCCTGATTATGCCACTTAAAAGATGTGTGGCCTCAGGCAAGTTATCTGACCTCTCTGAGCTTCAGTTTACTTATCTGCAAAATGAAGGAAAATATAATTCCACCTACCTCATAAGATTGTTGTGAGGATTAAACCTCTTGCTGGGCACATTGTAGGTATGTATTAATTGTTAGTAATTATTATTAATGATTGATATACTGCTGCATTTTAATATTTTTACTAGAGGCCGGTGCACGACATTGTGCACTGGAGGGTCCCTTAGCCCAGCCTGCACCCTCTTGCAGTCTGGGACCCCTTGGGGGATATCCCCCAAGAAGTCCTTAGTGCTGCCGCCACCGCTGCTGTGCTCGCCAGCCATGAGCCCGGCTTCTGGCTGAGCGGCGCTCCCCTTGTGGGAGCGCACTGACCACCAGGGGGCAGCTCCTGCGTTGAGCGCCTGCCCCTGGTGGTCAGTGAGTGTCAGAGTGGTCATTCTGCTGTTCGGTCAATTTGCATATTAGCCTTTTATTATATAGGATCATGAATATACATTGCTTTTGAAATTTTAAAAACAATTAAAAATGTGTGAAGTCAACCTTAATTTTGTGTGTTTACTACTTTAAATGTATTCTTACATTATAAATTCATGCTTTGAGTCGGAAAATAGAGATTTGACCCTGCTTCCATGGTGTCTGTGTTTTAGGTTAACTGAGGAAATGGAGACTCCTGACTTAGGTCTCAATTGTGCTATAGTTATTCTTTTCTAATTTATAAATCAGGAGAAAATTTCCTGGGCAACAAAATTCGTGAAACTGTGGTGCCACTTATACCAAAATTGATCCTGCCCGAGCTGGTTTGGCTCAGTGGATAGAGCGTCTGCCTGCGGACTGAAGGGTCCCGGGTTCAGTTCTGGTCAAGGGCACATGCCTGAGTTGTGGGCTCAATTCTCTCTCATTATTGATGTTTCTATTTTTCTCTCCCTCTCCCTTCCTCTCTGAAATCAAGAACAAAATTTTTAAAAATTGATCCTAAAACAAATACTAACCATATTAGATTCTTTAGTCTACACAGAGTTACTTTATTATTCCATTGATCATTTTGGATCTTATTTTTAAAATATATTTTCTTGATTTTTACAGAGAGGATGGGAGAGGGATAGAGAGTTAGAAACATTGATGAGAGAGAAACATCGATCAGCTGCCTCCTGCACACCCCCTACTGGGGATGTGCCCGCAACCAAGGTACATGCCCTTGACTGGAATCGAACCGGGGACACTTCAGTCTGCAGGCCGACGCTCTATCCACTGAGCCAAACTGGTCAGGGTGATCATTTGGGATCTTTGAAGCAAAACAATTCTAGCTAAAATTTTTGACCCTTAGGGCTTTTTGTTTTAGTGCAAAAGAACTTTTTTAATAATCTAGCATCTTGCCAAAGATTCTGTTTCATCTCCCTACAGCTGATTTGAACATTCCATTTTAATTCATTGCCTGTAGAATTAGTAATTAAGTGGTTTCTCCTGTGGCTCCAATCTTAAATAATGATATTCCTCCAAGAAGGCTTGTTCTATTTATAGGGCTTACAGAGAAATTAGATTTTTAATACAAAGCAGCAGCAATGCTAGAAATGACTGTTAAAATGTACTCTAGAAGCCATTTCCGGCCTGTTTTCTACTGCTCTATTCCTGTTTCTGGTCAGAACAGGAGTACTGAGGGGTTTGTGAGGTCCTCGCCCTGGCTCCTCTGACCCATTGGGATTCAACGAGTGGCCCCTCACTGGGATCTGCAAGTGGGATACCAGAGCCATTGCCCAGACCTCAGGAGACCTGTAGCCTTTTAACCAACCAACTTGTAAGTACCTACAAGGTAACAAGTACTGTACTCAAGGCTATTTTTATGTATGTGTGTGTAACAGCTTTATTGATACACTATACAATTCACCCATTTAAAGCGTTCAGTATATTCAATGGTTTTCAGTATATTTAGAGCTGTGCAGCCATCACCACAATCAAGGTTAGCACATTTTATCACCCCAAGTAGAAACCTCATACTCGTTAACAATGCACCCCTCTTCTCCTCAGTCCTATTTCCTGTCCCCATAAACTCGTCATTCTGGAAATTTCATATAAATAGCATCATATCAATATGGCCTTTTGTGTCAGACTTCTTTTATGTAGTATGATGTTCTCAAGGTTCATCCATGTTGTAGCATGTATCAGTACCTCATTCCCTTTTATGGCTGAATAAAATTCCATTGTACCATATTTGCTTATTCATTCATCAGTTGATGGACATTTGGCTTGTTTCTACTTCTTAGCTATTGCAAATAATGCTGCTATGAACATTAGTGTGCAAATTTTTGTGTGAGCATATGTTTTCATTTCTTTTAGGTACTGCCGAGGAGTGAAATTACTGGATTACATGTTAACCCTATGCTTAACCTTCTGAGAAATTGCCAGACTGTTTTCTAAAGTGATGCCACCGTTTCACATCAAGGTTATCCTAAGATCTTCCTGGTCTGGGGTTAAGTGTTGTTCTATTTGGGTATGGGCTTGAGGACAGGACTTGGTCGTTCAGGTAAGAAACTTCTGTCAAAGATTCTCACTATATTATGATCTGAATTCAGCAATCTAAGAGAGTGTGTGTTTTCAACAGTTTTTAAAATAACATGATTATCCCTGACCGGGTGGCTCAGTTGGTTTGGAGCATCGTCCCACACACCAAAAGTTTTCAGGTTAGCCGAAACTGGTTTGGCTCAGTGGATAGAGCGTCGGCCTGCGGACTGAAAGGTCCCAGGTTCGATTCCAGTCAAGGGCATGTACCTGGGTTGCGGGCACATCCCCAGTAGGAGATGTGCAGGAGGCAGCTGATCGATGTTTCTCTCTCATCAATGTTTCTAACTCTCTATCTCTCTCCCTTCCTCTCTGTAAAAAATCAATAAAATATATTAAAAAAAAAAAAAGTTTTCAGGTTCGATTCCTGATTGGGGCACATACCTAGATTTCAGGTTCCATTCCTGGTGGGGACGCATATGCGAGGCAATTGATTGATGTTTCTCTCTCTTTTTCCCTTCCTCTCTCTCTCTAAAATCAATAAAAAGCATATGCTCAGGGAGGATTTTTTAAAAAAAATAATATTAGATTAGCATTCGTCTGTCTAGAAAGAAAAGGAATGATCTTATTTATCAAGTTTCTAGAATTCTACAGACTCTTATGGAACACTTGCCTCTTCTCACCCTAAGAGGCTGAGTAGGCTCTGGTGATGGGTGGAGTAAGGCATAGTGGTATAAATAAAGGGACATTGTAAAAGAAAATATGTCCCTTTTATCACAAGGAAATCTTCTTCCTGCTTACAACATCCTGGTTACATAAGTAAGAAGTTCATAGGAACTAATAAATTTTTATTGTAGTCACTCATACCTTAGCACAAATTACTTTAATATCACACTTTCCTCGTAACCCCTGGTTAGGACAGCTGTTTCTAACAAAATTGTTCTGATAATGGAGGGGATAATGAAAGAGGGATGGAAAAGGAGCAATTTTAAACCCAAAAAGGGGAATTTAGAACATACTACCTATGTTATATTTATTAGATCATTTACTCCTAATAATTCCATGAGATAAACACTCTGTTAACTGTGATGGTTGTTTTAACTTTTTTTTTATTGATTAAGGTATTACATGTGTCTTTCTCCCCCATTACACCCCCAACCCCCAACCCCCACTCATGCCCTCACCCCCCCCCCCCCATGTCTGTGTCCATTGGTTAGGCTTATATGCATGCATACAAGTCCTTTGGTTGATCTCTCCCCCCCCCCCCCCCCCCACCTTCCCTCTGAGGTTTGACAGTCTGATCGATGCTTCTCTGTCTCTGGATCTGTTTTTGTAAAAAAAAAAAAAAAAGAAAAGAAAAGAAAAAGTCTCAAAACATTAAGTAACTTAATGAAGGTCACACAGATTTTGTGGGGAGAGCTGAGATTTTTAACTCAAATCTCTGAGTCCAAAGAATCAGCGCATCCTCATTCTATTCTGGAGAGAGAGCCGATCCCTGGGGGCTGGGAAGGAGGGAATGTGGAGAGGAGAGGTGTGCCAAAGCCAAACTTTGCCTTCTCTACAAATTTTTTTATGTGTCCCTGGTTGCCACAACTACTTGCTGGCAGCACCCCCTGACCCCCAGTGGTTTAGCTGTGCAGAGGGCTAATGAGTCTGTAAATGCTTGCAGGCTTAGTAGAGCTACTGTGTTTGACTAAGTTAGGACTCCAGCTACGCTGCTGCCTGGGCTACACACACTCCAGCAAAACTTCCTTATTTGGAAAAGTCCTTTCCATCCTATTTGGGCAGAAAGAATACAATCTCACATTTAAGAAAAACAAAATGCTTTGGCCTACATCAGGAGGAGCACTTGACAAAAACACAAAGAAATGCCCTCCCCAAATTAAACATATTTCAAATACTTTGCTCAAGGGGAAGGTGATATAGTCAGGGGCAGAAATAGAACACTGGGGACTAGCAACAAGGATAAGAAATATTAACCCTGCTCTGTTAACCGTGATGCTTCTGTTCTGAGTGGAGAAAGCACATTCTCACCTGCCTGGGAGTTGTACGCCCTGGGACCTGGGAGCTAACATCGGAATGCAGTCAGTCCATCCTCCTTTTCCGAGAACTGCCTGTCATGGAAAGATTTACAAACTCCTGGCTGAATGGATCTAGTCCCAGAGTCATCTGCCCTTTGCAACCCCCAGCCCTACTACCTGTAACCATTCTACCTGCCCACTTTCCCATTCCTGTAATTCCTACTTTCCCACGTAAGCTTTGCCCTTCTACCCAATATAAGCAGCTGGCTTATGGGGAGGGGGTGGGCAGAGCAGATTTTTGTGGATGGCCTGCTGCTCTCTCATGCTGCTGGCAGTACTGGAATAAACGCTCATGTATGACTTAACCTGTCTCTGCTTAATTGGCTCAAGTGGTGACAGGTAACCTGGACCCCTTGGTTGTCGGGTTAAGTAGGGGTGGGGGGCGGCATGGGGTGTTCTTCATCGTCAGAGTTAAAAGAACATTTGCAAATCTGTTTTCCTTCAACCCGGAAGCGGTGCTAATTAGCAATAAGCTTTGAATCTCAGTGATATAAAATTGAGCACGCTCTTTACTGGAGTTAAGAAAATGTACATTTTGAAATCATCTGTGCTTTTGAAGCTGGGAGGGGCCTGAGTGACGGGAGAATACACTTTCTCAGGTATGGTTCAGCGTTGCTTCTCCCACCCTGAGCAGAGGTCATATTTGAAAAGGCAGAGCCTAGTGGATGTGGCTCAGTTGTTGAGCATCAACCCAAGAACCAAGATTCTGGTCAGGACACTTGCACGGCTTGTGGGCTCCTTCCACAGTAGGGGGCGTGCAGGAGGCAGCGGGTGGGTGCTTCTCTCTCATTGGTGTTTCTATATCTCTCTCCCATTCCCTTCCTCTCTCTAAACTCAATCAACACTTTTTTTTTTTTTTTTTTTTGAAAGGCACAGCCGCATAGATGTTTGCAGGAAGGGCCAGTGGAGTTAACTCCTGTCATTCCTGGACATTCCTGGACAGAGGCTTGGTAGTCTCAATTCTGCTATTAAACTGCTGGGTGAACTGGACAATTCACTAAACCTCCCTGGGTGGACCACAGTTTGCTTGCCTCTAAGGAGAGGATGGACTGAATGGCCTTTCCAGAATTAACTTCCTATTTTGTGATTTCCATGATTGTGTAAAGGGTTTGTCTAGGCTAAAGTGTGCAATAGAATTTGTGGGTTTCCCATGCCCCTCTACTCACCCCTCATTTCCTAACTTCCTTGCTGGGACCTTTACCCCGTCAGCCCTTCCTGAGCTGGGGCCTTCCTGTTGCTTCCTGGCTCCCTGGAGCCACCTCCCAAAGGGCCCGCTGGTGTGAAAGCACCATAAACCAGGCACCCACCCCAGTGCTTCTCAAATCTTACCTGTTCTCCCCTCAGCCACCTGGCCTGGGCGATGGTGGCCAAAGCAGATACAATAACCCTCATTAATATTTGCTAACAGGTAACCCCTCTCCCACAAATACCTTATACATACGTTTCCCCTCATGAGTCCTACTATCTGCATTACTCATTCCCGGGGAAGGAGAGTGTGGATCGAGGGGTCCCCTGTGCCCCACGAGTGACATTAATGTTGGAGTGCTTTCTCTGAGCAGGGAAACTTGGGGACGTTGTTGTATCTTGGCAGGAACGTTGTAAACTCAAGATGCAGATTTTGTTTCCCTTTGCATTCATCTGAAGCTAAGGCCGGCGAACATTATCCTTGTTTAATTACTTTCACTACCCAACTGACACAGCTTCCCCGGGGAAGGAGCTTATCCGAGTCTGACTCATGCTTTACAGCAAGCTGGATTTGAGGAAATGGATAATAAACGCCCTGCTGGCTTTGGAATTTTAAACAGAAACCCACATGCGGCTGAGCCTCCGGCTTACTCCCAAATATGGGAGAATGTGTGCCCCGGCCGCGGTGGCAGGAGGCAGGCTCACCGTGACCAAAGGCAAAACCCAAGGCGTGTGCTGAGCGCCAGGCTTGGGGAGCCGAGCCAGCATCCTCTTAAAGGAAAAAGAACAACCCCCGGAAAGGGGGGGTGGGGGGCAGGCCATCACCCTGAGGACTGCGTCCCTTTTCTGGAGTTACCTCGATGATGTCATGGCGGTGAATGTCAGTGAAAGGAAAAGGCATTCCCAGCACCAGGGACTAAAGGGAAGCATCACCAAGGGGCTCCCCTTTTGAGGCCTCCGCGTGGTGCTCGCAGACACAGCGTCAGAACGGGAGAGGAAAGGATTCCAGCCTTGTGCTGAGCTGGTCCAATCACCTGGACCCAGGTCACGGTGAAACCCTCAGCGGCCAGTGTACCCATGGATGCCCTGAGAATTAGGGACGTTGCCAGGGTAAAGCTAATTGGGACAACTGCTCTTGTGTCCTAGCTGGGGGTGCTGGGGTCAGTATCCCAAGGCCTAAAGAAATGGCTCCTCAGCTAGAGCCCCCCACACCCCTAAGTAAAAGGCTCGCTGTCCACTTCTCGGCTGCCACTCCATGGCTGAGCCCCTTCCTCCTCCTGCCCACATCCCCCTGACGCTCCTCATGTCCTCTTTCAAACTCTCTTTCCCTTCATGGCTGGCCTTCTTTTTTCTTTTCTTTTTTTTAAAAAAATCTTTTTTTTTTTAATTTAAAATATGTGTTCTTTGAAAAAATTAAACAATATAGAAATGTAACAGTAACAGCTCCCATTGATGGAGTATTTTCTTCCCATAAGACACTGTGCTGAAACACTTAATGTGACTCCTTTTATTCAAACTTGCTAATATCCCTATGGAGTAGGTTTATCTCCATCGCAGATAAAGATTAAAGTTACAGATACCGAGATTAAAGTTCATACCAATGAAGTAACCTGCCCAAACTCACATAGCTCATATGGGGCAAAGCTGAGGTTCGAACCTATGTGTTTGATCTCAAAGATCCTGTGTTTAAGTATAATATAGGCTGCCTTAAAACAGCACAAGAAAGAGAGAAATACCAACGTCAATCAAGACGACCCCTGTTGCTTTTCTTCCAGACTTCTCTTCACACACTTGTGCGTGGTTTACCATGATTTTAGTAGAATAAAATCTGGGGTTGGCTGGGCTTCTAGGAAGAGCGAGAAAGAGTCATCCAGCATCATTTACTCAGGTTTCTCTTGCCCCTGAAAAGGTCTAGCTCGGGGAATCTGCCCTTGGCTGAGTCCTGAGCCCTCTGCTCCTGTCTGAGTTTCCAGGAGGCTCGGGTGTCTTGCTGGGAGCATCATGCCAAGCACACAGTAGGCACTCAACTAACTCTCCCCAGTGGTATCATCGGGGTCAGATTCTGCTGTGATCCTGGGCCTCTGTCCAGTGCAGGTGTTTAGGAGCTGTGGGTTCCTCCCCTCTGCAGCTAGTGCTAGTGTAGGTGTTGGAGTCAAAAAAAGAACCAGCTGCCCCGATGAGCCTAGAAATGCAGACGCGTCATCACTCTGAAGAGCGACATTAATGCGACGCCTGCTGTCCTGCGCCTGCCAGGTAAGCTCTTGCTGAATTTGTCATCCTGGTCTTTCTCACGGCTGCTGATGAGGAGAGAGCTTTGGGGACAGCGACAGTCACGGGCAAGGTTGAATGTCTGTGTTGTGGGAGCCAGGGAAGCAGAGCAGGAGCTGGATTCTATGGCATTTCTGTAGCTCAGAGGAGCTCCTGTTATCTGGCCCAGCCAGACTGTCAGGGGCTGAAGAATCACCCACAGCCAACGAAGGGACGGACTCGAGGGACAGTAACATTTCCCTGCTTGGTCATGCGAGAAGCAGCGCCAGCAGAGCCAAAGCTGGTCACCTCCAGACAGACCGTGGCAGAGGCTAACGGGACTCAGGAAACCTGCCCTTCCTCTCACCTCCCACCAACCAGCGCTTGCCCTGCCATATGCACAATCACATGCATTCTCTTAAAACAAAAAGAGGGGGGAAAAAGATATTATAAGTGGTAAATTTTTTATTGAATTTATTGGGGAGACATTGGTTAATAAAATTATATAGGTTTCAGGTGTACAATTCTATTATACGCCATCTGTGCATTGGATTGTGTGTTCACCACTCCACATCAAGTCTCCTTCCATCACCATTTATCCATCCCCCCCACCCCCTGCTCCTCCCACCCACCACCCTTCCCCCGCCCACCCCCCACCCCCCCCCGCAATCACCACACTGTTGTCCATGTCTGTGAGTTTTTTCTTTTTTTTTTTCTTTTTTGCTCAATCCCTCCACCCTCACCCCCTGCACCCAGCCCCCTCTATTCTCTCTCTATATTCCTGTCTATATACAAGATGGGGCCAAGTAGGTTTACAGTAGTTTGTATGGAAAATTATACAATAAATAATTATATAAGAATAAACTCTGTAAACCTACTTCTGCCCACCCTATAATCCTTGTGTGTTTTTCCTCCAAGCCCTGTAATGTGCGTTATTGCATCTGATCCCCTCAATTTGTGATATAATGAGTGATTATAAGTTCCTTAAACCAGGGCTTACTAATTTTTTCTTTTAACTTTTTGTAGAAGTATAACATATACAGAAAAGTGCACAGGTCATAATATACAGCTCCACAAATTTTCAAAAGGCAAACACCCCCGTGTAACCAACACTGAAAAGAAAAAGCAGAACATCACTAACACCCCAAAAGCCCCCTGATTCCTCCCAGCCCCTAATCTCTCAGGGGTAATCCCTATTCATGGATTAAAAGCATAGATTATAATTTTTCCTATTTTTGAACTCGACATAAATGAAATAATAAGAATGTACTCTTTTGAGTCTACCTTTTATTTGCTATTTTATTGATGATATGCATCCTTATTGTTGTATATAATTATGGATTATTTACCCCATTGCTGTATAATACTCCATTGTGTGAATGCACCATGATTTATTTGTTCATTCTATTGTTGGTGGACATTTGAATTGTCTCTGGTTTTTAGCTATTACAAATAGTGTTTCTATGAACATTCTTGCAAATGTCTTTTGGTGAACATATGTTTTTCTAGAAATGTAATCATTTATCACAGGGTATACATATGTTTAACCTTGGTAGATATTGTCAAACAGTTTTCCAAAGTGGTTGTACCAATTTACACTCCCACTAGCAAAGATGCGAGTTCCAGTTGCTCCATGTCCACACCAACGTTTAATGTTGTCTGCCTTTTTCATTTTATTTTTATTTTATTTTTTAAAAATATATTTTATTGATTTTTTACAGAAAGGAAAGAAGAGGGATAGAGAGTTAGAAACATTGATGAGAGAGAAACATCAATCAGCTGCCTCCTGCACACCCCTTACTGGGGATATGCCCACAACCAAGGTACATGCCCTTGACCGGAATCGAACCCGGGACCCCTCAGTCTGCAGGCTGACGCTCTATCCACTGAGCCAAACCGGTTAGGGCTGCCTTTTTCATTTTAGTCATTCTGGTGGGTGTGTAGGGATGTTCTATTGTGCTTTTCATTTGCATTTTTCTGATGATTAATGAATTGAGTACCTTTTCATATGTTTATTAGCTATTTGGATCTTCTAGGAACATTTTAAAGTTTTTTTCATGGTTATTAATATAATTTATGCTAATTGAAAAATGTTTGGCAAATACAGAAAGGAATCATGGTAGATTTATACTATGTCAATTTAGCTAAACTGGAACTATGCCTTTCAGAATTCCTTTCCTTGTCTGGTTCTGGGTTAGAGTTGGCGACAAGAAACTTTGCACAAGACTTGGGGGGGCAGAAGCAAAACAGTCATGTTCATGCTCAGAAAGGTAGTTCAGAGTCAGGTACAGTTGCAACTCACACACACTGTCTCAGATCTGCTGGCCCATGTTGTTGGCATTAGACATCAATTGGGCATAGTTCCCTCAGTTCCCACCTTCAGGTCTCATCCTTCAGCTTTTAACTCCTGGACCAAATGTGTATTTACCTACGTGACAAAGAGGCCAGCTCCTTTTGTGGGTCACACACATCTTTGAAGTTGGAGGTTTTGGAGAGAGTGAGAAACTGATGGAGGCCCCAGGGCACCCTCCAGGACACCATGTCATTCTTGCATAAGCAATAGTCACACAAGCTATTTAACCAGCTCCCACAGTTGTGTGACGTCAAATCCCTGTAATAGCCCTGGCTGGTTTTCTCAGTGCTTAGCAGGGGTGGGCAAACTTTTTGACTCGAGGGCCACAATGGGTTCTTAAACTGGACCCGAGGGCCGGAACAAAAGCATGGATGGAGGGTTTGTGTGAACTAATATAAATTCAAAGTAAACATCATTACTTAAAAGGGTACGGTCTTTTTTTTTTTTTTTTTTTTTTTTTAGTTTTATTCATTTCAAACGGGCCGGATCTGGCCCGAGGGCCGTAGTTTGCCCACTGCTGGCTTAGAGCATCGGACTGCACAGAAGAGTTGCGAGTTCAATTCCAGTGAGGGCATGTACCCGGGGTGCGGGTTAAATCCTGGCCCCCAGTCGGGGGGGGGGGGGGTGTGGGAGGCAACTGGTCAATGTGTCTCTCTCACATCGATGTTTCTCTCTCTCTCCCCTTCCTTCCCTCACTTCCACTTTCTCTGAAAAGCAATGGGAAAAAAATATCCTCAGGTGAGGATTAACAAAAAACAAAATCTCTGTAACAAACCTCTTACACTTTGTCATTCCTAGTAGTTCTGCTTCCCAGTTGCCTCCCACACCCCCTCTGCACAACTCTTCTGTGCAGCCCGATGCTCTAAGCCAGCCGTGGGCAAACTACGGCCCTCGGGCCAGATCCGGCCCGTTTGAAATGAATAAAACTAATTCTGATTAACCCTGACTGATCCAGGCATTAAGAAGAAAACCAAATTCACCTGTAATCCACACCCAGAGAGGACCACTGTCAACATCTCAAAGTGCATTCCTCCTGCCTGGAATGGTTCAGTTGAACGGAATGAGGCCTGGAGAGGTTCAAGACTGCTCAGGACTCGACTAGGTGGTGGCAGAGATGGGCCCTCAGAAGGCTGGTTTCTCCCCTGCACATCTGGTATTGTGCTGACTGAGTCTCAGAGCCCCTGGGTGACCCTGAGCACAAACTCTGAGCCTGTGAGAGCGGGTTTTGAACACATTTCCTGGGCTTTGCAGCCACCTGCGTTGACATCTTCCCCATTTTGTTCTGACCAAATTGCAGGAGTTCCACCTTTCTGTTCCTCTGCAGAAAAAACAAACAAACCACAGCCTTTTAATACTAGTCATGCTGTGTCATCTACCACCGCAGAACTGACCGGGAAGTGATGGCCACCAGGGGGCCAGAGAGAGCCGGGAGGCCTCCTCCCTGCCAAACATAGCTCCCCAGATGTCAGTTAGAGATGTAGTCCTTCGATTTAGCATTATTAGCTCAAGAATTCTCTTTTAAAATACAAGTATTCCGAGAGAGGTTAACACATGCGATCCTCAATCTTTCAGAAGGAATGATTCCCCAGCTGCGGTGGTAAGTGATATGGTATCACAAGAGAGCAGGCTGGGCCGAGAGGGGCCAGGGAGAGAAACCGCCAAATGCAAATTTCCAGTTTGGCTGAGACCTCCTGGACTCTGACTTTTACGAGACCAGGAGTCAAAGGGCGTTTCTGTTCAAACCTCAGACCTGGGCCTAGGACCCTGCTCCTCGCTTGGAGGGTGGATCCATCAGGAGGACAGATTTGCTTCCCTGATAAGAATAGAACCAAAAAAGAAGCAACTGGAGATGGAGTGGAAAAGAGACTAGTGATGATGAGAAAAAACTGGTGACACACTGTCTCCAGCATGTCAGTTCTGCCTGGCTGGTTTCTTGAAGAGGAACAAAAAGTGGGTGTTGTCATTAAGGTTTCTTGCTTTGTTTTCTTCTCTCTTCCAATGGCTCTAGATACTGTTGACCTCTTTCCTGGTAAGCTCCTGTCACTGCACGCCGCCCCCCCCCACCCCCCGCCACCCCCAGTAGAGGGGACATTTACCCCACACGTTGGCTGCTGAGCTGGGAACCTCAAACTGGCAGGGAGGCCACGGCCCAAAGCACAGGAGTGCCCAGGGGTAACATTATCCTGCCAGAGCTAAACAAGGACCCGAGTGTTTAGAATAACTTCAAGAAAGTCGTGGGCGTTTCCTCTGTCAGGGAAACAAGAGACCACAGTGAGATAATGGATGGCTATATTCAGGTCACAGATTATCAGCTGCCACTGCTGCTTCCTGTTCAGAATTCTATGAGACTCCTTTCTAGTCACTCGAGTCTTGCGGAGTCTGTGAATGTGACCAGCATTTCGTGATGCGGGGCCGGGAGGCGCTGCCTGCAGATCTGACATCCCTCCGAGTTGGAGCTGGTCCTTCTGGGTGAGGCAGGCGGGAGGGGCCAGCTCCTGCTGGAGTAGGTGGTGGGTGAGGGGCCCACAGTGAGAATAACGTTTACTAAACTCTTAGCATTTTTCAGGTTCTTGGACTAAGGTTTTTGTGCACTCTCTCATTTGACACTTAAAGTCACCTTACGCCAAAGAGACTGGAACCCTTGCGTACTGTTGATAGGAATGCGAAATGGTGCAGCCACTCTCAAAAACAGTGTGGCAGTTTTTCAAAAAATTGAACATAGAATTACCGTACGATCCAGCGATTGAAATCAGGGTGTCGAAGAGATATTAGCACTCCTATGTTCAATTGCAGCACTATTCACAATAGTCAAGATGTGGAGACAACCTAGATGTAGATGGAAGGATGAATGGATAAAGAAGATGTGGTATGTAGTATGTATTATATACATACAATGAAATATTATTCAGCCTTTAAAAAGAAGAAAATCCTAAAAATGTGCAGCAACACAGTTGAGCCTTGAGGACTTTATGCTAAGTGAAATAAGCCAATCACAGAAAGACAAATCCTATATGACTCTATTTATGAGGTATCTAAAATAAACTCATAGCCCTCGTCAGTTTGGCTCAGTGGATAGAGTGTCGGCCCTCGGACTGAAGGGCCCCGGGTTCAATTCCAGTCAAGGTCATGTACCTCAGTTGCAAGCTCGATCCCTGGCCCCAGTAGGGGCACAATCGATGTGTCTCTCTGACATCGATGTTTCTTTCTGTCTCTGCCCTCCATAGACTCTCTAAAAATCAATGGAAAAAATATCCTTGGGTGAGGATTAACAAAAAACAAAACTAAATAAACTCTTAGAAGCAGAGAGCAGAACCGGGACAGGCTGGAGGGGGAATGAGGAGTTGCTAATCAACAGGTTTAGAGTTTTAATAAGGCAAAAGGAATAAGTTCAAGAGATCTGCTTTGTGCCTATAGTTAGCAATATTGTATTGTTCACTTAAAATCTGTTAAGGGCATAGTGTCATGTTAAGTGTTCTTACCACAATAAAATAAAATTTTAATTTAAAAACTACCCATTACCCATGGCTCAGTGGTTGAGCATCAACCTATGAACAGAAAGTCACGGTTCGATTCCCAGTCAGGGCACGTGCCTGGGTTGTGGGCTCGAGCCCTGGTGTAAGACATGTAGGAGGAGCCGATCGATGATTTTCTCTCATCATTGAGGTTTCTATTCCTCTCTGAAGTCAATAAAAATATATATTTTTTAAAAGCCACCCATGGCAGGGGTACTATTATTTCTGTTCTATAGATAAGGCAAGGGGAACAGGAATGTTAAATAACTTGCCCAGGGGTGTCACAATGGTAGAACTGGGATCTTTATTGAGCTATTACTTATATACCCTTTATATGTATACACCCACATGGCCACCTCCCAGATCAAGATTATAACTTTTTCATCACTCTCAAAACTTCCCTCATGCCCCTTCCCAGCAAATATTCACTGCCCTTCACTCCCAAAGTAACCAACATTCTGACTTCTGTTCTCATAGATCCTTTTTACGTATTATTAAACTTCCTATGAATGGAGTCATTCTCTTATTTCTGGCTTCTTTTGCTCAATACAATGTATCTAGAACTTATCCACATGGTTGTATCAGTTTTTTCTTTCTATTGCAGAATAGTATTCCATTTTATGAAGATACCACCCAACTTATTATTTTTTAAAAAATATTTTTTATTGGTTGTTTACAGAGAGGGAGGGAGAGGGATAGAGAGTTAGAAACATTGCTGAGAGAGAAACATAGATCAGCTGCCTCCTGCACACCCCTCAGTGGGGATGTGCCCACAACCAAGGCACATGCCCTTGACCAGAATCGAACCTGGGACCTTTCAGTCCACAGGCCGATGCTCTATCCACTGAGGCAAACCAGTTAGGGCACCGCCCAACTTATTTATTTATTCTCTTGTTGATAAATATTTAGGTTGTTTCCAATTTTAGGCCATTGTGAATAATACTGCCCTGGACATTCTTCTTAGGTAGAAATATGTTTAACTTTATAAAGTACTGCCAAACAGTCTAGTTGCTCCACATCCTCGCCAACACATGGAATTGTCAGTGTTTTCGTCTTAGCCATTAGAGTGAGTTTGAGAGTCATCTTTCTGATTCCAAAGCCTCTATGCAGCATCATAAAGCTCTGGAGGGTGTAGGATCCTCCTACTTCCATGGATCTCTGTCTGGGTGGCCCACGTACCACATACATGCTGGCAGCAAGAATGGAAAGTGGCTCCCAGGACAGGCGGGTGCCAAGAACCTGCCTCTTCCATCATTTCTGAGGGGTGCCCACCAACGTCAAGACTGAGTGTGTGCATGCCCCTTTTCTAGGAAAAGCTCTCTTGGAGGAAGCTCTCCTGTGGTTTTTGGTACGCGGGTGTGCCAAGAGCGTGGCCAGTGTGGTCAGAGCCTACTGTGAGGATGGCCCTGTTCTTTGCTAGCAACTTGGAGGGGTTCAAGCCAGCACATCGGAAGGCTCTTAAGGATGGGGCCTGGTCCAGAAGCATAAACACCCTAGAACTATCTTCCAACTTGGCCTCGTCCCCTATGCGGCCTTCGGCAAGTCATTTAACCTTTCTGCGACTCGGTTTCTTCAACTATTAGCTGGGGCAACAATGCCTGCCCTATATCTCATACAAGGCTCTTCAAAGGCTTCTTGCTAGTTCTAGGATGTCTGTTTCTCCAGCCCATCTCCTGCCACACTGACTTTTATTCCTCCATATTTTTATTAAAGGTGTTTTTATACGAGGTATTCTCTTTCTCCGGAATGCCCTTCCTCACCTCTTCCAAATGGCAAACTCCTTTCATTCTTCAAGACTCAGGGTATAAGCAAGATCTCCTCCGTGAAGCCTGCCCTGGTCGTTCCTTAGCTCTCCTGCCAGGGGGATGCCTCATAACTTCATGCCTGAGCTGCCCTGGGGCATACGGTCTCTCACTTCACATTGTGTCTTGTGAGTCTTCCCACCAGGCTGTGAGTTCCTTAAGGAAAACTCCTATGTCGTGTCAGGCTGATAGCTGTTGCCCAATAAACATTTGTTGAACGAATGAATAAATCTGAAATTAAAAGGACATATGGAAATAGGGAAAAATAAAATTAGCCGAAACCGGTTTGGCTTGGTGGATAGAGCATCGGCCTGCGGACTGAAGGGTTCCAGGTTCGATTCCGGTCAAGGGCATGTACCTGGGTTGCAGGCACATCCCCAGTAGGAGACGTGCAGGAGGCAGCTGATCGATGTTTCTCTCTCATCGATGTTTCTAACTCTCTATCTCTCTCCCTTCCTCTCTATAAAAAATCAATAAAATGTATTTTTTAAAAAATTAAGCCTTCATTATTGTCTGACAGTAAAAGAAACATATGCATATTGTAAAATAGTCAAGCAACAGAAGTAGAGGTTCCCCCTAATCCACCGCACACCCAGGGTTAGCCCATCAGCCACTTTCTTTCAGACCTTTTTCCTCCAGAAAAAAAATGGGACCAGCCTGTTCTGAGCTTGTTTTTTCTTTATTATACCAGGAACTCTTAGGGCAGCGGTTCTCAACCTGTGGGTCGCGACCCCTTTGGGGGTCGAACGACCCTTTCCCAGGGGTCGCCTAAGACCATCCTGCATATCAGATATTTACATCACGATTCATAACAGTAGCAACATTACAGTTATGAAGTAGCTACGAAAATAATTTTATGGTTGGGTCACAACATGAGGAACTGTATTTAAAGGGCCAGAAGGTTGAGAACCACTGTCTTAGGGGGAATGTTTTTATTATTGTTGTTCGATTATAAGTCGAAAGAACAGGTCTCAGACTTGAGAAATAGGTCAGAGGAAGGAACTTACGAACTGAATTTCCTTCTCCATTCTCCCCTCTGAGAACTCTGAGAAGTTCCTTGTTCCTTCACTCTTCACTCATGGTCATTACAAAAGTAACACACTGAGCCCTGTAACAAATTCAGACCATACAGAAACGTGTAAATAAAGGCAGCTGTCTTCCATATATGTATGTGTATAGGTGTGTATACAATATTCAAAAAGAAAAAGAGGACCCTACTATGGGTTCTCTGTAACGTGCTTTTTGCACTTAACAGCTCATGGATATCTTGCTATATCAGTACATATATATCTACCTCGTCCTTTTTTGATACTTTCAGAGCATTCCATTGAATCATGTACCATAATTTGGATGTTTTCTAATACTCATTCACTGTCTATTTGATAAATATTTATTGAGCACAAATAGGAAAAATCGAACAGAGTGGGGGGCTCTCGGTGACAGCTTTGTCACAGATACTGTGGGAGTCCCAACGAGACAGGCAGACCGAGGGCTGGTCCCGTGTGACAGCACCCACAGCCTGGAGGGTGGAACTGGAAATCGTGAATCTGAAAGCCCGGCTTTCCCCACTCTCCCTCCCTACCTCCCTCCCAGGCCTTGCATGTCACTGGGTCGAACAAGGCAGGACCCAGGACCCCCAGGGGGAGCTTCCGGAATGTGAGCTGAATGGAGCAAGCACCGTTTGCTTTAGACGAACAAATTGATTTCACAGAGACAGGAAATTTCTCTCATTCTTCAAGTCCTAAAATAGAAGAAACGCCGGGATGCACGGGGATTTGGGGAATTTGGTTAATGTTGTGAAGTAAATGTAATGTGCATTTTGA
This sequence comes from Myotis yumanensis, assembly GCF_028538775.1. Lineage (NCBI taxonomy): Eukaryota > Metazoa > Chordata > Mammalia > Chiroptera > Vespertilionidae > Myotis > Myotis yumanensis. The sequence goes on along the minus strand of NW_027223764.1, from coordinate 44,554,704 downwards.
ACCTGACCATCTCAAAGTGAGCTGCCACACACGTCTCAAAGGGACTTTTATTGAAAATCAAGGGATGACCACAATCAAAGGATGTCACAGAGTCACAGAATGGAGGGGGGAAAGCACCTCTCAGTATCGGTGGTCTCCCAGGCGCAGGAAATAGAGCCCTCCTTGCTCTTCTGGGAGGCTGTAAATCAGGCAGCCCACAGGGCCAAGGGCAGCCGGGCCCAGCCTTCCTCTCGGGCCTCGCTTCCAGATTTTCTCCCCAATACTGGCCCTCATGTTCCTCCAACTCAGCAACTGCCTACGCCAGGGCCTCCACACACACCTTCTCTTTGTCTGAAAGCCTCCTTCTCTCCCAGTCATGCGCCCCCCCCCCCCCCCACTCCCCCGCACTCCCCCAGACTCCCAGTCTTCCTGGCCTATTCCTATTCGTTAAGTCCCAGCCTACTGGAGGCTGCCTCTGAACACCCAGTGTAAATGAGGCCCCTCTGTCTACATTCTCCAACAACCCTGTTCTTTTCCTTCAGAGAAATCACCACAACTGCAATGATATATTGATTCATGTGATTGTTTAGTGATAATGTCCGCCACTAGGAACCGTGTCTGTTTTGTTCATAGCTGAATTCCCAGGGTCTCATAAATGTCTGGCAACATTCAATAAATATTTGTTGAATGAATGAATGCTTTTAGAGGGCAACCTCTATCAAAATGCTAAATGCAATCTGTGTGACGTAAGTCATCCTGCTGAAAGAATCTACCCTACAGAAATAGCATACCTGCACTAAGATAGAGGTTCAAGTGCATTCATGGATGCATCATTTGTTGTAGCAGATGCCCATATTATCATACATAGTTCAGTGGAATACTATGTAACCATTCAAGAGAATGACAAATATATATACAGTGCTGATGTGAAAAATGTCAAGGGAGGGATGAATGGGCAGAGCACGAAGGATTTCTAGGGCAGTGAAACTTCTCTGTATGATAAGAAAATGATGGATACACGTTATACATTTTTCAAAACCCATAGAATGTACAACACCAAGTGTGAATCCGAATGTAAACCAAGGACTTGGGCGATAATGATGTGTCAGTATAAGTTCATCAGTTGTAACAAATGTGCAGCTCTGGTGTGGGATGTTGGTAGCGGGGGAGGCGGTGAGTGAGTGGGGGAGGGGAATATATGGGAAATCTCGGTACCTTCCACTCAATTCGTCTGTGAACTTAAAACTGTTCTTTACAAAAAAAGTCTATTTTTTTAAAGTCCTTGAGCCATATATGGAAGATTTCTATATTTTGTTTGTACATTCATATCTTCTGTATTTGTTACAGTACAAATAAGTATATTAGTAACCTTTGTAATTAAGAAATACTAAAAGTTAAAAGGAAAGGGAAAATAAACACTGCCAGTGACACAGAGAGTCCGTGCTGTGCAGTTGCACACCTGCACAGTAACAGGCAGACAGGCGAACACACCCAGAGCTCTCTGACCACTCATAGCAGCACCACGCTGTCCCCTGAGCACCTGCAGGCCCACACATTCTTGTTGACTGTGGACCCGGCAGAGGGAGAGGCAAGTTGCTCATCTCCAGGAGTGGGTTTGAACTGGGCCCTGGGAGAGGATGAGCCTAGGACCCAGAGGGGGCTGGAATCTGTGCCAGACGTCAGGTGTCTTCGGAGCCTGGCACCTGTTCCTTCAGGCAGCCCCCGTGAATTGTCTTCTCATCATTATAACACTCACACATTTTTATCGTGAACTATCCAGACAAAATGAACAAGTATAAAGAAGAGAACCAGCCCAGTCGGTGTGGCTCAGGGGTTGAGCATCCACCTATGAACCAGGAGGTCACGTTAGATTCCTGGTCAGGGCACACACCGGGGTTTTGGGCTCGATCCCCAGTGTGGGGTGTGCAGGAGGCAGCTGATCAATGATTCTCTCATCACTGATGTTTCTATCTCTCTCTCCCTCTCTCTTCCTCTCTGAAATCAATAAAAATATATGAAAGAGAACCAATCACACATAATAACATGTTGGCATAAATTCTTCTAAACTTTAAAATTCACACATATATAATCAAACACGTGTGTACACACACATCTTATATATCATATACTAGAGGCCTGGTAGGTAATATCTGACTTGTCTAACTTTTGCCTGTGAACAGAGTGCATTAATTTGCATTGCTCAGAGTACTTCTAAAGTTGGGCTTTTCTTCACACACTGGGTAGCCATTCTGATTTCCTTTCTGTTTTCCTGATCTCCCCATTGTTCACTTTTCCATTGGATAGCTGGTCTTTTTCTTATTGATCGGCAGGAGGTTCCTGTACATTCCCGACAGTCACCGTTTGCTAACTTCAGACTTGCACGTGTCTCCTCCCGGCCTGTTCGGGAGAGGGCCTGCCTTTCTGGGCCTGCGCTCACTCTCAGGGAATCAAAGCAATTCACCTGCAATTAAGAAAGAAAATAAAAAAACAAAAAAAAGTCCTGGCCTTACCCGGCCAGTGTGGCTGAGTTGATTGAGCGTTGTCCCATGCAATAAGAGGTTACCAGTTAAGTTTGCAGTTAGGGCACATGTTTCTCTCTCACATCGATGCTTCTCTCTCCCTCTCCCTTCCTGTCTCCAAAAAAAAAAAAAAAAAAGCAATTCACTTGCCGAGATCCAGATTCTCATCCTCTGATAAATCTCTTGAGCCTTAGTCACCTCCCTGATCCAAGAACAATTAAAGTATCTCCTAGCCCTGACCGGTTTGGCTCAGTGGATAGAGCGTCAGCCTGCGGACTGAAGGGTCCCGGGTTCGATTCCCGGTCAAGGGCATGTACCTTGGTTGCGGGCACATCATCAGTAGGGAGGTGTGCAGGAGGCAGCTGATGGATGTTTCTCCCTCATCGACGTTTCTAACTCTCTATCTCCCTCCCTTCCTCTCTGTAAAAAAATCAATAAAATATATTTTTAAAAAATAAAGTATCTCCTTATTTGTGAGCCTATTTGTTAAAAGTAGTTAGTTGGGTTTATCTGTCCTCCATGTCCTCCCAAATATCCATCTTGATTCAGACTAGAGGTTGCCTTGGGAGGAGAGCAGGGGTTGTGGTTGGGACGGGTACATGGAAAAGCTTCTGGGAGGCTGGCAAAGATTTATGCCTTAACCTGGGCAGTTTTGCCTTAAAATAATCAATCAGCTATATATTTTGTTTGTATGGGGTTTTCCATTTTATTTTACAATAAATAGATAAAAATGTATGCCCCTCAGTTCCCTTTTATTTTTCTGCTGCTCTTCTGACTGCAAGACCAAAGCTCATTTTTCAAACAAATCCAGTTTCTCTCCGTCGGAGCAAGCCTGATTCCTAAACACAGACTGAGCTTTTCCAATGGTTACAAATCTGCTTTTCCTCTTTACTGTCGACTGAAAAAACACAACCGCCCTCCTGTAGTGAAGCCATAATGTCTGTCCTGTGAAATCCACAACCATGACCAGGACCCGCCAATCACCCAGCCAGGCTGGCCTGGGACTGGACGGGAGGAGGACCTGCTTCAGGAGCTCCTACACCTGCCTCAGGGGCCTAAAGGGCTGGCTCTGCCACAGTTCTCCACAGGCCTGACAACATAAAAAACAAGAGAAAGAGGACAGAACTTGGGGAGGCTGCTACCATTAGCTACTTAAGGGCCCCAAACTTCACCCAGAAATGTTCTTTTTTTTTTCTTGGTCACTCCTCACCCAAGAATATTTTTTCCATTGCTTTTCAGAGAGAGTGGAAGGGAGGGAAAGAGACAGAGAGAAACACATCCATGTGAGAGAGACACATCGATTGGTTGCCTCCTGCACATGCCCCAACTGGGCTGGGATCGAACCTTCCACCCGGGTACGTGCCCTTGCCCAGAAATCGAACCCACACCCCTTCGATGCACAGGCCAGCACTCTAACCACTGAGCAACTCTGGCCAGGGCAACACAACACAAGTGTTCTTAGTCTATATGAAACTAAGCTGCTTGTCTTACAGTTTAACTGTGCAAGGGTGAAGGGGGAAAGCAAGCCGTGGGAGCATAAACCGCTTTCCTCGTGACAACTAAGACCTGTCTGCCTGAAGTGAGCCTTCGCCAGACCCAAAAGTTCTATTCTCCCAATAACCTGACACCAGCCCCCGTCACTGGCCGTGGCAGCTGCACCGGCTGTGGGCTTCCACGGGTTATTTTTATCCCAGATAGTCACTGAGACCCATTTGGTCACCAATCTGTTCAGAGAAGGGTTTGGGGGCCTGAATGCTGCCGTCTACCTCACAGGGATGAAATGCCACATGGGCAAGAAGAAACACTTTTATTACCCGTCTGGGTAAGGCTCCCGCAGGCCCCGGGAACAAGGTTCCTTCGTAAAAGCTGGATCAGAGAACTCAAGTGTGGACAGGAGGCCCCAGCACGCCTTCCTGTTCCCTCTCTCTGGTTCAGAGAGTTCGTGACCCAACCAGCTGCAGAGGAAGGTGACTGCCCGCCTCAGAGAGGCCAAGCCCTTTATGGCCACTGTATGGAGGCAGGAAGCAAACGAGAAGAAACTGGGTCATTAATCCCCACACAACAGCAGAATATCTTTCTCCCTGGGCTCAGCCATCTTGCCCTCAGACCTGGACTTGTCTCCCTTCCTCAGCACCACTAACAGAACAATTTCTTAAGCCCAAAGCATGGCATAGATGACCTTGAGCTTGTCTTCTTGGAGTCCCTATTGACAACAAGGTCTTCATCCTTGAGCGCCTTTCACCCCCAGCCCAGCAGAGGCCGCTAGAGCGATGCATATGAAACCAGAGTTATTAGGCGTCACTAACCGGCTTCCACAGAGCCCAGCGCAGGCCTGATAACCTGTCCTTGAAGCTCTGTGTCCAAGCACCCAGCTGACACAGGCTCTCTGGGCCTCCTACTCGGAGCTCCCTTATCCTTCTTAGAGGTGCAGATAGGGCAGGAATACGTTCATTTTATTATTTTAAAAAATATGTTACTGCTTCCATTTTTAAGGGTCCTGATGTGTTTGTGTTTTTTAACGTCAAAACAAAGTTGCTAAAACTGTGGTCTACTTCAAATGTCTATACTTAGTAAGTTAAAGCTTGTAACACCACCCCTCTGCTATACACATACACACATACTGCAACATCATGCAACATAATGGTATAATTCATAAGCTGTATGAAAATAATAACGTATAGCCCTCTATTCTGTAGTGGGCATGGTCTGGTAATGGGACAAGCTGCAGAGGCATACCTTCTGCTGGTCCCGTGAGTGAGGCTATGGAGTTCTGGGATGGACACATAACCCCAAACATTAAGGTCTGTATTTGAGGCCTTTGGCAAATGGCCTTCCTAGTCCACACTGCCAACCCCTACCCTCCGTGGACCAGGCCTCCGAGAAATATCACACTAAGTTCAGAGTGGAGAAGAAGAGGGAGGATTCAAAAGTTACTGCTCCTCCCTTCCAGATCCCAACCTGTCCCCCCCCACCCCCACCCCCGCGTGGAGAAATGCTCCCACGCTGCCCAGAGGAACTAGCCGGGTGATGGGAGGGAGGCGCCTCAGCCCCTGGCTGTTCTCTGCACAAGCCTCATCCCCAGAGTCTACATTCAGTTCATCATTCCCTCCCCGTAGGCCCCTGAGTGTTTTCCTGTGTTTGTGTTGTTTTTGTCAGAGCAGGAAGTTCTCCTGGAAGTCCTCCAGAAACTCAACGTTCTCCTCCTTACCCAGGAGACACTGGCCTTGGGCGTGCACCCCACCCCGCCCACCCCACCTCAGCTCTGGGCTGGACACCGAGGCCAGGACCAGAGGCTGTCTGCCCAGGGCCTCGCCCTCTTGCCCTCAAGCAGGGGTCCTCAAACTATGACCCGCGGGCCACATGCGGCCCGCAGAAAACAATTATCTGGCCCGCCGGGTGTTTTTGCTGCTGCCTGTCCTGCTTAGCAGCCAACTCGTCCCGGACCCGCAGTGCGCATGTGTGGAACGTCTGAGGGACAGTGAACTGGCCCCCTGTTTAAAAAGTTTGAGGACCTCTGCAAAGGATGAGCATCACCCCTGGGCCTGCCTCCCTTCCTCAGCACCACTCACCACAGCAACTCCTTCCAGTAGAAAACAATAAAGGAGGGGAAAAAAAAAACTTGAGAAATGTGAGGAACGCTAAGAAGGAAACAATAAGCCACATTAGCACAGTGCTCTTCTCCTTCTGGCCTTTTTTGCACGTAGGCCTGATAGTAGCATCGTAATTCCCCAACCAGATCTGCTATTTGTGGTCAGTACTCAGCGCTCTCAACCTCTTCCTCTTTGTTCAACTGTCAAAATCCCCATCTCATCTGCTCATCACGGGAGATGATAAGGCTAATTCGGTGGCTGGGAAGGACTTGCAGGGCGTTCCAACTCTTGGGGAGGCTGTATTGTAGACTACTAGCTCAGGGTGTCCTAAAGAGATTACAGAATAGCCCTGACTGCTTTGGCTCAGTGGATAGAGCGTCAGCCTGCGGACTGAAGAGTCCCAGGTTCGATTCCAGTCAAGGGCATGTACCTTGGTTGCGGGCACATCCCCAGTGGAGGGTGTGCAGGAGGCAGCTGATCGATGTTTCTCTCTCATCGATGTTTCTAACTCTCTATCCCTCTCCCTTCCTCTCTGTAAAAGTCAATAAAATATATTTAAAAAAAAAAAAAAGAGATTACAGAATGCTAGTCCTGCCGGACGCCCCTGGTAAAGGGATTCTGTGGTCAAATATATTTGGGGGATATCATACACAGGTCCACAATCCTTTCTCCACAATGTTGAAGTCTAAAAAGTCCTAAAAACAATGTGTTTTTTGTTTGTTTGTTTGTTTTCATAAACTGCAGGACAAAACCTGACCTAAATAGATATGTAGTTGTTCATTTTCTTTATTTAACCTATTTAGTGTGAATATTCATATGTTTTGCTGCAGAAAATGTATGATTACAGGGCCTGTCTCACTCTGCTGGGGATGCTATGGAATAAATAGCATAGTCACCATATTACCTTATTAAAATCTGAAAAGTTACTAGTTCCAAATACATCTGGCTCCAACGGTTTACCCCCTCACGGGAAAGTTATCCCGTCCAGAGCACTTCAAGGGCTCTGGAAAGTCCTGTTATAGGAAAGAAACTAACCTCACAAAGCATTCCCCAAACGTATTTGGCGGCAAAACCGTTTGTCCTAGTTTACAGCTATTCACATCTCACAAAACGTCCATGTGGACACTTTGGGTAACGCGGGATGTTGAAAGAGTTTAACTCTAACAGATGTAGGAAAAGCTGGCTCTTCCTTAGATCCTAGGCCCTAGGGAAATTTTTCCTTATTCTCAGGCCTTGGACTGTGGGAAAGACAAAACGCTAGAAGAGGGAAGACTAAGGCAAGACTTTGATGGCTCATGAGGGCCCAGGACAGGGCGTGCTGAAAAACCCAATTAGGAGAGACACACGTGTCAAGGGTCAAACCAGAGAGCCAGACAAGAACCAGGAGGGAAAGAGTTAAAAGTTCAGCTAAAGATCAGAAACCCAGAAGTCTGCAGAACGGAAAGCACTCAGGAATCCAAGTGCTCCACGCAACGAACCCTGGAAATTAAGGCAAGCCTGTGCCGCATCCGATGAGCTTTTATGTACTTCCTGTAGAGATCTACGCCCGTTCTGGAGATTGCAGGTAGAAAGACAAGCGAGAGCCCCTCGCTGGTGTGCTCAGCCAGTGAGCAGACAGCTAGCCCTCCAGATGTCCTCTCCCGGCCCAGGCAGAGGGATACCAAGGGACTTGTGAGAACAGCAGACTTGGGCAATAAGAGTTACCAACATACTTCTTGGTCTCTGGGCTCTTGGTTGCTGGATGTTCTCATTCATTGCCATTATGCATGGACCAAAAATGTCGGGCTCAGATACCATGTGTCCGCAGGACCAGAGCTGGGAGCCCTGTCCCGTCAGAATACACTTGTAAGGAGGTGACCGTCTTGGCAAGTACCCCGTGACAGTCCTGGGCCTGTTAAGTGACAGGGAGCTCTTCAGAGTTATCTCTAGATAACTCCGGGCTGACTCATTAACTGTTTGTTCTGAACTCTAAAGGCTGGGAGTGGCAGGAACCGGGGAAAAAGATGTATTGAGTCCATCCCAGGCTTGGCTACAGCTGACCCCGTGTCTTCCAAGACGCTCATGCACACGCCCCGGCGACCTCCCTGTGCCTGCCCCCTTCGGCTTGTTCTCTACCTCAGGATTTCTCAACCACGGCACTATTGACATCGGGACCAGGTCTTTGTTTGCTGTGCACTGTGGGGTGTTGTTTACCCACTAGATGCCAGTAACATCCTCCCAATCATGACAACCTGTTTTCCCCTGAGGGCAGAGCAGGTGTTTCTCCCAAACCTGCTCTGCCCTGGGCTAGCTGTGTGCCCAGACATCTGTACTATTTCCTGCGTGACCCTGTAGCATTTCCCACTGAATTTAAGCTCTCTGAGCCTCAGTTTCCTCACTCACAAAATAGAGGAAAACGAGAGTAAATCTCTCGCAGGCTTGTTGGAGGACTGAGTGAGGTAACTCATGTAAAAGGATTATAGTGCTTGGCACAAAAGAGCGATTCCAGTACCTGAGCGTTATTATTAACCCCTGTCCCCCAGGGCTCTACACCTTCTTTCAAAGTGACCACTAACTGACCTTAAACTTGCTTGTAAGACACTTAATGACCCGACCGTACCTCTCCGACTTTATTTTTCCAACACTCCAACCAAACTCAGCACTCCGAACCTAGCGCCTGCTTTCAATGCCAGGGAAGTAGCCAAGTGTTTTATGGCCCCTGCGGTCATTGCACATGTTGTTATGTTCCCTGTGCCTGGAATTTTCTTCCCCTCCCCCAGCTAGCTCCCAGTTTACCCTTCACGCCTCAGCGTGGATAGCACCATGTCCAGGCAGGCTTCCCTGAGTAAACCTGTATAATTTTATTAACCAATGTCATTCCGATGCTTTTTTAAAAAGGACACAGTGCTGCTCCAAGCCAGGTCTCCGGAACCTAGCACAGTGCCTCACGTCCAATAGGGACTCCATCGTTAGTCCAGTCAATAGCTAACTTTAGGAACTGCTTTAGAGCTAACATGGAAAAGGATTCTTTTTCTCTTCCTTCCCAGGTGGCCATGTATTCTTTCACTTTGCATAGCACTTGCAAATGGAACAAAGTTTAAAAGTTATCAAGCTAGGCTCTGGTCAAGTTACTCAGTTAGTTGGTTAGAGTGTATCCCGAATGACCAAGGTTTTGGGTTTGATCCCCTGTCAAGGCCCACACAAGAATCAACCAATGAATACACAATTAAGTGAAACAACAAACTGATGTTTCTCTCTCTCTCATAAAATAAAAAATAAAAAAGCAATAAAATGTTTTTTTAAAGTTATCAAACCTTCCAAAGATAGACCAACTGTGAATTTTATTTTTTATTTTTTTATTAAATATATTTCTTTATTGATTTCAGAGAGGAAGGGAGGAGAGAGAGATAGAAACATCAATGATGAGAAAGAATCACCGATTGGCTGCCTCCTGCACGCCCCCTACTGGGGATCAAGCCCACAACCCAGGCATGTGCCCTTGACCAGAATTGAACCTGGGACCCGTCAGTCTATAGGCTGACGCTCTATCCACTGAGCCAAGCCGGCCAGGGCACCAACTGTGAATTTTAAATGGAGCCTTTGTAATTTAGTATCAGGCTTCCAGTCTGTGCAGTCTGCAGAGTGCTCCCCATTGTCCCAAGTTCACTTCCCATACTGAAGAATATGGACTCATTGAGGCAGGAAACAAACTTCCGACTCTCTTCAAAGGCAGCAAAGTAGGAAATGGTGGAGAACAGAGATGACAAGGGGGAAGTCTGGTAGATCCCAGCATGCCTACTATCCCCAAATGTCCTAAGCTGTACACACACACACACACACACACAAACACACACACAGCAAAAGCAGAGGCTGTGGGACACCCCTGGAACGCTGTCACCTGCAGAGCCCCTTGAGAAATCTAAGGGAGGGGAGGGGGTTAGGTCCAGCTTCAGGCTTCCTCCTCCCTCCCCAAGGCGTGCTTAGTCATTTCCCATAGGTTGGGCTTTACCTGCCAGTCTGAGTCACCAAGTAGGTGCCAGGGAGTGAGGGGTGCTGCCCAACATGACACATCTGCCTGCCACAAAAGGAGGTTAGTTAGCCACTGGGGTGCGGGGACCACCACCCTGGCCCTGGGTGCTAAGAAGCACAGGCTCTGTGAGGGACCTGGGAGTCCCAGTCCTGGAACAAGGCCTTGGGGAAAGAACTGAGAGTGCAGGGCTCCTTTGCTTGTCTAACAGCTTTTCTTTTCTCCTCCTCATCCTTCTCCACCCATGAGGAACCAGCCATCTGGGCCTGAATCTCACAGTAACTCAGTAGGCAAAGCCACAACCCGCCCCCCTCAGAGGGCTTGGTTAAAGGCCCCACATTCCCAGGCACTTGGTGGGCTCTCAACAAATATACTTCCCATCTCCTCTCTCTGAGTTGAGGGGAAAGCGCAAGGCCTGAGGAGCACCAATAAGCATGCTGATCCCAAGGCGGACTGAGTTGACCAAACATCTCAGCCATGCAAAGGGCTTCCCGAAGCTGGCCAGAGGTGGCCAACCCAGCCCTGGGAGAGGCTGGACTCTAAATTGGGGATCTTTTTAAAAAGTTTTTTTTTTTTTTTATTGATTTCAGAGTGGAAGGGAGAGGGAGAGAGAGATAGAAGCATCAATAATGAGAGAGAATCATTGATCAGCTGTCACCTGCATGCCCCACTCTGGGGATCAAGCCTGCAACCCAGGCATGTGCCCTGACTGGGAATCAAACCGTGACCTCCTGGTTCATAGGTCCATGCTCAACCACTGAGCCATGCCTGCTGGGCTAGATTGGGGGTCTTGACCTCTGTTTGACTTCACTGTCCTTGTAGCAACCACTTCCACTCCTATTAAGCTGTGCTAACCATAGTAGGCTGAATAATGGCCTCTCAAAGATGTTCACATCTTAGTCCCTGGGATCTATGAATGTTGCCTTACATGGCAAAGGCAATTTTTCAGGTGAAATTAAGTAAAATATCTTGAGGTGAGATTATTCTGGGTTATCCAGGTGGACCCAATATAACCACAAGGGTACTCTTTTCTTTTAATATGTTTTTTTTAATTTATTTCACAGAAAGGAAGGGAGAGGAGAGGGATCTGCATGCTGGCTGGACAACTTTTTGATTATGCCTTGTATGGATAAAAAGAGCAGAGTATCCATTCACCCAGAGAGCTCTTAGAAGAGGTTAAGCATGTGACTCATGGATCCCTACAGCCATCTCAGCAGAATCCAAGGAACAAAGATGGGATCATCCAGGAAAAATCTGTGGAGGAGTAAATGCCTGTGACATGCCTGAGAGACCCACATGGTTCTGAAAATTTTATAGCAGTAGAAACACTGCCAGCTTGGATTGAAAGGGACAGAGAGAAGGCAAAATGAAAGAAGGCTGTCAGACTCCCAACATTCTATCAGGCAGGAAGCAGGGTGATAAAATTACTCAACTGCAAACAGGAGTTACCTACCCTTCAAGAAAAAGGAAGAGTGATTCTGAGAAAAAGGGGGCAAGCCCAGAGCCTCAGAAACCGGAGGGGTTTTCCCAGCTGTGTTTTTAAATTTCTAGGGACCAGTGACTTCTTCTTTCCTCCCATTTTCTCCTTTTTGAATGAGAATGTCCAGATCTATTATCCTATGTCTATCCCTTGGAGCAGATAACTTGTTTCTTTAGTTTCACAGATTCACAGATGGAGAGAGAGTGGGCCCGGCTGGCCAGTCTGCCTCAGCTGTTAGACCATTACCCTGTGCACCGAAGGGTCTCGGGTTCTATTCCCAACCAGGGCACATATCCAGGTTGTGGGTTCCATCCTGGTCAGGGTGCATTCAGGAGGCAGCAGATCAATGTTATGCTCTCACAATAATGTTTCTCTCTCCCCCCACTCCTCTCTTTCTACTAGTGGAATCAATAAAAAATACATCTTCGGTTGAGGATTTTTTTTCAAATGGGCCTCAGGATGGATTACATACAATGCCTCCCTCATACTTTAGATTATTTGGATGGTGAGATTTGGAGCTTTTGAGCTGATGAGATTTAGGTGAAATTTTAGTCCTTGAGTTGATGCTCTGATAGGTTGAGATTCAGAGGGATGTTGGAATGGAGTGTATTTTGCATATGAGATAAATGTGAATATTTGGGGGCCAGAGGGCAGGCTGTGGTAGGCTCAATAATGACACCTAAGAATAGCCACGTCCTAACTCCTGGAACCTGTGAATATGCTAAGCTTACATTGCAAAAGGGACTTTGCAGATGTGATTAAGTTAAGGATCTGGAGATGGGGAAATTAACCTAGATTATCTGGGTGGGGCCAATGTAATCACGATGTAGAAGAGGATCCTTATCAGGGGGAAATGGAAGAGTGAGAATGAGAGAAGAAGAAGATGTAATGATAGAAGCAAACGTTGGAGTGATATGGGTCATGAGCCAAAAGAATGTGGGTAGCTTAGAAGCTGGAAGAGGCAATGAAACAGCGGCTCTCCTAGAGCCTCTAGAAAGCACACAGCCCTGCTAATCCACTTTGGACTTCCAGGATTGTAAAATGATACATTCGTGTCATTGTAAGTCACTCAGTTTGTGGTAATTTGTTACAGCAGCAGTAGGGAACTGATACACTAACCCTGTTCCTACACCAGCTCCACACCACTCAAGCTAACCTACTTACTCTCCCACCTGGTGCCCCTCCTATCTCCTCTGGACTTCCAACTTGACATTTCTAACCAGCCTCCCACACAGACTTCCACCCATTATTTCCTTGGCACCCCTTCAATTTTTCCCGTTTCCTGACCCTTCCCAGATCCGCATCATCCTTTTACCTGATGACTGTTAACCCTAGCTACACAGTAAAATCACTTGAGGGGAGGTGGGGGATGATTTGTGAAAAATAATGAGGCCCCAGCCCAGACCAATTAAATCAGACTCTCTGGAGGCGGGGCCCCAGCACGTATGAGGTCATTGTTAAAACTCCTCAGGTGATCCATCATTAAGAACACCTGCCAATCGACTAACAGGAATTTAAGGCGGCACATACAGGCCTCGGGGCCCGAGCCTCAAACACAGAGGGCCCAGCAGCATCCAGGATGCAAGAACCCAGGTTTCCCACCGGCTCCCGGCCGTCCCCAGGCACCCGGAGGAAGAAGATGCGGCGGCGGCGCACGGTGTTCAGCGCACAACAGCTGTGGGTCCTGGAGGAATTCTTTGAGGGAAAACCCTACGGGACCTATGAGGAACGCGAGACCCTGGCAGCCAAGCTGAACCTGCAGGAGGACCAAGTGCAGGTGTGGCTCAAGAACCGCAGGGCCAAAGTCCGCAGGCTGGAGCGACTGCACGGGCAGCAAGGCCAGGGAGCCCACGCTACGCCCCAGGAACCGGGAGTCTGCGCCCCTCAGCCTGCGCCCGCGCCTGAGCCTGTGCCTGTGCCTGCGCCTGCGGGCCCTGCATCCCAGGAGGATCCTGTGCTCCCTGCCGGCCCAGCGCTCCCAGCCCGCTCTGTGCTCCTGGCCGGCCCAGTGCTCCCCGCCGCTTCCCTGCACCGCGCTGGCCCAGGTTTCTGCAGCCCCTCTCCAGACAGCCCCTTCCAAGAGTTCCCAGCAGCAGAACCCTGAGTCTTCAGCTCCATCCACGCCTGGTGGGACCCTGAGCAGGGTGCCCAAAGCGTGGTCCTCGCAGCACCTGCTCCAGCCAAGGACACAGTTGGGCCTCAGGGCCCCTATACCTTCAATTTCTTTCCCGACCCTGTTGTGACCCCTGGATACACAGAGCTGCGTTCACCCGGAAGCCCTTTCGAGGCCCTCTTTTCCTCCTGCACGCCTTGGGATGAGAGCGATGAGGACTTCTACAAGTTACTGGATCTCTAAGGGATTCTGTCCCCACCAAGTCCTGCAGATGCCGGGGGACCGGAGGGGACCCAGGTGTGCGCCCACGTGGGTGCGAGAAGCGCTGGTCAGTGCGTCTAGGCCGCCAGTTGCTCTTGTGTAGAGTCGGCGCACCTCTAAGCATCCACCTTGGGGAGGTGGCCTGGGCTCTGCTCCCTTCGTGCCCACCACGCATGGGTGTCATCTCAGGCTACTCTGAGGTCCTGGCTGCACCCAGTAGGGCTCATGTGACCTCGCTGCCAGTTCTCAGGGCTGGGAGCACAATAGCTGCTGCTGGTGTGGGATCCACTGGAGAGCTGCTGCCCAGAACTTTCCCAAGGGCCCAGCCCAACCTCCACGCTCCTCCTGGCGGCTTGCTCTGGCACCAGTAGGACTGGACGAGCTTTTCGAGTGTACACATCTGTGACTTGCGGCTTCCTCGTGCTTTTCCCATCGCATCCCCTGGACTCGGAGAATTGACCCCCTTCTCACGGCATAATTGCACACCAGGTAGACTCAACTTATAACATATCTATATTTGCATTAATTTTTCTTAATATATTTGAATTGCTTCTATTTCTAGGCAATGAACGCCTTACAAACCTTTGTCCCATTTGTATTTTCCATTGGTAAAATTTATTGGTTTTAATGTAATCTATTTCACTATGACTCTTTACCTGTTTTTATATTATGTCTTTGTTGTTTTTATCAGTGGAAAACTGGTGCTGCACAATAATGAATGTATTAAAAAATTTTTAAAAAAGAACACCTGCCAATCTGTTGCTCACGGGTTATCAAACTTTCACACGCGTAAGAATCACCCGGAGAACTCGGACTGTAGAGGCCAGGGCCTCAGGCCCAGAGAATTGGGTTCAATACATCTGATCCTCAGATGCTGCTTTTCTCACAAGCTCCCCAGAGGTTCAGATACAGGTGGCATTTGGAACTTGGAGAGACATCTCCACAGCCCTCCCCACTTGACTCAGGTAAGTGATAAGGTGAATTCCTTTTTAAAAAAATATATATATATTTTTATTGATTTTTTACAGAGGGGAAGGGAGAGGGATAGAGAGTTAGAAACATCGGTGAGAGAGAAACATCGATCAGCTGCCTCCTGCACACCTCCTACTGGGGATGTGCCCACAACCAAGGTACATGCCTTTGACTGGAATCGAACCTGGGAACTCTCAGTCTGCAGGCCGACACTCTATCCACTGAGCCAAACCGGTTAGGGCATAAGGTGAATTCCTTAGATCAATCATTCTCAACCTAGGGAGCTTGCTAAAAATACAGTTTCCCAGACACCAATCCGGTTTGGTTTAGCCAGTTTATGGTTATGACGCTTCCCGGGTGGTTCAGAATTATACTGAAGCCTGAGAATCAAAGCCTCAGATCAGTGGTTCTTGAACTTGAGTACGTAACAGGATCACTGGAGGGCTTGTTGGAGAGATTGCTGGGCCCCACCTCTAGAGTTTCTGTTTAACATTCTAGCGTGGGGCCCGATAATTTGCGCTTCTAACGAGTGCCAGGTGATGCTGAAGTTGCCGATTGGAGAAACATACTTGGAGAATCACCATTTCTGATTGATGTTCTAAACAAAGTGTTTATCCCACCCTGTGTCTCCATCCTTTTTCCTCATTCTCTTAGCCATGAAGGAGTCCAACCAAGCAGAAAAGGCTGAGGTAAGTGTCTGAGGAAACCTTGACTTGAAGGAGCTACAAGGAGGGGGCTGTCAGCCCTGGCCCGGGTAGTTCAGCTGGTTAGAGCATCGTCCCAATATGCCCAGGTTTGATCCCTAGTCAGGGCACATACAAGAATCAACTGATGAGTGCATAAGTGACAAGAACAACAAATTCTCTCTCTCTCTTTCTCTCTCTATCTCTCCCCCCCCCCTTCCTCTTCCTCTCTCTCTAAAAATCAATCAATTAAAAAAAAAAAAAGGAGCTGTCAAAGAAGAACTTCTGATAAGCTCACCACTGGGCATCCTGGCATAATTCTAATAGGCCTCTAAGGCCAGGGACAGGGGCCGAATTCCAGTGGAGAATACAAGTTATCTGATCAATAGCTGTTAGTGTCACATATATTCAGCCCCAGCAGGACCCACCAGCACTCAAGAGCTTAAAGCTTCCCTGGCTGAGCCTCTCAGCTTCTGGTGGTAAAGGGTGTGCAGGTGTAGTGAGGAATAAGAGAAAATCCGAGGTTGGAGCTGACCCTTGTCACCAAGCTAATCATGGAAAAAGCCAAACTGGAGCTATCGTGTCCTGCTTACCAACGGCAGTGACACCAGCTTATACCCATGCTCTGGAGAGAGAGCTAAAGAGACTGTTTTTGTTTGTAAGAGAAATTAAGGGCAATTTGAAGATCACAGAAAAGGGGGCTGAAGGGATTGGACTGGACACCCCAATACCAGAGTTCTTACAAAATCCACTTCACTTTCATACGGGAATCACTTCTCAGGTCTAGGAAGCCAGAAGTCAATTAACCAGACCTAGTGCCTGCTGATTCCCCCTTATCATCCACAGGCCAATCCACTAATTTACTGACAGTAGATAGCAGAACTAGGAGGTTTTGGAGAAATTCCTGGAGTCAGAACCACTGTCACAGACCTGGTGTTTAAAAAAAAAAAAAAAAAAAAAAAAAAAGCATGAACCCCTGAAGGTTTGGATGACATTGTCATTTGGTGATTATGGTGACAGGGAAGTTCTCCAATTGAGTGGACAGAGTCACTGAGGTCCTCAGCAGGTCTGGGTTGCCCTGTAGATACTGATCCCTAAAAGTCCACCTGTAGTAACTCTGGATTCATCAGCTACCTACTAGATATGGCTTTAGGACAATCACTTATGGTGAAAACTCCTGTAAACTTATGCAGTATCATATCTGTCTGAAGCCAGGAGGCTAAACCAAATGATACTCTCCTTATACCCTCAGCCTGGCACCAAGTTTATTCTGTCTCCATAAAATCTGCCCATATCTGTACCCTCCCCTCCTACCTCCCTGCCAGTGCCCAGGCTCGGACACTCTTCAGCTCCTGGCTAACTGTAGTAGTTTCTGAACTGGTATTCCCTGCCCACAGTCTCATCTAGGCCTGAGAATCTTCCTTTAACCAACCTTTCACACGGCTGCCACACACCCCAAACTTTTGAATGACTCCCCAGCACAAGAAGGTCTACAGTCCTTCGTGTGGCTCTCCAGGTCCTCTAGCCCCTCATGTCGTAGCCTCACCAACCCCACCAGCCTCATCACCTCTTTGCACATGCTGTTTCCTCTGTGCAGAATGTGCTCTTAGCCCTCCGTGACCATCTTGCACATCTTCCTCATAGCAATGTTCTCACCGTAATCACTTAACTATCTGTTCCCCCACTTGACCTTCAGCCCACTGAGACTTGGGCTTTTGTCTCCACACCCAGTACACAGCACAGTGCCAGGCCCGTGACCAACTCTCAATGAGTGTTTGTTACATGGCTGAGTGAAGGGTGAATCAATGATAAATTAATATCCTGAGTGCTTTCCCAGCCCCCAAACTTCATCAACTTGGAATGAGTGCCCTTCTTTTAGAAGCCTTTAAAAAAAAAAAAATGCACACCTCCTCGGACTGGTAGCATATTAAAGTTAATGAGTTATTTTAGACCTTAACTAGGTGACCAAGCAGAACAAGGGCACTGGAAAAAAAATGCCCAAGGAGGGAGAGGGCACCAGGGACAAACTTCACCCACATTTCCTTTTAAATGCAAATAGTGTCTCATATGTACATGTGGTTTACAAAGAGCGTTCGCATACCTTATCTATGATGCCTCAATTCAGAAAGGTAGGTTGGATGAGTGTTATTATTAACTACATTGTGCACCTAAGGCTTGGAGATATTTGCAATACCATAGGAAAACACCTGTGACAAAATAGTCAAAGGATAAGGACAGGATACAAAACTATGTAGAAAGTGTGAACACAGCTATGTAAAAATAGGCAGATAGAGGAAACAAATGGAAAGAAATACATCAGAATGCATTCATTCAATAAATATTTACTTGATGGCTGCCTTATTCTAGACCCCATCCCAGCCATGGGCAAACTATGGCCCGCTGGCCGGATCCGGCCCGTTTGAAATGAATAAAACTAAAAAAAAAAAAAAGACCGTACCCTTTTATGTAATGATGTTTACTTTGAATTTATATTAGTTCACACAAACACTCCATCCATGCTTTTGTTCCGGCCCTCCGGTCCAGTTTAAGAACCCATTGTGGCCCTGGAGTCAAAAAGTTTGCTCACCCCTGCCCCATCCCCAGACATCAGCTGGGATACAGTGGTGAAAAACACACTCTCCCTCACTGAGGTTACAATTTGCTGAGGGAAAGCATACACTAATCACATAATGATGCAGCAAAGGTAAAATTGCAACCGTGACAAGAGCATCGAAGAGGTAATAGTCTCATACTATAATGAGACTGTAGACCAAGTAGCAGGATTCTATAGATACAGACAATCTAGGAAAGTCTTTCTTGAAGAAATGATTTCTGAAGCAAGAGGAGGAACTTAACTCGTTAAAGAACGTCAGAAAGAAAGTCCCCGACAGAAGGAACATCAGGAACCAGGGCCCTGTGGTGAGAGGGGGACTGCCCAGGAAGAGAATAGCTGAGCTTGATGCCCAGTGGAGCTAGAGAAGAAGTAGGGGCCAGACCCCGCCCAAGCTAGCCAGCCAGGAGCACAGGGAGGCATTACGCACATTTGCATTTTCAAAAGAAAGGGTTGGTGGTGCTGTGGGGAAGGGTGGAAGGAGAGATCAAATCAGTGGGGGAGGCCAGTTGGGAAGCTGTTGTGGCAGTCCAGACAAACGTTGATGGTGGTAGTGAAAATGGAGAGAAATGGATGACGTCAAGAGATGTTCAGCAAGTTGTCAGGCCTTGGTAATGGATGGAATGAGGGGGTGAGCGGAGAGAAGCATCAGAATGACTCCTAGATTTCTGGATGTGAATGGAGGTGCTGTCAACAGCTGAGACAGAGTGATGAAAGCAGTCCATCGTGTTGGCACCTGAGACAGGGCCAGTTTGGGGCAGGCTGAGTTTGAGGTGCCTTATGTGTGATGGCTGAAAGGGGGTGGCAAGTAGGCGATGAAAAATAAGAGTCTGAAGTTTAGAGGAAAAGTCTGGCTGGAGATAAGCATTTGTTTATTGGTGGTAATTTAAGCCTGGGTGTGAATGAGACTGTGGGAAGAAGTTGAGGGTGAGAAGAGGAGAAGGTTGTCAACAGAGCACAAAAGAGTCAGGAGGCTTTTGCTGGAAAGCCTTAGTGTTTGCAAACCAAAAACACAACTAGGCAGTGCCCAGGGTGTTCCAAGGAAGGAGGACACCTGAGAGTTCTTATAGTGAAAGGTGCGCTCTTGAGAAGAATCAGTCCTGCATTCTTAGCTTCTAAATTGGTCCAGGATGAAAATCTTGCAGGTTGTCCGGAAGGCCTAGATAATAAATGTCATGTGAACTCGTTTCCCAAGTCCTTCTAAAGGTCATCAGGCACTTCAGTCCTCCAACAGAGACGGCAGGAGGTTCCGTGGGCAACGCTGTCCTCTGACCCATAGGACCCAGATGTGGGCTTGGCCCCAGCCTCGGCTGAGCCGGGACCTGGCGAGGCGGTGGCCAAGACCTAGAGTGGAAGATCATTTATGTTGGCTCAGCTGAGAGGAGTTTGATCAAATCCTAGACTCCATGCTGGTTGTCCTATCCCAGCCAGGAGACACGTTCCTCTTCCAGGCCGATGCTCCCAACACATCCCTCATCCCTGAGACTGACGCCATTGGTGTGACTGTGGTCCTTGTCACCTGCACCTCCCGTGGCCAAGAGTTCACCTGTGTGGGCTACTATGTCAACGAGTACTCTGACCCAGAGTTGGGGGAGAACCCACCCCGAAAGCCAGACTTCTCTCAGCTCCAAAGGAACATCTTGGCCGTGAATCCCTGGATGACCCGTTTCCATATCAACTGGGACAACAACACAGACAGGCTACAGGCCGTAGAGAACCAGGACCCCACCCTAAGCAGCAGCCTCCCCATCAACTGTATCCTTGTCAAGGGCTTGGGGCTCCCTGGCTGCATCCGTGGCCTCCTCCCGGAGAGCTCCATGGGCTGCATCTAACTGGGGTCCAAGTGGGGGATTCCAGGCTCTACCTGAGCCCAGCTAGGACTATGGCCAGTCTCCCGACACATCTGGAGGCGGCAGTCAGGCCTCCTGGAGTCCTGTGGGGCCATCTGGAGGACTTGGGCTGTCGACAGGCCTGTCAAACTTGTCCCTGAGGAAAGATCGGGCCTCAGGTCTCTCCCAGCCTCAGTCCAGAAGGATTATCTCACCTTTACTGCCCAGGCGTATAAAAAGCAGGTACTTTAGTTCTTAAGTCTCTCTAACTTGTGTCTTTCCTCTCTTCCACACATAGGCCATTGTGTCACCAGGCTCCCATATAAGTACCATTGACCCAGAGCTCTTCCCACAGACCTCCCTGGCCTGCCTTGAGGCTTTCCTGGTCAGTGGTTCCAGCCCTGTTGGGCCAAAGGCTCTGTCATTTCTTTCCCTTCCCAAACATCTAAGTAGATCTACCCAGCTTTCTGGAGTCACAAGGAATCTGGGTTAGAAGGTAAACTCGGATACAATTTCTGTCCTTTTCCCAGAACAGTTTTTATGTTTTTTCAATCCAGCAGCCCCTGGAAAACTCTGTTTCCAAACGTGTGATCAGCAAGATGCTGAGGAGTGATGTTGACTCTCCTCTCAGTCACCAGCTCCTTCTTATTACCTCCTTACTGGGTCTGGATTTCCGTGGAGGCTGCCACTATGGGGAGATGGCATGTAGAGCAGCTTACTGTGCTCTGTCTGTGTTGGCATCAGGGCCCCACTGCCTCTGGCTGCCTTGATCTGCCCTCTGCTAAGACCTCATGCTCTCACAGGTAATAGAGAGATTGCAGGCTTGGGAAACAGTAGGGACCCTGAAAACCTCCTTCCCCTGTCATACTCTGCCATGTTCCCTGTTCCTTCGCTGCTATGTGGATGCTGTTGGTGATTACAATTTGTATATTAATGGGTTTTTATATGAAACTAGAGGCCCAATGCACAAAATTCGTGCAAGGGGCTCAGCCCTCGCAGCCCCAGCCAACCCTTGCAGCCACAGCTCCGGCTGCCTCAGCCAGCCCTTGCAGCCCCAGCTTCATCTGGAAGGTCATCTGGAAGGACATCTGCAAGGTCGTTCAGCTGTTCTGTCTAATTAGCATATTAGCTCTTTATTATATAGGATACTAGAAGCCCGATGCATGAAATTCATGCATGGGTAGGGTCCGTAGGCCTGGCCGGCAATCAGGGCCGATTGGGGCCTTCTGGCTGCCAGCCAGGGCCTTCCTTCATTTTGCTCCGCCCCCTGATGGTCAGCATATGTCATAGCGAGCGGTTGAACTCCTGGTGGGTCAAACTCCCAAAGGGACAATTTGCATATTAGCCTTTTATTATATATGACTAGAGGCCCGGTGCACAAAAATTTGTGCACTCGGGGGGGGGGGGGGGGGAAGGGAGGGGTCCCTCAGCCCGGCCTGTGCCCTCTCGCAGTCTGGGACCCCTCGGGAGATAACGACTTGCTGGCTTAGGCCTGCTCCTGGGTGGCAGAGGGCAGGCCCAATCCCTAGGTGCAGCCCCTGGTCAGGCTCAGAGCAGGACTGATTGGGGAGTTGGGGCACCGCCCCCTGTCATGCACAGAGCAGGGTGGATCGGGAGGTTGCGATGCCACCCTCAGTCACGCTCAGGGTAGGGCCGACTGGGGGGTTGGGGCACCGCCCCCTGTCACACTCAAGGCAGGGTTGATGGGGAGGTTGCAGCGCCATCCCCTGTCACACACAGAGCAGGGCCAATCAGGGGGTTGGGCGCTGCCCCCTGTCATGCACAGAGCAGGGCCCATCAGGGGGTTGAGGAGCTCCCCCCTGTCACTCACAGAGTAGGGCCGATAAGGGAGTTAGGGCACCACCCCCTGTCACACAGAGCAGGGTGGATCAGGGGGTTGGGGCGCCGCCCTCTATCACCCACAGAGCAGGGCCGATCAGGGGGTTGGGGCACCGCCACTGTCACACTCAGGGCAGGGCCGATGGGGAGGTTATGGCTCTACCCTGTCACACACAGAGCAGGGCCTGTGGGGGGGTGAGGGGGGGGTTGGGGCGCCGCACTCTGTCACAGAGCAGGGCCGATCAGGGGGTTGGGACACCGCACCCTGTCACACAGAGTCGCAGGACAATCAGGGGGTTTGGGCGCTGCCCCCTGTCACGCTGATCCGGTGCCAGGAGGCCTCGAGGTTCCGCTGATCCCAGTGCTGGGAGGCATATTACCCTTTTACTATATAGGATAGAGGCCTGGGGGCCGGCTGGTTTGCCCTGAAGGGTGTCCTGGATCAGGGTAGGGGTCCCCACTGGGATGCCTGGCCAGCCTGGATGAGGGGATGATGGCTGTTTGCAGCTGGTCACACACCCTTCAGGGTGGGGGTCCCCACTGGGGGTCTGGCCAGTCTGGGTGAGGGGCTGAGGGCTGCTTTCAGGCTGGTGGTTGTTGACTAAAGCTCCCAACTGCTCCTTTTTTTTCTCTTTTTTAAATTTTATTCTGGGCCAGCTTTAGCTCTGGCTCTAGCTCTGAGGCTTCCGCTGCTGAGGGTTCTATAATCAAAACAATGTATAACTCCAGCTCTGAGATCCCGGCAGTTTGTTTAGCTTCTATATTTGTTACAAAGTTTCAAACTGCCGGCTCAGAGGCCGGCAAGGCAGGCGGGGAACATTGGAGTCCTCCGTCACTGCAGCAAGCAAGCCTCATGTCTCATGTTCGCTTCCAGCTGCCTGGCTGCCGGCGCCATCTTGGCTGACAGTTAATTTGCATATACTCACTGATTAGCTAATGAAAAGGGTAGCGGTCGCATGCTAATTACCATGTTTCTCTTTTATTAGTGTAGATGTTTGGTTGGGGAAAAAAAGGTAATCAGAGGGTTATCTATAGAAGATAGATATAGATGTACATATAGGTACAGATAGAGAAACAGAGACAAATAGAGATAAGAGATAGATAGAGATAGAGATAGAGATAGAGATAGAGATAGAGATAGAGATAGAGATAGAGATGATAGAGATATCTCTAGATATCTCTATCTAGAGATAGAGAGAGAGAGAGAGAGAGAGATCATCTCCAGGCATAATTGGAGAGTTTAAAAGTTTAAGTTTCCAGGCTTGTTGAAGTAAGAGTAGAATAATTTCCTCATGCTTCAGCCTACTTGATTTTAGTAATTTAATAGCTTGACTATAGTGACTCCATTTTGTTCTTCACTCTTTCCTCAAAGTGTAGGATCAAACCTTGGGGACTCAATATTTAGAATCAAGTAGAGGAGGTTGAGATTGCAAAGGAGACCCAAGAAGCCAAAAATGTTAACAATGACTGTGGAATGCCGTGGAAGCATTGTACATTTATAGTTACTTTTACAATTGAGTGGAAATTTTTAAAGAAAAAAATAAAACCCTTTTATGATTCCTAACGTTAATTAACTTTCTAGATTTTGAAATAGTACCTGAGGGCAAGAGGTGATATTCTAAATATTTTACTAGCAGGACTTCGGAGCACCAACACTTTGATGGCAGCTGGAGGAGAGAGGGGTCTCAGAGGCCCCTGCTAGGCCCCTGCCAGGCACTAACTCTGTGATTGCTGGATCCCAAAGAAGTGCAGAGAAGCTGGGTGGCAGAGGACAACATAGAGGGGACCTTGGGGCAGCTGCTATTTAATGATTGAGTAGTACTGGAGCTTACTACTGAATACAAACCCTGCCTAAGGATCCTTACCAGCAACCCCCTACCCCCCTCACCCCCACCCTCCCACACACACGCACACTCTCTGCCTGCTCATTTCCCCAAACTCTTTTATCTACCACAGCAATTTATTCATCATTTCTTGTGAACTCCTTGCATTTTCACATCTTCATGATCTGCCCTATGCCTAGAATGCCTTTCTTCTCCTTATTTGGCAAATTTCTTTGAATCTTTGAAGACCAAGGTAAAATATCACCTCCTCTGTAAAATCCTCCTTGACTTCCCAAGGCAAAATTATTGCTTTCTCATCATCATTCCATGCACTTTATACATACTTTCTCCCCCCCCAAATAGGTTTGTATTGATTTTTATTTTTTTATATAATATAACCATTTTATTTATTTTAAATATATTTTTATTGATTTCAGAGAGGAAGGAGAGGGAGAGAGAGATAGAAACATTAGCTGCCTCCTACATGCCCCCTACTGGGGACCCCCACAACCCTTGACGGGAATCGAACCCAGAACCCTTCAGTCTGCAGGCTGATACTCTACCCACTGAGCCAAACCGGCTAGAAACATGTTTGTATTGATTTTAGAGAGAGAAGAAAGGAGAGGGAGAAACATCCATCAGCTGCCTCCTACTGGGGATCAAGGCCACAACCGGGGAATGGAATCAGTGGCCCCATGGTACATGGGACAATGCTCAACCAACTGAGCCACACCGGCCAGGGCAAATACTGTTTTTTTGTGGTTTTAAAATTATTTATTTTTAAATTTAAAAAATAATACTGTTATTTTTTTTTAATTAAATCTTTA
Source organism: Myotis yumanensis (assembly GCF_028538775.1). Taxonomy (NCBI): domain Eukaryota; kingdom Metazoa; phylum Chordata; class Mammalia; order Chiroptera; family Vespertilionidae; genus Myotis; species Myotis yumanensis. The sequence continues at coordinate 44,530,172 of NW_027223764.1, read as the reverse complement.
TTGTTCAGATTATTACATTTGTTCCTCTTTTTTCCCCCCATAACTCCCCTCCTTCCAGCTCCCACCCCACCCTCCACCCTCACTCCCCACCCACTGTGTTCATCCATAGGTGCATGATTTTTGTCCAGTCACTTCCCGCATCTCCCACACCCCTTTTCCCCCCAAGAATAGTCAGTCTATTCCCTTTCTATGTCCCTGATTCTATTATAATCACCAATTCATTCTGTACATCAGGTTATTTATTCACTTGATTCTTAGATTCATTTGTTGATAGATGCATGTTTGTTGTTCATAATTTGTATCTTTACCTTTTTCTTCTTCTTCCTCTTCTTAAAGGATACCTTTCAGCATTTCATATAATACTGGTTTGGCGGTGATGAACTCCTTTAGCTTTTCCTTATCTGTGAAGCTCTTTATCTGACCTTCAATTCTGAATGATAGCTTTGCTGGATAAAGTAATCTTGGTTGTAGGTTCTTGGTATTCAGCACTTTGAATATTTCTTGCCATTCCCTTCTGGCCTGCAAAGTTTCTGTTGAGAAATCAGCTGACAGTCGTATGGGTATTCCCTTGTAGGTAATTGAGCCTCTTTCTCTTGCTGCTTTTAAGATTTTCTCTTTGTCTTTTGCTCTTGGCATTTTAATGATGATGTGTCTTGGTGTGGTCCTCTTTGGATTCCTTTTGTTTGGGGTTCTCTGTGCTTCTTGGACCTGTAAGTCCATTTCTTTCTCCAGATGGGGGAAGTTTTCTGCCATTATTTCTTGAAATAGGTTTTCAATATCTTGCTGTCTCTCATCTTCTGGCACTCCAATAATTCTGATATTAGACCGCTTAAAGCTGTCCCAGAGGCTCCTTACACTATCTTCACACTTTCGGATTCTTTTTTCATTTTGCTTTTCCAATTGGGTGTTTTTTGTCGAATCTTTGGTTTGATTCTTGAGCTCCTCTGGTCTGCTATTGGGTATAATATTCTTTATTTCAGTCCGTGTATGCTTACTTTCTAATTTCTTTATCGTAGCATCGAGGGTCTCATTAGTTTTCGTGAGGCTCTGCACAAATTTATGGCAAGCCCTCAAAATTGCGATTCTTAGCTCCATATCCTCCATTTCTGTCATGTTTTTTTGTCTCCGCATCTTTTATGCTTTCTTGGTGCACCCCCTTGTGGTCTCTGTGCGCAGTCTTGTTCTAGCCAAGCCTTAATTGTTGTAGTTAACACTAGAGGGATTTGACCCCCAGGCCGACTGGCTATAGGAATCAGCTGTATGGAAAACGTCTGCCTTCTGGGGAGGCGCTAATCCAGCCTTTGCCTGAGGCGATCGGCAAATGGCTGTGCGCAGGCTTTGGGCGGGGCGGGATCAACAGGGCGGGCGGAGGGAGCAGTTATGGCCACGCTCAGTCCCGTTCCCAGAGGCTCTGCTTCTCAGAACCCCGGCAGCCGCTGCAAACCTCGGAGAGAAAGCTGCCCTCAGGTTCCAACTGATGCCGGATAATCCCGCTTCTCCCGTTTGAGTCTGGGTCCCTAGAGACTCGCCCGGATCTGGAGCCCAGAGTCTGAGACTCACTCCCGACAGAAAACGACAACCGCGCCCTCAGCCACCAGCCCGCTTTGCGCGCGCACCTCGGTACCTTTGTATTTTCCACACTGCGCCGCCTCTGAGCCTCGATTTGCTCTTCTCTTTCCTTCTAGTTGTAGAGTCTCTCTTCAGCCAGCCTTCCTGTGGTTCTGGGTGATGTCCGTTCAGTCTTTTAGTTGTATTTTTGAAATGGTTGTTTGCGACAGCGGTCTCCGGTGTTTACCTACGCCGCCATCTTGGTCTCCTAATACTGTTATTTTTAAAAAACAGCTCAGCAACATCTCTCACTGTGTCTGATTCAAAGGGAAGGCTCAAATGTTTTCTGCTAGGGAAGAAGGAGGACACACCGGGGATGAGTTCGGAGGGGTACACGCAGGGATGTGGTGGTTGTGGAGGGTTGGTTCGAGGAACGCAGAGTGTAAGTGGAAATCAAGTTGAGTCCTGATAATGGAATGGTCTACAGAATATTTCAGAAGGAGGAGCTCTGGTGAAAACGGAAACCACTTCAATGAAATCAGGTTTCAACAAAAAAGGCTGAGGTTAGCTCGAGAAGGTGGTTTTCCTTTGAAACTGGTGGCGCAGTGTGGTCTCCTTTAAGAGGAAAGAACTATAATCTAGGTAGGGGGTTGAACTTCTGATCCACTTACCCTGGGCCCCCAACATCCTTGAAGTAGGGACCTCGGAGGGAGGGCCCTGCTGACAGGTCAGATGTCACAGGGCTTGGCTTGGGCACTCTGCAGACAGCTGCCTGGCTCTGCCACTTGCCAGCTGCATTGCCTGGAGCAAGTCACTCAACCTCTCTGTGCCTCCATTTTCTCTACTGTAAAATGGGGCCAATGATAACACCTTCCCTCTATGATCTTTGTGAGGATTAAACCAGACAATACGTGAAGAACTTAATACAGTGTCCAGGGCATGGTGAGCACTGGAAGGAGGCAGTCCCTACAGTGAGGGACAGGGTAGTCTCTGGAGCCATGAAACTGGTTGTGGGAGGAGTCGCTGATGTCTGCCAGCCCTGAGTGACGTTCACAATTCAGGGAAGAGGCAGCAGCTGGCTGGGGGTCGGGGTGGTGGCTGGGAAATGGTCTGAAGAGAGTTAGCAGTGTCATTGCTCAATCCAACCAGTGGAGCTCACACTTCCTGTTTTCAGTGTCTGTGAGCCCTGATGCTAGAGCTGCTCGTGTTGGAACAGGATCCTCTTGGCCCCTGGGGGGGAATGCAGAGGTTGAGCAGCAACTCAGTCTGGGCTGGGCCCCTTAGCTTCATAGCACGCCTTTTCTCTCCTCACATTGAATTGGTGTGTTTCAGCTCACCCAAAACACACCAACGCAATCCTAGGGTGGGAGAGGGGAGTGGGGTCCATTCAGTTCCCCAAGAATTTAAGTGGCTTTGCAATAATAGCCACTATTTTTGTGCCTTTACTAGGTGCCAGGATTATGCTGAGAGATGTATGAACTCATGAATCCTTATAATAATCCCAGGAGGGAGATAGTATTACCTCTTTTACAGATGAGGAAACAGAGGCACAGAGAGGTTAAGATTCTTTCCTAAATCACACAGCTAGTGTTAGAGCCAGGATTCCAGTCCTGGCCACCTGACTCCAAAATCCATGCTCTGAAACCACTACATCTTACTGAATAGGACAACGTGCTAGATTATGGGGATTAAAGACTGAATATTTGGGCGCTTTCCTTCCACCTGCAGTGGATGGTCCATCAGCTTCTGATCAAGAGGAACAAGCAGATGTGAACCCAATAACCTGAAAGCCCGCAACTCCTTTCGCTACAACAGGGTGATTCACCACAAGACAGTGGGCGTGGAGCCTGCGGCCCACGGCAAAGGTGTGGTCGTCATGAAGTGGAGAATCGGGTAGTGAAAACTGGCCACCTCCTACATGCGGACCACCATTGACAAGAACGCAGGGCCCGGCACATGATCCACAGGAACAATTACCGCCCGGATCGGCCCATGGCCGCCATGCACAGGGCCAGCTGCACCCTGTGCAGCCAGAAGCCCGTGAAGGTGAGGAGGAAGCGCCGCCCCACCAAGAGCTCCTGAGCACCCTCCACCCCCAAAGCAATAAAGGTATCAGCCAACTTTCCAAAAACAAAAACAAAAAGCTGATACTCTGGGTCCTTGCCCTCCCGGGGCCCTAGGGAGCCCAGGAGACCTGGCACCCCCAAACCCCACGCAGAAAACTGTTTATGCAGAGAACACACGCTGGCCACATCTTGAATTTACTGGGCACTTCATGTAATCTGGCCAATTGCCCCCAAAAGATATTCACTTAGGTGCTTATCGGAAACACCTGAGCTTTTCAAACCCACAAAGCCTGGCACCAGCCCTGACCTGCATCACAATCTCTGTGGGTGGAATATAGGCACGTATATTTTTTTTAAAAGGCTCTCAGGTGACTCGGGTAAGAAACACTGCCAAACCCATTAACACCGCTTGGAAACTCCAGTACTTGGGCATCCAACCCTATCTCCCAGCCTGCCTTCTATACTCTAGTTCTTTAGAAGCTGATGTTTGGTTCAAAATATATGCTCACCTCCATTAGGACACCAACCAGCGTCAGACTCTGAGCCACCTGATCGTAGGAATCGCGATGGCAGGTCATGAGCTCCATGAACAGATCGAGAAAGCTCAGCACTAGCCCCACACAGTTAGTGGGCAGTTATGTTTTCTGTTCCCTGAATGCCAACAGACTCGAGCTGAGCTGGGTTTTGGATCAATAATTTTCACTCATACAGGTGTTCTGCTTGTTTGAGGTCAGCCCTGGGGTTGTTGGGGGCAGAGTGCAGAGAATATGGTGAGACGAATACTAAAGAGGATCACCGTGCAGATGTATAAGATGTGCACTGCGCAAAAGCATCAGGCCAAGGGGGGCAACGGGGGTTGATACCCAGCCTGCCACCATTGACCGAACTGCGGGTCCCTGGCTTACAACTCCTTTTGTACCTATGTGCCGTGGAGGGCCTGACCTAGAACTCTCCTAGCTACTTCCCAAAGCCTCATTAACTCCAGAGATGCAGCCCCCAAAGAAACTCTGCGGTACCTGCCACCATGGTCATTTTCTGCTCCCCAACTCCCTCCCATACCAACACCGGGGGAGAACGAAAGTCTTTAGAAAAATCCCATTTTATTAATCATCTTTATTCAAAATTATAAAAATAGATATAAATAAAAATAGCAGAATATAATTATTAAATATTCAGTGTACAGGAGTGGTCCTCACCCCACTCAGTGAGGATTGGAGGCATTTGGCTGGAAAGTCAGAAGGGATAGCTGTCCAAGAAAGGGACATTTATGTGAGAGTGAAACTGAAATTGTAATGCTGGTCACGAGGCATGCCCAGAAGGATACATTCCTAGGCATCATGGGAGACCCAAGAGGCCCCAGGAGTGACCCATGACCTCTCCTGACTGGTCATTCTATGTGGCATCACAGTCCATACAGTTTAGGGAAATATCTAGACTTACAATTAGACACAGGAACACCAGCTCTTACTCATTCTGACTCCTCACAGCCTGAGCATAAGTGTGCATATATACACATGCATAGATAATGTTTCCTGATACATTCATGGAATGTCAGAGCCCTACCCTCAAGTTATTAATGTCCCTGCTCCCCAAACCACTGTTCCCACATTGGCCAAGCTCCCTCAAGAGACCTCAGTTCTGTTACACTTCCTAATTGGGAAATGATTCATTTCCCAATAATAGGCCTCATGAATGCCCTCTGTTGGGGGAGCTACCTCTCCTTCCCATGCATAGAAGATGTCATGTTTATCTCCAGAAGGCTTTAATCCAGAAAAAGACAAACTACTGGTCAGTACCATCCTGGACCAGGACCACCCCTCCATCCTGGCCAGAGGGGATCTGGGCATCCAGCACCCAGTCCTGAATCTGCGGATAAAGCCATTGTTGCTCACCCTGGTGGGCAGCACAAGCAAAACCATCTCCGCAGAGCCTATCTTCCTCAGTCTCTTCCTTATATGTGGCTGGTGCAGATGGAGCTACTGCAAAAATGACGGTCAGCGTGGGAGTGGGTGATGCTCCTCTCCTCCCTTGGCTCCCTGGGGGCCCCCAGAGGGCTAGGCCATTCAGAGGGTTAGGCCATTCTCTTCCCCGGTGTTAGCGCGGATCCAGGACAGGAAGTGCGAGACCCTCGTGTAGACACCTGGCTTGTACTTCATGGCACATTCGCGGCCCCAGCTCACAATCCCAGTCAGAGTCAGGCGGTCTTGAATGGGGCAGACCAGGGGGCCCCCTGAGTCTCCCTGTCAAGCCAAAAACACAAAAAGTGAGCCCTGGAAGAAGTTAGGAAGGGGGCCATCAGATCCTACGACCCAATCATACCCAAGAGAGAAGGGAGAGTTTTCCAAAGTCAAAGTCCTTAGTGACTCCCCATTTCCTACCACATCAAGTTTAAAATCCTCTGGTTGGCTTTCAAAGCCCTACTATCTGCCACTATTCCACCGATATTCCCAGACCCTATCTCTCTCCCATCCTGGAATATGCTGTGCTCACTCTCATTTTTGTATCTTGCAACTGAAATGCTCTCCAGTCTTCCCTCTGCCTCCTCAAATCCCTACTGAGCCACATTCTCTTTACAGCCTCCCCTCCGTGACCATCTAGTTGGCACTCAGCTCCGTCTCCTAAACATCTGATCATTTATCATTAACACCACACTCTGAACACTGAGCTATATTATTTTCTACTGTTTCTTCTTAGTCCTCCTCTCTCCCCCCACCTGAAGTGCCTAGCACAGAGACAGGCTGACAAGTGTTTGGTAAAAACATAAGAATTGGTTTAAACCTAAAACTTGAGCTCCTGATTCTGGCTTCCTGTGGCTTTGGCTGCAGAGGCTCAGGAGTGCTGGAGAGAGGTGGGGATAATGGAGAGAGATGCTTAGAACTCTCACCTGGCAAGAATCTGTTGTCCACGCTGGGTCAGCAGCACACAGCATTTTGGTGGTGACTTCAGAGCCATAGTAGTGGGGCTGCTGACACTCCCGGTGGGAAACCAGTTTCACCACAGTCATTTTCAGCTGATCTGGATAGAGATAGTCGGCTAGATGGAAGAAACACGGAGACTTTTATGTTAAGATGTGTCTGCCCAGCCCTTCTAATGGGAACCTCTGCCAGGGAGGGGACCAAAAAGTATTCCTACCAGGGAAAGCCCCTATTCTTTTTCCACCCAAATCTGAGTTTTTAGCCCAGTTATAGCCCCTCACCCTCCACTTATTTACCTTTACGGTTCATCATTCCCTAAACAGTGATCCCCACTCCATCTCTGGACCCATCTGCTACCTCCTTCTCTATCTCCACAGTCCTCCCTTAATCAAGCTGAGCTCCCTTCCAGCTGACACCGCTCCCCCAGGACCCCTGAGCCAGCCCCAAAGGTCACTTACAGGTATTCTCTTTTCCGAAGCCGGTGACCTCACAGCTTGTGCCGAAACGAGCATCCCCACCCACGGGGGGCAGGCAGACAGTCTGTATGGACCGGGATGGCTGTGCGCACTCGCCCGAGATGGAAATGATCTTCAGCAAGGCTGGGGGAGGGGGAAGAGGTCAGAGGGGAAAGATCACCACCTGGTCAGGCGGTCACCGTCTCTGCCCTCCAAATCCCTCGGTCAGTTAGGGTCAGAGGTCATCCCGGGAGGTGTGCTGGTAGGATGAAACAAGTTTCCCTTGTCCCACGCCTCATAGGCTTTGTTCCAGCCACGGACAAAGGCGTGGGCAGCCAGGGCTACTGCATACAGCTGTACGAGGGTGCTGTGTTTTTTTTCCTACGAAAAGCCCTGACTGAGGTAGATGGGCTGAAATTCAGCCCAATGTTCCGTCAAAGTTCTCTATCCTGGGACAGATTCTGCCTCCAACAAAGAAAGGGGCATCCCAGTCTAAGCCACTGCCCACAGGGCCACTGCCACCCAGGGAGGGCTACCTGTTTGGAAATTCAGGGACTCTACCGGGGAGCACCCTAACCCTTGCCCACTGCTCCCTTTGTTGTGTTGAGTAGGGTCTTCAAGTTCCCCCGCAACCTCAACCTCCCACCTGAGTCTCTTTTTGAACCCCCCCTCTCTGGGTCATCATCATGATGGCAGATGAGGGTTTCCACTCACCTATATCATTGTGGTGAGCAAGCGTGTCAGCGCTGTAGTCCTCATGCAAGATGAGCTTTTCTACCTCGAACTTCATCTCGCCCCGTGTGTTGGAGTTAAGCTTTGACCGACCCAGGTAGACAATGTAGTCCTGCTTCTTTGGGTTATTACTGTGGGAAAGGAGGTCCTGTCACTTCTGAGCCCTCCCACCACAGTGACCTTGGAGCATGACTTGTCCCCAAGGCTATGGGCCATATGAAAGGGCTTGAGAGGGTAGAATTGACGTGAAATCCTTTGCCGGGAAGGGAAAAGGGATGTGTCTGGGGTAGGGCAGGAGGGCCGGGGAGAAGAGACAGAGGGACGTACATGAAGCAGTGTGTGGCGCTGACCACCCAGCAAGGACTGATGAGGCTGCCACCACATACGTAGGTGACAGAACCTCCACGGTGCTTCCTGTAGATGGCTGCAAACCAAGGCTGGTCCTCAGTGTTGGTGAATTTTCCCCCGACAATCTTAAAGCGGGGCCTCAGAGCCTTCTGACCACACTGGAACCCTGCGTTTGCAGGAGGATTTCTTCCTGGAGGAGAAAGAGAGGGGTGTCTTGGGAAGACAGGTAGGAGAAAGTGTCCCTCTCCTCATCCTCTGACCTCCCAGTTTTGGGGGGCCAGGCAAGCCTCCCTCCTCATCCCTCCTGTGATGGAATAAGGGCATATATGAATGTGTCCCCTTTCACCCACTATCCTAAACAGGTTGGTGGCACTCACCTGCAGAGCAGTCGTTCACCATGCACTCTTGGACATGCTGATTTCGGCCAACCTTCACATAGCACCAGGGCTTTCTCTGGTTGTCTGGGTTCCTGGCAACACAGACGGGAGAGGGGTGTCATTTCCAAACAGAATGTCTTTCCTGCATCCTCCCCTCCAAGAAAGACTCAACCAGAGGCCTGGCTATTCTCATGTTATGGCCAGCACTCTGGAAGCACAAGGGCGTGTTCAGAAGGGCTCTGTGAGGCCATGGGGAAGGTGCTTGCTGCCCCCACCTCACCTGCAGTAATTGTGTTTCCCCAGGCCCAGCTGGAGAGCATCAGGTCTGCGGGCATGGTAGGTTTTCAGAATGACATTGGCAGAGTTCCAGGGCAGGCAAGGCTGGCCCATGGAGCCGGTGTTGGCCGTCCCTCGGTAAGAATGACCATTTCCCTCGTAGCAAGTGGCCGACGTATCTATGGAAGGATTTGAGGATGAGAGAATATCAGAAAGAGGAGGAGGTTCAGGCAGGCATTTCAGAGATCCTGCCAGGCCTCAGTGACTTCAGGCCTGGTGGAAGACACTAGAAAAAGTCTCCTTTCCTCCCACTTCACATGAGTGCAGCCACAGCTTACAAGACAATGTGTGTTTACGTGTTTGACTCTGCCCTCCCAGTGCTGAGGGAGCAGCCGTCTATCACTAGGTCAGTTAGGGTCAGAGGTCATCCTGGGAGGTGTGCTGGTAGGTGTGATGCCCCCCCCCACTCCACCTCCACCTCCTACCCCCTGCCTGCTCTTGCATCCAACTCATCTCTCCCTGCCCCCAAACCTCTTGTGCCCCCTCCTCCTTCCAGATAGAGTAGGATCTCCATACCTATCTCACAGTGTTCCCCCTGGAATTTCTTTGGGCAGTTGCATCGATGAATGTTGGAGAAGTACTTGTAGGACACACATGTACCTCCATTCAGACAGCCACAGCTTGCTGAAAATCACAAAGGCGGGGGTGAGTAAGCAAGGAGCACGGGAGGAGGTAAGCGGGGGAGCCAGCCCTGCATCAGGGACAGGGAAGGGCCGTCTCCCAAGGCTTCTCCAAGATGTTTGTGCAGCCAGATATTGTGCAAGGGATGGGTACTCACATGCACCAGATTCTGCATGACGATCATGGCTGTCCTGGAAAAGATAGGGAGAGGGGAAAAGGTCACCAAAGGCCCCACACCCCTGGGACCTCAGGGTGAGGACAAACTGGCCCCAGTCCCAAAACTCATCCTTCCCTACAGCCCCCTCTCTCATCACCCCGGTCCTATCTAACTAGCCCTCAGATGGAAGGTGGATCATGGGTTTCCAGAGAAGAGAAGTGGCTTGACTCAAGCAAGCTTCACAGATCAGGTGACAGCAGGCTGGGGCCGTTGCAAAGGCTTCTTCCTCTCCAGCCTGCAACTCCCTTGGTTCTCCAGGCCCCCTCGGCCACACCTGTCCCCTTTCCCCGGAGGGTCTGGCTCTGCATTGGATGGAATCGGGGGGCGGGGGGGGGGGGCGCACCAGCTCCCTATCAGCCCCTTCCTTCCCCTGGCGCTGTTCTGGAGGGTCGTGCAAGCCCCCTCCCACCGCCACGAGTCAAAGCAGGGACGCCGCTTACTTCGCAGTTGCTCACGACCAGAGCGCAGAGCAGCAGGCACGCCCGCGGGATTCTCATGGTGGCGAGGCTGGGGCTCCAGGCAGCGGCCTGCGCGGGAAGGAGAAGTCAGGGAGGAGCCGAGGAGCGAGAAGCGCGCCGGGCGGGTCGCGGCAGCGCAGGGTGGTGCCCCTGGGTCACCTGCGAGGCGAGCCCGCGGTGGTCTCCCATCCCTGGGATTCAGGGGCTCGGCACCGCCGGGACCGGCACCCGCAGGGGACGCGTGGGCACGCGGCCGGGCAGCGGGCGGGGGGAAGGGACGCCGCGGGAGCGGGGCGCGCATCCTCCGGCCGCCGCGGGGGCGGCTGCACTCACCGGCAACGGCGCGGGTCGGGCGGTGCGGACAGGTGGACGCGGTGCTACTCGCCGGGTTCTGGGCTCCGGTCTCCCCGCTGTGAGGCGCGGGCTGTATATTAAGACCCGCCCAGGCGCTGGCCCCGCCCCGGCCCGGATCGTCCCGTCCACTCCCTTCCCCTCCCCTCCCCTCCCCTCCCCTTCCCGGGAGCCCGCCGCCCGGACCCTGCGCGTTTCCTCGACGGTGACGGAGCGTGAGCAGCAGCGCGTCGGGGCGGTGGGGACGCACCGGGCCTGAGCTGATTGATAGAGAGGCACCTACATCCCAGGCCTGGGCCCCGCCCAGGGCAGCCCACCCCCCACCCACACACCCAATTGCGGAGAGGAGGGGCGCCGGGGAGCGATGATGCCTCCCCCCAGGCCCCGAGGTCAGCTCCTCTCCAGCCTTCCCGCCTGGGCCTCCACCTGCCCGGGAGGGTGCGTGAGGACCCCGGGTACCGGGCACGGTCCGCAGGTCTCAGGGCTGTGGAGTCTTTTTCTCAATGTGCAAATGCATATGTCACGTCCTCGCTGAAAACAGAGGAAACACTGGTAACAGAGGCTGCTTATGTCGAATGCCGGCTCTCCCCAAAATTATCAGCACACCCAGTGGATAAGACCAAGCTGAGACCGCGGGGAGCGAGTCTGGTAGTGCATGGGGGAGGGGGAAGGCGAGGTCGGGTTTTATTGAGGATTTGCAGTTTGGTCAAAGGGCGTTCTTTGGAAGTGAGGGCTTGTTTGGCGGGGGATCGAGCAAAAAAGAAAGCGAGGGCTTGATAAGGATTAGATTAGGGTCATGACACAAGATTGTAGGAGTGTGAAAACAAAGTCTTTGGGCACAAACTGGTGATGCTTTCTTTCTGTTGAAGGTCTTTCAGGAAGTTCCTATAATGAACAATCCATTTATTGATTTTTTTTTTGTTTTAAATAGATTTTGATTGATTTCAAAGAGGAAAGGAGAGAGAGATAGAAACATCAATGTTGAGAAAAGCATTGATCCACTGCCTCCTGCACACCCCCTCCAGGGGATGGAGCCCGCAACCCAGGCATGTGCCCTGATGGGGAATCAAATCCTGAGCTCCAGGTTCATTGGTGGAAGCTCAACCACTGAGCCACACCGGTGGGACCGAGCAAGCCATTTATATGCCTGGGCCAGCGTACAGTTAGCTAACACAGACGATGGAATAGTAAAGTCTTATTGATGTAGACAGTGAGCTGCAGAGGGGTAGGACGTTCCGTTTTCACCTGTAAGGAGAGGAATTGGGGAACTGGAGGGCAAGAAAGAAAAGATTTATTTAACACTGTGTAAGGTTTTGAAAACACATCTTTGTATCATCCGTTCCCCAAAAAGACAGACTTTCAAATGCATGTTTGTTTAGTGTTCTACTTCATCACAGGGCATTGTTTCTAATAAGATAAAGTAATCGCTTGTCAGGTAAGACTGACCTCCAGTAGGACTGACCAGGTATAAAGGACTCAGCCTGCTCTTCTTGTACAAGGCAAAGAGTTTTGTACACAGACACATGCACACGTACATATCATATCCCTCTGGCATAGTTGAAGGAGCACAGTGGCGACTCTGGGGTTCATTCACCCCCCGCCCCCCGACAACACACACCCCCAACCTGGGCTTGGGGGTCATTTGGATCCTACCCACCGAGACTGTCCCCCCTGATGGGAGAGGAGAGGTCTGAGTCCCTGTAACTCACTAGAGGCCCAAGACCACACCCAAGACTTGGTCTCTCTCCCTGCTACACCTGCAGCATTTTGCTGCCTGGCAAACCTGGACCTTGAGTCTGGGTCCACTTGAGAGGGACAGGTGGAGGAGGGAGGGCAGGGACAGGTGGAGGAGGGCAGGGACAGGTGGAGGAGAGCAGGGACAGGTGGAGGAGAGCAGGGACAGGTGGAGGAGGGCAGGGACAGGTGGAGGAGAGCAGGGACAGGTGGAGGAGGGCAGGGACAGTGCCAGACCTCTCTGCTCTGTTCCAGCCAAAGGTCTCAGGGTGCCAGCCTCTGCCTGCGGAAAGTGTAAGTTAACCATCCAGCTATAGCAGCGGTTCTCAACCTGTGGGCCGCGACCCCTTTGGCGGTAGAACGACCCTTTCACAGGGGTCGCCTAAGACCATCCTGCATATCAGATATTTACATTACGATTCATAACAGAAGCAACATTACAGTTATGAAGTAGCAACGAAAATAATTTTATGGTTGGGTCACAACATGAGGAACTGTATTGAAAGGGCCAGAAGGTTGAGAACCACTGAGCTACAGGGAGGCAGGTGACCCACTGTCCTCCAGAGAGAGTTCTTCTGCACACGCCCGGCTAACCGGGCTAAGCTGCCAGCCTCCGGGAAGATGGACTGAGTCAGAGATGCTAATAGTCTCAGAGCGGCCTCACTACTTCCTCCAGAAGACGGTGACATGTTTTGTTTGGATTTAGAGTCCATTAATTGTAAATAAACGTGATCAAATGTAAACAGGGATATTGCAGCCCTAGGACTTACCCCGAAACTCAGGTTAGTGATCAGGAAATTCCCAGCAGACTGCCATGATTCACAGAGCTCCCCGGCAGCTTTCATGACTCCAGATTACTTGGCTGGAGGCTGTCATGCTGATTTTTGAGAGTAGGATGACTTCATTTCCTCCCCAACAAAGAGGCTTGGAGACCGTTATGCAGCCAGCATGACACCCCTCTACCCCTTCCTTCCCTCTGCGGCCTCCTCACCTGGCTGGACAATCCTGGGGCCTCCAGCTCTCCACAAAACTTCCCCTCCGCTCTGTGACCTTTGAGCTCTCTGAAATCCCTGTGTCCGTCTTTTGGTGCACAGTCTGTGCTAGTCTTTCAATTCTTTAAGGACAGAAACTACATCTTAACTATCTTTGTCTCTCCCTTGGCATTTGTGCATCCCTTGTTCACATAGGTGCTTTCTTAGGAATGAATCGGTGAACAAGTAGAAACAGAGAGCTCTGGGACACTTTGGAAGTTTTCTGCCTCTCTCTCTCTCTTCTTTTTGCCATAAAAAAATAATAATAATGGCATTGTTTCTGTCCTGTGCTAAAAAGCACTTTGCAACAAATCCTCTTTAAACTCACAATTGCCTTATGATGTATTAGGAAACATTTCCATTTTGCAGATGAGAAAAATGAGGTGGAGAGGAGATATATAGTTGATGAGTGGCAAAGCCAGCAAGGATCATTAGAACTTGATCCTTGTTCCTGGGCTCTCTACCTCACTTCCTCCAGAAGAGAGGGGTATAAGACAGAATGCCGCCAGGAGAGGGCCAGGTGATGAAAGATGTTGCAGCTCAGGGGAGCCCTCCTGCTGGCCTTGGAGAGCTCTTTCCAGAAACACTCCTGGGACGCTGGGCTCTGACTCCGGGAAAGCCCTTGCGGTGTGCAATGCGAGTTAGTTGCTTGCCTGAGATCCAGGAACTAACGTGGTGATCTAGGCTATCTGACGCTTCTGTCAAGAGTGAGAGAATAAGCAACTGAATGTGTGTGACTTCATTCTGTTCCTGGCTCCCAGAGGAAAGCCACTAGTCCCCTGGCTCTCAGAGGTCCAGACCTTCTAAGTCAGATGTGGCAACAGAGACTAATGGAGGGGCCCCTTTCCCGGAGCTGCTCATAAAAGAACAGGCAGATGCCAGGTGTCCAAGGAGGACGAGGATGTCGGAAATTAGTCCTGAGGCTGTGTCCAGGAAACTGGGTCCCTGAGGGGTTATTTATTTTTTTTCTTTTCTTTTCTTTTTCCCCACTCCCCGCCCATACCCTCCACTTCCTTCCCTGAAGGGCTATTGTCTTTCTTTTCTTTTTTTCACTCCCCGCCCATACCCTCCACTTCCTCCGCTGAAGGGCTATTTTCTGACCAGCATGACCCAAAAGGAAGTTCATATGGAGTCACAGGATGCTATACCAAGAATGTTCCGTGTGGTACTACAGAGAGAATGAATGACCTTAGGCTCTTGATCTCAGCTCCCCATTCACAAAACAGGGCAATGCCTGCCTTGCCTGTGCCTTACTTTGCAGATTAAATGAGATCATGCTTTTGTGATGAAAACATTCCTTTATTCATTCATTCATTCAATGTTTATCACGGACCTACTGTGTGCCAGGCATAGTTCCAGATGCTAGAGATAGAAGGATGGGCTTTATAAACTGTAATTCCTACCCCGAGTGCCTGCTGCCTCACCTTTCTGACTATGGCAATACTGACCCAGAAGACCCAGGGCATTCTCTGGAGTCCATCTCAGGATTCCGATGAAGTGGGGATGCTGTGTCCTTAGCAAACAGTTCCCAGCAACTGGCCAGCTGCATGTGCTGCTCGCCCCCGCAGCCCCGACTCCTAGTCCCTGCCTCTCCTCTCCCTTCTCACTGGCCAGAAGCTCTTTTCTCTCCTCCCTACACCTGGGGCAGACAGACTCCTCTGGGGTTAGGAAGAAGGCACCGAATGCTGGTCACCCAGCTTCCTGGGGTCTGAGGACACCTTTTCCCTGCCTATTTGGTTCTGAGAGGAAGATGCTGTTCTCACTGGCAGCAGCGCTAAAAGCCAGGTCTGGGCATGTAACATGATAGGGAAGCTGCTAGGCCCCCAGTGGCCTGTGGAAAGAGTGGGGCGGGGAAGCCACATACTTGCCTCCTTACTCATGGACAGCAACGAGCCCCAGGGGCTGCTCCCTGAGGTTATGCTCTGTCTCAGCCCTCCAGCTTCAGCCTATGCTCCCAATCCTTCTCTTCCTCACCATCTCTCACCCAATTCCTAGCCAGATCTCTGCACGAATATTTGGAGATTTGGTCAAATTTTTTTTTTTGGTCCCTAACCTAAACCCAGTTACTTCCTAAGTGAGGAACGTGTTACCTTAAAGGAGTGTTGGTCATGGGTTTCCAGACTTTGTGAATTCTGAGTCCCCACCAGGAACCAAAGCTAGGCCCAGGCCCTGGAACTTTTGCTCGGAGCCCAGGCTACCATGTTGGATGGCAATGGCTGCTGAGCTGGAAGCTAGAGGGGGTACCCAAGAACCAAGGGCTAGGATGGGAAACCAGAAACTGGTGGGTTTCCAAAAAGTGCCAAGAAGTCAAGGACGTTTAAGGAAATATGTTCGGCCAGGAGCTTGTATTCTAAAAAACTTGTTCATAAGAAAACCAACATAACATTCATAGCCCATATGATGTGTAATTTCATGTGCTCGTGGCTCTCCGAAGTTGGATTCTATATGCTACTCTGTCTTTAAAGCAAGTGCAGCCCTAGCCTGTTTGGCTCAGTGGATAGAGCGTCAGCCTGTGGACTGAAGGGTCCCAGGTTCGATTCTCCTCAAGGGCACATGCCCCGGTTGCAGGCTCCGATCCCCAGTAGGGGGTGTGCAGGAGGCAGCCAATCAATGATTCTCTTTCATCATTGATGTTTCTATCTCTCCCTCTCCCTTCCTCTCTGAAATCAATAAAAATTAAAAATAAAATAAAATAAAATAAAATAAGCAAGTGCAAGCACTTCCCTTTCCATTACACTGAGCGGAAAACAGAGGGCTAATAAAGGGAAGTGAATCATCTGAGTTCATTCACTGAAAATGATGAGAATCAGAATTCACCAGTTTTGAAGAACCTCATGACACATTTCCACCCTCTCTCCTCCTATTCTGAATCCTCACTCCTCCCTTCCTGGTCACTCTCAATCCCCACCCCCAGTCTCTTCCTACTTCCTACCCACCTGCAGAAAGTGCTTTTTTCCTTCAAGGAGTTATGGAAGGTACCGTAGGACCAAATAGATGGACGTCTGTGGATACAAGGAGCAAGGACACAGCAGGGAGCCCTGTGATAGGTGTGTATGCAGAGGGAGTGGAAGGAATAGGATGTAAGTAATCTAACCAGGAGGCTCCTGTTGGGAAGTGTGACGGGGACTAAAAAAGAGAATAACTAGCTTGCTTTCCAACTTGGGCCCTGCAAAGAATAGTGGCAAGAAAAAGAAGGACTGTTCTGCCATCAGCAAGGTAGTGACCAGAGAATACACTACCGACATTCACAAGTGCATACATAGAGTGAATTTCAAGAAGCGTACCCAGCCCGGCCGACATGGATCAGTGGTTGAGTGTGGGGCGTGCAGGAGGCAGCCAATCAATGATTCCCTCTCATCATTGATGTTTCTCTCTCTCTCTCTTCCTCTTCCTTCATCTCTGAAATTAATAAAATATATATATATATATATATATATATATATATATATATTTTTTTTTTTTTTAAAGCGTACCCAGTTCAAGTCAGACTTTGAGAAAAATGTTCTTCCTTTTGCTTAATATAGCCAGCCACAGTTGTGACTGCTGGGTCTAGACAGAGAAGTGATCAGTGGGTTTTCTGGTTATGCTTATATGTCTGTGTGGAACCATCAATGTCTAGTCTTCCTTTCTCACAACCATTATTCGTTCTTGTTTATATGATGGGGATGCCCTAGGGTTCTTCTGTGGAGAAATAAAAATAGCACCTAGTTATTTTTTTAAATTTATCTTTATTGATTTCAGAGAGGAAGGGAGAGGGAGAGAGAGATAGGAACATCAATGATGAGAGAGAATCATTGATTGGCTGCCTCCTGCACACCCCCTAGTGGGGATCGAGCCCGAAACCCAGGCATGTGCCCTTGGCCAGAATTGAACCTGGGACCCTTCAGTCTGCAGGCTGACACTCCATCCACTGAGCCAAACCAGGTTGGGCAACACCTACTTATTGAACATGCATTTTATTGGGCAGGCATTGGGTAACAGGATGCATTTTCTCATTTAATCCTCATTGAGAGAGATGCAATGTCATTTCCCACTTTATGGTAAGGAAGCCAAGTTTCTAAGAGATTATGGTCAAACCCAGGTTTCTGACTCCACGCGCTGTGTTGATTGATAATCACTATGACAGTGTTATCGCTTTACCCCTTCCTGAGGGAAAAAGAGTACCCTGTCGAGTAGGTGTCAGATTCTGTAATAAGAAACATTCACTAATGGTATTTTTTTCAGCCTTAGCTGATGATAAGAATCACCTGGTTTGAAGGTTTAAAAAACACAGTGTTTCAGGTTACTTCCTCAGAAATTCTGGTTCATTAGGTCCAGGATGCTTACCACTAAATAAGTGTGAGGGAAATTACAGCCAATGCATATGTAAGGACTGTTGGTTGATTTTTTCACCTGGGAATGGCCAATGCCATTAGGAACTTTGTCTCTATTGGGGTGTCTACTCCACCCTGTAGGAGCCTCATGACTCCCCGAGGTGAACATAGAGGTGGAAAAGGCCCAGAGCTGGAAGACCAACTTTTAGGCAGAGTTTCCCAGACAGGAATGAATCAAGTCGGGGATGTACACCCGAGAACCTTGTGCCAACCCAGCCGCCCTGGGGCGGCTTTTCTAAAGCATCTCATCTCCAAAAAGTTAATTGCTTCAGCACCTTTACACTTGTTCTTTTGTTAGATCCTAGCGATAGTTTCATTTTTAAAATGCCAAATGGATAGCTAAGCGAGGGACTTTTCCATAGGGAGACTGGGTTTGGAGAAGCAGATAACGCTCAAAGTCATGGCAGTGAACGAGAACTTGGCTTCCTAAAACCTCAGGAAAATTGGGAGAAACTGAGGAGAGGTGAGAACAAAGCAGAACTGAGGATACCCGAACTTGCTAGTACCCTTCCATCTGTGATATCGCCTCACAGTTCCTGTGCTGGCCCCTTCCCAAGCTTCAAGAAAGTCTTCTCAAGCTTCTTATTTGTTCCCTAGTTTCTTCTGTTTCCATCTGAGTAGAACTGGAGTTCCAGAGCATCATCCCTTTGCAAGGAGGGTGGGACTGACCTCCAACAACAGTGGATCAAGCTGCTCCTGGGATGACCACAATGAACATTTTTAGTCAAGAAGAAAGCAACAGTAACGTTCTCCTCATGCAATGTGTCCGAAGATGTATTCAGTCTGCCTCACAGCAGTCAGCCTCTTCTATTCGTAAAGAAAATTCTATCCCAAGTTCTAAAAGTAAAAGGATTGAGCTCAGTTCAAACAGTTAATTTTATTCAATCAACTAAAAATTACTTTCAAAGACCTAAGGCATGCCTAGCCCTGTGCTAGGTCCTGAGATCCCTGCCCTGAAAAAGTTTAAAATCTGATAAAGCAGACAAAAGGACTATACATAAAACAATTAAAAAGCCATTAAGCTATGGTGATGGAAGGAGATTTGACTTGGGGTGATGAACACACAATACAATGACATATTATCGAATTTTATGTCTGAAACCTATATAATTTTATTAACCAATGTCACCACAGTAAGTTCAATAAAAAAGAAAATAATTAAAAATAATTTTTTAAAAAGCCATTAAGCAAGATGGCTACGTTAGGGGGAAAGAAACAACAGAAGATAAGTTGGAACCCTTGTGTACTGTTGGTGGGAATGTAAAATGATGCAAACCAATATGGAAAACAGGATGGCAGTTCCTAAAAATACACAAATAAATAAATAAACGTAGGACTTGCAAATGACCCAGCAATCCCACTTCGGAGTGTATATCCAGAAGAACTGAAAGAGAGTCAAAGAGATA
Source organism: Myotis yumanensis (assembly GCF_028538775.1). NCBI lineage: Eukaryota > Metazoa > Chordata > Mammalia > Chiroptera > Vespertilionidae > Myotis > Myotis yumanensis. Next base: position 44,511,204 of record NW_027223764.1, on the reverse strand, counting down.
TTTGCACACTCGTGTCATAGCAGCACTATTCACAATAGCCAAATGCTGGAAGCAACCCACGTATCCATTGACAGATAAATGGCTCAGTGAAATGTGGTCTGTACATACAGTGGAATATTATTCCGTCCAAAAAGGAAGGAAAGCTTGTCACATATTACAACGTAGGTGAATCCGGAGGACATTACGCTCAGTGAAACAAGCCAGTCACAAAAAGACCAACAGTGTATGAGGCCACATGCGGCTTTAGGTACAGAGGTACCCAAAGTACAGTAGTCCCCCTCTTATCCACAGTTTCCCTTTGTGCAGTTTCAGTTACCTGCTGTCAACCATGGTCCAAAAACATTAAATGGAAAATCCTGAAAAAAACACACACAATTCATGAGGTTTAAATTATGTGCCATTCTGAGTAGCATGATGAAATCTCAGGCAGTCCCATTTCATCCCCCCTGGGTTGGGAATCATCCTTTGTCTAGAGTCCCCAGGCTGTGTATGCTACCCATCTATTAGTCACTTACTAGCCCTCTTATCAGATTGATTGTGGAGGTAGCACAGTGCTTGTGTTCAAGTAACCCTTATGGTCCAGTCAGCAGCAGCCTAACTTTCCATGACAATGCCCATGTCATTCACCTTACTTTATCTCATCATGTAGATTTTGTATCATTTCACACCATCACATCGCCCCATCACAAGAAGAGTGAGTAAAGTAGAGTAAGATATTTTGGGCTTGGGCTGGAGTGGGTGGGGAAATGATAAAACCCTGGGGGGTGCATGAGTAGGGGTAAGAATTGAAATGAGAAGACACAGGGGAAGTGGCAATGCAAAGGAAGAGATTAGTACTCCTACAGCTGTCTTTGTTCCTATTCTTTAGGAGTCTTTGCTTTCCCAGACTCTCAAGGTGATGTTTTGCTTTTACGAAGAGCCTTAGAAGGTTTCCATTAAAGGACTGTGCAGTGAAACCCATATTTGAAGGCCAATGGTCTCATGGATGAAAGTAGGAAGACTGAGGGTAGAGAGTGCCAATGCCCAATCCCAGTGGCACCTGTCAAGTACAAAGGCCATATCTCTGAGCATGAGCTGAGAGCTTCTTCTTGAGGAAGAGGTGATTGCCCGTGGTGAGGGCTGTGGTTTCGGAGTCAGAGAATGGAGCCCCATTCCCTGTTTGGTTGCTGACTCCATCCGTGAACCTTGGTGAGTCACTTCCCTCTGTCGGCCTCTGTGTTCTCTTATGTGGAATGCAGAAGGACTTTTTTCCACCTGCTTTTGCAGAAGACAAAAGTGGCTGAAGAAAAAGAAACTTAGCCTTGGCTGATTTGGCTCAGTGGATAGAGCGTCAGCCAGCAGACTGAAGGGTTCTGGGTTCGATTCTGGTCAAAGGCACATGCCCAGGTTGCGGGCTCGATCCCCAGTAGGGGACATGCAGGAGGTAGCCAATTGATGATTCTCTCTCATTATTGGTGTTTCTGTCTCTCTCTTCCCTCTCCCTTCCTCTCTAAAATCAATAAAAATAAAAGAGATAATGTGTGTTTATTCAAGCAAATGCATATATATCTACACTAATAAAAGAGAAACATGCAAATTAGTGTCACTCTACTACACCCACCAGCCAATCAGAGCGACTATGCAAATTAACCCAACAAAGATGGCGGTTAGTTTGCATACGCAGGCGTGGAGTGAAGGCTGAAGACTACAGACTGAAGACTAAAGAGGCTTGGCTTCTCCGCTGCGGCCAGACCAAAGGCCTGGGTCCCGGGTGCCGGAGGACAACCGGTGCCAGCAGCCAAGGGAAGGAAGGCCTATTGCGTGAATCTTCATGCAACGGGCTTCTAGTATTTTTTAAAAAAGAAAAAGAAATTTATATCTGGCGCCTTTAAGCAAAGGATGAGGCCTGAGCTGAAACAAAGCCCAGGATGTCTGAGGACATGGGGGCCAGCTTGACGTACCATGCTCTTGACATCAGAAGTCCATGGAGAGGATGTAAGTACTAAACAAGATAAACAAATGTTGCCCCAGAGAGCCTGGATTCTGGGAATATGAACAGGGAATCCTGACCAAAATTCCAGGTCTCCGAGTTCCCCTTATGGAGTCATGAGGCTCATGCAGGGCTGAATCACCACACGCAGAATCTCTCTTACAGATCTAACCCACTGAATATGAGCCTCTGCAGAGGAAAGGGCTAGAGGGAAGCTTGATTCAAATAGCGTGGGGGTTGTAGCTAAAATATAAGCAGTTCCCCTGGGTCCTGATGAGGCCAAGTTTTGCCCAAGGTTCTGGATGCTATTGTAGTTCTGATGTCAGCAGCAGGTCAAAGCCATAAATTTGGTCCCCAGAGTCAGCACAGTTGTCTCTAGTCTGGAAGACTACATGGAAAAGGAGCCCAGCCCTAGCTGGTTTGGCTCAGTGGATAGAGCGTTGGCCTGTGGACTCAAGGATCCGGGGTTCAATTCCAGTCAAGGGCACGTGCCCAGGATTCGGGCTTGACCCACAGTAGGGGGAGTGCAGGAGGCAGCGATCAATAATTCTCTCTCATCATTGATGTTTCTATCTCTTTCTCCCTCCCCCTTCCTCTCTGAAGTCAATAAAAGTATATTTTTAAAAAAGAAAAGGAGTCCAGAAGATTGTAGAACTAAAGAAATGGAATTTGTATTCCTCCCAGAGTCTGTATTATTTTTTAGTCCAATTCTCTGTAAGCAAAAGGAAGAGAAAAGTGGCTCTTCAGAGGGTGAAACAGAGACCAGAGGGTACAGGAGGAGGAAGCATGTTGGCTGCTGATCAGCCACGGTGGCTTCTCTGTCACAGGGAGATGCCAATCCTCAGAGCCAGGGGAGGAGCAGACCCTGGAAGTCTGGAACACTGGACTGTGCAACTCTGTGTTCGAAAGGGATCTCAGGCCTGGCCTGGGTGGCTCAGCGGTTTGGAGCATCATCCTGTAAACCAAAAGGTCACAGGTTCAATTTCAGGTCAGGGCACATACCTAGGTTGCGAGTTTGAGCCCGTCAAGGACGCATGCAGTAGGCAAATGGTCAATCTCTCTCTCTCTCTCTCTCTCTCTCTCTCTCTCTCCCTCCCCTCCCCCCCCACCCCCCTTTCTCTCTAAAATCAATAAACATATCCTCAGGTGAGGATTACTCACATGCCACTTCACACCCATTAGGATGGCTATTATAAAAGAAAACGGAAAATAAGTATTGGTGAGGATGAGGAGAAATTGGAACCCTGTGCATTGCTTGATAATGGGAATGTAAAATGGTACAGCCATTGTGGAAAACAGTTTGGCAAATCCTCAAAAGTTAAATAGAACTAACATATGATTGAGCAATTCCACTCCTAGGTATATGCCCAAAACAATTGAAAACAGATAGTTGTACACCCATATGCATGGCAGCATTTTTCACAATAGCCAAAAGGTGAAGCAACCCAACTGTCCATTGACAGGTGAATGGATAAACAAAGTATGGTATATGCATGCAATGGAATATGATTCAACCTTAAAAAGGAATGCAAGTCTGATACATGCTCTAACATACTGTGATCTTTATATGATCCACTTATAGGAGGAACCTACAATAGGCAAGTTCATACAGACAGAAAGTAGAATAGAGGTTACCAGGAGTTGAGGGGGAGGGGGGGAGGGGGAAGTTATATTTTATGAGTACAGGGTTTCCGTTTGGAATGATGAAAAAGTTCTGGAAATGAATAGTGGTGATGATTGCATAACAGCGTGAATGTACTTAATGCCACTGAACTGTACACACTTAAAATGGTTAAAAAGTATGCCCTGGAAGGTGTGGCTCAGTGGGTTGGAGTGTAGTCCCGTGCACCAAAAGGTTGCAGATTCGATCCCCAGTCACGGCTTGTATAGGAGGCAACCGATGTTTCTCTCTCTCTATCTCTCTCTCTCTCTCTCTCTTTCTCTCTCTCTCCTTAGGACTCTAGGATCAGTGAACATATCCCCAGATGAGGAGTAAAAAAAGATGGTTAAAAAGTAGATTTTATATTATGTCTATTTTACCACAATAAAATAAATGTTTTTAAATGTTTGAAATGGTAAATGTTATGTTGTATATATTTTACCAAAAAAAAAATAATTGCCAAAAAAAGGGAAGGGTGTGGGAATCCCATAACACTAGGGATCCACCAGGCACTGAGAATGAGACTCGGAAACACAGGGCATGAGAAGGTGGCTGCAAAGATATTCAAAGTCATGAGCTGCCCTAGCTGGCTTTGCTCAGTGGTTAGAGCGTCAGCCTGCGGACTGAAGGGTCCCAGGTTCAATTCTAGTCAAGGGCACATGCCCAGGTTGTGGGCTTGATCCCCAGTGGGGGGTGTGCAGGAGGCAGCCAATAATGATTCTCTCTCGTCATTGATGTTTCTATCTCTCTCTCCCTCTCCCTTCCTCTCTGAAATCAATAAAATATTTTTTAAAAAGTTATGAGCGGAGATGGGGATGGGAGCTAGGAGGAGACAAAGAAACCTATTCACGAAGGAAAATGATAGTGTGAGAGTCAGAAATGAAAGACAGAGAAGTTGAGATCAAAATAGAGCCCCGTTAGGGGATAGAGCTAAGTACGGAGAAATAAGTGAGGATTGGCAGGTCTTATTTCTCAAATGAGTCTAAAGGCTGGGTCTTCTCTTTGGCAGGCGCATGGGTTTCCATGTTTCAACGCCACAGAGCTTGTGGTGGGTGCTTCTGGGGCCTTCATCCCCGCGCAGTGGTCAGCTGGCAGCTGGCTTCCTGTCTCCTTTTAGAGCTAAGAGACGCCACCGTGAGTCAGTCCGACCAAGGCTTGACTCATTTTTGACCCAGTTTTGGTAATCAAGCATCATACCCTGGAATTTGGCACTACGGCTCAAAAGGTATGGTGGGAACACGGTTGCAAGACCCATGCTCCTAGCCGCTTCCTGTCACCATGCCATTTCTTTGTAAAGGTTCAGGTGAACTGCATTTAAAGTCAGAGAGACTTGGGTTCAAATTCTGGCTTGCCTCTTACACGTTGTGTGACCTTGGGCAATTTACTTACCCTCCATAAGCCATGGTTTCCTCATTTGTAAAATGGGGCTACAGAGCTCTGTAGCCTTGGGAGGCGGGGGGGATTAGATGAGATAATGTATGAAATGACTCTTAGCATTTTTGCTTGTCACCAAGAAATTGCCCAGTAGTTAAGGCCAGTATTATTAACACCGCTATGATTAGTACTCTGAGATCTTTGATTATCTAGGATCACTTTGCCACGAGGGCAATGGAGACCTAAATCTGGGGCTTCAGTAACCCAGACTCCTATAGTCCTGGATTTAGAACTGCAAGACCTCAGTCTGATCTGGGCTCCCCAATTTACTAGCTGTGTGACCTTGAGCATTTTTCACGTTGAGTCTCCGTTCTCTCATTTGTAAAATGGCGATAATTACATAGAGTTGTAAATGTCAACTAAAATAATATGTATAAAAGATTTATAAATAACAACAATAAAAGTACAGATGTATAATGCACTCGGATCAGAAGCATGGATGTACGTGGGCCAAGGTTAGGGTCAGGATGGGAATCAACGTTGGGATTGGCACCAGGGCTGTAAAGCAATTGTGATAAAGATCAGCATTGGTATTGGGGCCAAAGCAAAGGTTCGGGCTAAGATAGGGAGGGAGTCCTGAGCAGGGTCATGGTAGGGGTTTGGGTGGCGGTTTGGATTTGGGCTAGGAAGCCCAGCGGATGGTATGCACTGTCTGAGCCCTGAGGGATACAGCAGTCCTGGGCAGTGATTCACAGTGCAATGACTACACTGTTGGCATAGGCGCTAACCCAGAGGTCTTGCTTTGAGGGAGAGTAGAATGCAAGACTTAACAAATCCTGAGAGACTCGTAGAAGTGCAGGCCTTTAGGGAGACAGTCTAATTGCAACAGTTCAGCCACCTCATTTCCTTCATCCTTCGCCCCCCAACCTGGTAGGTAGCGAAGTCATATTAAGTACCAACCTACCTCCAGTGGCATCCTGCACAGCACTGTTTCTCACAGCTCTCATAATCCCTCCTCCATCACCCATCAGCTGTCATCATCCATTCAACAAAGGTCTATTGAATACTTACTATTTGCTAGACGCTGAGGACCCAGCAATGAGGGAGGCAAATGTGTTGTCTGCCCTTAGGCAAAGTACTATTTCCCCAAGATCCCCAGGAGAATTAAGCTCCAGATGCCCATATGGTAACTTTCTTGACAACTTACTCTAATGACCTACTCCCTTTCCTTCCCTGTCCACTTCTCCACTCCCTAACTGGAGTTTCCTAGGGTCACCTACCAAATCCACTAATTGCAACTGCAGCCTCTCAGGTTCTGCTTCTGGGAGAGACGAACCTAAGGACAAAAAATGTTAAGAAATATTTGAGTCCTGCCCTGGCCAGTGTTGTTAAGTGGTTAGAGCATTGGCCTGTGCACGGAAGTATCATGGGTTTGATTCCCAGTCAAGGACACATACTTGGGTTACAGGTTTGATCCCAGGCCCCAGTTGGAGCATGTGTGGGAGGCAACCGACCAATCAGTGTGTCTCTCTCACATTGATGTTTCTCTCTTTCTCTCTCTCCCTCCCTCCCTTGCAGACTCTCTAAAAAAAAATCAATGAAAAAAAAATATCCTGGGGTAGATTAACAACAACGACAACAAAAGAAAAAGAAAGAAAGAGATATTTGAGCCCTGGCAGGAATGGCTCAATTGGTTGAGCATCATCCTGAGAACCGAAAGGTTGCTGGTTCAGTTCCTGGCCAGGATACATGCCGGGGTTGCTGGCTTGATCCCTCGTAGGGGGCATGCTGGAGACAGCTGATGTTTCACTCTCACAATGATGGTTCTCTCTCTCCCTCTCCTTTCCTCTCTCTCTAAAAGTCAATAATAATAATAAAAGGAAATATTTGAAATCTAGGTTTCTTTTATTTTTTTTAATCCTCACTTGAGGACATACTTAGTGAAAGGGAGGGAGAGAGCGAAACATCAATGTGAGAGAGAAACATTGATCAGCTGCCTTCTGTACCTGCCCCGACAGGGGATCAAACCCGCAACCCAGGTATGTGCCCTGACCAGGAATTGAACCAGCAACCTTTTGGTGCACAGGGTGACACTCAGCCAACAGAGCCACCCTGGCTGGGCTAGTTTCCCTTTTATGTTAAAACTTTCCAATTAAAATGGTGCATGTCGACCGAAACAGGTTTGAAATCTGGATTTGGCCAACAGACCGTTCGTTTATTCGGTAGGAGATGTAAATGAAGACTTCACCTGTCTTCCGTATAGCAATCAACCAGGAAAGGAACACATTAGCTAAAGAAAAGTGTTTAAGAAAAATTTGCATGAGAAAGTTCTAAAAGTGGAGGAGACTCGTGCCACATGGAAATGACGGCTTGACACACACAGACTTCGAGAGCCGCTGAGCAATGATGAATGCTGCTGCTCGAATGGCAGCTCCAGCTCATGGCTCACTGCTGAGAGCCTCCTCCTCCTCCTCTGAATCCGGCCGCAGCAGCCACCACTCCCACCAGGGTAAGTCACATTAGGAAGTGTCAGAACCAGGCAAGCCCAGCAGCCACCCACACCAAACTGGTTCTGCAGCAAGAGTGACAAGCCAGGACAGGCTGGCCGGAGGGTCTTCGGAATCAGACCCTCCTGGTTGCTAGTGCACAGCCCTCCCTGGGGCCACGATAGCTACTGTTCTGCACAACCTTAGCCCAGCTTGCCTGGCCTCTTGGTGCAAGGAAAGGCCCTGAGAGTGTGGGTGTGAGGAGCTGGTAGGGGGAACCATGAGCCCCCCTCCCACACCTCTGGACAAGCCAGTTTTCCGGGTAGTCATCCAACGCAGCCACACAAAGTGCTGACAGGAGGCCCTGTCATCCGGGGCTGCAGAGGGGAAGGCGCTCCAGGCCCTGGAGGACGGAGGGCTGCACCTGGCTGGGATGCCCAGACAGGCCCACAGGTGACAGGCAGCGCCTTATGCCCAAGCTTTCTCCAGCAGTGTTTGCAGAGCCTGCGCTATTTTCGGTTCCTTTGTCATCACTGCAGGCAAACTGGACTGGAGGAGATTGATTAGAAGGGAAAGAACCGGTTTAACAGAGCTGGGGCGTTGGGAACTGCTTCCCCGACTTGGCACCATCGTGCCAGGCAGAAGGGCCTGATATCAAGGCTCCTGAGGCTCGGGACTGAGTTAGGAGCAAGCAACTTGTCAGACCAGAGAGACCAAGAGAGGGAATCTGAGGCTCAGAGGCTCACGGCTGCAACTCCCGTCCCAGGAATAACCATGACAATAATAATACCTTGTTATAAAAGTGCTTTATGATATCTAAGATACCTCCATAGACATGACCTCATCTGTTCCTCACCGCAGTCCTATCAGACAAGCGGGTATTACTCACCCCATTTTAAATAGAAGGACTCTGAGATCCACAGAAGTCAGTGACTTGCCCAAGGTCACAATCTTAAGTGACAATGGCGGGGCCTGAATCAATTGCCGACAGGGGTCTGGAAACCCGGACTTGCACATCCAGAAGTCTCTGTTGGAAGAGGGGCACTCAGGGAGAGAAGAGCAGCCCTGGGCTTCTGCTGTGGCTACCGGAAATGTGGGCTGCAAGGGTCAGGGGCGAGGAGTGGCCCCACCCACAGAGCCTGCCGGTGGTCTGGCACTCCAGGGCGACCCAGCGGGCACTGGGGCAGCTTCAGCACCCCTCTTCGTTAGTGGGTGCGAAGGGTTTTTCTGTTTCCCTCCGACCGCCCCCTGAGTCAGCTCTCTGGCACTGCCCTGGCATGTCCTGGGCCCCACGCCCAGGCAGTGAAGAGGTGCTGGCAGAGTGCCCGGGAAATGCTGCTGTCTTAACTCAAGCCAAGTCCCAGCGAAGACCCCCTTCCCAGAGGCAGCCAACAATGGCTGCATTGGGAGCTGTGGCTTGCAGGCACAGGTGAGTCTCCCTTCCCCTTCGGGCTTCCTGGCAGAGGTGGCCTCGGGCACATGCCTCCACCTCAGGGCTGCAGCCCAGGAGGGGATGCAGGGACCAAATACATTTTCCAGACTGGCTGAGCCAGGCTCCCACCCCAGAACCCTGCTTGGGTTTCTGGTCACATCCAAATGGCTGGGGAGGGAGTTGCTTTTGGACAGAAAAGAAGGAAAGAGAGCCAAGACTCCAGCCTGAAGCCACCTCAGCTGTTTCTGGTGCTCTGACTCAGAAGCTGCTTCTCAGGAATGTCGAGCACGTGGGCCTCTGAGCCTCTTGTCCAGGCACAGTGGAATGAACAGCTGGGGTGGGGGCTGTTCCACCCTCCTCTCTCTTCTCTGGAAATACTTTTCCCGGAGGAACCCCACCAGGGGCAGATCCAAGGGAAGGCCCTGCTCACCTCCTCCAAGAAGGAAACCTTCCCAGAACACCTCAGCCCCCAGGGACCCACCCCAGCAACCACTGTCTGTAGCAACCCATTTGCACTTATCAAAATGCTACAGTTCATGGGTGTCTATCTGTTTCTACCTCCCTCTCTTATTGATTTCAGAGAGGAAGGGAGAGGGAGAGAGAGATGGAAACATCAATAATGAGAGAGAATCATTGATCGGCTATCTCTTGCACGCATCTGGGCATATGCCCTGACCGGAATCGACCTGTGACCTCCTGGGTTGACGCTCTACCCCTCTCTCTAGTTATCTTATCTCCTCAACTCTGTTGTAATTTTCTTGGCCTCGTGCTTCTGGGGGCGGGGGGGGGGGGGGGGATAAAAAGGATGCCTTGAACGGAAGATTTGATAAGTATATCGATCAACTGATAATCTGAAAAAAGGGAGAACGAAGAGGAGAAGGCAACGAGAAACAGTGAGGAGGCCAGCAGCCTGGGCCACACCCCCAAGTCTGGGGACCACTTGGAGAGAGAGCAGAGAAGCTGTGCCGGGGTGGCCTGGCACGTCCTTGCTTCCAGCACCCGTGCCAACCCCAGATGCCCTCAGGTCTGCGGGAGCCTCTGGGAACCCTTCCGTTTCAGAGAGCAGGGGGCTCTGCAGTGATTCTCCGAATGTGGGCAAGGTTCTTTTTTCTGCATCTCACCTTTATTTAATTTCTCTAAAGCAGGTAGCTATCCCAGGGGCTAGTCCGCAGGAAAATGAGACGCAAGGAGAACCTGGATCAGAAATCATGTCAGCAGCTTGCCACACAATACGATAACTTCTTGTTTCATTGCATGAAAGCTGGGAAGGCAGAAACAGAGTCTGTCTTGTTCGCTGAGCTCGTCCCAGAGTTTAACACACCACGTGGTACACAGCAGGCGCGCAGTGGGGTGCTCCGTGCTTGCTTGTTGATTTGGCTAATTGAGGGGCATCTGGAACCTGCCCGTACACTCCTGCTGTCTATCTAGCTCTCATCAGCGACTTTTATTCTGGCGCAAACTCATCCCAGGTCCGGGAATCTGGTGATCTATTGGAAGAACCTGAAGCCACGGATACTGATAGGCTATCTCTGGGGCCTTGGGTTCTAGGGCAGTCTTGGGGTTGAAAATGACTCCTGCGGGGAGTCAGCTGAGTAAGCCACAGGCCTGTTGGCTCTGTAAAACAGGACCTACGGCGCCCTCTCGTGGACAAGCGGAATCACTGCCCTTTGGGGGTGGAGGTCCTGCTTCCTCACCTCTTTGCCCCAAGGATCTCCAGGATCTCCATCCTTGGGCCCAGGAAGTACAAGATGGCACCACCAGCAAGATAATGGACCATATAGAACAACAGAGCAGCCACCCAACAGACCAATCCATTAAAGAGCACCCATTATGTACAGTACATAGTACTCTGATGAAATCTAGGAGGAGAGGGGAAAGGGAGATACAAGAATAAGACAAGCCTCTGCCCTTAAGAAACCTATGATCCAATTGAGAAGGCAAAACTAAATTAAAAAAAAAAAATCAAACAGCAAGCTTGACAAGAGCTGAGCTCAGTGGAGCAGCACAACCTCTCTGTGCCTCAGTTTTCTCATCTGTGGAATGGGGTTTATAAAATTTACCTGCAGGGTTATATGGAGATTAAAGTAAGATGATGGGGAGAAAATATCCCATTATTGTTGTTATTCAAGCAGTCTATGCTCATTATTTAAATATTTAGAAAGCTTGTTTGAGGAAGAGAAAACAGTTCACACTACCACCACTCTCAGAGGTAAGTTCTGTTCCTCTAACAGTGTACATTCGTAAGCATGTTGAGCATGTCTGCAGAAGCAGGGGCATTCTGGGAGTGGCACAGAATCACAAGCTTGACTAGAATTGCAGAGGATCCATACAGTTCTACATGAGTGAGCATTCATACTTCATGCTGAAGAAAGCAGCATTTCAGCAAAGATGTGACCTACTGGAAGTGATGTATTTCCTGAAGACCTCTGCCTCCGTGTTCCCCTTAGCAGAGGGGCCTCCCTGACCTCTCTATATTACATAGCACCTCCGGCACCTTTTCCTGTTTTAATTTTCTCCATAGCACTTATCACCAACTCACATATTGAACATTTGTTTATAGTTTGTCCCTCTCAACAGGAGGTAGCTTCTTGAGGGCAGAGACAGTGCCCTGAGAAGAGTCGGTGTTCAATTAAGAGAGGAGGAGGAAGGAAGGGAAAGGAAAGGAAATATAAGGTGGAGTTGGCCAAGTTAAGAGGGCTATGGCAGTAACTGGAGGGTAAGGAGGCTGAGTCTAGGATGGTAAGAGGGAAATGGAAAAGATGGAATCAATACAAAGACATTTAAAGGAGAAAATATGCTGGTATTGGTTTCTAATGATACACAAGATGATGACAACAACTACCATTTATTTAACATCAGTCATTGAACCATTCACCTATAAATATTATCAGGAAATTGTTTTAACAGCCCTACAGTGAAAGTTAAGACATCTTTATTTTCCCATTGAAGAACATGAAGCTGCCCTAGCTGGTTTGGCTCAGTGGATAGAGCGTTGGCCTGCAGACTGAAGGATCCCAGCTTCAATTCCGGTCAAGGGCACGGGCCTGGGTTGTGGGCTCAATCCCCAGTAGGGGGAATGCAGGAGGCAGCCAATCAATGATTCTCTCCCATCATTGATGTTTCTATCTCTCTCTCTCTCTCTCTCCATTCCTCTCTGAAATCAATAAAAATAAAATAAAAATAAAAATACATATATATATATATAAACATGAAGCTTATAGAGTTTAAGTAACTTGCCCAAAGTCACACAGCTAGTAAGTGGCAGAATTCGAACCCGGCTCTGCCCACTAAGTGAGATAAGGAATGAGTCAAAGTTGACTCCCAGATTCTGAACCTAGGTCATTGCCAGGATAATTATGTCACTGTCTGAGCAAAAGAAACTGGACAAGAAAACGAGTCAAGGGTGGTTTGGGGAATAATTATAATAATTAATGTTTATTGGGCCCTTATTGTTTTACTCTTCCTACATGTTAATAATTTGTTTTTCCTAAAACCCTGTGAGCCCTGGCCAGCGAGGCTCAGTTGGCTGGGCATCATCCCTTGCCCTGAAAAGTTGCTGGTTCAATCCCAGGTTAGGGGGTTGTGGGCTTGATCTCTGGTGAGATGAGTGCAGCCAATCAATTCTTTTTTCCCCTTAAGTTTTTTAAATGTTTTTATTGATTTTTAGAGAGAGAGGACAGGAGAGGGATAGAGAGATAGAAACATCAATGAAAGAGAAACACCATCAATGGGCTGCCTCCTATACACCCCCTACGGGGAATCGAGCCCACAACCGGGCATGTGCCCTGACCAGGAATTGAACTTGGGACTTCTTGATTCATGGGTCAATGCTCAACCGCTGAGACACACCAGCCAGCCCAGCCCATCTATCTTGATCAATATTCTGCTTTCACATCAATGTTTCTCTCTCTCTTCCTCTCCTTTTCTCTCGGCCTCTCCCTTCCTCTCTCTCTCTAAAAAGAAAATAACAAAAACAAAAGCCTGTGAGATGAGTCCTATCATTATCCCTATTTTGCAGATGAGAAAACTGAGGCACAGAGAAGTTATAAAACGTGCAGGCGCCCACAGTCAGTAAGAGGCAGAGCCAGGATTTGGCTTCAGTGTTCTTAACCACTGTGATACTGCCGCTCAATTGGATTCATTTGGATTTGGATCGTGTTTCATTTGAGGGGACAACGGGACATTCAAGTGGGAATATCCGGTAGGGAATATCGTTAGTTCAGGTCTGGGATCTAAGAGCCTCTGGACCAGCTCTGGAAACCAGAAAGTCGGGCATTGGTCGGTCCTGGAGTCCACCTGGCCTATGAGCGCACCCACAACTATTTACGTCTGGATGGTCCCCAGCTCATGTCCTGTTTCTCCACTCTCTACACCCTCCTTTCCAACCCCCTCACCACCCAGTTTTCCTGCCAAGTCCTCTGTGTTTCAGGGCCTGATTCACTCTCCTTTCCACCAGCAATGCCTTACCTGACCCCCACCTCCACTGCCAACATCCCCCTCCTTCCATTTCCTCCATGAGGTCTCTTTGGACTATTCCAACTTCTCTGACTGCTCTCCCTTTAAAACTCTCCTCGTACTTTGCCTTTACCTTCCATGAATTGAGTCCTGCGGGGGTGGGAGCAGCTTTCCTCTGCTGATCTAGTAATTAAATTTTTAAAAAGATGTTAACAAGAGAAAATTACCAAATTTAATTACAGACATACATCTGGGAACCCCACGTACATGAGTCAGAGACCCCACCCACACGCAGGGACAGAGAGTTAAAATGAGGTACACATGGCGTTCTGAGCTGCGGATGAGGTAAGGTGCCTGGGGGCTTAGAGGGCCATTGCAGGAATGAGACATTTGCCCTACCCTGTAGCTAGGTCAGGGAAGGTTATCTCTGATCCTCTCTTACTATGGGCAAGTCCCCTACTTCAGATTCTTCTAGGTAGTTAGGGGGTAGGGACAGAAGTTTCTCTTGAGCCTGCAGGGTCTCAGTTGCCTTTGGCTCAGAGTGATCCACATGCCACAGAAGCACATCTTGGAGTGATCATTCTGAACCCCTGCGGAACCTACTACGCGCCAAGCACATTAGACACATTAGACACTGAGGATACCAGCATGACCGTGAGCAGACGCAGACCCTATCCTCGTGGGCAGTGCTTTGAAGCCATGGTGACTGGGACCTTCAGGACTGTCATTAGAAGGATTTGGTCTGGTCAGTATGCCAGGGAGAGCTGCTATCAGAGAGTGGCACCTGAGCAGAGAACTGGAGGCGAGGCCCTGGGGAGGGGGGTATGATTCAAGCAGCATTTGTACAAAGATCCAGACACTGTCTATATTACTAATCTGTTGTCTTGTACTGTCATAGCACAGTAAGAAGCTAGGAAAATTCCAGAACCAACGGGATGGGGAAACTAAGACAGGTAGTTAAACAGCAGTTTGCAGCCACCTAGTGAATCCTATCTTCCCTAAACCAAGGATACTTAAGAGTGAATGGTTTGCCCTTCTCGCCGACCAGAGGGAAAGAGCTTAAATCACCCTACAGGCAGCAGAAACCCAATTAGTGCCACTTGCCAACCACACCCAAGGACAGATAAATTAAGAGAATAAATCTCAATTTGGCGCATCAGCAAAAAGTTGATGAATATTCTATTGATCTGCCCCTAAGATCTCCCCTAAATGCCCAGCCTTTAAAACCCCTGAAAATGGCCCAGCCAGTGTGGCTCAGTGGCTAAACGTTGACCCATGAACCAGGAGGTCAGGGTTCGATTCCCTGTCAGGGCATATGCCCTGGTTGTGGACTTGATCCCCAGTGAGGGGCTGTGACTCTCGTCGTCTCCGTTGATGTTTCTAGCTCTCTCCCCGCCTCTCTCTGAAATTAAAACAACAACAACAAACCTGAAGATGGAGGTCCCAGTGCACTCTCCTCCGGGGAGCATGCCCATGCCAAACCCTCCCCGCTCTCCTTGCCCCACTGGCACTCACTGATATCTCCTAACCTCTAAGGGACCCCATGATATTTTGCTGCCATCAATAAATTATTTCTCGCTTTGCTACACTTTGTCTCTGGATTGAAATCTTGCCCTCAAGAGGTCCCTGTCTTGCTTATAACATTGTTCTATTTTCAGGCTGATCTTCTCGCCCCCAGTGAGTAGAGCCCCTTTAAGACAGGGCAAGATGTGATTTCATACGATCTTGCACAGCCTGAGCTTCTCTGACCTGCGTAATTGTGTCGTCCTCTCCCCTATAGGAGTTAGGACTGAAGCTTACCCGGAGCAGGGAGATGGTTGTCTAAGGGGACTAAGGGGGCACTGGCTGTTTCTGCAGAACCCCTCAGCACGCCAGCCCCAGAGTCCCCAGAGCTCTGGGAAATCATCCTGAGCCCGTCTCCCCGCCCCTCCTTGTGGGAGCCAAGGGGCAGCACCGTTCCCTGCTCCAGGCCCGGATCGATGTCCGTCCTTAATAAAGGTATCTTCTGGCAGTGAGCTGGGTTTCTAGTCTCACGCCTTAGTGGGCGTGGAGGCGGCCTGCCCTTGTGGACGCCCTGTGACCCGTGGAGTTTGGAGTCAGCACCAAGGTGGTTGTGCAACGACAGTGGGTTTCCTAGGGCCTCTCGGTCCTGTTCTCCTCCTGCTTCCTGCCTTGCCCACTCTGTTCCCGTCATACCACCTTCTTCCCAGCCCTTAAATACACTGCGACTATTCTCATCTCAGGCCTTTGCTGCTGCTCCTTCCACCAGGAATGCTTTTGTCCCAGATCTTCAAATGACTGCCTCCTTGTCATCATTTAGATCTCCCTGGAAAGTCACCTTCTGAGAGCAGCCTGTTTGAGAACTTCAGTTAAAGTAATTCTGTATCTCCCCTCCCCCGCCCCCCTCACCCCCCCCCCCCCCCACACACACACACACTCTGTCCCATTGTTTTATTTTATTTTCTCTGTAGAATTTACTCTAGTCTAAAATGACCTCTTTCTGGGTCCATTGCCTGCCTACAAGAATGTAAATTCTGAAGGATTGTTCTCTCAATTATAGGATTGTTCTCTTGTTTCCTAAGTGACTGGAACAAAGGAGGTGCTCAATAAAATGACATTGAATGAATGAATGAATGAATGAATGAGTCGCTTCTAAGTGAGTGCCTGGATTTGGGACTGGGACTAGATTGGGATAAATCCACTTTGGGTTTAAGATTCCAATCTAGATCCCATGGGTGGTAGAAGCATGTCTGAATTGAACCTCCACACCAAAGATCCAGAGGCTGTCTAGGCTATTCCTCTTTATTCACTTCCTGTCAATCGGTCATCCCGGCTCTACACGTACTAGTAGTAGCAATTTGCCCTTAGGCAAGCCCCTTCACCGTTCTAAACTTCAGTTTCCTCTTCTGTAAACGGGGCTGAGGCTCCTGCTCTCACAGGGTGATGGTGAGGATGAAAAGGAATAGCTTATGTAAAGTGCTTAGTGCCAGTGTCTTGAATGTAGCAAGCTCTCCCTAAACTCTAGCTACCATCGTGGTTTTAAGGTTCTTCACCACACCTCCTGCTTTCCCTTTGCTCCTTAGCTGCACCCTGTGTGCCTCCGGCCTGCCCACCAGGGGGCCCCACACACTGCTCTTCCTGCCTGCTCTTTCCTGCTCCCATAGGCAGCCAGCCCCTCGCCTCAGTGCCTCTCCTTTTCCTCTGATGACAGCTCTGTCACCTCTCCACCAGTGCTCCCTCTCCATCCCAAATATCTTGGCCTCTTGCCCCAATTCTTCATTCGTTCCACAAGTATTTACCGAGCACCTACCACGTGCCTGCCAGGTCTCCTGCTGGGTGTTGAGGATACAAGAAGAACAATCAGATACCCTCTGCCCTTAAGGCTGCACAATCTAAAGGGGCTTGGCGGAGAGTCGGAGGCCGAGGGAGCCCTGGCCTGGGCGTGGGGATGGGAAGGCTGGAACCACACTGCTCTTTGGCTGGAAAATGGAGTTCCTCACATGACATCCTCCTACAAATCACTTGACAATCTGAAAATGTTAAAATCCACAAGAGACGAATCTTTTCAGACAACTTCATCCATGCAAACACCTCACACCACCTGCTTCAGTCCTTGCCCCAAATATCCTCCGCCTCTCACCCCAATTTCTCATGCCCTACGCCCAACCCTTCAGCCCTTCGCCTTCATATCTCAGCTTCTCTTTTAAGAAATACAGTAGCCGTTGATTTAATCTGCGGTTCTTCATCCTTTTTCTCAGCTCCTTGACACGGGAGGCATGGGACCACAGGTCTTGGTGGGGAGTAGGTCCCGCTGGGGATGGGTCATATCAACTTTTCCGTGGTTGTGATCTGATGTGCCTTCCAGGAGAGAGGAGGGCATCTCTCACCCCCTCCTAAGTTTGGGAGTTGCTTATTTAAATTTTTTTCATTGGTCTTTCCTTCTCTCTTTTTTTAATATGTATATTTTTATTGATTTCAGAGATGAAGGGAGAGAGAGAGAGAGAGAGAGAGAGAGAAACATCAATGATAAGAGAGAACCATGGATCAGCTGCCTCCTGTGGATTGAGCCTGCAATGCAGGCATGTGCCCTGACTGGGAATCAAACCGTGACCTGGCTCATGGGTCGATGGTCAACCACTGACCCACGCCAGCCGAGCGCCTTCTCTGTTCTATCCCCGTCATAACATTTTCTCACTAGTTTCCAACGCCTCACCACAAATGATTTTCTCAGAGTCCTTGGAGAGAGGCCATGACCTCATCATCCCTAATTCTCCAAAATTAGTCATAGAATCTTAAAGTTGGAGGGCACCTCAGAAGCCACTGGTCCAATGAGTTTCAAACTTCTCTCGGGGACTTTTTTTTTTTTTTTAAGTCCGGGACTCTTTTAACAAAATCTTATGTGGAACCCCAATATATGCTGAGCAACTGCTCGGGCAGTTGTAGGGTGCTGTGCACTGTGGATTGAAAAACCCTTCCTGGGCACAAAACTGAATTCTCTTCAAATTTATCTTACAACGTCCCCTAACAAGCAGGTAACTATGCTTTGTGTCCAAGACTGTCAGCCCCCTTGCATGTAAGCACCTCATTTCCAACTGCTCATTTTCCTCATGTTTGAAGAATAAGTACTTTCATTCTCTAAAACTGCATTCCGAAATTAGGGAGGGAAGCTCCTCTCATTCAGGGCAGTCCCAGGGTGTCATTTTCAGAGCCTTCAGGGAGAAAGATCAGCAGAATGACAGAGGGTCCCACCCAGTGGGCCCTGCAGTGACTATCAGGGCATCTATTTCCTGTGTAATTCCCAGCTCCCGGCTCCGGCTCAGCGCTGCGGTGCGGCCTGAGTGCTGGTGCTGCCCAGGGGACTGGCTGCAACCGGAACAGCGCAGCTCCCGGACCCCAGGAGGTTGCCATAGATACTGAGGCGCAGGGAGCCCGTGAACTCGTCATTATTTAGATGTATCTTCCCTCTAATTGCTGTGGGGTAGCTGGAGGTTGTGTGGGTGCTATAGCAATGGGGATCAAGGAGGGTGTGTGTTTGTGTGTAAACTGCCACTGCAGCCACAGGCCACATCCACATCGGAGTCTGAGCTGTTGAGAGAGGCAGTGAGAGAGGGAGGGAGGAGGGAGGGAGACCTGGGAAGGGAAAAAGAGAGAATGATTTGAGTTTCCTTCTAATCGTGTCAATCCTAATTGTCCACTTTATGTGGAGGTTTCACAAAGAGGCAGTGCCAAGCACTTAGTAGGCAGTTGATAAATTGTGTTGAAAGGAGGCTGGGTCTCCTTACTGGTGACGGTGAGGCACCCCGAGGCTCCACCCCAATATTTTTCTCACCACTCTTACTGTTACCCAGAAACTTGATGCGAAGTGCTTTATATGGTTCCTCTAAAACACCTAACATGGCTATCCCTTCACACAGCGGGCACGTGGGGAAGGTCAGGGATGCGGTCCTGTTTGACGGTCCCCCCCCCACCCCCACCCCACCCCGGGGGAAAGGCACATTGATGATTAACCAACAGGCAGCCCCTGCTTCGTGCACGCTGCCTTTCCCGTGAACCACGGGAACTCACGACTGACTGTCATTCCCAGGTACACACTCTCACTGCCCCGCGCTGGGACTTGAAACCAGGCTCTCACCCGGGTTCAGGAGAGGAAGTGGCCTTACTCCCCAGCGCCTTACTTCCTGTTGCCTGGGGAGGGGTGGGGCATGGTATGCTGTCACCTCAACCCTTTCCTTCTTGGTCCTCTCTGCCCTCCTCCCAGGCAATCTGCTAAAGTTTCCCTCTCCTGTTTGCTTCATCCTCCCCACTGGGCAGGCTGGGTTTTCGGATCAGCTCCCAGGACTGTTGGGTAAGGATAGGAGCCCTCCTGGGGAGCTTTGCTCCACCCACCCCCTCAGGGAGGTGGCCTAGGAGGCTGGGAGGACTCTCAACCTCCCAGCTGCCTACTGCAGGCCAGCCAGCCTGCTGACAATGGAGGCCTGACTCCCAGTGGGCGCCCTGCTGTAATCAAGACTGAGCTGCAGCAGTTGGCTGAGCTCTGCCTGCCCAGTTGGGGCTGGCCCCTGACTTGGGGTATAAAGGTCCCGGCAGGTCAGGAACCTGCCCAGCCAGTTTCCCCTCTACCTAGACCAGTGGTTCTCAACCTTCTGGCCCTTTCAATACAGTTCCTCATGTTGTGACCCAACCATAACATTAATTCCGTTGCTATTTCATAACTGTAATGTTGCCACTGTTATGAATCGTCATGTAAATAACTGATATGCAGGATGGTCTTAGGCGACCTCTGTGAAAGGGCCGTTCGACCGCCAAAGGGGTCGCGACCCACAGGTTGAGAACCGCTGAGACAGTTATGTGCCTGGGTCCTACCATATTCTGACAGTGGGGACAGAGGAGGGGATGGTAGCTGCCTCTGCCAGGGCCCTAGGGAGTTCATTCCACAAATGTTTACAGAGGTCTGGGGCTGGGTATACACACACTGGCGAGCAAGGGAGGCAGAGACCCTGCCTACCGGAGCCTACAATTTAGTGGGGAGGCAAATACTAAACAAATAATTACAGCTGACACTGTTCTAATTAAGTGCCAGGTACTATTCTAAGTGCTTTACGGTGCCTTAGTCCCTTTAACACTCACAGCGCTGTGAGGTGGAATCTGTTATTCCTCCCGGTTTTCAGAGAATGTGCTTGAAGTTGGGAACGATTGCGTGACTTGCCCTACATCGCAGAGCCGGTCAGAAGTCAGCGAGCTGCCCAGAAGTCAAAGCCAGGCGGTCTGACCTGAGTTCACTCTTCAGACAACCTTGCTCTAGTTCTCCCAGTAAACAGATCATTACAAGGCGTGATGCGTGCGATGAAATGAAAACACAGGGTGTCCTGCAAGAAAACGGGGATGTTTTCTCCTCCCGTCCACGGGCTCTGTCTGCAAGCCCGCAGAGCACGGAGCCCGCTGTTCGCCTCCATCGCCTCCGTTCCGTGACCGGCCTGGGGAGGAACGGCTCCCATCTACCCGGGTGGCGTGTAGTGCGGCCGCCTTCCACCTGCATCCTCGGCCCGGCCTGGTCTCCCTGAACCAACGGTGCCCGAGGCTCTGAGCTCAGACCGACCCCGGCGCTGACTTACTCCGGTCTAGACCGTCAGCTCCCCGAGGGGAGGCCGCAAGAGCTGGTCTGCAAGGCGGGGGAGCGCGCAGTCCGACTCGGACTTTTGACCTTGGCCTTCGCCCACGGCGCTGGGCACGCGGCTGGGGGCTTGGGATCGAGTGCGGGGCCCCGCTGGAGAGCGCGGAGGTCCAGATCCCTGCACGCCCCCCGCACGCACACACCTCCCGCGCCCGGGCAGGGTCCGCCCGGGGAGGAGCCCGGCGGTCGCCACCCTCTCGGTCCCCTCCCGGCGGCCGGTGCAGGGACCCCTCCCCTCCGCGCCCGGCGCGCCCGGCCCCGCGCGGGCGGCTCCCGGGCAGGGCGGGGCCGGCGGCGGGAGGCCCCTCCCCGGAGGCGGTCCGGGGGCCGGGCCGGGGGGCCGGCGGGGCTGGGGGCGGGGCGGCGGGCGGGGCGGGGGTGTCACTCCCTCCTTCGCTCTCCCCGGTAAAGTCTCGCGGTGCTGCCGGGCTCAGCCCCGTCTCCTCCTCTTGCTCCCTCGGCCGGGCGGCGGTGACTGTGCACCGACGTCGGCGCGGGCTGCACCGCCGCGTCCGCCCGCCCGCCCGCCAGCATGGCCACCACCGCCACCTGCACCCGCTTCACCGACGACTACCAGCTCTTCGAGGAGCTCGGCAAGTACGGCCGCCCGCCGCCCGCGCGGCCCCCGACCCGGCCCCCGCCGCCCGGGCGCTCTGCGGCTCCTCGCCCCGCCCCCCAGCCCTGCACCGGCCGCTGCGGCGCCCCCTCGGCCCGCCCCACCCCCCGCCTTTCCCGCCCGCCGCCTCCGGGGCCCCCGCGCCCCCGGCGCCCCGTCCCGCAGCCCCCTCCGCGCCCTGCAGCAGCTGCCCGGGCTGCTGCATCCCGCGCCGCCGCGGGGACTGCAGCCCCCGGACCGCTCCTGGGCGCCCTCCAGCCCCGCCCCTCCCGCACCCTGCAGGCGCCCCTCGTCCCGAACCCGGCTGCTCCCCGTCCCCTCCCCACCCTGCGCAGGAGCTCACACAGCGCCCTGTCCCACGTCCCACGCGCCCGGCAGTCAGGACCCTCCCGGCCCTGCAGCTCCAGCTTCGCTGCGGCGCCCGAGGGTGGGGGGACGTTGGGGGCCGACCCCGCCCCCCGCCGGTGCCGCTTCCAGGATCCCGGCCCCGCTGCGGGGCCGTGCTGCAGTCCCCCCGTCCCCTCCCCCCATCCCTGCAGTGGTCCCGGGAGCCGCGCGCGCCGCCGCCGCATCCCCCTCCCCTCCGCACTGAGCTGGCCGCTGCAGCAGCCCCGGCCCCCCCACCCCCACCCGCAGCGCCGAGCCGGCCACTGCAGCCCCCGCCCTGCCCGCCCCCCTAGACGTTTCCAGAGCTGGAGAGTGCGAGCTCCCTTTGGGGAGGGGGAGACCAGAGGCAGACATCACGGGGAAGGGGCAGGGGTGCTATGGATGAGACCCACGACTGCATCCCCTCTTCCCGCCCGGCAGTGGAGCCGGGGTGCAGTGGGCTGCAGGCGGTGGGGGGAGATCTGAGCCTCACTTTTGCACCTTTCCCGATGGTGGAGGGAGATTTCTCTCTCAGGGGGTTTTACCCTCTTTCTAATCTCTCCTTCCCCTGCCTGCAACTCTTCCTGCTGAGAGCCGGGCAGGGTCTCTGTTCCCTGCCCTGGTTCTCTTGGCCCGACTGCAGGGCTGTCTTGTGATGCAGCAGGTGTGTGTGTGAAGCATGCCCACCAGCTCCTGATGTGCAGCCTGAGGCTAGGGCTGGGGCTGGGCCCAGTGACTGGACGAGGTGGTGGGAGTGGGGTGGTCCCCCGCACCTCTGTTCAGTGTCATGCAGTGGCCACATCTCCTGGCCCATGTTGGATAGTGATGGTCACTGGGCTGGTGTGTGTATGTGGTTTTGACGAAAGGTGGATGGGCGCGTCCCTGTCCTCAGACCTGAAGCATGTCTGTGTGACTCTACAGTGCTCCGTGTCCCAGCTCTTTCCCCCTTCTCCCTCCAGGGGTGCTTTCTCTGTGGTCCGCAGGTGTGTGAAGAAAACCTCCACGCAGGAGTATGCAGCAAAAATCATCAATACCAAGAAGTTGTCTGCCCGGGGTGAGTGTTGCCCAGCTGGGCCTCTCCCTGGGGTGTCTCCAGGGGTTATGGCTTCTTCCGAAGATGCTCTAGGAGTTGGGGTTGTGCATTTCAGCACTTGGAGAAGAGTTGGGATTTCAGGGTGGGTGGACGGCAAAGCCCGGCAAGGAGTTGCACGGAAAACCTGAAGTGCTCAGGTGGAAGAATGAAGCGGGTGTAAGAGATGTAGGTAGCTGCAGGGAGGTGCAGTCCCTGAAGGCTCAAGGAGCTTGGTTTTAAAGAGAGGAGGGACATTGGGAATGTCGGGCGGCATGGAACGGCGAGCTCTCAATTTGGGGCATGTGGAGTGTGTGTGTTTGGGGCAATGGTAGCCACTCCAGGTCTGTCCAAGGCCCTGTGCCCCCGTGGTGACTTAGGATGGAAATGCAGCAAGTGAACAGCTCTGACAGATCAGCCTCCCCCTGCCCACCAGGCGGCAGAACAGACTCCCAAGGGAAGGGAATCTGTAAACATCAGAGGAGGCAGCTACTGGCGAGGGCTTCTGGGAACAAATCCTGCCAGATGAACTTGATTGCTTTTTTGATCAAATTACAAAGTTGGTGGTGCAGCAGCAGATGCAGTCTGTCCTGGGTGGAGAGTGATGCCTCATGGTCTGGAATTCTCAATGGCCTGGTCTGGGTGGGAGCCGCATCGCCTCAGGGTCTGAGGGTGAGGAGGGGCCAGGCCTTAGAGCCTGACTTGTGAGATCCTCCTGAGCACCTGACCGCACCTGAAGCCAGGAGGGTCAGGCCCTGGCTTTCACACCTCGCACCTACACTCCCTGAACCTTGTCTTGGGTGCTTGCCAAACTCACCTCATCTGATAGGTATAGACCCAGCCGTGTGTGAAGTGCTCTGTGAACAGGTCTGGTGAGTACAGAGGTATGTGGATGGGTTGGATCATCGAGGGCTGCTGGGTGCAGCAGGGGGACACATTTTATGAGACTCAGAGCAGGGAATTTAGGGCTGGGCAGTAGGATGCCTTAAATACATTAGGAGCCAGGACAGATGCCTGGGGGTAGACAGGGGAAGACTAGTCTATCGCTAGTAATGACCCAGGCATCTCTAGGTTAAGAGATGTAAGAGATGTCCCCAAGCATTGGAGAAACTATAGAATTCCAGAAAGGGGACAGTGGGCTTCTGTCATGTTGACAGTTGTCCTGGGACCTAGTTAGCAGGGTGTCTACCTCCTGGCTGGGAGGGCCCCATCTCCATCCCCACAGGCAGAGCTCTTCTCGCTTTCTCCCAGCCCCCATCTCTTGCTGCTCCTCTACGTTGGCTATAAAGTTGACTTATTTGTTTGTTTTCTTCCTCTCTGGGTACCTTGAATTGGAGGCAATGGTTACCATAGAGATATGTGGGCAGTCAGATGCACTCCTTCCCTGGGGTGCAGGGAGGGGAGGGCACAGCGTGGTGGGCTGTGCTCGTTGGCAGACATCCTCTGGCCAGGGATGCAGGGTGCGGGCAGAGATGACAGCCGGAGAGTGCGTACCTTCCCGTGTCCACACGGCATAGCCCTGGTGTAGTCTGGTGTCTCCAGTTAATCATGTCATGCTTTGCTTTTCCTCATCTCACCAGTGTCCTCTGACCCAGGGGTGAGGGACAGAGAGATGACTGGGAGTCCAACTCTGGGGTGTGGGCATAGCTGGTGAGGTGACTTTGTGGCCCTGCCTTGTGGCCCTGCCTTGGGCTGTCATTTTCTACTCCCTCCCTACCCACCTGGACTTCTCTGACCTGTGTAATCATGTCTCTTGCCCATCCTCACCTCCTCTCAACCTTGCCCTGTCTTTCCCAACTGATAATCATTCTCTCCCTGCCCGAACTGGGTGAGGTTTGATTTCTCTTTGATTTTTGATTTTTTTCCCCTCAAGAAGGAAATTCTTGTGTAAGATCATATGCTTCAGACAGCAACTCCCCCACTCTTGAGATGGTTATGCCAAGTCTGGGGCTCTGTTGTATGGCTTGTGTGCCAGGTTGACTTTGGGACAGAGGCCTACTCCTGGCTGATCGGCACAGATGCCAGCAAGAGGGTCAGGAATATGTAAGTGCCAGTACTGTCTGGAGGTGGGAGAGTGGGAGGGTGTTGTCTTGGAGATGGAGGGAGCAAGCCAGGGGCTGTGCTGTAGGTGTGGGCGTCAGGGATGTGAGCTCCCGGAGAGGGTTGGGCCCACCAGGCTGTGCCCATGGGGTTAGGGAGTGAAGGCCGTGGCTTCCCGCAGCCTCTCAGTTTACGCTGTATATTTTATAAAGGTGCAGTAGCTGGGGCTGGGTTTCATTCGTCGCTGTCTGTCTGTCTAGGGCTCCGCAGGTGTTGGATTTCTGTGTTTGGGAATGTGGTGGGTCCACCAGGGTCACTGTCAGGGTCTGAAGGGGCTTGCGGTGTTTGCGGAGTCTCCCTGCCTGATCTCTTTCTTGTTTGCGATTCTCTGTGCTGCAAACCGAAAGGAAAGAAAGCGGGTATCGAGCTGCTTCTCCTTGGCATTCATGATGAGGTGGCCCAGGAGGCACGGGGAGAGAGATCACCTGGTCTTCTGGCGGGTGGATCCGGATGGAATCCTTCTTTTGCCCTGTTGTTTCTTGTCATTGTGGCCTCAGGCCCAGGTTGGTGGCTGGGTTGCAAGGTAGGGAGTTCCTGTGGCTGTACATTGTATACTGTCCTTGTGGCCCTGGCTACGTGAAGTCTCTGAAAGTCACATAACGTCACTCCGTTTGCTTTGGGACAGCAATCGGTGTGGAGTTGGGGCTCTTAAGGGAACCCATGGTTCCAAGCTGAGCTCTCTGCTGGGCTGAAGGAGGCATTTAAAATAGGCTTGGATGCAGGAGCTAGTGGGCCAGGTGATGGCAATGATAAGTCGTTATTTTAAGATTTAAGAGCACCCCCCACCCCCAGGAGCCTGAGCCCTTATGTCTTTTTTTATTTTTAAATCTTCATATTCCCTTATCTTTATTCATATGCATATAGATTTTCACCTCGTGGTGCATAACATTTTATATCCTGCTCTCTTGCTTATATCCAAAACATTGCCCCATATTGCTACAGTTGAAGGGCAAATGGTCCTTCCTTTCTTCTACATAGTTTAGGATTTATTCTTGGAACAAATTAGCATCTAAGAAACCTCTGTATTTGGACCATTTATCTTCATTCCAATTGCTTTTACTATGATGGATACTTGGCCTTACTATGAGAAGCTACCAGGAGCAAATACTTGAAATCTGTTACAGCACTTACTATATGTATGTATGTGTATAGTCTGGCTCAGTGGATAGAATGTCGGCCCATGGACTGAAGGGTCCCAGGTTCAATTCTAGTCAAGGGCACGTACCTCAGTTGCAGGCTCGATCCCTGGCCCTTGTTAGGGTGCATACGGGAGGCAACCAGTCGATGCGTCTCTCTCACATCGATGTTTCTCTCTCTCTCTCCCCCTCCCTTCTTTCCTTCCACTCTAATATCCTCCGACGAGGATTAACAAATGTTTCTCTTTAGTCTGTATATCCTATGGGAAGTAATTTCTATTGAAGCTAAATGAAAACCAAAAGCTTTCCTCTTCCTAGCGACCTGGGAGGTAACGGGAGGGACCATATCTGTTTCTTTACTACTGTGTGGGCAGGGCCTTGCCAAGTGCCCGAGATATACAGGGCATCTGTGTGCTGAATGAATCGATTATAAAAGGACTACATGGCCCATCATGGTTGCCTTTTGGCTTTGGCTCTGGAACCTCATAGCCAAGTTGCTGGAACTCTTATACCCTGGTATTGGCTCGGGTTCCCCCTTTTTGCTCCATGGAGCCAGCCTGTAGGCCTGACGGAGCTGTTGGGAGAGGACGGATGAGAGCAAAGACCTGGGCTTGGGACATAATGCCAGTTGGAAAGGTAGGAAAACAGGGTAGCTTAGGATTCCCTGTCATGAACGGCCGTCTAGGGCAGTGTGGGAACGTCTCAGAGCAGTGGTTTCCAGTGTTAGCATCTGTAAGGACCACCTTGAGCGCTGGTGAGGATGCAGGTGCCTGGCTCCGGCTACAGAGGTTCTGCTTCTGGGCGTCCGGGGTGGGGTTCTAGAATCCACATGCAGGCGGCCCCTGAGCCGTGCTCTGAGAAATGCCATCTGAAATCAGCGACAGCAGCGACAATTGCTCTTGCCGTGCTTTCTGCGATTTACCAGACACATGTTAGCCCAGCCTTCTCCAGGTGGCGTCTCTGCCGGCCTGTGGCCATCTGTGCACGAGGGCCGCTCTGTGATTTGGGGCCTCCTTCTGAGCTCCCAGATTGGGGTGTCGGTCCGTGTTCAAGGCTGTGGCAAGCTGAGTGCCTGGGGTTGTGGTATGTTGGCCACCAGAAGGGCAAAGGCTGTCCCTTTCTGGGTCCAGCTGGCCCTGGGGACTGAAATAGGATCCCCCCGGGTGGTGCCAGCTGAGAGTCCCCACCCCCTTAGTGTTGGCCTGAGTAGCCCCCATGACATTTGTGTCCCCTGTGGTATCTCCAAGTGAGACTTTCCTGTTAAGGATCTGGGTGAAGTGAGGGGAGGGTGAAGCAGCAGTGGGCGGGGGAGAAGGAAGAGAAATCTAGGCAGCAGTGGAATGCTGGGGCTCGGGAACTGGCGGAAGCATTTAAGGAGGTTGTATGCAAAACCATGCTTTCCTCCTAAGGAGAAAACAGGCCATTTTTTTTTTTTTTTTTTTGACAGAGAAATGGACATCCTGTATATAAGTGACTGAGCTCCCCTAACTCTTCCTCCCAAGTGGATTAAGAAGCAGCCTGGAGGTCCCTTCTCTGTGCCAAGGCTTCTGCCGGGCCAGTTTCGTACCGTCATGCTGTGAGCTGTGTGACTTAGCTCATGCAGCACTGGCCTGCCACCTGCCCTCCCATCCACCTTCCCAGAGTGACTTTGGGCGCTGGCATCATGGGGTGGGGCTGGAAGTTGGAAGGGGGTCCCGTCCCGTAGGCGAGGCCCCTGCTTTCTTCCAGCTGCTTGTTCTGGTCCCTCGTCAGAAGCTGTGCCCAAGCTTCGAGGCTGTGCTGAAACCCTAGAAGCGAGCGGCTGACCCCGTTCTCTGCTGAGGCTGGAGACGGGCAAGGAGAGGAGTGGGTGTGACGGGCTCTGCCCCCATCTCTCTATTTGCTGCTCTCTGGGCAGCCCTGGCAGGCCGGCAGGGCCTGATCCCATGGGTGCCAAAAGCGTGGTGACAGGAGGAGATGGGCACTTTGCACCTCTTGAGTGCCTCTCAGCGGAGGGCCTTCATCGTCTTCCCAGGGACAGACAGATCTGCCCCTCCCTGGGCCAGTGGGGAAACCGAGGCACGGAAGTGTTGTTTGCTGTGAGCCGTTAGGTACGCCAGTGGTTTCGCCAGTGTTCGGACCCCAGCATACTCGGGTGATGTGGTCTCCGCTTACCCGTGGCTCCTCCCTTTCAAACACAGTTTCTGGGCGTTTTGTTCCGTGGTGAATCCTGATATGTCACTTCCACACCTCTCCAGCTAGGCCCAGAGCTCTGAGCCCAGTGGAGCAAATCTCTCCTCTCTGCTGGTTGAGGCCTTGCTCTTGGTTGTACCCACATGTCTGGGTACAGACCCCTCGATGGTGGGGGGAGTTCCAGCCACTCCCCCCGGCACCGTCTCCACTTCCTGGGCCCCAGCAGCTTCCCATCTGCTCCCCTCTTTTCTCCTCCCTTTCCCCTCCCCCCCTGCTTGCTGCTGCCCTGGGAGGAGCTATTTTTAGGGGCTGCTTCCTGGGATGTTTTACTTGGGGCTGGTTACCATGAAGGAAATGTCACCAAAACAGTGGGCAAAGGCTGCCGGCACCCAGAGCCCTGCTGGGGGCATGGAGAACTCGACGGCTGACCCTGTTCTGGCCCTTGAGCGTGCCCAGAGTGTCCAGAAGCAGAACCTTGCCTTCTTGGGGCTTGCTGGTGACCCCGTGGGGATTTTCTCCGTCCAAGCTGGTTTGGGAGACTTTTGCTGCGGGACACTTCTTGGCACCTCTTTCCTGTGCCTCCTGAGTTAAGGCAAAGTGGGGCTCAGGTCTTTGTGTCGCTGCTGAAAACTGCTCCAGTTCGGACTGAAGAGACGGGAGGACAGCGCCAGCTTGGAGGACAGAGCCTGGTGTTCACGCGGTGCTCACATGGCACATGCCAGGCCTGGCCTCTTGTATTCACAGCCCTCAGCCAGCTCCCGGGTGTGTGGGTGTGAAGGAAATAGAAGCCATGCCCCCTGCTCTTACATGGTGGCCGGACTTGGCCTTTAATGGGAGACTTTGCACCTTTATAGTGAGATCCAAAGAGGAAGGGGCGTGGCACGGCAGTGTCAGGGTGCGGTCAGTGGGATTGTGGTGTGGGATCCCCTCCGGTCAGTGCCCAAGGCCAGGGGCCGTTTATAAGTAGCTGGAGAGAGGGGATTATGACACCAAGTCCCTACACTGCCCTTGTTTCTACTTCTCAGAGTAGATGCTAGGGGGCTAGGAAGAAGGGGAGCCAACCCCCAAATCGAGCGTCTGGAATTGACGAGCGTCTGGAATTGACGGGGCTTTAGAAAGCTGCTCCCGGTCTTGTGAGGGCCACAGGCACATCCCTTGGAGGTACCCTTTGAAAAGTCAAGGGTGTCATCGAGATTGGACTGAGGAGGGTCCTCATAGTCGGGGCGAGGGCTCTGGGTCCTTTCCCACGGACAGGAGGTTGTGTGTTTCGGTGGCAGCAGAGTCTTCTTTGAAACTCGTGCTGGCATTTGTGGTTTTAGAGAAATGTCACTAAATCAGCGGGCAGGTGGCTGCAGGGCTGGAGAAACAGTGGCCAGCCCTCCCTGGACCGCGGTCCTGTGGGGGAAGGAACGTGCACGTGGAGTGGGCTTCTCTCCCGGGGTCCTCGGGAAGAGATGGTTCCCGGGCTCCGCACTCCCTTTTGCTGCAGGCTGCCTCCTCACTGCCTGCTCTCTCTTTTCGGCCCCCCTTGGCACATCTGATCACGCTTTGCTGCCCTTTTGGTGAAGGGCGCCTGCCTCTGTGGAGCCCTGGACCAAGTCTTGAAGTGCTCGGGCAGAAGGCAGGAGAGGCCAGGCCTGCAGGGACCCTCCGCCCTAGGTGTGCTGCTGGGCGGGGCCTGAAGCCGGTCCGATAACAGCTGCTTCTGCTTTCTGCTCCTGTTGCCACCTCTGCTCTTGAGGGGGGAAAACCTTGCAGAGGGCTGTGGTTGGAACTGGGCTGAAGGCCGGCAGGGGTGGGCCTCTCCATGGCAGTAGCACACAGGCAGGCAGGAAGTGGCCCTGTGCAAAAGCGGGAAGTGGCTGTTGTCAAACAGGAAGGGGGGGCTGGGCCGTGGGGAGGGGGCGGGGACCAGCCTGGTTGAAAGGTGGGCAGGAAGGTCAGCCTGGGAAGGTTGAGGCTGTCCCCTAGGAGCAGCGAGGTCAGCGGTCACTGGAAGGAGGTGTGTCTCAAGGAAGAAGGCTGCTTTTGTGACCAGAGCAGCTGGTGTGTTACCACCTTGGGTAGTTGAGCCAGAGCCTGGACCGATCCCCGGGGACCAGGACAGTTCAGGGGTCTCGTCCCTTTTGAGGTTGGGGATGCTGTGTTGAGCTGGGACAGCCTTTGCCGTTGGGAAAGGATGCTCTTCCCACCATACTTGTCCCTGAATCCTGCTGCTGCTGGGGTGGAGCCCTGCTTTCCCCCAGACGTGGACCAGCCCTGTAGGGGATTACAGGACAGAAAGTGTGTGGAAAGGGGACCGGAGACAAGAGCTGGAGAGGCTGGGGTGCTGGCCGGCTGCGCGTGGTGGGAGGAGGCAGGGGAGAGTGTGGTAGGCAGAAACCGCGGCTCATTGAGCAGAGCTGGATGGCAGGGCGCCACAGCCAGCGAGGCTGGAGCTGCGGAAGAGGAGGGATCCGAAGGCAGCGGTGCTGCCTGGGCTCTGCGCTCTGAAGGGCCCTGTTGCTCACCTTCACCTGCAGGCTGTGGACCGAGCGAGGGGTGGAGGAACACCCCTCCCCCAGGACGGCTGCTGGAGCCTGTCAGGGCGCAGTTGGTGTGCTGTGTGCCTGGTGCCTGAGGGAGAGTAACTCTCTCAGTGTCTCTGGTACCAGCCGTGGCCACCAAGCCCTGTCCAAGAGGCCTTCCTGTCTTATCACCGGGCCCTTGGGAAGGAGGCTCTCTGTGTGTGCCCAGCACCGTGCCGAGCACTTACTCAGTGACCTCATTTAATTTACCTCTGTTTTATTTTATTTTTGTAAAATATTTTTATTGATTTCAGAGAGGAAGGGAGAGGGAGAGAGAGAGAGAGAAACATCAGTGATGAGAGAGAATCATTGATCAGCTGCTTCCTACACACCCTCCACTGGGGATCGAGCCTGCAACCTGGACATGTGCCTTGACCGGGAATTGAACTGTGATCTCTTGGTTCTTTTTTTTTTTTTTTTCTGTTCTTTTTTTAATTTCTTTATTGGTTAAGGTATTACAAATGTGTCCTCATCCCCCCCCCCATTAACCCCCGTCCTCCCCCCCCCAACTCATGCTCTCATCCCCCTGTTGTCCATGTCCATTGGTTTGGCTTATATGCATGCATACAAGTCCTTTGGTTGATCTCTTCCCCTTACCTCCTCCCTCCCCTACTTTCCTTCTGGGGATTGATAGTCTGATCGCTGTTTCTCTGTCTTTGGACCTGTCCCTGTTCATCAGTCTATGTTGTTCTCTATAATCCACAAATGAGTGAGATCATGTGGTATTTATCTTTCTCTGACTGGCTTATTTCACTTAGCATAATGCTCTCCAGTTCCATCCATGCTGTTGCAAAAGGCAAGAGTTCCTTCTTTTTTACCGCAGCGTAGTATTCCATTGTGTAGATGTACCACAGTTTTTTAATCCACTCATCTGCTGATGGGCACTTAGGCTGTTTCCAGATCTTAGCTATGGTGAATTGTGCTGTTATGAACATAAGGGTGCATATATCCTTTCTGACTGGTGTTTCTGATTTCTTGGGATATATTCCTAGAAGTGGGATCACTGGGTCGAATGGGAGTTCCATTTTTAGTTTTTTGAGGAAGCTCCATACTGTTCTCCACAGTGGCTGCACCAGTCTGCATTCCCACCAGCAGTGCAGAAGGGTTCCTTTTTCTCCACATCCTCTCCAACACTTGTTGTTTGTTGATTTGTTGATGATAGCCATTCTGACAGGTGTGAGATGATACCGCATTGTCGTTTTGATTTGCATCTCTCGTATAATTAGTGACTTTGAGCATGTTTTCGTATGTCTTTCGGCCTTCTGTATGTCCTCTTTCGAAAAGTGTCTATCTAGGTCCGTTGCCCATTTTTTGATTGGATTGTTTATCTTCCTATTGTTAAGTTTCATGAGTTCCCTGTAAATGTTGGAGATTAAACCCTTATCGGTGATATCGATCTCTTGGTTCTTAAGTCGAGGTCGACGCCCAACCACTGAGCCACTCTGACCGGGCATCACCTCCATTTTATTATTTTTGTTGTTGTTATTACTGTTTTTAGTCCTTACCTGAGGATATTTTTCCATTGATTTTGTAGAGAGTGGAAGGGAGGGGGAGAGACACAGAGAGAAAAGTATCGATGTGAGAGAGACACATCGATTGGTTGCCTCCAGGGCCGGGATGGAGCCTGCAACCAAGGTACGTGCCCTTGACCAGAATCAAACCCGGGACCCTTCCAGTCTGCAGGCCGATGCTCTATCCACTGAGCCAAACTGGCCAGGGCGTCACCTCCATTTTAGCACAAAATAATGTGCTCTTACTCCTTTTGTCCTCATCAAATGCCACCTCCTTGCTGAGGCTTTCCCTGACCGCCCTCTACACTCTCCCCTTCCCTCTTTCATTTTTCTACATAGCACTTGCCACATGGGCCACACCATCCACTTCTTATTGTCTGTCCCTCCCTCCGACCCAGCCCCACTCGAGTATCAGCTCCATGAGGGCACAGATTTTTGTCTGTTTTGTTCACGGCCGTATCCCCAACATCTAGAACAGCGCCTGTCACAGAGCAGGCCTCGGTGCATATTTTTTGAATGAATGAATGGGGCTCAGGTGGGTTAATAACTCGCCTGACATGGCACCGCTGGGACTTGATCTGGGGCTGTTGGACTCCAAACCGGATGAGTTAGTGGCGGGATTCCATGGCCAAGGATCAGAGCAAGGACCCAGGCTCAGCCCAGGGTTGAGAGAAGACACAGGCTTCCCCCAGAATGGGGGGCCTGGCTCCTTGGCGTTCGGGTCAAACTAAGTGACACTGGGGCCCTCTGGACCCTGGGCAGCTCCTTCGAGGAGCTGGGCGCATGAATCTGCCTCGCTGCTCTGCCCACTCTGAGTCATGAGCAAGCCAGAGCGCCCTTATTTTTAGTGCTGTTGCTGTTGTGGGACTGTAACCATTAGCCAGTAAGAGACTTAAGGGAGAGATAAACATTAATCTTCCGGGCCTCCCCTCAGCTGCCACCTCCGCATAGTAAGATGCTCCTCTGCACCTGCCCAGGCAACCAAGCCCAGGGGTTGGGGGGTGGGAGGGTGGTCAGGTGAGTGGTCAGAAAGAGAGCTGGTAGGTCTGCAGCTTTGGGGCTGGCTGGCTTGGGACCTCCAAGCCCAGGTCCGGGGGGGCAGGAGGAAGGTGGGTTAGCTCTGACATTCTCCCAGCCAGATCTGGAAGAAGCAGGCCCCCCTGCACCAGGCAGGGCTAATCGCTGTTTCCTTGACGACCTCACCTTCTGAGGGTCCCCGGGACGGAGGGATCCGGGCGATGTGGGAGCAGGGGGTTCCCTGGGGTTCTCCTGGCTACAGCCTGGTCAGCGTTCACGCCGAACCCGAGGATGGGAAGGAAGGCCTGACCCAGATCTTTGGGCAGCTGGGATGGATTAGCTGGGCAGCAGGAACTAACCTCTGCCTGTCCCTACCTCCTTCTTCCACAGAACAGAGCTGTCGTTAGAGGGAACATTTTGCACAAAGCTGGGGGTGGTTGGTGAAACAATAAATATGAATTCCTTCTAGTCTATAATCCCTACCTTATCTCAGAATACATTGTCTCATGGGCTGTAGGACCTCA
The DNA here is from genome assembly GCF_028538775.1 of Myotis yumanensis. Taxonomy (NCBI): domain Eukaryota; kingdom Metazoa; phylum Chordata; class Mammalia; order Chiroptera; family Vespertilionidae; genus Myotis; species Myotis yumanensis. The sequence goes on along the minus strand of NW_027223764.1, from coordinate 44,477,579 downwards.
GGCGAGTTATTTAACTTCTCTGGGCTTCAGTTCCATCACCGTAGCACCTCACCAGTAGGAGGGTTGTGAGGGTCCCAGAGGCCTTACGGGGGCTCTTTGCTGTTTAGTAGAGGTGGGTGGGCAGAAGCCCCTGGCAAGGGAGGCAGCAGTCGCTTGACAGGTGTGATGTGAAGGCATCTGCCTGGCCCAAGAGATGTTGGGGTGACCTGGACTGTGTTCCCCAAAGCCTGGAGTTTTTACTTGATGCCCTCACTTTTTCTTTTATCCTGTCGTCATAGCATCGCGATGGAGAAAGAGGGCTCAGACCCACTGCCCGTGTGACCTTGGGCAGTGACTTTAACTGTTTAAGCTTCGGTTTCCTCGTTTGTAGTGTCATGGAGCTAATCAGATCCCCTGCCTCACAGGGTTTTTGTAAGGATAAAATGAGATAATCCATGCCTCTGCCTGGCGTATAGTAAATGCTTAGTAAATAATAGTTATTACTACTATAGTTGATGTTATTGATAAACACTTATTAAGCCCCTGTTGTGGTAGGAACTCCCCAGAAAGCACCACTCAGAAAGGTCCTACCCCTTGCCCTAGCTGGATAGCTCATTTGGTTAGAGTGTCATCCTGATATACCAAGGTTGTGGGTTCGATCCCCAGTCAGGGTACAGACAAGAAGCAACCAGTGAAAGCATAGATAAGCAGAACAACAGGTAAATGTTTCTCTTTCCTCGATCTCTCTTGAAAATCAATCGATCAATCAATCAAAAGAGCCTGGCTGGTGTGGCTCAGTGGATTGAGTGTCATCCCATGGACCAAGAGGTCCCAGATTCGATTCCTGATCAGGGCACATGCCCAGGTTGCAGGCTTGATCCCCAGTAGGGGGCGTGCAGGAGACAGCCAATTGATCTATCTCTCCCTCTCCCTTCCTCTCTGAAATCAATAAAAATATATATATTTTTAAAAAGATGTATCTGCCAGCTCTGGCCAGTGTGGTTCAGTTGGTTAGAGCATCATCCCATGCATGGAAAGGTTGCGGGTTCGATTTCTGGTCAGGGCACATGCCTGAGTTGTAGGTTCGATCCCCAGTCGGGGCACGTGTGGGAGGCCATCGATCAGTGTTTCTCTCTCACATTGATGTTTCTCTCTCTCCCCCCTTCTTTCCCTCTCTCTGTAAAAAATCAATAAAAACGTATCCTTGGGTGAAGATTAAAAATAAAAAAGCTGTATCTGCCTGGTGTAGACGTGAGCTCTCAATAAACGTTGCCTCTTAATTTTTTCAAATCATCACCACCTTTGTTGTCAGCACCATTATGCTTTAGGGTTGCTTTGAAGACTAAAGTAGGAAATACATGCAGCTCCTAGCACAGTGCCTGGTCAGATAGGAGGTGCTCAATAAAACTTAGCTATTAGTAGTATTTCTAACAAGAAAGAGGTTGTGGACACCCCGGCCCGGTGAAAGCCCTGCAGTAGTGGAAGGAGTCCCAGAGCTTAGTTGAAAACCTGGATTCACATCACTCTCTAGTGGGCGGTGCTTTCCTAAGCCATTTCCTCACCTGGAGAAGGTGGTCATGGTGCCTGTCTCCGGCATTGCTGTGACTTGCTGCATGAATTCAGCAAATTGTAAAAGTGCATAGTTGGTGCCTAAGAATTGGACGAGTATGAATAGCCAGGGGGCCACAAATAGAAAGTGTGGTTGATGGCTTTTGGTTTTTCTCCTCTGCTTTTAGATCACCAGAAACTAGAACGTGAGGCCCGGATATGCCGACTTTTGAAACATCCAAACATTGGTAAGTGCACTTACATACGAGTACTGTCCTTTTGGGGCGTTTTGTAGCAGGGGCTGGAGAACGGAGGTTCGCTGCCTTTTGTATATGGAACTACTTCTGACCCTGGGCCTTGGCCTGCCTGGTGTCTTGTTTTTCCCAAGCGGGAAAGCAGCCGTGTCTTGCTCAGAATTCTGGGGCATTCTAGTCTTGAGGCCTGGGAGTCTTCATGCCCGCAGTGCCATCTCAGGGCTGGGATGTGCGATATCGGAACAGGCTTCACACTCCGTTTCTTCCCTCCTCCTTCTGTCTTGGGGCTGAGGCCCGAGGTCCTCAGTGTGTGAGGCTCCGGGCTGGTGTCCCTCACCAGGGCCCTCCACGGCCGTCAGGAACGGGTCCGGACTTTGTTTCTGGACTTGGAAGAGTTTTGTTCCTGTGGCGGTGTGGTGCACGCTCTGGGGGTTTCCATGGTGCTCCTGTTTGTATTCCCCAGAGCCAGGGAAGCAAGCCGCCCACCCACCTGGCTTGTCTGGAGAAGGGATGGCAGGAGCCACTTGGATGGGGAAGGAGAAAAACGCAGAGGATTTCTCCCTGCTCCCACCCTGACGTGGGGGACAAGAGCACATTGTTGGTTGTTCTAAAGCCTGAGGAGGTTTGCCTGCCACAACCCACTCCAGCTCAGTTTTACATTGTTCAGCTGAAACAGTCTCTGCCAAGAGCCTTGGCCCTGATCTGGCGCTTCTCGCAGGGAGGACAGAAGCGGGGCCGGCTGCAGCGTCGGAGCAGAAACCCCGGTCTTGGCTTGAGGCAGAGCGGGGAGCATCTCCTAGGTTCTCCCTGAAAGCCCTGAGTCATCACACAAAGCATGTGTTCCGTGCTCCTCGGGCATAGCCTAAATATCGGGGCCCCCACAGCGCCCCGGAGGCCACCCGCTCCCCTCTGCCCTGGCCAGGCCCGTGAGGCGACCTGCCAAAGCCTGATGCTTCCTCAGCCTCTGGCTTCCCAGATCTGGGGCCAGAGTGCTTCACGTGAGCTATTGCGTGGGAGAGCTGAGGTCGTACTCCGGCCCAAGGGGAGAGGAGCCGCCCCGAGGTAACCAGAACCCCAGCCATGCAGGGCTTTATAGATCACAATCGGCAGCTTGGGTTACACCCGAGCAGATTGGCGTAGCCCGCGCTCCGCTCTGCCTGGCGCAGGGTGCTCCACGGAGCCAACACCTCTCAGCCGGCAGGTCCTGGGCTGGGAACGGCTGGGGCTCCCGGGCGACCTCGAAGGCAGGCTCACACCTGAGAACAGACGGAGCCGAGACACCCCTGGAACAGCAGTCACAGACCCAGGCATGTCTTGGTTGGGCTGGCTCGGTGGTCTAAAACCATTTTTTATTATTTGCCGGTCAGTATTTAAGCATGAGATTTTGAATCTTGAAAGAATTCTGTTTCCTAGGCTTTCAAATCAGGAGGCTGGATTCTGCTGAGCCCACTTCTGTGCGTGCTCAGAACCAGCTGGGGGGCTGGGCAGTGGTGGCCCCCTCGCCCGCTGGCCGCCGGCCTTGCCACTCCCCGTTATCTCCCGGGGCACCACCTGTGGGGCCTTTGGGCGTTGTGAGCTTGTGACCTCTGCCCTAGAAGTTCTAGAACAGGAAGAAAAGGCCCGTGGGTAACTAAAGCCACGCACAAGCACAGAGCGCTTTGGTGTTCTAATTCTGGGCCTCAGGGTCTGTGCACAGCAACTTCCTCTCCTGATGCTCCGAGTGAGTGACCAATTCGTAGAACAGTGACCAATCGCCCTCAGGAGGAAGGAGAACAAGGGGACGGGGAGATGAGGCAGGAGGCAGGGCCAGGTCTGCAGCACCGCGGCATAGGTGTGGTTGACCACATGTTCGGGGCAGGGCGAAGACAACCGAGAAACAACCACAGAGGAATCTAACCCAGCTGGTGGCTCAGTGGTTGAGCATCAACCTATGAACCAGGAGGTCACAGTTCGATCCCCGGTCCGGGCAGGGCACATGCCCTGGTTGCAGGCTCAATCCCCAGTGTGGGGCATGCAGGAAGCAGCCGATCAGTGATTCTCTCATCATTGATGTTTCTATCTCTCTCTCCTCTCTTTTCCTCTCTGAAATAAAATAAATTTTTAAAAAATGGGATTCTAGTTGAAATAAGCTTCTAACCTTTTAAAAATGTATTCCTAGAAATTAGATGTATACTTTTTGACCTTTTAGACTATACTTGGTTTGATAGCCCCTGCTTTGTACCACCTGCCCCCAAGTCAGAATTAAGGCAGATGGAGAGACCATCTACCCTAGCCATCTGCTCTGTAGGGAGACAGCAGGCCCCAGGAAAGGCCGGGCGAGCCATACTCACTTGGTTAGTAGCTGATTGCCTAGAACTGTGCTTGCATTTCATGACTGCTCCCAGGTCCTGAGGGATGTTGGTCTGAGCCCTATTCTGGGGTCAAGGGCAGGGGGAAGAAAGGGTGAGCCAGGACTGTGTCCTGGGAGAGCTGGCTGGCCAGGCTGTCCGGCTTCCGGTGGGAACCAGGCCTCCTGGAGATGTGGCAGAGCTGTGGGCCCAGGAGGCCGGGGTTGCCATGGATTCTGACCTGGCTTGTGGCAGGAGAGGAGGCAGTTTTGTCCCCCTCATTCACTATTCCTCTCGTCTCTCCACTGCTCCATCCTTCAGAGCTGTGGCCCTTTGGCTCCAGCCTCTTTAACTCCATCCGGCAGCGATACAAGTGGACCAGCCGAGGGTGGTGCAGAGTTGAGGAAGCTGAGAGCACAGAGCTCAGGGTCCGACTGACTCGGGAGGGGACTTGGTGCGAGGAGTGAGGCCTCCCCAGCTTTATCTGTTCCGTCCCAGGGGTTAAAAGCCTCTTGGAAGAGAGAACCCTAATGTAGGCTGTGGACTCTGGCTGATAATGACGTGTCATTGTAGGTTCATCAGTTGTAACGAATGTGCCACTCTGGTGGGGGATGTGGCTAGTGGGGGAGGCTGTGCATATGTGGGGACAGAGGGTATGTGGGAGCCCTGTGTACGGTCTGCTCGGTTTTGCTGTGAACCCAAATCGCTCTAAAAAATAGTCTGTTAATTTTTTTTTAAAGCCTATTGGTGGTGAGGTGTACTGCAGAACCAAAACCAGCCCCAGGAGAGTGGCCAGGGGTGTGGAGTTGAGGCGGGGAGACGGCAGGCGTGCTCTCCGGCTAGTTTGAATGGAGTGTGTTCCGCCTGTGATCTGCCCACTCCCTGCTCTAAACTCCTCTGATGAAGAGACTCCGTCTTCCTTCGTGCTGAGCGGCCCCAGCAGTGTCCCTACCGGACCAGCCCTGTGGTTTAGAGCAGCACTTGTCAAACTTCTTTGTGCCCATGGATCTCCTAGGGATCATGTTAAAATCAGATCTGATTCAGGAGGTCTGGGACGGCCCTGAGCTTCCTTGTCTCCAGGTGATGCTCACGGTGCTGGTCTGTGGACCATCTCCATGGAGACGCAAAGGTCTGTGGCTTTGGCGTCAAGTCCAGGTTTGAATGGGGGATTTGCTGGTTAGTAGCGGTGATTGTTTTTCGGCACATTATTCAGCCCGCCTGTGCCTCCGTGTTGTCATTCGTGCCTCTTTGTGGAGTTGGGAGGGTTCGGCGAGCAAAGGAGGCCTAGGAAATAAATGGGGATGAAAACACATTCTAACTGCCAGGAGTGATCTCTCCCAGACTCCAGCCTCAGCTCGGTTCGCAAGGTATTTAAGCCCGGCTGCCTTGGGCTCGGGGCCCATGCAGCTACCAGTAAGTGCAGCAAAAATAGTAGCAAAAAAATGAAGGAAACGTTGAATCGTGACTGAACAGCTCTAAATCCCTACCCACCACTCCTGGGGGCAGCCTCAGGCTCCCCCTGAGCCCCCGGCCTCAGGACCTCCTTCCGACTGTGTTTCTTGCTGTGGGCGTTAAGAGTGACACTTTTCCAGTACTTTCTGACCACGGTTTGTTAGTTAAAATATGGCATATGGTTGGGTGTGTCTTTTTTGTATTTGTTTTTTGTTCATTCTCACCTGAGAATATTGTTTCCATTGATTTTTAGAGAGAGTGGAAGAGAGGCTGGGAGGGAAGGAGGGAGGGAGAGAAACATTGATGTGAAAGAGACCTAGCCAATGGTTGCCTCCCACACACAGCCCAGCCCCGGGGGTGGGGGGGTGGGGGCAGGGATCGGGATTGAACATACAACCCAGGCACGTGCCCTTGATTGGGAATCGAACCTGGGACCCTTCGGTGTGGGGGCCGACTCTAACCACTGGACACACAAGCCAGGGCTGTTGGGTGGTTTTTAAAGAATGGGAAATAGCCACAATATTTGGGTTGTGGCTTTGTCAGTCCTTGAAGATATGAAACATATCAAGTAAGAGTATCTGAGTGGTTTTTGGCCTGTTCTTCCTTCCACCGTTTGTAGAGAACAATAATTAGGCTTATCACTGTCCTGTCATGAACACTACAGTCCTTTCCCCGCTCTTCCTGTCTGTAGACGTGTCTGGCCCTCCTGGGCCTTCCTGCCCTCTCGTCACTGTGGATGGGCGGGTGCGGGTTATTTCATTGCACGCACTTTCCTTCTGCCTCACGGCCTCCACCGTCGTGCTCAGTTCCGTTCTGGGGTAAGTGCTGGTTTAAAGGCTGTCTTCCCCGCTCCCCTGGAAGCTGCCGGTGGCGGGGCCAGGTTTCTTGTCTTCACAGCTGGATCCGTGGCATGTACGGCCACGCCTGCTTCAGAGAAGGTGCCGAATGGACGCTGATGAGTGGATCAGAATGGCCAGGGCTCGTGGGGACAGGCTGGAGCTCCTGTGCCTAAGAGGATGGAGAAGGTGACAATATCAAGGGTCTGATGCCCGTTGGTTTTGGCTTCGAGTCTCAGTTCTGCCCCTTGGCATGACCTTGAGGGGGTTTCTTTGGAGCCTCGGTTTCCTCCCCTGCTGGATGGGGGTGAGCAGAAGTTCCTGTCCCCCAGAGTCAGTGTGAGCGGTCAGTAAAACCCCGGGGGTAAAGCACTTGGCACAGTGCCCAGGCACAGAAGCAGCTCACGTGTTGGTTATCATCATTTGGATCATTAGGAAGAATCCGCTCGGTGGGCACTTCGAGAGGTGCAGTCGCGTGTCTCCCCTTGTTCTCATTTCCCTTTTAATTTTCTTTTCAAATGGAAACCAAACACCAAAAACGATAGCAGTCTCGATCAGACACGGGCCTTCCACACCCGCCGGCACCCACACCGGAGCCCTTCTCTGGGCTGGGTGGCCTGGGAGGGGGAGTCTTCTGCTGCGGCTTCTCCTTCCTCCCACCTGGGCTCTGTGTGTGGCCTCACGGAGAAGGGCAAGTGCCAATGACTCCCTGTCTGGGCATAGGCCCGGGTGCCCGCCCTGTTCTCAGCCCTGCTGTGCTGTGCTGTGCTGTCCTGGGGGTGCGGTGGGGGGAGGGTCCGGGCAGGCAGGCTGGCTGGGCGGCAGGACTCCCCGGGCGTGGTGGTCAGCACGGAGCCTGCTGTCCTGTGAGCGCGCCATCCAGCTGCTGTTAGTCACCTCCCTAACAAAGCTGGTTTTTGGCTTCTGGGACAGCTGATTTCCAGGGGATTATTTGTATTACACACTTTAATGCTTTTTAATAGCAAATTTTTAATTAAATGGAAAGTCCTTTTGGAAGCAAGGGAGCAGCAGCTGCAGCAGGACCCAGCACGCAGCACTGACTGAGCCCAGAGGAGCACAGTGAGGAGGCGGCGGCAGGGCTTGGGGGCTCGCGTGAGCCCTGGGTGAGTGGGGCGGGGAGGCACCCGCGCCTGGCTGCGCTCCTTCTGTCACCTGCGGGCTAGAGAAGCGGGCTCCTGTTTGCCCGAGGACAGGAGAGAACGGGTTGAGAAGTATTGCTGCCTCTGGTCCCATTGGTAAATCACAGAAATACTGAGTTTGGGGTGGAATTTGGGGTTGAGTAACCAGATCCGATCAAATAAGGTAAGCAGTGAGAAGTGTAAACAGTCCTTAGGCCCTGGTTCAAACCCCGCAGGCCTGAGCCCTCGTGTGTCAAGCGAAGGGAACCATGGCGCCCTAGTGATGGCTTAGTGCCTGGATTTTAGGTTCTGGCTGATCCCGCCTCGGTGGGGAGGGGACGTAGGGAAGCACCTCAGCCCTGATAAACTGCTCTGACACCAGAAATGGAAGCTGTCGTTTGGGGAAGAGAAAAGGTGGTTTTTCTGTGTCGGAGAACGTCACTGGTTGGCTTGGTGTCGGGCCATTCCTGAAGTGCTCTGTGAGGTGCTCCTGAAACTGCCGAGGCTTGGAGCGAAGGTCAAACAGAGGGAACTCTTTGGAACAGAGAGTTCAGGTGAGGGAAGGGACAGGAACAGCCAGACCGGCAGCCAAGGCATGGAGCTGTGTTTGCATTAGAATGATGCTCGGAGCTTGGCATTTAACCCAGAGGGTGGCTCTGTGGGCAGAAGCTTGTAGAGAACTCAGATGTTAGATTGGTTTCCTGCCCAAGAGCCCTGGAGGCGGGGAGTGGGAAGGGATTCTGCTCACCAGCCTTCTCTTGCAATTGGTGGGTTGCCATAGTCGGCTCCACGCAATGGCCTCCCAGACCCGTCGATGCTGTTGTAGGTACATTCGTGAATGGTCTCTCTCCCGGGCCCCGTTATTTTGTTGCCTGGGTGTGTGGGCCACTCCACCTGTCTTATAGGAAACAGTGGTGTAGACGGGGCTTTGGAGACAGAGCTGGATTCACATCTTCACCCACCATATCTTTGGCCTTTGGCAAGACATTGTATGTTCCTGCCCTAGCCAGTCTGGCTCAGTGGATAGAGCATCAGCCTGTGGACTGAAGGGTCCTAGGTTCGATTCCAGTCCAGGGTACATACCTTGGTGGCAGGCTCAAGCCCCGACCTCGTGTTATTATATGTTCCTGAACCTCCTGTGTCCTCATCTGTAGAAAAGGAGTAATACTCATCTTACGGTGGTCGTCAGAAATAATAAACTCCTTGAAGGCAGGCACGTTGTCCTTCCTAAACCTCAACCCCCAGCACAGGGTCTGGCACATAGTAGGCACTCAGTAAATGCCTGTAGCGTAAGTGGTGTGTGCCGAGGGCTTACAGAAGGCCTGCGCATAATAAGCACTTAATGTAATGGTTTTTGTTGTCTTCTCGGATTGCCTCCCATGCTCACCATCATCATCTTCGCTCCACATGCCTTCCTGCGGGGCTCTCCCTCTCCCACTTCTCCCTTGACTCCTCTGAAAGGGCGCTGGGCTCTCCCATCTTGCCATTCTCTGTCCCCGCCCCCCTCGGTAAGCCTGGTGCCCCTCACTGAGCATCACGCTGTCACTCGTCCTATCCCAGGACCAGCTTCTCTCGGACCAGCCCCTCCGAAGGTCCCTGCTTTTCTCCGTCTTCTTAGTTGCGTCTTCTTAGCTGCGAAGCTTGTCTGAGGTGGTGACCAGGGCGCTGAACCTGGGGCCTGGGTGTCTCTGCGCCGAGGCTGCATCACCTTGGATGGGGGAGCACCGGAGAGAGCCCTGCGAGGCTGGCAGGAGGGGCGAGGCTGGCAGGAGGGGCGGGGGCGCGGGGTTCCTGGGGAGGAAGGAATAGGATCTGCAGGTTCCCTCTGTTAATGTCTGTCCCGTCTCCTCTCTTGCAGTGCGCCTCCACGACAGCATATCTGAAGAAGGGTTCCACTACCTCGTGTTTGACCTGTAAGTGCACTTTCTGAGGATGCGGGGCCTTTCCTTCAGCTAGTTCAGCAGGAAGGCTCGGGAAAGGCCTGAGCCAGGCCTCAGCTCTGCCCGAAGGGAAGAATTTGGTTTTGAGCTCCCTCTGGTCGTGGCGTGTTGCTGAGGGGTCTCTGCTCGCTCGGGGTCTCCCGGGCTCTGAGCCCCAGAACGGCCACTGCTGTCGCATTTCTGTTCAGCAGCTCGTCTTGTGCAGATGCTTTTTTCTTGTTTCTCGGTGTGTGGTCCTTCGTGGAGAAATAGAATACAGCTCTTTGCATGACCTGAGAAATTCTGAGAATTCGTAGGTAGCTTTTGTTAGTGGTAAACGGGGCTCTAATTGGTCTCTCCTCCACTTGGTTGTAGTTTAATATCTTAACAGTGGCTCTTCACCTCCGGAAGTGCCTCTTTGGTATTTTCAGGGTTGGGTTCTCTGTCCTTAGTCTCATCATTCTTCAACTTCAAGGAGTAGGTCTGTTCTTTTTGGGCAACTGTATCTTAGTGTTTTTGTTGGTCTCAAAACGATGCCTTTCTGAGTAGGTCAATTATTTTCTCCTCGATCCCAATAGAGTCATCTTTGCCAGAGGATTAGCTATATCTGTAGGTTATCAAAGCAAATGTGCAGGAGGAAGGGAAGGCCCATGGTACCCCGAGGAGAAGCCCCATGTCATCGAAGGGTTGGGTGTGTTCTGGGCTCTCGGAGGAAACGCACATATAGAGTTAGGGCTTCTTTAAAAGCTGTTCTACAGTATGACTCGCTACCTGTTGGATGCTAGGGTTGGTTGACTAACCTGCCTCCTCTGATCCTCTTTGTCTGTTGGTTGCAGTGTTACTGGCGGAGAGCTGTTTGAAGACATCGTGGCCAGAGAATACTACAGTGAAGCTGATGCCAGGTGAGACGGGGACCCTGTCGTTCAAGGGTGAATCGTGGCCATCTTAGGGGACCAGGCACTGTGTCTACTTGAAGAGTCTTTGGGGAAGATCAGAGAGCTCTTGTCTGGACAAAGACTCTGTAGAGCTGGACTCGGGTGCATTTTGTGGGTGAAAATTCAACACTTGTAGACCGGATTTTTTCCAAAGCGCTTACGAGCCTCCATCTCCATCACCCCCAAATACCTTTCCTTTGCACTCCTATGTACGTCACGCCCAAGGGTTGTCCCTGCCCCTTTTCTTTCCTTTGACAATTTCTACTGTGTATAAAGCATCCTGGGGGTGACCCAGAGATGGAGAAACGTGGTTTCTGTCCCAAAGGGTTAATAATCCAGCCAGGAACCTTTCTGGGAGACTTCAGCCTTGCCCACCATGGCCAGCCCCATGGGCTCCTCAGGCCCGAGGACCGGCCACACCTCACAGCCCCAGGCCCTGTGTGGAAGCCCTGGCAGCTCCTTTCTGTGACACAGCAGATTCCTCCCACACCACAGCTCTGGGCGCTTGTTTGGCCTGCCTTTCCCGCCCCGGCTCCTCCCCCGGCCCCTAGTTTGCTCAGAGGGTGATGTCCGTACAACCTGGTTTTGATCATCCTGCCTGTAGCTTATCTGGCACATGTGGCAGCTCTAGCTGCCTCTGGAGAGGCGGGAGCACAGCTTCCTCACAAATTCTCAACTCAGGAGAGGCCATTGTTTGCTGATCAACTTCAGATGCTTCAGCCTCAGGAAGAATTCTCAAGTGGGGAGATGAATTCCAGTGCCAGCAGGGGAGGACCAGGCCGCGGGGCGGGAGGAGGTGGTGATAGCTCAGGGAGCTGGCGGGGAGGAGGGAGAGCTTGGGGGGATGACTGTACCAGTGGGCTTGGCCTGGCTCTGCTGGGACACTTCGCACTTTTGCCATTTTTGGCCAGAAGGCTCTCCCTGCTAGCCGGGCTCTGTTCTAATTATACATTTCTGTGGAGACTCGCCTCTTCAGCTCAGCCTTACAGTCTTTTTGGCCTCCTCTTGGGCTGTGTCCTGTAGGGCGGCCTGAGCCCCCAGGAGCCTCATAAGCCCCTTTGGCTCTGGTGGAAGCCCCAGTGTCAGATTTTAAGGAAGGAGTCCTAAGTCCGGGTCACCAGCCCAGCACCCCCAGACCCTACAAGCCTGTTCCATGCGCCTGGTAGTACTGCTGGCGGGGGCTCCATTCTCTAAGCCATGTTTCTTCAACCTCAACCTTGGGACTAGATTTTTTTTTTTTTTTAATATGTTTTTATTGCTTTCAGAGGGGAAGGGAGAGGGGGAGAGAGATAGAAACATCAATGATGCGGAACTCGTAAGCGCTTTCCTTTTCCTCTTCTGGGGATGGTAACTTCAGCCATTCTCCGTGGCCCAGCGTTTGGCATACCGTGGGAGGCTGTCCTACAACGCAGCCTTTAACAAGACTAGGCTGTCCCGAACCCCTGGCAATAGAATTGTTTGCCTTGATACCAAGAAGGTTAGGAAAGCACCAACATCTGCGTGTGGCGTGTGCCCAGGCCGACTTCGCGGAGTTCGCGCTGTGAGACCTGCAGTTCTAATGAGCTTGTCTAAAACGACAAAGCGTGTCAGCAGGGCCTCTGGTGGGTCCATGTGTGCTCAGTGTGTCTGTGACAGGATCAAGCGAGCTTTCCTTACTGAGGAGCAGAAAATCGTCGTGAAAGTATTGAAGGCACAAGCACAGAGCCAGAAAGCTAAATAAATTAAAAAATGAAGCTTTCTTTGAGTAATAAAAGCAATTAAAGGGCTAAAAGAAAAATCAGTGATGATAGAGAGTCATTGATGGGCCTCCAGGCCCCCTACTGGGGTTCGCGCCCGCAACCCAGGCCTGTGCCCTGACTGGGAATTGAACCGTGACCTCCTGGTTCGTAGGTCAACTCTCGACCGCTGAGCCACGCCAGCTGAGCGGGCCAGGTGATTTTTTTTGTTGTGAGGCGCCCTCCTGTTACGTTGTAGAGATTTAGAAGCACCCCTGGCCTCTACCCACTAGATGCCAGTAGCAGCCAACCCCTCAGTTGTGACAACCAGAAATGTCTCCAGGCATTGCCAGATGCCCCTGGGGAGGCAGAATCGTCCCCCAGTTTTCATCGCTGCTCTATGCTGTCGACGCTCTGCCAAGAGTTTGACTGTAAGTGGGGCAGAGTGGTTGGGAGTTGGGCAGCCTCATTCAAGAATCAGCATGACTGTGACTGTCTCAGTTCGTCTTTTTCTTAGCAAAACCATGATCAGAAATGCTCCATCAGCTACTCTGTTTTGTTTGTTAAAAATTTTTTTTTATGAGTGTATTTGAGCAAAACTGCCAACAATTGCCAGGAAGCGGAATCTCAACTGGTTGAGAAAATGCTCTAGAAAATGGCAGTTTTACCGCTTGCGTTATACGTCAGAATCTAAGGGCAAGCCGGAAGGGCTCACATTGATATCCATTGGGGATAGATTAGGGAGGTAGGAGAAACTAGAGGAGGAAATCTCTGGGGTTGGATAAAAAGTAAACCAAACAGACACGTCCTTCTTTTACATTTGTGGGTATAGTTGACATGATAATAACAGTGAAGGAATTTGTGGTGCTCTGGGGGGGTGACTGCTTTGAGAAGTGGGGTGGGGGAGAGGGGAGCGATTGTTTTGATATCCAAGGCTATGTTGTCGGTATGTTATTTTATTTTATTTTATTTTTTTAAATATATTTTATTGATTTTTTACAGAGAGGAAAGGAGAGGGATAGAGAGTTAGAAACATCGATGAGAGAAACATAGATCAGCTGCCTCCTGCACACCCCCTCCTGGGGATGTGCCTGCAACCAAGGTACATGCTCTTGACCGGAATCAAACCTGGGACCCTTCCGTCCACAGGCCGATGCTTATCCACTGAGCCAAACCAGTCAGGGCAGGTATGTTATTTTAGATGCAAAAAGACGACAGGCTCAGTTAAGGTGAAGCTTGACCTTCGTTAGGGAAAAATACTGCCTTAGGACACAGCTACCCGCCATGAACTGCTTTTAGTTTAGAAAGTTTTCGTTTCAGACCATCCTATGTGGTTACTTTTGGTCTCTGAGTTTGTAAAGCTGCCACGCAGGCCTCCCCTGAACTTGTCAGGTTTAGTAGGTGGTCCCTTTTTTATCCACACTTCCCCCTTTTGGTCATAAATCAATCCAAAGGATGCATTGATGACCAGCCTTTCGGTTGGATAATGTGGTCCCACGGTGCTAGGAAGGCTCATTCTTAGGAAGTCTTAGTGTCAGCTTTTTCTCGCTGATCCATGGACCATTGGGGATGGGACAAGACCGTAAACTTGAATGGAAGTCAAGGCTGAATTTTTCTCAAAAGTGAAAAGCAGATACAGTGGGACCTCGGTTCTCGAACTTAATTCATTCCAGAAGGCTGTTCAAGAAGCGATCGGTTCGGAAACCAATCATTTTTTCCCATTAGAAATAATGTAAATTAAATTAATCCTTTTTTTTTAAATCCATTCCGTACCCCCAAATGATTCCCTGGGTTGTGTGTGTGTGTGTTTAATATTTTTATTGATTTCAGAGAGGAAGGAAGAGGGAGAGAGAGGTAGAAACATCAATGATGAGAGAGAATAATTGATCAGCTGCCTCCTGCACGCCCCCCACTGGGGATCAAGCCCACAGTCTGGGCATGGGCCCTGACCGGAATCGAACCGTGAGCTCCTGATTCATAGATCATTGCTCAACCACTTGTGCCACCTTGGTACTCTTGATGGCCTCTTTATGTTTTAAAATGTGCTAATCTTTGCCTTCCCCAGCCACAAAAGCATTCTCCCTTTGCTTGTTGCTTAAGATATGTTTTTTTGTCATGCTGAGGTATCAGCTTGAAAGGATTGTCAATTCCAAAACCCAGAGTTTGGTTCCACAACTGAGACATTTTTTCTGTGACAACTTGGTCAAGAACCGAATTGTTCGAGATGGGAGATTTTTGAGAAACGAGGTTCGACTATACACGGGAGGCAGTCAGGTCCTATGGGCCTTCATAAAGAAAAACCGTACAGACCATTTTTAACCTATAAGCGCTCATGACCCGAGTTTTATTTGTCTCGCTTTTCTATATTTTGCATCTAGTATAACATTTATTTACGGTTAGGTGCTCTGGGCCTCTTGAAGGGAAATTGTTCCTTAAGGGTGTCTCTGTACTGGTTTGATCTCCCCTCCAGATGACAAACCTCAGGGCAGGCACTGGGCCTTATTCATCTTTATAGCCCGTGTGGTGCCTCTAGGTACCCAGTCAGTGTTTAAATGAACACGCGTGTACCTGCCCCAAAACAGCTTAGGTGAACTGGACTCTCCTTCCCAAGTTGCCACCACAGGCCTCTTCTCCTAGAACAGCGTTACGAGAGGGGAAAAGAGAAGAGAGGAAGAGGTCTCCCTTCTCAGGGGCCTGGGGTGTCTCCAATACCTTGGAAACAAACTCGGTTGCGTTGGACCTTCACAGTCTCAGGAGGCCTGGCGGACGCTGTTCCAGTTGCTCCTTTGCGGCTCTCTATCGGGAGACTCTGGACAGTCCGCTTAATCTGCCTGGGACTCCGTTTCTTCTTCTGTACAATCGGCTGCGCGAGATGATGTCCGCAGCCCAAGGTTATGTCTTGCTGTTCAGTGATTTTCTGTGAACCCGTGACCCAGTTCTGTGAACCCGCGCTACAGGTTTTACATGCTTCAGCCCACGGCGTGTGGCTGTGAATGAGGTGGTTTAAACTCTCGCTGACATTTCTTGTCCTTCTGCTTTTGCAGCCACTGTATACATCAGATTCTGGAGAGCGTCAACCACATCCACCAGCACGACATCGTCCACAGGGACCTGAAGGTACTGCTCAGGCTCCCCGTTCGCTTCCTGCTTGTGAAGTGTTGTCGCCACCTGGTGCCGGATGGCGGTACTACGCGGACCCGCCCAAACGAGGCTCCCTCTGGGCCTAGGGGGTAGGTGCCTCGCCTCACAAGGTTCTGTCTTTACCTTATGCAGCCCGAGAACCTGCTGCTGGCGAGTAAATGCAAGGGTGCCGCAGTCAAGCTGGCCGACTTTGGCCTGGCCATCGAAGTCCAGGGAGAGCAGCAGGCTTGGTTTGGTAAGAGTGACCCCGTCTTCCTGGAATGCAGCCCCCGCCCTTCCTCCTCTTCCTGATCTGCCTTCCTCCTTCAGAACTAGCAGCCAGACCCTTAATGGTCCTGGCCTCCTCGGGGACTGGAGGAGAGGGAGGGTGGAGAGCTCCCCGCTGGCCCGACATGACTCAGTGCGTGAGCCTGGCTGTTGTCAGCACTGTGTTCTTGCTGCCTCTGGGGAGGACGTGAGTTCCTGGTAGGCACATGGACTTGCCCTCTGATTGAGATTCCGGGCACTACAAGAAGCCCAGCCTGTCACCCCTGGCTGCCCGTGTCCTGGGAGCTTGGGTAGCAAAAGCATCAGCAGTGAGAAGGGACTCGGGGAAGATGGCTGATGTGGATCCAGCGAGAGAGAAGGTGGGTTCAGCGTGCCTCCTCCCTCTCTCCTGCTACAGGTTTTGCTGGCACCCCAGGTTACTTGTCCCCCGAGGTCTTGAGGAAAGATCCCTATGGAAAACCTGTGGATATCTGGGCCTGCGGTAAGCCCATTCCACACACGCAGCCTCTCGGTGTTAAGGGCCCCTGACTCGGAGCGATGGCGAGAAAGAGGCATTGCTCTTCTCCGCGGGGCCCACGCGTGTCTGGTACATGTGAAATCACGGCGTGTGCTCTAGTGCCCCCGGGATGTCCGTTCCCACCACGCCCTGGTCCCAAGTACTTTCTGTTCTATTACATCTCCTTGAAGAGGGATTTGCCCACGCCTTAGAGCAGTGGTTCTCAACCTTCCTGATGCCGAGATCCTCTAACCCTTTGCAGTCCAACGTTATTTTTGGAATTCAAACAGTCTGGTCCAAATTAATTGACGGGTTTGAATGTTGAACTTTTTAATGTTCTTATTGCTCGACGTTGGACCTGCTCCTAGCGCCTGGTCTGTCGAGTCAGCCTCGAGGTTGGACCGCAAAGGGGTTAATACAGTTCCTCATGTTGTGGTGACCCCCAATTTCATTGTTACACATTGAACATAATTAAAGCATAGTGATTAATCACAAAAACAATATGTAATTATATGTGTGTTTTCCGATGGTCTTAGGCGACCCCTGTGAAAGGGTCGTTCAACCCCCAAAGGGGTCTCGACCCACAGGTTGAGAACCGCTGCCTTAGAGGATGTGCTGTGCCTCAAGAAATCCCTGGCGTGGCTTGGTGTCCCGGGGAGTGAAGCATAGCAGGAAGGCCTGGAGGCCCGGCATCGTTGGCCAGGATCCAATTCTACCTCTGCTATGGCCCTTGACTTTCTGGGTGGCTCTGAGTCCTGTGTGGGTTTTCCTCAGCAAAGTAAGTGACTCACCCCAGTGACCTGTGTTCTGTCTTGTAGGAGTCATCCTGTATATACTCCTGGTGGGATACCCTCCCTTCTGGGATGAGGATCAACACAAGCTGTATCAGCAGATCAAGGCCGGAGCCTATGATGTAAGGACCCATTTGTTCCTACCCCGTGGTCTCTTCCAAGGAGGGGGCAGGGTGCCCGGGGGGGGGGGGGGTGGCTTGGAGGACTCAGGGACTGGCATACAGGTCTCCATTCTTGCCACCCACTGTCCCAGGGAGTGACTTTTTTGCAGCCATTCTTGGTGTCTGTAAAACCAAGGAGCCCGCTGAAACCCTTGGGCATGGAGGGGTGGTGTCGTCTAACAGAGGGACAAGGAGTCTGGCACTTCCTCCGCTGCGGTGGGGCCTGGGGCATGTTGCTGAATCACTGCTTCCTCCCAGTAGATAGGCAGGGTTGAACCAGAAGATGTTGGGGTCCCTTTCCTGCTCTGAGCTCGTATTCTAACCATGAGTGCTGGCTTCCTGTGCTGACACAGGTGCTGGGCTACCCCAGGGCTTCCCTAACTCCTTCCCGGGCAGCCTTAGGTAGCACACACTACCCCTCTGATGAAGATAGAGCCTACCTTTCAGGGTGTGAGGCTCACCAATTTCATATCCCTCCTGCCCCTTCTTCTGCTCCTTAGTTCCCATCACCAGAGTGGGACACGGTGACCCCTGAAGCCAAGAACTTGATCAACCAGATGCTGACCATAAACCCCGCAAAACGTATCACAGCCGACCAGGCTCTCAAGCACCCATGGGTCTGCGTAAGTGTCTTCACCCAGGATGGAGGGGATCAGTGTGCCCTTGCACCCTCCTCGCCCTTTTTATTAACGAGTAGAGAATAATTATTCTGGGCCCTGAGCAAGGACTCGGCAGAGCGGGAGGGGCCCGGAGTCCGTAAACATCGCGTGGAGGGATTCAGGGAGGCATATGGGGCTAATTGACCTCTATCTGTCTCTCTCCCATTCACTTGTCAGGGGTGAGTTGGTTCTGATCTTGAACGAGGGCTTAGGGTTAGGCTGATCTCTGCAGACTCTAGGTCAGTGGTTCTCAACCTTGGCTGCACATTAGAATCACCTGGGAATCTTCTGCCTAAGGAGTTTATAGATTTTATTCTGAAAACATGGGGAACCATTTCTGGGCTTTATCCTCCGGAAATTCTGTTTCTTTGTTACGGGGTGGGGCCACAACATTAGTAACAAAGAAACAGAATTTCCGGAGGATGAGGCCCAGAAATCAGGATTTTAAAAAGATTCCCAGGTGATTCTAATGTGCAGCCAAGGTTGAGAACCACTGCTCTAGGTAGTTGATGAGAAAAGCAGCTGGCACAGCCCAAAGTGAATTGCCAAACTTACGGTGCATATTCCGACTTTAGCTCTCATACAAACTCTAATGGAAATGTAACCAAGACTCAGCAGTAACAAAGGGGGGCTCTGAACAATTAAAAAGAGCACCCTGAATTCAGTCATAAAGCTCACCCTAGGAGAGCCCTGGGGGCTCTCATTGTGGGTGAACATACTCTCGTTTCCACACACAGTCCTAGCAAGCTGAAATCATCAGTTCAAGCAAAGCAGAGGGTCTGCTACAACTAGGCCCTCTGACAGCCATAATGCATTTATTTATCATTCCTGTGTTTACTGATTGCCGCTTGGGTGCTGGTCACCATGTGGGTGCTGGAGATACAAAGATGAATGAGGCATGGTCCCTCCCCCAAAGATCAAAAAGATTATCCAGGGAGACGGGCGCCCAAATACACAACCACTCTGTGATGTGACAAGTACATAACAGAATCTACTGAGTGCTGAGGTGCACCTGCAGTCTCTGAGGGAGGTAGGATTACTGAGGGCTGCATGGAGGAGGTGACCAGGAGTTCCTCGGGATGATAACCTGCAGACAGGTTAGCTTGGGCCAGGGTGAGAGGCCACAGGAAATTGTAGTGGGTTTAAGGAATGTTAGTTTGCAAGAGAATGAAGCCCATACAAGTTTCTGCCTAAGGAGTTTATAGATTTTATTCTGAAAACATGGGGAACCATTTGTAATTAAGAAAAACCACTTTGGCGGCTGTGTAGAAAACGGATGGAAAAGGAAAGAGGCTGGGGGCAGAGAGCTCAGGACGCTTGTCATTGTCTCGACAAAAGCAGGTGAGGTCTCGGCTAAGGATAATGATACAGTGGGCAGTGTGGCAAGAAGAGGACAACTTTGAGGTATTTGGGAGACCGAAAGCATCGAAAGAATTGAGTAACTAGTTGGATTTGGGGAGAAGAGAGGAGGCTCTATGGGCGCTGCCAGGTGTTGAGTTGATAACTGATGGAGGGTGTACCATTCATTGACCCAGAAGAAACTCAGGGGAAAAGGCAGTTTGTGAGAAAATTCGCTGATTTTAGTTTTGCACATAGTGAGTGAGTTCGGTGTTCGAGGACCTCCGGATGGAGACATCCTGAGGGTGGTTAGAAACACGGTTCCAGAGACTGGAAAAGTGAAAAGTTGGAAATGCAGGTTGTAGTCGTTTTTGAAAAGGTGCTGTTGAGGCTGTGGAAGTGGGTGGGGTTGCTTCTTTGCTAGTTGACTTTTCACTGTGGGCTTGTAGAAGAGAAGAGATGGCCACTGAACACGGCATGTCACGCCAGAGTTAGAGGAGCCTGCAGAGGGACCGAGAATGAGGACTGCCGTGTAGGAGGAGGAGCAGGAGCAGGAGACCCTAAGGAACAGGAGGATTTAGTAAGGGAGTGTCTGTAATCACACACTTTAGAGCAGCGGTCGCCAACCTTTCAGACCTCATCCGTGGACCACCGGTTGGCAGCCACTGCTCTAGAGAGTCCAATAAAGACAGAAAAGAACCCATTGGTTCTGACCGTTAGAGGCCATTGTTTCATTGTGTTGCTGGTGGAGGCAGGGGAGTGGGATAGACCTGTGTAGCCTTTTTTCTGTGAGGTGAAGAGCGACTGAGGCCGAAGGGAGAAAGTGGTACTACTTAGAAAAGACAGGTGGGGTAGGCCGCCGTGGCCGGCAAACCGCGGCTCGCGAGCCACATGCGGCTCTTTGGCCCCTTGAGCGTGGCTCTTCCACAAAATACCACGTGCGGATGCGCACGTACAGTGCGATGGAAACTTCGTGGCCCATGCGCAGATGTCGGTATTTTGTGGAAGAGCCACACTCAAGGGGCCAAAGAGCCACATGTGGCTCGAGAGCCGCAGTTTGCCGACCACTGGGTTAGGAGAGTTTTAAAATTTTTCTGGCAGGCTGGCCAAGACAGCAGCAGCAAAGGGAGGTCGCGAGTAGCTGAAAATGGGCTCTCGGGAATATGGGGAGGTCGGGTGTCCTGGGGGTCCCGTGGCAGGCCCCACCCTCCACGGTCCTGTCTGTCTCGGTAGCTGCGAGGACACGGCTGGTCTGTGCTGTGTGGTAACCGGTGCTTGTGCCGCTGACCCTGAGCCATCTGAGAGATGCGTATCACGTCCCGCGGCCTCTGTGTAAGGGGGAAGGAAGTTAGCACTGAGACGGTGAAGAAAATTTCCTTCCAGAGTGATAAAAAGCTTCTGAGATCACAGCTTCATTTAGGTCCTCGTTGGGGGGACGTTAGAGGAGTTCCTTGGGAGGAACCAGCGTTCTCTGTCGAGAGCAGGACCCCGGGCTGTTCTCACTGCTCGAGTCGGGGACTCGGTCGCTGCTCAGTAACAGTTGCTGCAGGAGGCAGGCACGGGGGTCACAACCCACAGGAACTCCCAGTCCTTCGCCTCTGCTTCGCAGAGAGGATGCTCCTCGGGCCCCCTCCTCATGGAGCGTGGTGTCTCATGGTCAGATTCTTGTCCTTCCCTAACCTTGAGTTCTGGGTAGTGCTTTTGTTCTAAAAGCCTTTTTCATGCCCGTGACCTCATTGTATCTTCTGAGCGCCTGTAGGGTGGCTTGAGTGCCTGGCCATCCGTGCAGGGACTAGGGTGAGGGGCAGAGAATCTGGCTGGGGACTCACGGGCCTGTCTGTCTGGCTTCCAGCAACGGTCCACGGTGGCCTCCATGATGCATCGTCAGGAGACGGTGGAATGCTTGCGCAAGTTCAATGCCCGGAGAAAACTGAAGGTGAGTCTTGCCTTCCGGGCCCCCGGCGCCCTGAAACCGTACCTTTGACAGTGTACCCCCTGCCCCGTCACAGAAGGAAGCTCTCCTCCCAGCTGGGGCTGAGCTCTGAAAGCTGCACCTGGCGGGGGTCCTGAGAGACCCGATGTCTTCAGGCTCCAGCCAGCAGCTGCCCTCTGCCTGGGACCAGGCACCCCCTTTCCGGGGTCCGGTTGGGTTCACAGGACCCTCTTCTTTCCCCAGGGTGCCATCCTCACGACCATGCTTGTCTCCAGGAACTTCTCAGGTATGTTCTCCCAGCCGGGCACTCTAATTCCACTGAGGTGAGTGGGTCAGAACAGGGCGTCGCCATGTGCTGCCGTCCTAGTGCTGGGGTCTCAGCCACACCTGGACCAAGATGACGAGGACCCTGCTGCTGCTGCTGCTGGGCCCTGGGACCTGGTATCCGGGGGCTTTCCTCGGATTCGGGTTTATGAGCTCTGTTCCCTGGAACCTCCCAGGGAGCAGCCTGCCCGGCCTCCCATTTACCTGGCCCCTGGGAATTCTGATTTCATTCTCTGAAGAACTGGCAGCACTCTGAAGATTTCCGCCCATCTCTAGGGTGTTGGAGGTTGTGCTGGGGGAGACCGAGATGAGAGGCAGGGAAGCTGCTCAGTCGCCACCAGTAATTCGCAGATTTGGGGATGCTCTCTACTCCCTTGTGTCCAAGTGGAGGTGACTGGTGGAAATTACTCCAGATTCGGGAGCCTTTTCAGCAACGGGGCTTAGAATGTTCTCTGCGATATTAGCTCTGAAAGTGAAGAAGCAGAGACCAGCAGGGTGGAGGGGAAGGCACTTGCTTAAATTTGCATGAGGAATGAGGAAAGTTGGGACCAGTGCTTTGTAAATCACACTTGACATTTCTTTTTAAGATGCAAGACACTCCGCCTCCTCCCCACCCCGCCCCCAGCCCCACCCCCACCCCATCATTGTTCGCCCTCAGCTGGGAAGCACAGTGGCTTTTCTGTGAGAAAAAGATTCATGTCAGGACTCCCTGAAGACAGAAGTTCCCTTCTCTGCTTGCCCTTTTCCCTGCTCTCCCTCCCCCTGACCCCCGGACCCACCGCTTTGGTTCAAGACTCCCTGCTCTCATTCTTACAGCAGGATCCGCACCCTTGCTTTCTTTCTGCACTGCCATGGAGAGGGTTGGCGGGGAGGCTCGCACAGCAGGCACTCTGGGCAGAGGTTGCTCCCTCGAGCCTGAGTCCTGGTGGGCTCGTCCGTGTTGGTTCCGGGCAACCTGAACCCCTGGCTCTGAGGAAGCCACAGGGCGCGGACATGGGGCCTCCAGAGCCGTAGCCGAGTGAGAGGCACAGGGCCCTGGAGGGTCAGGACTGGAGAGTGAGCCGCGAGTGTCCCCTCAGGCCGTCCCCTTGACCCTGGCTGGGGGCTCGTCCCTGTGCTGTGGACGCCCACGAGGGGACATCCGTGGCCTGGATTCACCCCTTGCAGGTGGGAGCAGGAGGGCAAGTCCACCGCGTGCCCCCAGTGCTGCTGCTCATCCCTCACAGCGTCTGCTTTCTTGGTTTAAGAGCCTTTTGTAGGACGCTCAAGGGCGTTCCTGCGTAGCCCCTAGCATGGTGATCCGTTCTCTGTCTGAGTGGAAGGAATGTGAAGACCGGCTGCTGGGAAATCAGTAGCATGTGCCCTGTCCCGTGGCCTCGGGCCTCTGCCTCTTTCCAGGAAACCAGTGGCCTGGTCTCAGGAGGTCGGTCTCTGTTAGAACAAAGCCCCTCCGCTAAGCCCTAAAGCGCCGCCGGCCCTCGCTGCCCGGCCTCGTCCGGCCTTTGCGTTCCCCTCGCCCTGGGCCAGAGGAGACTGACAGCTAAGACACTGCGAGGCTCAGGATGACCTTCCTGCCCCGACTCTGGGCAGGTGAGGACAGGCCCCGTCTCAGGAGCCTGCAGAAAGGTGTGTGCAGGTGGAATCCAAAAGGAAGGTCACCAGTGTGGTTCTTTAGGAACGAGTGAGGCTGTGTTCTGAGTTGATCCCAGACAGGGCGTAGCTTAGCCCGGAACCCTAGCACAGTGGTCGGCAAACTATGGCTCAAGAGCCACATGCGGCTCTTTGGCCCCTTGAGCGTGGCTCTTCCACAAAATGCTGACTTCTGCACATGGGCCACGAAGTTTCCATCGCACTGTACATGCACGCCCGCACGTGGTATTTTGTGGAAGAGCCACATTCAAGGGGCCACAGAGCCGCATGTGGCTCGCGAGCCGCAGTTTGCCGACCACGGCCCTAGCGGGTTGGCTGGTGGCAAAATCAGGGCTTCTGCCGTGGATTGCTTCGGCAGCGTGGGCTTTCTGTCTGGGCCTCGCTTCTTGACATCTTCACCCTCGGAACCCTGAGGAACACAGGCTGCGAAAAGCTGCCACTCTGGTCTCCAAGGGGCCAGGGATGTGGGACGTCAGTGACCTTCCCGGGCCCTGAGTGCTCGTCTCTCTACCGGCCAGAATGCGGCCAGAGGAGCGGGCTGCCCTGTGCGCAGGGCTCTCTGAAAAT
The DNA here is from genome assembly GCF_028538775.1 of Myotis yumanensis. Lineage (NCBI taxonomy): Eukaryota > Metazoa > Chordata > Mammalia > Chiroptera > Vespertilionidae > Myotis > Myotis yumanensis. The sequence continues at coordinate 44,454,148 of NW_027223764.1, read as the reverse complement.
GCCCGCAGTCAGGCCCCCTGGGGAGAAAGGTTGGTAAGTGGGGCTCAGTGTCCTCACAGCCTCTCACCAGCCAGGCTCCTCCCTGTAGCCAGACCCTCATCCGAGGTGGTCACAGGACACGTGCTGGGGCCGTTCCCCCGGAGGGGAGCCGTGGCATTCCCTGCGCCCCGGCTGAGCCCAGTCCTCTCAGGTCCCCAGACTGCTGCCGGGCTGGCTGCACCTGCTCCTCGGCCTCCCCCCCGGCGCCTTCGCTCCCCCAGCTCGGCTGGCTTGGCCACGCCGCCCGGACCCTGCTGTGCGCGGGCGGCCAGCGGGCTCCTCGCTGGGCATGCTCCTGCGGACTGGCCCCCGTGGCTTTGCGGCAGCTCTGTGCACTGAGAGACTGTATCCCCTCAGTTGGCAGGCAGAGCTCCGCCCCCGCCTCGCCTGCCGCGAGCGCCGCCGGCCTGGCCGGGCAAGGTACGTGGCATGAGTCCTCCCCGACCGACCGCCTGCCTCGGCTCCCTGCCACCCCACCAGGAGGGCCAGCATGCCAGGCCCACTCACCAGGGAGGCGAGTCCCATGCTTGCGGGCTGAGATGGGCATGCCGATGGACCACCTAACTTGGCATCTGCGAGCGCATTGGTGTTACGGAGCCCCCTAACCAGCCATGCATGCTGGGCGCTTGCCAACTCTCAGGAGGCAATAGCCTGGGGACATGGAGCGGGGCAGCAGGAGGCTTTAGCCTGGCCTCCCTGTGAGGGCCGGAGGACGGGGCTTCAACGGCCCTGGTGGAGACCCCACAGAGGAAGCCACGCCCCTCGGAATGGTGAAGCCTGGCATTTCAGGCCTTCAGTCTGCAAGGCTAGAGAGTGCTGCTGTGGAGACAGCGTCCTGGGTTTGGATCCTAGCCCTGCCACACCCTGAGCAAGCTGCATCCGCTCTCCCAGCCGCAGCTTTCTCATCTCTCCGGTGGGGCTAACAAACACCGTGGTGGTGATCATGATCATATATGTTGAAGGCTCTCAACCCTGCCTGTACATGACAGCTTGTAAAAAAAATACCCATGCTGGGACTCCACCCCAGACAAAAAAATCAGAATCCCTAGGGCATGGGGTAGTCTTATGTAAGCATTTTTTTTAAAGCTCCCCAACTGATTCTAATGGGCAGCCGGAGTTAAGAATTCTGATGTATGTAAAGCATTTAATATAGTAGGTGGTCAGGCCTCGTAGTCAGTACGTTAAAAACGTAACTTTCGAATCACCCCATCATGACTAGAGGGAGCTTGGGCCAAAGGCCATTTTGGGGGGTCAGAATTCTTGTGATGGAAAGACCCCCATTCTCAGTGCAGAGAGGTGGGACTCAGCGTGGGCTGAAGGACCACCTGCAGGCCAGGGTGGCAGCAGCTAACACTGGCCGAGTATCTGCCATGTGCCAAGCACTCTGCTTAGTGCTTCTCCTGCATGATCCCTTGGGATCCCATCACTGTCCTGTGACCCAGGCCCTGTTTCACCCCATTTTGTGGGTTGAAAAAAGCTGAGGCTCAGATGGGTTCAGCCCCTCCCTCCAGGTCACACAGCGAGCAGGTGGTAGAACTAAGATGCAAACCCAGCGAAGTCCAGGGGATCAGACAGTTGAGCTGATTCCATCTCCTCGTGCCTCCCAGACTCTCCCATCTCCTGTCTGCTCCCAGCCATCCTGCACAGAGCTCATCAGCTTCAGCACCGCCCTGTGCTGGCTGGGCTCTGTTTAATGCCTTGTGATTCTGCCCGGTCCTTCTTCTGCTCAGTGGGTTCAGAGAGCGGACTCGGGAAAGGGTGGCAGACAGGACCCAGTAAACCTGGTAAGGACCTGCTCCGTCAAGGCTTCACCCTCTGGCAAAACCCTCCTGTAGGTGGTCCTGGTCTCTGTGTCTGTGTCTGTCTGTCCTCACGTCTGGTCTCCTTCGTGAACTGTGACACTCCTGTTTCTCGAGAACACTCAGATGTCTTGCATCCTTCCGGCTTGGCCACCCTGAGAATCTCCATGGCATCTAGGGGCGGAGCCCTCACCTTTCACCCTGGCGCTGTGCTCTGGGCCCGGGTGGAAGCTGTCGGAGGCAGAGTTCCCAGTGCCCCGGGCGGCTCCAGTACTGAATGTGGTTTCTCCTCCTCAGCACAGTGTGTCCCTGTTTCTGCCCAGCTGTCTTCCATGGCAGAGGAGGCCCTGGGGTCCCACCCCGAGGCTCTGATGCTGCTTGAGATGTCCTTCGTGCTTTGGGGCTGCCAGGCAGTGCTCTGCTCCCAGGGGTTTCCGGAGACTCCGGCCCCCTTTGCAGACACAGCAGTCTCTGTGGATCCAGCCGCCAGACGTCAGGTTGAAGACAGGGTGCCACGCGAGAGACTTGATTTTCCTCTTTGTTTTCACAGCTGCCAAAAGCCTATTGAACAAGAAGTCGGACGGCGGCGTCAAGGTAGGTGTCTCCACCCTTTTAGCCGGAGACCGGCCTCTCTCTCCTGCAGCCATTGGTGGGGGTTCTTGGCACCTTATTCCCCCCTTTCCCTGGGACCCTTCCCGTCCTTGCTTTTCTGCTTTAAACCAGAAACCTGTGTGCTCGGAACAGCAGGTTCCACTGGCCTGAGAGGGCAGAAGGCAGATGTGTCTCTCCTGAGCCTAGCTGATCCAAAAGACCCCGGGGAACTGATCCAAACGGTGGTTTTACTAAAGCTGAATCCTGAACTTGACTTCCAGACAGGTGCCTCATTTGCAGGGCTTTTGACTCTCTGGGTTTTTTTAGTCATTTTGGTTAATTTTTTTTTTTCTTGTTCTTTCTGAAGCACAAACCGTTTTTATCAAATGAAAGCAAAGTTTGCCTGAAGCCATAATCCTTTTGGTCTTTCCTTACCTCAAAGCACTTCTGAGACCCAGCTCAGCTCCCTCTAAGTGAAAGTGTCTTAAACTCTATCAGGGCGTAGGCCCCTCGGAAGCAGGCGAGGGACATGGTATGCGCAGCTTTCCCGTTAGGTAAGGGAGCTTTCCTGTGCGGCCAGGGAAAGAGGAGGGACTAGGGGCCTGCAGGGACCAGCGGGAACCCCTAGAGTGAGTGGCTGCTTGGCCAAAGTGGAGGAGAGGTGGCTGGGGGTCCTCACGGGGCCCAAGGTGTCCTGGAGATGCCTTGAGGACAGAAAGGGCCCGAGGACAGGGCATGGGATGGGAGTTCATGCTGTCTTGAAGCCTATCAGTTTGCACCACGGAGAATTTCAAACTGAAATTATCCAAACCTTTAAATGCCAGCAAACGTTTAAGCTCCGCCTTTCCCCAGGATCCTCTGTCCCCAGCTGAGATATACACGTGTGCCCCATTTCCTCCCCGCCCACCTTCCTCCTCCTCTCATTCTCTGCGTGCTTGCTGCTGTGTACTCCTGCCCCAGGGAGCGGAGCTCGGGCTCTGCGCACGCCTGCTGACATGGCGCCGGGGTTGACCGCTGCCCCCTTCCCGTTATGGGGACGTGAGCTGGATGGGTGGAACCAAGATAGGAAAGGTGGCAGGTGTAGTTGGAGAGAGATGCTGCATATCTCTATTTGGGGGGAATAGCTAGAATCCATCAACCTTCACGGAGTGTGTATTAAGTACCTCTCTGGCCCAGGGCTGCACTCAGTTCTAGGAGCACCCAAGCGTGTAGGAGCTGATGCTTTAGAAAGAGGTGATGCTGTCATCCCGCTTTAGGAAGCGGCGAGGTAGTTAAAGAGGAAAACGGACACACCTGGAACCAGCTCAGCACCGAATGGCCGGTGGTACTGGATCCTACCCGAGATGGTTCTGTTTACGAAGCTTCTAGGAAAAGCTTCTTGGAACCAAGTCAGTAATTGCCTCTAGGGAGTGGGATTAGAGGTGAGGACAGGGTAGGGAACACACCTTTTGTTCTTTAGTATTCCCTTTAAAATGAGAATGTATCCTATAACATAAGAACAACAGGAAATGTTTCTATGGTCCTGCCCACCTGGAACCCGGGGTGTGTGGCTCAGGGACGTCAGAGATACAGCTGGGCTGGGCTGGTTGAGCAGAGGAATTGCAGGGCTGTATGTCAGACCACAGGAAACGCTGAAGGCCACTGAGAAGGAAGCTACAGTGAGCGGGATTTTTTTTTTTTAAAGACGTGGCTAAGGGTGTAAGGACAAATAGAAGAGTGTAAAAGCCAGGCACAGAGGTATCGATTAGGATTGGTTACAGTCTGGGTGCAGGGTGAAGACAAGGTGATTAGAAGTAGAAAGGGGTAATATTCAAAATACCCAACCGTCAGAACGGGGGTTGCCTGTGGGCAGTGGGTCTAGCTGTGCCCATGGATGCTGGGGTCTGATGAGATGTTAGTTCTGCTTAGAGATGTGTCAAAGGAAGGGGTGCGGGGAGGGCTAAAAAAGGACCCGTCAAAGATAACATAAAAGTTCTGGAATGTTGAAAGAATTGGTGGTGCCTCTGTTAGAAATGGAGTAGTGGGACGGGAGGCCCAGGGGAGGGAAGAGAAGGTTGTTTTGACCACCTTGAGATTGCGAGGCGGCGGGGACCTGCGTGGAGAGGTCTTTAAGGTGCTGGAAAGACTGGGGGGAGGCCCAGGAGGAGGGCCGCGCTGGACCTGCAAATGGGGACTCGCATGAGCGCATCACCAGTCCGCCCGCTCAGCCAGGTCTGTGCCTCGGGAGTTGGGGAGCAGCGACATAGCCCCCACCTTGAAGTGCTCGTGGTGGGGGAGACAGGGAAGCCACCAGTCCTGGTGCGGTCTGGCGAGGTCCGTGAGGGGGTGTGCATAGGGCTGCAGGAGCGGGGACAGGAGAGACCAGCATCGGCGCCAGAACAGGAAAACTTTCTGGAGGAGACAGCCCATGAACTGAGTTTGAAGGATTCGCTGGATTTTGCCCGGTTAAGGAGAGGAGACGGAAGAAGAATATTCCAGACAGAGGGAACAGCATGTGTGGAGGTGCATGAGTTTGGGCAGCATGATGATTCTGGGAACTTGAGGACCTTGTGTCTGGCTGAAGCAAACAGCGAGTGCGCCAAATAGGAGCTGCAATAAAGCAGTGACCGCTGAGATGGCGGTGAGAGGGTGAATCAAAGAGCCATTAAGGGACACATTTCAAGCAGAACTTCCTAGACCAGTGATGGCGAACCTTTTGAGCTTGGCGTGTCAGCATTTTGAAAAACCCTAACTTAACTCTGGTGCCGTGTCACATATAGAAATTTTTTGATATTTATTTTATATATTTAAATGCCATTTAACAAAGAAAAATCAACCAAAAAAATGAGTTCGCGTGTCACCTCTGACACACGTGTCATAGGTTCGCCATCACTGTCGTAGATGCTGGCCCAACGGATGACCGTCAGGTGTGGCCATGTAAGATTAGCCTAAGGAGCTAATTAAAAGTACAGATTCCAGGGTAACCTAGAATCCAGATTCAGAAAGCCCTGGGTGGGAGGTAGAGTCTGAATTTTAATCATACTTCCCCTCCCCCCATATGAATCCATGAAGGATTAAGAGTCCAGTAAAGACAAAACTTGGGGGTTGCCTGTTATTAAGGGGCTGGACAAGAAGAGGACTCAGCAAAAGAAATGCAGGAAGAACAGGAGGTGGGGAAAGAACAGGGGTATGGGACAACGTACCTTCCAGGAACACGGGAGGATGAGAACTTGGGGGACAGAATCACTAAACTGCTCTGAATGAAAACGTGGGGAACCCAGCCAGCGTCTGACCTGATGTGCTCAGTAAATGAGTCTAACTCTTGAGGAAAGACTTTGAACATAGTGGTGGGACCCCAGAGGTTGAGATGCTGCAAGTGTTTGTGAAGAGAATGGCCAACCCAAGGTCAAAGGCCAGCAACAGACCGGCTGGGGGAAACCAGCACAGCAGGTGTGATGGGAAGAGTTAATATTATTTTTATACAAAAGAGATTTCTCTAACCAATAAGAATCCTCCCTAAAACCCAGCAGATCATGGTCAGAGAAGATGAACTGACAATCTGTCTGAAAAAGAGGAAGAAGTGGCTCCCATATGGGTGTTTAGGTTTAGCCTCACTAATACCAGAGAAATGCAAGTCAGAACAGAGTACCATTTCTGACTCTTCGAGTTAGTGAAAAGTCAGGATGACCTTTTGTAAAGCAGTCTGCGTGTCAAAAACGATACAAGTGTGCCTGCCTTGCTTACCCTTTAAGTCTACTTCTGGGAATTGATCCTAAAGAGATCATTCAAAATGTGGAAAAAACTGAAAGCGGAAAGGTGTTCAGTGTGACGTGATCTGTAGCTGTGAAAAGATTGGAGATGATCTCAAAAGCCAGTAGGTAATGACTAAGGAATGATGGGAAACCCGTAATAGACCATTATATAGCTACTAGTTGTCATGACAGTTATGACCGAGAGGTGATACAGTGACAGAGATGCTTTATATTAAGTGGGGTGTAGAGCAGTACATACTCTACTATCTACATTTGTTTTAAAAAAAAACAATGTGTTTATGGATCATATTCAGTATATGGCAGGTGGATAGAAAAGGAACTGAAAGGAAACCCACTGACGTATTAATAATAACCTCACTGGGCGATGGGAATTTAGGAAACCTTTATTTTATACCTTTTTCTGTATGTCCTGCATATTTCAGCTAGATGATGCAGTACTTTGATAACCAGGACAAAAATCAAAATGTTATTTCTTTTCAAAGTAAAGCATAAACTTGTCTATAGCTTATAATGACACTTTTAAATTGTATAAGAAAAGACTGGCAAGAGTGACAGCTTTATGGATTTCCCCCCTTCTTTTCTGTTTCCCAAATCGCTTGTGAGGTGGCTGCAGTCCTTTTATAATCAGGAACAAGTAGATGACAGTGACGTGGTTGGGTGAGACCAAGATGTGGGGTTTGGTTTTCTGGAAGTGAAGGCGATAACCTGGATGGTGAGGGAGGCTGTGACGTGGCTCAGAAGATCCTCTTATACCCTGTCCTGCCCAAGCTCCTCCTGCCTCAGTTCCTGCTGCCGAAGGCCATAGAGTGGTTTCCTTCTCACTATCCAGGAGCTTCCACCACAAGATGCTCGAATAGCATCAATTTGAGCAGCGAGTCTCCTTTGTGGTCTTGAATTTGGGGACTTCGGGTTCTAGTTAGGTTTCTTTGAATGTGGATGCCTGTGACTCAAGGTCTACGGAAGAGTGAGAGCCACTTGGAGGGGCCACCAACTCTCAGATCCCCAGAGGTGCCTAGTTGAGGACCACTCATGGGTTCTGCTAGTCCCAGGCCAGAATGGCCGTCCGATATTTAAGAAGAGAGAGAGAGAAAAAAAAGGATATAGATATTTCCTTAAGTACCGTTTGAATATTTGTTTAAGTATGGAAAGGAGGCTGGAACCCTTTTCTGGTTTGAAATTTTAAATAAATGTTTAATTTTTAAATCTAAGTGGGATGTAGTTCTTGAGAAATGACCTGGTCTTGAAACAGTGCTGCCATGTGCTGGCTTTGCATGGCTGAGGGCAAAGCCCCAAAAGGATGGAGAAAGGAATGGAAAGAAAACAGCTCACCTAGAAGAAACTAACACTTGAGTAGAAAGAGATTATCTCGGGGTTTCATGAAAGGCCGTTTAGGAAAAGGACAGTCGGCTAGGAGCAAGTTGGGAAGGTATTGCCCGTTAAGTGAAGCGGGCAAACTGAAAGTGCAAGGCAAGGCCCAGGGAGAACAACCCGCTACAAACCACCTGTGATGACAGCTCCCGAAACCGCCCGCACCCGGACCGGGCCTGGATCGGCCCCGCAGTTCCACTGATCGGATGCTGGGCAAGTCGGACGCCCGTGCTCTGCTTTTGCCGGGGCAGAGCCGGTCAGCGAACCCAGTCCCACTCAGTAAACGTGTGTTGGTTGCACGATAGCTTTAAGGCGTTCCGCGAGGCCCCATGGAGATTACAAAGATAAAGGAGATACGGACCGCCTTCCTTCACAGTGTTAACGTCGGATGGAGTGAAGGGATACGTGTGAATGTAAGGCAACTCCCTCTTTTTGAGGGATGATTTTGAAAGTAAAATCTCGTATTGTCTTTGGCATATATGAAAGGCGAATGCACGAGAGTCCTCATTATATTTAGGCTTTCTTTTTCTTTAGATCTAATTCCTAATTGTGGACCATTCTTTTAAGTATTTGTAGTCCCTTCTTTTTTTAATATAATAACATTCCCAAAGATGTCTTCTAAAGTAGAGTGTCAGGATAGCTGGCATAGTCGAAGGCTCTTCCCTTCTTTTGGTTTTGGGCTCGGAGGAGGCTTACCATTCTTCGGTCATCCCGAATCCGGTTCCTCCTACACCAGCCGCCTCCACCACGTCACTGGAGTTCGAACCAACAGATCCAAGTTGCACCGGTGAGGAAGGCAGTGCCACAAGATCGGGCCCCTGGGTTTGTCTCCAAAAAACGTTGGTGATGACAGCGCCAAAGCAACCAGTGATTGGGAGGGTCTGAGGATTACGGTAAAACTGACCAATCAGAGCAGACAGGCCCAGGTTGAGTTTAGTGCCTTCTCCCTCTGCCCTGATCATCAAAGCCTTCACAGAACCACCAACAGACAGGAAGAAGCAAAAAACATGAAACGCACTGGAAATAACACTTTTGATGAGATTGTCAACATTGCCGGACAGACGCAGCACCGATCTTTAGCTAGAGAACTCTCTGGAACCGTTAAAGAGATCCCAGGACTGCCCAGACTGTGGCCGCCACCCTCGTGACATCATAGATGACGTCAGCAGTGGTGCAGTGGAATGCCGCTAGTTAAGAACCACAAAGGAAAACATTTCACTTAAAGATCATGTGACAACAGCAACACACAGAGTGCCAGCCTCCAGAGGGCAGGAGCATTTCTCTGACTTGCTCCCTGTGCCCAGAACAGCCCTCCGGGAGTGCTTGTGGGGTAGCGTTAAACGAACATGCAATAGTCAAACAGCAGACAGCCGTGGTCCAAGGGGACTTCCGTCTCCCAGCCAGCTAATTAGAAGATTCTTAATTACCTCTCACCTTTCAGACTCAGTCTTCTGAGATGTGTTTTCAGTGTTCCATGTGCTCTTTATTTTTATGCTCTTGTTTCACATCTGAACATAAAGTCCATGAGCATCTGGTGAAGGCTGATCAGTCACTGCTTCCAGCATTCCCCGTGGTTTACATCTCTGTACTTCTGATCACCAGCACTCCTCTATCTTTCCATTTCCCAACTCACTGCAAAATGAAAGAAAACGTTGAAATCTTACCAACGACGGTGGCCACGCCGATAAAAGGGATGCCAGATTTTGTTTGTCAAGTAATTTTTAAAAGCTCAACATCCTCACCCAAAAGCAGTTTAGGTGGGCGGCAAAAAGGAAAAAAAAAAAAATGTCGAGGTTCAGAAGTCAAATGTGATTAATCTGAGGATGGTCTGAGTGCTTTCACCACCTACCTGGTAGCTGCTCACCCGAATTTCAGGCAGACCTAGTAATGAGAGAAAGTAAGCCCAAAGCTGTAAATTTGCATGGAAATGTTACTCACCCTCCCAGACTTGTGACTTCATCTCCTCTAGCAGCTTCCTCTGAGCAAGGCCGAGGCCTCTCTGAACCTACTAAACCTGTGTGTGCGAGCCTGAGGCAAAGGCGTTCTTCTCTCCCAGGGCCTGGCGCCCGTGTGTGCCGGACTCCGGGTCTGCTCCTGCCGCTCTTTCCTCCCGAGGCAGAGCCTCCGCTGGTGCACTAACCTGCAGCGTCTCTGTGCTTCTCTTCTTACCTCCTCTCTCCTGTTCTTTCCCTTTTGCTGTGGTGTGTCCAGAAAAGGAAGTCAAGTTCCAGCGTGCACCTAATGGTGAGCCTTGCCTGCCCACCCATCTGCCCACTCCATGCTGCCTGTGCCCGCCTGCCGGCCACGCAAACCCATTCTGCCATGTGCGTGTGCTTCACTCATCCTCACTGCATGTCTGTGCTGTGTGGGCAGGTGTGGCCCGTCCTGCAGGGCGGGGGCCATTGCCCAAGGTCCCCCAGGAGCCTAGAAGGTGGGCATTGGCATGTGCCTGCCGCAGCCCAGGGCAGCGGGTGAAGCTGGCAGGGACGCGGGGCTAGGGGCCAGCACAGGGAGAGACCCTCACTCACTGCTGCCCAGGAGGCGAGGCCCTGCTCCCCGGGCACGGACAGCGACTTCCTACGGACTGGCAGCCGGTGGACGTCTGGTGGGCAGAAGAGCTGGTTGCAGGCTCAGGTCTCTGAGCCTCACTTTCCCCTGTGCAGCTGCCCATTAGCAGTGCCCAGCGTTTTATCCTTCCCGCCCAACCCTCGGGGAACAGCTGAAAGACAACAGGAAGCACTTGTATTTTTATCCTCACCTGAGGACATGGTTTTCATTGATTTCGGAGAGAGAGGAAGTGGAGAGAGAGAAAAACATCGATCGGTTGCCTCTCACACGCCCCACCCCTACTGAGGCTTGAACCTGCAACCTGGATGTGTGCCCTGACCGGTAATCAACCCCGCCACCTTCTGGTGTCCTGGACGATGCTCCAGCCAGCTGAGCTCGCCGGCCAGGGGGCCAGAGACGCATCTTCTTTCTCATGGGACGCGGGGCACCAAGAGCAACACAGCAGCCTGAGTCATTATGAAACCGTCCATTAAAGCCAGAGGTGGGGCAACCCGGGGGGCATCCCAGCCCTCTTCAGATAGGACAGGTTTTTCAGGAGGACACCCTGGAGTCCTCCCACTGTGCCAGGATCTATCTCAGCTGGGCTTTGCAGGCAAGACAGCCTTGTGCAGGCAGCCCCACCCCAGAAGGTCAGTGTCATCGCTGAGCTAGGAGGGCTCTGCTTTTTCCCGGGGGGGAAATGGGCAAGAGCAGAGCTCATGTGAGTTTAGACCCACGTCCTGACTCCTGGAACCCCTCTTAGCCTGCAGCATTCAGCGGAGTCTTGTAGCGCTTGGTTCCTGGTTTGAGGTTCCATGCCCAGACCTGGGTTTGGGATGCCTCAGCGAGCGAAGGGTGGATGGCTTCAGGTCTGGTCCACGGGGCTGGAGAAGAGGCCCCCAGGCGAGAAGAAACCGTCTGGGTAGCTTTTCGCGTGTATCCTCATGTGCGCCCGCTCAGAGGTGGCAGGCACGCGTTTGTCTCTGTGCCTTTTGAAGGACTTGCAGGCATCGGGCCCCTTCTCCGGGGCCGCCGGCTCCACTGGACACTCGTGAGACTGAGTCCACTGGTTAGGGGATCGTAAGTCCGCTGGGAGAGCATCGCTACGACGCCCTGCCTCCTTCCTTCCCTGCCACCCTCCCCCCCCCCCCCCCCAACTCCCTTGCTGTGCCACTCGGTGTGATATTTTGAAAGATAAGGAGATGTCCCGATGGTCTCTGCTGCAGGAGTGCTGGCCTGCCTGTCGGCCTCCTCTTTCCTGGGGGCTGGGCTCTGGGACTGCAGCCACAGCCCCCAGCAGGGTTCACCGGCCCCTCCTTGGAGCTCAGTCCTTACTGGCAGCTGACCCCGTCCACGAGCTGTCAGGCGGGTCCCTGGGTCAGTAGGTGCATATTCTAAGCAAAGCCAAATCCCACCCCTTCCTCTCGGACACCACCTCCTAGACCAGGTTTCCTCTCTCTTCTGTTCCTCTTCTTTCAGGTCAGGCTTTAAGCTGGTGCTGTAAGGGAAGGGAGTGCAGGTGGCAGGTTGAAAGGGCACCAGGAGAACGCCCACAGATAGGAGACCCAGCGCTTCTGAATTTTGTTCTGCTTTCTGATAGCCACCTTCCTTTTCCCCTTGTGAAATGAGAAGAAGCTCCTGCGTTTCTTTGGGTGACTATGGTTGTGCAGTGACATTGCATCTGGCTGAAGCAGAGAGTCCTGGAGAGATGCCCTAAACCAGTCTTTGGAAGGCTGGCCCCACCTTGAGGATGCTTCCAGAGCTAAGTCTCTGGACCCCCTCCAACTGCTCCCCTCTTTCGATCATCTCTCCAGCCATCGCTCCCATCTGTGTAGCGTTTTGGAGGCCACCTGCGCCCTAGCTCCTCCAGGCCAGGCCAGGGGGCAAGGGAGGTCTGGGAGTCGAACCTGAGCTGCTTTGGTGACTCTAGAGGAACTAAACCATCTGTTTTCTTGTCTCAGCCACAGAGCAACAACAAAAACAGTCTCGTAAGCCCAGCCCAAGAGCCTGCGCCCTTGCAGACGGCCATGGTACCTCCTGACTACGGCTTCTCCGCCCCTGCCCCCGGCTGCCTCCTGCTCCTCCCCACGTCCTCTTGTTGCCCTCCCGCCCAGGCCTCTCTGGCTCTCTTCCTTTCTGGATTCCTGTAGATCAGGCTGCTTTGTGTACTTCCCCACAGACCCCTTCCCCCTCATTGTCCCGGCTGACCATGCTCCTTCCTGCACGGCAGAACTGCTCCTGCTCCTTTCACTGTTGGGGGAAGAGTGATCGGGGCTCTCGGCTAAACCTCCCAGCCCAAGGCTGGGCCCCCAGTGGGTCTGCTTTGGGGGCCGGGAAGGTCAGTTGTTTATAAAAGGAGAGGGTAGGAGCTTTCTCGGGACCTGTACGTCAGTTCTTGGAGGCCTCCTTATAAAATCTGCCTCAGCCTTTCCTTTGCAATTCATGAACAGGAAGGAGGGCTGGGGTCCCTCCCCCTGCCCCCGATGGTGCTGATCGCTGGGTTTCTGGAGAGCCCCGTGCTGCTTGTGCCGTCGGAGTGCTCTCTGGCTCTTCTGAGGGGCTTCGTGCGCTCCCAGAGCTCCCTCTGCTAGTGCAGGCTAAGGAGGGAGCAGGGGGATGACAAGGGGAGAGGGAGGGGTAACCGTGCCTGCTGCTCCTCCTGCTTTCTGTGGACCCTCATGCTGCCTGACATGCTGATGTAGGGACGGGACCCCGGGGAAGGCAGAGGTGGGTGAAGCAGGCAGCTCTGGGCTCAGCTTGCTGTGGGGGCACCCTGGGTCTTTCTGGGACACCTTAGTCTGCTCCCCCTGCTTCCGGCCTACGCCTTGTGAACACTGTCGGCGGGGTCCAGCCTGTGCCCGTAGCCCCACAGCTCCCGCAGTGTCCTTGTCCCGCGGGGAGAGAAAACTCAGAACGAGCAGGAATCGGGGTCAGAGATCCTCTTCCTCTCAGCTCCCCTGGTACCTGCTTCCATGGCCAGGCCTCTCTTTTATACCAGCCAGTGCTGTCCCCTAAATCTGGGGCTCCCGGCTACCTAGGACCCAGCCATGTCAGGACATTTTGTCTTGTGAGAATGGCTAGTGGGGAGGCCCCAGTGGTCATTATAGAGGTCTCTGAGGTACCTGGGTAGGGGTGGGGGTCCCTCAGGGTGGAGCAGTAAGTCTGTCTCCGAGGTCAGGAGGGTAATTGTAATCTTCCCTCACAGGAGCCTCAAACCACCGTGGTGCACAACGCCACAGACGGGATCAAGGTGAGTGGGTCCTGAGCTGCCCCCTGCTTCCGTGTCAGCAGGGAACCGGTGGGCTGCGTCACGGGATCCAAGGGTCCCACAGATGGCAGCCTGCAGGCTGGACATCAGGGCAAAGGTGTTTGCAGAGGCTAGGCCAGTGGTTGGCAAACCGCGGCGCGCGAGCCACATGTGGCTCTTTGGCCCCTTGAGTGTGGCTCTTCCACAAAATACCACATGCGGGCGTGCACGTACAGTGCGATTGAAACTTCGTGGCCCATGTGCAGAAGTCAGTTTTCGGAAAGGAGCTAGACGAAACAAGTATACAAGACGAGTGTGGATGGGAGAGTTGGAAGGGGTCGACCTCAGCGAAGGTACCTCAATCAGATTGAGGATGTTTTTAGCAAAGGCCAGCTTACGAGTACCCTAATTAAGTTAATAACAATGTACCTGCCTATATAGTTTAAGTTTAAAAAATGTGGCTCTCAAAAGAAATTTCAATCGTTGTACTGTTGATATTTGGCTCTGTTGACTAATGAGTTTGCTGACCACTGGTCTAGGCTGTTGGTTACTCCATTCTTTTTCTTTTTTTAATACATTTTTATTGATGTCAGAGAGGAAGGAAGAGGGAGATAGAAACATCAATGATGAGAGAGAATCATTGACCAGCTCCTGCACGCCCCCTACTGGGGATCGAGCCCGCACCCAGGGCATATGCCCTGACCAGGAATCGAACCGTGACCTCCTGGCTCATAGGTCAATGCTCAGCCACTGAGCCACGCTGGCCGGGCAGTTACTCCGGTCTTAGTGATGGTGAGCTCAGCCTCTTCAGTCAGACAGGCCTGGGCTTGAATCCTGGCTCTGGGCTGCCGGACGGGACACTCTACTGCTCTGCCTCTCAGTTACTTTCTCTGTGAGCTGAGGGTAATAGTCATAGAACTGTCTTCCGTGACTGGCGAAGTGTAAATGCGAATAAACGTCAGCTAGGAAAACAGAGCAAGAATATCATCAGACCCTACGACATTCTCCTTGGCCTCAGCGTTATGTCCTCAATAACCTTGTCTCCTGTTCACTCCCAGTCGCAAATATTTATTGAGCCAAACCGCCCATAGTTCTGTTTTATAGACGTGACAAGACAAAATCCCTCTCCACGGGTGTGGGGAAGGCAGACAATAAACCAAAAGCCAAATAACTAAGATAAAGTCTAGTTGTGATAAGTGCTGTGGAGGAAATGGCACAAAGTCAAGAGTGAACAGGGCCTTGGATTACGTGGTCAGGAGGTGATATTTGAACTACACGATGGGAGCAAGGCAGCCAGGCAAACTCGGGGGCTTGGCATGAATCCAGAATGAAGAAGTAGAAGACATCAAGCAGAGACCCGAGCACGAAGAGCAAGGGGCCGGGGAGCAGGGAGGCAGGGAGGGTGGGGGAGTTGGAGAGGCGGGCAGGGCCTGCCGTGTAGGACTCGGGTTTGCATTTTATTCCAGCAGCTGCAAGAAGCTGTTGGTGATTCTCAGCAGGGGGGTAATACAGTCCGATGGACTCTGAAAAGCCACTCTGGCCATGTCATAGGAGGCAGGGGGCGGAGCAGGGAGACCAGGAAGTGATTGTAGCAGTTCGGGTGCCAGATATGGGTAGCTTAGATGCAGGTAGAAGTGAGATAGGATTTATTTCGGAGGTAGAACGGACAGATTTGATTTTAGATGGCATAACTGAGATATGAGAGAAAGAAAAAAGAAAAAGAATCAACCGAAAAACCTAGGAGGTGACTGTAGGTTTTCGCCCAGATGGCGGCATCGGTGGTGCCATTTACTGAGTTGGGAAGGGAGTTGGGACTCCCGAGTTTTGTGAGAGTCAGGCGGCCGGGGTAGGCACGGAACCGCCTAGGATCCCTCCCTGCGCCAGCACGGGCTCTGCTTTTGTTCTGCTTGGTTGCTCGGGTTTCCCAAGGGCCTGTGTAACTACAAGCATGTTCTCTCCGGCCTCCAGGGCTCCACGGAGAGCTGCAACACCACCACGGAAGATGAGGACCTCAAAGGTAGGTGCTGGCCTTGGTGGGGAAGGGACGCCAGCCGTGTCCCAGGTGCCTCGGCTCCAGCGGAGCGCCTGCCTTGTCTGCCCCCAGAGCGGAGATTGGTGGCTCCATCTACTCCAGAGGAGGGTGTGGCCTAACGCTGCTCTCCGTGGGCCACGACGGGGAGGCTCCTGTCTGTCGTGGCTGGGCTAGGCAAGAGGCCTGTCTCCTCTGGCCCCGAGTCTGGAATAGCTGAACTAGAGTTATTTCCGAGCCTGTCCAGGGCCAAGGCTCAGAGACCTGTGCCTGTTGCAGAGAATGCTGTGTCATCCCAGAGCAGGGACCCCTTGAGTCCCTACAGAAATAACCCACAAATATCGTGAGTTGTCAGTAGGGTGAGACCAGTTGTCTCAATACCCCCAGGACCGAGGTGGTTCCCAAGATGTGCAACTTTCTGTTTTAAAACCGGAACAGGCCTAGGCACACGGGGAGGAGTGGGGCACTCTCGTCACAAAGCCTTGGCACCAGCAGTGGCGTCGGAACCCCACTTGGCGATGTCCTGGTGATGCTGTAAGGACCACCAGCCCAAGCATGGGCCTGGCCAGAGTGCCAGGGGATGTGGGAGGGCATGGCGGCCAGACCACTGGGAGTCTCTGTCCTGCTCTTTGGCTTGGCCTAGAATCGTTCCCTTTGCCTCGCTGGGTGACCTTAGGCCAGGCTTTCAGAAAACAGGGAGGAATGTTGCAGGACAGAGCATGCCCAGGGGTAGCCAGGGGGCACCAAACCTTTGGGGACCCAAAAAATATAGAATCATAAATGTGTACGACTGGGAAGAACAGTTGCTCGGGGCTGCTGGGGTGAAGGTCAGGTCAGCTCAGTTCTGGTGATGCTGGCAGAGTATGTGGCTCCTTCGCTGCTGGGCTCTTGACCTGGTAGCCTAGCCCCTAGAACATCTCCCTGGGGAGCGGGGACCCTTGGACAGGCTGTGTGAAGGCCCCTCTGGGAGCCAAAGCTGAGGTCAGTGCACTCTCCTGGGGCTCTTGGCTGGGAGGCCCAGTGTCCACAGCAGCCCGAGGCATCGCCTTGCCCAGGCTCCGCAGGGCCACGGGCGCGGGTCCTGTTCGGCTTGCTCGCTCACCTGCCTTGTTCTGTTTGTTTTGGCTGCTCTGCCTTGCCCTGCCCTGCCCTGGCTGGCTAGCTGCCCCGCTCCGCACTGGGAATGGCAGCTCGGTGCCCGAAGGACGGAGCTCCCGGGACAGAACAGCCCCCTCTGCAGGCATGCAGCCCCAGCCTTCTCTCTGCTCCTCAGCCAGTAAGTGTGAGGGAGGCACAACCTGGCTTCCGTCCCCTGGCTCCTCCTGAAGCCCCTCAGGGATCCCCCCAGAGCTGGCCGCCCAGCTCCGCAGTCCAGTCCCGTTGAGTGAGCTTTGGGAGCTCGGCCCCTGCTGGGTGGGGGAGCTGATTGGAGGCGCTGTTAATCAGGCAGGGGCACCTGAGACCAGGGCCCAGAGACACTGCGTGGGGGGAGAGCATCGCATGGGGGGAAGGAGTGGAA
Source organism: Myotis yumanensis (assembly GCF_028538775.1). Classification (NCBI taxonomy): domain Eukaryota; kingdom Metazoa; phylum Chordata; class Mammalia; order Chiroptera; family Vespertilionidae; genus Myotis; species Myotis yumanensis. The sequence goes on along the minus strand of NW_027223764.1, from coordinate 44,437,257 downwards.
AGTCACTGGGGTATGCACTGGGTCTCACCTCAGCACTGAGCCAGGAAGAAAGGCCGGGTCAGAAGTCAGAAAGGGTGGGAGCCGGGTGATGGGGAAGCTTCGATGGCTGAGAAACCACGTTGGGATATGGTGTTTCCTGGGCTCAGCATATCATAGCGAGAGCCTGGGGCTTGGCTGAGACAGACCCGAGTTTGAATCCCAGCTACAGTACTTTCAGAAATGTGTGAAGTAGATTAAACCTCCCAGAGTTCGTTTCCTCATCTGTGGAATGGGAATAAAATGACCCCTACCTCATAGCATTCTGATGAAAAATAAATGAGGTAGTAGAACATGTTGATACGATGCCTTGCTAGGTTAATGGCAGCTGGTATGGGTATTTTTAGTTGTGTCTGTGTAGATCATGCCTTTGTCTGCTTCTTTTCCTCCTACTGTCTGTCCTGTTAGAGTTTCTAAACACAGCCCTCTTCACCCACAGGGCCCCAGTCAGGTCCGACAGATGGGTTTGGTGGGGTGGGAGAGGGAGTGTGTGTGTGTGTGTGTGTGTGCGCGCGTGCGCGTGGCGCGCGCGTGCCTCTAGAACGTGGATAGAGCTCGCTGGTTCCGCTAACCTGCTGCTTACCTGAAGGTGCTGATGGCTGTGGGGCCCCACCTGGCTGTCCCCTTGGCTGCCCTGCCCTCTCCCAGCTGTGCCACTGGGCTGTGCTGTTCTAATTGCTCACATGTGTCTTGCAGCCTCTCGCTCCTGTGAGGAAAGGCATGTGTCCTGGGCCAGCCCAGGTTCTGGTCAGGGTTAGCCCGGCCTCAGTCTGAGCCCTCCCCCGGCAGCACCCTCTGCTAGCCGTGGTGCTCCCTCCCTGTAAGTGATCTGGCCCTGAGCCCAGGATGTCACCAGCAGTCCCTCGGCTTGGCATGGCTGGGGGCTCTGAGGGCACCAACTCTGCTTGCCTGTCAGTCTGTGCCTTGTCTTGATTTTCCTGAGGGACACATCCTGGCATGAGATTTAGAGCTTTTCAAGGCTTGTCCAGGGTAAATGGAGCTGTCTTTCTGGTGAGAGGCTCTGTTTACAAAGAGTGTTTATAGTTCCAAGATCCTTCATCTCAGAAAAGCCCTGTGGAGGAGATGAGCAGGGGGAAGGGAATTAAGCATCCATCCTAACATCCATGCTTTGGGAGCCCTCATCCCTGGCTGGATTCTGCTCTCAGGCTGGCTGTTGCCTGGGGTGAGGTTCTGGACCACTGAGTGGGGGCTGGGTGGAAGTGGGGGGCATGGTAATTGAGACCTGACTGAGCCCCTTCAGGTGAGAGACGTCAGCCACACCTTATCAGGGGAAGCTTCTTAGAGAAGGTGAACCTGCTGGGATGGGATGCACACCTCTGCACCGAGTATTCATGATGTGCCAGGCTCCTCGGCTGTTAAAGACGAGTGTTTTCTGCAGCCTGGTTGTTGATGGAGAGGGAGACAAAGGCCAGAGAACCGTAACAAATGGGTGGGCTTCAGGAGAAGGGGGTCGTTAGTTCTGCAGACGACAGAGGAGGGATGGAGACAGAGGTGGGCTCACTCTTCCTGCAAAGGGCCTTAAAGACAGAGAAGAGGGATGTCTTTGTCAAAGAGATCACAGGGGATCCTTGAAGATTGGGGAGGGCGCTCCGCCACTTAGGAGCTCCCCAGTCCCACGCAAGTAAACTGCTGGCTTTTTCCCCCCCACAGTGCGAAAACAGGAGATCATTAAGATCACAGAACAACTGATTGAGGCCATCAACAACGGAGATTTTGAGGCCTACACGTGAGTAGAGACCTAATTCACTGAGGCCCAAGTTTCTCAAGGCCTTTCCCTCCTCCCCAGAGGCAGCTAGGGCCCTGGGGAAAGGGAAGGCTGGGCCTCGGGCCCAGTGTGCGAGTTAAACATCAGGCCGCTAGGTCGGGAGCCCTTCCAGGCAGATACCCTTGGTCGAGCCCTCCCGTGGGGTGCTTGCGGGCAGCGGGCCGAAGGGCAGGGCTCAGAGGCCTTAGCAGGCGTACCCCTCAGGTCTCAGCCATCTTGTCCGGCCTGGCCCAAAGCTAACCTCCTGCAGGATAGACCCTCTAATGAGGAAGAAAGACGAGTCATCCCCGTGGAAGACTGACAGGCTGCTTTTTCTTTTCTGCAGGAAGATTTGTGATCCAGGCCTTACTTCCTTTGAGCCCGAAGCCCTTGGTAACCTCGTGGAGGGAATGGATTTCCATAAGTTTTACTTTGAGAATCGTGAGTGGGTTCGTGCTGCTGATATACTCCTGCCTGCCCCTTTACCCCCTTTGCCTCTGTCCTCGCTCACCCTCTCCTCTTCCCCGTTGCCCACTTTCCTCTTACTTGACCTGCCTGCTGCACCCTGGTCCGTGTGCTTGCCTCCTTGTGCTCTGAGAATGGCCTTAAAGGGCGCCTTTGAAGGCCTTGCTCCAGAACCTGCGTGCCCCTTCCCTACTGCAGCTGCCTCATGGCAGTGGTGGTTGCCACAATCAGGGTCACTGTATTTCTTTAAGCCTCACTTTTTCTTTTTTTTTTAAGAGAGAGGAAGGGAGAGAGAGAGAGAAAACATCAATCAGTTGCCTCTGGAACATGACTCAACCGGGGATCGAACCCACAACCTGGGTATGTGCCCTGACCGGGAATAGAACCTGCCACCTTTCCATGCATGGGACGGTGCTCCAGCCAGCTGAGCCACACCGGCCAGGGCAAGCCTCATCTCTTTTCAAGATGATTGGAAACCATCTGAGATGAAGTTAAGGTGGTCTCAGCGAGTAATACTGCTCTGTGTCTGCAGATGTCACAGTAAAGAAATTAAAGCCAGGATGAGACTGTGCAAGCAAGGAACAGGCACTGCTGGTGACTTGTGAGACTGCACGTTGTGGCTAGGGTCTTCCTGAGTATCGAGGGAGACGGGCGTCCTGGCTGGGGGTTGTGCACTAGACGGTCCACGGAATCCCAGGGGATAAGAAGCTGAATATTCACCTCCTCCCGTCTTTCTCTCCACTAAGACCCTCCTTCCTCCCTTCCTCCTTTTTTACTTCCTTCTCACTTTGTCCTGGGCTTCCCCATCCTGCCCTGAATTTTATTTTGTTGCTGTTTTCTCTACTAACTACCATCCTCTCCACGTCTCAGCTGCACATGTAAACCCTAGGCTCTCTAAGTAATTCTGTTAGCCAGAAGCAATTTCAGGGTTTGCAGAAGCTCTAGGGAAGTTTTCATGTAGCCCCTACCTAACATTTGAACTAAGATGTGAACTCAATAAAAGTAACACAGTTGACAGTGTTTGCTGATAATGGCAATCTTTTGGCTTTCCCCCAGAGGATCCTGGGAATATCCTGAGCTTGGTGCTTTGATGATTCAATTTGAACTTTGGACCTTTTTTTTTTTTTTTTAAATCACAAATCCATTTGGAATATTTTAAGTTCTTGATTTTGCTCTATAGCCCTAATTGGCAACAAGCCAACCCTTATGAAATCTAAACATCATAGGAAAGAGAAGAGGCTTTACTTAAGAGTAAGATGTTCCTGAGCTCAAATGTTGTGTGATTTGGGGAAATGACTTAACCTCCTTGAGCCTGTGTCCGTACCTTATAATGAAGAAAACGGTATCGACCAAAGAATTACAGCTCATGCATGTGAAACCCCCAGCATGTTATCTGATTACAGCAGTAGCTGCTGGTATCATTGTTCCCACCTTCCTCTTCCTTTTGGGTAACAGACTAATGTGATGAGGTTGCCTTGCCTCTGGAAATGTATGGGGGACTTGGAGAACTCCCAGAGTGGTTGCCGAGAGAGGGTGAGACTTAGAAGTGCAGGCTGAGGGGAAGTGTCAGTGAGCAGGCCTGGGCCTTCCTCCCTAACTCACCCTGCCCTGCCCCCCGCAGTCCTGTCCAAGAACAGCAAGCCCATTCACACCACCATCCTGAACCCACATGTCCATGTGATCGGAGAGGACGCCGCTTGCATCGCCTATATCCGCCTCACCCAGTACATCGATGGGCAGGGCCGGCCTCGCACCAGCCAGTCGGAGGAGACCCGGGTCTGGCACCGCCGGGATGGCAAGTGGCTCAATGTCCACTATCACTGCTCAGGGGCCCCTGCCGCACCGCTGCAGTGAGCTCAGCCACAGGTGCACCTGGTGGGGGGTGGGGGGTGGGGAGGGGCTGGGACAGGTGGGGTCAGAGGTGGTTGAGAGTTGGCACTGAGGGAGGAGATAGGGGCCACCCCGGAGGAATGGCAAGGGCTGCACAGTGTGGTGGTAACAGGTTCTGCTCTTAAGTCAGACAGACTTGGGGCTAGTAGCTCCAGGCCTCCAGATTGGGTGGCCTTGGACAGGTTACCTCCTCCCCCTAAGCCTCGGTTTCCTTAGCTGTCAAAGAGGGAAAGACCAGCGCCTGTCTCATGAAGTTGTGAGAATGAAATAAGAGGCTTAATGAGTAAAGCATTTAGTCAGTGCTCAGCAAATGGGAGGCGATGTTATATTTCAATACTATCTTCTCCCCCAGCCTCCACCTCCTCAGGCAGACTTGGCCACGTGTGTAGTGTAGTTCCCGGAACTCATCTGTGTGTTTATTGTCTTCTGTTCTGTTACTATGTCTATCCTGTTTGACAGGGGCATTAGGAGATCCCAGCTGGAGGTCGAACCTTTGCAGCCAGTGGCTCTGGAGGGCCTGAGTGACAGCGGCAGTCCTGTTCGTTTGAGGTTTAAAACAATTAAATTACAAAGCGGCAGCAGCCAATGCACGCCCCTGCATGCAGCCCTCCCGCCCGCCCTTCGTGTCTGTCTCTGCTGTACTGAGGTGTTTTTTACATTTAAGGGGAAAAAAAAGAAAAAAAAGATTGTTTAAAAAAAAAATGGAATCCATACCATGATGCGTTTTAAAACCATCGGTAGCCCCTGGGCTGGCGAGAAGGCAGGAGTTTGTGTAATGCCCATCCTGGCATGAGCAGCGGGCTCACTCACCAGCCCTGAAGAGGTGAGGTTGGCCTCTGGCCTCCATGGACTTAGGAGACCAGGCAAGAACTCTGACAAAACTTTGGGGGCCGTGATGTGATCGCAGCCCCTGAGGTGGCCTAGCACGCCCCAGGTCTAGGAATGGACTTCTTCAGAATTTGCGTAGGCACCTAGAACGAGGCTGATGAGAACACTGTGGCCATCAGACCTACTTGGGAGAGAGTGCACAGCTCCCAGCCTGCAGCGGAGGCAGCTGAGACGCAGTGGCCTCAGGACTAAGGGCCCGGATGTTGCTGTCCTATTCCACTCAGTGTAGAAGAGAAGAGAATTGGTGCTGCAGAAGTGTGTCCGCTACGAAGCCGACGAGAAACTTCGTGTTAGCCTGACATGTCCTCACCGACTCATCCATTTCTATAGGATGCGCAGTGCATGCGGGCCCTGCTATTGAGGCCCAGTCCCTGCAGTGGGAAAGGGGGAAGGGTTGCGCTTTGCTCCGTCTTTGTTTTCTTACAACTGAGCAAGGAGAGAGCCGGACCCTCGTCAGGGCTCCCTTTGCTGCCTTTGGCAGTTTTGTTTCTGTCTTGCCTTTTCCTGGCGGTGGTCCCCGTGCTGACCCTCATCTGGGCCTGGGCCCTCTGCCAAGTGCCCCTGTGGTGGGATGGGAGGAGTGAGGCAGCGGGATTGAGTCGATGGTTGTCTCTATGCATTCAGGCTGCCCTGAGTGCTGCCTCCCTTCTTCCTATTCCCTTGCTGCACGTCCATCTCTTTTCCTGTCTTTGAGATTGACCCGACGACTTTGGCAAGAAGAAGAGGCGTCCTCTTAAAGAGGTCTCTTTACTGACCAACTGAAGTATAGACTTAACTGCTGGACAATCTGCATGGGCATCACCCCCACCAACAACAACTGCATGTACCCCAAAGAGGTGTTCAGAACCAAGACTCCTACCTACATTCATTGTCCCTCCTGTGCTCAAGGAGTTCCAGTCCAGGAGGGGAAGATCTATACTCTAAGCAGATAGAGAAGACAATGGGGGAGCAACTGGTCATGGCATTGGTGTCCCCAAAACAACTGTGCAAACTGGTCTGCGCAATTATTTGCACTGTTGGGGGGAAAGTGGGTAGACCCCAGCTGCCTGGACTACCTTCAGGAGGCAAAGCTACAGATGGACCTTGGAGCCAGCTGAGAAGAGAGCAAACCCGCAGGTGCTGGTGCTTGGATGTAGCCAGGCTCCTCTGAGCACCTCATGCATGCCCCAGCCCCTGGCCTGAGCCCTTTGCCGCCCTGCAGCCTGCAGTACCAGCACGCAGACACCTTCACCACGGGGTTTGGTTTTGCTGGCTTGAAGACAAATGGTCTTAGAGTTCATTAAGACCCATAGCTTCATGTGGCTGCTCCAGCTCCACTTCTTAGCATTCTTACTCCTCTCTGGGGCTAATGTCAGCATCTATAGACAATAGACTATTAAAAAAAAAAAATCACCTTTTAAACAGGAAATGGAAGGCATTTGATGCAGAATTTTTGCATGACATAGAAATAATTTAAAAATAGTTAGTGTTTGTTCTGAATGTTGGTAGACCCTTCATAGCTTTGTTACAATGAAACCTTGAACTGAAGATATTTAATAAAATAACCTTTAAACCGTCCACTGTGTTACTGCTGGTGGAGATGTATGGCCAGAGGCTTAGATTTTAGCAGCCTGGGTTACAAGGTTTCCACTCACTCCCTTTGGGCCCATTTTGGAATAAAACTTCATAAACTCATCCACCTCCTTACAGTTCCCCCGGCTGCTCAGGCGAGTTTGGGATGGGGAGGGAGCATTGGGGCCCTTAGGTGTTGGGCCAAGGCCTGGCCCCGCCCCGGCCCCGCCCCCTGCCTCAGTGGGCCGGCCCGGCTCCCCCTCCGCAGGCGGAGTGGACGCGCTCCCGGCCCCGCCCACGCCAGGGGCCGCCCCCCCGCCTCTCACTGGGCCGGCCCGGCTCCCCCTCCGCAGGCGGAGTGGACGCGCCCGCGCCCCGCCCCTCGGTGAGCCGAGCCGGCGCTCGGCCGACTGTGCCAAGCGGCAGGGAGGGGGGGCTGCCTTTCCGCGGGTGGGGCGCGGGCACGCCGTCCAGGAGGCCGAAGCTCGGCGGGTCGCCGCAGAGGACCGTCTGGCCGTCCGGCGTTGAGCCGCGCCGCTGCCAAGCCCGCAGGCGGCGGGCACCGAGCGGACCCCGCGGGCGCGGCGCGCCGCCTCCCCTGGGGGAGCGGTGGTTGGGCCCGGCCGCCGCGGAGCGTTCGCTCGGAGATGGCGGAGCCGCCGCGGCGCGGCCCGAGGCCCCGAGAGCTGGGAAGCCGGGCGGCCCGGGGACGCGGCGGGGCGCGGGGACAGCGGGGACGCCGCCCCGTCCGCCGGGTGAGCTGCCCTCGAGGACACCCCCGCACGGCCGCCCGCACTCCCTGCCCTCGCAGACTTTCCCCGTTGCCTCCAGAACCACCGCGGGGTCGTCCCGGCGGCGCCCAGCGCGGCCCTGCGCCCCCGCCCGGTGTCCCCTCCACCCGCCTCCCTCGCCGTGGCCGCGGCCCCTCCGCGCCCGCAGACGGCTCCTCCCCGGGGCTCCCCGCCTAGCCGGGCCTCGCTGCACCCCGGCCCCTTCCCCGTCACGCTCACCTCGATGCTCTCATCCACCTGTGACCCCCCGCCCCCCCCAGCACGGCCCTCCATCCGCGACCCGCGTTGCCACTCGGGGCCTCCTCCCTCGGCGCCCGCAGCCCCCGGCGCGGGCCCGCCCCCCGCCCTCCCCCGGGCCCGTCACGGTGGCCCTCAGCCCCGGCCGATGACCCTTCCGTCTCCCCGAGAATCTCCCACCGCTGCACACACGCAGCACCGCCCTGGCCCCGCGCCCCTCCTTCCGCAGGCAGCGCCCCGACCCCAGCTGCCCCCCCGGGTCCCCTCCCCTACATGTCGCCGCTTCTTCCAGGTCTGAAGCTGAAATGCAGTGGGTAAGCGCACGGGCCATGGCGCTCGACAGGCCTGACTGCGACTCCCAGGTCTCCACTGACGGCGCTGTGTGATGCGGGGCAAGTTACCCAGCTTCTCTGAACCTCCAGGCACGTGCATGTACAACGGGGGTGACAGTAGCTACCTCTCACCTGCCTCAGGGCTGGCGTGAGCAGGAAGTAGATGGGAAGCCCTGACAGCGGTTCTCAACCTGTGGGTCGCGACCCCTTTGGCGGTCGAGCGACCCTTTCACAGGGGTCGCCTAAGACCATCCTGCATATCAGATATTTACATGACGATTCATAACAGGAGCAACATTACAGTTATGAAGTAGCAACGAAAATAATTTTATGGTTGGGTCACAACATGAGGAACTGTATGTAGAGGGCCAGAAGGTTGAGAACCACTGCTCTAGGTAGAGAGGAAACTGGCTGGGTAGATTCCTGTTTTTGTGATTAATCACTATGCTTTAATTATGTTCAATTGGTAACAATGAAAATACATCCTGCATATCAGATATTTACATTACGATTCATAACAGTAGCAACATTAAAGTTATGAAGTAGCAACGAAAATAATTTTAGGTTTGGGTCACAACATGAGGAACTGTATTGAAAGGGCCAGAAGGTTGAGAACCACTTCTGAGAAGGCTGTCTGGCAAAGATCAAGCTCTCAGTAAATGTTAACTATTGTACGTAATCCATCCTCAGTATCCACTTCCTGTAATGGCTTCTTCTCGCTGCTATATTTTCTCCTAAGAGTGCCCTCTAATTCTCAGAATTCACACCTTCCCATCACCTTTTGATCCTCTCCCAGTTGTCCTTTCATGTCGGCTAGCTTTACCCGGGCTAAGGCGGAACTGTTCCAAAACCATCTCTCTCGGTTCCGGTTCCGAAAGACCCTGTCTCTGCCTCATCTTTCCCGAGATGGGTGTGCCTGGGGGTGGGTGGTGGAGAGGAATTGCCAGCCCCTGGCCTCCCTAGGAGCAGCGAAGACGGGGAGAGCAACAATAGAGCTACTAACTAGAAGCAGTCCATCTATTTAAGAAAAAAATCTCCAAAACTAGGTCTCCTTCAAACTGTTTGCCCATCACACTGACCTACTCCTTCTCTCTCCCATTGGTTGGATGGGACTTACTAGTATTTCTCTCTGGCATCCAGTCCCACTCAGTTTTCTCCGTTTTTATAACAGGACTCAGTCCCTCCTGTCCCCAGGCTAGTTGAGGACTTGCTTCTGAGCTGTTCATGGATAAGGATAGAGTCCCACCGAGGCTGACTGAGGAGGGAGAACTGGAAGGGATGGGGAGAGAGACTCGGACTCAGCCTTCAGGTTTTCCCAGTGATGTCGCCGCTCTGGGGTGAAAGGCAGAGGATGAGTAATATTTCGTAAGCAATGGAAAAGGGAGTCCCCAATTTCTGGTTTTGGGAGCGAATAGAATGACTAGCTAGCACCATTTCTCTTTCCTCTTGAATAGTGTCCACCTGACTAAGTCTGTTAGTGCTGTTGGCCTGTGATGTTGAGTTTGATTGATGAAGAAGATTAACAGACTCATGAGTTTCCTTATCTGATATTCCGTTGGAGCACGGGACTTGTGGGGCTTTCTGTCCCTTTCTCACAAGACCAGAGCTCCTGCCGGCTGGCCAACTGCTTGGTCATGGGCTGGGAACTCCTTTCAGAGCTCAGCTTCCTGGGCTGTTTGGCCTTGAATATACTGCTCCAGCTCTGAGCTTAGCTCAGGGAGGAGAATTTACATGGTGGTCTAAGAAGGGAATCAACCTCTGAAGCTAAGGTATGAGACTCAGATTGTGTTGTTGTTCTACAGGAGTTTTTTGTGTGTTTTTTTGTTTGTTTGTTTGTTTTAACAAATCATCCTGTGAGCAGAAGGTAAGAGAGATGGGGTGAAGAGGGTAATGGATTAATGACACAGTTTCAAGGAAGAAATAATCCACCGATTTCTCTGTCTTGCAGATAGGAAGGGCAGAAATCGTGAACTTTGCTGACCTCTGATGTGAGGAGCTCAAGTGGGACCAAGGGTGGAGCCTGCCTAGTTGTGCATCCTGAAGCTATGGGCCAGGGGGCCATGGTGACCTGACATCGTGGACTCTGTCCAGTTGCCCCCTGTTGCCCCTTCTCCCTCCCCACCCTGCACTAAGAGAACTTGTCTCCACCTCTTCAGGGAACTGACCCTGAGGGAATCCTTTTCCCCTGTTTTCCTATCCTTCCATCCTTCCACCCTCCCAGGAGAGCCCTAACCTGTACAATTCCTACCTCCCTTCCCAAGAGGTAGTCCCACCCCTGCCTCCCCTCCCCCGCCATGCTCAAGCTGTGGAAGGTGGTACGCCCAGCTCGACAGCTGGAACTGCATCGCCTAATACTGTTGCTAATGGCTTTCAGTCTGGGCTCCATGGGCTTCCTGGCTTACTACGTATCCACCAGCCCCAAGGCCAAGGAACCCTTGCCCCTGCCCTTGGGAGACTGCAGCAGTGGTGGGATAGCTGGCCCTGGCCCTGTACGGCCTCCAGTCCCACCTCGGCCTCCCAGGCCTCCAGAGACAGTTCGAACTGAGCCTGTGGTCCTTGTGTTTGTGGAGAGTGCATACTCACAGCTGGGGCAGGAGATTGTGGCCATCTTGGAGTCCAGCCGTTTTCGTTATAGCACCGAGCTGGCCCCTGGCCGAGGGGATATGCCCACACTAACCGATCATAGTCGTGGCCGCTTTGTCTTGATCATTTATGAGAACCTGCTCAAGTATGTCAATCTGGATGCCTGGAGTCGGGAGCGGCTAGATCGGTACTGTGTGGAGTATGGCGTGGGCATCATTGGCTTTTTCCGAGCCCATGAGCATAGCCTAGTGAGTGCCCAGCTCAAGGGCTTTCCCCTTTTTCTATACTCAAACCTGGGGCTCCGGGACTACCAAGTGAATCCTTCTGCCCCCCTACTGCATCTCACACGCCCCAGCCGCCTGGAGGCTGGGCCATTGCCTGGTGATGACTGGACCATCTTTCAATCCAATCATAGCACATATGAACCAGTGCTTCTTGCCAGCCTTCAGTCAGCTGAGCCTCCTGTGCCAGGGCCAGTGCCTCGCCGGGCGCGGCTTCCCACTGTGGTACAAGATCTAGGACTTCATGATGGCATCCAGCGGGTGCTCTTTGGCCATGGCCTTTCCTTCTGGCTCCACAAACTTGTTTTTGTTGATGCTGTTGCATATCTCACTGGCAAGCGGCTCTGCCTGGACCTTGACCGCTACATCTTGGTAGACATTGATGACATCTTTGTGGGCAAGGAAGGGACCCGCATGAAGGTGGCTGATGTTGAGGTCAGTCTTTTTCCTTACAAGTTGTCTCAAGCTCTGACCTGTCAGACTCCCTTGATTCTGAGCTTGCCATAAGTACGCTCCCTACCCTTTCCAGGTAGGAAGAACACTACTCATTTTTCTTCTGTTTGCTGTCTCCTGATTTCTCCTGTCCCTGCTACTCTTCCCAGGCTCTGTTGACCACCCAGAACAAACTCAGGACCTTAGTCCCCAACTTCACCTTCAACTTGGGCTTCTCGGGCAAGTTCTATCATACTGGTGAGCTTATTGCCTTGTTCCTTCAGCCTGTCAGTCTTAGTTTGATCTGTCTATTCTCTGTCCCACCTTCCTGGGTAGACACAAGTTGTAGAAAAGGGGTCCAATTTGGGGCAAGACTTGGGGTCCGAATGATGTGAGGAGCTAGCGGTGGGTGTGAATTCAGGTTAGCGTGGGTGACGAGGGCAAGTTGGCAGGTAGGCAAGCAGGCAGCCTTAAATGGGCACATGTCCCAAGGACGGAAGGTGGTCAGTGCTACAGAACAGAGGAGGGCAGAGGGGCTAATTGACTGTGTTCAGTGGTCAGTGTGTGGTCACAGGGACAGAGGAGGAGGACGCAGGGGATGACATGCTGCTGAAGCACCGCAGAGAGTTCTGGTGGTTCCCCCACATGTGGAGCCACATGCAGCCACATCTGTTCCACAATCGCTCTGTGCTGGCCGACCAAATGAGGCTCAACAAACAGTTTGCTGTGGTGAGACCCTTGGATCTCTTACCCAACTTTTTCCCAGAGATAATGCTTCCTTTTCAACCTTCCCCTCATGGGGTACCCTTTCCCTACCCTTTCCGTTTTTCTTTCTGTGTAGGCATCCCCACCCTCTTTACCCTCTACTCCCTAAACCTCACCAGGTTCTGGTGAGAGTCTATGCCATTCCCAGGAGCATGGGATTCCCACGGATCTGGGGTATGCTGTGGCCCCCCACCACTCGGGTGTGTACCCCGTCCACACGCAGCTCTATGAGGCCTGGAAATCTGTGTGGGGCATCCAGGTGACCAGCACTGAGGAGTATCCTCATCTCCGCCCTGCGCGCTACCGCCGTGGCTTCATTCACAATGGCATTATGGTGAGGGACTCCCAATACAAACTTAAATTGAACTCCCACATTTTGACAACCTCCAACCTGCATTGATCTATGTCCTGTTAACTGCCAGTCCAGTTTATCCATATAAAAGTGGGTAGAAGGGTGAAAATTCTTAAAGTACGTGACAAGAGCTTTATTGCTATAACCTCAGGCTGAGTGCTTAGTACTTTACTCCTCATTTTACCTTTCAAATCTCATCTCTCCCTATTTCTTTTCCTTCCAGGTGCTGCCACGGCAGACGTGTGGCCTCTTCACTCACACAATCTTCTATAATGAGTATCCCGGAGGCTCTCGTGAACTAGACCGGAGCATCCGAGGCGGAGAGCTCTTTCTGACAGTACTGCTCAATCCGGTAAGGTGCCAAGAGGGGCTGGAAGATTGGAGAGTCAGAGTGTTTGCAGGTTGGACCTTTGCTCACCACGCCTGATTCTGAGGTGGGTAGTAGGCTCTCCAACTCTGACGTGCAGGCATCCCCTTGCAGATCAGCATATTTATGACCCATCTGTCCAATTATGGAAATGATCGACTGGGCCTGTACACCTTTGAGAGCCTGGTGCGCTTTCTCCAGTGCTGGACCCGGCTGCGCCTACAGACCCTTCCTCCTGTCCCTCTTGCACAAAAGTACTTTGAACTCTTCCCTCAAGAGCGAAGCCCCCTTTGGCAGGTATGGGTGGAACAGGCTGACCAGAGACATGATGGAGGTGGGGGTTGAAGAAAAGATTAGGCCTCATCTGACTCCTGGCCTCACCTTCAGAATCCCTGTGACGACAAGAGGCACAAAGATATCTGGTCCAAGGAGAAAACCTGTGATCGGCTCCCCAAGTTCCTCATTGTGGGACCCCAGAAGACAGGTGAGTCATTCTTACCAATTTCTCTTGCCTTGCCTTAAACTTAAAGGATTCTTTGGCCAAGGAACTCCCTTCTCATACCTGTCCCCCATTAATCCAGCCTCTTGAGACAGTGATTATTAACCTCAGTTTATCAGAATCATCTATGGAGTTTTGTTTTAAAAGATCAAAGTGATTCAGATGCAGTCAAGGCTGAGCACCACTATTTTAACCCTTCCCTGGGCCTCTCTCAGATGTTCCTTCTCTCGTTCTAGTTTGGCTCTAGAGGATTTTATTACCCATAGTGGTTATTTTCTCACCTTCTTTAAGCTCATATTGTTGAGCTGGCTTCTCTCCCACAATGGCCTGGACTCTCTCCTGTTTAGGGACCACAGCTGTTCACTTCTTCCTGAGCCTGCACCCAGCTGTGACCAGCAGTTTCCCTAGCCCCAGCACCTTTGAGGAGATTCAGTTCTTCAGTGGCCCTAATTACCATAAGGGCATTGACTGGTGAGAGTGGGACCCCTTGGAATACTTCTCAGAGGAACACTCCCTTCCCCCAAAATACCCTGTTCCAGCTTCCACTGCACAGACATCTGGCTTTTCATTCTGCCTCTTTTCTCCGCTACTTCCTAGGTACATGGACTTCTTTCCTGTTCCTTCCAATGCTAGCACTGACTTCCTATTTGAAAAAAGTGCCACCTACTTTGACTCAGAAGTTGTACCACGGCGGGGGGCTGCCCTCCTACCACGAGCCAAGATCATCACTGTGCTCACTAACCCTGCTGACAGGGCCTACTCCTGGTACCAGGTGAGCCGAGGATGGAGTTGTGGTGACTGCTAGAGAGACAGGAGTAAGGGTAGGGAAATTAAACTAGTGCCTTGGGGTGGGGTGCCTATGCTATCTGTTCCCCAGACCAAGAGTATGGCAGGTAATTCTGTTAAATCACCAATCCCTTCTCTGCCTATTCCTGTCCTTCAGCACCAGCGAGCACATGGAGACCCAGCTGCTCTGAACTATACCTTCTACCAGGTGATTTCAGCCTCCTCCCAGGCCCCTCTGGCACTTCGCTCCTTGCAAAAGCGCTGTCTTGTCCCTGGCTACTATTCTACCCATCTACAACGCTGGCTGACTTACTACCCCTCTGGACAGGTACAGTCCCCCAATAGATCTCATTGGGGTCCCCCCCCACTTTTCCCTTTAGCCCAGGGACTTCTAAGAAATACAGCAGTAACCACATCCCTGTCCCTAGTTGCTGATTGTGGATGGAGAAGAGCTGCGTACCAACCCGGCTGCTTCAATGGAAAACATCCAAAAGTTCCTGGGTATCACACCCTTTCAGAACTACACACAGACCCTCAGGTGGGAGACCATGATCCAGCAGAGGACTAGGGAGGAAATGGGGAAGCAGGTTGGCCATGGCTGTTTGGAAGAGACATGAATTTACCCTGTCTCTCAAGGAAAGACATGTGTCCCTGTGGGCAGGGAGAAGTAGTATAAATTTATGGGGCTTGGATTTCTTTTTTCTCCTGCCCACTAATGGCCTCTTCCTGTTGAGCAGGTTTGATGAAGGTAAGGGATTCTGGTGCCAGGGACTTGAAGGTGGTAAGACTCGCTGTCTAGGCAAGAGCAAAGGTCGGAGGTACCCAGATATGGACAGTGAAGTAAGTAAATTCTGGGACAGGTTTTCCCTCTACACCACTAAGATCTGATTCTATGTCCTTACTGTTTATGCCTTCATTTTCCTCCCCAGTCCCGACTTTTCCTTACGGATTTTTTTCGGAACCACAATTTGGAGCTGTCGAAGCTCCTGAGCCGGCTTGGACAGCCAGTGCCCTCGTGGCTTCAGGAAGAACTGCAGCATTCCAGTCTGGGTTAACGTCACTGCCTCTGTACCAGCAAAAAGAGCCCGTTTCCCTAAGGGGCAAGCCCAGAGAAGGGCCCATAACGGGGATTTGAGTTGGCCCCTTCCCCTTCTACCTCAGTGGCCCCCAGTCCTGGTATGGCTGAGAAGGGAAGGGCATCCCTTTCCCATAGTTCTGGGGTCTGATAGAGGGGCTTCCCTTGATAATCCCACATTATGGTACTAGCCACCTTTGACCCATGGTCTTAGAAGGTAAGGAATTAGAGGCAGGGTATAGAGGAATGTTTTAATCAAAAGATTACCCTCTTCATCTCCCCCCCCCCCCCCCCCCCCCCCCAGTATAGCTATACCTGGCTACCTGGCTGTGGGAGGGACCCCTTACTGTGGGATTAATGGGATCTACCTGTGGCCCGGCCTCCCTAATGTCATTCACATTGAATGGGGATGAGGTCCGACAGTGGCTCATAGAGCTGAGTATGAGCCCTAGCTGTGGGCTAGAAATGTCCTTAATAAACATCCTTATTTTTCTGTTTTGTCTACCTCACTGGAGTGGGAGAAACCTAGAATAAAGCAAGTTTCAGACTTTTCCCCACTACAGTTCAAGGTTCATCTGCTCATCAAGGGAAAGAAGAGAAAGACCCAGGCAGACTAGAGTAAAAAAGGAGTTTATATATTTATAAATGCCAAATAAATACCAGAGGCCACCCAACGCCCCCTCCCAGACTGGGCTGTTTCCCCCAACCCTAGGCTTCTAAGGTCTGAGACATCTTGGCCCCAAGCTATAGCCCAAGAGCAGCTGCCAGTCTGGGCTATGAGGGAACTGGGTGGGGATGATCTGTCCAGCCAAGATTCACTTCCCCTGTGTGAGGGGCCTCCATGGCCACAGGCTTGTCTCCCTGTACAGGGCCCTAGGCTGGCCAGACTCAGGGGGAGAAGGTGGTCATCTCCAGTGAGACCCGCTGCCACAGCTCCTTGGTCTGTTTGCTGCGCTTGAGGTTCTGCAGGATGTCGTTGAACTGCATCATGCCCATGGGTGTCAGGCAGAAGGCGCTGCGGGCACTGCGGATCGCATTCACAAAGTCGTCGTAGTCGGCAGGGGTCAGGTGAATCAAGCGGTGGTGGATGTACTGGAAGAGGATGTGTGGAGAATGAGCTACTAATAAGCACAGAATCAGGCCCCCTCTGCACTTACATGCTGGGGGATCTGTTCCATGCCTGCCCAGGAGGTGCTCCACCCTGCTCCATACTTCCTGGGTTGTCACCTGCATGTATGCCTGCTGGCAGCGCTGCACCAGTTGGTGGAAGGCCGGGGCACGCAGGTGGTTGTGGGCATGAGCAGGGCTCAGCCGCTGCAGCGTCTCCATGACGATCTCCTGCAGCACAAACGGGCTCAGCACCCCCTTGGCTGCCCCCACACAGAACTGGTGCACGTAGTTCACTCCTGGGGGGCAGGGGGAGGGGCATGAGACAGGGGTGGCCACCTTTGCCCTAGGGACCCAACTTTTATCTCAGCTCTGGCCTGGCAGAGAGCCTCCCTCCACCCCAGGAGCTGAGGTAGCCCCCTGCCCCCCGCCCCCGGCGCACGCACACATACCCGACCAAGGCCTCAACTCTGAGCAAGAGCTAGGAAGGAGGTCTGGGATAGGAAAGTGGGGGAAGCAGGTGGGGGCGGACAATGGTCCTGGGGAGGGGAGGT
Organism: Myotis yumanensis; assembly: GCF_028538775.1. Classification (NCBI taxonomy): domain Eukaryota; kingdom Metazoa; phylum Chordata; class Mammalia; order Chiroptera; family Vespertilionidae; genus Myotis; species Myotis yumanensis. Next base: position 44,420,501 of record NW_027223764.1, on the reverse strand, counting down.
GTTACCCAGCTTTGCTGCCAGCCCCAGCAACCATTTGACATCATCAGTGTAGGGGGGGGAGCGGGAGAAGTTGTTAGGGTGATCGTTGTGTGCCCGGCGACCCAGCATCTCCAGTGCCAGCATTCCTGGGAGAAAAGAGTGGGCACATGGTGGGGTTGCATCTTCGTCCTCTACCCCAAACTGGTACCTGACCCCACAGTAAACAAATTAAGAGGTATAGAAGGGGGTTGTCACTGAAGAGCCCCTGGCATGGGGGTACAGAAAGGGACCTCTCACCAACACGGTAGGCAGCATGCAGGTGGTGTAGGCTGTGTGGGTTGACAGGCTGGCTGTGCGTCTCTTCCTCGGGTGGTGGAAAACCCCCGCTCACCAGAGGGCTGGGCTGTGTGGTCAGGGCAGGCAACGAGGCACCCTGGATGGCTGGAAACGTGGATGCTGGATGGACACTGCTCACTGAGGGATGAGAGCCACGTGAGAAACAGCCCCAAGAGGGGCCGAGGAAATTCCCTCCCTCCTTCCCCTGCCCAGCGTACCTCCCCTCCATTCACCTGTTCCCTGTCCCCACAACTCACAGGCCACACTGGTGGGCAGTGGGAGCCCTGGCTCTGTGTGATAGGGATGTACTGTGATGGGTGCCATGGAAGGGACGGGGAAAGACACAGCAGTGGCAGCAAGTGAGGGGGGAGTCACCGAGTAAGGGTACTGAGCCCCCAGGAATGCAGGATGCACACCCTAGAGGCAGAAAGAAAAGAGAAAGAAGATACCAAATTATATTAGTATGTAACTTTCCCCCCTTCATCCCACAACTGGGTATCCCTACATTTCTTTCCTTAGTTGGGCTGGGTCCCCCAGACTCCCACCCATCATCTCACTGAGGACTCTTGGACAGTTCTATTCTCCCAGCATACCCCATGCCAACCCCCATGAACACCTTATGTTCTCCCACATGCCCAACCCCTCCCGCCACCCCCCCGCCCCCGCCCCGCCCCGGAGAACACTGGTCTCACCTGTGGGTATGCAGAGCTGGGCACAGGGAAGACGGCAGGCCGGGGCATATGAGGCATGGGGTGGGCGGGGTGAGCTGGGTGGGTGAGGTATTGAGGGCTGCAGGGCAGGTGGGGCTGTAGAGCAGTGTAGGGGTGCAGGCCAGGGGAATGACCATGCCCCAGTCCTGGACCTGGATATAAACTGGACCCCACTGAAATGACTGGCACCACTGTGGCTGCTGCTGTCACTGCTGCTGCCGCCACTGTAACCGGCTCAGTCCCTGGGCCCCCCCTGCCCTCAGGCAGCCCCCGCCCAGCCTCCCCAGCTGCCCTGATCCCACTGGCACTACAGCTTGTAGCCCCTTCACGGGCTGTGGATGAGCCACCTGCTGTTTGCTCATATAGCCAGAACCACTGGTGAGCAACCTCAAACAACACTTCGGGGTATACGCCCCCACCCTTAGCCGCCTCTTCCACCGCCATGCAGGCTTTCTCCAACATCAGGTTATCCTAGAAGGGAGGGGCACAAAGGGTTAAGGGGGAAGGGCTTTACTCAGGGATAACATTCCATCTCCCCCAGAGTTGGCTGGTTCCCAGGGAAGCATTAGAGGTCGGGGTCAATGCTCAGAGTCTGTCAGAGCAGTGAAAGCTTCACAAAGACACTGAACAAATATTTGTTGACCAGCAGAAGTCAAAACCCGGGTTATAGTCCCAGTTCCAAACTAATTTAGCCACTCTGTTCCCTCCAAGTCCCATCATGTCCCCAAGGCCTTCCCTAAGTGATCATCTTGGCATGTAAACTATAAGCCTCTATTTCCTTATTTGTAAAATAGGAACAATCCTAACCTCAGAGATGTAAGGTAAAAAGTTATGGTAGCGAAAAAACATCAGTATGTTGTGTGATCATGAGAGGACAAACTGGATAGTTTGTGAATTCCAGGATATGGACTATAAACTTTCCCCATGTCCAAACTCCCTGCCCAGATGCCCCAAAACAGGTCCCCACATAGCCCATAGAAATACCTGCTCCTTGCACTGCACCAGGGCCCTCTGGATCTCATTGGGGTTCAATGCATGAGCATGAGGCAGACAGCTTAGGGCTAGCTCCGCAGCTGCCCTCACCATATTGGAGTCTCGTGCCCGTGATGCCCTGTCAGCCAGGGATGCAACCTCAGGAGGCGTCAGGTGCCCATCCCAGCATTCTACCAGTATAGTCAGGGCTGCACTGCCAATCTCCATTGCCTGGCCTTGGGGGAAGGAGGAAAAGCGGAGCATAAGCACCACTGGGGAGTGGGAATGGTGTCTCTATCACCATTCATCACTAACTCCAAAAGGATAAGGCTCTTCTCTCCATCAATTAATCCCCTTCCCATGCCCAAATCAAAACATTGGATTTACCTGTAATCCAGGAAACGTGGGAAGAATAGGTACGTGAGAGCCAGTTGGGAGAAACAAAATTGTGCAGGCCAAGGGCATAAAGCCCGATCTCAAAGGCGCAAAGGTGCAGGTTGCGGTGAGGACCCTGGTGGCCCCCTGAGGAAGATGGATGTGTAAAAATGGAAGTGCTGCTGTTGCCCCCTGCCTTGATCAACACCGTCTTCGCCAGTTCGAAGTAGAAGTGTGCAGCTGCCTCTGACGGCTGATTGGGTACATGGGGGGCATGACTCTCAGGACGGCGGCCCTTGTACCTGAAGGGGCAATGGGGTAGGGATGGGGATTGGGGTTTCTCTGAAATGGGTGTCCAGGTAGGTTGGGAAAGACCAGGGTAAAGACACTGGGGGGACAATATTTGGATTAAACTAGGAATGTGGCTCTGAGGATGAGCCAGATCAAAGATAGGTATTTCTTCCCACTGACCTGCCAACTTCAACTGTCTTCGCCCGGGCCCCTCCACTGGCACTGGCCCGGCGACTTCCACTGGAAGACGAGGAGCCCAGGGAATCTGAGGAAGAGCTGCTAATGCTGTCACTGTCCTGTCCTCTACCCCAAGAGGTGGGGGCCCAGCCCCCTCGAAGTGGCCTCCGGCTTAAGGTAGGGGAGCTATCCGATGTTGTTTCAGGGGCACTGCTGTCAATGCTGGCCATGCCTAACCCCCAAAAAGACAAGTCAGTCTCAGAAACTCCAGAAGTCAGACTTTAGGGATATCCTTCCCACCACGTCATCCCATGGGCTGTCATACCTGTGTGCTTCTTCTTAGGCCGCCCTGGGGAGCCCCAGCCACGTCCATTGTAGCCTCCACGACTGCCAAGTGCCAAGCGGCTGGGAACCTTCCCTTCTGGCCTTGAGGTCAAAGCTGCCTCAGATGGGAGACTCTCACAGGGAGAATGTGGGGAACTCTCTAGGTGGGAAAAATAGGACATTGGGATTAACCCAGGAAAGGGGATCCCAACATGATTCCATACCATTCATCTCCCTGCCCAGTGCCCCCACCTCACCAGGCACATTCTTCTCTGTGAAGCCCTCAGTGGGGCCTGGCCCAGCCCCTGCCACACTCCCTGGCTGAGCAGACCCTGCAGAGCCTGAGGTCAGTGGTTGCAGCGCCCCTGGGGCAGACGGGCCCCCATGCTTGGAAGGAGACCTCTGGCTGGCTGTGGCTGGGCGGCTAGATGAGTAGAATGAACTCAGGGTCTGTGGCTTATGTGTCTGGCTCTCTCGGTCCAAGAGTTTGTCTAAGATCTGGAGGATAGAGAAGAGGTGACAGGATGCCCTTTATCTCCAGAATTCAATTACTTTCCTATCTCCTGGAAACAGCTTAATACTACCACCTCAGGAAGACTTCCCAGTTGTAATGCTAGGAAAACCTTCTAGAACAGCGATTTCAACCTTTTTCATCTCATGACACCCATAAACTAATAACTAAAATTTTGCAGTACACCAATAAGTAACTAAAACTTTGCAGTACACCCATTAATAACTAAAATTTTGCAGTATTGTTAGTGTTAGCTTTATCATTTATTTTATTTGACAATCTAAAGGAAAAGACATCAGTGCCCCTGACTTAATAGTCAGGTATTGCAGGTTTTAAAAATTCTTGCAGCACACCAGTTGAAAATAGGGGCTGGCTTAAATATCTTGGTATCCTCTTTAACACTTAGTGCAGGGCTGAGTATACCGATATTCAGTAAGTATTGAAACAAGTGAATGAATGACTGACTTTATGCCCTCTCTTTTCTTTTTCCACACTCCTGCCCAAGCACTCCTGTAAGAATCATTGGTCTCTCCTATTCTTTATGAGGTGTTGCCAAGATTCCCCACTTATCTTCTATGGGCAGAATAACTCTCCTCAAGAATCACTTTTCATTCTACTGGAAACCCAAGACAAATGGTGGAATCTACTCTCTTTGCCTGTCAAAATCCCAGTACTTCAGCCCCTTACCTTTTTGAGCTTGGACTGATCATCCTTGTAAGTGATCATTAGTGCCAATGCCAGGTCACCCTTCTCCCGACGTGTGCCTTCACACAGGAGGGGATGCTCTGCCTCACTCACTGTTGTCTTCATGCCTGTGAGATGGAGGGGCTCATAGGAATTGAGAATGACCATAACTCCCAAGACAACAAAGATAAACAGGCCAGGGCTCCTCAGGCACCAGCATGTGAGGTGAGTTCTGGTCCAACCCACATCCCACATCCCCTATCGCAGGTCCCCACTGCCTATTACACCCAGCCTAGCTAAGATCTGGTCTGCTTTTCAAGACCTTCATAACTTGGCCCTCTCTACGTTCCCAGCATATCCATCACTTCAGGGAAGTTGGGCTCCTCACTCTCACGAGGACTTGATTGCCCTAATATATTTTGTTCCCCTACTTAGAGCTTAACTCATCTTTTTTTTTAATATACAGAGAGGAAGGGAGAGGGATAGAAAGCCAGAAACATCGATGAGAGAGAAACACCGATCAGCTGCCTCCTGAACACCCCCCACCGGGGGGGTGCCCGCAACCAAGGCACATGCCCCTGACCAGAATCGAACCTGGGACCCCCCAGTCCACAGGCCGATGCTCTATCCACTGAGCCAAACTGGTCAGGGCTTAACTCATCTTTTAAGCCACGTTCCATATTCTACCCCCTCCCTGAGGCTTTTCCTTAGATTTTTGTTTTACTGCCCTTTTAACACTCAAAACCCAGAGCACACATTTTTACCCTAAATTCTTAACTGTCTTTTAGGCACTACTTGGCTCATACATGTCATTCTGGCTTTCCCATTACCATGGAGGCCCTCTGGAACAAGGCCCATGTCTCATGACCTTCAAGGTCTGGGCCAGGCTTAGCTCAGACATGCTCAGGACATTGACATACTCACCCAAGGCAGCAACTGCTGCCTCAAATCCCAGCTCCTCATCCCCAGGCATCTCATTGTTCCAGTTGCGACTTGGGGGCCGGGAACCCGTGGGAGAAACCACTGGATGAAAGTTGGGGTAAGTCAGGCAGACAGAAGTATCATGGGAAAAACGAAAGGGAGAGAACCCAAGACCCTCCTCCTTCCAGACCCTCCTGTGAAGCTGCCAGATGGGTTTTTCCTTAGAGAAAGCTGCCCCTGCCTCAGAGTTCCCCTCTTGCCGTGGAGTCAGGCACCGTACCTGGAGCACAGAGAACATCAAAGATGAAACTGGCCAGCATGAGAGGCAAGACGGGCCGATAGTCACAGAGTGTCCCCTCCCGAAGCTCCTCTGCCCGGCACCGCATGGTGCTCATCTCACTTGGACCCAAAGGAATCTTCTTGAGCAAAGCAGCTACCTCAGACTCTTGATATGCCAGTTTCACCTGAGGGCACAGGAGGGAGATCAGACCTCTAACACCTCAATGGAGATCAACATGTAAGGCTCTGAGATTAGAGTACAAGGTTCAGATAGAACCTCTGACCTCCAAGGCCTTGGTAGAAGCCGGGGGCCGCTGTAGCTCCAAGGCAAACATGCCGACTCGAAAGGCCAAGTTGTGGTGCTCTGGGCGCTCACTTAGCACTGTTAACAGGAAGGCCGCCTTGGTCAGGGTGTTGGTAGCCACCCAGGTCTGACGGCTGGTAGATACCTTGTTCTTCTTGCCCTAAGCAGAGAAACACAAGGAGGCAGGCAGATGAGTCTGGCTCGCCTTGGTGGAGGGAGGAGGCGGCTCTCACTTGAGGTGGGGCATGGGAGAGAGTTAGGGGTAAGTAGGGAGGGGGAGGGCTGGGGGTCTCTCTCACCTTGGCAGGGGGCGGCTCTACCTTGAGGTCGGGTGGGTTGGCTAGCAGGTCCTGGGCAAGCTCCACGGTGAGGCGGGAGGCCTCACTGCTGTAGCCATGCGCATGCAAGGCCTCAGCACAAGCAAATAATACCTGGAGAGAGGACATGAGCACGAGACAGGTTGAAGCCTCAACTTCCAAGGGCAGGACACCATACTCACTCATGCAGCAAATACCCCATAAGTACTTGTTATATGCTGGGCCCTATGCTGGTCCTGGGTATAACACAGGAACTCAGCCTGGTTACCGAAACAAACACACAAACCTGTGTGAAGCTGGCTCCCAGGAAAGGTCAAGGAGATACAGGTAGGTAGGATATCGCATTGGGACTTGGGGTAAAGGGACAGACTCAGGGACTTCCTGGAGGAAGTGATCTCTGAGATCTCTGAGACCTAAAGAAGGGACAGGAGCTCCACCAGTGAGGCAAGGGAAGTCCATTCTCTGCAGAAAGGCCAATCTGTGCAAAACCACAGATGCAAGAGAGCATGGCAAGCTACAGGAATGGTTCACATGACTAAAGTACACACTACAGACGAGGCTGGAGAAACATGCAAAGATCAGACCAAGTGAACACTCAAACGTCATGCCAAGGACTTTCATTTTTTAAACTAAGGGCAATGGGAAACCACTGGAGTTTTAAGCAGCAGAATAACACAATCAAACATTTCAGGAAAACTAATATGGAATCAGTAAAGAATGGACTATAGGCAGGGAGGCCTACAGGAACCTGCTATAGGATTCTAAGTCATGCTATGGTCCTGACATTCACTAGAGCCAGATGGCCCCTCCCCCCGCTAAGGGGGTGGCTAAGGCACCCCTCAGAGTCTCCTCACCTCCATGCGGCTCTCCTGTTCCAGTGGCTTCAGTCCGGCAAACAGGTCGTGCTCCTCCCCAGCCCCACCCTCGGCCTTCTCTTCCTCGCCCCCAGCCCCGTCTTGGGCATTCAGATAATACGCCTGGTAGTCATCATCCTCCTCTCCAACTGTAGGGGCTGCCTCTTTGGTTTTGGGGAGCCCACTGCCACTCTCATCTGTGGAAGGGAGGTCGTCCCGGGTACAGACCTCCCCAGGTAGTAGGCCAGGGGGGCCAGCAGAAGCTGTGGGAGCCTCAGGCCCTTCTGAGAAGTACACGCCACCATCTTCTTCATAAGTATCTGGGGGTTCAGGAAGGAAGGCAGAAGGGCCTCGGGAGCCACCAGAGGAAGGGCAGGGTGGTGGGCTTTCAGGGAATCCACCAAAGGTGCTGGCTTCTGCACCGAGGGCCAGGCTACTGTCATCCAGGCTCATCTCAGCCAGATCAGGCTCCAGGGAGCTGTCTTCACTGCTCAGCCGTCGCTTGCTCCCGCCACCTGCTGAGCCCTTGCCCCCACTGCCAGCCCCACCCAGTGTCTTGGCTTTGCCCCCACCTGGACCCATCTTATGCAGAGCCTTATCTCCCCCCTCAGCCGAGAGGCGGCGGGGACCCCTCTGTGATGAGGGGATCCCCTCAGCCAACCCTTTGCGCTTGGCCCCAGGCTCCTTGGGCCGGGCAGCTGGCTCAGCAGGAAGAGGGCGGGGCCGCTCCCGGGGTTCCTCCAGGCCCCCAGATCTGGAGGCACTTGGCCGAGGGGGCAGGGCTCGGGCCCAGCACAGTGCCAGCTTGCGGTCAGTGCCGCTGTAGGTGACACCGGGAAGTGGGTAGGCCTCTTCCCAGTTGAAGTAGCAGGCCTCCACTGCTGGACGGAAGCCAGGGAAGAGCCGCTCCAGGGTTTTCTTGTGCTGTCCCCGCTTCACATTCTCAATCACCTTCAGTTGCCACTGCCGGAGCTGCGCACACAGTTCCCGGCGGCTGTGCAAACAAAGGGGCAAGGCTGCTGGGGTCTACACTCTGCACTGAGAAGGGATGAAGGGGTTGGAGGAGGTATACACCGAGGGGCATAGGGAAGGACCCACGGAAGAACTTCTTAAGCCAGCCCCACCTACAGACATCACTCCAACACCCAGGGATTTTGGAAGGCGGGTGCTATTAGGGGAGGGAAGGAAGAAAGCCTCTCATTAAGAGAATTCATAAGTCGACTAACCCTAATGCCAGCGGTTCTCAACCTGTGGGTCGAGACCCCTTTGGGGGTCGAATGACCCTTTCACAGGGGTCACCTAAGACCATCCTGCATGTCAGACATTTACATTACGATTCATAACAGGAGCAACATTACAGTTATGAAGTAGCAACGAAAATAATTTTATGGTTGGGTCACAACATGAGGAACTGTATTTAAAGGGCCAGAAGGTTGAGAACCACTGCTAATGCTCAGCACCCTCACTTCCCTAGCACTAGAAGAATGTGTACAAGGAGACGGGCTCAGTCTGTCCGGGGCTGGCCCAGTTTCCGGGCTGTGGTAAGCATAAGAGGAGACTCACCGCTGGGGGCTGAGTGCAGGGTCCAGCACAGCCAATCTCCACAGTGTGACCATCTCATCACACATGCTGGCACATGCATGGGCTGCCACCTCTGACTGCCCATTGCTACGACCTGTGTGCCCACTGGCGCTGCTGTGTGAGGCTGAGGTGCGCACGCTGTACCACCAACCTGTTATCTGGAAACAAAAAGAGCTCTGAGATGCGCCTAATAGCTTGGAGAAAGAGAGAGTAGCCCTCCCCAAGGTCCCTGTCAGCAAGAGGAGATGAGGTTAAAAGAAGGAGAAAATGAATCATCATGGAACTACCCAGCTCTGGGGAATTACCTGTTCGTAGGTGAGGCACTGGTCAGTGAGGATTTCCAACAAGGGAGCAGCATTGCTGTCCCTCCGTTTGAACATCTCCCGCACGATGCTAAGCAGGTTCCAGACACCCTCTGGCTCCCGACCCCTCAGAGGGCGCAGTAGACATGCCCATTCAGCAGCGGCTGGAGGCTCCGTGGAAGACAGATACATGGAGTTCACATCACTGTGAAAGCAGTAGAGCAGAAAGTGATGACCAGGGAGCTGTTTTCACTGCTCAGCTGTCACTTGCTCCTGCCACCTGCTGAGCCCTTGCCCCCACTGCCAGCCCCACCCAGTGCCTTGGCTTTGCCCCCACCTGGACCCATCTTATGCAGAGCCTTATCTCCCCCCTCAGCCGAGAGGTGGCGGGGACCCCTCTGCAATGAGGGGATCCCCTCAGCCAACCCCTTGTGCTTGGGACTGAATAAAGCAGATGAAAGTGCAACAGGGCTTTGACACAAAAGGGTCCCTAACCCAAAATACAGAGTTTACAGAAAAAAGGATGTCCATGACAAAAATTCTTAATCTCTCTCTGCCTCAGTTTCCCAACCCCTCAAAGGAAGAAAAATAACTTCTGCTCTACCTAGCTAAAAACAGACCACTCCATGACTATATAAACCTATCATCATCCATTGATTCATTAGAGACATCTGTGTGCCAGGCACTGTACCAGTGCAGGGAATAAAAGATGGGAGGTGCAAGAATTAATAGAACAAAGGATCTGTCAACAGCCTGAGGGATGCTTCCCTTCTACCAGACACAGGAATAGAAAAATCCAATTTACCTGAAGACCACAGGGGAGGGGCCACAGAACTTGTGCAATGTCTTCTTGATGTTGTCAGTAAGTGTTGATTCATCCAAATACCAAGTACTCTGGTCAGAGGCCGAGGGCCCTGCTGTGGGGTCTGGGGGTGATAGGCAGTCAGTCACCTAGAGATAGGTGCCTGGATTCGCCTGACAACAGCAAGCCTTTAGTAAGTGGTGCTCTGCACTACCAGCTTTCTATCTTCCTACTGTCCTTTCTTCTCACCACACTCACCTGGGGCTCCACACACTGTATTGATGGCAGTTGACTGGGAGGAGAGGAGTTCATCCAGGAGACGCTGGGCAGTGGGGAGGATCTGAGGGGAAAAGGAACACAGGCCTAGGTGACCCAAGGAGGACTGGGCCTAATAGGAAGGCTACTCATGCAGTGCTGGAGCCAGCTGGAGGAGGGTGTGCCAACCTCACCCACCTGCTGAGGGAGCTCACTGATGAGGTACTGAGCAAACTTCTGCAGCTGGTCCCTCTGTAGCCGAGACAGGGACTCTGAGACTGGGGCCCGCAGGCAGACTGCAGAAGCCTGGAGGGGACAGACAGAGAAACAGAACAACCTGAGAAAAGGCTTGCTGGTGCTGGAACTAGAGCTAGAGAGGCAGAGTAGGGGAGGCAAGGGGGCTCACATGGTGGCCAGGCATGCAGCAGAGAAAGGGGGATGGAGCGTAGGATAGGGCCAGGATAAACTGGGAGGGCCTCACATTGTGGATTCGGAAGAGACAGAGTGCCACCACATGGGTGCACCATTTGGCCCCAGCGCCACAGGTGCAGCTGCAGGAAGTGACCCGGCAGCGGTCAAACATCACAGCCACGTTGTAGGCCCCTTTGGGAGGGACCATCTGAGGTGGCACCACCGTAGCACTCAGGTGGAACCCTGAGGAGAAACATAGGTACGATCAGGAAGAGCCATCAAGACATATCTTTGCCCTCAACGCTAGTCCTGCCGTTATTCAGACAACCTGCTCCAGCTTCTTGCAGTATGCCTTAATTCATAACACAGGGATGGGAGGAGCAGAGTGCCGCAGGGCATGATGGGACTCTTACCTATCTGCAGTGGGTCCTTCACAGCCCTCATGCGGAACAGCTGGTCCCCTCGCTGGAACTCATCTGCACTGCCATTGGCCAGGCATGAATACAGCCTGGGAGTGAAGAGGACATAGCCACAACTCAGCAAATAACCTCTACAGACCCTGTCCGAGACCACAATGCCCTGGGCCCTCTCTCCCCAGTATCACTCCCTCTTGGGAAAAATCCCAGGCACTCCTCCTCCCCTTGTCTTCTAACTACAGCTCCAAATAAAATATCTCCTTTGTTCGGTGGAAAGCCCAGAACACTGTGAAATATCAGGACCCCACTCCCCACCACCCGTCCTGCAGGCTCACCGAATATCCTCTTCATTCTCAGGGAAGCTCCAAAAAGCAATCCGGAGCTGCAGCTGCTCAGGCACCGGGGGGTAAACTTTCTCCACCACTTCAAATGGGATATGAAATGCCACCTGCTTTGCTGACAGCTCCACCAACGGGATCACCAGTCCATCTTTGGTAACACAGGTTGAGGTGAGGGGAAATAAAGAGCCATGATCATTTGGTACCAATGCCAGCGCCATCTTGGGCCCGACCTCCACTATGAAGGACAGGGGAGAGCGGGATGACAACCAAAGGGCCCTCCTGTCAGGATACACTGACGCTTACAACTGCACCTGGGGAAGGGGAGCTAACAACCCAGCCCACAGCCTGCTACCTAAGGTCTAGACCAGTGGTTCTCAACCTTCTGGCCCTTTAAATACAGTTCCTCAGGCTGTGACCCAACCATAAAATTATTTTCGTTGCTACTTCATAACTGTAATGTTGCTACTGTTATGAATCGTCATGTAAATATCTGATATGCAGGATGGTCTTAGGCGACCCCTGTGAAAGGGTCGTTCGACCGCCAAAGGGGTCGCGACCCACAGGTTGAGAACTGCTGGTCTAGACAGAAGATACAAGGGACATACCAGAAACTCCTGGTCAAACAGGTGTGTTTCAGGAAGCTGGCAAGTCACACCTTTCACGAGCTTCCGCGTTTAATTTCCCATATACAATTTCCCACGTACGCAGCACTTCAGATTCGTATTAACTGTTAAGGTCTCTCCTCTGACATGCTCTTCTCTAACGGCTTTTGTACTACCCCTTTTTCTCTAGATGACTCCAGGCCTCTATTTAAGGAGGGCAGACAGACCAGAGCCCAAACAGAGGGGCCTTCAGAAGCCAGAGAGGCTGCACTTCTTTGGGGCACCAGAACCCTGGCTTCCCACAATGGAAGCCCTGGGGCCGAGGGAGAGCAGGCTCCCACGGAACTGGAGTCACCTGGAGGAGGGTGGAGTTACCACTGCAAGTTTTCCCATCATTTCAATCAAACAGCAATGGAATACAACAGACTGCATATCTCACCAAATTGTTAGTCAGATTAGAAATAAGATCAGAAATCATGGAGCTGATTTATTTTTTTTTTAATATATTTTATTGATTTTTTACAGAGAGGAAGGGAGAAGGATAGAGAGTTAGAAACATCGATGAGAGAGAAACATCGATCAGCTGCCTCTTGCACACCCCCCACTGGGATGTGCCCACAACCAAGGTACATGCCCTTGACCGGAATCGAACCCGGGACCTTTCAGTTCGCAGGCCGATGCTCTATCCACTGAGCCAAACTGGTCAGAGCTGAAAGGAACTTTTAAAAAAAGCAACAACACATGCCCAAGCCGTTCTGGCTTAGTGAATAGAGCATCGGCCTGCGGGCTGAAGGGTCCTGGGTTCTATTCCGGTCAAGGGCACATGCCTGGGTTGGGGGCTTGGTCCCCAGTGGGGGGCGTGCAGGAGGCAGCCAATCAATGATTCTCTCTCATCACTGATGTTTCTCTCTCTTCCTCTCCCTCTTTGAAATCAAAAAGCAAAGCAAACAAACAAAAAAAACCCACGTTAATCTCCTTATTTTGCAAATGAGCAACTGAGGGTAGCCTGGGACACAGGAGGAGGGTGGGGGGAGTGACATGATGTCCTAGATTTTAACCTGTTCAAGATACCAGTATGTTAAAAATTTTCCCCACCAGGACTTCCTACTTCTTTCAAAGTGAGGGAGCTCTAAGTCTCCAGGCCACCCACACGTGCAAGCGTGAAAGAGGCAGAGAAGCCATGAAGACCCACAGTGATGCTGTCCATGACCTGAGTGTGCACGTGTGTGCGTGTGTGTGTGCTCTCTCGTCCATTGACGTGGAATACCGCCACTCCTACAAAGTAACACAGGGACACGTCTCCCTGTCCCAAGGGGGGGGGGGGGCGGGGGGGGGGGCAGAAAATCTCTGTGGGGCGGTTGGAAAACAGGACTCCTGCAGTAGCCAGAGCAGAAGCACAAGCCAAACCCCTCAACTTCCACGGAGGCCCAGGACACAAACTGTGCCCCGAGAACGGCCAAGAAAGGATGTGGTGAGTCCTGAGCTGCTTTTACCGTCACTCCTCTCTCCAGCCCCTTTAAGGCAAAATTCTTCCCAGCACAACCAGTTCACTCACCGCAAGACCCCAGGATGAAAGGAACTCGGTGAAAAGCAGGAGTGCTCGCAAGGAGACTCGGGAGACAATTACCCTCCACCTCCCCCCAGGTGACGGGAATCTAAGGCTCTGATGCAGGTCCCGGGCTTGGCTGGTGACAGATGTTCAATGAGGCCGGGACCAAGCGTCCGATCGAAACCTGTGCAACGACGGCATCGCCTCGCACGGACCAGTCCGGCTCCACTTTCTTCCGAGCGTAACCCCTTCCTGGCGCCGCGGGGCTCAGGGATCACCACCCTCAACGAGAGGCCCCCCGACGCACTTTGCAACGGGGTGACCTCCAATGGCCACGTCCTCACAATCCACCCCTCGCCACACTCCCCGTGGGCTGGGCTGGGCTGGGTGAGGATCCCCAAGTCCCGGAGGACACTCTTTTCTGCCCACCTCTAAGGCAACGAACGACAAGAGATCTACTTCCTGTCCTCATAATCCTATCCAACGCAGGGTTTCCCAGCCGGCGTCCCAAATCACACACACACACACACACACACACGGACACACACACACGGACACGCCAGCTGGTGTGAAGAAGCCACCCCAGAAAGAGCAGGGAAGCGAGTCCTGAGTGCGTTCAGCGCTCGGAGCAGCTCGGTCCGGGACAGCTCCCGGGCGGGGACAGCGCTCCCGCCGGGCCCCGAGGCCGGCCCGCGCCCCTCCCCCGCGCTCCCTCACCTCGCGTTCGGGTACCGCCGCTGCCACCTCCGCCTCCGCCGCCAGTGGGGGAATTCGGCCCCGCCGACTGTTTGCGCCATCCCCGCCAGTTCTGGCAGAGGCTCTCGGCCTCGGAGATGAAGGAGCAGAGCGAATCCTCCTCAAAGCGGTCGGAATCCTCGAACGAGAAGCGCTCTCCGTCCTCCCACTCCGCGAACATCAGCTCCATGGGGCCCGCACCCCCCGGGGCCGGGTCCCCCCCCGCGGATCCGGGGCCTGGGCCTCCGGCCGGGGACTGAGGGGAGGCCCCGGGCCTGAGGGGCGAGCCGGGGCTGGGGGTGGCCGGGGCGCTCAGGGCGGCCGTGCCGGGCGAGGATCTCAGGCCTGGGGGGGATACGGAACCGGGCCTCGCCCAACTGCGAGGTGCGAACGGGGATCGCGGCCAGCCTCCGAGACTCAGGGCCCGGACGAAGCGCTAGGCAGCCCGGGCCTCTCGGTGGCTGCGGCACCGCCTCCCCCATCAGCTGATCTGAACTTCCGGCCGCGCCGGCCACCACCACTTCCGCCCTCGCGCGCCCGTGGACCGGACCGAGCACGGGCAGATGTTGGGGCCCTGTGTGTTTAATTGCTGCATTTCCTGCTTTATTCCTGAAACCCACCCACAGATACAACAAAAGGAAGCCAACCCCTACAGGTAAACAAAACAACTACAGATCCCAGCAATAACTCGGCGTCCATCATGTCCCCAAGGCATAAGCATTCGCCAAGCACGCCGGGAATCGTAGGCTGTCAAACAGCACAGCACCATTGGGTAGTTATTGTCCTAACTCCGGATAGGGCCCTGGGGCCGCTTCGCCTTCTGGGAATTGTAGTCCAGAAGCCTGTATTCCAGAAGGCTTTATAGGCTCTAATTGTAGAAGCACCAGGAAAAAGAAGGCGTTTGATTTCAGGAAATGGTTGTACTTTTTGTCAGTGGGCCGTTGAGTCTAGGGGTTCTTAACCTTTTTGTGTGCCCCGGACCCTTTAGCAACCTGGTGAAGCCCCTGAACCCTTCTCAGATTGTTTATAAATGCACAAAAGTACAAGAATTATAAAGGAAATCAATTGTTGAAATACAATTATCAAAATACTAATAAAACAAATTTGTAACACAGTAATATTTATTTGCACATTAAATAAGATCCAGCAGCTACCATAATTTTGAAGCTAGTGATGAGCATGATACTGAGGTATCTGTAACAAACTATAATATGATTTGAAAATATTTATTTCATATGGTATTGCTAATGACACTGTGGTTTCCCACTCTCTTAACTGAAATGCTATATCAGTTGTGATGAAAGATAAAATTGTTTTCCCGTCCATGTTCACAGAAATCTTATTGGGCATCTATTGACTCTAGGTTAAGAACTTCTAAGTCTAGTCTAAAGTGCCTAGCCACTGAACTTCTTCCTATTGCTAAAAGCCTCCGCTGGCAGAACCAGACAATTGCTAGGTGCTCTACCTATCTGGTATGAGAACTATAGGAAGAGGTAGCTCTGGGGGAACAGGGAAGCAAGCAAGACTCCTTTATCGTAATAATTATCCCACTGGAGCTTTAAAAACCCCACTGATCTTTTTGTCCATGTAATAATGCTGGAAGGTACAAAGAAAAGGTTAACTCAGTTATGACAGAAAGGGCAGAGTATACATAAAATGCTATACAGTTGTTTCTAATATTGGGGGTGGGGTGTCACAAAAATGCTTTCAGCAACTGGGTAACTTAATGAGAGATGTAGACAGGTGACACACAAAGGTAACTGCCAATTAAGTCACAGTTTCACCATTTGGAGGAGTCTAGTGGACAGGTCCCTAGAAAATGAAGATGAACGATAATTGATTATTGCCATGTGGTAATGAGAAACTAGGGTTACCAGATCTTTTCTTTTTTTTTTTTAAAGAAAAGCTAAAATATTTACTTCTATGACATTAAATTTTTATATATTTTTAAAGAATAGGGAGAAGAGAGACACATCAGTGGGAGAAGGTAACATCCATTGCTGCCTCCTGTACCCCTTACTGGGGATGGAGCCCACAACCCCTGCTTGTGCCCTGACCAGGAACTTTTTGGTGCACAGGAGGACACCCAACCAACTAAGCCACACCAGCCATGGCACATTTTTCCTATTTTAAAATGTGATCAGCTACCCCTAACTGGTTTGGCTCAGTGGATAGAGCATCAGCCTGTGGACTGAAGGGTCCCGGGTTCAATTCCGGTTGGTGGCATGTGCCTTGGTTGTGGGCACATCCCCAGTGGGGGGTGTGCAGGAGGCAGGTGATTGATGTTTCTCTCTCATCAATGTTTCTAATTCTCTATCCCTCTCCCTTACTCTCTGTAAAAAATCAATAAAGATACTTTAAAAAATGTGATCAGCTAATATAAAAACAAGTGTTTAACTATGTGGACCAAATCAAATACAGTACCTTTGGGTCACTAGTTTGTGAAGTTCTGATATCCTGGGAATACCTTGCAGGGGTTATGCACAAAGTAGGTAGTCACTAAATATTTACAGATGATGGCAAAAAACTTTGTATTGTAGGCAGACTTCAACACCCTTACTGCATCCAAAGGCAAGGGCACTAAATGGTGTAAAGGAATTCAAATGCAGGATAAGACAAAGGTTTTTGTCCTGTTCCTGAGGCAAATCAGAGAGCAAAGAACTTCCAGAGGGGAGGATACAGGATTCAAGTATGGAGGGAGTAGCTAATCCATAACAAAAGCCAAGTTCTCTTCAGAGGAGTTTATTTCAAGATAAAGCATAACTTCCATCCAGACATTAATTCCAACGGGTAAAAAAAGTGTTTCACCACCTTTTACCCTTCAAATAGAGCATGGCAGTGCAAATGTCTCTAAAATGCCTCTGTATATTCTCAGAAGCGACAGTCCAGTCATTGAAAATGTTTCTCCATTTTCAGCTGAGATGTGATTTGTTAGGAAACCTCTGTAACAACATATTCACTTTCTGGGGGGGTAAATTCCCATACTCTCCCTGGATTGATCTCATCTTTCGGGCTGCCTGAAAACACAAAACAAAAACAAAAATGACAGCTCTCAAGTCTGTTCTGACCTCGGACAATGGTTCTCACGAAGCCCCAAAACACATGAAGATATTAACCACCCCGGAGAGATGTGTCATCTTCTCAGTCCCCTTTCAACAACAGGGACCGGGGACCGACACATGACGGCAGGGTCTGAAGCTACCATGCCAGCTAGCAGCTAAGCCTGGGCTGGAAACCAAGCCATCTGCCCACCATCTTTCGTTTCTATTTCAGAGAATGTCTATTTGAGCAGCAATTTAAATTTTGCATATTGGTTTCCCATTCATTCCTTCACTGGACACTCACAAAAATCTGTGAGTACTAACATTTAACTTCTTTTTACATCTGGTAAAGCTCAAGATCGCAATGCCTTCAAAACCTGACCTTCCCCACTCTGGCGCGGGTGAAATGTCTCCCAAACCTTTCCTCGCCTTTTAGAATGAGAGGGGCTTTCTTACCGCCCAGCAAGAGGCAGCTGTGTCCCCCGCTACCCCCGCCCCCGCCCCACCCCGTTATCCTCTAGAGAGGGCACTCCAGGAGCCTTCCGTCACCTCCGCCTTCGAAGCACAATCGAAGAAGTCCTGGATCTCTTTCCTGCACGCTTCGTCGCGGAACTCATTCTGCTTCCAGCAAGCCATCATCACCGACATCTCTGTGATACAGGTCGCCTCTGCAGGGTCACAGCGGAGGGGGAGCGGGGAGCCTCAGTCCTAAGGAGACCCTGACCGCCCAGCCCTCCCATCGAGCCGCCCCCCGCACCCCTCGGCCTCCGCTCTGGAGCCTCCGTGGCTGCGGTCGCTCACCGCCCCTGTCCCGGCGCCGCTCCCCGATCCGGTTAGCTAGGATGAGGGGCTTGCTGGGCTTCAGGACGGGCTTCCGCGGGTTTCCCAGCCGGGCTAGGCGACCCCGCAGGCTGGGAGTCGCCATTGTGCGCCAGGCTCCCGGCAGGCTCTGCGGCGCCGTGCGTGACCCTGCGTGACCCCTACGCGGTCGAGGAGCTCGGCGCCCGGCGGGCGGAAAGCTGGGCGGCCCGTTTGGGTACCTCTGTGCGTTTTCTCCGCCGGGTCGCCGGGCCAGGGTGCAGGTCAGGGGGTCTTTGGGCGCCGACGCTACCCTGGGTCACGCCTCCCCAGTTCCTGGCAGCGCTGGGCCAGGATCCCAGGGAAGGGCCCCGTCAATGAGCTCATTGACCGCGCCAGCCGGCTGCATTAGCGATGGGCACAGGCGGGGCCGGAGGAGGGAAGCTTACCGGAACACGAGGCTTGGAGATGGTCATTTGGGAAAGGTTTTTGCTGTTTTATAAGCCTTCGATAACTCTAGGTTTTTGACTATCTGTAGAACCACCTCCAAAGCCGCACAGAGAAATTCGGCTCGTTTATTTACAAACAGGTGCTCTCCTTCGATATCATTTGCTCATTTGTAATCTCATTAGGTGGGGTGACATTTAAGCACTTTGGCATTCACGGCCTTCTGTAATCCTCTTGCCGACCTTGTGAAGATAACTTGGTAGCATCATTCCTGTTTTTTTTTTTTTTTTAATATGTCTTTATTGATTTCAGACAGGAAGGGAGTGGGATAGGAACATCAATGATGAGAGAGAATCATTGATCGGCTGCCTCCCGCACGCCCCCCATTGGGGATGGAGCCGCAACCCGGGCCTGTGCCCTTGACTGGAATGGAACCTGGACCCTCCAGTCTGAACCAGCGTGTATCAGTCCTGTTTATAGACTCGGCCCTTCGGTTGTGATGTCTAGCTTCATCAAACTTGGTTCTAAGGGACTTAATTGTTTACAAAACATTCCAAAGATGTGCCATGGATTCTCAAGGAATTTACAAATTCCCCCCAAAATGCTTCTGGTAATGGAAGCCTAATTTGAACAATCTTGTAGTTCACAAGGTGACTACAGGGTGTCCCCAAAATATATACACGTTTTAATAGCTGATAGCTCAATTTTGAAAATGAAATGTATTTTAATAAACATTGCCTTTATAATTATTCCAAGTGTGTGTAAATTTGGCTGTGTAAATTTAGTGGCTACAATAGTTTATCACAGATATTTGTAATCTTTCCATTTATCTCTGCATGAATGGTTCTTTTTCCTGTTGAGTCTCAGTTCATGTCAGAGAGGCCTTCCTTGACTTCTCACACCCCATCACCACAACCTGATTTATTTTCTTCATAGCTCCTATCACAGTCTGAATTATTTTGTTCATTTATTGCTTGTTTACCCCCTTACTACCAACACCCATTTGAAATGTAAGCACCATGAGAGAAGGGACCTTGTCTACTTTGTTCATTGCTGAATCCTCAGTGCCTAGTGTCAATAAATACCTGTTAAATGAATAAATGTTTGAAATATCCAACTTTATCTTGCTCACCACAGAAATATAACCAAGCAGAAGACACTGTTTAAAAATAAGCCATTTATTATACAAAAGGAAACCTGAGGTAACAGAAAATAGCAATACTTGTAGTAATAAAAGTATCAGCCCCATGCCTCCCCCCCTCCAGCAGCATAAATAAAACTGACTCCTATTAGAAACGTCTACCGCTAATAACCCCTAGCCTGCTGCTGTATATAGAGCAGGCTGTGCCCCAAACCAGAGAAAATTCACACTGCTTGCTTTCTCCATAGGGAAAGTGAAGCCTTTAGTTGATAAGTGCCGTGTGGCTATTCCTGGTTCTGCTTTCCCTTATGGAAATGTAGCACCTGGTTTACTCTGCTCTTTTGTGAGTATTTTTTATGGCAATAGGAATAAAGGGAAAAAGTCTGGAAGTACTGACCACAAAGCAGGCATGAGTCTCCAGCCACAATAATTCATAAACAACTAGCCCACTTTGTACATAAAAGTGCTAAAGGAGTGCCAATGTGAACTGTTGTGAATAGACAGGAAAGGTAAGGATGATTCTACATCTCCTGTAACTACGATCACTTACTCTTTTTACTGCCCATAATGAAATTTAAGTCCTAATTTTAGTTTGTACTTGGGTACTAGTATTTCATTTTGTTTTTCATGTACAGTAAGTGCCAACTAGTTGGAACAATTATTATTTTTGAATTTTAATGAAGTACCAGACAAGAAAGGCAGTTAATTTCTACCTAGTGGTCTGATGTGGTCCTTGGAGCCACGCTACAGCGTGCATTGCCTTTATTGAACAAGGCTCTCAGTATTGTCTGACCATGTGCCTAGCAAAAAGCCATTGATTCAATTATGGGCTGCAGAAAGATATGGTTACATAGTCGTTTTATAGCACTCAATTTCTAAACTATGGGGAGAGATTAGGAAAATAACAATGATTATTTAACAGCAGGAAAATCAAAATTTTAATATGTGTGCACAGAGGATTCACATAAGCATGAAAGCCAATGATTTATTTTTAAAGAGACATCTAACTGGGTGAAGCCAATTCTATGGAGCTTGGATATGAACAATACATATGTACTAAGTAGGTTATAAGTTTCTTATACAGTTGTCTAGGGAAAAACCCTAGATCACTTTTCTGAATAGTGGCCCATTGTGGAAAAACAATAATATATACTGTAATTTCTTCAATGTTATCAGTTATGCTAGGCATCAAAAGATACTTTTTTATTGACCATATATAATAAAATATACTGGATAATTCTATAAGATTAAACTTTTTTTAAACGTATGTATTGATGAGAGAGAAATTTGTTATTCCACTTTTTTTTTTGTCTCATTAGAGTTGTTTGTTGTTTTTTTTTCATTAGAGTTGTTTTTATTTTGTTTTTTTAGTACCCTCTCCAACCTGCCCCTATAAGTCAGCATTTGTATTTGAACAAATTGCAAGCTTAGAAATCAGTCCTGAATTTGACTTCAGTTGTGGATCCCTACTGTATCAAATTTTAACATAAGTATTTTAAAAAATTTCTTTACAATTTATTGATTTTGGACAGAAAGGGAGAGGGAGAGAGAGAAAGAGAGAATCATTGATTTGTTGTTCCATTTATTTATGCATTCACTGACTGATTCTTATATGTGCCCTGACCGGGGATTGAACCCACACCTTGGTGTATTGGGACGATGCTCTAACCAACTGAGCTGCCCAGCCAGGGCTAACATGAGTATATTTGAAGATCTAGCTTTACCTCTTTTTCTTTTCTGCAAAAGAGCAAAAAGGTTAAGCAAACTTTCCAAGCTATTACGAAGAGTATTTTTTTTTATTAAAGAATAGAGTGAAAAAAGAAGCACTCTGACAGTGAAATCCAGCCTAAATAATAGCTTTCCTTAGCCACATCCTTAGATGTTACAATATTAAGTGTAGGACCTTCGTTGTTGAGGCATCTACATATATTTGTATTATTAACTCTGGTAGTAAAAAAATTTATACATACATTCATACTAATTTACCACCAGATATACTGATAAGCTATGGAACTTCTCTGGTGATAATTCATTAATACAACTTTACAACCAGGGTAGCTCTAAGGGCCAAGATATGTATAGTTAAAACTGTCAAATCTATAGCCAATTTAATGCAGAGAAGAATGAATGTGGGAATGGTGGCAAGGCTGCGATATCTTCATCAGAAATTGTGGAAAACTAGGAAAGGAAAAAAATTTTAAAATAAAAGGACTAACATGAAATTCAAGGTAAATGATAAAAAAAATACAACTCCAGAGAACTAGAATACAACCCACCAGGAGTTTTGCTCCACCACCAACATAACAGTTCATAAAGCAGAATATCTGGAAAAGAGGTTAGAAAAGGTACTAAATAACAAGGGGTGTGAGGAATAGCACATGAGAAATCTTACCTCATTTGTAGCCAAGTACTAAGGTGTTATTCCAATCATAATTGAGAGGATGAAATGGCTAGAGAAATAAGCAGTTCTTTAAAAATTCTGTTGGATCTGCACCTTGAATCAAATGGGTGTTTCAGGCTTCTGTTTTCCACTAAACTAAGAACTGGATGCCTTCATCTCTCCTTGAGGGGAAGCCCTATTACCACAGTCTGAGACCCTGGCTATACATCATTAGGATAAAATATCAGTAGATACAACTAGAATCCCTTAAATTCAGGATAAGACAATGTTCATTAAGGGTTTGTGCAGCATGTCCTGTGGTAGAATGACTTCCATCTCCTTAGGCCTACCAAGTTCAAAGCTCTCGCAGGGTAATTAGAGATTCTGGTTCCTTTTCAGGAAGATCTCATGTAGGTAATCCCAAAATTTCCTCTCTTGTGTCTCATTGTTGTGGATCATGGCAGTGAGAGCTTCCCCCTGGTCCAGACCTTGCCAATAGTCTTGCAGCCACATCTCCTTCCAGCTGAAATATCAAAATGAGGGTTGGATTATGGAACCTCAGCACAGCTATGGAGTCAACAAAGCCTTAAGCAGATACAGTGGTCTCTGTCTAGCACAGGGCTCTGCTCCAAAGGGAAGGAATGTGAAGTAAATCCAGTACTAGTTCAGGTGACAGGTGGTAAGCCACAAACATGATTATATCACACAGCCCAATCAATGAGCCAAACTTCCTAACTTTCCTGCTCCTGGTTCCCAATGTGGAGGGAGTTCAAAAAGGCAAGCAAGGCAGGGGCCAGATTAGGAAAGCAGTTGTTATTTATTTAGCTGGTTACCGTTCAAGTTGCACCTTTATCTCAATAATCAAAATGAAGGTGCAGCAGCATTCAGGACCCAGATTAAGAGATATCCTGAATTTATTAAGTGTTTACATTGTTTTACACTTTTCCTCTGGTAAATCATATCATGTTCAGCATAAACTAGATACAAATTACTTGGTGGAGGACATCATTTCCAGGACCAAACTGTGTCAGTGGCACATACAAACAACCCTCTGCTGCCATCCACTGTCAAAGTCAGTCTCTGCAGGCCAATCCAGCAACCTCTTTCTCAAGTTTAATCATCTTTTACTGCTTCTTTCCCAACAGGCGTGGTTTGCTGCAAGAGGATTCAATATTTTCCCACTCCACCTCCCATGCTGACCTTGTTCCCCAATGCTAACACATTCTACCATCTACCGCAGTAGCCTCCTTACTTCCCTTCTAATCCACACTGCCCACCATTGATAATTATTATCTTTTTAAAGAATTCCCTCTAAAAAAAAGAAGAAAAAGAAAGAATTCCCTCTATTCTGTCTAGGGTGAATATAAAATTCTGTCTAGGGTGAATCATCCAAATCAGGATACCTTTAAGAGTGAAAGGAGGTGTTATTAATTACACCAGGTTAACAGGTGTGAACTCGGGCTATTACAAACTTCCCTCAAAATACTCATCTTTGTATCCCTCATCCCCACCCACACCATAGATACAAAAGGTGCTCAATAAATAGCTGAACTGATTTTCAGGACCGTCCAATTTCTGAGCCTGGTATTCAGGCTACGTGTATCCTGGCCCCCCTTTATCTGCCCAACTCTGACTCTCCCTCATCACTTCTCTGAACAGGTCCTCTGCTCTGGTTGAAACCTTTTTTGAGTAACTATTGCAAACGCTGTCCCCATCAGCTGATTTCCATATGTTGTTGCCTTGGATTATAGTTTACATCTTTACTAAGCTTTCTCAGTTTGTCTTATATCCCCAGCTAGACCCTTGACACCTTAAATGCAGAGTGAGCCCCTCAGCACCTCGTGCTAATTCATTGTCCACAGTAAGCAAGTAAGTAAATAATCCGACTTGATGGCTGCAGGGGACCCCAGCTACCTTACCTGTCACTCTC
Source organism: Myotis yumanensis (assembly GCF_028538775.1). NCBI lineage: Eukaryota > Metazoa > Chordata > Mammalia > Chiroptera > Vespertilionidae > Myotis > Myotis yumanensis. Next base: position 44,396,736 of record NW_027223764.1, on the reverse strand, counting down.
AGGAATCTCGTCCACACTGCCAAAGCCCGGTGCTGGCACTGGGCAGTCCATATGTGAGGGCTGGGCAATGTGAGGTTCAGGGACAGGGGTGTCTCCGGGGGCGGCTTCGTGGGCTTTCTCGGCTTCCAGCCTCGCCAGCTCATGATCACAAACGAAACACTCGAAGCCATTGAGATAGTTGGGCAATAAAGGGTCATTCACTCCCCACTCCCGATGCTTCAGACTGTCCAGGAGGAACTGGTTGGTGATGCCCCCGGGTTGTTTGTATGCCAGGTATTTCATATATTCTTCATCGTTCTTGTCCAGGAAGTCAATAAACTCTGCCAGCTTCTGCGGTGACTCAAAGTCATCGATGAGGATGATGGAGTGATTGTTGGGCATCCAGTCCCTCACCGAGGGGGAGCCGCGATACACAGGCACCGAACCGAGGTGCATGGGGCGCCACAGCTTTTCTGTCATGTAGTCGTCGCAGATAGCATTCTCGAGAGCCAGATGGAACTTATAGCGGGACAGGAAGGCCAGGAGCTCTGGGTCCTCGGTGGTGGCCGTGGCTGTGTCCTGTAACCGTGGAGTGGGCAGCTCCCGATTCTGCAGGCATTTCCCGTACGAGTCCACCTGCGCGGGGCAGAGTACAGGTCAAGTGGGTACGGCAGGTCGGCAGGTCGGCCTGGACAGGGGTCCTGGCCTGGCCCGGCGCCTCCCCCTCCCCCCCCACCCCCCGCTCGCACCCACCGGGATGTAGCGCATGAGCTCGCGCACGTAGCGGTCCCGGTCCGCGGGCACGTCACAGTGCGACTGCAGATACAGCAGCGGCGCGTAGCCGCGGCGGCGCCACTCCGCACGCTCCCGGAGCGGAGGCGCCGCGCGGCGCAGGTAGGCGGCCCCGGGCAGCCACTGCAGCGGCAGCGGGTAGTCCGAGTGGCGGCTGAAGGTGGCGGTCAGGTTAAAGAGGCGGATGCCCGGACCGTGGCTCAGCAAGAAGTTGTTGAGGGGCGACTCCTCGTGCAGCAGCGCCCAGCTCTGGTGCGCCAGACGGGGCAGCGGCGCCTCCGACGCGCGGAAGTCGGTGCCGTAGAAGAGCAGCGCGCGCGTGCGCGAGTCCCCTCGCACCCGGCGGTCCCGGGACGCCACGCACGCGCCGCGCGCGCACTCGATGCGCTCCGAGTCGCCGGGGAAGTGGGGGAACAGCCCCGGGCTCCACCACAGCAGCACCGGCAGGTCCCCTGCGTCCTTTCTCCCTGGCCACCGGGTCTCTGGACTGCGCGCCACCCCTACTGCGCCCAGCGCCGAGGGCGTCCGGAAAACCGCTCCATCCCACGGCTCCGCCCACTCCGCCTCCCCACCGGGCTCCCTTTCTGTCCCGGGCCCCGGGCCGCTGGCCGCACAGACAGTAAGCACAGCCAGGGCGGCAAGCACCGCCCGGGTGCGGCCAGCCGCCATGTCCACTCTGGCAGCCAGCCCCCCTCACACAGCACCGGACCCCGCCCCGCGGCGAGTCGTACCGGGAACTGGGCCCTACGCGGCGGGGGCCCGTAGCGCATGCGCAGCTCCTCCCAGCCGTCCACTTAGCAGGAAGGACTGGAGGGCAAGTGATAGGTCGCCGGTAAAAATGAGGCTGCTGGTTACATCTTAATTTACTTTATTTCTTTACAAATTAAAGATGCATTGAAAAATAAACCAATGAAGAGAAATGAGAAGTCCAGAACAGGGGCATCCCAGGCTGGAAGTAGGGAAGCCTGGCCAGCATCAAGCCTAGCCCTTGTCCTGCTCCAGCCAGTTCGGGTTGGAAGATAACTGTCAGCCGCTTTATCAATACCCGAGCCCGAGTGGTGTCCCGGGAGGAGAGTACAGAGCTCTGGCCACCTCTGCCTCGCTCCCCAACAATCCCCAGCTTGGAGAAGCAGTGTTTCCAGTGGGAGCTCAGAGTGGGATGTGGGCTGGCTCTGTGAGGTATTGCAAGTTGATGACCAGGCTTCCTACAGAACCATCCAGTATTGGGGCCTCTCCAGCTGGAAAGTAGGCTGGCACCTCCCCCAGGTGTTAATATACTTTGCAACTCAGTTCCCAGGCTCATTCACCTCTGACTGCGTGCCTCTGTCCACGGAGTGATCACCAATCATTGCAGGAGAGAACAAAAGCATGGAAGCAGAGAAAGCTAATCAACCATCCTCAGTAATTTTGACTTGGCTGCTGACTTCCAGGCCCATGAAGGACCAACCACTTTTCTCTCCACCACCAAAGGTCTAAACCCTAGCTCTTGTGCATCTGTATGTTTTATCCCTAATATAGGAAGTTGTTGATGGCACTGAGCTGAATGAGTGCCCCCCCTCCCCATAGTAACCCTGGGATCCCCACTCCTTCCTGCCTGTTCCCTCTTCTTGGAGGTTGGTCCAAAGGGACATGGTATCACCAGGGTCTGGGTACCTCCAAATCCCCCAACCGAATCATATACAGTGAACTGAGAAACTACATTCATTACAACCGGATTAGCAGGAAAAGAAGGGCAAAGTGAGGGGTAGGGGCACCTTCTATCAGCAGGACATGACAGAGTGGGGGAATACTTGAGCCCAGAAAGAAGTTGTCTCCTTATACCTCTCCCTCCCCCCAAAGAGACTGAGGTCAGCTTACATGACTTATAAGATATGGAACTGTCCTGATTTCCCTGCTGCCTTGGGGTACTTTCTGGAAGCTGGCCTGGGACCTTATGCCTTTACCCACTTGCTCTAGCTCAGTAGCTGCCGAATCTCCTTGTGCATATGACAGAGAAAGTCCACATAGGATGCTCCTCCACTCAGGCTCTTGTCTTCCACCAGGAAGTGCTTGAACAGCATCTCCAGCTTGTCCTCCTGCTTCACCACGATAAGCTATGGCCAGAACACAGCGTCATGAGGCAGAGCCAATGAGAATTAAACATGCCCTGAAACCCCATTATCTAGTCATTCGCTCCCTACCCCCTTCAAGGTGAGAACTTGACCAGGTAAAAAATCCAAGGTTCAGATCAGTGTTACCTTCATGTACCGCGATCTCTGTGCCCTTAAGCTATCAATGAGGCCTCGAACCTTCTTGGACAGCGGATTATCCAGAACTGGCAGAATACTCTGGAACACAAAATTCATTAATCCTTATGGTAAGGTATTCTGAGTCCAGTCAATATGGGGCAGCACAGATTTATGCATCATCTGAAACGAGGAAGCCTGGGAAGAATGACAGCACCTTCCCTGCCCTCCAAGTGTTCCCTGCTATTTAATGGGACTAGTACAAAAACTTTATTGGTTCCTACCACAAAGTACATTTCCACAACCATATTGTCCTTGATGCCCTGCCCTTACCAAGCCACTGGTGATCTGACTGAAGGAGGAGACGCTGAAGAGGCTCTGGACAACACCCTGTTGGACACCTGCTCCCACCCAGATGAAAAGGTTGAGCCCATTCTCCAGCAAATATATATCCCCATTGCTTAGACGCTCTTCAGATGCTCGGATTGCTGGTGGTTCAGTGGTACTCTCAATGGGAGACTTTGTCTAGACAAAAGGAAAGGGGGGAAATGTTACTGAGAAGGTGAGTCACGTTTACTGCCCCCCCCCCCCAAAAAAATTTCAGAAAGCTAAGTCCCTCAGTAATTCTGTGAAAATTAAATCACATAACATAGGTAAAAACAAATAAATTAATGTCAGACACAGATATTAATCTTTCCCAGCCTCCTTCTATGATGCCCCTTTCTCAGTGCAGTGTCCCACTCTCCAGCCCTCAGTCGCACCAAAGGTAGGAGCCGAGGATAGAAGAAGACATTGGTCTCAGCCACGTCCATGGAGGTAACCAGCTGTCGGACATAGGCACGGTCATCAGTAGTGACTTCAGCTCCAGGCTGTAGGACATCACTCTTCAACACACAGTTCAGGTAAACTGGGAGTAGCTTCATGCACTCAGGGAGGATCAGCTGAAGGCGGTTATCAAGATAAAGTCAATAATCATGAGAAATCCCTCCCAAATGCAAACATTTGTCCCAACAACTCCTCCACCAACATGCTTGCCCACCTGTCCTGCAGAGGAGGGGCTGGCACAGTTCTTTCTGTAACAGGCCAGGATCTGAGCACACTGGGTGATAAGAGTGTCACGAACAGTCTTCACAGGGCTGTTTAGGACCCCCCGGTATGCTGGATGGGAAATAGAAATAGCACAGTCACTAGTCAGCCACTCCATCACATGTGCCTTCCCACCACATCTACCTGGGTTAACCATCACCTTTTTCAGCCCAAATCCCACCCTGCCCTGTCGCTATCCTCACCAAACTTGGCCATGTAGTTAATGAGCGTGTCAGTCTCACAGTTTCGATACAGATCAGCTAGCTGGGTGCAGCAGTTCAGGGCCAGGTTGTGTATGCGGAGCCGTCGCTGCCCTGCACAGCTGGTGTAGAGCAGGGCACACTAGGGGAAGAAAGAAAAAGGGAGCTTACACCCTTCCCTCACCAATCCCTCTGAAAAACTGCCCCTCTGCTATATTATTAAACTAGAGGAAAGACATGAGCCATCCCTTCCCCAGCCTCTTCTAGTCCTCTCTACACAACCCTCACCCTCTTCCCTGCAGCCTTTTTATATCCAGTGAAAGGACACCTGAGACTTCCTCCCCAGCCCCTGCCTCCCGCCTGCTGCCTGCCACCTGCAGGAGGGCTCCACTCTCTTCATTGAGCCGATCATCATGCTTGAATTCCACAGTCACCGTCTTTTCCCCATCCAGTCCAGCCAGCTCCACATCTGTTGTGTTGCTCATGTAGAAAGCCCCAAAGAAATCTACAGCACGGATACCTGAGGCCACATGGACAGGGTCAGGGCTAAAGGTATGAAAGGTGCCACTTGCCTCCCTCCTAGATTTAGCCCCCCCACCTGCTCTTCTCAACCAGGACTGACCAGTGCTCGTCCGGACTCGCATCACAGCATCAAAGCCAACGACCTTCTCTACATCCCGACGCAGATCACTCATGAACCGCTCCTGGTCATTCTCCACCTGCAGCCCCACAGGCCCAAAGTCACATCACATAACATCCTGCAAACAATCTCCCTGCATCCCCTCCACTCTGCAAGCTGCTGACCCAAAATAACAATAACAGAGAAGAGGATGATATGGAGGTGATGGTGATAATGACACCTTTTAAGCACATTATATGCCAGGTACCACATCAAAAGCTTTATATATAATTACTTAATCCTGATGACAAATCCTAATTAATAAATATTAAAATCCTACTTTACATATGAAGAAACAGAGAGACAAGTAATTTCCCCGAGGTCATAGCTAGTAAGTGGTAGGGCCAGAATATCAATCCAGGACTGACTCTAAGCCCCACACTCCCAAGCACTACACTTCTGGCTCTCTTCTTCTTCTTTTTTTTAAAAATATATTTTTATTGATTTCAGAGAGGAAAGGAGAGGGAAAGAGAGAGACAGGAACATCAATGATGAGAGAGAATCATTGATTGGCTGCCTCCTGCACCCCCTACTGGGGATCGAGCCCGCAACCTGGGCATGTGCCCTTGACCGGAATCGAACCTGGGACCCTTCAGTCCGCAGGCCAACGCTCTATCCACTGAGCCACACCAGCTAGGGCTCATGGCTCTCTTCTTCACACTATGCACTATTCTCCTCTAACACTATTCCTATTAATGAGTCAGTAGCTAAGGACATGTAGGCAGACACTCCCAGTCCTGTTCCATGTGCCACCCAGAGTCCCATGCCATACCTGAAAGCAAGTATATTTGTAGACAGAGCCACCAGTGAGCTGGGGTACAACAGAGAGCGTCGCCACATCAACATACTGGTTAGGGAAGAGGAAGAGGTCTACACAGCAACCTTGGGCCACACACTCTTTGGCCAGGGCCTGGTAAGCGCCTGTCTGAGGCTGGAACAGAGTCTGGGGAGGAATAGAAGAAAATGTTCAAATATCTCAGCTCCAAATATCTCATATATGTAATATGGAATATTCAAATGTAAATTCAGTCTACTCATAGGAGTTTGTAATGGTAGAGGAATGTTCTCTTTTTTTTAAAATATTGATTTTTTAAAAAATATATATTTTATTGATTTTTTTACAAAGAGGAAGGGAGAGGGATAGAGAGTTAGAACATCAATGAGAAAGAAACATCGATCAGCTGCCTCCTGCACATCCCCCACTGGGGACGTGCCCACAACCAAGGCACGTGCCCTTGACCGGAATCGAACCTGGGACCCTTGAGTCCGCAGGCTAACGCTCTATCCACCGAACCAAACCGGCTAGGGCAAATGTTCTCTTTTTAAAAAAAAAAAAAAAAAAAAAGAATCTACCCAGGGCTTGGGGATGAGATGGGATAGAAAGATGGGGAGTAGTGAAGAAGGTTGGCAGTCACAGATGTCACATGCGAAAGGGCAGAGTATCCAATCCCAGCCCCCCTTAAGAAAATTAAGAATACTGTATTGCATTGGGAAGAGTCACTACCCTCCTCTATAATGGAAAGTTCTCCCCCTTTCTCCCAATCCCACACCTTCTCTTTGTCTGTGTTGATCAACTTCCTGTCATCTCTGTTCTTCAGTTTCCCTGGGGCCTCGGCAATGGGCAAGGAGGTGTGGAATATAAACAGCTTCCCTGCACATTCGGCAGCCTAGGAAAGAAGAGAAGACTACTTGTTCATTCTTTCCTTTATCCATCTATTATTCATCCATCCCCTCCCTTGTCCTTTCTTCAGTGCCAGCTATGTCAGGCAGGCTGAATCACTGGAGTCATCAATCACTGAAGAAACAGGAGTTGTATCCCAGGGGGTACACTGGCCAGAGGAAAACAAGGCAGAGGAGGTTGCTGGGGACGCCAGCCTTACCTTCAGTGCCTCCATCCCAGCCTGGATAACTGGGGCAAATACTGTCTCTGTCTCTCTTGTGTCTGCAAACATTTCTGGAATCTGATCCAATAAGCTGAAGAGATAGGTAATGGGAGGCATTCAAAATGGATATCCAGACTCCAAAGTCCTCAATTCCCTGAAGAATCACCTGGGAAGAGCCTCCAGACTCTGAAAACTCCTAAAGCACCGCCCCTGTCCTTCTGCTGACCCCTTTGGTCACTCTCTGGCTTTCTATAGTTGTACCCACCCCATCCCCACTTTACCCCCACAATCTGGTTCTTACCTGATGATGACTGCCCGAGACTCATTGACATTGACCAGGAAGCCATCCAGCAGTGGCACAAACATGTCAGCCACATCAGATACAACCATCATCTGTGGTTGGGCCAATGAGCTCTTCACATTATAGAAGTGGAGCACCTTATTATAGGTGACGAAGCCAACTCGGATTGCTGACTCTTCCGCTCCACCCTCCCTGTAGAAGATGATATCGTTACCCAGACCTGTCACCTTCTCCACCACCGAGCTTCATGACATCACGCTCCATCTGCTGCCAACCCAGACACCCCCACCCCCCCACATCATTATGCAAAGGAAGCACCTCAGCTCCCTAACTCACCTAGGTAGAAAGTCTAACAGTGACTTAAGCTCCTCACAGAGGAGCCTAACAAGACCACTCCTGATGGCATTGTAGGAGACATCAATCATGAAGATGAAGGCAGGAGGGCTGGGGAACTTATTGTTCTGCAAAGGAAAGAAATGTTGCAGGGAGGGAGGTATTGGTAAGCAGGCCAGTTGATTAGAGAGAAGTCAAAGGGGACAAAGAAGGGGTAAGGGAAATGATCACAGCAATTCTTAGCTGTCTCATTGTCCTCCACCCCCTGTTCCTCCCCATGTTATCTCCTCTCACCTTGCAGTAATCTACAGTGGCCAAGAATTCATAGGAGCCCAGGGATAGCTCAGGACGATCATAAGCATCCACACGTTTGCCGGTATGGTCCAGATGTTGAAAATACTGGGGGGGAACTGTGGGGAGTATGGCAGAGTGTTATTCAAAGGTCCACTCTCAATCTTAGTAAGTCTGGCCCTGACTGAGCTCACTCTACTCCCCTACATCCCCATATGTGTCCTACTTCCCTGGTTCCTATATAATGACCCTCATCTATCTAACTAGAAAGAAAACACTGAAGATGCAATCCAGATCTCCCCCAGTCCCAGCCACAGTGAACATACCATCATTGATACAGCTGCAAAAGCAGCACTGGAAGCGTCTCCCTCCCTCAACGAACTGCATGAAAGGGCACATGTATGCTTTGCAGCGATTGCAGCGCAAAGGGCCAGATTCCCCATGGTCGACGAGATACGGTGAAGCCTAAGGAGCAAAGGGGAAGGGCTCAGACATACAGGGAAGCTTCAGTGGGTTGAGAAAGAACAACCTGGAGGGAGAAGCCATGGCTCAGACATTTTGCCTGGGGAGGGAGTCAGTGAAGGGGAATGAAGACAAATGATGAGGGTACTGGTCACGTAAATATCCGTAAGAGTCTAAATTTCATAGGTCCTTCCCCATCTCCAGAATGTCACTTCTTGAAAGAAAAGGGATGGTGAAACTGGCCCTGCTAAGCCAGGGTCTGCTATAGGCATAAAAGGAAAAAGCCAAAATTACCTATGATTCTTATTTCTGGCCCTATCTTCAGTCCCCTTCATTCTTGCCCTAGAGATCTTGATTCCTGCTTCCTTCCCCAACCAAGTATCTATGACACTTATGTCCTCTCCATCCCTGGATTTATTTAACACCTATTGATGCCCCAGGAAGATATCACCCTACAGATAAAAAACCAGCAAACAAGTGTCCAAGCATCCCCATTGAGACCCAGGAAGAGAAAAAGAGAAAACACAGCAAGGCAGAGAAGCAGGATGTAAAGTGAGCCTTGAGCTTCCAGTTATACAGATATCCACCCTAAGTTTGGTAAGCGAGGCATGAACATGAGGGTGTCCTACCAAGGCCTGGCAGAGCAGTGGCCAAGCCCTTTCTCTTTTCATGCTGATTTCAAGTGCTAGGGTGACAGATCAGGGCCCAAGCCAGGTAAGAGGACTACTGGATCCCAATTTACCTTTTCTTCTTACATGCTGTCCTAATATCCCTAACCTACCTGGGATGATAGGATAGCATATAAGAAAAAATAGAATAATGCGCTTCTAATCATGTGGAAATGACCAGAGGCTCCTGTATCCAGCTGTCTCCTCAATCCAGCTATCTCTTCCCCTATAAGTTGGCCCTGTCTCTTTTCATACTGTTGGTTTCCCCTATGGACCCTGTTCCCATTAAGCAATTTCTTGGGCTTTTGCTGTCATCCCTACAACCCTCATAAGGCATGAGCCCTGAGACAGAAAGCTATTGAAGATACTCTCCCCTCCCACCCAACCAAGACTTCTTCCCTTGTGACCTCCAGAATCATATCTAGAAAGAAGTCTTATTCTTCCTCCCTTCCTCCCTTTCATTATACCCTGACTTACCTCTTCTGGGGGCAGCCTTGCCAGCGGCTTGATGACAGCTGCCAGGGGCACCTGAGCCTGCTTAGCCATGTCAGATGTGCAAGGGATATTATAGGATGTGCATCGAATGTATCGGGGACTTGCATTTCCTGAAGGAGGCAGAAAACCTGAGTCAGATCACAGAATCCCTCCAGTTAACCAGCTCTCCTTTGCTGATCCACCCCATCACCCCCACAAATGCTAGAGCTGAGGATGGCTTTCCCCCCGCTAGGGACCAATGAGGGGCTGGTCTTTGATTAAAGACTGACAAATGCCCATCTGTAAGCTGATAATCTTGGAGTAAAAGTCTCCTCAGGGAGGAGTTAATGCCTTTCTCACCTTGGTCTTTCACTAGAAAGTTGGTGGTAACTAAGGGTGGAACCTGGCCTCGTACTCCAGTAACAAATGGCTCTGAACCCCGGTTGTTCCTGTCATCCTCAATGACCTGAATCTGTAGGGAAAAGTGAAATGAGTAAGGGGACACAAGGAAAGGGACTAGCAGGCCCCAGAGAGCTAGGAGAAAGAAAGGCTGGAGCTGCAGCACAGAAACAATTTGCCAAGGAACACCAGGCCTGCTCTCGTTCTGGAGACCATATAAAATGCTATAATGCCAATCTGCTCTACAACATGCTGGACAGGCAATGCCAAGAATGGGTTTCATTAATTGCCCAGACTCTCTATCAGTAATAATCACCCTTTTATTCCCCTAACTCCAGGACCGCTCCAGCTCTTATCAGAAACCTTCAAACATGATCAGATTTCACTTCCCTCCCCGATTAAGCCTACCCCATTTCCCCCTTCCCCCAAAACACATTTTGAGTCAGAACAGGAAAACAGACAATAGTAACCATGTAAAAATGAATCTACCTGGAGTGACTGTACATTCAATGAAAAGAGAAGGGACAGGGTGAGGAGAGGATTAAACAGCCAGAAATGATCGGGTCAGGTGAGGAAGCAGATGCTGCCTGTGTCCAGGTAAGCATCGATGTATAAATATGGGAGAAGAGGCTAAGTACCCAATCCTCAGTCTCCCATATTTTGGCAACCCAGCAAAGGAAAACACAATTGTTAGCAAAGCTGTAATCAGATCTTTGTGCAGGCTGATGACCTTCAAGATGAGTTTGGTAAAACCAGAAAAAGTAAAGGGAGAATAAGAATCTATAGCCCATAGCAGATGAGAAGTGGCTCACACTTTCCCAAAACAGTAGTCCCTTCCCCTGTAAGAAATGCCAGTATCCCAAACTTGTAGCCACAAATGTTTCTCCACAACAAGCTGTAGACAATTCAAACCCAAAGGGGAAGGATTTACTGCTCATCTTTGTCCAGTTCCATCAAATGCCACATGCAGGCTCCTGGAGGAACCAGCAGGACTAACACCAAAGCTTAACATGCCACCTGACCCCGCCCTTAGAGCCTGAGCTTCTACCACCCCATACTTAAGGCACTGCTAACAGCTTGCTACTTCTTCATTACATGGTGATTTGAGGCATGCACATTCTTCTAGTTTATAAAAGCGAGGTCTAGAAGGACTAAGGGAAAAGAATGGAGAGGGATGGACATGGTGGATGAGGTGAAAATGGGTCACAGGCATGCATGGGTGGCACTAACACATGGATGACACGCACACACACACACCCCCACCCCCTGCACTTACTGGACTAGGAATGGCATCAGGGTCTATTCTGTGCCTGGTTTTCTGCTGAGGAGGCAGCTCATTGAGTTGCTTTTTAGTGTTTTAATAATAAAGGCAGCAGGGGAATACAGGGAAGGAGACAAAAGAACAAGAAGCAGATGTTACTTCTCTCAACCCTGATGAGTTAGACATGAACAGCTGCAGCCCAGCTCATACTGCTGAAATCAGGCTCTCTCTAGATCAGAAATTCCAAGTCTTTCTGTTCCAACACAGAGGCTTTAATGGCTTAGACTATGATGTAGAAAAATAAGGACAAAGACATACAAGAGGCAAGCAGGGGTTTAAAGAGAGGCTGAATGGGATAAATTCTAAGGAAGAAGAGGGATATTCCCTCCAAGCCTCATCTAAGGACTATTCTTATGCTGAAAGAAGCCTCCCTTCACATGCACCAGACTCCCCTTCTCACTAAAGGAGGGGAAAGGAAGGAAGGGCTGCTTAGTCCTTTCAGGTCCCCCCTAGCCAACAAGGTCCCTCACCCTGGTAGTTCCCAAAGGAAGAGAACAGAATGGAATATGACAATGGCTAAGCATGGTGAGGTAACTGACAGCAAATGTTGCAGACAGCACTTTAAAGGGGTCCCAGCCTCTATTCTAAGTAAGAAAGGGAGGCCTGAGGATTCTGATGGCTCTAAGGGTGAGATTCACCTTCTTTCTGGAGAAGCAGCTTCCCCAAACTGCCCTTGTAAACGTAGATCACTTTCTCCATCCACACAGGAGCCTAGCAAACAAAAGTACTAAAGGCTTTCTCCTAAAACTGTCCAGGTGGGAGCAGGGAGAAAACAGTGAGGCTTTCCTTCTTGTAACATCTAACACCAGATAATTCCCACCAGCTCTACCTAGTAAGAAGGCTGCTGTCCTACTAGATCTAAGAGGACAAGACCTGGACACAGTCACTACTCCACAGAAGGGGCAGAGGTTACCATGCTGTGTCCAAATATTGACAGAACGCAGCACTCAAGCCAGATCACTGTGGTCTTCCCTTCCTTCCCTGCCCAGCTATGGAGTAAAAGTGTCAAAAAAAAGTGAAGACTTCTGGGGCTTCAAGCTGCAGTTCAAAGAGTCAAATATTACATCTAGTTTCTACACTTAGAAGATGAATGAACAAGAAAATAATCAGAAAATGCTGGCAACTATCTCATCTAGGTTGAGTCACTTATCTGGCAGCCACAAACTCCTTCCCCAGAACCACACAAGTATCTACTTACAGGGCTCGGGATGGCATCAGGATCCAGGCGCTTAGGAGGCAGTGACTGAGGAGGCCCAGGCTGACTGCCAAAAGCGGGTGCTCCTGGGTAGGGACTTCCATAATTGGGCTGAGGGCCCCGGGCTGGTCCAAAGGAACCTGAGAGACAAGGACACAGGTTGATGAACTAAAAATCCCCTCTCTTATTAAGGCCTCAGGTAAATGACTAGACTCCTATGCATGGAGGATTATGAGGCAGAATAATGACCATTCAGAGAAAGACCACACTGTCTGAACTATGAGAATAAAGAATGTCTTATATAACCCCTACATCCTAGTAATAATACCCTGAAGCTATCCCGCTAGTTTACCACTTAGCAAGCAAAACTAAAAGCAAACAAACAAACAAACAAAAAACATCTGAATAGCAGAAACCTTTGGCTCCTAAACAGACCTTGGGAAAAACTCACCATTTTGTTGCAGCTGATAGCCTTGCTGCTGGGAGGAGTGCATAGGGGGTGGTGGTCCTGGGGGCCCAGCCATCTGGGTGCCAGGGTGCAGAGCTTGAGGAGGAGGTGAGGACACATGGTTGGGCTGATTCACTGGGGGTCCCCCAAAACTCTGTCCAGGCAGGAGTGGACCAGTCATTGAAGGCATCCGAGGACCCCCTGAAGCTTGGGGCGTGAAGCTGGAGGCCTGCTGTGGGGCAGATCTCTGTGGAGGCTGAGCCCCAGAATGACCCTGGGCCTGGCTAAGGGGAGGAGCCTGGCCTTGAGGACAGGAGCCATACAGACCAGAGTTAGGGAAACTTCCTGAGGCTGACGCCAGTGATGTTGGTGGGCCTGAGAAGAAGAAGAGGTAGAATCAGAACCCCATCATTCTGCCACCGTGTTCAGTAAATCACATAAGAGGGGCAGGAATGCCTGTCCCAGCTGCTATAGCTCAGAGACACAAGAAAGAAAAGGGATTAACATATACCCCACAGCCTGATGCTTCTAAAAAAAGGGAGAACAGTAACATTCCTATTGTCACAGCTACTCACCATAGCCCAACCCTGAAGGGGGAGGGGCTGGGTTCACAGAACCACTGATCTGCATTCCAGCCAGCTGAGCAGTCACCTGTGCACTTGTCGGGGGAGGGCCATAGGGCTGAAGCACAGCTGGCTGGCTGACCACAGGGGCCAATGGGGCTGACCCAAATGGCTGAGATCCAGGGAGCCTGTGAAGAGAAAGCAGGCAGTTAAGGACTAGTGGGCTGGGACACCCTTCACAGTTGGCAGGAACATCACATCATGTAGGAAGTATCTTAATCTCATCCTGGGCTCTTTTATGGCTTCATACTTTTGTATATTTGCAGATAAATTACATTTCTGATGATTTACACTCTGATTATTCATAACAAATCTTGTTTTCCATTAGGTTCACTCCACAAACATATGCCAAGCACCCTCCAGTCAAGTATTATTTACTCTGCTCCTTAGATTATCACTTCCTCTGCCTTAATCCTTTGTAATCAGAAGCCCTGAAGGAGCTGAAAAGGAAAGTGGACAGAAGTATTAACACAACAGATATTTAATAAATGTGGGATCAGCCCCGCCGGCATGGCTCAGTGGTTGAGCATCACCCTATGAACAAGGAGGTCTCAATTCGATTTCTGGTCAGGGCACATGCCAAGGTTGTAGGCTCGATCCTCAGTGTGGAGTGTGCAGGAGGCAGCCGATCGATGATTCTCTCTCATCATTGATGTTTCTATCTCTCTCTCTCCTTCTCCCTTCCTCTCTGAAATCAATAAAAATATTTTTTTTAAAATAAAATAAATGTGGGATCAAACAAATGAAGTTTGATTATTTAACTTTTAAACCAAAGTATTTATTAATTTATCCTGGGAAGGGTGTTAGAAAGATATATAAGATCAGAGAAGTAGGTCAGCTGAGTTTATAGTCTACCCTATACTAATCATAAAGATGTGCAAACTCCACCAGAAAAGGATTAGAGAAACAGGACATAAACCAGGTAGGCTTCTAGCTGGGTCTATTTAGCAAAGCTTCATTACTCGGATAGTCCCATGGTATCAGGTAGCACATTAAAATATAAATACAGGCCCTGGCCAGTGTGGCTCAGTTGGTTGGAGCATTGTCCTGTACATCGAAGGGTTGAGGGTTCAATTCCTGGTCAAGGCACATCCCCAGGTTGCGGGTTTGATCCCCAGTCAGAGTGCCTATGGGAAACAACTGATCAATGTTTCTCTCTTTCTCTCCTTTCCTCTCTTTCTAAAATCAATTTTAAAATGTTTTAATATAAATACAAAATTATTCCAATATCAGTGCATACCAACTAGCAACTTGCACTGGTGTTTTACGGTGTTATTACTACAGAAATCTACAACATAGATTATTATACACAACAAGCCCCTTCTGAGATTTCAAGAATGAATCAAATTCTTCACAACAGTTAATTATATTGAAATTCTGATTTATCCTTCTTGTTTATTTTCTCTCTACTAAATAACTGGTACTTTATTATATTTGGTCAGCTTCTATTAATCCTATAGCTTAACACTTTTCATTCATTTATTCAAGTAGTATCATCTAAGTGTTAGGCTAGTGAACCTTACCTCCTTAAGCTCTTTTATTGGGGCTTTGCAGTTTTGTCTTCCATAGCACCAAACATACTGTTAGCCCATGGCAGATGCTCATAAATCCTTGTCAGAATAATTATGTCCTACAGTCCTCCTCCATTAATATGGATAATACTATCAACTACTCAATGTTATTCTGTCACATGGCCTAGTAATAATAAACCATCTGTATATGTATCTGAATATAGCTTTACAACTTATAAAGCCTTTCTAAGTGCTTTAATGTAATCCTCACAGTAAAATAATGAGGGAGACAGAGCAGATAAAAAACTAAGACACTAAGAGTGTAAGTGGCAGACCAAGCTAAAACTAGAACCCAGATCTGATTCTTAGTCCAAAGTAACTTTATTTTTAAATTGTGAAATATAACATATAGAAAAAAATACATAAAACACATATGTACTGTAGAATAATTATTATTCAAACACCCATGTAACCAAAACTAAGTCAAGAAATGGAATATACTAGAACCCAAAGACCCTCTGTGTCTCTCCTCCACCGTAGCCCTCTTCCTTATCCCAGAGATAACTACTTTCCTAACTTCTAATAATCATTCCCTTGTCTTTAACAGTTCTGTCAGTTTTTTAAACTTTTGTAAACAGAATCACATCATATACACTCTGGGTTTTGCTTCTTTTGTTCAACCACATGTTTATGACATTCATCTATGCTGTATTCATCACTAAATGTTATTCCACTAAATAAACATGCAGCACAAGATTTACTTAAGCATTTTAATGTAGATGGTTATTTGAGTTTGTCAAATTTTTTAAAAATATTTTTTTTTACTGATTTCAGAGAGGCAGGGAGAGGGAGAGAGATAAAAACATCAATGATGAGAGAGAATCATTAATCAGCTGCCTCCTGCACACCCCACCCCAGGGATTGAGCCTGCAACCTGGGCATGTACCCTGACCAGGAATCAAACCATAACCTCCTGGTTCAGAGGTCGGTGCTCAACCACTGAGCCACGCTAGCTGGGCCTAATTTTTAGATCTTACAAAGCATGTTGCTATGAATAAACATTACAATTAACTTGTTTACCTGCATGAGTTTTTCTAAGGCATATAACTATGAGTGAAATTACTGGATTTAGGGTGTGCATATCTTCAATTTTAACAGATAAATCCAAATTATTTTCCCAAAGTAGTTGCACTAATTTGCATCTGAACACCAGGGGGTAAGAGTTCCTGTTACCCCATATCCTCAGCAACATTTAGTATTGTCCGACTTTTTAATTTTGCCAATCTGATGGATACATAGGAGAATCCTGTTGTGGTTGGTTTTGGGTTTTTTTTGGTTTTTTTTAATCCTCACCCGAGGATATTTTTCCATTGATTTTTAGAGAGTAGGAGAGAGAGGGTAAGACAGAGAGAAATATCGATGTGAGAGAAACACATAGATTGGTTGCCCCCTGGCCAGGGCCCAGACCAGGGAGGAGCCTGCAACTGAGGTACGTGCCCTTGACCTGAATCGAACCCAGGACCCTTCGTTCTGCAGGCCAACACTCTATCCACTGAGCCAAACCAGCTACGGCCTGTTGTGCTTTTTAAATTTGTGTGCTGTTTTTTATTTTTGGTGTTTTTTTCTCCATTATTTATGGAGTTGAACAGTGTGGTGTGTTTATTTTATTTTTCAATTAGAGTTGACATACAATATTATATTAGTTTCAGGGTATACAACACAGTGATTAGTTATTTATATAATTTAGGAGTGGAATCGAAGATGGCGGCATAGGTAAACACAGGAGATTGCCGCCGTAAACAACCACTTCAAAAATACAACTAAAAGTCGGAACAGACATCAACCAGAACCACAGGAAGGCTGGCTGAGGAGAGACTCTTCAACTAGAAGCAAAAACAACAGCATTCCGACGCTCAGAGGAGGCGCAGTGTGGAAAATTTAAAGGTACGGTGGTGCGGTGGTGAGGTGGTGCGCGCGCAAAGCGGGCTGGCGGCTGAGGGCGCGGTTGTCGTTTTCAATCAGGAGTGAGTCTCAGACTCTGGGCTACAGATCCGGGCGAGTCTCTAGGGACCCAGACTCAAACGGGAGAAGCGGGACTGTCTGGCTACGGCCCCTCCGAGGTTTGCAGCGGTTGTGGGGACACAGAGGCAGAACCCCTGGGGACGGACTGAGAGCAGCCATAGCGGCTCCCTCCCCCCGCCCTGTTGAGCCCGCCCCGCCCAGGCCCTGCGCACAGCCATTTGCCAATTGCCTCAGGCAAAGGCTGGATTAGCGCCTCCCCAGAAGACAGACGTTTTCCGCTCAGCTGATTCCTACAGCCAGTGGGCCTGGTGGTCAAATCCCTCTAGTGTTAACTACAACAATTAAGGCTTGGCTAGAACAAGACTGCGCACAGAGACCACAAGGGGGTGCACCAAGAAAGCATAAAAGATGCGGAGACAAAAAAACATGACAGAAATGGAGGATATGGAGCTAAGAATCCCAATTTTGAGGGCTTGCCATAAATTTGTGCAGAGCCTCACGAAAACTAATGAGACCCTCGATGCTACGATAAAGAAATTAGAAAGTAAGCATACACGGACTGAAATAAAGAATATTATACCCAATAGCAGACCAGAGGAGCTCAAGAATCAAACCAAAGATTCGACAAAAAACACCCAATTGGAAAAGCAAAATGAAAAAAGAATCCGAAAGTGTGAAGATAGTGTAAGGAGCCTCTGGGACAGCTTTAAGCGGTCTAATATCAGAATTATTGGAGTGCCAGAAGATGAGAGACAGCAAGATATTGAAAACCTATTTCAAGAAATAATGGCAGAAAACTTCCCCCACCTGGAGAAAGAAATGGACTTACAGGTCCAAGAAACGCAGAGAACCCCAAACAAAAGGAATCCAAAGAGGACCACACCAAGACACATCATCATTAAAATGCCAAGAGCAAAAGACAAAGAGAAAATCTTAAAAGCAGCAAGAGAAAGAGGCTCAATTACCTACAAGGGAATACCCATACGACTGTCAGCTGATTTCTCAACAGAAACTTTGCAGGCCAGAAGGGAATGGCAAGAAATATTCAAAGTGCTGAATACCAAGAACCTACAACCAAGATTACTTTATCCAGCAAAGCTATCATTCAGAATTGAAGGTCAGATAAAGAGCTTCACAGATAAGGAAAAGCTAAAGGAGTTCACCACCGCCAAACCAGTATTATATGAAATGCTGAAAGGTATCCTTTAAGAAGAGGAAGAAGAAGAAAAAGGTAAAGATACAAATTATGAACAACAAATATGCATCTATCAACAAATGAATCTAAGAATCAAGTGAATAAATAACCTGATGTACAGAATGAACTGGTGATTATAATAGAATCAGGGACATAGAAAGGGAATGGACTGACTATTCTTGGGGGGAAAAGGGGTGTGGGAGATGCGGGAAGTGACTGGACAAAAATCATGCACCTATGGATGAACACAGTGGGTGGGGAGTGAGGGTGGAGGGTGGGGTGGGAGCTGGAAGGAGGAGAGTTATGGGGGGAAAAAAGAGGAACAAATGTAATAATCTGAACAATAAAGATTTAAAAAATAATAATAATAATAATTTAGGAGTGATCATCCTGATTAAATCTAGTACCACACATAGTTATTACAATATTATTGACCATATTCCCTATGGTGTACATACTTTATTTTCTGTGACCTTTTTTCTTTTTAAATTAAATTTATTGGAGTGACATTGGTTACTATGATCATATAGGTTTCAGGTGTGGGTTTCTGTTACAAGATCTGTATATTACACTGTGTGCCCACCACCTAGTCAAATCTTCTCTCATCACCATATATTAGGACCACCTCCACCCCCGATCCCCTTCCCTCTGGCAACCACCACACTGCTGTTGAGTTCACAAGTTCCAGTTTTATATCCCATATGGTTCTTAGCTTTTTCTGACTATTTCACTTAGCATAATATTCTCAAGGTCCATCCATGTTGTTGCTTATGGCTGAGTATTCCATTGTGTATATGTACCACATCTTCTTTATCCAGTTCTCTATCCTAGGATACTTTGGTTGTTTCCATCTTGTGACTATTTTCATAACTGGCAATTTGTACTTCTTAATCCCTTTCACCTTTTTCACCCATCCTCCCAACCTCCCATCTGGCGAACATCAATGAACGGTTTTTTAATATGTTCTTTGGCCATTAGTATCTCTTCTTTTGTAAAATACCTATTCTGTTTTTTTGTCTATTATTTTTCAGCTGGATTGACTTTTTCTTATTAAGAAGTAGTTCTTTACATAATCTGGATACTATTTTATATGTTAGTATCTTCTTTCCATTCTGGAACTTGTCTTTTGAATGTACGTTCCATTCAATGTCTCCCTCTTTCTCTGATCATTCCCATCAGCACAAAACCACACAAACATCTCAAAAAATCACCAACTATGGTGAAAACAACCCAAATGTCCATCAGGGAATAAATGGATATATAAAATGTGGGTATTATATCCGCACAATAAAATATTACTTGGCCATAAAAAGAAAAGTACAGATACATGCTACAATATAGATAAACATTGAAAACATTATGCTAAATGAAATAAGTCAGTTACAAAATATCACATAGTATATGATTCCACTCACATGAACGTCCAGAATAGGAAAATTGATAGAGACAGAAAATAATTAATGGTTGCTTAGAGTTGGGGGTGTGGGAAATCGAAGGAATAGTTACATAGGGGTAGCTACTTAGCTAAAGGATATGGTGTTTCTTCTTGAGGTGACAAAATGATCTAAAATTGACTGATGATGGTTGCACATAACTGTGAATACAGTAAAAACCATTGAATTGTACATTTTAAGTTCACATGACATGTAAATTATGTCAATGAAGTTGTCATGTTTTTTAAATCCAATCAAGTAAAATCGCCCTAAAAACTCACATCCCTCACAAGCTTTTGTGCCTCTTTTTAGCCAAACAATACAAAAGAATTGCTGTCTCTACTTTAATTACTATTTCTCTGTCTCTTTAAGGTTTCTTCTTTCTGGGTTGATTTTTCTTTTTTTTCCTTAGTAGTTTTCTGAACCAAAGTTGTAAACTCTCAGTTGTGAAACGCTCAGTCTCTGTCTGAAAATCTCTGTATTTGCCCTCTCTCTTAGCTAGGTACATACTTCCACGTTGACAATTATATTCCCTTAATGCTTGCAAGGTACTATCCTATCTGCTCTCCTCTAATAGTCTCTATTTATCCTAATCAATATTGTTTTTCCTGACAATCTCTTACAGACTGGGTTGAGGGAGTGTGGTTGTGTTGCATTTGCTTCTGAAAGGTATTCCAATGATATTGCCATCCAAGAATAATTTTTTTTTAAAAAGCTTTGAGATATAATTTTCATACCATCAAATTCACTGCTTTTAAGCGTACAATTCCAAATTTTTACTGAGTTTATAGACTTGTGCAACCATCACCAGAATACACCTTTAGAACATTTCCATCACTCCAAAAAGACCTCTCTGTCCATCTACAGTTCCAAAACCTTTTCCCCCCACTTATCCACCGCCAACCGGGAGAAACAGGATTCTCCCTCAGGCAGTGTGCAGATTTTTTTTCTGGTCTCTGTTCACGGAAGGTACAGCTCAGGTCCAGACTTCATAAACAAGGTCTTCATTCGAAACCTCAGCTCAGAAAATCCGAAAGATTCATCCTCCATCCCCAATACCTGCTTAAACTTAGGTCACCAGGTCTCAAGATGATAATTCCCACCTTCCACACAGGCAGCCACAGTGTCAGCCTGCCACTCTCAGTCTCAGTTCCCACTTGGTGTCTCTAGCACTTGAGGATTTCACTTTCTTTCTCTTAAGCTTGATTATGGACTTGAAACATTTTTTGTTTCTATTTCCTTTCTCCTTTCTAGATGTCTGTAGTAAACGGCTTTTCAGGTTATATTAACCTACTGCCCAGCTGAAACTCTTTGAACCACTCCAACTAAACCATTATCTTCATATCTCCACTAAAACTGCATTTGTCAATGACATGGAACCTTGCCAAAGCCAATGGTCAATCTTCAACCTGCAAATGACACTTACCTTTCAGCGGCAAATGACAACAGCTAATTACTCTTGCCTTTCTGAAATTCTGTCTTCATCTAGTTACAGGATGCCACACTCTTCTGGCTAATCTCCCCCCTCACTACTGCTCTTTCTCAGGGTCTTTTGATGGCTCCTCCTCTGACTTTTTAAAATTCAGTATTCAATTCTATTCTTTACTCTCAATGCTCATTTTCTAGGTGATTTCATCTAGTCCCATGGCTTTAAATAATATCTCTATACTGAAGATCTTCAAATGTGTATCTCCAGTCCTGACATCATTCATGAGCTACAGTTAACATCTCTATTTGGCAGCTAGTAGCTTTTTCTTTCTATTTTTGTGTTTTTCTTTCTATTTTTTTGTTTTGATGTTAACTTTATTTATTTATTTTTAATTCTCACCTGACGATATTTTTCCATTGTTTTTTAAAGAGAGTAGGAGAGAGAGGGAAAGGCAGAGAGAAATATCAATGTGAGAGAAACACATCAATTGGTTGTCTCCTGCACGTACCCCGACCAGAGCCTGGGCCAAGGAAGAGCCTGCAACCAGGTATGTGCCTGCAACCTGGATACGTGCCCTTGACTGAAATTGAACCCAGGCCAACGTTCTATCCACTGAGCCAAACCAGTTAGGGCGGTAGCTTTTTCTTTTTAAAATCTACCCTGGTCCTAGCTGGTTTGGCTCAGCGGATAGAGCGTCGATCTGTGAACTGAAAGGTCCCAGGTTCGATGCCGGTCAAGAGCACATGCCCATGTTGTGGGCTCGATCCCCAGTGGGGGACTTGTAGGAGGCACCGATCCATGATTCTCTCTCATCATGGATGTTTCTATCTCTCTCTCCCTCTTCCTTCCTCTCTGAAATCAATAAAAATATATTTTAAAAAAAAGAAGGCATAAATAAAAAATCTACTCTGCCACCTTCATTGGAAGTCTCTGAGCTAGTACCTTTCTTAAATCTATAATGTACATAACAAAATCCTTCCTTTCCCTCCAACAAAAAAAAATCTGCTCCTTCTCAAATATTTCTCACCTCAGTAAATAGTACCCAGTTTCTTAAGCCAACAAGAGACATCCAGAATTCCTCTTTCTCTATTAACTCACATCCTACTGACTCTACCTTCAAAATGTATCCCAAATTCGACTATTTCTCATAACTCTATCACTACCATCCTAAACCAAACCAAAAGATCAGCTATTACCTGAATTACTACAACATCCTAACAGGATTCTCTACTTCTACTCTTGAATCCAGCAAAGTGACCTCTTTTTAAAAAAGAAATAGGATATTGATTGTATGACTGTGATGAGAGATGCTATTTGTTCACTAACACTAACTCCTGAGGAATAGAACATCCCATCATCAGCTGGGGTCATCACTGTGTAGAATAAAGACTGTCTCTTACAGTTCAGATAACTGGTCAATGGAAGAGAGAGAGGATGTCATGTTCAACCTCTAAGGGAGAATGCCCTTCCTCCTCTCTCTCCCTCCTGCTATCTGGAAGGTAGAAGTAATTGCTAGAGCTTGGAAGACATTTCGGACTATGGGATGGAAGCCATGCACTGAGGAAGTGAAACAACAAGATGGAAGGAGCCAAGGTCCTTGACTGTCATGGGATGACTATACCAGACCTGGTTTGCATTCATATGGACTGTGTTATTACAGACATAAATGTCTACCTTGATTGTTATTTTGAACATTATTATAGCAGTTGAATAAATATCATAATGATAAAAAAAAAATTTTTTGAGAATGGGAAAAGCATATGCAATTTTAAAAAAATAATATTTTTAGTAATCACATTTGTGATAGTGTTAGTATTGTTGTACTGAGACTGTTGTGTATAATAAGGAATAAAACAAAAGAGAAATTGGGGCATATTCTAATATTCTAATTCCATCTTCCCACGGCCATAAGAACCAAGATTCCTGGTGTGGAAGAAAAGGGATATAGATATAATAAAGAGGTCAAGTAAAGGCTCTGTAGTATTCAGTTTGAACTGGAAGTACAAATTTAAAATAATGAGCTATTTTACCTTTAATATGTGTAGATATGTATTTCTTAGCTATGTCCACTGAAAAGGCCTAGAAAATGACCAATCAGGTAGCAATGAACATTTCTAGTACCCAGATTACAATAAAAAATATCATTTCTGCCCTGGCTGGTTTGGTTCAGTGGATAGAGCATCAGCCTGCAGGCTGAAGGGTCCTGGGTTCGATTCCCAGACAAGGGCACATGCCCAATATGGGCTCCATCCCCAGTAGGGGACATGCGGGAGGCGGCCGATCGATGATTCTCTCTCATCTTTGATGTTTCAATCTCTCTCCCTCTCCCTTCCTCTTTGAAATCAGTAAAAGTATATAATTTCTGCCCTGGCCGGTGTGTCTCAGTGGTAGAGCATCAGCCCAAGCACCAAAGGGTCACACGATCAGTTTCAGTCAAAGGCACATACCTGGGTTGCAGGTTCATTCCCTGCCCCTATCGAGGTGCGTGTGGGAGGCAACCAATCAATGTGCCTCTCTCACATAGATGTTTCTCTCCCCACCCCCCACCCCCCCGCACCCACCACCACCCTTCCATTCTCTTTAAAAATCAATGGAGCCCTAGCCGGTTTGGCTCAGGGGATAGAGAGTCGGCCTGTGGTCCGAAGGGTCCTGGGTTTGATTCTGGTCAAGGGCACAGGCCTGGGTTGCAGGCTCAATCCCTAGTGGGGGGCATGCAGGAGGCAGCCAATCAGTGATTCTCTCTCATCATTGATGTTTCTATATCTCACTCACCCTTCCTTTCTGAAATCAATAAAAATACTTAAAAAATAAAAATCAATGGAAAAAATATCCTTGGATGAGGATTAACAACAATAATAACAATAATTTATATTATAACAGAAATTTTATATACTCTAAATAAAGGATTTCTTGGGAAAATGGCTAATTCCTGGTCTGAAGCATAAAATGTATAAGATAAGCTTGGAACATCTTATCATATTGCAAGATTATTAGGATCATGTCAAAATTGGTCGAAGGTGGGACATTTTCCACTTCAATAATGATAATAGCCGAAACCGGTTTGGCTCAGTGGATAGAGCGTTGGCCTGTGGACTGAAAGGTCCCAGGTTCGATTCTGGTCAAGGGCATGTACCTGGGTTGCGCGCACATCCCCAGTAGGAGATGTGCAGGAGGCAGCTGATCGATGTTTCTCTCTCATCGATGTTTCTAACTCTCTATCTCTCTCCCTTCCTCTCTGTAAAAAATCAATAAAATATATTAAAAAAAAAACAAACAGTAAGAGAGATAGAGAGGGAACCTATATACTTAAAAGACACATTAAGTTGTTGTTTTTGTTTGTTTGTCTGTACTTCATTTTTGTTAATCCTCATCTGAGGACATATATATAAATATATAAATATATATATATATATATATATATATATATATATATATATGAGAGAATATGAGAGTGGAAGGGAGAGAGGGAGGGAGGAAGAGATGGAGAATGAGAGGGAGAGTGAGAGTGAGAGAGAGGAACATCAGTGTGAGAGACATATCAACTGGTTGCCTTCCAAAGGAATCAAACCCACAACTCTTCGGTGCCCAGGCTACGCTCTAATCACTTAGAGACACTGGCCAGGGCTTGTTTTTGTTTTTAATAGGCAAAACTAAACTGTGGTATCTAAGGAATGTACCTTTAAGTGTAAACTATTTTTAAAAACACAAAAAAATGGTTACCATAAAAGTTAGGATAATTGTTACTTATCGGGGGAGGGAGAGCTATGATTTAATTGGGCACATGAAATGGGCTTTTGGGGTACGTGGCAGAGTTCTATTTCTTGATCTGGGTTGTAGTTACAAGGGGGTTCACTTTATAATTTATTAAGCCATATATTTGTCTTGAATGTTTGTCGTATGTGTTTTATATTACAATGAAAATATCCATTGCATAAATAAACAAATGGGAACATTACTCCCAGCTTAAAACTCTCCAATGGCTTCTCACAGCAACTAAAATCACATTTAAACTTCTTCCTATGTCTTACAAAGCAGAGTATAATACGGTCCCTTCCTATGTTCCTACTTTATCTCCTCCACTCTCCACTGAGACCTTCACTGCTAACCACGCTGGCCTTCTTGCTCTTCCCACATTCTCCCAGACCTTTGGAGCGCTCTCCTCATCATTTCACCAAGGTTTCAATCACTTCAGGGAGGCTTTTCCTTGACCAATGTATTTAAAACAGCGTCCTACCTCCTCACCAGTCATTCTCTATATCCTCACTCTGTTTTATTTCTTATTTATATTTGTCTACTTGTTATCCTGTGTATTCCACTAGATTGTAAGCTCCATGAGGGCAGAGACTTGTTCTGTTCTGTTTACTGCTTTATCTCCAACTTCTAGAATAATGTCTGACACATAATGGTATAAAACATTTTTTGAGTGGATGAATGAATGAATTCCCTATATTGCTTCCAGAATATTCCAACACACAGGGTTGGGAGAACTTCTCAGGATCTTTCTCCAGGCTTGCATTCAATGTGAAAAATGTACATTCTGGACACTCAATAAAAATGTCAGAAAGTGACTCTTCCATTACTACACACTCTACCCACAGTTAAACAGATCATGCACCACCAAAGTTTTCATCACTCATGTGATTTCCTTTTTTTTTTTTAATATATTTTATTGATTTTTACAGAGAGGAAGGGATAGGGATAGAGAGTTAGAAACATCGATGAGAGAGAAACATCAATCAGCTGCCTCCTGCACACCCCCACTGGGGATATGCCCGCAACCAACGTACATGCCCTTGACCGGAATCAAACCTGGGACCTTTCAGTCCACAGGCTGACGCTCTATCCACTGAGCCAAGCCGGTTAGGGCTGATTTCCTTTTTTTTTAATGATTATAATAACACATTGCCCTTAATGAATAATGAAAGCTTTCAAAGAATTACATATATGGTTTTGCTTTGAGTATCATTTCTTTCATAACTGTTCACACCTGAACTTAGCCAATAAGTCCTACTAAGTACCTGATCTAGAGGAAAGAGGAAAGTCAGAGGAGACAAATAATCCTGAGGTCCCTTCTTCCTGTTCCTCCCTTAGGGTAGGCTCAGTAGGATCTAAATAATTATTGAAGATATATGCCTAATCAGGAAAAAAAACTCAGGTTCAAAGAAAGAGAAAGAATGTGTAAAAGAATAGGTCAATAATCCACAGAGTGGACAGCAGCAGCACCTGTAACCTGGAAAAAGAAAAACAAAATACAAAAAGGTGACAGAAAGAGAAAAAGCTATCTAAAAGAAAGGCAAAGAGAGGGATTATACGAAAAATAAAACAAAAACAAACCTCAAACCTCATAAACACAGACAACAGTATGGTGACTACAAGAGGAACAGGGGAGTGGTGATAAGTAGAAGAGAGTATAAGGGGGATAAATGGTGATGGAAGGAGACTTCGCCTGAGGTAAAACACACAATACAATATACAGATGATGCATTACAGAATTGTACACCTGAAATCTATATAATTTTATTAACCAATGTCACCCCAATAAATTCAATTTAAAAATAAAAAATATTATGTTAAATTCACAGAGGAAAGAAGATGAAAAAGTAAATAAACAACCATACAAATAAATAAATAAAAGACAAAGAAAAGGAAATGGGCCCTCAGACATTCCTAAGCCTTCCAGTTTCATCATCAGACCAATTTAGGTCGACCTGAGTACATACCTCTGCATTTGAACAGTGGAGCTAGGCCCATTCTGTACATCTCCTTGGCCAAACTGGCCATATGCTCCCTGGCCACAAGGGACCTGTGCTGTCGAGGCTGGAGGCACCCCTGAAGAAGGTGGGGCTCTTGACACACCTGAGGGTAAAGGACAGAAACTAAGTGATTGGGAAATAATTTCTCCTCTATCCTGAGCAAGGAATGCAAAGCAAGGATCAATAAGCACAGACCTTCACTGGCCCAATACCACAGCTTTGTAATTAAAAGGACACCATCGATATGCAAATCTAACTACAGCAGATTCTGAACACTGGTGCCCAATCAGAAAGCCTCCACTCTCCTAGACCCATACATTACAAGTGAAGCTGTAGCCAGAGCTACAGGAACGTAGGGCCTTCCTATGATCACCATATTCTTACTCTCACACAATCAATCCAGGACAGCCTAAAGTTCTCACCCTAGAATAAAGGTTAATTATTTTAAGGAAAAAGATCACACTTCAGAAACTAGAAACTTGGAACATATATGAGAAAGGTGGCACAGAAAATGACCAAGTAATACACTGAGCTAAGTTGTAAGGAAAGGCACCTCTTGGGGAAAATATTCTGCCAACCTCCTTTCATATATTCTACTTATCCCAACCATATTCTCTTCATCCTCTTCTAAGTGTTCACTCTCCCAATAGCACATGGCTCAGAAAAGTGTTCCCATAGGTTGGAGCCTTTGTTTCCACTCAATAGTTCAGTCAGGACAGTTGGCTTGCCCTCCCATTAGTGGTGTCACCTATGTCTTCACAAAAGCTGGACTCCATCCTTTCTGCTCATCAGAGCTGCCATCAAAGCTCCTTCTACTAGCCCCAATCATCCTTCCTGCATACTGTCCCCAACCATCCTTCCCACCTGAAAGGCAGGGAGAAAGCAATTAGTTAGCTGGCACATCATTTTGAAAATGATGCTGACCCCTGTTCAAACATTTGTTTTTCTTTTACTCTGCCCTCAGCAGAGATTAGACACTAAAGAACCTGCCTACAGGAACATGATTCATCTGAACCTGCTCACTAGCCATCATAGAACCAGATATGTTCTCCTCTCAATAATAAAGCTTCCTCTTGAGGCAATGCCAAACTCCACCTTGATAAGCCAGGACTTGACAGACTGAGGTGGACTCTGTCCAGCCAAAGTTCCAACCCAGAGTAAACCTCTTCCAGAAACCTGAGACCTAATCTCATCA
The DNA here is from genome assembly GCF_028538775.1 of Myotis yumanensis. Lineage (NCBI taxonomy): Eukaryota > Metazoa > Chordata > Mammalia > Chiroptera > Vespertilionidae > Myotis > Myotis yumanensis. The sequence continues at coordinate 44,368,839 of NW_027223764.1, read as the reverse complement.
TTTCATGATTTTTTTTTCAAAGTTATAATTTAAATGATAATACTTCTTTCCCCACATCTCACCTATGCCTCCTTCATGGGATTTACTTTCTTAAAAAGCATAAAGCATTGACATACCCTAAGTCCTCAACTAGTCTAACCAAAGATATACTGCTCAACGAGTCCTTAAGGATAATCTGTAGAGTATTAGCTACTCTTCTTTAAAAAAAAAAAAAGTAAAAGCCAAGCACTGATTTTAAGGTAGCATCGGATAAAGTCTTCTCTTATTGTCCTGATATTACTGAGCCTCTGAAAATCAGAGGAAACTCAAGCAAAGGAAAAGGACTATCAGTAGAAAGATATGAGAGACACCAAAGCTCAGGCACACAAACACCACACTTTTCATCCACAAACTAGCTCCCCATGTCCCAAAGTCATTAACTGATAGGGCAGTCCGTCCAATGAGAGGCATTATCAATACACATGAGGAATGCCAGGCCGGAGTGGCTCAGTTGGTTGAGCATCAGCTTGTGCATCAAAAGGTTGCCAGTTCAATTCCCGATCGGGGCACATAACCTGGGTTGTGGGCTCTATCCCCGATTGAGGCCAGTACAGAAGGCAACCAATCAATCTATCTTTCTATCTCTCTCTCTATCTCTCTCTCTCCTTCCCTCCCTCCCTCCTTCCTTCCCTCCTTCCCTTCCTGTCCCTTGCTCTCTCTCCTCTCTCTCTAAGCATGTCCTTGGATGAGAATTAAAAATATATATATATTTATTTATTTATTTATTAAGCAAAGCATAAAGCATTTAGCATAGCATGGTATATGGAACAAGTAATTCCAGGAAGACTTTAGGTCAACAGGAAATAGTCAACCCTGGTCATAGGCTCTGAAGGAGCTGTAACCACAACCCTTCCTTCCATCTGCAAACAATGTAGCCAGGTGAGGCTGCACAGGTGACACCCATAGGAAATGAACTGCCACTGAACATGGAAGATGTGCTCCCTTAGATGTCTGAAGGCAGAAACACGGTTACGTTCTGTAACAACAAGGAAGGGCAGACTCCCCAGGAGGGGCTCTCAGTGGCCAAGAGCCAGATTCATGTTCCTCAATCCGTCACCCCAACTCTCTAGACCAGCCGTGGGCAAACTACGGCCCGCGGGCCAGATCTGGCCCGTTTGAAATGAATAAAACTAAAAAAAAAAAAAGACCGTACCCTTTTATGTAATAATGTTTACTTTGAATTTATATTAGTTCACACAAACACTCCATCCATGTTTTTGTTCCAGCCCTCCGGTCCAGTTTAAGAACCCATTGTGGCCCTCGAGTCAAAAAGTTTGCCCACCCCTGCTCTAGACCATTTTGGCAGGGCAAGACAACCCAACCTCGGAAACATACCTGGAGGAGGTGTTTGCTGGTAGCCGGGTACTGGCCCATTGTAGACTCCATATGGGTTGGGAGGGGCTGTGGATCCTGGTTGCCCACCATAGCTGGATTGATGATGCCCTGGGTAGACAGGCTGGGGCTGCCCATACGGCGGCACAGGTGGAGCTGACTGGTTGACATTCATTATGAGAGCATCCCCAACTTCGTCTCACCTATTAGATAAGAGAGAAGAGAGAAATTAGTCGTAATCAACTCTCTAAAAAGAGAGCAACTATACAGGGTGGGAAGTAGACAGAAAAAAAGGACTGACCTTATCAGGCAGTGATCAGCCTAATCATTCCCACACTCCACAGGATCTTTGTAATTTTCTGCCCCAACCAGTAGCCAGATTACTCCCCAAAGTAAGGATTTTGTTACTCTGAATCCCATGCTTTGTCACTGCCAAGAGGGTGTAAGTTTCAACTGCAGAGAGGTCCCCTGGAATGGAGCTGCAGCCCCCACTCCCCAGTGGTATGATTTCTAGTGTCTAGACACACAAGGAGTCCTGCCACTGATGAACTACTGTGATATTACAGGTAAATGAAACAGTGTTCCCACTTTCCATTCATTCACTCTCGCATCCATTCATTCAACAAACACTGGATACAGTCCAGTGTGCTAGTCATTTTTAATCACTCAGGCTACATGTCTAGCAGATCAGGAAAATTCCCTCCCCCTCAAAAGGCAAATTTCAGAGCGACTGATTAGAGAAATGACATTCTTTGACTAAACTACAATAATCTAAATGCTACTCCATCTCCAATCTTCCCCTCAAAAGAGTGTATGTACCTTAGAACTGAAGCAATAGAATAACTAACTGTAAAGGCCACCTGAAAACTCCAGCAGGTTAGCACTGAGTGCAGGCCAGGCACAAAAAACTTCTAAGGAAACAGTTCAAGAATCAGCAGCAAAGTAAAATTTTATGGGAAAAAAAAAAAAGATCATTCACCTTATCCACCAAGCAGAGGGACTATGAGTAGCCAAATCCCAATGCACTCCAACTCTCCTGTTTCTGCTCGTTTCATATGCTTGTCATGATTCTAGGCCACCACCAAATTCTTACAATCTTGCCCAGCAACAGAGGAATGAATCAGAGGCCCTTTGCCGGGTCCTTCCAAGAACAGGACTATCCGACCACATCTACTCTGAGCGGCCTCATCACTCCCACTATCCTACCGACAGACCGGACCCCGGAGCAGGAGAGCTCACAGCTGCCGCAGCGAAACAGGGGCCTCTTCCCTTTGCTAGGAAGGGTCATCCTGACTCCGGAAAAGCGGAGATGCTCCTGGCTTTAAACTCAGAACCATCTCAGGCGCTGTTCTTCCAAATCCTAAGCCGTACACGGGTCACAACACTAAGCTTGACAGATATTCCCCTCCCCTCACCTTCCTAAAGTCGGTGTGGGGCTGGGGTGGGAAGACAGGAGCTTCTTCTCCAGGAAATAATTCCCTCAAACACACCCAAGACTTTGGAGCAGGCTCAAGTTTCCACGCCATTCTGGGTGGACAGTCGCAGGGTGACAACCCAGGGGGCGGGACCAGCTTCCTAGAACTCGGAAAGCAGTCGGGCTGCGGAGGCTGGGGGCGCCGGGATCACGCCCGGGAAGCCAGGGCAGCTTCTCGGGCCGCGACGAGAGAGGGCTGATCCACTAAGCATGGAGATCGAGCGTCCTGCGCCCTTCGATAGGCTCGGGGCAGGAAGCGGGAGCCGGAATCGGGGCCGGGAGGAGAGAAGGGAGGGTCGGGTCTAAGACTGATCCTGGATTGCGGATGCGCGAGGTGAGGGTCTCTCACCCGGCCCCGCCGCTGGGCTCCTCCCTTCCCTTTCAGCCTGAACCCCGATCTGGCCGGCGGCACCCCGGCCTCTCCGCTTCTTTCCTACCCACCAACCTCCCGATGCCACTCCTCACCCGGCTCCAGATCCAGGCTCGACTTCGTTCCTAACGTCAAGGCTCCCAGGCTCCACTTCCGGTTCCGAGGGGGCTGTCTTGTCGGCCCCGGAAGTTCCGCCCACACGCTCCAGGGCCCGTCCCCTCCTTCTGCCACGTCTACAGTGGGCACGCGCCCAGGAACCCGGATGCCGCGCATGCGTCACTTTGTCTTCCCAGCAGAGCCGCCTCTTGGGAGGCTCCGCAGATTCTTATACATTTGCGCTTTTTTTTTTTTAATCCACCCAGATGTCCCGGTCGCTTTATGGTCTCACCAGCTAAGAAGCGATTGGGAAGACTAGGTCAAACTATCTTCAGTAACAACCCTCAATTGCCTATGACATGTTAGTGATCTCTGACCGAGAGTCCCGTCGCCACTTCCTGCTGACCTTTGACCCCATTGATTTCCGCGTTCCATGTTGTTCTCACCCATGACCTTTGCTGGACTTAACGTGTTCGAGTTCTGGCTCTGCAATTCGCTATCTTGGGCAACTTAATCTCTGCCTCAGTTCCTTTCATCTGTAAAGTGGAGAGGATATTAAATGCCCTTCTAAGAGCTTGTGCCCTTCTTATAGTCCTGTAGATTGCCTGGCACCATAGTGAGCACCAGTGAAAGTTACCCACTTTTATTCAGCTCCTTGGTTTAGATGCAGAGCTATGTGAAAGGGAGATGGTCTCTGCTCTCAGAATGCCCCCAGCATATGGAAGAGCTACAGTTTCTAGAGTAATTATTACCTCTAAAGAGTAACACTAATTGTAGCTAATATTGGTACAATTTTTTAAAATATACATGACCTCGTTTAACCCTTTCGATATTTATTCATTTAATAGTTGTCTTTGAGCACTGCTGTGTGCCAAGCCATGTTCTTGGTTCTGGGAACGCAGTAGTGCACAAAAGTTCTTCTCTCATATTGTTGACGGTAAATGTTAGTTATTCTGAGGCACAGAGTGGTTCATACATTGAAAAAATTACACTTGTAGTCTGTGCTGGAAGCTGAATTGGTCATGAGCATGCTTTATTTAGTAAATGAGCAGATTGTTCTTGTCCTCAGGAGTTTACAGTCCAGGTCAGGGGTTCTCAAAGTGTGATCCTGGATCAACAATGTCAGTGTCACCTGAGAACCTGTTAGAAATACAAATCTCAGAAATAAAAATCTGATTCAAATACATTGAATCAGAAATTCTGGTGGTGGGCTCAGCAAGCTATGGTTTCACAGGCCCTCCTGACGATTCCTTTCATACACTGAAGATTGAGACCCATTAGTCTAGGACTAGTCTAGGTCAAATAATATTTTCATATATTCATATATATATTTACATTGATAAATTATTTCCTTATACAATCATCTAATTCTATATGCTATCTTATTTTAAGGAACTAGTAGCTTTAAGAGTTTTCCAGGTGATTCCAATGCACACTGAGGATTGAATGAAAGCCACAATGTATGGCACAATGACTTACATGTAGCTAACACTTAATAAATGTTTAAATAGTGAATGAATGGATATTTAGATACTCTTCCTACTGATGAGGTCAAGTAACTGTCCAAGGTCACTTAGCTAATAAATGATGGAACGAGAATCCAAGTCCAGGTCTGATTCTGTATCCCAGGTGTTTTCTATGACTACATACACCAAGGCAAACAGCATTTGGCACACTAGCAGAACAGCTATTCCAGGAAATGCTTTAGCTTTTGATCATTACAGCACCATGATGTTATGTTTTATAACAGAGATCTCTTAACATAGGACACATTCATGTAATGGAAACCTAAAAATAAGTAGGGATTTTATTATTAACACTAGAGGTCCAGTGCACAAAAATTTGTGCACTCGGTGGGGGGATCCCTCAGCCTGGCCTGTGCCCTCTCGAAGTCTGGGACCCCTCAGGGGATGTCCACCTGCTGGCTTAGGCCCGCTCCCCAGGGGATCGGGCCTAAGCTGGCAGTCAGACATCCCTCTGGCAGCCCGGAGCCCTCAGGGGATGTCCACTTGCCAGCGGGGAGCAGGCCTAAGCTGCAGTCAGACATCCTTAGCACTGCAGTGTGTGTGGTCAGTGTGTGTCATAGAGCCTCTCCCACCTCCACCGCTGTGCTAGCAGCCGTCAGCCTGGCTTGTGGCTGAGCAGAGCTCACCCTGTGGGAGCACACTGACCACCAAGGGGTAGCTCCTGCATTGAGTGTCTGCCCCCTGGTGGTCAGTGTGTGTCATAGTGACCAGTCATTCCCAGTGTTTCTGCTGTTAGGGGCAATTTGCATATTATCCTTTTATTATATAGGATAGAGGCCTGGTGCATGGGTGGGGGCCAGCTGGTTTGCCCTGAAGGGTGTCCCAGATCAGGGTGGGGGGTCCCGCTGGGGTGCCTGGCCAGACTGGGTGAGGGGCTGAGGGCTGTTTTCAGGCTGGCCAAACCCCCCCCAGCGGGGACCCTCACCCCTTGGGGGTGTGGCCAGCCTGGGTGAGGGGCTGAGGGCCGTTTTTAGGCTGCCCACAGCCCCTTCAGGGTGGAGGAGTCCCGCTGGGGTGCCTGGCCAGCCTAGGTGAGGGGCTGATGGCTGTTTTCAGGGTGCCACACCCCCCAGCGATCCAAGCTCCCAGCCTTTCTTTTCTTTTTTCTTCTTTTTTTCTGGGATTTATTTATCTTCTATAATTGAAACTTTGTAGCCTTGAGCAGAGCTGAGGGCCGGCCAGGGCAGGTGGGAAACTTGGCTTCCTCCATCGCTGGGGGCAACCCAAGCCTCCTGCTCGCTCCACTCCCTGGCCGCCGCCATCTTAGTTGAGTTAATTTGCATAATTGCTCCTGATTGGCTGGTGGGCATGGCTTGAGCGTAGCAGAGGGATGGTTAATTTGCATATTTCTCTTCTATTATATAGGACTAGAGTCCCAGTGCACAAATTCGTGCATGGGTGGGGTCCCTCAGCCTGGCTGACAATCAGGGCCAATTGGGGCAGCGGAAGGTTGGCTGTGGGAGCACACTGACCACCACCAGCGGCAGCTCCTGCATTAGCATATGCCCCCTGGTGGTCAGTGTGCATCGTAGCAACCAGTTGACGGTCATTCGGTCACTTAGGCTTTTATATAGAGAGACTAGAGGCTCGGTGCATGAAATTCATGCATGAGAGAGGGTCCCTCAGCCCGACCGGCACCCTCTCCAATCTGGGACCCCTCAGGGGATGTCCAACTGCCTCTCACAATCTGGGACTGCTGGCTCCTAACTGCTCACCTGCCTGCCTGCCTGATTGCCCATAACCCCTCTGCCTGCATGATTGCCCCTAACCACCTCTGCCTGCCTGCCTGATTGCCCCTAACTGCTCCCCTACCGACCTGATCACCCCTAACTGCTCCCCTGCTGGCCTGATCGCCCCTAACCCCCTCTGCCTCACCCCACACCTGGGACCCAGGATTCCCTCCTCTGGCGAGTCACAGGCACCGGGACCTGGGCTTCCCTCCCTCTGGCCAGCTGCAGGCACCCAGGACTTGGGCCGGCCGCAGCCGCAGGGGACTGTGGGTGGGTGGCTTCGCCTTGGCCACAGCCGCAGGCACCTGGGACTGCGGGGTGGGCGGCTTGTCCCTCTCCCAGGCTGCAGCCTGGCTGGTCCCCCTTCCTCTCTCGTGAGCTCATTTGTGCCTGGCTGGTCCCCATTCCTCTCTCCCCAGTGTTGAGTGTCTGAGCTGTTACAGGGTGATGACATGAGGGTGTGATGACCATTTGCATATTAGCTCTTTATTATATAGGATAGGTTGGCATATTTATGCACACCTATTTGTATTCACCTGGCCATGACTACCTTATTATAACAGGTAATTTAATTTAGAAGCATTTATTTTTTAATATATTTTTATTGATTTCAGAGAGGGAGAGAGATAGAAACATCAATGATGAGAGAGAATCATTGATCAGCTGCCTCCTGCATGCCCCACACGGGATCAAGCCCTTTATCCAGGCATGTGCCCTGACCGGGAATTGAACCCTGACTTCCTGGTTTTTAGGTCAATACTCAACCACTGAGCCACACTGGCTGGGCTAGCAAAGATTTATTGAGCACTATTTATATCCGTCATTGTTCTGTGGGCTGTTAATTGGCTGTTGCACACAAGTTTCTGATAATCTAAGAGGGAGACAGGCAGATAGACAAACTGTAATAGTGGCTGAAAAATACAACAATAGAAATATATTGATACATCTGTTGCCCAGAGGAAGAAAGGCCTATTGTATAGGTAGGGAGTCAGGAGATGGGCATGAAGGCTTTATGGAACAGGCAACTGTTCAGCTGGAGCAAAGCTGATCAGAATTCCTCTAAATTGCACCCAGCACTGCAGTGGGATATAGATCTCCATTTTGATTAATAGGTAGATTCATGCAGGAAGGGGCACACCTTTCTAGGAAGCTTGAGAACTTGTGGGGAAAACCCAGCCATTCCTTGCTCTGGAATTGAAGCCTCTGCTGCCGCCACTTTGAAATGAGCTTTGGAGGGAAGCACTTGGAATTAGACTATGATCCTGTCAGGGAAACCACAGTCCCTGAAAGGGTGTATGTGAGTTATAGAGCCCAGAGAACTACTAGTCTGAGTGTTGAGTAAAAGGCCCCTGCAGGAGAATGGGGGACAGGGGAGAGCAGAAATGTTTACTATAATTAGTTCTGGGAGTAACAGAGCTGGGGGAGGGAGAGGAGTACAGCCGGCAACTATTTTGAGCACAAGTCCGATTGACAGGACACGTGTGCTGGACTGTACTGATCCCAGGGCCAAGTTGCCTGCCTGTGGTGTGTGGTGTGGGGGGGAAGGCCTGGGGCAGCAGGAGCAGGACAGCCAGACAGACAGGCCGGACGGGGTACCAGCACCCCGATTCCTCTCCCTGGGACACTGTCCACACTCCGAGGGCCATAGGCCAACCTGAGCCATGGGTGCTGAGAAGGAGGTGCTGGTCACACTGTCAGGGGGAGCCCCCTGGGGCTTCCGACTTCAGGGGGGGGCCGAGCAGAGGAAACCCTTACAGGTATCCAAGGTAAGGGAGAGCCCCTACATGGAGGTTTCAGGGAAAGGGGGAACTTGGGAAGGGTCATGTGGTGAAGTGGGGGGCGGTGAAGAAGAGGAGTGGGGTGGGTAGATGGGCAGGGAAGCATGCTGAAGTTTGGTGGGGGAAGTAATGTCTGAACACCGGCTCCTTGTGGGGGTGGGGGCTGTTAGAAAAGGGAATTCCTGGTTTCTGGTAGCGAAGAAAAAGAGCCTCTGACTCAGTGCCCTGCGGCACCATAGCAGCAGAGGCTCGGGCTGGCCACCCAGTCTCCTGGGTCTGTGCCTCTACCCCAAACTCCAGGAATGTAGGGAAGGTTCTAATTTCTCTCTAACTAAACTGATATGTGATGAGCTGAGGCTGTCATGCCAGCCCAGCCTAGCCCTGCCCTGCCCTGCCCTGCCCTGCCCTGCCCTGCCCATGCCTTCAATGCTCCTCTTTTCCTACACCAGATCCTTTCTCACTAAGCAAGACTCTTTTTTTGGTGCTAGCCTGTCAGTTGAAGTTGTTACCCTATTGGTTTCATCGTACAGGCTTAATTTTTTCAACTGTAAAATGTGGGTAACAAGAGTTCCTATTTCATAGAACCACTCTAAGGATTAAATGCAATAATACATGTAGAGTGCTTAGCACCATGCCTAACATTTAGTAAGCACTCAGTAAAAGACAGCCACCATGGCACACCTATACACACACAATCCCAGTCTCCCAGAATCTGCGGGACTCCCTCCAATCTAGAATAATGTTCTAAAACATTAGACTATGTAGATAATAGTGCCTGGGATTCCAAGGCCTGGGAGTGAACTATTAGCTAGTATAGATATTGCCCTTTGAGGAAAATCTTGGAAAGCCATTTCTAGCACCTGTCCTGCCCCCAATCCTCTCATTCGATGATTATCCTACTTCCCCTCATATAATGTATTGCTCCCTCCACTCTGTACCTTCTTCCCTCTAGGAAGGCCCCCTTAACTGCAGTCTCATGCCCCTCTCCACCCTTTCTTACACTGCAAAGTAAAATCCCTTCCACACATGGGTCCTTCCCGTCCTAACTCCGTTCATGCTATTTCCCCTTGGAGCCCTCCCTCCCTTATACTCTCTCCTCCAACACCTTCTCAGATCCGAAGACGGAGCCAGGCTGGCAGAGCAGGACTCCGAGAGAGGGACCAGCTTTTGGCCATCAATGGGGTCTCCTGCACCAGCCTCTCTCATGCCAGTGCCATGAGCCTCATCGATGCCTCAGGGACTCAACTCATCCTCACTGTGCAGAGGTATGGACTCCTCCCAAGGCGACCCACCCTGTCCCCCTGCTCCCTGACTCAGCTCTGTGTCTCACTGGCCTGGCTTCAGCAACTGACAAGTACCTATTTCTGCTCGTGTATCAGTGCTGGAGTATAGATGTTAGTGTAGGCCTCCCAAAGGGCTTGAATAGATCTGTACTTTAGGGATGGAGTGCCGAGTGGCTATCTGAGTGTGTGGGCCTCCTTCGACCCCTTGCCTGTCTCATTATCACATCTCCCTCGAAGCCCATTTCTACTCACAGTCCTCCACGCACATTTGCCTCCCAGTTTGTCTTCAGATCTCCACTCTCCCCAACCCACTGCACCTATATCTCCCTTCTCCCCTTACCTCCTTTTCCCATCCCCTCCAGATCTCTAGCTGGCAGTCATCCAACCCATTTCTCAAGTTCTCTCATCTTTCGCAGGGTAGAGGATGAAGGGCCTTTGCGATCTCCATCCCCTGGTGAGCTTCAGGTGCTGTCACCTTTATCTCCGATGAGTCCTGAGCCCCCTGGTGCTCCAGTTCCCCAGTCTCTTCAGCCTGGGAGCCTCCTCTCACCCCCTGATAGTGAGGCTTACTACGGAGAAACAGACAGTGATGCTGATGGCCCTGCCACCCAGGAGAAGCCCCGCCGACCCCGCCGCCGAGGCCCCACAAGGCCCACCCCTCCGGGAGCCCCACCTGATGAGGTCTACCTGTCTGACAGCCCTGCAGAGCCGGCACCTGCTATCCCTGGCCCTTCCAACCAGGGTGACAGCCGTGTGAGCTCCCCATCTTCGGAGAATGGGGCCACCCTTAAGCCACCCCCAGCCGAGGCCCTGCTGTTGCCCCATGGTACCCTCCGGCCTGGCCCTCATCTCATCCCTATGGTGGGGCCTGTTTCCCACCCGGTGGCAGAAGATCTTACTACCACCTACACCCAGAAGGCCAAGCAAGCCAGTGAGTGCCTGAACCATCTCCCCCTAGCCAGGATCTTTTCATCTGAGCCCTAAATCTACTCCGTCATAACCATACCTTATTCTTCCCTTGGATATAGTCTTGGGGACAAGTGGAGAAGAGTAGGAGAGGGAAATAATCATGATGGTCCCCATTATTTCTGCTGTCGGAACTAGTGCAGGAAAAAGGTACAGGTGGTTCAACCCAACTCAGTAATAGGGTAAGTAGGGAAGTTGGAAAGAGACATGAATCAATGAAGGCTTTGCTTGTTGTCCTTGCTATAATTTTGCTAGGTGCTGGATATAGGGCAGGGAAGTATTTTGTTTTTGTTTTGTTTTTTAAATATATTTTATTGTTTTTTTACAGAGAAGAAGGGAGAGGGATAGAGAGTTAGAAACATCGATGAGTGAGAAACATCTATCAGCTGCCACTGCACACTCCCCACTGGGGATGTGCCCACAACCAAGGTACATGCCCTTGACCGGAATCGAACCTGAGACCCTTCAGTCCGAAGGCTGACGCTCTATTCACTGAGCCAAACCGAGTAGGGCCAGGGAAGTATTTTGAAGCAGGGCATGGCTACAGGGCCTCTTCAGTGTTAACTGCAGGCATAGAATCAGAGCAGCCTTTGACCTTTGTAAATTCAGTTAGCATTCCTGGGGACTGGGAGGCTACGGGATAGTCATGAGTCCCTAGGACAGTGGTTCTCAATCTTCCTAATGCCGCGACCCTTTAATACAGTTCCTCATGTTGTGGTGACCCCCAACCATAAAATTATTTTCGTTGCTACTTCATAACTGTAATTTTGCTACTGTTATGAATCGTAATATAAATATCTGATATGCAGGATGTATTTTCATTGTTACAAATTGAACATAATTAAAGCATAGTGATTAATACAAAAACAATATGTAATTATATAAGTGTTTTCCGAAGGTCTTAGGCGACCCTTGTGAAAGGGTCGTTTGACCCCCAAAGGGGTCGTGACCCACAGGTTGAGAACCACTGCCTTAGGAAGTTGTAGAGGGAGGGATCTTCAGCTCTTTATCTCAGGCAAGAATGTAGGCCTGGGCAGAAAAAAAAAAACCCACCACGAAACACAGTTCCACTTATCTCAAGCTCTCTGCTATTTTTGATGTGAGCTATAGAACACGGTCTAAGAGTGAACTTTCTCCCCATCCTATGCCTACCATGCCTCTCCCCAGCGCCCTTTCTCATCACCTTGGAAATGTCCGGATTATCCCTCTAGTTCTCATCTCCCATCCCTCCCCTCCACCATTCTGATTCCTGATCCATAGAATTTTTGTGCCTCTAAGTCTGTATTAGAAACTAAAGATGTGACAGTTTAGCGTCTGGCATCCCTAAGAATGTCCCATATACCACAAAGAAATTCCAGATGCATGCCCAGGATCCCATGCTTATCCCCAATTCTCATTTTAGCACTCTCTCCCTTCCCATCATGCTGGGTGAGACTGGAGTTAGTGGCTCAGGGCTATTTTTAGTCAAGCAGACCTCATTGTCCAGTGGGGTGAAGTGGGGGGAAGGGTAGGCAGGTGCCCACGTCTATCACACCGGGGCTTGTGGAGCAGGCCAGAGAAGGGAGGGGGACAGGCTCCAAAAATAGCAGAGTGAGCTCATTCAGCTGCCAGCTCTGGGGACAAGACAAAGGGGCTTTAAAAGGCATGGGGGGTGGCTCAAGCTGGTCCAGCTCCAGCCAACACTGCCTTTCTCGGCATGGAGACCTTTGAGCCCATCGGCCAAGAGCCCCTCAGCCAAGCCAGCTCCAACAAAGCTCCAGGCCCAGCTCCTGAGCTCCAGGACCCATTCTATGCAGGTACTACCTTCCCATAGCCAAGGGAGTCCTGGGATCTGGAATGCAGGGGAATGCATCAACAGTTAGGAAGGGAGGTCTTTGGGAAAGGTCTTACTCCCTTATCTATTCCTCCTTTTTGCTTTCTTCTTCCTTCTTTTATAAGGAAAGTTTCATGACCCCTCTCTCAGAATGGACTAATGCTGTGGTCACATGTCAAAGAGGTTTGTGACCACGTGAGCTGTAGAAAACTCAAGGGGAGAATGTGTGTATGAGAGAGAAGGGTGAATAATCCATGAATATATTAAGGTCTGTATGTGGGAGAAAATATGTGTAAGAAAGTGTCTGTATACAGGTGTAGCTAGTGACAAGAAAGCTTTAATAGTAATGGTTACTCACAGTGGAACTTATGGCTGCTGTTAAATGCTAAATTTACCTACATTATCTCACTTAATCCTCATAGCAACCCTATGAGGTAGCTATTATCATTCTCATTTACAGATGAGGAAACTGAACTTCAATGAAGTGAAGTAACTCTCCCCAGAACCAAAAACCTAAACTGAACTCTGACTCCAATATCTATCTCTTGTTCACAGTTCTATTCTGTGGTATAAATGTGGGGATGGGCACAATGAGAGCTCTACTTAGAAGGGAGCTTGGTATCTTGAGTAGAAAGTAGATGGAATTTCAAGAATTTTTTTAGGAGGAACTGGGGATCATGGATCAGAAAGCCCAAGGCAGGGTCCCAGCAGCAGGGCAGCCTCTCCCACTTCCTGGCCCCACCTCCCAGGCCCCACATGGCATGGGAAGCCCTGCCCTGCCTCCCCTTAGTATATAATCCTTTTGTGCCAGCCTGGTAGTGGCTGCCTGAGCTCTCTACCTAGAAGGCTGGCCCCTAAGGAAGATTACTCCACTCGCAACCTCAGCTGGGAGGAAAGGTGAACAGATTTACTCAGTGACTTTGAGGCATAAAGATTTGGAGGATTGCCTCGGAGAGCAGCACTCTGGCTTTCCCTGCATCTCGGATCTGACACTATTCCTGGCTGTGAGTAGCGGGATGTGAGGCAAAGAAGAGTGCCTGGCAGTTGGAAAGCCAATGTCTGCTCTAAAACTTTGTTCAAACTTTTAGGAAAAGGACCTTTGCAGGGGGAACTCCGGGAAGAAGGGCCATCTGGAGTGTGCATGTGTGTGAATATATTTAAGTGACTCTATGTGTTTTTGTTTAAATACCTGTGTGAACTAGGGTGTATATAACCTCGGGTATGTGTAAATGAGAGAGAAAGGTACATGAGAAAATGTGCCCACAGCTGGCTTTTACTAGCCCCATATGCTTGTTGAAATGATGGGTAGTGGGTTATTCCTATGAATGTATATGATGTGGACGGCATGGTGGGGGTGGAATTGTGAATGAAGATCCTTGTTGCTAAGGGTCCTTTGTGGCCTTATCATAGGGGTGGGTGAGTAAGTCCCAAACTTTCTGAGATCTCTGAAATGTGATCTCTGTGGTGGGAGAAAGGTGTCCCTTCTCATCTTTTGTCTCCCTGGGACCTGCCTCATCTTTCTGCCTGGGAAGTGACCCCCCGCCCCCCCCAACCCACCCCTGCGTTGTCAGCCAGAAATGGAGGGAGGCAGGGAGGAATGTGAGTGGGGTGGGCAAGAGCACATCTCTGGGAAGATAGCAGAGTAGAGGGAGGCGAGGATGGGAGAGCTGTGGTCAGAGTGGTGTCTGGACAGCCAGCTAGACTCTGCCTTCCTTCCAACTGTCCTTGGTTTCACCTTTCACCCGCCAATCGGCCCCCAAGTCAGAGGACCTTGAGAAGGCGGGAGGTGGGAGGGCCGAGGCGGCCGGCTGGGGAGGGGGTGGAAGCCTGGGGAAATGGACTCCAGGAGGCTCACGAGCTTTTCCCCTCCGGCCTCCTCAGAACTGCAGCGGGCAGAGAGCCTCCAGGAGAAGAGCGTGAAGGAGGCCAAGACCAAATGCCGGACGATTGCGTCCCTGCTGACGGCAGCCCCCAACCCCCACTCCAAGGGGGTGCTTATGTTTAAGAAAAGACGGCAGAGAGCCAAGAAATACACCCTGGTGAGCTTCGGGTCTGCAGCTGGGACAGGCGCCGAGGAGGAGGAAGACGGGGTCCCTCCGACGAGCGAATCGGAGCTGGACGAGGAGGCCTTCTCCGACGCCCGCAGCCTCACCAACCAGTCCGACTGGGACAGCCCCTACCTGGACATGGAGCTGGCCAGGCCGGGCTCAGGCGCAGCCGAGGGCCCCGGCCCGGGCCCGGGAGGGCAGCTGAGTGAGGCCTCGGGGAGAGGGGTCCAGCTCTTCGAGCAGCAGCGCCAGCGCGCAGCCTCCAGCCCTCAGGAGCCGGCGGGGGACGGGCCCGCCGCCGGGGACGGGCCGGGAGCCGCGCTCCCCGGGCGCGCCCTGCAGTCACCGCCTCGGGCCCAGAGTGCTCCCCCCGAGGCGGCCGGGCTCCCCGCGTCGCCAGGCCCTTTGGGGGGCCCCGGACCCTTCCTCCCAGGCGGTGGAGCCCCTACCCCAACTCCCAGCATCTTTAACCGGTCAGCCCGGCCCTTTACCCCGGGCTTTCAGGGGCAGCGGCCAGGTACCACCTCGGTCATTTTCCGGCCCGTGGCCCCCAAGAGGGCGAGCGAAAGCCTGGGCGGCCTCAGCCCGGCTCCACCGCCTTTCCTGGCCTCCCCCCCGGGGCCCGCCCCTCTGCCCAGCTCCACCCCCGGGGTGCCCAGCCACCTGGCAGCCTCCAGTCCCCCCGGCGCCCCGCGCTCTTCGGGCCCCGTGACGGCCACCAGCTCCCTGTATATCCCAGCCCCGCATCGTCCTGTGACGCCAGGCGGGGCCCCCGAGCCCCCCGCTCCCTCCAGCACAGCTGCCATGACCTCCACCGCTTCCATCTTCCTGTCGGCGCCTCTGCGACCCGCTGCGCGCCCAGAGGCGCCCGCCCCGGGCCCCGCCGCCCCCGATCCCCCCAGCGCGCGGGAGCAGCGCATCTCCGTGCCAGCCGCTCGCACGGGCATCCTCCAGGAGGCCCGGCGTCGGGGGACTCGGAAGCAGATGTTCCGGCAGGGGAACGAGGAGACGAAGAACTCGCCCAACCCCGAGCTGCTGTCGCTGGTGCAGAACCTGGATGAGAAACCCCGGGCCGGGGGTGCGGAGTCTGGCCCGGAGGAGGATGCGCTGAGCCTGGGGGCTGAAGCCTGCAACTTCATGCAGCCACCAGGGGGCAGGAGTTACAAGACCCTGCCTCACGTGACACCCAAAACCCCGCCCCCCATGGCTCCTAAGACCCCGCCCCCTATGGCTCCTAAGACTCCACCCCCAGTGGCTCCCAAGCCCTCATCTCGAGGGTTCCCCGAAGGGCTAGTAAATGGGGCGGCCCCTGCCGCTGGAACCCCTGAGCCACCCAGGCTTCAGGGCCGGGGTGGGGAGCTGTTTGCCAAGCGGCAAAGCCGAGCGGACAGGTTCGTGGTAGAGGCCGCACCTAGTCCTAGCCTCGGCCCTCGGCCCCGAAGCCCTTCTCCTACTCCCTCGCTGCCCCCTTCCTGGAAATACTCACCCAATATCCGAGCCCCGCCTCCTATTGCTTACAACCCACTGCTCTCACCCTATTTCCCCCAGGCTGCCCGAACGCTCCCTAATAAGGCCCAATCCCAGGGGCCGCGGGCAACCCCCAAGCAGGGCATCAAGGCTCTGGATTTCATGCGGCACCAGCCCTACCAACTGAAAACTGCCATGTTCTGTTTTGATGAGGCTCCCCAGACTCCTGGTCCCACCTCCTCAGGGCCCCCCAAAACGCCCCGAATCCAGGAGATCCGCCGATTTTCCACTCCAGTACCCCAACCCACTGCAGAACCCCTGGCTCCCACTGTGCTTGCCCCCAGAGCAGCCACTACATTGGACGAGCCCATCTGGAGGGCAGAGCTGGCCTCAGTCCCTGTCCTCAGCCCAGCCCCTCCTCCAGAGTCTCCCAGGGGTCTTGGGACCTCACCCAGCTCCTGTGGCTTCCAGGTAGCCAGGCCCCGGTTTTCAGCCACCAAAACGGGATTGCAGGCTCAGGTGTGGAGGCCTGGTGCAGGCCACCACTGAGCAGGGCACAGCTCCCAGGACCAAGGAGAACTAGTTGCTTCTCCAGTGCCTAAAGTTGCTTCTCCTACCCAATCCACCCCCTCTCTCGGGCATTTGGAGGGTAAGTTCCCTCCTGCCAGAGGTAGTTTTGGAGTTGGTATCCCATCCCTGTTCCTCCTGGCTCCCAACCTCCCTGCTGCTTTCCAACCTAATACTTCTGCTTTGGTATCTGTGCTTCTCTGTCTCTGTAGTTTCTTGCCTGGATCTTTGTCTTTATCTCTAGGTCTCTCCACCCATGTTCCCTCGCTGGTCTGTATTTCTCTACTTGGTTCTTTTCTCTGTGAACTTCATAACATTCAATGAGAAGTATACAGAGAAGCTACCACTGAGCACTCAACAAGAATCTCACCACCAAGCAGGCAGCAATGAAACTGAATTGATCCTTGTTTGCTCTAAGTTACTCTCTACTGCTCACCTTTTCCAAACTTGGCTGGCATATACCTCGGCATGTACGTATGCGTATGTATGTGTGTATGCATGCGCAAGTGTACAGATGTGCTCTTCTGTCTGAGGCAAGAGTAAGAGGACAGATCTAAATAAAGACCTAATGTGGGTCTCACCCTTGCACTGATGAAAGAAGGGTGAGGTGACCCCACATGGATAATCTAGGGGAGAAAGAGGTTCACTACAGTTGAAGACTAGCATCTGTAACTGGTATACAGCATCTTGTGAAACGTATGGAGTATGGGGAGACGTGAAGGACCAAGGCAGTTTGTATGGGCTGCATTATACCAGTTAGATCAGGAATCGAACTAAAAATTCTATTCCTCAGGATTTCAGACAGTTAGCAACTTGACAGGCCCATGCTGGGCAACAAGCACCCAGGAAGTGAACAAAAAGAAAAATTTCCTCTGAGAATGAACAAATCATTGGCTTCACGTCCTCTAAGCCTCGGACAGACAGAAAGAAGAGAGCCATGGTGTGGAAAATGAGGCAGAACCAGGAGCAGAGCAGAAATTAATGAAATCGATTGAGCCACAAAGAGGAGCATGGTGAGAGAGTGAGAATGCAGTGCTGGCAGAGAGTAAAGTTAGGTAACAAGAAACCAACTGTGGGCAAGAGGAGGATTTGGGGGGAATTGTGATGGAGAAGAATGAATTTGTTAGAGTGAAGTGGATGATGGTGGGGGGATGTCAGAGTATATACATTGAGTGTTGAAAAAACAGTTGGTATCTGTGCTACCTCCTTTGAGTCTGTCCCTCTGTCTTCTTTTTTTTTAAATTTAAAAGTATATTTTTTATTGATTTTTTACAGAGAGGAAGGGAGAGGGATAGAGAATTAGAAATATCAATGAGAGAGAAACATCGATCAGCTGCCTTCTGCACACTCCCTACAGGGGATGTGCCCGCAACCGAGGTACATGCCCTTGACAGAAATCGAACCTGGGACCCTTCAGTTCGCAGGCCGGCGCTCTCTCTATTGAGCCAAACTGGTTAGGGCTGTCCCTCTGTCTTCTGCAGCTTGTCCTGACTACCTGGGAAAGGGCGAGGAAACACCTAGAGCCAACCCTCTTTTCAGTCCTACCCTACCCCTCAGACCGTAGCTCTTGTTCCTTTCCAGCTCCAGGTCCTGATCTCTGATCCTAGAGGAGTGGAGACTCCCCTTTCACCATGACTACCAAGGGTCACGTTTGCTGCTTGAACTGGAAATTGATCATTTCTTTTGCATATTGGGTGTGAGTCACAGTACTTTTGTTTGTGCACAAGAATAAACTTATACCCCATACCTTCTGTTGCTGTCATCTCTTCTAGGTTTATACCCAAATCCTGATTTCCCCTTGATCTTAACTCATTCAATGATCCTGACCTCCCGATTCCTGGTCTCTTTCTCCATTGCTGCCTTCCTAAGTTTCACCCTTTTGCCCTTTACCCCTGGTCTCTGGATCTTCTCTACCAATTCTGTTCCATTTCTATTTAGTCACTTCTATCACGTCCCTTGGTTCCCTTTCCCCACATTTCCCATACAGACTGTCCCTCTTTCAATCTCTTGCTCCATACTTCCCAAGCTAGGCCTCAGTTTATAGAACTAAGAGAAGTTGGAAAGGCCTTTTGCCATCAACATTTCCTAGCTCCCTGGAGGAAGCAACCATATTTCCATGGAAAAACAAAATGGCTGTAGGTCAGTGGTTCTCAACCTTCCTCATGCCGCGACCCTTTAATACAGTTCCTCATGTTGTGGTGGCCCCCAATTTCATTGTTACAAATTGGACATAATTAAAGCATAGTGATTAATCACAAAAACAATATGTAATTATATATGTGTTTTCCGATGGTCTTAGGCGACCCCTGTGAAAGGGTCGTTCGACCCCCAAAGGGGTCACGACCCACAGGTTGAGAACCGCTGCTGTAGGTGAAGGTGGGGTGGGAGAGGGAAGAACAGTAGAGGGTGGGCTGATAGTGTGGATTGAGACTAATAAAGAAGAGAAGGCACAAGAGGCAAACTAGAATGAAAGACTTTGGAAAAGAAAAGTGCCATTGCTCCAATTTTACCAGCAGGGGGCATATTTGCACCAATAACCAGGTCGAGGACCCAGATGCTCCTAAGTACAGTCTCAGAATTCCAAAGGAATGGCCCAAACAGCATAGGCTAAATATTCTATCTTTATCACCTGGTAGTTAATTTAGGCGCTCAATGACAGGAGACCAAAATTTTGGTTTGTTATTGAGGGGAGGATGGTAGTGATGATGAAATCACCATTTGCTATTTGGTTTTTTTCTTCTAATTGCTTCTTTGGGTTAGGGGGAAATGGAGAAGGAAGACAAAAGATGAGGGATCTAGAAGCTAAACTGATCTAGGAAGAGGCCAACTACAGAAAGCTCAAAGCCCTTTCAGCTCCTAGCCCGAACCTGGAAAGTTTTAGGATGGGAAAAGGGCATGGTCAGGAAGAGGGGAGAGCTCACAGAGGGACAGGGGGGTATTCTGGGAGCTATGAGACTCATTTCTTAAAGCAGCCACACAGGGTGGTTCCAGAACCTAAGCAGAAGGTAGAGGAGGATCCAGATGTTCATGGAGCTACTAGGGAAAGGGCTGGGCATATGACAGGATTCTCACAAGGGGGCTCTCCAGCTAGTGCCCCTGCCCAGAGGTTTCTCTGGAACAATGCAAATGGATTACGTGTCCTTTAAAGAAAAGTCCAAGTAGGAGCCTTCGAGAGTAAGGCCTTGGCAGGTCAGAAGCCTTCATACACTTCTCAGAGAGACATCAACATCTATCCTGCAGAGTAGGCTGAACTGAGCACCCCAACAGAAAATAGGGGTGAAAAGGCAGAAATTGGTCAGGTCTTCCCCACATCTTCCCTTACAGCCTAGAAAGCACTGGGTTTGGTGAATTTGGTCCCTTAATCTGCTAAGATCTGGCCCTCCCAGAGGAAAGATCAACCCATCCAGGAACTTTCAAAGAGTAGTTCCATTGTGAACAGACATCCCTTCCCCAAACACAGTGCCTTAAGCTTTCCCACCCCAAAATGCACCTACATGTCCTTCCAGCTGTGATGTAGATCGGCTCTGAGTGGCTCTCCAGGTTCTCGTTCTCCCACTCTGAATTCCTATCTACCATTTGCTGCCTACCTCCTCTTGCCTTCTCAGTTTTCACTTTCTCCCTGAATGCTTCTCAGACTCTAGAGCAGTGGTTCTCAACCTTCCTAATGCCGCGACCCTTTAACACATTTCCTCATGTTGTGGTGACCCCCAATTTCATTGTTATAAATTGAACATAATTAAAGCATAGTGATTAATCACAAAAACAATATGTAATTATATATGTGTTTTCCGATGGTCTTAGGCAACCCCTGTGAAAGGGTCGTTCGACCCTCAAAGGGGTCGCGACCCACAGGTTGAGAACCGCTGCTCTAGAGGTTAAGCCAAAGGGAGTTCCTGGGCAGACTGGCTCAGATAACTTAGTGGGAGAATCCCAAAGGCCTTTCTTTCATTCCTGAGCCTCTGGACGAGGAGGGCGGGATCTTGGTTCCAGGGTCTCAGTACCCCTTGTGCCATTTGAGCTGCTTACGCTCACCATCTCTATTAATAACCACCCTCCCTCCCCCACTGCCAGTGCTTCCCCCACGCCTGCCCAGCTCAGGTTCTCCAGTCACAGCAGCTCAGTCCTCCAAAGCTGCTGGACCCCAGGGAGAGCTGACCACCGCCCAAGCAACTGGTAAGTCTCCAACTCTATAACCAGAGGGGCTGGAGCCCATTCTGCTGACTGTTGTGTCTGTAAACGCAGAAGCGGCCCTTGATCCTGGGGTGGTTCCCTCTCCCCCGTCTGTGCTCAGCTCCCAGCTGTCCAGTTCAGGGGAGCCACAGAGAGTTGGAAGGAGAGGGTCCCTGAAGGGTGTGGGGAATAGAGATCTGGGGGAGGCACTGGAAAAATAAGAAGGGGGGTGTAAGAGGAAAATTAGAACCTTGAGGCTGAGAGATACAGGGAGAGTCCATTTAGCAGTTCCTGGGCTCTGACCTCAGCAGACCCCACTACGTTAGAACTGCAGATGTGTTGTGGGACAGGCCTCAGCAGAAAACAACATTTCTGCTGGTTGCCAACGTCTCTCAAGGAGGAGCTGAAGTCTGTATCTTTTGCAGCTTGTCCCCCTTCACTGCCAGATACTATTATTATGTCCCTGTCCTCCTTCAAATTCCCACTGCTACGATATTGCTGAGTTGACATGCATCAAGGTTCAAATGTCCCCTGACCCACCCCCCACCCCTCTCCAATTCTGGGGTCTGGGATAGGAGTGACTGAAATGGAGCAGGGAACACTGCTGTGACCTCCCAGGCCATATTCCAGCTGGCCCAATGGAGGAGCAACAACCTCTCCTTCCTATGGAGAATGTTTTTGGCTGGATCTCAACCCTGGCAGAACATTTTTTTCTGACCCCCTGGGGGTTGGGGAAGACTGAGGAGACATCAGAGCTTGGTATGACAGCCCCTATCTGAGATTCCCATGCAAATAAAAACTTCAAATCATGCTAATGAAACCTGGGTGTTACTGCCTTCGTGTTACTTGTTTGTTTTAGCCCCTGCCTCCCAACATACACTGTGCATCTAACGCATGCACTGGCACTTTGTAAAACAGCTGCAAAAAGTTTGGGAGAAGGTAGGGGCAGGGCTACATCTATAGTTTCTGCCCTGCCTCTCAAGAGAAGAGAAGCCCTAAAGCTTTCACCACTTGAGGGAATTTATTTTGTTGAAAATCTAATAATGAAATTTTGCTCCCTGAAGCCCTTACTGTAGGCACACTCTTCCCAATCCCTGTTCATCTTTCAACTCCCTCTTCCCACCCTATCCAGGCTGAATCCTCCACAATGCCGCTCTCAGGAACACCAGCCCCCAACAAAAAGAGGAAATCCAGTAAGCTGATCATGGAACTCACTGGAGGTATGGCATATTTGCACCTGCTTAGTATGGGGGGCTTCTTATTAAGAGTATCTCTGGCCCAAGAGTCTCAGAAATATCGTAAGGTTATATATATCTTAGGTTGAAGAGACAAGAGAAATTCAGGGGTAGGGTGGGGTGAGGGATGGTGGTGGTGGGATAGGAGAAAGTATTCAACACTAACTCTTCACCCTTCCACACTTGTAATCTGAGACAATAATACCCAGGCCATATTACCCAGAGTAGGTCCAGGACAACTGGACCCACAGGTCAGTGAGGTAGGTATGTTTAAGGAAGAAAATATATGCAATGGAGAGTGGCACAGAGTTAGGTTTCCATAAATGGTTCATCTCCTTACTTCTCTCCTCAAAGCTAGGGAGCCTGTGTACATATTTAAAATGGAAAACTGCACAGGCTGTTTGCAACCAGAGTTCACTGAGGGGAAGAGTAGGAGGAGGAGTTAAGGCAGGAGTATACTAAGAGGTGTCCAACTCCGCAATGTGTTGGCCTTTGGGCTTTACCACAGGCTACAGCTTCCCCAGGGGCTTCCATCTATGATGTACTTTATTTGCCCTGTAACCCCATGTCCATGTCCCCTTGACCCCATTCATTCTCTCTACTCTAGTATTTCCACTATCTCCACTCTGCAACCCGGTTCCCATGTATTCTCTCCAACTTCAAAACTAGGAAATCAAAATCCCTTACAAACTAGACAGAATTTGATCAGACGTCACAGACAGCATCTTGCTTCCCTTAGTGATCTCTGCTGGGACACACACACTGAGTTATGGATGACATCTGCATTCTGAGCCCAGAAAACCCTGTTTTCCTCTTTCCCTTGCCTCTTCCTCCCCACCTCCCTAAAAGGTGGACAGGAGAGCTCGGGCCTGAACCTGGGCAAGAAGATCAGTGTCCCCAGGGATGTGATGTTGGAGGAGCTGTCACTGCTCACTAACCGGGGCTCTAAGATGTTCAAACTGCGGCAGATGCGGGTGGAGAAATTTATCTATGAAAACCACCCTGATGTCTTCTCTGACAGCTCAATGGTGAGTTCGGAACTTTGCTACTCTCAAAGCCTAGTGCCCCTTCTGAAAGCTTTGTGGTAGGCCCCGCATCTCCAAGATACCGCCAACCTCCCTTTCCCAGACATTTAAAAGCCCATTAAAACCCCCAGATACAGTGAGCCCTCAACAGCTCCAGGCGGAGTTACAGCCCACCTCTGGAAACTCAGTCTCCATCTTAGAGCTAGTGAAGGTGGGTGGGGAGTACCACACCCACAGGGAGAAAATTCCTTTCCAGTATGGGTAAGTGTTAAAGATAGGGTTGCCAGATAAAACACAGGAAGCCCAGTCCTGCGTTTTAAAGTTGAGATACACACAGATAATTTTTTAGTAAAGTATGTCCCATTCAATATTTTGACATAAAAATAAAAAAAAAAATTTTAAATACCAAGACACAAACTAAAATTTTAGGTACAAAATAGATACTTTTTAGTATAAATATGTCCCAGAAACTATTTGAGACATAAAAATTAAAAACTTTTTTTAATCCTCTCCCGAGGATATTTTTCCATTGATTTTTACAGAGAGGGGAAGAAGAGAGAGGGAAAGACAGAGAGAAACATTGATGTGAGAGATACACATTGATTGGTTGCCTCCTGCACACACCCTGACCAGGGCCTGGGCTGGGGAGGAGCCTGCAACTGAGGTACGTGCCCTTGACCAGAATCGAACCTGGGAGCCCTAGGTACGGACCTAGGCTGACTATCCACTGAGCCAAACTGGCTAGGGCTAAAAATTAAATTTAAAATATAGGGCACTCATTTAAATTTGAATTTCAGATGTACAACGGATACTCTCATATATAAATATGTCCCATGCAATATTTGTGGCATATTTATACTAAAAAAGTATTTGTTGTGTGTCTGAGATTCAAATTTAACTAGTGTCCTGTAATCTCATTTGCTAAATCTGGCAATCCTATAAAGAGTTAAATGAATTTTATAGCCATCTCCTTCTTGAGCCATTCTTTTATCTAAGGACCCCAGATGTGGGGACTGACACTATCCTTGAAGATCCTACGTTCCCTAGTCAGGATTCTTCAAAGAAATAGAAGTAGGGATTGAAGAGAGGCCAGGCACAAGATGTTATAGCTGAGAAGGAGGGCACCGTCTCCATTTCCCTTTCACCCCCTCTACCTCCCCTGGGTAGTCAGGGGGGAGTGGAAATAGATGCATACATGGGGCCAGGGGCAGAAGTGTCTGTCACTGGCCTTTATGGAGAAGCAGAGTAAAAATGCTGAGCCAGTTATATCTAACTTTAGGAGACCAAAAGCCCTCCTTCCTGCCTGGGTCTGGTTACACTGGGTGGAGCAAGGGGATGTGCACAATGGGTGGCCAGTAGAGCCTCTTGAAGGAGTTGGTGGGTTATTTTTAGGCTTTGGGGTGAATCCAGTTTTGCTCTTTTGGTCACCCTTCCCCCTCCCCACTATAGTTTCACTGTCAAGAAGTCCTGGTCCCACAGGCACCTAGAGAGAGGGAGAGAAAAACACAAACTAAAATTTTAGGTACAAAAGAGGAAGAGTTCTGTCTGTTAGACAAGATGAGGAGGGGGCTGGACAGAGACCTCTGTAGTTCTTCAAATGAAGGCTGGGTTCTCCATGCCAAAGCTTTATCTCAAATTCTAGTTGAGCCGAAGTCTTGGTCCTCTTTGCTTTGGTAAGAATGGGAAGGAGGGGTGTGGAGAATGAGTTGTCGCCATCCTAAGGTATTATTAGGGGAACTGAGCCAACGGGGCCCTGCCCCTTAAGGAGAGTTTAATTCCTCATAGTTAAGCTACCCACTGTTCACCTATTGGCGGGGAGAATCTTAGAGGATTCAGTGTCTCCTGGTTGGCCATTGTCTCTGATCAAATCTTCCTTGCTATGCATACCTGTGTCTTTGTATGTGCTCCATACCCATTGCTAACCTTCCCTTCACTCTGTCCTTTTCTTTCAGGATCACTTCCAGAAGTTCCTTCCTACAGTGGGGGGACAGCTGGGTACAGCTGGTCAAGGATTCTCCTATGGCAAGGGCAGCAGTGGAGGCGAGGCAATGGGAAGTGGCTCTGCTGGACAGTATGGCTCTGACCAACAGCACCATCAGGGCCCTGGATCTGGATCTGGGGGTGCAGGTGGTCCAGGGGCCCAGACTGGCAGAGGAGGAGGAGCTGCTGGAACAGCAGGGGTTGGCGATTCAGAAACAGGCAAGTATCCTCCCCCAAGAGTAATGTGTCTGGTTCCTAGAGCAGCGATATCCCTAGGAATGAGGCCTAGATTGGGTGTAGGGAGCAGGGGAGGCCTGAGATATCTTAATGGACTCTCTGGGTCCAGGAGAATAAAGAGATGTGTCAATTTCATTCAGAAGCCTTATTTCTCAGTCACCTTTCGGGCTTTTCAGTTGAAGTTACAGATCTGACCCCAGGCTATCATTATTCCACAAACCTTATACAATTACCAGGAGGATGTTATACCTTTGGTCTCTGGCTCCAGCAACTTCCCTTGCACAGGGGTGTGAGACTAACTTCCCTTGGCTACTAACTGCTATTATTTGACTTCCTTTTCTTTCCATTGCTGCTAGGAGACCAGGCAGGTGGAGAAGGAAAACATATCACTGTGTTCAAGACCTATATTTCCCCATGGGAGAGAGCCATGGGAGTTGACCCCCAGCAAAAAGTGGAACTTGGCATTGACCTGTTGGCCTATGGGGCCAAAGCTGAACTCCCCCAATATAAGTCCTTCAACAGGTAGGAGTGATGGGGAAGGAACCAGATGCAACCCAGTGTGTGGCAAGGTGTCCTTAGTTGGGATGAAGACTTGGGTTCAAATGTTTCAGGAGGCAAGAGAGGAATATGGGGGACCTAACTGAAGGTCTTCGCTCTTTTTGCCCTAGCTCAGAGAAACAGCAAACTATGATTAAAAAATAAAAAATAAAAATTGCTGGGAGGCAGGATTTGAATTTTAGTTCATAGGCCATTTATTAGCTGTGTGGGCATGGGAAAGTCACCCTACTTCTGGCCTTGGTTGCTTTAACTATAAATACTATATTATACATTTAAAGTCCTAATGAGGCTCCCTTTACTCAAAGTTAGGTTCCATTACTGTTCCTGCAGTAGGATTCTGGTCCTTTATACCCTACTTTAGTAAAGCTTAACTGTTCTTTTGAAATTGGGCTTCTCTAGACCATGCATAGATCTGTGTGAAAGCAGGATAGGGAAATGTTAGAAAAGTGCTTTTTCATTTGGTCCTAAGGAGCCTGGATTTCCCAGGAAATGTTCATTCCTCTCACCCAGACTATATACTATCCACTGGAGTCAGGGTAGGGATTCTATGTTGAAATTTAAGGTGGTCTCAGACAGTTGGGTCTATAATGTTTGGGGTTACTTTCTCTAAAATGCTGGGAAACCAGGAAAGGGGATGGGAATGCTAATGGAGAACAATAGGCGTGCAGAAGCAATCTGCAACTAAAATTCACAGACTTCCCTATCTTAAAAAGAGAGTAACATCTCACTGATAAAGCTCTGTCCCTTTTATTCTGGTTTTTAATGAAATAATATATCCCCTTTTCAGGACAGCAATGCCTTATGGTGGATATGAGAAGGCATCCAAACGCATGACCTTCCAGATGCCCAAGTTTGACCTGGGGCCCCTGCTGAGTGAACCCTTGGTCCTCTACAACCAGAGCCTCTCCAACAGGCCTTCTTTCAATCGAACCCCTATTCCCTGGCTGAGCTCCGGGGAGCCTGTAGACTACAATGTGGATATCGGCATCCCCTTGGATGGAGAAACAGAGGAGCTGTGAGGTGTTCCCTCCTCTACTTTGCATCAAGTTTCCCCTCTCTGGCTCCAACTTGGAGAGGGAATGCTGAGCAGGCTACCCCACCCTCATTCCTTTTGGGAATGGAGGGGAAAAGGAGGGATAAATTTGCCATTCCATCCTTCACTCTGAGTTCCCACTCCGAGCATCCTTCCTCACCAACTCAGAGCTCTCCTTCCACCTGCTCTGTATGGAAACCTGCTCTTTTATGGAATTTGCTCTGCCACCGGTAACAGTCAATAAACATCAAGGAAATGCACTAATTTTTCCTCTGATATTTGAGGGCAGATGAAAACAATGCACAGAGGCTAATTAAAGTCAAATACTAAACATTCACTATTCAAATTTCAAGACCAAATCTGAGCTCTGGTTCCTTACACACCTACACCCACACTCATGAAACCACATTCATAGATGTATACGGAAACATACTTATTTAATAGTACATAAGGCAAATAATCATGTACAAACACATGTGCCAGCCTACATGTGGGCACAGCTAAGAAGCTACTTTATGCTATGGTTAGGAAAAAGGTGTCGGTGACCCTGCTGTTAGATTTCCTTACGTTGCTAATTAGGATTTGGGATAATAAGGATTATCCAAATATTACAGAACTAGAACATGCCACAAAGTTTCCAGATGACACCAGAGTGGGCTTAGTAATATATGTGTTAAAGGTTATAGATTCCCGAAAGGATGAGATGGAATAGGGAGTCA
This sequence comes from Myotis yumanensis, assembly GCF_028538775.1. Lineage (NCBI taxonomy): Eukaryota > Metazoa > Chordata > Mammalia > Chiroptera > Vespertilionidae > Myotis > Myotis yumanensis. The sequence goes on along the minus strand of NW_027223764.1, from coordinate 44,341,393 downwards.
TGTTGGAATCCAGAAGGAAGTGGGAGAGCCCTAGCCCGTCTGGCTCAGTGGATAGAGCATCGGCCGCAGACTGAAGCGTCCGGGTTTGAGTCCAGTCAAGGGCACGTACCTTGGTTGCAGGTTTCCCGGCACTGGTTGGGTGCGTACAGAAGGCAACCAATCGATGTGTCTTTCTCACATCGATGTTTCTCTCTGTCTCTCCCTCTCCCTTCCACTCTATCTAAAAAAATCAATGGAAAAATATCCTTGAGTGAGGATTAACAATAGAAGGAAGTGGGAGAAACCAGCTGTAGTTATGATATGCCTGGCTCTGAATGAACACAGCAAGAAAAGAACTAACGGTCACAGGGGCATGGCAGTGGTGTCCAAAAAGTACTATGACTGGGAAGAAACAATGAGAGCCAATAAGAATGAGTAACAGTTCGTTCATATTCTCTCTCTCTCTCGGCATGATTAAACAGACTTTACTTTTTTTCAATTACAGTTTACATTCAACATTATTTTGTATTAGTTCCAGGTGTACAGCATAGTGGTTAGACACTCCTATACTTCACAAAGCGCTCCCCCCAATATTTCTAGGACCCACCTGGTACCATACATAGCTATTACAATATTATTGACTATATTCCCTATTCTGTACTTTACATCCCTGTGACTATTAACATTACTCTTTTTATTGATTTCAAGCATGGGGTTTCTTTAGAATCCCAGGACTTACTACTATGTTCCATCAAGTAAGAGTGATGCAAACCAGGAAGAATAAAGAAAGGTCTTAATAGGTTCTGGAAAAATAAATTCTGAGAGCTGGTTGAAATCAGCCAACTTCTCGAGCTATTAAAGATTATATTAAGTTGCTAGACTCTACATAGACTGATTCCATTTTCATGGACCTTGGGTCACATGACATTTACCCTGGCACTTTCCTTTACAACCTAAATGACTTCCAGGGATTCTTTCTGTAAAGTTGTACACAAAGCTCTACTTCCGTGTGCGTTTTTCTAAGGAGAGTGTTGTTATAACTTGATTTCCCTCCAAACAGACCCTGAAACAAAAATCTGGATGCAAGCAGCTAATTTGAGAGGTGATCCCAGAATCCAAGAAGTGTAAGGGAGTGAGAAGAAAGCCAAAAAGGATGTTCTGAACAATTAGGACTGAATCCCACTGGGGAGTCAGAATGATACTATTCAAATTGTGGTCCATGTCTTAGCAGCATGATTATCTCTTGGGAGCTTGGTTAAAAGTACAAACTCAAGAATCGATGGCTTACTAAGCTCTCGAGGTGACTCCTATGTGTTAGTAAATTTTGAGAAACATTAGAGATCATACCTCAGAATTGCCCCATTGAGGGCATAGGGAACTAGAGTTTTTAGCCTCCAAATCTCATCTCTCATTGGTTGCAGATTGCTATTAGGAATGTTAACTCTGCTGGCAATTCCAGACAAAGGTGTTTGAGGTAGGAAGCTATGGGCTTGTACAAGATCTGTCTACCAAAGCTGTAGTAAACTCTGAGGTGGACTGAGGGAATATGGGTTTGACAGGATCTGGATAAGGGTCATGGCTTTCATCATATTCTCAGGTTTAAAACTCTGTGAGCCTAGCCCAAAAGTTAAGGATAAATGTTTATTGAGTGCCTCTATATACCAGGTACTAAGTCAGACATCAGAGGTACAAAGAAAAATAACTCATATGACAAGGATATTTCACAGTCAACCATAAAATAATTATTATATGCCTGCTCTTAAGGTTGGGATAAAAATAATTCCAGGGTCGCCGAAACAGGTTTGGCTCCGTGGATAGAGCGTCGGCCTGCGGACTGAAAGGTCCCAGGTTCGATTCCGGTCAAGGGCATGTACCTGGGTTGCGGGCACATCCCCGGTGGGAGATGTGCAGGAGGCAACTGATCGATGTTTCTCTCTCATCGATGTTTCTAACTATCTCTCTCCGTTCCTCTCTGTAAAAAATCAATAAAATATATTAAAAAAAAAATAATTCCAGGGTCTGCTAGTAAACAGCCCTGGAAACCTAGCAACTTAACTTTTCCAAGCTCAGAATGTCTGAAGTCTTAAATGTAACAAAAATAATCACGATACAAGTTTACTAATTCACAGGGAGCCCAGGTTGGTTGTGAAACTATTTCCTTAGTAGAAAAGTCTTCTTGAAAGTGAAATTATTGCAATGGTGGTCTAATGCCTTAAAGTGCACACTTGAACAGGATCCAACCAGAAATCCAGTCAAATCTTTAAGCTTTGCCATCCATGTGCTTGGAAATTACTCTTCTGTTAAAACCACCTTTCTTCACAAATGTTTCATACATTTAAATGCCACAGTTCACAGATGTCACCCATTGGCAGCGGAACTGTCTATATACTGTTCATACACATCTTCTGTTTGCCATCACTTGGTTTAAAACTCAGGAGCGTTTTCAATTCAGGAGCTCAAGAGAGTTCCCTTTTAGATATGAGCTTGTGCTCTGCGTGGGTCCTAGTCCCCACTCCTACCTATTGTTTTACACCAGGCCATCTTCTATTGTAACTTCCTAGCCTCTGCAGCCATTGGAGTGAGCACCTTGAAGGGATTCTTTTACATAAACCACACGCCCATAACACTGTGCCGCTAAAATCACCCAGAGAGCAGCTCATTCTCTAGATGAGGGTCTGGAGCTTTGCTGTCTAATATTACTGTCACCAGCCATTAATTATCTAATTAATAATTAAGATGTTGATTACGTGCTGAAATATTTTGAATATGTTGGGTTAAAAATAATTTCCTATGTATTACTTTAAAAAATGTAGCTATAATGCCCCAGCCGGTTTGGCTCAGTGGATAGAGCATCAGCCTGCGGACTGAAAGGTCCCAGGTTTGATTCCAGTCAAGGGCACAAGCCTGGGTTGCAGGCTCGATCCCCAGCAGGGAATGTGCAGGAGGCGGCCGATCAGTGATTCTCTCTCATCATTGATGTTTCTAACCCTCTCCCTTCTTCTCTAAAATCAATAAAAATATATTTTTAAGAAATGTAGCTGCCGAAGTCGGTTTGGCTCAGTGGATAGAGCGTCGGCCTGCGGACTGAGGGGTCCCAGGTTCGATTCCGGTCAAGGGCATGTACCTGGGTTGTGGGCACATCCCCAGTGGGAGATGTGCAGGAGGCAGCTGATCGATGTTTCTCTCTCATCGATGTTTCTAGCTCTCTATCTCTCTCCCTTCCTCTCTGTAAAAAATCAATAAAATATATTTAAAAAAAGAAAAGAAAAGAAATGTAGCTATTAGAGGTTTTAAATTGCACAATATATGTCTACTGGCTAGCACTGGTCTAGACCATGAGAGCTATTCAGGAGCTTTAAGAGAAAAAAATGAATTCTCCATTTATTATTTCAATTTCCTTATTATTCCCCTCCGTTTTATTCTTCCTTGTTGGCCAACGTTAGGTTCACCCTCTGTTCCCAGATGCTGCTCGGTCTGCATTTAAAGTTGTCTGAGCAGAGAGACAACGCCCTGCAACTAAGCGTTGAGTCACGCAGTAAGGATGTGTCCACCGGGCAGCCAGCAACCGGGGCAAAGTTGAAACCACACAACAATGCGGTCCCCTTCCGCATTCAAACCTCCGCGTTTCCGTCCCATTAAATAACACACACGTTTATTCCCTATTTTGGTCGGGCTAACTGATGGGGGTGTGGCCCTCGTGGGTAAACATACACATTTCTGTGGCACCAAACACCGTTTGCAAACCTGCGCAGGGGAACAGCGGATGGAAACTTCCTGAAGGAAGGATACGAGGAGATGGATGGGACGGTCGGTTTCTGCCCGGCTCGTCCCCGCTCTACAGCGGCCTGCAGAAGGAAACTTCAGCTAAAGGCGACGCTGCTCCAAGTGCGAGGCCCTTGGGGAAGGCTATCCCGGGGTGGGGGTTCCCTATACTAACGCCCCGCAGCCCAGACCCTCCTGCCTGCGATCGTTCCCCGACTTTCCCGCCAGCTCAAGGCTCTCCCTCGCTCTCGCCCACCTTCAGACCCTGGCACGCCATCCCTGAAACGGCTCGCGGCCGCCATTTTACAGGAACTATCGCGAGACCTACTCAGCGGCCCGGAGCCTGACTCATTTACTTTCCTGCGAGAGGCTCCTCGCGGTGGTTCTCGCCGTCGTGGCGGGAAGTGTCGCGAGAGCTGGTTGCCTTGGCTCCCTGTAGCTATAGCAGCCGCGGCGGTTCAGGATGCGGCGGCAGGAGCTGTGAGTGCGACACCCTCAGGGGGGCGGGGCTGGAGGTAATGGGGCGCAGGGGGGACAGAGCCTGGGGGGCGATGAGGGAGGTCGGGTCACGGGAGGAGTGGACGCGAGTGTGACGTTTAGGGAAGGATCCGGGTCCAGTGGGTCCAGGGACCGGGCGCCGGTCCGCACTAGGGCACACGGGGAGGGCTGATCCCTGGGAAGTCCAGAGGGAGGGACCGGGGTGTAGTAGGGTTCAAGGAGCAGGGACCAGAGCGTGAACGCTTGTGTGTGGCGGGAGTAGCAGGGTTCCGGGGACTGAGAACTGGACCCAGGGACCGGACTCCATTGAGGAATCAGTGGGCAGAACTGGGGTACAGCCCGGAGGAGGGTATGTTGAATGGGAGCATAGAGGTTGGGCCCGGTTTGCTTTGCCCTGGCGTGTGTGTGTGTGTGTGTGTGTGTGCGTGCGTGTGTGTGTGTGTGTGTGTGTGTGTGTGTGACGCGCCAGGACCGAGTTCCTAAATGGCTTGGCGGGAATGGTGGCGTCCCGGACCTCAGCGTCCACCCGCCCCTTCCACAGAAATTCCCGCGGACTCAGATGTGAAAGGAGGCGAGCTAGTATGTAGTCTGTAGAGAGACTGCGTGGGGTAATGAATGATTGCTGCTCCCAAATAAAGTGTGGAATGGGATCCGGAGATAGATTTTTGAGAAAAAAAGAAAAAAAAACTCAGATGTTCTTCTTTTAGAGCGTACCGAGTTGGAAGAAGAGGGTGTGTGCTAAGATCACCTTTCTTCCCAGATTCATTCAAGTGTAGGATCCTTTACGGCGCATTTATTAAATTATTTATGCAGTGCAAAAGCAGGTTAGATGATACAGTGAAAGAATGTGCAGTACGACACGGAAGCCTTCCACGAAGGTAATTTAAAAACTCCGAACAGTGCTTTTATTGCCGCAGCACCAGGCTGAACGCTAGGGATAGTTTTAGTTACTTGGATATAAAACCTAGTGTTCCCTAAGTGTGCGTATTCAGGTTATGTGCCTTTTAAGAAATGGGTGAGATTTTTATCTTAGAAGACTGCACATGTTTTGAATATCTGTCAAAGGACTCTCCCAGGAGTGAAAAGAATGGAGAGGGCAAAACATTAGTCTCTGAGTCTCCAGGACTGTTTTCTGGAAACAGGTTTGCACTGCTTTTCTGGTTAACTTGTATTTCTAGTGAAAACAATGAAGTCTAATGAAGTCACAAAGATGATTTCAATCTACAGATACAGCTTTCTGATATTTTTACTCACTATCTTTTGTAGGTATAAAGTTGCAAGGGATAACCTCTCTTTTGATGATGTAACTGGATTTTTCCACGTTGAGGTTGACAAATTCATTAATTAGAATGATGGCTTTTAAATCCTAGAGCTAGCCTCGATGTGGCTAGTCATTGAACCTATTTATTTGATATGTGTTAGACTAAAACTTTTAATTTGTAGCGTTAGTAGCTAAACTTTAAAGTGCTTTTCTGAGGCAAGAGAAAGCTTATGTGGTTGGGTCCAAAAGATTTCTACATGAATCCATTAACAAGCTTTACTGGGTTCTTTTTATGTGTAGAGTACTGTGTATAAGGCATTGCAAGGTGGGGCAGGGAGTGAAGATTAATTCATTTATCCATTCCACAAACATTTATTGAGACCTGTTTTGTGTTTGATTACTAAACCTTCAGGATTCAATGCAAGTAATCCTTGCTCCCTGTCTTGAAATTGTCCAGAGCCTAGGAAGGGAGAGTGACAGAGAAACAAATAATTACAATGTAATAAAGCACAATATATGAACACAGACTCTTGAAACAAGTTTTGGCCCTGAGGAGTTTACGTAGTAGTTGACAAGACTAAAAAGAAAGAAAGAATTTAGAACATTATAAAATATTAAAGCAAATTCTAAACTGTATGCTATATCATAAAATATATTACATTTCCTGCAACCTTATTGTTATTAATTCTAGGAATTTTTAAAATAGATTCCTTGGGATTTTCCATGTAGACAAACATATCATTTGCAAATAGAGATAGTTATATTTCTCCCTTTCCAATCTGTATGCCTTTTATTTCTCTTTCTTGCCTATTACAGTGCTTAGAACTTCCAATATTGTGGTTGAATAAGAGTAGTGAGAGCAGACATCCTTGCTTTGTTCCTTACCTTTGGGGGGGTGGGCAATGCATTTAGTATATCACCATTAAGTGTAATATTAGCTTAGGTTTTTGTGTAGATGCCTTTTATCAAGTTGTAACCATATATTTTAAAAATTTCAGTTGAAATGGTAATTTTTCTGCAATGAATTTTCAGATTCTCCAACCTAGTATTCACTCTCCATGTTTCCTGCTTATTCTACTATTATTGAGCTCTTTATTCAGTTGCAACATCCTTCGCTCTCCTTCTCAGACACATACACCCTCTAGGCTATCAAGGGCAGTGGCTGTTTTATACATTTTTATATCACTAGCTTAGTACAGTATGCCTGGCAGTATTGAATTGTTTGATTAAATGAAAGAGTCAGTGAATGAATAATTGAACAAAAGAATGAGAAATTATCTCTCACAGGGCTTAAGATAGTTTTAGTGATAAGAGTGAGTTTTGGAGTCAGACAGAATTAAAATCTCAGCCCTTCAATGTAATACTGTATTGGGAAAGTTGAGCAAATTACTAAATATTTCTCAACCTCAGCTCCCTTATCTATTAAATTAGGATTACACTACTGGAACAAATTAGGTGTAATAATAGATGTTAATTCTTAGCACAGTAGCTATCATGTAGTAGGCATTCAAATTTTAGTTTTATTTTTTCTTTATTCAACTGTTTTAAATAATAAATGATAGTGATTTAAAAATACTGTGAACTGTATATAGTTATTTCAAATATTGTTCATGTTTGTGTTAAAATAGTCAAACTAATTTAGATTATGCTGGTTTAAGAGGAAATATGGAGACATAAGAAAATTGTATGGAAAAAGTTTGAATGTTTTGTTGAGCAATACCTTGTGCCAACCACTGTGTTACAATGCTTCGCATGAAATAACCCATTTAATCCATACAACAACCCAATGAAGCACACTTCTTCCTTTGAAGGATTATTTCTTAGTTTTTTAATTATAGTTTTCTCATCTACACCCTTTCTGAGTAAGCCTTAGGAATGGGGCTTATACAATTTAATGCAGATTTCAAACTTTGTAAAGCAGATAACAAATAATAACTATTTTATTTCTAAGCTACCATCCTTAATATTTGGGGACTATTATTTAGGCTAAGCATTTTTCCCCGCAGCAAAACTTAGTGATAATATTTACTTTCTACTTCTCTAGGAGTACATTAGCTGCTGCTAGTATATTAGGTTCTTCATTTGTATGAAACTGATCAGAGTAATGAATTTGCCTATTGCCTATAGCACATGAGTCTTTCTCAACAAATAATGTTTGACTCGATTTTTCAAAGAGGAGAAAAGCAGCAGAATGTTTGAAACTGAATTTAGAGTTTTTTTTACTTAATATATAATGTTGATCAGGCTAAGCAAGACCTGTTTTGATTAGTTCTCTGTATTTTTTAAATTGTGGTAAAATAAACAACATAAAAGTTACCACCTTAATCATTTTTTAAAAATATATTTTTAAATTGATTTTAGAGAGGAAGGGAAGGGAGAGAGAGATAGAAACATCAATGATGAGAGAGAATCATTCATCGGTTGCCTCCTGCACGCCCTATACTGGGGATCAAGCCCACAAACTGGACATATGCCCTGACTGGGAATCGAATCTCGACCTCCTGGTTCATAGGTTGATGCTCAATCACTGAGCTACACTGGCTGGGCACCATTTTTTAAAAAAATATATATCTTTTTTGATTTCAGAGAGGAAGGGAGAGGGAAAGAGATAGAAACATCAATGATGAGAGAGAATCATTGATTGGCTGCCTCCTGCACATCCCCCACTGGGGATAAAGCCCACAACCCAGGCATGTGCCCTTGGCTGGAATCGAACCTGGGACCCTTCAGTCCTCAGGCTGACGCTCTATCCACCGAGCCAAACCAGCTAGGGCTGGGCACCATTTTTAAATGTACAGTTCAGTAATATTAAATACTAATATTAAATAGTAATTCACATTGTACCATTTTTATCTTGCAAAACTGAAATTCTATACCCATTAAAAAATGCTCCCTACTCCTCTCCCCCGAGTTACTGGCAACCACCATCCTACTGTCTGTCTCTGAATGTGACTATTCTAGGTATCTGATATAAATGGAATCATAGAGTGTCCTTTTGTGCATGGCTTATTTTATTTAGCATAATGTCCTCCAGGTTCATCCATGTTTTAGTATGTGTCATAATTTCCTCCCTTTTTAAGGCTGAATAATATTTCACTGTACACACACACACATCACATTTTGCTTATCCATTCACTTGGGTTGCTTCCATCTTCTAGCTGTTATAAATAATGCTGCTAGGAACACGGATGTACACTGATCTCTTTGATACCCTGCTTTCAATTCTTTTGGATATATAACCAGAAGTGGAATTGCTGGATCTTATTTTAAATTTTTGAGGCATTGCTATACCATTTTCCATCGTGGCTAACCCATTTTACATTCCCACTAGCAGTATACAAGTGTTTCAATTTCTCCACATCCTCATCAACAATTGTTATTTTCTATTGGATATGAGATAGTATCTCATTGTGGTTTTGATTTGTATTTTCCTAATGACTTGTGATGCTGAGCATCTTTACATGTGCTTATCGGCCATTTGTATATCTTCTTTGGAGAAACATTGATGTAAGAGAGACACATCAATTGACTGCCTCTTGCACATAACCCCAACTGGGGCTGGGGATCTAGTCTGCAACAGATGTACATGCCTTTGTCTGGAATTGAACCCACAACCTTTCAGTCCCTGGTCCGACGCTCTGTCCATTGAGTCAAACTGGCCAGGGCCCTTTGTGCACTTTTGAATTGGTTGAGGGTAAGTTGTTGGAATTCTTTATGTGTTCCGGATATTAACTCCTTATCAGACAAATTATTGACAAATATTTTCTCCCATTCTGTGAGTTGCCTTCTCACTCTGTTGGTTGTGTCTTTGATGCACAGTTCTCTCTTTTTTTAAAATTTTATTATTATTTAAGACATTTAAAAAGAATAATACAGTAAGCTTTCTTATATTAATTATTCAGGAAACTAAACATTACTAAATTAGTTGAAAGCTCTTACATTTCCCCTTCTTCTTTTTTTTTAATCCTCACCTGAAGATATGTTTGATATTTTTAGAGAAAGGAAGGGAGAGAGAGAGAAAAACATTAACATGAGAGAGAAAATCCATCAGTTGTCTTCTGTACGTGCTCCAACAGGGGACTGAACCTGAAACCTAGGTATGTGCCTTGACCGGGAATCAAACCCACAGTCTTTTAAAAAATTTATATTTAATATATTTTATTGATTTTTTTACAGAGAGGAAGGGAGAGGGATAGAGAGTTAGAAACATCGATCAGCTGCCTCCTGTACACCCCCCACTGGGGATGGGCCCGCAACCAAGCTACATGCCCTTGACCGGGATCGAACCTGGGACCCTTCAGTCCGCAGGCCGACACTCTATCCACTGAGTCAAACCAGTTAGGGCTAACCCACAGTCTTTTTGTTCACAGGATGATGCTCTAGCCAACTGAGCCACCTGGCGAAGGCAGGTTTCCCCCTTTTTTTTTTTTAATCCTCACCTGAGGATATTTTTTCCATTGAATTTTTTTTTTAGAGAGAGTAGAGAGGAGGAGGAGAGAAAGAGAAAGAGAGAGAGAGATAGAGAGAGAGAGAGAGAGACATCAATTGGTTGCCTCACAACCATGGTACATGCCCTTGACCAGGGATCAAATTCATGACTCATGACCCTTCGGTCTGTGGGCCAGCACTCTAACCACTGAGCAAAACCAGCCAGGGAAGGTTTCCCCTTCTTGATTGCAAGTCCCTTGCCATCTCTCAAAGAAAACCACTAATGAGTCTGATGTTTCTCTGGCTAGTTTATACTCCTTAGTCCAGCGGTCGCCAACTGGTGGTCCGCTGACCACTGGTGGTCCGCGAGGTCTGAAAGGTTGGCGACCGCTGGTTTAAGGAAACCTTTGGAGCAGCGATCGCCAACCAGTGGTTGGCGGAGAAGCTTATCATGAAAGAAGTAAAAACACCACAGAAGTCCTGTGGAAGGTTAAAGTGGGAGAGGCTCTTTCTCAGATTTTATTTTATTTATTTATTTTAGTTTAAAACTCAGATCAGCACCCTATCAGAGATGGTTGTATATAATAGGTGCACAAAAATACTTGTTGAATGACTGTTTGGTATGCAGATACTTATGATTGAATATATTTAGTACCAATATTATATCACTTTGAAATGAAGTCTGCATATCTTTTGGATTAGGATTATTATGTGCTTTACCAATAAATAGACCACTATGGCAGAGTAAATGTTTTCTTAGAAGTAGTGAAACTGAGGCAAACTTGAGTTTGCAGGAGTTAGCTCTAACTACATACGGCACATTTAGCTGGCTGAGTTCATTGAGACTTATAGACAGGACAAACAGAATAAGAGAGATGGGGAAGCATTATGTTCCTGGTTCAGGAAAATGAGATGTAAATTCTAAAAAAGGGGATGATTCTGGTAAGGTCTGACTCTGGGCAAGACCTGTTGGAACAAACCGTGGGATGTTCACAGGATAGTGGTGAAGAATCTGAGCTCTATTACAGCTGAAGATGAAATCCTTCTCTAGTGACGTTATAATAGAAGCTGCTGCTGCTGCTGCAGCCACGGCTGCCTGAACTTGGTGGCTGCGTGAAGTGGCTAGAGCAGGAAATGATTCTATGGCACTAGGCGTGGATAGGGAAGGACTTGTCTGGCTCTGGACAAGTGGTTGCACAGGTTGTGGGTGTCACTTTAAACATACAAAAACCGGCTTGCTGGAGGAGGAGCACCTCCCTGAGGATCAGGTGCACGTCTGAGCAATGAGCTCATCCTTCTAGCCAGACCTGCTCCAGACGCTGAGTGAATGTTTTCCTAATTGCAAGTCCTGCAGCTGGGAGAAGCAGGAAATGGTTGAAGCTTCAGGTACTTTGTGAGTAGCAAGAATATGGAAGCTATTTTGGGACTCAGAATGTGTGACTGTGAATATCAGGTTGAAGGTGACACACATGCACATTCAGTCTTTCTCTCAGTTGAGGATTGCAGTGAAGTGTGTGGTGGGTTGAGAAAAGCTTTGGTGGTTCTAACTTTATTCCAGTGATTCTTTTTGAGGTGACTTAATAATTTGTTTTCTGTATTGTCTTGTTTGGTTTGCTGCTTTGGAAAATAAGAATCTTGAGGGCTTGCCCTGTCCAGGTAGCTCAGTTGGTCAGAGTGCTGCCCGATATGCCAAGGTTGCACGTTTCATCCCTGGTCAGAGCACATAAAAGAATCAACCAATGAATGTATAAACAAGTAGAACAACAATTGATGTTTCTCTTTCTCTCTCTCTCTGTTTCTCTATCCTCTCTCTCTCTAAAAGCAATCAATCAATTAAAAAAAAAAAGAATCCCGGGGGCTCTTTTTCAATTTCCAAGGATATTTATGGCTTTTTTTTGAGCTTTGGTTGATGGGACTTATTCCACTTTTGAAGTTCACTGTGCTGAATTTCAGAGCCCTATACATGCTTCTATTTTGTTTTGTTTTGTATTAACTTACCTAAATTATTCACTTTAAGTAAGTCTTTTTTTTTTTTTTTAAATATATTTTATTGATTTTTACAGAGAGGAAGGGAGAGGGATAGAGAGTTAGAAATATCGATGAGAGAGAAACATCAACCAGCTGCCTCCTGCACATCTCCTACTGGGGATGTGCCCGCAGCCCAGGTACATGCCCTTGACCGGAATCGAACCTGGGACCTTTCAGTCCACAGGCCGGCGCTCTATCCACTGAGCCAAACCGGTTTCGGCAAGTAAGTCTCTTTTAAATGAATTGGTTTTAAAAAGAAATATCAATTTTATTTTTTTAAACATTTATTTTGAAGTAATTCTAGGTTCACATGGAATTAGAGAGATCTGATGTATGCCTTTCCCAGTTTCCCCAGTGGTAACGTCCTGCAAAACTGAAGTGCAATATTACAACCAAGATATTGACATTGATACAGTGAAGGTAAAGAATATTTTCTTCACAGGATCTGTGGTATTGCTCTTTTATAACCACACCTATTTCTTTTGTACCTTACCCCCTCTTAACCCCTATCAACCACTAATCGAAAAATCAATTTAAAAATAGATTTTTATTAAATTTTTTTTAGAGAGAGAGAGGAAGGGAGAGGGAGAAACATCAATGTGAGAGTGAAACATTGATTGGCTGCCTCCTGTATGCCCCCTACCGGGAATAGAGCCCACAACCCAGGCATGTGCCCTGACTGGGAATAGAAACTGGCAAACTTTCCATGTGCAGGCAACGTCTGACCAACTGAGCCACATCAGCCAGGGCTTGGAAAAATCAGTTTTTAAGCAAGAAATTTTATGTGCAATCTTCAGTATTTTTTAAAAAAATGTATTTTTATTGATTTCAGAGAGGGAGGGAGAGGGAAGAGAGTGATAGAAACATCAGTGATGTGAGAGAATCATTGATTAACTGCCTCCTGCAGGTCCCCTACTGGGGGTCGAGCCCACAGCCCAGGCATGTGCCCTTGACTGAAATAGAACCCAGGACCCTTCAGTCTTCAGGCCAAAGCTCTATCCACTGAGCCAAACCAGCTAGGGCAGTGGTCGGCAAACTCATTAGTCAACAGAGCCAAATATCAACAGTACAACAATTGAAATTTCTTTTGAGAGCCAAATTTTTTAAACTTAAACTATATAGGTAGGTACTTTGTTATTAACTTAATTAGGGTACTCCTAAGGCTTAGAAAGAGCCACACTCAAGGGGCCAAAGAGCCGCCTGTGGCTCGAGAGCCACAGTTTGCTGACCACGGAGCTAGGGCAATAGTAGTTTTGTATTAGAGATCTGCATGGCTTATGAAAAGAGCCCTAGACTGCAATAGGAGATTCTGGTTAATTATAGCTCTTTGACCTTGGGCAAATAATTTTAATGTCTCTGTGCTTCAGTTTCCTTATATATAAAATGGGATAATGGTATATTAATTTTTATCTAACCTATTTATAGGATTTTTTAGAAATTATAAAGGTCTTTAGCCCAGCCAGTGTGCCTCAGTGGTTGAGCGTCAACCCATGAACCAGGAGGTCGAAGTTCGATTCCCGCTCAGGGCACATGCCGGAGTTGCGGGCTCAATCCCCAGTGTGGGGCATGCAGGAAGCAGTCGACCAATTAGTTCTTTAAAAAAATAAATATTATGTATATACAACAAAGAATTCTTGAAGGATTATGGATTTAAAACATGAATTTTAAAATAATAAAGCTTCTAGAAAAAAATGTGAGACAATAACATCATGACCTTACGGAGAAAAAAAAGTACTATGTAGATTATTATTAGCAGCAAGAACAATAGTTTTCAAACTAGAAAGTAATTAGCAACTTGTAAACTAGAAATTGTAGCCCACTATGGTAAGACTGAACATTTAAAAATGAATTTAAGTCTTAAGGCTCAATTGAATTTCAGAGTGCTGAATTAATTAATTAGCTAATGATCTCAGAGCCACTGTTGTTAATCATAAATCATAGAAACCAGAGAGAGGCAAATGTTCTGATGTACAAAGTGAGGAAAGTAGTTGGAAAACTACAAACCTGTGAAAATTGATATTAATTCCTGGGAAAATTCAATTACAAATGGTCAAAATCAGTTGATATGGAGTATTAAACAAAGAGTTAGCATGGACCCTGGCTGGTGTGGCTCAGTTGGTCGAACACTGTCCTGTGCACTGAAAGGTTGCTGGTTTGATCCCTGGTCAGGGCACATACCCAGGTTGTGGGTTTGATCTCCAGTCGGGTGCTTACAGGAGGCAACTGATACCTGTTTCTCTAACATCGATGTTTCTCTCCCTATCTCTCCCTGCCTCTCCCTCTAAAAATTCAATAAAGCTAGGCCCGCATGGCTCAGTGGTCGACCTATGAACCAGGAGGTCCCAGTTCGATTCCCAGTCGGGGCACATATGGTCGGGGCACATACCCAGGTTGCAGGCTTGATCCACAGTGTGGGGCACGCAAGAGGCAGCTGGTCCATGATTCTCTCTCATCATTGATGTTTCTCTCTCTCTCTCCCTCTCCCTTCCTCTCTGAAATCAATAAAAATATTTTTAAAATATATATTTTTTATTTTTTAAATGTATATTTTATTGATTTTTTACAGAGAGGAAGGGAGAGGGATAGAGAGTTAGAAACATTGATGAGTGAGAAACATTGATCAGCTGCCTCCTGCACACTCCCCACTGGGGATGTGCCCGCAACCAAGGTACATGCCCTTGACCGGAATCGAACCTGGGACCCTTCAGTCCGAAGGCTGACTCTCTATCCACTGAGCCAAACTGGTTAGGACTTAAAATATATATATATATATATTTTTTTTTTTTTTTTTTTTTTTTTTTAAAAATATATTTTATTGATTTTTTACAGAGAGGAAGGGAGAGAGATAGATAGTTAGAAACATCGATGGGAGAGAAACATCGATCAGCTGCCTCCTGCACATCTCCCACTGGGGATGTGCCCGCAACCCAGGTACATGCCCTTGACCGGAATCGAACCTGGGACCTTTCAGTCCGCAGGCCGACGCTCTATCCACTGAGCCAAACCGGTTTCGGCTAAAATATATATTTTTTAAAATAACTTTGAAAAAAAGCATGGGTTGATTTATCATAACAAATTCCTTCTGTTTCTATTCTTGAATCCTATACTACTATTTAGAATTATGAGGTTAGTAGTTCTAGTTATAGATATAATCCTACTGTTTCATATTCTTTCATGATACAATTGTGGCTGATATGTAATTAGATATGATTTGGTTGATTAAATGAATGTGTAAAAAATTGAATAATTGTACCCACTTAGACTCTTAATTTCACCAGGAAAGTCTCTGGTGGATTATCTTTGGACTTTGCATAGAGTAGAAATTTTAAAAAATCATATTAATCAGATATATAATTTGCAAAGCTACAAGAGTAGTTAATATGACAGATGAATAAAGCCTTAAAAATTATATCTATAGCCTGACCGGTGTGGCTCAGTGGTTGAGCGTCGACCTATGAACCAGGAGGTCACAGTTAGATTCTCAGTCAGGGCACATACCTGGGTTATGGGCTCGATCCCCAGTAAGGGGCATGCAGGAGGCAGCTGATCAATGATTCTCTCTCATCATTTATGTTTCTATCTTACTTTCTTTCCCTTACTCTCTGAAATCAATAAAAATATATTTTAAAAAACTTATATTCATGGGATGAAATCATGGGCTCAAATTGAAATTAAATTTAATTCAAAATCTCAAATGCTCAAGAACAGTATGAGGAGGAGCTGGTTGGGCAGCAAGTCATATGAATAATATCTGGGAATTTTGGTTAATCACAAATGTAGCAAGAACTGCCTATGCAATGTAGCAGCTAAAAACACCTTCAGCTATATTACCAAGAGTTTATCCAGGTCACAAAAGTATTGGTTCCAATATATTTTTGTACTAGATTGGAAACACATTTTGTATATTGGCTTATTTAAATGGACACTGACAAAGTTGAGAGCATTTCAAGGAAGGTGCACAGAACCATAAATGGTCTGAAAACCATCTATATAGGAAACTGTTGGGATTTGGGGAAGGGAGTGTTGATAAATTTTAAAACTTAAAATAAAAAACACAACCCCCCAAAACAAATACTCATAGTCCTACCAGAATTAACCACTTTAACATCTGTTTTTCTTCTCCTCTATCTTAGAAATAAAACACTATAGATAAAGCCAAAGCCTCTTCTTCTCCTTCCCTACAAGGAACATCCATCCATCCATTCATTAATCCTCACCTGAGGGTATTTTTTCCATTGATTTTTTTTAGAGATAGTGGAAGGGAGGAGAAGGGGGAGGGGAGAGAGAGAGAGAGAATATTATCCACGAGATACATTGATTGGTTGCCTCCCACACACGCCCCAACCTGGGCTGGAGATCGATCCTGCAACCCAGGTATGTGCCCTTGACTGGGAATCCAATCATGACCCTTCCATGCACTGGTCGATGCTCCAGCCACTGAACCACACAGGCCAGGGCAGGGACTCTTATATTTATCAAAGTAATACATGTGCATAGTTTTTTTCCCCCTCTAAAATCTTTTAAACTTCGTAATTGAAACAATTTTAAATTTACATCAAGGTGCAAAAGTAGTATAAAGAATTCCCATATGCCCTCTTCCCAGTTTCCCCTAATTGTTAACATGTTTTTTTCATTTGATCCTTTTTTTAAAATTCTTTATTGTTGAAAGTATTACATGTCTCCTTTTCCCCCCATTGACTTCTCCCAGCCTGCTCCCACCTCCCAGCACATGCCCTCACCCCCTTATTGTCTGTGTCTGTTAGTTATGCTTATATGCATGCATGCAAGTCTTTTGGTTGATCGCTTACCGCCCTCCTTCCACCCTCCCCTGCCTTTCCTTTGAGGTTTGACAGTGTTTGATGCTTCTATGTCTCTGGATCTATTTTTGTTCATCAGTTTATGTTGTTCATTATATTCCACAAATGAATGAGATCATGTGATACTCATCTTTCTCTGACGGGCTTATTTTGCTTAGCATAATGCTCTCCAGGTTCATCCATGCTGTTGCAAATGGTAAGAATTCTTTTTTACAGCAGTGTAGTATGCCATTGTGTAGATGTACCACAGTTTTTTAATCCACTCATCTGCTGATGGGCATTTAGGCTGTTTCCAAATCTTAGCTAGTATTATAAATTGTGCTGCTATGAACATAGGGGTGCATATATTCTTTCTGATTGATGTTTCTAATGTCTTGGAATATACTCCTAGAAGTGGGACTACTGGGAACATGTGCAAGTGTTTGTTTGTTTTTTTAAACTACTTTTTTTGAAATACATTTTTATTGATTTCAGAGAGGAAAAGAAAGGGAGAGAGAGAGATAGAAATATCAATGATGAGAGACAATCATTGGTCGGCTGCCTCCTGCACACCCTCCACTGGGGATCAAGCTCGCAACCCAGGCTTGGCCAGAATCAAACCCGGGACCCTTCAGTCTGCAGGCTGACGCTCTATCCACTGAGCCAAGCCAGCTAAGGCCATGTGCATAGTTTTAAAAATTCAAATAGTATTATGCCCTGGCTGGTGGCTCAGTTGGTTGGAGCATCTTCCCAAACACCAAAAGGTTGAGAGTTTGATTATCAGTCAGGACACATACCTAGGTTGCAGGTTCCATCCCCGGTTGGTGCGCATATGGGAGGCAACTGATTGATATTTCTCTTTCACATTGATGTTTCTTTCTCTCTCTCCTTCCCTCTCTCTCTAAAAATCAATAAAACATATCCTTGGGTGAGGATTTAAAATAAAAATTCAAATATACTTAGAAGGAAAAATAAGTTATCCCATCCCTTGAGGCAACCATATTCACCTGCCTGAAATATTTCTAATAGTATAATTTATCACTTAATATAAAGTACTAAACATATAAAGTGCCATATGATTTTGCCGTTTTTTTTTGTTTTGTTTTTAATCGATCTGAGAGAGAGAGAGGAAGGGAGAGGGAGAAAGAGAGAAACATTGATTGGTTGCCTCCCCCATGTGCTCCCACTGGGGATCAAACCCAAAACCTGGGTATGTGCCTGACTGGGAATCAAACAGCGACCCTTTGTGAAATAATGCTTCAACCAACTGAACCATACTGGCCAGGGCAGTTTTGCCTCTTTCATGCATATATGTCTTTCCCCTTATAATCTCAATATAATTATGTAATTTGGAGGATTAAATCATTATTTATTGTTTACATATACAGATATTGAGCCTGAGCTATATAATATACAATGATTATAATTTTCTTTTTAAAATAAAATTATATAGGTTGTAGGTGTACAATTTTATAATACATCATCTCCATATTATATTACTAGAGGCCTAGTGTATGAAATTCGTGCATGGGTAGGGTCCCTAGGCCTGGCTGGCGATGAGGGCTGATCGGGGGCATCTGGCTGCCGCTCAGGGCCTTCCTTCCAGCTGGCCGGGGTCTCCCTTCCTTGGCTGCCGGCTGGGACCTTCCTTCTTTCCGTGCCGCCCCCTGGTGGCCAGCACACATCATAGTGAGTGATTGAGCTCCTGGTCTCTCGGTCAAACTCCTGAGAGAACAATTTGCATATTAGGCTTTTATATATATATAGATATGTTCACCACCCTAAGTCATATTTCCTGCCATCAACATTTATCCCTCTTTTACCATCTTCTACCTCCCCTCACCCCCCTTTCCCTCTGGTAATCACCGTGCTGTTGTCTATGTGTATGAGGTTTTTGTTGTGTGTGGTATTTTTTCTTCTCAATTCCTTCACCTTTTGTTTTACTCAACTCCCCTTTGACAGCTGTCAGTCTGTTCTCTGTATTTATGAGTCTGTTTCTATTTTGTATATTAGTTTATTTTGTGCATTAGATTCCACATATAAGTGAAAGCATATGGTACTGGTCTTTCTCTGACTGCCTTTTTTCACTGAGCATAATACTCTCCAGGTCCATCCATACTGTCCAAATGGTAAGACTTCCTTCTTTTTTTATGGCCAAGTGGTATTCATTCCATTGTGTACTAGTAAATATACCACAGCTTTAAAAAAAAATTTCTACCTAACATTTATTTATTTATTTTATATTGTTTCTTTTCATTGAATTTATTGGGTGACAGAGTGGCATGTGGTAATTTTACATGAGGCCCTAGCCGGTTTGGCTCAGTGGATAGAGTGTTGGCCTGCAGACCGAAGAGTCCCGGGATCGATTCCCGTCAAAGACATGTACCTCAGTTGCAGCCTCCTTCCTGACCCAGGCCCCTGGTCAAGACGCATGCAGGAGGCAGCCAATCGATGTATTTCTCTCACATTGATATTTCTCTCTGTCTTTCCCTCTCTCTTCTACTTTCTCTAAAAAAATCAATGGAAGAATATCCTGAGGTGAGGATTGAAAAGAAAAAAATTTTAAATGAGGTGTTCAGAGAGTCCCTTTGAGGAGAGTAACATTTAAGTAGAGAGCTGAATGAAGTGAAGGAGCAGGCTATTCAAAGAGCTGGGGAATGGGCATTCAATGGAGAGGGATTAGCAAATGAAAAATCCTTGAGATGGGAACTAGCTTGGCATCTTTAAAAAATGATAGGCAGAGTGCAGTAAAGCTGAAATTATCGAGAGAAGTAGGGGCTGGATCAAGAGCGATATGATTCAGAATGTAATGGTAAGATATTGAAGTTTTTTATGTGGAGTAATGATTTGATTTTTTTTAAAATCCTCACCAAAGGATATGTTTTTATTGATTTCTAGAGAGAGAGAGAGGAAGGGCAAGAGGGAAAAGAAACATTAATGTGAGAGAGAAATATCAATTGGCTGTCTCCCATATGCGCCCCGGACATGGGGTCGAACCTGCAACCTTTTGGTGTATGGGGATGCCAATTGAGCCACCAGGCTAGGGCTGATTTTTTTTTTTAATACATTTTTATTGGTTTCAGAGAGGAAGGGAGAGGGAGAGAGAGATAGAAACATCAATGATGAGAGAGAATCATTGATTGACTGCCTCCTGCCCACCCCCCACTGGGGATTGAGCCTGCAACCCAGGCATGTGCCCTTGACCGGAATCGAACCTGGGACCTTTCAGTCCGCAGGCTGACGCTCTATCCACTGAGCCAAACCAGCTAGGGCGGGCTGATTTTTTTTAAGGTTGTGTTTTTGTTTTTGTTTTAAATATGTTTTTATTTATTTCAGGGAGGAAGGGAGAGGGAGAGAGAGAAACATCACTGGTGAGAGGGAATCATTGATTGGCATGCCTCCTGCATGCCTCATACTGGGGGTTGAGCCCCCAACCTGGGCATATGCCCTGACCGGGAATCGAACTGTGACCTCCTGGTTCATAGGTTGATGCTCAACCACTGAGCCACACCAGCTTGGCGCATTTTATTTTTTTAAAGATGATTCTGATTGTTGTGTGAAGAAGTGGTTATAATGGAAGCAAGGAGACCAGATAGAAGACTATTACAGTCTTCTAGGTAATATCCTAGGTGACTCTGTTAGGATGGTAGCAGTGGAGGTGGTGAGAAAGGATATGTTTTGAGAGTTTTAAGTCAGCTTCTGAGTAAGTATCCAGGGAAACATGCTCAAAAAGTATGTGGGGGAATGTTTGTAATTATTTAGCAAAGGGTGTGCCCAGCAAGTATCACTCCAGCTTGCCTTGTTCATCTGTTCTGTCTTTTCAGCCAGACATAAGACATGTACTCTGACTTTAGCTGCTGTGCTATTTTGGTGACATTTTCAACCTCATTTTTGTCAAAGTGAATTATCTGTGTCTATCTACTTTGGACATATGTGTAATTGGTGGTATTACTGTTGGCTTCTTGATTAGGGAAATGGTTATTGCATTCTGTACCAAATTAAATGACAACATCAGAGAGTAGAATGCACCGACAACCTGATTTTCTTTGCTTATGTATTATAAAAAATGATGAAAAATCTCATATGCACAGAAGTTGCTTGCCAAACATTAGAAGCCATCTAGTTTTACCAGGTGGCAGCTGCTGTTATTTGTAGGGATCCAATTTAAAAAACAGACATGAAACAGGGTCCTGTCCTTGTTTTGCAAAAATGGAAACTGTGACTTAAACACACACACACACACACACACAGCTTTATTGAGATATAATTTACAAACCATACAAGTCACCCATTTAAAGTGTACAATTCAATGGTTATTAATATACTAGAGGCCCGGTGCACAAAAATTTGTGCACTTTGGGGGGTCCCTCAGCCCGGCCTATGCCCTCTTGCAGCCAGGGACCCCTCAGGGGATGTCCACTTGCTGGCTTAGGCCCACTCCCTGGGGGATCGGGCTTAAGCTGGCAGTCAGACATCCCTCTGGCAGCGCGGGAGCCCTCAGGGGATGTCCACTTGCCAGCGGGGAGCAGGCCTAAGCTGCAGACGGACATCCTTAGCACTGCTGAGGAGGCAGGAGAGGCTCCCGCCATCACTGCTGTGCTGGCAGCCATCAGCTTGGCTTGTGGCTGAGCAGAGCTCCCCCTGTGGGAGCGCACTGACCACCAGGGGGCAGCTCCTGCATTGAGTGTCTGCCCCCTGGTGGTCAGTGTGTGTCATAGTGACCAGTGATTCCCAGTCACTCTGCTGTTAGGGTCAATTTGCACATTACCCTTTTATTATATAGGATAGAGGCCTGGTGCATGGGTGGGGGCCGGCTGGTTTGCCCTGAAGGGTGTCTTGGATCAGGGTGGGGGTTCCCACTGGGGTGCCTGGCCAGCCTAGGTGAGGAGCTGATGGCTGTTTGCAGGCTGGCCACGGCTGCGGGCTGGAAGCAGGTATCTGGGATTTATTTGTTTTCTATAATTGAAACTTTGTAGCCTTGAGTGGAGCTCAGAGCCGGCCAGGGCAGGCGGGAAGCTTGGCTTCCTCCATCGCCAGGGGCAACCCAAGCCTCCTGCTTGCTCCAGCTCCGTGGCTGCCGCCATCTTAGGTGGGTTAATTTGCATATTCGCTCCTGATTGGCTTGTTGGCGTGGCTTGTGGGTGTAGCAGAGGTACAGTCAATATGCATGTTTCTCCTTTATTAGATTAGATTCATAGAGTTGAACGGCCATCACCACAATCAATTGTAGAATATTTCTGTCATCCCCAGAAGAAACACTGTACCTATTAAAAGCTACTTTCTATTTCCTTTACACCTCTTCTCAACCCTAGGTAACCACAGATCTACTTTCTATCTCTATAGTTTGCCTATTCTGAACATTTCATATAATTTTAATCATATAATAGATGGTCCTTTGTAACCAGTTTTCACTTAGGATAATATTTCCAAGGTTTATATATGTTGTAGCATGTATTGTACTTCATTCTTATTATGGCTGAATAATATTAGACTGTATGAATAACCACATTTTATTTATCTACCAGTTGATGTATATTTGAATTTCCACTTTTTGGCTATCATGAATAATGCTGTTATGCACACTGTTGTATAAGTTTTTGAGTGCATATAAGTTTTAATTTCTCTTAGCATATATCTAGAAGTAGCATTGCTGGGTCATATGGTAATTCTATGTTTAATCTTTTGAGCATCTGCCAGACTGTTTTCAAAAGTGTCTGTACCATTTTACATTTACACCAGCAATTTAGGAGAGTTTAGATTTCTCCACGTTTGTGCCAACTCTTGTGTGAAGAGGTATCGCATTGTGGTTTTGATTTTCTTTTTTTAAAAAAATATATTTTATTGATTTTTTACAGAGATGAAGGGAGAGGGATAGAGAGTTAAAAACATCAATGAGAGAGAAACATCGATCAGCTGCCTCCTGCACACCCCCTACTGGGGATGTGCCCGAAACCAAGGTACATGCCCTTGACTGGAATCGAACCTGGGACCCTTGAGTCCGCAGGCTGACGCTCTATCCACTGAGCCAAACCAGTTAGGGCTGTGGTTTTGATTTTCATTGTGTTGTTTTAATTTAGTTAATCTGTGTTTGTTTGTTATTGTGGGGGAGGAAGAAATTTTCCTCTACTTTTATGGCCTTTTCCATAAGAATCAACATAAGACAGATTAATAAGAGAAAATAACCAAATTTAGTTGCATATGTACATTTGGAAACCTCATATACATGAGAGGTTGAGAGACAGAAAATTAAAATGTATGGCAATCTGAGCTTAAGGTTGAGGTAAGGCGCCTGAGCTTCAGAGGGAGGAAGGTCGTTCTTAGTGCAGTAAGATGAGCAGAAGTTTAATAATTAGATGTTTGCCCTGCCCTATACATAGGTCATAAAAAGTTATTTCTGATAATAACCCTTATTATGAGCAAGGCCCCCAATTTAAATTCTTTAAGGGAGAGGTAAAAGTTTCTCTTGGGCCTGCAGGGTCTTGACTGCCTTCAGCTCAAAATAATCCAGTGTCAACAGGCCTCTTGGGGAGACCTGTTCTAAACCCCTTCATTATTGAGACACTATTTTTAGAATAGTTTTAGATATACAAAAAAATTGAGTGGATAGTGGAGAGAGTTCCCATGTGTCCCCATCCCAATAGTTTCCCCTATTATTAACATCTTATATTAGTATTATATATTTGTTGCAATTAAGGAACCAATAATGATATGTTATAGTTATCTAAAGTCCATAGATAATTCAGATTTCTTCCATTTTTATCTAATGTCTTTTTTCTGTTCTGTTTCCATCTAAAATTCCACATTACTTGTCATGTCTCCTTAGGCTCCTCTTAGCTGTAACTTTCTCACACTTTGTTTTTTGGTGACTTTAACAGTGTTGGGAAGTACTGGTCAAATATTTTGCAGGATGCCCCTCTATTGGAATTTGTCTGATAATTTTCTCATGATTAGACTAGGGTTATCAGTTTTGGGGAGGAAGATCACAGAGATAGAATGCCATTCTCATCACATCATGTCAAGGGTACATATTATCAACATGATTTATCATTGTTATTATTGACCTTGATCACCTGGCTAAGGCACTAGTTGTTAGGATTCTCTACTGTAAAGTCACTCTTCCTGTCTCTCTTCATATTCTGTTGTTGAGCAGCTTTTCATGTGTTTATTATCCATTTGTATATCTTTGGAAAAATGTATGTTAAGATCCTTTTTTTAATTGGGATTTAAAAAAAAATACCAATTCTAAAATTGGGTTGTTTTTATTACTTAGTTGTAAGTGTTCTTTATATGTTCTAAATACAAGTCCCTTACTAGATATACAATTTGCAAATATTTCCTCCCATTATTTGGGGTGTCTCATTACTTTTTTGATGATATCCATTGAAGCATAAAAGTTTTAATTTTGATGAAGTAAAATGTATCTATTTTTCTTTTGCTGTTTGTGTCATATCTAAGACTTTGCCTAACCCAAGAGCATGAAGATATATACTTATATATATTTTAATATGTTTTTATTGATTTTAGATAGAGAGGAAGGGAGAGGAAGAGAGATACCTCAATGTGAAAGAGAAACATCTAGGTTGCCTCCTGAATGTACCCTGACCGGGGATTGAACCCACAACCTGGGTATGTGCCCTGACCAGGAATCCAACCAGCGACCTTTCGGTACATAGGATGATGCTCAACCAATTGTCACACCAGCCAGAGCTTATATTTTCTTCTGAAATTTTATAGGTTTCGTTCTTTCATTTAGATTTTTTAAAAATATATTTTTTATTGATTTCAATAAAAAAATAAAATAAAATAAAATATATTTTTTATTGATTTCAGAAAGGAAGGGAGAGGGAGAGATAGAAACATCAACAATGAGAGAGAATCATTGATTGGCTGCCTCCTGCACACCCCCCACTGGGGATTGAGCCCACAACCCGTGCATGTGCCCTTGACTGGAATCGAACCCTGGACCCTTTAGTCAACAGGCTGATGCTCTGTCCACTAAGCCAAATCAGCTAGGGCTCATTTAGATTTTATTTTCCAATTTGGCCTCTGCTATGAAGCTACTCACCTCTCCTGTCTTTACGGCCAAAATCAACATTATCATAAGCATTTCAAAAGTAAAAAACAATAATAATGGTTTTGCTTTGGGTTACTCCAGGAGGGAGTCACCTTTGTTTTTCCTGGAGAAATTCTGTTTGTCTTTTAAGCAAATTGTTCTTTCATTAAATTGAATATTCTGCTGTATCCTACCCTGCTTGCTTATGGAGACCAATTATGAAAGGCTGTGGGATCTGACCAGATAGGACTTTTCAGCCTGTGTTCTTTCATCCCCTACCCCATTTCTCTTGGTTGCTTTATTTAAATCTTAAAGGTAGGTTCTTTCTGCTAGTATTATTTATATTTTTCCAGAGGCCTTTGTTATGGTCAAAGGTAGACTATAGGGGTGTAACATTGCCTGCAAAATACTTGAAAGAATATGACAAGTTTTGTTGAAGCACAGTTGTTTCAAAGTACTGCTGTAATTAGTCATCCAAAATTAGGATCCCTGGACATTTAAACATGACATCTTTAGAATGAGCATAAATGAATCAGAAGGCTTTTCTAAAATGAAAAGTCGCCAGTTTTATTCCAGGGTCTTAGGATTTGCCAATCAAAAACACTACCTGGTAAAGAAAAGAAAGAAAAAAGAAAAGTTGAGAGTTCTTATAGTAAAAAATATACTGTTGAGAAGAATCAGTCCTGCATTCTTAGCCTCTGAGTTGGTCTGAGATGGTAATCTTTCAGATGTCTGGTGGTCTGGATAATAGATGCTAGGTGGTCTAGACACGTGAGCATTTTCCCCTAAGTTCTCCATAGTGTTATCTATAGGATTTATATGTATCTCCAGGCATTGATGTGTGAATAAAAAAGGGACCACATGGCAGGCCTGACAAGCTTAGTGACCAAAAGTAATCACTTGGGATAGTATGATCATAAATTCCCAACTGGGCAGCATGTTGGGCAGTCAAGTCCCAGGTGTATGCTTCCTTAGAAAAGGTTAATGTTTACCTTGAGTGAATCCTGTCCATTGTTTTTGTGCATCTAAAATAACATACCCTTGGAATGTAAGTATCTACCTTTTCCAGACCTTTCTGAGGCATAATTGTTGGCTGTAAAATGGCACCAGGTGTTAGACTTTGGTTCAGCAACCTTGGTACTTGAGTTCTGGCTAAGATAGAATTCAGAGCCAAGACTCAAACTATAAGAGAAAGTTTATTTAGAAAGTCACAGAGGTCGAAGAAGTGAGCCACAGGAAACAAGTTACAGAAAGAAGGGCCCTTGGAGCTTAGGAGAGCGGGAGATACTGGCCTTGAAGATGAAAGAGGGAGGAAAGGTAAAGGCATGCTCCAGAAAGAGACGGAGCACACTCAGGGTCCCTGTCTTAAGGGCTTTTACCTGGAGGTCTCAGGGGAGGATCTCAATAGAATATTCATCAGCTTTTTCAGGTGTGCCCCTCAGGGTCATGGTCTCCACGGATTTGTTGGTGCCAGGGCAGGGGGCCATTTGTCAGTGCAGCTGGTCCTGATGTCAGCCATGGTGTCACTCTGTCTGATTTTGCTGCTTCTCTGGGTATGGAGCTGAAACACAGCTGAGGCCTAGATGTTATCTCCAGGGGTTAATGTTTAAGGGAGTGGTCATGCAAGAGCTTGTAGTTTTGCCTATCGCTAGGCACCCTGGGCTCTCTGCCCTGGTGACCCTCTGCACCTGGCCTATGGTTCGTGCTCTGCTCATGCCTATCTAACTACCTACTACATAACCACCCGAAGCAGGACTCCTCATTGTTATCTTGTTGCCCCATACCATCTCTATTTACTGTAAATGTTAAATGTTAACTCTCCTATACCCACCAATGTAAAATAAGTATGTATCTTTCCATTTTAGAGATTACTCCCACCTCCTTAATCTTAACCACCAGTGGATTTCATAACCTTCCTTGTTTCCCCTTTGATTCAATCCTTTGAGATTTTGCTTCCAGGCTGGTTCTTAGTGTGTTTTTTTTAGTTCATTTTTTTGGGGCACCTCCCCCCGGCCCCCCCCGCCCCTGCTGACAGATGCATAACTGAAAAGTTCAAAGTTTTCAGGCTAGTTAAAAGTAAAATAAAATCTATTCCTCATGCTTTAGCTCATTTGGTCTAAACCAGTTTTATCAGGATGATTATACAGACTCCATGTTAAGTCAGCTTAGCAATACTGACTTCATCTTATTTTCTTCACTCATTCCTTTAATCTAAAACCATATATATCACTCTCCCTCTTGACCTACCAGTCATGCCCAGGAAAGCTCCCCTAAAGGCAATTTGGCAAATTGGCACTTACCTAGAACAAATCTTTAGTTACTCAATTTATTTTGGGTGGAGAGGCTCAGTGCTTGATGCAGTTCTCTCTCTCTGAGACAGAATCTACTGTGCAGTCTTAAAAAGGAAATAAGAAATGTCCAAATACAACTTATGCAAGGAAGAATGTATGTATGAGAGTTTTATGTAAAACTAGAGGTTTGGTGCATGAAATTCGTGCATGTGTAGAGTCTCTAGGCCTGGCTGGTGATCAGGGTCGACTGGGGCCTTCCAGCTGCCGGCCAGGGCCTTTCTTTGTTCCGTGCCACCCCCTGGTGGTCAGCGCACATCATAGCGAGCGATCAAATTTCCCGTGTCCCAGTCGAACTCCCAAGGGAACACTTTGTATATTAGCCATATATATATAGTTTCTGAGGGGTTTCAAAAGAGATCACAAGCTATTAGGGTGAGATTTCCCCATGGGTAATCTACCTTCCCTGGCTGAGGTTTGGAAAGTCGTGTTACCTAGTTGCATTGTAATCAGGGTTGAAGCTCTTTAACTCTGCTCCAGTACTCTAGTTTTATTTGATTAGTTCCATAATGAAATATGTAACCATCTCTTAATGACTTAGAGAGCTTGACCTTGCTGTTTGCACATTTTTTCTTTGCATTAGCACTGATCAGTAGAGATGCTGTGCTTCACACTTGAAATGGCACTAACAGTCTCATCCCTACCCAGCACTAGAGCTGAGTTAAGAGTACTAATGTTAGTGAAAAAAGGAATACATTTTCCCCCTTTTAAAAAAATATTTTTATTGATTTCAGAGAGGAAGGGAGAGAGATAAAAACATCAATAATGAGAGAAAATCATTGATCAGCTGCCTCCTGCATGCCCCGCACTGGGGATATAGCCCACAACCTGGGCATGTGCCCTTGACCAGAATCAAACTGGGGATCCTTCAGTCCGCAAGTCAATGCTCTATCCACAGAGCCAAACCAGCTAGGGCTTTTTTCCCCTGTCTTTAAAAAAACATTTTTAGAGAGAGAGAGGAAGGGGGAGAGAAAGAGAAACATTGATTTGTCCATTTATTTACCCATTCATTGGTTTGTGGACGAAAGGGGCCACATGCTAACCTGACAAGCCCGGGGAAGGCCTGCATGGCGGTCTTACAAACTCAGAGACCTACAGTAACCACAAAGGATGGTCTGAAATTAAACTTTTAACTAAAAGCAGTTATGGTGGGTAGTTGTGTCCTAGGCTGGTATTTTCACTGACAAGGTCAACCTTTACCTTAACGGAGCCTCTGTGTCTTTTTGCATCTATAATAACATACCCTTGAAATGTCTGGGTAACTTGTAACTTCTCTTTTGTGGACCCCTTGGGGCACAACCTAATGTGATTGGACACCAGGACAGATACCACAAATTCCTTCATTGTTATCACGTTAATTGTTCCTGCACCCACCTAAGTATGTGTCTATCATCTTCCTTTTTATCCAATCCCAGGGGTTTCGTGCCCACCTCCCCCCTTGCTTTCTCCCACCTCTCTAGTCTATCACCAATGGATTTCATGTAACCCATGTCCTACATCCCTCCTTTGATTGCAATGTATAAATATTGATGTAACCTGCCATTCTCAGGAGCATTATCTCAATTCGTTGAGGTTCTGCTTCCCAGCATTTGTCGACAGTTTGGCTCAAATAAACTCACAAAAATTCTTTACAGGTTTGAATGTTTTTATGTTAACAAGGTTGATTCTTGTATGTGTCCTGACGGGGGTTCAAACCTGCAACCTTGGCATATTGGGACGACGCTCTAACTAACTGAGCTACCTGGCCAGGGCTTCTTTTTTCTTTAAAAAAATTTTTTTATGGGGGTATTTTCTTGTTGACAAAGTACTACTTTAATTTAGTATATTGTTAAAATGTAAGAGCTTAATTCGTTTTGGGCATTGCCTACATCTGTTTAATTTTACCAATAAATCTTAATTAAATATTTTTTAAACATAAACTCATATATTTTTTCTCAACCTATAGAAATACAACAGACCTTCATATTTGGCTAGGATTCTGCTGATGAGTTTTTTCATGAGTATGCTTATAAAACAACTCCTTTCAATAAAGCTGTTTTATAACTGGAGTGATACATAGAAGGGTGTGTTGGTCCTCTGGGGCTTTGTGCCCTGCCTACAAATGTAAGTTCTCGGCTGACTGATCACATGTTTGGGGGCAAGACCTTGCCTGCTGTTTGTTTTTGGTGATAGAACTTGGCCTCTTCCCTAAGAGAGGGGTGGAGATCTTTCTCTGTCCTCGCTTTTGGGTTGGGAACATTTGAGATCCAGTGCATTTAAAAATTGATTCTTGAACCCAACAGCTCAGTTTACACAACATTTTTTCTTTAAGAGTGTTCATTGTTTAAGAGAGTTGCAGGACTTTTGCCTGTTAAAATTATTTAAGTCCTGACAGTCTTGGAATTCTGAAAAAGGGATTCAAATAATGACATTGTTTTAGTTATTCGCCAAAGCACTATAAAAGTGTCTTTTAGTGCTCTTTTTGACTGTAGCGCAAAGGATTGTTTTGACTGCTGGCCCTCCTTTTGGAAGCAGCTGCCACCCTGCAAACCTTATTGTTATACTGCTGACCTTTGTCATCAGGAATGCCCCTGGAGGAAACAGCCTCCTAATTGTTTTTGTTAAGCCTCCATGAAGTTTGTGATTTATCCTTTCAAGTTACTTTTGGTTAGTTTCTTAAGTTTACTTTGTTTGCATTTAATTGGGGGCTCCACCTTTTCAGTTTTATCATGAATTGTCAGTGCCGAGTTCCTGGTAGGTGGTAAAAAGAATGACTCTTTCCCTGTTATCCTGTTCTGTGGGAAACCTTTGTGGTTTAGATTCACAGTTTCCCATTGTTGTTGGCTGCTGTTGTCTCCTCCCTCCGACCCTTCCCTCCCCACAACTCTAGCTCTTCCCCCTGGTCCCTCCCCATTCCTGTATCCCTTGCCCCACAAATGTCCTTGTGATTGCTGGAGGTTGAGTGTGCTTTGGGGTAAGCATTTTTCTTGTGGTAAAGTTGGGTAGATGAGGAATATAGGAAACTGGTTAGTCATTGTGAAGTGTTGCTTTTAACAGCAACATTTCAAACTCTGAAATTGAAGTTTTAGGGCTCTTAATTTTTAGGAGGCTTCATTCATGCTGACTATTGTTTCTGTTCTTCCCTTTTTTGTTTCAATTACCAAGGCTTTGATAATTTGATTTTTATTATTGGTTTAAAAAGCTATTCTCATAGATTTTCTTGAGCTTGTTAAAATTAAGGGCAAGGGTTTTGGGGTTTAATATTTTAAATTTCCTTCAAATAGAAGGTTATATGTAATTTTATACATATTTTCAGTATTAACATTGATAAAAGTAAAAATGAAGAAAAGATCTTATTTTGTGGCTAAGGTGGGAAGTAGCATTTA
This sequence comes from Myotis yumanensis, assembly GCF_028538775.1. Taxonomy (NCBI): domain Eukaryota; kingdom Metazoa; phylum Chordata; class Mammalia; order Chiroptera; family Vespertilionidae; genus Myotis; species Myotis yumanensis. The sequence goes on along the minus strand of NW_027223764.1, from coordinate 44,310,875 downwards.
CTTCCAGAATCAGAATGATTCTTTTTTCCTCTTAGCAGAATGTTGTTGGCAAAACTCACTAAGATTTTGGCAATATGTTGTCAAGTCTGGGAAATGGTTTTCTGAGTACTTCAGGATAACAGATGCTTCTGGGAATTATTTTTGGGAAGTTAGATTTGTTCATTAATACCTGCTCCCTAGAGGCGTGAGATCTATAATCCTTTGGAAAGTAAAATATTTAATATTTGAGTCAATATCACTTTCATATCATTCCATTTTCTTGGATTGTTTGTTTTGACCTTCAAAACAGAAACTGTGTGTGTGTGTGTGTGTTGTTATTTTTGACGCAGAATGGATGGTACTCTGGTATTTCAAGGAGTTGTTAAGTTGGAGCCTTGGGTTCTCCAGAAGTACTGCTAATTAAAAGCCATTTTCATGGTAGACATTGTGAGGAAAAACTTGTTCATGGGATTTTATTACTGTTCAGTAGTGATTTCCTGAGCTCCTACTATGTGGCAGGTATTAGTTCCTATGCTAAGTGCTTTGCTTCTAATTCCCACTACAGTCCTGCCAGCAGGTAGTACTATCCCCCTGGGAAGCAGTCATGCATAGGTAGAAAGAACATGGGGTGTTCTTTTTTGCAAAATGAGGAAAATAATCCCTGTTTGGTAGATCAATTGTGAGAATTAAAGATATACCATGTTTCGAGTGCCTAGCACTGAGTTGGTGTTCACTAAATGGTGTTTACTATTATCATAATTTTACAGCTGAAAGACCTGGAGAGGCTAAGTAACTTCCTGAAGTAAGTGGTAGAGCTAGAATTTGAACTGGCTCAAAACCTGGAGTCTGGTATGTTTTTGCTTGAGTATTGTCAAGGCTTTCAGAATAGATTTCAGTGGATCTCTGCCCATCCTTCCACCTCCTTCCCCTACAGAGGAGGTTTTTTTTGTGTTGTTTTTTTTTTAAATAGATGCCCTTCTTTCCCTAGTATCCTCTGTCACCTTCCCAGTCATGTGCTTGGTCTGTCACACTGGAGTTGCTTGTGCCATTCAGTACCAGTGTTCTCCCAGCAGAAATGAGTCAAGCTGGTGCAGTCAGTGGTTTCCCTTCCTATTTTCCTCCTGTTGATAGAGCCATCATGCTTTCATTATTGTTTGTGATGAAATAATTTGGGTAATGGTGTGTTGTAATGATTCATAAATAATGCATAGTTGCAACCAAGGATTTAAATTAAAAAGCTTTAGTGGTTTAAAAATTAGGGGAAAAAAATCTCTGGTTCTAAATTATTGAATCAGAGGATAATATAGGGCAACTTTATGGAACTCATAGTTATGATTTTGCTATCCTGGGGCCTAATATAATTGCTATTGATTCTCTTTCCTTTATCCACAGTTGTTAACTGATTGGGTATTAGCAATCTGTTTGAGAAAGAACGTTGTGTTTGTCCTACTGGTCATAGAGTGTCTTTCTTCCATAGACCAAACACGAGATACTGAATTGGGTATGATATGATTCAGACAGTAGATTCATGGAAGAGATAGATGACTGGTCGTGCTTATAAACTAAGTTATGTCTGAACAAAAAAATGTGTTTCGCAACACTTAGTTCTTCATTCATTCTTTTATTTAACTACTATTGAGCCTCTGTTGAGTGTAAAGCAATGTAACTTTTTACATTGTGGTCTAATAAAGTACTCATACACTGGTTAAATACTGGTTAATAAAGTTCCTGGGAGGGAGAGATTAAGTCCCAGTTGGTGGGAAGTGGTATTTAGACAATCCTTTGGAAAATGAGTTAATATAAATGACTATTCCTTCCTGATAGGGTGTGACTGTTGTTAGTATCTAATATTATAATTTGCCAGCAGAATGTCTTTCTCAAGCAGTTTTACTGAGTGAAAAAGATTAGCAGCACTAGGTAGGACTGGGAAGGTCGAGGTGGAGAAGAAGGTAATATAGACAGAACAAATCTTGTTTTGTGTGTTTTAAGGGTGATAGCGGTATATGAGGTTGTAAATGTGCATGGGTTAAGATTGTGGAAGGCCATGTAAGGCCAAGTAGGTTTTCTATAATTAAAAACAAATGTTTGTTGTTGATTTTAGAGAGAGGAAACGGGGAGAGAGAGATTGCCCCAACCGGGGATGGAACTTATGATCTGGGTATGTGCCCTGACTGGGAATTGAACCCAACCCGGTCACCTTTTGGTGTACAAGATGAAGCTCCAATCAACTGAGCCGCACTGGCCAGGGCAAGGCCAAGGAGTTTTGATAGTATTTCATCATTAAAGTTTTCTGAGCTAAATAGTGATTGATTTGAGTCTGCTCTGGGCAATATTTTATAAATAGAATTAGAAGAGGAAGAACAATTTGAAAGTTATAATACTTAGATGAATTGTTTTGAGACTGCATTATTTTTAGAATACATTTCCCTCAATTTTATAATTGCTTTGGGTTGATGCTATCAGTTATAATTTAATCTTATGGAATTTTTATGGTAAGTGTATGGATGTGTTAGTAAGAAAGAAGGGAGAGAGGATGGGTATAGCGGATGGTCAGTCATCATAATCATAGCTACTCTTTATAGAACTCCTATTTTCTACTTGGCCCTAAGGTATTTTGCATGTATAATTTGTTGAATACTCTCAACAAATTGCATTTATTATAGATAGTAAATGACGGAAAGTGATGGAGCAGGATTGGAATATAGATTCATCATCATCATCATCAAAAAACATTTATGCCTCACTAAATACTAGGTACTGGGCTAATTATACATATACTATACTTTATTTTATTAATTTGCATAATAATCCTATGTGATGGATCTTATTTATTAGTCCCATTTTGCTGATGTAGTGCCTGGGAGACTTCAATACTGATTCAATAACTTGATTAAGATGACACAGTTGTTAGGTGATGAAGTCCAGACCTGTTTTACTTTGCTAACTCTGGGTCTCTAATTCTAACTCTGGGTCCCTAAGTTGTATAATTCACGTTATATTCTTTGGGAATGGTACACCTTGGATCTCCACTATGAGCATGGTGTTTCCTGATGTTATGCAATATGGTTGGCCCTGCAGAGGCTGCATTTTTTTAAAAAATAACCTTATGATTATTTATTTTTTAAATGTTTATTTAAAGCAAGAGAGCTGGGGGGGGGGGGGGAAGAGAGAGAGAGAGAGAGAGAGACATTGATTTGTTGTTCCACTTATTTATGCATTCATTGGTTGATTCTTGTACGTGCCCTGACTGAGGATCGAGCCAACAACCTTGGGTGCTGGGATGATGTTCTAACCAACTGAGCTACCCAGCTAGGCCTCAGAGTCCATACTTTTAAAAAATATATATTTTTTAATTGATTTCAGATAGGGAGAAGGTGAGAAAGATAGAAACATCAATCATGAGGGAGAATCATTGATAGGCTGTTTCCTACATGCCTCCTACCGGGGATCGAGCCCACAACCCAGGCATGTGCCTTGACCTGGAATTAAATGGTGACCTCCTGGTTTTTAGGTCAGTGCTCAACCACTGAACCACACCAGCTGGGCTCAGAGGCTGCACTTTTAACCATTATGTTCTTTTTACTATCATGCTGCATCCTTTAGATAAGTCAGTAAATTATATACTAGTATACAGCTCCGGATCTTCATAAGGAGTAGTTAAGTAGCCTCCAATTGTCATTTCTTAGTCCTTAAAGTTTGTCACTTGTAACAAAGTGAAACATGTTTTCTTGTCTTTTTACTTTGTTTTTCTACTGGTTTTGGACCAATTTATTGTAGATGACATTTTCCTAAGTTCTTATGAAAGGAAAAATAAAGCTTTCTTTTCTTTATCAGCATACAATTCTTGTTGTACATGATGTAATAATTTGAAGTTGCCAGAGACCAACCCTCAGAAAATCATTTGAGTTGAGTAATTGTATTCACTAGGGAGTTTGAGATAACCAGCCCATGAATCAACAAATCACTTAGGTTTTTTTTAATGGTTGTAGATGGTTATCTGTCTTTATTTTCAAGCTTGAATCAGAAGGAAATATTAATTCAATTGATATAATCTCCATTAGAAAAATTTGTCTGCAGTATCTCAAACTGAATATGGACCTTTTGGGGGCTCTTTTATTTAAGGAGAATCAGAATTTATCAGGTTGTTGGAATTGATTGTTCTAGGTACTTACCCATCAAACAGCAAGTTTTCTCTTTTAGTTAAATTTTTAATGATTCAATGTCTGTTATATTCAACCTCTGTTTGGAATAAAAAGCTGTTCTTATGGAATATATAATGTTATATAATGTAGTCCATGTACACGAATAACATGGGGGAGGATGGGAATGCTGTAATCTAAGCCCCACTTGCACTGAGAGCAGAGAAGATGAAATAAATGAAGAAAATGGAAAGGTGAGGGAGGGAGGGAATCTGAGAACGCTTTTCATGTAGCTGTTCCTTGTATAATAGTTATTATTTTTAAAAAGAAAAGGAGAGGAAAGGCACTCCAGGTAAAGGCATTATTAGAGACCAGACACTGAGGAAATAGAGTGCAGAGCATATTCATTATACAAAAAAGAGTCAAGTTTACTTGGTGTGGAGGAAGAGTGAGAAGCACGTACTAGGTGCTAGGTGAAATGTCTGATCAGTGAGTGAGTGAGTAGAAGATGTAGCTAGACGTGGAAGTAACATCTAATGTTTCTCATATTTGTGCAGTTGCTAGACATTTAATTAAATCTTATAAATTAGTGATTTTACTGGTAGAATATCCTATATAATAAAAGGGTAATATGCAAATAGATCGAACGGCAGAACCACCGAACAACCAAAGTGTAATATGTTAATGATATGCTAAGGTTGCTCAACCGCTCACCATGACGTGCACTGACTGCCAGGGGGCAGACAGTCGACCAGTCGCTATGATGTGCACTGACCACCAGGGGGCAGATGCTCCGACCGGTAGGTTAGCTTGCTGCTGGGGTCCGCCAATTAGGACTGGGCGAGATGGGTTGGATACGCCCTGGAGCCCTCCCATGGCCCCTCCCTGACCCAATTGTGCACTGGTGGGGGTTCCTCAGCCTGGCCTGCACCCTCTCGCAATCCAGGACCCCTCGGGGGATGTCAGAGAGTCGGTTTCAGCGCATCCCACAGGCCACTCCCCTTGGGAGGGCACCAGACACAGGGCTCATGGCTGGCGAGTGCTGGCAGCGTGAGCCTCTCCCCATCAGGACTGACTGGGTGTGAGCCTGCAGCAAGCACAGTGGGGCCGGGATGAGTGGGAGCGGCAGGTAGGCATTGAACTGTGGGTTTCAGCCCGGTCCCTGCAGGCCACCCAGAGGGACCCCACCTGGCCATGAATTCGTGCACCGGGCCTCTAGTGTGAATATAAAAATATGGGAATGTAAACAATTCACAATCAAGAACATGAATCCATTTTTAAGAAGCTGTCAAAATAGGTCTGATTGACTGCTTTAAAGGTTTTTCTTTCTTTAAGTTTGCTATTTGTTTATGTTTTTACCCTGTTAGCAATAGAATAGTGGACAAGAAAAAATTATGGAAAATAAACTTGTGAAAAACCCATCCATTGCCCTGGCTGGGTGGCATGGTCGGTTGGAGCATTGTCCTGTACCCCAAAAAGTAGTTGGTATCTTTAAAAATAACTTAGTTGGTATGGAAAAGCCACTGGAAATGGCTTGGGTGGACCGGTGAGTTGGGTAGGGTGGAGTCTCAGGGAATCACCAGGGCAGGTGAACAGTGTTAATCAGGTTGATGAAGACTCAGATATGGTGCCCACCTGCCAGCTCTATCAGGAGAGGGCTTAGCATAGGAACAATGGCCTCTGCCAGCACTTCTTTCTGGGAGAAAGCTAAACCTGCAGACCTTGCTGCAGCGCCAGACAATTCAGTTCTTCCCTTCATGTCCCTGGTGCCTTTTGAGATGCTGCCCCAGCACTGCAGCTCAGAGGGAGTGAGTCCAAATAAGTCCATATATGGTCCCTTTAAGAAAAATGCCCAGCACTTAAGCCGATGTCTTACTCAGCCCCCCCATTGGTATTCTCAGCCAGAAGTTATGGGGACTAGGCTTCCTGGCACTGGAACCTTGGGATGGGGGGCTTGGTCTGGGGCTGGAACACCTTGCTCCTCAGGAGGGGACCTCTGCAGCAGGGATATCTCTCCTGATTTTTAACCAAAGGTCACAAAATTTTCTTCTGTCTTTTAGAATTTTTAGTTTAGGTTTTCTATTTAAGACTATGACCTAAATGGTTGATTTCTTTCACCAATGTTTTGTAGTTTTCAGCATATAGGTCCTACATATATTTTGTTACATTTATACCTAAGTATTTTATATTTTGTGGTATTATTGTGAATGGTACTTTAAAAGAATTTAAATTTCCATTTGTTCATTGCTAATATATAGAAACCTTAGTTGACTTTTTAAAAATAGACTTTGTATTTTGTGACCTTACTGACCTCACTTAATAGTTCTTAGAGGTTTTATTATTATTTTTTGTAATTTCCTCAGAATTTTATAATGTAGAACATCATGTTGCCTGTTAATAAAAGCAGTTTTATCTTCCATTACAATCTATATATTTTTAAACTTCTTTTTCCTTGTCTGTTGCACAGGCTAGGGCCATGGAGGGCAAACCACGGCTCGCGAGCCACATGTGGCTCTTTGGCCCCTTGAGTGTGGCTCTTCCACAAAATACCGACTTCTGCGCATGGGCCACGAAGTTTCAATCGCACTGTACGTGCACGCCCGCACATGGTATTTTGTAGTATTTCGTGGAAGAGCCACACTCAAGGGGCCAAAGATCCGCATGTGGCTCGTGAGCCGCAGTTTGCCGACCACTGGGCTAGGGCCTTCAGTATGGTGTTGAACAGGCGTGGTAATGTTACCAGAGAATTGAATTTCTCCATTGCTAGTGTGAGTGGGGCTCTTGGGGTGCTGCTGGAATAAGCATTTTCGGAGGCCCCCATGGGAGGATGAGATGTGGTAAAAGGCTTTGTTTTCATGGAGTTACATTTTTCAGGTTCCAAAGTTCCATTTCCCTTATTCCAGTCCTATAAAAGGTGCAGCTGAGGCTTTAGCAGAGCTAAAGCAAAGCCAGTGTCCAGAGTTTCCGTTCCATGGTGGAGCTGGGTTTGATGTAGCATCAGGCTAGTTCAAGTCCATTAGTCCATTGTGTGGAGTCCACATGGTTGTGAGCCACGTGGGTGAGTGCAGAGCATGAGAGCCCCATAAGCCAGGAGTCAGGGGTGAGAGCAGCAAGAGAGAGAGAGGGAGCTTTCTTTGTTCAAGGGTTACATATCACGTCTTCCTGGGCTTGCAGTGGCTATGCCTATTTTGGCTCGTGACCTGCTCCCAGGTGTGATTGGCAAGCATCTTCCCATATCATCCAGACCTTACTGGGCATGTGTCTAAATTGCAGCTTCCCTTTGCTCCTTTCAGTTACTAATTAATAACCAGGTTATTACAATGGTGCCAATAAGAGTAGACAGGTCCTTGCTTGGACCTGAAAAAGGTGGAAGTGATCCTATCAAAAACTCATTTTGGCTGGCAACTGATACTGTTCTGCTGCTAAGGAAGTTTAAGCTTTTTGCTTTTTTGTGTGAAATATACACAAATAAATAATGGGCCTGGCCGGCGTGGTTCAGTGGTTGAGCATCGACTTATGAACCAGGAGGTCATGGATGATTCCGTCAGGGCACATGCCTGGGATTCGGGGCTTGATCCCCAGTAGGGGGCGTGCAGGAGGCTGCCAATCAATGATTCTCTCTCATCATTGATACTTCTTTTGCTCTCTCTCCCTCTCCCTTCCTCTCTGAAATAAAAAAATATATATTTAAAACAAAACAAAACAAATAAATATGGTGCAGCCCTAGCTGGTTTGGCTCAGTGGATAGAGCATTGGCCTGCGGACTGAAGAGTCCTGGGTTCAGTTCCAATCAAGGACACGTGCCTGGGTTGTGGGCTCAATCCCCATAGGGGGCATGCAGGAGGCAGCCAATCAATGATTCTCTCTTATCATTGATGTTTCTATCTTTCTTTTCCTCTCCCTTCCTCTCTGAAATCAATAAAAATATATTAAAAAAATAATGGCACATGTTAAAAAGAAATATTAATAAAAACCCCCAATATCAATGAAATGGAATGGCAAGAGATGGGAAGCCAGAAAAACTTATCTATTGTAATAATCTAAATGGGAGATAATTGTGGTGTAAACTAGGGGGATGACAGTGGAAGTGAAAAAGAAGGTTCAATACAGAGATTTTGAAGGGAGAATTGATAGGCCTTTGTGATGTAGATAGAAAGGGAGAGAGGGATAGAAAGAAATAAAACATTACAGATGTTTTAAACCTGAGTTTTTGGAGATACCATTAGTAAAAATAAGTAAGTAAGGAGATACCATTAGTAAAAATAAGTAAGTAAGTAAATAAATAAATAAATAGGTCAGAGGAGGAACTATTTTAGGTGATGGTGGGGGTGGGGGTGGGGAAGAGATGACTTCAGATTTGGACATGTTCAACTTGTTACAAAAGTGGGGCAATTTGCAAGAAGTTGGTAATTTGGTTTCAGGGTTCACAAGATTTGTGATTTATCAGACCAGAAGTAATGTTTGAAGTTCTGACAGAGAAGGGGATGAGAACACCATGGGAAATGCTATAGAAAAGAGCAGGAAGGTCTGATTTAAACTTTAGGGAATGCCCCCCCCCCCCCTTTTTTTTAACATTCTTTTTTAAAATTTATTTATTTATTTATTTTATTTTATTTTTACAGAGAGGAAGGGAGAGGAATAGAGAGTTAGAAACATCTATGAGAGAGAAACATCGATCAGCTGCCTCTTGCACACCCCCTAGTGGGGATGTGCCCACAACCAAGGTACATGCTCTTGGCTGGAATCAAATCTGGGACCCTTCAGTCCGCAGGCCGACGCTCTATCCACTGAGCCAAATTGGTTAGGGCAGGGAATGCCCACTTTTAATAAAGTAGCAAAGGATAGAGAAAATGAACTGTCAGCAATAGGTCTACTGTTCATTTGTCATTCTTTCATTTTATTTATTCTCTTGTTTTCTTAATTCACCCAACGAATCCAGGATTGTATAGTATCAGGGCAGCCAGTGTTAGGTGCTGCAGAAAAGTTAAGAAGAATAAGGCTTATGGGAAGAGCCAGTAGGTTTTGAAATTAGGAGATTTCTTTAGAAAGTGAATGTTCCATGAAGTAAAATTGTGGTGGCGGAGTAAGGAGCAGTACCATGTTCTGATGGTAATCAAGGAGAGGCTGCAGTTGTAAATTATTAATTGTAGAGACATTTTTTTTTTAAAAATATATTTTATTGATTTTTTACAGAGAGGAAGGGAGAGAGATAGAGAGCTAGAAACATCGATCAGCCGCCTCCTGCACATCTCCCACTGGGGATGTGCCCACAACCCAGGCACATGCCCTTGACCGGAACCGAACCCGGGACCCTTCAGTCCGCAGGCCAACACTCTGTCCACTGAGCCAAACCGGTTTCGGCTAATTGTAGAGACATTTAGTAGTGAAAGGTTGAAAAATTTTTAGGACAGTAGGTATAGGCGATATGTTCAAGGTGGCCTTTGTTGTTGTTGGTTTTTGTTGTTGTTTTTTAAAGAATATCAGGTATCTCTGTGTGGTTATATTTAAAGGGAAAAGAGCCCTTGAGGAAGGGATGTTTGAAAGGCAATAATAACAATAACAATCATTTACATGACACTTACTGTATGCCAGCACTTTGCATGTATTAACTAATTTCAGTCCACATAATAACCAATAAGATAGTACCGATATAGTTTGGAATTGTTACTGGTGGAAGTGGAGTTCTTGGGGTGGTTCGAGGAAAATAATTTCCTGAGGCCTCCATGGGCAGACGGGGTTTCATGGAAAGCTTTATTGATGGTGTAAATTAGGGGGATTCCCCTCTAAGGGCCCATCTCTGTCCATCTCACATGGAAGAAATCCAATCTTGTCTTCTGCAGGGCCAGAATTAGGGCCACTGCCCAGAATTTCTGCTCCATATTTAAAGCAGGCCAGTCTAGCATCCTGCATGTGGAGTCTGCACGGCCAAGGGCCATGTGGCTGCTTAAGGCCACATGGCTATGGAGGTGAGTGCACGGGCGAGTGGAGTGGGGGTCACAGAGCAAGAGAATGCAAGAACAAGAGCGCAAGAGCGAGAGAACTCTCTCTCTGGGGATTTTAACCTTTCAAGATTAAAATCCAAGCTTGCATTGGGATCTACCCCCTCGCCAACCCATTGTTCCCCAGGCTAGACTGACAGCAAGCACCTTCCCTAAGTCACCCTGACTTCACTGTCCATCACCCCTTTGTTTGGGCCATTCCCTCAGTGATCTTCAGGGAATAGGTGGTTGGTTCCCTGGGGAGCATGAAGCTATAGCTTCCTGGTGAAGTGTCCATGCTTATAATGTCTGACCTCCTCTTTGCTCTCTTCCTGTTATTAATATTAATAAACTAGCTAATTATGACAGTAACATAATTATTGACATGTGGAATGTACCAAGGAATTAAGGTAATTGCCTGTTGATTTATCAGGGAAAATATAGTTTCTTAAATAAATTACAAGTAAACCGCTATATAGAATAACAGAAACTAGAGATGTGAGCAACTTTCCTGGTTAAACTGTTTGGATATCTTGTAGATGCACTTTGACTTCTAATGTTAGGGTTACTTTTGGCTTTAATCACTAGTAATGGGTTACTTACTGTTCCTTCATTAGAAACAGAGATACTCTTCATGGTTTTTCCATTTGAATCATTGATTAGTTGAACACGGTCATTCTTTGATGACCTTCTAAAATGTTACCCTATTCCTTGTAATAGGTTCAGTTGTTTGCCTTTTTAAGTTAAACTGCTCTTTATTGATTGATTGATTGATTTTAAAGAAAGAGAGAGACAAGAGAAAGACAGAGAGAGAAAGAGAGAGAGAAAGAGAATTAATTTGTTGTTCCACTTATTTATGCATTCACTGCTTGATTCTTGTATGTTCCCTGACCAGAGATCAAACCCACAACCTTGGCATATCAGGATGATGCTCTAATCAACTGAGCTACCTGGCCAGGGCCTGAATTTTGTATTTTTAAAATAATTGTAAAATTCAAGTGTTTCTCCAAGCACTTAGCTAAATTGTACTGACATATCACTTATCTTATGTGAGGTTTATTGTTCTTTTTATACAATTAGAAGACTTATTCCCGGTAACTTACAACTTTCTGGTATCCTGAGGTCCCCAAACCAAAATTTACTTTTCTGCTTTTAGGCATAGCAGGTCACTCATTAAATGAACGTATTCATTGCTTATTTTGAAAACTTGCTAGTACTCTCACGTGCTTATCACATCAAATCTCAGCCATTGTGTGAAATAGGTATTGTGTCACTGTATTACAGACCTGGAAAACAAAGTTCAGAATACCTAAGTAGTTTAGGATTTTACAAAGCAGTAAAAATGTAGAAATTGAACCCACATCTTCTAACTCAAAGTCTAGTCCTAGTACTCTTTGTATAATATCACAATTATTCTCTATCACTTGCTCCTTATAGCAACTTGACATTATACTGTATTTGAGCTGTCCTTTTCACAGAAATGTATTCAAGTTTTATTCCATTTTATTTTGTCATTATACATATATATATATATATATATATATATAATATATATACATTTTTTTAGTTTGAGATTGCCAATATCATCTGGAATGATACTATTATCTACCAGCTTAGTAATTTTAGTTATAATTTTGCATTGAATCAGTAATATGCATATAGTACAAGGTAATTTTTACATAATTTTAAAATCTTTTTTATTTTTGCAGATATCAATTCCTTTTCAGCTTAAAAACATAATTTAAAATTAACTTCGATAAGTTGTAAGAAATGGTTCAAAGAATTCCCATATACCCTTTAGCCAGATTTAGATGTTGTTAACATTTTGCTATATTGATTTGCTTTACCTTTTTCTCTTTCTCTCCCTCTTCATATATATATATATAAATATATACACTCTCCATATATGCATATATATACTTATAAATTTTTTTCTTCTGAACCATTTATGAGTAAGTTACAGACATTATGCTCTTTTACCCCTAAATACTTCAGTATTGCTTAAGAAGTTCTTTTTCTTAAACATTTTTTTCTTAAATAGATTTTTAGAGAGAAAGAGGAAGGGGAAAGGAGAGAGAGAGAGAGAGAGAAGAGAGAGAAACATTGATCTGCTGCCTCCCCCACGAGGGAACAAATTCACAACCCAGGCTTATGCCCTGACCAGGAATTGAACCAGCGACCTTTCTGTGCACGGGATGATGTTCAACCAACTGAGCCACACCAACCAGGGCATGTTTTTCTTCTTTTAAATAGGTTGTTAGAGCCATGTGGGTAGAACTCTTATTTTCTCACGTGTCTTTAGTAGATGACAGTGGAAAAGAATCATGTTGTTTGGTGCTAGCCCTGCCACTTAAGTGAAATATTTTGTCATCAGTATTTCTTTGGACCATTTGTTACTGCCTCCTGGGCTTTGTTCTTTTTGGCTCTCACCTCTAGTTTCTGACACACCTAGAGCAAATGTGAGAGCTTATTGCCTTACCCTACATAATACTGCCATTCAGAGCCTGGAATCTTCTTTTTCCGCTACTGCCTATTTTCCCTTTGCTCCCTAAACTCAGGGGTGTGTCCTTAGCGCAGGCTGAGTTTCAGTGAGCTCCTAATGTGGATATTGGAAGCCCCACCTGCCTGCCAAGTCCTTTTGGCTGTGAGCAAAGTAGAGGCTTGGTACTTGTCATTCCTCTGCAGCAGTTGAGCTGAAGGAATGCTGCAGGGCTTGTTGGAAGTTGCTTAGCACCTTGCGTGGGTGTGTGTGAGGGTGTGTGTGTAGAGTTGAGGGTCTTGTGTAGTTAGTGTGGGAGACCTAAAATCCTTCCTGGTGCCATGCTAATCATTAGGCAGTATTTATTGAATACCTCCTTATGACTAGCACTGTGATAGGAGCTCTTGGAATAGTATAATAAAATACTTCATTAAATCACAGTATATTAGGCAAACAATTCTAGCTCTGCCACTTACCAGCTTTGATTTGGGCAAGTTAATGTCTTTAAGCCTCACTTTACTTTCTATAAAATCAAGCTATTAAATCCTACATGATAGGGCTGTTGTGGAAGTTGAATAAAGAATGTAAGTATAGTGTTTAGCACATGTCTGACAATAGTTAGGATTTCATTTCATAGTCATATTTAGGATTTATGACTGACACCATATAAAACAAATAGAGAGTAATAAAACAAATAGAGAATAATATAACTTTACAGTGTGTAATCAAATACTTAAATTATGACATGTAAATTATAAATAGTCTGGGAATTTAGAGAAGAGAAAGAACCGTCTTGTGCAACCATTTACTGTTTCTGTGCCTCAGTTTTTCCAATGGACACACTGGAGATGCTAGGTGACATCCCAGAGAATGATTAAGGTATTATAGCATTTTAGCTTTTTTAGGTGGTTTATGTGATGGTGGAAAAAAGGGAGAAGCTTGAGGAGCTGTTAGAAACCAAATTTGACACTTATTCTTAATTTTTTCCTTATGTGGTCATGGCAGCCTTATAGGAAAATTTGAAGCTGGAGATTAGAAGCATTGCCTTCCAAAGAAGGTGCTTGCTTTGGTATTTCTCCCTGTTGCCTCACTGGCATTTTAATTAGTTGAGAACTCATGTTGGTCAATGGATGGCCTCTGATTGTAAGCACCTCGGATATAATCTGAGGATTAAGTGATTTGTACCCCAAATTATCTCTCTGATCTTCTGGCAAAAATATAACATACAAACAGACAGGGCAGGATAAGATTTAGTTCCCTTGGACTAATGTTAAGGACATACGATTTACTTACCATGAGTAGTTCTCTGGGATGTGACATCTTTACTCGAACAGAATCTAGACTGATAACTTGGCCCTCCCAACTTCTAAAAGGCCATGAATATGTAAAATACCTTTAAAAATTTCTTTACTTACAATATCCAAAAGGACCTGTTTCAACTCCTTGTTTGGTATGTGCTTACTTGGTAATTTTTTTGCAAAGTGTGTATTTGGTTTTAATTTTTGTCTAGATCAATTCTCTTCTAGAAAATTTCAGAGAAGTTTCCCATGAAAGTAAAGCTGCTCATACTTTTTTTTTTTTTCCTCTTTGGTTTCTCCTTTTTGTTGTTGTTAGTTTTTTTTCTTCTTGGAATTGTTTGCCAAGGTTTCAAGTTTATAGTGAGAGGTGAGGCAACGTTGATCTTGGCAGAACAGCACAAAGCCAGTAGAGTCATTAAGTGACGCAAGCTTTTGATTTTTTTTTCTTTCTGTTAAAGCTCTCTGGCACAGCTGGCTATTCTAGTCACAGAGGAAGAGAGGAGAAGAAGTTCTGGGTGGAATGATAGAAGATGTTTGGAGCATATTAAAAAACAGCAGCAGCAACAGCAAATGCCCCGTATAATTCAAACAAGCTTCTTAGCTCTGTGGAAGCTATGTCAGTTGCTTAGAACTTGAGTTTTTACTTCAGAGGATGATGGGACAAGGCAATAGAAGGCGAGGAGGGTTGCGTTGGATTCTTGCTTATCTGTCTGCCTCTCCTTCCAGTTGGAAAAATCTTCAATCCACAAGAAGCATTGTTAACAAGCCTAAGGAATACATCTTACCCTGATCCTGGATTCTGTTGGAATTGAGGATTACAGCCACTTCACCAGGATTTTATGGAGGTAGTTCAAGAAAAATAGAAGGAAACAATACTCAAGAATTTCTCTGTTTATATTAGTCCTGTGGACATTGTTTGGAGCAAGTTGGGGACAGCTCTCTCATGTGGATCTAAGTGGATACCTGTATTCCTCAAGCTACATATATGATGTTTGGAAGGCTGTAAACTCAAATTCTTTCAACATATGTTCATTAAGTTCTGGATTCTCTTTCTATTAAGGACTTCAGCAGACAGAAACTCCCTCATCAAAAGACACAAAATCTCCTCTGTGTTTTCAGGCTAAATGTGAACAATCATGTCTTGGAAGAGAAATTATTTTTCAGGTGGCCGTGGTAGTGTCCAAGGGATGTTTGCACCTCGAAGCTCAACCTCTATAGCCCCCAGCAAAGGCCTCAGCAATGAGCCAGGACAAAACAGTTGCTTCCTCAATAGTGCCTTGCAGGTAAGGGCTATTTCTTTCTTTTTGGTTAAATGTATTTTAGTTGCTGGTGCTGTATTTCTGACAACTCTTAAATATAATACTTGACGGTCTCTGTTTGAGGTCAGCACCCTGAGATCATTTTTTAGGTTTATCTGTGTGATCTTAGGCAAGACACTTTATCTCTGAGTCTCAATTACCTCATTGGTAAAAAGGGGATTAATATGATAATGAAATAATAACTGTAACTACTACTACTTACCTGCCTAAAGGGGAGGAGGTACACAGACTAGATGATCTTACTACTTGTTTATTGACCTTTTTTCCTGATCAGTCTCTTATTTCCTTTTTTACCCTAGTTGCTTTTCTCTAATATAAAATGCAAAATTCTGCCCAGCCGGTGTTGCTTAGTGGTTGAGTGTCGACCTATGAATGAGTGGTTACGGTTCAATTCCTGGTCAGGGCACTTGCCCAGTTTGTGGGCTCAATCCCCAGTGTGGGGCGTGCAGGAGGCAGCTGATCGATGATTCTCTCTCATCATTGATGTTTCTGTCTCTCTTCCCCTCTCCCTTCCTCTCTGAAATAAAAATATATTTTTAAAAACAGCAAAATTCTTTCCACAAGTCAGACTTTCTTGTCTCATAATTTTCAGGCTTTTAGCACATATACTGAATGGAGTCCAGTCTTTGTTCATTTCTTCATCTCCTTCCTATGAGATCACACGTAGTAGCTCATAATTGGTGTCTGGTTAAATATGCTTGAACAGAGCTAGTGGAAAGTAAATTTTCCTAAGATGATTATCTACTCTAGATTTTCCCTTTTGTTGTTGCTTGCCACCTTAGTGGTCACAGAATCCCAAAGCTTCCTGATCTGCCTAATCAGGCCCATAATGTTAGATTTATACCCCTTGTTCTAACTTTCAAGTAATCCCTTTCCTCTCTTTTATACTTTTCAGAGTAAAAGTAAATGAAAATTTCCACCCAAGACAATTATGCTTTGGTTAAGTATTATTAGTTTTATACCTCAGATTTAATGAGAAAGTAAGTTGCTAATGAGAGAAGAAAAGACAAGAGTATTTAATATAAAAAGCATTGGACTTAGGAATTAGGAGACCTGGATTCTACTCTTTGGCCTTCTGTAGACTAGTCTTGTGACCTTGTACAGGTAATAGTATTTCAGTTTCCTCATTCATAATAAAAGAATCGTGTCAAGCTTATTTGTGTAATCAAGATTTCATACTCCCAGTTTCTAAATTTTTATTTGGAAACATTAAAAAATCCTATGCTATGAAGCCTATAGGAAGAGTTTAAGCACTTTCACTAATTACTACCACAAATTTCTTGCAGTTGAGTGGGTTGGTTAGGTTTTTTTCTAGGTGGTGCATATTAGGTTTTTGAGTGACTTTGCATAAACTAATAATACTTTTGTAATTTAGAAGCAGGCAAAATAGTGTTGGCTATAGGTGTGTTTGTGTTTACATCCTTTCTGGCCATAGTCCTGTTTTTATAATTCTGTTTCTATATTTTCTGTCTATACTGTCAATTGAAACAATATTTATGACTTTCCGTTCTAATTTCCAGTGCTATATGCTATATATACACACACATACATATTTTTATACCCATATTTAAGGATTGTGTCATTGGTGATTTTGGATTGCATACTATAATTGTGTTACAAGTTGAAAATAGTTGTTTCTATGAGCTAATTTTCTAACTTTTGATATGAAAGCTGTGTTCACCACACCTGTGTTGAATCCATTACATTTGTTTAAAAAGCTGTTACTTATTTGGGAGCATAGTGTGTTTCAAAAAAATTTGAACTATATACTTTGAGACAATAAGTAAGAAGCTCCAGAGGTGTTCTGTGATCTGGGGCTCCAGTCACAGAATTGTAGTGCCTTTTCATATATGGTGACATTTAAATGTTTTCCAGGCAAAAGGAACTCACTAAGGAATTATGCTATATATTACACCATTTCTTTTATAACTAAAGTCCATAGTTTATCTAGATGTCTTTAGTTTTTACCTAGTGTCTGTTTCTATTCCTAGATCCCATCTGGGATACCACATTTACATTTACTTGTCATGTTTCCTTAGGTTCATCTTGGCTATAACAGTTTCTCAAAATTTCCTTGTTTTTGATGACCTTGACAGTTTTGAGAAGTACTAGTCAAGTATTTCATAGGATGTCCCACTGTTTGAACTTGTTTGATGTTTTCCTCATGATTAAATTGGGGGTAAGGGTTTTTAAGAGGAAGCCTATAACAATAAAGTGCCATTTTCATCACATCATATCAAGGTTACATACTATGGACATGATTTATCATTGTTGATATCACCTTTATTTTTAATCTGACTTAAGGAAGTTACAACTCGCCAAAAATTGAGAAGTCTAACAAAGACAAAATCCCACGCCAAAACCGGTTTGGCTCAGTGGATAGAGCGTCGGCCTGCGGACTGAGAGGTCCCGGGTTCGATTCTGGTCAAGGGCATGTACCTGAGTTGCGGGCACATTCCCGGTGGGGGATGTGCAGGAGGTGGCTGATCGATGTTTCTCTCTCATCGATGTTTCTAACTCTCTGTCTCTCTCCCTTCCTCTCTGTGGAAAATCAATAAAATATTAAAAAAAAAAAAAAAAGACAAAATCCCACACTATATAATTCAAGCTTCTAAATACGTTTTTATTTTTTTAAAATATATTTTATTGATTTTTACAGAGAGGAAGGGAGAGGGATAGAGAGTCAGAAACATCGATGAGAGGAAACATCGATCAGCTGCCTCCTGCACCGGGGGGATGTGCACACAGCCAAGGTACATGCCCTTGACCAGAATTGAACCTGGGACCCTTGAGTCCGCAGGCCGACGCTCTATCCACTGAGCCAAACCAGTTAGGGCTCTAAATATGTTTTTAAATATTCATGCTTTTTTGTGGACCATTAAAATAAAATCTTACTCTGTAGCTATTAACCCATAAATACCCTCTTCAGGTTCACATTTGGTGTATGTCATACCATATTTTCTGTGTGACCTTCCTTTGTGTTCAAATTACTGCCTTTTCCAGAATATGGTCGTCTGTCCCTCTTGTTAGATGCCTCCTCATCTTTTTTTGACATTTAATATACTAGAATAAACTTTGCGCTTGGGAATAAAGACATATTCTGCAATCATGACCAATATTCGCTTGAACTCTTGAATTTAAAATTAAATGGTGGCTTCTTATAGAGTAATGTGTTTTCCCTCCTTTGCCAGGTTTTATGGCACTTGGACATCTTCCGACGTAGCTTTAGGCAGCTTACAACTCACAAATGCATGGGAGATTCCTGCATCTTTTGTGCTCTCAAGGTAAGTACTTCAAATTTGATTCTTCTCACTACCATTAGGTTGCCAAATGATCAATATTGAGGATGCTTTTGATTAACCAAGGTTATTTGCTTGTGGTTCAGTGTAAAGGATAACTATCATTAGTTTTATTTTTCTTCAGAGAATTACTACTTGGCTTAAGAAGTCTATTTTTTTAACTTTTTTGCCTATGCAGCTCTATTTAAGGTGATAGGATAGTATTAAAATGTGCTTAGACTTTGAGTGTTTAACTGAAAAGCTAATTCTAAATTTTTATTTTGAAAGCATAAACAACCCAAGTATTCTTAATGTAATTAACTATTGTCTGTTAAAGCTAAATTTAGCAATAAATTCTTCCCACTAAGAAAAGCCAAGTCTGAATTCCTGGTTTGTCACAGGGATACTGGGATGCAATGACTATATGTTTAGTTGCTTGTGACCAAATGAATTGTGACCCAAACAATTCAGAATTTCCCAGTAATATTGGTTATTGCAACAACTGACTCAAAACAGTTTTTTGACCAGCATGAGTTTTAAGCCCATGATAGGTAGATATCTTTAAAAAGAAATAACTGAGTCTTCTGAACTTTTGCTACTTGTGTCACAAATATCTTTTTTTTCTCCACCCTTTGTTTGGAACCACTGTAACTTTTAGCAAAATATAGAATATAAATTATTGGTTAATTAGGAGTTTAAGTATGAATTTTAATAAAATCAAATTCTTTACAAATTGTAAGGTTTCTTACTGTGCTCATTCAGACAGAATTCTATTCAAAAGAGCATTTGGCTTGATTTTCTGGGAGGTATATTGACATTGAATTCTAATTTTAAATATATTTTTCATTGATTTTAGAGAGGAAGGGGGGAGAGAGAGAGAGAGAGAGATCAATGATGAGAGAGAATCATTGATCGGCTGCCTCCTGCACACTCCACACTGGGGATTGAGCCCATTACCCGGGCATGTGCCCTGACCTGGAATCGAATCGTGACCTCCTTGTTCACAGGTCAATGCTCAACTATTTAAGCCCACCGAGCTTAAATATCTAGTTTTAGATAAACAAAAAATATAGTGATTTTTGGTAAGCAAGTCAAAGGGAATTCAGGTTCATCGCATTAAAAGCAAAATACTAAGGCATGATACTTGCTAGAGAGATTTGACCACTGAAGAAATCCCCAGTAGAAGAATCTCCTAAAACTAGAAATTCTTATCTATACGAGGAAGGGATAATAAGAACTTATATGACCCCTTGGCATGTCTTTGATTAGTCAAGAATGCACCATATTCTTTTCCATTGACACTTATTATATTTCTTTCCATAGGGACAAATTGTTAACACTAATATAAATAAACTAGAGGCCTGGTGCACAGAATTCATGCATGGGGGGGGCAGGGGCGGGGGGGAGGCCCTCAGTCCGGCCTGCACCCTCTCACAGTTTGGGACCCCTTGGGGGATGTCCGAAGTTCAGGACCCTTCACTCCTTACCGCCTGCCTGCTTGCTGCTCCATACTGCTCAGCTTGCTGCTCTTTAGCGCTGCCGCGGAGGTGAGAGAGGCTCCTGCCACCGCCGCTGTGCTCGCCAGCTGTGAGCCTGGTTTCTGGCTGAGCAATGCTCCCCCTGGGGGAGTGCACTGACCACCAGGGGGCAGCTCCTGTGTTGAGTGTCTGCCCCCTGGTGGTCAGTGCGCATCATAGTGACCTGTTGTTCTGCCCTAACGGTTGCTTAGGCTTTTATTATATAGACTAGAGGCCCGGTGCACAAAAATTTGTGCACTGGGGGGGGCAAGAGGGGGGGTCCCTCAGCCTGGCCTGTGCCCTCTCACAGTCTGGGACCCCTCAGGAGATAACGACCTGCTGGCTTAGGCCTGCTCCTGGGTGGCAGAGGGCACGCCTAATCCCTAGGTGCAGCCCCTGGTCGGGCTCAGAGCAGGGCTGATTGGGGAGTTGGGGCGCCGCCCCCAGTCATGCACAGAGCAGGGCGGATTGGGAGGTTGCGATGCCACCCTCAGTCATGCTCAGGGTAGGGCTGATTGGGGGGTTGGGGCACCGCCCCCTATCACACTCAAGGCAGGGTCAATGGGGAGGTTGCGGCGCCACCCCCTGTGATGCACAGAGCAGGGCCAATCAGGGGTTTGGGGCGCTGCCCCCTGTCACTCACAGAGCAGGGCCAATCAGGGAGTTGGGGAGCTCCCCCCTGTCACACACAGAGTAGGGCCGATAGGGGAGTTGGGGCACCACCCCCTGTCATACACAGAGCAGGGCGGATCGGGGTTGGGGCGCTGCACCCTGTCACACTCAGGGCAGGGCCAATGGGGAGGTTATGGCTCTACCCTGTCACACACAGAGCAAGGCCCGTGGAGGGGGGTTGGGGCGCCACCCTCTATCACCCACAGAGCAGGGCCGATCAGGGGGATGGGGCGCCACCACTGTCACACTCGGGGCAGGGCCGATGGAGAGGTTATGGCTCTACCCTGTCACACACAGAGCAGGGCCCATGGGGGAGGGGGGGTGTTGGGGCACTGCACCCTGTCACACACAGAGCAGGGCCGATCAGGGAATTGGGGAGCTCCCCCCTATCAGGCACAGAGCAGGGCCCGTGGGGGGGGGTGGGTTGGGGCGCCGCACCCTGTCACACACAGAGCAGGGCCGATCAGGGGATTGGTGCGCTGCACCCTGTCAAGCACAGAGCCGCAGGGCAATCAGGGGATTGGGGAGCTCCCCTCTATCACCCACAGAGCAGGGCCGATCAGGGGGTTGTGGCCCCGCCCCCTGTCACACACAGAGCCGCAGGGCGATCAGGGGGTTTGGGTGCTGCCCCTTGTCACGCTGATCCCGGTGCCGGGAGCCTCGCTGCTCTGCTGATCCCGGTGCCGGGAGCCTCGCTGCTCTGCTGATCCCGGTGCCGGGAGGCATATTACCCTTTTACTATATAGAATAGAGGCCTGGTGCATGGGTGGGGGCTGGCTGGTTTGCCCTGAAGGGTGTCCTGGATCAGAGTGGGAGTCCCCACTGGGGTGCCTGGCCAGTCTGGGTGAGGGGCTGAAGGCAGTTTTCCAGGTGGCGAGTGACTAAAGCTCCCAACCGCTCCTTGTTTTCTTCTTTTTTTATTTTTTTATTCTGGGCCAGCTTTAGCTCTGAGGCCTCGCTGCTGAAAACATTGATACAATGTTTCGGTCCGGCTGGATTTCAGTCCGCTGGTTTCTGGAGTTTTGTTTATCTTCTTATTTTCAACATAGTATATAGTTGGTTAGAGTTGCAGTTGAGAGGCCGGCAAGTGAGGCGGGGAACGTTGGAGTCCTCAGCAAGCAAGCCTCATGCTCGCTTCCAGCTGCCTGGCTGCCGGCTGCCATCTTGGCTGACAGTTAATTTGCATATACTCACTGATTAGCCAATGAAAAGGGAGCGGTCGTACGCTAATTACCATGTTTCTCTTTTATTAGTGTAGACTAGAGGCCTGGTGCACAAAAATTTGTGCACTGGCGGGGGGGGGGGTGTCCCTCAGCCCCACTTGTGCCCTCTCACAGTCTGGGACCCCTCGGGAGATAACGACCTGCTGGCAGGCCCAATCCCTAGGTGCAGCCCCTGGTCGGGCTCAGAGCAGGGCCGATTGGGGAGTTGGGGCGCCGCCCCCTGTCATGCACAGAGCAGGGCAGATTGGGAGGTTGCGATGCCACCCCCAGTCACGCTCAGGATAGGGCCAATTGGGGGGTTGGGGCACCGCCCCCTGTCACACTCAAGGCAGGGTCGATGGGGAGGTTGCGGCGCCACCCCCTGTCACGCACAGAGCATGGCCCATCAGGGGTTTGGGGAGCTCCCCCTGTCACGCACAGAGTAGGGCCGATAGGGGATTTGGGGCACCGACCCCTGTCACACACAGAGCAGGGCGGATCAGGGGGTTGGGGCGCCACCCCCTGTCACCCACAGAGCAGGGCCAATCGAGGTTGGGGCGCCGCTGCTGTCACACTCAGGGCAGGGCCGATGGGGAGGTTGCGGCTCTACCCCGTCACACACAGAGCAGGGCCCATGGGGGGATTGGGGCGCCTTCCCCTGTCACACACAGAGCAGGGTCAATCAGGGGTTTGGGGAGCTCCCCCCCTATCAGGCACAGAGCAGGGCCGATCAGGGGATTGGGAGAGCTCCACCCTATCAGGCACAGAGCAGGGCTGATCAGGGGGTTGGGACGCCTTCCCCTGTCACGAACAGAGCAGGGCAGATAGGGAGGTTGAGGCCCCGACCCCTGTCACACACAGAGCTGCAGGGCGATCAGGGGGTTTGGGCGCTGCCCCCTGTCATGCTGCTCCAGGGGCCAGGAGGCCTCGCAGCTCTGTTGATCCCAGGCCGGAGTTCTCGGGGCTCCACTTGACACCGGGGCAATGAGGCCTTGCGGCTCCGCTGATCCCGGTGCCAGGAGGCCTCGCGGCTCCGCTGATCCTGAGTTCGGGAGGCCTCTCGGCTCCGCTGATCCCGGTGCTGGGAGGCATATTACCCTTTTACTATATAGGATAGAGGCCTGGTGCACAGGTGGGGGCCAGCTGGTTTGCCCTGAAGGGTGTCCCGGATCAGGATGGGAGTCCCGCTTGGGTGCCTGGCCAGCCTGGGTGAGGGGATGATGGCTGTTTGCAGCTGGTCACACCCCCTTCAGGGTGGGGGTCCCCACTGGGGTGTCTGGCCAGTCTGGGTGAGGGGCTGAGGGCCGTTTTCAGGCTGGCGGGCGACTGAAGCTCCCAACCTCTCCTTTTTTCTTTTTTTTTTTTATTCTGGGATTTATTTACCTTCTATGGCTGTCACTGGAGCTGAGAGCCTGCTCCAGCTTGCGGCCTCGGCTGCTGAAAGCAGGGATCTGGGTTTGTTTGGGTTCTATAATTGTAACATTATTTTGGTCCTGCTCGCTCCAGCTCTGACGGCTGAAAGCAGGATTCTGGGTTTTATTTAGCTTCTATAATTGTAACAATGTTTCTTAAACTGCAAGCTCAGAGGCCGGCAAGGCAGGCGGGGAACGTTGGCTTCCTCCGTCACTGGAGCAAGCAAGCTTCCTGTTCGCTTCAAGCTGCCTGGCTGCCAGCCGCCATCTTGGTTGGCAGTTAATTTGCATATTGCCCTGATTAGCCAATGGGAAGGGTAGCGGAGGTACGGCTAATTACCATGTTTCTCTATTATTAGATAGGATACCATTATATAAGCCAGAGAAATGAAGAAAACCAACCACCAGACTTTATGGGACACCTCTTGAGATATCCAAGTACAGAAAGGAAGTTGTTTTTCAACCTGTAGGGGCTGAGGATATATATTGGGAGTCTTTCAGAGAAGCAGTTGCTTATGATAGATAGATAAGTGGGTTGAGGGGATAAAAGCTGTATTTTGCATCTTCATTGTTCTGAGCCTGTGTTGGAATTCTGGTACTTTCCTCATCACATCACTGCCTGATCTATCCATTAGATTTCTTTTCCTTCACTCTTTCTTTTTTTATATTGGGAGTTTATTAAAAATTTTGATTTCCCCACTAAAGTGCTTTTCAATCCTTCAGTGCTATATAAATGTTAAATAATTAGGTTTTAGTTTGCACACATTTCATGTTTTAGATGACATTGTTTGCATTCTTTTAATTATTATATTCTTAATTTGAAAATTTTAAATAGATTTATAATGCAGATGGATTAATTTGACCATATGTATGAGCTGAACTTTTCTAATAACTGAGAAATTTTAATTGTTAGACTAGCCATAGTTTCTAAGACATATTCCTTTATTTATACCGGAGGGCTTCATTTTCTGTGAGAAGAGAAAGGATGATGAGAGTATGGAGGAGCAACCCTGGGATGGACCATCAACACCTGGGCCCTCCTATCTTTTGTTCCCTACTTTAGAAATATTTTTATAGAACATGAAAATAATATATCATTAAACTAGGTTAAATCAGTATAATAAGGCAAGAAAGACAAAGGAAGAATATATTAGAAAGTTGTCATTGTTTGTAGATGATGTGATTGGCTATTTAAACAAATCTCAAAGAATCTCCTGATAAATCAGTAGAATCAATAAGAGAATTTAGCAGGTTGTTGCTAATAAGGTCAAAGTATAACATTCAATTACATTTCTATATACTGGAAACTAACAGAAAATTCAATGTAAAAAGAGCTTTTATAATAGCAACAAAAGATATAAAGTAGATATGAATAAATTTAACAAAAAAGATATATGATATAAAACCCCAGCAGAGATCCAGTATCATCATCATCATCATCAAGTGAACATCCTTGTAACAACTATTTAGGTCAAAATAGAACATTGCCAGCTCTAACTGGTTTGGCTTAGTGGATAGCGTCGGCCTGCGGACTGAAGGGTCCCAGGTTCGATTCCAGTCAAGGGCATGTACCTTGGTTGCGGGCACATCCCCAGTAGGGGGTATGCAGGAGGCAGCTGATTGATGTTTCATTGATATTTCTAATTCTCTATCCCTCTCCCTTCCTCTTTGTAAAAAATCAATAAAATATATTTTTAAAAAAATAGAACATTGCCAGTATCATAGTCATTCACCCTCCTTTCTTTCTCAATCACTTCTTCTTCTTTCTCCCAGGGGTAACCACTTTCCTAATGTTTGTGGTAATCACGTCCTGTTTTATCTGATAGTCGTACTACCTATGTGTCCATTCTTAACCTAATTTAAAAATTACCTGTTTTTGAAACTTTATTGTATAAATGTGTGTGTGTGTGTGTATGTGTCTTATTTAGCTCAGCAATATGTTTATAAGGTCATCATGTTGTTTGCAGATTGAGTTTGTTCATTTTCATTATCATATGGTATTTCATTGTATAAAGTAAACCACTGTTTATCCATTCTACTGCTGGCAGTCATTTGGGTTATTTCCAGTTTATTTAATTTATTTTTTGTTAATTCTCTCCCAAGAATATGTTTTCCATTGATTTATAGAGAGAGTGGAGGTTTGGGGGAGAGGGGGAAGGAAAGAGAAACATCTATGTGAAAGAGACACATTGATTGGTTGCCTCCTGCACACAACCCGACCGGGACCGGAGAGTAAACCTGCAATCCAGGTAGGTGCCCTTGACCCACCAGGAATTGAATCCGAGACCCTTTGGTGCAAAGGCTAACACCCTCCACTGAGCAGCATGGGCCAGGACTCCAGATTTTTTTATTTTTTTACGAATAATATTGCCAAGAACATTCTTGTACACATCTACAAATGTGTACACTTTTCTTTTTCATACATACTCAGGATTGGAATTACTTGGTCATAGGTTATATGTATATCTTCAACTTATTTATTTATTTATTTTTTAAAAATATATTTTATTGATGTTTTTACAGAGAGGAAGGGAGAGGAATAGAGAGTTAGAAACATTGATGAGAGAGAAACATCAATCAGCTGCCTCCTGCACACCCCCTACTGGGGATGGGCCTGCAACCAAGGTACATGCCCTTGACCGGAATCGAACCTGGAACCCTTGAGCCCGCAGGCTGACGCTGTATCCACTGAGCCAAACCGGTTAGGGCACCTTCAACTTTTTTAGATAATGCCAACTGTTTTCCAATATTTCCATGTTTTCCAAAGTGGTGATAATAATGTACACTTTGAGCAGCAGCTTTTTCCTGGAAGTTGAGAAAATTCAATTCTAAAATTCATATGACAAACAGTGAAGAATAGATAGGACACTTTGGGAGAATAATAACAAAAGGAGTAACTTACTTTGTGTATCAGTATCAGTCAGAATAGGCTAAGTTATGTGGTGGTAACAAACTAAAACCTCAGTGATAAACATGCAAAAGATTTATTTTTTATTCATGTTACTTGTCCACTGCAGGTTAGTAGGAAAAACCTACAGATGATAGCCATTCGGGAATTAAGGTGCCAATGTTATAACCAAAGTGAATATTACTAGTTGCTAAGCCAAAGGGAAAAAGAGCTCTGGAGGGTTTTACGCATACAGTTTTGTTTGCTCAGCAGGTCACTTCTGCTCACAACTCATTGACCAGAGCTAATCATGTGGCTCTAATGAATCACAAGGGGCCAGGAAGTATGATCCTATTATAATTTTGGGGAGAAGGGAGAACCAGAAATAGTTGGTAGGCAACACTAATGACTACCATACTTTATCAGATATCAAGACTTATAAAACTATAGTCATTACAATAATGTGGTATCAGCACAGCCTGACTAATAAACCAATGGAGCAAAATCAAGAGTTCAGAAACAGACAAAGGGAAATTTGCTCCTTGTCCTGCCAATCAAAGAAGAAAGTGGACTTTTCAATAAATGGAGCTTAGATAATTGGTTACACATATAGGAAAAAAATAAAGGAAATTAGATCCTTATCTCATATTATACCAAAATTAAGAATTTCAGATGAATTAAGGACAAAATGTGAAAGGCAAAATATTTTAAGATTTAGAAGGAAATATGAGAAAATAACATGACATCAGGGATAGAGAGGATTTATTATATGAGTGTTAGTACACGCAGATCCAGGGAAAAGCCTTGAGACTGAAAATCTACCTCCATAAGTGGAGGGCAGAGAAAGATCGAAGAAAAGGGTTAGCCACTCCAGTGTAGTATTTAATAGAATTTATTAAGGGAAACTTACATATGAGACATATTTTGAGTGGCTGCAAGATGAAATGTATCTATCTGCCATTTGGCAGATGCCAAAGAATTATGTAGGGCAAGAGGAGAGGGATAGTCACAGGTACTAGTACATGAATGCTACCAGGTATGAGAAGTTACTTCACATGCTTGACTAGGTCAGGACAACACCTGTTCCAAGAACCAGTACATAGCAGGGGGCAAGGGAGGAGTGCTGATTTATGTCAGAGTGAACATCAATTATAATCACTTTCTAAGTGGGCTTTGCAGAAAGCAACCCCCTTTCTGACCGAGGTCCAGCTTGTAGGACACACAGCAGTCATGTCATGGAACTGCCTCTCCCCCACAATAAGACATGAAGAATACAAAGTTAAAAGTATATTGATACATTTCAGTACAAAAAATATTTAATGTTCACAGATGACTCCATAAAGAGAGTAAAAACATAAGGCTACAAGTTGGGAGAAATATCTGTAGTACAGCCGGCTGGCGTGGCTCAGTGGTTGAGCATCAACCTATGAACCAGGAGGTCATGGTTCGATTCCAGTCAGGGCAAATGCCTGGGTTGCTGGCTTGATCCCCAGTAAGGGGCATGCAAGAGGCAGCCAATCAATGATTCTCTCATCATTGACATTTCTATCTCTCTCCCTTTCCCCTCTCTGAAATCAATAAAAAAATATAAAAAATATCTATGGTACAAATAACCAACAAAGAACTGGTATCAAGCATAGAACTTCAGAGAAGAAATCTTATAAAGAATAAGTAAGAGTGTTGGCCCATGGACTAAAGGGTCTTGTATTCGATTCAGGTCAAGGGCACATGGAGTGTGGGCTCTGTCAGGCATGTGCAGGAGGCAAACAATCAATGTGTTTCCCTCACATCGATGTTTCTGTCTCTCCCCTTACCTTCCTCTCTCTCTAAAAATCAATGAAAAAATATTCTCGGGTGAGGATTAACAAACAAAAAAAGATAAATGTGTCAACAGGAAAATGGGCAAAAGGCATAAACAGGCTTTAAAAGAAGTATATGAAAAATGCTTACCCTGTTTAGTAATCTAAGAATATAAATTAGACCATACCCTTTAGATAAGTAGAAATTTAAAAATCAGATAAAACTGTTATCTAAAAGGTGGAATAATGAAAATTTACATACATTGCTGGTTGGAATATAAACTGATATTACTACTTAGTAAAACCGTTTGTCATTTTTCTAGTAAAATTGAACTAGCATATATCCTACCACTCAGTGAATTGCACTCCTACATATATGCTGCGGAAAACAAGTACATGCATATATACATACATACCTACCAGAAGATATACTTGAGAATGTTCAAAGTACTAGTAGTTTCTATGATTACAGAAAAGTGGAAACAACCCATTCCAACTATAATAGAATGGATTTAAAAAATTATGGTTTATTTTTAAAGTAAAATACTGTATAGTAGTGAAAATGAATAGCCTGCAGCTACACATATCAACTTGGATTAATCACAAAAATATTATACTGAATGAAAAAAGCAAGTCATAGAAAACTATGTAAAGTATGATTCCATTAGTACACTAATCAAAACAGGCAAACTAAATATATTGTTAGGGATATATATGTGTGATAAAACTAGAGAAAAAGGAATGATTCACAAAATTCAGGATAGTGTTTATCTCTGGAAGATGGAGGGAGGAGGATGTAATCAATTGGGAAGTCTCAAACTCATTGTTAATTTTTCTATTTTTTTTAATATATATTTTATTGATATTTTAGAGAGAAGAAGGGAGAGGGATAGAGAGTTAGAAATATCGATGAGAGAGAAACATCGATCAGCTGCCTCCTGCACACCCCCTACTGGGGATGTGCCCGCAACCAAGGTACATGCCCTTGACCGGAATCGAACCTGGGACCCTTCAGTGGATAGGCCGATGCTCTATCCACTGAGCCAAACCAGTCAGGGCCAATTTTTCTATTTCTTAAATTGGGTGGTGGGCACATGGGCATTTATTTATTATTCTTTGGCTATATACATGTCATGTTTTTTCTTTATTTGAATGATGATTTTATTGTAAGTATAAAAAAATGTTTGCTATCATTCTAGAAAGTACACTAAAGTGTAAAGAGAAAAACTGAAAATTTCCTAATTCTACTACAGAGATTATCATTTCTCTTTATGCTTCCTCTCTGGTGTACGATACTTCTAGTAATAAGTTTTTTTGCTCACTGTTTTAGTAAAAATAATACTTTTTTTAGACTCCTAAATTGCTTCTCTATCTCTAGTATCTTCCTATTTCATTTGTTCTAACCTAAGAATTACCCTAGAGTTACTCCCTTCTTAAAACCTTGAAGTGGCTCCTAATTGTCTCTTAAATTATTTCAAAATGCATGATGATAGACATTAAAAAAAAACTACTTTCTTTTCCCTTCTTTTCCTTTCCCAGGCACTCTCCATGTAAGCTATGATAGCAGATGGTGTAATTGTTATGGCTACCCCGTAGACATTACAGATATTGTTCACTTTGCCTGGATCCCTTGGTACCCAAAACAATAACAACAATGAACAAAACAATAACACATCCCTTTTAATCCAAACCACATCCAACTTTCAGAACTCCACTTCAGAAATTTATCTTCATGAAGTTTTAAAAACACTGTCTCTGTCCAGATCCATGATTGTTTGGCTTCACAGTGGTTACCATGGAGTGAGTTTTTGGGAAGGTGGCACAGCTTTTCTTCCTCTTGGTGTTCCTTACAGTGCCTGCACCATAACAAAAACACTTAGCTTTTCTGGGTTCATATATTGTTTTAGTAGGTCTTGGATTTTAGTTATGGAGTTTTGGGTACTTGCCTTTTTCATATTGTGACTTTTGGTCTCACATATTTTTTAGGTAGGTCTGCTAATCTAGGCCTTCATGCCTCACTTAGTAAGGGAAGGGTGCAGGGGTGTGTGTGTGTGTGTGTGTGTGTGTGGCCAGTGTTGATGGTGGAAAGATCTGCTGAAGGAAAAAGCTTGGGAGTCTGTCAGCAAAGGAGTTATCTGGTATCCTGTAGTTAAGTTACATGTTGACTTTGGGGTGTCACAGTGTGGGTGTAATTCTATGTGTTGTTTTTTCTTTGTGGATGTAATTCTATATTTTCTTTCTCACTTTCCTCTGCCCCCTGTTTAAAAAGTAGAGGGATAGTTGATGAGGCTAGTAAGTATTCTTTTTTGCTTATACTTCATGTCCTGTTTATATTCTTTAATGGTAGGGTTGATATGTAAAATTTTTATTTCAAAGATTTATTTTAAAACAGGATACTCCAGTCTAAATTAATCACCCTTTTCCATGTGATTATATGCTATTCAAGAGGCTGAATGGTCTGAGTATCCTTCAGATAATTACATCCTAGTGGCATTCTTCTATGAATTCTTGGATAAAAGTATTCTGTAGTACAGGGACACAATAAACATAACAAAAAACCAAACAAATCCAGGAAACTCCAAAATTCCTGAATTTGAGTACTTTGTTAAACACTTGCCAATTCTATGAAGTCCACATTTTTTATGTTAGAACATAATTTTTTAGCTCCAGAACCCATTATTAAGGACAAAGAGAAATACAAACATGTTCTTAGATGCATCAGAAGCTAGACAGCTTGCCCTTAATCTGATGTTTGGATGAAGGATTTGCCTTTCCAAGTTTGGTTGAAAGTTATGTATATCTGCTTTTTCTTCAGTTGTTTACTTTCCTTTGCACCAACCCTTAAACTGCATGTACTGTTGGCCTTATATGAACACCTCTTGGTTCATGTCTTTGTTTAAAAAAAAAAAAAAAAAAATATATATATATATATATATACTTTTATTTATTTATTTATTTATTTATTTATTTTTCTCTCCTGCTCTATGAATGTCTGTCACTATTCTGGTGCTTTGTGATCTTCACCAGGTACCATAGTACATGTTGTATCCAATGCTTAATATTGCTTTTTGGTAGTTTGTACACAGTAGTAATGATAATCCATTTCTTTTTGTCCTGCAAAATGTATTGAGTTTTTTCTGTTATTTGAAGTCCCTAATGTAATTTCAGCCTCAGAATCTTGCATAGGAATTGCTTTTTCAATATATTTTTTTTCTTTTTTCTTTTATTTTATTGATTTTTCATAGAGAAGAAGGGAGAGGGACAGAGAGCTAGAAACATCGATGAGAGAGAAACATCGATCAGCTGCCTCCTGCACACCCCCCACTGGGGATGTGCCCACAACCAAGGTACATGCCCTTGACTGGAATCGAACCTGGGACCTTGCAGTCCTCAGGCCGACGCTCTATCCACTGAGCCAAACCGGTGGCTTTTAATATATTTTTATTGATTTCAGAGAAGAAGGGAGAGGAAGAGAGAGATAGAAACATCAATGATGAAAGAGAATCATTGATCGGCTGCCTCCTGCATGCCCCCTACTGGGAATCAAGCCCGTAACCCGGGGCATGTGTCCTTGATCAGTCCACAGGCCGATGCTCTCCATTGAGCCAAACCGGCTATGGCCATTGGAATTTTTTTTTAAAATATATTTTATTGATTATTTTACAGAGAGGAAGGGAGAGGGATCGAGAGTTAGAAACATCGATGAGAGAGAAACATCGATCAGCTGCCTCCTGCACGCCTCCTACCGGGGATGTGCCCGAAACCAAGGTACATGCCCTTGACCGGAATCGAACCTGGGACCTTTCGGTTCGCAGGCTAACGCTCTATCCACCGAGCCAAACCGGTCAGGGCGCCATTGGAATTTTTAATGATGACTTTCATTAAAAAGAATTTGTGTCAGTCTGTCTTTCTGCTTACTTTGAACTACAATGCCTTTCCACTTTGACTGAGACAGTAGAAGAGATGTGTGCTAGTTACCTTGTCCCTTCTAAAATCCCAAATTTATTTCCGTCTAGTGTTACTAAAAGATTTTTCCTGACCTCAACTGTTGTCATGCCCTATAGCTTAGAGCTCTTAGTTATTATTCATATTGAATCTACTCTTACACCCTCAGGGTATGACTTTACTTTGGTGTTGGCTTATTTATTTATCTCAGTCCAGGGGAGGAAATCCGTCCTCTGTACTTAGTATGCCACAAAGATTTTGTTCTCCTTCCAGGGATTGTACTAGAGGCTTTGCAGTGCCAGGATGTAGGACAGAGTGTTTTTTGTTATAGGCTAAGAAGAATGTTGCATTGATTGATTAAATTCAACAAATTTCAATTAGTCATTTTTCTTTTAAGAATGCTAGTGTAAGGCATAAATCCCAGGGAATGGTGGACAGGGGGGAAATAGGTTTTTGTATATAGGTCTCCCCAACATAAGTCTGTTTCTATAGAGTAGAACAGTATGACTGTTCTGAAGGGGCAGGAAAGTCTGTGTTCTGTTAATAGCCCACTTGTTAATTGGGGGGAAATTTGAGAGTTCAGGGAACAAATCCCTCAATATTTTTGAGCATGTTCCGTGTAGCTGTTCCTCTATTGGGTACTGAAGCATAAGCACAGGGAGTTAAAGTGGTATAAGAAACTACATATCATTCATTAGCAATCCAGTCTTTTTTCTTTTTTTTTAACTCTTACCATTTGCAACAGCATGGATGGACCTGGAGAGCATTATGCTAAGTGAAATAAGCCAGTCAGAGAAGGATAAGTATCACATGATCTCACCCATTTGTGGAATAAAATGAACAACGTAAGTGGATGAACAAAAATAGAGCCAGAGACCTAGAAACATCAAACAGACTGTCAAACCTCAGAGGGAAGGCAGGGGAGGGTGGGGGTGAGGGGTAAGAGATCAACCAAAGGACTTGTATGCATGCATATAAGCATAACCCATGGACATAGACAGTAGGCGGGTGAGGGCATGTGCTGAGGGATGGGAGTGGCCTGGGAGATGTCAATGGGGGAAAAAGAAGACTTATGTAATACTTTTAACAATAAAGAATTTAAAATAAAGGAGAATCGAAGATGGCGGCATAGGTAAAACACCAGAGACTGCCGCCGTGGACAACCACTTCAAAAATACAACTAAAAGTCGGAGCGGACATCAACCAGAACCACGGGAAGGCTGGCTGAGGAGAGTCTCTTCAACTAGAAGCAAGAACAACAGCATTCCGACGCTCAGCGGAGGCGCAGTGTGGAAAATTTAAAGGTACGGCGGTGCGGTGGTGAGGGTGCGCGCGCAAAGCGGGCTGGCGGCTGAGGGCGCGATTGTCGTTTTCAATTAGGAGCGAATCTCAGACTCTGGGCTACAGATCTGGGCGAGTCTCTAGGGACCCAGACTCAAACGGGAGAAACGGGACTGTCTGGCTACGGCCCCTCCGAGGTTTGCAGCGATTGCTGGGACAGAGAGGCAGAGCCCCTGGGGACGGACTGAGAGCGGCCATAGCTGCTCCCTCCCCACCCCCGCCCTGTTGAGCCCGCCCCGCCCAAACCCTGCGCACAACCATTTGCCGACCGCCTCAGGCAAGGGCTGGACTAGCACCTCCCCTGAGGACTGAAGTTTTCCCACAGCTGATTTCCACCGCCAGTCGGCCTGATGGTCAAATCCCTCTAGTGTTAACTACAACAATTAAGGCTTGGCTAGAACAAGACTGCGCACAGAGACCACAAGGGGGTGCACCAAGAAAGCATAAAAGATGCGGAGACAAAAAAACATGACAGAAATGGAGGATATGGAGCTAAGAATCACAATTTTGAGGGCTTGCCATAAATTTGTGCAGAGCCTCACGAAAACTAATGAGACCCTCGATGCTACGATAAAGAAATTAGAAAGTAAGCATACACGGACTGAAATAAAGAATATTATACCCAATAGCAGACCAGAGGAGTGCAAGAATCAAACCAAAGATTCGACAAAAAACACCCAATTGGAAAAGCATAATGAAAAAAGAATCCAAAAGTGTGAAGACAGCGTAAGGAGCCTCTGGGACAGCTTTAAGCGGACTAATATCAGAGTCATTGGAGTGCCAGAAGATGAGAGACAGCAAGATATTGAAAACCTATTTCAAGAAATAATGGCAGAAAACTTCCCCCACCTGGAGAAAGAAATGGACTTACAGGTCCAAGAAGCGAAGAGAACCCCAAACAAAAGGAATCCAAAGAGGACCACACCAAGACACATCATCATTAAAATGCCAAGAGCAAAAGACAAAGAGAAAATCTTAAAAGCAGCAAGAGAAAGAGGCTCAATTACCTACAAGGGAATACCCATACGACTGTCAGCTGATTTCTCAACAGAAACTTTGCAGGCCAGAAGGGAATGGCAAGAAATATTCAAAGTGATGAATACCAAGAACCTACAACCAAGATTACTTTATCCAGCAAAGCTATCATTCAGAATTGAAGGTCAGATAAAGAGCTTCACAGATAAGGAAAAACTAAAGGAGTTCATCACCGCCAAACCAGTATTATATGAAATGCTGAAAGGTATCCTTTAAGAAGAGGAAGAAGAAAAAGGTAAAGATACAAATTATGAACAACAAATATGCATCTATCAACAAATGAATCTAAGAATCAAGTGAATAAATAACCTGATGTACAGAATGAACTGGTGACTATAATGAATCAGGGACATAGAAAGGGAATGGACTGACTATTCTTGGGGGGGAAAGGGGAATGGGAGATTCGGGAAGAGACTGGACAAAAATCATGCACCTATGGATGAACTCAGTGGGTGGGGAGTGAGGGTGGAGGGTGGGGTGGGAGCTGGAAGGAGGGGAGTTATGGGGGGAAAAAAGAGGAACAAATGTAATAATCTGAACAATAAAGATTTAAAAAAAAAAAAAAGAAAAAAAAAAAAGAATTTAAAATAAAAAAAAAGAAACTACGTATCATTCATTAGCAATCCAGTCTTTTTTTTTTTTTTTTTGGTGGATTACAGGTATGGAAGGCTCTTCATTGTCCTGTACTCATGGCCAGTGTCAGAGAGGACTGAACCCATTATCCTGGACTATTTAAACCAAGAAATTAGATTTCTAGTATGTTCCCTGGAAATTTTAGCTTGTAATAAACAGCTCTTGCGGTATTATATTCAGTGAGTTAAGTCAGTCAAAGACAAATACCATATGATTTCATTTGTATGTGGAATCTAAAGAACAAAATAAATGAACAAACAAAACAAACAGACTCAAAGGTACAGAGAACAAACTGAGAGTTGCCAGATGGGAGGGAGATTGGTTCAATTCCTGGTCACAACAAATGCCTGGATTGGGGGTTTGATCTCTGGTAGGGGGCGTGTGGGAGGTGGCCAATCAATGTTTCCCTCTCATCGGTGTTTCTATTTCTCTATCCCTCTCCCTTCCTCTCTCTAAAATCAATAAAAACATATTTTTAATAATAAGAAGTACAAATTGGTAGTTACAAAATAGTCCCAGGGAAGTAAAGTTCAGCACAGGGAATACAGTCAATAATATTGTAATAACTATGTATGGTGCCAGGTGGGTACTAGAATTATCGGGGAATCACTTTGTAAATTATATAATTGTCTAATCAGTGTGCTGTATACCTGAAACTAATATAAAATAATATTGAATGTTAACTGTAATTGAAAAATAAAAAATATAAAAAATAAAATAGGAAGCTATGTCCTTATATTTAATGAATATATCACCTTGAGTTGAACTTTTTTGTTTTGCTTACCTAGGGATACAAATGTATTTGTGTGGTCTTTTGGTTAAGCTTTCTTAGTTTTAAAATCCTAGTAGGCTGTAACCTAAATATTTTCAACAAATTTTATCACTGACATAACTGGGTTAATATAACTCTGAGTCTTTTATTCTTTTTAAAGTTTGGAGTTCAGAATTTCACATGATATTCTTATAGAGGGGTATGACTGCAAGGAAAAAAATAGGTCATCATGTGTCTCTCCTTCCCAGTTTATGGAAGAACCTGAAACTTATGTAATCTTAAAATATTTGTGTTTGTCCAGAGGGCCCCCCTTTTAGTTTTCCCTGTGGGGAAAGTGGTTATAGTATTAATCCTCAAAATTTGATTTCAATACTGTCGGTACTCTATAAGATCCTATATTTTTTGTCTTGGCAAAAATTAGCAAATTGAGTATTATATTTTATAAAAATCTCTACATTAGTTTGTGATTTCCCACTGAAAGCAATATGATTCTCTGATGAATTTGGCTTGCCTCTGCCTTTGTGTGTCTCTGTTCAGTGTCTTGAAATCTTGGTGTTTCTCTCTACCTATGTCTATATCTTTGTGTGTGTATAGGTGTCAGTCTGTTTTTTGTAGGTAACAGGAATGAGTGTGGTAGCTTATGATGATCTTTAACTTCATGGCAGATAAAGTGGCGCAAATTTGCACTGGGTGCAAATAAAATCCTAAACTCATGGGAAGATATGACATTAACTGAATTTAATTTAAAGGCACTGGTAGAGCATATGTGGGCAATTTTCTGATCAAGAAGTCCAGAAGGTAGCTATTTTTAGATATAAGGTTAAAGAGTCCCAAGAGAGAAACTAGCCAGTTGTTTTCTGCTTTTCCCAAAGTTGGAGCAAGAATCTCTATTAAACTGACTGTATATTTAATGAATTATATTTATATAATTATATATTTAAGGAATTATTATTATGCTTTTCTGTGTGTTGTAATGATATTATGGTTATGTTTTAAATAAAAAGATTTCTTAATTTATATATATATATATATTTTTTAAATATATTTTTATTGATTTCAGAGAGGAAGGGAGAGGGAGAAAGATAGAAACATCATCAGCTGCCTTTTGCACACCCCCTACTGGGATTGAGCCTGCAACCCGGGCATGTGCCCTTGACCAGAATCGAACCCAGGACCTTTCAGTTCACAGGCTGATGCTCTATCCACTGAGCCAAATCGGCTAGGGCTGACTTCTTAATTTTTAGAGGCATATTCTCAAATATTTATAGATGAATACTATCTGCAATTTGCTTTAAAGTGATCTGGGAGTGGAGTGAGTGGGTCATATATATGAAATGAGATTGGCCACTGGCTGATAATTGTTGAAGATGGATGATAGGTGCATGGGAGTTTATTGTGCTATTTTGTCTACCCTTGTATTTTTGAAATTTTCTGCAATAAAATGTTGAAAATCCAATGTTATTGTTTTGGGTGCCATAATGTTAAACAGTTACATATTCTTTTTCCTCTTGAAAGAGAACATTTAACATTCTTTTGAACACAAAACTAGTGTGAAAGTTCTCTTCCAGTAGTCAGTAACAGTCAAGGATTAACTCCTTTATCTTACTTTCAGAGGGTTGATTGGCCACATTTAGGTTTATAATATTTAGGTCTATGATTTCCAGGTGGTGTGGAGAAAAGGACTAATTATGAGAGCCAAAATGATGAGAGATTTGGGAAGCCCAGATGAATAAGAAAAGCCTAGGAACTGAAGAGAGCGGGGCATAATGTGTCACCTCTCAGGGATAAGCTGGACTGCTGAAACCTCAGGCCCATAAAGCATCAAATTTGGTGACAGCCCTTCTCCCCATTTTCTGTAACCATGATTTCTTCTAGTTGCAAGGCTGGGATGTCCTGGGAGAGAAATAAACAGCTGTTCCTTGCCTACAGATAAAAGTCTGTGTTTTAGAGGGGGGGAGGGGGAAGGGGGGCAAAAACTTAAGCAACAGCTGCACTTGTAGTTGCCAAAGCACAAAGACTTTCTGCCTTTATGGCACTTCTCTCGTATTTACATGTTTTTTTGCTAATCCAAATAATTACGTGCTCAGTGGTAGAATTGTTTGGATCCAAGAGAGATGGGTGGGGCAACACCTGCTTTTAGCCATTAAAGTCATGTTGCTTTTGCACTGCATCCAAGAAAATAGTTAACACAAAAAGTGATTTGCCTTTTCCTATGAATGAAAAGGAAGACCTCTTTGGTTTCATCCTGTGAAGAAAAGTAAAGAGAAACCTCAAAGGTGGGTTTTCTCTGTTTATTGAAATGAAATCATCAGGGACCCCACAGTGAAAAATTCCTGGGTTTTGGTTCTTCCTGCCCTTTCTCCCTCCCTGCCATAGAACTCAGCAATTGGAAGAATACCAGTTTTTGTTCCTTATTGGTGCTACCACCTGTTCTTACTGCTGAACTAAATGTTCTTGGCTTTCTTTGGTGTGAACAGGATCTCCCTCTGGGAAAGGTGGGAGGAGGGTGAAAAAGGGAACAGGAGGAGGCCCATTGCAGCCCTGTGCTCATGTGAGAGGGACACACAGGGGTTAGTGTGCTGCCCTAACAGAGGGGCTTTGTGCTCTAGCTTCTTCCAGAGCTGGGGCTCCACAGATGCATGCTGGGCAGGCTCAGACAGCTTCATCCCTGATACACTTGCTTCTTTCTGACAATAGCAGAGCAAGACTGGTAACAATAATTAACATAAAAAAATAAAGAAGATGCAGGCAGAGCAGGCTCAGACAGCTTCATCCCTGATACACTTGCTTCTTTCTGACAATAGCAGAGCAAGACTGGTAACAATAATTAACATAAAAAAATAAACAAGATGCAGGCAGAGGCCATTCTGAATGCATTCAGATACTCAGTGTGTATGGAGAAAGCTGTCCGTAACTAAGTGGTGGAGCTTAATTAAGAGTATAGCATGGAGAGATGGATGCCACTGAACACAAGAGCCAGAGCTGTTGTTGCATATCCACTGTGGGTGCAGGCAGAGCTCTTACCTTAGGTCTTTCCCTTTCTGTGCTTAAACCTTGTATCTAGGTCATGGGAAATCTTCCTCTCTCGAATAGCAGCAATGGAATGAGAAGTTTGGTCCTTCCTACCCAGATCTCAGAGACTGGGGAGGTAGCTGAAGGTAGAAGCATTTCTGAGTCAAGGCTCTTTGTCAGGAGAAGTCAGTGGCAGACATGTTTCTTAGCAACCTAAAAGGGCTCTTAAATATAATAATAACTAGAAGCCCGTTGCATGAAGATTCGTGCAATAGGCCTTCCTTCCCCTGGCTGCTGGCACTGGTTTTCCTCTGGCACCCGGGACCCAGGCCTTTGGTCTGGCCACAGCGGAGAAGCCAAGCCTCTTCAGTCTTCAGTCTTCAGTCTTTAGTCCAGCCGGAGTCTTCAGTCTTCGCTCCGCGCCTGCGTATGCAAATTAACCGCCATCTTTGTTGGGTTAATTTGCATACTCATCCGATTGGCTGGTGGGCATAGCGGAGTGACACCAATTTGCATGTTTCTCTTTTATTAGTGTAGATGATAATATAATAACAACTAACACTGAGGTAGCACTTATCATACTGCCAGGAATTAGTCTAAGCTTTGGATATACAGATAACTTATTAATCCTTAAATAACCCAGGGAGGTAAATACTATTATAAATTCTCTTTTTAAAAGAGGAAACTAAAGCCTTGAGAAGTTAAGTAACTTGTCCAAGATCATAAAAATGGTAAGTAACAAGGCTGGTATTTTGAACTCAGATAGTTTGGTTCCAGAGTTCATCTTCTTTAACTGCTATACTACACCATCTCTTAGTGGAGCCCTGTTCTTCCTCATACTGAACCGTAGAACAAAGAAAGTTACTATTTTCTCTCTAGAATGCTAACATAACTAGTACTATGCTGGGAGAGAAGTTAATTCATTAGGAACTGTTGATGCCTTAGAGCAGCGGTTCTCAACCTGTGGGTCACGACCCCTTTGGCGGTCGAACGACCCTTTCACAGGGGTCTCCTAAGACCATCCTGCATATTAGATATTTACATTATGATTCATAACAGTAGCAACATTACAGTTATGAAGTAGCAACGAAAATAATTTTATGGTTGGGTCACAACATGAGGAACTGTATTTAAAGGGCCAGAAGGTTGAGAACCACTGCCTTAGAGTATAAGGGCTTACTTCTTGAGGAAACCCAATTGATAAAGATTAAAGGAGCTGTAGTTTG
Source organism: Myotis yumanensis (assembly GCF_028538775.1). NCBI lineage: Eukaryota > Metazoa > Chordata > Mammalia > Chiroptera > Vespertilionidae > Myotis > Myotis yumanensis. The sequence continues at coordinate 44,270,952 of NW_027223764.1, read as the reverse complement.
CAAATATATTTATATAAAGTATTCTGGAACTAATTTATCATTACTTTGTTTTGGAACCAGTTTTGAACTCTGAACAAAAAGGACCAAACCTAATACATCAAACCTGTAGAGATAGAGCCTTCATCAGAAGTAATGTCTTACCATTAACAATTGAGAAGAGCAGCAGGTTGGCTTATGATAGTGGTTACTAAGATTTGCCAAGCTGAGGTGACGTTCAGCAACTCAAGTGCTCAGACCCCTATTTATTTATAGAAGTAGTCACTGCTTCTTTCCCACCATCCTTTTCCTTTGTTTCTTCAAATTCCCCCAAGTTTCAAAATCCCAGAGGTCACTTGGCAGATATCCAGTTGCCCTCTGGGAGAGTTTAACTATGGACCTAGACCTTTCCTTTTGGTCTCTTTAAGAGGCTACTCATAGATATTATTCTACTTCCAGCAAAAAATTATGGAAGGTCTGGCCCTACATTTATAATAGACTTGTGAATAACTTGGAGTAATTATAATGGACTAGAGGCCCAGTGCACGGAATTTGTGCATGGGTAGGCTCCTTAGGCCTGGCCAGTGATCAGGGCTGATTGGGGCCTTCCTTCCCCTGGCTGCCGGCTGCCGGCCAGGGGCTTCCTTCATTCCGAGCCACCCCCTGGTGGTCAGCGCACGTCATAGTGAGCAGTTGAACTCCTAGTCCCGTGTTCGGCAAACTGCCGCTCGCGAGCCACATGCGGCTCTTTGGCCCCTTGAGTGTGGCTCTTCCACAAAATACCACGTGTGGGCACGCACGTACAGTGCAATTGAAACTTTGTGGCCCATGCGCAGAAGTTGGTATTTTGTGGAAGAGCCGGTATTTTGTGGAAGAGCCACATTCAAGGGGCCAAAGAGCCACATGTGGCTCGTGAGCCGCGGTTTGCCGAGCCGAAGTTTGCCGACCACTGTCCTCGTCGGTCAAATGCCTAAGGGAACAATTTGCATATTAGCCTTTTATTATATAGGATTTCCCTCCCAGCTCCTAGCTTATTAAATAATACTAAATATGTATTGCTGGTACTGCTTTCTCCACAGCATATAAAATTATATGTAGGGAAATACTAGCAGGTTACACAGTAATATATTCTTAAACTGCTATAGGGATGGATGCTCGATGTGTATGAGAAATGATGCTAGTAAGAGAGTAGAATGAGGAAACAGTTCCTACTTGGAATGAGCAGAACGAGGTTTAGTCCCATTTTGTTCTAGCCAGTTATATTACCTTAAGAAAAATGTTCACCTTTTCTAGCGAATTCTTTACCTGCTTTAAAAAGAGAAAGAGAGAGAGAGAGACTTGGCCGGTGTGATTCAGTGGTTGAGCATTGACCCATGAACCAGGAGGTGACAGTTAGATTCCCAATCAGGGCATATGCCTGGGTTTTGGGAGGGTACAGGAGGCAGCTAATCAGTGATTCTCATCATTGATGTTTCTATCTCTCTCCCTCTTCCTTCCGCTCTGAAATCAATAAAAACATATTTTTAAAAAGAGGGGAGACTTAAAAATATATTCCCTGCCCTGGTCGGCCTGCGGACTCAAGGGCCCCAGGTTCGATTCCAGTCAAGGGCATGTACCTTGGTTGCGGGCACATCCCCAGTAAGGGAGTGTGCAGGAGGCAGCTGGTTGATGTTTCTCTCTCATCGATGTTTCTAACTCTCTATCCCTCTCCCTTCCTCTCTGTAAAAAGTCAATAAAATATATTTTAAATAAATAAATAAAATATATATATTCCCTTAATAATATCTACCCACATCACATGATTGATTAATTTGTTCAATTCTGCATTTATTTATTTAAAACTAGTTATTGGTTGCCCTCTGTATGCCAGTACCTTTCAAGGTGCTGGGAGGATAGCAGGGAATTAAAGGACAGAAATTTATGTCCTCATATTTATATTCTAGAGAGTGCAGTCAGACAATAAATATGTAAAATACATGCTATGACAGATGGTAATAAGTGCCACGGGGAAAAATAAAACTGGCAAGGGTGGGAGATTTAGGAAGAGGGGGTGGAGTTTGCAATTTTAAATAGGGTGATCAGGAAATACTATATTGAGAAGATAATATTTGAATAAAAACCTGAAGGGAATCAGTGACTGAGCTACTGATAGGTCAAGTAAAATGAGGACCAAGAGTTGACCATTCTAGGTGGGTGGGGCCTTTTATTCTTAGATCACTTAGGTAGGTTTATAAAGTGAAACTATAAACTATAGACTTATGGTCTCATTAGTAAGTCTGAAAATGACCCTGGGATTTTTTTATATGAAGAAGTTACTGGCAAGAATTTTAAGCAAATGACATTCTTTGGACTGTTGATATGTAACTCATTGTTGAGTGAGGTGTTTATCTGGGTGGTTGAGTGAGGATCTGGGCCATGAGCTGCGGCTGTCAAGAGTGCATTCTAGTCTCTGTGGGTAAGATTCAATACCACTTGGGAAGGACTCATCAAGCCAGGTGCTACTCGTTGCCACTCTTTGTTTCCATTCTGTGGACATAACACTCATCATTGTTTCAGATGTAGGTAAAGATGGAGACGACAGATGCATTTAATTACACCAAAATAAAAAACTGCTGCACATAAAAGACACCAGAGACTGGAATAAGATATTTGCCACAGTAATACTTACAAAGACCTAGAAAAACCAAATGTAGCTAGAAAGAATAAAATGAATCAGTCTGATTGTATTAATTGCTGATAAGGATATGGGGAAATTTATTTATATTCACTGGTGGAAGTAAAAGTTTGCACAGACTTTATAATAGCAAAAAATTGGAGACTGCCAAAATATCTGCCAATAAAGAGATGGATAAATACGTGTGGTATTGTCACCTGATAAAATACAACACTGCAGGGAAAAGGGATAAACCAGGTATATATATTATATCATTATGGGTAGATTTCAAAACAATGCTGAATTTTTTTAAAAAGTGAAATTCAGTGTAATACTTTGTACATGAACAAAAAATACACACACACAAAAGTATATATGTGAAATACTTGTACTTTTATTTATTAATTATTGTATTATTTTCTATATGAACAACTGTAATCCTTTTAACCCACTCTGTGTGTGTGTGTATATATATAAATATGTATGTGTATATATATATGTACATATATATATAAATATGTATGTGTATATATATATATCCCTAAATATACAGAGAGTGTTTATATATGTATATGTATATATGTAAAAGTATTAAAAACAAAAGATTATGCAACAAACTCATGATAGTGAGTGGCTGGTAGAGAGTGGGCAGTCTCGAATGGGACGTTAGCTTTATTCTGTAGATTGGAAGTAAAAATGATGGAATGTTTATTTCTTGGTGTTAGACATGTAGGTGTTTGTTATATTATTATTTGCACTTTCGGGTAATTTTGAATTAGCTAAGCAATTAAAAAAGAAGAGATCCAAGTTTCATAGAATGAGCCCCCCGAGAATAATTTACCAATCCACTTACATGTAATTTATCTCTATTTACTGAAGAACACCCACCTCTGTCTATATCAGAGGAAGTGAGGTGATTGAATTGTATTAACTCATGACAGTGGTCTCTCCTAATGTGTCTTTGATGGTATCATACTCAGTTGGAAGAGCAAGAATCCTTATTCTTATTAGGATCATGCCCTTTATTCTGACTCATTTTTTACTTTTTTTTTTATTATTACTAACTGCAAGCATATCAACCTGTAGGAGGTACATTTGGTTCCACAGCTATGAGCATGGAGTTGCTAGCATGACAGACTGGGATGTTTAGAAGCTTAATAACAGCATTGTGCTTTTCCCCTTGTCTAACCTCTTCCCTGCAGGGAATCTTTAACCAGTTTCAGTGCAGTAGCGAAAAAGTCCTTCCGTCTGACACTCTCCGCAGTGCTCTGGCAAAGACTTTCCAGGATGAACAGCGCTTCCAGCTGGGAATTATGGATGATGCTGCGGAGTGCTTTGTAAGTGCTGGCCTCTGGCCTCTCTTTGATTTGGGGTGGGACTATTGATGGTTCCCATCAGGGATTGGCTACTGTATTGTGGCTACTTACTGTGCCCCTGGTCTCTACAGTTAGAACTAGACATTTCCCTAGTTTCTCAGAGCTCAAGGGTATCCCTGCTAATGCAGTATGAATAGCTTCGCAGGTTTACTCTTTTTCCTTTAGGCTTAGGGTAGTTTCGTGCTTGCCATTGCATAAAACAGTGCTGTCACCTTCAGAGCAGACAGGGCTCATTAAAATACAAATTCCTGGCTCCTGTCCCCTTGAGGTTATGATTCAATAGTTCTGGAATAAGGCCCCAAAATATCTATCTCTGACAAGTGCCCAGGTGATGCTAACACTGATGCTACTGGTTTGGGGACCACACTTTGAGAACCCCTGTATTTAATTACTAAAGATAATTAAACAGAGAATAACTGAATTCTTAGCACAAGTGTAATGTGCTATTTGGATAACTACATTTCTCCCAGTGATTTTCGGTAGAAAACTCTAACTCTTTTGACCTCTGGGTTCTCTCCATCAACCTCCAAAAGACTGTGCATTTATTAAACAACTCAGAATGATATACATCCCATTACAGGGTAAAATGTAGGCCAAAATCAGAGGTACCCCTGAGAATCTGGATCACTGCTGTATTGCTGGTGGGATTATAAAATGATAATGCTACTTTGGATAAGTTTGGCAGTTTCTTAAAAAATGAAACTTGCAAACTACCATATGATTCTGCAGTTGCCTTCCTGGACCTGTATCCCAGAGAAATGAAAATTTATGTTCATACAAAACCTGTATATGAATATTCATAGAAGATTTATTCATAATAGCCCCAAACTGGAAACAACCCAGATGCCTTTAATAGGTGAATGGTGTTACAAACTGTGTACAACCACACTGTGGAATACTATGCAGCAATAAAAAGGAATTAACTCTTGATTTATGTAGTCTTCAGGATGGATCTGAAGGGAATTATGCTGAGCCTGGCCGAGTAGCTCAGTTGGTTAGAGTGTCAGCCTGATATGCCAAGGTTGTGTGTTTGATCCCTGCTCAGGGTATATACAGGAATCAACCAGTGAGTGCATAAATAAGTGGAACACTAAATCAATGTTTCTTTCTCTTAAAATCAATCAATAAAAATTTTTTAAAGGGAATTATGCTGAGTAAAAAATACAATAGCAAAAGATTATATATTATAATCCCATTTATGTAGCATTTTATTTTTTTAAAAAAATATTTTTATTGATTTTTAGAGAGAGAGTAAGGGAGAGGGATAGAGAGATAGAAACACCGATGAGAAAGGAACATCATCGATCAGCTGCCTCCTGCACGTTCCCTACTGGGGATCGAGCCGCAATCTGGGCATGTGCCCTGACTGGGAATCGACTCGGTGACCTCTTGGTTCCTGCATCAATGCTCAAAGGCTGAGTTATACTGGCTGGGCTAGCATTTAAAAAATAACACATTTTTTTTAGAGAATTTGGAGAATTCTATTGGAGAATCTATTTGGAGAATAGATCGGTGTTTTTAGGGATTAGGGTTGGAATTGGGTGGGTAAAACTATAAAAGAATAGCATGAGGGAGCCTTGTGGGGGTGGGACAGTTTTATATTTTGATTATGATTGTGGTTCCATGACTCTATACCTGAGATAAAATTGTACAGAGCTACACATAAACACAAATGAGGAAACCTGAATACACTCTGGATTGTATTGATGTCCATTTCCTGGTTTGGATATTGTATTATAATTATGCAACATGTTACCATCGGAGGAAACTGGGTGAAAGGTACATTTGAATTCCTATATAATTTTTTTGAAACTTCCTGAGAATTTATAGTTATTTCAAATTAAAGAGTTAAAAAAATCAGAAGTATTCCTATCTTCCAGAAGGATTGCTATTTCTCTGAGTAAACTGACAACCAATTTGTACATTTGTCTATTAAGTATTGTTGATATACTGCTTCTGTTCTTTCCCTATTAGGAAAACCTGCTGATGAGAATTCACTTCCATATTGCTGATGAAACCAAAGAGGATATATGTACTGCCCAACACTGCATCTCCCACCAGAAATTTGCAATGACATTGTTTGAGCAGGTGAACCTTATTTCTATCCCTATCACTTAAAAAAAAAAAAAAAAAAAAAAAAAATATATATATATATATATATATATATATATATATATATATATTATAGATTTCAGAGAGGAAGGCAGAGGGAGAGAGAGTTGGAAACATCAATGATGAGAGAGAATCATTGATTGGCTACCTTCTGTATGCCCCCCACTGGGGATTGAGCCCAGAACCTGGGTATGTGCCCTGACCGGGAATCAAATCATGACCTCCTGGTTCATAGGTTGACGATGCTCAACCATTGAGCAACACTGGCTGGACCCCATCACTTCTTATACCTTTTCTTCAAGGACACTTTATCCTGAGATGTGGGGTGTTAGATGGGTGCCAAAACAATGAATGACTGTGGCTGTTTGGTTTTGCTTTTTCCTTCCTGGGCCCAGTGTGTATGTACTAGCTGTGGCGCCACGTCTGATCCGCTGCCTTTCATCCAGATGGTGCATTACATCTCTACCACTTCCCTTTGGTGAGTCTTACAGGGTTCTCTGTCCCCTGAGGCATGCATACAGTTGATTGGGTGTTAACTGGAAGCATCCAAGTAGCTTATATCCTTATTGCTGAGTCTATGCTATATTGTAGGAACTCAGAACTATAATTTTAAAATAACCTTTGTTCTCCTTCTTTTCCATCCCTCATTTTTTCCTAGGCTTAGTTCTGTCCAGCAAAGTGGGAGGAGGAAGGGGGATTCTATGAGCTTTGGATTTGGGGACAGGCAGAGGCACTCACTGTGTTTGTGGGACACTGAGGCTGGTCAGGACACGGGCCTTCAGTTTAGTGGGCAGAGGAAGAAAGTCAAACATATGAGGAGTTTGCATGAATGATTTATTTGATTTAGTTGTAACTCTCACCATCTTCACCCTTTTATTCCCCATCTTGAAGCAATCAGGCTATTTGTATGCTGGAAAGACGAGAAAAACCCTCTCCAAGCATGTTTGGTGAGTTGCTACAGAATGCCAGCACCATGGGGGATCTCCGGAACTGTCCGGTGAGTAAGTCAGTGGTGGGGTTTGGGTAGAGAGGGGAACCCTGGGATTAGTGGAATTGAAGTAGAGCCAGTGGGAAACACGTCAAACTAGCCTTATATGTGTATTTCAGAGCAACTGTGGAGAGAGGATTCGGATTCGCCGTGTGTTGATGAATGCTCCACAGATTATCACAATTGGACTGGTATGGGACTCGGACCATTCAGACTTGGCAGAGGATGTCATTCATAGCCTGGGTACCTGCCTTAAGTTGGGTGATGTGAGTGTTAGTTTAACTCTTAGAGTTATTGCGTCTTATTCTTGCTCAAGGGTGTGAACACTGAACACAAAAGTATATCCTAAATGACAAATATTACAGAGTTTTGGACAATTATACTTGTGTACAGTAATCCCTCTTATCCATGGTTTCGTTTTCTGTGGTTTCACTTACCCACAGTCAACCATGGTCTTGAAAATATTAAATGGAAAATTCCAAAAGTAAACAATTTGTAACTTTTTTTTTTTTTTTTTAATTAAATCTTTATTGTTCAGATTATTACATTTGTTCCTCTTTTTTCCCCCCATAACTCCCTTCCTTCCAGCTCCCACCCCACCCTCCACCCTCACTCCCCACCCACTGTGTTCATCCATAGGTGCATGATTTTTGTCCAGTCACTTCCCGCATCTCCCACACCCCTTTTCCCCCCAAGAATAGTCATTCTATTCCCTTTCTATGTTCCTGATTCTATTATAATCACCAGTTCATTCTGTACATCAGGTTATTTATTCACTTGATTCTTAGATTCATTTGTTGATAGATGCATGTTTGTTGTTCATAATTTGTATCTTTACCTTTTTCTTCTTCTTCCTCTTCTTAAAGGATACCTTTCAGCATTTCATATAATACTGGTTTGGCGGTGATGAACTCCTTTAGCTTTTCCTTATCTGTGAAGCTCTTTATCTGACCTTCAATTCTGAATGATAGCTTTGCTGGATAAAGTAATCTTGGTTGTAGGTTCTTGGTATTCAGCACTTTGAATATTTCTTGCCATTCCCTTCTGGCCTGCAAAGTTTCTGTTGAGAAATCAGCTGACAGTCGTATGGGTATTCCCTTGTAGGTAATTGAGTCTCTTTCTCTTGCTGCTTTTAAGATTTTCTCTTTGTCTTTTGCTCTTGGCATTTTAATGATGATGTGTCTTGGTGTGGTCCTCTTTGGATTCCTTTTGTTTGGGGTTCTCTGCGCTTCTTGGACCTGTAAGTCCATTTCTTTCTCCAGATGGGGGAAGTTTTCTGCCATTATTTCTTGAAATAGGTTTTCAATATCTTGCTGTCTCTCATCTTCTGGCACTCCAATAATTCTGATATTAGACCGCTTAAAGCTGTCCCAGAGGCTCCTTACACTATCTTCACACTTTCGGATTCTTTTTTCATTTTGCTTTTCCAATTGGGTGTTTTTTGTCGAATCTTTTGTTTGATTATTGTGCTCCTCTGGTCTGCTATTGGGTATAATATTCTTTATTTCAGTCTGTGTATGCTTACTTTCTAATTTCTTTATCGTAGCATCGAGGGTCTCATTAGTTTTCGTGAGGTTCTGCACAAATTTATGGCAAGCCCTCAAAATTGCGATTCTTAGCTCCATATCCTCCATTTCTGTCATGTTTTTTTGTCTCCGCATCTTTTATGCTTTTTTGGTGCACCCCCTTGTGGTCTCTGTGCGCAGTCTTGTTCTAGCCAAGCCTTAATTGTTGTAGTTAACACTAGAGGGGTTTGACCACCAGGCCCACTGGCTATAGGAATCAGCTGTATGGAAAACGTCTGCCTTCTGGGGAGGCGCTAATCCAGCCTTTGCCTGAGGCGATCGGCAAATGGCTGTGCGCAGGGTTTGGGCGGGGCGGGATCAACAGGGCGGGCGGAGGGAGCAGTTATGGCCACTCTCAGTCCCGTTCCCAGAGGCTCTGCTTCTCAGAACCCCGGCAGCCGCTGCAAACTTCGGAGAGAAAGCTGCCCTCAGGTTCCAACTGATGCCGGATAATCCCGCTTCTCCCGTTTGAGTCTGGGTCCCTAGAGACTCGCCCGGATCTGGAGCCCAGAGTCTGAGACTCACTCCCAACAGAAAACGACAACCGCGCCCTCAGCCACCAGCCCGCTTTGCGCGCGCACCTCGGTACCTTTGTATTTTCCACACTGCGCCGCCTCTGAGCCTCGATTTGCTGTTCTCTTTCCTTCTAGTTGTAGAGTCTCTCTTCAGCCAGCCTTCCTGTGGTTCTGGGTGATGTCCGTTCAGTCTTTTAGTTGTATTTTTGAAATGGTTGTTTGCGGCAGCGGTCTCCGGTGTTTACCTACGCCGCCATCTTGGTCTCCCAGTCCCAATTTGTAACTTTTAAGTCACGTGTAGTTCTGAGTTGTGTGGTGAAATCCCACCCTGTTTTCACTCCCTGCTTCCTGGGAATTGGATAATCCCTTTGTCCAGGGTATCCACACTTTTATGTATCTGTACATATACATGTACATATACTGGTACATATACATATACAGTGATTATTACAGTGCAGCAGTGTTTATATTCAAGTAACCCTTAAAGTAGCCTAATGTTACATCACAGTGTCGACCTATGTCATTCATTTCACTTCTTCTCATTAACTAGTTATTGTATCATCTTACATCACAAGAAGGGTGAGTGCAGTACAAGAAGATTTTGAGAAAGGGAAAGACCACATTCATATAACTTTATTGCAGTATATTGTTATAATTGTTCTACTTTATTATTAGTTATTATTGTTCATCTCCTCTGTGCCCAATTTATAAATTAAACTGTAAAGGAAAAAAACATAGTGTATATAGGGTTTAGTACTATCTGCAGTTTCAGACATCTGCCAGGGGAGTCTTGTAATGTTATCCGCTGTAGATAAGGGGCACTACTTTATATGTATATGCATATATGTACATGCATGTAAATGCTCACTTACCTCCTTTGGGTAGGCAGCAAAGGCTTTTTATAAAAAGTGGGATGACCATGGCCTTGAAAGACAAGATAGGCCGAGCTTAGGTACTGGTAAAAATCATGCAATTTATAAAGTGTGCTCTACTCACTATTAGTTCATACCACTGTAGAACAGGGAGTTGTATTCAACCACGGGAGGTGGTAAGGTCAAAGAAGTGAGCAATCCTGACTAAAGCTGCTTTGGGGGGTGACGGAGGTGAAAGTTGGTGGCTTGAGTCCTACAGTACGGAATTCACAGTGAGGAACCAATATCTGTTGAGACGGTAATGAGGTAGCTTGGCAGAGCATTTGGTGGGTTAGTGGTTTTCCGTGGGTCTAGTTAGGAAAATACACAGGGAAACAGACGTCACACCAGGGGGCTTAACCTCTTCAGCTCCATGCCCTGGTGTAGGGACAGCCATGGTTTTCCTTTGGTTCAAGAGAAGAACCAGAAACTCTGTGGTTTTCTTTCATAGTTTTGCTCTGGGATAGTACTATGACTATTGTTGTGTTTTAGTTTCATTAAACCACTACTGAGGATAAGTGAATTCTTTGTGATCTTATTTTAGGTCTTCTTCCCAAGAAATCTCTGACATGAGTAGGCTATATATAACAAAATCTCCTTTTTCTAAAATTCTGTAGCCTACAGTATATTCTGCACTGTTCTAGTTTTATTTTTATGATTGTTTTTCCAACCAAATAAGTTCCTCATGCAAGAATAATTTTCTTCATTTTTTTTCTTTGTATGTTCCTTTGCACCTAGGACAGTGTTGGACATGTAGGAATTGAAATGCTGGTATTGCTTCTCCTAAGGGCTTTCTTACCCCCTACTTAGGGACTCAGCAGGAAATTTGTATTTGTGGTGCCAGCTGATAAATAACTTTTGAAACTTGAGAATGTTTTTGTTTTGTTTTGTTTTGTCAACTTTTTCTGACTCCTCTTGTGATCGGCCCTATCAAGAAAATATTATTGGGAGTTATGGGGGAACATCACCACCTTACCAGTTACTGGCCACTATTTTGCTTTTCCCTACATTTTGCCTTTTTGGGTTCATTTCTGATGACTAATTGGATCAGCAAAAAATCTTATACTGATGGGCAGAGAAGCAAGTCAGTATCTTAAGAAATGATGGAGTCAGTCTGCTGGCAGATGTGAGAGGGTTATGTCACTGCTCTTTCCTTTCTCTTCTTTCCCTGCAGCTATTTTTCAGAGTGACAGATGACCGGGCCAAGCAGTCTGAACTGTACTTAGTAGGAATGATCTGTTACTACGGCAAACATTATTCTACATTCTTTTTCCAAACAAAGATCCGCAAATGGATGTATTTTGATGATGCTCATGTCAAGGAGGTAGGAATATTCACGCCCTGCTTAAAGTGTTTGGTGACTGCAACAAAAAAACTAAGGATAATTATTTATCTTCAATGTTTATTTTCATAATTTTAATGTCTATCACTTATCTATTGGACTTATGAGAGTATTAGTCTTGTCTTCCCCAATAATGGCAAGTTCCTCAAGGACAGGATGAATATATCTTCTGTTATTGTCTCTAAATGCCTTCACATGGCATTCAGCACAGTTAACATTTATATTGACAAATTATTTTTTAAAATGTGTTAATTAATTGATTTGAGCAACAACAGTCTAGTAAATCAGATTAGATTATAAGGATAGCAGCAAGTTCAGAATTCCAAATTTTGGAATTATTAGTGGGTAATACTTTATCTCAGGCTGCTATAAAATAGTATCTGATTGTTAGCTCCCTGAAGTACCCTATCACCAATTAACATGATTTTGAGATAGCATAGAAAAAATGGGGCTATGATAATATTTAAAGCTGGAAACTTGGTACTCTCTAAACCAGTGATGGTGAACCTTTTGAGCTCAGCGTGTCAGCATTTTGAAAAACCCTAACTTAACTCTGGTGCCATGTCACGTATAGAAAGTTTTTGATATTTGCAACCATAGTAAAACAAAGACTTATATTTTTGATATTTATTTTATATATTTAAATGCCATTTAACAAAGAAAAATCAACCAAAAAAATAAGTTCGTGTGTCACCTCTGACACACATGTCATAGGTTTGCCATCACTGCTCTAAACCACAGAGTCCGGATGAAATAGTTTAGGTGATTTGCATGAGTTAGAAAGACAGTTGTGATTAGGTCAGCAGTTAGGAGACTACTTAAACATTCTACACTAATCCATGGACCTTAAGCAGCATCTTCCACAAATAGTAGTCTTTGTCAAATTCTCCTTTTCATCTCTTTTTTGCTGTTGTCATTTCGGGCAGCATATAAATTCTTTGAGCTTTAAGTTTTGTTTATTTTATTTTATTGATTTTGAGAGAGAGAGAGAGAGAGAGAAACATTGATGTGAGAGAGAAATATTGGTGTGAGAGAGAAATATTGATGTGAGAGTGAAACATCAATCAGCTCCCTCCCCCTGACTGGGATCAAATTTATACGGGATGACACTTGGACCTTACAAGCCAGAGTTAGGATTTTTATTTGAATAATGCTACATGCCTTATAAGATCTTCTATAAGAAGCATATAAATGTTTTAGTTAAAATAATGATAACCCAGTTATAAATTTACTAAACATCTATTATAAATCGGACTATGATAGTTATCTGACTCCAAGAATACACCTAACATTGTTATTAGTTTAAGCTTGAGAGACGGTGACTTTGAGGATTTGACTGGGTTGTTATTTCCGTGGCTATTCAGGTACTTTTCCCACTGCCATGGCAGCATTGAATCCAGCACAAAGCTAAGGCAGAGAGGTCCAGATGTCTGTTCTAAGCAGTTTGACGTTTTATGTCCTGCCATGTGTGAACTCTGACACAGAATGTCATATTCTAAGGCAGCCTGTGAAAGGGTTTCTGTCTGTTCTTTAGCTTCCTAAAAGTGATTTTAATATTTAGGAGAAATTTTAGAAAAGCAAATTTCAAGAAAGGGCTTTGACTTGATGTCTGTGAAAAGGAAAAGATCACCAAGGCAGCTGATGTCCCCTCACATAGCAAATTCACCTTTGAGAACTGTTATTCATATTTCACAACTGAATTGATGTTTCATGAGAATAAAAGTAATTTTATTCATCATTCCTGTCTTTTATAGGGTTTTAATGCTTTCTAAAAGGATTTAACAAAAAAAATTATTAAGTGTAGCGATAAGATCTCTGTTGGTCTCTTTACCTGATTCTTGTCTTTTCATCTTTTATTTTCTTTAGAGAAACAGAACAGGAAGTTATGTTTTGAATTGTTGGTATGAATTATAATTGTTATGTCCTTCTGATTGTTTTTGGTTCAGATTGGGCCCAAATGGAAGGATGTGGTAACCAAATGCATCAAGGGGCATTACCAGCCTTTGCTGCTGCTTTATGCAGACCCGCAGGGCACCCCAGTGTCCACCCAGGACCTGCCTCCCCAAGTTGAATTCCAGTCATACAGTAGGATGTGCTACGATAGTGAAGATTCAGGTGAGAAGCCCAGCTCTTACCTCCCCCTTTCTCTCTCCAATGTGATCATTGCATATTTGGGACTCTTGATCATGAGCCTAGCACATAACCAGCTGGGAGAAAGAGGACCCATTAGAGCAGCGGTTCTCAACCTGTGGGTCGAGACCCCTTTGGGGGTCAAACGACTCTTTCACAGGGGTCGCCTAAATACGTCCTGCATATCAGATATTTACATTACGATTCATAACAGTAGCAACATTACAGTTATGAAGTAGCAACGAAAGTAATTTTATGGTTGGGGGTCACCACAACATGAGGAACTATATTAAAGGGTCACGGCATTCGGAAGGTTGAGAACCACTGCATTAGAGAAAAGAGGAAATGCCAACTCATGCTGAAGCCCAACTTGCTCCAGGCTTTGTTTCCTTCAGCCTCCAAGAATGCGTTGCCTGTATTCAGTGCAGCCCCAGTTCAAAAGTTCAAGGGAAATTATGTTGATTGAGACTGGTAATAAATTTGTGAGGGAAACCTCAGCATTTAACCTTATAATATCGGTAAAGATGACAGATTTTTACTAGCAACTTAACAGTGACTTAAGTGAGTTAAGACCAAGAGAAATGATATGTTACTACAAAGGTAGTCATATTGTTAGGGATAAGAGATTTTTGTTTTAAAATGCCAAGTGCTGTAGTGATATTCTTCAGCTTATGAATCAGTTGTTTACTTCGAATTCAGTTGTTTGGAACCCAAATTATATTTTTCTGTAGAAATAATTTGCCACTTGATGGTTAGTCTCAGGTTAGCCCACAGAGGCTCATAATACATTAGAAATATAGCCCTAGTGGTTTTGGTTTGATTTCTTAAAAGGAGGAAAAAGAAATGTTCTTTCTCATTTCTATTTTTAGGGCTGGCCCTAAGTATAATTTTGAAAGAGAAGACATTTGTCTTTGGATTCTCTTTCCTTCCCTTTTGTATCTCCATCCTGGTTGGTAACTGGTGTTCTTCCCACCTTTGTAACCCTACCCAAACTTGCTCTACTTCTCTCTTCAATCAAACACCAATTTCCACTACTTATCTTAGCTAGGTGTTTAGAGAAATGTAGTCTAATTCACACTAAAGTATAAATAACAGCCCTATATACTTCTCAGAGATATTAAAAATGCTTATAATGTCAATTAAAAAAATTTAAGTGACATTTCTGACAGTATAGGAGAAAACTTAGAGGATAGTGGTTATATATGCCAGGTCAGCCTGGGACTCTTTATCTAAGTAGATTTTATTTTTCACACCTTTTTCCTTTCTTCCACTTTTCCCCCCCATAGGTTTTCTAAAAGCCCCAAAGTTTTTCACAGTGGCAGGCAAAGTGAGGGCTTCAGCAAGGTAGGGGCAGGAGTGGGAAGAATTGTTTGTGTGTCTGGGTTATCTGGAAGTTGGGTGTTGGGAAGAATGGCTCTGGTATATCCTTTTCATGTTCCATCTAGGACTTTCTTGCCTTATGGATCTTTGTTGCCATCCAGCTCTTTGCCCCCTCTCTACCACTGTCCTTCTCTCTTTCCTCACTTTTGCCTATGTGTCTCCTCCTTCTCTCAGGGAGGGAGCCCTCCATCTCAAGTGATACTCGAACAGATTCCTCAACGGAGAGCTATCCCTACAAACACTCCCACCATGAGTCTGTGGTCAGTCACTTCTCTTCTGAGTCTCAGGGGACAGTCATCTATAATGTGGAGAATGATTCCACGTCTCAGAGCAGTCGGGACACAGGTAGGGACTTATGCAGTGGGTCCTGCTTGTTCCTGCTTAGAGTGTATCCAAGAAAAAGAAACTGGGGCAAGTCAGAAATGTTTGTCATGCAAAGGGAGGAAGGCACAGAACATGGGTAATTGAGTGGGATCGAAAGAAGCAACACAGTTCTGAATAAATGATGATGTTCCATTGCATATATTCCTGTCAACAGCAGCATATCAGTAAGGACCATTGTAATGTGATTATTGATGTGATTGTTTATTCTGAAATCTGCTTTTCTCCTGCTATGCTCTTAATCCCCACCCTCCTAATAATGCTCCATTAAATTATTGTGGTCTTGTACCTCATAAGGTTCTCATGCCAGGCTTTGTCCCAAGTTAAGGGCTTTGAGCGGAGGGGCGTGTTATAGGCAGGGGTACCTGCTTATCACTTGCTAGGCTTCCTGAAGAACAGAGACACAAAAGAATGAAAACTTGCTTTTTGTTGTTGTGAGTTCCATGCATAGAACATTTTTAAATTTTTTTGTTTATGGAGAGTGTGCCAGTGTCAGTGGAAAAAATCAATACAGGGCATAAAAGGAAGAACAGTGAATAATTGACTGCTGAGATGAAAGGGTATGCCCTAACCGGTTTGGCTCAGTGGATAGAGCATAAGCCTACGGACTCAAGGGTCCCAGGTTCGATTCTGGTCAAGGGCATGTACCTTGGTTGCGGGCACATCCCCAGTGGGGAATGTGCAGGAGGCAGCTGATCGATGTTTCTCTCTCATCGATGTTTCTAACTCTCTATCCCTCTCCCTTCCTCTCTGTAAAAAAGCAATAAAATATATTTAAAAAAAAAAGAAAGAAAGAAAGGGTAATCACTCAAGGCTTAGAGAACAATGCCCATACTTTTAGAAACTTGGGGATTAGTGAGCTCATGGCTTCAGATTGGGGTTATATTTTGTGCATGGCCTTTAAAAAAAATAGAGAATTTCAAATATATTCAGAAGTATATCAAATAGCATACTACTCCTCCACATACCCATCACCTGTTTTCAATAATTATAACTCATGTCCAATCTAGTTTTATCTGTACCTCTACCCACTTCCCCCACTCCCAGACATGTCACTTTTTTCAGAAATATTTTAGTATGTATCTCTAAAATATAAGAAATAATTTTTAAACATACCATTAGCACAGTTAAAAATATTAACAATTCCTTTAAACCCTAAATAATCAATAAGTATTTAAATATCAAATTTTCTTTTAAATATCATAATTTTTTAATGGTTTATTTGTTTGCTTGACTCAGAATTGAAATCAGATCTACACATTGCAATGGATTGATAAGTCTTTTGAATTTCTTTTACTCTGTAGGTTTCTCCTCTGTTTTTTCCTTGCAATTTATTGTTGAAGAAGTAGGCAGTTTGTCCTATAGATTCTGCAATCTAAATTTTGTTGATTATGTTCCTGTGGTAAACTTTAGCATGTTTCTTTGTGCTCTGTGATTTTTGTAAGTTGGTAGTTGGACCTAGAGCAATGATGGCGAACCTATGACACGCGTGTCAGAGGTGACACGCGAACTCATTTTTTTGGTTGATTTTTCTTTGTTAAATGGCATTTAAATATATAAAATAAATATCAAAAATATAAGTCTTTGTTTTACTATGGTTGCAAATATAAAAAAATTTCTATATGTGACACGGCACCAGAGTTAAGTTAGGGTTTTTCAAAATGCTGACACGCCGAGCTCAAAAGGTTTGCCATCACTGACCTAGAGGTTTGTTCAGATTCATGTTGAATATTTTCAATGATATTGCACAAATGACTACTTCAAAGTGTGATATATTTTCTTTTTTTAATCTTCACCCGAGGGTTTGTTTATTAATTTTTAGAGAAAGAGGAAGGGAGAGAGAGAAAGAGAGAGACATCAATTGGTTTCCTCCCGTATGCACCCTGACCGGGATTGAACCTGCATCGTAGGTAATGTGCCCTGACCGGGATTTGAACCTGCACCCTTTTGGTGCATGGGATGACACTCTAACCAACTGAGCCATCCAGCCAGGGCAATGTGATATTTTTAAAACCATATTTCTGAAACTGTGAACCATGGAGGAATTAAGACACAGGATAAATAAAGCATATTTTCCAGGAGAATCAGGTTTATGTTAAGGTTTGTAAATGGCTGAGGGTAGGGGAACATATCCCCATTGGTTTAGTATTTGTAGTTCTAGTAGCTCCAAGTGATTTCCTTATTTCTTAAATCCTTCTTATGGGTCCAGAGGTAGCAAGGGATCAGATAAAAGCAATAAAAGATTGCACTGGAAAATATAGCCATATAATTATATTGCTGATACCTGAATAAATAATTGTTCTAAGTCTGTCTTCCAATTAAGTTCAGTTGCTTAATTCACCTCTGGCCTCCAGCAGCTTACATGATTATATCCTTTATAATCTGACCTTTGCTGTTGTCAAATCACCCTCGTACATTCACATACACTGGGCATGAAGTAAGGCAAGTTCCATAAAAAGCCCAGACCTCCTGGGTTTCCCAGCAATTAGTGTTGAGGAACTATGAAGTATAATCTCTGGGTTTTGCCAATTTTGGTGAAGCTTGGTTGGGGTTGAGAATGAAAATTATTCAAAGTTCAAATGTTCTTTTAAATGACTCACATTTAAGGAAGGTATGGAACTGGGTCTTAAAGCCATACACAGTCAGAGCTCTTATG
The DNA here is from genome assembly GCF_028538775.1 of Myotis yumanensis. NCBI lineage: Eukaryota > Metazoa > Chordata > Mammalia > Chiroptera > Vespertilionidae > Myotis > Myotis yumanensis. Next base: position 44,252,967 of record NW_027223764.1, on the reverse strand, counting down.
AGCAGAGGCTGAAACACCTGGGATAATACCAGATATAATAAAAATTAGACTTGATATGTGTTGCTAAATAAGTAAAAGGAAAGCTCTGCGTTCTACTTATGAGAGTGAAAATATATCGGTACATGACATTTTTATGCAATCTTTAAAACTTTCACCTTTTAATAAGTATCAAGTAATAGACCCCTCAGGTTACTGGGAACATTTATGAGTGGGATTGAGACTGGTAATTGCTCAGGAAACTTGTAAATTTGGAAGCTCCCATTAACTACTTGAGCTTCTTTGCATTTATCTGTTGAGAGATTCCTGCTACACTTAAATCAGGTAGCCATGGCCCTTTCAGCTTTCAGCCATGGGTACACTAAATTTGTGCCACTGCCATGAATCCCAAAGGGAGACTAGTTTCTCAAGAGGATGGAGGTCAGTCTCAGATACCAGCTTACCCCCATTTTCTTGTTCTTTTAGGGCACCTGACTGATAGTGAATGTAATCAGAAACTCACATCCAAGAAAGGGTCGCTGATAGAGCGCAAGAGGAGCTCTGGCCGGCTTAGGAGGAAAGGCGATGAGCCACAGGCCTCAGGCTACCACAGTGAAGGCAAGCCACTCTGCATTGCTTCTCTCCTAAATCCAAACTTGTCACACTCCAGACCATGGCTTCTCTTTTCTGCTCAAAGGGCTTTCCTTGCTTTCTTAACTTTGGGATCTGGTATCCATGAGCACTTTAAACATTTATATTTGTTTCATTCTTTGTGTTTTTAGGAGAAACATTGAAAGAGAAGCAGGCTCCTAGGAATGCCTCTAAACCATCCAGCAGCACCAACAGACTAAGGGATTTTAAAGAGACAGTCAGCAATATGATCCATAACAGACCATCCCTGGCTTCTCAGACCAACCTAGGGTCTCCCTGTGGGGGGAAAGGAGGAGACCAGATGGACAGAAAACCTCCCAAGAACCTGCTTTTACACTCTCATGACTGGGAAGTAGAGAGTACTAGCAGTGAGTCAAAATCCAGTTCTTCTAGCAAGTATCGTCCAACATGGAGACCCAAACGGGAGTCTCTGAATATTGACAGTATTTTTAGTAAAGACAAAAGGAAGCATTGTGGCTATACTCAGCTCAGCCCATTTTCTGAGGATTCAGGTGAGGAGATAATTAGGGAAGAACTGGGCTTTTGAATAAAGTTTATTTATGTACTAGAGGCCTGATGCACGAAATTCATGCAAGAGCAGGCCTTCCTTCCCCCAGCTGCCAGCACTGGCTTCCCTCTGGCACCTGGGACCCGGGCTTCCCTCACAGCCCTGGCTTCATCCAGAAGGACAGAAGAACATCCTGAAGGACGTGTGGTCTAATTAGCATATTATGCTTTTATTAGTATAGATTAAAAAAACCTGGGTTTTCTGGTAGACTTGACAAGGTCCATTTTCACCCCATTGTTGGGTCTTTGGGGGATATAATTTTAGTAAATGAATAGCTGGAGGGAAGTGTTAGTCATGTCTTCATTTGAAGCAGATGCTAACTCTATCTCCTTTTTCATACTTGTGCTTTGATCGGGATAGCGAAAGAATTTACACCAGATGACCTAAGCAAGCCACCTGCTTACGACCTTAAAACTGGTGGACCAAGCCCCCAATACAAGCCTTGGGGCCCAGCACGGCCAGGCTCTTACCTTTTAGAGCAGCACCCTCGACTAATCCAGCGAATGGAATCTGGCTATGAGAGCAGTGAGAGGAACAGCAGCAGCCCTGTCAGCCTGGATGCAGCCCTGCCTGAGAGCTCCGGTGTCTGCAGGTATTGTTTGACCTTTGAATAGCGGCATTGTCCCTAGTAGCAGTATGAGCCACCAAGAGGCTTATCAACTCCGGCAAGTAGAGGGGGCATTTTATTACCATCTTGTGGGCAAGCAAAGTATTGTGCTCTGTCAACCTTCTATGACAACAGCCCCCTCTGCTGGGAGAAAGAGCAATGGCATTTGAGAAAGGAGAGAGGAGAGACTACTTTATTTTTATTGTTGACTCTATTTTTTTTTTTTTTTTTTTTTTTTTTTTTTTTTAAATATATTTTATTGATTTTTTACAGAGAGGAAGGGAGAGAGATAGAGAGTTAGAAACATCGATGAGAGAGAAACATCGACCAGCTGCCTCCTGCACATCTCCTACTGGGGATGTGCCCGCAACCCAGGTACATGCCCTTGACCGGAATCAAACCTGGGACCTTTCAGTCCGCAGGCCGACGCTCTATCCACTGAGCCAAACCGGTTTCGGCAATTGTTGACTCTATTACAGATGTCCCTCATTTCTCCCTTCCTCCCCCCTCAACTTTGCCTCTCTTTACCCTACTCCCGCCCCACTAGGCCTTCACCCCATTATTGTCTGTGTCCAGGGGCTATCAGGGTTGATCTCTTCCTGCACTTCCCACTTTCCTCCCCTCTGAGATCTGTTAGTCTGTTCCTTTTATTCATTAGCTTCTAGTCCCTATTTTGTCAGTTTATTTTGTTCTTTAGATTCCACATATAAGTGAGATCATGTGATACTAGTCTTTCTCTGAATGGCGTATTTCGCTTAACATAATAATCTCCAGGTCCATCTATGCTGTCTCAAAGTGTAAGAGTTCCTCCTTTTTTACAGCCACGGCACTTGGGCTGTTTCCAGATCGTGGCTATTGTAAATAATGCTTCTATGAACATAGGGGTGCATATATTCTTTCTGATTGGTGTTTTGGGATTCTTAGGATATATACCCAGAAGTAGGATTGCTGGGTCAAAAGGCAGTTTCATTTTTAATTTTTTGAGGAAACTCCAAACTGTTTTCCACAGTGGCTGCACCAGTCTGCATTCCCACCAGCAGTGCAGAAGGGTTCCCTTTTCTCCACATCCTCGCCAGCACTTGTTGTTTGTTGATTTATTGATAGTTGCCATTTTGACCAGTGTGCGGTGATGCTTCATTGTAGTTTTTATTTGCATCTCTCTGATGATTAGTGACCTTGAGCATTTTTTCATATGTCTATTGCCCATCTGTATGTCCTCTTTGGAGAAGTGTCTATTCAGGTACTTTGCCCATTTTTTAGTAGGATTGCGTGATGAGATATATAAGTTCTTTATATATTTTGAAGATTAACCCCTTATCTGATGAATATGTTCTCTCATATGGTGGGTTCCCTTTTTGTTTTGTTGATGATTTCTTTTGCTGTGAAGAAGCTTTTTAGTCTGATGTAGTCCAATTTGTTTATTTTTTTCTTGTGTTTCCCTTTTTCTTGGAGACATATCGGCAAAAATATTACTCCGTGAGATTTTACTGCCTATGTTTTCTTCTAGGATTTTTATGGTTTCATGACTTACATTTAGGTCTTGTATCATTTTGAGTTTATTCTGGTATATGGTATAAATTGTTGGTCTAGTTCAGCCGTGGGCAAACTACGGCCCGTTTGAAATGAATAAAACTAAAAAAAAAAAAAAAAAAGACCGTACCCTTTTATGTAATGATGTTTACTTTGAATTTATATTAGTTCACACAAACACTCCATCCATGCTTTTGTTCCGGCCCTCCAGTCCAGTTTAAGAACCCATTGTGGCCCTCGAGTCAAAAAGTTTGCCCACCCCTGGTCTAGTTACATTTTTTGCATATACCTGTCCAATTTTCCCAGCACCATTATTGAAGAGACTATTTTTACTCCATTGTATGCTCTTGCCTCCTTTGTCAAATATTAATTGACCATAAAGGCATGGGTTTAGTTATAGGCTCTCTGTTCTGTTCCATTGATCTATATGCCTGTTCTTATGCCAGTACCAGGCTGTTTTGATTACATTGGCTTTGTAGTATAGTGTAATATTGGGTATTGTGATCCCTCCAACTTTGTTCTTCTCTCTCAAGAATGCTGAGGCTAGCCCTAACCAGTTTGGCTCAGTGGATAGAGCGTCGGCCTGTGGACTGAGGGGTCCCAGGTTCGATTCTGGTCAAGGGCATGTGCCTTGGTTGCAGGCACATCCCCAGTGGGGAGTGTACAGGAGGCAGCTGAATCGATGTTTCTCTCTCATCGATGTTTCTGGCTCTCCGTCCCTCTCCCTTCCTCTCTGTAAAAAATCAAATATATATATATATATATTTTAAAAAGAATGCTGAGGCTATTCGGGGTATTTTTTGTTCCATATAAATTTTTGGAGTGTTTGTTCTAGATCTGTGAAATATACCATTGGTATTTTAATAGGGATTGCTTGAATCTATAGATTACTTTGGGTAGCATGGACATTTTAATGATGTTGATTCTTCCAATCCATGAAAACAGTATATGAGTCCACTTGTTTATATCTTCCTCTATTTCTTTTTTTAGTGACCTATAATTTTCCGAGTACAGGTCTTTTACCTCCTTGGTTAAGTTTATTCCTGGGTGTACCTTATTTTCATTGTTGTTGCAATGGTAATTGGATTGTTTTCTTGGTTTCTCTTTCTGAGAATTCATTATTGGTGTATAAAATGCTACCGATTTCTGAATATTAATTTTGTACCCTGATACTTTGGCAAATTTATTAAATGTAGTAGTTTTTTGGTGGAGTCTTTATGGTTTTCTATGTATAATATCATGTCATCTATGAATAATGACAGTTCTACTTCCTCCTTTCCAATTTGGATGTGTTTTATTTTTTCTTCTTGTCTGATCACTATGGCTAGGACTTCCAGCACTATGTTGCATAAGAGTGGAGAAAGCAAATATCCCTGTTTTGTTCCTGAGCTTAAGAGAAACACTTTTAGTTTTAGCCCATTGAGTATGATGTTGGCTGTAGGTTTTTCATATATGATTTTTATTATATTGAAGTATGATCCCTCTATTCCCACCTTGCTGAGAGTTTTTAACAAAAACAGGTGCTGGATTCTGTCAAATGCTTCTTTTCTGTGTCTATAGATATGATCATGTGATTTTTATCCTTCATTTTATGTATGTGATGTATCAAATTTATTGATTTGTGATTTGATTACATCCCCAGCATAAATCCCACTTGGTCCCATTGTGTAATCTTTTTAATGTGTTGCTAGATCTGATTTGCTAATATTTTGTTGAGGATTTTAGCATTTATGTTCATCAGGGATATTGGCCTATAATTTCTTTCTGTGTAGTATCTTTGTCTGGTTTTGGAATTAGGATAATGCTGGCTTCGTAAAAAGAGTTTAGAAGTCTTCCTTCCTCTCTAATTTTTTGGAATACTTTGAGAAGGATAGGGGTTAGGTCTTCTTTGACTGTTTGGTAAAAATCACCTGTGAAGCCATCTGGTCCAGGACTTTTGTTTGCTGGGAGTTTTTTTATTTTATTATTATTGCTTCAATTTCATTAGTTGTTATCAGTCCATTCAGGTTTTCTAATTCTTCCTGATTCAGTTTTGGAAGAGTGTATGCTTCTAGGAATTTGTCCATTTCACCCAGACTGTCCAATTATTGGCATATAGTTGCTCATAGTATTTTCTTACAATCCTTTGTATTTCTATGATGTCAGTTGTTACTTTACCTCTTTCATTTCTGATTTTATTTGGGTCCTCTCTCTTTATTACTTAATGAGTCTGGCTAACAGTTCATCATCTTGTTTATCTTTTCAAAGAACCAGCTCTTGGTTTTGTTGATCTTTTGTATTGTTGGTTTTTTTTTTTTTTAGTCTCTATGTCATTTATTTCCGCTCTAATCTTATTTTCTTCCTTCTACTTACTCTGAGCTTTTCTCGTATTTTTTTTCTAGTTCTTTTAGTTGTAGGGTTAGATTGTTTACTTGAGATTTTTCTTGTTTTTTAAGATAGGCCTGTATTGCTATGAACTTCCCTCTCAGGACTGCTTTCACTGTATCCCATAGATTTTGGTTTGTTGTGTGTTTGTTTTCATTTGTTTCCAGGAAGTTTTTTATTTCTTCTTTGATCTTATTGGTAACCCATTCATTGTTTAATAATGTACTATTTCGTCTCCATGTGTTTGAATATTTTTGAGTTTCTTTTATTGTAATTGATGTCTAGTTTCATGCCACTGTTATCCAAGAAGATGCTTGATATGATTTCAATCCTTTTGAATTCGTTAAGACTTACTTTGTGACCTAAGGTATCGTAGGAGAGACAACTTTTAAAGTATTATGTATAAAATAATTGTTTAGTAAATAATTTTTAATAAAAAAATGGATTAGTGAATCAAAACTTATAGAGTCCTAAGATCAGAGATAAAACCCAATTGTTACTTATTCTTGTCTTTCATTTTAGGATAGGTTCTTGCTTTTGGGGGACCCTGTGTTTTATAAAGCCAATGATAATCATAATTACATAAGGTAACAATGACAATTTAATATTGCTCATTGGCTGGGTAGCTCAGTTGGTTAGAGCATCGTCCTGATATGCCAGGGTTGCAAGTTCAGTCCCCACTCAGGGCAAATACAAGTATCAACCAATAAATGCACAACTCTCTCTAAAAATCAATAAATAAAAACAAATAATGCCCTTGCATCTTGTCCATAGGACCCAGTTTGCTTTATAAATTTCAGCTCTCCATATATTGTTTTTACTGAGTTGTCACAGAGGCAAGTTTCCTAACAGTACAACTTTGAAAGGAGTGATTATATCTTCTGCAAGGGTGATAACCACATCCTCATACTTTCCCACTGCTCTTCTCTGTCCACTGGACCCTGTTCAGTTTTTTTTAATATATACATATATATTAGTGACTCATTGTGCGAAATCGCGCAAGACCCAGACCTGCAGGAAATCACGCGCGAGACCCAGGACCCCAGACACCCGCAGCGCTGCGAGACCCAGAGTCAAATTTCCGCCCACCCACTCACTCCTTGCTGTGCACGTAGCCTCACCCACCCGAACGTGCCTCACCGCGCATGCAGCCTCCTGTTGACCCGTCATTGGTCATTATGGCATTAGGGCCACTGGGTTTTTATTATATATATATAATATATATATATATACACACACACATATATATTTATATATATTTTTAAAATACATGTTTATTGATTTCAAAGAAGAAGACAGAGGGATAGAGAGATAGAAACATCAATGATGAGAGAGAATCATTGATTAGTTGCCTCCTGCATGCTCCACACTGGGGATCAAACCCACAATCCGGGCATATGCACTGACCAGGAATTGAACTACAATCTCCTGGTTCATAGGTCAATGCCCAACCACTGAGTCACACCAGCTAGGCGGACCTTTTTCAGTTTTACTCATGAGAATATGTTACAAAGGAATAAGAAAGAAGAAGGCAATCCATATTAGAGCATATGTTTATTAATTTATTAAATAAGGTTTGTGCTAGATGCACAAAATGTGATTGAGGTGAAATAAGATGGGGAATGAGTATTTCATTTTTTTCAGAAATAGTTTAGCAGGTACTTTAATTACACTAATTCAATAATTTGTTGGTTTTTTGAGGGAATTTTGTCCTAAGAATGTTGCTAGTTATCACTCTTCTACTGCTTTCACTAGACTCTAGTTTCTCTTTTGAAGGGATCCAAGTGCTAAGAGATCAGCTGGGTTGGCACCTTCCTGGCGTCACATCCCAAAATCTCACAGCAGTAGCATCCTGGAGGCCGACTCCAGGAGTGTCTGGACAAAGAATCAGCCCCTATCAGGTAAGCAAAAGGACAATGGATTTGGAGGACTTGATTTGTCTGCCAATTTTATTTGGGAAACAGCCTTACCTGAGAACATATGAAATTAGAGGACAGTTGCACTTTGAGTATTCCATCAGAATGTAAATGTGGAGGCATTTGAGCTGCTTTGGATGATCTATTTTTGGTTTATCACATCTTGCCTGATTGTTTCTTTCCACCTTGGAAAGACCCCTTGTGGGAGCAAGAAGGAACAGAAATTTGGTGAATGGTGTCAGTAGCATCTGCATTCTGCAGAAGAATAAGTCTAGGGCTTTCCTTGGTGTAGAGGCAGCCTCTTGGGAATGTGTTTCTTATTGTTTAGTACTATGAATTGAGATAACACAGGGGGACATGTAGACTGTGGAAAAACTGAGAAATAAGTAGGTCAAACCTACCCTTACCCCTGCCTCCATACCCTGTGCAGTACCCTTGTTCTCTTTTTCCTTCTTGAGTTGCCTTGTTTCCTCATGCTCCCTCTTCCTCAAAACAAGCTCTGAAGGAATGATGTGACTCCCTCATATTAAATATAAGTGACTGAAAATAGTTTAAAATATGCTTTCTCTAAGAGTAACTAGCATTTTAACAAGTCAAAATCTGAAGATAAGGGAATACTGGAGTTTCAGATAGAGATTTGAGGTAATCATAGGTTTTAGCTCCTTTTTACATTTCTCTCACAACACACATATACTTCTAGTGCATATTCCACTTAAGTAGAGACCCAGTCCAAATGAGGAGGAAGAAGGAGAGAGAAAGAGACATCAGTGATGAGAAAGAATCATTCATTGGCTGCCTCCTGCATGCCCCCTATTGGGGATCGAGTCTGCAACCCAGGCATGTGCCCTTGACTGGAATTGAGCCTGGGACCCTTCAGGCCAACAGGCCAACGCTCTATCCACTGAGCCAAACCAGCTAGGTCTGATCACTCTTGTAAAAAATTACATAAGTAAAATTGATCCAACGATTCAGTAACCTGCCCATTGCCTTTTCAAATTCAGGGTACCAGTGTTATGATTATGGTATATATCTCTCTACATCTTCCTCTATGCTAATATAAGTATATAATTAAGTTTATTACTACTGTTTCTTAAAAAAATAAAATGAAGTCATACTATAGCTATTAATCTGTTATTTTGATTTTTCACTAAATATAGCATGAACATCCTTTAGATCTATGAACACTGATAAAATTAAATTTTTACTACTGTGGACATTTTACAAACTCATTAAAGAGAAGGTAGAAAGTAAGGATGCGGAATTGACTTGCTCGAAGCTTCCCAATGTATCAGTGACAGCATGTGGTAGAGAATGCTCCCTAATGGTTAAGAGCATGGATTATGAATTTGACTTGCTTGACTTTAATTCAGCTCTACCATTTACCATCTGTGTTACCTTGGGCAATTATTTACCCTCTTTTTGACTTAGTTTCTTCATTCCTAAAATGTGGGCAGTAATAGTATTTACCTCATAGTTTGTTGTGAGAATTAAATGGAATACTATATGTAAAAGTGCTTAAAACTGTGCACTTTTATAGTAAATGCTCAACAAATGTTAGTTGTCATGTTACAAAACACTCAATAAGTGTTTTTTATTATTATTACTAGAGACCCGGTGCACGACATTCATGCACTGAGGGGGTGCGGCCTTAGCCCGGCCTGCGTCCTTTTGCAGTCCAGGAGCCTTGGGGGATGTCGGACTGCCGCAGAGGCAGGAAAGGCTCCCGCCACCACCGCTGCTGCACCGCTGTGCTCGCCAACTGTCACCCTGGCCTCTGGGTGAGCAACACTCCCACAGGGAGTGCACTGACCACCAGGGGTAGCTCCTGCATTGAGCATCTGCCCCCTGGTGATCAGTGCACATCATAGCGACCAGTTGTTCCGCCATTCAGTCAATTGGCATATTACCCTTTTATTATATAGGATTATTATTATTCACAGTCCAGGTTTCACACTGAATCTGATATGGAAAGCAGTATTCAAAACATGAATTTCACATGGAGCTAAGAGTTCCAAGGGAAAAGCAGTACAGTGGCTGTACCTACTGCAGAGGTTTAGTCTTGGTTATGGAAATGTGGTAACTTCTCTTCTCCCTTGCTTGCATTCCAGGTGGGGAGACACCTGCCAAAAGTGAACTGGATGAATTGCAGGAAGAGGTGGCCAGGAGGGCCCAGGAACAGGAACTTCGAAAGAAACAAGAGAAGGAATTAGAGGCAGCTAAAGGGTTTAACCCTCATCCCAGCCGCTTTATGGACTTGGATGAACTGCAGAATCAGGGTAATTGTTGTGAACATTAGATTATTGGTGGTGGGGACAGCGAGAGAGGGAAGAAAAAATATTCAAGCTCATAAATTTCCTGTCTTCATTTTATTAGCAAAGTTATATTTTATTTTAATTTCGCCATTTTCATGAGAGCTAGTTAAAATAGGAGGTAACAGGCCTCTTGATTGGAGACAGGCACTGCTTTGGGGCCCATCTATTTAAGGCTTATAGATTAGAGATAGTATATTGTTTGTGAAAAATATTTCCCATGAACATCTATAGAAGGTGTAAACAAAACTAGTCACAGTTCAGACAGCAGGAAAGGGCAGTGTGCAAGCCACACTGACCGGAGAATTCTACTTGCTGGGCAGAAACATACCTTCAGGATTTCCCACCGGGAGTTCTAGGGAAGTCAATCTACCAAACAGGTTCTAGGAACATAGAACCTGATTGCCTTCTGGTCCTCTGATGATCCATTTCCCAATCTCATATGATTTTCATGTGCTTTACTTAAATTTCTTAACTGCCCCACATCTGTCACTTTTTTCCTTCAATTGCTTTAGGATGTCACTTTGTACAAGGTCAGACTAACCTTCAAAACAGGAGTTCAAAAAAGCTGAGCTATCTATTTAGGCCCTGAAACCTATATCTCTGTTGTGTATTTTTTAATAAAATGAATTTATTATTCTCATTATTCAGAATTCCTGGATGTAACAAATTGTGCTAAACCAGCATAAAGAATAGGAGTCAGTGCTATTTTGGGTGGCTGCTTTCTGTTGATCACTTTCCTCTTTTTACTTAGAGAAGCTTCCTGGGCTAATTTGGGGGCCACTTTTCTCCTGTAATCTTGCAGTCTTTTGATTTAAGTCAATTGTTGACGTTTATTTACCAAGGCATTGTATTAATCAGTTTTAAATTCCTCATTCCTTAGCTATCCCTAAGGATAGTCTTTTCTTCCTGTTTATCCTCAAGATGTATTGCATTGGATCTCAGGTTTATGCTGCTTTTGAAAGAGGAGCCTTTCTATCTCCCTCCCTTGCCTTTTTACCTCCCTTTGTCTGTAGGGTAGTAAGTACATTAAAGTTGAGATGGAATCCCTCTGGCTATATTTCATTTTCAATTTTCCATACACTTCAGTTCAGTATCTTTTGAAAAAGCAAGAAATGGAGTGCTAAGATTCTAGAGGGTACGAATTAAAGTGTAGTACAGTGATTGGTCAACTATAGTTTCCCTATATCTCTGTAGAAAACTTTAATGGCTGTAGCCACCACTTGTTATTATAAAGGTTGAATAGAGTCAGTTGATTTCAAATAATATGAGGAATTCAGGCCTGGAGGTCGGGGGATTACGTCTCTGGAGGTGGCATAGAACCTGAATGCTAAGTTCTTCAGAGCCAACTTGCTACTTTCACCACCTTCCCATTACTCTTCAAGAGCCATGGTGAATTAGGGAGTGAACGTTAGGGGTGTGGAAGAGCCTTTCTTTCCATGTCCAACTAAAGGTAAGTGGAGGATTAAGACATTATGGGAAAAATGAGTGACATTTTGTTTTTTGTTTTTTTTTGTGAGCTTCGGGAAACTCACCACTAATCCCAATTGTAGATGAACTTTTATTACAGCTTACTATCAATCTATGGTTATTGAAGGCAAATGGGTACCTAAACTTGAGGAACCTTTTGCAGAAGTTGCCCTTACAGTACTTTCTTGCTTTTTCATCTGGCTCTGTACTTGGACTCTCCTGCACCTGCTTTGGCACGCATTCACTTTCAGGGGAGGAAGGAATATCTCATGCTCTCTGTATGGGAATGTAACTTTTGTGAGGTAGGTTTGGTGAGCAAGGACATGATAAAAGTAAATACTTAGCTGTGCTGATGAAAGATAGGTGGATGCAAACCAACAACAAAGGCAGTTCAACAGATATATTGAGGTTAGGAACTGTAGACTCTCTGTGCCCAAGAGGTGTGCTGGTCTTCCAGATGAGGGTGTTTACAAAGGACTGTGAATTGATGTAGGAATAAAGTGTTAACAGATGGCTTTTCAGAGTAGTGAAGCCACTTTTGCCTTAACACAGCAGCTGAGGTTTCTGGGAGATCTGGGGTGTTCTATACTGGTTGGCAAGATTGTGGAAAGGATGGTCAATTCAGGCATAAGAATCTACCTTCTGCTCTAGACAGTGCTTTATTCTTTCCTTGAGGTCTTGGAGTTGCAATATGTGGTGGACAATGACATACCCCCTTTCATGGCCTTGGGTAAGATGTCAGTTAAGGCAAAAATGGATGTTCTACGTGTTTCAGAGAATTCTTAATAGCAATGGACAGTTGGAATAAGGGTAGACCAAAGGCTCAGCAGCAGGGATCTCTGGGCATTGAAGGGAAACAACAGTACATAGGAAAAGTTGGAAGCAATTGTAATGAAAATGAAAAGTGCTGGCCCTTTCAGGGAGGAGTGACGGCTTTGAGAGGTCCCTGAAGGAGGCAGATTCAATATTTGAAGAGTCACTGCATCTGGAACAGAAGGGAGATTGTGCTGCAGCCTTGGCTCTCTGTAACGAAGCCATCTGTAAGTAACTCTAACCACTATGCCTATGGCACTTTTGATTAACTTCATAACAGGTATTAGTGTTGTCCCACTCAGGTGGGATAAAAGCAGCTTTTATGTCTCCTCACTCATTCTCCCAAAGTGAGAGGCCCTTTCGCTATCTTTGCCCTTCGGAGTTCTATTAGTCAGTGTGCCAGGCATTGACAGTGTGGCCTATGGATATTTACTGGAATAATCTCAGCAGGAGTCCACAGATGAATCACCCAGCCAGGCCTACCTTCTTATCCCAGGATAAGTTAGACCTCAGATGTGAGGTTGGCTTGCTCTTTCTCTAGTCACTGACTAGTGAGGTGCAGCTTATGGCAGGAAAGAAGGAATGAATTAACTGCGACTTCCCAGGCCTGTGACTTTGCACTGCATATTTGGTTCTTTATGTTTTTCCCCTGCCTTTCTGGTGTGCCGCACCATTAGGGTACAACAAGGGACTAAGGCTTAGAAATTGTATCTGGTTCGTAAGTGGGACCCACAAGAAGCTGTGTTCTGTAAAGACACAGGTAGGAGTGGGTCTTATTTCTGCTGTTGGCCTCCAGGAAGGGGGAGTTGGGAGCAGAGTGTGGAGACCAGAGTCGGACAGATCAGTTGCAAAGGACAAGAGTGGCAACCTCTAAGATGGAAGCACCGATTTACCTTCCTAATTCATTTTAGTTTAACTTTTTGTTTGTTTTTAAAATTTGAATTAACCTGTTTAGCCTCCATGGCTTCTGCGAATGTTCCTTGTAGCCAGGGCCAGCTCTGTGCCCTGACAGCATATGCATGGTCCACGCCTTACATTTCTGCTGCATCTTTTGAGTTTTACTGCATATCTTTGCTCATTTTTGGTTCAATTTTATTCTTTTTATTTTTGTTTGTATTTTGTGTTCTGTTTCTGCTATATTTTCTTTTGCATTTTAGCTAAACTAAGACTTGCCCTGCATGGTGCCAGCTCTAGCACGCACAGCAGAGCCCTAGTCGATAAGAAGTTGCAAATCAGTATTCGAAAAGCACGGAGCCTGCAGGATCGCATGCAGCAGCAGCCATCATCGCAGCAGCCGTCGCAGCCCTCAGCCTGCCTCCCCTCACAGGCAGGGGCCCTCCCTCAGCCAACAAGGTAGTGCCTGGGAACCACAACAGTTCATGTTTGCCAGGGGAGGAAGAGCCCAGGGGTGCTCCATAGCCAGAGCTCTCATTGTCTTGGCGACTACAGGGGAGAGAAGACTCCTCTGAAAAAACTTCTCTTAGGTCAGACATACAGTGAAAGCTCATCCCAGTGCTGGTTCTTTTCTTAATAGTTCCTGGAAAGATGTAGGAAATGTAGCATAATAAATAGACCATTTGTTCGTATTTCCTGTGGAGGCATTTGCCCCTGGATTTGTGTAGTAACACGATTATTAAATTTGTACATATGACAGGGGTGGGCAAACTTTTTGACTCGAGGGCCACAATGGATTCTTAAACTGGACCGGAGAGCCGGAACAAAAGCATGGATGGAGTGTTTGTGTGAACTAATATAAATTCAAAGTAAACATCATTACATAAAAGGGTACCGTCTTTTTTTTTATTTTTTTTTTAGTTTTATTCATTTCAAACGGGCCGGATCCGGCCCGCGGGCCGTAGTTTGCCCATGGCTGACATATGACATTCTTAGACATGGCAATCCAAGCTACATTTCATGTTGCAGTAGCAGCCATGTGAATTATTTTGGGATTTCAGTGGCTTATTGTCCCTCATGGAAGCAGAGAAAAGAGTCTTTCTTGCTCTGATGAAACCAGAGAGAAGTGACACGAAGATTTCCTTTGTTTTGCTTTGCTATGGTTAGGACTGGCCATTAGTGTAGTTCTCACATTTTAGCCCTTGAATTTGGCTGTTCCTCAGAATAGGTAGATTTAAGTAAAAGTAAATATTGGCTGTTAATAAACCTGAGTAGTTTTCAGAACATAAACATAATAAAAGCAGCTAGCATTTTTTGGACATCTGCCTATGCTCAGGCACTAAGCTTAAACACTTTATGTTTTATTGTATTTAATTCTCACAATAAACTTAGGATAAGGACTATTATTTAGTGATACTGTATAAATAAAGAAATCAGTCTTAGAGGATAAGATAAGTAAGGTACTATTATTTAGTGATACTGTATAAATAAAGAAATCAGACTTAGAGGATAAGATAAGTAAGGTACCCAGTATTATTCAGCTAATAAGTGGTAAAAGTGTGGAATTCAAATCCAGGTAGGTCTATTTGACTTCATTAGGCTTCTCATATAAATATAATATATTTTCCATAATATTATAAGAGTAACTGAGTGACTGTTCCCACAAAAGTTTATAGCATATTGTCATTTAAATGTAATTCTTTCATTGTATACTCCACCAGCAGAGTGTTGTTATGAGAACCTGATCAGATATGTTTGAATATAAGCAATTTAGGCAACTAAACTCTTTCCAGAAAACTTATGCCACTTGATGTATGTGAGTGACTGAGGTTTTATTTTAGTTCTTCTAACACAATTTTTAGGTCAGAAATACAAAACAATTAGTAAGAAACCAATAAATACAGTTAATCCTGACTTCCACTCCCTAATTCCAAGACAGTCACAGTACCTTACTTTGGGGAAACATCTCGGGGCGTAATACAACCAAATTCAGATTATGAGAACATACTTGAAATGGTTGATTTTTATGTAACCCCATGAACCCAAATTACCCTGTACTATGGCCTTTTGGTTCTTTTGGCTGTTCTGCCTCTTAGGACCCCAGGTATGAGTGATTTCTAGGTTTTGCTTACTTCCCAGGTCATCTGCATGTGGGACTAGCAATTTTATTTTTTAAATTTGCAAGTAAAATATGATTGGAATAGGACTGTGTGAGTAGTAAAGAATATTGGCAAGGGCTTTACTTACTATTACTGAGTGCAGTTTTGGTGAGGGCATGTAATAAAGAGGATTAATATTTAATTGGGTGTGAGCAGACCATGTGCCTTCTCTTGTGAGCCACTGAACTGTTGACTTAGTTGTGCTTGTCTTTCCATTTATTTTCACCATTCCCTCGGTGTATAGCTAGAACTTGGAGCTGAATGAACAGTTTTTTTGTAAGTGATCTTGTCAATCAAGACAGCTTACAACTGGCTCTCTCCCTTTATTTCAGTGAACAGCCTATCCCGCTCCAAGTATTGTTAACCCGGGAGGCCCAACTGGAACCCTACACGAATACAGAGTTTGGGGCCAGTTCTTTCGTCTACTCATCTGCTTCCTGCCATGAGTCACACTCATCACTGTTCTCAGAGTCATCTGCCCTCTCTGCCCCACAGCATAATTCCCCCAGTAGGTCTGCCTCGAACCTTCTTAATTCAGTCGAGGTAGATAGCATTGACCCCTCTGTGTTCCACAGGCAGGGCTTACCTAAAACACCAGGGAGGACTGAGAAGAACTCTCAGCATGCTTGGGAACCATTGGATGTACAAGAGGGTAAGCTGCAAGGCTACAGGGATGACAACAGCAGCTGCAACAGGTTCCCCCCTCAAGAAGGAAGAGGCATTGATCAAGAAGAGCTATTTCAAGAAAAGAGGGATACTTCTGGCTCATCCCAGGTGATGCCTTGGTCACATCCAACTGGAACAGCTGGGTGTGAGAGAGGAGATGCACACACCCTAAGCTGTAGTCCTGCAAGTTCATCAGCTCAGCCTGGCCTCCCCCTTTACAGAGCCTGCCACCCTATAATGCCTGCTGCTTCCTCATCTGTGTTTCACTCTCCTGATACTGTGCAGAAAACTAACCAATGCCTCCAAGCCAACAGCCTCACAACTTTGTTGACGTCAAAAGTGGACGGAAGCAGTGAGGAGCCCTGTAGGCCAGAGTTTCCGGGCACAAAGGGGCTTGTTCGCTCTCTGACAGAACAGTTTCAAAGGATGCAAGGCGCCACCACAAGGGATGGCACAGGCTCCCAGGATAGAAGTTTTCCAAATAGTCGAAAGAAGAACTCTTCTCCTTCTGACTCTCAGCCTCCTTTCCCACAAGGTCAAGGGAAAGGCCATTGGCCTTGGGCTAAACAGCAACCCTCTGTGGATGGTAGGGACAGACTGCCTTTCCGGGAAGAAACTCCTGATCATCCTTCCCTTGCGATGAACTCTGGGCTACCTAATGGTGAAACTTCTTGGGCAGGACAACCCAGGTTGGCAGAGCCAGATAGGTACCAAAGGAAGCCATCTCAAGTAAGAGATGCTAGGCCTAAGGAATTGGGCAGCAATGTTGACTTGGGGACTCCCTTGCCTTTGGATTCCTGGGTGAATGTCACAAGGCTCTCTGATTCTCAGCTTAAACATGGAGCCCCTGGGCCAGAAATGAAGTCCTCCCTGAAAAATCCCCGTACTTGTGTAGCCTATCCAGACAGAAACCACATCTTTTTTCATCCACATTGGAACCAAGATACAGAGCAGGAAACCTCAGAATTGGAGTCTCTCTACCAGGCCAGTCTTCAGGCTTCTCAAGCAGGCTGGTCTGGATGGGGGCAGCAGGATGTGGCCTGGCATCTACCTAGCCAAACAGGTAAGTGTGCTACCAGGGGTAGGGGATTGGGACACATATAAAAGCTGAAAGCATGAGGACAAGATGAGAGGTGGGGTGGTGTTCTGTCCAAATAGTATCCCCAGCTTAGGAGGTGGTTGTAAAACTTTTGACTTTATGTGTAAAGACTTCAGGACAAGGGCTAGATATTTTCTGGCTAGAGTGAAGAATCATCACTCAAGGGCCCATTCCCTCCTTCTAAAGAGAGAGACCATTGAGTATATGCCAGAGCTTCTTCAATATACACTAAGGAATGGCACATATGTCTTTGAGAGTAACTGGTGTGACATGGGTGAGGGAGACTTCCATGGCTTAGAAGCTAAATTAATCCCAAGATCCAGCTTCCAGATCCAACTTGCAGTGAGGATGTGCCCGTTGAGTCAAGTCTGCAAAGGGCATTATCAGATCTTACTGAACCAGCAATATCAAGACCTTCCCTGATCCCTCCAGGAACTGTCAGGTTTAGAATTTTCAAGGTAGTATGCCTTTAGGGTACCCACTCGCTGACTTTTCATGAGATTTTATTGTGTGAATTCTATACTTTAAATGCATATTACAGACTTAGTTCTAGATATTGAATAAATGAAGAATATTTATAGCTTAGATTGATGAACTTAAGAATTTCAAAGGCTGAACTATCGTTAACTGTCAGTATACATTTGGACAAGTCACTTAATATCCCAGTATCAGGTTTTTACCTATAAAAAGGGAAAATTAGTTCAATGATTGTTTTTTTTTAAGATACCTTCCAACTCTTAAAATATGTATGATTCTATGAAATTGAACTCAGAGAACTTTATCTTCAGCTCTGGCCTAGCAGTTTCTATAATAGTATGGGTTCCTTACATGCTGCCAACCAATGTTTAATTACAGCCAAACAAGTGTTCAATGAGTACCTATTATGCTCTAAGGAGCTGTAGGGAGATATCACATAAATATGAAATTTGATATCATTTTTAGGATGTGCATCCTAGTGTAGACTTTACAATAACATTTCTTAAGTGCCCCTCAGGTATATGGGGGCAGGACAGTATAAGAAGATTCTAAAGAATGAGGGAAAGCTGGAGTCTGCCTTAGTTAGCTTCCTGTATAATGTAATAGAGAAAGAATAAACAAATGTCAAGTGTCTTAATAATCATAAACACATAAAATTACATTGCAATCTATCTATCTATCTATCTATCTATCTATACATAAAAGCCTAGGTGACCATTCGACTGGTAGCTATGACACACACTGACCACCAGGAGGCAGATGCTCAACGCAGGAGCTGCCGTCGTCGTTGTGCACTCTGGGACCCCTGGGGGATGTCGGACTGCCGGTTTTGGCCTGATCCCCGCCGGAGGGATCCCGTTCACTCCGCAGATGCCCTTCGAGCCTGGGAGACCAGGGAGGTTGGCTCCAGGGAGTGTCCGGCCCGTCTCGCCCTGTCCCGCCCTGCCAGCCACCTTCTAATTAATTTCCTTTCAGTGTGCACCAATCCATGCATTGGGCCTCTAGTCCAGTGGTCGCCAACCTTTTGGACCTCATGGACCACCAGTGATCTATGGACCACGGGTTGGTGACTGCTGCTCTAGTCTATATAAATAAAAGCCTAACCGACCAAATGACCGGTCGACTGGTCGCCATGACGCACACTAACTACCAGGGGGCAGACTCTCAAAGCAGGAGCTGCCCCTTGGTGGTCAGTGTGCTCCACAGCAGGAGCGCTGCTCAGCTGACAGACGGGCGCCAGATGCAGGGCTCACGGCTGGCTGCTGCAGCCTGGAGACCACAGCAGAATACCGAGTGGTGGCGGCGGCAGGTGCAGCGGGGCCGGGATGAGCAGGAGTGGCAGGTGGCGTTGGACTGCCAGTTTTGGCCCAATCCCTGCAGGCCATGCTGAGGGACCCCACCAGTGCACGAACCTGTGCACTGGGCCTCTAGTTAAAATATAATTAACTAATTGACTGTCAAACATTTATTATAAAAACAAAGCAAAACAATAAAGAACTTATATTACCCAAAATAGCAACATTTTTTACTGTGAATAGTTTTAAAATATAGAAAGTAATAAACATTATTGATAATCCCATAATCCCACTCTTAAAATTTCATGAGTTTACTTCTGGCTTTGTTTTTATTATTTTTTTAATCCTCACCCCAGGAGTAAGGATATTTTTCCATTGATTTTTTTTTTTTTTTTTTTGAGAGTGAGTGGAAGGGAGGGAGAGAGGAAGGGAAGAGAGAGAGAGAGGAGAGAGAGAGAGAAAAACATTGATGTGAGAGAGACACTGATTGGTTCCACACACGCCCCAACTGGGGGTCAGGTTTGAACCTGTAACCGAGGTACATGCCCTTGGCTGGAATTGAACCCTTAACCCTTTGGCCCTAAGGCTGATGCTCTGACCACTGAGCAAAACTGGCCAGGGCCTGGCTTTGTTTTTTATTTTTTATTTTATTTATTTTTTTTTTTATTTTTCGCTAAAAGTATTACAAAGTGTATTACATAAGTGTCCTTTTTTCCCCCCCGCCCTTGACAGACCCCTGCCCTCCCTTACCCCCCAGTGTCTTATGTCCATTAGTTATGGTTATATGGATGCATACCAGTCCTTCGGTTGATCTCTATATTTTGTTTTACTTTTACAAGAAGCATGATCATTATGATATGGTTGATTATTTAGGCTATTTCCAATATTTTAATATCCTGTGGTGAGTATCTTTAAACTTAAGTATTTGACCACATTTCTGATAAGCTCCTTAGAATAACTTTTAGAAGAGTAATAACCTAGTTGAAGGTTATAAACTTTTAAAAACTCTATTGATATATATTGGCAAATTAGCCTTCTAAACTCAGAAGTTCAAGGATTATACTCCTAAAATCAATATGAAAGAGTACCTACCAATCATTAATTTTTTTCTTTAACACTGAACAAGAACAAATTTTAAAAATCTATCGAATGAGTCAGTTCTCAAAATACTTGCCAAACCAAACTAGCCTTTATTTTGGTTAGAGTCTGTTTTAAATTGTGTCTTTTAAGAACTGACATGAACCCTGGCTGGTGTGGCTCAGTTGGTTGGAGCATTGTCCTATATGCTTGGAGCATCGTCTGTTGAAAGGCCACGGATTCAATTCCTGGTTCAGGCACATACCCAGGTTGTGGGTTCAATCCCCAGTCAGGGCCATGCACAAGGTAGCCAATTGATGTTTCCCTCTCACATCAATGTTCCCCTCTCTCTAAAATAAATAAAAGCGTGTCCTCTGGTGAGAAAAAAAAAAGCTGACGTGTTTAAAAAACAAAGAACTGACATGACATAAAAATGATGAAGTAGAATAAATCAGGTAGTTACCGATGAAGGAAAATGCCAATTACCATTCATATATGACAAAATATATCTTTGGGGGAGTCCTTATTAGAGAGTATTTACTAAACACCAAATTACTTCCTCCCCCCCCCCCCACATCTTTATTGATACATAAAATAACAGATAACATCGTGTACATTTAAAGTGTATAATGTGATGGTTTGATACATGTATATATTATGAAATGATTACCACAATAAGGTTAGTTAACACAACCATCACCACACATAATTACAATGTATTTTGTATTGAGAACATTTAAGATCTACTCCTTAAGATCTACTCTCTTAGCAACTTTCAGGTACATAATACAAGTAGAGGCCTGATGCATGAAATTTGTGCAAGAGTAGGCCTTCCTTCCCCCGGCTGCTGGCTCCGGCTTCCCTCTGACACCCGGGACCCGGGCTTCCCTCCAGTCACTGGCAGGCAACCTGGACCTGGGCTTCCCTCTGGCCGCCGGCAGGCACCCGGGACTCGGGCTTCTCTCGCAGCCCCTCTTTGTCCGGAAGGACATCCGGTCTAATTAATATATTACACTTTTATTAATATAGATAATTTACATACCATACAATTAACTTAAACTGTACAATTCAGAGGTTTTTATTGTATTCACAGAGTCGTCCATCACCACAATTTTAAAGTGTTTTCATCACCCCAAAAAGAAAGCCTGTATCCATTAGTGATCACTACCCATTTCCTCCTATCCCTTTTCCCCAGCCCAGGCAACTTCTAATCTATTTTCTGTGTATAAATTTGCCTATTTGAGACATTTTATGACATTTTATATAAATGGGATAATATAATATACTGTTTTTGTGACCAGAAGTACCTAAAGATTTATAAAAACACTAGAGGCCCAGTGCACGAATTCGTGCACCAGTGGAGTCCATCAGCCTGGCCTGCGGGATCGGGCCAAAACCGGCTCTCCGATATACCCCAACAGGTCTCGGATTGCGAGAGGGCGTAGGCCAGGCTGAGTGACCCCACTGGTGCACGATTGGGGCCAGGGAGGGACGCTGGAGGTTGGCTAGCCAGGGAGGGACCACGAGAGGGCTCCAGGGCGTGTCCCACCTGTCTTGCTCAGTCCTGATCAGCCCAACCCCAGCACCAAGCTAACCTACCGGTCGAAGTATCTGCCCCCTGGTGGTCAGTGCACGTTATAGCAAGCAGTTGAGCGGCCTTAGCATATCATTAGCATATTAGGCTTTGATTGGTTGAATGGACAACTGGACACTTAGCATATTAGACTTTTATTATATAGGATTGACCTTGACCTGTATTCTTTCTTTGAAGTTGGGCAGACTTTATCCAAAAAATAAAAAATAACCTTTTGTCATGGAAAATTTTCAAATATATTTAAAAGTTAAGAGTAAAATGTTATAATACTCCCCACTCCCATGTACTTATCACTAATGGATGGTGATTATATTGGCCAATTATTAACATACTAGAGGCCCGATGAACAGATTCGTGCACCAGTGGGGTCCCTCGGCCTGGCCTGTGGGGATCAGGCCGAAACCGGCTCTCCAACATCCCCCGAGGGGTCCAGGATTGTGAGAGGGCGCAGGCCAGGCCAAGGGACCCCACTGGTGCATGATTGGAGTCATGGAAGGACTGCGGGAGGGCTCCAGGGCGTGCCTGGCCCATCTCCCCCAGTCCTGATCGGCCCAACGCAAGCAGCAAGCTAACCTACCAGTTGGAACGTCTGCCCTCTGGTGGTCAGTGCGCATCATTGCGACTGAACAGTCAAACGAATGGTCAGACACTTAGCATATTAGGCTTTTATTATATAGGATGGCCAATAATTGATTTAGCTATAGCACCCTCCCCTTTTCCCGCTGGATTATTTTAATGCAAATCCCCAGACATTTCATCTATAAACTAGAGGCCTGATGCACGAAATTCATGCAAGAGTAGGCCTTCACAGCCACAACGGCTGCCTGGATTTCTCCCTCACAGCCGCAGCGACTGCCTTGATTCTATGGCTGCAGCCCCGGCTTCATTTGGAAGGTCGTCCGGAAGGACGTCTGGTCTAATTAGTTTATTATGCTTTTATTATTATAGACTAGAGGCCCAATGCACAAAATTCGTGCAAGGGGCTCAGCCCTCGCAGCCACAGCGGCTCCCTCAGCACTCGCAGCCCCGGCTTCGTCTGGAAGGACGTCTGGAAGGTCGTTCAGCTGTCTGGTCTAATTAGCATATTACACTTTTATTATTATTATTATTTTTTAAAACATATTTTATTGATTTTTTACAGAGAGGAATGGAGAGGGATAGAGAGTTAGAAACATTGATAAGAGAGAAACATCGATCAGCTGCCTCCTGCACACTCCCTACTGGGGATGTGCCTGCAACCAAGGTACATGCCCTTGACCGGAATCGAACCTGGGACCCTTGAGTCCGCAGGCCGATGCTCTATTCACTGAGCCAAACCAGTTAGGGCTACGCTTTTATTATTATAGATAGTTTAGAATCTATCTCAAAGAAATAAAGACTTTTAAAAGGCAAAACTATAACATTACACATAAAAGTAACAATAATTTCTTAATATAATGCAGTTACCAGTATTCATATTTTTTCAGTTGTCCCTTTGTTGTCTTTTCACAGTTGGTTTACTTCAAATCAGAATCCAAACAAGATTCTCACATTGCATTTTGCTGATTTGCTTCAAGGCTTTTTTTTTTAGACCTGTAAGATTCCTTTCTCTTTTACCCCCATTTATTTGTTGAAAAAATTTCATCATTTATCCTCCGCATTCTAGATTTTATTGATTATATTCTAATAGAGCTTTTTAAAAATTTTCTAAACATGTTCTTCTAGCCCCTGTTTTTCCTATAACCTGGTACTTAGGGCTAGAGGCTTGATTAAAATCAGATTCCATTTTTAAAAAAAATTTCATGGGTAGGACTTTAAACTTCTTATATCAGAAAGTACATAATGCCTGGTAGTCTTTCTTGTTACTCTTTATTGGTAGTAGACATTATCTTAATTCTACCATCTATCAAATCCAGAAATCCCTCAACAGTACTCTCAACAGACGGCCACCTCCACCTCTGCTTAAATATCTTTAAAGGAATCAGAGTCTACTCCCTTCAGGACAGCGGTCGCCAACCTTTTGGACTTCACGGACCACTAGTGGTCCACGGACCACCAGTTGGTGACCGCTGCTTCAGGAGGTTTCAATAGCCACCTCCTGTCTAGGGAATCATGCTTGACTTGACTAGAGGAGCACCAGATTCTAATCATCGTAGCTGTAATTCTTAAATCTGACTGCCCATTATAGTCACCTGATGAGTAGCTTTTAAAAAAAACAACAAAGAAATAATTTTATATAAATGGGATCATAGCACACATGCTGTTTTTATTATGGATAATTTTACTGTTTCTCTCTCCTCCCCTCACATTAATTCCTACCTTTTATTCCCACCTTCCCAGGTAATAATGTAATGTGCATATTTCTGTATTTTACTGTTTATAAAATCTTATGTAGATCGACATATAGTGTTTTTTGGGGGGATAATATTACAGGTTGTTGTTTTTTTCATCTTAACAATACTTCATGCAAATCCCTCCCAAGTTGGGGTGGATGCCAAGGTTATGGGCTCAATCCCCAGTAGGGGGTATGGAGGATGCAGCCGTTCAATGTTTCTCTCTCTCTTTCCTCCCTTTCTATCTCTCTCAAATCAATAAAAACATATTTAAAATAAATAAGTAAATATTTCTATGCTCTAACCACAAGGATTCAGATTCAGTAGGTCTGTGGAGAGGTACAGGAAGCTGTATTTTTTAAAGCTCCTAGATGAATCTGAGGTAGTTTTAGAACAACTACATTTAAGCTCCAGGAAACATTAAAAAATAACTGGTCTTCTAGCTTAATATCAGCAATAACATGTGTCAGCCTGATAACATATAAAATCAAAATACCAAATCAAGACAGGATTTGGCAATAGGCATAGATATATCAAATACAGGTCAAGGGCATGTGCATCTTTAGAATGGAAGACTTATTTAGTTACATTGGGGCAAGCCCCTTGGAAGTCACATATCCAGTTTGTAGCAGTTCTTAACAGTCTAGCAAGATTTTGAGGAAGAGGTAAGCATTTAGTGATTGTTTAGAATTTAAGTGATTGAGCCCAGCTGGCATAGCTCAGGGGTTAAGCTTCAACCTATGAACCAGGAGGTCACAGTTGGATACCTGGTCAGGGCACATGCCCGGGTTACAGGCTCGATTCCTAGTGTGGGGTGTGTAGGAGGCAGCCAATCAGTGATTCTCTATGATCATTGATGTTTCTCTCTCTCTCTCTCTCTCTCTTTCCCCCTCTCCCTTTTTCTCTGAAATCAATACTATATAATAAAGAGGTGATATGCAAATTGACCATCACTCTAACACACAAGATGGCCACCCCCATGTGGACACAAGATGGCCATCAGGGGAGGGCAGTTGGGAAGGACTAGGCCTGCAAGGGAGGGCAGTTGGGGGCAACCAGGCCTGCAAGGGAGGGCAGTTAGGGGCTATCGGGCTGGCAGGGGAGCAGTTAGGCATTGATCAGGCTGGCAGGGGTGTGGTTCTGGGGTGATCAGGCTGGAAGGCAGAAGCGGTTAGGGGCAGTCAGGCAGGCAGGCAGGCGAGTGGTTGGGAGCCAGCAGTCCTGGATTGTGAGAGGGATGTCCGACTGCCCACCGGGATCGGGCCTAAACAGGCAGTCACACATCCCTCGAGGGGTCCCAGATTGGAGAGGGTGCAGGCTGGGCTGAGGGATACACACACCCCCATGCATGAATTTTGTGCACCGGGCCTCTAGTAAAAAAATATTTAAAAAAAAAAAATTTAAGTGCCAGAACCTGTTTGGCTCAGTGGATAGAGCGTCAGCCTGCGGACTCAAGGGTCCCGGGTTCGATTCCAGTCGAGGGCATGTACCTTGGTTGCGGGCACATCCCCGGTGGGGGACGTGCAGGAGGCGGCTGGTCGATGTTTCTCTCTCATCGATGTTTCTGGCTCTCTGTCCCTCTCCCTCTCTGTAGAAAATCAATAGAATATATTAAAAAAAATTTTAAGTGACTGAGAGAAGCTAATGGAAATAAAAGCATTACACATACAAAATATTACTGAAGAGCTCCTATTCATACTATTAGGAAGCAAAAATTGAGAGACTTGAATTTTAATACTGGTTAAAGTACTTACTACCTGTCAGACCATGGAACTTATTTTTCCATAATGTAAAATGAGGAGATTTGATAGGTGATTATTCGATCATTTCAGTTTCTAACTAGACTATAGATAACAGTTTCTTTGTCATCACAGATGCTCTAGAGAATCACTGTGTTGGAAAATTTCATATATATATATATATATATATATATATATATATATATGTCTTGGGCCCAAGTCTTGACAGAAGCAAAGTTAATGTTTACAAAAATGAAATGAGGCAAGATGGGGACATTAAGCTATCTCTCCACAGAGCCCCTTCTCTACGAGGTTCTTCAAGGCCTGTGATCTGAGACCTTCTTGTGGCCTATAAGAAACAACCCATATTCTGAAACTCCTGTTTCTACATTGCAGGAGCATACCCTCAATTAGATTTAGGGATGCATATTTGTTATTTAATGAAACAACGCCTGAATTTTGTGCTGTGAGGCTCAGAGTTTAGGCTCCAAGAAAAGGGATGGCTTCAACTTGTATTTACCTTTCCCTCCTCAGGCTCTGCAGATGACATGGGAAGAAGGTTGCACTCAGCCCCTGGTCTTGGTCTCTCAAAGACCCCAACAGCAGAAATGGAGCAGAGTCTCCATGAAGCCAGCACAGTGCCAGCTTCTCAGGTAGCAGTTTCAGGTGCTAAAGTGCTGGGCATGGGGTGGTATGTTGGGGAAGAAATTGTGGCAATATGAGCGGTTGGCTTGGTGGTAAGGCAGGGGCATGGTAACGTGGGGCTATTAGATGAAAACAAGGTCTATGATTGAGCTTCTTTTGAGTGAGAGGAGATTGCCACTTGGGCACTACCTTTCAAATACATCTAATTCAGGTCTCTACTAGTAACTCTTACTTTATTCTCTCCCAAATCCCTGGGGACAGGATCTGTGGGGAAACCATAGGTCTGGTTTTATGTGTTTATCTATGTGTGTCTGTGTATTTGAAGGCTACCCCTTGCTG
Organism: Myotis yumanensis; assembly: GCF_028538775.1. Taxonomy (NCBI): domain Eukaryota; kingdom Metazoa; phylum Chordata; class Mammalia; order Chiroptera; family Vespertilionidae; genus Myotis; species Myotis yumanensis. The sequence goes on along the minus strand of NW_027223764.1, from coordinate 44,226,467 downwards.
AGGCCCCAGCAGGGAGTATGGGGATAAACACAGTGCAGAGAATTTTTGCTGCATCTCATGTAATCTCAGCGGCACTGTTGTCTTAGAGAGGGTGGAGGTCCCAGTCTCTTCTCACAGTTTTGTAAGTGTCTGTCTATTCAGAGCACCTCTTTCTCTTGCTAGGTAAAATACGGTGTAAGTGAAGGGGAAGAAGAAACTGAAGGTTGTAATTTGGGGGAAAGCTATGTGTACTCAGCAAAAATGAGGACACATAATTATGATTTTATTGACACATATAGTTGGAACCCAGAAGAATGTCCCTTCCCTGTAGCAGTTCTGCAAGGTGTATTATAGGGCTGCCCAGGGTGAGAAGAATCCTAGTAGCTTGAGAGGGGTCTCTAAGAAGCAATGGCTACTGATTTGGGTCAGAACCCATTGCACTAATCAAAGGAAGAGATGGGATGGAATGTTGTTTTGCCTTTTCCTCTCCATCTCAGTACATGATTGAGTGAAGTCCAGTGTGCTTTCAAGTTGAAATGAAGCATTTGCATTAGCAAAAAAAAAAAAGATTTTAAAATCCTCCTTCTAAGGCCTTTCTTTTTTTAATTTGTTATTTATTGATGAGAGAAAGAGAGAGAGAAAGAGAGAGAAAGATCAATTTGTCATTCCACTTATTTATGCATTCATTGGTTGATTCTTGTATGTGCCCTGACTGGGGATTGAACCATGACCTCCTGGTTCATAAGTCGATGCTCAACCACTGAGCCATGCCAGCTGGGCCTGAGGCCTTTCTTACATAATTAATGCAGTAATCTGTAGGTGAAAGGGACGGGGACATCCACATTAACAGAGATCACAAACTCAAATAGTTTCAGTGGCTGGGTTTATAAATTATGCCTTTTGAGAAGTTCACACAATTGCCCAAAGCAAGTTGAGTTTTCATTACAATAGAGGCCAAGAGGCAAAGCACCAGTGCACTGAATCTTGTTCACCAGATTAGTTCACTATAGATTTAAAAACAGGTTTTAAATATGTGGCATAAAAATAAAAAGAACTGATGAAACTGGGGCCGGTGAGCAGGCAGCGCCAGGCCGCCAGCCAAGGCGGGTCCAGTGGGGGCCTCCCAATTGCCCTGCTGGTTGCCCCACAGATCAGCCCTGATCACCAGCCAGGCCTAGGGACCCTACCCTATATATTGGGAACAATCCCTTAGATTTAAAAATTAAAACTTGGTAAGGCTATTCTAACACTGAAAAACAGGATGATGCAGCAATGACATCCATGTTCTCTGGCTTGCACATTTTGTGGTCAGCCCTGATTCTGACACTTATAACTGTGTGACAAAGCCAATTACTTGGCTGGGGAAAATGGTACTATTGTCTCAGAAGGATCATGTTATGCACTACTTTTTATAATCAGGGCAAAAAAATATAGCTGTCCACACAACAGCAAGATGCCTTTCACCTGTATGAAAAGTATGGTCACTGGTGCATGCAGCGTCCCAGATTGTGAGAGGGATGTCCGACTGCTGGTTTAGGCACAATTCAATGGGGATCGGGCTTAAACCGGCAATTGGACATCCCCCAAGGGGTCCCAGATTGCGAGAGTGTGCAGGCCATGCATGAATTTTGTGCACCGGGCCTCTAGTATATATATAACAGGTAAAGGGACCTGAAGCAGATGCTAACTGAATTAAAAGAAGCTACTTTGGTATGGCAAGATTAGAGTCTGACAAGGGAAGAATGGAGAGTATTGACAAGTGAGACTGGACAGAATATAAACAAGGGTTATATCATGAACCACAGTAAGAAGTTTGGGAAGATAGAGAGAAGTGGACATACTGGAGAGCCAATTAGGAAGCAAAAATCAATGGGTTGGTGCCTGCCTGCGTGGATATGGGGAAAGGAGAATCAAAGATCATATCCAGGAATTATGAGTTGATTGATAATGATATATTTGAGGGAAGAGGAGTAAGAATATATTTGAGGGAAGAGAATTATACAATTTTGGATATATAGGGTGGGGCAAAAGTAGGTTTATAGCTCATATGGGAATCCTATATAATAAAGAGGTAATATGCAAATTGACCATTGCTCCAACACAAGATGGCCGCCCCCATGTGGACACAAGATGGCCTGCAGGGGAGGGCAGTTGGGAGAGACCAGGCCTGAAAGGGAAGGCAGTTGGGGGGGACCAGGCCTGCAGGGGAGGGCAGTTGGGGGGACCAGGCCTGCAGGGGAGGGCAGTTGGGGGCGACCAGGCTGGCAGGGGAGGGCAGTTAGGGGCAATTGGGCTGGAAGGGGAGGGCAGTTAGGGGTGACTGAGCCAGCAGGGGAGGGCAATTAGGGGCAATCAGGTCGGCAGGGGTGCAGTTAGGCATCTATCAGGCTGGCAGGGGAGTGGTTAGGTGGTATCAGACTGTCAGGCAGAAGTGGTTAGGGGCAATCAGGCAGGCAGGCAGGTGAGCGGTTGGGAGCCAGCAGTCCTGGATTGTGAGAGGGATGTCTGACTGCCTTCGAGGGGTCCCAGATTGGAGAGGGTGCAGGCTGGGCTGAGGGACCGCCCCCCGCACGAATTTTGTGCACCGGGTCTCTAGTCTCTAGTTAATAAATAATACAAGAATAAACTCTGTGTTTTGTGTAGTCATAACTGTAAGCCTGCTTTTGCCCATCCTATGTTAAGCTTGAGTGGAGATATGTGGTAGGCCTTTGGATGTGAGACATAATAGGCTTGAAGTTGAGATTTGAGCATCATAGACATTGAAAAGAGGAAAAGAATATTGTTAACGAGAAGACCAGGATATATCCCTGAAGAGTGTCAGATTCAAGGTAGCTCTGAAGAACTCAAAAAGGGGACTTGGCAAAAGGGACCAAAGAGATAGAGGGAAAACAGGGAAGTGTGGTGTCACTTTCTTCTGTCCAGAAGAAAGGAATAGTTGTTTGTGTCACATGCTAAGAGCACCTGGTCCTTAGGCTATATGGTAAATACCTATGTGCCATGCTATGGTAGATGCTGTGAGCATACTGATAAAACAACACAAATTCTGTCCTTGAATAACTTGCAATCTAGTAAAGGAAATAAGATATACTGGCATATAGATTATTTTGTTTAATATTTATAAAGTGCCTGTAATATTCCAGGTGATGTTCAAGGTGCTGGGGATACTGGAGTAAAAAGAAATGTATTCTACTAGGAGAGAAAGACAATAAACAAGTTAATCTTAGACAATGTATGATAAAGAAGAATAAAACAAAGCAAGAGGAGAAAAGGAGTAAGGAGGTAACTGGTTATTCTCAGGGTTTTTTTAAAAAATATATTTTTATTGATTTTAGAGGAAAAAGGGAGAGGGAGAGAGAAATAGAAACATCAATGATGAGAGAGTCATTGATATGTCGCCTCCTGCATGTCCCCCAGTGAGGATCGAGCCCGCAACCCGGGCAGATGCCCTTGACTGGAATTGAACCCGGGACCCTTCAGTCCACAGTCCAACGTTCTATCCACTGAGCCAAACCAGCCAGGGCCTCAAGGTTATTTTTGATAGAGTAGGCAGGGAAATTGGCTCTAAGGAAGTAACATTTGATCAGAGGCCTCAGTATTACGAAGGTGTGCACCATGGGAAGAGCATTCCAGGTAACAGGATCAGTTAGTGTAAAGAGCCCAAGGTGAAATGAGCGTGGCGTGTTTGAGGAACAGTAAGAAGGTTAGAGTGTAAAAGGTGCAGGAATGGTTTTGGAGATCAGTGAGAAAGATTGGCATTGCTGTATCACGTAGGAACTTGCAGGCCACAGGAATGAGGTAGTGGCTATAGTGGAGATAGGAAGATCAGATCTGAGGTTGTCTCCAGGGCCCAGTTAAGTTGAAATATGAAACCTATTGGTAGAAATAACAGTCCTTGGCAAAGGCAACTAATGGAATTGTGGATAAAAGGTGCAAAATTGAGGGCAATGTCAACATTTGAGTATGGATGACTTAAAAAAATGTGATACCTGGAGGAGGAGTTTGGAAGAATGTTGGTTCACTTGTGTACATATTAGTGTTTCAAATGTTAAAGGGGAAATTTCTGAGATTTTGCCACAAATGTGAGTGACTAATGGAGTATAAAGCAGGGTATACTGGTAAGCATCAGTGGGTGCAAACTTGACAGGCAAAGAGGGAGATTGTGGAATGTAGCAGTGAGATAAAAGAAAATCTAGTAGTAGAGTTCTTGATTGTACACTTAAGGATATATATTTTGGTTCCCAATATTTAGAGAGAAAATAGAATTTTCTTTTTCAATCTCTCAGGCTTTCGTAATTTCTCTCATTTCTTCTTTATTTTTAAATTTCTATTTCTCTCTCTCTAATTCTACTGTTAGCATTAAGGAGTTTGCTAAAGACGTAGGTGGTAGGGTTGGGAAGGTGAAGACTATGAGGAAGATAAGTTAAGAGAAGAGGATCTACAGTTTGGTGTCTCCAGTTTATAGTGATCAGGAGTTTCTAACAAGACTAACAGGAAGAGTGACTGAGTAAACTGAGTCCTTTCCAGAACAAGGCATGTTTGCACTTTAGTTCCCTCCATCTCCCCCTCATTGCCTCACTGTGTTTACCTAACCATATCCTGCTATGTGTTAATTCTCATCTCTGTGTTTTTTGTCGTCTCATTATAAGGATTCATCAAACGCAAGGAAAAAGGCTTTGGAAACCGGGCACCGTTGTTCCAGCTCCTCTTCCCTCCCTGTCACTCATGACCCTCCTGTGTTTCTCCTTGGTCCCCAGCTCTACCCACCCCAACCACAGCTCCTGTCCCCAGAAGTCTTGATGCCCAGCATAGCAGGGGAGCCCCATAGACCCCCAGGTAACTCTCCCCAAGTCTAATATTATGTGCCAGAATGTGGTACCTTTCCAGGGACCTAAGGTTCAAACTAGTCCAACTATAGGTAGGGGTGTGTGTGTGTGTGTGTCTCAAGGTGGGGTTGTAAAGGGATATAAATTATTGTTTTAAGATCAAGCATTGAGCTAGATGAATTGTGATTGAGTCATTTCTTGGGCAACATGGTTCTTAGACTGAGTCTAAACCAGAATTCCCAGAATCTAACTACCCATGAACATGAACTGCTTCAGTCCTGATAGAATAAGCTTTTAAGTGACCCAGGGTAGTTAATACCCAGTCTTTAGGATCCCCCCAAAACAAAGTATCTCTATTAGTTTTCTCTCCTTGTATCCCCTAAGTCTTAGTTGAAGGATGGTCTAGGACAGCGGTTCTCAACCTGTGGGTCGCGACCCCTTTGGCGGTCGAACGACCCTTTCACAGGGGTCGCCTAAGACCATCCTGCATATCAGATATTTACAATACGATTCATAACAGTAGCAACATTACAGTTATGAAGTAGCAACGAAAATAATTTTATGGTTGGGTCACAACATGAGGAACTGTATTTAAAGGTCCAGAAGGTTGAGAACCACTGGTCTAGGAGGACATGGAGTGAATGGGAGTCTTGGGAAGACCCATGCCACATAGACAGATCCAAACAATCCTGGGGAAGGTGGGCAGCATCCATCTGGCTTTCTACTAGTACATACTGAGATTTGCTTCCTTTCCTCTTTGTGGGCTGAATCTACAGTTTAAGGCACTGATTCTCATGGGAAAGGGGAAGTGATACTAGCATCTAATTGGTAGAGGCCAGGGATGTGCTAAACATCCTGCAATGCACAGGGCAGTTTCCCTGCACTCCTGTTTCCCCCAAACAAAGAATTATCAGCCCCAAATATCAGTAGTTCTAAGGTTAAGAAACGTTGGCTTATGGATATAAATGCCTTAGGGTAGGGGGTGGTTGTGGTTCTAGAACAGAAGATAGAGTAATATTGTTGATATTTGTGTCCACATTTTTGTTGTTGTTGTTGTTAATCCTCACCCGAGGATATTTTTCCATTCATTTTTTAGAGAGAGAAAAAAAAAACTTCCATGTGAGAGAGACACATCAATTGGTTTTCTCCTACACGGCCCGACTGGGCTGGGGAGTGAGCCTGCAACCGAGATACATGCCCTTTTCTGGAATCGAACCCCGGACTCTTCAGTCCGCAGTCCGGTGTTCAATCCACTGAGCCAAACCAGCTAGGGCTGGGTCCACATTTTAGCAAGCTTTGGATAAGCAGGCCTTCTGGATAGATGGACTTTCTATTATTCTGTGGAGCAGCCAGCTAGCCAGCTTCCTTTCACAATTGTTAAAGATGTCTGATCATACAGTCAGCATTTATTGCCGTCTGTTCTGCACCAAATGCTGTAGTGAATTCAGAGGAGAAAGACGGCCGCTCTCTACTCTTAAAAAGCTCAGTGTCTAAATCAAAATATGCACATATACATATATGACAAAATAGTACAGATGTTGATGGGATATAAAATTGAAGAATGGGAAGTATTTTTTAGAAGTAATTTTTGAAGTTAGTTATTTTGTTTCTTTTACATAAAGGAGAATTAATATATAGAAAAGACATTTCACATTGCATATGTGGGAGGTGAGAATAAAAGCAGAGATCTCAGAATGTGCAAGAATGTAGCAGAGACAGCTTAACTGGAGTGAAGGTACCATGTTAAGAAAATGAGTGATGTTTTGGAGTGGTGGCTCTAGGAGTAGAGCTGTCATGAGAGTATACATTTGCATTATTAGGGAGACATTCGTGTGTGTGTGTGTGTGTGTGTGTGTGTGTGTGTGTGTGTGTAGTGGAATGAGGTATGGCAGCATCCAGGAGACTACTTTATTTGCCAAGGTTGAAGGTAAGAGACTTGATTTTGATGTAATTAAAAATGAAATTAAAAGCACAGGTAGGCTCCTCCTTCCCCTTGTGTGTATGCTCTTAGAGGGGTGGGGATTTGGGAGGAACAGCCAAGAAGGGTCCTCTGGGAAGGAGAATGGTTTACTGAAGATGCTCAATCTTTGGTTCTTTTCTCTTCCCAGGAACTTCAAGGAGTGTCCAGCCGTTTCTGGCTATGTGTGACAGGGGTGAAACTTCCCAACAGGTCAAGTACGCAGGAACGACTTTGAACTACCGGAGTCTCCCCCATCGTAACAGAACAGATGCCTCTTGGGGACTGTGGTCAGAGGCCAACCAGCATATTGGGGCTAGATTCCTGACTACTCCAGGGTACAAGCCTGAGCTAACCCACTCTGCCACACTACCAGAAAGACACCAGGGCCATCGTGTTCCTCATGCTCAGTCATGGGGAGATCTTTTCCATTCACCCTCCCCTGCTCCCATTGTTCACCCTGTGTCCCCACCATTAAGCAGTCTTCATGTTCCCCTGAGGTCAGCTTGGAATTTGGGTCCTGTTCCAGGGTCTCGATCCCCTGGTCCTCGGAGAGTAGATATGCCCCCAGATGATGACTGGAGGCAGAGCAGTTATACCCCACAACCTGGGCCCAGGAGGACAGGGGGACAGGAGTTTCTGTATGTTCTAGCAGATGCCCCTAGAAGAGAGCAGACCAGGACTAGAGCCCTGCAGCACAGCAGGTGGTAAGGGTCACCCGTTTCCTCTCTGAGAGCCACGGCTTTCTTTTTAAACAGTACTGTGCAGAGTTCGTACCCTACATCCCTGCCAGGGTTGTGCTAATCTCATCTCATCATAGAGCTGGCAGTTTCTCCTAAGGGTGCCAGGAATCTCTAATGTGATGTGGCTCTTTGAGAAGGAATATTTGAAATTCTAATTTCCATTCACCTAGCAAAAGGAAGCAGCTGCTATTTAGGGCTTTATTTGAGCCACTTTAAAAATGAATCCATATTACTCTGGACACTAGCCATTCCTTAGGTCATCATTTTAGTCCTGGATACTTTATGTCCATACCTGTTCCTGAGCCCTGATCCTCTGTTCCTCTACTATATTACCAAATTCTACCCTTCATTTTATCTACCTGTCCGTATTACCTGTCTTCCCCATCCCCCATTCTTGAAGGGACATGAAGCCCTGTGGTCATTGTCCTGACCACAGGGCAGCCCATCTACCCAAGTGTTATAGACTGTCAGCCTTCCCTGTGCTCCCAAACCTTAGGCCTAGAATGCGGAACTGCCAACATTTGCCCTCTGAACAGATGGAGTCGGGCACACTAACACACCCTCTTGTCTCAGCAGCAGAGCCATTACTGCCACTTGCTCAGTCCCCATTATAAACCCTCAGAGTCAGCTGACCTATTTTAGGGCCAAACATACTGTTTTTGTAAAGTATTTTTCATTAATAAATCTATAATATAGTTCTATTTAATTCCTTGTCATTTAATTGTCTTTTAAAGCCCTTTTTTAATGCTCTTGTTCTTTTATATTGGTGTGGGCTGGCATATATATATATTTTAGATGCTTTGTGCACGAAATTCGTGCACTGAGCACGGGAGGGTGGGGAGGAGTTGGGGGGGTGGGGGGGAGGGGTCCCTCAACCTAGCCTGCACCCTCTCACAGTCCGGGAGCCCTTGGGGGATGTCTGACTGACGGCTTAGGGGGGAGTGGGCCTAAGCTGACAGACATCCTTAGCGCTGCTACCACTGCTGCTGCGCTTGCCAGCTGTGAGCCCAGCTTCTGGCTGAGTGGCGCTCCCCGTGTGGGATTGGGCCGAAGCCCCCTCTCTGACATCCCCTGAGGGGTCCCGGATTGCGAGAGGGTGCAGGCCAGGCCGAGGGACCCCACCGGTGCATGATCAGGGCAGGGGAGAGACACGGGAGGTTGGCCAGCCAGGGAGGGACTGCGGGAGGGCTCCAGGGTATGTCCGGCCCGTCTCGCTCAGTCCCGATCTGCTGGACCCCAGCAGCAAGCTAACCTACCAATCAGAGCATCTTCCCCCTGGTGGTCAGTGCACATCATAGTGAGCGGTTGAGCGGCCTTAGCCTATCATTAGTATATTACACTTTAATTGGTTGACCGGACGACTGGACACTTAGCATATTAGGCTTTGATTATATAGGATATATATGGCTTTTGAATCAGTGAAAGTGAGGAGCCAAAGAGTTTAAGGGTTGAAGGATAGTTGAAGGATATATATTCAAGGTAGGAGTCAATGTGCCCTAAAATGGAGTGACTTTCCCTGTTACTGCTGCTGCCAGTATATTTCCTACCCCTTTCCAAGAGGCACTAAATACATTACCTGCTTTCTCCTTCCCTCCTTGGGGAGATTTTCTAGAGATTCAAACTCTTATAAATTCACTCTTGACCTATGTATTCTTGGTGCCCTCGCTCTATAAGTTTGTGATGTGCCTCCTCTCCCTCCCTTGTTCTCTTTCCATGGCTGCTCCTCCCTTCCCTTCCCCTGTGGAATTATTGCACTTCCATGCCTGAAATCATTTTTACCCCGTCCCACTCCCAAATTCTCCTCCCTCTAAAAGATATTTTGTGGGTTCCCTTTGCAAAGAATACCTATTGGGTATCCCTCTTCTCTTTTACCCCAGAGCTCAGGATCATTGAGTCTGACAAAAAGAAGAGGTAGAATGTGCTCTTTGAGACCGTAGGACCGCTGCTTATCTAATTACCACCCATTATGAACAGATTCTGAGCACATGCAGTACTGAGCAGGAGGATGGGCAGGAATTTCTCACCCCTCCCACTTGCATCCTGTGCCATCAAGATACATACATCTTTGTGGATGTGCTGGTCTCTATCCATGATCCAGTACATCTGCTGGTGATAATTACTGAGTAGTCAATCAGTTCTTTTTTAAACATATTTTTTACTTATTTCAGAGAGGAAGGGAGGAGAGAGAAACATCAATGAGAATCATTGATCAGCTGTCTCCAGCATGCCCCCCAGCAAGCCCACAACCCCGGCATGTGCCCGCACCGGGAATCGAACCGTGACCTCCTGGTTCATAGGTCGAGGCTCAACCACTGAGCCAGCCAGGCCTCAGTCAGTTCTTGTCCCAATGTCCTCTTCCCCATGAATATCCATCTCTATTTAGGTTTCATAAGTCACCTGTACGCGGATTCTGTACGAGCACGGAAACACCACATGAAGTTATTTCTTACCAGGAACTAATTTCCAATTCTCTACTTGTTCCTCGGCCTTCCAAACAGAACTTCTGAATGAACCAAGAGGCAGGTGTGCTCTTTTCAGGTGAATCTGTAGACTCTTGGAGTATCTTTTGATGTCACCCCTTCCTTTCCCTTACCTATTTGGTTCTTAACCTCGGAGCCTAACCATCCCTACCTGCATTCATTCTTACTCTGTGCCATCCGTCTTAACAATCCCAGGCTCTACACACAAGGGCCAGATTCCCTCTCCAACGCCACTGTGAACGATCACTTTGTGGAACCTGCAGTGCCTCCTCTATTTCTCTCGTCCCTTACCAACCAAAGCGCCCAGATCCGGTAGCCAAACTGTTCTACACTTGTTTTTCTATTGGTAGGAGAGTCTGAGATTTCATCACGTCTTCCCCTCTTACTGGCTCTCCTTTCACCGCAGCAGCTAGCCACGGGCAACCCTCACTCCTCACGCTTCGGTTTTTGCCTGCCCAGAATTTTAACTTGATCCCTTGGCCGCGTCCTGCTGCTCCAGCCGCAGTAATTTTGACCAGGTCCCTAGAGCCTGCCCCGCCCCCGCCCCCGCCCGCGCGGTGCATGCCGGTCCGAGCCCCTCTGTAGGGAAAGAGGGTCCGCCATGTTCCCCGGCGGCGCCGCCACTTGGCTCTGGTAGCCGCCGCCCCCGCCCCCAACCCCGCCCGGCCCAACGCCGAGCCGAGCCCCGGGCCCAGCATGGCCGCCCCGGAGCCGGCCCGGGCCGCACCGCCCCCGCCCCCGCCCCCGCCGCCCCCTCCCGGGGCTGACCGCGTCGTCAAAGGTGAGAGGTGGACGGAGCCCTGGGGGCCCGGCCCGAGGCGCTGAGTGAGGGCGGGCGGAGACCGTCCCTCCCGAGCGGCCCGGAAGGGCGGGCGAGTGACTGGCTGCCTCCCTCGGGGAGTGGCCCCTGGGCGGGCCCCTGCTGGGCTGGGCTGAGCCGGTGGCGGCGGCTCCGCGGTCTCGCCGGCCTGCGGGCCGGTGCGGGGGTTTCGCGCTCGGCCTCGGAGCCGAAGGGCTGGGGCCGCGGGGCGCCGCGACGAGCTCCTTCCTTTTCCCGCTGGGCCCGTCCGAGCGGCCCGGGGCCGCGATGAGCTTCCTGCTCGGCGACAGCTGCACGCCGGGCTGCCGGGACGGACCGAGGGGCGCCGACCGCCCGCCACGCGGGGCGGGGGCTGAGCCGTCAGACATCTCGGCTCTGGCCGCGCCCGCGCCCCGGTGACAGCCGCCCGCCCCGCGCGCCCCCAGTTAGAGCCGGCCCCCCGGGTTCGCGCCGGGACTCCGCGGCCACCCCGCGCGGGGGAACATGTGGGGTTAGACCAGGGCGAAGGGATGAGGCAGGATTTGGGGACCCGGCTTTAGGTGCAGAACAGATGGAGAAAAGGCAGCATAAAAGACAAAAAAGCCTCGTGGATAGAAAGAAGCGTTTACAAAATTTAGAAAACCGTCAACACTGGTCAAAGGCCTAAGGGTTACCCCTGCCCTTCGAGCGCACACCCATACACTCCCCGTGGAAGGAAAAGTTAAATATTTCTCAGCTGGGGCCGAATTTATGGATGTTTACCCACAACAGGTCATCAGATGCATTTAAAATAGAAAAAAAAAAAAAAATAGAGGGCTAGTTGAGAGTTACTTCGATTTCCATGCTTTCTGGGCGAGCCCATCCACTGCAAACTCTTCCGTGGAGGTGAAAAACGATTTGGAATGATTTTTTTTCTTTACCATGTGGCTTGGTCAATAAATTGAAATCATTATAGAATAAAGTTTTTTTTTATTGTATTACGTTTATTCTTGAAAGATAGAGACTTCTTTTGTTTATTTATTTAATTTAGTTTCTCAAATATACTGGCACAATGTTTAAACACTGTTAAGCCTAGTGACCAGGTATGTTTCCATTAAAATATTTAAAAACAAGAAAAAGTTTTTCCTTTGTGTTATTTTTAAGTTTTCCATTTGAGCCTCCTTTAATAATAACACTAATTTGTATCCAGGCTTCTGCAGATAATTTTTAAAAGTTAGTAGTCTATCCGGCTGGGCCAGGCATTGGAATGAGTTGAATAAAGAGTTTATGGGATCCTGGTCCTGTGAAATCTTCTTAAAAAGAAAGAGAGAAAGATTGGTAGTTCAGGCATTCATCCTATTATGAAATACTGGAGTTTTTGTCCGGGTGGGCACAGGAGACATGGGCTGCCTCTTCATTTTCTGATTATATATCTGTGTTATGTGTTCATTTCCTGGGCACTTCCACCCTACTGTTGGATGGGACAATCAATCACATTCCTGAACAATGAGTTTATGCTATTCTTATGCTGTGTATCTTCTTGTTTCTTGTCATTTTATATATATATATATATATATATATATATATATATATATATAAATAAAATGTTTTCCCTGTACTACTTAAATACAGTAAAAATAAGATTTCAGACAAGGTGTATTCTAGGGGTAAGATGTGATTCCAAAACAGTCATATTTGAATATGGAATAAAAATAATTTGATTTAGTAAATAGAAAATCATAGTTAAATAGAGTTTATAGGTATAAGATCTCATGTACTCAATAGTATAGTTTTCATCAAGACAACTTTCATTTCTTTAATGTGTTTGTTAGCCAGTTGGAATGCCTGATGTGGATCACATGTTTATAGAGATAGTTTGCAACAGACTAGTTTGCACATGGAGTCTCATCTCTGGCTTACTCAGAAATTACTGGGAAATTCACCTTTCATACAGAAACCCACTTTTAGATTTCAGCTTCTTTCTTGCATTCCTCATTCAATAATTGCATACCATAATGTTACATTTGATGACAGAGAAGATATCCACAGTGTTCATTCAATCAATTTTAAAACTTGTTAAAATCCAGATTTTTTACAAAGTACAATATGTGCTGGTTTTGCAGTTGTACCATTTCATATTAGTAATATTATGGAGACCATTGTTGGTATCGAATACAAGTAGTCGTTTATACCCTGGAACTTTTCCTTTTCTCAATTTTATACTCTTAACACTTCTAGTCAAGAGGCCTGTATTTTATAGTTACATGGATTTTAAAGGGAGGAGCTAGGTCTTTCAGTGTTGAATATCAGGTGTCTGAAATTCACTTCATGTGAAGTTTGAGATGTTGGAATACTATAGGTGATTCATGTATAAATGTAATTAGCTCTTCACTGAAATTATTAGTGGTAATTCCATATCACTAATAATGAGTAATTAGGCTTTCTGGTTAGTTAAAGCAAATTTAGTTCTGAGCCCACTCCAGCTGATGGCTCTGGTATAATTCTTCTCTTTTAAAGTTTATGTAGCCCAAATGCTTTAGGTGAGACTAGTATGCCTTCTTTAACTATTTTCTGTTAAGCATTTTTCTATTCTTTTAGATAAGAAGTTGGAAATAAGAAAATAGAAACAAACTAGGAAAAATAGCTAACTGCATCTGCATGAGTGCCTTACTGCCACATCCACAAAGTTGGTATGGGTAATTAATTAAAGCATAAAACTTTGAATTTTATGTATGTTGCTCTCCCCGGCCCCCCCCCCCCCCCCCCAAATTTGCTTGACCTAAATTGTACAGACACTTCCTTTTCTTTCCAGATACTTTAAAAATGTACCCAGATTTGTAAGACTAGATTGTCCCTTGAGATGATTGAATCTTTTAGCCTTAATTTTTTAAAAAAGTGTACTTTATCACTTAAAGTGCATTGTCTATATCAATGATGGCAAACCTTTTGAGCTCGGCGTGTCAGCATTTTGAAAAACCCTAACTTAACTCTGGTTCCGTGTCACATAGAAATTTTTTGCTATTTGCAACCATAGTAAAACAAAGACTTATATTTTTGATATTTATTTTATATATTTAAATGCCATTTAACAAAGAAAAATCAACCAAAAAAATGAGTTCGCGTGTCACCTCTGACACGTGTGTCATAGGTTCGCCATCACTGGTCTATATAGTGTGTATGTTCATTTTAGCACACACAATGTGACTTTCTTTTGGATTCAATATAAATATTTTTAACCTGATTTCTTAAATTATCAGATTTTCTGATTAAACCAAAACACTGAAGTGTATGTGTTTTAAATTTTTTAAAGCTGATATATTTTCTGATGGGCAACCTTTGATTTACTTAGGTTCTGTTGCTAGCCTGCCCTGCTTAGGTCATTTGGCTAAAGTGTTTTCCAGTACCTTACCTTTATTAGGATTGCTTATTTTTCATTACAGATTTTTATTTATTTTTATTTTTGTTAATATTTGTATTTATTTCAGAGAGGGAGGGAGAGGGAGAGGGAGATAGAAATAGAAACATCAATAATGAGAGAGAATCATTGATTGGCTGCCTGCTGCACCTCCCACACAGGGGATCAAGCCCACAACCCTGGCATGTGCCCTGACCAGGAATTGAACCGTGACCCCCTGGTTCATAGATAGATGCTCAACCACTAAGCACCACTGGCCCGGCTCATTACAGATTTTTAGATGAAACACATAGGTCTTGGGGTCACATAGCTACTTCAGTGTTTCTTGCTAATTCTATTTCATTATATTTTAAACCAACTTGAATTTTAATTTTTGTTTACTAGAGGTATTTTGTGGACTTGCCTATGTAAAAAGATAACTCTTGAAATTGATTTTTTATTTTTTTCTACCCCCATTAAATTCGTAAGCCTACTAAAATAATTCTTCAGTACTATGTGTCCCAGAGAAAGCAAAGGAACAGAGACGTGTGTGTGTGTGTGTGTGTGTGTGTGTGTGAGAGAGCGAGAGAGAGAACACACTGTGGTAACAAGACATCTTAGAAGGAACATGCCAAGGAGGAAATACAGCTACTTACTAGTGAGGCAAAGGTTCAGGTTCCAGAGCCATTGAATGAATTGGTAAACACCAGGTTGGTATTGCTCAGTGGTTCCACGTTGACCTATGAACCAGGAGGTTACAGTTCTGTTGATTCCTGGTTAGTGCACATGCCCCAGTTGCAGGCTCGAGCCCGAATAGGGACGGGGTATGCAGGAGGCAGTTGATCAATGATTCTCTTTCATCATTGATGTTTCTATCTCCCTCTCCCTTCCTCTCTCTGAAATAAAAACATTTTCAAAAAAGTTGTAAGGAAGTTTAGTGAAAAGAACCTTGATTTATTAAATGAGTTATGTTTTACTGCCAATCATATTACATTATTTCATCATAAAAATGCTTATACACAGAGATAAGATAAGCTGAAGCTAATTGGATATTCTTGTTTGGTATGTAAAATTTATTTTGATACCTTAAATAATCAAATGGGAGATATTTGTTAAATGCCTGCTGTATGCTAAAACTGTAGAAAAACAACAGAAGTGTAAAAAGATAAAATACAGTATTGGTTCTTGGAGAAATAAGTACTCATGAAAGGTTATATGTCATATGGATGGGTGTGTTTGATAAATGTGAGCTAAGGGGCAGAGCCAGCAATTATTTGGATTCAAAGGAGGCTGTGAAGACTCTGGACTGGAGTGGTCTAGCAAGAGTTTGTATAGGAGTAAAGAGGCCTTGAAGGATGGGTAGGTTTCAGATAAGTAGAGGATTGGAACTGGTTATTTGTGCAACATTTATTAAGTACCTGCTTTGCACCAGGTATTATATTAGACATTGGGGAATTAAATATATTAAGTTAGATAGATTCTCTTGGAGTGCTGGCAGTCTAGAGGAGGAGACATTATTGTAATAAATAAACAATGAACTAGGTACAAAGTGCTGTTGGAGCTGTAAAAAAGGGATTGACTGAGTCACCTGGAGAGAAAGCATCACCAAGGCTTATGTTTTGAGGTGGGCCTTAAAGAACAAGTAGAATTTCTCTAGATAGAAGTTAGGGCTGGGTAGAGAAAATATTTTCTGGTAGCACAAACAGCAGCAGAAAGGCATGGAGTTGTTGTTTTTTTAAAGCGTGAAATATGTGACAGTGTGTAAAGTGCTTGGCAAGTAATGGCAGGAAATGAAGTTGGAGGGATCTTTTGTACACCAGTTGAAAAGCGAGGACTTAAGCTAATAAACAGTATAACCTCTGCATGATTAAGAACACAGGTTCTAGAGTTAGGCTGACTGGGTTTGAATCCTAGCTCTACCTTAATAACCTTTTTACTGTGGACAATATTCTTAATACCATTAAGCCTCAATTTTCTCATCTGTGAAGTAGAGGTAATGAAGTAATATTATGGGGGTTTTGAAGGATTAATGAAGATAGTCCAGGTAAAGTGTGTACCACAGTGTCTGGCCTGGCACATGATAAGTATTCAGCAATGGTAGCCATCACCATTATTATTGTTGAAGGTTTCAAAGTAGAGGAATGATCCAATATCTTAGTTTTGAAAGCTAATGTGGTATTGTGTAGAACAAAATGTTAGAAGAGGAGAGGCTTAAATCAGGGTGTCAGAAGATTAATGGTGTAGTTCAAATACAGAATGACCAAGGCATGAATTAATGGAAAGAGAGAAACCAGATATGACACAACTTATGAGTAATATTAAACAGTAGATATATATTGGATCAGTTATTGGATATGGGAATGAAAGAGGTGGAAGAGCAAAACTTTTTAAAGGAAACAATAATCCAACTAATTTTGCTTTAGGAATTGATTAAATTTAGAGGCAGAGATTAGAATGACATGTGAAGACAAATTGAGAAGGCCCCTGAAAATAAGTTCCAGGCCCTGGCCAGGTAGCTTGGTTATAGTGTTGTCTCAATACTCCAAGGTTGTGGGTTCCATCCCTGTTCAGGACACATACAAAAATCAGTCAATGAACGCATAAACAAGTGGAACAACAGATCGATGTTTCTCTCTATTCCTCTCTCTCTCAAAATCAAACAAAAATTTTTTTAAAAAACAAAATAAGTTTCAGACTTTTTTCCCCTTTAAGAAACTACCCAACGTTTTTGAGTAGGTTAATTGAGCTGTGCTTTACACAATCAAGGGGGAAAAAAAGTAGACTTAGATTTTTCTAGTACACAAAGTGGTAAGACCTTGAATTAGCTAACATTGATTTCAGTAATGGAGATGTAAGAAAATGAGCATATGAAGAACCAATAGGACTTGGAGCCTAAAAAAACGACACCAAAATTTTAAGTCTGAGTGACAGAGAATGGTAATATAACAAAAATAAGCTGGGAAAGGGTATCAGTTTTGACAAAAAGGTATTGTATTCACAAAACCACCACAAATTAAAAGGAACCCAAAGGATACTTTGAAATTTTGAAGACAGTACTATAGGATTTATTGAACCTTTTCCTTTAAGAGCATGTGGCCAATGCATGCTTCTACCTCTGGCGACTGTTTTTCATGATTAAGAAGACTTCTGATGAGTCTTTTAGTTACAAAAGCATTGTCATCACGTTAGTATAAGACAGATGGTATTGGAATAGCATTTGAAGGTCTCAATTGCAATCATGGCTCTACCATGGTTGTTAAGGTAGAGCTAGGATTCAAACCCAGTTAGTTGAAATACTTTGAGTTATTTAAGTCAAAACTGTTACCTCATTTGTGAAATGGAGATAAAACCTGCCCTACAAACAGGATGTCTCTGAGAATCATACAGGATTATGTATGTGAAAATACTTTAACTATAAATAAAGCACTATATGTCTTTATCGCTATAAATTCGTATCAAGATATACAAATATTTTAGGAGCTGTAGTATATCTTCAATTCAGTAAACACTTATTAGTTACCTATGTTCCAATCTCTAGGTATATAGAGATGAAAGACAGCCCCCTCCCTTCAAGGAGCTCATAAGCTCATAGGGGAGACATATTTACAGTGCAGTTGCTAAGTGCCACGATATAGGTGCATCAAATGTTATGCTATGGAACCACAAAGGAGGTGGTGACCTTAACCTCGTCTGGGAACATTAGGAAAATTTTTCAATAATTGGAACACTGAAATGAGTTTAAGTACAAGGAGAAATTAGGCAAAAGATAGGAATAGTGTACCCCCAAACAGGCATGCAAAGTAAAAATTTTAAAATGATGTAATTTAAAAAATGAAAATAAAGTGTCCATAGTGTAGGATATATGTGGAACGTGAGGTAGTGCAAAAGATGAGGGTTGGAAATGTAGGGAAGGGTCAGATCACAGAATCTTGTATGCCATGTTAGGATAAAGAATTTATTTTTTTTTTTTTTATTTTTTAATTTAATTTAATTTTATTTTTTTTAAATATATTTTATTGATTTTTTACAGAGAGGAAGGGAGAGAGATAGAGAGTTAGAAACATCGATGGGAGAGAAACATCGACGAGCTGCCTCCTGCACATCTCCCACGGGGGATGTGCCCGCAACCCAGGTACATGCCCTTGACCGACGCTCTATCCACTGAGCCAAACCGGTTTGGGCTAGGATAAAGAATTTAGATATTATGTAATGAAACCTGTCTTGAAACAGGAGAATGCTGAATTTTTTTAAAATGTTTTTATTGATTTTAGAGAGAGAGGAAGGGAGAGGGAGAGAAACATCTGTGTGAGAGAGTAATATCAATTGGCTACCTCCTGCTTGCCCCCAACTGGGGATTGAGCCTACAGCCCTGGGCATGTGCCCTGACCGAGAATTGAACTGGCAACTCTTTGGTGCTCAACCAGCTGAGCCACACCAGCCAGGGCAAGAATGTTGAATTTTGGAATAAGTATTCTGATTATTGTGGAGTATGGGAATAATTGATAAGGTCATAGTAATTCCAGGAGGAGTGGGGGAAATTCCCTCCCCGGTTTTCCAGGACCAAGGGAGAATAGACAAAAAGTGGGAAGATGAAGATATCCGTTGTAGATTACTTTTTCAAGAAGCTTAGTTGTCAAAATAAGGGATAGCTACCTTTATATTTCTTCCTATCTCAGGGAAGAGGTATTCCTCCTATCCAATACTACACATTCTCTCTGTGCTCTGACTCCCATACCCCACGCACGTCCCCCGATTCTGTTTCTTCTGCCTTTGACTCTCCATTGGGTCATTCCTTTGAGCAGATAAACATAGTTAAGTCTCTGATCTTAAAAATAACCCAGCCCAGCCAGTGTGGCTCTGTGGTTAAGCATCAACTTATGAATCAAGAGGTCGCCAGTTTGATTCCTGGTCAGGGCATATGCCTGGGCTCAATCCTCCGTAGGGACGTGCAGGAGGCAGCTGATCAAAGTTTCTATCTCTTTATCCTTTTCCCTTCCTCTCTCCCTAAAATCAATAAAAACATGAAAAAACAACACAAAACAAGTAATTCTCCCTTACTCCTCATTCCTATGTATTGTGAGTTTCATATGAGAGATGTAGAAGTTTAACAAAGGCAGTGACTTCAAAGGAGGAGGTGTTTTTTTCTTCAGTGAAGTGATGATGTTGGAAATGGTAATGGGGAGCTAAAGACTGAACTTTTTTTCTCTGCTGGAGTAGTGGAGTGTGGATTAATGAGGAGTGTTCACTTTGAAAAATGTGTGTGAGAAATGTTCTTCAGGGGAACTAAGATTTAATTAAGGTAGAGAGATGAAGACAGGAGTTCTTTGAACAAAGAGTAAAATGGGGGCAGGGAGGGGTGGATTTTTTTTTTTTTTTTTTTTTTTTGCTTGTAATGGGAATTATAGAGGCCTCAGTGAAAAAGATTCAGAGGGAGGAGAACAGCCAGAGGATGGCATGGAATAAGTGAAAGAAATACAGAGAGCCCAGCCAGTGTGGCTCAGTGGTTGAAAGTTGACCTATGAACCAGAAGGTCGTGGTTTGATTCCCCATCAGGGCACATGTCCTGGTTGTGGGCTTTGTCCCCTGTAGTGAGCATGCAGGAGGCATCCAATCAATAATGCTCATCATTGGTGTTTCTATCTCTCTTGTCCCCCTCCCTTCCTCTCTGAAATCAATAAAAAAATTTTTTTTAAGTTAAAAAAAATACAAAGAAAAATTCAGAAGTATAGATGACAGGGGGGACTTCATTTTACATCGTTGCCAATAGCAGCACAGGCATCTGAATGGCACTTTGGAGTAAAGTTGTTCATTTGGCACTGGCTGCAACCCAATTGGTGTTGGAAGCCTCAGGGGGCCTAATCGTTTGCAGCCTTTGCTTATACTTGGGGAACAGGATTAATTTTCAGGATTTCTTACTCAGTAGTAGAAAAATAAGATCTCCGTCCTTCCCACATCCCTGATCAATCTGTGTTCCTGGTTTATTTTTCCAACTTCCTAAATTAAATCTTTTTTAGGCCTTGTTTTTTAGCACCAATACATTAAATCTGAATGAAATACCCTGTGAATGTTATTGATTACTAAAAAGATATGCTCATCATGGTAAAATTTGGATTAAAGAAAGTTTTTGAACAGGGCAGTTTGGTCAAAATGAATATTATCAAATCAGGTTTGCTAGTGTTGGAAACTTGGTGATTTGATGTGATTTTATAGCCCTTTAGGTTGTTCCAGCTAATCCTCCATTTTAGCCATTTCAATTATTGACCATTTACATTACAATTACATACATTTATGTTCTGGTTTTTCCCTATCACAAATATAGAAGAGCAGGAAAAATAGTCTGAAAATAAGGAGAAAAATGTATAGGAAGAAAAACCTAGGAAAGCAGGAATAATGGACTGAAGATGAATTAGAAATAAAAAAGAAAAACCTCTTGAAAGCCTGAAAATAGATGGAAATGCTTTAAAATTAGAAGTTGCCAAACAAAGTAATTTGAGAATATTAATTTTAAAAATAGTTTTATTGATTGATTTTAGAGAGAAAGAGCACGTGAAACATCGATTTGTTGTTTTACTTATGTATTCATTGGTTGATTCTTGTATGTGCCCTACCGAGGGATCAAACTTGAAACATTAGCGTATTGGGATAATGCTCTAACGAAATGAATTACCCAGCTAGGGTGATAATATTAATTTTTGATGAAAAATATTGAACCCTCTATTGACCAGTAGGGTCAATAATTAATACCTTATTAGGCCAAATTCTACTTGGTAAGTTTTCTTTTGCCTGATTAGACCACTTGCTAAAGCTCCTTTCCTACCTACCAAAGAGCACATGCCTTTTTCCTCTTATTTTCTTATGTACTGATATATTAAAACATATTATTTTGAAACTCCCTGTTCTCCACTTTCAGTTTGTGTTGTTAGAACAACACTGATCTTCCATAATTTTTACCTTTTATCTAGGGTGGCATTTCTTCACTCCTTAACTTGTACCCATTCCTTAAAAGTATTCCAGCCCTGGCCTGGTTTTCTCAGTGGATAGAGCTTTGGCCTGCAGACTGAAGGGCTGTGGGTTCTATTCCCAGTCAAGGGCACGTACCTGGTTGCAGGGCTCAATCCCCAGCCCAGGCAACCACTCCTTGTGTCTCTCCCACATCAATGTTTCTCTCTCTCTCCCCCTCCACTCTCTAAAAAAATCAATGGAAAAAATATCCTCAGTTGAGGACTTAAAAAAATCTATACTAATAAAAGGGTAATATGCTATTTAGACCAGATAGACCAGACTTCTTCCAGACGTCCTTCCAGACAAAGCCCTGGTGGTGGGTGCCGAGGCAGAGGTGGTTAGGGGCGATCAGGCCGGCAGGGGAGAGCAGTTAGGGGCAATCAGGCCAGCAGGGGAAAGTGGTTAGGGGCAGTCAGGTAGTCAGGCAGAGGTGTTAGGGGCAATGAGGCAGGCAGACAGAGGTGTTTGGAGTGATCAGGCAGGCAGGCAGGCAGGCGAGCAGTTAGGAGTCAGCGGTCCCAGATTTGCGAGAGGGTGCAGGCCAGGCTGAGGGACCCCCTTCCCCCGTGCACAAAATTCGGCCTCTAGTAAATAAATAAAAGGTATCCCAGCTGGTCCTGAAATGTAAAAGTGTTCCTTGAGTTGAAAAAGAAGTGAAAAAGCATAGGTCTATAGATAACTTACTGATGAGCATGGAGACAGTTTATCCTCCACTCCCGTACCCCCTACCCCATAAATAAAGACATTTTGGCTCTTGGTTAAAGAGGGGGTAGTACCTCAGTGTGACTTTCACAACATGCATGAAAACATGCAGTGCCAACTGATGACTGGCTGACTGGAACAAGATGGGTGGGGGCTACCAGATAGATTTTTTTTTATATATATATTTTATTGATTTTTACAGAGAGGAAGGGAGAGGGTTAGAGAGTTAGAAACATCGATGGGAGAGAAACATCAATCAGCTGCCTTCTGCACACCCCCTACTGGGGATGTGCCCGCAACCAAGGTACATGCCCTTGACCAGAATCGAACCCGGGACCCTTCAGTCTGCAGGCCGACGCTCTATCCACTGAGCCAAACCGGTCAGGGCACCAGATAGATTTTTAAGAAGTTCTATATTTTGACAGAATTCATTTATTAGTGGAATTGTTGATTATTATGAAGTATACATAATCTAGAATGCAGCCTCTTAAACAGTGCCTGTTTTCCTAAGTAAAGTGATTAAGAAATTCTCTTGGCCTAATGAGAAAAATATGATCTTATCTTGATCTCAGAAATTTATATTTAAGAAATATTTAAACTTCTCATTTTTGTGTCCCCAAAGTAACTTTTGATTTATTGAGTAATCAATTGTTAATTTCTGTAGCTTTTAAACAGTTGGTTTATTGATGAAAGCAAATTTGGTTATATCATCTTATATAATAAAGAGGTAATATGCAAATTGACCCTCACTCCATCATGCCATCACAAGATGGCTGTGCTCGCAGCAGAGTCAGGGTTCCCGTAACACAAGATGACTGTGACCACAGCAGAGGCAGGGCTCCCGTAATACAAGATGGCCGTACCCACATCGGAGGCGGGATTCCCATAACGAGCTATAACAAGCGATCAGTAGGGACCTGAGGCTGCGTGGCGCCGGACCGGGGAACCTCAGGCCGCACCCCCTGCCCTGGTGCCGGGCTGGGGGACCTGAGGTTGCGCCCTCGGCCCAGCGGGGCTTAACGGGGGACCTCAGGCTGTGCCCCTGCCCAGCAGGGCTTGAAGGAGGACCTCAGGCCACGCCCCACCCCCCAGCGCCAGGCCGGGAGACCTCAGGCTGCACCCCACGCCCTGCGCCGGGCTGGGGGACCTGAGGCTGCGCCCCCTGCCCAGGGCTGGGGGACCTGAGGCCGCACCCCTCACCCTGGCGCCAGGCTGGGGGACCTCAGGCTGCGCCCTCCACCCGGCGGGGCTTGACGGGGGACCTGAGGCTGCACCCCCTGCCCAGCGCTGGGCCTGGGGACCTGAGGCTGCGCACCTCCGCTCAGCCCAGCGGGCTTGACAGGGGTGGGGCCAGCTGGGTCTGGGTCTCGCGTGATTTCGAGGTGCACGCGGGTGGGCGGGGGCTTGACTCTGGGTCCCACGGCGTGCCCCAGACTCTGACAGGTGGAAGATTTTCATATACATTTTACTAATTTTCTTTCATCTCTGACATTTCTATTATAGAGAAAGGGCAAATAGCAATATTAAAACATTTCCTCTAATTATTCCCTTTTAATGTGCACGAATTTCATGCACCGGGCCACTAGTATATAATAGTTTGTGTAATTTTTTTAAATATGTTCTTATTGATATCAGGGAGAGGGAGAGAGAGAGAGAAACATTAACAATGAGAGTCATTGATCGGCTGCCTCTTGCACTCCCCTGTGGGGATTGAGCCTGAAACCCTGGGCTTGTGTCCTGACCGGGAATGGAACCAATGACCTTCTGGTTCATAGGTCAGTGCTCAACCCCGGAGCCACACCAGCTGGGCTTTTTAATCTTTAGTTGGAGAAAAACATATTTTAGGAAAGATTTTTATTTTACTAGAATCTAGAAATAGTATATTTGAGGGAATTAAATGTATTCAATGCCTGTTTCAGGTAGTAAAAAGAAATGGGAATAAATGTATTCTAATCAAGGGGAAAAGAGCAAGTTCAAGTTTTGTTTTACTAAGTGTCAAAACAAAGAAGAAGAAAGCAAGAGGGATTGGTGATTTCAGAATCTTTTAGAAGTGGTTGACAATCCCTCTACATCAGTTCTTATCTCACTTCTAAGGGATTGAGTTTTTCCTAAAATTTTTTCCTCATCTGCACTTTTAAAGGATCGAGTTCTTTTTTTCCCTTGTATGAGAACGTGCTTATTTATTATTCTTCCTTCCATAATTAATGTAATTCTAGCCCAGCCCCCTTCTTTAGTTACTCCAAGTTATGAAATAGGAAGAAGCAGTTGTTCCTTTATATTTCCAGTCTTCTATATAGTAATTGCTAATCACAATGAAACATTAAGAAAATACTATAAACTGTATAGGCATATGAGTTTTTTCCCCCAAAAAGTTTTAGTTCAGAAAAGAGGGAGCTGTCTTACATTTGAGTCTGTATGTAGACTCTTACTATAAATTTCTCTTTATTTTGAAAAACAAAGTAGTATTTGATAAAGAGCCTAAAACAACTTCAGTGATCTTGAATGCATAAAGAACTCACTTGTTGGATTCAGTGAAAAATGAATCAAATAAACAACAGATATATAGTAATTTTTGCTATATATATGACTTCAAATTGTGCTAGATACCATTGAAAATATACCTTCCTGTTTCCTGTTCCATTTAAAAAATTTCAGTTTAAAACAGTATAGTTGGTGATTACTTGTGTAAACTATATATATATGTACTACAGGAGTAAAAAGGCCAATTATTTCAGTAGTTAAGACTGTAGCTTAGGATAAATTTTCAGTGATCACTTTTTACATATATTCAAAAAGTGCTTTTTCTTAAACAACTTAAATGGAAGTGAAGATAATTTGCTTTTAAAAAGTATTAGATGACTTAGAAAATGACTCAATGATAAGGAATATACTGATGTTGAAGGTGTGTATAACTATTTCAAATGGGTGTTTTGTGAAACATGAAGGTAGGAGAAAAGCAGTATTTCAAAATTGTCATGATTTATTAATGTTTGAAATCTATGCATGCATCTAAATTAATTTAAATTTCAGAAGAAAGCATTTGGCTGTTTTATCTATATCCCTAAAAGTTTCTATTCAAGTTGGCCAGAAAACAATGTTTTTTATATTCTTATTAGGACCATGGTGGATCACCTTATATTTGGGATTTCTGTCTATTCAGGCTTATGTAGTATTAAGTTATATTTATTGTACTTCATATGAGGTGAAAAGTGTATGATATGTTTTGAGAGTTCTGCCAAAAAAATGTTTTATCTTAAAGAAAAAAGCTCTGGTTATCCTGAAAAAACTTTAATTTTGTGAGACAATTCATTTCTCTAATAATTCTCAACAAACAAAATGTTATATACTGATTAATAAAAAGAAGTATACTTTGCTTTTTTTTAAAGGCTTTTAAAAAATTAAGACTTCTATCCAATAAATGAAGAACAAAAACCACCTTTTTATTTTTTACTCTTATTTACCTAGATCTATTTATTAGTTTTATATTAATATAATATATTGTGACTTATTTTTTCTTCATTAAAATAAAATTGCAGCTGTCCCTTTCCCCCCAACACATCGCTTGACATCTGAAGAAGTATTTGATATGGATGGGATACCTAGGGTTGATGTTCTGAAGAACCACTTAGTAAAAGAAGGTCGAGTAGATGAAGAAATTGCACTTAGAATTATCAATGAGGGTGCTGCCATCCTTCGGAGAGAAAAAACCATGATAGAAGTAGAGGCTCCAATTACAGGTACATTTATTTATGTTTTGGATATTATTTTTTTATCACACCATTATTTAATTGCCTCAATATGGAGCTGTCTCCTTTTTAATCATAGCATATACTAAATTAATATTACATGGACATTATCTTGAAATTTACATTATTTTTTAAAGTTTTCCCCTATTTTCAGTGAATAAATATGATCCTAAATAATCTGAGTGCAGAAGTTAGTCTAATATGCTGTTTTGAAGGTTTCATTGGTTGTGTTGGCCATAATTCAGTTTGATTCAATAAATACTTAATTACTTTGCTTTCTGTCATTAGGGACAAATACCTAAATATCATATCAGATACCAAAGATAATTACTTAGAAGTATACAGAAAGTATTGAGTTAGATTGGCGTTTTTACTGCCATCATTATAATTTTGTCATCCTAAGACACACATGGTTGGTTTTCTAAAGAGAAGCATTATAATATATAGATGAAAATTTTGTTGCTGGCTTCAAGTTTTATTACTTTTATTACATCTTGTTCTGTATCTTGAGCACATGAACACTTGGGTACACAGCATCCCTATCATGATTCTTCACAGATGACTGCCTTCTCAGACATTTCTTGATAGAATTTATAATATCCCTTATGTAAAATAAATTAGAATTTAAGTAAAATTTGTTATTTCAGAGTGTGTTTTTTTCATATCTAATAATCTTCTTGTTTCAGTGTGTGGTGACATCCATGGCCAATTTTTTGATCTGATGAAACTTTTTGAAGTAGGAGGATCACCTGCTAATACACGATACCTTTTTCTTGGTGATTATGTGGACAGAGGTTATTTTAGTATAGAGGTAATGATCATGTACTGTCATTTGATTTGCTTTTAAGTGTTATCATAGATGATTTTCATTAATTCCTAGTAAAATAAGTTTCTTAAAGTACCTGTGTTGGGTTCTTTTTAATACCTCAGTATTTTCTGATGTTTTTAGGTAAAGCTACTATTTATTCCTCTTCTGTTATTCAAAATAATCTATTAACTTCCCTGTATTACTCTGTTTATATAATTGCCATTTTTCTCAGTGGAAATTATAAGTAAACTGGGGGATCTATATTGCCCTGTTATCTAGTAGCCCTAAGGAGTTAGTGCTATTTCTCTCTCTTAGCCCTAAAGCTATTAACCTGTGTGAAAGAAGAATAATTGAATTTTCTCTGATTAAATAAAGCACATTATAATGCATTTATTGCTTAAACCCTAGTACTTCTATTCCTCCTTCTGTAGCTCTTAAATAGACCCCTAGTATATCATATGGAATCCTGTGTATTCTGAAATTATTCATTTGTTTTTAAAAACTTAAGAGGCATTAAAATGACCTGTTGATTATCACTTAATGGTAGATGATTCTTTTTCTACTTTTACTTTTCTAATTATATAAATAAAAATTATATAAATAAAATCAGGTTAAAATAGAACAATATGTATTTTCTAATATATCTCCTTTTTAAAATTTTTTTAAAATTTGTAAGATTACATTTCGGGCATATAACATAATTTGACATTTATATATTCTCCTTTTTTGAATGAAAATGAGACTATATTATAATATTTTTCTGTAACTAGCTTTTTTTCACACACCCTTATACTGCGAAGTATTCCAAGTCAGTAAATATAAATTTAAAGCATCATTTTTTCTTTTTTTAAAAATTTAAGTCTTTATTGTTGAAAGTATTACATACGTCCCCTTTTTTCTCCCATTGGCCCCTTCTAGTCTGCCCCATTGCCCCCCCTACCCCCCCAGACCTTCACCACCCTATTGTCTATGTCAGGGGTGGGCAAACTTTTTGACTGGAGGGCCACAATGGGTTCTTAAACTGGACCGGAGGGCCGGAACAAAAGCATGGATGGAGTGTTTGTGTGAACTAATATAAATTCAAAGTAAACATCATTACATAAAAGGGTACGGTCTTTTTTTTTTAGTTTTATTCATTTCAAACAGCCGGATTCGGTCCCATAGTTTGCCCACGGCTGGTGTATGTCCATGGGTTATGCATATGTAATACAAGTTCTTTTGTTGATCTCTTCCCATCCACTCACCCCCACCTTCCCTCTGAGATTTGACAGTCTGTTCTATATAGCATCATTTTTAATAGCTGCATTGTATCCCATTGAATAAACAAACCACAATAGATTTATTTATTTATTTATTTTTTAAACCACAATAGATTTAATAAACTCCTTATTGTTAGATACTTAAGGTGTTCTGCAGTTTTTTTCCATTACAAATGATGCTTCATTAAGCCAAGTTATTTATGCATCTTTGCATACTTGCCCAATTATTTCTGTAGGACAGATTCCTAAAGGTAAAGTTGCTGGATAAAAGGTCTACCAATAGATACTTGTGTTGAGCATTTTATATGTTCCAAGTATATAAGCATGTTCTAAGGACTTAACACACATTGGTTAATTTCATCCTCACAACAATGTTATGAGGTGAGTACTGCTATTTTATCCACTTTAGAGATGAGGAATTGCAGGCTTGGAAAGGTTAAGTAAACTTGCCCAAGGTCACATTGTTAGTAATAGCTGCAGTCAGGCCATCTGACTCCAAGCCTATGCCCTTAACCCACCTCTCCTGGCAAATATTGAAGACTTAACCTGGTGACTTTCCATGCTGATTACCATTGTTTATATCCCTTTCTTCAGTTTTTTTGTCAACTTCCCTGAAGTATGCTAGGGTACCTAGTGGCCAAGGGAGTTCAGCACTCTGTCCACTGAAATTCGCTTAGGAACTTTATTACCCTGAGTACTTCCTCCCATTCATAGTTTCATTATCAGCCCCCTCAGTCTTCCCTCAAGGCTTCAAGAAAAACAGATAATAGTCTTTAACAAAAAGACTGGGGCTTTGACAAAAACAATAAACATTTTTAGGAAACTTAGTTGGTAACTGAACATGGTGGTGTGTATGCCCTTGTAGCTGACTCTTAATACATTTTATTGTTATAAAAGGAAAATAACAAAGAATCAAAATATGCAAGAAGGACAGGTAATTCTTTAATAACTATTTTTTAATAAGTATTTTTCTGGTTTAATTCTTCTTTTCTTGTGAATAAAATGAAGGTGTGAATAGTTACATATTTCAGTAGACCTTAACTTGTTAAAAATAAAGTTTGTTTTTTCTTTTTATATATGTAATATAAACCAAGATTATTTCCATAGTAAATAGTCCTTATTTTTTTAACCAAATAAGTAAAATGTGACTCTGTTTCTTATGTTAAATCTATTTAGAGAAAGTATTTGCTTATTACAAAATAAACATAAACGTGGCTATTTCCTTCATTAGGTAGCATGGCCTAGCCCTAATGCTTAACATCAGAGGATCAGAATTCTATCTCCATTACTTACAAGTTTCATGATTTTGGACAAGTTACTTAAACTCTGCTTTAGTTTCCTCAGTTGTAAAATAGAAATAATATTACATCATAGGGTTAGAGAAATAAGTGAGCAGGATTAATTTTACAGTGCTTGATACATCGTTAAGTACTCAATAAATGTTAGCTGCTATAATTTTTTACATTATTATTTGTTGATCTACCTAAGAAAGAGACCAACCTGCTAATTGTTTTTACAGCAAACAATTTGTAAATCTAAAGTAGTTAAATAGATTGACTCATTTATTCAACAAATATTTATTGATCTTTTTCTGTTGGCTAGGTACTTTTCTAGGAGTTTACATTTTAGTTAGGAACAAAGAAAAAAGATAATAATGAGTAATAGAGAATGTAAGTGTAATAGGGTTAGAGGAAAAGGAGCAATGATCAAACAACTAAGTTAAACACAAATATAAGATAAATTCACTGGAAACATTTTCTTTTGCAGTGTGTCTTATATTTATGGGTCCTGAAGATACTATACCCAAGCACATTATTTCTTCTGAGAGGCAATCATGA
The DNA here is from genome assembly GCF_028538775.1 of Myotis yumanensis. NCBI lineage: Eukaryota > Metazoa > Chordata > Mammalia > Chiroptera > Vespertilionidae > Myotis > Myotis yumanensis. Next base: position 44,196,958 of record NW_027223764.1, on the reverse strand, counting down.
ATGCAGACACCTTACTGAATATTTTACCTTTAAGCAGGAATGTGAGTACTGCCATCAGAAATATTTTCACTTCCTCATTCTTTTTGGGTGACATGGATAGTAAGAGTTTGACGATTTTATAGTATAATATATAAGAACAGATTTTGTATACAAACATGTAAAGAGTTGAGGAAGATTGTCAGGAACTCTCTAGTGTTTAATGGCATTTATTCTAACATATGTACTTAAGAACAGTTTTGAGTTTTATATATAGTAATATTAACAGGAAGGATAAAACTAAAAAGAAATTGTTGTTGCATTGGCGATTATTGTCCCCCAATATTGAGGCATTCCTATGAAATTTCTTAACAAATTGTTCATCCTGTCATCATTGCAGATTTTTTGAAACATGCTATTAATGAATTGGCATTCTTAGCCTGTAATGTGTACCCCATTTCTCTCTTAAATTATTATAGCAGTGGTAATCGAGTAGTTATAAGCAGTCACATGGTATAGAATAATGTTTGGCCATTTTTCACACCTTATCGCTGTGTGGTAGTTAAGTTAATAATTAAACCTTAGAGTTAAGTTCTAAAAATAGGTAATTTCAGAATTATTGAGACTCAAACATGATCCAGTAAAGATCATATTAGTAGAGACTTCCAGTGAAGGAAGAAAAAGTGGTAGGTAATTGCAGATGAGGCAAAGTCATATAACTTCAAGGATCAGGCAGATAATCTAAATGAATATGAGAAAGTGCATGCTTTACCTAAAAGCAATCAAATTAAAATTTGCCCTAAAAGTAACCAAGCAATCAAATTAAAATGTTTATTAAATCACTAGAGGCCCGGTGCACGAATTCATGCACCAGTGGGGTCTCTCAGTCTGGCCTGCGGGATCGGGCCAAAACCAGCTCTCTGACATCCCCTGAAGGGTCCCAGATTGTGAGAGGGCGCAGGCCGGGCCAAGGGACCCCACTGGTGCAGGATCGGGATTCGGGAGGGACCACGGGAGGGACCACGGGAGGGCTCCAGGGCATGTCTGGCCCATCTTGCTCAGTCCCCATCGGCCAGACCCCAGCAGCAAGCTAACCTACCAGTTGGAGTGTCTGCTCCCTGGTGGTCAGTGCACATCATAGCGAGCGGTTGAGCGGCCTTAGCATATCATTAGCATATTACACTTTGATTGGTTGAATAGACGACAAGACACTTAGCATATTAGGCTTTTATTATATAGGATAATGCTGGAAAACTGGTCTAATAGACTATCCGTTTAGGACATCTGGTGGCTGGATATAGATTTTCTCATTTGAATGTTACAATATTAAAAAGGAAAATAGGAACTACACTCCCCCTCTTTAGATAATTAACAAACCACTCACCCAAATTCCACCAAAAACAAACTATCTAGGCATTTAAAGGTATAAAAGAGTGAAAGGATGGTATGCTATCTTAAAAGTAAATGACAAGTTTGATTTGGTGGAGTTTTGTCTTGTGTTATATTGATTTTCAGCTTCACTGCCCATTTTAAGCATTGATTATGGATTTGAACCCCTCTGTTTCTTCAACATATGAAAAAGATATTTCTTTTATTTATTTTTTAATTGGATTGACCTTGAGTTCTGTAGTGATGATATAGTAGTCTTGCTTATAACAACAAAGTAGTCACTGACACTTAGAATAAAATAAAATATTAAAACTGTTTTAGCTTTAAGTATAATTCTAATTTTGCTTTACTTGGCTTAAAAGGTGAAGGGTTGAGCTATTTTTAGAGATTTAACTTATTTTTAGTAATATTTTATGACTATCTGCTGCATACCCAAAATAAATCTAGAAGAGCAAATATTTTGTATAAGACCGATAACATTGATTATCTTTGTTGATTTTTATAGAGCTAGATGCTTGCTTCACTCTTTATTGTGTTTAATTTTGAGATTTTGCTCATCATCACAGTCATGATACCATTTTATAAATTCCTCTTGCTGCCTTTTATAGTCACCCCTTCACGTGTTCTCAACCTCTGGCCCCCACTTGGCTATTTTCTGTCTTTCGTTTCCTTGCCTTTGTGTTAATAGTCAAGTACATATGTTTTCAAAATGATCGACTAGTAATGTAATTTTCAATTTAATTTTTCCTTTTTCTAGGTAAAATTAAATATTCAGAAAGAGTCTATGAAGCTTGTATGGAAGCTTTTGATAGCCTGCCTCTTGCTGCACTTCTAAACCAACAATTTCTTTGTGTTCATGGTGGACTTTCACCAGAAATCCACACACTGGATGATATTAGGAGAGTAAGTACATAATTTAATTCCAAGGTTGACTCCTATCTTTAGTACTTTGTTGGGTAGAAAGTAGATGCTTCAAACTTCTCTTCACTGCTAATATTAGGTATGGTAAAAATTAGTATACTGATATTTTAAGGAAATACCTTCTAACCATTCAAAACAATGTGGTATGGACAGTATTCAAAGTTGGTATCACTTTCCTATGTCTATTCTGTTCTCACTTTTTGACAAGTTATTTCTGTTTGTTTCTTTCTTTTCTTTCTTTCACAGTTAGATAGATTCAAAGAGCCACCTGCATTTGGACCAATGTGTGACTTGTTATGGTCTGATCCTTCTGAAGATTTTGGAAATGAAAAATCACAGGAACACTTTAGTCACAATACAGTTCGAGGATGTTCTTATTTTTATAAGTAAGGAAAAATATCCAAGCTTAATCACATTTTAGTTGTTAAAATAGAATATGCTTCACATAGAAAACCATTATTTTACTTAATTTACTCTTTTCCCCCCACAGCTATCCAGCAGTATGTGAATTTTTGCAAAACAATAATTTGTTATCGATTATTAGAGCTCATGAAGCTCAAGATGCAGGGTAAGAATTCTGTTTCCCTGACCCAAATTAACACCTTATGTACAAATCAAACTTAGTAACAATGATTGATGCTTTACGATGCATATTAAGCTATTTGTTTTGCAGCTATAGAATGTACAGAAAAAGTCAAACTACAGGGTTCCCTTCATTAATAACAATTTTTTCGGCACCTAATTACTTAGATGTCTACAATAATAAAGGTAAGATGTTGTTGATAAAAAAAATTGTTAAACAACTTAGCATTTTAATTGACTTATTTTTAAAAAAAATATAATAGAAAGCGGGCATTGTTTGAATCTATAACTACCCAAATCTCCTTATAAAAAGGTGTAAGATATAAGGGAGGGGTGAGATCAAGAAATAAAAATCCAAAATGTAAAACTTAAGTCATATGTAACCATTCCACAACTTGTTACTTACAAAAGCTGTCTTGTAAAAGAATGCTGAGTTAAGTACGTCAAGCAAAACCAAATATGATTTTTCTCAAACTTCCCTTTCTTAAATCTTTCCCCTTATAATCAAGAGAATGTTTTCTTGTTTACATAAAGCTACTGCTGCTGCTTTGACCATTTCGTGTATTTATATTGTATAGTTGTTTAGTTTATTGTGTTTCTTGTTTTATGTTCACTGATCTAGGTTCTCTTTCCCTTTCTTATTTCCTGCTTTTACCTCCACAGTCTTATCACCGCCCCATGAAGATTTGTAATTGAGCTTTCTTTGATTCATTTGCTCTGACCTCCTTTCAGTGATACATTCTTCCCTTTCTTTTCTTTTTACTGTTTTGTCTTCCTTTTTCTTAATCTTTTTTTTTACCTTCTATTCCATTGGTTTCCATTCCCCCTCCTTCCCTTCAAATTTGAAGTGTGCGTAATAGTAATTGGGTTTCACTTAACTTTGAACATAGCTATTTGACAGATGATATCAAAAGATTTTAATCTAGTTAAGTGTGTGCCAAGGTCATTGAAGATGAGCTTGAGTATGTTTACGTAGTTCACATTTTCAGAAGAGGATATTAAGTCAGCTCCTATTCTCTCTTGATGTGTCTGGAATTCAGTGTACTATGCCATAGTTTCAAGGATCAGACTGGAGTGGATGTGCCAGGAAGAAAGAACAGACTATAAAAGTACATTTAGAGAGATAATGAGGTCATTGTTAAATATGGGTCCTAGTGTGAGTTCAGAAGAGGAGCAGAGTGAGAAAGAGTTCTTTGGATAATTGGAGGTGATGGTTAAAAGATTAAAACATTTGCCAGAGGTGGTCAAACTGTAGAACGCTATATAATAACTTTGATACAGAACGTGCTGCAGGAACTTAATACTATGTTAATTACCAAATCAACCAAACTATTGATGCTAATTGAGTTGCTCATCTTTAGAAGCTGGCATCAATGCAGCCTCTAACAATTATGCCAGTGCTAAAATATTTAAAATTGTATTTTGGTTTGTAAATTTTGACTTTTGTAAAAATACCTTATGAGGTATGTCTTCATTTTTTAGGAGAAACCAACCTTAAGTTTTGATTACATTCTCAAGAACAGAATCAAATGCTACATTTAACTTTCTACTAGTGCCCTCATTTCTTAATTGTGACTTCCTCTTGTCAGTATTAACGAAGCTAGTGTTCAGTGCTCGTTTGACTACTACCTTACAGTTGTCCTTTGCCAGTTAGACTCAGGAGGTTAAGGGATCACTTTTCTTAGTACTCAGAAAAGAAACTCAAACCATTGAATCTGTCTTGTCAAAATCAAATGTCTCTTGGTAGTTCTGAGTCTGTACATAGTGTTAATGATCTGAGTGCTTATGTGGTATGCGTATGTTTGTAATGTTTCATTCTCTATGTAAGACAATTTTCTAGATTCTCCTTTTTTTTAAGCTGAAAAGTTGGTATCAGCTTTTAATTTCTGAGGCTAAATTTAAAATACTTTTATTTCATGGGAATTTCATAAAAGAAACAAACATGTTAGTTGTGATTCTATATTAGCCAGAATCTCAAATCTTGGAATTTAACATCTGCATTTTAGTGCTTTTTATTCAAATGAAAAAAAAGTCTCCACATAATTATAATATCTGCAAAGTATTTTATACTTTTATGTATTTTCATGCAAAATACATTATTCTCTGATCTTAAAACAAACTTCTGAGGTAGGCAAGTTGGACATACTAGTCCTTTATATAAATGAGAAATAGATTAATTAAATAATTTACCAAGCATGGTGAAGCTAGTATGTACTGTAGCTTAGATTAGAACCTAGCCCATCTAACATACATCAGTTAATTTAAGATATTATTTATATTAACATATTGAAACATTAGAAAGATACCTAAAATTGAGATGAATATGTTATCTTTGAGTTATTTGGCTATAATATTCCCTCTTCTGGTACTTTAGGGATGGGTTTTTCTAAATGAAGTAAAATATTTCTTTGTAGTAGTTTCACTTGATTTTCCATATTAAATGAAATAAATATATTTACATTTATAAATAAAATGTTTCACATTACATTTTTTGTTTTCTGTTTTGTTTTTCTTTATTACCATTCAGCTATCCTTTTTAGGTTGCCTACAACTAAAAAGACTCTCTTAAATTCCTGTAACTTAAATTAACTTTTAAACCTAGAAAATTGTTCATTGCCATTCTGTGTTTCCTCTATAAATTGAGTTTTCACAATTTTGGATTTAATAAAAGTGTATATTTATAATTGGATTATAAAGTAAAACAAACATTTAAAAAAGAATAGAATATTTATTAATAATAACAAAATTTGACTATGCCGTACATAAAAGGGTTAAAAAACAGAAAATGTGTTATTAAAAATTAGTGCCTACCTTCCTCTACTAGCCCTCATTCTACTCATCCCTTGATTCCTCACCCCATTAAAAAGATATTTTTCTGCTTTTATGTGTTTTAGACTTTTGGAGCTAAACACAAATTGTTACATTGACATTTATACTTATCTTGCAGCTGCTGTATTAAAGTATGAAAATAATGTGATGAATATTCGACAATTTAACTGTTCTCCACATCCTTACTGGTTGCCCAATTTTATGGATGTCTTCACATGGTCTTTACCATTTGTTGGAGAAAAAGGTATAATTTTAATTTTAAAAAATTGTTTTATTATTGTTACATTTACTCCAGTTTACTATTGCAGGCATATACTTGCTAAAGAAGCTGAAGTCTAGTTTCACTGTGGGTACAACTCTACTTGTGTCAGTGGGTGTGGATATGAAGGCCTCAAAGATATTTTAGTTAGCTGTTTACAGCCTCCATGGGAGTGTGTCTGGGGGATTGGGAGAAGACTTATAAATAGCCCAATGTTGTCTTCAGCTGTTGGGTTTTCTATCTTTTTTTCTTTAGCTTAAATCTTTTATGAAGGTGTAGAGGGATAGCTTTGCTTTGTAAAGGACACTGTTGTATGTTTTAACAACAATTTTTGGGAATGTCATAGCAATTCATGGGAGAATTTAATAGGCCTTGTTTTGGGCAATGTTAGTCATTTTATAGCAGTTCTGTACTCTGAGAAAAATAAAGAAAAATTCAGGTTCTAACTTAATATTCCATATAAAAATATGTACGTATGCAATTTTAGTGGTGCTTCTCTAAGATATTTAGAAGAATATCTATTGGTATATACTTAATAGGCTTTTAAAGAGAATATAAATGCTATTTAAGAAATTTTGTTTCTATATTTTGTCCTTGTTCTATAGAATTCTTAAGCTTACTTTATCACTTTCTCCTTTTCCAATTTTGCATTAATTCAGGGATCCTCAAACTACGGCCCGCGGGCCACATGCAAATACAAATATTGTATTTGTTCCCCTTTTGTTTTTTTTACTTCAAAATAAGATATGTGCAGTGTGCATAGGAATTTGTTCATAGTTTTTTTTTAAACTATAGTCCGGCCCTCCAACGGTCTGAGGGACAGTGAACTGGCCCCCTGTTTAAAAAGTTTGAGGACCCCTGCGTTAATTTTTCCACAAGGCAATGCCTTAGTTTCCATATGTGGAAGAGTATGAGAGTACAGACATGATTGGAAAACATTTTGTTCTATAACCTTCTCTATTTTTTCTCACCTCTTTCATGTTACAAAATGTTTCTTTCTGTTTTAGATATGGTACTTTTGCCGGCAATTTTTGGTTCTAAAATTTAGAGTTAATACTTAAACTGTGCATGTCAAATTGGTTTTTTTGTTTTGTTTTTTTTTAGATTGCCTTCAGTCTTTGTAGTTACTTAATAGGTCAGCATTAAATTAATATAGAGATAGAATTACCCACTTTAGCATTTGAGAAGGGGGCCAGTAAAGGGCTTAGGTGCAAGGGATGGATTACACTATAACCTTCTATCTTTGGTATATGAGAAATAGTTCAATCATAGCATCATCAGGCTAAAGTAATTTAAGAATTCATCTTGCTCATTCTCCTATCTCCAAGCTAGATTGCAACTCAACTATTCCAATACTAGAGGCCCAGTGCACAGGTTTGTGCACTGGTGGGGTCCCTCGGCCTGGCCTGCAGGGATCGGGCCAAAACTGGCTCTCCTACATCCCCCGAGGGTCCTGGATTGCAAGAGGGCACAGGCCAGGCCGAGGGACCCCACCAGTGCACGATTGGGGCTGGGGAGGGACCACAGGAGGGCTCCAGTCCCAATTGGCCGGACCCCAGCAGCAAGCTAACCTACCAGTTGGAGCATCTGCCCCCTGGTGGTCAATGCGTGTCATAGCGACTGGTTGAACGGTCGGACGCTTAGCATATTAAGCTTTTATTACATAGGATAATATCAGTGGAATGGGGGGTAGAGAGAGCAGGAAGGGTAAAGTAAAAGGAATATGGACATTTTATAAATTCTAATTTGATTCTCTGATGCTTCCACAATAAGGAAATATTTACACCTAATTGCTATAAGTGTTTAAACAAGGAAAGAAATAGTTGAGAATAGTTTTTCTCAAGTAATGTATCTATCAAGAACCAGGACATCAAAAAAAAAGGGGGGGGGTGGGGAGACCAAAAAACTAGGACATCACAGAATTTTAGAGCTCATAATGAACTTAACAATCATGTAGTCTAACTCCTTTTGAAAGATGAGAAAATTTAATCTTTCAGTTGATCTCTCATAAATGAAGATGGAGAACAGATTTCTAGCAGTATTTCTACATTTGAAGTCTGTTACTAAGTGATCTTTTATTCTTCTTTTGCCACTCTAATTTTTTACTTATAGAGAGAGGAAGGGAAAAGAGAGAGAGAAACATTAATTGGTTGCCTCCCGCATGGGCCCTGACTGGGGATTGAACCCACAACCTACCCACAACCTGGGCATGTGCCCTGACCTGGAATCAAACCTGCCACCTTTTGGTGTACAGAATGCTGCCCCAACCAACTGAGCCACACCATCCAGGGCTTTCTTTTGCCACTCTAAATCATCTTATCTATACTAATAAAAGGGTAATATGCTAATTAGATCAGGAGACCTTCCGGACAAAGCCATGGTGGCAGGCCGAGGCAGAGGCGGTTAGGGGTGATCAGGCCAGGAGGGGAGGGCAGTTTGGGGTGAGCAGGCTGGCAAGGGGGTCAGTTGGGGGCCATGAGGGCAGCTGGGGGAGAGCAGGCTGGCGGGGGGGGGCAGTTAGGGGCCATGAGGCCGGCGGGGGGGGCGGCAGTTGGGGGTGATCAGGCCGGCAATGGGGGGCAGTTGGGGGTGAGAAGGCCAGTGCAGGGGCAGTTGGGAGCGAGCAGGCTGGCAGGCAGAGTGGTTGGGGTGATCAGGCAGGCAGGTGAGTGGTTAGGAGCCAGTGGTCCCAGATTGCGAGAGTGATGTCCGACTGTCAGTTTAAACCGGCAGTCGGACATCCCCCGAGGGGTCCCAGATTGGAGAGAGTGGAGGCTGGGCTGAGGGACACCCCCACACCCATGCACAAATTTTGTGCACCGGGCCACTGGTCCTATATAATAAAAGGCTAATATGCAAATTGTCCCCTTCGACCCAGAGTTCAATCAGTGGGTGGGGCCAGCCAGCCAACCGCCTGTGGCCCCTCCCTCCAGTCGGCCTGGCCCAATAGGCCCTGATCAAGGTGGGCCGGCCGGACCCCACCCATGCATGAATTCATGCACCAGGCCTCTAGTCTATTACAAGATCAGGAAGTATTCATCTTGACCATTTTTGTTGTATATCTATGAATCTTCTCTAAATTACTCATGTCTTTCTAAAAATGTGAAGCTCAGGCCCTGGCTGGTGTGGCTCAGTTGGTTGGGCATCATCTTGTGCCCCAAAAGATTGCTGGTTCAGTTCCCAGTGAGATCACATGCCTGGATTTTGGGCTCAATCCTTGGTAGAGGGCGTGCAGGAGGCAGCTGATGGATGCTTCTCTCCCTCTTCCTTCCTCTCTCTCTAAAAATCAATAAAAATACTAAAAATAAATAAAAATAAAAACGTGAAGCTTAAAATTTAATATTATATGCAATGTTGAGCACAGTAAGAAAATTTTCTCAAACTCGTTGCATATTTTTTCATTTTAATGCATGTTAATTATTTAGATAGCCTAACTACTTGATTTTAGTAAAACTTTTCTTTTGGTATGGAAAGCAGCAAATGATGTTTCATTTGTTCTACTTCAGATAAGCCAGTGTGACTTTGGTTTAGTTCCTGGGAAGCAACTACATAAGCCAGAGCCTTCCTGAGAGGCTGGTTTAATCCTAAAGTTTGATACATGCTGTGTTTTTAACCTTTTGAGGGCTTTTTTTTTTTTTTTTCCATTAAAAAATAAAGTTGAAATTTCCAACATGTACAAAGGCAGAGTGACTAATAAGATGAGTTCCCATGAACCAATTACTCCAACAGTTATCATGGCCAATATTGTGTCATTTATATTCCCATCCACAGCTCCCCAACCCACACTTCAGATATTTGTAATCAAATCTCAGCTGGGGTTTTTTTTTATATCTATAAATGTTTTAGAAAATGGAAAAACGTTTATTCTAAGGATTCCTTTTTAGATTAACGTAACTGCACAAACAATTTTTTAAATATAAAACAATTTTTTAAAAATTTATTTCAGAGAGGAAGGGGAGAGGGAAAGATAGAAACGCCAATGATGAGAGAGAATCAAGCTTCCTGCACACTCCCCACTGGTGATCGAGCCCTCAACCCGGGCATGTGCCCTGACCTGGAATCGATCTGTGACCTTCTGGTTCATTGGTCGATGCTCAATCACTAAGCCACACTGGTTGAGCTAAAACCCTTTTGAGAATCTGATGAAAAGGACTTTTGCCCCAGAAAAATTCATGTACAAATATGCTTACATCTGTACATATACATAACATCTTCAGGACGTTGAAGTCAATTGGTTAGTCCCCTCGGGTTTATTGGCTCAGTTTAAGAACCTCTGTTCTAGAGGATCCACTATGTTGTGATCTTCCATAGAAGGTCATACTTGTAAGATTTATTCCTTTACCAGATGTTCTTTTGAAAGTGTGTTTTATTCAAGGTACTTAGGATACAAAAATAAAGTAAGATATGATTCTTTGCAGATTAATAAGGGATTTAAGCTACATAAATAATTATAAAATATAATACAGTGAGCAGTCTTAGACAAGCATAGTTTTATAGCCATTAAGAGAGAAAAGAAATTATATTTGTCAGATGGATTAAAGTATCATTGGTCTGGGACTCGAAGAATGGTGGAATTGTGCTGGTACATATGGGCATGAGAATTCTAGGTAAGAGAACTTCCTGAACCTAAGTCTGAAAGCAAGAAAGCATAAGGTCACTGGCAAACGTTGAGGGGTTCAGTCTGATTAGCTAGTAAGATGTATGGAAGACAGTAGAGGAAAATAATGAAAAGCTAAGTCATGACTAGAGCATGAGGCTCTTGGTCACCATACAGAGAATTTGGAACTTTCATAAATGGTGGGGAGCAATTGAAACAGAATATGACCATGATAGTTATTTAGAAAAATTATTTTGGACTGGAAGAAAGACTAAAGGTTGGGAGACCTGTTATGAAGCTACATCAAGATTCAAATGGAAACATAATGAAGCTCTGGTAGGATTAGGAATGGAAAGCAGGGGAGAACTGCAAGAATTGTAGAAGTAGAATTAGTGAGACTTAACACTAATGCATGTTTAAGGGGAGGGAATGGTTAAAGATAACTTGGATGTTTTGAATCTGGTAATGATATGACACTATCATTAACACCCTCTGATGAAAACCCCTGTTATTCTAGCAATCCCTCATTCTGGTTATATAAGCTTCATTGGAATCACTAAGCCTTCGACCATGTCTGTTCTTTTTAGTCAGAGCCCTCCTTCCCTCTCTTCCTTCTTAGTACACCCTCATACTCCTTTATCTCTTGTTTTTCTATTTCGCTTGTCCTATAACTCGGCCCCAGTAAAGTCCAGCCATCTATTATCTCTGTTCTTATAGCCAGGGTATAGAGCACTGCTGAAGATATTTATACAGCCTTATAAATAGGTACCACCCTTTGATTTCTAGCATTAGCTGGGCTCTTAAAAAATATATATATACATATATCTATCTATATATATTTTTTTCTTTTAATTGATTTCAGAGAGGAAGGAAGAGGGAGAGAGAGATAGAAATATCAATGATGAAAGAGAATCATTGATCAGCTATCTCTTGCACACCCCCTACTGGGGATTGAGCCTGCCATGCGGGCATTTGCCCTGACCAGGAATGGAACCAGTGACCTCCTGGCTCATAGGTCAATGCTCAACCACAGAGCCAATCCAGCTGGGCTAGCTGGGCTCTTAAGAGCACTCAAACATCCTTTATGTCACTAGTCAGCTTCCTCTCCCTCTGGTAGCTTTCAAGATAAACTTTAACCTGTCACACAAGGTTTTTGGACTTTCCCTACTTTCTCTTTAGCCCAATATCTTGCCTTTCTATTTCATATTCTCTATGTTCTAGCCATAACACAGCACAGCACAGCCAATCTCCTAAATGTATTGTGCTCTCTCAGTTTCACGCCTTCACACTTTTTCTGTATGTTTTCATAATAGTTTCATGGAGGTAATTCATATGCTGTACAGTTAACCTGTTCAAATTGTACGATCCAATGTTTTCTTACTATATTCACAGAATTGTGCATCTTTTAACACAATCAATTTTGAAACGTTTTCATCATTCTTCAAAGAAACCCTGTATCCATTAGCAGTCACTCCTCATTTCCTTCCACCTCTCCTTGCCAGCCCTAAACAACCACTAATCTACTTTCTGTCTTCATAGATTTGCCTATTCTGAACATTTTCTATAAACGGAATCATATAATCAATATGTGGTCTTTTGTGACTGGCTTCTTTCCATAATATTTTCAAGGTTCACCCCTGTTGTAGCATGAATAAGTACTTCATTCCTTTTTGTGACCAAATTATATTCTGTTGTATGTCTATGCCACATTTTGTTTATCCATTCATCAGCGGATGGACAGTTGATTGTTTCCACTTTTTAACTATTGTGAATAACTAGAGGCCCAGTGCACGAATTCATGCATGGGTGAGGTCCGGCCGGCCTATCTTGATGGGGGCCGATCAGGGCTGGGCTGGTTGGGGGAGGGGCCATGGGAGGTCGAGGGGTGCCGATTGGGGCCCCCCCCAACCTCACATGGCCCTTCCCCGGGCCAGCCTAGCTGCAGTGCACGTCATAGCAACTGGTCATTCTGGTTGTTCCAGTCGCTTGGCTTTTATATATATATATATATATATATATATATATGCTGTGATGAACATTTGTGTACAAGTATTTGTGTGGATATATGTTTTCACTTTTCTTAGGTATAGAACTGGAAGTAAAATTGCTGGGTCATATGGATGTTTAACCTTTGGAGGATTGACCAAACTCTTTTCCAAAGCAGCTGTACCATTTTACAATCTCTCTGGCAGTATATAATAGTTCCAATATTTTCATTTCCTTGCCAACTTTCATTTATTATTTATCGTGTTATTATAGTCATCATATTGGATATGAAGTTATCTGTCACTGTAGCTTTGATTTGTATTTTCCTAATGAATAATGAGGTTGAAAATATTATCATGTGCCTATTGGCCATTTGAATATTTTCTTTGAAGAAATGTTTATTTGGCCCAGCCAGCATAGCTCAGTGGTTGAGTATTGACCTATGAACCAGGAGTCATGGCTTGATTCCCTATCGGGGCATATGCTCAGGTTCCTGGGTTGATCCCCAGTGTGGGACATGCAGGAAGCAGCTGATCAATGATTCTCTGTCATCATTGATGTTTCTCTCACTCTCTCTCTTCCTCTCTGAAATCAATAAAAATATATTTTTAAAAAAGAAATGTTTATTTGAATCCTTTATTCATTTTAATGGATTATTTGTCTTATTATTTAGTTGTAAGAATTCTTTATATATTTTAGATGCAAGTCCCTTATCAGATATATTTAGGTCTTTGATCCAATTTGAGTAAATTTTTGTGTATGATGTGAAGTGGTAAGTATGTGCAATTTCATTCTTTGCATGTGGATACTCAGTTCCTCCACACCATTTGTTGAAGAGACTATTGTTTCCCCACTGAATTTTTTTAGCACCCCTGTCAAAAATCAATTGATCTTAAATGTGAGGTTTTATGTCTGAACTCTTAGTTGTATCCCATTGATCTATATGACTACTTCATGTTTTTCTAACTTTTGTTTTAGAATGTCTTATCTGCCCTTTACACCTGGGTAAACTCCTACCTCATGATTCTTTACCAAAAGCTTTCCTTTCCCTAGCATATCTTTGGCATACCTCTATATACTTACAGCATAGTGCTATGCTCATCACTCTTCTGTGGCATGCATATATAATATACACACATATATATTCTTCAGTAGTTAATAAGCTTTTGGAGAGTAGGGATTGGACTTTCATATATGAATCCCAGAGCTGTCCATTTCTAGTTGCCATCAGAAGATTGAATAGACATTTTTACTTATTAATTGAAATTTATTATACCTTTCTTTTTTATTTACTCATCTGTCAGATACTTATTGAGTGCCTATCATGTGCCAGGCACTGTTCTAGGCTCTGGGGATACAGCAGCAAACAAAACAGTCCCCTGCACTCATGAAGCTTTCATTCTAGTAGGGGGAAACAGACAATATACAAATAGTTTGATGGTTGCCAATAAAACCAGCAAGGAAATCCATTTTGCAAGAAAGGTCAAGACTGGTGATACAGAATTTGGAATTATCTTCAAAAAGTTGATACTTTAAACTATATAGTAATAGAATCACTAAGAAATTTGAGTATATAAAAAGAACATGACTGCAGAGAGAATCTTCAGAATATCCAAATTTGGGGGGTGGGAGGGTAGTCTAAAGGTAGAAAAACCATAAGAGTAGAATTCTGGAAACCAAGAGAAAAATATATAGAATGGTAAAGGTGAATTAAGCCTAAGAACAAATTATGGATTCAGGTTGTTAGATAATAATTGGTAATCTTAAGAATTCAGTTTCAGGAGAGTTGTTGGAGCCAGATTTTTTTTTTTAATATTTTTATTTTATTGATTTTTTTACAGAGAGGAAGGGAAAGGGATAGAGAGTTAGAGAGAAACATGGATCAGCTGCCTCCTGCACACCCCCCACTGGGGATGTGCCCGCAACCAAGGTACATGCCCTTGACTGGAATCAAACCTGGGACCCTTCAGTCCACAGACCAACTCTCTATCCACTGAGACAAACCAGTTAGGGCTGGAGCCAGATTTTAAGAGTCCTCCGGGGAAAGGTCAATGGGGGGAAAAGGAGACATGTGTAATACTTTAAACAATAAATAATTTAAATGAAATTTTAAGAGAGAGATTGAATCCTAGGACTTTTTTGCAACAGTGGAACTGTGCTATGATTTTTTTTCTTACTCCTTAATGCTGTATCCATAAATGAGGAATTTAAATGTATATATGTAGATGGTGTGTGTGTTTTTTTTAATCTCTGTTGGACTTCTTTTTTTCCCCCTGAGAGACCTAAAAATTTATTCCATAAAGAATCTCTCTCAGTGGGAATGCAGACTGGTGCAGCCACTATGGAAGACAGTATGGAGTTTCCTCAAAAAACTAAAAATGGAACTCCCATTTGACCCTATGATCCCACTTCTAGGAATATATCCCAAGAAACCAGAAACACCAATCAGAAAGGATATGTGCACCCGTATGTTCATAGCAGCACAATTCACCATAGCTAAGATCTGGAAACAGCCTAAGTGCCCATCAGTAGATGAATGGATTAGAAAACTGTGGTACATCTACATGATGGAATACTATGCTGCTGTAAAAAAGAAGGAACTCTTACCATTTGCAACAGCATGGATGGAACTGGAGAGCATTATGCTAAGTGAAATAAGCCAGTCAATGAAGGAAAAATACCACATGATCTCACTCATTCATGGATAATAAAGACCATTACAAACTTTTGAACAATAATAGATACAGAGGCAGAGCTGCCTCATACTGATTGTCAAACTGCAGCGGGAAGGCCAGGGAGGGTTGGGGGGCAGGAGGGAGGGGGGTAAGAGATCAACCAAAGGACTTGTATGCATGCATATAAGCATAACCAATGGACATAAGACACTGGGGGGTAAGGGAGGCCAGGGAATTGTCAAGGGCGGGGGGGGGGAGGGGGAGGACACATATGTAATACCCTTTGTAATACTTTTAGCAATAAAAAAAAAAAGAATCTCAGAATTGTTATCCATTGAATTTCTTTCATTTTGAAAGCCTTTATGTCTTTTAATTTCGTCATTCCTTCTATCAGAATGTGTTAGTCTTGGGTTAATCATTTGACCATTTATATAAATAGTTGCTGTGTATATATATGTAGATAGTTGAATGTAAGCAGTTAATGTGTAACTTTGTGTTTTCTTTTTTTCCTTTGGAATAGTGACAGAAATGTTGGTAAATGTTCTGAGTATTTGCTCTGATGATGAACTGATGACTGAAGGTGAAGACCAGTTTGATGGTATGATTATTCATTTTACTATTTTTTTCATTGTGAAATGGTATCTTTTGAACTGCCAGCTTCAGTACACACTCTTTTGCAAAATATAGTCATTGATCTCAAATGACTATGCTATTTGATAAGTAACAGTCACTTTTTCAGATACTATTTATTTTAAGATTTTTAAAATAACTTTAATGATTTTATTTTTGTTCATTTGTTTGTATGGGGAGGAAGATGAATTTTGGGGAAAGGAGAATTTGGAAGAAAGAACAGAAGGAAAGGAAAACTGAAGGTGTAAAAGGATGTGGTTCTTCATGAATATAGACACTGCTTAGAGAAGGAAGGATAAAAATGCTCTTTGTTTTATTGGCACAACATTGCTTAGTGCATCAAAATTTTGTTGTTACTTCTTTCCAAAAAGAAAAGTAGGTTGTCCCAACTTATGAGTGAGTGGTTGTGTTCTAAGAAATCACATGCTGGTTAAGTTTGAGATTCAGAAAGCATATTTTCCATAGAAACAAGGTTATACCAATACAGGGTTGTTAGTTCTTATGAAAGCCAACCAGCCTGTGTACCTAATGTGCATTTGTAGTATAAATTAATACTGCAGATACAGAAAATTCCTTTTATTTTTTGTTTTGAAATTTTTATTTTAAACTTTTAAATTTAAATATTTATTTAAACTTAATTCATTGAGTAAATAAGTACATAAATAACTTATAAGCTAAAAACTTTATTTTCTTCCATATCCCTTCATATCTTTGTTGTAGCATACTTTTCATAGTTATAAGCAGTATATAAAATGTTCCCATGTATTAAACATGGTTTGTATATTGGTAAAATTTAATCACTACTTATTTCTAAGTATATTAATATATAATAGTTTTCATAGTTAATTTCATATTTTTTGGCATTTGGATAACTTAAGATATCCTATTATGAATAACATAATAAACATTTGTACAATAGTTTTTATTTTCCTTCTTGGAATAAATTTCTAGAAGAGAATTATAGAGTAAAGAATATAAATTTTAGCTTTATTATTTTAGCTATGAATTGCCAGATTACTTTGCAGAAGAATTGAACCAGTATGAAGTGCTTCTAGCAACGAATCCATAGATCTATTTCTCCACAGGCCCACCTCATTGGATTTTGCTCATTTTTACTTATTTTGCTTGGTGGCTGTATAGTAAGAAATTATAGTTGGTTTAATTTACATTTAATTTACATTTCCTTGAAGTTAAGGGAAGAAATTACTGTCTACTTTTCTAACAGTGTAAACCATCCATTTCAGTTGACCACTTATCAAGTAAAATCTGAGTAAAAACTATTTTGATATTTCTCTATTTACAAACAGGTTTGATTCTTAAACCCTGTTGTAGGCCCGTCTGTTCAAAGTATCTGTGTGCAAGTGTCTGCAATTGCCATCTGTTGGTGGCAGGCAGAGATATGCTTTTTTTTCACTCTAGTTTGTTAGAGTAAAATAAATTATGTAGTTTGCGGGGGGGGGAGCGCTTTACTGAATAATACTTATTTTTCCTTATTTTGATTATCTCTCTTTTTCATGTTTGTGTACAAGTTTTTAATTTTGATATGTTTCATATTTGTCTTTTCCATACAATTTTTTAAAAATATTTTTTTATTGATTTCAGAGAGGAAAGGAGGAGAGAAAGATAGAAACATCAATGATGAGCAATCATTACTGATTGACTGCCTCCTGCATGCCCCCCACTGGGGACCAAGCCCACAACCCAGGCATGTGCCCACACCAGGAATCAAACTGTGACCTCCTGGTTCATAGGTTGACGCTCAACCACTGAGCCACGCTGGCTGGGCTATACAATTTTTAAATAGTTTTAATTAAGTATTTCTTTTCCCTGTTCTGCTACCTCCTTTTTAAGGCTAGGTCTGGGTTCAGATTCTAGTTCCTTATAATGGCTATGTGGCCTCAGTAAGTTACTCAACCTTTCTGAGCCTCAATTTTCTTATCTTCCAAATGAAGATAATGGTAACTACTTCATAATGTTATAGGTATTGATGTGACTGAAATAATTTTTGGTACATAGCCCACTAATATTTTCAGATACATTTTTGTGTTAATTTGCCAAATTCTGTGAAATACCTACTATGAGTTTTCATTGGGTTATATTAAAACCATATCTAGCCCTAGCCTTTTGGGTCAGTGGATAGAGCGTTGGCCCTCAGACTGAAGGGTCCTGGGTTTGATTACGGTCAAGGGCACTTAGCTCGGGTGCAGGTTCTATCCCTGGCTCTGGTCGGAGCTCATGCGGGAGACAACCAATTGAGGTGTCTCTCTCACATTGATGTTTCTCTCTGTCTCTTCTCCCTCCACTCTCTCTAAAAATCAACAGAAAAATATCGTTGGGTGAGAATTAACAAAAAACAATATCTAAATCTAGGAAGTTTAAAAAAATTTAGTTTTCCAAACTAAGATCAAGCTCTTTTGCTCTAAATAGTTAGTTCACTTACTATCTTACTATAATTACTCTATTTAATACATAATTATTCCATTTAAAATTATAATTTTTCTTTGGAAAAAATCTGTTATTCTCAAGTTAAATTAATACTTTAATATTTTATATTCTTATTACTATTATAGCTGGTTATCTCAGAATATATAAAGTAATGACATATTTGTGGGTTTATCCAATGTTCAACAGCTTAGATCAGAAAAATTACAACCTATGATAATTTTTATTTTGTTTCTCTTAACTTAAAAATAAGTCATTATCAAAAAGCTGATACTATTTATTTTCTATATTGTTCCCTTTTAACTTTAAAAATTATATCAATATTGCTAATAGTATGTTAAATAGGAGCAATAATAGGTAATGCTTCAGTCCTCTTCCTATAATAAAAAGAAAAAAAGTTTCTGTTAAGTCTAGGATAGTATGTGGTTTAAATACCTGTGATTTATATGAATATAGACACTAAATCTTTTGGAAATTTGATTGGAAATATAAAGTACTATTATTATAGTTCTGAGATTTAATGTGTCTTATCAATATTTTCCCTGTCGATGATAAGTTATGCTTATTCATGCACTTGTTATATCATTCTTACCCTCCGGGGATGAATCACATTTGATTATTAAAGAGGCAATGTGGAAAGGATCAATGGGTCAGGTGTCTCAGCGCTACCATTATACTACTAGCTGTGTAATCCTGGAAAAGTTACCTAATTTCTCAGGATCTTCTCATCTGTAGATTGAGGGAATAATAGAGAGGATGAAGATTCTTTCCGACTCTTAAGTAATTTAAAAATTGGTAGCACTATTTATGACAGTGTTTCTAAGAAAATACAATGAATTCCTTTTTTCTTCACCTTTATACTCAGGTATTAGAAGCAAGGACTCCAAGAAAATCTTAAGAGTATGGGTCTTAGAGTCTGCAAGGGGGAATGAGTGCGTTAGTGGAGGAAAAACACTGAGGAATGAGGAAAGGCGGAGAAAATTAGGATAGGTAATGTGCTGGGATAAGGAAAAGAGCTTCGGGAAGTAGGTTTATTTTTCTTTCTTATTCATATTTCTTCATTTCTTTCCCAAAACTCTGTCCATCTTTTCTTCTTTCTTTTCACCATGATAGCATGTCTTCTGTCCTCTCCTCCTTTTTCTATTCAGCAGTGGAACCATCCTGTGGACTGGGCCTGGGGAGAAATCCAACTTAGAAATAAAACTTGGTTGGGCAGGGATTTCTGTAGAGGCAGAATAAGGGTTTAGCTTTTCTGTGGGAAAAGGGAGAGAGCAGGATTGGGGATTTCCCAGTGGCAGGAAGGAAAGAGTAATTTTTGTATATTCAGGTTTGAAATTGGGTGAAGGAATAAGGTTCTTTTCGTTTTTAAGTGATGGCCTTTGGTTTTCTGTATTGTTTAATAATATATATATGGGGTTATTGTTAAGTCAAATATTTGCATAAACATATTGCATGTATAAATGCACATAGCATTCATTTTAGAGGTATTATTTAATCGTTAAAGAATTTTTGAACACTGATTTTTGTGATATCTTGAGTTTGGTAGAGAAAATACATAACTGATATGTACTTTAGTTTTACTAAACTTAAAACTTTGCATTTCCTATCATTGGAATCATGTATCTCACTCAGCATTAGAATGGAAGATATGGAAAGCCCAGATGAAACATCTCTGCTGCCTACTCTTAGAGCTATTACTTGCTTTGAAACAGTCTGTCACTATTTCTGCAAAAAGATGTCCCTCAAACTTCCAGATTCTATTAGGAACAAAAAGCACATACTATTGATCCTGAGTATGAGCAAAGATTCTGCACTTCAGATTCAAGAAGTTGTGTGCTCTTGTTATTGTGAAGTGCGGGAGGCTTAGTCTTTCCTTCATTGGGAGTGGGTGAGGTTTTCCACTGAGGTAGTTAATAAAGTTACCTACATTTCTCTGTATATACTACAGATTTTGCAGATGTTGGTGTCCTTGAAGAACCACATGAGTTTGTATCATATTTGTGTCATTACCTTTCACTTAACATACTTCCATGAGTGATACATTTCTTTAGGGATATCAATATAAATGTACAATTGTTGTTAGCACAGTCTTTTATCAGTCTTATGTGTTTTCACATGTATTTTTGTCCCTAATTTGTCTACTCTCACCAAATATTATACTCATTCTGTCCCTAATTTCTTCTGAACACGTATCTTTTAAGAAATCTTTCCTTTAGAGCTCTACACAGTGGCATCCTTCTTTTATTTACCACATCCTACAATACTACATTTTTCAAATTTCAAATATGAGGGTCTTCATTTTTCTCTCTTTCTACATTCATTCTTCAGTACCACTGCCAAGTTAAATTTCTATCTTTTTATTTGTCTCAACCACCTTTTTTCCATCATTCACTTCCTTTTTTCTGGACTCTCCATCTGAAGAACGGCTCATATATGGCAATAAAAAAGGTACAGACCAGACAGAGTAACATTGTTTTGAAATATGACTTCATAAGTTGTCCTCATGTCCATGTAAGTCAGCACATTCATTGAGTACTATTTATGCAGAGTCCTCTTGGGCCTTGTGAAAATTTAGTTTAAGTTTTATCTAAGTTAGAATTTGATGTTTTTAGAAGTCATATTCCAAGATATCTGTCTTTCTGTGCATGGAAATATTTTCCCCTCTTTTTCATTCCTCTTGTTTTTAAATTTCATTCTTTTGCTTATTTGTAATGTTTTGTACTTTTCCCTGCATGATTAGGGGTGTTTGATTGTCTGTCTATTCCCCAAAGTAATTTTACTGTGGACATTTACTTTAATATTATGCATGATGTGTTTGTAGACTGATTTAAAATCCTGATTTGTACAATGCGTTTATATTCCAATGAATTTTTAAATTTGAAATCCATAGTTTACACAGCATTCAGTTTTACAGGTATATAAATTAAGACTGAAAATTCAATATACTTCATTACAGTCATCTTCCCCCATCCCCATACCCCTTTCCTGGCTATTTAAAAAATTTTGTCAATTTTAAAACAAAATGTATATATTAATTTATTTTAGGAGAATCAGACTTACTTTATATCCTTGGATAAAATACTTAGTAAACTTGATTTATTTCTCTATAAAATGAGGAGATTGAACTTTGCAATATCTTTAATGTCTTTTCAAATTCTAATATTCTACAATTCTGAGACTTTTAGTTATTGTTTTGTTTTGTTTCATCTTAAAAATACCTGTGTGGTGCCATGGTACCAACACCATTTTGGACTTGTAAAAGCTGTAGCTTTAGTACTCATAATATTGCCCTTCATAGCACCATAAAGATGGCCATGGAGCCTGTTTTCTCTAAAATGTGTCTTTTGTTTTCATCTTTGAAATTGGATTTCTTTTTCTGTTTCCTTGCAGTAAGGTCCAGTCATCATCTTAGTTTTTAATTATGTATGTTTGTGGGATGCTTGAATTTTAAATGAGATGCTCTAGCCCAGAAGACTATGATTGTTCAGACCTTTGTATACCTAAGGCCCCTTTGGTCCAGTGTCTTTAACCTTTCCTTAACTTTCTTCTCAACCATGGTGCTTCCCTGTGTGTGTTTTCATCATGCTGAAGCACAGTTCTAAGAAACCACACTCTTGGGTCCAGAGTGCTCCTAGGTGCTGTATATGAGATGACAGCACTGAGATTGTTGTTCTTTTTAGTGTTTCATCAGCTAAATATTCAGTTATTTTGGTATGTTCTCTTCTGTATCAGTGATAGCACAGCTAACCCTTTAGAAATGAAGCATTAGAGAGCATATGAGATCTTGCTCCTCAGCAATTGTCCTCATTTTTGGCTCAAATAAAGTAATAAAAATTCTCAAAAGGAAGGAGAGAGAGAAAACGAAAAAATGAAAGAAAGAAATGAAGCATTAGTGATCCTTTAGATATTTTTTAGGGAGTCTTTTCTCATTGCTCATTCTCCTTGTGCCATACTCACCTAGGGAGGCAAGAACTTGTATATATTTGTATGACCTTAGAAGATACCTAGTTTATGAGGTTGAGATGCGCATTGTTGTTGAAATGCCTTGTATGGCCCTTAGTTCTGGGTCACCTGCATAGTAGTGGCTTCATACGATTATTTTTAGAGAGCAAGGAAGCTTATTTTGTCATAGCATAATGAGATATTTCCCCAGCCTGCATGTCAAAGGCTTTTATAATAAACAGAAAATTATAGGCTACTACCAGTTTTTGTTTGTTAGTCTGCATGCCATTGGCTCTCATGAGAATTAAACAAAGACTGTAGGGTTGTTATCATTTTTTTTGTCATTTGTTTTGTGATACAGGTTGGGTTGTAGTTTTTTTCCCATTGCCGTTTTATTAGTTATTCAGTAGTGTGAGAGTCATAAAGTTTATGGGTTACTTTTCATTTTCATCTGTATCAGATCCCAGTATTAGATCAATGCCGAGCTAAACATTAAAGGAGTAAGAGGCTTTTTGGCATGAGTTTATCTAAGTCTCCTCCATGTGAGCTGGTGGCAGGGGCCTGGTGTTGGTTCAGATGAGTGTGGAACAGGCTAATACAGCGGTTCTCAACCTGTGGGTCGAGACCCATTTGGCGGTTGAACGACCCTTTCACAGGGTTCGCCTAAGACCATCTGCATATCAGATATTTACATTACGATTCATAACAGTAGCAACATTACAGTTATGAAGTAGCAACGAAAATAATTTTACGGTTGGGTCACAACATGAGGAACTGTATTTAAAGGACCAGAAGGTTGAGAACCACTGGGCTAATAGAATGGTGCAAGTCAATGCCCTAAACCTGAGTCTTTATTTATTCCATTGAAAGTAGGTTCAGCTGCCGCTCGGAAAGAAATCATAAGAAACAAAATTCGAGCAATTGGCAAGATGGCAAGAGTCTTCTCTGTTCTCAGGTAATGATACATTTTTCTAATTATTTGTTTTAGAGAAATTATTTGTATTGTACTTTGTTAACAAGCAGTGTCCTGTTTGACATCTAAAAGCAGTATAGTAGTATTCTCCCTGTAAAGAAGTTCTACATTTACACATTGAAGAGCGGAACAGGTCCCTTTGAAACTAGGGTTTTTGACCCTTGTGATTATTATTATTCACCTTTGGTATCTCTTGTCCTTTGTGATAAAAGAATCTATACACTGAAAATTAAAGCAAGCTAAGAAGGAAAGGGCCACTTTTTAGAGTATTTTTTATGAACTTGCTCATCTGTATAAGAAGTCCCTTTTGTTGAAGCCACAAATTGTCTTCCTGGGGCTCATCTAGGAAGGGTACACATGAATGGGTCAGTCCCGTTGATGATAAACCTTACCATATATTTATTTAATAAAGGTTTTCAGAAAAAAAACAATATATGCCTCAGTAGTAAGGTACAACCTCATATCTGAAGCATTTAGAATAGGGGAAAATGTATAACTTGCAATTGAGGAAAATATGGTAATAGTAATGCACATCATAAATTACATACATGGGCTATATCTGGGCCTATCTTCTCTCTTAAACTAAGAACTTATTGGATGTCTCTGATGTTTGTTATATCTCTGCTATAGGGAGGAGAGTGAAAGTGTGCTGACACTCAAGGGTCTGACTCCCACAGGAATGTTGCCTAGTGGAGTGTTGGCTGGAGGACGGCAGACCCTGCAAAGTGGTAATGATGTTATGCAACTTGCTGTGCCTCAGATGGACTGGGGCACACCTCACTCTTTTGCTAACAATACACATAATGCATGCAGGGAATTCCTTCTGCTTTTTAGTTCCTGTCTCAGCAGCTGACATAGGTGGAATACTCTATGATAGGTAGTATCTGATTAATAACCTGAACAGGGCAGAAAATTGACAGAATATTCATTTCAATTGAAAATAATAGTCTCTCAGCTTTTCATGAAATGATATGGGAGCAGATCATATCATAATGTCTGAAATATTTATTTACTTTATTTATCGATCTAATGCACCCTTTTCTTTTAAAAGCCTCAGTTTCAGAATGTGAATCCAGGATATGCTATATCGTATTACTAAAATGGAAATGTAATTTCAACTTTCTTATTTTTTTTAATTTATGTAATTGTATTCGACTATGCTTTTATTATCAGATACTTAATTTTAGAAGTAATAATATGCTTGGGCCCCAGAACATTACTTATGCACTTACTTGCTAAAAGATTTGTGCAAGGTTTTGTACCCTGGTAAATGATGCCAAAGTTTGTTTTCTGTGGTGTTTGTCAAATGTTCTATGTATAATCGACTGTCTGTAACATGCTGTTTTCTTCCTCTGCAGATGTAGCTGCTTTCCTAAATCTGTCTGTCTTTCTTTAGGTTAGCTGTATGTCTGTAAAAGTATGTTAAATTAAATTACTCTATCAGACACTTGTCTGCCTTTTGATGTAGAAGCAACTTTGTAGCACCTTGTTTTGAAGTTTGCTGCATTCTAGTTGCTGCACTTTGTGCATTCTTAACATGAATGTAACATTAGATATTAAGTCATTGTTATAAGGGGTTAAATTTAAATTCTGTAAGTCAAAATCGAAAGGGTGTTATTAAGTGTGCCTTTATTTTGCATGAAAATAAAAAGAATTATACGTAAAGCATTCCTGTAATCTGGCTCATTGAATATTTTATATTTTTTAAAAAACTTTTTTTTTGGTAGTAAATATTTGTGTAAAACACTGGGTTAAATTTTTGAAAGCCCATTACAGATTAAATAGAAGAGAGTGTTGTGAATGTTATAGACTATGCACAGTAACTCAAAGTCTAGATTTCTTTCCCTTGTGGTTGGAAAGCAAAAATGTGATATGAAAGCTTAATTGATGTTTTATTGTAGCCACTTTTGACAGCCCTCCAAGGGTCACTGCTCTATTAAAACAGGCAGCAACAGATCCAATGTTTTCCTTAGTCATGATTAACAATTTCTTTTTGGTGTTATAATTAGGAAATGTTTAAAGCAAAAACAAAAAGGAAATTTTAAGTTTAAGATAAATTTGGATTGGTTTTTCACAATTTCATTTCACTCAATCTCATAATAAATGCTTAAATAAACAAAAATAATATTTCCTGTAGACAAATAATTTCTACTTGTAGCCTATTTATGTTGTATTTTATATGTTATTGTGTTGTCTGCTACCACCACTCGCATATGTGAGAAATACAGCTATGTTTTGAAATTGTAGTTTCAAATTTTCATTCTGGATGAGGTCTTCTTTTTTGATTTATTTACAAATCTGCTTTTATTTTTTTATATCCTTTGCCCTCCATTTTTTTTATTAATATTGTAAACATTAGACAAATGAACTAAAAAGAATTTGATTGAAACAAATTAAAATCTTAAACATTCAATAAAACTTGTAACAGTGTTAATAGAAAAAGGATGAATTTTAATAAGCTTGGAAAATGTTATACTCTTCCCCTTCTTCGTTCAGAAAAGAAAAAGAAACCTGAAAGGGTTTCATACATAAATAAATCATCCTTGGATATATTATTACTTTTACGTTGTTTCTACAATAAACCTTTCTTTCAGATTTCACAATTAGCACCTGCTAATTAGTGCTTGTTGGCAGTTGGCACTTCTATTTTTTTAAATTTGCAGCCTGAAGCTCAGTTTTCCACTTTGAAATCACCCCCAACTTC
Source organism: Myotis yumanensis (assembly GCF_028538775.1). Taxonomy (NCBI): domain Eukaryota; kingdom Metazoa; phylum Chordata; class Mammalia; order Chiroptera; family Vespertilionidae; genus Myotis; species Myotis yumanensis. The sequence continues at coordinate 44,171,053 of NW_027223764.1, read as the reverse complement.
AGGGAAGGTTTGTAAGACAATTCTACTGAAGGACCTGTCTATTTCTAGCATAGAGTGAGTTACTGGTTGGCGCTGAGCTAACGGGGTCCAATTTGGAAAACTAGATAGCTCCCTAGTTCTGCCAGTGATGGCTCTTGATAGAGTGGTTTGACCATTTGGTTGAAGTGATTTCCCTAGCATAAGATTAACTTATTTTGAAACAAATCATGAAACTCATACAAAAGCTTCGATTTTGTGTTTGTTTACAAGCTTATCTAACATTTTAAATTTTAGTAGACACGTTTCCTGATGTGAATAACTGAGAATTAACTATTGCAAAAAGAAAGTTTTTAAATTCTAAGAACTCAGTTCTGTTGTCAGAAAACAAAAATTATGTTCTCAATAACTTTAATGTTAATTTGTGATATTTCTCAAGTGTTACTACAAATTGCACAACTCTATTGCAGTCGTATTTAATATTCATATTTTTTGTGCATTTTCTTCATGGAAATTTGATGGCGATCTAGCCCTTTATTGCTAACTTCATCAAGACCTATATGGGAAAATATATGGCCATCTCTGTTTTTAGTAATTTCTAATTCCTCTTGATCATTTACCTTGTGTAATATTGTGGAACACAATTTGAGACAGCACTATACTCAAACTTTTTAAGGCCGTGTCAAGATGTTCTGTAAAACTGAAAACCAAGAAAGGAAAAATAGTGCCTTTCAGATAGAATTTTGCAATTATCAGATCTATTTCTTTTCACTTTAATGTTTGCTTCAAATTAACTTTTAATTCTAAGTTTGACATTCAAGTTTGACATGGTATGCAGTTTTGAGTACGATAAGCTATTTTGTATTCTGCAAAGAATTTAGAAGCATTTAGAGGCCTCAGGAAGGACAGAGATTATCATTTGACCTAGAAAACATTTTTATATATCAAATTAAAAGCCCATAGAACAATTTCAAAAGTATAATGTCACATTTCATCATTTTTGAAGTTTATTAGCAGATTTAAACTATTGACACACTAAAAAAAAAAGTACACATGACCTCCCTAAAACTTAAAAAAAAACTATTGACATGCTCAAATAAATACTAATTCTTATAGTGACATGTTTTTATTTTTAATTGCCATATATAATACAAGTTATAAAATATTTCATGTAAAATTACTTCTGTTACTACAAACTCTAAAAATACTCTGATTGGCATTTTCCCCCCATTCAATTTCTAAATTATAAAGAAAAATAGTCCATATTTTGAAGAATAGGTGTTCCAAGGCTGGTCAAGAAAAGATAGGTCATTTATCCCAGTTTTCTGTCTGGGAAAATTCCAAGAGTATTGTCCAAATGTACAGGGCTAGATTTTGTAAATGGTGATTTGTACAGTGGTATACAATAAGTATGTCTGCTTTGATTTATATTTAATTGTTAAGGAGAATTCTTCCCTTTCTTATTCAGTGTTCATCCTACTTCTTTTGGGTCCCCATTTCATTTTAGTATCTGGTTGAGATCAACAACCTTTTGTAATTTAGTCTACTTTAATTCCTTAGACTCACCAATGTCCTTCCACATTAAAAATTGTTTTGGATAAAATTTATTTCTAAATGATATGTACTGCTAAAAGGTTGTTTCAAGAATAATTCTTCTAAGTGTCCTGTTCTAGAAGAAACAAAATAGAAAGGATATGGCATTATTGTAAATATTCTGAGTGTGTTTATTTGGGTAATGTGGATGATTGGCAATATTGTCAGGCAGTATTGTCCTCATTCTCAATGTGAGTGTTTTATACAATTTGAACCCAGAGTGAGCTAAAGGAATCTTTGACTATAAAATGTATAACTAAATATGTTGAAATTCTCTAAATGAGTTAGAGACAAGCTTTACCAAGAATGCATCTCTTATTTATATGACCTATGTATATGTTCATATCATGAAATAATTAGGATTTATTGCCCATAAGACTCTTGATTCCTCTCTAGTTGGTAGCTGGGTTTGAAAAGATGTTAATAGCCATTTATCTGTCTTTACTTGAGAATGTAAGTTATTAGTACCTGTGGCAGATTTGAGTTCATGATAAACTGAACATAAGTGGATTTTATTAAGGCTATAGATACTAATATCTTTAGATATTTGGAACACCAATGTTAGAATAGAAAGGAAGTTCCTCGTAGACAAGAGGGGGGTCCTTTTAGGTTACCCACAAACAACTGAGCTACAGAACTGTTCTACTTAATGTAATTCACCAAGTTTACTCCCCTTAAATTTCATTGTAGCCATACCAACTTTTGCAGCTTAAGCTTTGCCCTATGAATCAGAAGCAACAGGAAGAATATTGCTAACTTTTCCTAGTTTATATCTTAGGGAACCAACTGGTGATGAGTATTACTTTAGAAAGTAAAGAATCTCTTGTTTGTTCTCTTGCTACAATTCTACCATCATAATTTCACCCTAGAGAATTTCCTTGCGATTGTGAAGGGTATGATATAATAAACTTGGAAAATTCTAAGGCCATCAGAATACTGAACTCAAGATGGGTAATTAATACTGGAGTGCATTTGCATGGGTGCTGAGGTGTCTGTGTATACAGAAGGTCTGTGTGTTCTGTGCTCTGAGCAATGTTGTCATAGTGCTGTGTGTAAACTGCTGTATCAGGAAGGGGGATTGGATGGGGCTCTCTAATATGGGTACTATTATGTTAAATAGTAAATGATGATGTAGTATGGGCTACTGTGATATTTTAAGTGATCATTGCCTTTTCTGCTGTACAATATGACCCTTCTCATCTCTCTCATTCATTTTGCATGCCTCTGCTCACTTCTGTACAGCCACAGTTGAGGCTATTGAGGCTGAAAAAGGTACGATCAGAGTCCTTGCGCTGGGCAGGGAACTGTGGTGTGTGGGTGGGCATCAGAATGTCCTGTGGGTGTGTCTTACTCCTACCTTGCACAACCCAAGATGAATCAGACTCACTGACTCATCCAGTTTGTCACATTTCTCTCTCTTTCTTTCTTTCTCTCTCTCTCTCTCTCTCTTTCTCTCTCTCTCTCTCTCTTTAATCACAAGGACTGATTTCCATAATGACAATCTGGGTTTACCCCTTTTAATAGTATATTATCCAACTAGCATTTAATGTTTCTGAATTCTTTAGAGTACATCATGTTATGCTATAATATTATAGCATTTAAAGTTGCATATAAAAATCTATTCCATATTTTGCATGATTCTTTGCTACTCAGATTTTTCCCCTAAGTTAAACCCACTCTAGACATAAGTGCAGAAGCTGTCACTATGATTTTGTTGTTGCAGTTTGGGCTAGTGTTTGCTAATAATAATAATATATTCACGTATTGCCTTAAAATTACACATTGGCAAATGCTTTGCTGACTCTGAATCCCAGGATTTACACATATTAAAGCAACCAGATTACAATCAGTAGTACGGAAATCTTTTCTATGCACATTTTAATGTAGGACACATCATTCCAGATGAAGTAAATGAGAAACTATAACAATTGGAGGAGAATTACCATTTATTTTTATGAACATGCAGTGGATGGCTAGTGAATTAAAGATGAAATCTTCTTAAAATATGAAACTTTAAATATTTTTTTGCTATCAACCAAACACAGATCTAACTCCTGGAGGCATTTCCCACCTTTTTCTTTTCATATTGGTGGTGTTGGAGTGATGATACCTTGGCCTTAAAGATAGTTCTGATCTGCTAAATTTTAACTTTACTTTTCTCCTCCCAAGCTTTTGACACAGATTTGTATGTTGAGGATTAACCTTGTTTAGCCTCCTCACTTGTCTATTATGGATGCTGCCTTACTGTGATGGTCTTGGTGATGTTGGGGTCTGAGGTAGGGGATAATTGGTGTAGTAAAAGTCAGACTGAGACCCTGAGACCATTGCCTAGAGGTTGATTTTGTAGACAGGAGGGTTATTTTTGTGTGTGTTTTTTTAAAGGCTCTGCTAACACTTGTCATCTATGATGCTGTCATGTCTATATTTAGGTTTAAACATTTCACATTTTAAGGGGAAGTCTGGAATGGGGATAGGATTAAATAAGATTTAAATGTTACTACATACAGCTAATGTCTTCGTAAAACTTATTGATTATGTTTTTGAAATCTCAAATGTTTTTCATTTACTGACTTATCAAATTTGCATTTTGTTAAGCAATACGAGGATTCTCTCCACCACATAGAATCTGCAGTTTTGAAGAGGCAAAGGGTTTGGATAGGATCAATGAGAGAATGCCACCCCGGAAAGATGCAGTACAACCAGATGGTTTCAATTCTCTGAACACCGCACATGCCACTGAGAACCACGGGACTGGCAACCATAGTGCCCAGTGACCCACGGCTTCCCAGGGACTCACATCTCGGGCCCCAAATGGACACATTACCCGAGAAGCTGGAGGGGTCGGCCAAGCTGACTGTAAATGTCACAATCCCTCTGGAGAAACCATTGTGCTTTTGAGACCTCAGCCCCCTTCCTGGATGAAGGCTTGAGGGCCCTGGGACATATTGTGCTATCTGATAAGATTGGGTCATCGCTGCCAAGGTAGAGGGCAGTGAGCAAGGGGCTTGGGGCAATTTCCGTTGGAGGGCCACTGCACCTCCATTTATGCTTGTGGTTCACACATTTAAGTTTACAAATGAGATTTCTTTTTCCCTTCAGTAGAATTAGATTTTCTTTTTCAAACATGACTTCAAATGCAATCCTAAGAGATAACGTGGACATTTTCCCCCATGGAATGTCTTTAAAGGGTGAACTAGCATGGTCTTAAAATACATTTCTGAGGTTACTAAGCTGTATTTTGAATTATGGGCTGAGAAATGCTGAGAAACCCAGTTGGTGTTTATACAAAATGCTGACCTCAGGTCTATAGTTCTTAAATGTGGCTAATTCTGTAATATAGTCTTGGTATTTTTTAATTATGAATGCACAACCTATTTCTAGACAAGACTCTCTTACTTGAACACAAATCCAAAAACTAATTCAGAATCTTTTTGTCCAGATCTTCTGAGATTTACATCCCAGAGATTGAAAAAGAAAACCTCTAAATTTCAAAATTAATACAGAATTACAGAATTACTCATTTAAGATACATTAGAAGAAATTTGTACATTGTCAAAGTAAATTTTAATTCAAATCATGTCTGTAAAACTTGACGTATTTTGTGTATGCATGTTTTCATTTTGCAAATATTTAATATATAGACCTATGATGTACAGGTACAACATGTATAAGTTACCTAGATGTTATGAGAAATTTTAGTTTATTGTGAGTACTCAAGTTGCTTAAATAGCCACCAGGATGATTTGCTGCTGGCTTTTTATCATTTTTTATGTTTTGATGCAAAGGAAATTTTAAAATGATCTGGAAATGTTTTTGATTAAGCAATGCAGCATAGAAGCAACAATGGTTCTATTCAATCATTCAGATGTTAGTGGAGGCATAAAAGTCAAGACTGCATGTTGAACATTTTCTTTTGATAGCTACAGAACTGCTTGGTTAAATTAAATGGAACCATGTGCTCATTTTTCACAATTATTGAACTGTATTGATTGCCACTGTAGTTTGGTATTTCCCTTTACTTTGGTGGCCTGCTTCCCTCATGCCCTGGAATACAACTCAGAGCTCCAGGCAGCAGAACCGTCTATTGTTTTGTTTGCCAGAAAGTGTATCCTGTATGGTCTCCTGTCTGAGTTGGAAATATTATGCATGTGCAGGACTATCTGAGTATTTTATAAATAGTAGCACACAATAAATTCCATGCATGGGCCGCTGCTCCTATCTCTGTGTTGGGTTTTATTTGGATGTAGTCTGATTTGACCTTCTCATGCATATCAGAAAATCCTGTTAATAGAACTGGGATGTATCTTTCAGAGAAGATTATCTCATGAACAGTTCCTGGAAATTTAATGAATTAAATTCTTGTCTTCATAAATTTTGCTTTTTAAGAAATTTTTGTTACTTGCAATACTTGTTGTGCATGAGCAATAGTAACTGAGCATGAGAGGACTGGGTGCCTATTATATATAGATAGGCCTTCTGAATCTAATATTTAAAATCACTGTTTCACTTAACTTTTAATTGAAAGAAAATCTTATTGTCTAGAATTTTGTTACAATATGGTTGGAAATTTACTGGGTGTTTTAACAGTAAGAAAAAAAGATATTAGTGATATTGCATTTTCCTGCCATCATATTCCTTTTTTTTTTTGGCCATATAAAAATTGGTATAGAATTTTGAAAATTGAGGGAAATTAGAATATTTTTTGACATTTTATACTAATCTGATTATGTAACAGCTTTAATTACAGTTTTCAACAATGATTATAATACACATTCTAAAGCATTAATTTAAGTAAAAATGTATATATTTGCCTACTTGCAGGTAGCAAACAGAGCTCAAATTGTTGACTATTATAACTTCTTTTTCTTTACTGACCAGTGGGGTGACATTGATTAATAAAGTTATATAGGGTTCAGGTGTACAATTCTATAATACATAGTCTGTATATTGTATTGTGTGTTCATCACCCAAGTCAAGTCTCCTTCTATTACCATTTATCCCCCTTATACCATTTTCTACCTCTTCAACCCCCTTTTTTCTCCGGTAATCACCATATTGTTGTCTGTGTCTATGAGGGTGCTTTGTTTTGTTTTGTTTTTGTTTTTGCTTCATCCCTTCACCTTTTCACCCAGCCCTGCAACTCCCCTCCCCTCTGACAGATGTCAGTCTGTTTTCTATCTATAACTGTATTTCTATTTTCTTAGTTTATTTTGTTCATTAGATTCCACATATAAGTGAAATCATATGGTACTTGTCTTTGACTGGCTTATTTCACGTAGTATATGCTCTCTAGGTCTATCCATACTGTCACAAAAGGTAAGATTTCTTCTTTTTTTATGGCCAAGTAGTATTCCACTGTGTAAATGCTTTTTTATCCACTCATCTACTGATAGACACCTAGGCATTTCCAGGTTTTGGTTGTAAATAATATTGCAGTGAACATAAGGGTTCATATATTCTTTTGAATTAATGTTTTGGGTTTCTTCGAATATATTCCCAGAAGTAGAATGCTGGATCATAAGGCAGTTCCATTTTTAATTTTTGGAGGTCATGCCGTACTGTTTTCCACTATGGCAGCACCAATCTGCAGTCCCACTGATGGTGCATGAGGGTTCTCTTTTTTCCATGTTCTGCCAACACTTGTTTGTTGATTTATTGATGGTAGCCATTCTAATAGGTAGAAGGTGATTATTTCATTGTGCTTTAAATTTGCATTTCTCTGATGATTAGTGATGTTGAACATCTTTTCATATGTCTGTTGGCTCTCTATATGCCCTCTGGTGAAGTGTCTACCTGGGTCTTTTGCTCGTTTTTTAATTAGATGGGTTTTTGTGTGTGTGTGTGTGTGTTGAGTTGTATAAGTTCTTAATAAGTTTTGGACACTAGCCCCTTATCAGATGCATCATTGGCAAATGTATTCTCCCATTCGGTGGGTTGTCTTTTCATTTTGTTGATGGTTTCCTTTGCTGTGCAAAAATATTTTAGTTTGATGTGGTCCCATTTGTTTATTTTTTTCTTTTGTTTCCCTTGCTTGAGACAATATATCAGAAAAAATATTGCTAAGAGAAAGATTTTACTGCCTATGTTTTCTTCTAAGATTTTTATGGTTTTTAGTCTAACATTTAAGTCTCTAATTTATTTTTAGTTTATTCTTGTATATGGTATAAGAAGGATCTGATTTCATTGTTTTCCCACATATCTGTTCAATTTTCCCAACACCATTTATTAAATAGACTATTTTTACCCCATTGTGTGTTCCCTTTTTTTTTTTTTTTCTTAATCCTCACCCAAGAAGTGAGGATATTTTTTCCATTGATTTTTAGAGAGAGTGGAAGGGAGGAGGATGGGAGAGGAGAGAGCGAAACATCGATGTGACAGAGACACATCAATTGGTTGTCTCCCATACTCAGCCCGACCAGAATCGAACCTGCAACCCCAGTACGTGCCCTTGACCGGAATCAAGCCCCAGACACTCTGGTGCGCAGGCCAACACTCTAACCACTGAGCAGTGCCGGCCAGGGCCCCCATTGTGTGCTGTTGCCTCCTTCATGAAATATTAATTCACTATAAAAGCGTGGGTTTATTTTTGGTCTCTGTATTCTATGTCATTGATCTATATATCCATTTTTATGCCAGTACCCTGCTGTTTGATTACTACGGCCTTGTAGTATAATTTGATATCAGGTAGCATGATACCTACAACTTTGTTCTTGCTCAAGATTGCTCTGGCTATTCAGAGTCTTTAGTGGTTCCATATAAATTTTTAGGATATTTGTTCTAGTTCCGTGAAATACGTCAGTGGTATTTTGATAGGAATTGCGTTGAATCTATAGATTGCTTTGGGTATTATGGACATTTTAATGATGTTAATTCTTCCTCTCTATGAACACGGTATATGCTTCTATTTATTTGTATCTTCTTCAGTTTCTTTCTTCAGTATCTTACAATTTTCCAAATACAGGTCTTTTATATCCTTGGTTAAATTTATTCCTAGGTATCTTATTCTTTTTGAAGCAATTGTGAATGGGATTGTTTTCTTAGTTTTCCTTTCCGAAAGTTTATTATTGGTGTATAAAAATGCAACTACCCTGGCCCAGTGTGGCTCTGTTGGTTGGATGTTGACCCATGCTGGTTCGATTACCGCTCGGGGCATATGCCCTGGTTGCAGGCTCGATCCCCAGTAGTGGGTTTGCAGGAGGCTGCTGATTGAAGTTTCATTCTCACATTGATGTTTCTCTCTGTGTGTCCCTCTCCCTCTATCTCTCAAAATCAATTTAAAAATTTTTTAAATAAATAAATAAAAATTTAAAATGCAACTGATTTCTGGATATTTATTTTATATACTGCTACTTTACTGAATTCATTAATCATTTCTAGTAGGGTTTTTTTGGGGGGAGGGGTTGGTAGATTCTTCAAGGTTCTCTATATACAGTATCATGTCTTCTGCAAATAATGACAGTTTTACTTATTTTTTTTTCCAATTTGGAGGTCTTTTATTACTTTTTCTTGTCTGATTGCTATGGCTAGGACTTCCAGTACTATGTTGAATAAGAGCGGTGAAAGTGGACATTCCTGTCTTGTTCTTGATATTAACGGAAATGCTTGTAGTTTTTGTCCATTGAGTATGATGTTGGCTATGAGTTTGTTGAATTATGTTCCCTCTATTCCTACTTTGCTGAGATTTTTTTATCATAAATGAGTGGTGGATTTTATAAAAAGCTTTTCTGCATCAATTGATATGATCATGTGGTTTCATCCTTCATTTTGTTTATGTGTTGTATCATGTTTATTGATTTGCAGATATTGTACCAAAGCTTGTATCCCCAGAAAAAATCTGACTTAATCATGGTGTGTGAATTTATTAATGTATTGCTGGATCTGGTTTGTTAATATTTTCTTGAGGATTTTTGTATCTATGTTCATCATGGATACTGGCCTATAATTTTCTTTCTTTGTAGTGTTTTTATCTGGTTTTAGAATTAGGATAATGCTGGCCTGGTAAAATGAGTTTGGGAGTCTTCTCTCCTTTGAATTTTTTGGAATAGTTTGAGAAGGATAGGTGGTTGGTTCTTTTTTTATTTTTTTAAAATATATTTTATTGATTTTTTACAGAGAGGAAGGGAGAGGGATAGAGATTTAGAAACATCGATGAGAGAGAAACATCAATCGGTTGCCTCCTGCACACCCCCTACTGGGGATGGGCCCGCAACCAAGGTACATGCCCTTGACCGGAATCGAACCTGGGACCCTTCAGTCCACAGGCCGACGCTCTATCCGCTGAGCCAAACCAATTAGGGCTCTTTTTTTATTTATTATTATTTTTTTAAATTTTTGTTGGAATTCAGTTCCCTTGTAAAAACAAACCGAAAAGAAGGACAGGGCAAACTTTTTTAAAAAGGAAAAGGAAAAAAAAGCATTGCTTCTCCTCAGCTTTCTCCTTGGTGTCCTCGTCTTCAGACTCCTTGCTCTCCTCCACCAAAAGAGCTTCTAGCTCTTCAGCCACTTTCTCAGCATTATCCTTTTTGCCCAATCCTCCTCTCTTTTCTCTCTCTTTGATCTCTTTCTTGCATTCTTCAAACTTTGTCTTGAATTTCTGTGCATTTTCAGTACTGAGGAAGCAGGTGGCCAGTAGCTCCTGCGTGGGGAGCTCGTCAGCAAAGTCAGCGTGGGTGTTCCAGACCCAGGTCATTGCCTGTGTTTGGCTTTAGCTCCATCATTGGCATGATATAGTTGTTGGCACATATCTTCAAGGTCTCATCCCTCCTCATGAGAAGGCGAATGGTCCCTTTTCCCTTATGCTTCAGGACTTGACATCACCAGTGCCTCGTTCCTCCCATTCTGGGAAATTGTTCTCTCAAGTGAATCTAAACAGCTTTGTCCTCATTTTGAAAAGCTTCTCTTCATCTTCTAGTGTTTTAATTTCTTGCTCAGAAGAGAAACTATAGGCTTAAACTGAGGGTTGTGGTTGGACTCATCTGCATTCTCAATGGAGGTATCATGGTCCTCATGGATGTCCTTGGTGGCCATGGTGGCTGCCTGGGTGGCTCGGCACTGGCTCGGTGGCTCCTTCACTCCAAGTCTGGTGCTGGCACCAGTGCCTCCCATACCTTCACCTATTCCCTCCACCTAGTGACCGCTAGTTCTTCTTCTTCTTCTTCTTTTTTTTTGCTAGTTTTTTTAAATTGTATTGGTTGATTTTTAGATAGTGAGAGAAAAGGTGGGAGAAAGAGAGAAACATCAGTTCTGCTTATTTATGCATTCATTGGTTGATTTTTTCTTTCTTTTTTTTAAAAAAAATATTTTTATTGATTTTAGAGAGGAAGGAAGAGGGAGAGAAAGCTAGAAACATCAATGATGAGAGAGAATCACTGATCAGCTGCCTCCTGCACACCCCCCACTCGGGATCGAGCCCGCAACCCGTGCATGTGCCCTTGACCGGAATCGAACCTGGACCCTTCAGTCTGCAGGCCGATGCTCCATCCATCGAGCCAAATCGGCTAGGGCTTTTTTTGTTTGTTTGTTAATCCACACCCGAGGATATTTTTCCATTGATTTTTAGAGAGAGTGGAAGGGAGAGGGAGAGACAGAGAGAGAAACATCGACATGAGAGAGACACATCCTTTGGTTGCTCCCCACATGCACTCTGACCAGGGCTGGGGATGGAGCCATGCGCCCTTGACAGGAACATTGCTTGCTTGATTCTTGTATGTGCCCTGACAAGGAATTGAACCCATAATCTTGGTGTATCAGGATGACACTCTAACCAACTGAGCTGCCCAGCCAGGGCAGTTTTTCTTTGAATGTTTGGTAAAATTCATCTATAAAACCATCCACTGAGGACTTCTTTTGTTGGGAGCTTTTTTATTACTACTTAGATTTCATTAGTTGTAATCAGATTCTCTGATTCTTCCTGATTCAGTTTTGGAAGATTGTATGTTCCTAAGAATTTGTCCATTTCTTCCAGATTGTCCAATTTGTTGGCATATAGTTGTTTGTAATATTTTCTTACAATCCTCTGTATTTCTTTATGTCTATTGTTACTTCTCTTTCATTTCTGGTTTTATGTGGGTCCTCTTTTTTTTTTTTTGATGAGTCTGTTTAAAGGTTTGTAAATCCTGTTTATCTTTTAAAAGAACCAGCTCTTGGTTTCATTGAATTTTAGACTATATTTTGTTTATTTATTTTTTTTAATTTTCTTCCTTCTACTCACTTTGGGCTTTGTTTGTTGTTCTTTTTCAAGTTCCTTTAAGTGTAAAGTTAGACTGTAGTTGTTGTTTTAATATATTTTTATTGATTTCAGAGAGGAAGGGAGGAGAAAGAGATGGAAATATCAATGATGAGAGAGGATTATTGATTGGCTGCCTCCTGCACCCCCTCCCCCCGCCCTCCTGCCCACTGGGGATTGTGCTCACAACCCGGGCATGTGCCCTGACTGGGAATCGAACCCTGATCTCCTGGTTCATAGGTCGACGCTCAACCACTGAGCTACACCGGCCAGGCTAAAGTTAGATTGTTTATCTGAGATTTTTCTTGTTTCTTGAGATAGACCTGTAATACTATTGATAACTAGAACGGCAAGCTGAGGTTTTGTTCCCAGGGTCATGTCTCGTGACTCCAAAGAGTGAACTCCGCAGACCAGAAGATCAAAGCAAAAGTGTGGAAAATTTATTATAAGCAGATTCAGACTCCCAACACAAATAATGGGTTGTCAGTGAAGCCTTGTAGTCTAGCAGTATATATTTACTACAAGCCTGCTCAATATCTACCCGTGTCACCACCTGCTCGATTCCCTCAATTGTTCTTGCCCAGCAATGGACCTGAACTTTCCCTGTTCCTATGCATCAGTTCACCTTATGGCTGCAAACCCTCCCTAGTTTCACATGCCTCCTGCTCTGAGTCCAAAAACATTCTATTATTTCTGCATCGTTGGTTCCTGTGATTAGGCTTTCTCAAACTGCCGTGTCTGCCCTGCCTGTGTTCCACATGCTTTTGTTTTCCACTGACCCCCTGCCTGTCTGTCAAGCTAACTCCTCTCACTATGACTTTCCCTCTTTTAAAAAAACATACATTTTTATTGATTTCAGAGAGGAAGGAAGAGCAAGAGAGATAGAAACATCAGTGATGAGAGAGACTCATTGATTGGCTGCCTCCTACACGCTTCCTACTGGGGGTGAAGCCTGCAACTCACACACGTGCCCTGACGGAATCTAACCATGACCTCCTGGTTCATAGGTCAATGCTCAACCACTGAGCCACACGGGCCAGACATGACTTTCCCTCTTAAGACTGCTTTCCCGGTTCCCCATAAATTTTGAGTGGTTGTGTTCTCATCATTTGTTTCAAGGTATCTTTTGATTTCTTCCTTTATCTTATCATTAACCCATTTTTTGTTTAGTAACATGTTGTTTAGCCTCCATGTCTTTGTTTGGTTTTTAGTTTTTTCTTGTGATTGATTTCTGCTTTCATAGTATTACGCTCAGAGGAGGTGCTTGATATGATTTCAGTCCTTTTAAATTTATTGAGACTTGTTTTGTGTCCTAAACATGTGGTCCATCCTAGAAAATGTTTCATATACACTTGAAAAGAATGTATATTCTGCTGCTTTGGGATGAAATGCTCTGAAGATATCAATTAAATTCATTTGATCTAGTGCAGCGGTTCTCAACCTGTGGGTGGCGAACAATGAAAATACATCCTGCATATCAGATATTTACATTACGATTCGTAACAGTAGCAAAATTACAGTTACGAAGTAGCAACGAAAATAATTTTATGGTTGGGAGTCATCACAACATGAACTGTATTAAAGGGTCACGGCATTAGGAAGGTTGAGAACCACTGAATTCTAGTGTGGCATTTAAGGCCACTATTTCCTTATTGATTTTCTGTCCAGTAAGATATATTCATTGATGTCAATGGGGTGTTACTGGTAAAATCCTCTACTGTGATTGTAATACTGTCACTCTATCATTTTATGTCCATCAAGATTTGCTTTATACATTTAGGGGCACTATGTTGGGTGCATAAATGTTTACAAGGGTTATATCCTCTTGTTAGATTGCTGCCTTTATTATTATTTTTTAAAATATATTTTATTGATTTTTTTTACAGAGAGGAAGGGAGAGGGATAGAGAGTTAGAAACATCGATGAGAGAGAAACACCGATCAGCTGTCTCCTGCACACCCTCTACTGGGGATGTGCCTGCAACCAAGGTACATGCCCTTGACCGGAATCGAACCCGGGACCTTTCAGTCCGCAGGCCGACACTCTATCCACTGAGCCAAACCGGTTAGGGCAGATTGCTGCCTTTATTATTACTAGTGTCCTTCTTTGTCTCTTACTATAGCCTCTGTTTTAAAGTCTATTTTGTCAGAAATAAATATTGCTACCCCTGCTTTTTTTCCTTTCCATTTGCATGAAATATCTTTTTACAACCCTTTACATGTACTCTATGTATTTTCTGTTCTGAGGTGGGTCTCTTGTAGACAGCATATGTATGGGTCTTATTTTCTTATCCATTCAGCTACCCTATATCTTTTGATTGAAGCATTTCAGCCATTTACATTTAAAGTGATCATTAATAGATACATATTTATTGCCATTTTATTCTTTTAACTATGTTCCATGTTTTTTTGTTTGTTTCTTCTTCTCCTTTCCCTCCTCTTACCCCTGCTACCCCTCTTTCTCCTCCTCGCCCCCTCCCTATTCCTCTGCCTCTTCTCCTCTTGCCTATCCTTCCTCTTCCTCCTCCTTTTTCTCCCTCTTCCTCTTCTTCTTAAAGCAGGCTCTTTCACATTTTTTTATACTGTTTTGGTGGTAACAAACTCCTTTAGCTTTCTCTTGTCTGGAAAGCTCTTTATTTCTACTTCAATTTTAAATGTTAGCCTTGCTGGGCAAAGTAGTCTGGGTTGTAGGTCCTTGCTTTTCATCACTTTAAATATTTCATGCCAATCCCTTCTGGCCTGAAGTATTTTGAGAAATCAACTGACAGTCTTATGGGAGCTCCCTTGTAGTTAACTGCTGCTTTTAAAATTCTCTCTTTGTCATTAACCTTTTGCATTTTAATTATGATGTGTCTTGGTGTGGGCCTCTTTGGGTTCATTTGTTTGGAACTTTCTGTGCTTGCTGGATTTGTGTGACTTTTTCCTTCATCAGGTTAGGGAAATTTTTATCATTATTTCTTCAAATAGTTTCTCAATCCCTTGCAGTCTCTCTTCTCCTTCTGGTACCCTTATGATGTGGATGTCATGCTTTATGTTGTCACAAAGGTACCTTAAATGATTTTCTACCTTGTTTTCCAAAGTGCTGATTTGATCCTCTGCTTTATCCAACCTACTATTTATTTCTTCCAATGTATTCTTCACTTTTGACTGGTCTTTTTTTATGGTTTCTGTGTCCTTTTTCATATTATTGTGCATCCTCATAACCCTTACTTTGAACTCTATATCTGATAGATTGTTTGCTTCTGTTTTATTTAGCTCTTTCTGGAAATTTCTCTTGTTCTTTTATTTGGGGCCTGTTTCTTTGTCTCCCTGTTTTAGCTGTCTCTTTGTGTTTGTTTCTATGTATGAGGTAGATATGCTATGACTCTCAGTCTTGCTGGGTGGCCTTATGTAGTATGTGTCCTGTGGGGTTCAGAGGTGCAGTCTCCTTGATCACCTGAGCTGGCTGCTTCAGGAGTGTCCCTTGTGTGAGTTATGTGGGCCTTCCTTTTGTGATTGAGTCTTGATTGCTATTGGCCCATTCATGCATGGGATCAACCCTCAGGCTGGCTGGCTGTGAGGCTCAACCCCAACCACAGCATGCAAGCTGCTGTGCAGGTGCTGGCCACATAAAGCAGAGTTTGCCTAGGAGGGTCTGGTGCCTGCCGAGATCTCCCTTTGGATATACTGCTTGCGAAGCTCATTGTATCCTGCTCTGATGTTGTCTGAAGCTGGCCACTGAGCGTGTTGGTTCTGGGTCTTTTGGGAGGGACTCTAGTGCAGGCCAATGTCAGATGTTGCCTGTGTCTGGCCCTGGGCAACCTATTAGACCTGCAAGTGATTCACAGTTTGTGGCTGCCTCTGCTGGGCCAGGGTGTGCACAGGAAGGACCAAGCTGCACACCAAGGCTGGCACTGGGCCCAGGGGCCAGTCAGCAAGTGTCCCAAGGCACCCCAGGATTTACCTCCCCCTGCCTTTGCCTGCCAGCTGTCTGTCAGGCTCTGTCACTGAAAGAGCCTCTGGCAGTATCCGAGGTGCATAAGGTAGGTTCACAGTGAGTCACCAGGTAGGGGTGAGTGATGTTCACCAGAGTGATACAGGCTCAAACTCAGTGCCAGTGCAGGATCCAAGGCCACTAGGCAGTTGTCCCCAGGTTTACCAAGTCTAGCTACCACCCACTGGGTGCTCGCACACCTTTGTGTTCGGGTGGGTTACAGGGAGTCGTCAGGGTGAGGCCAACAGAGTTTATCAGGCCCAAACAGACCAAGATTTGGCCCTCTTAAGAGAGGGCTCTGTACTGCTTAGGAATGTGAGGGGAAAATGGCCCTGTTCTAGTCACAGAATCTGTCCCAGATTCTGCCAGGAGAGGAAGCTCAGCAAGATGGGGCTTCCAGGAGTCAGAAGGATGGGGCTAGTGAATGTCCTGTGAGGGGGAGGTGGATCAGGCTTCTGGGGTGTGGCCCTCACCCCAGACACAACTCAGTCTGTCCTGGATTTTGCCCTAACCTCGGCAGAGTGGAGCCACTAGGAATCAGGCCTGTGGTAACTCCAGAGCCACAGCCCAGAGGGTGGGATGCCTGAAGCCCAGAGGGTGGTTCCAGCAGATCTGTGAGAGGAAAGCACCAGTCAGTTTCACGGGAAAGTGGGGGGAATGTCCCCCACCCTGAAGCCACACAGCTCAGTCACTGACACAAATTAAGTCTGCCCAGACCTCTATACTCTAACTAAGGCAACTGACTCCTCAGCAGGGCCTAAACTCCACAGGGTGGGTTGGAGGGAGTCCAGAGAGTGGGGCTATTACGTTCCCCCAGGCTATTGCCACAGGGAGGGGAGTAGATGCCATGTAAGAAAGATGGCATCTACCATATGGGAGAATGACTCAGCACAGGGATCCTGGAGGCTGTCCTTCAGCTTTCTCCCCAGAGCCACAGACAAATTCGACTCTCCTCATGAGACTAGTCTGCTCTGCCCTCCCTCTGCCGGAGCCCAGGGTGAGTGGCTGCAAATGAAATTTTTGCATTGGCCCTTTTAAGAAGGTGCCTGTGTCTCTGGCGGACTCCCATCTCTCCCTGATGGACAGAAACCCTGCTGCTTTTCACAGCCCTGTGTTATGTGGGCGTCTTTCCCAGTTCTGGTGCTCTAGGCTGGGGAGCGTGGCTTGGAGGTTAGACCTCATGCTTTGCAGCTGAGATATTCTCCGGAATCTCAGCCACCTTGGGAGCGGGGCCAGCCCTTTTCGTGTCTCTGCCCTTCTTACTAGTCTCAGTGCAGCTTCTTCTATAATCCTTGGTTTTCAGACTTCTCTTCAGCTAATGCTCATTTGGTTATTCAGGATGATTGTTCTATAATTTAGTTGTAATTCCAGTTTGGTCTTGGGAGCAGGTGAATGTAGCTTCCACCTACTCCACTGCCATCTTAGATTTCCTATTGCAACTTCTACTTGCCTACCAGTTCAAGAGCTGCCTTTAAAGTTATTACTGCATACCTTGAAGATTCTTCTTGAAATTACTGTTTTATGAAAACTGCATCTTGTGCTTAACAAGTATATCAGGTATTAGAGATTTCCTTAGCCCTTCCTTAAGTCCATCAGTAGGGTTATATAGTGTTTGTGGGAATGATGGGTAAATATAAAGCATAATTAGCAAACTAAGAATTGCATGTTCACAGTAAAAATTAAAAAGGAGCCGGTTTAGCTCAGTGGGGAGAGCATCGGCCTGCAGATTGAAGGGTCCCTGGTTCGATTCCAGTCAAGGGCGTATGCCCAGGTTGTGGGCTCAATCCCCAGTAGGGGGGGGTGCAGGAGGCAGCCGTTCAATGAATCTCACCATTGATGTCTCTATCTCTCCCTCTCCATTCCTCTCTGAAATCAATAAATTTATTTTTTTTTAATTAAAAAGGAGAAAATAAGAGAAAGGAATGGAACTCAGAAAAACTGGTATACATGAAGAGTGGTAGATTATGGTAAACCAGTGGTTCTCAACCTGTGGGTTGCGACCCCTATGGGGGTCAAACGACCCTTTCACAGGGGTCGCCTAAGACCATCCTGCATATCAGATATTTACATTACGGTTCATAACAGTAGCAACATTACAGTTGTGAAGTAGCAACGAAAATAATTTTATGGTTGGGTCACAACATGAAGAACTGTATTTAAAGGGCCAGAAGGTTGAGAACCACTGCAGCAAACCCTCAATTTTGTGGACCTTGATTTAACAGACTGAGTTTAACGGACAAAATTTCTCATCTGTATGTCATATATAAAAATTAACACCCTGTTCATTTTAAAATACTTGTAACCAAGATTTGCTTATAGTTAAATTAATAGGTTATTTTTTACATTAATTCACTGTTATTTTTAACAAATTTTAGCAAATAGCCATATGTTGGATAAAACACTAGTAATTTGCTGACATAAATAATTATTAAATGTCTACAACAATAGTCTACATATGTAAATCCAAGAGTCACTGCTCGTGACCAATGGTCATGGAATGATTAGCTGTGCTCACACCACATCCCTCGAGGTAGTTGGTTCTGTTGTCCTGTGGCATGACGTTCTGCAGCAGTTTGAATGTGTGCCAGCCAATGTTCCCACGTATGCTAAGCCACACCCCAGCCTTGTGCATTTGTTCACTCGTGGTGACTGGTGAATGCACACATTTACTAGACTTATTCTGTATAAATTTGAAATTACAGCAATACATAAAGACAGCTTTTCTGTGAAATTAAACTTTTCATGCATACTTAATTTTAATTACACAAACATGCTTACATAAGTAAAAAGAGGTAAACTAACCAATAAAAATATATTTTATGGATTTTTTACAGAGAGAAATGGAGAGGGATAGAGAGTTAGAAACATTGATGAGAGAGAAAGATTGATCAGCTGCCTCCTGCACACTCCCCACTGGGTATGTGCCCGCAACCAAGGCACATGCCCTTGACCGGAATTGAACCCGGGACCCTTGAGTCCGCAGGCTGACGCTCTATCCACTGAGCCAAACCAGTCAGGGCCAATTTGTCAATTTTTTAACATATGCATCGGAAAACCTACTTTATTATATAGTGGACTTTTGGCTTAATGGACACCCCCTCGCCTGAATTAGTCCATTATATCAAGGTTTTACTGTATCACCCTATGCCCCACAGACCACTTCCTACCTCTTTCTAGTCTTTCTTCATAAATAGAAGTATTTTTAAGTTAAAATATATATATATATATATCCCTCATCCTAATCCCCAATAAATTCAATGTAAAGGATATTATATATATCCCATGATGAATGCAAATTGTATCTACCAGAGCAAGTAGTAGTGATGATAAAATGTAAGCTACTTTTCAATATCGATTTTTTTCTATATATAATCTCCCTTTACATTCAAAGATGATTCTTCTGAATTAAAAAAGATAATCTCTGACTTCTTGGACCTACTTCAGTTCAGGCATTATTAACACAACTTTAAATGTTCTGCCAGTAACATTTTAAATTGGCCTGAAACCTTTGCTTAAAATTAATCACCCCTATTTTTTTCAGGATTTTTGTCCATTGCAACTGGTGTTCCTTTGTCCACACCTGTTCTACATAATGTTATGTAACATTTTGTTGTGTCCTTAACTCTTCCACCTTCCCTGCTGTAGTTTGTGCTTGCTACCATTTGGGTTTTTTGTTTTGTTTGCTTTTTTAAAAAATCCATTCTTGCCGAAACCGGTTTGGCTCAGTGGATAGAGCATCGGCCTGTGGACTGAGGGGTCCCGGTCAAGGGCATGTACCTGGGTTGCGGGCACATCCCCAGTAGGAGATGTGCGGGAGGCAGCTGATCGATGTTTCTCTCTCGTCGATGTTTCTAACTCTCTCTCTCCCTTCCTCTCTGTAAAAA
Source organism: Myotis yumanensis (assembly GCF_028538775.1). Classification (NCBI taxonomy): domain Eukaryota; kingdom Metazoa; phylum Chordata; class Mammalia; order Chiroptera; family Vespertilionidae; genus Myotis; species Myotis yumanensis. Next base: position 44,151,403 of record NW_027223764.1, on the reverse strand, counting down.
ATCAATAAAATATATTTTAAAAAATAAAATAATAAAATAAAATCCATTCTCAGCATCTGTTCATATGTAGATTTGATTTTCCACATTCCAGGTCTTCATTGTAAGTGGTCTGTTCCCCAGTCATGTTCACAGTGACAGGTAAGTGACATAGCTGGGGTCAGGTATAAGCAGAATGATCTTACAGTCATATAGGACCACTGCTCACAAGGTTCTAGAGTTTTGTAGCTCTAAGTGAAAAGGAGCTAGGAATGTGGAAATAAAGGAATAAGATGTTTGAGTTGATTCTTATTTTTATGTTCATTGAAATAGTATGCATTTTTAACAATTTACAATAGCTAATATCTGGAAACAGCCCAAGTGCCCATCAGTAGATGAGTGAATAAAAAAGCTGTGGTACATTTATACCATGGAATACTATGCAGCAGCAAAAAAGAAGAATCTCTTACCCTTTGAGACAGCATGTAGGGACCTGGAGTGTATCATGCTAAGTGAAATAAGTCAGTCAGAGAAAGACAAGTATCACAAGATCTCACTCATATGTGGAATCTAATTAACAAAATAAACTGAAGAACAGAGTGGATCCAGAAACATGGAAGCATGGAATAGACTGCGGAATCTTGGAGGGAAGGCGGGAAGGGCGGATGGGTGGGAAGTAATCAACCAAAGACCTTGTATACATATATGTATAACCCATGGACACAGACAATAGGATGGTGCAAGGCCTGGGGCAGGCTGGAGGGGGTCAATGGGGGAAGGAGGGGGACATATACTAGTATAATACTTTCAACAATAAAGATTTATTTTAAAAAATAGTATGCATTTTTAGTTATTAATATTTTGGTTTTTAATATTTACAGTAGCCTCCCCCCCCCACCCCCCGATCCATGATCTCACTTTCCATGGTTTCAGTGAACTGTGATCCAAAATATTCATGGAAAATTCCAAAAATAAACAATTTATAAGTTTTAGTTTGCTCACAATTCTGAGTAGCATGGTGGAAACTCATGCTCTCTTGCTCCATCCTGCCCAGGACACAAATCATCCCTTTGTCCAGTATATCCACACTATCACTCCCATGAGTCACTTAATAGCCTTCTCTTCTTGGTTATCAGATGGACTATCAAGATACTGCAGTACTGTCCTAGCCGGTTTGGCTCAATGGATAGAGCGTCAGCCTGCAGACTGAAGGATCCCAGGTTCGATTCTAGTCAAGAGCACATGCCTGGGTTGCAGGCTCGATCCCCAGTGGGGGGCGTACAGGAGGCAGCTGATCAATGATTCTTATCATTGATGTTTCTCTCTCTCCCTCTCCCTTTCTCTCTGAAATCAATAAAAAAATATATTTTAAAAAAGATATTGCAGTATTTGTTCAAGTAACCCTATTTTACTTAATGCCACATTCACATGACTTTTGTTGTAATATAATTGTTCTATTTTATTATTGCTGTTAATCTCTTACTGTGCCTGATTTATAAATTAACTGTTGGTTTCAGGCATCTAATGAGGGTCTTGGAATATATACCCAGTGGGTAAGGGGACTACTGTATTCCTCTTTTGAAATAAATGGGGGAGTGCCTCTGATGACATTCACTCAGAAAGTGTCTTGCTCTCTTTTCAGGGAGAGTGAATTTTAAAAATTAATTATTGATCGCTTCCCCTATAATTGATTTCCTTCTGTACCATCAAATGACCATTTATTGTCTTTCTTGGTTATTATTATTTTAATTTTTATTTATTGATCTTAGAAAGGGGGTGAAAAAGAGAGAGAGAGAGAGATTTGTTGTTCCACTTATTTATGCATTTATTGGTTGATTCTTGTATGTGCCCTGACTGGGGATCAAACCTGCAACCTTGGTGTATCTGGAGGACACTCCAACCAACTGAGTTACCCTGGCAGAGCCTTCGTTGGGTATTGTACTTAAGCCTAGATTGGTCATCGCTGGGTTGTGTTTGAGCAGTGTTATGCTGAAACGTACTTTGGGCTTGGGGGAACTCCTCCTGGGTCTATATGGACATCCAGAAACCAAAGAGTTCCTTTTGCCCTGGGCTAGTGCTCAGCCTTTCCAACCAAATATTGATATCTGAACTAATCCCAAGGGTTTTCCTGGTGCTGTGTTCTAAGAACAGAATGCTGCCTTGGTGAGAGAGGTCCAGGAACTAGTAGGCTTCATCTTTCTTCAACCTGCCTGGCCTTTGGCAAGTATGGGAGTGTTGACAGCGTTCTGAGCCTTCTTGGCAGACAAGGAAGGTCAGAAAGAGAGGTCGATAGGCAGAGGGCCAGGTCCCTGCTTGCTTCCTTAGTGAGAATTAAGCATGTCTGGCTGGCAGGCCACATGTAATTACAGAGACACAGCATTTCAGCAGTTGGCAAGGGAAGTGAGAGGAAGGGACAGCTTCGAGTCAACCACAACCTGGATCTGAGGAGGTCAAACTCACTTCACTTGGAAGAAATAGAGAAGGAAGGAAGCTGAGGGCTTAGCAAGGTAAGTAACTTTTTCATCAACCAGTTTGCTGGCTTGGTTTGTAGTTGACTAAAGCATTAGCACCTCAGGGAGTGTTAATCACTGCTCAAGCAGCTGAATGTGGCCATAATAGCAATGCTCCCAATGTATTTCTCCTTTTCTCTTTCTTTTTCTCAGCCCCTTTTGAGGCTCCCCAATGACTAACTTCACTCCCCTTCTCCTCCCTACCTCTCCAAGGGCATTTTGTATTTGCTGGTGAATTACAGAAAATTAAATGGGCCTTCCTGGTCTGAAGGTGAGACGTAAGGCTTTTTGTGGTAAGGAGGGGGAAAGATGGGAATAAACTAATAATTTAGGGGGGTTGGTGATGAAGGATAGAGGCCATCCAGTTTGTCTTCTCTCCAGTCCTTGGTGTTTTCTCTCATATAAACTGGGAATAAATTAGAGCCCAGTCACTGGAGACAGAAAAAAGTTTAAATGATTCCCTTTCTCGGAGTAGACTGAACTCTGGAAAATGCTGAAAGCTTGCTGTAATTCTTTCCAACGTCTCCCTGGCCCCCTCTGTTTTTTTGCCTTTCTCTCAGTAACTGTCCCGGCCCCAACAACTTGAACGGGGAGGATCCTGGGGCTGGGGCACACCAGCTCACACATGAGTTCGAGTTTGTGGGGCAAGTGCAGAGCCCAGTCCCCTTATTTAATTCATCTGTATCACGAATCTGCTGTAAACACAGGAAACTATGGCAGCAGGGGTTTCACCAGCACCACTCCTCCTCCCCAAGCTGTGTGATCGATCCCTTCACTTCCAGGCAGTTCCACCAACCCCCAGAGAGCCAGGAGTTAACCTCTTATTGGAGGAATACCTTTCTTTGCAAAGGCAGATAAGTACCTCCCTGGTCTTATTTGGCTTCCATTGTAGCATAAAGGTTCTTTATTGAACATCAGGAAGGTATTTATTATTATTTCTGCGATTTTAAGACTCTTGAGTTGTCTCAAAGATACTTTTCCTCCCTACCTATAAACAAAAGATGAGCTCATTCTCTCAAGGTTTATCTTGCCTGAGGGGGCTGGGTAGAGAGAGCAGATGAATGCTGCTTCTAGAAATGCAATGGTTATATAGAAATGTGATGGAAGTGTGTGGTCTTTAAAAGTGGAGGGGCCCTGGCCAATGTGGCTCAGTTGGGTGGAGTGTTGTCCCCTACACCAGAAGGTTGCAGGTTGGATTCCGGTCAGTTTCACATATCTTGGTTGTGGGTTTGATTCCTAGTGCCAATTGATGTTACTCTCTCAGGTCAATTGTCTGTCTGTCTGTCTGTCTGTCTGTCTGTCAGTCTGTCTATCTATCTATCTTTTCCTACCTCTCTTTAAAATCAATAAACATATCCTAAGGTGAGGATAAAAAAATGCAGGGAAGCCCTGACCGGTTTGGCTCAGTGGATAGTGTCGGCCTGCAGACTGAAGGGTCCCAGGTTCGATTCCGGTCAAGGGCATGTACTTTGGTTGCGGGCACATCCCCAGTAAAAGGGGTGTGCAGGAGGCAGCTGATCGATGTTTCTCTCTCATCAATGTTTCTAACTCTCTATCCCTCTCCCTTCCTCTCTGTAAAAAATCAAATATATATATAGTGCGGGGAAGAGTTAAGTTAGTTAGGATCCAAAGATGTGAAGGCATGAAGGCAATTCCATCTACCTTTAGTAAAGGGCTATGACTCTTAAGTCCTAAAATGATCTATCCTTAGGTCTAATTTCTTCTTTATTGGTAGGATTTTAGAAGATAGGTTATACAGATGAGATTAGCTATCTGTTCTGTAGACTCTGAAATCATCCATTCATCTCTGGGTCAAAGGGAGAGCTTAAAGGGGTGGAATGAAAGGGTGAGGAGAAAGAAAATACAAAGGAAAATATAAATTAGTTCCTCCATTAACCTGAGGAAAGGGTCGCAAGATAATGGATATTAGCTAGATGATTCTGGGAAGGTTTTTATGTGTTTGTTCTGCTACCTACATCTCAGCTGAATGATGACCTGGAGATTTTTTCCTAACAAATTTGGTCTGGAAGGATTAAATGTCAGACCATTTTTGTAACAAAACATGATCCCTGGTTTGAACTTTAATAGTTAGTTACCTCATTCAAACCAACCACTGTCAGTATTTTTATCCTCTCATATTTCCCTGTGCCTGGAGACAATTAATCTGGGGGGGGGGGGGGGTAATAACGTTTTAGCTTCACGATCTCTATGGATAACTTTTTTAAAAATTGAGGTGAAATTCACAAAACAAAATTAATCCTTTTAAAGTGAGCAATTAAATGGCATTTAGTACATTCATACTGTTGTGTAACCACAACCTCTGTTTAGTTCCCAAACAGTTTCATCGACCCCAAAGGAAAACCCCATATCCATTAAGCATACTCCCCATGCCCCCTTCCACTCTGCCACTGCAATTTGCTTTCTTTTTTCTTTTTTTAAAAATATATTTCTTTATTGATTTCAGAGAGGAGGGGAGAAGGAGAGAGATAGAAACATCAATGATGAGAGAGAATCATTGATTGGCTGCCTCCTGCACACCCCACACTGGGGATGGAGCCCGCAACCCAGGCATGTGCCCTTGGCCGGAATCGAACCTTGGACCCTTCAGTCTGTAGGCTGATGCTTTATCCACTGAGCCAAGCCGGCTAGAGCTGCAATTTGCTTTCTTTTTCTGGATTTACCTGTTCTTATAATTTTGTTGTTGTTAATTCTCACCTGAGAATATTTTTTCCTACTGATTTTTAGAGAGAGTGGAAGGAAAGGAGAGGGGGGAGAAGGACAGAAACATTGATATGAGAGAGACACTGGTTGGTTGCCTCCCACAAGTGTCCCAACTGGGGCTGGAGATTGAGCCTGCAACCCAGATATGTGCCCTTGGCTGGGAGTTAAACCCCATACCCTTCGGTGCACGGGGGCCAACACTTTAGCCACTGAGCCACACTGGCCAGGACTGAATTTACCTATTCTTGATATTTTATATAAATGTAATCGTATAACATGACCTTTTATGTTTGGCTTCTTTCACTAGCATAAGCTTTTTGAGGTTCATCCATGTAGCATTTATCAGTACTTCATTTCTTTTTGTGTCTGAATAATATTCTATTATATACATAACCCAATTTATTGTCAAAGTAAGAAACGTCCAAACCTGTCACAGTTCTTAAGAGTTTATTTGAGCCAAACTGAGGAACAAGATCTGAAAAGCTCTGGAGAATAACAGTTTTGCAACTGAAATTAAGGAGGCAATTAAGGAAGATTACATGGAGAAGGGGGAAAAAGCAAGATGGGGATTGGATTATAGGATAGTTAACAAGATTATGTGCTCTTATGAGGTGGTAAGGCTTATTTCATAGGTGTGTTAACCTAGGTGCATAGAAACAATGGACAGAGCTTCCTTAAGGCAAAGATAAATCCTTTTAAAAAACATTTTTTTTTATTGATTTCTGAAAGGAAGGGAGAGGGAGAGATAGAAGCATCAATGAGGAGAGAGAATCCCCAATCAGCATGCCCCCTCCTGGGGACTGAGTTCACAACCCAGGCATGTGCCCTGACTGGAATTGAACTGTGACCTCTTGGTTCATAGGTTGGCACTCAACCACTGAGCCACACCAACTGGGCAAGGCAAAGATAACTCTTTTGCTAAAAAGTTATATGCCTGGGGAGTGACCTACCCAGTTAGGAATTTATGATCAGATCACCCTGTGAGGTTAATTTCCATAGAACCCTCTCCCCCCGTTTTTTTTCACATTATTCATTCATCTGTTGGTGGACTTTTGGGGTTTTATACTTTTGGGATATTGTGAATAGTGGTACTATGAACATTTGTGTATAAGCATTGTTTAAGTACCTGTTTCCAATTATTTTGAGTATATACTAAGAGTGATATTGCTGGGTCATATAGTAGTTACTATGTGTTTAACTTTTTGCAGAGCCGCCATACTGTTTTCCATAGTGGCTGTACTATTTTACATTCCTACTATCAGTGCACAGATGTTCCAATTTTTCCACACCTCACCAACACTTGTTATTTTCTGTGGTTTTCTTTATAATAGTCATCCTAAAGGGTGTGAAGTGGTATCTTGTGGTTTTGATTTGCATTTTCCTGATTAGCATAGATGAAAAAGGGGCCACATACCAAACCTGACAAACTCAGGAGAGAACAGTATGGTGGGCTTTACAGACTCAGAGACCAAAAGTAACCAACCACATAGGATAGTCTGAACATAAAAATTTCTAACTAACAGCGGGTTATGCTGGTAGGCATGTCCTAGACCTGTGGCTTCCTTGACAAAGGTCAGTCTTCCTTGACAAAGTGAGCCTGTCTGTTGTCTTTTTGCATCTAAAATAACATACCTCTGCAATGTCAGAGTAATGGTCTGTTCCAGACCCCCGAGGGCACACCCACTGCACCAGAGCAGGAGACCAGAGAACCCATCATTATCTCCCTTTCCTGAATACCATCTCTATGTACTGTAAATATTAATTATTAATGATCCTGTACCCACCTATGTAAAAGAGATTTGTCTCGCCCGGCTGGTGCGGCCAGGAGGGTAAGCATTGACCTATGAACCAGGAGTTCACAGTTTGATTCCTGGTCAGGGCACATGCCCTGGTTGCAGGCTCAATCCCCAGTAAGTGGTGTGCAGGAAGCGGCTGATCAATGGTTTTCTCTCATCATTGATGTTTCTATCGCTCCCTCTCCATTCCTCTCTGAAATCAACACTAATTTATTTAAAACAAACAAACAACAAAAAAGAATTATGTCTCTCTGTTTTACTTTTTTATTCAATTCCAGAGATTTCCCTATTTTGCTTTCTTCCTCCCCCTTAATCTACCACTGAAACTGGAAACAAAAGGGTCTGCGCTGCCTGCTGCTACCGGAGTCAATTAAGTAGAAATGAGGTTGAATCTTTATGATGCGTTTATTTAATCAGATAGCTGACAATCTGAGAGAGCAGCAGGTATAACACCCTGAAAAGACGCTCAAGTCAGTGTTATATAAGATTAAAGGGTGGGGGGCAAGGGGCAGGAGAAAAAATCTAACAACTAAGTGAGTTCCCAGGGTCTGCTCTCTAGCATTGTCCTGAAAAGGTTAGCTCTCAGCGTTTGTCTCTGTCCCTGGTCTGCTCTCAAAATGTATCTTCTGAGTGATGGGGCCACCTGGACTTCAAGGTCGACTTTCCTGTTTTCCTTTTTCACACTGCACTCGCAGGGTCTGTAAGAAAACCTCTTACCTATAGTTAGTAAGGTGGGTAATACTAAACAACGATGACTCTGTTCCTATTATGTGCCCCTCCCCTATCACCACCGGTGGATTTCATGGAAACCTTCCGCTGTCTCTTCCTGTATTTTATTCTAATGTATAAAATAAGCTGCAAAACTGTCATTCTCTGGAGCATTTTATTTCAATCTGTTGAGAGTTTGCTTTCTGGCAATTGTCCTCAGATTGGTTCAAATAAACTTTTTTCCCCCCAAATAAACTCTTATAAAACTTTTTCTTAGTCTGGACACCCTTTTGTAACATTAGTGACGTTGAACATCTTTTCATGTGCTTTTTGGCAGTTTACATGTTTTCTTTGGAGAAATGTCTGGTCAGATCTTTTGCCCATTTTTGAATTGGGTTGTTTGGTGGTGTTGAGTTTTAGAAGTTCTTCACAAGTTCAGGCTATTCATCTCTTATCAGGTATGTGATTTACAAACACTTTCTCCCATTCTATGGATTTCTATTTCATTCTGTCCTTTGCTGCACAAAAGTTTTTAATTTTGATGTAGTCCAATTAATCTATTTTCCTTTTGTTGCCTGTACTTTTGGTGTTATAACCAAGAAATTGCCAAATCCAATACCATGAAGCTTTCCCCTTTGTGTTTTTATAAGACTGTAATTTTAGCTCTTAGGTTTAGGTCTTTAGACTCAATCATCAAGCTCAATCTATTCTATTTCATTAATTCCACAGAATGTTCCCATCTACATTTCTATGCTCATGCTCTTCTCTGTGTTTAGAAATCCTTTTTTTCTATCTCCTTGTATTCAAAGTATTACCATCTTTCATGGTCTCTTCTAGCAATTTTCAACCTTTTTAATCTCATGGCACACATAAACTAATTACTAAAATTCTGCAGCACATCAAAAAATATTTGCCGATCTGATAAAAAAATATATAATTTTGATTCATTCACATTGGATGGCTATTGTATTGGTTGTTGTCATTTTTAAAATTGACAATCTAAGGCAGCGGTTCTCAACCTATGGGTCTCAACCCCTTTGGGGGTCGAACGACCCTTTCACAGGGGTCGCCTAAGACCATCGGAAAACACATATATAATTACATATTGTTTTTGTGATTCATCACTATGCTTTAATTATGTTCAATTTGTAACAATGAAATTGGGGGTCACCACAACATGAGGAGCTGTATTAAAGGGTCGCGGCATCAGGAAGGTTGAGAACCACTGATCCAAGGGAAGAGAGGTTAGTGCCTCGTGGCTAGTCCAGTATTGCTTGTTTTAAAAATCCTTGTGGCACACCGGTTGAAAAATTGCTGGTCTATTCCAACTGCTCCCTGCTTTTTATTTTATTTTATTTTTTTTGCTCCCTGCTTTGTAAAATCTTCCTATGAAGAGACTCACTTCTTCTGATCTCTTATTAGTGCTTTAGTTTCACTTTTCTTATAGGATATCAATACAAATTTATTTTCTTAAAAAGTATGTCTCTCTGTTTTACTTTTTAATTCAATTTCAGAGATTTCCATTTGCTTTCATATATATATATATGTATATATATGTATATACATATATATGCTGCCTTATACTATAGTTTACATTTAATCTCTCTATAAGACATTTAGATGTTAAGTATATTTTTCACAAGTTTTTTCATTATAGTATTTTGTACATTATTTTATATGTTTATAAATAAATATTTATTTAATGAATGGATGATTTTATTTTTGTCAATGTAGTTCTTTTGGTTTGCTCGGCACTCGGAGAAGGAATGGTAAGCCAGGGAGGGAGGCCATCACAGAGTTCCTGCTGGGTAGGGGGTGGGTGTTGGTGTAGGTATGGGTGTGGTTGCGGGGTTAGTTCTACTTCAAAACTCACCTCTTGCCCAGCCGCATGCCTCAGTGGTTGAGTGTTGACCTATGAACCAAGAGGTCATCGTTCAATTCCCGGTCAAGGCACATGCCCAGGTTGTGCGCTCGATCCCCAGTTGGGGTGTGCAGGAGGCAGCCAATCAATGATTCTCTCTCATCATTGATGTTTCTCTCTCTCTCTCCCTCTCCCTTCCTCTCTGAAGTAAATGAAAATATATTATAAAAAACACAAACTCATCTCTTTAGGAAATTTTTCTCATAATTTGCATTACTTGCATTGACTATGTAACTCTTAGCATTCTGGTGCTCATTTAATTTGCACGTCTTGATTTATTGCCTATAAATATGATGATAGGCCTTTTAAAATGAATGTTTTACTTTCCCAACTAAATTAGATTGAGTTATTCAATTAGATGGTAGTTTGTGACAGCCCAAACTTCTGTTGCTTTTTCTTTTAAGTTGATTTTTTGAAATACACTCATATATGAATACTAGAGGCCTGGTGCATGAATTTCATGCAAGAGTAGGCCTTCCTTCCCCCAGCTGCCAGCACAGGCTTCCCTCTGGCACCCAGGACCCAGGCTTCCCTCACAGCCCCAGCTTCATCTGGAAGGTTGTCTGGTCTAATTAGCAATTACACTTTTATTATTAAATATATTTTTTGTATAAAAAAAGTCAAAAGTTGCCTTTAAGTCTAAAGTTGCCTTTGATCAACTCAGTTCCTATCTTAGTGCCTCTCCCCCCGAGTTAATCACTGTTATTTGTTTTAGAGGAGCCCTGCCAGACCTTTTTCTATGCACTACTTACAGACATATTTATATTTTACTAGAGGACTGGTGCACAGATTCGTGTGCCCTCTCCCAATCTGGGACCCCTCGGGGGATGTCAGACTGTCAATTTCAGCCACATCCCCACAGGCCAGGCTGAGGGACCCCACCCATGCACGAATATGTGCACCAGGCCTCTAGTATGGATATAAGATCTTTGGTTAATCTCTTCTCACCCTCCCCCCTTTTCCCTCTAAGATTCATCAGTCTGTTCCATGTTTCCATGCCTGTGCATTGAGCGTCTGCCCCCTGGTGGTCAGTGCGCATCATAGCTACCAGTCGAACAGTTGAAAAGTTGCTTAGGCTTTTATATAGAGATATAGAACATCATATGTAATATTTCCCCCTTGTTTTTCTTTGTAGTGATCAATAATCAGTAGATCAGAAATAAGTCTTACTGATACCTGGGTCTGAAAGACTAGAATGAGAAGTGAAAGGTCAAACGTATGAAAACACATCATATGTATCCAGCTTGCAAAATTCCATTCTATATCTTGTCTACATATAGTCCCCAGGTATCAGTGGACAGGCCATGGCTCCACGGCCCCGGCGACGAAGGCACAAGAAATCTTCCTCATCAGTGGCTCCCACAGCTGTGACCCAGCCTACAGCTGTGACCCCTGTGCCTCTGACCCTCTCAAAACCTGGCCCCAGCATTGATGCACTTGGCTTCTACTCCTTGGACAATAATGTTCCTGGCCTATCCCAGCTGATTCTTCAGAAGCTGAACATGAAAAGCTATGAAGAATACAAGTGAGTGACTAGCTCTGTGGAAGAGCAATTTGTAGTCACCCTTAGAAATGATTTCAAAAGGTGGAGAGGGAGTATAACTTGGGAATAATGAAGTATTTGCAACAAGGGATTTTTCTCATCCTGACTTTTGCCAGTTCGTTACTATAGAAATTAAAAAGTATAATTTGTGCCATGGCTGGTGTGGCTCATTAGGCTGGAGCATTGTCCCATACACCAAAAAGTAACAGGTTCGATTCCCAGTCATGGAACATACCCAGGGTTCAATCCCCAGTCAGGGCATGTGCAGGAGGCAGCCAATTGATGTTTCTCTCACATCGGTGTTTCTCTCTCTGTCTCTCTCTCTATAAAAGTCAATAAAGAAGAAAATGAAAATAAAAGTGCATATTAAAAAAAATATATATATCTATATATCTATATATCTATCTATCTATATATATATATATATAATTAAGTCAAAATGATGGGAGCAGGTAGAAATACAACATATAGGAGGCAAAGGAGGGGTCCTGAGAGACTTTGGAGATACTCTTTTTCCTATTGCTGTACCGTTTCATGCTGTCTCTGCAGGTTGGTGATAGATGGGGATACTCCTGTGTCAGGCTTTGGATTTCGATGCCCTCGAGAAATGTTCCAGAAGATGGAGGACACATTCCGATTCTGTGCTCACTGTAGAGCACTCCCCAATGGCCTTTCGGACTCCAAGGTCCTCCGGCACTGCAAGAGGTGACTAATCAGGGGCTAATAGGGGAGAGATCCAGAAACGATCCTGTTCTAAGACCTCATTGTAGGAGGAAAGGTTTCACAAAAACATAAGGCCGACTCCTCATTCTATGTGATCCCGGCCACAGACAGATTAGAAAAGGGTTGGGCTCCTGCTTGTTTTTGGTGCTATGGGGAAGTCACACAGAGATCCCAGTACTATTCTACCTTCCTCCTCTTGAGAACTTAAGGGGTAAGACCATAATCTGTTCTGGGCAGGTTAGGGTTGAGACATATGCATGGTAAGAGGGCAGCCACAACCTCCTGGAGTTATTTTTTCTTTAAGGGATGTAAAAAGTGAGTTGTTGCAGATAGAGACTAAGGTGTTACTCTGACCCAAGAGAAAAACTACATTCCCAATCTCTCCTGCCTCCCCTTCTAATGTAGTTCCCAAATTTGGTTGCAAATAGCTGCCATTCCTCTCCCTGCCTTACCCAGTAATTTTTCTTCCTAGGAACAGGAATATCAATTCTCTTCCCCAGATATTCTCCCAATCACCTTTGAAATATAGGAACCAATATTTCTGGGGCTTATTCTCTCAGGTGCAGAAATGTTTATTACTGTGGTCCAGAGTGCCAGAGGTCAGATTGGCCCGCCCACAGGAGGGTTTGTCAAGAGCTGCGTCTTGTAGCTGTGGACCGTCTCATGGAATGGCTTCTGGTCACAGGTGGAGTGGTGGTGTTGGGGAACTCTGCCATAATGGTCAAAATTGATTGTTCTTAGAGAAAGAGATGAAAGCATGTTGTTATGAGGGGAAAATGAAGAACGGAGAGGGGCAGGATAGTGAGGCCTCCCTGGTCACAGGTTGGGAGAATGAACCTAGAAGGAACATTGAAGCCAGAGAAGAATTTGGTCACTTCTTTGTTGTTCCTTCTTTCCTGCAGGAGATTTTGTCCTACCCGCAGGACCCTGGCCATGGCTTCCGGAAGTCGTACAGGGCTGGGACACCTGGTTTTCAATGCGGCGCCTACAGCTAGATGCTATACTGGCTGCTGTGCTAGATAGTCATGTCATGACCACCCTGTGGGCCAGTGCAGGGAGGCCAAGGCCAGACCCAGATGTCCTGCAGGACTCTTTGAAGCGACTCCTGACAGATGTCCTGTCACGGCCTTTGACCCTGGGCTTGGGGCTTCGGGCCTTGGGGATAAATGTGAAGAAGATTGGAGGGAGCACAGTGCACGTAGTTGGCGCTTCCCACGCGGAGACATTTCTCACGCGTCCCGGGGACTATGATGAGCTTGGTTACATGTTTCCTGGACACCTTGGCCTCCGTATAATAATGGTGGGTGTAGACGTTGCTACTGGCTTTTCACAGAGCACCTCAACTTCACCTGTGGAACCTGGCACCATTCAGCTTAGTGGCCATAGGGGCCTCTACCATAACTTCTGGGAGGAGCAGGTAGAGACTGGGCAGACAGCCCATCCAGATTTGGTGGTGGCATTCCATCCAGGTAAGAGTGGTTCAGGGAATACTGGGTGGGTCCTCTGGGAGTTTTCTATTCTGACTCTTGTATTTTCTATCTTTGGAGCCACATTCATTAGGTCAGGTTAAACACAATATGATGATGACCTTGTTGATCGTTAGCCTTATGTGCTACACCTGGGTTCAGAATTTTCCACTGAAGAACCTGGGGTGGGTGATAGTGATAAATGAGCATCTGCAGTGAGCAAGGTGAAGGTTAGGATGGACACAATCAGAGAAGTATCTACCTCAGCCTTTCCCCTCTCTATTCCATAGGTTTTCACGCTTCCCCGGACTTGATGGAGGCTTGGCTGCCCACCCTTCTGCTACTCCGAGATTATGAAATCCCTACATTGATGACTGTTTACAGGTTTGGACCTCTTCCTATTTGTGACACCTCCCTGACTCACTCAGGCCTCTATTTATAGAGATGAGCTCATTTCTCTCTCCTTTGCTCATCTTCTGCCTTCTGATGAGGATTTTCTTTCTTCTCACACTTGGCTTTCTGGTCCCCTTGGAACAAAGGCCTATGTTAGTAAATTGGGAATTAGTGAGACATCTGGGAGGGAAGGATAGCCTTTGCCTACTCCAGTCTGAGGTAATTTGGGGGCTTGATGAGCCCAGAAATGTCAAGTTCTGAGCACTTTCTCTCCTATCTCTCTCATCAGCAGAGCAATTTTTCTTCTGTCTCCCTCAGCCATCAGGAGCTGGCAGCCTCTCTGCAGATTCTGGTGGACCTGGATGCACACATCATTGCCTATGGAGCCAACCCGTTCTCGTCCCTCAAACCTGAACAGGTCTATTCCAACCCCAACAAGCAGCCAGTTTACGGCAGCGCCTACTATATCACGTTTCTTGGGAGCTCCTGCCAGCTGGATAAGAGGCAGTTGGAAAAGAAAGTAGATGGTGGGGATTAAATAGCTGAGCCAGATTCTCACTGGATACCTAGAAAAGGGGGGGGGCTGATAAAATTACCCTGCTGATGCCGGTTTATTGCCAACTTTGAAACTTCATTGTCCAGGTAAAGCTTCTAAGCAGCATGGGAATTCCTATATGATGTGACTCATTTCTGAGAGGTTAGCCACAGGCAGCTTCTAGAGTCGGGATTCTAGATTTGGTGTGCGGCAAGAGGCCTCAGTGACACCAGATGGCACCAAGGAGAAGCATGGCACCTTATTTTGAAAGACTTCTTGTCCAGCAATTTGGTCTAAAAAATGGAGAGGTGTTAATGACTTGAGGTGGTGCAAGAAGGAGCAAGTCAGAGAAGTGGTGGGGTACCTGGGGAGGTTGTGAGGATTGGCACACTGTTCTATTTCTTGGCATTTTCAAGATAAGTATCTCATGTTTGTATTTTCTGTTGAGCACTTTCAACCCTAGAGCAAGCAGCATTTTGCCCTGGCATTATATTTTAGATATTCCAGTTATATCAGACTTTACTTAAATATACTCGAGTTATTTGTTTTCATCTGATCTATACCACAATAAACTCAGTTTGGGGCTTCTTGAGTCACTAGTTTTTAATCTTATTTCCTATTCACTGGCAAGTATTACTTGTCTACACACACACCACCTCACAATTGGAGGCTTCTCTCTTGTCAAAAGAGTGATTAACATCAGCTCCCTGTTCAGGCCTGCCAGTCTACCACACCCTGTCTCATGTCTTCCTTCTTCTTCTTCTTTTTTAAAAATATATTTTTATTGATTTCAAAAAGGAAGGGAGAGGGAGAGAGAGAAACATCAATGATGAGAGAAACATTGATAGGTTGCCTCCTGCATGCCCCACACTGGGGACTGAGCCTGTAACCAGGGAATGTGCCCTGGCCAGGATTCAAACCGTGAACTCCTGGTTCATAGGTCAATGCTCAACCACTAAGCCACACCAGCCAGGCATGTCTTCCTTCTTTTATCACACGCTCAGGATTAGGATATTCCCTAGGTATTCATTCCTATAACCTTGCCAGGACCTCAAAACCCCACCCTAACCCTAACACACACCTATGCATTCTTATTGCCTGCTTTGACAGGGTAATGTCAGAATTCATTTATTCATTCAAAGCACTCGGTTAGTACCTATCATGTGAAAGGCATTAGACCTTTGGGGATATACAAAGTTGAATGAGACACTGTCCTTATTCTTAGCCTTGGAAGGGAAATAATACCTATACATAGATATCTTTATTACAAGATGTAATGTGGAATAAAAACCTTGTGGCCTAAGGAAATAGAGTGAAAGGAGGAGCCACTTTGCTAAGGTGAAGATTTTGTGAATTAGAAACAGATGGAGGGCAAGGCATATCCTCAGACACTGTGAACTGTTCCCTGGGGGACAAAATTACTGCTCTAACAGCACAGAAAGTGGGCTCTGACACGATGGAATGCTCACATTATGAGGAGCATAATGGCTCCTATTTCACATGAATTCTGGAGCAGATGACAATCTTCAGAGCTGTTTTGTTTTGTTTTTGCGAAGTGTATGTGGTTGAATACAGCAGGTAAGTTAAATGCCCGTGTGCTATGACGCTGTTGAATGTGCCACCATAGACATCAGTAAAGGTTTAGTTGGGTGCAAAAGGGGAGTAACCACGTCTACCCAGGGGAAGGGAAGGAGCAGCAGGAGGAGGTTAGGAAACAGGAAACGTTTTTGAAGCAGGAAGGAGGTGGGCAGTCTTTGAATTGTCTTACTAGATGAATAATTGTTCAAAGGCAGGCCATGATTTCTAGGCAGAGGAAGCATGAGGAAAGGAAGAAGGGCGAATCGAAAGGATGAAGTGGGAAATCTAGAGGGAGTGTCTGAACAGGCTGCTGGATATTTGGGCCTAAAGCTCAGGAGAGTGGGCTGGAAAGCAGAGGTTTGGGAAATATTCTCTTAAGGTGATCGTTAAGGCAGAGGGAGGGGTGGGGCTGAGATCACCAAGGGAATAGTGCCGATTGATCGAAGATGAGTAAAGACAGGCTTCTTAGGGAAAGCCTAAATCCCGGAGGTCTCTGGGGCAGATTGGGCAGAAAGCCCGCTATTTGCCAGGTAAACAGACTGGTGGGATCTGAAGAAAAATGCTGAGGACCCAAAGTGTTATGCAGTTTATTTAAATTTGACAGTGACTTTCCTCAAGTCTTTCACTTCACTCCTCTTTTGGGGACATGTATAGCTTGCTCTTTCCACTTAGAAAAATAAACGTTTCCCCCCAAATTATAAGAGAAAGTTTATTTAGAAAGTTCCACAAGTAGTAGAAGGACCCTTGGGACTTAAGGAGAGATAAAGGCAGAGGTAATGTGCCTAGGCCAGGGGTGGGCAAACTTTTTGATTCGAGGGCCACAATGGGTTCTTAAACTGGACCGGAGGGCCGGAACAAAAGCATGGATGGAGTGTTTGTGTGAACTAATATAAATTCAAAGTAAACATCATTACATAAAAGGGTACGGTCTTTTTTTTTTTTTTTAGTTTTATTCATTTCAAACGGGCCGGATCCGGCCCGAGGGCCATAGTTTGCCCACGGCTGGCCTAGGCCGTGGTCGGCAAACTGCAGCTCGCAAGCCACATGTGGCTCTTTGGCCCCTTGAGTATAGCCACGAAGTTTCAATCACATTGTACGTGCACGCCCGCACGTGGTATTTTGTGGAAGAGCCACACTCAAGGGGCCGCAGTTTGCCGGCCACTGGTCTAGGGGGAAGAAGAAGAGTGGGAAGGGAAAGGCTCTGGTGTGCTCCCTAGAGAGAGCGCATGCCCCACTTAAAATTTTAACCTACTCTCTCCCACTCCCCTGAGGAAGCGTTTAGGTAGAGCAGCATGTAGGTCAGTGATGACGAACCTTTTGAGCTCGGCGTGTCAGCATTTTGAAAAACCCTAACTTAACTCTGGTGCCGTGTCACATATAGAAATTTTTTGATATTTGCAACCATAGTAAAACAAAGATTTATATTTTTGATATTTATTTTATATATTTAAGCTAGAGGCCCATTGCAGGAAGATTCCTGCAAGAATAGGGCTTCCTGAGACCGCAGCGAAGCAGAGAAGAGAGCGAAGCTCACCAAGGCGGGCTTAGCTCCCTTCTCCGCTGCCTCGCTCCCTCCCTTCACCGCTTAGCCTTCGGCTGTCTCCCTTCTCCGCCACTTTGCTCCCTTGCCAGGTCACAGATCCAAGGCCTGGATCCCCCAGGGCAGCGTCGCGTGCTGCCGGCCCCGCCTGCAGTATGCAAATTAGCTGCCATCTTTGTTGGTGGTTAATTTGCATATCACGCTGATTAGCCAATGGGAGGCATAGCAAAGGTACGGTCAATTACCATGTCCGTCTATTATTAGATAGGAGGATGCCATTTAACAAAGAAAAATCAACCAAAAAAAATGAATTCACGTGTCACCTCTGACACACGTGTCATAGGTTTGCCATCCCTGATGTAGAGTAATAGGAAGATGGCCTTCAAACTTCAGTGTGCATCAGAGTCACCAGGAGGGCTTGTTAAAACAGATTGCTGGCCCATGTCTGGTGTGGCTCAGTTGGTTGAGCATTGTCCCCTGCACTGAAAGGTTGCTGGTTCAATCCCCATTCAGGGCACATACCCAAGTTGTGGGTTCAAACCCCAGTTGGGGTGAGTGTGGGAGGCAACCGGTTTATGTTTCTCTCTCACATTGACATTTTTCTCTCTCTCTTTCCCTCTCTCTTTACATTAATTAAAAGAAAAAAACACAAATAACCCTGAAAAACAAAACAAAACAAAACAAAACAGATTGCTGGGCCCTGGCTGGGTAGCTCAGTTGGTTAGAACATGATCCCTATATACCAAGGTTGTGGGTTTGATCCCAGTCAGGACACAAACAAGAATCAACCAATGAATGCATAAATAAGTGGAAAAACAAATAGCTATTTCTCTCTCTAAAATCAACCAATAAACTAAAAAACAAAAACACCAGCAGATTGCTGGGCTCTACCCCTAGAGTTTGATCAGGTAGATCTAAGGTGAAATCCAATAATTTGCATTCCTATCAAGTTCCCAAGCGATGTTCCCAGTCTGAGACCACAACTTGAGAATCACTGTAAAGGTAACGGACTGGTTTCTGCTGTGGAATACAAACTCTCTTAATGAGTTGAAGACACTGGTCTGGGGCCTAGAAATTGCCTCAAATGTTCAATGTTAGTGTTAACTTAAGAAACATTCAAACCTGTGAATAATTTTTGTGAGTTTATTTGAGCCAAACTGTCGACAATTGCCTGGAAGCAGAATTTCAACAAATTAAGATAATGCTCCGGAGAATGGTGGTTTTTCACCTTGTTTTATACTTTACAATCAAAGGAGTTACATGACATCCACTGGTGATAGAGAGGCGGGAGAAAGCACAACGGGGAAACCTCTGTGATTGGATAAAAAGTAAAATGATAGACACATCCTTCGAACCTGGGACCCTTCAGTCCGAAGGTGGATGCTCTATCCCAGTGGTTCTCAACCTTGGCTGCACATTAGAATCACCTGGGAATCTCTTTAAAATCCTGATTTCTGGGCCTCATCCTCCGGAAATTCTGTTTCTTTGTTACTAATGTTGTGGCCCCACCCCATAACAAAGAAACAGAATTTCCGGAGGATGAGGCCCAGAAATCAGGATTTTAAAAAGATTCCCAGGTGATTCTAATGTGCAGCCAAGGTTGAGAACCACTGCTCTATCCAGTGCCAGACACAGGTGAGTACAGGATAGTTAACAGTCAACAATTAACAGATAACAATAAAGTCAGGAAATTAGTGGTTGGACTCCTCCCCATTGGCTGTGCCCTGAGAGGCCCAGAAAAAAGGTAAGTTTCAAGTTACCCTGACATTCCACAGGTACCTTATCTTAGATGCAAAAAGACAATAGTCTCAGTGAGAATAGAACGTGATCTTTGTCAGGGAAGATATGGCCTAGGTGGGCAGCGCGCAGGCCCTAGGACATGACTACCCACCATACACTGCTTTTTAATTAAAGTTAAAAAAATTTTTAAAAATTGATTTCAGAGAGGAAGGGAGAGGGAGAGAGAAACATCAATGATGGAGAGAATCATTGATCGGCTGCCTCCTGCCCCCTCTCCCCCACTGGGGACCAAGCCCGCAACCAGGGCACGTGTCCTTTGCCTCAATCAAAACCGGGTCCCTTCAGTCCGTTGGCGGATGCTCTAACCACTGAGCAAAACCAGCTAACCTAACGTTTTAACTTCAGACCATCCCTTGTGGTCCCTTTAGGTCTCTTGAGTTTGCAAGGCGGCCAGGCAGGCCTTCCCTGAGCTGCCAGGTTAGCATGTGCCCCGTTTCCTGCACACACACACGTGTGTGTGTGTGTGTGTGTGTCAGAGGACAGGGCTCCATCTAGCATAAGGGGAGCCTAGCAACCCCCAACGCCCCCCTTCCGGTTTGGGGCGTTCCCACTCTAGAAACACTCATTTCTCAGAGGGCAAATAACCACACGGTCCTAGTCCCTGAAGATACACGGGAGGCGGCTTACCCAGGCAGAGCGGCCGCGCCAGGCCTCCAGTCTCAGCCCTTGCCCGCCCCCCACACTGCAGGGGCTCGGGGACCCCTCAAAGCCACGGAAACTTCCCCCGCGACCTGCCGGAGCCCAGCGGGACCGGGCGCGGTCCGGGTGGAGAAACGCGGTGGAACTGGTTGGCCCATCGGAGGGAACGTCTCCTCCCGCAGGTGGAGCGGCGGGCGGGCGGGGCCGGGAGAGTCAGGGGCTGGGGTCCGGCCACCCCCGGCGGGGCCCCGCCCAGGGGCGTTCCCTGCGGCGGCGGCGCTGCTAACGGGCCCGCGCGGCGGCCCCCGCGCCCCGCCCTCCGCGGCCCGCCCCCGGCTCCATCTTGCCGCCGACTGGGCTGGGCTGTGACGCTGCTCCCGGTGTCAGGTGAGGAGCGGTGCCCCCTACCCCGGCCACCCCTCGCCCCCTCGTCCCCTCGCCCCGGCCGCTCGGGGCCCCGCGCCGGGCCGTCGGGGAGATGGGGCCCCGCGCGGGTCCCCACACCCGGGGCGGTGCAAGGGCCCGCGGGCCTCCCGGGTGGCGGGCGACTCGGGGTGCGCGTCTCCGGACCCCGTGCCCGGCGGGGGCGCCTTGGGGTGGGGTAGGCGCGGCGGCCGCCCCGCGGGCGGGAACGGGAAGCCCCGCTCGCCGGTTCTCGGGGCCGCTCGCCGTGCGGAGGCCGGGGGAGCGGGGCGCGCGCGGGCAGGTGGCCCGCAGGTGCGGGGCTGCGGCCGAGCGCGGCGCGGGCGGGGGCCTCGGGGCGGCTGGGAGGGGCGGCGGGCAGCGCGCAGAGCCGAGCCGGCCTGGGGACGGGACTTCCCGGTGACACAGCAGATTTGGGGAAACTCGGGAAATGCGCGCTGTGCTCACCGAGTGAACGCTGGACGCAGCGCGTGCGCCGGCCCCGGCGGGCAGTTGCTGCAAACTTGGGGGAAGGCGCGTTCCCACCCGATCCCGCGCCCGGAGCGGCGCCGCCCGCGCGTGCTGTGCGCACCAGCCTGTCCCCGCGAGCGCTGCGCGCAGGGGAAATGGCCGCGTCCGCCGCGCGTGGCGGGTGGAGAGAAGTCAGCCCACTGCCTGTGAGCTCCCGGGCTCTGCCGGCCGAGAGGGAGCTGGTCTGATAAAGCGATCGGTCCCGGCTACGTGTGCCGAGTGTCACGAGTGCCGCCGGCTGGAGACGGGGCAGGCGCGGGGCAGGGTCCTTCTGGCCGCGGCAAGTGGAAGCCGCTTTTCTCTCCACGGTGGCTGCCTGCCTGTCCACGCAGAAGCCAGCTGTGCCTGCTGCCCGGTACCCCGTGGCCCTTGCTGACTGATGGAAATGGCCCTTCCGAGAGGCAGGTTTTGGAAATTGTATCTGCTCTTGGCCATTATCGTGTCATCCACTCCTCCTTTTCCTATTTGTTTCCTAAACTTCCAGCAGCTGCCTCTTGGGCTCCTGGGCTTCAGGCCATCGGACACTCCCATAGTGAGGCCCACCCCTTTTCGCTGCTGACTCACTGGGTGGAGATGGTTTTGGAGAACCAAGAATGATTTTCTAGTCTTTTAAATGCAGTTGCCCAGGGAGAACGTTTAAAAAGAAAAGCTCTGCTTCACCAGGATGGCCTTACTATGCTTTGGGCAAAGTTGAGTAATTTCTTGAGTCACCTGGGGTTTGTGTAAGCTTTTTTTACACAAGCTTTTGAAATGTACCTTTTGAATAGGTGATACTTGCCCAATTCCAAAAGAGTTAAAGGTACATTATGTCCTAGCTCTCCTTCCTGGAGGCAGCCACTGGTTTTCTACTTCCTTGAGGGGACTCTCGGGGTATTCTCTATCTACATGTTCAAGGAAGTAAATGTATTTTTTTTCCACATTTGTTTGCAAATGACCTATGTTGTTTTCAACTCCCCCTTAATAGGACTTAGAGATAATTTAATATATAAGAAAAAAGCTGCTCATTTTCAGTAGCTGCATAACACTTCATTGTATGGGTGTCCATAATCTATTTCACCTGTCCCTTACTGATGGACTTTTAGATTGTTTTTAACTTTTTTCTATTACAGATAGTGCTGTAATTAATAGTATTGTACATATATGTGTTGTATTTGTGCAAATCTTTCTATAAGATACATCTCTGGAGATGGAATTGTGTTCTAGTTCTTTAAGTAATTACATTTTTCAAAATGTAACCAGATTCACTTTCTTAAAAATTGCATTAAGTTTTCTCATGTGCAGATAGTCTTTATTTTCATTGTTTTTAAACTCCTGTTGACATAATTCCTCTAGCCCTTTAAAGGTAAGATTAAAGAAATGCAGAAATAGGACTTTGTCACTGGAACAATTCCTGGGATTCAGAAATTTAATTGTTTTTTGTAGTCTTTGGTATGGTAACTACTTGTTGCCTTAAAAATGTTATGTATGTGTTTCATAACTTATTTTCAAATGGTCTGTCTGACTGTTGTTAGATGTTGTTGTCCCTTTGCTCCTTATACCACCCAGGCTTAGAGAAGAAGAGAGCCAAAAACATTTTAGTTTGTTCCTGTTTTTACATCCAGGCCTTTGTATATCAAATAACTATTTTAGAACTGAATCAGTTTTCTTAATATCTTACTGTCTTTTTTATTAACTTACTAGAGGCCTGGTGCACAAAATTCATGCACTTGGGGGCGTCCCTCAGCCCAGCCTGTGCCCTCTCATAGTCCGGGAGCCCTTGGGGGATGTCCGACTGCTGGCTTAGGCCCGCTCCCCACAGCAGTCTGGCTGAGCGGTGCTCCCCCTGGTGGTCAGTGCACGTCATGGTGAGCAGTTGAGCATCCTTAGCATATCATTAGCATATTATGCTTTGGTTGAACAGATGACCGGACACTTAGCATATTAGACTTTGATTATATAGGATAAATTTGACTCAGTATATGTCCATTTATTCTAAATTTAGCAAGTTTTCAGCTTCTATCCTGTGCTTATGTCATAAGAGACACTATAATAACAAATTTTTTTTTTTTTAAATCTTTATTGTTCAGATTATTACATTTGTTCCTCTATTTTCCCCCCATAACTCCCCTCCTTCCAGCTCCCACCCCACCCTCCACCCTCACTCCCCACCCACTGTGTTCATCCATAGGTGCATGATTTTAGTCCAGTCACTTCCCGCATCTCCCACACCCCTTTTCCCCCCAAGAATAGTCAGTCTATTCCCTTTCTATGTCCCTGATTCTATTATAATCACCAGTTCATTCTGTACATCAGGTTATTTATTCACTTGATTCTTAGATTCATTTGTTGATAGATGCATGTTTGTTGTTCATAATTTGTATCTTTACCTTTTTCTTCTTCTTCCTCTTCTTAAAGGATACCTTTCAGCATTTCATATAATACTGGTTTGGCGGTGATGAACTCCTTTAGCTCTTCCTTATCTGTGAAGCTCTTTATCTGACCTTCAATTCTGAATGATAGCTTTGCTGGATAAAGTAATCTTGGTTGTAGGTTCTTGGTATTCAGCACTTTGAATATTTCTTGCCATTCCCTTCTGGCCTGCAAAGTTTCTGTTGAGAAATCAGCTGACAGTCGTATGGGTACTCCCTTGTAGGTAATTGAGCCTCTTTCTCTTGCTGCTTTTAAGATTTTCTCTTTGTCTTTTGCTCTTGGCATTTTAATGATGATGTGTCTTGGTGTGGTCCTCTTTGGATTCCTTTTGTTTGGGGTTCTCTGCGCTTCTTGGACCTGTAAGTCCATTTCTTTCTCCAGATGGGGGAAGTTTTCTGCCATTATTTCTTGAAATAGGTTTTCAATATCTTGCTGTCTCTCATCTTCTGGCACTCCAATAATTCTGATATTAGTCCGCTTAAAGCTGTCCCAGAGGCTCCTTACACTATCTTCACACTTTCGGATTCTTTTTTCATTTTGCTTTTCCAATTGGGTGTTTTTTGTCGAATCTTTGGTTTGGTTCTTGTGCTCCTCTGGTCTGCTATTAGGTATAATATTCTTTATTTCAGTCCGTGTATGCTTACTTTCTAATTTCTTTATCATAGCATCGAGGGTCTCATTAGTTTTCGTGAGGCTCTGCACAAATTTATGGCAAGCCCTCAAAATTGCGATTCTTAGCTCCATATCCTCCATTTCTGTCATGTTTTTTTGTCTCCGCATCTTTTATGCTTTCTTGGTGCACCCCCTTGTGGTCTCTGTGCGCAGTCTTGTTCTAGCCAAGCCTTAATTGTTGTAGTTAACACTAGAGGGATTTGACCACAGGCCGACTGGCTGTAGGAATCAGCTGTTTGGAAAGCGTCTGTCTTCTGGGGAGGCGCTAGTCCAGCCCTTGCCTGAGGCGATCGGCAAATGGCTGTGCGCAGGGTTTGGGCGGGGCAGGCTCAACAGGGCGGGGGGAGGGAGCAGCTATGGCCGCTCTCAGTCCTGTCCCAGCAACCACTGCAAACCTCGGAGGGGCCGTAGCCAGACAGTCCCGCTTCTCCCGTTTGAGTCTGGGTCCCTAGAGACTCGCCCGGATCTGTAGCCCAGAGTCTGAGACTCACTCCTGAGTGAAAACGACAACCGCGCCCTCAGCCACCAGCCCGCTTTGCGCGCGCACCTCCGCACCACCGTACCTTTAAATTTTCCACACTGCGCCTCCTCTGTGCTTCAGAATGCTGTTGTTTTTGCTTCTAGTTGAAGAGTCTCTCCTCAGCCAGCCTTCCTGTGGTTCTGGTTGATGTCCGTTCCGACTTTTAGTTGTATTTTTAAAGTGGTTGTTTACGGCGGCAGTCTCCGGTGTTTACCTATGCCGCCATCTTCGATTCCTCCTAATAACAAATTTATTACCTCATTTTCCTATATTGTATACTCAAAAGGCATGATACCTTCTCCCCATCTTTATCAGCACCTAGGACAGTGCATATTACATAGTGGGTTTTTATAAATTTTGATTTGGATTTGTTTGGGGTCTTTATATAAAAATAATACAAATCCTTTACAGCCATATTGGGGGAGAAGAGCCAAAACACATATTGAAAAAATTAGCAAATTAGGTGGTAGATCTGGAAATGTCAATCTTCTAGTACCAAAATATGACTCACAGACCAGCAGCAGCAGCATCTGGAAGCTTAGTTATAAATGAAGAATCTCAGGCTCCATCTCAAAACTACTGAATCAGAATCTGCATTTTAACAGGATTCCCAAAGGGACTCACATATATACTAAAGTTAAAGAAGTACTGTTTTATCTAGTACATTGTTCAAAGAAGGGAGAGAAGATTTGAGCTGGATGAGTGAGGAGGTGAGTGAGCTTAGGCTTGAGGCCAGGTCAGCTGAAGATAACAGTGGTTTACGCAGAGACATGCTGAGAATGGTTCAGCTGGTAGAGATTTCGCACTGGGAGTTAGGTGTTGGTAAAGATAAATTGAATAGATAAATTGGAACCAGTAGTAAGGAGATCTGACTGTCAGGCTAATGAATTTCATTCGATACTCTGGCAGTAGTCATTGAGGAGTTTTGACCTGAAAAGTAATACGCGGAAAGAGCAGCATTTTAGGAAAGTTCACCTAGTGATGGTGCCCAGGAAAACTGGGAGTGTGAGAGTATAAACAAGGAAATAAATGAAGTAATTTTAGTAAAATAGGCATCAAGCAATAGAAACCTGGTCTAAGGAAATGGCCGTGAGAATAGAAATGACTGAAAGAATAGGAGAGGCATTTCAAAGAAGAAGAGAAAAATAGTATTGGGTTACTTACTATATTGGAGTAATTGGTAACTTAAGTAGTGGTACTATTGACAGATATGGGATATTAAGAGTGATCTGGTGGGGAATGAGTATTTACTTGCACACAAAAACCTCCTAACTAGCTTCTATCTTTTTTTATCTTCACTGACAAGGTCAACCTTTTTTTTAAAAAAAAAATATATTTTATTGATTTTTTACAAAGAGGCAGGGAGAGGGATAGAGAGTTAGAAACATCGACCAGCTGCCTCCTGCACACCCCCCACTGGGGATGTGCCTGCAACCAAGGTACATGCCCTTGACCGGAATCGAACCCGGGACCCTTCAGTCCACAGGCTGACGCTCTAGCCACTGAGCCAAACTGGTTAGGGCGCACTTCCTGGACTTGTACTAGTATGTGTACTTCCTCCACCAAGTTAGGGAAGTTTTCTGTCATTTTTTCAAATAGGTTTTCAATTTCTTTTTTAAAAAATTGATTTCAGAGAGGAAGAAGGAGAGAGACAGAAACATTAATGATGAGAGAGAACCATTGATAGGCTGCCTCTCGAATGCCCCCCTCCCCCGCCATGTGGGATTAAGCCCGCATGTGCCCTGACAGGATTGAACAGTGACCTCCTGGTTCACAGGCTGACACTCAACCACTGAGCCACACCAGTCGGGCTCGCTCTCTTTTCCTTCCAGCACTACATGTTGTGAACATTGGTATGCTTAAAGTTGTCCCAGAGGCTCCATACACTATCCTCATTTAAAAAAAAAGAAAATATTTTTATTGATTTCAGAGAGGAAGGGAGAGGGAGAGAGAGATAGAAACATCAATGATGAGAGAGAATCATTGATCGGCTGCCTCCCACATGTCCCCTACTGGGGATGGAGCCTGCAGTCCGGACATATGCCCTGACCGGGACTCGAACCTGGGACCCTTCAGTCTGTAGGCCGATGCTCTATCCACTGAGCAAAACTGGCCAGGGCTCTGGGGTTTCTTATATATTACTTTTATTTTTTAATAAGTTTGAAATTTTCCAAAATATGAAGTTTATAAAAATAAAGGCAGGGTTTAATCCAGGTATCTATGACTATATGTTAACTCTTAGCCATTATAACATTGTTTCCCAGAATATGGTTATATCACTACATAAGAGGATTTCTGTGGCATGTGGGAAGTATTTTAATATTTATATTTTCATCTCAATGTTACCTTCTCTTTTTTTTTTTAAACTTCAACAACCTTTTATTACCAAACTCTTGCAGGTTTAACTTTGAGCCCAGCTAACAACATCTCTAACAGGACCTAGGATGGAGGTTAAGTCCTAATAAAGATGGTCTCTTAAACAAAGGATTAAAAAAATACAAAACATCCACATAGAAATTGAACTGTGACCTCCTGGTTCTTAGGTCGACCCTCAACCACTGAGCCTCGTCGGCCGAGCATATAAGTATTTTTTAAAAGAGTGAAATTCCCCAGTGTTGCAGAAAATGGTATCCCAAAGTGATTTCAGTCCAGAAAAAAAAACAGCATTTAGCACTATGCTGCCTTTTCTCTCAGTTCAAGATACACATGGGAGAAAACCATTTCCCTTCTTAAAAAAACAAAACAAGACAAAACCCTTTCTCCTCCGGTTCAACTTCCACTGCTTATTCCTAGAAACACCCGGAGAACAATGTAAACAAGGCCTGGCCCACTTCTCTCCTGGCCTCGGCCAATCCGAAGGCTCACAGCAGGGATTGTTCTTGAGGAATTTTCTCCTCTGCTACGATCAGGAAACTGACCCCTAATTCCTGGGAACCGGCCAACAAAAATCCCATTTCCTTCCAGGAGAGGCCTGGGGGCTCTAAAGGATCAAAGGGCAGTAGACCTGGCCCATGTGCCACGGGGTCCTTTATATAAAAACACCCGACACCTTATAACTTATAACCAACCTAACGTTGAACCTACAGGTAAAGGCGAGCAGCAGCTGACTGAGTACTAAAAAGGTGCTTATCTCCCCATCTTCAACCATAAAGGAAACAGGGGAGGAGAGTCCAGAAGGGAATGTGACCTCCTCTCCTTTCCCAAAACTTTGATGTGTCTCCTAAGCCAAAGCCAAATTCCTGAGACAGACACGTGGGCACAGGGCAGAGTCTCTGACGGATAACGCTGCCGCTCCTGGGCAGCCTGGCCTCCTGGGCAGCCTGGCCTCCTGGGCAGCCTGGCGCATGGCCCCTTTACCGAAACGTTCTCCCCGGTGTGCGTCGTGCATAAGGATCACCAGGGCAATTATTTTCTCAGTTCAGCTTTGTCACAGACAAATACTTCAACAGCAGCTTCTAGAAACTGCCCGGGGGGGACCCCTCCACCCCCCTTTTCAGGGTCACAGATCCTTCCCGTTGATGGGCTCCTTGCCAGGATTTGGCAGCAGCTCGTTGGTTTGAGAGAAATGTCTGCCCCCAGAGAACCCTCTGAACACGGACAGCGGGCAGGGGTGGGCGGTCTGCAGGATGTGGTGCTGCTTCCTGTGGATGGCACTGCCCTTCTGCCCACGAGAGCCCCGGAGCATGGAGACGAGGCCACTCGAGTTCTGATTTAGCCAGGACACACCCGCCTCGGGGAGCTGCGCCCAGCCCTGCTCCGTAGGAGACCTGGCCTGATGGCCGCACCGCGAGGACAGCGTTGTTAGAACACCTTGCTGGCCCGCCCAGGTCCCTGTCCACGGCCAGGATGCACAGCACCATCCATGTCTGTGGACGGGCTTCCTGAATGTCCTCCGCGCCGGGCGGAGGAGGAGCAGCCCTGAGCTTGGTGGGGCCCAGGACGTGGATCCCGGCCCAGGGTGACCCCTGCACGACTCCTGTGCAGCACATTCGGGTGCATGTGAAGACGCCGTGGGTGGATACACAGCGTGATGTCTTCTTTCTTCTGCACAAATCCCATTAGCTTCATAAAACACGGCTCCCGAACCCGCCGCGAGGTGCTGCTTCCAACTCACACCGAAACCCACCGGCAGGTTGCGAGCCGCGATCCGGATGCGGACCGACTGCTGGGGGCTCTGCAGGTCCCAGGTCCGCGTGGGCGTGCCGGGTCCCTCCTGCTCCGCCCGGGCCTTCTCGGCGGGGCTCCCCGCTGCGTCCCGCTCTGGGTCGGCCGGCTCGGGGCTGCGGGCACGTGGCTTCCTGGCGGGGTTCGGGGAGGAGGAGGAGAGCGGCTTCTGGCCGATCACCCCGAAGCTGCCCGGTCCCCGCGAGGTCCCCGCGAGGCGGGGGGAGGCGGAGGCGCCCGCCATTGGCGCCCAGCCGCGCGCACCGGCTCCCACCGAGGGGGTGGGCTGGGCGGGGGCATGTGACCTCCTTGTGGCAAGAAGACTATTTCACGTTTTCCATGTATGGAAGTAATGTAAGGCAACTTTAAAAGTAGTTTTAAGTGAAAACTTAATTGGCTTAAAAGAAAATAGTTCATAAATAGAAGTACCGGTAGTATTGAGGTACGACAAGAATTGTATGGGGAGAATGGTGTTGGAACGCTTGCTCTGCTATCCTGGCTCCATTGGTACCAACGATGAGATGAAGAAACATGTTATCAGCTTTGCTTTTACCAACCCCAATACCCACATTTGAATGCCAGCCAGACTCTTGAAAGAAGGTGTATTTTTAAATAAGATCCTATGACAGTATATACAAAGGCCGTAACTTGTATAAGAAATTACAGAGGACTTTTTTTATTGTTACAGAATGTCCTATCCAGGCTATCCCCCCACCGGCTACCCGCCTTTCCCTGGATATCCTGTAAGTATTGCCCCTTAAATACTAAGATAGCTTATACCCTGGAGCAGGTGCTGTGTAGGACTAGCCCTTGACCGAGCTGACAGATAGGCCAGAGCAGGGCTCATCAATCCGAGTGCAGGTGGGTGCTGTGGGGGAACAGAGCACCTGCATCCCCTGTGGAAAGCCAGCAGCTCTCGGCCTCAGTCTGATATGGCCATTAGGGAAGGCAGGCCAGGTGATGCCAGGCCCTGCATTTCTTCAGGTAAAACAAGCAATCTAGATTTTGTTGAAATTGCCCCAATTTAAAAAATTGGGAAAATAATTTTTTTTTAAATTTCCATTTGGCTCCACCCCCCCCCCCTCCCCCCCGCCTTCCCCCCAATGTGGTGGCCTTTCACACTTGGCTCTCTACAGAGGAATTACTTTCTTTAAATGTTAAATGCTGTATGAGTCAATCAAATGTGTGTGAGCTAAATTCATCCCATGAGTCACCGTTTGGTTTGTTGTTGTTTTTTTGAGTCACTGTTTTTTAACCTTTGTGTTAGAAGGTTTAAAATAACTAGGAAGGTCTTGACTCAGAGATAACAGATTGCAGTGGATTAGAGGGTCCTTGATTTGTAGTCCTGAGACTAGTGTTTGGAGTACATGTTATCAATGTGCTGTCAAGTTCTGCCTGGTTGATGTCTATCCTATGAGGACTAAACTTACAGCTGAGGCCTAAGTGAGAATCATGCATTTCAGTTTTATGCTCATAAGAATGCAGGGCTTGTCTGACAGAGAGTAGAAAGAGGGGCCTACAGATTAATGATAACGTGTGTATCCTTATGTAAAGTGAATATATAGCTGGATTTATCACAGGAGAGGTGAGAGTTACGTCTATGTTTCCAGATGCCTCTGTACGACACTGGGCTCTGGCAGTCATTTTCGTCAGTGTAGGGTAATTGCTGAAACAGACAACTCAGCCACCCCAGTGACTGGACATTTCTTCCTTCAGGCTCCTGGAAGTCCGTGGGGGTGAGGGGGCGGGGAGAAGGCTTTGTTCCAGGTGGTCTTCAGGTTCCCAGGCTCCTTCAAGTATTGGCTCTGTCACCCTAGCACCTTGGAGTCCTCCACTTGGACCCTCTGCTTCAGCTGCAGATGAAGGAAAAGAGAGAGGAGGAAAGAGAGTAGGTTTTTAGGGGCCAGGCTGGAAGTGGTGTATATTACTGCCTGCATTCATTCACTGGTATTCAGTCATATGGTCCTACTGAACTGCAGGGAGGTCTGGGAAATGTAGCCTAGCTTTGTGGCCAGGGGAGGAGGTTTAGTGAACACCGACAGTCTCTGCCTCACTTAGACGTTGTCTGTTCTGAACCCACGTGTGACTCAGGTCACCTTTATTTTTCTGTTGTGTAGCAGGTCCAGGTGTGTTGCAGGCGAATGAGGAATTTCTTACTTTAGGGTGGAGAGGTGGATCTTTCTCATATTTCTAGGTGCTAGGAAATTGAAGGAACTAATGAGCTTTGTGACTTGTTCCTGAGGGTTTGGAAAGAACCTGGTTCTTACTCCCAAATAGAGAAACAGACGCCCCGACAACGGTAGAATGAAATTTAACTGAGTTCTGAGAGACAAGTGTCCTGAAAAATATAGGATATTCATAAACTAGCATAAGATACCAAGACTTCTAATGGGGCTTTTAATATGTAAAAGGACAAGCTAGACCTTAACAGTTACAGCTGCTTGTTCCCTTTTTCAGGTGGGTCGTATTTCTCTGTGGTCACATTCATTTGAACGTATTTTCTGGTTTTGCAGCCGGCGGGTCAGGAATCATCCTTTCCCCCTCCCGGGCAGTATCCTTATCCTAGTGGCTTTCCTCCCATGGGAGGAGGTGCCTACCCAGCAGCGCCAGGCAGTGGCTACCCCGGAGCTGGAGGCTACCCTGCTCCCGGGGGCTATCCAGCCCCCGGGGCCTACCCTGGCGCCCCACAGCCAGGAGGGGCCCCCTCCTACCCAGGAGGTGAGTGATGGGTCGAGGCATCGGGGTGGTTTGGTTGCTACAGCACTTTTTCCTTCTCCTCTTTCTCCTCTTCATTCCTGCTTGTTTTGTCTGAGGTCAGAATAGCTCTTGGCCTACTTTCTGCCTTAGACAGCAAGGACACAGCTGGCAGCATAGAAGGTAAACGTTCTCAGGGGGCCTAGCAACTGGGAGCAAGCTCAAAAATTAGGAAAGAAATTGGAAGAAATCTCATGGTAATAAAAGACCAATATATAACAGTTTGATTATTTATAATCTTAGAAGTTATTAAGGCTTTTTTTCCCCCTAATCCTCACTGGAGGATATGTTTTTACTGATTTTAGAGGAGGGGAGAGAGAGAGACATTGATGTATAAGAGAAACATCGATCTGTTGCCTCCTGTTGTGCCCTTTCCGGGGATGGGATCGAACCCACAACCTAGGTATGTGCCCTGACCGGGCATCAAACCAGCCACCTTTCGGTGCATGGGATGATGCTTCAATCAACGGAGCCACACCAGCCAGGGCAGATTAAGGCATTTCAGTTAGCATGATTCTGACCTTTAGAATAGCTTTGTCCAGAGGGGAAGAAAGTAACTTAGCATTTTAAAAAATATATATTTTATTGATTTTTTACAGAGAGGAAGGGAGAGGGATAGAGAGTTGGAAACACTGATGAGAGAGAAACATCGATCAGCTGCCTCCTGCACACTCCCCACTGGGGATGTGCCCGCAACCCAGGTACATGCCCCTGAACGGAATTGAACCCGGGACCCTTGAGTCCACAGGCCGACGCTCTATCCACTGAGCCAAACTGGTCAGGGCGTAACTTAGCATTTTTATACGGTAATTTACTAAGGCAAATGAATGAAGTAAAATTTTGAGTTTATTTTTTAATGGGGAAGGAGTTGGTGAGAAATTGAATTTAGACCGAAAGGGACCAGAAGCATTAATAGCATCTTTTTTTTTCACTGTTAATAGTAGATATTTTTCTAAAGTTTTCTCTTTAGTCATGAGAACTGTCGCTAGAGTTGATTCTTTTCTCTAGTTCCTCCAGGCCAAGGGTTTGGCGCCCCACCAGGTGGAGCAGGCTTTCCTGGCTACACACAGCCTTTTGGAGGCGTCCCGGCACAGAGCCCCCTGCCTGGTACGTACCTGCTGTGCAGCGACAGCAACAGCATGCCAGTGTGAATTGTTCAGTTGCCACTGAGAGAGATTAGTTTCTGTTTGTCAACAAACATTTATGTTAAGTACCTTTGTAAATAAATTTAAGTACCTGGTTTCATGAAATGTATTAATTTGGTGGAAAAATATAATTAGTAAGATTGAAATAAGACCCACTTTTTCAATTAAAAAAAGAATGTCCCGAAGCCAAAAAAGCAAAACCTTGTGGAACTTCTCTGCTCACTCCTGTACCACAGATGAAACCACCCCCGGAACTGTGTCCTCACATCCTCTCCAGATGGAATCAGAATTTAATCTGACTCAAGTGTTGTAAAGAAAAGTGTATTTGTTAGGATATGATGTAGGACATGGAATATTTTAAAAGGCTCTTATGACCCAGTTTGTTTTAGATTTAGTAAGTTATACTAAAAAATTATCCTAGTGAATACCATGTGAATGTTCTTAAATATTTACATAATTCATAATAACCAATGCTGTTTTGAAAAATTAAGCCATATGAAACCTGTTTTTCAACGTGCAGGTGGCTATCCCGGAGGACAGATGCCTTCTCAGTATCCTGGAGGACAAGCTCCTTACTCTTCTCAGGTATTGTTGCTCCTGCCTTTTAAGTTTCGTCGGGGTAACTGACTAATGCCAAAGAAGAGCACCACTCCTTGGCCACATTAGAGGTTTCCAGGAAGCGGATGAGATGGTCCATAACAGCGACTTTCAACCGGGGCAGGAGCCACAAGAATTTTTAAAACATGCAGTATCAGACTCTTTAGTCAGGGACACTGACCTCTTTTCCCTTAGATGTCAAATAAAAAAAACGACAACAGCCAACACAACCATAGCCACCCAGTGTGAATGAATAAAAATTATACCTTTTTTTTTTGGTCAGATCAGCAAAAAAGATAGTATGTGTTTTGGTGTGCTGCAGAATTTTAGTAATCAGTTTGTGTGTGCCACGAGATGAAAAAGGTTGAAAGTCGCTGTTCTATAACGTCACCTAAGACTTTAAACTTTGCTTCTGATAGACTCCGTGCTCTCTTTGGTTTATCTCCTGTGAGTAGTAGCCTGATGACTTGGATAAGACAAACCTAGGTCCCTTCTCACAGGTGCTAATACTTATAATTTTTTCATAGAGATTCGCTTGGGCTCTTAGCATGGGTTTTAGTTCTTTTTTCTCTTCCTCCACTGGCAGTTATAAACATCAACTTGGGTGACTGGTGTTTCTGGCACTGTTTCATATAGTGTGGTTTTGTCTTCCATTTTTACCTTTATAACTCTCCACTCTTCTTTCAGATCACTACCGAATCCTTTCCTTCCTATCCTGTTTTCTCTCCTGTTTCTTTGGATAATAGCAGTGAAGTGAGTAAGGTTTTCTGATGTTCACTAATTTCTAGTTTCCCTACATATGCCTTCATTTGTTTCTGATTTCTTGTGTATTTGTCTCTCACCACTTCCTGGGGCTCAACTGTATTCTGGTTTACCTTTATGCCCCTGTAGTGCTTGGCAGCACTTTAAACGTGGTAACCAATTAATTGTTGAATTGATTTCTCAGTAGCCCCAGAAAGTTTCCTGTACGTCAAATCTTTGCCTCATCTCTGTCTCATCTCTGTATAGCTCCTTGTTTTAACATTTTTATTCTTTAATTGCAATGTTAATTCTTTATATCTTTTGCAAGTTACCAGGAACATAAGCAGTGTGCTTTTATGCTTTCTTTTATTTATTTATTCTTGACAAAGGATGTGTTCATTGATTTTATTTTGTTTTTTATTTTTTTGTTAATCCTCACCCAAGGGTATTTTTCCATTGATATTTTAGGGAGAGTGGAAGAGAGAGGGAAAGAGAGAGAGAAACGCATGGGTTGGTTGCCTCCTGCACGCACCTCAACCAGGGCCTGGGTTGGGGAGGATCCTGCAACCAAGGTATGTGCCCTTAACTGGAATCGAATCCGGGATCCTTTGGTCTGCAGGCCGAGAATACTGTATCCACTGAGCCAAACCGGCTAGGGCTGTTTATTGATTTTAGAGAGAGAAAGAAGGAGAGGGAGGTGGAGGGGGAGGGGGGGGAAGGAGCTAGGGAGGAGAGGCGGGGCGGGGGAAACTTCGATAGGCTGCCTCTTGTATGTGCCCCGACCTGAGATGGAACCCCTAGCCTGGGTACGTGCCTGACTGGGAATCAAATCCCCCACCTTTGGTGTATAGGATGACGCTCCAACCAACTGAGCCACCTGGCCAAGGCAATTTGCTTATTTATTTTTATCCTGCCTTTTCATAAAGATTAGCATTTTCAAGCCTTTTTAAGGCTTAGGTGGGAGAGGGATTGATTACAGTATTAGAAGAAAAATACCTTAGCCATTTTCTGGCTTACTTTCCTGATTTGAGGAATTTTAGCTCCAGATGGATTAAGAAACTTGTCCAGGGCCACACCACACAGCTAGTGAAAGACAAAGCTGAGACCAGATCCTCGCTGTTCTGACTCTCAGACCAGTGGTTCTCCCGTCACACAGTGCTGCTTTGCTGATAGAGCAAATGACATTCCTCCAAAGCACGTAGTGGGTTGTTTTCAGTCCTTTTTTCATTGTTGCAGTTGTGAGTCATATGATAAGTCTTTAGGTATTTTGATAATTCGTATGAGAATTTTTAAATTTTAGTTGAAGTATGCATATAATTTTAGAGACGTCATTTTATGACTGAAATAGAAAAGATTTTTAAACATAAAGCACTAAAAGTAAAACATACACATGCAACTTACTTTGTGTAACAATTACCATCTTAAGGTAGAGCTAAAACTAATAGATGGAATTAACAGAGTGGTATGTTTTGGAAGAGCTTTTAGCTGGGA
Source organism: Myotis yumanensis (assembly GCF_028538775.1). Lineage (NCBI taxonomy): Eukaryota > Metazoa > Chordata > Mammalia > Chiroptera > Vespertilionidae > Myotis > Myotis yumanensis. The sequence continues at coordinate 44,116,128 of NW_027223764.1, read as the reverse complement.
GTGGAATAGGTTACCTTGTGAGGGGTGACTTCCCTGCCACTGAGAATCTTCCGGTAGAGGGGTGTGTGTGTGTGTGTGTGTGTGTGTGTGTGTGTGTGTGTAGATGTAAAGAAAGTTCCCATCTTATTTGGGCAGTTGGGTCAGGTAACCTCTTTTGATGAACCCAGTAGTAAGTGTATGGTAGTTTTTCAGCAAGGAGATTGAAATCAAATGGGTATCAAAGGTTGGAACTTTGGGTGGCAGATAGTGTAGACTTTGCTGTGCTGAGAAATCTCCCCTTAGAGTTTTAACCTCAACAGCATGGACCCTGATTTCTTTGAACTTAGTATAATGCCTAAAGGATGAGAGTATTCTTGATGAAGATTCACTTCAAATTAGACTTTCAACAAAGAATAAACAAAACCAGTTTTTCCTAGAGATGCAAAGTGGAATAGTTTTTGTTGTGTTTTTTTTTTTTTTTAAGAAAGAATGAGATGACGGAATATGAGAATAATTAAACAGTAATTGACGAGGATTAGTTTCACTATCTAGTCCAGTATATTATAAACAAAGGCTTCTTCCCTACTTAGGATGTTAGTGACAGTGATTACATCACAGGAAATTTCCTTAGTTTCCTGATGCATTAAAGACTCATGTAAAGGCAGTATGTTGAAAAAAAATTTATACTTGGATATTCTCAACAAGTAAAATAATTTTAGTTTTTTCCTAAAACCACTATACAAACAGTTCTTGTTAATTTTCTACTTAACTAACATTCCTGGCTTAGAAACCAGTGAAGGATTGGTTGGTAAAGCTAATTGGTAGGAGAAAATGTTGCTGTAAGAGTGTGAATGAGTGGGAGGAATTATTGACCGCAAATGTTTGTTGACTGATGGCTTGGTCCCCTTCATCCCATTGACTTTGCCCCCACAGGTGCTGGCACATTACTGTATTTGATGGGTATGAGTCTAATAAACACAGCTTCTCTTACCTAAAGAGCAATGGAATCATTTTGTATTTGAAATTATGTCAGTTGCATGTTTAAATGATATTTTAGAGAATAAACAAAATTATTTAATAAACAAAATTTATTAAACAACTTATTGGGTTAAATAAAGTATATTATTAAAATTGAATTTAAAAAATGTGGTAGGATATCATCTTGTTTCATTCCATTCTTCTTTTTTAAAAAAATATATTTTTTATTGATTTCAGAGAGGGAGAGAGAGATAGAAACATCAGTGATGAGAGAGAATCATTGACTAGCTGCCTCCTGCATGCCTCCCACTTGGGGATTGAACCCGAATCCCAGGCATGTGTCCTGACTGGGAATCGAACTGGGACCTCCTGGTTCATAGGTCGATGTTCAACCACTGAGCCACGCCAGCCAAGCCATTCTATTCTTAAGCTCTGATGTGAATATTGTAAGAAAACTATTGATGCCCTCAGTAGATAGAGTGACAGCCTCTGGACTGAAGGGTCCCAGGTTTGATGTTTCTATCTCTCTCTCCCTCTACCTTCCTCTCTGAAATCAGTAAAAAAATATTTTTAAAAAAGGAAAACTATTGAATTGTTTCATAGTTTTGTACTTTTAATTTTTTTTACTTTTAATTTTGAAGTAATTTTACACTTAAAAAAATTGCAAAAAATATACCTAGAATTCCTGTAAACCCTTTAGACTCAGATTCTCCAAATGTTAATTTCTCACAGAAAAATAATACAATGATCAGAATCAAGAAATTACATTGATATCATACTATTATCCAACCATTTCACTCATTGCCCCTGCAATGCCCTCTTCTGGTTCAGAGTCAAATCCAGGATGAAATACTGCATTTATTGTCATGTCTTTTAAATTTCCTTTAATATGAAACAGTCTTTAGTTTTTGTTGTTCATGACCTTGACACTTTCAAAGAGTACTAGTTATTTTGTGTCATAGTCCTTAATTTGGGTTTATCTGATATTTCCTCATGATTAAATTCAGGTTATGCCATTTGGGCAAGAATACCACAGAAATGATGTTGTGTTCCCACTGTATCCTACCAGTAGGCACTTATTGTTGACTTACTCTTTTACTGGTAATAATTGATTTTGATCAAACTTTTACCCACTAATTTTAACATCCATTGATGGTTCTTGCCTGAAACAATTATTACTGTGGTATTGTCATCTGGTAATTTTTAAAATTTTCTTCATAGATTTCTATTTTAAAAATATAGTATCTACTTTGCTTTCTGGTTTATTTCCTTATAAAATCTATGAAGAATATTGTACCTCCTGGGATCTCTAATCATCACTTTCATTTGTGCCTTTTTTAGGAGTTTAATAGTGGCAAGGTTTATTAAAGCAAAAAGCGAAAGTATACTCTCGGATAATAAACTTCTAGCCTAAGCACTAAACCAAAAGAAAAAAAAAAAGTACACTCTAGAGAGAGAGAGAGAGAGAGAGAGCGGGCAGGCTAGAGGAAGCTGCTGCCTTTTGTGCTTTTCTTAATATACGATGTTTTATTTCATGTCTAATGATCAGGGCTCTTAGAGGAACTTAAGAGATATTAACCAAATTATATTGCTTATTCAAAACCTCATTGGGCTACTCATGTTCTATTTTACTAAAGCCATTATTATATTCTTGTCTTTAAATCAAACACTGCTACTCATCTCACACTATCCAGCGATCATCTCTTTTTCTCTTCCTATTTTACCAAGAAGGAATTCCAAGTACAATTTGATGGTTCTCAATCTTTTCCTTACTGTGGGATTGAAGGACACATTATATAGCCCCTGCTTACTCTCGATCCTTCGCATCATCTTCCACTCCTCTCCTTGCCTCTAAACATATCCTGTATCCCAAGGAATTCCAAGTGGGATGCAAGGCACAGGAAGATTGTCACTAATTTTGCCAGCTTTACTAGTCTCCCGAAAGTTTGGTACCTGACCGTCTATTGGCAGGAGGGAGATAAGTCTTTCCTGCCTGTTCCAGTGTGAGCTCTGAAACCATTGCTCATACCCTTGGCCTGAAACGCAAACACTGGCCTCTTTGCCTAAGAGTTTTGACTGGGAAGTCTTGAGTTGTTGTCTTTCTAACAGAAAATCCTGACTTGGATTTTTATTTTTTATTTTTTAATTTTTCTGAGTTTATTTGAGTCAAACTGAGGACATATGCCAGGGAGCAAGATTTCAAATGTTCCTCGATTTTTATTTTTATTTTTGTTTTGTATTTTTTTTTTTTTAATTAAAGAAGGTGAACATTTTTTTCGTATCCTTTCCCCCCCAGTTTTATTGAGATGTAATTGACATATAACCGTATTAGTTTTAGGTGCACAGCATGATGATTTAGTATATGTACATCTTGTGAAATAATTGCCCAGTAACGGACTTGGATGTTATGTCTCTTGTTCTCAGCCTGCCGCCATGACTCAGGGAACTCAAGGAACAATTCGACCAGCTGCCAACTTCGATCCTATGAGAGATGCAGAAATTCTTCGTAAAGCAATGAAGGGTTTTGGTAAGGAAAATGGATTTTTGTCTTACTTATAATAAGTTTAAGTGATTCAAGTAAAAATAAGCTTTCTATCATAAACCAAGTCTGTGTGTCAGCCCGTGGGCACATTCCTCTGTTTAATCTGGCACCAGTTACCTTATACACATTTAAGCGATTTCCTCAAGGAACATCCAGTGCACTTATTCTTACTTAAACATGTTTGGTTCTTTCAGGGACAGACGAACAGGCAATTGTGGATGTCGTGTCCACCCGGTCCAATGATCAAAGGCAAAAAATTAAAGCAGCTTTCAAGACCATGTATGGGAAGGTAATTTTTTTCTTAAGTGAGCGTGAACAGTGACCTGTAGACCCTGCGTCCATGTCAGGTTGCATACTATTGTCTTACTATTACTGATGAACAAAACAGCTCCGTTCCAGAGGCCCCAGGAGTAGTATATTCGTTTTTTTCTCTTAAAAGGCTTTCTAACTCTAGAGTAGTCCTTGGCCATGTTATCACACCTCACACTAGGTCTGGTGTGTGGCAGATGTCCCGTAGAAAGTAGATTATGCCCACAGTCATCATCAGTAGCGTGGTTCTCCATCCTCTCCGTAGAGTGGGATTCACGGGCTTCTTACAGAGCCCCTGCTTATTCTTGGTCCTTGGCATCATCTTCCACTCCTTTCCCTCCCTCTACACCAGGGGTCCTCAAACTACGGCCCTCGGGCCACATGCAAATGCAAATATTGTATTTGTTCCCGTTTTGTTTTTTTACTTCAGAATAAGATATGTGCAGTGTGCATAGGAATTTGTTCATAGTTTTTTTTTTAAACTATAGTCCAGCCCTCCAACGGTCTGAGGGACAGTGAACTGGCCCCCTGTGTAAAAAGTTTGAGGACCCCTGCTCTACACATATCGTCTATTTACGATTGCATGGAACTTCTTGCCATTCTCTGCACACACCATGACCTCGTATACTTCTGTGCTTAGTATACGTTGTTCTCTTGGCCTAGAAGACCTGTTTTCCTTTTTCTGCACGGCAAACAACTCCAGGATTTGGCTTCAGTTAGCTACTCTGTGCAGTTTCCCTCATTGCTCAATGTTCTCTTCTGTAGCCTCTTTTGTCATCATAGTCCATACTGCCTGTTGTTGCCACGTCAGTGCCACTTTCCTGCATACACGTTTCCAGTGGCTCCTGCAGCACGCAGAATCAAATTCAGCATTCTCTAGCTTAGTCTTCAAGGTAATATTCCAAGCATATAGTTATAACTTCGCTTTACTCACCTGTGAAAATGTTCCCCTCTAACAAAATTGGTTGTCTTATTGTCCCACTGAACTCGCTTTGGTCATTCTTGCCCCTGAATTAGTGATTCTCAGCTTTAGCTCATCATCATAATCTCCTTTAGAACTTAAAAACACGTGCAGAGGAGCATTTGAGACCTTGCTCCCTGGCATGTCGTCAGTTTGGCTCAAATAACTCTGATAAAAGTTTAAAACAACAACAACAAAAAAATACCACATGCAGAATCTCTGAGTATTTTCCTCAACATCAATTTTTATTTGTTTGTTATTAAGAAAAATTTCACAGATGATTTTAATGCAAAGCCAAGGCGGAAACCATTTTTTTTATTCCATGTTTGTTTTTCCTTCTTGCCTGAAATACCTTTCTTCTTCCTCTTTGCCTGCTAATTTTTATGTCCTCTTCAAGGTCTGGACTAAAAGCTTTCTTTGCATCCTGTAGCTCACTTTAACTTTTTCTGTTATTTATTTCTGTTCTACCTACTCATCCGGTGCTGGAGTATCGGCTGCCTTATACTAGTATCTCTTTTTAGATGTTTATCTTTTTTTTCAAATAAGAACACCATGATGAGGATTTCTACTTCCTCATAGAACAAGAACAATTTCTTTTTTTTTTTTTTAATTTTTATTTTTTGCTAAAAGTATTACAAAGGGTATTACATATGTGTCCTTTTTTTTCCCCGCCGCCCTTGACAATCCCCTGCCCTCCCTTACCCCCCCAGTGTCTTATGTCCATTGGTTATGCTTATATGCATGCATACAAGTCCTTCGGTTGATCTTTTACCCCCTCCCTCCTGCCCACCAACCCTCCCTGGTCTTCCCACTGCAGTTTGACAATCAGTCTGAGGCAGCTCTGCCTCTGTATCTATTATTGAAGAACAATTTCTTATACTAATAAATATCTGTTCATCATTTTGTTCATTTGAATTGTTCTTTGTTTCATGTATTTCTTGTTTTTGTACCTGATATAGTGATGGAACTAGAGTAAGAATTTAAGTTTTTATTGATAGAATGAATAAAATACATCTACTTGAGTATAACAAACTTTAAATGTATGTATTTACTTATTTATTATTGTATAATATTCAGATTTGAAATTTAGGTTTTCATAAAACAATTCAATTCCATTTTCTGTATTTTTCTTTTTTTTTTTTTTTTTTAAATATATTTTATTGATTTTTTACAGAGAGGAAGGGAGAGAGATAGAGAGTTAGAAACATCGATGAGAGAGAAACATCGATCAGCTGCCTCCTGCACATCTCCTACTGGGGATATGCCCGCAACCCAGGTACATGCCCTTGACCGGAATCGAACCTGGGACCTTTCAGTCCGCAGGCCGACGCTCTATCCACTGAGCCAAACCGGTTTTGGCTTCTGTATTTTTCTTTAAAAAATGTAAATAACAAAATTTGGAGAGCACATATACTTAGTTTATACTTGTAATTAAACAGGATTTAATCAAAGATCTCAAGTCAGAGTTAAGTGGGAATATGGAAGAACTGATCCTTGCCCTGTTCATGCCAAGCACATACTATGATGCCTGGAGTTTACGGAATGCAATGAAGGTACGATATGTCATTTACTTTGAATGTTTTATCTAATTTATCCCCGCCGCCCCCCCCCCCCCCCCCCCCCCCAAATTGTGGCAGCTCTGTATTCATAGTGACAACTAAATCATACATTCTTTCCTATCTCTGACTATATAGAGCTTTTTAGGTCTGGAGGCCAGAGAAATATTTGATGGAACAGTAAGATTTAATAACTTACGGAGGTTTTGTTTTTCTTTTGTGTAATTCTTCCTTTCATTATCTCACATAGGGAGCAGGAACTCAGGAACGTGTATTGATTGAAATTTTATGCACAAGAACTAATCGGGAAATTCAAGAAATCGTCCGATGTTATCAGTCGGAGTTTGGGCGAGACCTTGAGAAGGACATCCGATCAGATACATCAGGGCATTTTGAACGCTTGCTTGTATCCATGTGCCAGGTGAGTGCAGTGTGGACGTTTGTGTGAGGGTGGAGGGAGCATTCTTGGCTGCCTGTTGCCAGTGAGCATCCTGCATGCCTTTGAATATTGAGCCCCCTTGGGATCCTGCCGCCTTTAAGAGGGACAACACAGAACCCAGGATACAAATTTCTCTGTAGTCACTATTGAGATTTATTTCTGTAGCTCTGGCTTTTGAAAGGAACCAGAAATCAATTTGTGTCTGGGGATGGGATGAATCTGTACTTTTGAGCTTAGCCCATTAAGTTCTACCGTTAACTACGGATACGCAGGAGTGCCATGGAAGTGCTGTAGGGCAAGAACTGGGGGGGGAGAGCCAGAAATGCAGAAAAGTGCTTCAGGATTCACAGAACTATTGTGATTGGCACCTTCCTTATTCTGATTCCCCAGATGTGCTGGAGAGGGGACAGGAAATTCTCCACGTAGGGTATTTGGAATGACATTATAAACACGCTTAGAACGAGACAGTGAGGGTTTATTTGAGCAAGATGGTGCAGAAGACTAGCATACTGATTCAGTATCAGCAGTTACTGGCTCTCCTGCCAGTGCACACGGTCGGACAGCCCTGAGGGGTCTAGAAGTAAAGAGGCTCTTCAGAGCAAGGGAGGTAGTTGCAGGAAAAGCAGTGAGCCAGAGTGAGTGGGTGTGGAAGTGAGAAAAGAACACAGGCGGATGAGAGGAAACGGAATTTACCTACAACAGAGGAACGGAGCAGGGGAGGAGGTTGGCATTTAGCAAGAACGAGAAGAAAACACACAGGAACGGATTTAACACTGAAAAATGGTGAAGACTTTATATGAGGTGTGGAGCGTCTCTGCAGGGTTCCAGGCCCTGCCAGTGTGTAAAGCAAAGGGACCTCTTCCAGGGCGTAAGCAGAGGGACGGCTTCCTAGGAAACCGTGCGTGTGTTTGAGTCTAGAGCAGCCGTGGGCAAACTACGGCCCGCGGGCTGGATCCGGCCCGCTTGAAATGAATAAAACTAAAAAAAAAGAAAAAGACCGTACCCTTTTATGTAATGATGTTTACTTTGAATTTATATTAGTTCACACAAACACTCCATCCATGCTTTTGTTCCGGCCCTCCGGTCCAGTTTAAGAACCCATTGTGGCCCTCGAGTCAAAAAGTTTGCCCACCCCTGGTCTAAAGGCAGAAGGGAGGAGTTTCCCTGAGCACCTCCTGTGCTGTAGTCAGTTGTCCACTTGGAATATATGCTCCTACATGTCCCTGTGCCCAGGGTTCTTCGGAAGACAGTGTCTCACCTCAGGGAGCCCTCTCATGTCGTTCCTCAGACACCGAGACTCTAGAGGACAGCCTTTCCCTTGTATTTCTGTTTTGGAGTGAAACCAACTGCTCATCTAAGCTTTACCCTTGCTCAGGCTCACAGCTTCCTTCCTCCCGCCCTCCCTCCCTCTCCTTCCCTCCCTCCTACCCTACGGGAGAGTTTGGTACACAAATCGGCACAATCTAGCAGAACTTGAATTATTGATACCTTCTTCTAAAAAGTTCATGCATCATTTTTATTTATACATTCGTAATAAATACTTACGCATTAAGATTACACTTGGAAAGGAAAGGAAGTTGATGAAGCCTCCATATTACATGTTCCCTCCCTTAACTTAAATTCCTTGAGGCAGAGACCTTGTTCCTACCACGTGGCACATCCCATCGGTTTGTTTCTCTGGAGAATATGGGCTGGCACAGAATATGGGCTCCCTCCCTTTAGGTTGCATTAATGAATACAGAGTGGAGTTAAGTGTAATGCATATTGATCTTAAATCCTTGCTGAGGAGAATAATAACGTCTTCATTTAAGTGGTAGTTTATATCTCCGAGTAGAGATTTGTGTATGTTTGTGTGGTGTGTGTGTGTATATGTGTATAAATCATATGTATGTGTATATGGTTTTTTATGGAAACCTTTTCTGGTTTAATTTAGATCTCAAAGCCCTGAAAATTTCTCATTTTAACATAATCTCATTAAATCATGATCACATACTCTAAAATTCAAAATCGGCAGTGCAATAAAGTACTAGTTACACTAGTGTAGTTCCTTTGGAACTGAAAACTATGCATGACAAACTCAATGCATTAATCTTTTTATTTAAAACTTTTTTTTTTTTTAATATATTTCATTGATTTTTTACAGAGAGGAAGGGAGAGGGATAGAGAGTTAGAAACATCGATGAGAGAGAAACATCGATCAGCTGCCTCCTGCACATTCCCCACTAGGGATGTGCCCGCAACCAAGGTACATGCCCTTGATCAGATTCGAACCTGGGACCCTTCAGTCTGCAGGCTGACGCTCTATCCACTAAGCCAAACCGGCTAGGGCTATTTAAAACTTTTAAAAATTGATTTGAGAGAGAAACATTAATGTGAGAAATAAATATTGATCAGCTGCTTCCCACACACACCCCGAATCGGGGCTCATACCCCAACCAGGGAATGTGCCCTGACTAGGAATTGAACCCTCCACCTTTTGGTGTACAGGATGACGCTCCAACTAACTGAGCCACCAGCCAGGGTTAGGCATTAATCTTTAATAAATGACAAGATTGGAAAGAACATTTTTAATAGAATTTGTATCACTTCCTTCCAATTTCTGCCTTCTTTTGCAGGGAAACCGTGATGAGAACCAGAATGTTAACCACCAGATGGCTCAGGAAGATGCTCAGCGTCTCTATCAGGCTGGCGAGGGGAAGCTGGGGACGGACGAATCTTGCTTTAACATGATTCTTGCCACAAGAAGCTTTCCTCAGCTGAGAGCCACCATGGAGGCTTATTCCAGGGTATGAGCCTTTATTTTGCAGACCTGGCTTCAGTTTTAAGGAGTGGAAATATTTTAACCCGATACGTTTTGTCTGCAGGTGTCTAATCGAGATTTGTTAAGCAGTGTTGCCCGCGAGTTTTCCGGAAGCGTTGAAAGTGGTTTGAAGGCCATCTGTAAGATACTTTTGTGTTTTCCTTTATTTTGCTTATAAATGAGTGAGCTTTTGAGTGTTTTTTGTTCCTATTAAGTAATGATAATATAGCCTCCCAGGAATCTGCTTAAGCAAATGCTGAGCCAGTCTGTGAATGGTTGATGGCAGGATCAATTGGGGTTGTTTCAGAATTATTTGATGTTTATTCTGTATGCCCTTCTTGAGAACTATGCAAGAATATCTGGTAGCCCTGGCCAAATAGCTCAGTTGGTTAGAGCGTCGTCCTGATGAGTCAAGGTTGTGAGTTCAGTCCCCGGCCAGGGCACATAGAAGAATCAGCCAATGAAGGCATCAATAAGGGAACAGCTCTCTCTCTCTCCATCCCTTCCTCTTCCTTTCTCTCTCCCTTTTCCTCCTCCTCCCCCTCACCTTTCCCTTCCTTTCTCTCTCTAAAAATCAGTCAATAAAAATTTTTAAAAATACATGTTTATATATAGATATATATGATAGATTGTAACATTTCCATTAAGGCGACTGGGAAAGCACTATGCAACTATGAGTGCCACTACACAAAGCATCATTTTTGAGCCCCCCCCCCAAAAAAACACACAAACAAACAAAAAACCACTTCTCAAGTACTCAGCCCAAGGAGACTCTTTTCCTTTTGGGAATTAAATACCAAATCTCTGGTGTCCTGATATTCAGCCTAATGAACTGGAACTATTATTCTCATGGAGAATATAGGACTAAAGAGAGTATTAGTAACACATTGGTATTAGCAATTGAGTGTCTTACAAATAATACTGTAGTATTGTAGCTAAATTATTTTTTTTTTTTTTTTTTTTTTTTTATTTTCCTCTTAAAGTATTACAAAGGGTATTACATAAGTATCCTTTCCCCCCCCCCCCCCGCCCTTGACAAACCACTACCCTCCCTTACCCCCCAGTGTCTTATGTCCATTAGTTATGCTTATATGCATGCATACAAGTCCTTCGGTTGATCTCTTACTCCCCTCCCTCCTGCCCCCCAACTCTCTCTGGCCTTCCCACTGCAGTTTGACAATCAGTTTGAGGCAGCTCTGCCTCTGTATCTATTATTGTTCAAAAGTTTGTAATGGTCTTTATTATCCATGAATGAGTGAGATCATGTGGTATTTTTCCTTCATTGACTGGCTTGTTTCACTTAGCATAATGCTCTCCAGTTCCATCCATGATGTTGCAAATGGTAGGAGTTCCTTCTTTTTAACAGCAGCATAGTATTCCATCGTGTAGATGTACCACAGTTTTCTAATCCATTCATCTACTGATGGGCACTTAGGCTGTTTCCAGATCTTAGCTATGGTGAATTGTGCTGCTATGAACATCTGGGTGCATATATCCTTTCTGATAGGTGTTTCTGGTTTCTTGGGATATATTCCTAGTAGTGGGATCACAGGGTCAAATGGGAGTTCCATTTCCAATTTTTTGAGGAACCTCCATACTGCCTTCCATAGTGGCTGCACCAGTCTGCATTCCCACCAGCAGTGCACAAGTGTTCCTTTTTCTCCACATCCTCTCCAGCACTTGTCGTTTGTTGATTTGTTGATGATGGCCATTCTGACAGGTGTGAGATGGTACCTCATTGTTGTTTTGATTTGCATCTCTCGGATGATTAGTGACTTTGAGCATGTTTTCATATGTCTCTTGGCTTTCTGAATGTCCTCTTTTGAAAGGTGTCTATTTAGATCCTTTGCCCATTTTTTGATTGGATTGTTTATCTTCTTTTTGTTAAGTTGTATGAGTTCCCTATAAATTTTGGAGATTAAGCCCTTATCCGATATGACGTTGGCAAATATGTTTTCCCACAAGGTGGGTTTTCTTGTTGTTTTGTTGATGGTTTCTTTTGCTGTGCAGAAGCTTTTTATTTTGATGTAGTCCCATTTGTTCAGTTTCTCTTTAGTTTCAACTGCCCTAGGAGCTGTATCAGTGAAGAAATTGTTTTGGCATATGTCTGAGATTTTGTTGCCTTTGTATTCTTCTAGAATTTTTATGGTTTCCTGTCGTACATTTAAGTCCTTTATCCATTTTGAGTTTATTCTTGTGTATGGTGTAAGTTGGTGGTCTAGTTTCATTTTCTTGCATATGTCTGTCCAATTTTCCCAACACCATTTATTGAAGAGACTATCTTGGCTCCATTGTATGTTCATGCCTCCTTTGTCAAAAATTAATTGAGCATATTGGTTCGGGCTAATTTCTGGACTCTCTATTCTATTCCACTGATCTATATGTCTGTTCTTGTGCCAGTACCAGGCAGTTTTGAGAACAGTGGCTTTGTAATACAGCTTGATATCTGGCATTGAGATCCCACCTACTTTGTTCTTTCTCAGGATCGTTGCAGCTATTCGGGGTCTTTTTTTATTCCAGATGAATTTTTGGAGAGTTCGTTCTAGATCTTTGAAGAAGGCCATTGGTATTTTAATGGGAAGTGCGTTGAATGTATAGATTGCTTTGGGTAGTATGGACATTTTAATGATGTTGATTCTACCAATCCAAGAACATGGTATGTTCTTCCATCTGTTTATGTCTTCCTCTATCTCTTTTTTCAACGTCCTGTAGTTTTCTGAGTAGAGGTCTTTAACCTCTTTAGTTAAGTTTATTCCTAGGTATCTTAATTTTTTTGGTGCGATGGTAAATGGGATTGTTTTTCTGATCTCCCTTTCTGAAAGTTCACTGTTGGTGTATAGAAATGCCTCAGATTTCTTGGGGTTAATTTTGTATCCTGCTACATTGCCAAATTCATGTATTAAGTCTAGTAGCTTTTTGATGGAGTCTCTAGGGTTTTGTATGTATAATATCATGTCATCTGCAAATAAGGACAGTTTTACTTCCTCTTTTCCAATTTGGATGCCTTTTATTCCTTCTTCTTGCCTAATTGCAATGGCTAATACTTCCAGTACTATGTTGAACAGGAGTGGTGAGAGTGGGCATCCCTGTCTTGTTCCTGTTCTTAGGGGAAATGGTGTTAGTTTTTGTCCATTGAGTATGATGTTGGCAGTGGGCCTGTCATATATGGCTTTTATTATGTTGAGGTATGATCCTTCTATTCCCACCTTTCTGAGAGTTTTTATCAAAAATGGGTGTTGGATTTTGTCGAATGCTTTTTCTGCATCAATTGATATGACCATGTGGTTTTTTTCTTTCAATTTGTTTATGTGATGTATCACATTTATTGATTTACGGATGTTGTACCATCCTTGCATCTCTGGGATGAATCCTACTTGGTCATGGTGTATGATCCTTCTGATGTACTGCTGGATCCGATTTGCTAAGATTTTGTTGAGGATTTTGGCATCTATGTTCATGAGGGATATTGGCCTGTAATTCTCTTTCATTGTGATGTCTTTACCTGGTTTTGGTATTAGGGTGATGCTGGCTTCATAGAATGAGCTTGGAAGCGTTCCTTCCTCTTGAATTTTTTGTAGTAGTCTGAGGAGGGTAGGTTTTAGTTCTTCCTTGAATGTTTGGTAGAACTCCCCTGTGAAGCCGTCTGGCCCTGGGCTTTTGTTTGCTGGAAGCTTTCTGATGACTGCTTCAATTTCTTCCATAGTTATTGGCCTATTGAGGTTTTTAGATTCTTCCTGATTGAGTTTTGGAATGTTGTATTTTTCTAGGAATTTGTCCATTTCCTCCAGGTTGTCCAGTTTGTTGGAGTAGAGTTGCTCGTAGTATTGTTTAACAATCATTTGTATTTCTGTGGGGTCTGTTGTTATTTCGCCTCTATCATTTCTGATTTGGTTTATTTGGGACCTCTCTCTTTGCTTCTTGGTGAGCCTGGCTAGGGGTTTGTCAATCTTGTTTATCCTTTCAAAGAACCAGCTCTTGGTTTCATTGATTTTCTGTATTGTTTTTTTGGTCTCTATTTCATTGATTTCTGCTCTAATCTTTATTATCTCCTTCCTTCTGCTCACTCTGGGGTTTTCTTGTTGCTCTCTTTCTAATTCTTTGAGTTGTAGAGTTAGATGATTGACTACCATTTTTTCTTGTTTTTTGAGATAGGCCTGTAGAGCTATAAACTTCCCTCTCAGGACTGCTTTCATTGTGTCCCAGAGGTTTTGGATTGTTGTGTTTTCATTGTCATTAGTGTCCAGGATGTTTTTAATTTCTTCTTTGATGTCATCGGTAACCCAATCAATATTTAATAACATGCTATTCAACTTCCAAGTGTTTGAGTATTTTGGGTTGTTTTTATTGTAGTTTATTTCTAACATTATGCCATCGTGGTCTGTGAAGAAGCTTTTTATGATTTCAATCTTCTTGAATTTGTGGAGACTTTGCTTGTGACCCAATATGTGGTCTATTTTTGAATATGTCCCATGAGCACCTGAGAGGAATGTATATTCCGCAGCTGTGGGGTGAAGTGTTCTGAAGATGTCAATTAAGTCCATCTGATCTAGTGAGTCATTTAGGATTGCTGTTTCTTTGCTGAGTTTTTGTCTAGCGGATTTATCCAGTGATGTCAGTGGTGTATTAAAGTCCCCTACTATGATTGTATTGTTGTCGATCTCTCCCCTGATATCTTCCAGAAGTTTTCTTATGTATGTGGGTGCTCCTGCATTGGGTGCATATATGTTTACCAGGGTTATATCTTCTTGTTGTATTGATCCCTTTAGTATTATGAAGTGGCCTTCCTTATCTCTGGTTATGGCCTTCACTTTGAGATGTACTTTGTCAGATATAAGTATTGCTACCCCAGCTTTCTTTTCCTTTCCATTTGCGTGAAAGATATTTTTCCATCCCTTCACTTTCAGTCTGTGTGAGTCCCTTCTAATGAGGTGGGTCTCTTGTAGACAGCAGATGTATGGGTCATGTTTTTTTATCCATTCAGCCACTCGATGTCTTTTGGTTGGAGCATTTAGTCCATTTACATTTAAAGTTATTATTGAAAGGTATTTGTTTGTAGCCATTTCTTTTTGTGTGTGTGTGTGTGGCTGTTTTCTTTCTGAGCTTGATATTTCTTCTTTTTACACCAGTCCCTTTAGCATTTCTTGCATGGCTGGCTTGGTGGTGATAAACTCCCTTAGCCCTTTTTTGTCTGTGAAGCTTCTTATTTCCCCTTCAATTTTGAATGATAGCCTTGCTGGATAGAGTATTCTTGGATTCAGTCCTTTGCTTTGCATCACTTTGTAGATTTCCGTCCATTCTTTTCTGGCCTGATGTGTTTCTGTTGAGAAATCATTTGATAATCTAATGGGAGATCCCTTGTATGTTACTTTCCGTCTCTCTCTTGCAGCCTGTAAGATTCTCTCTTTATCCTGAACATTTGCCATGGTAATTATGATGTGTCTTGGTGTGGGTCTTTTCGGGTTCACCTTGTTTGGGACTCTCTGGGCTTGTGTGACTTTTTTCTTCCCCACCTCAGGGAAGTTTTCTGATATTATTTCTTCGAATAGGTTTTCTAATCCATGTTCATCTTTCTGTTGTTCTGGCACCCCTATTATTCGTATGTTGTTTCGTTTCATGTTGTCCCAAAGCTCCCTTAGGCTCTCCTCCTGTCTTTTAATTTTTTTCTCCATTTGCCGTACAGTTTGAGTGTGTTTTGCTTCCTTGTCTTCTAATTCACTAATTCGGTCCTCCGCTTCTCCCAGTCTACTGTTGATACTTTCAATGGAGTTTTTTATTGAAGCTATGTCACTCTTCATTTCTTCTTGGGACTTACTTAAGTTGTTGATTTTTTCATCTGTTTCTTCTAGCTTCTTGCATAAGTAGTTGAGTTTTTCATCTGTTTCTTCTTGCTTCTTGAACATGTGGTGCATGTACTCTAGGAACCTTATTCTGAATTCTTTTTCCGTCATGTTGCATATCTCTGTCTCACTTAGCTGCTTTTCTGGCGAGTCCTCCTTTTCTTTCCTTTGGGGGTTTCTTTGCCTACCCATGTTTGATCTCGCTGACATATGTAGATGTTGAGGTGTTCAGTGGCTGCTCCCTGGGTGGCAGGGGCTCCTTGGGTTGTGGTTGCTGCTCAGACGGTTGCGGTAGCAGCTGCTTTCCAGTTGGCAGCAGCTCCTCTGGTGGGTGTTGTTCACAGCTGTGTTGGCTCTTCTGGCTGGTGGGGGGAGGCTTCACGTACAGTTGCTGTTCCACAGACAGAGGGTGTGGTGATCAGGAGGCTGTGGTGATCAGGAGGCTGCGGTGATCAGGGGGCTGCTGTTGCTTGGATCTGCTGCGTTGATTTAAAGGCACAAAATACAACAGAGCAAGGCACAACGTACCAGGCACTGAACACAAGTATATTCACAATATTAATAACTCCAAATAAAGGTGACCAACCGAATTAAGAGAATTAGGGGATAAGGGAGAAAGAAGAGAAGAAGATAAAGGAGAGAACAGAAAAGAAAAATAAGAAAAAAACAAACAAAAAAGGAGTGCAAAAATAGAATTGGGAAAAAAGAGGGGGGAAAAAAGAGAGCGAAAAAAGAGAATGAAGTAGAAGTGGGGAAGAGACTCCCCGTATGAGGAGCAAACTCCAATAGAACTGCCACTAATCTCAACAAATTCCAGCAACAGATCCCTGGAGATGAATGCAAACTACAAACCACCAATAATATCCAGAGGGGTAAGGGAAAACAGAAGCACAAAAATAGCTGGGGTGGGGTGGGGGAGGGAAGGGAAAAACCAGCAGAGAAAAAAAAAAAGAAAAAGAAAAAGAAAAAGAAAAACAACCTCACAACCAGTCCTAAAAAAGAAGAAAAAACACAAAACAAAACAAACAAACAAATTTAAAAAAAAAAAAAAAAAAAAAAAAAAAAAAAGCCCAATATATTCAACAATCAAGAAAACAATAGAAAGATAAGAGAGAAAAAAAAAATGGTTGGAAAGTGAAGAAGGATAAAGAATAGGTGTATAAGGATTTAGAGCAGTAGATTGGAAATAGGATATATAAGTAGGGTGGAATTAGACAGGGGGTAAAAAGAGGGAATTGGGAAGGTCTGGAGCAGGAATAGGGTAAGAGAAACAGGACACCAAAAGGGGAAAAGTAAGGAAGAGGGTTTTAGCAAAGAGGTGGAATTGAGATAGGGAAAATTAATGCTAAAGGAACGATGAAAATAGAATGGAGAACACTAATCCCAAAAGAAAATAAAGAGAAAATAAAATGGCACTTTAAAAAATGGTAAAATGGTAGGAGTAATAATACTGGTTAAAAATAAAAATGTGGTAATTGAAAGGGTAAAATCAGGTGATGGAAAAAGAAGAAAAAGAGAAAAAAAAATTGGTTTCTTAGTAAAAAGGTGAAAAAATTAAAAAGAAAAAGAAAAAGAAAAAATTTGCAGTAGTGATGGTCTTTCGGTTCTTCTACTCTTCAGCCTGGTTCGCCTTGGTCCTGCCAGGTATTTAGGAGAGTGTTGCCTGCATTACACTGTTCCTCCGTGTTGTAAATCACAGTCCTGATTTTAAAGCAGGCCGTATTTGTGATCCAGTCTGCCTTAATTTGTATTCCCCTAAGAGTCAGTTTGTGGCTCAACCTCTGGGTGGCAGTGTTTTTGGGTTGGCCTCTGAGGCTATACAGCTTCTCTATCCTTTTTTAATCCTTACCCTGCTCTGTGTTGTTGGTGGGACTGAAAATCCCTCTATAGGCCAGACCCTGGTAACTCCCAGGGACTAATCAGCTTGTTTTAGTCCTTTATCTCATACAGGGTGGAATCTGGGTGTGGCTGTGCTCCTTGCCTGGGGGGCTGGGGGGAGGAATTCCACCCTCTGGAGGAATGGCTGCCCCAGTCCTGGGCCCAGGGGGGTCTCAGCACTCAATTCGCTGCCACCTCCTCCGGCTCCCCCTCTTTCCTCAGCCTCTCCCCAGATTCCCCTCGTCTGCACCTTCACCCTCTCTTCAGCACAGGTGAGTGTCTGTATCCGAACTGTCCTATGAGCAGGGTTCAGTGAAAACAAAGAAACAGACAAACGCCGGCCGGCCGCGGAAACGCTCCTCTCTTACCGGTCTGGGAAACGCTCCTCTTACCAGCACTGCATGGTCTGGGAAACGCTCCTCTCTTATGGGCACTGCACGGTCTGATCAGTTCCTCAGGATGCCCCCTTTAGTCTCAGTTCTCCGCAATCACAAAATCCAAATCTCAAATCTCCTGGCGCCAGCAAACCCGCGGAACTCCTTACCCTGGTCAGGGTCTGTGTCTGTCCCAAGAGACGCGGCTGTCTGCCATGCGGTCTCCCTCCGACCCTCTGGGCTCAGGTCTGGCAAACTTTCCTGCCCAGATCCCTGGTTTTTAACCTTTCCAGGGGAGGTCTGCCCTTCCAGGCTGCAAGCCGTCTCACCAGCTGAGTAAATTTGCCAATTCGGGGTGGGTGTTATTAGTTTCAGCTGCTTACTCCGTTTGCTCCGGGACAAGACCTGGGACGCGTCTGCCTATATCGCCGCCATCTTGCTTCCGACCCCCTGTAGCTAAATTATTAACGGACCATTCTCTACCGTCTGCAGGAAGAGACTCTGCTAAGTTAATTTTACTAAGAAAAGCCTGTTGATTTTTTACCACAGAGCCACACTGGCCAGGGCAGATTTCTTATTATTCTGAAATCTTGGCTCAAATCTGTGTTTCCTCTTTTATATTATTTGTATCTCATACCCTTCTCTGGGAAAATGTTATATTTGACTCCTAGAATTCAGAATTCATCGTTGCTTTTCAGTGAGATCCTGCTAAGGCAGAGTTGCTATATATCTTCTCATTGTGAGGGGAAAAAATACAAAGAATCTAAGCCGTTGCATCTGTGGAGAGGAAATGGGTTTTGGGGGGGCCAGGGGGAGTCTTTTAGAATTGAAAGTAGCTTGTCTGGTGCATCTAGAAAGAAAGGTGATACAAATCCAGGGGAGAATATTTTCAGCCTCGGGTTTCTGAGAGGATGGCATGGGGAAGGACCCCGGGCAGGCGAGAGGTGAGCGGGGAGCCCAGAGCGCGGGCGCGTTTCTGAAGCGTCTCTGCCTTGCAGTGCAGTGCGCCCTGAACCGCCAGGCCTTCTTCGCTGAGAGGCTGTACTACTCCATGAAAGGTGCCGGCACGGACGACTCCACCCTGGTCAGGATCGTGGTCACTCGGAGCGAGGTGAGCCTTTCTCTGCTTGTCTGATCTCAGTTCATTTTGAATGTTGATTTCTTAAAAGTTCCTCCGTTGGCTGTCAGTCCTCGGGAATGATGTTAAGGGAAAGCTGTCTTTGTCTCTGCCTTGTGTAAAGCAGTGGTAATTGGTCCCTTTCCTCATCCGTGAGAGAGGCTTGGTCCCTTTCCTCATCCGTGAGAGAGGCTTGGTCCCTTTCCTCATCCGTGAGAGAGGCTTGCGTAGTGAAACGGACCGCTGTCCTGTCCTCGGGGCAGCAGCAGAGCCAAGAGGTGTTCCCGCCTGAGAAGGTCTGGAGGGACTAGGCTACTAGTTTAAGGCAAGTTGGGAGATGGTTTTTGGTGTTCATTTTGCTTATGTAAAAAATTGTCTAAAAGACCTATTTAATTTTATTTGTTATGAAAAATTCCTGAAATTTAGCATACCTTCCTAATCATAAAACAAAAAATCTGTCTTTGTCTCTTTACCTAAATATAGCTTCAGATGTTTTCTTTGATTTTTAAATATTTATTGGGTATTTTTGTTGAAAGAAAACATACATATACAACTAAATTATTCTAAAAAAGGTAACTTATTTGTAAAAGGACAACCAGAATAGGGTGTTTTATCTTTTTTAAAAAATTGATTTCAGAGAGAGGAAGAGGGAGAGAGATGGAAACATCAAAGATGAGAAAGAATCATCAATTGGCTGCCTCTTGCACACCCCCTACTGGGGATTGAGCCTGCAACCCAGGCATGTGCCCTGACCAGGAATGGAACCCTTACCTCCTGGTTCATGAGTCGAAGCTCAAACTCTGAGCCACACTGGCCAGGCCTGAATAGGGTGTTTTATAAAAGCTCTTTACGTATTTGTTCATAGACCTAACGTTTCTGTGCAAGCTATTTTTTTTAGTTGCAATAAAATATACATAATGTAAAACTTACCATTTTAACCTTTTTTTTTAATACAGTTCAGCGGCATTAAGTACATTCACATTGTTGTGCACCCACCACCACCAGAATTTTTTCACCTGAAATTCCCCACTCGTTAAACAGTAATTCACCATTCTTTCTCCACAACCCCTGGCAACCACCGTTCTGTTTTCTGTCCCTATAATTGATTACCCCTAGGTACCTTAAATAAGTGGGAATATCCTGCATTTGTCCTGTTGTGACTGTTTTTTTTCACTCAGGATAATGTCTTCAGGGTTCATCCATGTTGTATCTTGTGTCAGAATTTCCTTCCCATTTAGGACTGAGTGATATTTACTGTCTGTATATCCCACCTTTCGCTTATCCTTTCGTCTGTCAGTGGACACTCAGGTTGCTCCCACCTTTTGGCTGTTGTGAAGGATGCCGCTCTGAGCATTTTGAGTCCCTGCTTTTCATCTTTGTGTGTACACCCAGAAGTGGAATTGCTGTATCGTCTGGCAGTTATATTTTGTTGCTGTTTTGAGGAATCACCATACCGTTTTCCACAGTGGTTGCCTGTTTCACAGCCCTGCTAGCAATCCACAAGGGTTCCAACTTCACGTCCTTGCCCACACTTGTCATTTTCTGTGTTTTTTATAATAGCGATTTGATTATCAAATGGTTTTTAAATGACTAATACTTTGGGAATAATAGAGGAGACTCGTACCATCCTCATCCGATGTTTTTACAGAACCGCGAACCAGACCTTATCGGGCAGCTGCTGACCATAAAGTGTCAGTCACTTGGTATTATTTTCCCTCTGCTTTGATTCTAATTAGGATCTTTTCACTGTCAGAAAATAGTTCTAACAAATGCCTTGACAGCTTTTTTCTAACATTGAAAATATCATCTCTTGCACGCAGATTGATCTTGTACAAATAAAGCAGATGTTCTGCCAGATGTATCAGAAGACCCTGGGCACAATGATTGCCAGTGACACGAGCGGAGATTACCGAAAGCTGCTGCTCGCCATCGTGGGCCAGTAGGAGGGATTTTTTTAAATGAATGAAGCTGTTCAAAGCTTATCTTTCAAAGCAGTGCTGACCTGCATGCAGCGGTGTCAACCATCATGTAACCAAAAGAACGTTTTATTAAAGACTGTGTCAGGTTTGTGCTTGGTTTGCACATGCGGTGATTGCCTTAATTCCAATGTTATTTTTCTCTCTATACAATCAATGTAAAGCCATAGTCATAATGTAGATTTAATGGACTGTTTGTAAAGTATACTTTTCTCACTGCACTTATTCTAATCAGAGTACCAAATTGAATAAAAATCACAACAGTCTCTAATTCTGTGTAACAATACTGGATTTTTATAAAGGTTGCTAAAAATTCTGCCTGCCAAAGTCCTACTAGGTCCATTGGGCAGTTATAATTGATGGTATTTCAAAACTATTACTTAAAAAAAAATTTAGCTCTTTTAACTAGAGTAATTTACATCTTATCTATACTAATAAAAGGATAATATGCAAATAGTTGGGACGCCCTCATGCAGGACAACCGATCAGCTGGAGGCTGTGTGTGCAGCAGGTGCTTGTGGGTGGGGACTTACAGTGTCGGGGACAGGGAGGCCTCAGCGTGCCTGCACCAGGGTCCGCAGGCCTGCACTGGCTCCGGCCTGCCTCTTTGGGGCAATCCATCAAGGAGCCCCGGATGGGTGGACGGAGCCTACCTCTTTAGGGCCATGGATCGCGGGGCTCCCACACTGTGACAGGGCACAGGCCAGGCTGGGGGACCCCCCCTGAGTGCATGAATTTTGTGCACCGGGCCACTGGTTTTATATAAATTAGTATTCTATACTCATAAACACTAGTCTTTACACATAGAACATAGATTAGTATTGCCTGTAGCAACTTTTAAAAGGGATTAAGTATTATATGCATAAAATACATAGCCTACTTTTATGTCTATTAAAACCCCCTACATATCTTTATTGATCCCTGATTTAAAATATTTATATATTTAGCCCTAGCCAGTTTGATAGAGCAGTGGCTCTCGAACTGAAGAGTCCCAGGTTCAATTAACTTTATACCCATTAGCAATCACTCCTCATTCCCCCTCCTGTCCAGCTCATGGCAATCACTAATCTATACTGTCTCTCTCTCTGGATTTGCCTATTTGGGGCTTTTCATCTGAATGAAATAATATAATATGTGGCCCTTTATGTCTGGCTTCTTTCAATTAGCATACTGTTTTTTAAGATCTGTTGTTGCATAAATCAGTACTTCATGTATTTAATGGCTGAATGATCCATTGTTTAGATTATATATATACATTTTATACCTTCATTAATTGATAGACATTTGGGTTTTCACTTTTTGGTTATTATGAACAATACTGTTATGAACATTCTTGTACAAATTTTGGGAGGATACATGTTCTCACTTCTCTTGGCTATGGAACTAGGAATTGCTGGATCATATGATACCTTCATGTTTAACTTTTTGAGGATCTGCTAAACGGTTTTCCAAAGCAGTAGCATCTACCAGCAACAAATGAGGTTTCTAATTTCTCCTCATTTTCACCATCACTATCATTATCTATCTCTCGTGTTTTTGTTTTTTAATGTATTTTTATTGATTTCAGAGAGGAAGGGAGAGAGAGAGAGAGAAACATCAATGATGAGAGAATCATTGATCGGCTGCCTCCTGCATGCCCCCTACTGGGGATTGAGCCCGCAACCTGGGCATGTGTCCTTGACTGGAATCGAACCCGGGACCTTTCAGTCCGCAGGCCGATGCTCTATCCACTGAGCCAAACTGGCTAGGGTATCTTTGTGGTTTTGATTTGCATTTCCCTAGTGACTAATGAGCTATTTCCTTGTGTTTATTGGCCATTTGCATATCTCCTTTAGAAAAATGTCTATTCATATACCTTGCCCATTTTTAGATTGTGTTGTCTTTTTATTGTTGAGTTGTAGGGTTATTTATATATTCTGGATAGTAGACACTTACCAGATATGATTTTGTTTTGTATTATTTTATGATACGGTCAGTCATGTGGGCTCAAGAAGAAATTTATCTCCGGAGATGTACTCCCCATGGCCAACTTATCACCAGGAAGGGACTGGGCTGAGCAGGTCTGCTGTGGCACGGTCTGAGATATGTGGATTCTTGACTCCTTCAGGGAAAGAATTGAAGGCAAGAGTCCAGGTGATTTTTAGAGTATGTTTATTAACGCTTGGGATAGTTAAACAAGGTAGGCTTTAGGATAGAAGTAGACTCGGGAAAGGAGGTCACAGTAACAAGTGAGCTAGGCCGGGCTGCCTAGACTCACTAATGAAAGTCATAGTCACAGAAGTGAGCCAAGGTGGGGTTGCTTTTGGCTCGCTGAAAAGCTAGGCAAGAGGAGGGCCCTTGGAGCTTAGGAGAAAGGAAGTTCACACCTGAAGAAAGGGAGCCCTGGGCATGCTCAAGGGAGGGCATTCACTGGGACCTTTGTCTTGAGGGTTTTTATCTCTTTTCTAAAAGTGGGAATTTTAAGGGAGTCTCGGGGAGGATCTCAACAGAATATTCATCAGCCTTCCCGGTGTGTCCTCTAATATGCTGATGCACCGAAAGAGTGTATGGAGGGGTTTCGGATCATCCTCTGGTCAGCTTCACCTCTGTCTTGGATTTGTCTGGCTCTGATGTGTTGTTTTGTTATTTATTCCTCTGACTTTATCCATTCTTCCGTTTGGCTGGCACTAATGGCACTAACTGGGTCTCTGTTACTTCCCTGACGAGGCTGATTTAAGTTACTCTCTCTGGTTGGGGAGGAGAGATGTGAACCATTTGTTCCTCAGTGTCCTTGTGAGGAAGGTTAGTAAGAAGCTAGGAAAATTCCCTGGCAAGTGGATTGGGGAAACTAAGATAGATAGCTAAACAGATGGCCCAGGAATTTGCAGCCAGCTAATAAAATTACAAGATCTTATCTTCCCTAACCAAGGACACTTAGAAGCAAATGGTTTACATTCCAGACAGTGCAGAGCGCAGACCAACCTTGATCCCAGTCCCTTTCTGGTGACATTCTTTTTTGTTGTTGTTAATCCTCACCCAAGGATATTTTCCCATTGATTTTTAGAGAGAGTGGAAGGGAGGGAGGGAGACAGAAACATCAATTGGTTGCCTCCCACATGTGCCCCAACCAGGGCCAGGGATTGAGCCTGCAACTGAGGTATATGCCCTTGACTGAAATCGAACCTGGGGCCCTTCAGTTTGAGTGCCCATGCTCAATCCACTGAGCCAAACCTGCAAGAACTGTTGACATTCTTTGAAGGTGAAACTGACCAGAGAATGACCATTTTGATGAATCAGCATATCAAAGGACCCAGCACACTCTCTCCCTTGAGCAGGCCTGTGCCTTCATCCCCGCCCTCTTTCCTCAGGCATGTATCTTTGCTTTCTTTTTCTTAAGCTCCAAAGGTTCCCAGGAGACTTGCAGCCTGGGGGAGCAGTGAGCAGCGACAACTCATCTCGGGCTAACTCCCTGAACCTGTCTCCAAGGTCCCCCCTTTTGCCTCTAACTTGTTTCCTGAGTCCATGCCGCCCAGCATGGGTCCCTTCTGCCTCTGTGATTTCCTTTCTCAAGGGCTGAGGCAGCCTTGCCTAGGCCTGGCTCTTCCTCATGGTTCCGAAGGGCCAAGGCAGCTCTACCTAGGCTCACTCCTGTTGCTAAGATCTTGCCTCCTCCATCTCAAGCCCTTGCTTTGTTTCACTGCCCCCAGCTTTAATAAACGTACTCTCAAAACTACCTGGACTCATTTCATGAAATCCTCCCTGCGTGAAGTCAAGAACCCACACATCACAGATTGTGCCAGGGCAGGCCTGCCTTGGTCCTGGTCCCTTTCCACTAACACTTGGTTAGGGTGGATGGGGTCTTGTGATTTATTAGCTGGTTGTTAATTGCTCGGATGTTTAACTGTCTCAGTTTCCTCATTCCACTTGCCAGGGAATTTTCCTAGCTTTTTACTAACCTGATTTAAACTGAAGGCCCAAATTTTATGCATAGTAAGAGTCTAATGCAGCGGTTCTCAACCTGTGGGTCGCGACCCCTTTCGCAGTCGAACGACCCTTTCACAGGGGTTGCCTAAGACCATCCTGCATATCAGATATTTACATTATGATTCATAACAGTAGCAACATTACAGTTATGAAGTAGCAACGAAAATAATTTTATGGTTGGGTCACAACATGAGGAACTGTATTAAAGGGCCAGAAGGTTGAGAACCACTGGTAAGGGTTCTTTGTCAGGGGCGTCTCCCTGCTCTGTATACCAGGAAGAACCTCAGACTGAACT
The DNA here is from genome assembly GCF_028538775.1 of Myotis yumanensis. Lineage (NCBI taxonomy): Eukaryota > Metazoa > Chordata > Mammalia > Chiroptera > Vespertilionidae > Myotis > Myotis yumanensis. Next base: position 44,091,124 of record NW_027223764.1, on the reverse strand, counting down.
CTTGGCTTCCCACACTATGACCTGCTTGCATCAACCACTGCAGGGAAACCCTGGTTTCATTTTTCTACCAACGGACCGAGACCTGCCCTCCAATCAGAACTGTACAATTTGGATACCTCATGTGCAAAAAACTGACCTAATTCAGAACCTGGGCGGGAACTTTTGCTATAAAAGGTGGCCACCCCTTTGTCTTGGTGGAGCACAATTTAGGTTGTTACTTGAATCTGTCTCCACGCGGCAACTCCTTTTGCTCACATAAATGCTTTTCTTTATTACAGTCTAAAATTAATTTTGGTTCACTGACAGGTGCAGCCACAAAAGGAAACACAATAGAGGCTCAGAAAAGCAATTTATTATACTCAAATGTCCTAGAGACAGGAGGCACTGCACACACAGGGTCACATGGGAAAGATGCCAGGGTGGTCAGGAGCCTGGGGGGGTACTTAGGAATGGCCTTTATTGGGGGGTCTGAGGGAAAGGCGAGGGAGGGCGAGGCAAGCAGATTAGGGTTGGCTAGTTTGAATAAATGTGGGTGGCCTCCAATTGCCTGGTAACTGGCCCTGGGGTGATTAGGCAGAGAAATGATAGCTTCCTGGGGTGCAGAGCCAGACCCTGGAGGTATAGCTCTGGATTGGCTAGTTTGCATATCAAAGACCTGCTCCTGGCTGGGCCCTTTGCCATCTGTAAGAACTGGCTTCCCAGAGAGGGGATCTCCTATCTAGAATGCTTTTTTATGATGCAACATAACATACAAAAAATCATATATGCCTGGCCTGTGTGGCTCAGTGGTTGAGCACTGACCCAGGCACCAGGAGGTTACCAGTTTGATTCCCAGTCAGAACACATGCCCAGGTTTCAGGCTTGATCCCCAGTAGGGGGCATGCAGGAGGCCGCAGATCAATGATTCTCATTGATGTTTCGATCCCTTTCTCCCTCTTCCTTCCTCTCTGAAATCGATTTTAAAAATATTAAAAATTATATACAGGTTGGGCAAAAGTAAAAGTTTTCATTTGGAAAATAGTACAATAATTAATAAATAATACAAAAATAAACTTTAATGTATTCACAACGGTAAATCTACTTTTGCCCCACCCTGTATACATATACACACGTGCACACACAATTTAGATTTACAAATATTTTCTCCCATTCTGTGGTTGTCTTAACTTTCTCGATTGTGTCCTTTGATACACAGAGCTTTAAAGTTTTGATGAAGTACAATTTCTCTCTTTTTTTTGTTACTTGTATTTTGGGGGTTATGTCTAAGAAACCATTGCCTAATGTAAGCTCAGGATGATTTACCCTTATGTTTTTTTCAAAACTTTTATAGTTTTGGTTCTTATATTGAAGTCGTTGACATTTTAGTTAATATTTATATGTGGTATGAGGTAGGTGTTATCTTCTTTCTTTTGCATTTCTATATCCAGTTGTCCCAGCATTATTGAAAAGACTATTCTTTCCCCATTGAATTGTCTTGACACTATTATGCCAAAAATCAACCATAAATATAAAGGTTTATTTCTGAACTCTCAGTTTGATTCCATTTATATTTTTATCCTTAGACCTTGATTTCTGTACTAGATTACTTGATAACAGGAGCTTTATAATAAGTTAGAAATTGGGAAGTGTGTATTTTCCAACTATGTTCTTTTTCAAGATTGTGTTGGCTATTCTGGGTCTCTTGCATCTCCATATTAATTTTAGAATTCACTTATCACAGAGTGGTATGTATAGTTTAAAATTTTGTTTTAAAGTAATTTCAAATGTATAGAAAAGTGCCCAAAACAGTGTAAAGAACTCCCATGTCCCTATTCACCCAGGTTTTGAAGTAGTTAACATTTTACCGGTTCATTGCTCACTTTGTATGTGTGTACGTGTGCATAACTCTTGTTGTTAGCCTTTCTCTGGACCTTTGGAGGGTTAACAGAGCCCACAGCAGACATGGTGTCCTGTCACTCCTAATCACTCCCATGTGTATTTCCCCCCAAACAGGGTCACTCTCCTACATGACAGTCAATGACCTTCCACATCAGGAAATCAGTATTGGCACAACCCTACCATCCAATCCACGAAGCCCATTCATATTTCCCCCACCGTCTCAGCAATGTCCCTTTTCATTTCTCATCCAAAAAGCTCTAGGAGAATATATATTGCATTTAGTTGTCATGTATTTTGAGACTCCTTTAGTCTGGAGCAGTTCCAAGTCTTTCATATCCTTGACAGTGTTAAAGAGTACAGGCCTTACTTTCTATAGCAGTGATGGCGAACCTATGACACGCATGTCAGAGGTGACACGCGAACTCATTTTTTTGGTTGATTTTTCTTTGTTAAATGGCATTTAAATATATAAAATAAATATCAAAAATATAAATCTTTGTCTTACTATGGTTGCAAATATCAAAACATTTCTATATGTGACACGGCACCAGAGTTAAATTAGGGTTTTTCAAAATGCTGACACGCCGAGCTCAAAAGGTTCGCCATCACTGCTCTATAGGATGGCCTATACATTTGGGTCCTTCATGGCAGGAAAACCTAAAAATGATGCTCTGACTTTTCTATGTGGGTCTCATCAGGCTCCTCCCGACATTGGTAATGTTAACCTTGATAACCTGATCATGTTGGTTTCTTCAACTATCTAGTTTTCCCCTTTGTGATTGATTAGTATTTCAAAAATCATGCTACGATCCTATCCCTCATCAAACCTCCACCCATCAACCATTGAAGATTTCTGCCTGAATCATTAACACCTTTATATTGGGTGCCAAATGGCAATTCTCTATTTCCACCATTTCCTCTTCATTATTGAGTGGCATCCTATGGTTAGAGCTGTCCTTTCCATGTCTTTAGATCAATGTGAACTTGTGTATTCTTATTTTACTTAATGGATTGTCACTCGTTCTTATCACTGCTTATTCTGATGCTCAGCTTTGGCCTGTGGAGCCCCTTCCAGCTGGCTGTTAAGATTGCAACTTTTTAAAAAAATATATTTTTGCCGAAACCGGTTTGGCTCAGTGGATAGAGCGTCGGTCTGCGGACTGAAGGGTCCCAGGTTCGATTCCGGTCAAGGGCATGTACCTGGGTTGCGGGCACATCCCCGGTAGGAGATGTGCAGGAGGCAGCTGATCGATGTTTAAAAAAATACATATATATATTTAAAATATATATATATATTTTATTGATTTTTTTACAGAGAGGAAGGGAGAGGGATAGAGAGTTAGAAACATCGATGAGAGAAAAACATCGATCAGCTGCCTCCTGCACACTCCCTACCGGGGATGTGCCCGCAACCCAGGTACATGCCCTTGACTGGAATCGAACCCAGGACCCCTCAGTCCGCAGGCCGACGCTCTATCCACTGAGCCAAACCAGTTAGGGCAAGATTGCAACATTTTAATGACTGTATCCTGCTAAGGTTCCTCCGTGCTGTGACTGCTGTGTAAGATGCTATTTTGTGAATATATGTGTTTCTTCATCCACTCTTCTGCTGATGGGCACGTGGGTTCTTCCCAGGTGTTTGCTATTGTGTTTTGCTATTTAAACTCTAATGTTACACTTGAACTGTCTTGAAATCTTTCCTAACATCATGTACTTCAAGGCTGTGTATTGTGTAAATACTAAGCACTAGAAGCAGCGTTTTGCACTCTTGAGAGTCAGGCTCGCTTTTAAAATACTGTCTTATCTGAGTTTTTCACGGAGAAAGATTTAAATGACCTGTTTTCACAAACTTTTAATAAAGGTTTTATCTTCACATAAATTTCCTTTTCCACCCCTTCTATTTACGTGGGGGTAGTGAAAGACAAGGGCTGAGAAAGCAAAATTAAAAGGCGGAAAACCTTGCACCGAACCCTCCCTTCTGCCGAGGGAAAGTGCCGCCGCGGAGACAGGACTGCGGGGGCCAATCAGCACGCGTTCCGGCGCGCAGGCGCAGAAACTCACATTCCCACCGGGCCGGTTCTGCCCCCAAACGTTACCGCGAGTCTTGGGGGAAAACTTCTGGTAACTGCAGAAACTAAGTTCTCGCGAGAGGTAATTGGTTGCTATAGTTGCGAAAACACAGCCGTGGCTGTCGCAGGTAAGACAGCTGTCTCCTCAGAAAACCCCTTCTTCCCGGGCTCCCCACCCCGCCCTGCGGCCACACCCCGTTACCGCAGTCTCCGCTCTCAGCAGTGGCTGAGCTGAAGCGCATCCCTGCGCGGCTGCACCCCCCCAAACGCACCCAAACGCCACCGACCCCGCTGAAGCGACGCCCCGCCAAGCCCAGCCTCCCACCCAAAGCGGGACAGAGACCCCGGGGCTTTGCGCAGACGGCGCCCCACCGCAGACCACACTCCTCCCTTCGGCTCCTTCATCTGACAGTTAGATTCTAACTGGTTCCTAAGGGGCGCTTCTCCTGCGCCTTCTTCTGAGCAGATGACAAGGGATGCGCCCGGGTGTGGGCGCTAGGAGTCCCCGCCTGACGGCCCTGACCATAACTTGCAATGAGCCCTATTTCTTGCATTCATTACTCGACAGTATGCCGCTAATGCCTCTTGCAGAACAGGCGTGGTGCCAGGCCCTGAGAGGCTGTGAATATGAATGACAGATTACTTGTTTTTTATTTTTATTTTTTGTTAATCCTCACCCAAGGATATTTTTCCATTGATTTTTTTCCAGAGAAGGCGAAGGAGGGGGAGATACAGAGAGAGAAACTTGTTGTGAGAGAGACACAGCGATTGGTTGCCTCCCCCACACGCCCTGACCAGGGCCAGGGATTGAGCCTACACCCGAGGTACATGCCCTTGACGGGAATCCAACCGGGACACCCCTCGGTCCCCAGGCGGAGGCTCTGTCCACTGAGCAACACCAGCTAGGGCGACTACTTGTCCTTAAGGGGGTAACTGAGCGTTCAGAAAAGCGGTGAATATTAATAATGCCATTTGTGCTTTGCTTCATAGGTTAAACACGTTTACTATTACAGTGGCTATTCACGACAAAGGTGGAACAGGTCAGAAATTTTATTATCCATTTTACAGAAGGTGAAACTGCGGCTCAGAGAAATTAGGCGTTTGTCCAGGGTCAGGCTAGTAAAGACCTAATTCATGTGGTGCTCTTGAAAAGGAAAGAAGAAAACGAATGCAAAAGGTCATTTCAAATGTAAACCGTGCTAGGTTGTCAGGGCCACTTAGGCCTGGAGACATGGTGTTGAACAAGTGACATGAGACTTTTAGGTGAATGGGAAAATGAAGGCGGAGCTGTGAAGAGGCAGAATAATTTTAAAGTCTGGGGCAGCAGGAAGGTATCTCATTATTTTGTACTACCAGTACTAGACACAATTAGCATAGTATATCCTAAGTAAACGTTTGAATTGCATTAAGTTCTACTTTGAGTTGAGTCAGAAAACATGACCTTAAAAAACACACAGATATCCAATTTATTTTTGAAATGGTGTCCTCGGTGTTGTAAAATAATTAGAAAACATCTTTGACTAAATAAGACATATGTCAGGACTTTTTCCAGTGGACTAACCATTCGATGTGTCTGCTTTTTTCCATATCTATCTATCTATCGATCTATCTCTATCTATCTATCTATCTATCTATCTATCTATCTACATATGAGAGATTAAATAATCTTCGAGTGTAGTTTTGCACATTAAAATAAAAGCTACCAAAGAGCACTATGGAGGATTTGGGGAATGGGAGTTGGGGAGGTGGCATTCTACCCTCTTTGTCTTTTTTATTTTATTTTAAATATATTTTATTGATTTTTTTACAGAGAGGAAGGGAGAGAGATAGAGTTAGAAACATCAATGAGAGAGAAACATCGATCAGCTGCCTCCTGCACATCTCCTACTGGGGATGTGCCCGCAACCCAGGTACATGCCCTTGACCGGAATCGAACCTGGGACCTTTCAGTCCGCACGCCGACGCTCTATCCACTGAGCCAAACCGGTTTTGGCACCCTCTCTGTCTTGTGATAATTTGTGCTTAATGGGTAAGTTACACGTATTAGGATCTTTTTGGCACTAATTAGTGGAATCATCCTTGTGACCAGCTTCCTAAAGCCCTGCCTGTCTAGCAGCAAAGGTTGGAAAGGCCACAAAACAGTGCTGGACTATTGCAGTTCCCTAAGTTCTCCCCTGGTGTTGGTTATGAGTAATGTGAGTACTTATGCAGCGTCGGGACATGAGGGGACAGGTTCATTCATTATGTTTGCAGGGACCAAAGAAGACCTGAGGGACTTTGTTCAAGTGCTGATATGGAGCAGATCGCATCAGCAGGAAAGCCTGTGCAGATCACTGTGATAGGTGGATATGAACTGGTAAAGTTATTTTTCTTCAAATATATGTTATTGACTTTTCACAGAGAGGAAGGGAGAGGGATAGAGAGTTAGAAACACCGATGAGAGAGAAACATTGATCAGCTGCCTCCTGCACACCTCCTACTGGGGATGTGCCCGCAACCAAGGTACATGCCCTTGGTCAGAATCGAACCTGGGACCCTTCAGTCCGCAGGCCGACTCTCTGTCCACTGAGCCAAACCGGTTAGGGCGGTAAAGTTATTTTTGGAAATCTGAGAAATCCCTAGTTTATTCATACTTCTTGAAAGTATACTTGTCTTCTAGCTCAGATCTCTCTGTCAAAAATCTGTGGGTTGGGGAAGCTGTGTTGGGAGCACAACGGGAAGGAATGGAGTTTTGCATCATCCTGTACCACCAAATCTACTGGCTTTACATAGCAATGGCCCTTCCTTCTCGTTGTTGCTCATGGATAGTCCAGAATCAGCAGTTCAGGTTACTGTGTGTATAAAATGCCTGGCAATTTGAAAATTAAATTTAACAGGTAAAATAAGAAGTCGTTTTTGTTTTCCTAGACAGCAATTCATTCCCTTTTCCTGAAAAGGATCTGAAGTCTTCCAGAGTTTCCTTTATGATTAATTTCTTTTGATGAATTTAAGTAATAAAACTACAATATGATATAACTACTAAAAATTATAATACTAATGAAATGGCAAAATATTCATTCAGAATTAAGTAAAAACGCTCTTTCCAAGCAGGATGTAATATATGTCCTCTACATTGTTTTAAAAGGTATACATAAATATGTGTGCATATATACACACACACAGGGAAATACACATACGTATTCACAACAAAACATTAGAAAAATATTTGAAAATGTTAATGGTGCTTGCATATTAGAGATTACAGGTAATTTATTTTTTATGTGCTTTTCTCACTTTTCCACATGTTCTACAATATAATTTTATAAACATAATGAGTGTTATTTTTTTAAAACTTCAACATAATGGCATTTAAATACAATGTTGGCATTTAAATACTACAGCTAGATTTGTTTAATGACTTCCTACCTACTTCTTTTGTATTTGTAATATAGCTTGATATGGGAACATGGAAAATGCTATTTAGTACAAGTAAAAATGGGTTGCCAGATGTGTAGAAAAATTCTCTGTTTGAGTATAATTGTAAAGGAGTATGTTTCTGTCAACAGAAAGGTTCTAAAGGAGATACCCCAGTTACCTTTATTCGTGCAGAATTTAATCAGGCAGTTCTGGGAGACTCTGCAAAAATTACTGTTTCTTCAGAAGGAACTGCAAAATACAACTTCACTAGCAGTTTTGAGTTCAATCCTGAAGGAGGAATCACTTTAGATGACCTCGCCCACAAGCCTGTGTTCTGTAAGTCTTTGTGGCTGTAAAAATGTTAATTATATGAGTATGTTATGAGGAGATTCTGAGGTGTATAGTAGCTGTTGTTGGGACAGATGGACACCTTACCTTTTTAACATGGTATACTTTGAGAGCTACCTGCTCTGGTTCTGACCTACTAGTTTTAGCGAGTTTATATCAAAGACCTATTGCTATATGACTAAACTTTGCAGCCCTTATCTCCTAAGCTGAGTTAGGAGCTTTTCTTTTGTATTCTTGTCTTTAGGGTTGCCAGATTTAAAATAAAACAAAAAAACAAAATTGGGACATACTTATACTAAAAAAATTATTCATTGTTTATCTGAAATTCAAAAATTTTAATGGGCATCTTGTATTTTACTTGGCAACCCTATCTATACTTCTGTATACTCGCCATACTTCTGTATACTCACCATACTGTTGTTAACTTGCCTCCCTTGCTAGAGGAGGCAGTTTTTGAAATCTGGCCTGGATCTTATTTATTTCAGAATTTCTACTGCCTAGAAATATCTGGAACAAAAAAGAACTAAAAAGTGTTTGTTGAATGAATGACTGAGTAAGTGGATGGATGGTTTCCTTATTCATACTGCTACAATCTCTAACTACACAGTATTATCAGTAGCATACAGACCACGTGTTCTGATCAGAATACAACCATCAACAACATTAGAAATCAATAACAAAAAGATAAAAAAAGAATCCATTAGGAAAAATGAAGACACACTTATGAATAATTCATAGGAACAATTTAAAAAAAATAATAAAAACTGTAAAACATTTAGAATCAATAGTAAATAGCAAATATCAAAACTTGTGGGATATAACTGACGTAGTGCTTACTGAGATACAGTAGTCTGTGCTTATCCAAGACCCCCAGTGGTACCTGAAACCTCAGATAGTACTGAACACTATATATACTATGCTTTTCTCTATGCATACATACTTACGATACACTTTATAAATTGTCACAGAAAGAGATTAACAGCAATAACTAATATTAAAATGGAGCAATTGTAACAATATACTGTAATAAAAGTTATGTGAAATAATGGTTTCTTAAGCAAGTACTGTGATACTCTGATGTAGTTGGTATGTTATGGAGGTGGCTAATAAGTGCCTATTGGGCAGGTGGCAACACAATGTGGACATGCTGGACAAAGGGGTGGTTCCCATCTTGAGTGGGACAGAGTGGGATGGCACGAGATTTCATTGTGCTATTCAGAATGCTATGACATTGAAAACTCATTGTTTGTTTCTGGGAATTTTCATTTAATATTTTCAGACTATGGTTGACCTTGGGTCACTGAAACCATAGAACATGAAACCATGGATAAGGGGGACTACTGTATAATCTTAAATGCAGTCATTAGAAATCAAAAGGATTTAAAACAGAAATTGTATCTCCAAGAAGATGAAATAGACATAGTTTTTCCTATTCCTCTCACTAAGTGAAGCTACAAATCTTAGACATTATATATAAAACAAACAGGAGAGACTGAAAGGTGGAGAGAAGGAAATTTGAGACCCGAGAAATTACACAGTGGGGAGGTCCTTGGGTTTTCTTTTTGCTTATATGTCCCAGATTTGAGGCTGAAGAAGCCAGCAACCTGGAAACCCTAATGGTGCAAACCAAAAAGTCCAACAGAAATCTGCTGTCTCTAACCAAAAGACCAGGAAAGGAGCAGTCTAGAAAGACAGAAAACTTTTAGACAGCAACTGCTCCACTCCAGCCAAATGTCACAGAAAGAAACTGTGGTCCCACCCACCTCCAATCTAAGTGGGGAACCTAGACTTACACTCTCATAAAGCTGAAAAGTAGGTGCCCCAATACCCTAGCTAGGTGGTGTCAGAAAAGATCCAGTAGGGAGCTAGGACTTTTATGCCCTCTGGCAATGAGCTCCCTCTTCCACCATGTGGTTTTAGTGGAGAGCACATGGAGAATCTAGACTTCTGCCCCAATCTGGTAGTAACAAGGTGCTCCTCTATTCCCCACCAGGATGGTGTCATAGGAGACATAGTGTCGGTCAAGACTTTCACTGAACACTACATATATATACTAGTGGTAATGAGTCTACACCACTGTGGTATCAGTGGAGAACAGCAAGAAACCAGAACTCCCATTCCCCCTCAGCAGTAAAGAGGAGCTCTCCCACTCAGGTATGGAGGCTGAGTGGGGAACCTATACTTCTGTCTCCACCTGGCAATAATGAGGCAGTGCCCCTCCTGTTCCTCAGTTGGAGTGCTGTACAAAACCCAGCTAAAAGGGACGGTTTAAGTAAGATCCACAGTTTCAAAATATAATACTAAAAGTCCAGGTTTCGCTTGAAAAATCACTCATCATATCAAGAACTGGAAGACATCAAAGTGAATTTAAAAAGACAGTCAAGTACATTAATACTAAAGTGAGAGGTGTGTTAGAGTTATTAGACAAAGTTTTTAGAGAAGCCATGATAAAAAAAATGCTTCAATGAGCAATTGCAAAACATGCTGGAAACAAATGAAAAAGATAGAAATACTCAGAAGAGAAATAGGAAGTCTTTGAAAAAATTAGAAGATTAAAAAAAAACCTAGTAGAAATTTTAGAACTGAAAAATGTAATAACCACTATGAAAAGCTCAGTGAATGGGCTCAACAGCAGAATGGAAGGACAGAGGAAAGAATCAGTGAACTGAAATATAGAACCATAGAAATTACCTAATCTGAGTAATTTAGAGGAAATAGACTAAAAAAAAAAATGAATGAAGCCTCATAGGTCTGTGGGACCATGACCAAATATTTTAAAAGTACCATTGGAGTCTGAGAGGAGAAGTGAAAGAGGGTGGAGCTAAAAGTAAAGCCTGCAAACTCCCCAAATTTGACAAGAGATATAACTCTAGATTCAAGAAGCCGAGCTAACTCTCAATAGGTTATACTCAAAGAAATTCATACCAAGAAATATGAAAATTAAAGATATAGAAAAAAATCTAAGAGCAGAAGAAAACAATAAAAATGGCATCAATTTAAATAAATAAATAAATAAACAAATAAAATGGCATCAATTTCACCTGGTCAGCATGGTTCAGCCGTTGAATGTTGACCCAGGAACCAAGAGATCACTGGTTCAATTCCCCGTCCCGGGTTGCATGCTTGATCCCCAACAGGGGACATGCAGGAGGAAGCCAATCAATGATGTTTCTCTCTTCTATCTCTCTATTCCTCTCCCTTCCTCTCTCTAAAAATCAATTTTAAAAACCATAAAAAAAGTCATCAATTTCTCATCAGAAACCATGGAGGACCAAAGAAAATGGCATAATATTTCTAAGTTGATAAATGAAAAGAACTGTCCACCCAGAAACCAATGCCCAGAGAAAAGATATGAAGGAGAAACCTAGACTTTCTCAGATGAAAGAAAACTAATGCTGTAATATGTCACTAGCAGACCTAGCCTAAGAGAATGGCTGTAAGACATTCTCTAAACATAAAGGAAATGTAAAAGAAAGCACTAGGGACACCAGGAAAGAAGACGGAGTATGGTAACAAAAAATTGGACAAATAAAGCAAGCTTTCCTTCTTGAATTTTCTAAATGGTGTTCAACAGTTGGAAGTAAGTATAAGACTATCTGATGTGGTTCCAAATGTATATTGAGAAAGCATTTCATGAAGCTATAAAAGGCAAAGGCACATAAAAGGAGGTAAATTTTCTATATTTCATTTGAACTAGTGAAATGATGAAATGTGGACTGTAATAAGTAATGATATAGTGTAATACCTAGAGCAACAACTAAAAATCTATACAAAGAGATATATTCAAAAGTATTACTGATAAATCACAATGGAATTCTTTAAAAAGATTCAAGTAACCCACAGGAAGTCAGGGGAAAAAATAAGAGAAATGAAAAAGAGGACAAACAAAAAAGCCCAGCAGACTTAAACCCTAATACATTAATAATTACATGGTTATTTCTGCAGGATTGCAGAGTGAGTAAAAAAATGACCCAACCATATTCTGTCTATAAGAAACTCAAAACAGAAACATATAGTCAAGTAAAAAGTAAAAGGATAGAAAAAGATATTTTATGCACACGCTAATCAAAACAAAGTCGAAGTGACTACACTAGCATCAGATAAGCAGACTTAGCAAAGAAAATAACCAGAGACAGAGAAGTTCATTACATAATGGTAAAAGGGTAAATCTACGAAAAGAACATAGCAGTTCTAAGCAGGTGTGCAACAAATAACAGAGCTGCAAAATATATGAAGTAAAACTGATAAAACTGAAAGGCAGAATAGACAACACAATTATAGTTGGAGATGTAAACATCTTTCAACAATTTATAAAATAACTAGACAGAAAATCAGCAAGGATATAGGAAAACTCAACAACACCATCAATCAACAAAGTCTAATCAATACTTACAGAACACCCAACAATAGCAGAATATACAGTATTGCAAAAACTTGCCGGAACCGGTTTGGCTCAGTGGATAGAGCATCGGCCTGCGGACTCAAGGGTCCCGGGTTCGATTCCGGTCAAGGGCATGTACCTGGGTTGCGGGCACATCCCCAGTGGGAGGTGTGCAGGAGGCAGCTGATTGATGTTTCTCTCTCATCGATGTTTCTAACTCTCTATCCCTCTCCCTTCCTCTCTGTAAAAAATCAATAAAATATATTTAAAAAAAAAAAAAAAACAACCCACACACCATATGCCAAAACCATATCCTGCCTCATAAACTTAACAAGTTTAAATGGATGAAAATAATGCCAAATGTGTTCTCTGACAATAATAGTATCATAGTAGAAATCAATAATAGAAAGATAATAGGAAACTCTTTAAACACTTGAAAACTAAAATTGCACTTTTAAATAATCCAAGTGTCAAAGAGGAAGTCTCAAGGGAAATTAAAAAACATACCATTGAACTGAATGGAGATAAAAATACTACATATTAAAATTTGTCAGACATAGCTAAAGCATTGCTGAGAAAATTTATAGCACTAAATGTATACATTAAAAAAGAGAAAATTTTAAAACCAATAAGCTCTCATTTCAAGAATCAAGATAAAGACGAGCAAGAGAAACCCAAAGCAAACAGAAAGAAAAAATAAGATAAAATCAGCAATCAATGAAATAGAAAAAGAAAAATAGGGGATATCAATGAAGTAAATAGCTGGTTATTTGAAAACATCAAATTCAACAAATCTCTAGGGAGGAGGGAGGGAGGGAGGGAGAGACAGAGAGGAGAGAGAGAGAGAGAGAGAGAGAGAATATACAAATGATGAATTATCAATATTGGGAATGAAATGGAATTAATATAGATGCTGCAGACATTAAGGATAGTAAGGAAATATGAACATCTTTACATACATAAATTGGACAATGAAATGGACCAGTTCCTTGAAAAACACTAACCACAACTCATCCTATATGAAATAAAGTTGGCCTATAACTGTTAAGGAAATTGAATTCATAATTAGAATTCTCCAGAACCAGACAGTTTCACTGGAGAATTCTACAAGCTTCTTTTCTCTAGCTACTTTTAAGATACCTCTCTGTCTTTGATTTTTGACAGTTTTATTGTGGTGTATCTTGGAGAGATCTTTTTGAGTTTCTTTTGTGACATGTGAGGTTCATGAACTGGGATATTCAAATTGTTCCCCTAATTTGGAAAGTTCTCAGCCATTACTTCTTTTTTTAAAAAAATATATTTTATTGATTTTTTACAGAGAGGGAGAGGGATAGAGAGTTAGAAACATCCATCAGCCACCTCCTGCACACTCCCCACTGGGGATGTGTCCGCAACCAAGGTACATGCCCTTGACTGGAATCGAACCCGGGACCCTTGAGTCCACAGGCTGACACTCTATCCACTGAGCCAAACCGTTCAGGGCACCATTGCTTCTTTTAATAACCTGTCTTTCCCCTTTCTCACTCTCTTCTGTAACTCCAATATTTCACAAATTATTTCTTTTGATGGTATCCCATGATTACATAGGCTTTCTTTACTCTTTTTCATTTTTAAATCTTTGTTCTTCTCTAACTGGATAATTTCAACATTCCTGTTTTCTAACTCACAGATTCTTTCTTCTGTTTGATTCATTCTTCTGTTGGTGCTGTCTATTGCATTTTTCATTGTACTCTCCAGCTCTAGAATTTGTTAGGATATATATATTGATTTCAGAGAGGAAGGGAGAGGGAGAGAGAGATAGAAACATCAATGATGACAGAGAATCATTGATCAGCTGCCTCCTGCACACCCTCCACTGGGGATCAAGCCTGCAATTGGGCATATGTCTTGACCTGGAATCAAACCATGACCTCCTGGTTCATAGGTCAACGCTCACCCACTGAGCCATGCTTGCTGGGCTGTTTGGTTCTTTTTATGATTTCTCTCTCTTTGTCAAACTTCTCATTTTGTTCATGCTTTCTTCTCTGGGTTTCTTTGAATTGTTTTTCTGTGTTTTCCTTTAACTCATTGAGTTTCCTTAAAATTTGTATTTTGAATTATTTATTGGGTAATACGCGGATCTACATATTTGGGGTCAGTTCCTGGAAGATTACTGTGATCCTTTTGTGGTTTCATTTTTTTTTGAATTTTTAAAATATTCCTTGCAGTTTTGCGTTGCAGTCTTTGCATTTGAAGTAGCAGTCACTTCCTCCAGTCATTGCTTGCTGCCTTTAGGAGAGTGAAATACCTTCCATTTGCCCTGCTAGGGATGCTGAGGCTTTCGCAGACCTTCTATGGACATGCATGCTTCTTACACCCTCTTGTGGCAGAATTTTTAAATGTGTTTGGATTCTCTCTCTCTCTCTCTCTCTCTCTCTCTCTCTCCCCTCCCTTCTCTTCTCTTCTCTTCTCTTCTCTTCTCTTCTCTTCTCTTCTCTTCTCTTCTCTTCTCTTCTCTTCTCTTCTCTCTTGATATATTTTTATTGATTTCAGAGAGAGGAAGGGAGAGGGATAAAGAAATAGAAACAGCAATGATGAGAGAGAGTCATTGATCAGCTGCCTCCTGCACGCCCCCAAACCAGGTCAAGCCCAGAACCCATGTATGTGCCCTGACCTGGAATTGTACTGTGATCCGGTTCATGGGTTGATGCTCAACCACTGAGCCACAACGGGCCGGGCTGTATGCGTTCTCTGGATACTGCAAACCACCAGGCTGAGTGCTGTCAGCCCCTATCCCCTTTTGTTTTCTAAAAAGAGCGGTGCTAAAGTTCAAGTTTGTGGAATCTCCCCCTCGCCCACAGACTCAGACCAGCTTTCTACATGCGCTTACTAACCATCTGCCATAGCTTACTCTTGCAGCTGCTATCAAGAGAGCTCATAGGGCCCTAACTGGTTTGGTTCTGTGGATAGAGCATCGGTCTGCGGACTAAAAGTCCCCAGGTTTGATTCCGGTCAAGGGCACATGCCCGGGTTGCGGGCTCCATCCCCAGTAGGGGGCGAGCAGGAGGCAGCCGATCAATGATTCTCTTTCATCATTGATGTTTCTCCCTCTCTCTCCCTCTTCCTTCCTCTCTGAAATCAATAAAAAAAAATATATTAAAAACAGAAAGAGGAGCCCATAGGGAGCCAGCCACTGCATGGTGGATGTGTGTGTGTGTGTGTGTGTGTGTCACATGGAATATTGAGGGTGCCCATGGGCTAGTTTTGGGATCCAAAGGCAAAGCACCCCGCACAGCTGGTGGGTGGGTTTCCTGATGGAGTCCATGGTACAATTTGTAGGATCCATATCTCTTTAATGTTCTCTAGGCATCCTATCTGCCACTCTCCCAGATTCTTCCTTCCTCCCTCCCTACCTCCACCCCGGGGTGATGCAGCTCATGTTTAGTAGTCTGGATGGGACAAGAGAGAAATTGGCCCATGTGGCAGCATCCTGTACAGATGGGGAAATGGGGGCTCATTCACACACTCTAACTTTCCTCCATAGGAGCAATCATGGGCAAAGAAGATCTCTGTTGGCTCTGAGCTGTGCTGCCTTGGGGATGGGGGATGCAGCTAATGTCAAAGTGCAGTCCTTACCTTCTCCAATGCATGCAAACTCTCTCCTCCCCTCCCTCTCCCTCCCTCCCCTATCTTTTTTATTTTATTTTTTTTGCTCCAGTGGTATGCTGGAACTTCTCTATTGGGAACCTGTACAAAGGCTCTCTCATCTGTGGGTGATTGTTTATGGCAGGGGTTTCCAGGGGTTCCTGGACTCCAGGTGAGTGCGGCTGGAGCTGATTCGTGGGCCACTGCAGGATCCACAGCTGGGACTTAAGTCTGCCTAATACCTGACACATGGGTATGTGAAACTCCTGAGTTTTTTGGCATGTGGTATTGGATCCCAGAGCTCCTACAAAGGGACTGTTGCCTGTGGATGGATGCTTTTGTTTTTGTTTTTGTTTTTGTTTTTGCAATGGAGAAATCATGAGGTATGTCTTCTTCAACAATTTTAAAAATATATTTTATTGATTTTTACAGAGAGGAAGGGAGAGGGACAGAGAGTTAGAAACATCGATGAGAGGGAAACATTGATCAGCTGCCTCCTGCACACCCCCCACCGGGGATGTGCCCGAAACCAAGGTACATGCCCTTGACTGGAATCAAACCTGGGACCCTTGAGTCTGCAGGTCGACGCTCTATCCACTGAGCCAAACCGGTTAGGGCTCTTCTTCAACAATTTTGCTAAAAAAGCAGTTTCTATATTTTATTAAAATTAAGCTGCTATAAATTCAAATTAGAGTGTTGTAACTTTAGGATGCTAAATGTAATATCCATGGTAGCCAAAGAAAACAGCTATAGAATATACACAAAGAAAATGAGAAAGGAATTTAAACATGTCATTTAAAAAAAGAAACATCTAAACACAAAAGAAGACAGTAATGCAGGAAATGAGGGGCCAAAGTGTTATGAGGCATATAAAAAACAAATAGCACAATAACAGCATTAATTAATTAATCTTATCAATAATTTAGGTATAAATTGATTAAACTGTACAATCAAAAGACAAAGATTGGCAGCATGGGTAAAAACATAGGATCCAACTATATGCTGTCTAGAAGAGACTCACTTTAGATCTAAAGACACAATCAGGTTGAAAATGAAAGGGTGAAAAAAGATATTTCATGCAAATAGTAATCAAAAGAGAGCAGGTGTGGCTATGCTAATATCAGACAAAATTAACTTAAGATAAAAAAGATTATAAGTTAAAATAAGACATTATATATTAACAAAAAATTCAATGCAGCAAGAAAATAAAATATTTATAAATACTTATGTACCTAATGACAGACCATCTACACTAATAAAAGAGAAACATGCAAATTGGTGTCACACCACTGCCCTTCCCATTGGCTAATCAGGGCGATATGCAAATTAACTGCCTCTGAGAGGGAGAGAGGCCTAAGAGCTGGAGCCAAGCCTCAGAGCTAAAGCTGGCCCAGAATAAAAAAAAAAAAGAAAAAAAAGAGCGGTTGGGAGCTTCAGTCACCCGCCAGCCTGAAAAGAGCCCTCAGCCCCTCAACCAGACTGGCCAGGCACCCCAGTGGAGACCCCCACCCTGATCCAGGACACCCTTCAGGGCAAACCAGCCGGCCCCCACCCTTGCACCAGGCCTCTATCCTATATAGTAAAAGGGTAATATGCCTCCCGGCACTGGGATCAGCGTGACAGGGGGCAGCGCCCAAACCCCCTGATCGCCCTGTGGCTCTGTGTGTGACAGGGGGTGGGGCCACAACCTCCCTGTCTGCCCTGCTCTGTTCATGACAGGGGAAGGCACCCCAACCCCCTGATAAGCCCTGCTCTGTGCCTGATAGGGGGGAGCTCCCCAACCCCCTGATCACCCGGCGGCTCTGTGTGTGACAGGGTGTGGCGCCCCAACCCCCTGATCGGCCCTGTTCTGTGTGTGACAGGGTGCGGCGCCCCACCCCACCCCCCACCCCCCATGGGCCCTGCTCTGTGTGTGACGGGGTAGAGCCATAACCTCCCCATCGGCCCTGCCCTGAGTGTGACAGGGTGCGGCGCCCCAACCCCCTGATCGGCCCTGCTCTGTGTGTGACAGGGGGGAGCTCCTCAACCCCCTGATCTGCCCTGCTCTGTGTGTGACAGGGGGGAGCTCCTCAACCCCCTGATCAACCCTGCTCTGTGTGTGACAGGGTACGGAGCCCCAACCCCCCTGATGGGCCCTGCTCTGTGCGTGACAGGGGGTGGTGCCACAACCTCCCCATCGACCCTGCCTTGAGTGTGACAGGGGGCGGTGCCCCAACCCCCCAATCGGCCCTACCCTGAGCGTGACTGAGGGTGGCATCGCAACCTCCCGATCCGCCCTGCTCTGTGCATGACAGGGGGTGGCGCCCCAACTCCCCAATAGGCCCTGCTCTGAGCCCAACCAGGGGCTGCACCTAGGGATTGGGCCTGCCCTCTGCCACCCAGGAGCAGGCCTAAGCCAGCAGGTTGTTATCTCCTGAGGGGTCCCAGACTGCGAGAGGGCACAGGCCGGGCTGAGGGACCCCCCCCTCCCCGAGTGCACAAATTTTTGTGCACCGGGCCTCTAGTCTATAATAATAACAGTGTAATATGCTAATTAGACCAGAAAGCTGAACGACCTTCAGATGTCATTCTAGACGTCCTTCTGGACAAAGCCGCAGTGTCGGGGGCCAAAGCAGAGGCAGTTAGGGGCGATCAGGCAGGCAGGTGAGCAGTTAGGGGTGATCAAGCAGGCAGGTGAGTGGTTAGGGGTGATCAGGCAGGTGAGTAGTTAGGGGTCAGGCAGGCAGGCAAGTGGTTAGGAGCCAGTCATCCCAGATTGCAAGAGGGTGCAGGCCGGACTGAGGGACCCCCCGCCCCCCAACTCCCTGCACAAATTTCGTGCAACAGGCCTCTAGTTAAAATATATAAAGCAAAAACTGACAGAATTGAAGGGAGAAATGGATAGTATTACAACAGTAGTTGGGGACTTCAGATAGCCCACTCATAATAATGGATAGAACAACCAGATAGAAGATAAGTAAAGAAATAGGGAACTTAAACAATACAATAAACTACTTAGATCTAAATGACATTTAGAACACTTTACCCAACAAGCACAGAATACACACTTCTCAAGTGCACATGGGATATTTCAAGTACAGACCATATGTTGGGCCACATATTAAGTCTTAATACATTTAAAAAGATAACTTACAAAGTATCTTCTACAAATACAATGTCATGAAGTTAGAAATCAATAACAATAGAAAACTGAAAAATTCACAAAATTATGGAAATTAAACAACACACTTTTAAACAAATGGTTTAAAGAAGAAATCACAAGGAAAGTTATAAAATGGAAACACAACATACCAAAACTTAGGAGATGTAGCAAAAGTGGTGCTAAGGGGGACACTGATAGCTCAAAATGCTAACATTAAGAAACAAGAAAGATCTCAAATCAACAATCTAACTTTTCAACTTAAGGATGTAGAAAATGAAGAACATGCCCTAGCTGGTTTGGCTCAGTGGATAGAGCGACGACCTGCAGGCCAAAGGGTCCTGGGTTCAATTCCAGTCAAGGGCACATACCTCTGTTGCAGGCTCCTCCCCAGTCTGAGCTCTGGTCAGGGTGCATGCAGGAGGCAACCAATTGATGTGTTTCTCTCATATCGATATTTCTCTCTTTCCCTCTGTCTTTCACTCTCTTCAATGGAAAAATGTCTTTGGGTGAGGATTAAAAAGAAAGAAAAAGAAGAACAAACAAACATAAAGGTCGCATAAAAGGCAACCAAATTGGAAAGGAAGAAGCAAAAGAATCTCTTTTGCAGATTATATGATTTTATATGTAGAAAACCTTGTAGGTTCCACAAGAAAAATAACTTAGAATAAATGAATTCAGTGAAGTAGAAGGACACAAACTCAGTGTACAAAAATCAGCTGCATTTTTATAGACAATGAACAATCTGAAAAGTAAATTACACATCGATTCCATTACGATAGCATCA
The DNA here is from genome assembly GCF_028538775.1 of Myotis yumanensis. Taxonomy (NCBI): domain Eukaryota; kingdom Metazoa; phylum Chordata; class Mammalia; order Chiroptera; family Vespertilionidae; genus Myotis; species Myotis yumanensis. The sequence goes on along the minus strand of NW_027223764.1, from coordinate 44,071,502 downwards.
AAAGGAATAACATACTTAGAAATTAACTTAAGTATTAAAAGACTTGTACAATGAAACTACAAAACATTGCTGAAAAAAATTAAGACAGGCGATGCAGCCGGGATGGTAGCTGCGGTGCGGACCGGAGGAGCCATCTTGTCTCGTGGCTGGGGAGTCAGGCCCCTAATTCCAAGAAGCCCTGGCGAGACCTGCCCCCTCCTCAGTCTGAAAAGAGACGACCACTAAACAAGCAATGCCACTAGGCCCTTACCGGGAATTTGAAGACCCGAGTTTCTGCCAGACCTCAGTGCAAACTCTGATGACACTGCATCCAAAGTGAACTTTGATAGCAAGCCCCTCTTCGAATCTTTGCCCACACATACTACCACATATGATGAAGCTTAATAGAAAAGAGGAATTTAGAGAGCAGGCTATCTCAGAATAAGCATTCACCTACAGATTTGGTACCTGGATTTCTGTCCATGGTGATTTCTATCACCTTACTACTGAAGAAGATACCATCTCAGTGGACCACTGTGACCCAAGGGACATTCAACCATCATGATGTGGTCTTCACCTCCACTCCTGTCCTTTTCTACCCAGATGGAGCACCACCCTTTCTGTGAAGTCAAACTCCTCAAGCCAAATAGCTGAAACGATTTAATCTCTCTCTCTCTCTCTCACACACACACACACACACAATTAAAGAAGACAAATAAGTGAAAAACATTCTATGTTCATGGATTGAAAGACTTAATATTATTAAAATGTCAATATTGGCCGGCCCCCGTGGCTCAGTGGTTGAGCGTCAACTATGAACCAGGAGGTCACGGTTCTTTGATTCCTGGTCAGGTCACATACCCCTGTTGGGGGCTTGATCCCCAGTGGTGGGCATGTAGTAGGAATGGGAAACACAGAACAATGATTTTCTCTCACCATTGATGTTTCCATCTCCCTCCCCCTTCCTCTCTGAAATAATATATGCATATATATACATATATATATATTTAAAAATGTCACTATTACTCAAAGAAATATATGGATTCAGTGCAATTTTCCTATAAAAATGTCAACACTTTTTTTGCAGAAATTGAAAAACCCATCCTAAAAGTCATATGGAATTTCAAGAGACTCCAAATAGCCAAAACAACCTTGAAAAATTGGAGGTTTCACACTTTCTGATTTCACAACTTATTACAGATTTACAGTAACCAAAACAGTGTGGTATTGGCATAAAGATAAACATATATACAACGAAATAGAATAGAGAGCTCAGAAATAAACTCTCACATATATGCTCAAATCATTTTTTATAAGGGTGCCAAGATCATTCAGTGGGGGAAAGGACAATCTTTTCAACAAGTGGTGCTAAGATAACTGGATATCCACATGCAAAAGAATGAAGTTGGACCCATACTTAACACCAGATTTAAAAAATTACCTCAAATTGAGTCAAAAACCTAAATGTGAGTCCTAAAAAGATAGAGGACAAAATTTCATGACATTAAATTTGGCAATAAATTATTGGATATGATACCAAAGATACAGGATAACAAAGGAAAAAAATAGAGAAGTTACACTTAATGAAACTTTAAAAAAATTTGTGCACCAGCCCAGTTTGTGTGGCTCAGTGGTTGAGCATCATCCCATGAACCAGGAGGTCGAAGTTTGATTCCTGGCCAGGAAACATGCCCGGGTTACAGGCTTGATCCCCACTAAGGGGCGTGCATGAGGCAGCCGATCGATGATTCTCTGGCATCATTATGTTTCTCTTTCTCTCCCTTCCTCTCTTTAAAATCAATTAAAAAAACATTAAAAACATTTTTTTTTTGCGTCAAAAGACACTATTCATAGAGTAAAAAAGTAAAAAAGCAACCCGCAGAATGGGAGAAAATATTTGCCAGTTATATAGCTGATAAGGGATTAATATCCAGAATATGTAGAGAAATCCTAAAACTCAACAGCAAAAAAACAACCTGATTTAAAAATGGGCAAAGGACTTGAATAGATATTTCTCCAAAAAAGATCTACAAATGGCCATGAAGCACATAAAAATATGCTCAATATCACTAATTGTTAGGGAAATGAAAACTCATACCCCCACATACACATTAGGAGGGCTTCTAGAAAAACAACAACATAAAAAACAGGTTTGGGTAAGGATGTGGACAGATTGGAACCCTTGTGTACTTTTGGTGGGACTGTAAAACAGTACAGTAACTGTGGAAACTGGTGGTTCCTCAAAAAGTTAAAAATAGAATTATCCTATGACCTAGTGATTCCACTTCTGAGAATATATACAAAAGAACTGAAAGCAGATCTCAAAGAGATATTTTATTTTATTTTTTAAATATATTTTATTGATTTTTTACAGAGAGGAAGGGAGAGGGATAGAGAGAAACATCGATCAGCTTCCTCCTGCACACTCCCCATTGGGGATGTGCCTGCAACCAAGGTACATGCCCTTGACCGGTATAGAACCTGGGACCCTTGAGTCCGCAGGCCGACGCGCTATCCACTGAGCCAAACCAGTTAGGGCTCAAAGAGATATTTTAAACTCATGTTCATAGCAGTATTATTCACAAAAAATAAAACATGGAAGCAGCCCAGGTGTCCATCAGTGGATGAATGGATAAGCAATATGTGGTATATGCATACAATGGAATATTAGTCATAACAAAAAGGAAATTCTAACATGCTACAATATGGACTAACTTTGAGGACATAGTACTAAATGAAATGTCAATCATAAAAATGACAAATACTTTGTAATTCCACTTATAGGAGGTACTTAGAGTGGTCAAATACATAGGAACAGGAAGTACCCTCGTGGTTGCCAGGGGAAGAGGAGGGTGGTGAGTAGTTGTTTAGTGAGTATAGAAGTTATGGAGATGGGTGGTAGTGATATGTTTTTAATACCACTGGACTGTGCATTTAAAAATGGTTATGAAGGTAAATTTTTATGTAATGTGTATTTTACCACAATTTAAAAAAGACATAAAAGAATATTCTGCCATTGCTTTTGAAAACTTAGATAAAATGGACAATTTCTTAGAGAAATAAAAATGGAAAAAATCTAATGAAATGGAAGGGGAACCTATGGAGTAAAAGAGACTTAAGGGACATTAACTAATTTAAATGTGTGAGCCTTACAAGCAAACTGTAAAGAAAATGCTATTGAGAGACATAAGGTTGAATAAAAGAAAAGAAGTATCATGTTCTTAGGCATGCTCAACATTATAAAGATGTCATTTCCACTAAACTTATCTGTAAGTTTAATGTGATTTATAGAATAACTTTTTAAAAAAATTACAGAGTTGTCACAGAAAAAAATCGCTAAGGTGGTCTGGTGTTTTCCACCAATAATGGTGCCTTCTTGGGTGTCACATTCATTTCTCTTAAATTTCTTTGAAAATGCACTGTTTATTGCATCTCAGTTATCTGTTCTCATTTCTTTGTTTTGATTTTCCTAGTAACTATGACTGAAGTTTTACCAAAGGAAAAGAAGCAGAAAGATGAGAAGACCTTAGTCCTTGGCCAAGCTGTGGTGGACCTGCTTCCTTTAGTGGAAGGTGAGATGTATGATTCGCTCAAAAGCAGATATAACAAGCTTCATAAAATTTAACTCCAGTGAAATGAAAAAAAAATCAGCCTCATTGAATTTGAGGGATTTGATGAAAAGATGAGCACATTTATCTTTGCCTAGCCCTTCCTTTTTTGGCTTGACTTGATCTTCTTTTTACAGGAGAGAGTTCATTTGGAACAATCGTCCCACTGCACCCTGTTCCAGGCTCTCCCTTAGAGCCTCTTCAACCAGGCGTGAAGGTAATCAGAGTTTTAACTATCAACATTTCAGTCTGCCATTCAGTCTAACAAATCTGTCTGGTATTAAGGTGCAATTCTGTTGAGTCCAAGTTATCAGGCACCTTCTTTTTACAGGCACACATAGTGCTAGGTTCTGGGAAACAAAGATAAATAAGGCAGAGTCCTAGTTTAGGAGTCCATAATCTACATATTATTGATTTTAACCCAGTGTGATTAAGTGGTGGGCCAAGGCACCTGGGCACACAATAGGTATCAGTTACTTTGCCCAGAGGTAGCTGTAGGGAAGGCTTAACCATGGAAATGCCTCTTGAGCTATGTCTGATGGATTAAATAGTACATGAATGCAGGTAACATACTTTGTGGCATGGTAGCCTGCCTCTGGTTGTTGGAGTAGGGGAAGAAGCATGGATTGGTGGGATGTGTCACCGGTTTGTCTTGACTGTGTATCCCATTCCCCCAGGGGATCAGTAGCCTCTGGGGGCACTGTTTGCCATTCTGGTGCTGGTGCACTCACTCTCAGCAGATACTACAGCTGCCTTCTGTTTTGACAACTAAAGGAGAAAGGAGGGCCCAACTGATCCAACTGTTCTGACTGCAGTTCTCTAATTAACCATCACTATAGGCCCCTTTCTGCTGCTTGTTGATTCTGACCTTGGAGCTGCCACAATCCACTCCTGCATCTGCTGTGGTCTTCTTATTTTAGGATGTGATCGGTTTCGTGTGTGTGTGTGTGTGTGTGTGTGTGTGTGTTTGTTTTTAAATATGATTTAATTTGATTTCTAAATATCTTTCAATGATTCCTAAAAACATATAGTTTAGTGATGGCATTTCTTTTTTTAAATATATTTTTATTGATTTCAGAAAGGAAGGGAGAAGGAGAGAGAGATAGAAACATCAATGATGAGAGAGAATCACTGATTGGCTGCCTCCTGCACGTCCCCCACTGGGGATCGAGCCTGCAACCTGGGCATGTGCCCTTAACTGGAATAGAACCCAGGACCCTTCAGTCCGCAGGCTGACACTTTATCCACTAGGCCAAACCAGCTAGGGCTGATGGCATTTCTTGTTTTCTGGAGTTATTATAACATTTTCTTTTAATTGGATATCCTATATAATAAAAGCCTAATATGCAAAACAAAAGGGCACTATGATGCGCACTGACCACCAGGGGGCAGATGCTCAATGCAGGAGCTGCCCCCAGCCCGCAGGCCCCAGGCCAGCCAAGGCAGGTGCCAGCGGGGACCCCCCGATCACCCCGCCAGGCACCCCACAGAGAGAGGTGACCGGCAGCAGCGGGAGTGGCAGGGGGCAGGGCTGGCAAACAGGCAGCATTAGGCCTGCCGAGGCAGGTACCAGCGGGTCTCCCCCCCCACCCCCCCCCCCCGCCAATCACCCCGCCAGTCGCCCCTCAGATCGGCCCTGATAGCCAGCCAGGCTTAGGGACCCTACCCGTTCATGAATTTCATGCACTGGGCCTCTAGTAAAGATATAATTCAATTTCATATGATTTGTGCTGGAAAGAGGTATATATTTGAGCTCAGTCTGACTTCCTTAGTTCAGTCTCACAGCTTATGTACTCTTGATTTTCCTTAGGTACCTATAGATGAAAAGTTAGTAAAATGGATTGTCAGTCCTCATGACCTTTGCTCATAATATTCCTGTTTACTTGTTTTATATACTTAAAGAAAAAACATATGACAGTTAATTTCCATTTGCTTGAGAGTTCTCACTAATTTTATATTTAAGCGAGACTCAGAGACTAAAATGATATAAAACCTGCACTTGGAAAGGAGATTCCAGTTCACCTTCCAATATTCCCTGTCTTGATTAATATAAGTTAGAAACCTTAGGGACATTTACTTCTTTTCTCAGAGACATATTGACCAGAGGTGTCAGATTCTTCAGTGACTCTCTTAAAATCTTTCCTTCCTTTGGTGTTCTGATTTCCTACTCACTTACTGTAGCCTTTTCATATTCCTGCACTAGATCTCTCCTCTGCCTGCCCCTTAAGTACAAAAGGTCTATTCGTGGCCACCATCTGTTCTTAGTCTGTGTGCATACTCCTGGGGGTGGTGGGAGTCATCCATGATTTTAAAAGCCACCAGTATGTTGAAGACTTTTAATTCAACGGCTCCAGCCCAGACCCCTCTCCTGAATTCCAGAATGTCAGCCTTTACAACCACCTGCTGGATTTCTCTAATGATATCACATAGCACTCAAACCTCAGCGTTCCAGAACTAAACTCAGTATCCTCCCTTAAACTTACTCTTGCTTTTATCTTAGTTATTTTGACTAGTGGCATCACCCATTTGTGAAATCATAACACAGAACCTATGTTACATCCATGACTACTCCTCCAGACCCTAAGTACAACCAATTTCCAAATCTGTCTCTCACCAAATTCAACCTTTTCTATATCCTAAGCACCTTTGGACTCTGTCTCCTTAGCTTCATTCATACTTCATTGTCTTACTAGAGGCCCAGTGCATGAAATCCATGCACTCAGGGAGGGGGGGTCCCCTCATCCTGGCCTGCGCCCTCTCGCAGTCTGGGAGCCCTCGGGGGATGTCCAACTGCTGTGGAGGTGGGAGAGGCTCCCGCCGCCACTGCCGCACTCGCCAGCCTTGAGCCCGGCTTCTAGCTGAGCGGTGCTCCCCCTGCGGGAGTGCACTGACCACCAGGGGGCAGCTCCTGCATTGAGCATCTGCCTTCTGATGGTCAGTGCACATCATAGCGATTGGTCGTTCTGCTGTTGGGCCATAACCGGTTCTCAGACATCCCCCCAAGGGGTCCTGGATTGTGAGAGGGCACAGGGCAGGCTGAGGGACCCCACCAGTGCACGATCGAGGCCAGGGAAGGATGGGAGGTTGGCCAGCTGGGGAGTGACTGCGGGAGGGCTCCAGGTGGTCAGTGCACATCATAGTGACTGGTTGACTGGTTGACAGTCTGCCCCCAGTGGTCAGTGCATGTCATAGCAAGGGGTTGAGTGGCCTTAGCATATCATTAGCACATTACGCTTTGATTGGTTGAATGGCTGACCAGACAACCGGACACTTAGCATATTAGGCTTTTGTTATATAGGACTAGTGGCCTGGTGCACAAAATTCATGCATGGGGGTGGGGGTGTCCCTCAGCCCAGCCTGCACCCTCTCCAAACTGGGACCCCACAGGGATCGGGCCTAAACCGGCAGTTGGACATCCCTCTTGCAATCTGGGACCACTGGCTCCTAACCACTCACTGGTCTGCCTGCCTGATCGCCCCTAACACTCTGCCTGCCGGCCTTCTTGCCCCCAACTGCCCCCCCCACTGGCCTGCTCGCCCCCAACTGCACCCCCCTGCCAACCTGATCACCCCCAACTGCCCTCCCCTCCTGGCCTGATCACCCCTAACTGCCTCTGCCTCAGCCCAGCCACCATGGCTTTGTCTGGAAGGACGTCCGGAAGGTCTCCTGGTCTAATTAGCATATTACCCTTTTATTAGTATAGATAATTGTTCACCTGAAACATTACAAGTAGCCTTGTAACTGCCCTTACTTCCCTGTAGTTCAGCTTTCCCACTCCTTGCAGAGAGACTTAAAAGTGAATATGATCACATCTCTGTGTCCTAGCTTAGCTCTGTGCAGTTCGCAGATTCACCCACTGCTTACATGTTAAAGTCCAGATTCCTTAGCAGGCTTTATGACATGAGCCTGCCATTTGTTTAATCTCATCTCTCAGCACTTTCCTCCTTGTGCTTTATATTCTAAAATCCTGAATTACTTACTTACACCTGAACTGAGTACAACATGCTGTTTCAACATCACTTTACACAAAACTCTTCTTTTTGTTCAGAATTATTTTCTCTTTTCTTCCTCTGCTTATCCTGATTCTGAATTCCTGTTCATCTTGTAAAAGTTAATTCAGATGTTACCATCTCTTATCCCTCCCCACCCCAATAATTAATTGTTCACTTCCTCATTGGGCATTTTGTACAGGTCTTTATCATAAATCATGGAATTGTGACATGAATTCCATGATGAATGAGGCAATGTCTTCTTCATCTTTATATTCCTAGTGCTATAATAAAGGGCCTGACATATAATTACACATTTTAAACCTACTTTTTATTGTATACTATATAAAAATATCATATATTCATATATGTCTATACCTACATATGGGTATATACATATATTTGAAAAAATAGTTCTTATTAAAAAGCACTACATTTACCAAATCAGAAGTTCTATTGGAGAAATAACTTGGGAATTTCCCATTAGCACGGATACTAAATTCTTTAATAATAATATTAATTATTCTTATTAGTGTTGACTTCTAAGAAATAAAATGAAAATGAACAAATTCTTGTCTCTCTTCTGTTTTTTTTTTAAAAAAACACTAGTTGTCTTGACTGCCCTACTTGGGTACATTATTAAGGTCAAATCCTTGGCAGCCCCTCGAAAAAATTCATTCCTTTTGCTTACTCATGCTGCCAACAAACAAACACCTTTTTATTTTTTAAAATATATTTTATAGACTTTTTTACAGAGAAGAAGGGAGAAGGATAGAGAGTTGGAAACATCGATGAGAGAGAAACATCAATCAGCTGCCTCCTGCACACCCCCAACTGGGGATGTGCCCACAACCAAGGTACATGCCCTTGACCGGAATCGAACCTGGGACCCTTCAGTCCCCAGGCTGACGCTGTATCCACTGAGCCAAACCGGATAGGGCACAAACACCTTTTTATATTTGAAAAATAACAATATATTAAAGAATATGATTTTCAAATATTTCATAAAACTAAAAGTTTTTTAAAAGCACCACATTTGAATTACAGAATAAACATAAAATTTAGACAAGCAAAAAAAGTACCCCAGTCTCACTCACTCATGTGCAACCACTATTAACTTTTCAGTATAGAACCTTCCAATTCCTCTTCTATATGTATTTGTATACATACTTGACCTGAGCATGGTAGAAGGGAAGCACTTTAGCCAAGGATAAGGTTCTTTTCTTGGCTCTATCTCTGTCCAAATAACAAGAGAAAGTTATTTGAATCCTCTGTATGAAATAAACTTGGCCATTTTTATCTTGAACAGTGATGTAATATTCAACTGAGATAAGGAGGTCTCTGGCATTTTCAAAATGTTGCATAATGTTATTTTTGACAGCAGTGCAGTCTTTCTGTATTTTAGTTGTAATTCCAGTTTGTTCCTGGGAGCATGTCCGTGCAGCATCCACTGACTCTGCTGCCATTTTTAATCTCATCTCCAGCAGTGCAGTCTGGAAGTTAAAGTATCTGTGGCAGAGCCATTATTGACAGCAGCCCAGATCTCAGGAGGAAATCTACTGAAGGTCACATTGGAGGCTGCCTACTCTGTGCCTGAATCCTTCGTGCCAGCAGGGCCTGTGCAGAACTACATGGTTGGTCTGCAAGTTCCATCAACTGGAGAGGTAAAGCCCTATAGCTACATATGTATATATATTTAAACACTCATATGGGCATCTCTTCTTCACCTGCTAAGATTTCATTCAAATCAAGCTCTGCTCATGGCTGAGATTTATTTTAGGCTTAAAAAATAAAGTTTACTTCTGTTTTATAAATAGATGTTTATGTTTATAGTTTATATATTATATATAATATAGTATAGATTAAATATAATTTATATCAATAAATGCTTTATGATGGGATATATGTAAGACATCTTTAAATTGACAACTTTTGGATGTATTTCTTCACAGATTACCTTATGCATATGTTTTGTGGATTTTGTATAATGTACTTTATGTAAAAAACTCCCTCTTGCCCTGGCCAGTGTGGCTCAGTTGGTTGGAGTACCATCCTGTACACTTGAAAGGTCACAGGTTCAATTCCCTGTCAGGGCACATACCCAGGTTGCCAGGTTGATCCTTGGTCAGGGTGGGGGCAGGAGGCAACTAATCTATGTTCACTCACACATCAATGTTTCATTCACTCTCTCTCCTGTCCTCTCTCTCTAAAATCAATAAAAGCATGCCGTCAGTGAGGATTAAAAAAACAACAACTTTCCCTTAATTCCAGATTATTTTCTTAGTCCAAATTTCTATAGAATGATTGTGTATGGGTCTTTTGAGGCTCTTGATAGAGATTTCCAAACTGCTCACTAAGAGAGAGTAATTAGTTAATACTCCCACCTGTTGTATTGCCACTTTAAATTTTCAGTACAGAACCCTCCAATTCCTCTTCAGCATTTTACATCCTATCAGCTGTGCACAAGGTTCCACTTTCTCCACATCCTTGCTAACGCTTATTTTCTGTTTGTTTGTTTTTAATAAAAGACAACGTCACAGGTGTGAGGTGGCATCTCCTTATGGTTTTGATTAGCATTTTCAAATGACTAATGATTTTGAACATCTTTTCATGTGCTTATTGGCCATTTGTATTTTTTTGGTGGTGGTGTTGTTGGGGGGACGGGGGGATATATATTCAAGTCCTTTGCCCATTCTTGAATCATTTTTGTTCTTGTTGAGTCTTTGGAGTTCTCTGTATATTTTAACTATTAATCCCTTATCAGGTATGTAATTTGCAAATATTTTCTCCCACTCTATGGGTTATCTTTTTTACTCTGTTGTATCTTTTTTATTTTATTAAACATACTAGAGGCCCGGTGCACAAAAATTTGTGCACTCGGGGGGGAGGGGGAAGGTCCCTCAGCCCGGCCTGTGCCCTCTCGTAGTCTGGGACCCCTCAGGGGATGACCACCTGCTGGCTTAGGCCCGCTCCCCGGGGGATTGGGCCTAAGATGGCAATCAGACATCCCTCTGGCAGCCCGGCAGCCCTCGGGGGATGTCCACTTGCCAGCGGGGAGCAAGCCTAAACTGCAGTCGGACATCCTTAGCACTGCTGAGGAGGCAGGAGAGGCTCCCACCACCACTGCTGTACTGGCAGCCATCAGCCTGGCTTGTGGCTGAGCAGAGCTCCTCCCATATGAGAGCGCCCTGACCACCAGAGGGCAGCTCCTGCATTGAGCGTCTGCCCCCTGGTGGTCAGTGTGTGTCATAGTGACCAGTCATTCCCAGTCTTTCTGCTGTTAGGGTCAGTTTGCATATTACCCTTTTACTATATAGGATAGAGGCCTGGTGCACGGGTGGGGGCCAGCTGGTTTGCCCTGAAGGGTGTCCCGGATCAGGGTGGGGGTCCCGCTTGGGTGCCTGGCCAGCCTGGATGAGGGGCTGATGGCTGTTTGCAGCTGGTTACACCCCCTTCAGGGTGGGGGTCCCCACTGGGGTGCCTGGCCAGTCTGGGTGAGGGGCTGAGGGCCATTTTCAGGCTGGCGGGTGACTGAAGCTCCCAACCTCTCCTTTTTTTCTTTTCTTTTTTTTTTTTATTCTGGGATTTATTTACCTTCTATGGCTGTCACTGGAACTGAGAGCCAGCTTTAGCTCTGAGGCTCGGCTCCAGCTCTGAGACCTCGGCTGCTGAAAGCAGGTATCTGGGTTTGTTTGGCTTCTATAATTGAAATACTGTTGCAGCTCCAGCTCTGAAGGCCCGGCTGGCTAAAAGCAGGTTTCTGGGGTTTGTTTAGCTTCTATAATTGCAACATTGTTTCTTAGAGTGCAGCTCAGAGGCTGGCAGCGGCAGGCGGGGAACCTTGGCTTCCTCCATCACTGGAGCAAGCAAGCCTCCTGTTCACTTCAGCTGCCTGGCTGCCGGCTGCCATCTTGGTTGGCAGTTAATTTGCATATCGCCCTGATTAGCCAATGGGAAGCGTGTCGGAGGTACGGTTAATTACCATGTTTGTCTATTATTAGATAGGATTGGGGTGACATTGGTTAATAGGGTCATATAGGTTTCAAGTGTACATTTCTATAATACATGCTCTGCATATTGCATTATGTGCCCACCAACCAAAATCAAGTCATCTTCTGTCACCATATATTTGACTCCTTTACTTTTATTACCCCCTCACCCTCTTCCGTCTGGTAGCCACCATACTGTGGTCTTTCTGTGTCTATGAGTTTCAGTTTTATATCCCACCTATGAATGAAATCATATGGTTCTTAGCTTTTTCTGACTGTCTTATTTTGTTTAACACATATTCTCAAGGTCCATCCATGTTGTTGCAACACGCAGTATTTCATCTTATGGCTGAGTAGTATTCCATAGTATATATGTACTATATCTTCTTTATTCAATTGTCTATTGAAGGACACTTTGTCTACATGTCTTAGTCACTGTGACTAATACTGCAGTTAACATAAAGGTATATAAATCTTTGCAAATAAATGTTTTCTAGTTTTTTGGATAGATACCCAGAAGAGGTATTCCTGGGTCATATGGTAACTCTATTTTTAATTTTTTGAGGAACCACCATACTGTTTTTCATAGTGGTTGTACTAGTTTACATTCCCACCAGCAGTGAGTGAGGGTTCCTTTTTCTCCACAACCTCTCCAACACTTGTTATTACCTGTGTTGTTGATAATAGCCATTCTAACAGATGTGAGGTAGTATTTCATTGTAGTTTTGATTTGTGTATTTCTAACTAGAGACCCAGTGTATGAAATTTGTGCACTGGGGGGGTGGGGTCCCTCAGGTCGGCCTGCACCCTCCTCTTGCAGTCCAGGAGCCCTCAGGGGATGTCCGACTGCTGCGGAGGCAGGAGAGGCTGCTGCCACTACCACTGCGCTAGCCAGCCGTGAACCTGGCTTCTGGCTGAGCAGCGCTCCCCCTGTGGGAGCGTACTGACCACCAGGGGGCAGCTCCTGCATTGAGCATCTGCCCACTCGTGGTCAGTGTGTGTCATATTGACCAGTCATTTCCAGTCATTCTGCTGTTAGGGTCAGTTTGCATATTACCCTTTTATTATATAGGATAGAGGCATGGTGCACGGGTGGGGTCTGGCTGGTTTGCCCTGAAGGGTGTCCTGAATCAGGGTTGGGGGTCCCACTTGGGTGCCTGGCCAGCCTGGGTGAGGGGCTGCGGGCCGTTTTCAGGTTGGCCACAGCACCTTCAGGGTGGTGGGCCCTACTGCTTGGCTTCCTCCATTGTCGGGGTAACCCAAGCCTCCTCCTTGCTCCAGCTCTGTGGCCGCTGCCATCTTAGTTGGGTTAATTTGCATATCCACTCCTGATTGGCTTGTGAGTGTGGCTTATGGGTATAGTGGAGGTACAGTCAATTTGCATGTTTCTCTTTTATTAGATTAGACTAGAGGCCCGGTGCACAAAAATTTGTGCACTCGGGGGGAAGGGGGGTCCCTCAGCCCAGTCTGTGCCCTCTCGCAGTCTGAGACCCCTCGGGAGATAATGACCTGCTGGCTTAGGCCTGCTCCTGGGTGGCAGAGGGCAGGCCCAATCCCTAGGTGCAGCCCCTGGTCGGGCTCAGAGCAGGGCCGATTGGGGAGTTGAGGTGCCACCCTCAGAGCAGGGCGGATTGGGAGGTTGCGGTGCCACCCTAAGTCACGCTCAGGGTAGGGCTGATTGGGGGGTTGGGGCACCGCCCCCTGTCACACTCAAGGCAGGGTCGATGGGGAGGTTGCAGCGCCACCCCCTGTGACACACAGAGCAGGCCAATCAGGGGGTTGGGGCACTGCCCCCTGCACAGAGCAGGGCCCATCAGGGGGGTTGGGGCTCCGTACCCTGCAGGGCCAATCAGGGGGTTGGGGCACTACCCCTGTCACGCACAGAGCAGGGCCCATCAGGGGGTTGGGGAGCTCCCCCCTGTCACGCACAGAGCAGGGCCCATCAGGGGGTTGGGGAGCTCCCCCGTGTCACGCACAGAGCAGGGCCCATCAGGGGGTTGAGGAGCTCCCCCCGTCACTCACAGAGTAGGGCCGATAGGGGAGTTAGGGCACCGTGCCTGCTGCCCTGCCCCTCCCTTCGTGATCACATATCCGGGGCCGCAGGCACGGCTGCACCTAATGCCCTGGGTGCCGGCATGCTTGGGGTCCCGCCCCTCCCTTCACGATAGCAGATCAGAGGGCTGCAGGCACGGCTGCACCCTGGGCCTGCACCCAGTGCCCAGGATGCTGCTGTGCCTGCTGCCCCGCCCCTCCCTTCGTGATCACATATCCGGGCTGCAGGCACGGCTGCACCTGGTCCCCCAGGTGCATCCTGCCTGCGGCCCCACCTCTCCCTTCAAGATCGCAGATCAGGGGACTGCAGGCTAGTTGGCATCCCTGGCCTGGGGGTCCTGCACCCCGGCTCTCTCTTCCTCCAATCGCCATGGTGAATTGCGCCTATGTATGCAAATTAGCCGCAATCTTTGCTGACAGCTAATTTGCATATACTCACTGATTAGCCAATGAAAAGGGTAGCGGTCGTACGCTAATTACCATGTTTCTCTCTTATTAGTGTAGATAGCTAGTGAAGTTGAACATCTTTTCATATATCTGATGGCTATTTTGTATGTCTTCTTGGGAGAGGTGTCTGTTCAGGTCCTCTGTCCATTTTTTAATTGGATAGTTTGTTTGGTGATGAGTTGTATGAATTCTTATATATTTTAGACATTAATCCCCTGTCTGAGCTGTTGTTTGCAAATATAATCTCCCAGTTGGTTTATTTTGCTGTACAGAAGCTTTTTAATTTGATATAGTTCCATTCATTTATTTTTGCCTTTACTTCCCTTGCTTTGGGGGTCAAATTAATAAAATGTTCTCTAGGACCAAGGTCTATAAGTTTAGTACCTATGTTTTCTTCTATGTGCTTTATTATTCAGGTGTTATATTTAGATCTTTGATCCATTTTGAGTTAATTTTTGTGTATGGTGACAAGTAGCAGTTTAGTTTCATTCTTTTACATGTAGCTTTCCAATTTCCCCAGCACCATTTATTGAAGAGGCATTCTTTTCTCTATTAAAAATTTTTGGCTCCTTTGTCAAAAATTACTTGACCAAATACATGTGGGTTTATTTCTGGGCTCTCAATTCTGTTCCATTCGTCTGTATGACTGCTTCTCTGTCAGTACCAGGCTGGGTTTTTGTTGTTTGTTTGTTTGTTTTTACACCAAGCAACCTATATGGCTGTTGCTTCAATACCAGGCTGTTTTGATTATTGTTGCTTTGTAGTATAATTTGAAGTCAAGTAGTGTGATACCTCTGGCTTAGTTCTTTTTTCTCAGGATTGCTTTGGCTAATCAGGGTTTTTTGAGGTTCCATACAATCTGATGATTTTTTGTTCTATTTCTCTAAAAAATGACATTGGGGTTTTTATGGGAATTGCATTAAATCTGTTGCAATGTGCCCTGACCAGTTTGGCTCAGTGGATAGAGCATCGGCCTGGGGACTGAAGGGTCCCAGGTTCGATTCCGGTCAAGGGCATGTACTTTGGTTGCAGGCACATCCCAGTGGGGAGTGTGCAGCAGGCAGCTGATCAATGTTTCTAACTTTCTATCCCTCTCCCTTCCTCTCTGTAAAAAAATCAATAAAATATATTTTAAAAAATCTGTTGCAATGTTTAACTATATTGATTCTTCCAATTCATGAACACAGAATGTCTTTCCATTTCATTGTGTCTTTTTAGTATATAGGTTCTTCACATCCTTTGTTAAGTATATTGCTAGGTATTTTATTCTGTTGGTTGCAATTGCAAAAGAAAATGTTTGTTTGTTTTTTCCTGAAGTTTCATTGTTAGTATATAGAAAAGGAGTGAATTTTTGTACATTGATTTTGCATCCTGCAAGTTTATTGTTTCTTATAGTGTTTGGTGGAGTCTTTAGAATTTTACATATACAGAATCATGTCATCTGCAAAAAATAACACTTTTGTTTAGTCTTTCCCAATTTGGGTGCCTTTTATTTCTTTCTCTTACCTGATTGCTCTGGCTAGAACTTCCAGAAGTATCTTAAATAAGAATAGTGAGAGTGGACATCCTTGTTTTGTTCCTGTTCTTAGAGGAAAAGCTTTCAGTTTTTCACCATTGAGTACGATATTGGCTGAGGGTTTGTCACATATAGCCTTTATCATGTTGAGGTACTTTTCTTCTATGCCTATTTTATTGAGTGTTTTAATCATAAATGGATGTTTTATCTTATCAAATGCTTTTTCTGCTTCTATTGATAAGATCATATGATTTTATCCTTTGTTTTGTTAATGTGGTATATTACATTGTTCGATTTGCATATGTTGAACCATCCTTGTGCCTCTGGAATGAACCCCTCCTGATCGTGATGTATTATATTTTTAGTGAATTGTTGTATTCGAATTGTTAGTATTGTGTTTAAGATTTTTGCATGTATATTCATCAGAGATATTGGTCTGTAGTTTTCTTTTTTAGTGTTATTCTTACCAGGTTTTGGTATCAGGGTTATGATAGCCTCATAAAATGTTGGGAACTTTTGCCTCTCCAAATTTTTTGGAAGAGTTTAAGAAGGATAGGTGTCAAATCTTCTTTGAATATTTGGTAGAATTCACTAGTGGAACCATATGGTCCTGGACTTTTATTTTTTGAAAATAAAAGGGAGGTATTTGATGGTTCTTTTAATTTTCTCACTGTTTATCAGTCTATTTCGATTTTCCATTTCTTCATGAGTCAGTCTAGGAAGTTTATAGATTTCTAGAAACTTATCTATGTCTTCTAGGTTTTTGAATTTGGTGGCATATAATCTTTCATGGTATTCTAGTATGATTCTTTGTATATCAGTGATGTCTGTGTTAACTTCTCCTTTTTCACTTTCAATTTTGTTTATATGAGTCTTTTCTCGTTTTTCCTAGTGAGTCTAGCCAGGGGTTTATCAATTTTATTAATCTTCTCTTTTTAAAATATATTTTTATTGATTTCAGAGAAAGGGAGAGAGACACAGAAATATCAATGATGAGAAAGAATCATCAATGGGCTGACTCCTGCATGCCCCCTACTGGGGATCAAGCCTGCAATCCAGGCATGTACCCTGACTGAAATAAAATTATGACCTCCTGGTTCATAGGTTGATGCTCAACCACTGAGACACATCAGCCAGGCTAATTTTTTCAAAGAACCAGTTTTTTATTGTATTAACTTTTTTTGGCATAGTCTTTTTGTTCTCTATTTCATTCAGTTCTGCTCTAATTTTTATTACTTCCTTTCTTCTGCTGACTTTGGGTTCCTTTTGTTCTTCTTTTTCTAGTACTTTAACATGTTATGTTAGGTTGTTTACAGGATATTTTTCATTTTCTTTCCAAGCTGCCTCACTACCTTGGTTATTCATGGTATTTGATGGATTCCTTCTCTGTCTAGGCATCAATGTGTGAGTGGCATTTCTCTAGCAGATTAATACAAACAGGTCTTTATATTCTTTTCTGGTAGATGACATTGAGCCACAAGCGTTTTTAGCTTGTGAAATCCTAGTGCCAACCCCCAAGTTTCTGGCTGCCATCAGCTTCTTTGTTGTTTTGCCCTCCCAGTAATGGTGACATTGTGTCCTCCGTGGGGTCCCCCTATGCCCCAATCCTGAGATGGGTCACAGAGTGCACCCTTTGCTCAGGGAGAAATGTGATTCTATAATACTGGTTCTCAGATGTACAGATAATGTGCTCCATAACCCAAAACCACGGTCAAGGGGAGGCAAACTCTGGGAGGTTAAGATGAGGCAGTCTGACTTTGTGGCTTTGTTTCTGTGTCTGAATTGCTGATGCCCTGACAACTGTGGCCGCACTCCTGTGCCTTGCCCAGGTCTCTGCCCAGCTGCAGATCATACTGCTCACTTCTGCAGGAGTGCTCACTGAGTCTCTTTGCTCCTCCTGGCTGAAGGGAGTGTGAGCCACGACTGGATTCCTCTCCTCTCTAGACAGAGCCCCACCGTGAGCTCCCAGCTGCCAACTACATTCCTGGCTTGTAACAGCTCCTCTCCCTTTTCGCCTCCCCCTTTTGCTCCACTTGCCCACCTCTAGGTATTTCAATGCGTGAATCTTCCAGGTGTATTTGTACATTGAGCAGGGAATCCTTTGTTGAGTTATAGCTGTTCACATTGTTGAAACTTCAAGGGGAGAGGCCAAGGGGACCTCTCACACTGCCATTCTTCTGATATCACCCCAGTATCTTTTGATCTACAAAAGATTTTAATTTTGATGAAGTGCAGTTTGTCCATGTTTTCTTTTGTTGTTCATAACCAATAAATCATTGTTAAACCCAATGTCATGAATCTTCTCCCCTCTGTTTTCTTCTAAGAGTTGTATAGTTTAGTGTTAGGCCTTTGATTCATTTTGAGTTAGTTTTTGTAGATGATGTTAGGTAAGGGTCCAACTTCATTCTTTTGCATGTAGATAACTAGTTTCTTAGCACTATTTGTTGAAAAGACTGTTCTGTACCCATTGAATGGTCTTGGCACCATTAATTTTATAATTTTTGCCAATATTTATATTGTTTTTATAGAGGAGCAGATTTTTAGAAGTCCTTACTCTGCCATTCCAGAAATGTCCCTTCTTCACAAACATTTTTAAACTTAAAATAAAGAACTAGAATAGCTGAGTTATAGGGCATGCCAATTTTAAATTTTACTAGATATTACAAACTTTCCATAGTTCCATCAACTATATATAAAAATACCATTCCCTTAACAATATTTATACTTGATATTTTCAGACTTTGACTTTGCCAATGTATGGTTTAAAATGGTATGTCATTGTTTTAATGTGCATTTCACTTACTATTAATGATATCTAACATGTTTTTATTTAAATGTTATATTTTCTAATTTTTCTTTCTATAAATTTTTTATTTACATCTTTACCAGTTTCCTATTGCAAATATATTTTAGATAAATTATAAATATGGAAGTGCCTATATTTTAGGTCTTTGTCAAATTTATTTGTTTTTTAAAAGATAATTTTTAAAAAGCTACATCATAACCCTTATATAAATATAAAATGACAAAAAGAGTTTAAATCAGTTTAAAGGAGAATCTGAAGAAATGACCCATAGGTAAGCAGTCAGGACTGTTGAAATGAAGTTTTTTTTTTTCTTTATTGATTTTTAAAGCGAGAGGAAGGAAGAGGGATAGAGAGTTAGAAACATCGCTGAGAGAGAAACATCATTGATCAGCTGCCTCCTGCACACACCCTACTGGGGATGTGCCCGCAACCCAGGCATGTGCCCTGATGGAGAATCGAACCTCTTGGTTCCTGGATCAATGTTCAACCTCTGAACAACACTGGGTGGGTGAAATGAATCTGCTAATAATTCAAACCTTGTTACCAGCCACAGGACAATAATCAATTACATCTCCACTGGACAAAGTATTTTGCATTTCTATGGACAAGAATATTTTGGGTTATCATAAATTTTTAATAAATTACAGAATTATAAAATAGCACAAAGACAATGAAGGGCACAGGCGCTTCTACAGAATCAGATAATCACAGAAGGGTCTGTTAGATAATACCCAGCATTGCATTGAAGACACTTCAGGCCCTGACTAGTGTGGTTAGATGGTTAGAGCGTTGACCTGCACGCCAAATGGGTTTGATTTCTGGTCAAGGGCAGGTACCTGGGTTGCAGATGCAATCCCTGGCCCTGATCAGGGCTCGTGAGGGAGTTAACCAATTGATGTGTCTGTCTCACATTGATGCTTCTGTGTCTCTCCCCATCCCTTCCACTTTCTCTAAAAATCAATGGAAAAAATATCCTTGGGTAAGAATTAACAAAAACGATAATATGACATTTCAATAATCCATTTTGTCCATTTCAAAGTCTTTTACAAAATCTCCTGATGTATTTATTTCTGCAGAAAGACTATCCTATTTTCTTCAAGAATGGAACTCTGAAGCTTGGAGGGGAAAGAGAACCTACTCCCCGGCCCAAAAAATGGCCTATTGCCAACATTCTGGCTCCAGGAGCTAATAACATTCCTGATGCATTCATTGTTGGTGGGCCCTACGAGGAAGAAGACGGAGAACTCAACCACCCTGAGGTGAAGGAGTTATTCAGCTTTTCTGTGATAAATTCAGTGTGACATAAGATAAAATATTTTGTGAATCACTATAACTTATTTGCATTATCACCTGTTAAAATGGAACAATTATATGCCAATAATACAGTTTTCACCCTTGCCTGTTTGGCTCAGGTAGAGTTTCTGTCTTTGAACTAAAGGGTCATGGGTTCAATTCCAGTCAAGGGCACATACCTCGATTGCAGGCTCTATCCCCAGTCCCTGGGAGACAACCTGTCGATGTGTCTCTCTCATATCGACGTTTCTCTCTCTCTCTGTCCCACTCCCTCCCTTCCACACACTCTAAAAATTAATGGAAAAATATCCTCAGGTGAGGATTAACAACAACAAAAATAATAGTTATCTAATTCTGATTTAAAAGTCTCCTGACATCCTCAGTCCAGCAAACAAAATAATTGAATTAATTAAAATTCACCCTTTATTTGTTTTATATTTATTTAATTTTGAGTAGGTAATAATACAGTCACAGGGAGAAGTAAAAAATTAAGAAATATGCTGTTAAAGTCTCCCTCCTTCCTCCTAATTCCTTCCCAGATCATCACCCAGTAGCCACCTTTTTATAGTTTCTTTCAGTTTCAGTGATATAATTTGTAAGATGAGGATGGTTGAATTACTTTCAATATCTGACACTAAATATTTTAAATAATAGAGATAAGGCTAAAATATTTGAAAAACATTCTGCAGTGTCTTTTCTCATTATTGTGATTATTGGAAATTCATATTGTTCTTAGATTTATATTTTCATTTAGAGCAGATATTTTATTTTAGATATTTAGATTTTATGTTATATTTTAGTTTAAATCATTAATTCTCAAACCTCGTTGCTCATTAGAATCACCTGGAAAGCTTTTAAAACAATAACAATGGCCAAGCCTTAACCCAGATCAATTACATAAGAATTTACTTTTAATATAATACCAATGTCCAGATGATGATTATTTTTTTAAAGACACTCCCAAATAATTCTAACATGCATTCAGGGTTGAGAATCACTGATTGAGGTTATGTGAATTAGTACTGGATCGATATAAGGATAATATAAGTAATTTATCTTATGTACTGTAGTAATAAAGCACCCTAAAATTTTTTTTTTTTTAATTAAATCTTTATTGTTCAGATTATTACATTTGTTCCTCTTTTTTCCCCCCATAACTCCCCTCCTTCCAGCTCCCACCCCACCCTCCCCCCTCATTCCCCACCCACTGTGTTCATCCATAGGTGCATGATTTTTGTCCAGTCACTTCCCGCATCTCCCACACCCCTTTTTCCCCCAAGAATAGTCAGTCTATTCCCTTTCTATGTCCCTGATTCTATTATAATCACCAGTTCATTCTGTACATCAGGTTATTTATTCACTTGATTCTTAGATTCATTTGTTGATAGATGCATGTTTGTTGTTCATAATTTGTATCTTTACCTTTTTCTTCTTCTTCCTCTTCTTAAAGGATACCTTTCAGCATTTCATATAATACTGGTTTAGTGGTGATGAACTCCTTTAGCTTTTCCTTATCTGTGAAGCTCTTTATCTGACTTTCAATTCTGAATGATAGCTTTGCTGGATAAAGTAATCTTGGTTGTAGGTTCTTGGTATTCAGCACTTTGAATATTTCTTGCCATTCCCTTCTGGCCTGCAAAGTTTCTGTTGAGAAATCAGCTGACAGTCGTATGGGTATTCCCTTGTAGGTAATTAAGCCTCTTTCTCTTGCTGCTTTTAAGATTTTCTCTTTGTCTTTTGCTCTTGGCATTTTAATGATGATGTGTCTTGGTGTGGTCCTCTTTGGATTCCTTTTGTTTGGGGTTCTCTGCGCTTCTTGGACCTGTAAGTCCATTTCTTTCTCCAGGTGGGGGAAGTTTTCTGCCATTATTTCTTGAAATAGGTTTTCAATATCTTGCTGTCTCTCATCTTCTGGCACTCCAATGACTCTGATATTAGTCCGCTTAAAGCTGTCCCAGAGGCTCCTTACACTATCTTCACACTTTCGGATTCTTTTTTCATTTTGCTTTTCCAATTGGGTGTTTTTTGTCGAATCTTTGTTTTGATTCTTGTACTCCTCTGGTCTGCTATTGGGTATAATATTCTTTATTTCAGTCCGTGTATGCTTACTTTCTAATTTCTTTATCGTAGCATCGAGGGTCTCATTAGTTTTCGTGAGGCTCTGCACAAATTTATGGCAAGCCCTCAAAATTGCGATTCTTAGCTCCATATCCTCCATTTCTGTCATGTTTCTTTGTCTCCGCATCTTTTATGCTTTCTTGGTGCACCCCCTTGTGGTCTCTGTGCGCAGTCTTGTTCTAGCCAAGCCTTAATTGTTGTAGTTAACACTAGAGGGATTTGACCCCCAGGCCGGCTGGCTATAGGAATCAGCTGTACGGAAAACGTCTGCCTTCTGGGGAGGCGCTAATCCAGCCTTTGCCTGAGGCGATCGGCAAATGGCTGTGCGCAGGCTTTGGGCGGGGCGGGATCAACAGGGCGGGCGGAGGGAGCAGTTATGGCCACGCTCAGTCCCGTTCCCAGAGGCTCTGCTTCTCAGAACCCCGGCAGCCGCTGCAAACCTCGGAGAGAAAGTTGCCCTCAGGTTCCAACTGATGCCGGATAATCCCGCTTCTCCCGTTTGAGTCTGGGTCCCTAGAGACTCGCCCGGATCTGGAGCCCAGAGTCTGAGACTCACTCCCGACAGAAAACGACAACCGCGCCCTCAGCCACCAGCCCGCTTTGCGCGCGCACCTCGGTACCTTTGTATTTTCCACACTGCGCCGCCTCTGAGCCTCGATTTGCTGTTCTCTTTCCTTCTAGTTGTAGAGTCTCTCTTCAGCCAGCCTTCCTGTGGTTCTGGGTGATGTCCGTTCAGTCTTTTAGTTGTATTTTTGAAATGGTTGTTTGCGGCAGCGGTCTCCGGTGTTTACCTACGCCGCCATCTTGGTCTCCTCAGCACCCTAAAATTTAAGGTTGTGTAGTATCTACAGTTGTAGGCATACTTATGGTAATAATAGTAGTAGTAATAAAAGTATTGTGATCAAATTACCTAAAAGAATGCCCCACTAATTGAGCAAGATGAAACCATGGCACATTGGGAGAACAAACGTCTCTCATTATTTTACAGGACAGGGAAATGAGGATCCAATCAGAGTGCACAAAGAAAAGGATTACTTGGGACTTGGAAAGTCGTTGCTATCTTGATCCTCCTGCAGTGGTCAGGTAGGAAGAGGAGGGGAATCTAAACAGCCAAGACTGTAGGTGGGAAGAAATGTTGCTTTTGTTAGCTTTATCTACATTTGAGTTAAGGTGATCTGAGACTCTTTCATCGCATCTGCTAATAACAGAGGCTTCTAGTGATGGCGAATTAACCAAGGTAGGTTCTTATTTCCCTTTCAGATAAAAGAACTTCAGAGTTGGTATGTATGGTGGCTCCTCAGTGTTAAGAGGTATCTAAGCTCAATGTGTCTTTTTGCTCTACCTTCCTTGACATGTGCCTTCCCTCCACAAGGTTGTCTCATGGTCCAGAATGGCTGTTAGAGTTCCAATGTACACATTCACATTCCTGGCAGAAAGTTGGAAGAAGAGGGTAGTGCTTACAGATAAAAAAAAGGACACATGCTGGCTGTCTTAGCCCCTCTTATGGAGTCTTCCTGGAATCTGACAACCTCTGTTTATTTCTCATTGGTCACCTCTATATGCAAAAGAGGCTAGAAAATATGTTTTTGTTGGATACATTGTTGTCCAGATTAAATCAGGATTTAGATACTAAAAACACTATTGATATTGTATGGGTAACTATTAGTCTCTGACCTGGCAATCAGGGGAAGATGAGAAATAGAGAATTATCAATATATTTATAATCTGAATGAACAACTATTTTATTTTATTTTCAATTAATAGATTATTTTTAGAATTAATTGAGCAGATATTTTGGAGAGTTCCAGTATACCTCTAGTTCCCCACTTGATCAAATGTATAACTAAATATACATTATGGATTTGATTTGCTGATATTTTGTTAAGACAACACTGTTGCTCATTACTTTGAACAAACAATTATCAACTTGATCAATTAAAAATAAAATAAAATAAAAAGAAATAGCCCTGGCTGGTGTTGCTCAGTGGTTGGAGCATCAGCCTGTGCACCGAAGGGTTGCAGGTCTGATCCCCAGCCCCTGTTGGGGTGCATGCAGGAGGAAGCCAATCTATGTGTCTCTCTCACATGTATGTTTCTTTTTCTATTTCTTTCTCTCCCTTTTTCTTCCTCCATCCCTCCCTCACTCCCTCCTCCTCTCTCTATAAACATCAATGGAAAATATATGCTCAGGTGAGGATGAAAAATAAATAAAAAATTTCACCTTTATTTATTTCATTCTTTGATTCTTTTCCTTTCTTTATATAGATTCAAATTTCTGACTCATCATTTTTCTTATCTCTGAATACTTGTAGCATTTCTTGTAAGGCAGGTCTACTGGCCACAAATTCCCTCCATTTTTGTTTGAGAAAATCTTTATTCTTGATTTTTTCTTCACTTTTGGAGGATAATGCCACTGGATACAGAATTCTAGGATGGTGGTTTGTCTCTTTCAATACTTTAAATATTTCACTCTGCTCTCTTCTTACTTGCATGGATTCTGAAGAGGAGTCCAATGTCATTCTTATCTTTGTTCCTCTATAGGAAAGGTGTCTCTCCTCCCTCCTTTCCCACTGTGGCTTCTTTCAAGATTTTTACTCTCTCTTTGGTTTTCTACGGTTTGAATAATATATACCTAGGTGTAGATTTTTTAGCATTTATTATGCTTGGTGTTCTCTGAGCTTCCTAGATCTGTGGTTTGGTGTCTGCCATTACTTTGGTAAAATTCTTAGCCATTGTGACCTCAAATATATCTTTTGCTCCTTTCTCTCTTTCTGGTATACCTGTTGCATCTTTTGTAATTGTCCCATAGTTCTTAGATATTCTGTTATGATTTTTTTCAATTGTTTCCCTTCCCATTTCAGTTTGGGAAGTTTTTATTGACATATCTTCAAACTAACTAATTCTTTCCTCAGTTATATCCAGTCTATTGATAAGCCCATCAAATGAATATATTTGTTGCAGTGTTTTTTATTTCTAGCATTTTCTTTTAATTCTTTCATAGAGTTTCCAATGTCTCTCTGCTTACATTACCCATCTATTCTTGCATGTTGTCTGCTTTTTCCATTAGAACCCTTAACATGTTAATCATAGTCATTTTAAATTCCCTATCTGTATCATAATTCCAAGATCTGTGTCATAACTGAGAATAGTTCTTATGCTAGCTTTATCTCTTAAAACTGTATTTTTCTTGCCTTTTAGGATTCCATGTAATTTTTCATTTAATTTTTTTAAAGTTTATGAACATGATAATTTATTAATGACAGCACTCTTTTTGTTTTGTTTTTATAAATCTTTATCGTTGAAAGTATTACATATGTCTCCTTTTTGCCCTCATTGACCTCCTCCAGGCGCCCCCCCCCCCCCCCCCCGCCACTCCAGGTCTTACCACCCTATTGCCTGTTTTCATGGGTTATGCATATATGCATGCAAGGTCTTTGATTGATTACCTCCCACCCACCCACCCTCCCAGATACCTCACTCTGTTCCATGCTTCCATGTCTCTGGATCCACTACATTCATCAGTTTATTTTGTTAATTAGATTCCACATATGAGTGAGATCATGTGATACTTGTCTTTCTCTGAAGGGCTTATTTCACTTAGCATGATACTCTCCAGATCCCTCCATGCTGTCTCAAAGGGTAAGAGATTCTTCTTCTTTTACTGCTGCATAGTATTCCATGGTATAAATGTACCACTGCTCTTTTATCTACTCATCTACTGATGGGTACTTGGGCTGTTTCCAGATCTTAACTATTATAGATTATGCTGCTGTGAACATAGGGGTGTATACATTCTTTCTGATTGGTGTTTCGGGTTTCTTGGGATATATTCCTAGAAGTAGGGTCACTGGGTCAAATGGCAGATCCATATTTAATTTAAAAATATATATATATTTAATATATTTTATTGATTTTTTACAGAGAGGAAGGGAGAGGGGTAGAGAGTTAGAAACATCAATGAGAGAGAAACATTGATCAGTTGCCTCCTGCACATTCTCTACTGAGGATGTGCCGGCAACCAAGGTACATGCCCTTGACCAGATTCGAACCTGGGACCCTTGAGTCTGCAGGCCAACACTATCCACTGAGCCAAACCGGTTAGGGCAATTTTTTTTTTCTATTTTCTTAAACTTTTCTTTTTTTTCCCCTTTAAATTGTTATACAGTCTTTTTTTAAAAATTAAATCTTTATTGTTCAGATTACATTTGTTCCTCTTTTTTTTCCCCCCATAACTCCCCTCCTCCCAGCTCCCGCCCCACCCTCCGCCCTCACTCCCCACCCACTGTCCTCATCCATAGGTGCACGATTTTTGTCCAGTCTCTTCCCGCATCTCCCACTCCCCTTGCCCCCCCAAGAATAGTCAGTCCATTCCCTTTCTATGTCCCTGATTCACTATAATCACCAGTTCATTCTGTACATCAGATTATTTATTCACTTGATTCTCAGATTCACTTGTTGATAGATGCATGTTTGTTGTTCATAATTTGTATCTTTACCTTTTTCTTCTTCTTCCTCTTCTTAAAGGATACCTTTCAGCATTTCGTAAAATACTGGTTTAGTGGTGATGAACTCCTTTAGCTTTTCCTTATCTGTGAAGCTCTTTATCTGACCTTCAATTCTGAATGATAGCTTTGCTGGATAAAGTAATCTTGGTTGTGGGTTCTTGGAATTCATCACTTTGAATATTTCTTGCCATTCGGTTAGGGCAATTTTTTTAAAAATATGTATTTTTATTGATTTCAGAAAGGAAGGAAGAGGGAGAGAGAGATTGAAACATCAGTGATGAGAATCATTAATCAGCTGCCTCCTGCACGCCCCCCACTGGGGACCAAGCCCACAACACAGGCATGTGCCCTTGGCTGGAAGTGAACCCGGGACCCTTCAGTCCCCAGGCAGATGCTCTATTCACTGAGCCAAACCAGCCAGGGCCATATTTAATTTTTTGAGAAAACTTCATACTGTTTCCCACAGTGGCTGCATTCCCACCAGCAGTGTACTAGGGTTCCCTTTTCTTCTCATCCTCAGCAGTACTTGTCATTTGTTGATTTGTTGATGATAGCCATTTTGACAGGTGTGAGGTGATACCTCATTGACCTTTTAATTTGCATCCCTTTGATGATCAGTGACTTTGAGCATTTTTTCATATGTCTCTTGGCCATTTGTATGTCTACTTTAGAGAAGTGTCTATGTAGGTCTTTTGCCCATTTTTTAATTATTTAATGACAGTACTCTTGATCTTGTAATTTTTTATTGAAAGCTGGACATTATGTACTGAGTAATTTTTTTTTGGCAATTAGGTTTTTTAATGTGCGATTTTATGTTAATCGGCTAGTAGCTGGGCTGCGCTTAATGTTGGCTCTAGTTGTAGGTGCTAAAGGCTTCAGTTCCCTTTCTTTTGTTCTTCCCCTGCTGTCTGTGGGTTTGCCTAAGAACTTTTTCTTAGATAGGGTCTGTGTTTTGCAGTCTCTCAGTTATAATCCATTGTTATTATAGTGAAATTCTGTGGATGTAGTGGCAAGGTATTGGGGAGGAGGATTGTTCTATAGCCCTATGATCAAATATCAGTATTTTAATAGGTTTGAGTCCCTGGGTTCTGACCTTCAGAACGTTTAATAGCCTTTTTTTCTTTCTGTCCTTATGTGAGGCAGGAAACCTAGAAGAGGCTGGAGGCACCTAATGCCCCTTCCCGGAGTCAGATAAAGCTCTGGTAGTTTCCCTGAAAGAGTAGGCCTTTGATATGGAGAACACTCGGCATATTTCACCATGGTTACTTTTCCTTCTCTCTACCTGAGAGGATTTTAAATCTTATCTTCACTGTGAGAAACGGCTGAGCTCCTTGTTTTAAAATCTAAAAAAGTGTGGGGAACCCCTAGGAATGGGCCCCCAGGAGTTTTTAACTCTCTGGCTTATCCACACTCAGCCTCCAGCAATGTGTCAAAATGACCCTTAATTGTTTCTGTCTGTAAAAGGACTCCAGCGGCTTCTGATCTCAGCTGAGATTCTCTGTACTTGACTGTCTCTCCAAACTTCAAAGTGGCAATTTGCCCTGTGACCTTGTTTCTTAGATGGATCTAAGACAAGCTGTTGATTTTTCAGTTTGATCAGCTTTTTTTTGTTTGTTGTAAGGAAAGTAATGAAACTTCTAAGCTCTGTAGGTGCCAGTCAGCTGGTACTCCATTATCCATTATCACAGTAGAGATTAACATATTTTTCTACTATTTTTGCATATTTGTCTGATTATTTCTTTAGAAAATATCACTAGGAGTGGAATTTCTGGGTCAAAGATTATGCACATTTTAAGGCTTTTGATTAATATTACCAAATTGCTCTAAAAAATGTATAATTTGCTTCTGCTAGCAGTACAGAATTATTTTCAAGAGTTTTATAGATTTGAGAAGGTTAAAAAATCCACTTACCTAATAATCATTTATATATGTGTATTCCATTACTTTTTAAAAGAGGGGAATACTTTCCTTTAACCTAAATTATACTAACTCCATTTTTGCACGCAATGCTAATGGTCTGATTCTTGACATGCAGTTTTCAGAAGCGAATTGCTGATTGCCGATTGTGGCCTGTAGAGATCACCAGAGTTCCTGTAGTTACTGCACCCAAAGGGAAAGCTGCCAAATTTGATAAGGTAAATTTGTCCAGTTAGAAATATTTATAGTCCTGGCCAGTTTGGCTCCGTGGATAGAGTGTCAGCCCACAGACTGACACCAGGGTTGATTCTGGCCAAGGGTGGGTACCTTGGTTAAGGCTCAATTCCAGGCCTGGTAGGGGGAAGGTGCATACAGGAGGCAGCCAATGGATGTGTCTCTCTCACATCAGTGTTTCTCTCTGTCTCTCTCCCTCCTTTCCACTCTCTCTAAAAAAAAAAACCAATGGAAAAATAGCTTCCGGTGAGAATTGAAAAACATTTTATATAAGAAATGCTGCCTCTAATTCTAATACCAATGGAAAATATGAACTGATGTGGCTACTCCCTAGGGTAACAAACTGATTCCTATTTGTTTAATAGTTTCCTGACTGTAGTGCTGAAAGTCTCATGTACCAGGAAACTCCCCTGTCCATGGCAAATCAGGATGACTGGCCACCCTAGCTCCCTAATGTCCACTAAATATTTAGCCTTTATTCCCAGACATCCTATTTCCCTTTAGCCTTTCATTACAGTTTACCATAGGTAAAATCTTACAAAATAGCCATTTTTACGGGTCAAAAGTAGTTAAATATTGCCAATATGGTTCATCCTAAAACATCTTTCTGAATTTCTTTTAGACTTTGGACTTACAATGTTTTTAGCCTGCTAATTATTAGAGTAATAGGGTTCATAGATGTACTACTGTTCTGAAAAAGATATAGCTTTGATAAGCCTAGAACAGTGATTGGCAAACTCATTAGTCAACAGAGCCAAATATCAACAGTACAATGATGGAAATTTCTTTTGAGAGCCACATTTTTTAAACTTAAACTATATAGGTAGGTACATTGTTATTAACTTAATTGGGGTACTCCCTAATTAATTAGGGCTTAGGACAGGGGTGGGCAACCTTTTTGTGAGTGCGTGCCAAAATCAGCAAAATCTGTGACTCAAAATTCTTCTGCGTGCCCACCCTAATTTTTTGAGAACATGTTACGCCTACTTGATATCTCTTAAGGTGTACGTATGTGAAGAACCTTGAAGAAATAATAAAATTCATTTGAGTGACAAAAACACAGTATATGATGATGAAAAATACATTTATTTTTAATGTATACATGTACACTGATAGTCCGACAGAAAACTTTATGACCCCGTTTGATATTATCAGTGGGAGTTTTGCTGCTGCATCACCGATGACAGAGATTTTACATCAGGTTTATATTTCGTGACCTTCAGAGATATGCACGAGCTACTACTTTCATCCGTCAGGCTACTCCTATTACGAGACTTAACAAAATTCATCACTGAGAACAAAGATTCACAAAAATATGTGGATGAAAACATGGAGCATAACGCTGTTGCAAAGTTTTTTAAACAGAAAAAATTTTCTGGAATGGCATTCCAAGTCCTCAATAGTTCGTTTTTGACACTTCTCTCTGGTACTCCTGTCTCTAATCACTTTTTTTCAATGTTTTCTAAGTCAACTCTGAGGTCAATAAATTTCTGCTTCCAAATTGAGCTACTCTGAAATTCAATCAATTGCATTTCAAAGTCAGCCATGTCTATCCATGAAAACATTTGTAAGTTTAGTTCCTCCAGTTTCATGCTGTCTGGAAACCTCATGAATTTTGCTGTTTCTTCCAGTTCTCTGAATTTCGCAAATCTTGAGAAGAACTGCTCAATAGTTGACTCGATGATGTTTAAAAACAGCTTTTGAAGGCTTTGACAGTCTGTTCTGTCATATTTTGGGAGGTCTTTGATGTGCCTCTTGAGGTTTGGGAAATATCTAAATATCTCACCATCCACATCCCTCTTAAAGACTTCCAGTTTCTTTTCAAAAGCCTTTATGTAACCAAATATAACATCAAGTGTCTTGCCAGTTCCTTGTAATTTAACATTTAAGTCATTCAAATGTTCACAAAAATTGTAAATGGAAGATTATAAGAGAGGGTTTCGTGTGCCAGCAAAAGTTACTGGCATGTCATGTTTGGCACACGTGCTAGGGGTTGCTCACCCCTGGCTTAGGAAGAGCCACATTCAAGGGGCCAAAGAGCTGCATGTGGCTTTCGAGCCGCAGTTTACTGACCACAGGCCTAGAACATGATCTCTATTGTTTTTCTTGTGCATGTCTGGTCTTTTGTGTTTGAACTTCTTGTAGACTGCTTTGTATCCTCCACAGTACCTAGCATGATTCATGGCATATAGCATACACTTAACAAGTACCTAAATGATTTTTATTGATTTTAAAATGGATTTTTTGGAAGAATAAAAATACTGCTACTTTTCCCTTTGTAATATATAAAACAAGTTTCCTTAGCTTTGTAAAGAACATAATACTATTATATGATCATAGGACTTTAATCTAATTTCTAATTATTTTAATAGGTAAAATCAAAGAGATTACTTTTAATCTTGTGGGAATTAAATGGGTTTTCTTTCAGTTTTTCTTTCTTATAAAAGTTTTTTATGGCAAACCATCTAGCCATTAAAATGATGTTAAGATCTTTTTTTTTTTTTTTTTTTTTTTACATATTCTTCATCTTTGTAATGAGAGTTTAGATAAAATTAGGGATGGCAAATACATGATGGCATTCATCCTCCTTCATCCATGGCAGATAATACTGATCAATCAAAGGATTTTTTTCCTTCTGAATCCAGATAAAGATACAGACTCTTTCTCAGCACAGTACTCTAATTGATTAGAATGTAGGCATTAGCTAAAGCCTATTTGTCAACACTGGTCCAGATGATTTGTAAGACACTTTCATTCATATGAGTCTATGAACTAGAACTAAAAGCCATAGCTTCTGATTTCTTTTTAATTTTTGTTGTTGTTGTTTTTTACAGTTTTACATGGTGAAATTGATTTTTTGTTGAATATATATATTAATGAATTTGAGTGTGTTTATTCAACTACTGCCTTTACTATTCATTAACACTGTTTATATGCATTATTTCCGTGATCATGGTATTACTAAACCCATTTTGAAAATAAAGAAATGAAGGCCCCACAGCTCTCTCTATGGAGCGTGCCTGCGCCTTTCCCCACCTCTTCCTTTCCCCTTTCCTCTTTTTCCTGCAGCACATCCCAGCACCAATCTTCCCTCTTTCATCCCTCAAGGTGCATATCTCTCTTCCTCTTTCTCTTAGGCTCCAAGGGCCCTTCTTCTATCTCTGTGACTTTCTAAATAAACTTTCCCTTATAATTTGAAAAAAAAAGAAGTGAAGACCCAAAATGTCTATGCTATTGCCCCAAAGTCAACTACT
This sequence comes from Myotis yumanensis, assembly GCF_028538775.1. Classification (NCBI taxonomy): domain Eukaryota; kingdom Metazoa; phylum Chordata; class Mammalia; order Chiroptera; family Vespertilionidae; genus Myotis; species Myotis yumanensis. The sequence continues at coordinate 44,039,795 of NW_027223764.1, read as the reverse complement.
TAAGTAGCATAGCTAGTTTCTAAAGCCAGGTCTTTGAATTGCTGAGTCAGAGCTCCATACCTTATATACTACGTTGCTCTATGGTACTAATAGGTCTCTGGTTTTATTCCTTTAGATGGATGATGAAAATGCGCTTTCATTTCATGGTGTGGCTTATGTTAATATGGTCCCATTGCTGTATCCAGGTGTGAAGAGGATTCGGGGAGCTTTTCATGTTTACCCTTATCTAGACAGCACGGTCTATGAAAAGGTCAGAAAAATTGTATAGAAGATGTCATCTGTACCAGTTTATCCTTTATATTTGTTTACTTTACATATACATGCTAAAGATTATACATCTTTGCAATGGATGTTTGGAACCAATTGATATACTGGGATTTTAAATATAGAGCCTTGCTGTCATTCTGCCATTGAATCTCAAAAACTTTAGGCCAAATATTTCAACAATAATATTATATGTGAGTAGTCTAACCACCCCAATGAAAGGACAGACATTATGAGACTTGGATTTTAAAATGTCAAGATTCAATGATATGCAGTCTAAAACAAACATGCCTTAGATTTAGACATACATAAGTTGAAGTAAAAGAATGGAAAAGACATACTATGCAAGTAGAAAATGTAACAGAGCTAAGTGGCAATATTTGTATCATATAAAATAGACTTCAAGACAAGAAACATTACTAAAGACATAGAGTGGCATGCCATAATGAGTAAAGGTCAATTAATCAGAAAGATAGAATTTATAAATTATAAATTATTACATAAAATAAGTATATACGTAGATTATAAATGTATACACCACTAACAAGAGAACCTCATAATACAGGAAGCAAACCCCAACAGAATTGAAAGGAGAAATAGACAATTCAATAGTAACATTTAGAAATTTCAATATTGTACTCTCAATATTTAATAGAACAACTATATTATTAAAAAATCTATACTAAATATAAGCTTACCATGCAACCCAGCAAATCATTCCTAGGAATCTACTCAAGAAAATTGAAAACCTGAATTTATACAAGCACATGTATGTGAATGTTTTAGGCTACTGTGAACAGCATTATTCACAGTAGCCTAAAACTCATAACAATCCAATGTCCACAACTGATGAGTTGATAAACAAAATGTGGTATATCTATACAAAGAAATATTATTTAGCAATGAAAAAGAATGGATTACAAATAATATAATATGCCAGAATCATTGTATTTTTGGTGAATTATATGAAATGTGAATTATATCTCAATAAAGCTGTTTTGTTAAAAAAGGAATGGTCTACTGATACATTCTATAACATGGATGAACCTCAAAATTTTTATGCAAAGTGAAAGAAGAAAGACACAAATGACTACATATTGTACAATATCACATACATGAAATGTTCTCATTTCCTAGAGATGTTAAAATTTGAAAAAGTTTGCATTTTAGATTATGAAATATAGTAATTTAGGACTTTGAGTGATGATTAGTATTTATAATTTTTTCTTTAAAATTGTGGGACCATGTTCTTAGCAGCATTATTGAGGTACAACTGACATATACTTAAGGGGCACAATTTAAAGCTTTTGACGTAGGTATACATCTGTGGCACTATCACCACAATCACAATAGTAAGAATATCCATCACTGGCCAAAGTTTTCTCATGACCTTTCCTGTTATCCTTCTCTCCTACTTCTGTTCAATCCCTCTGGGTTTTTTTGGGGGGTGGGGGTGGGGGTGGGGGGAGTCTGGCTTCTTTCACTCAGTATAAATTATATTTACATTCATCCATATTGTTTAATTTTAATATTTCTGTAAGACTCTTTTCCAGGCATTGTAGTTGAATTTTCCCATGCAAAGTTTTTATTTTGAACTATAAACTTGCCCCTCTTCTTCTAATCATAATTGATAAACCTTGCCAAAACCGGTTTGGCTCAGTGGATAGAGCGTCGGCCTGCAGACTGAAGGGTCCCAGGTTCAATTCCGGTCAAGGGCATGTACCTTGGTTGCGGGCATATCCCCAGTAGGAGATGTGCAGGAAGCAGCTGATCGATGTTTCTCTCTCATCAATGTTTCTAACTCTCTATCTCTCTCCCTTCCTCTCTGTAAAAAAATCAATAAAATGTATTAAAAAAAATTGATAAACCAGTAATTAAATAATGTTTCTTGTACAGAAATAAATTCAACCATTTAAAGTTAATTTGAAATTATGTGTCAAAGATGAAAAGCTGTCTGGTAACAAGTTAATGAGATACAAAATCAAGCCAAGTTGAAAAGTCTTCTCTTAAGAATTTAAATAATGGGATAGACAGCTAGCTTTCTGTGATGGTTTCACTTCCTCAACAAATATGGGTGCAATAGAGTTTTTTAATTCCCCCATTTCTCTTTGTTTCTACAATGTTGAAATTATCTAGAAAACTAAGTGATGTTAAAGAATAATGTGGATTTCTTTTATTTGCCTATGATTCATTGAAATTTTTGTTTGTTTTTCAGACCAAATGCTCATTTAGCTTGTTCCGGGATACTGGGCATAATTTGCTTCATAATAACAAAGTAGGAGGAATTAATTCTCCATTGTCCAAACCAGTTGTTGCTAAGAACCTGAAAGAAGATAAAATAGTAAGAAAAGGATATAAAAGGAAGGCCTAGATCTGGGGATATGGTAGGTTGTTGAGAAGGTGATGATTTTGCTGATTTTGTTACATTCCAGAGGCTTACACTTATTTCTCATTTGGTGAATTGCCTCAATTTGATTTGCATTTTGATGCAACATAATGATTAGTGTTCCTGCCATTGTAAAGACCATGTAAGAATTTCATTTTTAAGGTATGTTCATTTCTTTCAGCCAGCATCTAGTGTAAAATCTCAGAGCTCAGATACAGCTATGGAAATTCTGGATGCCACTCCAAACTACAATCCAGAAGGACAGGTAACTATGCATTAAGAGTTGGAAAATTAAGTTTACATTCATCAGTCCTTTACTGAGTAAGGTAGTATGTTGTAGTGGGAAATGCTCAGGAAAACGCTCATTGAGTTACCATCCTTATTTACCATGACTGGTTTCTGATGTTGGGTAAATTTCTTTGTCTTGCTGAGACTTACTGAAACAAATAGGTACCAGATTAACTTTAAGGACTGTTCCAGCATTAAAAATTTATGTCTTTTATTAAAGCTACTATTTTGAGCACTATGAGGGATGCAAGGATGCATCATCTGCAGCATTTATTCGTCTGCTCTCAGGACACTCAACAGTCTGGTGGGCGAAATACAGTTGGTACATAACTAATGGCAATACAGAATTGTGATGAATGCTGTAGTAGAGGAATGCATAAAGGTGCTGTGTGGGCTCCAACAAAACAGATTAGTAGCTACTAGAATGGGGCAATCTCAGAAATCTTCATAGAAGAGGTGGCATCCAAGCTAAGTAGTGAAAGAAGAAGAGAAGCCTTTGCCAGATGAAGATGGAAGAAGAGGCATTTCAGGGTCAGGGAACAGCTGGAGTCAAGGCACAAAGAAGATAGCAGAATTTGGGGTACATCAATTAATTCAATGTATGGTATAGAGCAGCGGTCGCCAACCGGTGGTCTGCAGACCACTGGTGGTCTGTGAGGTCTGAAAGATTGGCAACCGCTGGTTTAAGGAAACCTTGGGAGCAGTGGTCGCTAACCGGTGGTCTGTGAACCACTGGTGTTCCATGAGGTTCATAAGGTTGGCGACTGCTGGTATAGAGAAATGAAAAAAAGAAGAGGTTCTAGGAGGTGAGAAATGAGAGAGAGAGTGATCTGGGTTGTAGAAAGGCTTTGAAAGGCTTGCTAAAAAGTTTGGGCTTAATTCTACCTATCCTATCTAATAAAAGAGAAACATGGTAATTAGCCGTACATCCGCTACCCTTCCCATTGCCTAATCAGGGCGATATGCAAATTAACTGTCAGCCAAGATGGCGGCCGGCAGCCATGCACTGAAGCAAACAGGGAGTCTTGCTTGCTCCAGTGACAGCAGACTCCAACGTTCCCTGCCTGACTTGCCAGCCTCTCAGCTGCAACTCTAAGCAACTATGTTGCAAATATAGAAGCTAAACAAAACCCCAGAAACCGGCTTTCAGTCAGCCGGGCTTCAGCCAGCCGGACCGCAACATTGTATCAAATACAGAAGGTAAAGGCCAGAAACCTGCTTTCAGCAGCGAGGCCTCAGAGCTAAAGCTGGCCCAGAATAGAAAAAAAAAAAAAAGAAAAAAAGGAGCAGTTGGGAGCTTCAGTCACCCACCAGCCTGAAAACGGCCCTCAGCCCCTCAGCCAGACTGGCCAGGCACCCCAGTGGGGACCCCCACCCTGAAGGGCGTGTGATCAGCTGCAAACAGCCATCATCCCCTCATCCAGGCTGGCCAGGCACCCCAGTGAGGACCCCCACCCTGATCCAGGACACCCTTCAGGGCAAACCAGCCAGCCCCCACCCATGCACCAGGCCTCTATTCTATATAGTAAAAGGGTAATATGCCTCCCGGCACCAGGATCAGCGGAGCCACGAGGCCTCCCGGCACCGGGATCAGCGTGACAGGGGGCAGCGCCCAAACCCCCTGATCGCCCTGCGGCTCTGTGTGTGACAGGGGGTGGGGTCACAACCTCCCTATCCGCCCTGTTCTGTTCGTGATGGGGAAGGCACCCCAACCCCCTGATCAGCCCTGCTCTGTGCCTGATAGGGGGGAGCTCCCCAATCCCCTAATCGCCCTGCGGCTCTGTGTGTGACAGGGTGCAGCGCCCTAACCCCCTGATCGGCCCTGCTCTGTGTGCAGTGCCCCAACTCCCCTATCGGCCCTACTCTGTGAGTGACAGGGGGAAGCTCCTCAACCCCCTGATCGGCCCTGCTCTGTGCATGACAGGGGAAGGCACCCCAACCCCCTGATCGACCCTGCTCTGTGTGTGACAGAGTACGGAGCCCCAACCCCCTGATGGGCCCTGCTCTGTGAGTGACAGGGGGCAGTGCCCCAACCCTCTGATTGGCCCTGCTCTGTGAGTGACAGGGGGCAGCGCCCCAACCCTCTGATTGGCCCTGCTCTGTGAGTGACAGGGGGCAGTGCCCCAACCCCCTGATTGGCCCTGCTCTGTGTGTGACAGGGGGTGGCGCCGCAACCTCCCCATCGACCCTGCCTTGAGTGTGACAGGGGGCGGTGCCACAACCCCCCAATCAGCCCTACCCTGAGCGTGACTGAGGGTGGCATCACAACCTCCCGATCCGCCCTGCTCTGTGCATGACGGGGCGGTGCCCCAACTCCCCAATCGGCCCTGCTCTGAGCCTGACCAGGGGCTGCACCTAGGGATTGGGCGTGCCCTCTGCCACCCGGGAGCAGGCCTAAGCCAGCAGGTCGTTATCTCCCGAGGGGTCCCAGACTGCGAGAGGGCACAGGCCGGGCTGCCGAGCAACAGAGTGACAGCAACTTTGTAGAGTGCCCTTGCATTCTGAGACCACTCAGAGGATGTTGGACTGTCAGTTTTGGTCCGATCCCCACAGGCCGGGCCAAGGGACCCCACCTGCCAGAGGGACCCTGCTCACTCCACAGATGCCCTTTGAGCCCTGGCACCACCCCAGGTGCAGCCGGCCAGGGCGGTACCACAGGAGGTTGGCTCCAGGGCATGTCCGGCCTGTCTCGCCCAGTCCTGCCCCACCAGCCACCTTCTAATTAATTTACTTTCAATGTGCACAAATCCGTGCACTGGGCTTCTAGTAAGTAATAAGGCTCTTGAGCCTCATTTTAGGGACTCACATTAAAGGTTTTTAAACGTATGTGGAAATAAGACCTTATGTGTGTTTCAAGGCAAAACTCTTGCAAGGATGTGAAAAAGAGAAACAGAACGTAGAGTAGGGACTTCAGATGTCAGTTTATAGGTTTTTCTGAGAGTACAGATGAGTATTGATGACAGTTTGAGTTAAGGAAGAGATCATAGAGAAAGTCAGAAACCTGCAGAGGCACAGTGGAACTGGGAAGCTTTGAGGTGATGAAGAAAAGTTAAAGGTAACTCAGGTTTCAAGCCTTTCTTTCTGGAAAGGTGACACAATCATTAAGAGAAACTTTAAAAGAGAGGTTGATATAGGGGGAATGATAAGTTGGATTTTGGACACGTTGCATTTAAGATGCTAGCAAAAATCTGGGTAGAAATGTCCATCAGGTTGCAGTTGGTAGATGGTGGTGAGCAGGCTGTGAGTGGGAATGTCGGGAGGTTATGAGGAGAATATTTCTGCAGAACTCCTGAAAGAGTTTTGGTGGAAGAAAGAATGGCACTCACCTAAAATAGTTCCAAGAAAGGTATTGAACAAGTTGAACAGGGCTTCAGCTGGGGTAGAAGTTTCCAAGAATAAAATTGAAAGTGGTTCCCTGCAAGAGATAGCCACTGTTGCTATTTTTCTGTCCAGTTATTTTTCTATGGAAAACATATTTTAAGTTAAGATTACATTATATTTATAGCTGTCGATGCACTTTTCTCACTTATTATATTGTGAATATTACCTTATGTTACAAATTTTTTTCATAAATATTTTTTTTATTAAAAAGAATAAATTAGAATAAATGTCTTTACAGCAATATGTAGAAGCAGGGACATACATCGTGTTGGAGATTCAGCTGAACAAAGCCTTGGTTCCAAAGCGATTGCCAGAGGAGCTGGCCAGACGGTGTGTAGCAATGTTCTCATACTTGTTTTGCAAAAGCAATTTAGGTGTAAGTAAAAGGAAGTCAGTTTGTGACCATAAATGTAATTTTCCCTAGGCCAAACATCAATTTTCTGCTCTCTCCCCCCCCTCCCCCAGATAAAGTTTCTTATATTTTCTTACTATAAAAGCAGTATATGCCTATTATAAAAAATTTGAGAAATTGAGATTAGCCACAAAGTATAAAGACACACAGATTTCTACTCACCCATTGATAACTGCTTTTAATACCTTGGTATTTATCTTTCTAGAGTTATTGTAAAGCCACTCTACTATATGAACACATATTCCATGTCACATTAATATACTAGTATGTAATTTTTTTTTTTTTTCTGAGCCCAACCAGGGGCTGCACCTAGGGATTGGGCCTGCCCTCTGCCACCCAGGAGCAGGCCTAAGCCAGCAGGTCGTTATCTCCCAAGGGGTCCCAGACTGCGAGAGGGCACAGGCCGGGGTGAGGGACCCCCCCTTTCCCCCCCGGGTGCACAAATTTTTGTGCACCGGGCCTCTAGTAGTAATATAATCATGTTACATTATATTATTATTATTATTTTTTAAATCTTTATTGTTCAGATTATTACATTTGTTCCTCTTTTTTCCCCCCATAACTCCCCTCCTTCCAGCTCCCACCCCACCCTCCACCCTCACTCCCCACCCACTGAGTTCATCCATAGGTGCATGATTTTTGTCCAGTCACTTCCCGCATCTCCCACACCCCTTTTCCCCCAAGAATAGTCAGTCCATTCCCTTTCTATGTCCCTGATTCATTATAGTCACCAGTTCATTCTGTACATCAGGTTATTTATTCACTTGATTCTTAGATTCATTTGTTGATAGATGCATATTTGTTGTTCATAATTTGTATCTTTACCTTTTTCTTCTTCTTCCTCTTCTTAAAGGATACCTTTCAGCATTTCATATAATACTGGTTTGGCAGTGATGAACTGCTTTAGTTTTTCCTTATCTGTGAAGCTCTTTATCTGACCTTCAATTCTGAATGATAGCTTTGCTGGATAAAGTAATCTTGGTTGTAGGTTCTTGGTATTCATCACTTTGAATATTTCTTGCCATTCCCTTCTGGCCTGCAAAGTTTCTGTTGAGAAATCAGCTGACAGTCGTATGGGTATTCCCTTGTAGGTAATTGAGCCTCTTTCTCTTGCTGCTTTTAAGATTTTCTCTTTGTCTTTTGCTCTTGGCATTTTAATGATGATGTGTCTTGGTGTGGTCCTCTTTGGATTCCTTTTGTTTGGGGTTCTCTGCGCTTCTTGGACCTGTAAGTCCATTTCTTTCTCCAGGTGGGGGAAGTTTTCTGCCATTATTTCTTGAAATAGGTTTTCAATATCTTGCTGTCTCTCATCTTCTGGCACTCCAATGACTCTGATATTAGTCCGCTTAAAGCTGTCCCAGAGGCTCCTTACACTATCTTCACACTTTCGGATTCTTTTTTCATTTTGCTTTTCCAATTGGGTGTTTTTTGTCGAATCTTTGTTTTGATTCTTGTGCTCCTCTGGTCTGCTATTGGGTATAATATTCTTTATTTCAGTCCGTGTATGCTTACTTTCTAATTTCTTTATCGTAGCATCGAGGGTTTCATTAGTTTTCGTGAGGCTCTGCACAAATTTATGGCAAGCCCTCAAAATTGCGATTCTTAGCTCCATATCCTCCATTTCTGTCATGTTTTTTTGTCTCCGCATCTTTTATGCTTTCTTGGTGCACCCCCTTGTGGTCTCTGTCTAGTATGTAATTTTTAAGAAACTATTTTTAAATTGTACCAGAGTCCTTTGATCATTTTTCTAGGAAATTGCCATTTTATCTAGGTTATCCAATTTGTTGATGTACAGTTGTTCATGGCATTCTTTTTTCTTTTTCTCATTTCTGATTTTAGTAATTTGAGTCTGTTTTCTTTTTTCTTAGTCCATCTACCTAAGAATTATCATTTTGTTGATCTTTTCAAAGAAGCAGTCTTTTTTGTTTTATTGATTTTCCCTATTGTGTTTCTTTTCTCTTTCATTTATCTTTACTCTAATTCTATTACTTCCTTCCTTCTGTGAGCTTTGGCTTTAGTTTGCTCTCTTTTTCTAGTCCCTTAAGATATAAAATTAAATTGTGTATTATATTATTGTGTGAGTTAGAGCTGTAAATTTCCCTCTGAACACTTCTTTCACTGCATTCCATAAGTTTTGGTATGCTGTGTTTTTGTTTTCATTCATCTCAAAGTATTTTCTCATTTGCCTATGATTTTTTTCTTTGACCTATTATTTTAAAGCATGTTGCTTAATTTCCACATATTTGTGACTTTTCCTGTTTTCCAGTTTTCTTCCAGTTATTTATTTCTATTCTCATTTCATTGTAATTAGAAAATATATTTTATATGGTTTCAATCTTTTAAAATTGATTGAGATTTATTTTGTGGCCTGACATATAGTCTATCCTGCAGAATGTTCCATGTGCACTTGAGAAGAATGTGTATTGTGTGATGTTAAGAGGAATGTTCTGTATATGTCTGTTAGATCAAATTGCTTTATACTGTTAAGTCTTTTATGTTCTAAGTAGAGGCCGGTTGCACAAAGAGATTCGTGCAATAGGCCTTCCTTCCCCTGGCTGCCAGCACTGGTTTTCCTCCGGCACCCGGCACCCAGGCCTTTGGTCTGGCCTCAGTGGCTTGGCTTCTCCGCTTCAGTCTTCAGTCTTCAGTCTGGCCAGAGCCTTCAGTCTTTGCTCTGTGCCTGCATATGCAAATTAACCGCCATCTTTGTCAGTTTAATTTGCATAGTCACTCTGATTGGCTGGTGGGCATAGTGGAGTGACGCTGATTTGCATGTTTCTCTTTTATTAGTGTAGATTGATCTTCTGTCTGATTGTTCTACCCATTTTTGAAGTGGGGTATTAAAATCTCTATTATTAAAGATCTGTCTAATTCTCCCTTCAATTGTCTCAATTTTTGCTTTATATATTTTGGGTCTCTATTATTAGGTACATATATGTTTATTATTGTTATATTTTATTGCTGTCTGAAGCCTTTTAGGTATCTATCTATCATCTATCTATATTGTTCTTCTTTATCTCTTATTATCTTTTATTTCAAGTCTATTTTCTCAAGAAATATAACCACCCCAACTCTGTTTTGGTTACTATCTGCATGGGATGTCTTTTTCTATCCTCCTACTTTCAATTTTTTGTGTGTTCTTATATCTAAAGGAAGTATCTTGTAGACAGCAGACAGATGGACACTGTTTTTGTTTTTTTAGTTACCTTTAAAAATTAAAAATGGAACTGTCATTTGACCCTGTCATTCTAGTTCTAGGAATATGTCTGAAGAAGCCTGAAACACCAGTCAGAAAGAAAATATGCACCCCTATGTTCACTGCAGCATCATTTACAATAGCTAAGCTCTGGAAACAGCCCAAATGCTCATCAGTAGATGAGTGGGTAAAAAAGCCGTGGTACATATACACAATGGAATACTATGCAGCTATAAAAAGAAGAATTTCTTACCTGTTGAGACAGCATGGAGGGTTCTGGAGAATATTATGCTAAGCCAGTCACATGATCTCACTTATATGTGTAATCTAATGAACAAAAGAAACTGACAAATGAAATAGATGCAGAGACATGGAAGCATGCAACAAACTGATGATTCTCAGAGGGAAGCAGGGGAGAGGTAGGAAGATATTAACCAAAGAATGTATGCATATATGCATAACCTATGGACACAGACAATAGTGTGGTGAAGGCCTGGGGAGGGGGCAGAAATGGGGAGGAGGGGTGAATGGGGGAAAAACAGGGACATAAAAATATAAATCCAATCCACTAATCTCTGCCTTTTAATAGGAAAGTTTAACCCATTTATATTTAATGCAATTACTGATAAAGGATTTACTTCTACATATCTATTTCTAATCTGCTTGTCTGTTCTTGAATTCCTTCATTACCGCCTTTTTAATATTTGATTGGCTTTTTATAATGTACCATTTAGATTTCCTTCTTCTTTCTTTCTCTTTATTTTCTTAGTGGTTACCTTGGGGATTACAATGATCATCTTAAACTTGTAACAATTTAGCTTTAATATTATACACTTGGTTCCTCCTATATATTTCTATCCCTTCCTCTTTGTATTATTATTGTCACAGATTATAGTTTATACACTGTATACCTATTAACAAATATTTATGATTATTATTTTATGCATTTGCCTTCTAAAAAAAGAGGTAAGGAGGGGTTACAAACCAAAAGTACAATAATAATGGCTTTCATAATTACCTTTACCAGTGTTCTTCATTTCCTCATTTACCTTTGAGTTCCTTTCATTTTAGCCTGAAGGGCTTCATTTAGTATTTCTTATAAGGTAGATCTTAGTAATACTCTCTTAACTTTTGTTTATCTGGGATTGTCTTAATTTTTCCTTCATTGTTGAAGGATAGTTTGCTGGATATAGAATTCTTGTTGGCAGTTTTTTTCCCCCCAGAACTTTAAATGTTACCCAAATGCCTTCTGGCCTCCATGGTTTCTGATGAGAAATGATCTGTATTGAGATTATTGAAATTATCTATTAATCTTATGTGATGAGTCACTCCTCTCACTGCTTTGGAGATTTTCTCCTTTTCTTTTCTTTTGACAATTCTACTATAATGTGTCTTAGTGTAGAGCTCTTTAATTTTATCCTTCTTGGAGTTTGATAAGCTTCTTGCTTGTTTAGATTCATATATTTCATCAAATTTGGAGGTTTTGGCCATCAGTTCTTCAAAATTTTTTTCTGCCACTTTCCCTCTGTTATCTCTTTGTATTCCCATAATGTGTTTGTTGGTTATACAAATATGTATGTTGATGGTGTTCCCCAGATTTTAGACTGTGTTCATTTTTTTCATTTTTCTTTCTGTTTCCTTAGACTGAATAATTTCAATTGTCTTGGTTCTTTCTTCTGCTTGATCAAACTTATTGAACCCTCTAGTGACTTTTTCATTTCAGTTATTGTACTTTTCAACTCCAAACTTTCTTTTTGGTTCCTTTTTTGTTGTTGTTAATCCTCTCCCAAGGATATTTTTCCATTGATTTTTAGAGAGAGTGGAAGGAAGGGGGAGAGATGGAAACATCGATGTGAGAAAGACACATCAATTGGCTGCCTCCTGCACTCACCCTGACCAGGGCTAGAGATCGAGCCTGCAACTGAGGTACATGCCTTGACCAGAATCAAATCTGGGACCCTTCAGTCTGTGGGCTGATGCTCTATCCACTGAGCCAAACCAGCTATGTCTATTTGGTTCCTTTTTTATGATTTCTATCTCTTTTCTGGTATTCTCACTTTGTTCATACATAATTTTTCTGGTTTCTTTTAAGCCCTTTGTCTGTTGTTTTCTTTAGCTCTTTGAGCATGTTTATTTAACATCTTTTTGTAGCAAGTCCAATGTCTGGGCTTCTTCAAGAATAGTTCCTGTCAATTTATTTTTTATTTTGAAAATGCCATAGTTTTGTGTTTCTTGGTATATTTGGTGATTTTTTTGTTGTTGAAAATTGGACATTTGTTTACTAGAATGAGGGAATATTGGAAATAAAAGTTTACCCTTTCCCAGGATTTGCTGTTTTTTCATTAAGTTATAGCTTGTGTTCAGCTAGTGTTTTGACTGAGATTTCCTTGAATGCCAGTACCTTAATGTAAACAAACTAACAAAACCAAAACTTAAAAAAATTTTTTTTTTGTCTTTGAAGATGACTGTGCTGGGCTATGTATTTTTTATTGATTTCAGAGAGGAAGGGAGAGAGAGAGAAATATCAATGATGAGAGAGAATCAATCATTGATTGGCTGCCTCCTGCAACCCACCTCCACACTGGGGATCGAGCCAGCAACCTGGGTATGTGCCCTGACCAGGATTCGAACCATGACCTCCTGGTTCACAGGTTGATACTCAACCACTGAGCCACAGTGGCCAGGCTTGGCCATTCTTTTAACACTTAATCAGGCTCTTTATAATTCTACCTCATCTTTCACTTCCTGCTTGCACTGAGATTATATATCAGTCATTGGTGAAACTTAGGGTCTTCTCACGTTTTTTTCTGAGCACAGTTCCAATCCTGGGCATGTGCAGTACATACAACTGCATTTGAATACCCTAATTTCCTAAAGATCACCTCTGGCTTTCCTCCTAAACCGTGCGCTGTGTTGTATGTCTTAACCATATTTTCCCCGCAGAGCTGTGAGGTTTTTCATAACCTTACAGTGTTTTTGAGCAATTCCTAATCATTGCTTTTCTACCCTTAGTGGGTTTCAAATTAGGAAAAACTAAAAAATCATAATTAGCGGCAGTAGTCCTGACAGGTTAGAACACAGTAACTTGCGAATAAGATCTGCTGTGCTCCTCCAGAAGCAGGGACCAGTGTGCCACACTGGGAATGCAGGGTCCTATCCTTAAGACAGCCACTCAACTGGAGATGGAGTGGGACAAGGGTCAGTAAAAATGTATAAAGCTTTCCTACTCTCCAAAATTGCCTTAAATCTTTGACTGTTTTCCAGAGTTCTGACAAAGTTGGTTCTGACATTTTTCTGGTTCTGTTTTTCAATATTTCTCTGGAGGGATGGAAGTTTGGAGTTACCTACTCTGCCATTTTGCTGATGTTTAGACTTCACTTTTTGATGTGAGAAGCACCATGCTCAAGAGTGAAAGGAAATGATAGCTTTTATCTTGCAGGGTATTCATTACAGGTATTTTTTGAGAGTTTTGATAAACATTCCTGCATTGCCTTCCCAAAAGTTTGCAGTTCTACAAGTGATGTATGAGACTATTGTTCCTTCATACATTCACCAACACAATATTTTTTATTTATGCTATTTTAACAGGGAAAGAAAGTTTCTCATTTTAATTTTAAACTACATTATAGATGCTTTAGTAAGAGTAAACATTTGAAGATATTTATTAGTCATTGGAATTCTCCTTTTTTTAAAAAAAAATATTTTTATTGCTTTACTGAGCTACACTGGCTGGGCTGGAAGTCTCCTTTTGAGAATTACCTGCATCTTTTATACCACCTTTAAAAAACAGTTTTTATTGACTTTTAGAGATGGGGAGAAAGAAAGAAACATTGATATGGGAGAGAAACATCTGTCAACTGCCTCCTGCAACCCCCTCTACTGGGGATTAAGCCCATAACCCAGGTATGTACAATGACCAGGAATCGAACTGGTGACTTTTTGGTGCTTGGAATGACACTCAACGAACTGAGCCACACTGGCCAGGGCTTATACTATCTTTTATACTTTTTAAATTTTAATATTCATTGAATTTATTGGGGTGACATTGGTTAATAAAATTATATAGTTTACAGGTGTACAATTCTACAATACATCATCTCTATATTGTATTGTGGGTTTACCACCTAAAGTCAAGTCTTCTTCCATCACCATTTATCCTTCCTTTACCGTCTTCTACCCCCCCCATCCGCCTCCTCCTCTGGTAATCACCATGCTGTTGTCTGCATCTATGAGTGTGTGTTTTAAATATATTTTTACTGATTTTAAGAGAAAGAGGGATAGAGAGATAGAAACATCGATCGGGTGCTTCCTGCATGCCTGCTATTGGAGATTGAGCATGCAACCTGGGTATGTGCCCTGACTGGGGACTCAAACTGATGACCTGGCCCTAACCGGTTTGGCTCAGTGGATAGAGCGTCGGCCTGCGGACTGAGGGGTCCCAGGTTCGATTCCGGTCAAGGGCATGTGCCTTGGTTGCGGGCACATACCCAGTAGGGAGTGTGCAGGAGGCAGCTGATTGATGTTTCTCTCTCATCCATGCTTCTGACTCTCTATCCCTCTCCCTTCCTCTCTGTAAAAAATCAATAAAATATATTAAAAAAAAAAAAAAAAAAAAAAAAAAAAAAAAAAAAAAAAACTGATGACCTGTTGGTTCATGGGTCGAGGCTCAACCACTGAGCCACACCAGCCAGGCTATGAGTGTTTTTTTGTTGTTGTTTTTGCTTAATCCCTTCACCTTTTTCATCCATCCTCCCTAACTGCTCCACTCTAATAGCTGTCAGTCTGTTTTCCTATATTTATGAGTCTGTTTCTATTTTGTTCATTAGATTCCACATATAAGTGAAATCATATGGTATTTGTCTTTCTCTGACTGGCTTATTTCACTTAGCATAATACTCTCCAGGACCATAATGCTGTCACAAAAGGTAAGATGTCCTTCGTTTTTATGGCCAAGTAGTATTATTTTGTAATGTACCATCACTTTTTTGAAAATATGTTTTTATTGATTTTTTAGAGAAGAGAGGAAGGGAGAGGTAGAGAGAAATATTGATGTGAAAGAGAAACATTAATAGGCTATCTCCTGCACACCTGCTACTGGAGATTGAGCCCACAATCTGGGCATGTGTCTAGACCTGGAATTGAATCCTCAAATTGTTGGTGCATGGGACAATGCTCAACCAACTTGTGGTTGATTGAGCCACAATGAGCACACCGGCCAGGGTTACCACCACTTTTTTATTCACTAAGCTGCTGATAGGCACTTGGGCTACTTCCAAATCTTGGCTGTTGTAACTAACTCTGCAGTGAATGGAGGGGTGCATATATTCTTTTGAATCACTGTTTCAGGCTTCTTCAGATATATTCCCAGATGTGGAATTGCTAAGTCATAAGACAGTTACATTTTTAATTTTTCGAGGAAACTCCATATTGTTTTCCACAGTGACTGCACCAACCTGCATTCCAACTAACCAGTGCACAGGGTTCCCTTTTCTCTGCATCCTTGCCAACAACTGTTGTTTGTTGACTTATTGACGATAGCCTTTCTGACAGGTCTGAGGTGATATTTCATTGTGGTTTTAATTTGCATTTCTCTGATGATTCATGACACTGAGCACCTTTTAATATGTCTATTGGCCATTTATATGTCCTCTTTGGAGAATTGTATATTCAGGTCATTTGCTCATTTTTAAATTGGATTATTTGTTTGTTTGTTTTTAGTGTAGAGTTGTATACATTCTTTATAAATTTTAGATATTAACCCTTTATAAGATGTATCATTGCTGAATATGTTCTTCCATTCAAAGGGCTCCCTTTGTATTTTTGTTGATGGTTTCCTTCGATGTTGAAAAACTTTTTAGTTTGATGTAATCTCATTTGTTTATTTTTTTTCTTTGTTTCCCTTGCCCAAGAAAACATATCAGACAAAATATTGCTACGAGAAATGTTTGAGATTTTACTGCCTATGTTTTCTTCTAGGATTTTTATTGTTTTGACTTTTACATTTAAGTCCTTTATACATTTTG
Organism: Myotis yumanensis; assembly: GCF_028538775.1. NCBI lineage: Eukaryota > Metazoa > Chordata > Mammalia > Chiroptera > Vespertilionidae > Myotis > Myotis yumanensis. The sequence goes on along the minus strand of NW_027223764.1, from coordinate 44,023,845 downwards.
AGTTTATTATTGTGTATGGTGTAAGAAGGTGGTCTAATTTTGGGTTTTTTTTGCATGCATCTGTCCAATGTTCCCAACAACATTTATAAACTATCTTTACCCCATTGTATCTTCTTGCCTCCTTTGTTGAATATTAATTGACCATAAAGGTGTGAGTTTATTTCTGAGCTCTCTATTCTATTTGATTGATCTATATGTTTGTTTTTATGCCAGTACCTTGCTGTTTTGATTAGTATGGCCTTGTACTATAAGTTTGATACCAGTAGCATGATTCCTCTACCTTTGTTTTTCTTTCTGAAGATTGCTGTGGCTATGCAGGGTCTTTTGTGGTTCCATATAAGTTTTTGAAATATTCGTTCTAGCTCTGAGAAATATGCCATTGATATCTTGATAGGAATTGCATTGAATCTATAGATTGCGTTGAGTAGTATGCTAATTTTAATGATGTTAATTCTTCCTAACCATGAACATGGTATATACTTCTACTTATTTGTATATTCTTCAATTTCTTTCTTCATTGTCTTATAATTTTCTTAGCTCCATTCTAACAGCTGTCAGTCTGTTTAAAATTCTTGGTTAAATTTATTCCAAGGTATTTTATTTTTTGATGCAATTATAAATGGGATTGTTTCCTTAGTGAATTTGAATGTAAACTCTATGGCAGTACAATTTACTTCAGCAGAAATCTGAAATTATAAGAAGGAAAATCTATAACTTAATTACATCTAGGTTCTTGTAAACAGTCATAAACATGGAAGGTTGAAGTTTTGGTGTAAGTAGTTTGATAGTGACAAAATATATATTTTTTTACTCACCATAAAGCCTGATATCATTATTGTAATTAAAAGCAGTCTTGTGAATCATGACCTAGATTTAGAGGGGGTGGGGGGAAGCTTTCATTTGCTTATACCATTTATATTTCCAAAACTTTATGTTTTCAAAGACTCTACTGAATACATCTAAAATCATAACACCCATTTCTTTCTAACCCCTGAGTCAAGCATCCTTTTGTACACAGCAGTGGTTTTTAAAAAGTATGTAATGGAAAAGCCAGGGCTCAAATTAGCCAAAATTGCAACTTAGCTACTCTCTGAGTAGCTGCTTCTCTGCTTCTTTCCTATCTAGTCCATAGCTATATAATGTTCTGGGGTTCATGTCTTGGCTTTTACATGAGAGAATAGCACAGTGCTCAAGTATAATGGGGGAACAAACCTTAGATCTCCCCCACTGAGACTCTTTGGTGGTGGGAAATAAAAGAACATAAATCTGCAGATAATAAAGTTGTTGTTTCCTAATACAGGGTCAAGGAAATGATTCCTCCAAGGCCACCTCTTACCCGCAGGACAGGAGGAGCTCAGAAGGCAAGTGCCAAAGTCAAGGTGAAACTATAAGTAATAAGGTGTTGAGTGCATCGTTTGAAAATAAGGCTTTTCAGAAGGGGTTTTTCAGAAGGGGTGAGAAATTATAGCTTCTCATCTATATCTTCCTGTATCTATTTGTGACCAGTGGCTTACAAGGAATAGTATTCAGTGTTTGATCTTTGGCTGGTGGTCTTTGAGGTGAGGAGAAGAGAGCAATTTATACCTAAAGTATATTGAATATAAAACACAATTCAGTTCAGAATTCCATTCCACGTCTTGACCTCTCTGAGGTCTCTTTACCAGGCATTATATATTTTCCTAGGCGGTAAGTGACTACCACTTGCAGATCAAGAACATTTCTAGAGCCATTCTGGATGAGTATCACAGCATGTTTGGAAAACAGGTGGCCAAACTGGAGGGTGATATAGATAGTGAAACCCTGGAGGAGCAGAAATGCCAGCTCAACTATGAACTTAATTGTTCTGGAAAATACTTTGCTTTCAAAGAACAACTCAAGGTAAATATTCATTTATTTAATTATTCTATGGGTTTTATGAAGCATCTACATACCTTGTTGTCATTTTTCCTATGGTTTCGTTCGGCTACGTTCCCACCTGTCTTGCTACTGGTGCAGAGAGCTATGTTCTCCATGATAGAGTGTTGGGAGAAGCTCCACTCCCACGGAGCCATAGGACAGTTCCATGTGCTTTCCGAGTGTGAGCTCTTAAACTGATTCTTCTCTCGAGGCGAGGCCAGATTTTGAGTCAGACTTCATGTTGCTTTAGCAGGCAGAAACTCTGTACCTGGGACTGACTCCATGACTAATGTTCTCTGTCTCCTATTGTAAACCTTTCCCTAGTCCATAGAATTACTGAGATTTGAGAAATATTTACTTAATAATAATTTCCCGAGTAATAATGGCTAACATTTATTGAGTGTTTGCTGTATACCAATTTTTAAAATGCTTACGAATTTAACCCTCACAACAACCCTATGAGGTGCTCCCCATTTTACAGATGAAGAAATGCAATATTAGTTGGTTAAGTAATTTGCCCAAGATCACAGAGCTAGTAAAGGTCAAAGATGGGCCTCACATTCTGGCAGCCTGGTTCCAGAAATCATGTTCTTAACTGCAGTGCTGCACTGCCTCTCTGTGTGTATTTACTATGTGCCCTGTACTGTATAAACAAACACAAAGAAATCACATCGAAGTAATAAAGTAAAAAATAGCAGATGCTCGTGGGGGCAAGAGGCCGTTCTCAGTAGGTGGCAGGGTCACATCTCAGTTTGATTCTGGTTCTGTTACTAGCTGGATGGCCTTAGTCAAGTGACTTTACTTCTTTGAGCCTCAATTTCTTTGCCTAACAATGAGAGATAATATTAACATTATTACATGGGGTTATTATGAGCATCAAATAACATAATGCATGGAAAATGCTTTATGTTAAAAAAACTTTATGGGCCTGATTGGCATGGCTCAGTGGTTGAGTGTCAACCTATGAACCAGGAGGTCATGGTTCAATTCCCAGTCAGGGCATGTGTCCAGGTTGCGGGCTCGATCCCCATTGTGGGGCGTGCAGGAGGCAACCGACTGATGATTCTCTCTCATCATTTCTCTCTCTCTCTCTCTCTCTCTCTCTCTCTCTCTCTCCCTTCATCTCTCCCTCTCCCCTTCCACTCTGAAATCAATAAAAATAGTGTTATAAAAAATTTATGGTATCAATCCTGGTAATGATGTTAGCTTGGGGAGTGGGAGCAGGGGGAGAGAAACAGCAGCTGTCCTGGCTATAGCAATATGTTATTTGTTATAAGATGCAATATGTAATGCATCTTAAGTATTACCACCTGTTATTTCTTCTGGCTTCTCAATCAACTTCTGAAATAAGATAGTAATACCAAAAGTATATATCTATTTAACACATGAGGAAACTGAGATGCCAAGGATAAAATAACATATGAGATTGTACAGTGGCAGAATTAGAACCAGAATTCCATTCTCCAGATTCTCAAATCAGGCCTTTTCCCCTTGAATCATGTGGCCATCATAAGAGACATAATGCATAAACATAATGCTAAGGTTTTCTTCAGCTTTATGACTCTCTTCACACGGTATGAGTCCTGAATTGACCATGTTAGAGATGATGATAACATCAAGAAAAGAGGTCATATAGAGTATATTGATTAGGGAGAAATCTGTGAGCCAACAGTTTAGCAGTCACCAGGGAGAAATCAATTACCGTCTGAAATTCTGATGAACCTTAGATGAGAAACTCAAGGGAGGCCTGTGCTGCCTGTGCTATTAGCCCAGTGATGTGTGTCTCTTGCAGCATGCTGTGGTAAAGATTGTGAGAGAGAAGTACTTGAAAACAATACCATTTGAAAACCAAGAGGAACTGCAGACATTCATTAGTGAGCTCTATGTGTTCTTGGTGGATCAAATGCATGTGGCCTTAAACCAGGTAGGTATTCAAGAACTAAGAGCTCTTCCTTTTCTTAGTAGAGCATCATGGTTTCCCCTGAATGATTCCTTTCTTCCTTGCTTCTTCTATTCCTGAAGTCTACAGGTGTTTAGTGAGGTACCTGCTCTCTGCTAGGGACTAAAACAGAAAGATGAATATGAAAATGCCTAAATTATGTGGGGGAGAACAATCTGTATGCTCTTTCAGCTTCCTAGAAAATTAATTTCATAACTGTCATAAATGTGATAGATAAAAAGAGATAAAATAGGTTATTTAAATTATGAAATGAAAACGAGCATTCTGTTTATTCTGTGAATATGTGCAATTCACACTTTTTTGTCTTTAAGACTGATCATCAAAATAAAGAAAAAACCATGAGTTTTCAGATATTATACCGGAATGGCAATAATACTTCAAATATGCCTTTTCTATTTGAGGATGCCGGTCTGCTTTCCTCCCACTTGTCTGTTTATATCTATTATTTGCACAGCTTGCATCTTGCCTTCATTTGCTCACTTTTTAATTCTTGCAGTTGTGGTTTATTTGAAAACAATGACAAAATCAGTCTTTTTCCGCCCCCTGGTAGTCTGTCTCTAATCAGCTATGCTTCCTCAAACCCCCTATTCTCCTTGCTCTTTCCTTCACTGTTTCTTTCTTTGCTGCTACCATCACTTTTCTCACTTTCTTTTGTTGTTGTTGTTAATCCTCACCTGAGGATATGTTTTCCATTAATTTTAGACTGAGTGGAAGGGAAGGAGGTTGGGGGAAAGAGGGAAGGAGAGAGAGAAACATCTATATGAGAGAGCCACATCAATTGGTTGCTTCCCACATATGTCCTGAACTGGGGTAGGAAATCTGCAATCCAGGTATGTGCCCTTTACAGGGAATTGAAACCAGGGCCCTTTGGACTGGGGTCCAGTGCTCTCACCACTGAGCCGTGCCGGCCAGGCCTCTCTCACTGTCTTAAGCCTCCCTGAAGAGGTAGGCGAGGAGTCTCTAGTATTCTAGGACTAAGAGTACAATTCTGTCTTGGGCACAGATGATTTGGATGATTTGAGTAGGAAAGCAGTTGAGCATGACATGGCAATTACTGTTGCCTTATGACTCCAAGGAGCCCCTGTCTAGTAGAGACAGGCATAAAATACAAATAACTGTGGTAGAGTGAAGTAAGTGCTGTGACAGAAGGGTGTCCATGGGAGAGCAGGTTAGGGGATGCCTAAAGAAAAAGTGGTAAACTTTATTCTGAGACCTTTCAGGGAAGGATTTACAGAGGAGCTGCGTCTTGAATTGGGCTTTGAAGGCTAAAAGGAAGTTTCAGAGCATTGGAGTCATAGAGAACATCAAAAAGGCTTGGAAACTTGGAAGAATATGATATATACTAGTGGCCTGGTGCATGAAATTCGTGTACCTTAAAAGGAAATTAATTAGAGAAAATATTTTAATATTGCTATTTACCCTTTCTCTATAATAGAAGTGTCTGGCTGGCCCCACCCCGCATTGGGCGACACTAAGACCCGACCAGCCCCACCCCCATCAAGCCCCAGTGGGTCAGAGACGCAGCCTCACGTCCCTGGGCTGGGGCGGGGGGGGCATTGCATCAGGGGGGTTCAGCTTCAGGGGGGCACGGCCTCAGGTCCCCTGGCCCCAGCACCGGGGTGGGGGGTGCAGCCGCAGGTCCTCCGGCCCTGGCACAGTTGGACATCCTTAGCGCTGCCGCGGAGGCAGGCCACTGTGCACACCAGGCATCAGCCCAGCTTGTGGCTGAGTGGTGCTCCCCCTATGGGAGTGCACTGACCACCAGGGGGCAGCTCCTGTGTTGAGCGTCTTCCCCCTGGTGGTCAATGCATGTCATAGCGACTGGTCATTCTGCTGTTCTTTTGATTTGCATATTACCCTTTTATTATATAGGATAGAAACTGCATACAGTTCAGGAGTGGAAGTTGAAGTGGTAAGGGACAAAGAAACAGGAGATGAAGCCAGTTCCTGGTGTGAGAGTATAGTGTGGTGTGGGCTTTGTATAAAACACTCTAATAGAAGTATGTAGGATGGGTTAGAGGTGGTGAAACTGGTGATGTTAACTGATTCTTAAATTGTATAGAGGAAAAGAAGTAAAAACTTCTTAACTTTAAGGCTTAGTGATTGGGTAGCTGGTAGTACCATTGACCAGGACAAGAAATACAACCTGAGTAAATCTGGTGGGAGGCAATTGATGTTGAATTAAATTTTGAACATTGGTTTTAGTGGGGTTTTGCTCAAGAGAGAGCAAAAGGAAATTTGCAAGCCATGAGTATATAGATCATAGTTAAACTATGGTCATAGATGAAGCTGCTTAGAAAAACATAAGTAGAGAGAGTAACGAGCTGCTGGTGGAACCCTAGGAAAACCAACATTTAGAGGATGGTGAGTAAAAAAATTAATGAAAGAGGCATTAACAATTCATTAACAATTAATGAATTGTTAAAATGGCAAGACAGCCAGAAGCTCAGAGAAGAAATTTTTAAGAAGAAAAAGTGGTCAACATTATCAAATATTCTTAGGAATTCAAGAAAAAAAAATTCTGTGGTGGGAAGAAGAGGAGTTGGTTAAAAGGTACAAACTTCCAGTTATAAGATAAATAAATACTAGGGATACAATATACAGTATGATGAACATAGTTAACTCTGCTATATAATATATATGAACATTTATGTTAAGAGTTCTCATCACAAGGAAAAAAATATTTTTTTCTTGTTTGCCCTTTCTTTTTATTGTATCTACTAGAGGCCTGATACACGAAATTCATGCAAGGGGCTTGACCCTCACAGCCCCAGCTGCCTCAAGGCCCCACGGCCCTGCCCACTGGCCATTCAGAAAGTCGTCTGGAAGGTCGTTCTGGAAGGTCATTCTGCCATCCGGTCTAATTAGCGTATTAGCTCTTTATTATATAGGATGTGAGATGATAGATTCAAACTAAACTTATTGTAGTAATCATTTCACAATATATGTAAGGCAAACCATCATGCTGTGCATCTTAAACTTATACAGTGCTATATGACAATTATATCTCAATAAAACTGGGGGGATAAACAATTGGAAATTTTTTCATTGGATTTAAAGTAAGGAGGTTATTGTTAACCTTTACATAGCAATTTCATTGAGCTAATGGAATGGATTCCAATTATAACACATTGAGGAGTAAATGAGTGCTTAGGAAACAGGCAAATATAAACTCAAAGATGAAGGGAAGAAGTAGGAAAGTAGTAGCTAGAAATTAAAGAGATTTTTTTTATGGTGGAAAAGTCTTTTTTTTTTTTTAATATATTTTATTGATTTTTTACAGAGAGGAAGGGAGAGGGATAGAGAGTTAGAAACATCGATGAGAGAGAAACATCGATCAGCTGCCTCCCGCACATCTCCTACTGGGGATGTGCCCGCAACACAGGTACATGCCCTTGACCGGAATCGAACCTGGGACCTTTCAGTCCGCAGGCCGACGCTCTATCCACTGAGCCAAACCGGTTTCGGCAGGTGGAAAAGTCTTTAGCGTGTCCACAGATTTGGGAAAAGGTGTCAGCAGGTTGGGAGAATGTGAAAACAGAGGGAAAGGAGATAATGGATGGCAAGCTCAGGGTATATAAGTGGGAAAGGATTAAGAGTTTAAACGTGTAAGGATTAGCCTTATAACATGGAAGGATACTATGCCTCTTTCTCTGAGACTGAAAGCAGGAGATATGATGGATGCAGAAATAAACAATGTAGGTGTGGGGTTCAAAAGCTGAGGGATTTTGCCCTAGCCAGTTTTGGCTCAGTGGATAGAGCATCAGCCTGTGGACTGAAGGGTCCCAGGTTCAATTCCTGTCAGGGGCACATGCCTGGGTTTTGGGCTCTATCCCCGATAAGGGGTGTGTAGGAGGCAGCCTATCAATGATTCTCTCTCATCATTGACACCTCTCTCTCTCTCTCTCTCTCTCTCTCTCTCTCTCTCTCTCTCCCCTTCCTCTCTGAAATCAATAATATATTCAGCCACGACTTATTGCTAGAAGAGTCTGTGGCAGCTCAGATATCTCTATGTGTAGGTAGTTTTCCTCAGGACCGGATAGCAGCCCCTATCTAAAAATGGGGTCAGGTTATAGGAGTGCTCTAATTTGGGAATTTTCAGGACCAGTGCAGGAGAAGGAGAAGGATGCCTGGGACTTGAGTGTGCTGGTGATAGAGTAGTATGTGTGGATGCTCATGGGGTCTAGGCTTATCTACTTGGGAAATGAGGGCATATTGGAAGTGAAGGAAATGAAGTCAGAGAGCAGTTTCAAGGGGACTAAGTGACCAAAGGGTAGAAGACTTGAAATGTGGGTTCTGGGAGTGGGATAGTAGAGGTAGAGTATTTTGGGTTTGGGTATGGAAGTGTGTTTGCTGAAGGGATTTTGAGGTCAAGATCATCATAATTAAAAAGCACAAAGAACAGAGGCATAAGTCAATTATCAGCAGCTCTCTTTGGCCCATCTCAAATTTACTTTACTCTTCACGTCCCTAAGCAACTTTACTTGTTAAAGTCACTGATATTATTTTTACTTCTAATTAAAGAATTTGGGGGTGTCTTCCTTGGCCAAAGTTTCTGATCCAGGATATTACTTAATACACCAGACTTGCTTTTCTATCTAGGTGTATAGAATATATTATTTTTCTGGGTGTCCTCCTACCTTTCTGGCTATTTCTATAATGTATCCTTTGTAGAGTCTCCTTTGTAGAGTCTACCTGTCTATATATCCCACTAGAAGCTTCCAAAGCTTTAACCTTCGTCTCCTGTTTTCTTGATATTTGAAGACTCTAGTTAGTATGTGTCAACCTTTTTCATGTTATGGGACCTAAATATGATAATAATGTTCCATACACCAGAGAAAATAAAGAAATCTGTTTGAGGTCAGAGGCAACTTGCTTAGGGATACTGCCTGCCCTGAGGACTGAGGAGAGCAGTAATTTTTACTCATTCCCATGAGCTCACTCTGTTGGTATTTAAATACAAGAGCGTCTCTTTCACCACTGATATTTCTCTCTTGGTTCACTCTCACTCTCTTATTGTATTGGCAAGACGTAAGAAACCTCAATATAATTTGAGACCTCATGACTGGAGTCTCACATCTAGTTTATACTTCTAAAACTTCTCTACTTTTAATTGTTTGATTTTGTCTGCTTAACATTTTGATGTTGACAAGGCCATGCCAGATGATATCCAAGGTGCTGTCCCAACCATTCATAAGAGCAGTGAACAGCTTCGACTCTTTGCATTTGAAGCAGAAGTCAATGAGAACTTTGAAATGGCAGCAGTGTATTATGAAGAGGTAATTAAACATCTTCCCAGTGGTTGTTGTTACTGTTATTTGTACAATATGGGTATAATAAATAGTAGTATTTTATTATTTAAAATCCAACTTGATTAGTGAAAGGATAGACACATAGATCAATAAAACAGAGTCCAAAAATAGGTCCACACACATAAGGTTATTATATTTTTGACAAAAGTGTAAAAGAAGTTCAATGGACAAAGTATAGTCTTTTCACAAAATGGTATTAGAATAGTTGGTAATCATATACAAAAAACAAACAAACAAACAAACAAACAAAAACATTTGACTGAAACCTCAAACGCTGTATAAAAATCAATTCAAGCCTGGCTGGTGTGACTCATGCACCAGGAGGTCGCTGGTTAAATTCCCAGTCCCCAGTAGGGGGCGTACAGAAGGCATTCAATCGATGTTTCTCCCTTTCTCCCTCTCCCTTCCTCTCTCTGAATTCAATAAAAACATATTTTTAAAAAATCAACTGAAAGTAGATTGTAGATCTGAATGTGAAATATAAAACTAAGAAACTTTTAGGAGAAAATCTTCATGACCTGAAGTTAGGTAAGGAATTCTTAGACATGACACAAAGCATGATTTGCTTTTTTAAAAAATTGATAAATGGAACTTCATCAAAATTAAAAACATATGCTCTGTGAGAAACACTGTTAAGTAAAAGAAAATAAAAGGTACAGACTAAAAGAAAATATCTACAAAACATATATCTGACAAAGGATTTGTTTCCAGAATATTAAGAACCTCAAAACTCAATAATAGAAAAACAACCAAATAAAAATGGGCAAAGGAATTGAACAGACACTTTGCTAGGGAGGAATTAAGTATGCTAAATAAGAACATGAAAAGATGTTCAGCGCCATTAGGGAATGCAAATTAAAACCAGAATGAGATCCCACTGCATATTTATTGGAATAACTAAAGTGAAAAATGCTGGTAATACCAGGTACTGGTGAGAACGAAAAGCAGCTGAATCCCTCATACTTTGCTAGGGGAAATACATAATGATACAGCCACCCTGGAAAATAGTTTCGTACTTTCTTGTAAACTTACCATACATCCCATTCCTGGGTATTTACCTTAAAGAAATGAAATCTTATGCACACAAATGCGTATAGTAGCTCTAGTCATAACTGCCCAAACCAGAAACAACTCAATGTTCTTCAAAGATTGAATGGATCAACAAACTATGATCTATCCATATAATGAAATACTACTCAGGAATGAAAGAAAGGAACAATGGAGACACACAACAACTTGGACAAGTTTCAAAGGCGTTATCCAAGTGAAAGAAGTCAGTGCCAAAGGTTACTACGTACTGTATGGTTCCATTTATATGACATTCTTGAAAAGACAAAGCGATGATGGATAATAGATTATGGTTGCCAGAGGTTATGGGTAGGGGAAAAGAAGTCTATAAAAAGATAGCATGAGGAAGTTTTCTCGGGTCGTGGAACTGTTCTTGATTTTGATTTTGCTAAAGGCAACACGAAGGTGTGCATGTGTTAAAATTCTTAGAACTGTATACCAAAAGAAAAAAATATTAATTTCTTGTGATAAGTTTTAAAAAACCACCTGTATTCAACAAATTCGGCAAACATTTACTGAGCCCTTATGATGTGTTATGATTTACTCAGCTCTTACAGGTGTTATGAATGACAGTTGAGTTCGCTAGTTCTGTTAATACTGCCTACCACATGCATCATGAGCTGAATAAACATGTGAAAAAAATGGCCTGAAATCTTCATTTATATTTATTTAATTATCAAGATGTAGTTCACCAGCCATAACATTCACCCATTTAAAGTGTACAATCGTATTTTCTGTACTGTATTTACAGAGTTGTGCAACCATCACCGTAATCTAATTTTAAGACATTTTTTCATTATTTTTATCTTTTAAAGTTTTATTTTTAAAAATTTTCAATTACAGTTTAGTTTCAATATTATTTTGCATTGGTTTCAGATGTACAGCATAGTGATTAGCTAATCATATACTTTACAAAGTGTTTCCCCTGATATTTCCATTATGTACCTGGACCATACATAGCAATATTATTGATTATATTCCCTATGTTGTACTTTTGATAGACTTTTTTTTAGAAGTTTTGGGTTCACAGCAATACCACAATCTAGTTTTAGAGAATTTGCACCACCCCAAAAGAAACCCTGTGCCCATTAGTAGTCACTCCTCATTACTCTTTACCCTCAGTCGGAGGCAATCACTGTTTACCTTACATACAGATTTACCTACTGTGGCCAGTTTATATAAACGGGATCATGTAATAGGTGGTATTCTGTAACTACCTTCTTTCACTCAGCATAATTTTTTTGTTTGTTTTATTAACCCTCACCTGAGGATAGGTTTTTCCATTGCTTTTTTAGAGAGAGTGGCAGGGAAGAAGGGAGAGATGGAGGGAAGGAGGGAGGGCCAGCCACATTAACTGGTTGCCTCCCGCTTGTGCCCGCACCCAGGGGCAAAGAACACTCGCAATCCAGGTGCATGCCCTTGACTGGTAATCGAACCTAGGACCCTTCAGTGTGTGGGCTGATGCTCTAACCACTGAGAACACTGGCCAGGCCATTTAGCATAATTTTTTGTGGTCATTCATGTTGTAGCATGTATTAGTATTTTATTCCTTTTTATGGCTGAATAATATCCCATTGTATAACTATAACACATTTTGTTACTTCCCTCATTATTGATGGGCATTTGGTTTCCACTTTTTGGCTATTATGAATAATTCTGCTATGGACATTCACCTATAAATTCATGAATGTAAGTTTTTGTATAAATGTATTCAGTTCTCTTGAGTATATACTAAGGAGTGGAATTGCTAGGTCATATAGTAGCTCTATGCTTAATTTTTTCTTTTTTTAAATATATTTCTATTGATTTCAGAGAGGAAGGGAGAGGAAGAGGGAGATAGAAACAGCAATGTTGAGAGAGAATCACTGATCAGCTGCCTCCTGCACGCCCCTCACTGGGGATCGAGCCCACAACCCGAGCAAGTGCCCTTGACTGGAATTGAACTCAGGACCCTCCAGTCTCAGGCTGATGCTCTATCCATTGAGCCAAACCAGCTAGGGCTCTATGCTTAACTTTTGAGGAACTGCCAAACCATTTTCTAAAAAGCTGTACTAATACTTTACATTTCCACCAGCAATGGATGTGGGTTTCATTTTCTCCATGTTCTCCCTAATGCTTGTTATTGTCCATCGTTTAAAAAAATTATATAGCCATTCTCATGGGTTGAAGTGGTATCTCATTGTGACTTTGCATTTTTCTAATGACTAGTGACTTTGAACATCTTTTCACATTTATGATTTTTTTCAAGAGGAAATTTTTTTTAAATTAATTGATAGGAAAATTTAAACTACAACAAGTTTAACACATCAGTCTATCTGAATAAATTGTTATGTCCCATTGTGAGTGGCTCATTTTACTCAGTATATGCCCTCAAGGATGCATGTATGTTGAAGCATATGTCAGAATTTCCTTCCTTTTTTGGGCTAAGTAATATTCCACTGTATGTATATACTACATTTTGCTTATCCATTCATCTGTCAGTGGGCATTTGGGTTGCTTGTATCTTTTAGCTATTATGAATAACGCTACTATGAACATGGATGTACAAATGTCTCTTTGAAATTCTGATTTCAATTCTCATGGGTATATACACAGAAGTGGGATTGCTGTATCACATTTTATTTTTAATTTTATGAGGAACTACCTTGTTGTTTTCCAAAGTGGCTGCACCATTTTACATTTCAGCAAGACTTCTAATGTTTCCACCTCCTCATCAACAATTGTTATTTGTGTTTTGTTGATAGTGGCTGTCCTAATGGGTGAGAACTGATATTTCACTGTGGTTTGATTCCTTGATGACTAGTGATGTGGAGGATCTCTTCCTATGTTTTATGGCCATTTGTAGATCTTTGGGAACATATTTATTCAAAATATTTATTCAAAAATATTGCCCATTTTGAGTCACATTGTTTAATATTTTCTTGTTGAGTTTTAGGAATTCTTTATATACAGTATTCTGAATATTAACCCCTTACCAAATATATAATTTGCAAATATTTTTCCCATTCTCCCCAAACCACTCTTACTCTTTGATGTAAAAGAGTACATCAAAAGGTAGTTTCTTTTGATGTACAAAAGTTTTATTTTTAGTAAAGTCCAATATGTCTATTTTTTCTTTAATGGCCTCTGCCTTTGGTATCATATCCAAGGAATCATTGTTAAGTCCAATGTCATGAAGCTATTGTCCTAAGTTTTCTTCTCAGAGATTTATAGTTTTAGGTCTTATGTTAGGTCTTTGATCCATTTTGAGTTACTTATTATGTATGTAGTATTAGGTAAGGTTAGGTGCAACTTCATTCCTTGGCATGTAGATATCCACTCTCTAGCACCATTTGTTGAAGACTGCCCTTTTCCCTATTGAATGGTCTTGGCACCTTTATCAAAAATAGTTTGACCATATATGCAATGGTTTATTTCTGGGCTCTCTATTCTATTCCATTGGTCTAAATGTGTGTCTTTATACCACTACCAGACTGGTTACTGTAGCTTTGTAAGTTCTTTTCCTCATTGAACTTTGTTTTAATGGGTCTCAAAATTCTGTGACAGATTTTTGGTCAAGTTGTTTCTATTGAAAAGTACTGATTTTAAAAACTAGCCCTAGCTGGTTTGGCTCAGTGGATAGAGCATCAGCCTGTGGACTAAAGGGTCTTAGGTTTGATTCCAGTCAAGGGCACATGCCTGGGTTGCTGGCTCAATCCCCAGTGGGAGGTGTTCAAGAGGCAGCCAATCAATGATTCTCTCATCATTGATGTTTCTCTCTTTTTCCCTCTCCCTTTCTCTCTGAAATAAATGAAAATATATTTTAAAAAAAACTAATAACTTGCCAGGCTGGTGTGACTCAGTGGTTGAGTGTTGATCCATGGACCAAGAGGTCACTGGTTTGATTCCCAGTCAAGGCACATGCCCGGGTTATGGGCTTGATCTTCAATAAGGGGCATGCAGGAGGCAACTGATGGATGTTTCTCATTGATGTTTCTATCTATCCCTCTCCCTTCTTCTTTCTCTAAAAAAACAAACAAAAAAACCCAAAAAATCCCAAACCCCGAATAACTTAAAAACTGCCACACACACACACACACACACACACACACACACACACACACCCCAAATGGTCCCTAAAACATTTTCCTTTCCTTCTGAAGGTTTTATGATGCATTGCAATCATTAACCAGTCTCTTACTATTAAACTTAAATAACCAATTGAGACAAACAGTTCTGAGACCATTCTTCCACCACTGATTAAAACTAGGGTGGCAAGTATTAGAAATACTATTCATTTAGCCTTCTGAGTCTTCTGGGCAGACGATGACTTTGCCAATATACTGCTTTGATGAAGCCCACAGCAACTGGCTGTCCTGAGTCACAAACAGCAAAACAGCCCAGAGGAGAATAGTCAAAGAAGCTCTCACCATACATGGGCTCGCCAGGAACCATACTGATGATGGCAGATTTCAAAAACTTTGGTCCATCTTCCAGGTTTTTCCCAGAATGATGGTCAATCTTCTCCTTCTGCTCAGGAAATTTGCAAGCGATGTGAGCTGTGTGACAATCCAGCACTGATCTGGCCTGGGTGGTTCAGGATAATCTCCTGAGCTGTGAAGGCAGCTGCTTCCATTGGTGGCCATTTTTGCTGTCACCAGCCACATTTAACATATTTAACAGACACGTTCTTGACGTTGAAGCCCACATGGTCCCCAGGAAGAGTTTCACTCAAAGCTTCATGGTGCATTTCAATAGGCTTCACTTCAGTTGTAACATTGACTGGAGCAA
Organism: Myotis yumanensis; assembly: GCF_028538775.1. Taxonomy (NCBI): domain Eukaryota; kingdom Metazoa; phylum Chordata; class Mammalia; order Chiroptera; family Vespertilionidae; genus Myotis; species Myotis yumanensis. The sequence goes on along the minus strand of NW_027223764.1, from coordinate 44,008,839 downwards.
AGGTGACCACCAGGCCGGGCTTGAGAACACCAATCTGCATTCAGCCTACAGGGGCAGTACCAATACCACCAACGTTGTAGATGTCCTTGAGGGTAGTAGACTCAGGGGCTTGTCAGTTGGACGAGTTAGTGGCAGGATGCAATTCAGGGCTTCAAGCAGTGTGGATCCACGGGCATTACCATCTTTACGGCTGACCTTCCATCCCTTGAATCAAGCCATGTTAGCACTTGGCTCCAGCATGTTGTCACCATTCCAACCAGAAATTGGCACAAATGCTACTGTGTCAAGTTTGTAGCCAGTTTTCTTAATGTAGGTGCTGAATTTTTAATAATTCTATTGTATCTCTTCTGGCTCAATGGAATCCATTTTGTTAACAACAATTAGTTGTTTCACACCCAGTGTGTAAGCCAGAAGGGAATGCTCACAGGGCGGCCTATTCTTGGAGGTACTTGCTTCAAATTCACAAATACCAGCAGCAACAAATTAGGACGGCACAGTCAGCCTAAGATGTGCCTGTAATCATATTTTTGATAAAGTATCTTTGTCCTGGGGCATGAATGATGGTCACATAATACTTGCTGGTCTTGAATTTGGAAGATATCAGTGGTGACATCACACTCACGTTCAGCTTTCAATTTGCCCATCTCAGTAGCCGCCTCAAATCTTTCGATGGTTCTTTTGTCAATTCCACCACATTTGTAGATCAGATGGCCAGTAGTGGTAGACTTGCCAGAATCTACATGTCCGATGATGATGTTGATGTGAGTCTTTTCCTTTCCCATTTTGTTTTAGATTTAGTGGTGGTTTTCACACCTGTGTTCTGGCAGCAAACCTGTTGTGGAAAATAAACAAACAAAAAAAGCTGTAGCTTTGTAAGTTTTGAAATCAGGAAGTATGAGTCCTCCAGGTTTTTTTTTCTTTTTTTAAAATATATTTTTATTGATTTTTTACAGAGAGGAAGGGAGAGGGATAGAGAGTTTGAAACATCGATGAGAGAGAAACATCAATCAGCTGCCTCCTGCACACTCCCTACTGGGGATGTGCCCGCAACCAAGGTACATGCCCCTGACCGGAATCGAACCTGGGACCCTTCAGTCCGCAGGCCGACGCTCTATCCACTGAGCCAAACTGGGCAGGGCTGTTTTTCTTTTTAAAGATTGTTTGGCTATTCAGTTTCCTGGGCATTCCAAATGAATTTTAGGTCAGGTTTTTCTATTTCTGCAAAAGAAAAATTGGGATTTTGATAGAGATTGCATATGTAAATTGTTTGGGGCAGTATTGACATCTTATGAGTCTTCCAATCTATGGACATGGGATGTGTTTCCATTTATTTATGTCTGCTTTAACTTCTTTCAGCAATTTTTTATAGTTTTCACTACAATATGTTGAGGTGCTTTTTTAAAACAAATTTGTAGATAAATTTATATTTGCCATCTCAAGACTATGACAAAGATGGTTATATATGAATTTTTAAAATAAACCATAAAAATTGATCTTTAGGCTTCTAAGTAATTGGAGGAGCTTATAGTGACCAGACACTAACACTAGAAAGTAATCAATTTTTAGATTATTTCAATAAATATTTACTGACTTTACTATAAGCCAGAACATTGACTGTGCTAGGCATTCAGAATTTAGTGGTAAACAAAAAAAGAATTCATAGTTTCAGCTTTCATAGAGCTTATAGTATTTATGGAGTGCTCCTGGGTTATGTGCATTAAAAAAATATGACGTAGTATCACAATAACATTGGTCCTTCTGATATTTCATTGGTAGAGGTTGGTTCGTGAGCCCCAGAACCTGGAACACTGGCTGGATTATGGTGCCTTCTGCCTCCTAACTGAGGACACCATCAAAGCTCAGGAGTGTTTTCGGAAAGCCCTTTCCCTCAACCAGAACCATATCCACAGGTATGGGTGAGGGGAGATGGGGAATGAGGAGGAGCAGATAAGCTACTAAATGAAGTTGTCTTGTTTCCAGGACGGTGACATGGGACCATGTTGTTAATCATGTTGGTGGTCTCTTCTCAGCTTGCTGCTGTGTGGTGTCCTGGCTGTCCTGATGGAGAACTATGAACAGGCAGAGATTTTCTTTGAGGATGCTACTTGCTTGGAGCCAACCAGTGTTGTAGCCTGGACTTTACTTGGTATGATATTTTCCTGTGGTCTGAATATGTTTTTATTCCATTATAAGATTCTCCCTTTGTCTTCCCATTCTTTTTTTAAAAAAATATTTTTTTATTGATTTCAGAGAGGAAGGGAGAGGGAGAGAGAGATAGAAACATCATTGATGAGAGAGAATCATTGATCAGCTGCCTCCTGCATGCCCCCTACTGGGGATCGAACTGCAACCTGGGCATGTGTACTTGACCGGAATCGAACCCCAGGACCCTTCAGTCCTCAGGCCAACACTCTATTCACTGAGTCAAACCAGCTAGGGCTGTTTGCCCACTCTTTAATCACTCTTCATATAGTTCTTAAACTTTGGTAAAAATGTGGGAAACGTAAAGTGAAATATTACAATTCCTAGTAGCTGATGGTGGCAAATTAGTCACATTTATTTTCAGCATCTTTCTTTCTTCAGGTTTATACTATGAAATTCAAAACAATGATATTCGAATGGAAATGGCATTTCACGAGGCCTTCAAACAGCTTCAGGCACGAATGCTTCAGGCACAATTAATGAAGAATGCTGGTACCTTAGCCATTGAAACCCAAGCATCCAGGCAGAAGAGCACTGGTGTGGTGGAGCACATTGAAGAAGGAGTAAAAGCAGAATCCAGTTTAGGACCTTGGGGAGTCACCAGTGGTTCTTCTACCACAGCAAGCAAGGCGGAACCCCCAGCAGGTAGGACCAGCGAATGGAAATGATTAGTGGCTGTTGGAAAAAATTACTGGCCTCATGAACAGAAGCAGGCACATAGTAGGTACTCAGTGGATATTTGTGAAATGAAAAAAATAGGTGGAATTTTGAGTTGTTCCAGGGATACCAGGGAAGAATCTTCCAAAATATTTCCCCATTCATGCGATTGAAAGTCTGAAGCTTTTACTGTTGCTATTCAGTTTTTTTTTTAAATCTTAGATAATTCACTGTCCCTGTGCACCCCTAAAAGGAGTATCATTCTAGCAGAGTAAATGTCCCCCACCTCACTCTCTTCCCAACATGTAAGGTCCCTCTCTTGTGATTCTTAAATTTATTTATTTGTACACTTCCTTTTTTCTTGTTCTTTTTTTTTTTTTTTAATCCTCACCTGAGGATTTTCCCATTGATTTTGAGAGAAAGAGGAGGGGAGAGAAAGAGATAGGGAGGGAGAGAGAGAGAGAGAGAGAGAGAGAGAGAGAGAGAGAGAGAGAGAGAGAGAGAAATAGAGGAAGAGAGAGGGAAACATTGATGTGAGAGACACACATCAATCAGTTTCCTCCCGCATGTACCCTGACCTGTCCAGGATCGAACCTGTAACCCAGGTACATGTCATTGACTGGGAATCAAACCTATGATCCACTCTAACCACTGAACAAACCGACCATGGCTTTCTTTTCTTTTTTTTTTTTAATTGATGGGTCCTTCTTTGACTCTTGTAATGCAAAGTCTATTTTGTCTGATATAAATATTGCTACCTCAGCTCTTTTTGTTTTCATTTTCGTTTGCATGAAATATCTTTTTCATCCCTTTACTTTCAGTCTGTGTGCCTTTAGATTTGAGGTGAGTCTCTTTTAGGCAGTATATGAGTCTTGTTTTATTTTATTTTATGGTTTTAATCTTTATTGTTGAAAGTATTACATATGTCCCCTTTTTCCCCCCATGGACCTCCTCCATCCCCACCCCGCCCCTGCATCCAGGCCCTCACCACCCCCTTGTCTGCATCCAGGAGTTATGTATATATGCATACAAAATCTTTAGTTGATTACCTCCCACCCCCCACATGTACTTGGGCAACTTATTTTTAACAAAGGAGCTAAAAACATATAATGGAGAAAAGAAAGGCTCTTCAATAAATGGTGCTGGGCAAACTGGAAAGCTGTATGCAAAAGACTGAAACTAGATTGCTACTTGTTATCATATACAAAAATAATTAACTCAAAATGGACCAAAGACCTAAATATAAGACCTGAAATAATAAATTACATAGAAGAAAACATAGGTACTAAACTTATGGACCTTGGTCTTAGGAAGGATTTTATTAATTTGACCTCAAAGGCAAAGGAAGCAAAAGTAAAATTAAATAAATGGGACTATAGTAAACTAAAAACCTATACAGCAAAAGAAACCATGAATGAAACAAAAAGGCAATCAACCAAATGGGAGGTGATATTTGCACCTCTGATAAGACCTTATTATCCAAAATATATAAAGAACTTATACAACTGAACATGAAAAACAAAACAATCCAATTTAAAAATGAGCAGAGGACCTGAACAGACACTTCTTCCAACCAGGCATTTTAAAATAAATTTAAACAGCCCTGGCCAGTGTGGTTCAGTTGGTTGAGCGCCATCCTGTGTACCAAGGGATTGCCAGTTCGTTCCCAGTTGGGGCACACACCCAGGTTGCAGGTAGAATCCCCTATTGGGGTGTGTATGGGAGGCAGCTGATTGATGTTTCTCTCTCTCCAACTCTCCCTCTCCCTTCCTCTCTGTAAAATCAATAAAACATATTTTTTAAAAAAATAAAGTTAGCCCTAACTGGTTTAGCTCAGTGGATAGAGCGTCTGCCTGCGGACTGAAGGGTCCCAGGTTCAATTCCAGTCAAGGGCATGTACCTTGGTTGTGGGCACATCCCCAGTAGGGGGTGTGCAAGAGGCAGCTGATTGATGTTTCTCTCTCATTGATGTTTCTAACTCTCTATCCCTCTCCCTTCCTCTCTGTAAAAAATGAATAAAATATATTTTTAAAAATAAATAAATAAATTTAAACATATATATGCCAGCAATTTCACTCCTAGGTATTTACACAAGAGAAATGGAAATATGTCCTTGCAAAGATTTATACACAGATGTTCATAGCAGATTTATTTATAGCAGGCAAAAACTGAAAACAACCCAGTTGCCTAAAGATAAGTGAGTGGTCAGTAAAGTTACTTAAAACCACATAATCAAAAACCACTCAGCAATAAAAATAAACAAATTACTGATAGACACAACATGGATGACTCTCAAAAGCATTATGCTAAGTGAATAAGGCAGATGCAAAAGAGTACATACTGTATGATTTCATTTAAATTAAATTCTAGAGAAAGCAAAACTGACCTATATAGAAAGCAGATCAGTGGTGGCCTAGGGCTGAAAAGGGCACACAGGAGCTTTTTGGGACATTATAATCTTTTATACATTGATTGTGATAGTGATTACATAGTATATGTATCTGTTAAAACACATTGAAATAAATACTTAAAAGTGAACACTTTATAATATGTAAATTACACCGCAGAAAAGCTGAATATTAACAATTTTTTTCATTAAGATCATCACTTACCCTTCAGTGATCACTCTCCTTTCTAAAACACTTGTCGGATTGCCTCCTACATCTCTGACAGTTTGGGTTTCCTTTGTTAGCTTCTCTTTCTTGTCACACTCATCAGATATAATCATTTCCCAATAATACCATGTTACTTTCTAAGAGGCCACCTGCCTCATAGTTTCTATTTCGCTACTGAAAACGCTCAAATGCCTGACATCCCTCCAGATACCAGCAGCTGGATTATTCTACGAGTAAACTCCTTATCTTCTAAGTTGATTCTGCATCCCTATATTAGGCACCCAAGTTCATGATCTCATCCCTGTTCCTCTTCCTTTCTTGCTTGAGCTTCCCACATCTCTGTATCAGCGTAATTCCTGAGACCAGCTGGTTCTCTTTCAAAATGCTCCTTGCATCTTTCTACTACCAAAGGTCCACACTGTTGTAACACCCTCTTTGTCTCCATCCACATTTTTTTTTCTCCTTGCTACATTGCACTGTTAGAGTAATCTTCATAAAGTATTAGTTTTAGCTAAATTTTCTGCTCAATACTCTTCTTTGTAACCCTCTGCTTTTGCCTATATGAACAACATCCTAGCATTCAAATGTCAAATATCAAAAGTGTAGCCCCAACCTGCCTTTTCCTTAACTTCCTCAATATCCAGTAAAATAAATTAGCTCATTACTTCCATGCTTTTGCCAGTGGCTGGCCCCAGCCTTGAATGTTTCTCCTTCTCTAGCTATTCAATTTCTACCTATTTTCCAAAGCCATATCTTTTGCTCTAGATGAGTGACCTCTTCTAATTGGAGCCAGCTGGCACTGTTCATTTCCTGCCTGGCATTGCTTTTTATTTTTTTATTTTTAAAATATGTTTTTATTTATTATTTTAAGAGAGAGGAAGGGAGAGGGATAGAGAGATAGAAACATCGATGAGAAACTTCATCAATCAGCTGCCTCCTGCATGCCCCCACTGGGGATTGAGCCTAAAACCCAGGCATGTGCCCTGACTGGGAATCGAACCAGTGACCTGATGGTTCCTGGGTTGACGTTCAACCACTTAGCCACACTGGTCTGGCTGCTTTTTTTTTTTTTTTTTTTTCTAGTATTCGTCAAACAGTGTTTGTTTGAGAGGCAGCCAGGCATGTTTTAAGAGCTTTGGAAACTAACTTCTCTGTGATTCACTTGGTTTAAAGGAGCATAGTAAATAAAATATCTCATAATGTTGTGAAAAATAAGTGAGATTATACATTAAAGACTTTAGTGTAATACCTGGCATATAGTCGTGATCAAATATAGTTACAGTATTATAATTGTTATTTTATTATTATTAAACACTGAGATAAGTTTATTAGAATTCCTGTTCTTCAGGGATTTTAATATCTAAAAATATATTCATCTTTTCATCTGGATTTTAAAATATATATACTTTAATTTATTTTTAGAAAGAGAGGAAGGAGAGGGATAGAGAGATAGAAACATCAATGACAGCGAAACATTACTGATGGGCTGCCTCTTGCACTACCCGCACTGGGGATTGAGCTCATAACCCAGGTGTGTGCCCTGACTGGGAATCGAACCAGTGACCCTCAATCACGGAGACACATTGGCCTGGCTCATCTGGATTTTTGAGAATCTGGATTTAATAAGTAACTTTTATAAGAGGTATCTGTTTGACATTATTATGACATGGGCCACCAGCAGGATTGAACTAGGAGTTATAGTGACAGAAGATGTGCTATCAGTTTAGCTTGTACTCTTTAAATTATTCAGAAATATAGCAAGTCTGGAAAACAAATCTGTCGATGCAATATTTCAGGAATGTTTTTTATGATTTGAAAATTAATTGTATTTTATTTTCTGTAATCTTTTAACATTCAATGTAGCAAGACATTGTGTTTTTTTCTCATTAAAATGTAATCTATTTAGGATCAGGAGCTCCGTTTTCTGTTCTAGATGGATTTCTTGAAGAATCCTCCAAACTGCAGTCACATTCACAAGAACGAATTTTTCCTGGACCATCTCAGGATCCAGCAGTCAACCCAAACCCATCCAACTTATTTTCCAAGGAGATACTAAAAAGAGGTAATTAGGAATAAAGATTTCCAATTGAAAGAGGGATATAGACAAGAATGAAAACCCCTATGATTACCAAAATGGCACTTTTTAACTTGTTTGAAGTTGATTATTTATCTGTCATTTTGCCTAAGTGCCTTCATATGAGGCTAGGCTCTGAAATTCAACACTTTCAGAAAAGTAGCCAACTACAGACCTGTGATTTTCTAACAATGATTCTTTATTTTTAGAATATTTATAGATTGTGTTTCACATTCAGGAAGATCTGAATACTTTAAAAATCCTTTTATTTGGTTGTGACTTCATTTGAAAACAGTGTAGACTAACCTTAGGAATCTTTGAGAGCCGAAACCGGTTTGGCTCAGTGGATAGAGCGTTGGCCTGTGGACTGAAAGGTCCCAGGTTCGATTCCGGTCAAGGGCATGTACCTGGGTTGCGGGCACATCCCCAGTAGGAGATGTGCAGGAGGCAGCTGGTCGATGTTTCTCTCTCATCGATGTTTCTAACTCTCTATCTTTCTCCCTTCCTCTCTGTAAAAAATCAATAAAATATATTAAAAAGAATCTTTGAGATCTCCTCTTTGGAGACCATCGATATGGAGCAACCTATTGCTTTCCAGATTATAACCTCTCTCATATATTAGATTAGAATACTCTCCCTGCTACATTAGTATGTCTGAGCTTCGTACGTTTTTCCTTTATATCTAATCATCTATTCTTTTAATGTATCTTCAGACACATCAAAATGTCTGGATTCATCAGTTTTTCTGCATCCGACCCCTGATAGAATTTCCCAAATTCCTACCACCATCTTCATGGAGACCATACGCTTCTTGATGAAGGTCAATGCTGTACAGGTCAGAATATTTGGAAAACAGCAAGTTAATGGAAAGATTTTAATGGGCTACCTATTCGATTCATAATGGTCTTTGCAGGCTTAAATGTGTATGACACAGAAATCAAATATGCTTTTGAGACCTCACTGCAAGACTGCTCCCTGTAGAATACCAGCAGAGCAAATTCAGACTCTTGAGTCATATGTAGACTGATTTCACTTTATTATGAGGATTCATTGTGTGAGTGTTGGGGGTTCACGGGCACCTCAGCATACCCTTTTTCCCTTTCAGGTTCTGAACCAACTGGAACAGATACACAGTGCTAAATGGGGGATAAAAATATTTAAAATTTTTATTGGTAAAACTGAACTGGCCCTAGCCAGTTGCTCAGTCGTTAGAGCGTTGGCCCTCGGACTGAAGGGTCAAGGGTTCTGTTCCAATCAAGGGCTCAATCTCTGCCCTGGTTGGGGCATGTGCAGGAGGCAACCATAATCAATGTGTCTCTCTCACATCAATGTTTCTTTCTCTCATCAATGTTTCTCTTTCTGTCTCTCCCCTCCCTTACACTCTCACTAAAAGTCAATGGAAAAATTATCCTCAGGTGAGGATTAACAAAGAAACAAACAAAAAACTGAGCTGGAGATGTGACTAGTTCCAGATTTGACTTACCTATGCTGTCACCAGTGGAACAGCTGGAGAACGGCAGCCTCCTCCCACAGAAGAGCACCCCAAAAGGTCTATCTACCACATGGGAAACAAGAAATAGATCCATGAAGCAAGCAGTAGGAGTGAGTGAGAGCAAGATTCAAGAGCCAAAGAGTTGGCCTGATCCTGCAGTGTGCGTGCTCCACTAGAATATGGGCAAGCTCGAAAAAGGGCAAGAATGATGGCTCGGTGGGAGTGGGCCACACTCAACCTTCCCAACAGAGAAACAGGCTTTCTCCCTGCCACCCCTGTCAAAGAATGCAGGTGGAGCCTCCCCTCATGACTTCCTAAGATGGTAGAAGTACTAGTGGAAGTTTCTATATTATACTAGGTGTACTAGTTAATAATGCGGATTTTTTTAATGGATGGAGTACACATATGTTGATATATATGCGATTTGATATGTATGCTATTTTGTTGTATTGACAGCAAGCTTCAAAGCTTCATATGTCAAATTTGCTGAAGGTGTTAACATCATAGATTTCTAAAAATATATTTTTTTTATTGATTTTTTTAGAGAGGAAGGGAGAGGGATAGAAAGTTAGAAACATCAATGAAAGAGAAACATCAATCAGCTGCTTCCTGCACACTCCCTACTGGGGATGTGCCCTCAACCAAGGTACATGCCCTTGACTGGAATCGAACCTGGGACCCTTCAGTCTGCAGGCTGACTCTCTATCCACTGAGCCAAACTAGTTAGGGCCATAGATATTTTTACACTTAAAAATGTCGAATGTCGTGCCAAAAAAAGAGCATTTGCGGGAAGTTTTAATTCATTACTTTATTTTGAAGGAAAAGTTATTGTATACTTTGGGAAGCTTATGGTTAACATGCTCCATCTCAAGATACTTGTGAACACTGGTTTAAACACTTTAAAAGTGATGATTTTGATGTGAAGGACAAAGAGCGTCCAGGTCAACGGAAAAAGTTTGAAGACCAACAATTATAAGCATTATTGAATGAAGATTCATGTCAAACTCAAAAACAACTTGCAAAAAGTTTCAATGTTGCTTAACAAACAATTTCTTTTTTTTTAAATTAAATCTTTATTGTTCACAGGAAGAATCTAAAAACCTCAATAGGCCAATAACTATGGAAGAAATTGAAGCAGTCATCAGAAAGCTTCCAGCAAACAAAAGCCCAGGGCCAGACGGCTTCACAGGGGAGTTCTACCAAACATTCAAGGAAGAACTAAAACCTACCCTCCTCAGACTACTACAAAAAATTCAAGAGGAAGGAACGCTTCCAAGCTCATTCTATGAAGCCAGCATCACCCTAATACCAAAACCAGGTAAAGACATCACAATGAAAGAGAATTACAGGCCAATATCCCTCATGAACATAGATGCCAAAATCCTCAACAAAATCTTAGCAAATCGGATCCAGCAGTACATCAGAAGGATCATACACCATGACCAAGTAGGATTCATCCCAGAGATGCAAGGATGGTACAACATCCGTAAATCAATAAATGTGATACATCACATAAACAAATTGAAAGAAAAAAACCACATGGTCATATCAATTGATGCAGAAAAAGCATTCGACAAAATCCAACACCCATTTTTGATAAAAACTCTCAGAAAGGTGGGAATAGAAGGATCATACCTCAACATAATAAAAGCCATATATGACAGGCCCACTGCCAACATCATACTCAATGGACAAAAACTAACACCATTTCCCCTAAGAACAGGAACAAGACAGGGATGCCCACTCTCACCACTCCTGTTCAACATAGTACTGGAAGTATTAGCCATTGCAATTAGGCAAGAAGAAGGAATAAAAGGCATCCAAATTGGAAAAGAGGAAGTAAAACTGTCCTTATTTGCAGATGACATGATATTATACATACAAAACCCTAGAGACTCCATCAAAAAGCTACTAGACTTAATACATGAATTTGGCAATGTAGCAGGATACAAAATTAACCCCAAGAAATCTGAGGCATTTCTATACACCAACAGTGAACTTTCAGAAAGGGAGATCAGAAAAACAATCCCATTTACCATCGCACCAAAAAAATTAAGATACCTAGGAATAAACTTAACTAAAGAGGTTAAAGACCTCTACTCAGAAAACTACAGGACGTTGAAAAAAGAGATAGAGGAAGACATAAACAGATGGAAGAACATACCATGTTCTTGGATTGGTAGAATCAACATCATTAAAATGTCCATACTACCCAAAGCAATCTATACATTCAACGCACTTCCCATTAAAATACCAATGGCCTTCTTCAAAGATCTAGAACGAACTCTCCAAAAATTCATCTGGAATAAAAAAAGACCCCGAATAGCTGCAACGATCCTGAGAAAGAACAAAGTAGGTGGGATCTCAATGCCAGATATCAAGCTGTATTACAAAGCCACTGTTCTCAAAACTGCCTGGTACTGGCACAAGAACAGACATATAGATCAGTGGAATAGAATAGAGAGTCCAGAAATTAGCCCGAACCAATATGCTCAATTAATTTTTGACAAAGGAGGCATGAACATACAATGGAGCCAAGATAGTCTCTTCAATAAATGGTGTTGGGAAAATTGGACAGACATATGCAAGAAAATGAAACTAGACCACCAACTTACACCATACACAAGAATAAACTCAAAATGGATAAAGGACTTAAATGTACGACAGGAAACCATAAAAATTCTAGAAGAATACAAAGGCAACAAAATCTCAGACATATGCCAAAACAATTTCTTCACTGATACAGCTCCTAGGGCAGTTGAAACTAAAGAGAAACTGAACAAATGGGACTACATCAAAATAAAAAGCTTCTGCACAGCAAAAGAAACCATCAACAAAACAACAAGAAAACCCACCTCGTGGGAAAACATATTTGCCAACGTCATATCGGATAAGGGCTTAATCTCCAAAATTTATAGGGAACTCATACAACTTAACAAAAAGAAGATAAACAATCCAATCAAAAAATGGGCAAAGGATCTAAATAGACACCTTTCAAAAGAGGACATTCAGAAAGCCAAGAGACATATGAAAACATGCTCAAAGTCACTAATCATCCGAGAGATGCAAATCAAAACAACAATGAGGTACCATCTCACACCTGTCAGAATGGCCATCATCAACAAATCAACAAACGACAAGTGCTGGAGAGGATGTGGAGAAAAAGGAACACTTGTGCACTGCTGGTGGGAATGCAGACTGGTGCAGCCACTATGGAAGGCAGTATGGAGGTTCCTCAAAAAATTGGAAATGGAACTCCCATTTGACCCTGTGATCCCACTACTAGGAATATATCCCAAGAAACCAGAAACACCTATCAGAAAGGATATATGCACCCAGATGTTCATAGCAGCACAATTCACCATAGCTAAGATCTGGAAACAGCCTAAGTGCCCATCAGTAGATGAATGGATTAGAAAATTGTGGTACATCTACACGATGGAATACTATGCTGCTGTTAAAAAGAAGGAACTCCTACCATTTGCAACATCATGGATGGAACTGGAGAGCATTATGCTAAGTGAAACAAGCCAGTCAATGAAGGAAAAATACCACATGATCTCACTCATTCATGGATAATAAAGACCATTACAAACTTTTGAACAATAATAGATACAGAGGCAGAGCTGCCTCAAACTGATTGTCAAACTGCAGTGGGAAGGCCAGAGAGAGTTGGGGGGCAGGAGGGAGGGGAGTAAGAGATCAACCGAAGGACTTGTATGCATGCATATAAGCATAACTAATGGACATAAGACACTGGGGGGTAAGGGAGGGTAGTGGTTTGTCAAGGGCGGGGGGGGGGGAAAAAGGATACTTATGTAATACCCTTTGTAATACTTTAAGAGGAAAATAAAAAAAAAAAAAAAAAAAATCTTTATTGTTCAGATTACATTTGTTCCTCTTTTTTTTCCCCCCATAACTCCCCTCCTCCCAGTTCCCGCCCCACCCTCCGCCCTCACTCCCCACCCACTGTCCTCATCCATAGGTGCACGATTTTTGTCAGTCTCTTCCCGCATCTCCCATTCCCCTTTCCCCCCCAAGAATAGTCAGTCCATTCCCTTTCTATGTCCCTGATTCATTATAATCACCAGTTCATTCTGTACATCAGATTATTTATTCACTTGATTCTTAGATTCACTTGTTGATAGATGCATATTTGTTGTTCACAATTTGTATCTTTACCTTTTTCTTCTTCCTCTTCTTAAAGGATACCGTTCAGCATTTCGTATAGTACTGGTTTAGTGGTGATGAACTCCTTTAGCTTTTCCTTATCTGCGAAGCTCTTTATCTGACCTTCAATTCTGAATGATAGCTTTGCTGGATAAAGTAATCTTGGTTGTAGGTTCTTGGTATTCAGCACTTTGAATATTTCTTGCCATTCCCTTCTGGCCTGCAAAGTTTCTGTTGAGAAATCAGCTGACAGTCGTATGGGTATTTCCTTGTAGGTAATTGAGTCTCTTTCTCTTGCTGCTTTTAAGATTCTCTCTTTGTCTTTTGCTCTTGGCATTTTAATTATGATGTGTCTTGGTGTGGTCCTCTTTGGATTCCTTTTGTTTGGGGTTCTCTGCGCTTCTTGGACCTGTAAGTCCATTTCTTTCACCAGGTGGGGGAAGTTTTCTGCCATTATTTCTTCAAATAGGTTTTCAATATCTTGCTGTCTCTCATCTTTTGGCACCCCTATAATTCTGATATTTGTACACTTGAAGCTGTCCCAGAGGCTCCTTACACTATCTTCGTATTTTCGGATTCTTTTTTCATTTTGCTTTTCTGGTTGGGTGTTTTTTGCTTCTTCGCATTTCAAATCTTTGACTTGATTCTTGCGCTCCTCTGGTCTGCTATTGGGTGTCTGTATAATATTCTTTATTTCAGTCCGTGTATGCTTAATTTCTAGTTGGTTCTTTATCACAACATCGAGGGGCTCATTAGATTTCTTGTAGATCTCAATAAGTTTATCGGCAGCTTCTAGACAGTTCTTGAGGGACCTTAAAAGTGTGGTTCTGAACTCAATATTCTCCATTGACAATTTTGTCCTGTTTCTTTGTCTCCACATTTTTTATGCTTTCTTGGTACACCCCCTAGTGGTCTTTGTGCGCAGTCTTGTTGTAGTTAAGCCTTGATTGTTGTAGTTAATACTAGGGGGATTTGACCTCCAGACCAACTGGCTGTGAGAATCAGCTGTGTCTACAGTGGGAAAACTTCTGTCCTCTAGGGAGGTGCTAATCTAGCCTTTGCCTGAAGCTATCTGGCAAATGGCTCCGTGCAGGGCTTGGGCGGGGCGGGTCGCACGGGATCAGCAGGGCGGGCGGAGGGAGCAGTTATGGCTGCTCTCAGTCCCGTTCCCAGAGGCTCTGCTTCTCAGAACCCCAGCAACGGCTGCAAACCTCGGAGAGAAAGCTGCCCTCACGTTCCAACTGATGCCAGACAATCCCGCTTCTCCCGTTTGAGTCTGAGTCCCTAGAGACTCGCCCGGATCTGGAGCTCAGAGTCTGAGACTCCCTCCTGATTGAAAATGACAACCGCGCCCTCAGCCACCAGCCCGCTTTCGCGCGCACCTCGGTACCTTTGTATTTTCCACACTGCGCCTCCTCTGAGCCTTGGTTTGCTGTTCTCTTTCCTTCTAGTTGTAGAGTCTCTCTTCAGCCAGCCTTCCTGTGGTTCTGGGTGATGTCCGTTCCGTCTTTTAGTTGTATTTTTGAAGTGGTTGTTTGCGGCAGCGGTCTCCTGTGTTTACCTATGCCGCCATCTTGGTCCGAAAAACCAACAAACAATTTCTGATCGTTTACAAGCAATGGGAAAGATTTTAAAGGAAGGAAAATGGGTGCCACATCAACTGAATGAAAGACAAATGGAAAACCGAAATCAGTAAAATGTTGCTTCAATGGCACGAAAGAAAGTCTTTTACATAGAATTGTGACTGGCAATGAAAAGTGGATTTATTTTGAGAATCCCAAATGCACAAAATCATGGGTTGATCCAGGTCAACCATCAACATGGACTGAAAGGCCAAATTGCTTCTGAAAAAAGTCAATGCTCTGCGTTTGGTGGGATCAGGAAGGTGTGGTGTATTATGAGCTTCTAAAACCAGGTGAAACCGTTAATACTGATCGCTGCCGACAACAAATACAGTGGGGCCTTGACTTACGACTGTCCCGACTAACGAGTTTTTTGAGATACCAGCTGTCTCTCGGCCAATTTTTTGCATTGAGTTGATAGAATAATTTGAGTTAATGAGCTCCTTAACGAGCTCGGTCTCGGAACGAATTAAACTCGTAAGTCAAGGCCCCACTATAATCAATTTGAACCACGCTTTGATCATGAAAAGACCAGAATGTGCCAGAAGACACGGCAAAGTAATTTTGCTTCATGATAATGCACCATCACACACTTCAAAACCGGTTAAAGACACATAAAAAGATCTTGCCAGGGAAGTATTAACCCACCCTCTGTATTCATCAGACCTTGCTCCTTCAGATTACCGCTTGTTCCGATCGATGGCACATGCACTTTCTGAGCAGCACTTCAAAACATATGAAGAAGTGGAAAATTGGGTCACTGAATGGTTTGCGTCAAAACAAGAGAAGTTCTATTGGAATGGTATCCACAAATTACCTAAAGATGGGGAAAATGTCGTGTCGTCTTTGATTACAAAATCCGCATTATTAACTGGTACAACTACTAGACTGAGATAGGAGCAAAGGGGAGAGAAAAGAAGGGTTCCCCCCTCTGTTTAGCCAGTCAATGTGATTTTGTCAAATTTGCAGGCCTTGTATAGTACTAAAAATAAAGAATAGCTCTAAGTAAAAACTTATGACCATAACAAATGTTTGAGAGTGTGCCAGAAACAGACACACTGTTTCCAATATCCTAAGTCTAGAATTTTAGAAAGGGAGGTTTTGCCTCACTTTAAATTTCCTTACAATTACAGCTGCCTGAAAATGTTACCTCATGAATAAATGTAAATGAAGTGTCTTCGTCCGTTGCATAACAGATTACAAGTTAAAACCCATCTAGTATGACTAGCATTGTATAATATTGCTGATTATTCATTTGAAAAAGTCTACATTTGTGACTAAGTGAATAACTGGTAATGGAACCATGATGTGCTGAATGTTTATAATTCACCTCTAACCTTTTGAAATGGATAATCATTTCATTCTGTAATATGTTCCTTATTACTTATTATCAGAAACAGAACCTTTGACCATACGCTATGGAACTGACATAGTGCAGCCATTTACATGTCCCTTATAATCTGATTTTTTGCAGTATGTGCACAGAGTCCTTGCACATGAGCTGTTATGTCCTCAAGGAGGCCCCAGCTGTGAGTATTACTTGGTGCTGGCTCAGACACACCTTCTCAAGAAGGACTTTGTCAAGGTAGAGGAATGCCTTCAACAAGCAGCCCAGATGGACTACCTGGTAATAACTTTTGCTAGAGCCTCTTGAGTTTAGTTTGGACAAGGGGTCAGCAGCTTTCTTAGAGGTGGTGTTGCTATATCACAGGTAGATTTCTGGTTACACGAGAGGGGTGGGGTCATCATTTATCAGTTAACTCATTTGTTTTTCTTAAGCACTCATGAGTTTTGCAAAGGGCAGAGAAAAGATAAGGAAGGACAGCTCATTCGCAGATAGTTTATCTATTCAAGTTTTTTTGGACTTCTGTTTTTCTCATTGTGAACTCTACTATTGTATGCTTCACTGTTTTTCTTAATATTTACCCCAAAGACAAAAATAGCTTTGAAGAATGCAAGAAAGAAGTGAGAGGGCAGACCTAGAAGAATCTCTTTCAGTGCAACTGAAGGGGGCCCTCTTTCTAACTGTGCTAGAAAAAGAAGACAGATGTAACCTACATCTAAATGTTAGACAAAGCTCATTAATGTACTTTTAAATGCCACCTCATCCCATGTACGACTTGTTCTTTCCTTTTTCAGAACCCTAACGTCTGGGGTCTGAAGGGCCATCTCTATTTTCTGAGAGGAGATCATGCTGAGGCCAAGGCATGCTATGAGAGAACCATTAGTTTTGTAGTGGATGCTTCTGAGATGCACTTCATCTTCCTGCGACTGGGGCACATCTATCTGGAAGAGAAAGAGGTGAGGGATAGAGGAAGGGAGGGGAGTAACCATGTAAATCGGGTCATGGTCTGGGACCTGACTAGTCAAGTGTTAACATCCCTGTGGACTAACAATAGTAATATGGCAGTGGCACTTCTACATTGAAAGGTAAAGTGGCTGCCCAACACCAGATAACCAGCAATTAATAGAAACAGGATTTAAACAAGGCATTCTCATACTAGTCTGTGGTTTTAACCATTACGACACTAAAGTTATTAAGAACTCAATAAATTTGGGGACTGGAAGAGGTTAATTGGGGGGGTGGGAGAGGACCTATGTAATACTTTCAACAATAAAGATGAAAAAACTCAATAAATTTTATTTTAGCTATTTTTCTTTGTTAGCAGTAGTGAAAATATTCTCAGCTTGCTTTAACTAATGGAAAGTGTTATGGGCTTTAAAATAAATCCTCCAAACTTTCTCCTCAACACAAAGGATTATATTTAATTCAGCTGAGGCTAACCCCGTTTCACAGGGTACTCTGACTTGACTCTTTAGTAATTCCTATCCATATTTTAGGAAATCCCCAAAGCTTTCTAAAAGAAACGTTCTTTTATGGAAAATTTCAAATACACACAAAGTAAACAGATTAGTAGAATGAACCAACATGGACTCATCATCCCATTTCAACAATTATCAACATCCTCCCAAAGGCCTTTTGATTCTGTGCTTTTGTTTTTACTTTATTCCATTTTCCCCCTGACCCCACTCCCACCTCCCGAATACCTAGTTTTCTTTATATTTAAAATTAAACAACAGAAACAGGAAGTTACAATGCCTTATAATTTAAGTAGGAAAGTTCACATAGGTTTAAAAGGGAAAAATTACAGTGAAGTAAATAATAGAAAGCTTTCTGATGTCATTGCAAGCTGCATCGTCACAGAACTGCTGACTTATGCAGTCACTAGGCAAGGAGTTCATAGGCTATTTGCTGAGGCTCAGCTATAGTTCCATCTCTCACACTGAAGATACAGAACAAAAAGTGGTCCTTTGGGGCCTACTACTTTTTAAATTTTTTTTTTATTTTTAGTTTTTCTAAATGTCTCCTGTACTACCGAAAGCTTCTAAGACGTTTTATAATAAGGGAGTAGACTCTCAGAATAATGAGGCTCTATCAAGTAAAATCCTTAGTTCAGAGATTCTGTGTCTATCATCCTACCACATGATGTCACTTTTAAGCAAAAAGGGGTAATCCATAAGATCTAGCTGGAATTCTGGTAATCACTGGGATCACCCAGAATTTTCAGTGTAACTCCTTGCCTCAACTCTTAGAGACTATAAATGTTTTTGGAACTGCTTTCACAGCAAAGTTTGCCCTTTAATTTAGTCTTTCCTTCTCCTCTCACCAGTCTTCTTGTAATATTTCCCTGAAAATAGACATAAAATACAATCCAAGCCCAGAATAGCCAGTACTACATTGAAAGAGAAGAACAAAAGTAGAGGACTGACCCCTTACCTGACTACAAGACACACTATAAACTAGAACAATAATCAAGACAGGGTGGTAAAAGTGAAAGAATAGGCAAACAGATCAATGGAACAGAAGAGAGCCTGGAAATAGACTCACATAAATATAGTCAACTGATCTTTGACAAAGGAACAAAGGCAATACAATTGAGCAAAGAAAATCTTTTCAACAAATGGTGGTGGAACAACTGGATACCCATATGCAAAAAAATAAATCTAGACACAAGACCTGATACCTTCAAAATTAACTCAAAGTGAATCATAGAATAAATGTAAAATGCAAAACTATAAAACTCCTAGAAGATAATATAGAAGAAAACCTATATGACATTGGGAATAGTTCTGACTTTTTAGGTACAACACCAAGGGCATGATCCATGAAAGAAAGATTTTAAGTTAGACTTCATTGAAATGAAAAACTTAAGCTCTGCAAAAGACAATATGAAGAGAATGAGAGGACAAACCACAAACTGGGAGAAAAATATCTGCAAAAGACATATTTGATAAAGGACTGTTATCTAAAATATACGAAGAAGTCTTAAAACTCAATGATAAGAAAATAACCTGATTTAAAAATGGGTGAAAGATCTTAAAGATACCTCACCAAAGAAGATATGTAGATGACAAATAAGCATATGAAAAGATGCTCCACATAATATGTCATCAGGGAAATGCAAATTAAAAAGATGAAATACCACTACACACCAAAATCTGGCCAAAATCTAGAACACCGACAACATCAAACACTGACAAGAATGTAGAGCAACAGGAACTCTGATTTGTTGCTGGTGGGAATGCAAAATGGTACAGCCACTTTGGATGACAATTAGGTGATATTTTACAAAACTAAGAATATTCTTACCATACCATGCAACGATTTTTCTCCTAAATATTTACCCAAAGGAATTGAGAACTTATATCCACACAGAATCTACAAACAGGTGTTTATGGTAGCTTGATTCATAATGGGAAAAACTTGGAAGCAACAAAAGACGTCCTTCAGTAGGTGAATAGATAAATAATCTGTGGTACGCCCAGACGATGGAATACTACTTAGTGCTAAAAGGAAATAAGCTATGAAAAAATACAAAGGAACCTTAAATGCATGTTACTAAGTGAAAGGAACCAATCTGAGAGGTCTACATACTACATGGTTCTAACTGTATGACATTCTGAAAAGGGCAAAACTATAGAGAGAGTAAAGAGATCAGTGGTTTCCAGGAGTTGGGGAAGGGGAGTGATGAAGCGGTGGAGCACGGAGAATGTTTAGGGCAGAAAAAATACTCTAATGAGGGATATACATATGTCATTACACATTTGTTCAAACCCATAGAATGTACACCACCAAGGGTGAACCCTAAGGTGAACTATGGACTTTGGGTGATGATGAAGTGTCAATGTAGGTTTGTCAGTTGTAACAAATGTACCAGTCTGCGGGGGATGTTGGTAGTGGGGGAGGCTAAAGTAAAAGTAGATTTACTTTTAACTGGTTTATTATATATTGGGCCACCACACAGGATTTAGATGGCCAATTATCCTTGGTCCCTCCACTAGATCATATATATGGGGAATCTCTGAGCTTTCAGTTTTGCTGTGAACCTAAAACTTCCCCCTCCCAATTAAGTTTTAAGAAAAACATATAACTTCATTGGACTTAGATTGGTCTGGAGATCAACTGCAGAAGCACCGTAATTATCATAGCAACGCAGTGTTTGATGCTTCTAAAAGAACAATAGTTTAGGGGTGCTTTCTTTCTACAGTATGAAAAGGCAAAGAAAACCTACCTGCAAGCCTGTAAGAGATCACCTTCATGCCTTACCTGGCTGGGACTGGGAATTGCCTGTTATCGGGTAAGAGGGTGAGGGCTTGATACTAACCCTGTGCATAGAGCTGACCTTGATTCCTTGGTCTTTCAAGCACCCTGGGATGACAGTGAAATGCCAATCAGGGCAGTTTTCTCTAATGCAAAATTGCTCTTCAAAGCAGTTTAGTAAACTGAAGGTCAATCTGAAGTAGAAAAATCCCACAAAAACCTGAACTAGGAAGCTATATAATAAAAATTTCATGTTATTTGGTAAAGAAGCTCATAACCTATATATATAAAAGCCTAAGTGACTGTTACAACTGAACGACCAGAACGACCGGTCGACCAGTTGCTGTGATGCACACTGATCACCAGGGGGCAGATGCTCAATGCAGGAGCTGCCCCCTGGTGGTCAGTGCACTCCCACAACCAACCTCCCGTGACCCTCCCTTCCCCCCCAAGCCTGGCCAGCGCCCCCATCAGTCCCAATCAGGGGGCCAGCCAGCCAACCTCCCATGGTCCCTCCTCCTGGCTAGCCAACCTCCTGGGGCCCCTGCCCCCTGCTGGCTGGACCCTGATAGGCCTTGATTGCTGGCCAGGCTGAGGGACCCCACCCATGCATGAATTCGTGCACTGGGCCTCTAGTTTTATAATAATATCTATAAGAAAAAAAGTAATATGGGATATAAAGAATCTATTTAATTAAAGAAATTGGTTGATATTTATTAAGTTCGTTGCCTTTCCATATGCAGGAGTAGCTGCTTCAGCTTCGGGTAGGCCTTTGTACTCTTTGCTCTACCACCCCTGAAACTCCAGAGCAACCCTTCTTTCCTTCTCTCTAATGCAGCGGTTATCAACCTATGGGTCGCGACCATCGGAAAACACATATAGCATATCAGTATTTACATTATGATTCATAACAGTAGCAAAATTACAGTTATGAAGTAGCAACAAGAATAATTTTATGGTTGGGGGTCACCACAACATGAGGAACTGTATTAAAGGGTTGCAGCATTAGGAAGGTTGAGAACCACTGCTTAATGTTTGAAAGAGGTTTAACTACCTGGTAATATGATCTGGTCTCTGCCAAACCCTTTAGTCTTACCACTTTCTCTCTCGTCTCTCTTCTCTCCTCCTCTCCTCCTCCCCTCCCCTCTCCCCTCCCCTCCCCTCCCCTCCCCTCCCCTCCCCTCCCCTCCCCTTCCTCCTCCTCCTCCTCCTCCTCCTCCTCCTCCTCCTCCTCCTCTTCCTCCTCCTCCTCCTCCTCTTCTTCTTCTTCTTCTTCTTCTTCTTCTTCTTCTTCTTCTTCTTCTTCTTCTTCTTCTTCTTCTTCTTCTTCTTTTCTCTCTCTCTCTCTCTTTCTCTCTCTCTCTCTCTCTCTCTCTCTCTCTCTCTCTCTCTCTCTCCAGGCATATTTAAGAGTTTTCTGAGATGCCATTATTTATGCATTTATATATAGTATTCCTTTTACCTGGAATGCCTTTCTTCACCTTGTACAGTTAACAAACTCCTATTTATCTTTCAAGATTTACTTTAGTAATGTTTCTTCTGAGAGTATCCTTTATTCTCAGGATAGAATTATTACTATTTTCCTTTGTCCCTCCACTAGAAAATATATGTGCTTTTATTCTGTATTAGAACTATTTATGTGTTTGAGTTTTTCCCACCTCCTCTTTCCCTCCTGTAGTGAACTGTTTGTATTCCCAGTATCTAACATGCTGCCTGACAGAGAGTAAATCCTTAGGACATATATGTTGAATAAATAATGAATCAGTATTTCAGAGACATTTAAAATGTAGGCCAAGGTATAGGACTTGCTGAAAGGTCATTCTTCATATTGTCGTGGGCCTAGAAATCCATTATCTTCTGAAGCAGAAACTATGAAGAACTATTTTATTGGGGAAAGGAGTTCCTTATTCTTTCCTTGGCTGGCCTTTTGGAAGATTTTACAAAGCAAATTCACAGTTTTAGGAAGCAAAAATGATATCCATGTAGCCAGAGCTCAGGAAACACCCTAGAGTCACTGAGTATTGTGTTGATTGTTCAAGACTGCGGTGTTAATAACTAATTTCAGGGGAAAGGAAGCTTTCTGAATGATAGTATTTTGACAGGACTTTTACCTTAAGAAAGGGATGTAGAATGTAAAGGGAAAGACTACAAATGTATCTGATAGCCCATTGTGTATGGGGAAATCACTGAATGATGCACACACAACAGTAAATACTTCTGGTTTCCCAACCCTGCCACCGAAGCTCCACGGTTCATGGATGCCCTGCTGGGACTGCTGTAGAGGAAAGAGGAAGAAAGCCTAGAAAGCAGGGCTCCAGATTCCCCTACCTGGCTTTTTAAGCAGAGCAGTTTTACTTTTAACTGGTTTATATATTGGGCCACCACACAGGATTTTGTTTGAAGAAAAAGTTCTGTTGCCTAAAAAAAAAAGTTGAAAGCCATTGGTATAGGCCATGTACACCAATGTTATTTGGACATAGTATTTTCAGCTAAGCTGACTCAGATGACTTAAGTAAAAACTATATTGACTTGCCCTAGTCCGTGTGGCTCAGTGGATAGAGCGTCGGCCTGCGGACTGAAAGGTCCCAGGTTCGATTCCAGTCAAGGGCATGTACCTTGGTTGCAGGCCCATCTCCAGTAGGGGGTGTGCAGGAGGCAGCTGATCGATGTTTCTAACTCTCTATTCCTCTCCCTTCCTCTCTGTAAAAAAATCAATAAAAAGTATATTTAAAAAACCAAAACTGCATTGACTTAACAACTCATACATTTTTTTTTGTCAAGCTGGAGGAGATCTCGGAGGCAGAGGACGCTCTCTCTGAAGCCAATGCATTGAACAACAACAATGCTGAAGTATGGGCATATCTGGCCCTGGTCAGCCTGAAAGTGAGTGCTTGCTATCCTTTTACAATGCCCTCTTAGGCAAAGAGATAAGGAACTAAATAAAAGAAGAGATAATTGGGATGGCCATTAATGCATGACAGTTGAGGTTTGATCAGCTTCAGATTTGAGTATTATATGAATGACAAAAGAGAGGCCAATATGACACCAAACTGATGGGGAGTATTTTGATTGTAAGAGAAACGAACAAAATAAAAATTACTGGATCTTCTCTTCCTGAATATCAACATGGAAACACCCGTATTCTTACCCCAGCTCTGTCCCAATTGGCTGTGAAATCCTGGGCAAGTCACAGCACTTACTGGGCCTCAGTTTTTTCATCTTTATTATTTTATTTGTTTAAAAACATATTTTATATTTATTTCAGAGAGGGAGAGAGATAGAAACACCAATGATGAGACTCATTGACTGTCTGCCTCATGCACACCCCACACAGGGGATTGAACCTGCAACCCAGGCATGTGCCCTGACCGGAAATCGAACCCTGATCTCCTGGTTGATAGGTCATTGCTCAACCACTGAACCATACTGGCCAGGCAGTTTCTTCATCTTTAAACTAACCGTGTCAAAATGGAAGATTTTAATACATTTCTTGCAAAAACTGATAGATCAAATAGGAAAAAATTAAAGGTATGTGAGATTTCAATAAAACAACAAGGTGCCCTGCCCAGGTGGCTCAGTTGGTTGGAGCATCGTCCCATACACACACAAAAAAGGTTGCAGCTTGGATTCCCAGTCAGAGCACATACCTAGGTTGCACACATACCTATGTTGGGAGTTCAATCAATGTTTCTCTTTCTCATTTCCTCTCTCTAAAAAAAAACATACCCTCAGATGAGGATGAGAAAAAAAAGTGGGGGGGACAGTTAACAATGTTGAGCTCAAACAACATAGAACTCTGCACCCAACAAGTAGAGAATGCATATTCTTTTCAATCACAAATGAATAAATTATTCATATGCTAGACCACAATGACAGGCTCAACAAATGCATGTAGATCACACTGCAATAAAATTATAAAGCAACAATTAAAAGATAGGCCAAAAGACTCATACATTTGTAAACTTAAAACATGTTTGTAATTAATTCATGAGTCAAAGAGTAAATCATGATACTGTCTTGTGGTAGGTAGAATTCTGAAGATGATCTCTCAAGATTATTACATCAAATACTAATATAGGTACTGCTGTGAAGGGAAGTCAGAGAGATTCAAAGCCCAAGAAAGATTCAACACACAATTGCTGCCTTAAAGATGGAGAGGAACCATCAAGGAATGTGGGTGGCCTCCAGAGGCTGAAAGCATTCCCTGCTCACAGCCAGTAAGGCAATGGGGACCTCCACCCTGCAAGTACAAGGAACTGAATTCTGCCAAAAACCTGAATGAGGTTGCAAGTAGATTCCACATAAGAACCCACCCCCACTGACACCTTGATTTTGGCCTCGTGAGACCCTAAGCAGAGAACCGGTTGAGCCATGCCAGACTTCTGACCAGTGGAAATTATGAGATGATAAGTGGCTATTGTTTTAAGCCACTTAATTTGTGGTAATTTGTTACACGGCTGTAGAAAAATAATGCAGGCCTTTCTGTAGGTTTTTATAATACTGTCTCCCATTTAATTACGCTTTCATGTACACCCCTTTGTAATGTAATGCCATTTTTCCCATCAAGAGGTAATGTCTCCTCATTCTCCACTCCCTGGAATTTGAGCTGCACTTGTGAATTACTTTGATCAGTAGAATATGATGGAAGTGACATTGTGTAAGTTCTCAGAGACTAGGCCTTTAAAGATCCTGTAGCTACTACTCTTGCTCTCTTGAAACCCTGGGACCACATGCTGTGAAGAAACCCAATTTAGCCTATTGGAGGCTCAAAGTCCACCTGGAGGATAACTGAAGCACCCTGGTCAACAGCCAACCTCACTCTTTGAGTGAGATCTTAGCCCCCCAGCCCTTAACCAAATTGTCAGATGTCTACAACTGCATGAATGAACCCAGGAAAATCAGCAGACTGGTCCAGATAGCCCATAGAATTGTGAGGAATACACAATATAATATATTGTGTATTAAACCATTAAGTGTTGAGATGGCTTGTTACACTTCAATAGATAATTGAAATGGGACTGAATAAAAACAGAGCTATTATATGTTAAAAATATGGAATATAATTAAAGCAATATAGAGAGGGTAATTTATAGCCTTAAATATATATTTTAGAAAAGAGAACTGAAATATCAATGGATTAAGCAGTTAAATCAAGAAATTAGCCCTAGCCCTAGCTGGTTTGGCTCAGTAGATAGAGCATCGGCCTGGGGACTGAAGGGTCCTGGGTTCGATTCCAGTCAAGGGCACATATCTGGGTTGCAGGCTCGATCCTCAGTAGGGGGCATGCAGGAGGCAGCCAATCAATGATTCTCATCATTGATGTTTCTATCTCTCTCTCCCTTCCTCTCTGAAATCAATAAAAAAAAAATTTTTTTAAAAAGGAAATTAGCCCTAGCCAGTTTGGCTCAGTGTTGGTTGCAGGCTTGATCCCTGGCCCTCATTAGGGCATGTGTGGTAGGTAACCAATCTGTGTGTGTCTCACATCGATGTTTCTCTCTGTCTCTCCCTCCCTTTCAATCTCTCTCTCTCTCTCTAAAAAAAAAAAAAAAAAAAAAAATCAATGGAAATTGGACTAGATATTCTCTAAGTTCCTTTCTAGCCTGAGCATTCATATTTATGTATTTAAGCTTTCCCAAGTGACTTTCCATACTCTAATTTGTTATGCACAAACTTGTGAAGTATAATAGTGAATTCATATTATTCTCATTTAATTCCTTCATGTAAGAATAACTAGGAGTAGTGTTCTCATCTCATATTCACATCTGCATGGAAGTAATTCCAGTATCTGCTTTTTCTAATGCACAGAGACAAGATAAAGTTAAAAACTTAGACTCTGGTGCCAGACTAAATTATCTTAAAATCTGGCTCCTCCACTTATTAGCTTCATAATCTGCAAGTTATTTATCCTCTCTGTGCCCAGATTTTTCTATCTGTAAACAGGGAATTATAAATAGTTATCTCCTAGGGTTGTTTTGAGGATCAAGATGAAAGTATGTAAAACACTTAAAACAATGTGAACAATTTAAACCACAAAGTAAACACTATATGTGTTAGTTCTTATTCACTGGATGGCTTCAATCATGAGAGGAACAAATGACTCATGGTGCTTTCAGAAAAAAAAAAATGAAAGGCCAAGTTATCTTTAAGATTTTGAAATAAAAAAAGGGATGTATATCTTATATGTGCTTTTTCCTACCACCTTTCATTTTCCTGCTTCACCTGTGAATTCAGTTTCCTAAGTAAGAAGGTATGGACTCCTCTGCTTCAAGTAGAAGTTTTTGGTAATGGACTTTGCCATCATCATGTTTTGGGATATCATTGTCACCAGCTGCTCCTCTTTTTTTCAGGCTGGACGGCAACTGGAAGCTGAGCAAGCCTACAAGTACACGATGAAGGTATGATATGCAGATGCCTCTGCTGTTTGTCTGCACTGTACTGAGGTTAAGAAACTGAGAGGAAGGTACTAGTTTAACTCAGAACTTTTTAGCATTTTTTGATGTGAATATTTTTCTAGAAGCTTTTCTTACCATCTTTCCCATCATCATAGGGCTTCTGGGTTTGTAGGAATAACCCACATATTACATGGGGGGGGGTCTCTTTTTTTTCTTTTTGATAGTAAAGCAAGCAAGAATTTATGGACTGCAGCAAAAACACACTTAGAATAGTGAAACCAAGAAGGGCATAGAAGAAGCAACCAGAGGGCCTATGCTGGGCTGCCTTGGCTCACTGGGAAGTCAGAGAAAAGGGGGCCTTGGAGACAGGTTCGGGGAGTTAGCCCAGGACAGGCTGCTGCTGCTCATTGCTCCCCTGTTGCAAGTCTCCCGTGGTCCCTTGAAGTTTAGGAGATACATGCCTATGGGGGAAGGAGGGGAGGAAGGGGATGGCTTGGGCATGCTCCCTGGAGGGAGAGTGCCCCATGGGGGATCTTTTTTTTTTTAGAGAATACGGGTTAATGGAAAGACAGATGGCCAGGGAGTCAGTAGACCTGAATTATGGTTCTAGTTTTGCCATTAACATACTGTGTTAAACTCTCTGGGCCTCATTTCCTCATGTGTAAAATGAAGGTATTGGTCTAGCTAGGAGTCAACAAATTTTCCCTGTAAATGGCAAAATAGGAAATATTTTAGGCTTTGTGGGCCAAACAGTCTCTATTGAAACTACTACACTCTGACTTGTAGTGAAAAAGCAGCCATAAATAATTCATAAACAAATGAACATGGGTGTGTTTCAAATAAAACTTTTAAAAATTGTATTAATTTCAGAGAGGAAGTGAGAGGGAGAAAGGGATAGAAACATCAATGATGAGAGAGAATCACTGACCAGCTGCCTCCTGCACGCCCCCTACTGGGGATTGAGCCCACAACCTGGGCATGTGCCCTTGACCGGAATCCAACTGGGTACCCTTCAGTCCGCAGGCTGACACTCTCTCCACTGAGCCAAACCGGCTAGGGCTCAAATAAAACTTTATTTACAAAAACAGGAAGAGTGCTAGATTTGGCTCATGAGCAGTGATCTGCCAACTCCCATCACTTATGAATTATAAGCCACTTGAAAGACTTAAACAAATTAGGAGTTTTATTTTTCTCATCTAATGTAGAGTTCAGAACTGGTACCACAGCTCCACAGCTCCCATAAGAGACCCACCCTCTTTCTACCTTTCTGCTCCAGCAACCATAGCATACAGTTCCCATCCCTCAGAGTGGAAAAACAGCCAATATAGCTCCAGCCACTATATCCATGTTTCAGGCACAAAAAACCAAATGGAAGGAAAGGACAAAGGTGTCATGCTAGTTATTTCACCTCCTTTTAGTGAGCAATGATTTCAACTTGCATTTCAGTGGCCAATTTGGTCATAAACACTTCCCTTGCAAGGGAAGCAGGAAATGTAGCTTTTTAGCTGGCTGCATTGCTACCCTGAAAAGTCATGAAGACTTTTTTAGTAAAGAAAGGAGATAGGGGGTAGGCAACTAGATGTCTCTACTACACATCTAGATTCTAAAATTAAATTCAGATCTATGTCTTTGTTTCCTTTCTGTCACTTACCAAATAGGAATAGTATATATTAGTCAAGGTATATTGGGTGATGTGAACCTTTTCAAAATAAACTTTATTAAAGTTCTTTTACAAAGAATGCAAACTGTGAATGTTCATACCGCTTGATGAATTTTCATAGAGTGAAAATATCCATGTAACCAGCACAATTCTGGGGTCTTTTAATGGAATTACCATGAAATAGGGAAACATAGCCAAATTCCATCCAAAGGAACTGTGTTCTTTAGCTATGGCCCTAGAAATTAGGGGTCTCGCCCTAACGGGTTTGGCTCAGTGGATAGAACGTCGGCCTGCGGACTGAAGGGTCTCAGGTTTGATTCCAGTCAAGGGCATGTACCTTGGTTGCGGGCACATCACCAGTAAGGAGTGTGCAGGAGGCAGCTGATCGATGTTTCTCATTGATGTTTCTCTCTATCCCTCTCTCTTCCTCTCTGTAAAAAAACCAATACATTAAGAGAGAGAGAGAGAGAGAGAGAGAGAGAGAGAGAGAGAGAAAAGAAATTAGGGGTCTCCACATAGGTATATCAGATATGACATGTGTCCCCTTCCTTCCTCCATTACAGCTAAAATTGAAAGATGAGACTCTGATTGCAGAGATCCACATGTTACAGGAGACTGTTGGCTTTGGAAATCCATCTTTCTGACTCCTTCCAGCTGAAGAATTTTCTGTATGGGACTGTGAGCTTTTTCCTTCCCAGAAAAATTGAATCCTGGATGCTTTACTATATGAGACCTGGGAATAAAGACAAGAGAATCTCTGCCACAAACAGAAACCCATTCATTTATTTCCACTGCTATCTTACTGCGTTATCAAATGCTACTGGTTGGTCTTACTTGTTGACAGTCAACTGGACGACAATAAAAAATGAAAATAAGAGATTCAAAATTCATCAGTGTGATTCTGGATTTAAGGCATACTGGAGTATATATAAGAATATAATTATATGTAATTAAGGCATAATGGGTTCGTTATTAGGGTTTCTGATGAAAGGTAATCAGGATAACTCCTGTAGGAAGTCAACTGCTAAGATCCCTGGTCAGGTGTACCTAATGGAACGTGGGAATTAGGCACCCGTTTCTAAGGTGGAACTAAAGGGAGAAAGCTCTTCGGGTCGCTGTATTAGGGCAAGATTATTAGTTGTGGGCAGGACCTTTGTATCCAACGGTGAACAGAGACTCTAAATAGGTCTTTGCTGAAGGCGGAGGTGCTCACTCCCTCTAACCACCTTCTCACAGAGGCAAACCTCACAAAGGAGGTAATTATTCTCGGGCTAAAGATGACCAGGAAGCACACTGCACCCCTGTCCTGGACCACTCACTGCACAGCAAAACCAGGAAAAAGCCCCCAACCCCCCTTTATTTTTTGGAGAAGGTTCAGAGAATAGGAGGGAAGGTGAGAGGCATATCAGTAAACACAGAAGGGTAAACTGTGCACTCATGTAGAGTCCTTTTCTAGTCCGGTGTCCCCCACCGTGCCCCACCAGGCCGGGACTTCAGCGCCCTTTCATCTCCGCGTTTCCGGGCTGCGCCTGGGCGCGAGCAGGTGCCCCCCGGAACGCCGGCTGCAGGAGGGACTGGCGGGCCCTGCGGCGCCTGCCTCGGCCGCTCCCGGCTCCTCTGACCCTCCTCGCCCCGCGAGGACTCGCGTCAGCACGGCCATCCCCGCAGCCGGTGGAGTACGGACGCAAAGTCCACCGTGTTGCATTATGGGAACTGTGGGGGCGGAAAGGGCTGGGCGAGTGGACCGTTCACTTCCGCCCCGAGACCCACAGGCTTCGCTCCGGGCGCCGGGAGCCCGCGGTTTCGCAGCCTCGGCCCTGCCCGTCCGTCCTCCGCCCCGCCAGAGGCGGTAACGGGGCCCTTGCGGGCGGCGGGGCGCTCGGGCCGCACCATGGTCCAGCTCAGTGAGTGGCGGGCCCCGGGAGTCTTGCGGGCGGGCAGGACCCGGTGCAGCGGCGCCGTTCTAGGCGAGCTGGAGGCCATCCGGGCCGGGAATAGCCTCAGGGCCTTACGTTGGGTTCCCTCTCCCCGTCCCCCCCCCCACACACCCCGCCCGATTTTCTCCTTGAACCCCCCTGACACCGTGTGACATAGTAGCATCTTACAGATGCGGCAGCTGCGGCCCGACCTGTCACGGAGCCAGTCGGTGGCAGGCAGGCCTGTGCTGGGCGGGCGGGGGTGGAGGAGGACGTCGTCTCTGGCCGGAGTGCATGGGAAGGTTTCACAAAGAAGGTGTTTTCTAAGCCAGGTGGCCCCGATTTGAGTAGAAGTGAGGGTTTTCTCTGGAGGAAGAGGATTGTCTCCTGTACCTGGTTTTGCCCATTTTGTGCCTTGACCACTTGCTTCTCCACAGCTGCTCCCCTCCACAAGGCCTACCGTGGAGGCCGCCTGACCATCCGTCTCGCCCTGGGCGGCTGTACCAACCGGCCTTTCTACCGCATCGTGGCTGCGCACAACAAGTTCCCCAGGGACGGCCGCTTCGTGGAGCAGCTGGGCTCCTACGACCCGCTGCCCAACACCCACGGAGAGAAGCTCGTGGCACTCAACCTGGAGCGGATCCGGCATTGGATCGGCTGCGGGGCCCACCTCTCCCAACCCGTGGAAAAGCTTCTGGGTAACGTGGCTCTAGCCCAACCGAGAGATTTTAAGTTGAAGTCGATTACAGGGAGATGAGAATTCAGAATGATTCCCATTACCCTTGGGCTGCTCGGGGCTCGAGTGAGAGGTGAAGGGGCTTGTGATCGCATTGCCATTTTGAATCTGGTGACTTCCGTGGACTCCTTTATGAGGCTGAGATTTTATTCTAAAAGTGGGAACTGTGTGTCTTGAAGGGCTGTCAGTTTATCTTCCTTAGGTAAGGAAAATAGTGTTAGGAAGGAGATAACACCGATTGATTGTCTCCTTGCGGTCAGGAGTAGGTGGAAGAAGTGAGGAGCATGTTTGAAATCCATGCTCTAGGTCAGGTCGCTGTTAGACCGAAATCCTGTGAGGCTGCATTGCCAGGGAAACATGGGCTTGTACTGTGTGGTAATGAATGCCAACCCTGTTGTTTTTAGGCCTTGCTGGTTTTTTCCCTCTGCATCCCATGGTGATCACAAATGCTGAGAGGCTTCGGCGGAAACGGGCGCGTGAAATCCTCTTAGCATCTCAGAAAACAGAGACAGAGGCTACGGAAACAGAAGCAAGCTGACGTCAGTGAGCACAGCAACAAGATCAAGGTCAAAGTCCTCTTCAGACACTTGTGCAGAGTTCTTATTAGATTTAGAGGTCAATAAATGGCGTTTTCCATGTCATCCATGTTCTGGCCTGGCCTGAGCGGGGTCCAGGGGGAGGTTTGTTCTTGTGTGACACAGGGCTACTAATTCACTTTCTCAGCCTTCGCCGGGGGAAACACAGTGGCTGTGGAGTGGGTTGGGCTTTTGGGTTGGACAGCTCTACAGTCTGCTGCCTTCCAAAACTTCCGTTTCAAAGTCCCCAACCAACATGTCCATGGCCCCAGTTTAATCTTGGCAGAGCTAAGATTTAGACTGCAGTCTGCCTACTTGGGGAGCCCTTTCCAGTACATATTGTTTGTAGTGGGATGGGGTGGGGGAATAAGCAAGGATGAGGGACTTTTCAAATGTCCACTTAAAAAGTCAGTGATAGAATCAGGCTTAGAAATCATGTGCCAAAAAACCCCCACAAAATATTACTTTATCTGCTCCACCCTAATTAACCTCGGGATTCTTCAACCACAAGCATGGAGTAGATGATTTTAGTGCACATGCTAGATAAGATTTCAAATTTTGGCACAAGACTAGGATGTAGGAGATTTATAGAGGAGATTCTGAAGCCCTAAGAATATACCAACTAACATTATCCTCTGGATTTTATATTCTGAGAACAACTAACAGCCACCTCACGTGGGGTTATCAGTCTCCCCAGGATTGTTACTGGTTGCCTCCACTTGCTTTGAGGAGGATATGTGGAAGGCAGGGCAAACAGAGAGGAATTGACTATCCCTGGGTTTGATCTTGGACATGGGAAAGAAATGATTTGAAAATGATAGGAACTCTGGAAGTTTAAAAGATACCCTGGAGAGTTTGGTGGGAGAAGCTTTAATCGATAGTGCAGAAGAGAATGTGATTTTGAAAAGTATTGATCAGTGAGGGGAACTACTGTGAAATGGGTTAAGGTATTTATTTTTACTAGTAGCTACTGAGTTTCTGTCACCTCATGTGTCCACTTTGTGCCCTTGTCTGTCCTTTGTCTAAGATCTATACCCATATTTCCTGTGGGAGCATATCTGCTCCCTGATTTCCAGTTTTCTCTAGCCCTAGCCTTGCTTTGGATCTCCAGGCCCCTATTTCTCACCATGTCTGGATGACTGCCTCAGCCTATCTTTATACCACCTTCAAATCTAAAATACTCAAAATTCATCTCTGCACTTAATTTATTTTATTTTTTTGTAGGTTATTTTTAAGCAGTTTTTAAAATTGTTTTATTGCTTAAAGTATTACAAAGAGTATTACATATGTCTCCTTTTCCCCTCCGCCCTTAACAATCCCCCGGCCTTCCCTACCCCCCAGTGTCTTATGTCCATTGGTTATGCTTATATGCATGCATACAAGTCCTTCGGTTGATCTCTTACCCCCGCCCCTCAACCCTCCCCAGCTTTCCCGCTGTAGTTTGACAGTCTGAGGCAGCTCTGCTTCTGTATCTATTTATTTTTTAAAATATATTTTATTGACTTTTTACAGAGAGAAAGGGAGAGGGATAGAGAGTTAGAAACACCGATAAGAGAGAAACATCGATCACCTGCCTCCTGCACACTCTCCACTGGGTATGTGCCCGCAACCAAGGTACATGCCCTTGACCGGAATTGAACCTGGGACCCTTGAGTCGGCAGGCCAACACTCTATCCACTGAGCCAAACCAGTCAGGGCTCATCTCTGCACTTTAGAAAGCATTAAAAAACAAAAAAAAACCCACCTTTGCTTCAGCAGCTTGTATTTTTATTATGATGAGGGTTTGGGTCATGTTATCTCCACCAAAGTGGAAGGTGATTCAGGAGCTGGAGGGTGAGTGGGAATGATTCTGTAAGTCCTGTCAGATAAAGAATTTTTTAAAGAGGTCTTTTGTGCCTTTTGTTTAGACTTTTTCTTGCAGGCCTTTAGGGAAGTACCTACTCTGTAGGCTACACGATTATTTGGGCCTTAGAGCTCTATGTACTGTCAGTACCGTCTTTGAAAAAATTACTGTTCTTCGAAAAAATACATGTGTATGAACCATGTGAAATTGCCAAATGCCGATGCTGTGCTGTTTTTTTTTTTTTTTTGCTAAAAAACAGCATATAGGTTCAACCTAATACGGACTTTCACGTATTGAAAAAGATTCCTCGCCCTGACGGGTTTGGCTCAGTGGATAGAGCGTCGGCCTGCGGACTGAAGGGTCCCAGGTTCGATTCCGGTCAAGGGCATGTATCTTGGTTGCGGGCACATCCCCAGTGGGGGGTGTGCAGGAGGCAGCTGATCGATGTTTCTCTCTCATCGGTGTTTCTAACTCTCTATCCCCCTCCCTTCCTCTCTGTAAAAAAGCCCAATAAAATATATTTTAAAGAAAGAAAGGAAAAGATTCTGCGATGAAGTGCCAGGTGTCTAGAGTGAGGGGAGTGGTGTCGCTGGGGAGAGGGCGTGGCGGCTCGCGCGCTACTTCCGCTTACGCCTACTCTACTACGCCCCTGGGCACGTTGACGCTGGGCTTTCCACGCCCCATTTTACAGCAGCCGTAAAGTGCGGTGTCGTGACCACGCCCTTTCTTGCGGCTCTTGTGACGCAGGCGCCCTGGGCTTTTTGCGCGGGAAAAGGCAGCAGTTCGGAACTAGCCGGGGCTGCTGGAACCCACTGTTTTCGCGGAGTCCGCCGCTGGCCCCGCGCCTCTGCCGGCCATGGGGCTGCTGGAGCAGTGCGAGCAGGTGTTCGGTACCGCCGACCTTTACCGGGTGCTGGGGGTGCGGCGCGAGGCCTCGGACGGCGAGGTCCGACGCGGCTACCACAAGGTGTCCCTGCAGGTGCACCCGGACCGGGTGGGCGAGGACGACAAGGAGGGTGCCACCCGCCGCTTCCAGGTGCGCGAGCCCCTGCCCCGCCTGCCCCGGGCGTCTGTGCTGCGGTCTAATGGCCGGCCGGCCCCTCCCGGGAAATGCCCGGAGCCCGGCCTGGCGTTTTCTACTGTTTCTCGCCGGCAGCAGTGAAGGGGCGAGGGTGACTTGAATGCTCTTTCCCCGCAGATCCTCGGGAAAGTCTACTCCGTCCTGAGTGACAAGGAGCAGAGGGCCGTGTACGACGAGCAGGGGACCGTGGACGAGGACTCGGATGTGCTCAGCCAGGATCGGGACTGGGAGACCTATTGGAGGTTACTCTTTAAAAAGGTAGAAACGCCGAAACCGGTTTGGCTCAGTGGATGGAGCGTCGGCCTGCGGACTGAGAGGTCCCGGGTTCGATTCCGGTCGGGGGCATGTGCCTGGGTTGCGGGCACATCCCCAGTAGGAGATGTGCAGGAGGCAGCTGATCGATGTTTCTCTCTCATCGATGTTTCTAACTCTCTATCTCTCTCCCTTCCTCTCTGTAAAAAATCAATAAAATATATTTAAAAAATAAAAAATAAAAAAATAAAAAGGTAGAAGACTCTGGAGACTTTCACGACGATTCATTCCTATTATTTACTCAACAAATGCTTATTGAATGCCTCTGAGGCATTGAATTGTGTGTGAAGGAAGGGGAATTTGGCCTTGAAATATACACACACACAGGCATCCCCAGAAGATGCATACTGTGCTGGGCGTCTTTGCTGAAGAACAAATGTATTTAGCCACTGGGTGAGCCCCGGGTGTTTTTCTATGTACGTGT
This sequence comes from Myotis yumanensis, assembly GCF_028538775.1. Classification (NCBI taxonomy): domain Eukaryota; kingdom Metazoa; phylum Chordata; class Mammalia; order Chiroptera; family Vespertilionidae; genus Myotis; species Myotis yumanensis. The sequence goes on along the minus strand of NW_027223764.1, from coordinate 43,973,466 downwards.
ACACATGCCCTCTTACTGAGATGGGCCTTGCGTTGCCTGTTGATGTAGAGTGCTTGCTTGTAGTAGAAAGGGGGGTGCTTAAGTTTTGACAAGATGTGCCTTGTTTTACATATCCAAATGTCAGTCCTGAGTGTTTCTCTGGATCCCTTCCCACCCCTGGAAACTTCACTTAAAATTTCCTGGTCCTGCCGAAACCGGTTTGGCTCAGTGGATAGAGCGTCAGCCTGCGGACTGAAGGGTCCCGGGTTCGATTCCGGTCAAGGGCATGTACCTGGGTTGCAGGCACATCCCCAGTGGGGGATGTGCAGGAGGCAGCTGATCGATGTTTCTCTCTCATCGATGTTTCTAACTCTCTATCTCTCTCCCTTCCTCTCTGTAAAAAATCAATAAAATATATTTTTTAAAAAAAAAGAAAAAAAAATTTCCTGGTCCATAATTCAGTAGTTGTGAAGGTCGGAGTAGGGAGAGCAATGGAAAAGCTTCGGCTGAGAAAATTTTTGGAACGCTTTTTGGAGAATCAGGGATTGAGACCTGTATGTCCTTTACACCCAGTTTCAGCTCAAGCAACTGTTGTATTTTGGGAGAAACATTTCAACACCTAAATTTAGCTTTCCTAGAATACCTTTTAAAATAAAGTTAAAGCATATGTTTCTTATTTGTTTAGATATCTCTAGAAGACATTCAAGCTTTTGAAAAGACATACAAAGGTTCTGAAGAAGAGCTGGCTGATATTAAACAGGCCTATCTGGACTTCAAAGGGGACATGGGTCAGATCATGGAGTCGGTGCTGTGCGTGCAGTACACGGACGAACCCAGGATAAGGAACCTTATTCAGCAAGCCATTGACGCTGGAGAAGTCCCATCCTATAAGGCCTTTGTCAAAGAATCGAAGCAAAAGATGAATGCTAGGAAAAGGAGGGTAAGACTTTGAATGCTATTTATTATTTATATATTGACTGCTTCCAAAAAGAATTTGAGGATATTGACAGTAATTGAAATATAGACAAAACTGTGAAATAAGGATAAGGACTAACTTGCTATGTAGTTCTCATCTAATAATATGAGCATATCAGTTCATCGGGAGAAACTTGTTTTCCCTGGTATGTTGTGCTTCAGAGGATTTTACTACTGATTATTTAAATAATATCATCTTGAAATATTTGTCATATGGGCCAATTCTTGTACCTTTGCTGAGGCATTTCTCAGTAGTGGGGTTCAGATACCTAGGCTTACACAGTGGTTCTCAGTTAAGGGGTGAGGGAGAGGTCAACAGACTCTTAAAAAGAAAATACTGTGTCTGCTTAATACAGATTCCTTTGCTCTTGCCCAGGTTGATTTTTGATTTGGGTCCTGAATATACATGTTAAAAAACTATTGCGTTTACTTTTTAAATTCCAACTTTACTTTGAGGAACACTTTTTGGAGAATCAGGGATTGAGACCTGTACGTCCTTTACACCCATATGAAACTAGAGTTGGTGGAGGTAGGGATGGTGGTAGGGGAAAGGAACTCAAGGACAGCTGGGGTTCTGGGACGGAGTAGATTCAAAGTTGCAAACATCTGTGCCTCTGGTCTGGGGAAAAGCCAGACTGGTACCTAAGTAACCATTGCTTCTACCTGGCCTTCATAATGGGAACTCCATGGAGAGTATACAGTGTAAGAGCAGACACTGCCCTTAGTTTGTGTGGCTGGATTCGGGGTGAACGTAGGTCTGCAGCTTTTAGATACAAGATGACACAAAGGAAAGCTGAAGTATGTTGAGAAGTGGAATGTGTATCAAGAGCTATCGTTTTGACTCATAGGGTACCTTTATTTAGACTCAAGCAGTTCAAGTTGGTGATTATTTTCTCAGGTGAAACTTAGCACAGCAGTATCTAGCAGTAGGATATTAGCTTGAGAAACTTCTCTAGAGTATTGTGAGGAAGGGTTGGCAGTTTTGAGAGCGATTCCAGCAAACGAACTTGGGAAGGGGGGTACAATATCAAAAGAAATTGGATAAAGACTGAAAGTAGATAGTGGAAACTGTGTCTCTTTATTGGAATAACAAGGTCCTAATGTATCATCATTCCCACTATTAATAGTATATTACTATTTAGAAAATTCACGGGGGTTGGGACCTCTTAATAGTTTTAGCTGTTGCCCTGAAGGAAAAAACAACTTATTAACCTTTACCAAGGTACTGTAGTGGTATTTTGGAATCAATGCCCTAGTAAATTTTGGTCAAAAAAAGTGGCTTTGAAATCAGGTAAAGAAAAGTTAAAACTGAATTTGTTAGCGTTTATTCTGACTACTTGGGAAATTTTAAACTAGGGTTGCTTTCAAAGCTACCACCAGTCACATGTAGTAAATTGGGTTTCCAGAGGAAGACTCTGAGGTGCCTTTATCCTGGCAATATTTTTGAGGACATCCTTGGTTAAGCTCTCCATGCATTTTGTTTTCCTTCCTATCATCACATGGTTACTAACATGTTAAGCGCCCAGTCAGTCACTGGTGACTGACACTATACTTTCTGTCCGGAAGACAAAACAGGATGGGCGCTTAACGTGTTAATACCAAACTACTTGCTACCCCTAACAAATTGAAATGGGGAAAACTCAGAAATGCTTACTGGAATCAGAGGATATACCGCTTGCTGTCAGCAATTTTGCCTTTTAATGAATGCCGTGTTAATGTAATTTTATTCTAGATAATCCTCAAATTGAAAGGGACTTATAAATTTGCTTTTGGCAAAGGGTATATTTTTAGGATGCCATGAAGTCACATGTGAATATCTGTTGTAGGCCCAGGAAGAGGCTAAAGAAGCAGAAATGAGCAGGAAGGAGTTAGGACTTGATGACGAAGATAATTTGAAAGCACTCATTCAGGTAAACTTGGCAGCTGTCTGTGAAGGTTTGCTGCCATTGCCATTTCTTTATGTTCTTGTTCTGATTCCTACAGCTATTTTGGAGTATATGTGTAATGTTTTTTTTTTTCTTTTAAGACCTAATTCATATATCATATTCACCTTTTTGAAGTGTACAACTCAATGGTTTTTAATATATTCATCAAGTTGTACAACCATCAGCACTAATTCCAGAATATTTCATCACCCTAAAAAGAATCTCTTTACCCAGTAGCAGTCAGTCACTCCCCATTCTTCCTTCCCACCACTAAGTACTTCTGTCTCTTTCAATAGTCTTGTGTTTTGAAAGCTTGTGTTTTGACTCTCAAACAGAACAGACAAAAGGATCGGCAAAAGGAAATGGACAATTTTCTGGCTCAGATGGAAGCAAAGTACTGCAAACCTTCCAAAGGAGGAGGGAAAAAAACAGCTCTCAAGAAAGAAAAGAAATAATGGAATTTTCTCTTCAAAGGTCGTTAGGGGTTAATTAGTGCCATTGTAGGAAAGGTAAAGTTAAGATCTGAAGACAAAAGTCAATTCAACCCTTGAGAAAAATTCTCTTCCACCTAAACTATTCAGATTGAGAATGTAAACCAGTCTCTCAACCTGATCTTATATCCTAGAAATCCCCTGACAGTCTGTGAAGTCCAGTCCTCCTGTGAAGGAATTTGGTGATGGTCATTGAGGAAAGAGGGGGAGGTTGGTATATTCTGACAGCACTTGCTTCTGTGGATCTTTTGTACAAGGTACTTTACCTAGAATGTGGATCTGTCCATACTTCCGTTACCAGCTGTCATTTTGCCACAAGAATGAGCTGCAGAGTATTCAGAGCGATATGTGTGTTTATTAGAACAAGTACGCTACCTGGCTAGAATGTCTTCAGAACACTTGCTGGACATTGTCTTCTAAATACTTGACAGTGCTTTCAGTCTTAAAACTCTTGAATACATCCTCTCTTTTTGTTTTTGTTTTTTTACTCAAACAGGTTTTTGTACTCTGCTTCAAGTATAGGAGAAACAGATGTTCACATTACTTCAAGCATCTTTATGACTTAATACATGATTAAACTAAAGTAAAAAATGACTTAAATTTTTAATGATCACTGGGATATTACTGCTGAACGTCCTTGGGTAGGTCACTAAGCTTGTCTGAACTTGTTTTCTCATCTATGAAAGGGTGAGGGAGTTTGGGTAAACGACTTCTTAGAGACTCCCCTGACTTAACGCTAACTCTGAAAGGCAAGCCATCAGTGGTTTGTTTTCATGCGCTTGTGGTATTGATTTGTGAAAATAGTACAGAGATTTTCACTTATATTTAGTCAAATTGTATGTATTCATTAGAATATGTGGAAGTTTTTAAGGGACTGTTCAACTTAAAATCTCTGATTTTAGACTAATATATTTGATGCCATATGCCCGAAACAAGCCTGGTACCTTTATGTATCATGATTTATCAGCGATATAAACACATGACATGCTTTCAGTTTGTGATTATAAACAAGGTTAAAAAAATACTCTTTAATTGTATTAAAATATAATTTAATGCAGATTGTTTGAAGCATCTTTCTTCATATAATAGCATTAGAACACTTTGATATAAAAAAATTACCCCAATTTATGATCACTTGAATTTATCCCTCTGAAGATTAACAAGATTTAAAAAAAAACGGTATGATCATCAAAACTAAAGTTCAGTGAAATTTAAAAAAAATAAATTTAAGCCATAGTTAAAACCATTGCTGCATTCATGAGTACACTCAGGAAAAGGTCCATGGTAAAATGAGAAGAATGCCGAAGTTCTCTACTTCTGCTCTTAGGATATGTTGATACTGGAATAATCGCCAGGTGTCTGAAATTTTAGGGAATTGTATCTTGCTGGCTCACTAACAAAGATTCTATAAATTTTTTAATTGACTTTTAGAGCTACAGGAGAAAATCTGGCAAGTTGAGTTTAAAATTTGGAAAAAAAATGTGACCACTAAATTACTTTAAGAAAGAAGCGTAACCTGATATTAAGCAGGCATTGTGAGGTTGAGCTGTCCTATCTGAAAAAAGTAATATGCATTACGATTTATTACATATGCTACTTTACACTAGTGTTCAACATTTTTGTTTTTAATTAACCCTTCCATATCTTTCTGCTTATGGGATTGGACATGCAAAGAGAAAGCTTTAGGAATGACATCTGTTTGATGAGTAGCTCAAATTTTTGTCAGTCCTGTCTCCTGAAAATGATTCAAAACTGAGTACAACTCCAGAAATTAATATAAGCAGTATTCCAATGCCAGTGACAGCTTAATGTTATTAATCATTTGCTGTTTTCTGTGTATGTGTACTTTCAGAGAATCCTATAATAATTGAACTGTTCATTGTTAACAGACAACATGAGCAGTGATTTGGGAGTAGTTAATTCTTTTTGGGTACAAAACTTTACTGTCTAGTGGAATAGTTAATGCTGAAAGAAGACAGTACCTGGGAGTAGAAATAGTACCCATATAATCTTTGGCAGATGCTTTGTTTTCTCAGTCAGTTTTACCAAAATAACTCTTCATGAAGATAGCTTCAAGTTGTCTCTTGTAAACAAACTGCATCACACAATGAGTGAACACTGATTTATGAAGTCTTCCCACATGTTCCCTGTAGCCTGAAAGAGGTTCTCATTTGCTCTAAGGTCCCTGCCTGGTTCTAGAGACTGGTCCATTTCTGTTTTGAGTTTTTGTAGACCCATGTGATTGAGAACCTGTCAGACAAAGGACATCACAGAGTAACATTAGTAGACAGTCTAGATTTGGTAAACTCAAATTCATACCTAAGGGCTTTGTTGCTCCAATAATCAGCTGGGATTTAAATTTGGAGACTGGGAACAAGTAGTAAAGTATATATTTACCAAGGCAATAAAAACCTTGCATATTTTATGAAAAAACAAAAATCTATACTAAGATATAAAAGCAGTTAACAGTTGGAGAATCGAAGATGGCGGCATAGGTAAACACCGGAGACTGCGGCCGCAAACAACCACTTCAAAAATACAACTAAAAGACGGAACGGACATCAACCAGAACCACAGGAAGGCTGGCTGAGGAGAGACTCTTCAACTAGAAGGAAAAACAACAGCATTACGAGGCTCAGAGGAGGCGCAGTGTGGAAAATTTAAAGGTACGGTGGTGCGGTGGTGCGCGCGCAAAGCGGGCTGGTGGCTGAGGGCGCGGTTGTCGTTTTCAATCAGGAGGGAGTCTCAGACTCTGGGCTACAGATCCGGGCGAGTCTCTAGGCACCCAGACTCAAATGGGAGAAGTGGGACTGTCTGGCTACGGTCCCTCCGAGGTTTGCAGCAGTTGCTGGGACAGAGAGGCAGAGCCCCTGGGGACGGACTGAGAGCAGCCATAGCTGCTCCCTCCCCCCGCCCTGTTGATCCCGCCCCGCCCAAGCCCTGCGCAGAGCCATTTGCCGATCGCCTCAGGCAAAGGCTAGATTAGCACCTCCCCAGAGGACTGAAGTTTTCCACACAGCTGATTCCCACAGCCAGTCGGCCTGGTGGTCAAATCCCTCTAGTGTTAACTACAACAATTAAGGCTTGGCTAGAACAAGACTGTGCACAGAGACCACAAGGGGGTGCACCAAGAAAGCATAAAAGATGCAGAGACAAAACACATGACAGAAATGGAGGATATGGAGCTAAAAATTGCAATTTTGAGGGCTTGCAATAAACTTGAGCAGAGCCTCACGAAAACTAATGAGACCCTCGATGCTACGATAAAGAAATTAGAAAGTAAGCATACACGGACTGAAATAAAGAATATTATACCCAATAGCAGACCAGAGGAGTACAATAATCAAACCAAAGATTCGACAAAAAACACCCAATTGGAAAAGCAAAATGAAAAAAGAATCCGAAAGTGTGAAGATAGTGTAAGGAGCCTCTGGGACAGCTTTAAGCGGTCTAATATCAGAGTCATTGGAGTGCCAGAAGATGAGAGACAGCAAGATATTGAAAACCTATTTCAAGAAATAATGGCAGAAAACTTCCCCCACCTGGTGAAAGAAATGGGCTTACAGGTCCAAGAAGCGCAGAGAACCCCAAACAAAAGGAATCCAAAGAGGACCACACCAAGACACATCATCATTAAAATGCCAAGAGCAAAAGACAAAGAGAATCTTAAAAGCAGCAAGAGAAAGAGACTCAATTACCTACAAGGGAATACCCATACCACTGTCAGCTGATTTCTCAACAGAAACTTTGCAGGCCAGAAGGGAGTGGCAAGAAATATTCAAAGTGCTGAATACCAAGAACCTACAACCAAGATTACTTTATCCAGCAAAGCTATCATTCAGAATTGAAGGTCAGATAAAGAGCTTCACAGATAAGGAAAAGCTAAAGGAGTTCATCACCGCTAAACCAGTTTTACACGAAATACTGAAAGGTATCCTTTAAGAAGAGGAAGAAGAAAAAGGTAAAGATACAAATTGTGAACAACAAACATGCATCTATCAACAAGTGAATCTAAGAATCAAGTGAATAAATAATCTGATGTACAGCCGAAACCGGTTTGGCTCAGTGGATGGAGCGTCGGCCTGCGGACTGAGGAGTCCCGGGTTCGATTCCGGTCAAGGGCATGTACCTGTGTTGCGGGCACATCCCCAGTGGGAGATGTGCGGGAGGCAGCTGATCGGTGTTTCTCTCTCATCGATGTTTCTGGCTCTCTATCTCTCTCCCTTCCTCTCTGTAAAAAATCAATAAAATATATTTAAAAAAAAAATAATCTGATGTACAGAATGAACTGGTGAATATAATGAATCAGGGACATAGAAAGGGAATGGACTGACTATTCTTGGGGGGGAAAGGGGAATGGGAGATTCGGGAAGAGACTGGACAAAAATCGTGCACCTATGGATGAGGACAGTGGGTGGGGAGTGAGGGCGGAGGGTGGGGTGGGAACTGGAAGGAGGGGAGTTATGGGGGGGGGAAGAGCAAATGTAATCTGAACAATAAAAATTTAATTAAAATAAAATAAAAAAAGAAGAAAAAAAAAAGAAAAAGCAGTAACAGTTTTAGAGAGGAGTCCACTAATTGAAAAAGACTAAAATGTGTTTCACTTAAGTAAATGTTACACTAGTTACATCTGACCATCAGCATGGCTGAATGTAGTAACAGCTCAGAGGCAGGATTGCTTCTCTATGATGACTGATCCAATAAAATAATCCATTGAGCCGAAATCGGTTTGGCTCAGTGGATAGAGCGTCGGCCTGGGAACTGAAGGGTCCCGGGTTCGATTCCGGTCAAGGGCATGTGCCTGGGTTGTGGGCACATCCCCAGTGGGAGATGTGCAGGAGGCAGCTGATAGATGTTTCTCTCTCATCGATGTTTCTGGCTCTCTGTCTCTCTCCCTTCCTCTCTGTGAAAAATCAATAAAATATATTAAAAAAAAAATAATTATCCATTGAAAGTATTCAAAGACTACCTCACTGCCACTAGAAACTGAACTAGGAGAATTCACTTGGACTATAGAGGTCGTTGGAGGCAGGTTATTTTTTAATATACGAGCTGATTAATCTTATTAACAGCAAACACAGCAAAACATTTTCACCTACAAAATGAGAATGACCTGGTGGTGGTAAGACCATTTTAGGAAGAATTAAGACATTCTTAAATTTTCTCCCACCACTTAATGCAAAAATAGAAGCATAGAATATAACTTAGAAACCAAAAAGTAAATGGGAAAGACTCAGACTCAGAAGCATATCTTGACATTTTAGGATTTTGTTTTGTCTTACCTTGCCTAGCAGGATAACTGACCAAAGCATTTAATCTATAGCAATATGAATTTTGCCTACATAATGCAGTGTTTAAATGTTAGGAAAGTGATTTATTTGGCTGAATTACTTTTAGATTTAAAAAAGTTCTATATACTTTGACAGAGTGGTGAGTCTCAGGTTGATTTGCATATGAGAAAACCAAAATCCAGAACTTTTTGGCTCTGAACTATAGCGCTCTTCTCTTTATTATACCCCATCTTCCAAAATGAATTTGAGGTGACTTAGAAAATGTAGGAAAACAAAATATAATAAAACCCGGAGGAAAGGAAAATAAGCATAGGAAAAAATATATAAGACAAAGAAAGGCAGGGTCTTAACATAGCCGCATAGTAGTCAAATAAGTCATGGCCTCACCTGTCGCTCCATATCCCCTACCAGGTCGGGCCTGATGAGGATACTCAACAGCACATGAATGACGATACTGCGTGTCCGGCTGAAAAAAAAAGTGGAGACACTTTTTTCAATGCTATGTCTCCCAAAGTATAATATGTTAGTAGATTTACAAGGGAAAACTTTGAAATCAGACAACAATTTAAATGGCATTATCTGCTAATCCTATAGATAGGTTGGCTGAGTGCATTCTGTTATATTCCAAAGAAAAAAATCCCAAGCCAGAAGCCCATAAAGCCATTTGTTAACTTGTAAAAATGGCAAGTTCTAGAATTTTATTAATATGCCTTTAAAAAATCTTAGCATTGATAAATAACCCATGTGGTTTAATGTTTCTAAATATAATTGGCTGCCCAGGGAATGTAATCCAATTTCTATTGCCTGCTGACTGCTTAAGACAACAGAACAGAGCCTTTCAGTAGCATTGAAGTATCGATGACTTGTATACTTGAAATAGGACTCTCGATATGAATCTCAAACATTAGGTCTGACTAAAATATTAAAATGCAAAATAACGAAAAAAGCTATCCAGCCATCTCGCTGGCACTTCTGGGATAAAAAAAAAACCTCCCTCTGTTCCATGTCAGAGCACTAAAATCAAAAGATTTCAGGAATTTTTTTCTGGTGAAGCCCATGTTTTTGATCAGGTGTCAGCGCAAACTTCGTATTTGTAGAGGGCCAGATTGTAAATGTTCTAGACTTTGAGGCGCACACTGCTGCTGTTGGACCTACTCAGCTCTGCATTTGTAATGGAAAGCAGCCAGAGACAGTACGCGAATGAGCGTGGTGGCTCTGCCCTCATAAAACCTAATAAAACAAAACAAAAGCAGGTAGTAAGTCAAATGGCTCATGAACGGAGCTTGTGGACTCCCATTCTAGGTGAGAACAGTGCTGGTCTGGCAGTGCCTGGCCAGGCCTCTCATCTAGTGCTCTCAGTTACACTGAGCAACTAGCTCATATCCCTTTTCATGAGAGCAAATTGGGAGAGAAATGGCTATGGTAAGACATTTTTACTTTTATTATTATAAAATATGAAAATGAAACTGAATTTTTTTCAGGTGTTCAGCTTTACTCCTAAGGTAACCAAAATTAAATATTTGATATGACTCTAACTATAGAATATAATCATTAAACACTGCTTAACAAATGATCTGGATCAAATTATGAGAATACAAATGTAATAAAGGTTTTCAAACTTCTTAGGATTCACATCTAGTAAGAATTAGAAATGCTCAGAGTTCCCTTTTGCCCCTGTTTTAGATGAATCTCACCCTAAAATCAAGCCTTCTGAGGTCTATTGGGGTGAAGTGTTCCCCCCAAGTTTATATCTGCCTGGGACTTATGAATGTGACTTTATTTGGAAATAGTATCTATACAGATATAATCAAGTTAAGTTGAGGTCATACTGGATTAGGGTCATACTGAATTTCAGGCCTAAATTCAGTGACTGGTATCTTTATAAGAGGGAAATTTGGAAGAAGGCTATGTGAAGACAGCAGGAATTGGAGAAGCATCTGCAGGCCAAGAAATACCAAGGATTGCTGGCAGCCATCAGAAGCCAGAAGAGATTCTTCCCTAGAGTCTGCAGAGGGAACATGGCTCTGCCGACACCTTAATTTTTGACTTTTAGGCTCTGGAACAAAATAAATTTCTATTGTCTTAAGCCACCCAGTTTGTCATAATTTGTTATGACAGCCCTAGGAAATTAGTACAGTGTCCGTCCATTCATTTATTCTCATTCTAGTGGAGGAAAGATTGTATGGTGTTTTAGGCTTTAACAGTTCCCGAGTTGTGAGTTGGGATAAGTGGGCTAAACACCATCCTGAAAACTGGTATAGGCTGAAAGTGTGGCCCCAGGCACTTTCCTGGCTCAACAAGCCCTCTTGTCACAAAGCAGAGGAGGTGGGCTGAGCTCCTGGCATACAACTGGGCAAGGTCAGTGCATGACCGGTCTCCCAACCAAGTTTTTTCTATTACTTGCTTAAAGGTAAAGGGCTAGGAAATGTACGAAGTAGTAAGGCAATGTTAGCATCTCAACTAAAAGCCCATCCACCAGTCCACATCATCATCTGATACCACTATTGGTATAATTCCATGAGAGCAGCGTTAGAGAATGAATTTATGCTGATCTGATATGCACTGGGGTTTAACACTTTTTCTTTTTTTTTTTTTGCTTATTCTCAGAAATATCTAACTTTAATTTTGTTTAGAATTTGTAATTTATACATCAGGCGTTTGTGTGTGTTACATGCTGCTGAGTTGGCACTGACTCCTGGTGACCCTATGAGTGAGTGGTGTCCACAGTGTTCTGTCCTCAGCGGCCCTGCTCAGCTCCTGTCGACTTATGCCTGTTGTTTCTGTTATGGAGTCAATTCATCTCATATCTGGTTTTCCTCTCTTCCAGCTGCCTTTTATTTTTCCCAACATTACTGTCTTTTCCAAAAAACCCTGACTTCTCATAATGTGCCAAAAATAGGATAGCTTCAGTTTGTCATTTTAGCCTAGAGTGATATTTCAGGTTTAATTTATATTCTACCTTATTCTATAAGTTAAAAAAGTGAGTTGCAAAGACCAGTTAGAATTTCAGCAAAATGTACTTACAACACTTTTTATTGTTAGAACCTCAACTTTTAGCTTGGAGTTGATGAAGCCTCTATGTAATGTCTTAAGTCTGCCAAACTAGTTTTTTCCTTTCCCCAACTACCAAGACCATAGAGGAAACATGTCACTACCAGAAATGACTGAGTTGTATTGGGCCTGGAGAAAAAGTCAGGTAAAAGGAGCCTCTCCTGGGGCTGCTGACGTTTAGGCTCATTCACCACCGCACTTCGAGCTCGATTAGAATCGCCATGGGTTTTCTGTGGAGGAGGCAAAGTTACAGAAACAATTAAAACCATTTATTGTGCATGTCCTATATCAACCCTACTGGGTATGGTAACTGCAGGCCAAGTACCTCCAATTCCATTGTCATTAAATAGAATTAATTATGTACTTTTGATAAATACAGTATAAATTAAGATCAGAATACAAATCCTACCGAATTATTTATTACCCATGAGGAAGCACATGGAAAAGTAATAGGAAAGAGACATACCGTTTGCCTTTGTGTCCCCCCAGTGCTCATGTGTTCCTCTTCAGCTGTGCCTATAGGTGGCAGCAGATTATTTCGACTCAGGGGCATTGGTGAGGGAGAAGAGAGGTAATTGGCCATCACTGGGCTGCAGATCCCACCAGTGAACACCAGGACACGAAAGCATAAAGTTAGAACAATACAAGAAAACTGATCAGAATAAAATAAAATTGAAACATGAAGCACACAAAGCTTTAAACTAAGTTTTTAAGTAATGAGATCTCAATAAAAGGATTTTGGTTTTTTTTCATAGTATTTCATAATTTTTGTTGAAACTATCCTGGACACAGAGCAGAAGTTGAATCTTTCTCTCACAGAAAACTAGAACAAAACAGCTTTTCCTATCTGGTGTTGCAGTTCTCTATCAATAATGGATTTGTAATTTCACAACTGATGGATTTCTCCACTGTTTTGGACTTTCTGATTATCCTTTTAACTAATAACTATAATCCTCTGTAAAGCTCCTAAACTTGCATTTTCTTCCATAGGATTTGGAACAGTTTGCTATATTACTCATACCCAAAACAGTAATTGGAACTGAATGATACTTTCTTGTCCCAGAAAAAAGCAAAGCACCTTTTTTCCACTTTGAAAAAAAGCATTGTCAGAAGGGATGAGAGATTAACTATACATCAATACCACTCATCCCTAAATGAATCTATAGCTATCTCGGTATAGATATAGCCTCAGCAACATAATAAAATAGTGGTCAGGTGAGGTGTAACCCTGGTGTCCTGATAAAGACTTTTGGTGGTTTTGGACATTTCTTTTAGTGAGTCTATTTGAGTAAATTATAATGAGAAATTGAGAAATCAAAATCAAGAAATAACATGTTGGGAGATAAGTATAGTGACATGTACTTAATTCAGAAGCTGAATTCTCAACAGAGTTATGGCCTTATTATTTCATACCTTTTATCATAGTCTTAGAAATAAGCTGTCCTAAGATGTTTTGTGAATTAACTAAAGAATTTTATTTTAGAAATTGGCTCATACGTATTTTTTGTACGATGCGGCTCAGAGTGTCCACTGAATGAAGGGTGGGAAAAGGGGAGAGAATATGTTCAGTATTATTTCCTAAGAATTAATAAGGGATATTTTCCTGGAATATAAGCTATAAGCAACTACTTCTCTGAGGTTTATGCAGTTTTAGTTGTCAATGGAATAAGCAGTACCCAATGACACAGAAAAACATGAAAGAAGAATTAACTATTATTTTGGGATGAATTTCACTGAACATGTTCCCACTAAGGAAAATGTTGAATAATACATATACATATATCTATATTATTATATATCTTTTATTTCTTTGGTGTCACGAAGTATTCTAGCCAACATTTTATTTGTAGAAATAGAAATCTCTAGCTAAATCAACAGACCCAGTATCTGTATTTAATTAATATTTAAGCTCATTTTTAAATCTGTAGTGGATAGATTTAAACCAGTGTGCAATCATCATAAGAATACGTAATGATAGTTTCTATACATATATTTCAATATTACATTTAAATTCATTCTGTATGTAAAGTTCTTGATTAGTTGTACTAGTTTCCAGAAATTCTGTTTTTGAAACCTACACTCGGGATCCTCTGAAGATTTCTTCCGTGGGTCTTGGAGTTCCAGCTTGTGAGCGGCTTGTGCTGATGGGATGAAGGGTGCGTGGTGGGGGATTGCGTCTCCTGGCGGACTGCACTGTATATGACAGAGATGATGTACAAAGCTCTAGGGCTCGATTTGACCAATTTCGGGTTGAAAAGATGGTACTGGACCCAGGCCTCATAAGTAGCTTGTCATCGAGATCTCTAGTGGCCAAATCAGAAACCCACAGTGAAATCAAGATTACTCTGTACCAGGAGATACAACTCAAAGGGTAAAAAACAGACTATAAAATACATTCAAGGGAGAAAAGTGCAAAAGTAAAACTGTTCAATAAGTAACCTAGTTTTCCGAAGTTACGTAATGTAGCTTAGGCACAAGAACGTGTTCTTAAAGGGAGGACGTGATGCCCTGGCCGGTGTTGCTCAGTTGGGCATTGTCCCGTGCACCGAGAGATTGCGGGTTCCGTTCCCCATCAGAGCACATGCCCGAGTTGCAGACTGGATCCCCGGTAGGAGGCAGCCGAGCAATGTTTCACTCTCACGTCGATGTTTCTCTCCCACTCCCTTCCTCTCTCTCTAAAAAGCAATTCAAACATCTTTTTTTTTTTTAAAAAAAAAGGGACATGATTTCAGTCGTACATGTAATTCAGTAGAATGGAGATTTGGAAAATCAAGTCCTTTATCCACCTGCCATCACAGTCACTTTCTTCAGTTACTAGCGAAGGCTAATCTGAAAGGTGCCTTCTCTGAAGTGCTTCCCAAAAGTTTACCTCAGGGACTGAGATTCCCACCATATGTCAGGCATGGCCTTGTGCTACAATAATGGCATCAGAAAGATAGTTGAAAGGTAACTATTGCTGCTTGGGAGCAATGTGGCTCCCACTGCAGAGCTTAAACTGCTGAGCTATTTTGGAGCTTGCATGGGTAGAGGTTCGGGTTCTTTGGAAATCTCAGAGCAGGCAAAAGGTCCAGAGCCTTGTGCTGCCAAGGGCAGTAGGACCACATTTGCATAAACAACTGTGAAACAGACATTTTCAAAAAATATATGTTTTATTGATTTCTTACAGAGAGGAAGGGAGAGGGATAGAGAGTTAGAAACATCGATGAGAGAAACATCGACCAGCTGCCTCCTGCACACTCCCCAACGGGGATGTGCCCGCAACCAAGGTACATGCCCTTGACCGGAATCGAACCTGGGACCCTTGAGTCCGCAGGCTGACGCTCTATCCACTGAGCCAAACCGGTTAGGGCGAAACAGACATTTTTATGTTAGTACTTGGTTATATAAAATACCTTTCCCAAATAGTTCAGTAGCTTAAACTCTGCCCTGCAGATTCAGGGTTATTGTATTTGTTTTTTAAGCAGATGAGAGGATGTTTGGCTCTATTGTAAGGCACCTAAGACAGTATTTGCACAATGAAATGAAGGGGAAATGAAACAGTAAAGCTCTGCCATGTACTCTTTGGCTTTCAGCAAATTCCTGCTCAACCTTTCGGGCCCCATTGGTGTCCTCTTGTGCAAAATGTGCCTCAGTGTTTGGAAAACTTTGAAGGGAAAGTACACATCAAGGAATTAGGACTAAGCCTTGAGCATTACCAAGAGGTCTTTCTGGACTTCCTGCTTGCCTAACCACTCACTTAGGCATTTTCTTTATACATCCTACTTTCATACTTCTGGATTCGATTATCGCCTCTAGCCAAGTGACTTTAGATCAACTGCCAAAACTGACCTCTTTCAACACATCTCAAACCAACTCATCTTCCCAAACAAGCTTCCCTTGAGTATGAAAATTCAGAGCGGAAAGTGATTCCTCTATTTTTATAGAATTTGATTTCTTACAATATACCCTAGTACATTTCATTCTTTTCTCATGCTTTGCTACAACTTGAATGCAGACCATTAGTGGCTCATGCTTGAACTCTTGCATTAGATTCCTTAACGTCAGTTCCTACCATTTCAATCCAATATATGTTTTACTGCTTGAAATCTTTCAACTTCCTGATTTAAATATATGTGCTTCCCAACTGAAACTCATACATTGCTGGTAGGAGTATAAAATGGTACAATTACTTTGGAAAACTGTATGGCAGTTTCACTTCCAGATAATCACCCAAGAGAAATTAGAATATAGGTCTACAAAAACCTGTGCAAGAATATTTACAGTGTTTTTATGCAGACCAGTCCCCATGTGGAAACAGCCCAATGTTCATTAACAGAAGAATGGATG
The DNA here is from genome assembly GCF_028538775.1 of Myotis yumanensis. Classification (NCBI taxonomy): domain Eukaryota; kingdom Metazoa; phylum Chordata; class Mammalia; order Chiroptera; family Vespertilionidae; genus Myotis; species Myotis yumanensis. The sequence goes on along the minus strand of NW_027223764.1, from coordinate 43,957,428 downwards.
AACAAATTGTCTATTCTTAGAATAGCATATTGCTTGGCAATAAAAGAGAAGGTAACATGCATCATGGATGGATATCAGAAACATGGCATTCAATACCTCCCATAATTTAGTACCAACCTTCATTAATTTCATAGTTTTTTCTTTCCCACTAATCACACTATGGTCTATTTTAATTCTCAAGGATTGTCAATCTTTGGTCAGAAGCATTAAAGTTCTGACCTATCTCCTATCCTATTATAGCAAAAACGGTCCTTTTAAATATTTTGTATTTTTTCTTCTCAAAATCTTTTCCCACATCAATTCTCCTACCTAAAATAGCCTTACTGCTTTTCATTGCTTATCCAAACTCCATTTTTCAAGGAAGAGTTCAAAATGTACACTTATCCACCAAAATGCCTTCCTCCTTTGGGGTTGCCATAGCACTTCCTCTGGGTACCTCACACTTGGCACTAAGTCATAAAAATGCCCTATAAGGCTAGGTCTCTTTCTACCTGTGTGTGTTTTATTTCTCCAGTTATATTATCAGCTCTTTGGGGGTGGAGACCATTTCCCTTAGATCAGTGATGGCGAACCTTTTGAGCTCGGCGTCTCAGCATTTTGAAAAACCCTAACTTAACTCTGGTGCCGTGTCACATAGAGAAATTTTTTGATATTTGCAACCATAGTAAAACAAAGATTTATATTTTTGATATTTATTTTATATATTTAAACGCCATTTAACAAAGAAAAATCAACCAAAAAAATGAGTTCCCGTGTCACCTCTTACACGCGTGTCACCTCTTACACGCGTGTCATAGGTTTGCCATCATTGCCTTAGATGTTTTTATTCCCAAGATGTCTGCCTGGTAGCTATTCAATACGTACATGTTGATTGACTGATTTTTCTTCTACTTAAACTTTATAGACTATTAGAATTTTGTACTACTTACAGGAGTTTGTCCATCAGGGAGAGATTTCTTGGCTGTAGAGGCATCCCATGAACCAAGAGACCGTTGACATTTGGCTGATGACCACCTGTTGCTTGACAGAGACTCATCTACATGTTAAAAGAAGATGTTACTCATTATTAGTTGGTGAAGAAACCTGCTTAATTTCCCAACTTTGCCAAAAGTTATTATTTCCAAATTAGGTCACATATACATTTTTCTCCTGTGCCTTAACTTTTGTAATATCTTTGCCAATAATCCAGCTTGGGGCCCCAAGTTCACCGTAAAGATGACAACAAGGTCATAGTTCTTTTCCTAAATGACAGCAGGTGGGAGAAGCCTGATCAACCTAGATGAAAGCACTTAGCAGCCACTGTTAAAAGGGAGAGAGGACCTTTATTATTATTTTTATTAGAAAAGAAAACACAAGTATGGAACCAAAAAAAAAAAAAGGAACGCGACTCTCTAGGCAGCATGCCAGTGCCTTTCCCCACCCTCTTCCCCCAGGTGCATTTTCTTTGCCTCATTCTCTTTCTCCTAAGCCCATTTCTCCTACCAGTTAAAGGGCCCTTCTTTTGCCTCCGTAACTTGTTTCCTAATCCCATTCCTTCTACAGCTCACTTTAAAAAAAATTTTTTTATTATTATTACATGTGTGTCCTTATCCCCACATCACCCCCCAACCCCCCCACTCATGCCCTCACCCGGCTGTTGTCTGTGTCCATTGGTTATGCTTATATGCTAGCATATAAGTCCTTTGGTTGATCTCTCTCCCTTATCCCCACCCTCCCCTACCTTCCCTCTGAGGTTTGACGGTCTGATTGATGCTTCTCTGTCTCTGGATCTGTTTTTGTTCATCAGTTTATGTTGTTCATTATATTCCACAAATGAGTGAGATCATGTAATATTTATCTTTCTCTGACTGGCTCATTTCACTTAGCATAATGCTCTCCAGTTCCATCTACGCTGTTGCAAATGGTAAGGACTTCTTTTTTACCGCAGTGTAGTATTCGATTCTGTAGATGTACCACAGTTTTTTAATCCACTCATCTATTGATGGGCACTTAGGCTGTTTCCAAATCTTAGCTATGGTGAATTGTGTTGCTGTGAATATAGGGGTGCATGTATCCTTTCTGATTGGTGTTTCTAGTTTCTTGGGATATATTCCTAGAAGTGGGATCACTGGGTCCATTTTTAGTTTTTTGAGGAAACTCCATACTGTTCTCCACAGTGGCTGCACCAGTCTGCATTCCCACCAGCAGTGCACGGGGGTTCCTTTTTCTCCACATCCTCGCCAGCACTTGTCATTTGTTGATTTGTTGATGGTAGCCATTCTGACAGGTGTGAGATGGTACTGCACTGTTGTTTTGATTTGCATTTCTCGGATGATTAGTGACTTTGAACATGTTTTCATATGTCTCTTGGCCTTTCTTCTGTCTTCTTTCGAAAAGTATCTATTTAGGTCTGTTGCCCATTTTTTGATTGGGTTGTTTACCTTCCTTTTGTTAAGTTGTATGAGTTCCCTGTAAATGTTGGAGATTAAACCCTTATTGGTGATAACATTTGCAAATATGTTCTCCTATGCAGTGGCCTTTCTTGTTGTTTTGTTGATGGTTTCCTTTGCTGTGCAAAAGCTTTTTATTTTGATGTTTTTATCTTTGTGACTTTCTAAATAAACTTTACCTTATAGTTTGAATCTTGGCTCTGAATTCTTTCTTAGCCAGAACTCAAGTACTGAGGAGGCTGAACCAAGGTCTGGTCTGACTCCACTGGTCTAACACCTGGTGCCATTTTTGCCCCCAAAATTGTAATTATAGAATCCAAATAAATGGCTTAAAAGAAGAAAAAAATAAGGGTAAACTATAACATGGTTTTTCACCATCGCTCTACACAAACTAATCCTTTCTCCTTCACTACCGCTGGAGTCATCAGCTCTCAATGATAACTAAAATTCTGAAGACTATTTATTGGAAGGAGTTAATCCTATTGTTGCAACGTTAGCAGGATTTAATCTTACTTGGACGCACATCACTACCTCAGAGTACGGTTTCTTTTCTCTCTCAGGTCATCTCCTTTGCCATGCATTTTCCTCTTGCTTTTTCTTTCAAGAATGTTTGGATTAACACTTATTACTTTTATCAGTAATCAGAACCATTGAAGTCAACTGATTAGGGCTTAGGTTTCCTAAACCATTGCCAAGCCAGTTCAACATGTAGAAGTATTTTATTACTATCCAAGGAACATAATTTCACCTGGTTCACCCTTTAATGTGATGAGGTATAAACCTTGCTGATTTTATTTTTAAATAACATGTTTATAAATCCAGCTGCACAATATCTGCTCAGTATACCAACAAACCACATATTCGATCTAGCCATAAAATGCAGGGTTGATGAGCATGGCACACAAAGATTAGAGTCTTTTCTTCCCTTCCCACTATGCTCCCTTTATCCCAACTCTTTTGCCACAAGTAACACTGAGAAACTATCATGTAGGAACTGGTTCTACATAATCATTGCACAGGGATGAAAACAGTCATCAGCACGCCCATCAACCTGCAAGAAATGGCCATCTTCATGCTTGCCCATAGACTTGAGACCACTTCTCTCTGGCCTCTCTGGTTTGCCTTTTACACCTAAGTGCTAAAACACCCCAAAAGAAAACACAAAGTATGGAACAAGTCAACAGATTCAAATACTTGGGAGAAGAACACAAAAGTCAAGTAGACAGTGACAAGAAAAAAAGAAAGAAGGAATCAAATTCAAAGGATAGAATGTTATGGCCTTAAAAAATCTGAGATTTGGTCTCTCTTTTCATCATACCCTTCATTCTTCCCAGAACAGGCTGACAGATAGTTGAGTCTAGATTGTACTGCTTATACCCGCCTTTTCAAAAGAGCTGACTGAGAATAATTTAACCCTAATGTACTATTAATTTTTAAAACTGAAATTAAATTTGTCAATACATAGAATCACTGGATTATAGTGATAAACACATAACTTTACTGAAAAAATTGAGTCATAAATTTGTCAATACATAGAATCACTGGATTATAGTGATAAACACATAACTTTACTGAAAAAATTGAGTCATAAATAATACAGCTCAGGCAAATAACTGAGCAAACTTCTGGCAAAAACAGTCCTAGGTTCTCTAGTATATTCCCCTGTGGGGCTTACCGGATTTGAGGTGATGGACAGCACCTTAGACTGTGGCACTCGAGGTAAGACCAAAGGTTGTGGTTCACTCAGCACACAGGGGCTTTCTGGAGCCGATTTGGTGATTGCAACATTACTCTCATCATCTGAGCAAAGAAACAGAATGTTATCCATCTCCAGACCCACAGCAACAGTACTATGAAAAACAATCTCTGAGAATTCTGTCTTGAGCTAGGCTTCACTTATCTTTGCAGTCCAATTTCATACTACCTGCATGGTTCAAAAAAACACTACCAAAATCCTCAAACCAATTGCATTTGAACATCTCTTCATGTATTTATTGGAGAAAGGTCTAGTCAGGTTATTTGCCCATTTTTACAGTTGGGTTGTTTGTCCTTTTGTTGTTGAATTGTAGTTTTGTTTGTTTGTTTCTGAGAAAAGAAGGGAGGGAGAGGAGGTAGAGAGAAACACTGATGTGAAACATTGATTGGTTGCCTACGGCACACGCCCCGACTGGGGATCAAACCTGTAACCTGGATAAGTGCCCTGGCCGAGAATCGACACTGCCACCATTTGGTGCACAGGATGATGCTCCAACCAACTGAGCCACACTAGCCAAGGTGAACTGTAGTTCTTTACATGTTGTGGCTACTAGATTCTTATGAGTTGTATGATTTGTACATATTTGCTCCCATTCTGTAGGTGGTTTTCTCTTTCTTGATAATGTGTTTGATACAAAAAGTTTATTTTGATGAAGTCCCAATTTATCTATTTTTTCTTTCGTCATTTGTGGGTTTGGTGTCATATCTAAGAATCTCTGCCAAACCAAATAATAAACTTGCAGGTGCAAATAGCTCAACAAACTCCAAGAAGTAACATGAAAATCACTTCAACACACAAGCTCATGAAGACGTACTCTGTTTTCTTCTAAGAGTTATATAGTTTTAGTTCTTAAATGTGTGTCTTTTTTCCATTTTTAGTTGATATTTTGTATATGGTGTCAAGTAAGGGTCCAACTTCCTTCTCTTTTCCATGTGGCTATCCAGTTGTTCCTATACCCTACTTAACCCCATTGAATGATCTTGGCATCCTTGTTGAAAATCAATTGGACATAGAGTGTGGGTTTATTTCTGGACTTTTGATTCTATTCCATTGATTTCTATGTCTGTCCTATGCCAGCATCACACTGTTTTGATTACTGTAGCTTTGTATTAAGTTTCAAAGTCAGGAAGTGTGAGTCCTCCCACTTTTTTCTTTTTTAATATTGTTTTGTATATTCAGGGTACTTTGCATTTCCATCTGAATTTTTGGATCAGCTTGTCCAATTTCTGCAAAACAGGCATTTGGAATTTTGATAAGAATTATAGTCAACCTGTAGATCTATTTGGGGGATATTGCCATCTTAACGATTTTAAGTCTTTCAATCCATAAACACTGTTGTCCTTCCATTTCTTTAGGTCTTTTCTAATTTCTCTTAATAATGTTTTGTAGTTTTCAGTGTACAAGTCTTGCACTTCCTTGGTTAAGTTTATTTTATTCTTTCTGATGCTATTATAAATGAACTAGAGGCCTGGAGCACAAATTAGTGCACCAGTGGGGTCCGGCTGGCCCACCCTGATCGGGGCCGATGGGGCCGGGCAAGCTGTGGGGAGGGGACACAGGAGGTTGGCTGGCTGGTTCCGCCTCTGATCAGGGTGAGGGGGCAAATTGGGGGCAGGGCCGACCGGGGGGAGGGGCTGTGGGTGGTTGGCCAGCCAGCCCCGCCCCTGGTTGAACTCCCGGTTTAACTGGTTGTTGAAGGGACAATTTGCATATTAGCCTTTTATTATATAGGATTATTTTCTTAATTTCATTTTCAATTGTTCATTGATAGAGGCTGGAGAGAAGCATGATGGAGAAGGCATAATTGCCTTGAACAGACTTAGTGGAAATCTGGATTTGGAGGGAAGGGCTCTGAAGGAAATGAGGAACATTTTATTAGAAGGGCCTGGCTGGTGTGGTTCAGTGATTGAGCATCAACCTATGAACCAGGAGGTCATGGTTCAATTCCCAGTCAGGGCACATGTACGGGTTACGGGCTGGATCCCCAGTGGGGGGCATGCAGAAAGCAGCCGATTGATGAAGTTTCTCTCTCATCATTGATGTTTCTATTTCTCCCTTTCCCTTCCTCTCTGAAGTCAAATATATATTTATAGAAGGTGGAAGGGAGATGCTTGTTATCTGGTGGCAGGAAGGTTAATGAAGTGGTCTCCTGTGGTCGTGAAAAGCAGAACTTTTAAGTGATAGTCTTGGTTATATAGCTAAGGAGATTTCCAATCAAATTGTTGAAGGTGAGGCCTGCTGCTTATAATAAAATATGAGATAAGGGAGATACATTGAAGAAAAAATTATTAAGCATAAATAAACCAGTACCTGATGATCTTAGAAATTCTCAGTCTCTCTAGATGGCAAAAGATTCTAAATGGAAGAAGGCTGTCAGAACCCCAAAATTCTATTGGCAGGAAGCAGCCTGATAAAACTACTTAGCTGCAAACATGTGCTACCTTTCATGAAAAATGAAAGATGACTCAGATAGTCAAACAAAGAGCCTGGGCAGTGGAGCAGAGAGTTGAGAAGATTATTTCCAGGCCTTGAAACCTTATGAATGAACTCCCAATATTTTCCCAATTGGATTTCAGAATTGACATGGACCCTTTTCTACTTTCCATCCTCCCACCCCCACCCTTTAAACTGGAATGTCTATAACTGTTATCCTTTCTCGGCCCACTATTGTATGTTGGGTGTGGAGTCAGATAACTTGTCTCTAGGAATGGAATGGTTAGATTACATAGTTAGATGTTTAAATATAACCTTTAGTTTCACAGGTGTATGAATGGAAAGAAACTGTACCCCAGTAACTTTACTTAATGTATTACATCCAAGCACTTGATTCATAGGCGGACCTGATTTAGATGGTATATTTTGGACTTCTGGGCTGCTGGCTGTAATAAGAGGAGTCTCTTGGAAACCTTGGGAGGAGTTGAAAGTGTTTTTCCTGTGGGAGCACGTGATCATTGGGCGCCAGTGGGAGGTTGTAGTGGACAGACTCTAAGGTGGCTCCCCTGATGCTCACCTCTTGGTGTTCACCTTTGTGTAATACCTGCCCTTTGAATGTGGGCAGGACCTGTGACTTTTTCAGACCAATAGGTGATGGTAAAAGTGATGGGATGTGATTCCCATTATTATGTTACATTATATTAGCTTGTCTTGCTAGTAAACTAGTTCTCAGTCTTTCTTGCTGTTTTTTAAGAAGAAAGCTGCCCTGACTACAAGAACCGGATCCTTCCAAGAACACACAAAAGGGAAAGTAGATCCTTTTCTAGTTGAGCCTCTACGTGAGAACTCAGCGCAGTCAACACCTTGATTGCAGCCTTTTGAGATCCCAAGTAGAGGACTGTTCCTGGATTTCTGACCCACAAATCTGTGATAATTTTTGTATAACATAGAAAACCAATACAATCAGTTCTTTAAAAGTTAAATATACATTTAACCATGTAATTGAACTATTCCACTCATACAAATTTATCCAAGAGAAAAGAAAATATATTTCCAAAAAATTCTTGTACACTGGTGTTCATAACATCTTTACATCTAACAGTCCAAAGGTGAAAACAATCCAAATTCCCATCAACTGATAAATGGATACATTATGGAACAATGGAATACTACTTAGCAATAAAAGGAATAAATGGTTGCACACACAAGGACATGAATGAATCTCAAAATGATCATGTTGAGTGAAAGAAACTGATAGAAAAAGAGTAAATACCATATGATTCCATTTATATGAAATTCTGCAAAACAAAAACTATAGTGACAGCAGATTAACTGTCACTTGGGGATGGTGGGTCGGGCAAGGTAATTTTGGGGGTAATGGTATGTTCACTCTATTGGCTGTTTCATGTGCGTATACACAGGTCAACTTATCAACTTATACACTTTAAATATGTATGATTTGTTACATATCAATTATCCTTTAATAAAGCAGTTTAAAGATGTACTTGCCACTTGTACATGTTTTTTTCTCACAAATAATTATATTCAAAGAGAAAGCACAGTCTCTGTCTAGTCATCATAGACTAGGCCTTTTTGCTCCTCTCAAATATATTTCTAAATATCTCTTAGTTTCTGTGGGAAATACAAATATGAGTCTTTTGCACTAATGAAGCATATAATCTAACAGACTGGCTAGGGCCTGGAAATCATAAACAATTACCTTTTTATATTTTTTTCACAAAGAACCTTACCAGAAGCAAATCCCTCCCAGTGACTGCGTGTCAACTGCTCCATACAGCTCAGAACCTTGCTCCACACTTCATCGAACACATAAGCAAGGACATCCTCTTTCATGCAGTAAAATGGAGCAATGGGAGGGTACCCTAATTTCTGTTTCTCTGTAGCTGCTTCTGATTTCTTTCCATGAAACCCCTCTTCCCTGTGACAGAAGCAAGATGGAAAGACTTTGTGGTTATTCACTGAATGCTCACCACCGTCCTCTGTGCTCCTTAGAAGTGTGATCTGAACCCCGTGTTTCCCTGCCCCTTGCCCAGCATATGTAGCACATGTATTAAGTTGCCTTGTGAACTAAGGGAGTTCTCAACAGAGGAGACTGCATTTCCCTTATTATCCCCACCCCACTACTTTGCCAACAAAACAGAACAAGAAATAGAAGCCTGAGAATCACTGATTTTTTAGCTTTAAACAGATGAGCATTTTCAATTGAGTAACAAGCTGTGACAACTAAGCATACAGAAGTAATCTTTTGTTGTAATTGAGTAACATTTAGACCAGCCGTGGGCAAACTACAGCCCGCGGGCCGGATCCGGCCTGTTTGAAATGAATAAAACTAAAAAAAAAAAAAGACCGTACCCTTTTATGTAATGACTAGAGGCCCGGTGCACAAAAATTTGTGCACTCGGGGGGGGGGGGGGGGGGGGGACGGGACGGCGTCCCTCAGCCCGGCCTGTGCCCTCTCGCAGTCTGGGACCCCTCGGGAGATAACGACCTGCTGGCTTAGGCCTGCTTCCGGGTGGCAGAGGGCAGGCCCAATCCCTAGGTGCAGCCCCTGGTCAGGCTCAGAGCAGGGCTGATTGGGGAGTTGGGGCACCGCCCCGTCATGCACAGAGCAGGGCAGATCGGGAGGTTGCGATGCCACCCTCAGTCACGCTCAGGGTAGGGCCGATTGGGGGGTTGGGGCACTGCCCCCTGTCACACTCAAGGCAGGGTCGATGGGGAGGTTGCGGCGCCGCCCCCTGTCACGCACAGAGCAGGGCCGATCAGGGGGTTGGGGAGCTCCCCCCTGTCACGCACAGAGCAGGGCCGATCAGGGGGTTGAGGAGCTCCCCGCTGTCACTCACAAAGTAGGGCCGATAGGGGAGTTGGGGCACCACCCCCTGTCACACACAGAGCAGGGCGGATCAGGGGGTTGGGGTGCTGCACCCTGTCACACTCAGGGCAGGGCCAATGGGGAGGTTATGGCTCTACCCTGTCACACACAGAGCAAGGCCCGTGGAGGGGGTTTGGGGTGCCACCCTCTCACCCACAGAGCAGGGCCGATCAGGGGGTTGGGGCGCCGCCACTGTCACACTCGGGGCAGGGCCGATGGAGAGATTATGGCTCTACCCTGTCACACACAGAGCAGGGCCCGTGGGGGGGGGGAGGGGGGTTGGGGCGCCGCACCCTGTCACACACAGAGCAGGGCCGATCAGGGGGTTGGTGCGCTGCACCCTGTCAAACACAGAGCCGCAGGGCAATCAGGGGATTGGGGAGCTCCCCCCTATCAGGCACAGAGCAGGGCAGATAGGGAGGTTGTGGCCCCGCCCCCTGTCACACACAGAGCCGCAGGGCGATCAGGGGGTTTGGGCGCTGCCCCCTGTCACGCTGATCCCGGTGATGGGAGCCTCGCTGCTTCGCTGATCCCGGTGCTGGGAGGCATATTACCCTTTTACTATATAGGATAGAGGCCTGGTGCACGGGTGGGGGCTGGCTGGTTTGCCCTGAAGGGTGTCCTGGATAAGGGTGGGGGTCCCCACTGGGGTGCCTGGCCAGTCTGGGTGAGGGGCTGAGGGCTGTTTTCTGGCTGGCGAGTAACTGAAGCTCCCAACTGCTCCTTATTTTCTTTTCTTTTTTTTTATTCTGGGCCAGCTTTAGCTCTGAGGCCTTGCCACTGAAAACACTGATACAATGTTGCTAAAGCCCTGCTGACTGAAAGCCGGTTTCTGGGGTTTTGTTTATCTTCTTATTTGCAACATAGTACTTAGTTGCTTAGAGTTGTAGCTCACAGGCCGGCAAGTGAGGCGGGGAACGTTGGAGTCCTCCTTCACTGCAGCAAGCAAACCTCATGTTCGCTTCCAGCTGCCTGGCTGCCTGCCGCCATCTTGACTGACAGTTAATTTGCATATACTCACTGATTAGCCAATGAAAAGGGTAGCGGTCGTACGCTAATTACCATGTTTCTCTTTTATTAGTGTAGATGTTTACTTTGAATTTATATTAGTTCACACAAACACTCCATCCATGCTTTTGTTCCGGCCCTCTGGTCCAGTTTAAGAACCCATTGTGACCCTCGAGTCAAAAAGTTTACCCACCCCTGATTTAGACTAATACTAATGTGACATTTAATGATGTGCATGTGACTGTGATTATGCTGCACAATGAAGGCAATGATTCATTAGGGAAAGAGTCCACATAGATTATTTAAAAACTTTTACTAATCCAAATAAACATTTGGTAATTGCCTGGAAAGAAAAAAGAGCCCAACAGCACAGGAAGCTACTCTGAGCCTCTTCTGGAGACTGTATCTGTAACCCAGAAACTCTCAGTGAGTCAAATCTATTTCTTTTTAGAAGAGATAACACATTCATATGATGAAAAATTCATATTGTAGAAATGTATGCATGTAGTGAAAAATAAGTCTCCTACATCTCTGTCCCCCAATGTGCATTTCTAAAAGGAAACATTATACATCCATCCAGAGAAACAGTTACATTACATACTGTACTGCACCAAGGAAGAAGACTGGCTAGAGGAAAAAGGAAGAGAAAACATAGACAATCTGACCCACACCAGGTGAAATAAAGGGAGAGGGGGCAGACTCTAGAAAACCAAAGAACCTAATTGCGATTCTTTTGCAACAAGGAGCTAGTTCAAGGTGTTATGTACAGGAATCTGGGTTATGTTTAGCTGGCCCTAGAAGGTGTGCATTGAGCACATGAGTAAGCATGGCTCGGTAGGAAATATGATGGGAAAAAGAGTCCAGAATCATTTGACACAATACTAACTAGACCTAACCAAACCCTCATAGCCTAAAATGAAATTCTCTCACTTCCAGATATGCTGCTGTGACTATCAAAGCTAAAAGAATAGTTTAAGCGGTTGTTTCAGAAAGATAGCGTGGAATAGTGAAGAGAACGCTGGACCTAGAATTGGACAGGTTTTATTTTTAGCTTTTCCTCAGACAAATCATTTAACTACTCTGACTCTCACTTATCCTGTCAAGAGGGTAAATAATATCTATGTCATAGGACTATTGTCAAGACTACAAGAATAGATATACATAAGCTTTATCAATGATAAAGTATGTGCTGAGTATAAGATTTTTATATAAACTGTATATACCCTTTTTAAAACAGATTTATGTAAATGAAGTTCACACCTCTTGAACTGCTCTTTTAAAATTTTTCAGTGATTCCATGAATTGCTGGTGATAACTTACAAAGGGTAAAATCAAATTATGTGGAGGAAAAAATTAACTCATTTAAAAATGTTTAATGTCAAGAAGAGGCAAATGACATGTGCAGGAGGAAAACACAGCAGGATGTCTGGTTTGTGGCAGCAGCAGGGATTTATATCAACTAAGCACATGAACTCTGAGAGGTAATAGAAAAGATGTAACAACAAAAAAAGATGTAACAAAAAGTGACAATTATAGGTAATGTTGGTAGTATACTTTAGAAAAAATAGGGATTAATACATAAAATAAGAGATGAGAAAGAAGCTTAAAAAACATAATACTCACATATCTGTGTGGTCGAATGCTAAGTATTCCTCTATGACGCCTTCAGAGAGGATTACACAGTCTTCCTCTTCTTTTTCCATAGAACACAAGCTAGGGGATTTGACAATGGAAGATGCTTTATGAAGATAAGAAGTTGAAAAATGTAACTTCTTTCCCCTAATACCAAATCTGGGAGAAAGAAAAAGAAAATATTAATTAATATAAATAGTTCTCACAGTTCAAACTCCCTTGCCCTGGTGACACTTCCCCTGACTACTATAAACCTTAATGCTTATTAATTCTCAGAGCAGGAAGGATAAATACTAGCCATAGGCATACTCTGCTTAGGTATATTATGCAGTATTGCATACTGCTTATCTTTTCAGATGCAACAGCTGTGGCTATAAAATAAATTTTTAAAAAAATCTAAGAATATTTACATTCATAATTACATCTTTAAAGGCACCTCAGGAGGTTATGTGATTATTTCAATAATTCCATCATTGTTCAAAATGCATGCTCCTTAAAGGCAGGCATCTTCTCTTATTTACATTTAAATTTCTCTTCAAACCCAGGTATTCAATGAATATGTGATGACTCATTCACTTCAGCAAGCTTACTGTGGAGAAAGTCAGTCAGATCTGAGCAATACAACTTTTTTTTCCAGCAAAGAAAGTAAGATTTATTAGTTGAGGAATTGGCACCACGCCCGGAGTCCCAGGTGAGGAAATTTGCTTAAAGACCTGGCTTTCAGAGGATGGGTTATATAGGGGAATGACATTAATCATGGTGACTAAAGGAGTGGAGTTATGGTCAAGGTCATGGTCTCTATTGATTAATCAGTTCCAGGGTAGGAGGTATTTGCTCATTTGAGTAATACAATTTTTAAAAATGGCTCTTAGTTTAACTAAATATCAGATATAACCAAGATATGCTTTATATTATTCTTTTGAACTTTTTCATCTTGTAAAACTTAAACGCTAATACCCATTAAAAACTAATTGCCCCTCCCTCTCCTCCCCCTCTTGGTAATCACATTTTTACTTTTGTTTCTATGATCTTGACTACTTTAGATATAATGGGTCCCCCTTACCCATGGTTTAACTTTCTGCCGTTTCAATTACCCAAAGCAATTGTGGTCTGACAATATTAAATGGCAAATTCCAGAAATAAACAATTCATAAGTTTTAAATTACGTGCCATTCTGAGTAACATGATGGTATTGCAGTGCTTTTGTGATCAAGTAATCCTTATTTTACTTAAATGGCCCCAAAACATGTAAATACTTTGAAATGCTATGAGTTCATAATGGTACTCAAGAGAGAAAATATCACATGTGGACAAAGTAGTAGTTACATGGAAGTAAATATCAAAGATTATGTTTAATTTGTTATTGCTTTCCATAAGTAGTGGTATGCTAATATAACTGGATAATTTGTTTCATCTAAGTATATATCAGCATAGATAGGTATTTGTTTTATCGGTGCTATAGTAAAGAAAAGTCATCAGTGAGAACTGTAAGTCAAATAGTCAAAAGCAGAACCAAAAATAAGCAGTGGTGGGAGCAGGTAGAAAGAAAAGAAAGGTCTGTAGTATGTTACAAAATGATTCAGCCCCTCGGAGGAGATAACTGCTCAGTCTTGATTCCTTATTTCCTTTGAGATCAAATCTCAAAATGAAACTACTGTTTATAGTTATAAAATTAAGAATAAGGTATATATAAAGTTGATACTGACAGATCAGAAAATATATCTTAATGACATCACATGAGCTATGCAGTTTTTGTCAATGAGTATTAATGAATGTGTACTTCATCTCTGTGGGATATATTAGTTTGTAAAAATCTGAAATTTATATACAGGGAATACACTTAAAAAGGCTTATTGATGCAATATGGAGGTTTAAATTAAAAAGAAAGCTCAGCCTAGTGACCAGAACCTTGAGGTTAAATCACTTTGAGAAAAGCAAACAAATCCCATTTCTGATGAAAAGTCAATTAGTTGATAATCAGATCCTATAACCCTAACACCAAAAGCAGTAATGCTTTACTTTGTGTTCTGATGAAATGACAGGAAGCAAAAGAACCTTCCAAAGTAAGTATGACAACTCTTAGATGGTATCAAGTAAGTAAAACTACAGTCTTAGGGAAAAGTACAGAAATAATAAAAAAATGAATTAAAACTGTGATTTTATTTTTTTTTTTACAATAGATTTAAGGTAAGCATAGGTTTTGATATAAACCTATTTGGGTATAATTTGCTGCTATTTAAAGAGCTTGAATTGTTCAAAAGAATTAGCCATTTTAACTAATATAACCCTTTTAAGCTAAAAACTAACAGCAGTTTAACGTCTATAAAAAGATTAAGTTGTAGTTAACACTACACATTTAAACAACAAAATCACTTTTTCAAAAAAATTTTAAGGTCAATTTCTTAGGCCTCTAAACTTCTTTAAACCAGTCTAGCTACACATTTATTCCAAGAGGGAACTTCCTGTATCTGTAGATAGATGTATATAGATATAGATAATATATAGATTTACATAACAAAAATATCCTTAAACCCTAGGGAATGTCTTTTTGAACAAAAAAATTATATTAACAAAATTCTAATATGCACAAAGACTATAGTCAATCTTACAGAATTTGCTGTGCTTTATTAAATATCAAAAAGTAGGAAGTGCCCAGCCAGAGTGGCTCAATTAGTTGAGCATCATCCCATGAACTGAAAGGTCACGGTTCAATTCCTGGTCAGGGCACAGGCTAGGTTTGCGGCTCCATCCCCGGGGGGTGGGGAGTGGGGGGAGAGTGCAGAAGGTGGCCGGTTGATGTTCTCTCTCTCAAATCAATAAAAACATTAAAAAAATATTTAAAGATAAGTTGTCAAGCTTAAGATGCATAAATAAATACTCTTATGCATTCAGATACATAAATACTTACATATCAGAATACTTACATAGTAGAATCTCTTTCTTGAGACAGTGTTGCCTCATGTGAAGCTGAAATAGCAGAAGGAGATCTAGGGTACAGTTCATAACCTTCACTTGGAGTGACTATCTGCTTACCCAAAATCCTTCAAAATGAACATAAAAAGACAATTAAGCACCTTTACCTGGCATGAATAAAAAAATGTAGATATTTTCAGAACAAGTACCTGGGCTCTAATAGAGGTCTACTATACCCTTATTCTGATACTAAGAATGATTTATGTATCTTCTATAGAATAGACATGGAAAAGATAACGCTATTATAGCCAATCCCCCCCCCCCCCCCCCCCCGATAACAAATCCAGGGAAACTGAGCAAACATTTGTAATTTTTTCCTCCATCCTCTGTATTAAACCTGTCAAAATGGGTGACAGCCAGACCAAATTAATGAAAACCATAAATTATGTTCTTTAGAACATGAAGCTTTATAAATTAGTATGTGTGTTTAAGTGCACTAATAAGGTTTCTGAAGTAAGATCCCCAACAGCTTATATGTGCTTTCAACTATAATTAAGAATTTACCTGTAGGTCAAAGTGTAAATATTTACATTTTCTGACTGTCTTACTCAGAAGAAGGGCTTTTGGACAGCCATAATACACATATCTCAGCTGCAGGTACAGAAATTGTTTTACAGGTACAGAAATTGATAGTTATGAAAACTCCAAGAAACTTCCATCAACTTAGTTTTCTCTCAACTGAAGCTTTACACTGCCTGGCCTTATTTACGTTCATCAAAACTATGCCCATAAAGATTCATAATAAGAGCTTTTTTGAAATCTACTTTTCAAGTTTTAGTATTACCCATGAATATGTTAATGTTAGGGCTTCAATACCTGAGGTGAGGGAAACTACATGTCCACTGTTGGCACTCTTCTTGTAGACTCTTAGTATGTGTGCTCAACTTCTGTTCATACAAGAGCTCGTCAATGGCTATAAACATTGCCTGGACTTTTTCAGTGGCATTTTGATCAAGTTTCTAGAAGAAAATATCACCCCAAAATATTTAGGTGAACTTCAACTCCATTAAAAGTCATAAAGATTGAAAGCAATCAGATTTTGTTTTGTTTTCAATATTTAGTCCATTTGAAATACTGTTGAATTTCCATAAAAGTTACTGTTTTCAGATCTTAGAATATTCAGCTGTCCTCCCTATTTCTATTTAAAGAAAACGTATAGAAATATCTACCTTTTTAAAGTAACATTTTCTTCATAATAAAAATACTGTATTGTAATCATTTTGAAAAATCCAGAAAATATAAAGAAAAAGAAAAATTACCAATAATTCTACCACTCAACATAATTATTGCTAATTTTGATATAGGTGCTTGGAGATATTCCAGTATTTTTTTAGAGCTTAAGGTCGACAATTCAGTATATACTAGAAGCCCAGTGCATGAATTTCATGCACTGGGGGAGAGAGGTCCCCTCTCACAGTTCAGGACCCCTCGGGGGATGTAGCAGTGCACCAAGTGGCAGGTGGCCAGAAGGAGCCTGAATTGGGGCCAGGTGCCATGCTGCTCGTGCTCATCCTGACCCACTGCGCCTACTGCCGCCTCAGTAGTGCTGCTGCAGTCGGGAGAGGCTCCAGGCGTGGCAGCTGCGCTCGCCAGCAGTGAGCCTGGCTTCTGGCTGAGCAGCACTCCCCCTGTAGTAGCGCACTGACCACCTGGGGGCAGCTCCTGCATTGAGCGTCTGCCCCCAGGTGGTCAGTGGGCATCATAGTGACCGGTCGTTCCGGTCGTTCTGCTGTAATGGTTGCTTAGGCTTTTATTATATTACTTTGTAGTGTGCATTTTTCACTTGGCAATTTAGGTCATATCCTCGTCCCCTGTAATCTATCCTTTAGCAGCAGCCAAAGGTTTGGCTATAAAATGTTAATCTGATCATCTCTAGATATATCTATAATAATAAAAGTGTAATATGCTAATTAGATGGGATGTCCTTCCGTACGATGCTGGGGCTGCGAGGGAAGCCCGGGTTCCTGGGTGCCTGCCAGTGGCTGGAGGGAAGCCCGGGGTCCCTTTGTCCATTACCACTGTTGTCTGTGTCTCTGGGTTATGCATGTATGTTCTTTGGCTAATCCCTTCACCGTCTTTCATCCAGTTCCCTCCTCTCTCCTCCTCTATAATAGCTGTCAGTCTATCCCATCCCTTTATTTTCAACATTCGGGAGTTTTTCCATTTTTAACATGTTTCTTTAAAGAGCATATAGCTGTTCCTCCAGGTTGTCTAGTTTGCTGGAATTGAGTTGTTCATAGTATGTTTTTTAACAATCCTTTGTATTTCTGTGGGGTCTGTTGTTATTTCGCCTCTTTCATTTTTGATTTTGTTTATTTGGGTCCTCTTTCTTTGCTTCTTGGTGAGCCTGGCTAGAGGTTCATCAATCTTGTTTATCCTTTCAAAGAACCCGCTCTTGCCCTGGCCGGTTTGGCTCACTGGATAGAGCGTCAGCCTGGGGACTAAAGAGTCCCAGGTTCGATTCCGGTCAAGGGCATGTGCCTTGGTTGCAGGCACATCCTCGGTGGGGGGTGTGCAGGAGGCAGCTGATAGATGCTTCTTGCTTCTCTCTCATCGATGTTTCTAGCTCTCTACCCCTCTCCCTTCCTCTCTGTAAAAAATCAATAAAATATATTTTAAAAAAAAAGAACCTGCTCTTGGTTTCATTGATCCTTTGTATTTTTTTTTGTCTCTATGTCATTTATTTCTGCTCTGATCTTTATTATCTCCTTCCTTCTGCTCACTCTGGGCTTTTCTTTTGCTCTCTTTCTAATTCTTTAAGTCGTTGAGTTAGATGGTTTACCAACATTTTTTCTTGTTTTTTTGAGGTAGGTCTGTAGAGCTATAAACTTCCCTCTCAGGACTGCTTTCATTGTGTCCCATAGATTTTGGATTGTTGTGTTTTCATTGTCATTTGTGATATTGTAAGTCTCTTAACTTTCTTTGTCTGTTTCAAAATTGTTGACTAATCTAGGTCCTTTGCAATTCTATAACAATCTTAGGATCAGCTTATTAATTTCTACAAAAAGCCTGCCAAGATTTTGATAAGGAATGCAATGAATATATAGATCAATTTGGAGAGAAATGCCATCTTATTATTTAGTCTTCCAATTCATGAACATCTTTTAAAGATGTTCATGAATGTCTTTATTTATGTTTCATTTTTCTCAGCAATTGTTTTCTTGCTTTAGATTTTTATTTTTTATTATGAAATATATTTGTATTGATTTCAGAGAGGAAGGGAGAGAGAGAGATAGAAACATCAATGATGAGAATCACTGATCGGCTGCTTCCTGCTGGTCCCCTACTGGAGATCGAGCCAGCAACCCGGGCATGTACCCCGACTGGGATTCTAACTGTGACTTCCTGGTTTATAGGTCAATGCTCAACCACTGAGTCACACCAGCTGGGCTGTTTTTTATTTTTCAATTACATTTAACATTCAATAAGTATTTTATATCAGTTTCAGGTGTGTAGTATAGTGGTTAGATATTTATATAATTTATGAAATGAAGCCCTGATAATTCTAGTTCCCACCTGGCACCCTACATAGATTATTGAGTATATTTCCAGTGCTGTACTTTACATTCCCATGACTATTTTGTAACTACCAGTTTGTACTTCTTAAGCCCTTCACCTTTTTCACCCAGCCCCCCATTTATATTCTCAGGGCCTTCTTAAACTCATGTATTAGTTACAATCAGTTTTGTTTCTTTTGCAGATTCCTTAGAATTTTTACATACAGAATTCTTTCCTTGTGATTATCTGGCTTGGTATCAGGGTAATAGTGGGCTCATGGAATGAACTGGGACATGTTCCTTCCTCATTTTCTGAAAAAGTTTATGAAAAGTTACTTATTCTTTAAATATTTGGTAGGATTTACCAGTAAAGCCATATGTACCTGGGCTTATCTTTTTTTGTTTGCTTTAATATATTTTTATTGGTTTCAGAGAAGAAGGGAGAGGGAGAAAGAAAGACATCAATGATGAGAGAGAATCATTGATTGGCTGTCTCCTGCATGCCCCCACTGGGGATTGAGTCCGCAACCTGGGCATGTGCCCTTGACTAGAATTGAATCTGGACCCTTCAGTCTGCAGGCCGACGCTCTATCCATTGAGCCAAACCAGCTAGGACTGGGCTTATATTTGTAGGAAGATTTTTAATTGCTAATTTTATTTCTTTGATTATTATAGATCTATATGGATTTTTTTCTTTTTGAGTCAGTGGAAATTATATTTTTCTAGAAATTTGTCTATTACATCTAAGATATCTGATTTCTTGGCATGGAGTTGCTTATAATATCTATATTCCCTTAGTCCTTTTACTTTCTGTAGGGTCAATGTCCCTGCTTTCATTTCTAAACATATTCATTTGTCTTTTTTTTTTTTCTTGGTCAAACTAGCTAAACATATAAATTTTGTTGACTTTTTTCAAAGAACCAACCTTTTATTGTTAATTCTCACCCTAGGAAATTTTTCCATTGATTTTTAGAAAGAGTGTAAGGGAGCGGGGGGAGAGAGAAAAAGAAAGAAACTTCAATGTGAGAGAGACACATTGATTGGGGCAGGGATCCAACCTGCAATGCAGGTATGTGCCTTTGACCAGGAATTGGAACCTGAGACCTTTCAGTGCATGGGTCAACACTTTAACCACTTGGACACACCAGCCAGGTGTCAAAGAACCAACTTCTTGCCCTAGCCGGTTTGGCTCAGTGGATAGAGTGTCAGCCTGCGGACTCAAGGGTCCCGGGTTTGATTCCAGTCAAGGGCATGTACCTTGGTTGCAGGCACATCCCCAGTGGGGGGTATGCAGGAGGCAGCTGATGGATGTTTCTCTCTCATCGATGTTTCTAACTCTCTATCCCTCTCCCTTCCTGTCTGTAAAAAATCAATAAAATATATTTAAAAAAAAAAAAAAAAAAAAAAAAAAAAAAAGAACCAACTTCTTACTTTAGTGATTTTTTTTCTATTGTTTTCTATTTCATTAATTTCTACTTTAATCTGTATTATTTCCTTCCTCTGCTTGCTTTAGATTTAGTTTGCCTCTTAGTTTCTAAAAGTGGAAGCTTATGTTGTTGATTTGAGATCATCCTTTTTTCTGTAGGTATTTTTTTCTTTTTTAAATTGAGGTATAATTGACATACAACATAATTTGGTGTACATCATAATGATTCAATATTTGTATATATTGCAAAATAATCATAAGTCTAGGTAACATCCATCACCGCACAGTTATATTTTGATGAGAAATTTTAAGACTACTCTCTCAGCAACTTTCCTATGTGCAACACAGTATTAACTACAGTCACCATGCTGTACATTATTTCCCCATTATTTATTTTTTAAGTGGAAGTTTGCACCTTTTGACTCCCTTCACCCATTTTTCCCACTCTTTAACTCCCACCTCTTGCAAACACCAATCTGTTCTCTGTGTTCTATGAGCTTGAATTTTTTCCTATAGGCATTAAAGTTATTGATTTTTCTCTAAATACCACTTATTAAAATGTACATCTTATAAATTTTGATATTTTGCCTTTCCTTTTTCATTCAATTCAAAATATTTTCCAATTTCCCTTATAGATTTCTTCTTCAAACCACCAGTGATTTAAAAGGGTATTGTTTAATTTCCAAATACAAGCACACCTCATTTTCATACGCTTCACTATATTGCACTTCACATATACTGTGGGGTTTTTTGTTTTGTTTTTTACAAATTAAAGGTTTGTGGCAACAGGCTCAGATGATAACACTTTTTTTTTTTAGCAATTAAGTATTTTTAGTTTAAGGTATGTAAATATTTTAGACATAATGCTATTGCACACTTAATAGTTTACTGCACAGTATAAGCATAACTTACGTGTACTGGTAAACCCCCAAATTCATGTGACTTGCTTTATTGTGATACTCACTTTATTATGGTATTCTGAAACTGAAATATCTTCCAGATATGTCTGTACTTGAGGATATCCAAATTTCTATCTTGTTGATTTCTAACTTAATTCCAACATCTTGGAAAACATGCTTGGTATAATTTCAATCCTTTTAGATTTACCAAATTTGCTTTATGTGTGTTTAAAGAGTATATATTCTTGCTGTCATTGGGTGAAATGTCAGGTTAAGTGGGTAGGTAGTGTTGTTCAAGTCTTCAATATCCTTGCCGATTTTCTGTCTAGCTGTTCTATCAAATATTGAAAGTACGGTATTGATGTTTCTGGCTATAACTGTTGCATTGTCTACTTCTTCATTCAATTCTGTCAAATTTTGCTTCCTGTACATTAAGGCTTGATTGTTACATGTGTATACATTTACTAGAGGCCCAGTGCACGAAATTCGTGCACGGGTAGGGTCTCTAGGCCTGGCTGGCAATCAGGGCCGATCTGTGAGGCGACCACAGGGGCAATCAGGGGACCCCCACTGGCACCCATCTTGGCTGGCCTGCGGCCTGCTGGCTTGGGGCAGCTCCTGTGTTGAGCATATGCCTCCTGGTGGTCAGTGCGTGTAGTAGCGACCAGTCGTTCTACTGTTTGATCGATTTGTATATTAGGCTTTTATTATATAGGATAACTGCTTTATTTTCCTGATGAATTGGACTTTTTTCATTATGAAATGACTATGTTTCTAGTAGAATTTTATCCTAAAGTTTATTTTGTTTGAAGTCAAATTTAAGGAATTTTTATGGCTGCCTTGGCTTTTCTTTTTAAGATTTATTTTTTATTGAATTTATTGGGGTGACATTGGTTAATAAAATTATATAGATTTTAGGTGTACAGTTCTATAATAGATCATCTGTATATTGTATTGTGTGTTCACCACCATTTATCCCCTCTATCCCCTCTTTTACCTCCCTCTACCCCCTTTTCCTGGTAATTACCATACTGGTATCTGAGTCTGTAACTGTGTATTATTATGTTTTTTTTGCTTGAACCCTTCATCGTTTTCACCAAGCC
The DNA here is from genome assembly GCF_028538775.1 of Myotis yumanensis. NCBI lineage: Eukaryota > Metazoa > Chordata > Mammalia > Chiroptera > Vespertilionidae > Myotis > Myotis yumanensis. The sequence continues at coordinate 43,935,382 of NW_027223764.1, read as the reverse complement.
CCCTAACCCCCATTCCCTCCAACAGCTGTCAGTCTGTTCTCTGTATCTATTAGTCTGTTTCTATTTTTTTATTTTGTTCATTAGATTCCACATATGAGTGAAATCATATGGTACATGTCTTACTCTGATGGGCTTACTTCATTTATTTAGCATAATGTTCTCTAGGTCTACCCATGCTGTTGTAAAGGGTAAGATTTCATTCTTTTTTATGTTTGAGTGGTATTCCATTGTGTAAATTACCACAGCTTTTTAATGCACTCATCCACCAATGGCTACTTGGCCTGCTTGCAAATCTTGACTATCTATAATAATAAAGGCATAATATGCAAATCGACCAAATGACCAAACAGCAGATTGACCATCTGGATGACCTTCCAGATGACCATGCTATGACACGCACTGGCGCCAGGCCAGTCAAAGCGGGTGTGATGCAATTGGTCGGGGGGGCACCGCCATCGCCCCATGATTGCCCCGCAGAGGGAGGCCCAGGCCACCCTCTGCAGGGCGATCGATGAGGGGAGGGGGACCTCCACGATCAATCACCCCAGAGAGGGAGGCCCAGGCCACTGGCCAGTGGGGTGATCGATGGGGGGGAGGGGGCTTCGCGATTGCCCCACAGAAGGAGGCCCAGGCTACCCTCTGTGCGGTGATTGCAGAGCCCTGGCTATGTGGGCGAGGCCTCCCTCTGCTGGGCAGTGGATCACGGAGCCCCGCAATTGATCGCCCCGCAGAGGGAGGCCCAGGCCGGCCAAGTGATCACACCCCACGTCTGTCTCCTGCAGAGGGAGGCAACCAGTGGCAGGGTAGCAAGGGGGCAGTGCTGCACAGATGGCAAGCAGTGGCAGTGGCTGGGGTGGGGCCAGCTGCCAGCAGCCAGGGGACCCTACCCAAGGGGTCCCAGGTTGCAAGAGGGTGCAGGCCGGGCTGAGGAACACTCCCACCCCCTGCACAAATTTTGTGCACTGGGCCTCTAGTTGTAAATGCTGCAATGGATGTTACTGAATTAGTGTTTTGCGTTTCTTTGCATATATATTCCCAGAAATGGAATCACGGGGTCATAAGGCAGTTCCATTTTAAATGTTCTGAGGTAACTCCATACACTTTCTACAGAGGCTGCACCAATCTGCATTTCCACCAACAGTGTACAGGGTTCCTTTTCCTCCACATCCTTGCCAACACTTGTTGTTTCTTGATTTATTGATGACAGCCATTCTGGGATCCCCATTGCCTTGGCTTTTCATTTTTGGACCCTCTCATGTCTCCTCTGCATCTGCATACTGACTCATTGCCAGCCAGGGATGTATAGACAGCTTGGGCCCTGTCTGATCTCTTCTGCATGGATATGTGGAGAGCTTATCAGGGCCTCCTATGGCTGTCCAATTTTCAAGATCTCCTTGATAAATTTCTCAATAGTCTGCCAATCCATTTATTGCCCCAACCAGTTCTGAAGCCTCAGGCTATCTGAGCCACTGTTTTTACTTGTTCGTGTGCCACTAAGCTGACTACTGTTATTGACAATGCTGTTGGGTATAGGGTTCATCCAAGTTCCACTCCAAATCTACTGAGTTCTCTCTGGTGTTGAAGCTGCTAATTTTCACAGCTTGTGTCTTTGTAGTTGAACAGATGCTCACTGTTCCTAACTCAAAGTTCTATTGATTTTCATGAATAACTATTACTATATTTGTTATGTACCTTTGTTCAGTTTTCAGAGTCCTGAAATGGTTGCTTTTGACCACTTTATCCAGTTTTTTTTTGTTTTGTTTTGTTTTTTTTTAAATATATTTTATTGATTTTTTACAGCGAGGAAGGGAGAGAGATAGAGAGTTAGAAACATCGATGAGAGAGAAACATCGACCAGCTGCCACCTGCACATCTCCCACTGGGGATGTGCCCGCAACCCAGGTACATGCCCTTGACCGGAATCGAACCTGGGACCTTTCAGTCCGCAGGCCGACGCTCTATCCACTGAGCCAAACCGGTTTCGGCGTATCCAGTTTTATTGTTGTTTTTTCGGAAAAGGATTTGCCCAGCTACTCACTCTGCCGTACTAGAAGTCCCACCTCAGACATAATGTTCTTTTATTATATTGTCTTTGTCAGGTTTGGGCATCAATATTATGCTGGGTACATTTTTTTAAAATGTATTTTTATTGATTTCAGAGAGGAAGGGAGAAGAGATAGAAACATCAGTGATGAGAGAGAATCACTGATCAGCTGCCTCCTGCACGCCCCCTACTGGGGATTGAGCCCCAACCTGGGCATGTGCCCTCGATTGGAATCAAACTGGGATCTTTCAGTTTGTAGGCTGACACTCTATCCACTGAGCCAAACTGGCTAGGGCTTATGCTGGGTTCATAAAGTGAATTGAAAATGCTCCTATTTATTAGAAAAATTTTGTGTAACTTATTTCTTCTGTAACTATATAATTCCATAGTGAAACCACCTGAGCCTAGAGCTTTCTCTATGAGAATCTCCTATCTACTCTACCAGATAACCCTATGTAAAGTGAATCCCCCTCGCCGGTACTTGGCAGTCTCTCTAGATATGCCAGGTTTCTTTATCTAGAACTGGCTAGAAGTGGAAGCTGATTTTTGTAAGCATTTTGGAAATTTGTATTGCTTCAATGAAATTGTGACTTCCTGAGACCTGAACCATGACTTCCTACCTTACCTGAGAGAGGCTCACTGTTCGATGGTGTGTACAAATTAATCCGAAGGAACGTTTTAAGACATCTTCATGAGCTGTTTCCACCCCCGTCCATCACTTCTTTTACACCAAAAGTAGTCTGCAGGTAATGGTAGTTGTTTCTTTTGTGACATTTTGGGGTGGAGAAGGTGGATGTAATGAAGCCAGTAATTCAGGACTCAATTCCCTCTCATGTTGTGTCTTTTTTGCTTTTGCACCGGAGTATATGAAATAGCTTCTAAAAGCTCCAGATGCAAGCTGGGAAGAATCTCGGTGACTGTAATAACATGGTGACAACACTTGAAACCTAAGTTAGACTTCTGTTACAGTCTCACTACTCAGTTTATTTTTTAGCAATTTAATGGGTACATTTTATTTTATTTTGTTAATCCTCAACCGAGGATATTTTTTCCATTGTTTTTGAGAGAGAGAGAGAGAGAGAGAGAGAGAGAGAGAGAGAAACATCAATGTGACAAAGATACATTGATTGGTTGCCTCAAGGAGGGAGGGTGGGTGGTAGGGTATGATCAAGCCTGCAACTGAGGTACATGCCCTTGACCAGAATCAAACCTGAAACCCTTCAGTCTGTAGGCTGGAGCTCTAACCACTAGCCAAACCAGCTAAGGGTAATGGGTACATTTTAGAGTCTTACATTTGGTGTGGAATTAGATTCTCCCTTTCAAATGTTGTAATTAACATCACTTAAAACTTGAATAAAATATTGAAATCCACCCTGGCCAGTTTGGCTCAACAGTTAGAGCATCAGCCCATTGACCGCAGGGTCTCTGGTTTGATTCTCAGCCAAAGGCATGCACCTTGGTTGCAGGTTTGTCCCTGGCCTCTGTTGGGGCATGTGCAGGAGGCAACCAATCAATGTTTCTCTTTCTCTCTCCTCTCTCTCCCTTCCCCTCAATCTAAAAAAAAAAAAAAAAAAAAAAAAAACAATGGGAAAAAATATTCTCAGTTGAGGATTAAAAAAATGCATATATTGAAACCTAAAAAAATGAAATAAAGTGAATCACCCTTATAATGTTCTGTTTCAACACCCTTTCATCTTCTTAGAGCTCTATTGCCCCATATCCCCAAGTAAATATCTGATAGGAAATGTGCTCAATACTTGTTGAATAAATAAAGAAAAACTGAAAACCTAAGTATCAGTAATGAGGGAAAACTCAATTATGATACATTAAAACAAGGTAATGTTATATAACTATTCAAACTGACAGGTATGGAAAAAATAAAATAAAATACTTATATGAAATAATGGAGAATGAGAAACTAGACCACTGGGATGCACATATCGTATAACTATGTAAAGAAAGTATATATACATCTAAATTAAAATGCCTGGAAAATAATTCATGGTGATAATAATAGGTTTTAACAATTAGCAGACATTTTGCAAAGGAAGCAGGTTTCTGACAACAATAGAGTATAAAGTCCGTATTGTGGAAAAGTACTTATAAAATATTAAGTGAAAAATAGAGCATAACATTGTATGTACACCATGATTATGGCTAGGCCAAATTAAATATAGATTGAAAGAGGATACAGAAAAAAAAATACCTATTGCATCAAGGTGATAGACGTGTATAAAATTTGTCTTAAATTTTTAAAAAAATGCTGATCTTTTAAAAATATTTTACAATGGGAGATAGCCATTAATAAATAAATGAAGAAGTAAGTAAGTAAATCTCAACACCCAATTAATAAGAAATGAATAACGTTTTGAGAAATATCTTTAGTCCTTTAATATATATAAGAAAAAATATATAAAATTAGAACTATAAAAATTCTTTTAACCTGCTCTTTTTCATTTAACAATATATAATGGCTTAATAATAAACTTTCAAAAACATTTTAAACAAAGTAAAATTAGTGTTACATTGGTGGAAAGACACATTAGTGACCTGAGCACAGCAAAGGAGTAAATATAGGCCCAGATCCATACTAACCCACAGTTGTTTATGTAAGCAGACCTAAAAATCAACTACTATATCTATAAAATAAAACATATACTGAGAGGGTGAAGATTATGCTTCTTTACAAATGTTATAAAGTATGGTAAAGTTAAGTATTAAAATGTAAAGAAACAATGGAGGAGAGTGAAGGAATGAAAAATACTGATAAATCCTCACTCCCAGAATAATCTCCCAAGTGCTCCCTCAGACCAATAACATAAAACTCACACCATATCCCCAGGAGAAGTCCGAGCTGCCTTCAGTAGAGATCCCTGTGCCTGTATAACTTGGAAAAGCAGACCTTGAATCCCCAGTGTCAGTTGATGTAAAAGGTGATTCTTGTGTGATGTCAGACTCACTAAAGGCAGAATTTGGAAGGAAGAGAGAAAACATTAACTACTCAGCAATTATGTGATAAGCATATGTACAAATATATCCAAAGAAGCAAAAAATCAGTGAAGAACTTGAAATTTAAACATCATGAAAAAGTCCTAATTCCTATAGAATTGATGGCAGTCATTGTACATAATTCTTCTAGTCACAGTTTATAATGAATACTTTAACATTCCACCTGTAACATGTACCTTTGACAACTAAAGACATTACAGAAATATTGGTAATATCTGAACTTGTTTGGCACTTTCACAGTTTACCAAGAAACATTTACAAATATTAATCCCCTTTTACCCTCACAACAACCTGGTGATGCAGAATTCAATGCCATTTTAAAGACAAAGACTCTGAAATTTGTTTTGTTTCATTAGTACAAGGCTTGATACCAATCCTAAGCTAAAAAAACAAAACCTTTGCCATTATCAAGTATAAAAACAAACAAATACACATCGTGTTACTACCTTTGGGAACTATCTTTTTCATGGCTGTCATTGGTAGAAGAAATTTCATCCAGCTGCTCTGGAAGGGGATGTTGATTAAGAGCATATTTTGTTATTCCTTTCCTGTGAAAGATAAAAAGAAAGTTATATATCCTATGAACAAAAAATATACCTGTGAGAAACTTAGTCTAGAAGTTGGTCACCTACTTCTTGCTGCTCTGGAAATGCATTGTCCAATACATTAGCCACTAGCAGTTAAAATGTGGTTACTCAGAAATGAGATGCACAGATGCATTTTAAGTATAAACACACAGGATTTTGAACTCTTAGTACCAGAATGTACAGTATCTCACTAATCATTTTATCTTGATTATATGTTAAAGTGATAGTGTTTTGGATGTGAGTTAAACAAAATATATTATTAAAATTAATTTCACCCTAGCTGGTTTGGCTCAGTAGATAGAGTATCAGCCTGCAGACTGAAGGGTCCTGGGTTCGATTCCAGTCATAGAGCACATGCCTGGGTTGTGGGCTGGATCCTCAGTGTGGGGCGTGCAGGAGGCAACCAATCAATGATTCTCTCTCATCATTGATATTTCCATCTCTCTCTCTCCCTTCCTTTCTGAAATCAATAAAAATTTTTTAAAAAATAAAAATAAAAAGCCCTGACCGGTTTGGCTCAGTGGATAGAGCGTCAGCCTGAGGACTCAAAGGTCCCAGGTTCGATTCTGGTCAAGGGCATGTACCTTGGTTGTGGGCACATCCCCAATAGGGACTGTGCAGGAAGCAGCTGCTCGATGTTTCTCTCTCATCGATGTTTCTAACTCTCTATCCCTCTCTCTTCCTGTCTGTAAAAAATCAATAAAATATTAAAAAAATTAATTTCACAGTAAATTAAAAATAAAATTAAGGTATAACCATACAACTATTAGAACAGCTGAAATAAAATATGGTGATAACACAAAATACAGGTGAGGATGTGGAGAAACTGGATGTGTCTCTCATATATTGCTGGTGGGGAATGTGAAATGGTACAGCCACTTTGCAATAGTTTTGTTTTCTTATAAAACTAAGCATATGCATTTACTATAAGACCTGGCCATTGCATTCTTGGGCATTGATCCCAGAGAAATGAAAACTGATGTTCACACAAAAATATGTATATAAACATTCACATTATAATTTTAATATAACTGAAATGTCTTTAGATGGGTGAAGGGTTAAACTCTGGTATATCCACAACAGAATATGATCCAGCAAAAAAAAAAAAAAAAAGGAAAGAAAGAGAAGTGAACTATTGATACATGCAACAACTTGGATGGATTTCAAGGGGATCATGCTTAGTGGAAAAAGCCAATCCCAAAGGTCACATACTGTATGATTCCATTCATGTAACATTCACAAATTACAAAACTACAGATGCTGAGAAAAGATTGGTGGTTATCAGGAGATGGAGAAAGGAGTGGATGTGACTAGAAAGTGATACACAAAACTGCTCCTTGGTGGTTACACAAATTGGTATATGAGACTAAACAAACATACACACACAAAGGAGTGGATATAAAAACTGGTGAAAAGTGAATTAACACATTGTGGACCAATAGTTTTATTGCTAGCTTTACCCAGTGCCAGATAAGTTTCTATTGAATGAGTACAAAAAATATTTTACATAAATGTTAAAGGCATGCTTTAAAATTAAATACCTATTGCAATTTGAAGTTATTTATTACATGTTCTTACAAGCTAATATCTTTTTAAAGTATGATACTTTGTAAAACACTGTGTAACATGAAGTGAGAATTCTCATGATCCATCTGCAATGTATTAAGGAATATGGTCCAATAGTATTGTACCAATGCCAGGCTTTGAAATTATATTATCCATATATATAAAAGCCTAAGTGACCATTATTATCTATATATCTATATATATAAAAGCCTAAGTGACCGTTATTATCTATATATATAAAAGCCTAAGTGACCGTTCGACTGTTAGCTATGATATGAACACTTGACCACCAAGGGGCAGATGCCCAAAGCACAGGCATGGAAACATGGAACAGACTGATGAATCTCAGAGGGAAGGGGGGAGGGGGAAAGGCAGGAAGAGATTAACCAGGGATGCACCAGATTCGTGCTCTGGTGGGGTCCCTTGGCCTGGCCTGGGATCAAGCCAAGACTGGCAGTCCGACAGCTCCTGAGGGGTCCTGGATTGCGAGAGGGTGCAGGCCAGGCCGAGGGACCCCACCGGTGCACAAATCCATGCACCAGGCTTCTAGTAGTTATATAAGATGTCATCATTGGGCAAAGCTGGGTGAAGGAAGGGTTCATGGAACTCTATGTACTATTTTTATAACTTCCTGTGAGGCTATAATTATTTCAAAATAAAAACTTTAATTTCACCCGTTTCTAGGTGTGTTTTTTTATGTGACCACCTGAAATTTAAAATTACATATGTGGCTTGTATTATATTCCTACTAGAGGCCCGGTGCATGAATTCGTGCATGGGTAGGGTCCCTTGGGTGGCCTGTGGGGATTGGGCAGAAACCCACAGTCCAACGCTGCCTGCCGCTCCTGCCTGCTGCTCTGACTCATCTCAGCCCCGCTGCACCTGCTGCAGGCTCGTGCCCAGTCAGTCCCAATCGGGAGAGCCCTGCCTCTGATGCCCGACCCGAGGGGGGGCGAGGCTGGGATGCTATCGGTCATCCAGGCAGGCTGTGGGACGCCCTTGCCGGCCCAAGATCCAGATCTGTCCCGCTGACATTTGTGCTGGTTGTCGGGAACCACCTGGTGGCCACTTTACATCATTTCTTCCTTGCAGAGCGTACAGCGGGGGGAAGCGGCTGCGGTGCCCAAGGCTGACTTCCAGGAGGCCAGCGGTGCTGTTGGGATCGTGCCAGCGGTGCCAGCCCGTCAGTGCCTGGCACGTTCTCCAGAGCTTGGAACTGCAGGACTACTAAGGGAGTGAGTGGCTGCCACCAGGCTGGTGGGCCACTGGGACAGATGAGTAGGTCAGCTAAGCAGTGCTCCCACTGTGGGAGCACACTGACCACCAGGGGGAAGCTCCTGCATCTGCTCCCTGGTGGTCAGTGCGCATCATAGTGACCAGTCGACCGGTTGTTCAGTCACTTAGGCTCTTATATATATAGATTGGACAGTGCTGCTGTAGAGTTCAATGTGTGCATGAGAATAAACTATGGGGTTAATTATATATTTCAATCCTAATCATCTACAGTAGACTTTCCTTCCCCACAAAATTCTTTAAAAATATATATATTTTATTGTTTTTTTACAGAGAGGAAGGGAGAGGGATAGTTAGAAGCATCGATGAGAGAGAAACATCGAACAGCTGCCTCCTGCACACCTCCTACTGAGGATGTGCCTGCAACCAAGGTACATGCCTTTGACCAGAATCAAACCCGGAACCTTTCAGTGCGCAGGCTGATGCTCTATCCACTGAGCCAAACTGGTTAGGGCCCCACAAAATTCTTTAGTCAAATAAATTTAGGAAACACGATAGGTTAAACCAAGTTACACAGGTTTCTTTACAAGAGGTCTTCCCAGGGCCTTTTATATGCAAATGTGTATTATAAATCTCTAATACTCTTATTTCCCAGGAAAGGAAACTGAGGCACAGAGGGATTAAGTAACCTGCTTAAGTCTTAGGGCTAGTAAGCGATGGAGCCAGGACTCAAACCCAAGTAGTCTGGCTCTGAGGCTTCTCAGAACAACTGAATAGTTTGAGATTTTAGTGGACTGTACCATTTTTTTTGTATACAAATATAAAGGTAAGGGCCCAGTTAGTGGAGCTTGTACTTTAAATTATTTCTTAAATGGTGGGGATGGACTTGTGCAGAGCTATTTGTACTTCTCTTATTCAGTGATCCTACAACTAAAAACTTGTCTTTGAAATAGTGGTAGGGATCAGAAATATGGATTCCAGTTACAAAATAGAAACTTAAGACCTTTTTCAGTCTGTCAGAGAAAGTGGATTATGGATTGACAATTAGATAATACCAAAAATATTAAATTTGATAACAGCATTGTGGTTACAGAGAAAATACATATAATTTTTAAAGATGCATTCTGTCTGGCACTGGCCCAGTTGTTAGAGTATCATCCCGAAATGCCAAGGTTGCAGGTTCAATCCCCAGCCAAGGCACATACAAGAATCAGCCAATACATGTATCAATAAGTGGAACAACAAATCGATGTTTCTCTTTCCCTCTCTCTTTCCCCCATCCTCTCTCTGTAAAGTCAGTCAATCAATAAAAAAATTTTAAAGATGCATACTGAATATATAGGGGTAAAATGATAGTGTCAGGAGTTTTGTTTTGCTCCCTTATTTCACAGATGAACAACAAAGAAAATATAGATGAAGCAAATATATTAAAATTTTGATAAATGTTTAATGTGGGTGATTGGTGCCTCATTATATTTATGTTTGAAGTTTGGCATTAAAAAATGTTAAGCTGTATGTTGAAAATCATTCTTTTTTTTTTTTTTTTTTTTTTTTTTTTTTTTTTTTTTTAAATATATTTTATTGATTTTTCACAGAGAGGAAGGGAGAGAGATAGAGAGTTAGAAACATCGATGAGAGAGAAACATCGATCAGCTGCCTCCTGCACATCTCCTACTGGGGATATGCCTGCAACCAAGGTACATGCCCTTGACCGGAATCGAACCTGGGACCTTTCAGTCCGCAGGCCGACGCTCTATCCACTGAGCCAAACCGGTTTCGGCGAAAATCATTCTTTATCCAAATTCTTTCCAACATGTCTAATTTAGAAGTGCTAGGGAGAAAACTAAAGTTATTGCTTCAAAGCAAATTACCATTATAACACCTAAAGTAAAAATTGCTTTTAATTTACAGTCATTTAGATGCATATAATCCCCATTATCTTCACTATTCAAATCATCCCGACTCCTCCAGAGAATCATCTTTTGGGAGAGTTATCTTAGGGAGTATCAAAGTAACAATAGAGAACAAGTAACATAACGATACTGGATCACTTTTTTCCATAATAGTTTTTACTTTCTGAATGATCAGAATTTATTATAAAAGCAGATTTTTAGCTAAGCCCTATTTGCTTTATTAGGAAATAACTTTCTTCTTCCTAATTTCTAAAAAGCTTATTATCTGTATTGCTACTATGTAGATATCCTGTTACTTTGTGGATAATAAGCTTCTGAAAGAAGGAGATATCACAGAGTGATTTTCTTTGTATGGCTACTGCACCAAGTAAAGGTGGGAAGGGACAGGACATTACCACTTTCTGAGGACCAACTATGTGTCAAGCTTTGTGCCATCACTTTAGATGCGCTTTTAGATAAGGTCTTATCCCTAAATTACAGAAAGGATCAAAAATTTAGTAATTTGCCTAAAAGTCACACAGCCAGAAAAGACCTTAGCTAGAAGCCCAGATATAACTGAAAAATAATAGGCTTGTTATTACCATGTATAATTAACAATAAATGGTATGGTTGCTAAAATTACATAGCTCATTGGAGAAAGGGGGTGGAGGGATTGGAGTTAAAAACAAACACCCAAGCTCAAAAACCTATTGGTTATATAATCTTAAGATGTGTAACCTGTCTGATATAGCATCTTCTGAAAAACTGAAGATAATCACACCCATCTCATTGAGCCGCTACAGGGGTCAAGATGTGCAAGTCTGCATTAGTAAATGTGTGACATTATCATTACTAACTAAATTACAACACTGCACTAGGGGTGGAAGGTGTGTCTTTTAGCCAGAAATATTTGCTCTCTAAAGTCTCAAAGCAAATTATATGCATAACGCATGGACACAGACAACAGGATGGTGAAAGTGGATTATGGATTGACACTTAGATAATACCAAAAATATTAAATTTGATAACAGCATTGTGGTTACATAGAAAATGCATGTAATTTTTAAAGATGCATTCTGTCTGGCACTGGCTCAGTTGTTAGAGTATCATCCCGAAATGGGGGTGGGGGAGGGCGGCTAGAAGGGGTCACTGGGGGAGTAAGAGGCACATATGTAATACTTTCAACAATAAACATTTACAAATAAAATTTAAGTAAGTCTCAAAGCGAACTGATCCTTATGGATTCAGATGCTCAACTGTAGCGATGGAGAGGCAGTATGTGTAATGGCTATGACCACAGGCTGGAGAATCCGGTGGACACCGGGTGTGACTTCAGCTCTACAACTTTCAGGCTGAGCACAGTCTTTAACTTGGGGTCTTTACATGTAGAATGCAAAATAACAGTCCCCACGTGCCATGCTTGTTGGGTCGGATTAAGTGAGCAAGTACATGTAAGCATCTTTGCGCGGTGCCTGGCACTGGATATATTCACCTTTACTCTAACACTCAGTCAGCGACTAACAACTTCCGGGGTGGTCAGTGGCCAGGACAGTGCGGCGTGAAGCTGCGGAAACCACCAAAGCCTTCGGGGACCCGAGCTCTGGAAACGCCGCCCAAGGGGGCCAGGCCCTGGGACAGCACAGTGACAGTCTCTTAGCTGGAAATGGACGCGGAAGGGACAAAGTCCGGCCAGGCGGGAAGGACAGAACGCCGAAGAAAACTTCCTGCCTCCCGCCTGGGAAGGAAAGGAGCGAGGGGCTGGTCACGAAGGGTCCCGGAGCGCCCGCGCCCCACCTCGCCTCCCCTGGCGTCGGCGGGCATGGCCGAGCATCACTCACAGCTCCAAGCTCTGCGGCACCGCCTTCCGAGTGTATCTGGAGATCATCCTCCGCCTCCTCCTCATTCGCGGCCGGCACGGGCACGCCAGGGTGGGGGCCTCCAGGCCGGGCCCTCCGGCCGGCTCCTGCTCGGCCCCCTCCCGCCACCTTCCAGCCCCGTCACGCCCCGTCGCCTAGACTCCGGACCGCCGACTCCTCGGACTCCCCGCCTCTCCGATCTTCCGTCCTCCCTACTTCCTGCGGGGGCGGAAGTGACGGAGACATCGCGCACCCGCCTAAGGCTCCCGTCCGAGCGCAGCGGTGACCACGCCGGGGTTCCGGCGCTGAGCGGGCCTCGGGTTCCACACGCATGTCTGGGCTGAGCCGAGGGGCCAGGCTTTGGCGGCTGCTGGCTGTTTCCGGCTCCGACCAGCTCACGCGGTGGGAGGGGCGGCCGAGGGAAGGTGCCGCAGCATAGACGCGTCGGAGAGGCCCTCAACCGTAAGAGGAATTGGCTTCATTTTGTCAGACGCAAGGAGGGACGCTTCTCTTTTAGCTCGCGTGACCCCCAAGCCCCTCCTGGTCTGACACGGAATTCTTCTTCCTCAGGTGTGCTTGGCTCCATGGGTGGTTAGGTGGGTGGGATTACTGTTTGCCCCTCTGGGCGGAAAGGCCAAATGAGGATTTGAACAGCCCGCGGTGAAAGGGCGTGGAGACAAGATGAGGTTCCTCTCCATCTCATATTAGTCGGATAGAAAGCCGAGTAGATACAAAAATCGGGTCACGTGGGCCATCCAGGGCTGTGCCATTGTTTACAAAGCATCACCCGGCAGCAGTAATAAACTACTACTTTTGTTTGTAATGGAAACTCTTAGAAGATAAAGAGATATCTACCACCTCCTGGTATGACAGAGCTGTGCCCCCCTGAGACCTGAAAAAGGGGCAGATTTTGGACAGGTAGTTGTAGGGTCAAGAACCATGGGCAGATTGTTTTGGGATAAGACATGAATGTTTTGTAGTTTTTAATTCCCCTATGTCATACACAGTGTTTATAAAAGAGAAAGATCAAAATTCTGCAGAGTAAGTCAGATTGCTTTTCAGAGGGTTTAAATATTAAAAAAGTTAAATTGGGGCAGGATTCTAGAGATGGTAGAGTAACAATTTAATTCTACAATGAAAGAAAAAGCCCCAGAAAGAGATAGTGCCCAAAATGACAATTAATTTAGTGGCAGAGCTGCAACTTTGGATAGTATTTAAACAGAAGATGTTAGTGCAGTGTTCTCAAACTGTGTGTGTTACACACGCCACTGCAACTACAGGGCAAATATTTTTTTATTTTGTTCTTATATAATTTGGGAATGTGATACTGGATTTCCATTCATTGTATTTTTAAAAAAATATATTTTATTGATTTTTTACAGAGAGGAAGGGAGAGGGATAGAGAGTTAGAAACATCGATGAGAGAGAAACATCGATCAGCTGCCTCCTGCACACTCCCCACTGGGTATGTGCCCACCACCAAGGTACATGCCCTTGACCAGAATCAAACCTATGACCCTTGAGTCCGCAGGCCGACGCTCTATCCACTGAGCCAACCCAGTCAGAGCCCATTCATTGTATTATATCACAAGTTCCTGTAACAATTTTAAGTGTAAAGAACATAATTTTAAGTACAAAACGGTCATTGAAAGAATGTTAAATAAGTGTTATTATATTTGATAAATGATAAGACAAAAATCATGATGATGGTATGTGGATAAATTTTGAATTTTGGAAAACAGTGTTAATGGAATCACCTAAAATAATTCAGGGAACGGTATATTACTTCTACATTGTTCTAGATGGTTTATATTATTGAAACTTTACATGTGGTTTTCAAAGAAAAATGGAGGAGAATATGAAGCTTGCTACAGTGGAAGATGCTGTGGTGTACCGCCTGTTCCTGATACCAGATGAACCAAGGGATGCAGAGAAACACAAGGAGATTCTTCAAAAGTATATTGAGAGAATAATGACCCAGCTTGCACCTATGCTGGTCCATTATATCTGGCAGAATCAGCCTTTCAATCTCAAATACAAACCTGAGAAAGGTAAGAAAGGCTCTTGTACTTACTTTGATTTGATATGGTGGCTTTTAAGGTCATTCTGATAACAGTGACATATAATAGCCCACAGTTTATTCAGCGTTGTCAGGAGATTTAGATTAGTGATGCTTGCCTATATTAAGTTAAGCCCTTAAATTTTTTTTTCATTCATATTGATGAAAACATTTTAATAGTCACTACCTTAGGAACTAAGCAACATTATTAAACGTGGGGCTATTCTTTTAAGCTTTATTTTTCTATGCCATACTGTATCTAGGTACCTATACTAAACAGATTCAGGCATCTTTAGCTGTTACTCTGTATTTCTCACTATTGATGGTGTGATTAGTAGGCTGCCTTGTTTTGGTAGTGATCTAAGAATGGCTCTGCCTGGCTTATAAAGAGAAATAATTGGGCTTTATAACCATTATTTGCCACTCGGAAGCATTTTGAGATTTTTCATTGTCTTCCCTGTGTTGTTGGTTGTTGAGATCTGACCTCTAGCCAAATATGGCTCTTTGCCCTATGACTTCTTTAGCTTTACACAAGTGAATCATGGGTAGGTGACCAGGCTCTCCTTAGACAGTGACTTATCTGAGGTCTTGTTTCAGATCAGGAGCATGGCACCTTGTGAGACCATAAGTCTGGCTCTCAATTGGTTGTCAAATGTCTTCTTTACTGTTAATTTTATTGAATTCCTATTCACTGAAATACATGTATTTATTGGCAAGAACACTGTCACGTTAGTGCAGCACATGCAAAACCAACTCTTTTTTCTAGAAAATCATTTTTTTATATATGTATTTTTTTTTTAATTGATTTTTTACAGAGAGGAAGGGAGAGGGCTAGAGAGTTAGAAACATCGATGAGAGAGAAACATCGATTAGCTGCCTCCTGCACACCCCCTACTGGGGATGTGCCTGCAACCAAGATACATGCCCTTGACCGGAATCGAACCTGGGACCTTTCAGTCTGCAGGCCGACGCTCTATCCATTGAGCCAAACCGGTCAGGGCTAGAAAATCATTTTTATCCAGAGTTTTCTCATCTTGCTTAATGGCTTTGCTATCTACCTGGTTATCCAAGTTAGGTAGTCATTCAAAATCATACTCAATTCCTCACTTCACCATGTTCAGTCAGGGACTAAGTCCTAGAGTGAATACTCCTAAAATGTGACCCCTTCTCTACATCTGTTTGGCTACAGTATAGGCCCCTTTAAAAATATATATATATTGTTTATTGATTTCAGAGGGAAAGGGAGAGGGAAAGAGAGATAGAAACATCAATGCTGAGAGAGAATCATTGATCAGCTGCCTCTTGCACACCCCACACTGGGGATTGAGCCCGCAACCTGGGCATGTGCCCTTGGCGGGAATTGAACCTGCTACCCTTCAGTCTGCAGGCCGATGCTCTGTCCACTGAGCCAAACCAGCTAGGGCTGTATAGGCCCTTTTTATCTCTTCATCTGGAAGATTATGATAGCCACCTAACTAACCTCTCCAGTTTAGGCATCTCCGGTTTCCTCATACTGTTAAATTTACTTTTGAAGAACACTAATTTGATCATGTCACTCACCTACCTAACGTTTTGAACAGCTCCACATTGCTTCTGGATGAAGTTCAAATTCAAGTTTAATACATCAGATAGATAGAGATAGATACCCTAATTGGAGTTTCTCTAGCTTAACAAACTTGGGAGGTCTGGGGTGAGGATAAGGAGAGTTGACTGGGCTCTTCTTCCCACCTGTTTTTTGCCATGGCAGCTTTTGAGACACTCCACCATGCACTTGTTTGATCTCATTCTGTTAATGTGGTATATTGCATTGATTGATTTTCATATGTTGAGCCATCCTTGCATTTCAGGATTATGTTCCACATGGTCCTGGTGTACAGTCCTTTTAATGTGTTACTGAATTCATTTGCTAGTATTTTGATGAGGATTTCTGCATCAATATTCACCAGGGATATTGGTCCTTGTTTTCTTATATTGTCTTTTGTCTGGTATTAGAGTGATGCTAGCCTCATAAAATGAGTTTGGGAATACTTGTTCCTCTTCAGTTTTTTGGTAAGTGTTTGAGGAGTGTTGATGTTAATTCTTTTTTATATGGTTGGTAGAATTCTCCAGTGAAGTCATTTGGTCCTGGGCATTTTTTTGTTGTTGGGAAATTTTGATTACTGATTCAATTTTCTTACGAGTTATAGGTCTGTTTAGATTTTCTCTTTCTTCTTGACCAGTCTAGATAGACTGTGTGTTTCTAGGAATTTACCCATTTCTTCTAAATTATCCAATTTGTTGATATAAAATCATTCATAGTGTTCTCTTATGGTCCTTTTATTTCTGTGAAATAGGTGATAATATCCCCTCTTTCATTTTTGAGTCTTCTCTCTCTTATTTTAGTTAATCTAACTAACATTTTGTCAATTTTGTTGATCTTTCTAACAAACCAACTCAGTTTATGTTGATTTTTTTCTACTGTGTTTTTGTTATCTTTTTTTTTTAATCTCTGCTCTAATCTTCATTATTTCCTTCCTTCTGCTAGCTTAGGATTTAGTTTGTTCTTTTCTAGTTCCTTAAGGTATAAAGTTAGGTTGTTGATTTGAGATCTTTTATAACTATAACCTTCTCTGTTAGCACTGTTTTCACCGAATCTCATAAGTTTTGTTATGTTGAGTTTTTGTTTTTATTTCCTCAAGATATTTTCTAATTTCTCTTATGATTTTTTCTTTGACCCATATGTTGTTTATGGCCGGCATGGCTCAGGGGTTGAGCGTAGACCTGTGAACCAGGAGGTCACAGTTCGATTCCCAGTCAGGGCACAGGCCCGGGTTTGCAGGCTTGATCCCCAGTGTAGGGCATGTAGGAGGCAGTTGATCAATGATTCTCTACCATCATTGATGTTTCCATCTCTCTCTCTTTCTCCCCTCCTCTCTGAAATCAATAAAAATATATATATTTTTAAAAGAGTATGTTGTTTAATTTCTACATACAATTGGATGCTTGTTTACTAGTAAAAATTCTGTTCCATCCAAATCTAGCTACCTAATATTTGCAGAGCCTCTGTGCCTTTGCACATACTATTCTGTCTTTCTGGAAAGCCTACTTCTTTCTGGTCATTTCTCTGATGTGCATAACTCAGATATCACATCCTTTATGTTCCCATAGTCCTCAGTGCATACCTCTGTTTATCGTCTTGTTTTGAGATGACTTGGTTGTCTATCATTGTTGGGACCCTCAGCTCCTCAAGAATAGGCTTCTTGTATCTTGTTCAGATACAAGGAGCTGGGGATTGCAACCCCAGATCCTAGTATAGTACCCAGAGCACAACCAAGGAATGTTTGTTAAATTGAATGATTCTTTGTATTTTTATTTGCACTGGCAAGTTAATTTGTTGATATGATTACTTTTCTCTTGTTTTTAGGAGGTGTTCCTGCTCATATGTTTGGCATGACAAAGTTTGGGGATAACATTGAGGATGAATGGTTTATTGTTTATATAGTAAAGCAAATTACAAAGGAATTTCCAGAATTGGTGGCAAGGTATTATAGTTATTTTATTCTTGTAAACTGTGACATTTTTATCCATTTAGTACATTTTTTTCCTGTGGTCTGGTAGAAATGTTACAGATTTGGGATGATTTTAAAAATGACTTGTGTGTTTTCTTTTTTTCCGTTTGTGACTTCCTTTTCTCGAGGAAGAATGAGCGTATCCATGGAGAGCTCACCTTCCAAAATATTTCAAACAAGACCCACTTGTTTTAGGTCTTCTGTTTTTTTTAATTCTCATGAAACAACAAATACACGTGGTAAACAGAATTCAAACAACACAAAGGGTGTACTGCTTTGATTTCTCAGAAGTAATCATCATCCGATTTCTTGTAGAACTTTAAAAAATAATTCCATATACACATACACATCCCACATATTTCACAGACATCTTTACCATGTCTTTGTCTATTAGACCATAGCTAAACATTTGTTTGAGAAATTATATGTGTAAGAAATTCAAAGAGATACCAGTGAACAATTGTGTAGATAGCAAAGTAAATTCTAATTCAGTTTTTAAAAAATGGGCACTGATAGTTCTCTGTAATGACCGAGTTTTACCGGCAGAGGGCGTTTCACCCACTCACCGCTTGTCCTAGTTTCTTAGCCCTCAAATTCTGATCTTTTTCTATCCACCCAAACTCTTCCCCAGCAGAACAAAAAGAAAAACAACAAATTTGAAAAATTTATATAATATCGAAATTTCAAACATACATAAAAGTAGGAAAAGTGAATTCCTGTGTACCCGTCACACAGCTTCAAAGATTATCAACTCATGGTTATTGTAGCTGTACCCTTCCCCTACTTCCATATCAGATAAGATTATTTTAAAGCAAATCTCCAGTGCTATGCCATTTGGCCTTTAAATACTTAAGGAAGTAAGTCTAAGCGATACGAACTGTTATTTTAAACACTACTGCCCTGGCTGGTATGGCTCAGTTGATTGGAGTGTCTTCCTATGCACCAAACGGTGATGGGTTCAGTGCTTGTGGGAAGCAACCGGTCATGCTTCTCGCTCTCTCTCCTTCCCTTCCTCTCTCTCTAAAATCAATGAAAAACATGTCCTGGAGTGAGGATTTTTAAAAAAATCAAATAAATAAATAAAAGTAAACACTACTGTTATCACACCTACAAATAATTAGCAATAATTTCTTAATAAATGATAGAATTTTAAATGAACAAATAAAATACATTAGTTTCTGTCTTTACAAGTGTAATAAGGAGGGGGCAATGCCTTTTTAAAAAAATCTTTTTATTGATTTCAGAGAGAGGAAGGGAGAGGAAGAGAGAGAGAGAAACATCAATTTGCTGCCTCCTGGGGATCCAGCCTGCAACCCAGGCATGTGCTCTGACCAGGAATCAAACCGGTGACCTCCAGGTCATGGGAGAGGACGCTCAACCAACTCAGCCACACCGTGGGGCAGGGGGCAATACCTTTTATGTGCAGATTCTGATATATTTTTTTTTAATCTTTATTGTTCAGATTATTACATTTGTTCCTCTTTTTTCCCCCCATAACTCCCCTCCTTCCAGCTCCCACCCCACCCTCCACCCTCACTCCCCACCCACTGTGTTCATCCATAGGTGCATGATTTTAGTCCAGTCACTTCCCGCATCTCCCACACCCCTTTTCCCCCCAAGAATAGTCAGTCTATTCCCTTTCTATGTCCCTGATTCTATTATAATCACCAGTTCATTCTGTACATCAGGTTATTTATTCACTTGATTCTTAGATTCATTTGTTGATAGATGCATGTTTGTTGTTCATAATTTGTATCTTTACCTTTTTCTTCTTCTTCCTCTTCTTAAAGGATACCTTTCAGCATTTCATATAGTACTGGTTTGGCGGTGATGAACTCCTTTAGCTTTTCCTTATCTGTGAAGCTCTTTATCTGACCTTCAATTCTGAGTGATAGCTTTGCTGGATAAAGTAATCTTGGTTGTAGGTTCTTGGTATTCAGCACTTTGAATATTTCTTGCCATTCCCTTCTGGCCTGCAAAGTTTCTGTTGAGAAATCAGCTGACAGTCGTATGGGTACTCCCTTGTAGGTAATTGAGCCTCTTTCTCTTGCTGCTTTTAAGATTTTCTCTTTGTCTTTTGCTCTTGGCATTTTAATGATGATGTGTCTTGGTGTGGTCCTCTTTGGATTCCTTTTGTTTGGGGTTCTCTGCGCTTCTTGGACCTGTAAGTCCATTTCTTTCTCCAGATGGGGGAAGTTTTCTGCCATTATTTCTTGAAATAGGTTTTCAATATCTTGCTGTCTCTCATCTTCTGGCACTCCAATAATTCTGATATTAGTCCGCTTAAAGCTGTCCCAGAGGCTCCTTACACTATCTTCACACTTTCGGATTCTTTTTTCATTTTGCTTTTCCAATTGGGTGTTTTTTGTCGAATCTTTGGTTTGATTCTTGTGCTCCTCTGGTCTGCTATTGGGTATAATATTCTTTATTTCAGTCCGTGTATGCTTACTTTCTAATTTCTTTATCGTAGCATCGAGGGTCTCATTAGTTTTCGTGAGGCTCTGCACAAATTTATGGCAAGCCCTCAAAATTGCGATTCTTAGCTCCATATCCTCCATTTCTGTCATGTTTTTTTGTCTCCGCATCTTTTATGCTTTCTTGGTGCACCCCCTTGTGGTCTCTGTGCGCAGTCTTGTTCTAGCCAAGCCTTAATTGTTGTAGTTAACACTAGAGGGATTTGACCACCAGGCCGACTGGCTGTAGGAATCAGCTGTTGGGAAAGTGTCAGTCTTCTGGGGAGGCGCTAGTCCAGCCCTTGCCTGAGGCGATCGGCAAATGGCTGTGCGCAGGGTTTGGGCGGGGCGGGCTCAACAGGGTGGGGGGGAGGGAGCAGCTATGGCCGCTCTCAGTCCTGTCCCAGCAACCGCTGCAAACCTCGGAGGGGCCGTAGCCAGACAGTCCCGCTTCTCCCGTTTGAGTCTGGGTCCCTAGAGACTCGCCCGGATCTGGAGTCCAGAGTCTGAGACTCACTCCTGAGTGAAAACGACAACCGCGCCCTCAGCCACCAGCCTGCTTTGCGCTCGCACCACCGCACCTTTAAATTTTCCACACTGCGCCTCCTCTGTGCGTCGGAATGCTGTTGTTTTTCCTTCTAGTTGAAGAGTCTCTCCTCAGCCAGCCTTCCTGTGGTTCTGGTTGATGTCCGTTCCGACTTTTAGTTGTATTTTTGAAGTGGTTGTTTACGGCGGCAGTCTCCGGTGTTTACCTATGCCGCCATCTTCGATCCTACTCCCCAGATTCTGATATTTATATATTGATGGTTCATATCTGAACACCAGTCCTATAAAAGCTCTTTAAATTGTAGGCATTTTAATATATTTTTATATATTAATAAAAAATATATAAAATATATAAATACGTGTATTTTATATAGATATAATATATATATGAAATATATATAATATATCTCTCCCTATCTGAAATCAATAAAAATATATTTAAAAAATAAAATAAAAGTTATATAAATGAGGCAAAATAAAATCATCTTTCAAGGCCCAAATAATACCTCTTCTATAAAGAGTTAACTAATCTTGGCTATATGTGATTTTTTTTTCTTTTAAAACCCTATAGTACTTTGTATATTTTTTCAAACTTTTGTCTACTGTTATTTATTTGTGTACTTATTTTCTCTTCAACTCCCCCATACAATCTTATAATCTTTTTCAGTGAAGCGTTCCATATTTAAAAAAACAAACTTAATATCTTAAACATTTGCTTAAACAATAGCAATCTACACACTGTACATACCTAGATATTTACTAAGATGAATGAAAAAATGTATTAGAATAAACAAGTATATTAATCAAAATATCTGTATAATTACTGGCAAATATGTGCTTTATGAATGCAAAAGTGGAACTTTTTTTGCATTAGGATTGAAGACAATGATGGTGAATTCTTGTTAATAGAAGCTGCTGACTATCTCCCTAAATGGCTGGATCCTGATAATAGTGCTAATAGGGTAAGTATACACAAATGTGGAAACCTTAGGGAGATAAAATCATGTTGCAGTGCCTTGTATGAAAACTAAAATGTAATATCTTGCAGGTGTTTTTCTACCATGGGGAACTGTGCATTATCCCTGCACCGAGGAAACCTGGAGCAGTATCCTGGTTACCGACTACACCCCCAACAATCCCACAAGCACTGAATATAATCTCAACACACCCAGAAAGAATTTTGGCTTCAGAATCTGTACGAGCTGCTGTGAATAGGCGTATCAGAGGGTAAAAAAAAATAACATTTTCATTGCTAGTCAAGGAGCCTTATGCTTTAGGGCAGTTCAGGTTTTTCATTGAATGTAGAATTTCACCTAGATAATACTAATTTTCATTCTGACTTCATCCTTCATGAAATTGACTACCAAATTATACTTAAACTAGAGGCTCATTCGTGCACGGATAGGGTCCCTAGGGCTGGCCGGTGATCAGGGCTGATCGTAAGGTGATTGGGGGGACCCCACTGACACCAGTGCTCATGGTTCCGCCGGTCGTTCCACCGTTCTGTCAATTTGCATATTAGGCTTTTATTAAATAGGATAATTTAAAATCAAGAAATAATATATCTTTTAATTCCCATTTAAAGGTGTTATAATCCAGTCTGAATATTTTTACATTATTTACCTTAGAAAGTATTATTTATATCCATAGATTAAAATTTTGAGGGCTTTAGAAATAAAAACTTAAAGGAGCAAATGTGTTCAGGTTTTTTCAGTGGTTCTGGGGCTATATGTGGAATTCTTTCACCTGTGTGGGACACTTCAGCTTCTAGTCAGAAGAGAAAGCCTAGGTCTGATAACATAGCAATTTATTCAAATTTTAGTACTTATTAAATATTTAGCACCACCAGGTCTTAACAATATTAAAAATTTCTCTTAGCCCTGGCCAGTGTGGGTCGGTTGGTTGGGCATCATCCTGTGTACCCATAGGTTGCCGGTTCGATTCTCCGTCAGGGCACATGCCCTAGTGGGCTCAATCCCCAGTAGAGGGTATGCAGGAGGCAGCTGATCGATGTTTCTCTCTCCCTCTTCCTTCCTCTCTCTAAAAATCAATTTTAAAATATTTTTAAATAAATCACTTAGCTTTGTTTCAGTATATTTTGAACCATTTTAAGAAGAATATTTGATTTTATCCTTGTTCTGAAGTACAATAGAGTAAAAAAAAAAAGTAAAAAAAAGTATAGTAGAGTTTTTGTTTTGTTTTTATTGAACCACCTTAGTCCTTTTTTTAAATAATCAATTTCCTCCCAACTTTTCTCTTTTCCTCTCTTCGTTCCTTCAGTTTTTAGTATATACAGTATTTTTTTTTTAAAGATAAAATATACTTTATTGATTTTCTACAGAGAGGAAGGGAGAGGGATAGAGAGAAACATCGATCAGCTGCCTCCTGCACACTCCCTCCTGTTCTGTCCGCAACCAAGGTACATGCCCTTGACCGGAATCGAACCTGGGACCCTTGAGTCCGAAGGCCGACGCTCTATCCACTGAGCCAAGCCAGTTAGGGCTGTACAGTATTTTTATCTTTAACTGTTTTGTCACTCTTTCTATCTCACGGTTGATGAACCAAGATAAGATGTTAAGAGAGAAGTAAATGGTATAAAAATTCTAGATATTTACATATTATAAAGTAAAAGTAATTATGTTACTTGTCACAGATACCCAGAAAAAATTCAAGCCTCCCTCCATCGAGCTCACTGCTTCCTCCCAGCTGGCATTGTTGCCGTGCTAAAGCAGCGCCCCCGACTGGTGGCCGCCGGAGTCCAGGCCTTTTACCTGCGGGACCCCATTGACCTGCGAGCCTGTCGTATTTTCAAGACATTCTTGCCTGAAACACGAATAATGACATCGGTAAGATATCACCCTTGATCATTTCGTTTGTCTCACTGGAGAGTTAAATGTTATTTTAATTGTTCACTCGAAAAAAATGGAAATATTCTGTTTCCTCATTGTAAGTTAATATGCTTTTTTCCCCTTTTTTCTTTCTTCCCATCCAGTGAAAGATTTAAAGAGACCTGACTCCCTATTTTATATCCCAATGTTTCCTAGCTATTTTTGGTCATATTGTCATAACATAAAACATTTCATTTTTTGCCTGGCCAGTGTGGTTCAGTGATTGAACGTTGACCTATGAACCAGAAGGTCACGGTTTGATTCCTGGTCAGGGCATATGCTTGGGTTGCAGGCTCAATCCCCAGTGGGGCTGTACAAGAGGCAGCCGATCAATGATTCTCATAATTGATGTTTCTGTCTCCCTCTCCCCTCCTCTCTGAAATGAATAAAAATATATTTTTTAAAAAACAAAACAAAAATTTTTTTATTTCTTTTAGAGAATTGAGAATTATTTTTTAGCCCTGGCTGGCGTGGCTCAGTTGGTGGGGGTGTCATCCCATGCACCAAAAGGTGGCGGGTTCGATTCTCAGTCAGGGCATATACCTAGGTTGCAGGTTCTATCCCCAGTCAGGGTGTGTAAGGGAGGCAACTGATTGATACTAATTAGATGTTTCTCTCCCTAAAAAATTCAGTTAGCCTGGCCGGTGTCGCTCAGTGGTTGAGCATTAACCTATGAATCAGGAGGTCATGGTTGGATTCCTGGTCAGGACACATGTGGTTTCGGGCTCGATCCCTGGTAGGGGGCATGCAGGAAGCAGCCGATCAATGATTCTCTCTCATCATTGATGTTTCTATTTCTCTCTCCCTCTCCCTTCCTCTCTGAAATCAATAAAAATATATTTTTTAAAAATCATTTTTAAAAAGAATTATTTTTATTTTCTACCCATCAAAATTGCCATGTGATGTAACTAATAAGAATTTCACTAGTGATAACTAAAAAGCAGACAGTGCGGGTACATTTTACGGCATGTGAATTATATCGCAATAAAGCTACTGCTATGAGATATTGGCAGTGAATAGGTGGGGTCTTTGCATTTCATATGAATTTGAAGCTCATAAATGAAGCTACTGTTATTAACTATGAAATAATATTCAAATTTTAATTTTAAGAAAAGACTTATGTCTTTTTGTGTCTCAATGTCTAGGTCACCTTCACCAAATGTCTGTATGCACAGCTGATGCAACAAAGGTTTATGCCAGACCGGCGGAGTGGGTACAGGCTGCCTCCTCCATCTCATCCCCAGTACCGAGCCCATGAACTGGGCATGAAGCTGGTAAAGTTGAACAGGGAAATTTTATTTTCTTCCTGTGTATATAAGGGCTCTTAAGAGAATGATGGCACAGCATATAAAGTTTAGAAATATATCCTATTTATGCAAAAATGTGGTAAAACATGGCATTTCAAATAAGAAGGAAAAATGGATTACTCAGTAAATGATGATAGGACTACTGGGAAGCCGTCTGAATATTAAAGTTGATTCCCTCACACCTGTACCAAAGTAAATTCTAATTGGACCAAATATTTAAATGAAAACATTGAAACCATAAAATTTGAAATTTTGATAATCTGCGTAGGAAAGGCTTTCTAAGCATGACTTGAAATCATAAGCTAAAAAAGATTGATAAATTTGATTGTGTAAAAAGTAAACATTTCTGTGTGTGAAAAAAACAACACCCATATGTAAAGTCAAAAGAAAGTAAACATGGAGAAAATACTGTATTTTCTATTTAAATGATAAAGCTGATTTCTTTAATATATATAGTGTTCCTACAAGTTAATATGAAAAAAAATACAAATCAATTAATAAAAAATGTTCAGAAACATAAAAAGATAGTCCAGAGAATAGGAAATACTACAGATTTTTAATCTAAACATGAAACATGTTGACTCTTGCTCATATAAAATAAATGCCAATTAAACATATAAAGTAGTATTTTCACCATTTGATTGGCAAGTATCAAAGAGTTTAATAATACACACTAGATTAGTAAAACTATATAGAGAAAGAGATAGTACTATCAAACATTGATGGGTATATAAATTGATTCAGTGTTTTGGAACAAAATTTGTCAGTGTCCTTCAACACTTAAAATGCACAAACCCGAAGATGGCGGCGTAGGGAGCAGACCTGTGTGTGCTGCTCTCTCACAGCATCATTGAAACTATCAACTATGAAGTAAACAACCGCCACTCAGAACCATGGGGAAGTTGGCCCAGTGGGAGATCTACAACTGGAGGAAAAGAAAGAAGCGCAGTGAGACTGAGTGGGAGCTACGGAGGCACCAAAACCAGAGGTACTCAGTCACACACCACGCGGGCTGCAAATGGATTCTCGGTTTTTTACGAACCCTCGAATCCTCTGGGCTTGCTCGGGGCGGGTCTCTGAGGCC
Source organism: Myotis yumanensis (assembly GCF_028538775.1). Taxonomy (NCBI): domain Eukaryota; kingdom Metazoa; phylum Chordata; class Mammalia; order Chiroptera; family Vespertilionidae; genus Myotis; species Myotis yumanensis. The sequence goes on along the minus strand of NW_027223764.1, from coordinate 43,909,310 downwards.
CCAGATCCCACAGGGAGAGGCGGCCAAGGCCTTGCAGTGGTCGGAGAGCGAGGGAAGCTCTGACCGGCACTGAGGGACAAGAAGTCCTGGTGTCCTGGGGAGGCGAGGGGCGCGGAGACTCCGCCATCGCTATTTCCTCCACGCTGGCGACTCCCTGTGACCCCGCCCTACCCTCAGGGCTGTGCCAGAGGCACAAGAGGGAATGACTGTGCTTTTACAAACTCTCAAATCCACTGAGCTGTTTCAGGCGGGTCTCTGAGGCCCCAGGCCCCAAGGCGAGAGACGGCACGGCCTTCCAGCGGTCAGAAAGCGAGGGAGGCTCTGGCGCTCGGCTGCTCGCCGGCACTGGGGGACGCAAAGTCCTGGAGTCCTGGATAGGCAAGGGGCCGCTGAGTCTCCGCCCCGGCGACTCCCTGTGACCCCGCCCTACGCAATTTACATTCCCATCTGGGCTGTGCCAGACTCACAAGTAGAAACGCCTTTGCTTCTGCGAACTTTCAAATCCACTGAGCTGGTTCAGGCGGGATCATGAGGCACCAGACCCTACGGGGAGAGGCAGCACGGCCTTGCAGCCATCAGAAAGCGAGGGAGACTCTGTTGCACAGCTGCTCACCGGCACTGGGGGACACAAAGCCCTGGCAGAGATTCAAGGGGCCGCGGAGACTCAGCCAGTGCTATTTGCTCCGCCATGGCGACTCCCTGAGACTCAGCCCTAATCAATTTACATCCCCATCCAAGCTGTGCCAGGTGCACAAAAAGACCCACCTGCGCTTTTGCAGCCTATCCCAACAAATTGCAGACTTCAACTGCTCACAGCCATGGGAGACACACTCAAGAAGCAGACCCAGGAGAACCAGGATGGCGGCATAAGGAAGAGACCTGTGCATGCTACCTCACACAACAACATCGAAACTACCAAATATCAGACAAACACCTATCATACAGAACCATGGGAAAGTTGGCCCAGTGGAAGCTCTACAACTGGAAGGAGAGAAAGAACATTGAGACTGAATAGGATGTGACACCAAGTACAGAGCCCAACCCAACAAACTGCAGATTTCAACTCCTGGCATAGAAAGAAGCGCATTGAGACTGAGTAGGATGTGCAGAGGCACCAAGTACAGAGCCCATCCCAGCAGGCTGCAGATTTCAGCTCCTTGCATCTGGGAGGGATGCAATCGGGGGGCAGAGTCGGGTCCGGGGCCAGCCAGGGCTGGGCCTGACTCGGCCGGCACTGTGGAACTGCTGTACCAGCAAGCGCACAAACATGCCCACTGGTCCCAGTCTCTTGTGGGGCGCTGGGGGACAGCAGACAGGCAGTCTGTGCACTTGGTGGAGGGCGGGAGTGCTGGATGTTCAACCACCAGGAACGCCTGGAGATTTTGCCTGCTGGGGAGCCGCCGGCAGGGGACAGAGGGCCAAACTTCCTGTTTCCCCAGTAAGGCTGGGATGGCCCCGGTGAGGTCGGGATGGCCCCGGTGAGGTTGAAACGGTCCCGGTGTGGTAGGGACGACCCCGATCAGGTCGAAACGGCCCCTCTGTGGTAGGGACGACCCCGGTGAGGTTGAAACAGCCCCCGTGAGGTAGGGACGACCCCAGTCAGGTCGAAACGGCCCCGGTGTGGTAGGGACAACCCCAGTGAGGTTGAAACGGCCCCCGTGAGGTAGGGACGACCCCGGTGAGGTTGAAACAGCCCCCGGGAGGTAGGGACGACCCCAGTCAGGTCGAAACAGCCCCGGTGTGGTAGGGACGACCCCGGTGAGGTTGAAACGGCCCCCGTGAGGTAGGGACGACCCTGGTCAGGTCGAAACGGCCCCGGTGTGGTAGGGACAACCCCAGACAGGTTGAAACGGCCCCCGTGAGGTAGGGACGACCCCGGTCAGGTTGAAACGGCCCCCGTGAGGTAGTGACGACCCCGGTGAGGTTGAAACGGCCCCCGTGAGGTGGGGACGACCCCAGTCAGGTCGAAACGGCCCCGGTGTGGTAGGGACAACCCCGGTCAGGTCGAAACAGCCCCGGTGCGGTAGGGACGACCCCGGTGAGGTTGAAATGGCCCCCGTGAGGTAGGGACGACCCTGGTCAGGTCGAAACGGCCCCAGTGTGGTAGGGACGACCCCGGTCAGGTTGAAACGGCCCCCGTGAGGTAGGGACGACCCCGGTCAGGTTGAAACGGCCCCCGTGAGGTAGGGACGACCCCAGTCAGGTCGTAACAGCCCCGGTGTGGTAGGGACAACCCCAGTCAGGTTGAAACAGCCCCGGTGTGGTAGGGACAACCCCGGTGAGGTTGAAACGGCCCCCGTGAGGTAGGGACGACCCCGGTGAGGTTGAAACGGCCCCCGTGAGGTAGGGACGACCCCGGTCAGGTCGAAACGGCCCTGGTGTGGTAGGGACAACCCCAGTCAGGTTGAAACAGCCCCGGTGTGGTAGGGACAACCCCGGTCAGGTTGAAACGGCCCCGGTGTGGTAGGGACGACCCCGGTGAGGTTGAAACAGCCCCCGTGAGGTAGGGACGACCCCAGTCAGGTCGAAACGGCCCCGGTGTGGTAGGGACGACCCCGGTAAGGTTGAAACGGCCCCCGTGAGGTAGGGACGACCCCAGTCAGGTCGAAACGGCCCCGGTGTGGTAGGGACAACCCCAGTCAGGTTGAAACAGCCCCGGTGCGGTAGGGACGACCCTGGTGAGGTTGAAACGGCCCCCGTGAGGTAGGGACGACCCTGGTCAGGTCGAAACGGCCCCGGTGTGGTAGGGACAACCCCAGTGAGGTTGAAACGGCCCCCGTGAGGTAGGGACGACCCCGGTCAGGTCGAAACGGCCCCGGTGTGGTAGGGACGACCCCGGTGAGGTTGAAACGGCCCCCGTGAGGTAGGGACGACCCCGGTGAGGTTGAAACGGCCCCCGTGAGGTAGGGACGACCCCAGTGAGGTTGAAACGGCCCCCGTGAGGTAGGGACGACCCCAGTCAGGTCGAAACAGCCCCGGTGTGGTAGGGACAACCCCGGTCAGGTTGAAACAGCCCCGGTGTGGTAGGGACGACCCCGGTGAGGTTGAAACAGCCCCCGTGAGGTAGAAACAGCCCCCGTGAGGTAGGGACGACCCCGGTCTGGTAGGGACAACCCCGGTCAGGTCGAAACGGCCCCGGTGTGGTAGGGACAACCCCGGTGAGGTTGAAACGGCCCCCGTGAGGTAGGGACGACCCTGGTGAGGTTGAAACGGCCCCCGTGAGGTAGGGACGACCCCGGTGAGGTTGAAACAGCCCCCGTGAGGTAGAAACAGCCCCCGTGAGGTAGGGTCGACCCCGGTCTGGTAGGGACAACCCCGGTCAGGTCGAAACGGCCCCGGTGTGGTAGGGACAACCCCGGTGAGGTTGAAACGGTCCCGGTGTGGTAGGGACGACCCCGGTAAGGTTGAAACGGCCCCCGTGAGGTAGGGACGACCCCGGTGAGGTTGAAACAGCCCCCGTGAGGTAGGGACGGCCCCGGTGAGGTTGAAACGGCCCTGGTGAGGCTCAGACGGCCCTGGTGAGGTTGAGACTACTCCAGTGAGGTTGGGACAAATAAAGGGGACCAGTATGGACTGATGAACAGGGGTAGATACAGAAGCAGAGCAACATTGAACAGAATGTTAAACTACAGTGGGAAGCCTGGGGAAGGTTGGGGGGGGGGATTAAGAGACCAACTGAAGGACTTTTATGCATGCATATAAGATTAACCAATGGACACAAGACACGGGGCGGGGGGGGCGGGGGGTAGGGGCGGGGGGGGAATGTCAAGTGGGGGGGAAAGGAGACATATGTAATACTCTTTGTAATACTTTAAGAAATAAAAATTATTTAAAAAAAAAAATAAAATAAAAAAAAAATAAAAAATAAAATAAAAAAAAAAATGCACAAACCCTTCTGCTCAGCATCTTCACTTCTAGAAATCTCTCCTCCATATACTTGACATGTGCACAGAGACATCGAGGATACTCATGAGAACATTGTTTGTAGTAGCAAAGATTGAGAACTACCTACATGTCTATTAGTAGGGAAACAGATAAATTATGGTCTATCTATGAAATGAGATGAGTAAATTCATGTGTGCTCATAGAAAATGATCTCCAAGGCATATGACAAAATGAAAAAGCAGGTTTAGAGCAGTGTGTATGTTGCCCTTGTGTGACAAAAGGGATGGAGCAGGAGGATGTGCATACACAGATACACCTTATCCTCTATACTTCTGAGGTGATGTGCAACAAATTGGTAACAGCCATTTCCTCTGCAGTGACCAGGGAAGCGCCCTGTTGGAATTATTTTGCCATGTGCATTTATATTTTTTAATGAAAGGATTCTTAAAATGAAGTGATTTTTCTCCCTTTATTATGTCTGAGACCATGATCAATTCATTGATAATTTCTGTTTGACGAGAAGCCTGCAAGCCTTTTTTTAAGCAAACAAATAAATTTAAATTCTAGTTTAATCATCAGCAAGAAAAGAAATCTCTTTGAAGAGAACAATCTTGTTTTGTATTATTTACTTTTCCTCTATAATTTTAGTAATCTACGGAGATTGAGAAACTTGGAAGTAAAGTCGGATTTTTCATAAATTTCAAAAAGTGTTATAAATGTCCATATGTTCTTGTGTCCAGTCTCCTAATTCTTGGGCATGTCTAAAGGGAAAGAAAGTACCCTAATAATAAAAATATTGTCTGTTCCATCTAGGCTCACGGATTTGAGATTCTGTGCTCCAAATGTAGCCCACATTTTACTGACTCCAAGAAATCCCCTGTGACTTCCTCACCACTCTGGGCTGGCTTCCTTGACAGTCTGAAAAAGAACGATTACTTTAAGGTAGGACTTTGCAATGCATTTTTAAATTGTACTATTCACGGAAAATCAAGCCAGTGATTCAAAGTCCTATGGTCCAAGTTTAATATGGAACATAATTATGGGAGCTAGAATTTAAAGGAACCATTCTAACACAGTGGTAATGATGGGGTGTCTATGAATCGTTGCCAGTATTAGAGAAATTAATAACATTTCTCTAAAGTGATAAAAGTTATTATTTGTATTAGATGAACGATTGTCACAAATCTGTAAAGCAAACATGAAGACACCAAATAGCAAAATTAGCAAAGATAGGGATTTAAGAAATTACAAAAAACCAACTAGTAAATTTATTTTAACATATTCACTCCCACAGTAGTAAATATATGCATGTGAGCACAATAATAAAGACTGTTTTCATGTAGGTAAAAAAGGATATGAGTGGTATTTAGTGTTGTTGAGAGTATAGTGAAATTAATACTCCAATACATTGCTGGTAACATTGTAAATTAATAGAATCTTAACTACAAAGTAATTTAGTAGTGTGTCCCCAGAGCTAAAGAAAGATTCAAACCCAGAGCCTTCACTTTGAACAGTGTATTTTAAGGAAACATCAAAGCAATAGAAAAGTCCATACAAATATGATTATAAAGATTGTGTACCAGCCCTGACTGGTTTGGCTCAGTGGATAAAGCGTCAGCCTGCAGACTGAAGGGTCCCAGGTTCGATTCCGGTCAAGGGCATGTACCATGGTTGCGGGCACATCCCCAGTAGGGGTCGTGCAGGAGGCAGCTGATTGATGTTTCTCTCTGTCCCTCTCCCTTCCTCTCTGTGAAAAATCAATAAAATATATTTTAAAAAAGATGTGTACCAATATGGAAAAGTACTTATATATCTATATTTTTAAATTTTTTATTGATTTCAGAGAGGAAGGATGAGGGAGAGATAGAAACATCAATGATGAGAGAGAATCATTGATCAGCTGCCTCTTGCACACCCCACACTGAGGATCGAGCCTGCAACCCAGGAATCGAACCATGACCTCCTGGTTCTTAGGTCAACGCTCAACCACTGAGCCACACCAGCAGGGCTATAGTACATTTTTAATGAGTATAAAATATTAAGTATGAATGCCACTATAAGCATGTATGTGAAAAACAAATCATAGTTAAGGTGGAATTATACTGTTATTTTGGTTCTATTTGTACTTTATCTTATAAATTACTGGTTAATCAATGATTTCTTAATAATTAATTAATAGAAAATGGTAGAAAACCTTCCAAATTGGAAAGAGACCCTTAACAGTGAAAACGATTAGGAACCATTACCTCTAACCTAGTCCCTTATTTGAAGAAACCAGAGCCCAAACAGGTACATTAATGACGAGACAGGGACTGGGACTCAGGCCTCGTGATTCCTGAGCAATAGCTTATGTTCTGCCTCCTGGAAAGTTGCTGGTAAGCAGGTAATTTTAACCAGTTAACTGCCACACATCCAAAACGGAAACCATCCCCACAAGCACGATATTTTGAATTTAATTTAAAAATTCAATTTGCAATGAATATTATAAAAATAAATGTATTACAGTTTGGTTGTTCTTGAATATTTTCAGCTGAAAATTCTCACGAAAAATGATTTTAAAGTTGGTCAGGGCTGCCACTTAGGGAAAACCTTTTTTTTAATAGACGCACGTGGCATGGGGAAGGTCCGCTGCTTGCGTGTACAGACGCTTATGGTGCACAGTGGGTTAATGACACCATGTAAATGATGTTCTGATAGGTTATTATTATCTTTTAGGGACTGATAGAAGGTTCTGCACAGTACCAGGAGAGACTAGAAATGGCAAAGAACTACTTCCAACTCTCAGTAAATCGGCCAGAAAGGTGAGTTTGTCACTACTTAATATGGCAGCAGAAAGGTAGCTGCAAGAAGTTAACAAGTCACTTACCCTTAAGAATAGTTGCAGAAGTTGGAATTTACATATTTAGATAGTTAATGGCAAGGATCATGATTACTGAAGGGGTTAGGGCTGGGGGAGAGGAGGTGTTGTGCATTTGATCCTTGGCACTGATTGCTATTACCATCATCATCATTGGATAATAGCTAACATGTATTCAGTACTTACAAAGCATAGGCCACTTTAAACTCGTTTAATTCCCCCTAACAACCCTATGAAATAAGTATGATTGTTATTGTTCCCTATTTACAGCTGAGAAGCTGAGGCCAAGAGAGATTAAGTAATTTGCCAAAGGTCACACAGAGCTAGTAAGTGACAGACCTAAGACTCACACTCAGACAATTTGGTATCCAGCCACATGCTTAATTCCTGTGGGAGTTCTGGGCTGTGGCTAGCTATTTTAGGAAGGTCTAAAACATAGGATGAATCCCTGACTGGTTTGGCTTAGTGGATAGAGCATCGGCCTGTGGAACGAAGGGTCCCAGGTTCGATTCTGGTCAAGGGCATGTACCTTGGTTGCGGGCTCTATCCCCAGTAGGGGGCATGCAGGAGGCAGCTGATTGGTGTTTCTCATTGATGTTTCTGACTCTCTGTCCTCTCCCTTCCTCTCTGTAAAAAATCAATGAAAATATATTCTTTTTTTAAAATATATTCTTAAAAAATAAAACAGGATGAAGCAGGCAGCTTCCAAATCAAAGCTCAACATTTTTACTATTGGCAAAAAATTGCATGTAGCTTAAACGTCTAAAATTTCAATTACGTTGCAGGAGAGACCTTCATTCCCTCAACCAGATAATTTCTAAACAGTTTAAAACCAACCTCACATCTCCCTCCAGACCTATTCTTGAATTTCCAATTTTTTAAATAGCTGAAATTTTTTAAATAGCTGAATTAATATCATAGACTACCTCCCACAGTCTTTTTAAAATTTTTTTTATTGATTTCAGAGACAAGAAAGGAGAGGGAGAGAGAGAGAGAAACATCAGTGATGAGAGAGAATCATCAATCGGCTGCCTCCTGCATGCCACCTACTGGGGATGGAGCCGGCAGCCCAAGCATGTGCCCTGACCGGGAATCGAACCGTGACCTCCCATTCATGGGTTGACGCTCAACCACTGAGCCACACTGGTCGGGCCCCACTGTCTTTTAATAGGACGCCCATTCTCCTATCACCCAGATCTCTGGGCTGTCCTTGAATCTGAGACCCCAGAGCCTGTTAACTATCTTGTGTTTGCATTCCTCTTTCTTACTGCCCAGCTACACTAATTATTTATTCCTTGAGCTATGACAATATCTATGTGTTTCTCAATTTCTAGTTACTTTCTCTTTCAATTCAACTATTAGAGCCAGGAAAATCTGTTTGAAATAAATCCCCTCTCCTAAAAAAGTATTTGAGATTATGATAGTGAAAAATTACACACAATCTAAGTGTCTATCAATAATAGGTACATGAATTACAATGTCTTTATTTAGAGATGAGCTAAATACACATAAGTCTAATTCAGGATTTCATAATCTCAGCACTATTTACATTTTGGACCTGATAATTCTTTGTTGTGGGTGACTCTCCTGTGCATCATAGGATGTTTAGCAGCATCCTTGGCCTCTACCCAGTAAATGCCAATCGGATTCCCTCCACCCCCAGTTGTGGCAACCGAAAGTGTCACCACACATGGTCAGATGTCCCCTGGGGGACAAAATTGTCCCCCATTGAAAACCACATATATATTCATTTATTCAACAAATACATTTGGGTATCTCCTATGTGCTAGACGCTATTCCGGACATTGGGGAATCCAAGTAAACCCAAAGTCTGCCTGCCCTTATAGAACTTACATACTAGCGTAGGAGAAGGATGGTTCACCACTGCATGATATTAGATGGTGATAAGTGCTTTGAAGAAAAAGCTGTCTATGGGAGAGAGAAATAGGCTGCTATTTTATCTCCTTCCTTCTGCTCACTCTGGGGTTTTCTTGTTGCTCTCTTTCTAATTCTTTGAGTTGTAGAGTTAGATGATTTACTACCATTTTTTCTTGTTTTTTGAGATAGGCCTGTAGAGCTATAAACTTTCCTCTCAGGACTGCTTTCATTGTGTCCCAGAGGTTTTGGATTGTTGTGTTTTCATTGTCATTAGTTTCCAGGATGTTTTTAATTTCTTCTTTGATCTCATTGGTAACCCAATCAATATTTAATAACATGCTATTCAGCTTCCAAGTGTTTGAGTATTTTGGGTTGTTTTTATTGTAGTTTATTTCTAATATTATGCCCTTGTGGTCTGAGAAGATGCTTGGTATGATTTCAATCTTCTTGAATTTGGGGAGACTTTGCTTGTGGCCCAATATGTGGTCTATTTTTGAATCTGTCCCATGAGCATCTGAGTGGAATGTATATTCCGTGGCCTTGGGGTGAAGTGTTCTGAAGATGTCAATTAAGTCCATCTGATCTAGTGAGTCATTTAGGTTTGCTGTTTCTTTGCTGATTGTTTGTCTAGAGGATTTATCCAGTGATGTCAGTGGTGTATTAAAGTCCCCTACTATGATTGTATTGTTGTCGATCTCTCCTTTGATATCTTCCAGGAGTTTTTTTATGTATTTGGGTGCTCCTGCATTGGGTGCATATATGTTTTACCAGGGTTATATCTTCTTGTTGTATTGATCCCTTTAATATTATGAAGTGGCCTTCCTTATCTCTTGTTATGGCCTTCACTTTGAGGTCTATTTTGTCCGATATAAGTATTGCTACACCAGCTTTCTTTTCCTTTGCATTTGCCATAAAGATATTTTTCCATCCCTTCACTTTCAGTCTGTGTGAGCCCGTTCTTCTGAGGTGGGTCTCTTGTAGACAGCAAATGTATGGGTCATGATTTTTTATCCATTCAGCCACTCGATGTCTTTTGGTTGGAGCATTTAGTCCGTTTACATTTAAAGTTATTATTGAAAGGTACTTGTTTGTAGCCATTTCTTTTTGTGTGTGGCTGTTTTCTTTTGAGCTTTTTATTTCTTCTTTTTACACCAGTCCCTTTAGCATTTCTTGCATTGCTGGCTTGGTGGTGATAAACTCCCTTATGGGCTGTATTTTAGCTAGGTTGGTTAAGGAGGCCCTTCCAATGAGAAGAGACCTGAGCGAAGTGAGGGAATGAGGCATATAGGTATTTGTGGGAATAACGTTCCAGGTAAAGAGAACAAACAGCAAATGCAACATAGAAATACCCCCACAAACACACACAGGGGCCCAGAATGATACTTGTTAGAGCAGAGAGTGGATTGGAACTGGTGGTGCTAGTCATCACAGGAAACATTAGCTTTATATATGTTTTTAATAGATAAAAGCATGGCTCTGTGCACTGAAAGGTTGCAAGTTCGAGTCCCAGGCAGGGCACATACCATATTGCAGGTTTGCTCCCCAGTTGGGGTGTGCACAGGAGGCAGCCAATCAATGTTTCTCTCTTCCCCTCTCCCTTCCTCTCTCTCTAAAAATTAATAAAGACATATTTTTTAAAAAGTAAAGTACATATACCTGTTACTAATTTGATTTTTTTTCATGTTAAATGTATAAATATAATCATGTATTTAGAAGTAAATATAACAATATTCTAATTCTGGGTCATAGGAATATGGACATTTGTTATATTTTGTACTAGTTTGTATTCAAATCTCTTAAACTAAAAGGAAAAATAGCAAGAAGTCATCATTGATCAGCCACTGCTTATTTCATTGCGCCCAAACTTCTTAACCTTTTTAGGCTCACTGTGCTCTCATCTCAGTCCATCCATCTGTTCAGCCTCATCTTCCACACTTAAGCCAAACCAAATGCCACTTGCTCTCTGAACATATTCCTCATTTCTCTGCCTCTATACAAATGCTCTTTTTTTTTTCTCTTGCCTAAAGCTTCTCTAGCCCATCTTACCTGTCAAAATCCTCCCCATTCTTTAAGGCCTAACTCAATTACTTCCATTCTCTTACTTTTTAAAAAAATACATATTTTATTGATTTTAGAGAGGAAGGGAGAGGGGGAGAGAGAGAGAAACGTCAATGATGAGAGAGAATCATTGACTGGCTGCCTCCTGCATGCCCCCTACTGGGGATTGAGCCCGCAACCCAGGCATGTGCCCTTGGCCGGAATCGAACCTGGGACCCTTCGGTTCGCAGGCTGACGCTCTATCCATTGAGCCAAACCATCTGGGGCATCTCTTACTTTTTTTTTAGCTTCTCTGCTTTCATCTCAGTGAATGACTTTCCCTAGCATGTGGTATTCCTGTATGATTTTATATTTTATCATTTATTATGATTATTTGTAAATTTTTTCCTCCCCTAGTCATATTTACCTAATATGGAGTAGGGACAATATTTTTATCACCAATGTGATTTAGCAAGGCATGCAAATATTTATCAAATGAAGGCAAGTTCATTATATAACTTGATTTGTTCCTTTCTGAATAGTTCAGACAGGGTTCTATGAATTTATATAACAAGTCACATCACCGTCGTAAAATAGCTCACTCATGTAAACAATCTCAGTGCATATTTCCTCATCAGTGTTTAGTAGGAGGAGCACAAAATAGCGTCAGAAGGCTTGATTTCAGGCCACCTTCAGCGGTCGCCAACCTTTCGGACCTCACGGACCATCAGTGGTCCACAGACCACCGGTTGGCGACCGCTGAAATGACTTCCCAAAAGATGTAGAACTCACTGGACTTTGATTTTCTCATCTTTAAAAGAGGATAGTAATTAGAGGACTGAATAAGAAAATGTATTTTTTAAGTGCTAGTCTAGCATATAATACCTGTTAGATTACTTTTTGTTCATACTTCCCTCTGGGTTTTCTTTCCTCATATATAACATAAATACCAATTGAAAAAGGTGTTATACTAGATCAGCAGCTTCATAATGATCTTCTATGGAGCTTATAGAGACAGAGGGAAGACAGAGTAGGTAGGTCTCTGAGTCTCCAGCCTCCATTTCAACCAAAGCAAGACTTTTTTCCAGCTTTATTGACAAAATTGTAAGATCTTTGAAGCATACATTGTGGTGATTTAATATATGTATACATTATGAAAGGATTCCCCCAACCAGTTATTTAACACATCTATCACCTCAATTATTTATTTATTTGGTGAAAAAATTTAACTTCTGTTATTTTAGCAGATTTCAATTACATAATACCGTCTTATCAACTGTAGTCATGTTTTACATTAGCTCCTAAGCCAAAAGTCATCCTCTAGCTAAAAGTTTACCCTCTTGCCAACTTCTCCCTATTTGCCTCATCCACTTTTCTACTCTGTGTTCCTATAAGTTGGACTTTGTTTTTTAGATTCCATATATAGGTGATACCATGCAGTATTTGTATTTCTTTATCGGGTTTATCCCATTTAGCATAATGCCCTCAAGTTCCGTCATGTTGTAGCTAATGGCAGGATTCCTTCTCTCTCATGGCTGAGTAATATTCCATATATATCTCACATCTTCTTCATTCATCTGTTGATGGACATTTAGGTTGTTTCCATATCTTGGCTACTATGAATAATGCAGCAGTGAACATGGGAGTGCAGACAGATTTTCAGTATTCTATTCATAAACACTTACTTGTTTCACTTATTTGTATCTTCTTCGGTTTCTTTCTTCAGTGTCTTATAATTTTCCAAGTGTAGGTCTTTTACATTCTTGGTTAAATTGTACCTAAGGTCTTTTCTCTTTTTTTTTATGTAATTGTAAATGGGATTGTTCTCTTGGTTTCCCTTTCTGATACTTCATTATTGTTGAATAAAAATGCAACTGATTTCTAGGTACTTATTTAGTATCCTGCTACTTTACTGAATTCATTGATCAGTTCTAGTAGTTTTTTGGTGGAATATTTAGGTTTCTCTATAATCATGTCATCTGCAAATAATGACAGTTTTATTTCTTTCTACCTTTGCCCATTTTTTATTTTTTTAAATTTATCTTTATTGTTGAAAGTGTTACAGATGTCCCCCATTCCCCTCATTTTTTAAATTGGATTGTTTGGGTTTTTTTTCACTTTTGAGTTGTATGAATTCTGTATATATCTTGGATGTTAACCCCTTATCAGATATATGTTTTACAAGTATTTTCTCCCACTTACCAGGTTGCCTTTTCATTTTGTTGATGGTTTTATTTGCTGTATAAAGCAGTTTTTCTTTGAGCTTTTTTATATTTTAGAGTTCTTGGTAAATTTTATTTGAGAAAAGGAGATCTGTATCTTTTTTGTTAAACCTCACTGGAAGATATTTTTCCATTGACTTTTAGAGAGAGTGGAAGAGAGAGGGAAAGACAGAAACATCGATGTGTGAGAGAGACACATCTATTGGTTGCCTCCTGCATGTGCCTGACCAGGGCCCCGGACAGGGAGGAGCCTGCAACCAACGTACATGCCCTTGATCGGAATCGAGCCTGGAACCCTTTGGTCTGCCAGCCGATGCTCTATCCACTGAGCAAAACTGGCTAGGGTGGGGTCTGTATTTTAAAAGCAAATTAGACTAGGTAATTCTTTGCAACTTTAAAATGCTATGTTTTTGTGATTATTATTCTGAACGAGTGGTCTTATAAAAAAAAATACTTTTTTTTTATAGCTCTCTTGCTATGAGCCCAGGTGAAGAAATCTTAACCTTATTACAGACATTACCATTTGATATCGAAGAGCTTAAGAAAGAAGCAGCTAATCTTCCCCCAGAAGATGGTAAGTGAAGGGCCAGGAGAGAGCAGATGGGTTAGAAAAAATTAAAACATTCCACTAAGTCCCAGAGGGTCCTTCCCCGAGAGAGCCTTTCATGTGAACGTGATATGGCAGCATCACGCTTTCTCCTTTCAGATGACCAGTGGTTAGATCTCTCACCAGATCAGCTGGACCAGCTCCTGCAAGAAGCTGCTGGCAAAAAAGACCCAGAGCCCATTTCCAAGGAGAAGGAGAACTATGACTTAACTCAAGTCTCAAAGAGCATGAAAGCTTTCATATCCAAAGTCTCCACCCACAAAGGAGCGGAGCTGCCTCGGTAATTTGTGTTGAAGTATATACCTATAGTCATAACCAAGATGTTGAAGTCATCTATCACTGCCAAATGCACACTTTTTTTTTTAAGTAAATGGTTTGTAATGCTTTGTTTCCCTGTTTTGGTACCTAGTAGCATAACTTACTTAACTGGAGTCAGGTTTCTAGTGATCTTATCCTTTGCAACCCTTGAAGTAAGCTAGAGAGACCACTCAACAGATCTCAAAGCCACCATCTCAGAGCGGTTCAGGGCAACTGTGCACTTTACTCTTTCAACTTTTTCTCAGAACCTTATAGGCTCCTCATATCCAGCTCTCAGCAAGCTCAGACTTCTCATCTCCCACCTGCAAGCATATTGGAAGCTTCAAACTCAAAAGAGTGGGAGGAAATAATAGAAGAATTGGGAAGTTATATTTGGCAAGTAATGGGGAAAAAAGGTAGATGGGATTGTTACTTGCACAGCAAAATATCTTTATCAATGTTGATGCTGTGGAGCTCATGAGATGACTACAATTTATGTTCTATATTCTCTCTTCAAAACAGCAGGGGTAAAGGAAAGTTTGTTCTTAATAATTTTTAAAGATTTGGTTCTTAAAGAACTTTTTTTGGCTAATGTTAGCTATATCTTGCAGGAGTTTGAAAAGGGTGGGTAGATCCTTAAATGAACTTAAAGTTAAATGTGCATAAACAAAGTGCAATTTTTACTTTGATTTTATCAGTATTTCCCATTTCTGTTGCCCTGCAAGACCAGTAAGTATAAGGATTTTTAAAATTTAAACTACTGCCCAGCTGGTGTAGCTCAGTTGGTTGAGCGTCAGCCCATGTACCACAAGGTTACTAGTTTGATTTCCGATCAGGGCACATGCCCATGTTGTGGGCTCAATCCCCAGTAGGGGTGTGCAGGAGGCAGCCGATCAATGATTTCCTCTCATCATTGATGTTTCTATCTCTCCCTCTCCCTTCCTCTCTGAAATAAAAAAATATATATATTTCTAAAAATATATTTTAGCCCTAGCCTGTTTGGCTCAGTGGATAAAGTGTTGACCTGCGGACTAAAGGGTCCCGGGTTCAATTCCAGTCAAATGCACATGCGGGTTGCTGGCTTGATCCCCACTGGGGGGCGTGCAGGAGGCAGCCAACCAATTATTCTCTCTCATTGTTGTTTCTCTCTCTACCTCTCCCTTCCTCTCTAATATCAATAAGAATATATTTAAATATATGTTTTTTAAATAAATAAATAAAATTTAAACTACAGTTTTCCTTTTGCACCTCTTTTGAGGTTATGTCTCTAGTAGTGTTCCTAAGAATGGGACTTTAGAAGAAGTTTCAAAGAGTTATGTTCTAGATAAATTGTTTTTTTCCTTTAATTTTGCAGAGACCCATCTGAAACTCCAATCACTTTTGATGCAGATTCTTTCCTTAATTATTTTGATAAGATTTTAGGTAAGTTACAGTGTGATGTTTGTTTTCATTTTGAAAGTAGTATGGGTAGGGAAGTGGAGCATTAGATCTTTCGGAAGACAAAACAGTGCTTTCTCTTCATAATTTTGAGTTGCTTTCAACAATGAATTCCTGCTGTCTTGAATGATTCTGCAGAGGATGTTTAGCTCAGTGCTTAACATAGTAGTTGCTTAGAAGTAGTTGCTTAAGTACTAGAAGCCAGATGCACGAAATTCGTGCAAGGGGCTCGGCCCATCGCAGCCCCGGCTGCCTCGCGGCCCTGCCCACTAGTCGTTCCAGAAGGTGGTCCAAAAGGTCGTTCCGCTGTCTGGTCTAATTAGCATATTAGCTCTTTATTATATAGGATTTGTTGAATGAGTGAATGCTGTGTGTTAGAGTTTACCTTGGCTCCCATATTACATTATTTTTTCTCTTTTATACTTATTGCCCTTACACACTAATAATAGCCAAATAGCCCAATAAGAGAAATCAACAATGGATATAAAAAGGTATAGCCTTGAAGAAGAAATATAGTTAATATATATTTGAAAATAGTTAACTGTTTTTAGTATGCAAGTAAATACACAGTAAAAATAAGAGATTACTTTTTTGCCCACCCATATTGGCAAAAATTTAAAAGAATGATGATAACCAGTTTTCTCAGGGGTTAGAGAAATGAGCGCTGTTCAAAGGGGGTGGGGGGGGAGTGTAAGTCATCTTTCCTCAGGGCAGTTTGGTACTCTAGAATGTTTATAACCTTTGCCTTAGCAATTTCTTTTTTTTTTTTTTTAAATATATTTTATTGATTTTTTACAGAGAGGAAGGGAGAGGGATAGAGAGTTAGAAACATCGATGAGAGAGAAACATTGATCAGCTGCCTCCTGCACATCTCCCACTGGGTATGTGCCTGCAACCAAGGTACATGCCCTTGGCCGGAATCGAACCTGGGACCCTTGAGTCCGCAGGCCAATGCTCTATCCACTGAGCTAAACCTATTAGGGCTGCCTTAGCAATTTCAATTCCGGGAATTTACTCTATGAAAAAGATATATGTGCTAAGATGACGACTGCAGCATTGTAGTAGCAGAAAAATTGGAATATCCTAAATGTCTATCACAAGGGAAATGGTTAAATGAATTATAGTACAGTTGACCCTTGAACAACATGGGACTAAACCATATGGGTCTACTTATACGTAAATACTGTAAATGTATTTTCTCTGCCTTATGATTTTCTTAACACTTTCTTTTCTCTAGCCTTCTTTATTATAAGAATACAGTATATAATACATATAACATACAAAATATCTGTTAATCAACTGTGTGTGTCATCGGTAAAGCTTCTGGTCCACAGTAGGCTATTAGTAATGTTTTTGGGAAGTCGAAAGTTTTATGCATTGTCCAAGGGTCAGCTGTATACCCTATTATGAAATGCTTGGTGATGAGGACAGAGCTGCATAAAGGTCTGGATAGCCACCAAACTGTTAAACGATGCCTAACTCAAGGAAGAGAGTGAGATGTGAGGCAGTAATTCTGAGCATCCGGTCTGCATGCCCCTAGCCTACCGAGACAGTAATTCTGTATTGCTTGAATGTTCACATCAAAATGTATTTATGCAACCCAGCTGGTGTAGTTCATTGGTTGAGTAAGCGTTGACCTGTGAACCAAGAGGTCACAGTTCAATTCCTGGTCAAGGGCACATGCCTGGGTTGTGGGCTTGATCCCCAGTAGTGGGCATGCAAAAAGCAGCCGATCACTGAGTCTCTCTCATTGATGTTTCTTTCTGTCTCTCTCCTTTCCTCTCTGAAATTAATAAAAATATATATTTTTTAAAATCTATTCATGCATATCATAGTTTTTAAATTTTTAAGTGAATTAATTCACTTAAAAAAAAAAAGAGTTGAATCTTTCATTTCAGCTTGTGTGCTTTTCTGCAAATATCTGCCAGCAGTACCCTTTTCTGGAAGTGATTTTTGTGAAGGAGTTTGCCTGTGTATATTGGTTCTTTTCTGCAAATAATAGTCTAAGTCTTTTGGGAGGTGTGATCACTCAAAATTTTTTACCAAGTGGCATTTTCTGGTTGGGATGTAGGACCAAGGCCTC
Organism: Myotis yumanensis; assembly: GCF_028538775.1. Classification (NCBI taxonomy): domain Eukaryota; kingdom Metazoa; phylum Chordata; class Mammalia; order Chiroptera; family Vespertilionidae; genus Myotis; species Myotis yumanensis. The sequence goes on along the minus strand of NW_027223764.1, from coordinate 43,892,007 downwards.
CTGAATCGGACTCCGATGACCAGGATGAGGAAGACTTTGAATCTTTAGAAAGTGATGATGACTTGGATTTTGAAACACAGGAACCTGGGGAAGAAGCATCTGTAAAAGGAACACTTGATAATCTCAAGTCATACATGGCCCAGATGGACCGGGAACTGGCACATACCAGCATTGGCAAAAGTTTCGCCACCCAGAAGCAAATGGTATGTGTGGGTTTAACTTCTTTCCCTTTCTGAGTCTATTACAAAGGATAGCTAAAAACATATTTTATCTTAGTGGGTTTTTTTGTTTGTGATCATTTTTTTGTGATAAATTTGATTTTTTTATTTGAAATAAGAATGCTAATTTTTCCGAACTCTGGTTGGATGATGGATTATTAACTTTATTTTCCTAAAATAAGCTTAATTATATTACTTTGTTATCTATCAGGATTTAAAATAATGTCATGTGATGTGTTGAAATTAGTATGTGATACTACTAAGAGCTTACACTGATTTTTTTAAAAAGGAGAAATGTCTCTAAATACCCAAATATTTTTGAAATCTTAATAGTATTTGATTTGTAAGTTTCCCTAATTTAGAGCCAAATGTAGAATTCATCTCCCATTCGTGTTTTAATCCTACTGATTATACCAGCACTATAACACTAGACAAAGAGGTGTCTCACGGATGAGTGTTTGAAATCCATCTCTGCCATCCACTGTGACTGTCCATTAACAAATAATCCTCATGTCATGGAACCAAATGAGACAACAGTAAAACCCATAATGGACCTTAATTAATGTTATCCCCTTGTTTTGGTCATCTAAGCCACATTTAAAATTATAACCACTTTTGATATTGCCAGAACCTAATAGAAACCATACATTAGATTTGTCTAAAGCAGTGTTTCTTAAGTGGTAATGTGAATATGAGCCACCTAACCATTTTAAAATATAGATTCTGGTTAAGTATGTCTGAGGTGTGGCCTCAGATTTTACGTTTCTAACAAGCTCTGAAGCGATGCCCATGCTACTGGTCCATGGACCACTTTGAGTAGATCAAGCTGCATCTTTCAAATCCTTTCCCCAACCTGTGAGATCAGAGGCTCGAGTAACAATTCAGTCTTTGTGGTTCAACCCCAAGAAGCGTCAGGTTTTTACTTTGCTTTTTCATTGGGAAAAAGAAAAGAAAATTTAGTTTCTTTCACTTAGGAAAAAATTTACATTCTTTTTTAAAATGTTTGTTTTTATGTTTATTTTTTTAAGACTGTTAGGCACCGCATAAATGTACATCTTTAACCCTGGTTATCTCCCTTAGGCTATTTCAGAATAGGGAAGAAAGTCATTCAATTTCTAGAAACTTACTAGAAAGAAGTGTATTATAGTCTTTGGAACCAAATTTTAATATATGTGTTAAATTACATAGTTTATTAGACTTCGTTTTTACTTTCTATCAAGAAGAGTAATTTGGAATTCAGTTTTCCATTGTTGGTTAGCTTTGCATTGTAACTACCACAGCCTATTGACATATTATCCCATGATTCTTTCCCTCCATGAATAAGGAATCTCTAGCCCAGACTACAAATAGCAATTCGGATGAGGAAGATGCTGCTGCAGGAGACTCTGGTATGACACCGGTGGATGTAGACCTAAACCTGGTTTCAAACATATTGGAATCGTACAGTTCCCAGGCTGGACTGGCCGGACCTGCTTCCAACCTCTTACACAGCATGGGGGTGCAGCTGCCGGACAACACTGACCCCAGACCCACACGTAAGCCAGCGGAAGACTAACCAGCCCATCGAGCCTGTCGTTTCTCTTTTTAAATAAATATTGAACTGGAGTGTGCTCCTTTCTAGTTTACTCATTTAGTAAAAAATATTTCTTCACCCCTAACCCGTTTGGCTCAGTGGATAGAGAGTCAGCCCCCGAACTGAAGAGTCCCTGGTTTCTGGTCAAGGGCGTGTACCTTGGTTGCCGGCACATCCCCAGTAGGGGGCGTGCAGGAGGCAGCTGATCGATGTTTCTCTCTCATAGATAGTTCTGACTATCCCTCTCCCTTCCTCTCTATAAAATCAAAAATATATATATTTAAAAATATATATTTCTTTATTACAAGTTTCACAGGTTGACTTCTCAAATGTTGCCCTCTCTGCCAGGGTCTTTGTGATCTCCAGGAGGCCGCACAGGTTTTGAAGTCAGAAGAAGAGATGACATTCACATAGTCCATGTTTAGAACATTGTTTATTTTTATTGAGGACTAAATGTTGGGTAGAGAAAGGAAGATAGTAAAAAATAAGGAATGAATGAGTTGCTTTTTTATTCCAGTTACCAGGAATGACCTTGAGCCAGGCTCACTCTGGTGACAAATACACTGATTTTAATGTTTAACTTGTTTTTACTATTCTACTTCATAGACCCAGTGGGTTCTTTTTATCCTTAGCACCTTCATCATTAATTGCCACATAAATATTCTCCAGCCAAGGTAAGCCCTGTACCAAAGTTCCTTCTATTTATGTCAATTGCAGTATCCTAACCTTGTCCTCTTTTGCCTCAACTTTCAGATATCCTTGGAGTTCTGAAAAGCAAAGCTCTCTTCCCACTCATTGCTGGGAAACAAAGTTCAATGGTGCAGCTCCTCCTGTTAGCCACTCTCATCTTTTCTTTTCCAAAACAACACTTTAATCCAAAAGCAAACAGTTACTCCATGGTACATTTGAGAAACACGCCCCCTCCCCTTCCTATCCTGTATTTTCAGACTAGGGATGTGTACACATGTGCTCACAAACACACCCACATAGAGATAGAAAAGATTGGGAGACGGTAATACACATGGACCCTGAACTGTTTTTTTCTGACTGCAAGATATGGGGAAATCTCGGGACCTCTCTTTCGAGAGTGCTTTTCCCGTCTACATGCTGGGTTCAGCTCAGGTCAGCGCAAGCTGCCAATCTAGCAGGACAAGCAAGTCCCATCTCATACTATCCCTCACCATTTCCTGACGAAGGTACTTTGATTTCCAAAGCAATGATGGTTTGCTGGCAACAGTGACAGCAATAACCTTTTGGTTTCAATAGGAAAGTCAGTGCTTTAGCTCTTCTAGTTCTAGAAGCTCTTTTTCTTAGTCCTATGGAACTTTGATGTATGCATCATCCTAGGTTTTCTGGCACTCATGTATCTAATCACAAGGTAGTGCCTGAAATCATGTGAGGATACAGCTCTTTCCCCAGACATCCATTCTTTTCAAACTGGCCTCCGACAGCGTTTCTTCTGCACATTGCTTCAACTGTTCCACAGCTTGGTACCTGGACTTAAACCCCTGTCACACTAATACAGAGATTCCTTTTCTCCCGCCCCCTCCAGATTCTCACTTTCTGCAATTTCCTCTCTTCATAAGACAGAAAAATACATCTAAACAGAGGTACATAAATTTATTTTATTTCCTTCAGATAAATTCTTCTCCCCTATGACAAGGTATAAAATGGCATATATGAATGATGAGAATTCCTAAATTTAGTTTATCCCATAAAACTCAAGAAATGGTTCATCCTCACTAATCCCTTAGTTTAAGTTACAACACTTACTGGATATGCAAATAGCAGCAACCATTTTACACTCAGGGAAACAAATGGCAAAGTGATAATCACTTCCTTATGTCACAAACTGAGCAAGTAACAGCAAAAAAAGACTTACTGTCTTGCAGCCCACTGGGATGCAGTTATGTCAACAGAACCTCATTGCACCTGATTGATTACAGAGGACCCTGGGGAGACCTTAGCTCCCACCTTCCACATCACCTTTTCTTTAAGGTGACTTAAAGAAACAGGACTTCTATTTAACTACCATGAACAAAATAATTACCTGTACATGATTCCAAAAATGTTAGGTTGTGCTATTTGTCTTAATTCTATGAGGACAAAAAGTAATTCAGTGGGTTGAGATTTGCTACGTATTTTCAATATTCAGAGAAAAGTTTTAACCAGAATTACACCAGGCACATTTTGGCAGTTAGATATAAACCCAGCATTAACAAGCCACATGCCAAAAGATGTTGACTCCCAAGGCCTCGGAGAATATGGGTAAACAAGGGCCCACATCTAAAGTAAAGCTTCACCTCCCCTCTGATTTTGATAATTGCCATCTCATTCGTTGCCTAGGAGTAGGAACTTCTTTCATTAACTCTGCCAGTAGAGGAGTCTTGCTGTGGGCTCACCTTCTCTGCCTTACTATGAATTTGGTTGGGTGTGGCCTTTTGTCAGCTTCCCCTTTGCAGCAGATCTTTGATGTGCCCCCTCTCCCCCCCGGGATGCTGAGGAGGGACCTAGGTGATCTGAGCTAAGCAGGCAGGGCAGGGCAGGCTGGTTTTTCCACCCACTCCCTAATCAGCTGGTGGGCGATGGCTAACTTGGGGGGCAACCAGAACGGGAAAGTCCCATCCTGTTGTTGAGCATATGGGTGGTTTCTCTTCAGGGCTGCGACCACCTCATCATGACTAAACCAGGCAGCTGCTTCTAGTTCTTTCAAGTTCACCTGGATCTGAAAGACATAAGGAAAAACAGAATGTAAGATTGGGAGCTACAAAAGTTAGAATTCTATGGCCAAAGGTGAGAAAACAGTTCTAGAACTGAGCTATCTTAGAAGGTATTACCTGGGATCCATAGGCTGAGGACAAATCAATTCTAGATATTGCTCAGCAGCAAAAGAGGCATACATCAGAGATGAGAGTTAAGTATATTTTTAATAGTAAAAACCCAGAAGTACAAATACTAAAATATTAAGAGTGGTTAGCATAGAGGGGTAAATTATGAATAATACTTGTTTTGCTTTGTGCCTCAATTGCTTGTATAAACATACAAATGTTTCTCTTCTTTAATGATAATCAAAATCATTGTATCTTTGCAAGGAGCAAAGTAGTACAAACTGAATCCACAGGAAGCTGAGGCAGATTAGATAGTATTCATTCCATAGAAAATAAAACACAATAGATAGAGTTGGTAGATAGGGACCACAATGCCCATCTGTAAGGGATGCTGTAGAAAATGAGGTTGGATAAGTGCCTTTCAACCAGAAGTCCCTATAATCATTATTATTATGTAATGATAATAATTATTATCAGTGCTCAACATCCTGATTGACTTGAGCAATAAGATCAATCTTGAAATCAATAATTAAATTTGATATATGATGTGCCTAATCTATGCAAGATGCTCTGTTAAGTCCTGATGATGAAAGGTAAGTTGTCTCGTGACTGAGATATGTACAAGGAAGGACGGTGACCATGTTGGCACTCCCAGTTTTCATGGTGATTCTTTTCTTTACGAGATTGAAAATTCCTTAAGGATAAAAATAATTTCTTATGCATCTTTGTACAATCTAGACAGTGTTAAACTAGACGTTGTTTAAGTACCTACTGACAAGCTTAGATGAGGCAAAGGAAATATCAGAGCATTCGGGAGGCAGCACTTACCTCTGTCTGCCCTGGTTTCACAATTGCATGACAAGCAATCATGAGTGAGCTATTGGGAAAGGGCCAGTGCTGGGATGCAGAGTACTGCAGTCTGTCCACCTCCAATCCCACCTCTTCTGCAACTTCTCGCTGGACAGCCTCTTCCAGAGTTTCACCTACAAGCACTCAGATTAATTCAGGACAGCCCTGCAGCAGGAGGGGTGATACAGATGCCCATTTGTGAACGAGCGCAAAACTGGCCCCAAAGCTTCAATGAAAATACTCTTGGGAGAGCCTGAAATCTGAGTCTCTCCAACAATAGGAATCAAGTCTAGAGTTGGGTGTTGAATGCAATACTTAAACCTACTAGGGTAGTTATAACACAAAATAGAGGGGCAGTGGGAGCGGTTACTGCTGCTGTCAGTTTTCATAAAATTCTAATGCGACATATCACCATTTGCAAATTTTACCCCAAGAGACTGAGAAAACTAATTCTAGTTAATATGCATGTTGGAATATTTAGGGAGAAGTTTACTAATTCTGCAATCTGTGCATCAAAAAATAAGGAGGACCGATGGATGGACAGATATGTGATAAAGTAAATATAAGAGATTATAGAATCTAGGTGGTGAGTGTATGGGTTTTCACTGTATAGTTCTTTCAACTATGCTGCATGTTTGAAAGTTTGCCTGTAAAATATTGGAAAATTATAATGTCAGGGGCCGTTTTCTTGACATGACAGGGAAGAAGGTGCTTGAGGCTCCAAGCACTATGACAGCAACACAGAGAAATAACTACTAGCGATATGCTGTCGTGTCTCTAAACTCCTTACCTATGTCACAGAAACCCGCCAGGGCAGAATACATTCCCTTGGGAAAGGAACTCTGGCGGGCAAGCAGGCATCGGGTCCCATCTGACACCAGAGTGATCACCACGGGAGCCATCTAGGAAAAGGGGATGGCAACTTAGACAGTCGGGCTGTGGCGCCTGGAAGGAGGATGGAGGGATGAATCACTAAGGAAAGCCTTGTATCGTACAGGCTCCATCCCCGGGACAGAGCCGCACAGCTTCGTGCACGCCTGGCCCACAGCGGTACTCACCTGCGGGTAATAGATGATCTTATTGGAAGGGCACACACGCTTGCTACCAGCCACATTCTTTTTGGTGGGCTGCCCGCTTCTGCTGCAGAACTGATGCGCATCATGCCAGCGGAGGAGAGCCTGCGCCTAGGAGTGCGAAGGTGGGCTTGGTTCCGTTTAGAGAATGTGGGGCTCGTCTAGGACAGTGCTGGGCAACTCAGAGGGAAATGCCAGTGCCCTTTCAGTTCCTCTATTCTAAATGGTTTATTAACTGTCTAAACTTTAAAATAAGGAAACTATTGAACATATTCCTCCATCCTCTGAAACATGAATAAAAGAAAATATAGTTCAAGTATATTATGAATTATTTTTTAAAATGTACTATATAAAGTATTAAACACTCCATGTACCTATGACCCAGTTTAAAAAGAAAACATTTCCAATATGAAACATTCCAACATGTATTCCTCCTCAATAAAGTTGAGGTGTTTTTGCAAATAAAAAATGTTTAGAGATATCTCTAAATTAAATGGATAATCAAAAGCACTTTAGCAAGTGAAGTGTAAAGCTGTGAGGATGAGTCAAAGCAATAAAAAATAATTCCTCATAGGAAAAAACAAAATGCATGTGACATGCTGTGGGCCACTGAACATGTTTAGGAGGTTGATAGATACCACAGATCGGCATGTCCTGAGGGGAACGTGTTCCTGGTGGCAATCCTGCCCAAAACAGGGCGACAGAAAGGAACAAGCACTCTCCCCACAACACACTGTCCTTCTGCCACGGTTTGTAGGAAGAGCTAGAATCTGCAAAGGAAGAAATCGAGCGTAGCTCTCGCTTGTGCATGCATTTGCCCTTACGCACTGCTTCACTATTTCCTACGAACTGAGGAATCAGCACCTACCGTGGACAGCAAGGAGGCATCCTTCATGTTCAGCCGAAAGAGAGCCTTCCGCAGCTCAATGAAAGACCCCTTGAGCTCCGTCTCCATTTCAGGTTTCTGTAAGGAAGCTAGGAAGTTAGAAAAGAGAATGAAATGAAGCAAATGTCAAACTGCCTCGGGGCCCCTCCTCAAGTATATCTGTTAGAACAGTGTTTCCCAAACTCGCCTAATAAGACTCAACTAGGAAAAATAAAAAATATACAGATTCTCAGCCCTGGCCAGGTAGCTCACTTGGTTAGAGCGTCATCCCTGATACACCAAGGTTTTGGGTTCAATCCCCGGTCAGGGCACATACAAGAATCAACCAATGAATGCATAAATAAATGGGACAACAAATCGATGTTTCTCTAAAATCAATATATAGGGTGTCCCCCAAAAAGTATACACACTTTAACAGCTGATAGTTCACATTTTGAAAATGAAATATATTCTAATAAACACTGCCTTTATAATTATTCAAAGTGTGTCCCCCCAAAATGTATACACACTTTGAATAATTATAAAGGCAGTGTTTATTAGAATACATTTCATTTTCAAAATGTGATAGAAATTAGCTGTTATTGTGTATACATTTTGGGGGGACACCCTTTATATACAGGCTTTCAAGCCCCCACGTGGAGATTCTGAACAGCAGGTGAGTGAGGCCAGAAATCTTTATTTTTTAACAAGTACCAGGTGATTCTCATATTCAGGCAAATTTGGGAAACAGCGTAGTGCTATTTCACAAGATTGTCTTCAGGCAATAAGAACAGTTGTACTAGCCACACACTCTCCCTGGAAAAAAGATGAAATGGGACCTCTAAACTCTCTGAACCCCACCCAGCATCATTACATTCGCATCCACACCCTGAAGAGAGAAGAAAGGCCTGATAGGAGCCATGAGCCTACAGCAAACTGGTTCCCAAATGCAGGTCTGAAGACCCAGAGCGACTTCAAGGTAACATGTTTATTCATTTGCATTGATAAGAGATACAAAAATGATGTCATAAATTTAAAATCGTTTCTTATGAAATACGTATGACATTAAATGTATAAAGGGACAGAGAATAATACAATGAACATCTTTGTACTCACCATCTACCTTAGAAAGTATTAAAATTCCTTTATTTTCTTTTAAATGATAGTAGATGGTAGTGGGTTTTTGTTTCTTTTCCAGAGAGGAGGGGCAAGGGAGAGAGAGAGAAACGTCAATGAGAGAGAATCATTGATCGGCTACCTTCTGCACTGGGGATCAAGCCGCAACGGAAGCATGTGCCCTGACCGGGAATCGAACCATCACCTACTGGTTCATAGGTCGCCACGCCAGCTGGGCGATGGTAATGCCTTTTTATGTTCTAACTTAAAATACAAAGTTGATAATATTTCTGTATTCCAAAATTTTTTTATCTTATTTTACTATCAAAATCACAAAGTCTGAGAACCACAGGGAAATACCCATTAGGAAAAACGTGTACCATTGACAGAAGAGGAGCTATTTAGACCTAGATCCAGAGCAAACCATGCTTCATGCTGTTCGGAGCATCCAATCAGCACAGAATCTTCTATTCTTTGTGCATCCTGTCCAAACTTAGCCAGGAGCTTTTCCAACTCTAAGAAACAAAAGAAGGAAAAAAAAAACAAGAGTTTTAATTAAACCAGCAGAGCCATCTTAAACTTACCGGAGAGCAGACACTCCAGCTTGAAGTAGGTACACCTGGCTTCCAGTCGCTGCCCTGCAGCTCATTAGCTATGTAAACCTGGTCTAATCATTTAACCTCTCTAAGCCTCCGTTTTCTCATCAGCAATCTGAGGAATTTAGACTATAAAAAGAATTCTCTCCGTGTAGCCCTGTATTACTCTATGATTGTATCATGAAAGAGCATATCCCCTACTTCAAAAGATTCGTGATAGTTAACTTCTTATGGCATGGAAAAAAATGTGTCACATTTAATATGGTAGACACCAAATCAGTTCTATACTTTAATCTCCAGGTTATGCTGTTTTTGTGGGCCAGAGTAGGATAGTCATCTGAGATCCCAGTATGTGTAACGTAAGTGCTGCATAAGGAGAAAACCTATTCTGTGCATGAACGACTCATATTTATTTATTCATAAAACAGCAGAACGTTGCTACATCTCTAAATGTGTAGTGCCTCCGAGGCATCCTCATATTCTTCTGCGGTGCTGGAAGCTACCTATCCAGGTCTCCAACATCCGACCCATGAAGGAAATTCACTGGCAATGTATTTAGAAGTTAGTCAGTGTATAGTGACATCATAGAAAACGGAAAGTTAGTATCTTGAAAGCCAAATCCCAATAGTTTAAATATCTCTAGTTACATTAATTAATTCACTATTAATTTTGACCCTTCTAGGACAAATGAAGTCACAATGCAAATCCTGGCCAGTAAGACACTGTGCAACTCCATGGAGGCTGGAAATCACCAGCCCAAGGCAGGGGTTGGCAAGACCTGTTAGGCTTTTAAGCTCTGTCAACTCCTCTGCTCTGCCATGATAATGTGAAAGCAGCGTGGCTGTGGTCCAATGAATATTTATTTACAAAATATAAGGGGTTCCAATGTGGACAGCAGTTTAGCCTACCCCTGGTTTAAGGCAGTAGTGGTTCATCCCATCACTAACAGTTTCCTGGGCGACACAGGTGTATACACGAAGTATTTAATTGGCAGACTTTGAGACAATCTGGACTCTAAACTTGGAGGATCCTTCCCAGGGATCAATATGGACGGAATTCTGCTCAGTGGCCACAGGTTGGTCTACTCTACTGGTTCACTCTGGGCTTACCTAATAGGCTGTGCTGGGGGGGCAGGTACTGATGTTCTGATTGCTGAAGCAAAGGAGCCAGGTTATGAAAGAGGTAAAATGCTCCCATCTGCTGGGCTTTTCTACACGCATCATCGTCTTCCTTCAGTTCAAATAAATACCTGTATTTTGGGAAATAAAGCATTACAAAACCACATTTAGTTACGTGGCAGCATTCACCTGTCCCTGCATCCCTCTCCTACCACACTTATTTCCTCTTATTTCTTTACACACTGAATTGCTCTGGGAAGGATTCGAGGTGGCTGCAGGCCATCAGTCCCTCCTTTGTCCTATTGCATACCCTGCCAGCACTTCTGTGGTTGCACTTACGTTGTACTGTCTGTTCATTTGTCTGTCTCCCCCAAAAGACTATGACCTCCTTACGGGCAGGGTCTGCCTTACTTCTGTTCTCCAGTCATTATGGCTCAATTCCATAAATACTTATTGAATTGAACTTCAAGGGTAATAAATATTTACTGAATTGAACCTCAAGGCACTTTGCCCATATTACACTGTGAAGCAAGAATTTACATGCAGTGGATTGAGAGGAAAACAAGTACAGTGATAAAACATCAACCACAGAATACCTAGAGATGCAAGCAGACTTCATTACTGCAGACAAAGAGGAAAAACACTATACCTTCAGTAACTCGCCTTCGATCTAGGGAAGATAAAGTGCCAATTTTATCTTCAATGCACATGCACCCTTGTTTCAAACATCTAGCTCCCAGGTGGACACCATTGGCTCCTTATCTTTACTGAAGGCACCAAGTGAAGCCATTACTTATCTTATTTAGTGAGTGTAATATTTTCAGTAGCCAAAATAAAAATGCAGAACAGAGAATCTCTCTCTATATATATAAAAGGCTAATATGCTAAGTGTCCTTCCCTCCATCCGGGTAATGATGTCACATAGCAATGCCCGGCTTCCTCTCCCTAGCCATGATGAGCCCCCTTGCAGTTTCTTTGGCCCAGGAACACAACTTGCTTTATAGCCAGATGCAAACACTTCACACAGTAACCAAATGTCTCTGAAGCGTTTTCCCATGCCTCATCTCATTTGATCCTCACAGAAGTCCTGGAGTAGGTAGATAAGAGACTCGGTGAAATCCTATTTTCTTTTCATTAGCCAGAAAACGGAGATTTAGAAAGTTTAGAAACTTGACTCGACTGAAAAGAAGTAAGAAATGGTGGACCTTGAAAATGACTTCAGGTTTTCTCACTGTGCAGAATATAGTCACACACTGCTGCAGTTAAATATTTTACCCTTTGTTCTCCCTGCGTGATCTACAATAATAATCTGCTTCGTGTTGATATTTACTGCTGTGTTGCTGACAATTACCTGAAAGAGAAGTTAGGATGCTTCACTGGGCTAGAAAAAGTTTAGCAAAATCAGAAAGCAGGTCTAATTAAGCAAGTTTGTTCTATATCTATAAAAGGCTAAGTTCACATGCTCATGCATGATACATATAAAACTCTTGCGCCAATCACGCGTGTGTTTCCATCTGTCATTGTCAATCATGAATTTGGTTGACATTTCTATTATAGAGAAAGGGCGAATAGCGATATTAAAATATTCTAATTCATTTCCTTTCAATGTGCATGAATTCATGCACCGGGCCACTAGTATTCTATAATAGCTTCTATTGTAAAAGAAATCATATGGTGGCAAGTTCTAGGCTTTTCCAGTACCCTCATTAAGGGTGGCCTTATTCGAGCCACATGCGGCTCTTTGGCCCCTTGAGTGTGGCTCTTCTTAAGCCTTAGGAGTACCCTAATTAAGTCAATAACAATGTACCTACCCCTATATAGTTTAAGTTTAAAAATTTTTGGCTCTCAAAAGAAATTTCAATCGTTGTACTGTTGATATTTGGCTCTGTTGACTAATGAGTTTGCCGACCACTGGTCTAACCTTTTAATAAGAGCCTTGAGAATCAAATCAATGTTCCTATGATGTGGGGGTTCTGGGGAGGGGAAAGGGACTGAATGTGGATTCTCTTTCTGGGCCTTAGGGATATGCATTCTTGCCTGTTGAAAGCCCTAAAACAGACTCTTGGGTATATGGCATATTTGTCACTTAACCAGGAAACCAGGTTTACAGATATTTTCTGTAGGATCTGCGAGCTTGTGTAACCCCAGTAGGCAGAGTTGACTCAACATGAAAAACCACAAAGCAAAATGATAGACACACCCCAAGCAACATCTTTAGAAACCGTTTTTGACTGCGTGATGAAAGGGCTTACAATGATCTCTTTATAGACAGAAGCAGAGGAAACCTGAGATTTTAATACTTGTGATATTTTTAAACTTAATATGAGTGGCTGCAGCCTCCCAGAGCAAAGACTCGATGTATGTCAAAGGACAGACATGTGCCACTCAGAAGTTCCCAAATAGAAACAATAGAACAAACACAGCTGCCTTCACAAAAGAACAGAACGAGTGGTACAACCTGTGCTTTGCCCTAATGACCCTGAAAAGAAAAACACCGAGGTTAAGGCCTTAAACCTGGGGCCTCACTGGAACTGGGACGAACTGAGGTCCAAAAGTTTCTTACATTTTTCTTAATGAGAAACACTATTTTTTAAAATTCATTTTCCCCATTTGGTTATAATAGCATGGAAACCATAAAACTAAGATAAAACTTAAACTGTTTTTTTCTTATTATAAAAGTAAAAAATAGTCATTCTATAAAAATCAGGAAATACAATCATCAATTTTTTTCAAAAAAGGAAATCATTAAGAACCCCACCACTCAGATATAATACTGTTCACAGCTTGAAATTCTCCAAACTATTTATTAATATTATGTATCTATACATATTTAGGTCTATTTAGTCAGACCTACTAATTTGTAGCCTTTTTTTCTTAAACATTATCATTTTTACACTGTATTCCTTATTAATAGAGTTTTATTCTTTTCTCATGATTTTTTATTTTTAATATATTTAATCACATTAACATACTCATTTTTTAGACTATTCAATAATTCTATCATTTTTTGAGAACTGCAAATAAACTAAATGCCCAACAACACTGAAACAAGTATTGCAATTTTGTTGCGCCCTCACCTTGCTCATGTAAGATACTGTGCTTGTGTGCCTTTCGTTTTGGATGGGCACTCCCATTGGCAGAGTTTCCTGCGTGGGAAGCAGTGGTTGTGAGTGTGCCCTCCATGGGAGGGTTGCATTTGCTCCTGCCAGGTGCCCCGGAGGTATCAGTCTAGGATACTACTTATATCCATTTCTTCGGTAGGGGGTCTTTGGACCACACCATATCAATGGTGCAAATTTAAACCCCAAAACTGTATGAGAGCAGGCTAGGGATTTCAAGTTCATAGATATCAAATTTGCCCAGGCTGAGACAAAGAAGTCATTTATCATTTTCCTGTACTGGTGTAGATTTCTTTTTTCTAGTCTACCTTCCACTGAAGTTTAGTTCTTTGGTGGCGGTGTGTACCAGGATTGGAGTTATTTACCTGATTTTCAGGAATCGTCATGAACTGTTATTCAGTATAGTTTTTAATGCCATCATATGGGTGTACCGTGATTTAATTAACTTCTCCCTGTTCATTCAGCCATTCAACGAGGCCTCAGTGCCTACTATGTGCCAGGTTCTGTTTTGTGCACTAGGGGTACCATAGTGGAAAAGACAAAGTTCCTGTCTTACTAGAACTTATATTTAAGTAAGTCGGGTATTTTAGATATTATTGGAAATTTATTTAGAATTTTTCCAAGTATAAATAATTCTCAGTGAACATCCTTATATGTACATCTTAATCATATAACCATAATCCTCAATATAGGATTTTAAGAATTTTATAATTTAATGGGCCAAAGATTGAGTAATCAGAGCTTAGGTTGGTTAACTCACCGGGTCTTAGCGACATAGGTTGACAGCAGCCGATAGCACCAAAAAGATTTTCTCCTGCAAGCAATTCCACAATACAGAGACATTGTCAGGTCCTTAGAGGAAAGAGGAGTTAAAGAAAAAAAAAAGATCATAGTACGCAATTTAAAATAATGAATCACCAAAAGGGTTATACTTTAAGCCAGAATAATATTACTTTTTAAATATTAAGGAAAGAGAAACTGAATAGGAGTCAGATGATCTGGTTTGTAAATTGCATTTCTACCACAAACTCGCTATGGGATTTTAACTTTTCAATACCTTTTTCCTAATTTACAAAAATTAAAACCTGTTCTGCCTGCCTACTCTGTTGTTATGAGAATCAGCTGGCTATCCACGAGAAATGGGCGCTGTCCTTCCAGATTGGGGAACTGTTGCTGGGAGGTAGCTGGGGAGCCAAGGCCTACAGCTCTCTCCTCCCTTGCATGTAAGTAGAGCCAAAACCAATGGAATGTGAGTGGCTGGAGCAGTTAAGAAGTGGGGATGCCTTTTCCATTCTCTTCTTCCCCTTCTGCTTGGAAGATTCTAGAGTGGCACACCATTACATCCTTGAATCATTCCATGGGAAAAGCCACCTGTCAACCAAACCTCCCCCCGCCCCCCAGCCTTGGACAATTTGTGAGTGAGAAATTAACTTCTACCATATTAAGCCACTGACATTTCAAAGTTTGTTACAGCAGCTAGCAGGACTCTGATAGACCAAGGAAGCCTGGGAGGGTCTCTAGAGTAATGGAGCCACATTTCTCAGAATATGAAACAGGATGAATCCTATAAATAATAAAAATATAAAATCATGGCCATTAGGGAAATATTTCAAAAGGCAGCAAAAGCCCTAGCTGGTTTTGCTCAGTGGAGAGAGCGAGCGTCAGCCTGCAGACTGAAGGGTCCTGGGTTTGATTCCAGTCAAGGGCACATGCCCAGGTTACGGGTTCGATCCCCAGTAGGGAGTATGCAGGAGGCAGCTGATCAATGATTTCTCTCTCATCATTGACATTTCTATCTCCCTCTCCCTTCCTCTCTGAAATCAATAAAAATCTATATATTTTTAAAGGCAGCAATACATGGATCTAAGATATTTTCTATTTTTTTGTATCTCATTGTGAGAGGAAAAAATGCTCTATCTTAAGAATATACAATGGGAGGGGAAAAGAATAAATTCTGTAGAAGGTGGTTCCTTTTAAATTGTGTATCAGTAAGCATTTTATTTCCCATGAGAAGTACATTTCATATTAGCAATAAAAGAGGCAAGAAGTCCCACTGAAATGAAAAAATCAGTACAAGTCAAATAACCAACCACACTTTTAACTTTGCCCAAGGGAAACAAACTGTGACACTAAAGTACTGAAGACCATCTAAAGTTTAGGCCTACTTCTTGGTTGCATAATTACGAAACGCTGATGACTAATCCTTGGACAGTTTTGGCTAACTTTGTCCTGGACAAGGGTAAATTATATTTAGCAAATGACAGTCAACAAAGTATTTACTGAGTACTGACTCTATGCATGGGCCGTTAAGAAATACAAAAAATGTACAGGATAAAGTCCTGCCCTCAAGGGACCCTAGCAGGAGAGAGAAAACAAGTAACTTCACAGAAGGCAATATGTGATAGGTGGGTTACAAAGCGCCCTAGGAAAGTATTAAAGTGATCAGACTTGTGTTATTACTGGAAGAAATGTATTTAAAGTCAATATTTCTGCCTCATATACAGCTCTGAGAATGTAATAAACATTCCTTTCACCTAGAAATTCCACTTCTAGGAATTTATCCTAAGAAGGAAAGGCTATGTATAAGAATGTTGACTGAAAATTATGACAGAAAGGAATAATACACCGCTGTTAAAATAATAGTGGAAGGCTGTATATGTAGTAAGAGGGGAATATATTCAGAATATATTAAGTAAGAAAAGCAAGTAGTTTTTGGTTGTTTTAGCCTCATCTAATTAACTTATAAAGAAAAGGCATATACATATACATACCAGAATACATAAATTAGATACGTATTTATTTATATTTTTAAATATATTTTTATCGATTTCATAGAGGAAGGGAGAGGGAGAGAGAGAAACATCAGTGATGAGAGAGAATCACTGATTGGCTGCCTCCTGCACACTCCACACTGGGGATGGAGCCCGCAACCCCGGCATGTGCCCTGACCGGGAATTGAACCATGACCTCCTGGTTCATAGGTCGACACTCAACTGCTGAGCCATGCCAGCCAACCTTTATTTATATTTTAAAAGTGACTAGAAGTACACATATCAAATGGTGATCAGTGACTACTTTGGTAGAGTGGAATGAAGACAGATTGAAAAGGGTACCTGTAATTTTTACTCTATACGTTCCTGTACTACAAAAATTCTAGCCAGTGAACATACTCCTTTACAATCAAATAAAGTATAATAAATAATAATTCCTGGGATTAACTGCACAATGAGGCTATTTCCAAGCCACTGATTCTAGTAAGTACCTCATCACATTCCCCAACTCCCGTACCCTCCCGGAGCCAAAAGGAATTCCTTTGATAAATTCTTTGAATCCTGAAAACTGTAAGAGCTTTCTGGTTGTAGTTATGACTACCAGTTAATCTGTGTGGCCCACTGCACTTGACTGCCTGATGTTTTGCCTACTTCCTGCTACTAAATACTGCCCCTTGTGAAGTATGGTGACCTGCTGACTCATGGGGTGACCTGCTGACGCAAGGGATGGGGGTTGCAAAGCTTGTAGAAAACATGGTCAAGTTCTTAACGTAGCTTTGAAGAAAATGTCAATAATCAAGAGGAAAAACAGACTTCTTTTAATAGGGAATTGTACCTTCACTGGTACAGTCATAAGCCTAGTAGATAAAGAGTAAGTCTAATTCCTTTACTAAATGGGCCCTTATGTATTTTTTAACTTCATTTTTCCTTGTAATTTTCATAGACATCTTACATAAAAGCAGTATAGAGACTATTTAAAAGCCAAAGAAGCAAAAACGATTTTAAAATTCAGTTTTAACTGTATTTTTCTCTTTTAAATAGATCATTTAAATTACAAAATTAATAACACTACTTACAGGACATCTGCAAAACAGAATTGTGACAGCACCCATAATATCATCACATAAATGTAACTTATAATTTAATATGTATTTTCTAGTCTTTTGTACACATATAATTTTTACATCTTTTTTTTTTTTTTAAATATATTTTATTGATTTTTTACAGAGAGGAAGGGAGAGAGATAGAGAGTTAGAAACATCGATGAGAGAGAAACATCGATCAGCTGCCTCCTGCACATCCCCTACTGGGGATGTGCCCGCAACCCAGGCACATGCCCTTGACCGGAATCGAACCCGGGACCTTTCAGTCCGCAGGCCGACGCTCCATCCACTGAGCCAAACCGGTTTCGGCAATTTTTACATCTTTATAGTCAGAGTACACTTTTTTTTCAACTTGCTTTCATGAAAATGATATAAGCAGTTTTCTATGTTTTTATAAAAGCTTCATAATTTTTTTGGCTACATAATATTACTTTCAAGCATACTTGCACTAATTTTGCTAAACACTCCCCCGATTTTAGACATTTAGGTTGCTCTGATTTTAAATTACCAGAAATACCACCTAAATACCTCTGTGCTGATATTTTCAAGTTCTTTCTTTAACATAAGTTACCCCAAGTAGATTTATTTTAATACCAATGTTCTTTCTACACATTATTGCATTTAACAATATTCAATAACATTCGGCTAAAAAAACACATTTCTATTTCTTTGATCACTATAGACCAGTGGTTTTCAACCTATGGGTCTCGACCCCTTTGGGGGTCGAACGACCCTTTCACAAGGGTCGCCTAAGACCATCAGAAAACACATATATAATTACATATTGTTTTTGTGATTAATCACTATGCTTTAATTATGTTCAATTTGTAACGAAATTGGGGGTCACCACAACATGAGGAACTGTATGAAAGGTTGAGAACCACTGCTATAGACCTTGAAAGTGTTTTCAGATTTAATAGTCCTTGTTCTCCTTTTGTAAAATGTCTGATGTTCTGTGCTCATTCGTTAATTGTGATTTTACTCTGCATTTGACCATTCTAATTTTAAAAAATATTATAGTACATTTGCAGTGTATTCCACAATTTGATCACCAAAGTGCACTATAGGAACCAACTGCTATATGTATTGTCTTTCTCTGTGAAGTAGTCATTCAGACAGAACCTCAGTATAAACAAACAAACAAACAAAGGTTATTCTAGTAGTCAGGAGTATATGTGAGATTGTTTTAGGACGAAAATATAATTTCGTCCTATACTATTCAGAAATCTAGTGCAGGAACAATTTGCTACTTTCTTTTTTTGTTTTTTTGTTTTATTTTATTTTATTTTTTTATTTTTTTTTATTGCTTAAAGTATTACAAAGGGTATTACATATGTGTCCTTTTTTTTCTTCCCCGCCCTTGACAATCACCTGGCCTCCCCTACCCCCCAGTGTCTTATGTCCATTGGTTATGCTTATATGCATGCATACAAGTCCTTCGGTTGATCTCTTAGCCCCCTCCCTTCTGCCCCCCAACCCTCCCTGGCCTTCCCACTGCAGTTTGACAATCAGTTTGAGGCAGCTCTGCCTCTGTATCTATTATTGTTCAAAAGTTTATAATGGTCTTTATTATCCATGAATGAGTGAGATCATGTGGTATTTTTCCTTCATTGACTGGCTTATTTCACTTAGCATAATGCTCTCCAGTTCCATCCATGCCGTTGCAAATGTTAAGAGTTCCTTCTTTTTTACAGCAGCATAGTATTCCATCGTGTAGATGTACCACAGTTTTCTAATCCATTCATCTACTGATGGGCACTTAGGCTGTTTCCAGATCTTAGCTATGGTGAATTGTGCTGCTATGAACATATGGGTGCACATATCAATTTGCTACTTTCTTTTTCTGAAATATTTGTGATTTTTCACTATCTTTTGGGGGGGGGGGGGGGCGGGTCTTCAGTGTGATGCATAATTCAAAGTGTATTGGCCCAGGGGCTCAGATTTAGTAAACATGCTACCATACTCACATCCATCTGCTCAAATGCCACATTACAAACAGAATAACTGTTATTGTTTGAATTGGCAACTATCGTCATACTTTAATGCCTGACAGCACACTGAGGATAAAAGTTCACTATTCACAAAATACAGGGTGAGGCAAAAGTAGGTTTACAGTGAAACACGGTTTGCTCTTGTGTTATTTATTAATTATTGTGTTATTTCCCATACAAACAACTGTAAACCTACACTTGCCACTCCTTGTACTTTTGGCAGCACCATTACTTTACATGGCAAGCTTACCAGTAGGACTGCCTTCTGTTTTCACAGTACAAATGCGTGTCTCCAAAGCGTGGAAGGAACGGTGAAGTGCGCACTGGAGAGACTCGGGTCCTTTTATCCCTGGCTCTCCCACTGGCTGACTTTGCGACCTGGGGCCCTCACCTTACTTGTCAACTTGGTTTTGGTCTTACTTCTCACGGGGGAAGGAGAGACTATGGATCTCAGGTGAATTACCACTATGTCAGCTTTTGCATATTCTCAAGTCTGTTAGACTGTGAAATGCTTCAAGATTAGAGTTGTGTCTTCCATTCTCTACAGCAGCTAGCACAGTGTAAATACACTATACACCAATGAAGAATGAATGAATGAATGCATTTATCTCCTTTTACAGGAAGACAAAGCTTTGAGAAGTTGGCCAATCTGAGATCACAATCTAGAGAGCAGCAGTCAAACCCAGGGGCTATCTGGCTCTAAAGCTCGTCCTTTTTTTTTCTTTTTCTTTAATCTTTATTGTTGAAAGTATTACCTATGTCTCCTTCTTCCCCCCATATTATTTATGTGTTTAAATACAAATACTGATAGAGATAAAAGGTAATATTGTTTTTACGGAAAACTACTAAATGAAGAGGCAAATTCCCCTGTAATGAAAGATTCACACATTTCTCATCCTGTCCATCTTAACATTGTAAAGGTGTATGTGTCAAGCACTACAGCACGACAAAAGCCCCCTGTGACTCTCTGGTTCATTTGCCCAGAGGCCGGGCTCCGCGGTGGTTGAGAGGAGCCTCGGCAGAGAGTCTGTCTCTTCATGACAGCGGCCGGGCCGGGATGGGCTGGGACAGAAGCAGAACCAAGGGGCCGCTGGGGTACAGGTTTCGAGGTCTCTCAGACCAGCTGTCTTTTCTGAACCCTAATTTACGTCCTGAAAGCTAATGTTTCCTCCCTTAATTCAAAAAAAATCCAGGCACCATCAGAGAAGTTAGCAAATTCCATTTCTAAGTGACTCTCCAAAAAATTATTACGTGTAGCTAATACGGTAGTGCTACAGGTTATGACGCAAAGCTGTGGTCATTCCTGGTTTCTGTAAGGAGACGGGGCTAAGCTAAAATGGCAACATGCTGTCACAGAGGTTTTTTCCGATCCTGATTATGCCTCCTGCGCTTAGAACCGGAACAGTGTCGTCCCGCTGTACTCACTCCGAGTTGTGCTGGGGGTGCCGTCCTAGGCCTCAATAATCAGCAGAAACCAGGAAATTCCAAGTGTTCCCGGGAAGTTGCGCTTCCCCAGCCCAGAGGGACCGTGGCTGCCTCTGCCACACTTCCCAGAATCCTCCTGGAGGTGCATTCTGGGAAATGTAGTTCCATCTACAGGCATGCTGCTATGTCCTCCAACTGCAAAGTTAACCATGGCTGTCAAAGCATGATCTTCTAAGACAGTGGTTCTCAACCTTTCTAATGCCGGAATCTTCTAAGTCCATTACCAGAACTTCTGTGTCTTTGGAGAAGGCAGATCAGCATAAGATCCAACTAATCATGCACAGAAAGCATATTTTGTGGGGGGAGGGGAGGAGTTTGGGGCAGAAAATAAGATACCTTTCACTTTCTCTGTATCTCTAATTCTCTGCCCACTTTAGAACTAGCTCTAACATTTTATGAAATTCTGCCAATTTCACCAGACATGACTGTGTCTACATGTATTTGCACTAATGATAGAATGCATTCCTCCATCAACCAGGGCAAGAGGATTCCATCTGACTGAAAGCAAAACCACTCTAGTGCTGTTCTCTTCTCACTACTAAAGTTACTTACTGATATGAGAAGACAGTATGAAGGCCATCCAATCAACATATATTTAATGAGTGCCAAATATGCCCAGAATTGTTATAGGCACATGATATCACAGAAAACAAAACAGGAAAGTTTCTGTGCTTGTATAATTATTCTAGAGGAGAAAATAAAAAGGCAAAAAAGTAAATATACTGTACAGTGCGTCAAGTGGTTATGAGTACTAGGAAAAAAAATAAAGTAAGATACGAGGAAGGATTTTGCTATTTTATATATGGTGGTCAGCCTCATTGATAAGGTGATATCTAAGCAAAGACCATGAAGAAACTAAAAACAAACAACAAAAAATAAACTAAGTGGATATTGTTAGGTCTGATCAAATAATTGAATCAATATCCCCTCCCCTGGGAACTGATCTTTAGACCACTTCACAACCAACATTCCCTTTCCCTTAGACCACATTCCACTTGCTAAGACCACATTCCACTTGCTAAGACTACATAGTCTTTCCCCTCTGGATCAGCCCAGAGAATTCTCTGCCCAGAAAAAACCTGCCTAGAGTCCTTTAAAATCTCTAGCTCCCTGTCGCTGGCTGCTGGTGCCATTTCGTGGCTCAGCCCATCTGGTTTTCCAGATGACCTAATAAATTCATAATTCTATACCTCTTTTGGCCTCATGCATTCCTCCTTTGGCAACCCTAACAGATATCTATGGAAGAGATTTGTAGGCAGAAAAAAACCCACAACACAACAAATGCAAAGACCCTGGGGAGGAAGTGTGCCTGGCAGATTAGAGGAAAGGCATATATAACAAAGCGTGGTGATCAGAAATGAGGTCAAAGAGTAGCCAAACATCAATCAGAGCACAGAAGGTCTTACAGGTCTTATAATTTTTTTTTTCAACTTCCAGCTTCAATGTATTTTTCCTAGAATTTGGATACAATAACTGCAAGACAGTGCTCAATACTATTCAAACCTCACTTAAGGTTCTTGATCTACCTCAGCATTTGTAAATGTGAATTCACATTCCAGTAAAACTGGAAAACTAAAATTTGACATACCAACAAATTTACTCAATAGTGATGTAACTACAAAATTTTATGTTAACATGTGGCCTTTACAGAATTTGGCCTTTAGAAACTAGCTTACAAACACAAAGTTACTCTTTGCTTACCTGTCCTAACCTATTTAATGTTACACCAACAGACCCCCTCTCCCAGAGCTTTTACCATGAAGTGACAGGTGATTCAGTAGGAAAAAAAAATCCGACAAAAACCCCCAAAGTTCCCACCCAGAAAAAAATGTTAACAGAACTATCCAACTGTAACGTATCAGCAGATATAACACTGGAAAGAGGTCATGGGCAACTCTGAAGTCCTTTACCTAAGTAGTATAACAGAAAGTTACAGTGTTGACCAAAAGAACACACAGGTTTCTCATTAAACTTTGTTATTTTAATGGGTCTTGAAATTCTGTGACAGATTTTTTTTTGGTCATGTTGTTTCCATTAAAAAGTACTGATTTTAAAAACTAATAACTTAAAAACTGCCACACACACACAAGGACCAAAGGGTCCACAAAACATTCTCCTTTCCTTCTGAAGGTTTTACCATGCACTGTAATCATTAACCAGTCTTTTACTATTAAACTTAAATGGCCAATTGAGACAAACAGTTCTGAGACCGTTCTGCCACCACTGAGTGAGACTGGGGTGGCAGGTGTTGGAAATAATATTCATTTAGCCTTCTGAGCTTCCTGGGCAGACTTGGTGGCTTTGCCAGCTCCAGCTGCCTTCTCGTCCACTGCTTTGATGACACCCACAGCAACTGTCTGTCTCATGTCACGAACAGCGAAACGGCCCAGAGGAGGGTAGTCAGAGAAGCTCTCAACACTCATAGGCTTGCCAGGAATCATATCAATGATGGCAGCATCACCAGATTCCAAAAACTTGGGGCCATCTTCCATCTTCCCAGAACGACGATCAATCTTCTCCTTCAGCTCAGGAAATTTGCAAGCGATGTGAGCTGTGTGACCATCCAGCACAGGTGCATACCCAGCACTGATCTGGCCTGGGTGGCTCAGGATAATCACCTGAGCTGTGAAGCCAGCTGCTTCCATTGGTGGCCATTTTTGCTGTCACCAGCCACATTGCCACGGCGAACGTCTTTGACACACACGTTCTTGACGTTGAAGCCCACATGGTCCCCAGGAAGAGCTTCACTCAAAGCTTCATGGTGCATTTCAACAGGCTTCACTTCAGTTGTAACATTGACTGGAGCAAAGGTGACCACCAGGCCGGGCTTGAGAACACCAGTCTCCACTTGGCCCACAGGGACAGTACCAGCACACCAATGTTGTAGACATCCTGGAGGGCCAGACGCAGGGGCTTGTCATTTGGACGAGTTGGTGGCAGGATGCAATCCAGAGCTTCAAGCAGCGTGGTTCCACTGGCATTGCCATCTTTACAGGTGACCTTCCATCCCTTGAACCGAGGCATATTAGCACTTGGCTCCAGCATGTTGTCACCATTCCAACCAGAAATTGGCACAAATGCTACTGTGTCAGGGTTGTAGCCAATTTTCTTAATGTAGGTGCTGACTTCTTTAACAATTTCCTCGTATCTTTTCTGGCTGTAGGGTGGCTCAGTGGAATCCATTTTGTTAACACCAACCATCAGCTGTTTCACACCCAGTGTGTAGGCCAGAAGGGCGGGCTCACGGGTCTGTCCATTCTTGGAGACGCCTGCTTCAAATCCACCAACACCAGCAGCAACCATCAGGACAGCACAGGCAGCCTGAGATGTGCCTGTAATCATGTTTTTGATGAAGTCTCTGTGCCCTGGGGCATCAATGATGGTCACATAATACTTGCTGGTCTCGAATTTCCACAGGGAGATGTCAATGGTGATACCATGCTCACATTCAGCTTTCAGTTTATCCAAGACCCAAGCACACTTGAAGGAGCCCTCCCCCATCTCAGCAGCCTCCTCAAATTTCCCGATGGTTCTCCTGTCGATGCCCCCACATTTGTAGATCAGATGGCCAGTAGTGGCGGACTTGCCGGCATCCACGTGTCCAATGACGACGATGTTGATGTGAGTCTTTTCCTTTCCCATCTTGGGTTTGAGTTATCGGTGGTTTTCACGACACCTGTGTTCTGGCGGCAAACCCGTTGAGAAAAAGCAGGTCTTATTCTTACAGAGCCATTGATATTTTTGAGTGCCAATGCTTTTTTTTTAATTCTGAGAGGGATGGGATTTTACGGAAGAGTTAGAATTGAAACGTGGAATGACTTAACTTACATTTTAAAAGAAACTCAGTGTGGACGTTAGACTGTAAGAGATAAGAGTTATTAAATTCTGAGCGTCACTGTTAAGATGTACCTACGTTACATGGGAAGGGAGAGTAATAGTTCTGATTAGTTGACCAGCCATTTCTTTTGGACCTTTCCCAGCAGCACCCATGCTTTTTATCAGAGTGCATCTCTGGGAGGATTTGGGGAGTGTGGGGTGGCAGAATCATGCTTTTGACAATCCTTGAGGAAGGCAGAGAAAATTTGAGGGAAACAAAACATGAAGTCAAAGAATTACAAAGAGATGGGGGCGCATACTTAGGGAAAGTTAGGGCTCTAAAAAAATTTTTTTTTAAATCAAAATAACAGTTTTTGAGCAACTAAACATTAAGTGCCATATAATAAAAATAAAAATAGTGTTATGGTCTGAATGTTTACATCCCCCAAGACTCATATATTGAAATCCCAGTGCCCAAGGTGATACGATTAGGAGGTGAAGTTTCTGGGAGGTACTTGAGGTCACGTGGGCGGAACCCTGTTGAACGAGGTCAATGTCCTTAATGAAGAGGCCTGAGACAGCTCCCTGCACCCTTTCAGCACCTGAGGATACAGGGGGAAGCCTGCAGCCTGCAGCCTGGGAGAGGGCCTTCACCAGAACAGACCATGCTGACTCCCTGATCTTGGACTTCCAGCCTCCAGAGTTGTGAGGAATAAATTTCCATTGTTTGTAAGCCAGCTTAGTCTGTGGTATTTTATTATAGCAGCCCAAACAGACTAAGACAAAGAGCTAAAATTAACTGAGCATTTACTGTGTCCTAGGCAAAGTGTTCTGCATATTTATCATTAATCCTTACATCCTATGAGATATGTATTATTATTTGCACTTGACTGATGAGAAAACAGAGGCTATACCTTTGATTACCATAATGTGCTAAGACCTGGGTTATATCCGACTGGGTGTGTGGGGCAGGGAAGCTGACATACACATGGGAAAATACTGGAATGATAGAAATAATTGCATGTTCACAGATTGAAAGACTTAATTTTATTAAGAGGGTAATATTCCCCAAATTGATTTACAGATTCAATGCATTCCTGCCGAAATCCCAAGTAACTTTTTTTTTCACAACAAAAGAAAAAATCAGACTTCATCACAATTTAAAAACTTTTGTGCTACAAACAATAACATCAAGAATTTGAAAAGACAATCCACAGAATGGGGAACATTATTGCCAATCATACATTTGATAAGGCACTTGTACTTAGAACACACAAAGAACACTCATAACTCATAACAAAAAGATAAATAACTGAATTTTAAAGGGAGCAAAGGATCTGCATAGACATTTATCCAAAGGAGATAGAAAAATGACCAATAAGTACCAAACGATGGCTCATTGGCCCAGGGAAATGCACATCAAAACCACGAGATACCATTCCATACTCACCAGGATGGCCACATCAAAAAGGCAGATAATGACAAGGAGTGGTGAGGATGTGGAGGAAATGGAATCCCTATACACTGCTTGTGGGGTTGTAAATGGTGTAGCTGCTTTGGAAAACAGTTTGGCAGTTCCGCAAAAAGTTAAATATAGAGTTACCAAATGACCCAGCATTTTCACTCCTGAGTATATTTCCAAGAGAATTGAAAACATATGTCCACATAAAAACTTGTACACAAAGTTTCGTGCCAGCATCATTCAAAACAGCCAAAAAACAGGAACAACTCCAATGTCCATGAACTTGTGAATGGTGAGCAGAATGTGGTATATCCATACAATGGTACTTTGTTTGGCAAGATAAGGGAATGAAGTACTGCAGTGAAGTACTGGGTGAAGCATGAAACATTACACTCAGTGAAAGAATCCATTCGCAAAAAATCACATATTGCATTTGTATAAAATGTTCAGAATTGGCAAATCTGTAAACACAGAAAGTAGATTTAGAGGTTGCCTAGGGGTGGGGGTTAGGGAAGTGCTGGGAAGAAGGGGGGTGACTACTAATGGGAACAGAGGTTGTTTTTCTTTTTTTAAGTGATGAAAAATGTAAAATTGATTTTAATAA
The DNA here is from genome assembly GCF_028538775.1 of Myotis yumanensis. Taxonomy (NCBI): domain Eukaryota; kingdom Metazoa; phylum Chordata; class Mammalia; order Chiroptera; family Vespertilionidae; genus Myotis; species Myotis yumanensis. The sequence continues at coordinate 43,865,420 of NW_027223764.1, read as the reverse complement.
TTATGCAATTCTGTAAACCTACTTAAGAATATTGAATTACATACTTTAAGTAAGTGGTACATTATTTGAATTACTAGAGGCCCGGTGCACGAATTCGTACACAGGTGGGGTCCCTTGGCCTGGCCAGCGATCGGGGCTGATGCGGGGGGGGGGGGGGGGGGCGTCTGGCCTGGGGGAGGGACCGCGAGAGGTTGGCTGGCCAGCCCCCCCCCAGATTGGGGTCGATGGGGGTCTGGCTAGCCGGGGGGAGGGACCTCGGGAGGTTGGCTGGCTGGCCCCCAAATTGAGGCCAATTGGGGGGGCATGCCAGCACAGGAGGTTGGCCAGCCCTGGGAGGTTGGCTGTGGGAGCGCACTGACCACCAGAAGGCAGCTCCTGTGTTGAGACACTGCCCCCTGGTGGTCAGTGCACGTCATAGCAACGGGTCAACTGGTCGTTTTGTCATCTGATCATTCGGTTGTTCGGTCGCTTAGGCTTTATATATGTAGATAGGTCAATAAAGCTGTTAAAATATTTAACCAATTACTAGCTGTGTTAAACAATCATAATGCATGGTTAATAAATGCAACAAAAGTATAGATAACTACTATCCTCATATTTTTTTTAACATGTTTTTATTGATTGTCAGAGAGAGGAAGGGAGAGGGAGAGAGAGATAGAAACATCAATGATGAGAATCACTGATTGGCTGCCTCCTGCATGCCCCCTACTGGGGATTGAGCCTGCAACCCAGGCATGTGCCCTTGGCCGGAATCAAACCTGGGACCCTTCAGTCTGCAGGCTCTATCCATTGAGCTAAACCAGCTAGGGCATGAGCACATTCTTTTGATGATGATGGCAGAGGGCAAAAGCACAGGTGGAAGTATGCGCGTCGGCTTGCATCACAAAGCATATTTTACAGTCGGACTCAGAGTTAAAATGAGAGGGTATTGCAGGTTACGTGGCGAAGGGTGTTGTGAGGGGTTTAGGCCGACTACAGAGTTAGAGGGAACAGGCCCCACAAGAGATCCCCTCACTTCTGATACCAACTGCAAGTTCAAGGGGTTCCCAAGACCACTTTCAATAGGACTCATGGAACTCACTGAAAGCTATTATACTCATGGAGACGGCTTATTAGGGAAAGGGTACAGGTTAAATCAGACAAGGGTAGGCTAGGGAAGTATTAAATGTGGAGCTGCTCTTTAATGTATCATAGTCAGGATGCATTACTTCCCCAGCATCAATGTGTGACGATACATATAGGATGTGCCAACCAAGGAAACTCACCCAAGCAGTGATGTCCAGAACCTGTGCTGAGGTTCTGTCACCCGAAGTCCTCACCCTAAGTCACAGTGTTGGGTGTGGCCAACTCCCACCCTAAATCACATTGTTAGGCTATCCTGTGTGACTCAAGGCTCCCAAGCAAATAAGAGCACGCCCATCTGCTATGAGATTACCTCCCAGAAACTGAGGGCAAAAGGCAGACATCATTTGGGACAAGGTAAGCATTTTTTTTTTTAAAACCACACAGGAGTGGATACAGAAAGGAGGGAAGAATTGGGACTATTAGTGCAACCAGTCTAGCACAGTAGATCTATGAAAAGTATTTCTGCTCTGGTTGGTGCGGTTCAGTTGGTAGGAGCATCGTCCCATACAATGAAAGATCGCAGGTTCGATTCCCGGTCAGGACACATACCCAGGTTGTGGGTTCCATCCCCGGTCGGGGTGCATAGCGGAGGCAACTGATCGATGTTTCTCTTTCCCTCTCCTTTCCTCACTCTCTTTTAAAAAAATCAATAAAAAGCATGTCCCCAGGTGAGGATTTTTTTAAAAAAAATATTCCTTAAATTGGTAAAGGGTATGAAGCAGTGTTCTTTAACATCAGGACTGACTTCAGAGCTAACATTAACCATAGACTAATTATAGACTCTATAAGAAAGCATCCTTCTCTTTATCCCTCGTATCCATTAAGATCAAGACTAATCAGGCCGTATTATAACTTTCTCCAAAGTCAATGAAATAGGTGTAAAATTCATCCACTTTGGTTCTATGATTAAAAAACAACAAAACAAGCCCTGCAGCCTGGCTCCGTTAGTTGGGCATCATCCCGTGCACTGATAGGTTGCTGGTTCAATTCTCAGGGCACATGCCTAGGTTTTGGACTCAATCCCTAGTAGGGGGCATGCAGGAGGCAGCCCGTCAATGTTTCACTCTCACGTCGATGTTTCTCTCTCTCTTTCTCTCTCTCTTTCTCTCTCTCTTTCTCTCTCAATCAATAAAAAATCTTAAAAAAAAAACCAGAATGAAACCGCATACAATTCTATACTATAGCGTCCAATGATGATTACTTACATAAATATAGTAAGTACCTCATAGTTTTCCAAGAACTTTCAAAATAACCATCTCAATTGATTCTCAAAATGACTTTTTTTTGCCTATATGGAAGAAGAAGAAAATTTCAGCATAAAAATTAAAGCTTTACTATTAATGGTGGACTGGAAGAACCGAGGCTCACCGATTCTACCAGTGCTCTTTCCAGACCAAATATTTTTCTTCCGACCAAATACTGTACCTCTGTGACTGAATAAATCCTAGGTCCTAGATCCCTGAGTCTTGCTTCACCAAATCAAGTTGAGATTTCTGGCATTCTTGCCTGGTTTGTTTGAGCTGTTAACACGTTCATTTGGGTGGAAGAATGCATGGATTGGCCAAGCTCTACAAATCTTTCAGACAGCCAAGTCAAATGTATGTTTATAAACAGAAATATTTTTCTGAAATGTAACTTATTGTTTTTTGTAAAAAATTTTAAAAATTTGTAAACATTTCCTATGCTTGACAGAATAGTTGTTGGATATTCCCATGAAAGCTATAGCACTTGAAAATATTTAGGATTCAAGCTGTTTATATTCGAAGAGTGACACATTGCTAAGGAAAGATACCAGAAAGTGGAAAAGGAGTAAATGGAATCTGATATAGCGGTTATGTTATTCATAAATCATTCACAGCCAACATTAATAAGTAACTTATCGCCCTAGCTGGTTTGGCTCAGTGGGTAGAGCATGCGGACTGAAGGGTCCCTGGTTCGATTCTGCTCAAGGGCACATACCTTGGTTGCAGGCTCCTCCCTGGCCCGGGCCCTAGTCGGGGCTCATGCAGGAGGCAACCAATTGATGTGTTTCTCTCACATCTTTATTTCTCTCTATCTTTCCCTCTCTCTTCCATTCTCTAAAAATCAGTAGAAAAATATCCTCGGGTGAGGATTAAAAATAAATAAATAACTTATTAATTAATATATTTCCAATGCCTGATATAGTGCCTGGCATACTTTAGATGCTATTGAATGAAGGAACTATTGAATGAAGGAACAAATAACTAAAATAGGCTTCTTTATTACAACAGTTGCTTGTTATATTCTTCTGACACCATTGTTTTACTTTTGGAAAACACATCTCCTTTGGGAATTAGAAATTTGTTTTAGAACAAGAGAACAGTTGGGAGCTAAATTGGAGCCCCCTCTAAAAATGACTCATAATACTAGCACTAGGATACTACATCAGTTAAGATATGTTTGGTCACTTGTGATTGAGAATTGAGAAAACTCGTTTAATTTGCTTAAATAAAAAGGAAATGTATTGGATTGCCAAGTTAAAAACATCCAACTATAGGTAAGGCCTCAGATACTATTGAATTAAGATTTTACTTGGTTTATCTCAGCGCTGACCCATTTCATATGTTGGCTTTATCCTCAAGTTGGCTTCTATCCTGGTAGGAAAATGGCTGCCCGGAGATCTTGTTCTTTTCCAGGAGTATGTCCACCCTCAGACATGAAACAAAAGTATTGGTCTCCACTTTATTTGGATCAATTTAGGCTATAACCTCTATGTTCTGAGCCCCTAACCAAACAGTTCCTGAGGTCAAAGGAATGTAGGTCTCACGGTGGATTTTCAGGGCCTTCTCATTGTCATCTGATCAGCAGACCCAGGGATGTCATCTTTCAGAGGCCTTTTTCGGAGGGTTGAATGCCTTGTGGTAGGAATAGCCCCTTAGGGGGTGAATCAGGCTTCCTATGATTCTCAGATCAACAGTCTGGGATGTGGCATTCAATCACAGAATCAAGCTTCTCTTTCCCCAGCAGCATGGCCTGGATGCCTTAGGACTCTCAGGGGCCAGTTCAGCCAAAGGCATGTTGGGAGCCATGGCTGTTGACGCCTCTCACTTGCAAACATTTCTAAAGCCCCATTTTCTCTCTCTTTTTCTGGAATTCCAACTACACATATGTAGGATTGTTTGATATTATCCCACAGTTTCTGGATGTTCTATTCCACGTGTTTTTTCACTTTTTTTCCTTCTGTATATCTGTTTGGATGATTTTATCTTTTTTTTTCTCAGCTGTGTTGAGTACACCATGAGTCCATCAAAAGGAGTATTCATCTCTGAATACCATGGGCTTTTTCTCTCCTAGTATTTTCATTTGACTCTTATAATTTCCGTCTCTCTACTCAAATTCGCCATTTATTCATGCATGTTGTTCATTTTTTTTTCAATCCTTATCTGATTGATTCCAACATCTGGCTCATCTCTGAGTCCATTTCTATTTACTATTTTATCTCTTGACAATGGAATTTTTTGTTTGTTTTGGGTTTCATGGTTTTCTGATTGAGTGCTGGACAGTGTGTGCAGAACAGCACTATTTTCTGGTTAAGTATTGTCCCTACCTGGCAATGAACACACTTCTTCTTCTTTCAGGTTATTATGTGGGGGGTTGGACCAATCTAATTAGTTGAGTTGGGCTGGGGCTTTGTTGTTGCTATAGTTACCTTTATTAAGTCACAGACTTCAATTTTCATTTTATTTTTTTAAACAGGATGGTGCTGTTTCCTGGGGTTTAAGTGTGATGGCTGGGGTGCCAGAGGATTTTGCTCAGTGTTCCTGCTTTCCCCTTGGCTTTTGATTGTCCACACATTCTTATGCCACCAGAGAGGCTCTCTGTCCACACTCAGCATTAGGATGGGTTTGGATGGAGATTCTCTGTTGTCCTGGTTCAGTCTCAATCTTAGACAGGCCTTGTGTGCCTGTGCCTTGGGAGGTGGGACTTTTTCAGTCTACTCCTCTCTGTGGCAGCCAACTCAGCCTTTTATCTATGGTTTGTCTTGGGCAAGAATTTCCTACTCCTCCCTCAGCAATAGTGGACTTCAGCTTGCTATTAGTGCAGGATCCTGAGGAAAAGAGGATTTCCTGCCTCTTCCCCAAGGATAGAGGCCTTTTCCTCTATATTCCCCCCCATTTACAAGAGATCTTTACCTGTGCCCTGGGGGCCTGAGAGTTTGCTGCCTCTTCTCCAGAGGCTTATGGCTTTGCTTTATAAGGTAGGAAAAAGAAGCCCTGGCTGGTTTGGCTCAGTGGATAGAGCATCGGCCTGTGGACTGAAGGAGCCCCGGGTTCAATTCCAGTCAGGGGCACATGCCCAGGTTGTAGGCTCGATCCCCAATGCATGGCGTGCAGGAGGCAGCCAATCGATGATTCTCTCTCATCATTGATGTTTCTATCCCTCCTTCTCCCTTCCTCTCTGAAATCAATAAAAACATTAAAAGAAAGGTAAGAAAAAGAGTAGGGGGAGGCTTCATGTTCAACTCTTAGCAGCTACCAATTATCTCTATGCTTGCACCATTGAGGGGTTCTTCCTGGTCTCCTGCCCTGCCCATAATCATTCCTCTGAGCACCACTAAGACTGTGGGAAGAATTTATGAGTGCAATCTCCCCTTGTGTCTGAGGTTCCCAGCTGACATGCTGACCTACAATGGCCTTTAACGATTTGTTAAAATTTTTAGTTTTTTCTTACTCTGTTAAGGATCTCAAATGGGTATCCTATTTCTCCTTGGATCTCAGGTTACCTGTCTTTCAACCTCAGCAGTCTGATATGCTCAAGAGATTTTATGATTTTGTAGATTATCTGGCTTTTTTCTCATTGTGAAGGTGGGAGCAAAATTTTTTTGCAGTTTTCTACACCCTAAGCAGAGGTAGAAGTCAAACCTAAACTGAAAGGCTGGGCAATTTGGAAAGTCTTAATAAGATTGGAGAAGGGAGAGATGAATACTATCAGGTAGGCAACCCACAATGGGCATTCCAGGTACAAAATATGATCAATAAATACAATTTTGGTAATAGGTTTTATAAAGGAAAAGTCTGAGTTTCTTTGTTCAGGCAGTATATAAGTTAATATAGACGAGGTAATGCTGCAGTTATAAACAACTCTAAGTTTTAATGAGTCAGCATAACAGAAGTTTATTTTTTAGTCAGGCTACATATCCAGTGGAGATTGTCAAGGCAGGGCAGAGTTTGGGGCTCTGTTCACTGTAGGAACTCAGAGACCTGGACTGATGAAGGCTTGGTACAAGCTTTCATGGCAACTACAGCAGTGCGGAGGGAACATGGTGAAACACAATTTGATTTTCAAACATGTCACTTTCATTGGCCAAAGCAAGTTAGTTGGCCACAACTAATGTCAAAGAAGGTGGAGAAGAACAGACCTTTCGGTCTGGGAAGAGAAAAGCCCTAGAAATATCTGGTGAACAACACTAATGAATATCACAGGTAGCCTTTCCTGCCAACTAACAGCAGAAAAACACATGTAGTTAACAGTGGTTAACTCAAGTTGAGGAGAATGAAATCTAAAGAAATCACATATTGGAGTCGACCAAGATGGCGGCGTAGGTAAACACCGGAGACCGCTGCCGCAAACAACCATTTCAAAAATACAACTAAAAGACTGAACGGACATCACCCAGAACCACAGGAAGGCTGGCTGAAGAGAGACTCTACAACTAGAAGGAAAGAGAACAGCAAATCGACGCTCAGAGGCGGCGCAGTGTGGAAAATACAAAGGTACCGAGGTGCGCGCGAAAGCGGGCTGGTGGCTGAGGGCGCGGTTGTCGTTTTCTGTCGGGACTGAGTCTCAGACTCTGGGCTCCAGATCCGGGCGAGTCTCTAGGGACCCAGACTCAAACGGGAGAAGCGGGATTACCCGGCATCAGTTGGAACCTGAGGGCAGCTTTCTCTCCGAGGTTTGCAGCGGCTGCCGGGGTTCTGAGAAGCAGAGCCTCTGGGAACGGGACTGAGCGTGGCCATAACTGCTCCCTCCGCCCGCCCTGTTGATCCCGCCCCGCCCAAAGCCTGCGCACAGCCATTTGCTGATCGCCTCAGGCAAAGGCTGGATTAGCGCCTCCCCAGAAGACAGAGTTTTCCGCACAGCTGATTCCTATAGCCAGCCGGCCTGAGGGTCAAATCCCCCTAGTGTTAACTACAACAATTAAGGCTTGGCTAGAACAAGACTGCGCACAGAGACCACAAGGGGGTGCACCAAGAAAGCATAAAAGATGCGGAGACAAAAAAACATGACAGAAATGGAGGATATGGAGCTAAGAATCGCAATTTTGAGGGCTTGCCATAAATTTGTGCAGAACCTCACGAAAACTAATGAGACCCTCGATGCTACGATAAAGAAATTAGAAAGTAAGCATACACGGACTGAAATAAAGAATATTATACCCAATAGCAGACCAGAGGAGTACAATAATCAAACCAAAGATTCGACAAAAAACACCCAATTGGAAAAGCAAAATGAAAAAAGAATCCGAAAGTGTGAAGATAGTGTAAGGAGCCTCTGGGACAGCTTTAAGCGGTCTAATATCAGAGTCATTGGAGTGCCAGAAGATGAGAGACAGCAAGATATTGAAAACGTATTTCAAGAAATAATGGCAGAAAACTTCCCCCACCTGGTGAAAGAAATGGACTTACAGGTCCAAGAAGCGCAGAGAACCCCAAACAAAAGGAATCCAAAGAGGACCACACCAAGACACATCATCATTAAAATGCCAAGAGCAAAAGACAAAGAGAAAATCTTAAAAGCAGCAAGAGAAAGAGGCTCAATTACCTACAAGGGAATACCCATACGACTGTCAGCTGATTTCTCAACAGAAACTTTGCAGGCCAGAAGGGAATGGCAAGAAATTTTCAAAGTGCTGAATACCAAGAACCTACAACCAAGATTACTTTATCCAGCAAAGCTATCATTCAGAATTGAAGGTCAGATAAAGAGCTTCACAGATAAGGAAAAGCTAAAGGAGTTCATCACCGCCAAACCAGTATTATATGAAATGCTGAAAGGTATCCTTTAAGAAGAGGAAGAAGAAGAAAAAGGTAAAGATACAAATTATGAACAACAAACATGCATCTATCAACAAATGAATCTAAGAATCAAGTGAATAAATAACCTGATGTACAGAATGAACTGGTGATTATAATAGAATCAGGGACATAGAAAGGGAATGGACTGACTATTCTTGGGGGAAAAAGGGGTGTGGGAGATGCGGGAAGTGACTGGACAAAAATCATGCACCTATGGATGAACACAGTGGGTGGGGAGTGAGGGTGGAGGGTGGGGTGGGAGCTGGAAGGAGGGGAGTTATGGGGGGAAAAAAGAGGAACAAATGTAATAATCTGAACAATAAAGATTTAATTTAAAAAAAAAAAAATAAATAAAATTAAAAAAAAAAAAAAAAAAAAAAAAAAGAAATCACATATTGATTTTAAGTTAGAACTGTAAATAGATAGTCAGAATTTTAGCCTTTATATAATTTTCTATTGCAATATGGAAATCTGCTTAATATTAAACTGATTACTTATTGAAGCCTATGATGGCCCCTGTCATTTCAAATCCAATAAGATTCAAATCTTCAGCTTCTCTATAAATTTGGCTCACTTTCTCAGCTTCCTTATTTTGGTTGTTGATAACACTATCCTGCCAGTTTTTCAAGCGAGAGACTATGGCACAATTTTTATGTAACTAGTATGTCCTGCTTTATGAATTTGAAGGTACAATATGAGGTCATATGCTTTTAAATATATATCTATATATCCACATATACAGATATAAATATGCATTTTATTTAAGAAAGATTTTTTCTAATTTAGCAATGTCATCGATAGATCTCACATTATCTGAAGCTATTTTTAAGAATATATTTTTATTGATTTCAGAGAGGAAGGGAGGAGGGATAGAAACATCAATGATGAGAATCATTGATCGGTTGCCTCCTACACGCCCCCTACTGGGGATCAATCCTGAAACCCAAGCATGTGCCCTTGACTGGAATTGAACCCAGGACCCTTCAGTCCACAGGCCGACGCTCTATCCACTGAGCCAAACCAGCTAGGGCTATATATATTTATTAATTTCAGAGAAGAAGGGAGAGGGAGAGAGAGATAGAAACATCAATGATGAGAGAGAACCAGTGATTGGCTGCCTCCTGCACACCCCACACTGGGGACCCTGCCTGCAACCCGAGCATGTGTCCTGACCGTGAATTGGACCATAATCTTCTGGTTCATGTGCTTTTCAATATTAAAATCAAAGGTTTCAATGCTTTTGTCCTGCTTCTTGTGAGGTCTTTCTTCCTAGTGTCGTCCTCCTCAGATAATTTCCATTATCTCAAGAATGCTTATCTGGAGTCAGGGTCGGTTCTAACCACCACATTCTCCTTTAGGAGAAAACATTAGGAAATTTACTCAGACTCTTGAGAAATGTCATTGTCTTCAGCCATTGCTTCAATCATGGTCACACGTGTGAGGGTATTGCTTTCTTACTGCTGCTATGACAAATTACCACAAACTTGGTGGCTTAAACAATGCAGATTTATTGTCTTACAGCTCAGAACTCTGACAAGGGTCTCACTGCGCTAAAATCAAAAGGAAAAGTCTGCATTTCTTTCTGGAGGCCTTCGAGGAGAATCTGTTTCTTTGACTTTTCCAATTTCTAGAGGCCTCCCACATTCTTTGGTTCACGCCCTCCTCTCTCCATCTTCAAATGAGTACTGTAGCAAAATCTGACTTTGCTTTCATCCTCACTTCTCTTTCTCTGATTAGAGCCAGGATAGTCTCTCAGCTTTATTTAAGCAGATTGGGCCCCCCTGGATAGTCTCCCTATGTAAAGGGCCTTAATTTAACCACACCTGCAAAATTATTTTGCCAAGTAAGGGAATATATCCACAGGTTTTAGGAATTAGGATGTGGAACCATTATTCTGTGAGCATCCCTGTCGAGGCCACATGACGTAGGCGGCTGGCTACTCCACTGCAGCCAGTGTCCTCAATGCCATGCTGACAGGATGTTAATGGCTAGAGTGATTCCAGTTTCAGCTACCTTCCAGAATCCCTCATTTCTTTACTTTCATGTCCCTCCTCATGATTAAGAAGTCCCTATCAGTCATAGTCCCAAGGGCTAGTTCTACATCCAGTGGCATGTCAGTCATAGGAAAACCCATATTCCTACATTGCATTTATTTTGTTAAAGATAAAATACATAATGTTACTCAACTGTTTAAAATATGTCAGTGCCTTCCCAATGTACTTGCCACAGACCCTGAACTAAAAACCTATCCTTTTGCATACCTATCTAACCGGTTCCTCCCTTGCTTACTGCATTAGAATTATGCTGAATTTCTTTTTGCTTCTCAAACGCACCAAGCTTTCTCCTGCCACACAGTCCCACAGATGCTATTCTCTTTCTTCTGAATGCTCTTATTCACACCTTTCACCTGGATAACAGGTCTCAGTCCACTATCACTTCTTTAGTGACACTCTCCCCATGTTACCAATCTAAATTATGTCTTTCCTATTATTTTTTTCCATAGCACTTTATTTTTTAATTACACTTATCGATATTTATTTTTTTATTTAATTACTTAGTTACTTATTTGGTGTATTGCTGGTTTCCTTCAAAGGACTCTAGATTCAATGACAGCAGGATTCATATACCCAGCACTTAGCATAGTCTGGCTCATATAGGCATGCAAATATTTATTGGATGAACGTATTCTGATAGCCACAAGTGCAGGTTTTAACTCTATCCAATAACATTATAAACTCCTTAAAAACATAGATTAATTAAAATTTGATCTTCCATAGCCCAATAGGCAGGGTCTAGGATGCAGTAACTAGGTGTCTATAAATATTTAGTCAATAAATCTTGGATTTCTAGCCTAGACTCTACTTTCTTTTTCTAATTCACATAGCATAATATTTCTTAAATATTGTTTCCATCATCTTAATCCCCAGCTAACAAAACCTATCCACTATCACCTATTCATAAAAATCAACCTCATTCTCCTAACTCTCAAAGCTATGTAGTATTTTATAATCTTCACAATTAAAAGTTATCCATGTTCTTCAATGATTTTTAACTGTTTCATATGTGTGAATGCAGTTTGGTTAACAGCACCTTCAATAACAGTGGCTTCCCTTTTTTGTTAACCAGACAGGTGCTCAATGTCAAAGAAAGAAACACCATTTAAAATGTGAAATAAAAGCTATTTTTATTATTTTCTATGTCAGTGATGGAGAACCTTTTGAGCTCGGCGTGTCAGCATTTTGAAAAACCCTAACTTAACTCTGGTGCCATGTCACATATAGAAACTTTTTGATATTTGCAACCATAGTAAAACAAAGACTTATATTTTTGATATTTATTTTATATATTTAAATGCCATTTAACAAAGAAAAATCAACCAAAAAGATGAGTTCGCGTGTCACCTCTGACAGGCGTGTCATAGGTTTGCCATCACTGTTCTATGTGTAGAAAAACTATGCTTGTTTGACACAGTCTTTTTGTTGATTTTTTTTTATTGATTTCAGAGAGAAAGGGAGAGAGTTAGAAACATCAGTGATGAGAGAGAATCATTGATGGGCTGCCTCCTGTACACCCTATAAAGGGGATGGAGCCTGCAACCCAGGCAAGTGCCCTGACTGGGAATCCCAACGTGACCTCCTGGTTCATAGGTTGATGTTCAACCACGGAGCCACGCCTCAGTTTTCTCTAAGATGATGACACTAACTAGTCTGTTGTGGATGTCCTCATTAAATTCTGACAAAAATATTTCATTTTATTGACTAAGCATTGATAAGTACTAAATCTTTAATTAAAATTTCTCACATCCAATAATTAGAAGAATTTCCCATAGATTAGCTTCAGGCTCCCTACCGTTTCAACTTTGCTTCTCCTCCACTATCCATATATTTTTGATGCTAGAACACAGGACACCTTAAAATAGCTATACATGTCTGGCCCTTCACCTTAGTTTTACAATGCTGGGTGGGTCAGCACCATGAATGGTAGAAGTATTCTTGGATGCCACTCCTATACCGGGACAGCTGGCAATGTCGTAACTATACATGGAAGTGACTATAAATTACAAAAATATACCCCATTAAATGCATACCAAATGTATGCTAATTCAACTTCCTTTCAGCTAAATTTTTAAAATGCCTGCTAACCACTCCAACACCACTAGACAAGAGGAAGCTGGCAGAGGGGAACTCGGTGAAGAAGGAACTAGCAGTCCAAAGATCGCAGTTAAAATGTTTACTCATTGCTGGGGCCTCTTAGCGTCACAGGAAATCTGCCTCAAGGCTTGGAGCTATTTTATTTACAGGGTAAATTGTCAATTTTCACCAGTCAGCTCTGTACAGGGCCAATGGGTAAGTTGGTTACAACTCTATGTGTGGCAAAGATTTTCTAGCAAATCTTGGCCTCCTGTGCCAAGGGGCTGGGTCACTGCCCTTGGTTTAGACTAGTGGTTCTCAAACTCTTTGGTCTTATGACCATTTCACACTCATAAAAGGTATTGAGACTCTAGCGGTTTGGCTCAGTGGATAGAGTGTCGGCCTGTGGACTGAAAGGTCTTGGGTTCGATTCCGGTTAAGGGCACATGCCTGGGTTGCGGGCTCGATCCCCAGTTGGGGGTGTGCAGGAGGCAGCTGATCAATGATTCTCTCTCATCATTGATGTTTCTATCTCTCTCTCCCTCTCTGAAATCAATAAAAATCTATTTAAAAAAAAAGTATTGAGGACTCCCAAAAGCTTTTATGTGACTCATATCTATCAACACTTACTATATCAGGAGACAAAACAAAGGTAAAATACTTTTTATTAATTCGTTTAAAACAATAATAAATGTTACATGTTAACATAAATAACGTTTTAAAATGAAAAATAACTATATCTTTCAAGGCAAAAAGAGTTTAGTGAGAAGAGTGGCATTATTTTTATTTTTTTAAAAAATATTTTATTGAGTTTTTACAGAGAGGAAGGGAGAGGGATAGAGAGTTAGAAACATCGATGAGAGAGAAACATCGATCAGCTGCCTCTTGCACACCCCCTCCTGGGGATGTGCCTGCAACCAAGGTACATGCCCTTTACCGGAATCGAACCTGGGACCCTTCAGTTCGCAGGTCAACGCTCTATCCACTGAGCCAAACCGGTTAGGGCAAGAGTGGCATTATTTTACATTTCTGCAAACCTTTTTAATATCTGGCCTAATTCTCATATCTGCTTCTGCATTCAACCTGTTGCATAGAACATGTTCTCTCTGGAAAACCCCACTGTACTTTAATTACAATGTAAAAGGCAAGTAAAGTCTTAGTATGAAATAATTTTGACCCTAGGGACCCCCAACCATGCTTTGAGAACAGCTGATTTAATCATCACTATACAGTAGTTCCCCCCCTTTTTTTAAAAAAATATATTTTATTAATTCTTTACAGAGAGGAAGGGAGATAGTTAGAAACATCGATGAGAGAGAAACATCGACCAGCTGCCTCCTGCACATCTCCTACTGGGGATGTGCCCGCAACCTAGGTACATGCCCTTGACCGGAATCGAACCTGGGACCTTTCAGTCCACAGGCTGACGCTCTATCCACTAAGCCAAACCGGTTTCGGCTACAGTAGTTCCCCCTTATACCTGGGGGATACGTTTCAAAATCTCCAGTAGATGCCTGAAACCACAGATGGTGACAAACCCTATATACACTGTGTTTTGTCCCAATACATACATACTAAGATAAAATTCAATTTGTAAATTAGACACAGTAAGATATTAACAACTAATACAAAAATAGAATAATTATAACAATGTACTGTAATAAAAGTTATGTTACTATGGTCACTCATTTCAGGGGATCCCTTGCTGAGGCTCAATGCTTTCTGGTGTAACATGTTGCTGTCAATTGGAACACAAGGTTTTCTGTTCACATCTTCCACCCACAAATTAAATGCCTTTTCATCTTAGCCAAGCACTTGTCACATACTGTGGCTGTAACTTCTGCAGTTTGAGGTGCAACAGCAAAATTAGCATGAATTTCTTTTTCCTTTTTTTACAATTTCACAGATAGAAGTTTCATTCTCAGCAATCTCAAAATATGATTTTCTTACTTTCCTTATTGAGTGGAGAACTTTCACCTCTTCACTTAGGGGAAGCGCTTTGCAGCTTCTCTTTGGCACATCCGGATTGCTAGCCTCACTACTCTTGTGCTTTGGGGCCGTTAAGAAAAAACGTTTACTTGAACATAAGTATTGTGATACCGTGACAGCGGATCTGGTAACTGGGAGGGCTACACAGTGACTAATGGGCGGGAAGGATATCCCTCGAAGATAAGCTGGACAAAGGATGATTCATGACCTGGGAGGTATGGAGCAGGATGGCTCAAGATTTCATTATGGTATCCAGAAGCATGCAATTTAAACTTTATGAATTGTTTATTTCTGGAATTTTCCATTTAATATTTTCAGACCAGGACTGTAGAAACCACTGAAACTGCAGAAAGCGAAATCCCAGGTAAGGGGGGATCCCCAAGTACCCCCCTCTATTTCTGTATCTGTGTAATTCACCCCACTTCCTAGGTAAGAGTCAAATGTTAATGTTTAATCACTATGCTTTTTAGCAACAATGGAAAACTTTAGAAGCACTTTTTAAAGAGTAAGTCTTAGAGAAGTCCTTCTTCCCTTTCACTGACAAGGGAAAGATTATCTCTTTCATTGTATGCCTCCTGATAGTTAAGCTTTCTTCTTTTAGCAACATGATGACCAAGGCAAATGCTTGACTAAGACTAAGACAACATTGGTGCCTTATATGCTACAACAAGCATGTCAAACTCAAAGGCTAACACGGGCCAAATAAACACGGTTTAAGTTTATGTGGGCCGCAAAAAACCCAAAAGCTTCAATTTTCATAGAAACGTAGGTTTATTTCGATAGAGACATGCTGAATACAAAGGGCTGAAATAAATGAGTAATCGTTAACATAAAATAATAGAATATTTTAATAAAAATTAATATTTTTTCTTGAACATTAACTTACCACTGAATAACTGCCCAAATTAATAAGCGTAACGCAAATAAACCTATTTTTCTTACTCTCCGAAAGCGAAATATTTCCTGTTGCACACTCCAAACAAGTCAGTACAAGACTAATGACGTGGCAATAGGCTGCTAAAATATTCACTGCTAGTATTAGTGGAGAGAAATGGTGCACCTGCACGTAAGGCACATAAGGGAAATGAATGCAACACGATTATAGTAATCAGTCATTAGCGAACGTTGTAGTTCGTTATTAATAATTATGTGTAACAGGATACTGTAAAATTAAGTTACGAAATTTTTTAAAAAATGTTTCTTACATACCGTTATATTGGCTGGGCCGCAAATGTATTCGTTGTGGGCCGCATGGGTGGGTCCACAGTTTGACATGCTGTGCTACAACAACACAATCTATTTACCAAGTCCTTTCTGTGTGCTAGGCTTGTGCTAAGTGCTTTACATACATTATCATTTAATTCTCACAATAATCCTCTGTGGTATCTGCCCTCATAGATGAGGAAACTGGGGTACAGAGGGGTTAATGCCCAACGTTATAGGGGACTAGGCCAGGAATTGAACCAAAAAAATAAAAATCTGTCTCAGCTTGGAGGGACCTGGAGAGCATTATGCTAAGCGAAATAAGCCAGAGAAAGGCAAGTATCACATGATCTCACTCCTGCGTGGAATCTAATGGACAAAATAAACTTATGGAAAAAAATAGATCCAGAGACATAGAAGCATAGAACAGACTGCGGAACCTCAGAGGGAAGGCAGGGGAGGCTGGCTGGGTGGGAAGAGATCAAAGAACTTGTACGCATATGTGCATAACCCATGGACACAGATCATAGGGTGGTGAAGGCCCGGGCAGGCGGTGGGGGCGGGCTAGAAGGGGTCAATGAGGGAAAAAAGGGGACATATGTAATACTTTCAACAATAAAGATTTAATAAAAAAATTTAAAAAATCTGTTTCTGGAGCACAGAGTGCATTACCTACTGATAAAATATAAAGGTGACGAGAGATTTGCACGACAGTAGAGGTGAAAGGGAGGTTAGTAAAGCAAAAAGGCTCAGGACCAAGACAGCTGAGATGCCCAGGATCCACCGGAAGCTCGCTTTCTGCTTCATTTTCTACGCTACTCTGTTCCTCTTCTCACGTTTACGGTGTCTCCCTCCAGGTGATTGGAGACTGATGCTGAAATTACGGCGCTAAAGAGCCTGATGAAAAGGAGCTGGGCCCGTTCGCGGTAACCAGGGTGACGGTGGCGCGGCGAGAGCCTTGCGCAGGCGCGTTGCGGCCCGGCCCGCCGCCGGCCCCACCCCCGGCCGCAGATTCCACGAGCTCGTGGGCAGAGCGGGTGTGGGCCACGGGAGTGGGCGGGGCGGGCGGCCCGTGGCGCCTGCGCGGTCGGCGGGCGCGGGTGTGCTCGCGCTCACGTAGAGGCTGCGGTCGCCTCCTCTCCCCGCGGCCGGCGCCTGGGGTTATAAAAGGCTTACGGGCTCCCTCTGCTGCCCAGTCGCGCCGCCCGCGGGCAGAGGACCGAGGAGGTGGCCCGCCCGGTGCCGGCAGCAGGGCACGGAGGAACGCGCTCGCGCCCCGCTTCCCAGGTGAGACGCGCCCCGGACCCTGGAGACCGAGGCCGAGGCCCTTGGGCAGCCGTGGTCCTGCTCCCCGGCCCCGGTGGCCCGGCCCCTGCCCCCTCCGGGGGGATGGTTTGGGGGGCGGGGGTCCCCAGTTTTCCGTGGCAGCCTCCGTCTCTTTTCTGGGGGCTCGGCCCCTCGCCCTGCGCGGACCCCCGGCCGGCCCAGAGGCCCCTCTGCCCGCGTCGGTGCGCCCCTTCGCGCCTCCGACCCGGTGGGCGCCCCCGGCCGTTCGGGCTGCGGCAGCCTCAGTCCCCGCCCCGAGGACCAGAACTTTCTTGAATGTTTCTTCCCGGGAGGAATCACCCTGTTGCTTTCCCGAGCTCCGCGCATACCTGGCCCTCCCGGCCGGCGGGGCGGATGGGGACGCGCGAGCGGGCGGGGGTTTGGGCCTCCAGGGCGCGGATGGTTCGCGTGTGGCCGTGGGGAGCCGAGGCTCTGCGGGCAGGTCCACCCTCGGAAAGCCTGCGGGTCGGGGGAGAAGTCGGGGCTTCGCTCCCGGGCTGCGCGCGGCGGGACGCGGCCCCGGGCGGCGAGTTTCCGACGTGTGGGTGGAGGAAGTCGCTGTCAGCGGAGCCCCTCGGGGAGGCTCGGCTCCTCCCGTCCCTCTTTTCACCCAGGTTTCTGTACAGGCACGTGAGCTCCTCGCAGAGTTAGCTGCCTTTAAAGCCCACCGTATTCCACGGTTGTGTGAGAGCTCGGAGTTAGGGTACACGAGTGGCCCCCAGGTCTATGCCTGAAGGGGGAGAAAGGATGGCACCGTAAATAGGAGACTATTCTATTTTCCGAAAGAATTGAATGTATTAATTACAATCCGGTGTTTCTTTTTGCGGGGGGGAGGGGGGAGAGGTGGAAGAGGGCACAGAGGGGATAAATGGTGATGGGAGAAAAATAAAAAATGTAAATAAGTAAAAATAAAGAAATACAATTCAGTTTTTATTTATTTTTTAATTTTTTAAGAATTTCTTTATTGATTAAGATATTACATATGTGTCCTTATCTCCCCATTCCCCCCCCCCCCCCCCCCCCCCCGCCACACACACAATTCAGTTTTTAGACACTAAACCATCTTTTGCCATCGTGGGGGTGGATGGAGCAGACTTGGAGTTTTGCACTGTCTGCTTTAGAAAGGGATGAGTAAGAAGCTGGTTCTTTTAGGAACTGATCTGAGAGGCGGCGGGCCTGCCAGTTTAACTGTTTCTGGTTCCCCGGGAGCCGTGGCTCCGACCCCCCGGTCCCCCCATCTCCCCGTCCCCCGAATGCTCGCTAAGGGACGGAGTAGCCACTACGCGGGTGGGGGAGGGGGAAGGACGTGGCACCGTGTGCTTTCATCAACTTTATGGCTTTTTTTTTTTTTTTAAGGTTCTGGAAAGAAACCTATTTCCCCTTTTAGGTTTAGACGTAGTTTATGAATGAGGCTAGTCTTTTCCTAAAATAATCAAATGAAATATTCATTCCGCATAGCAGGAACACTGGAATTTAATTTGTAAAACATTTCAAAGGGATTTTTTTCTGATCAAGTTTCTATGGAGAAAGTGGATACCTTAGCAGAAAATATTCAAGAAGCTGAAAGTGGACAATCTTGAATATATTTAGCCTTGATTTGAAATTTAAATAGACACTTCATGATTTTTCCTTAACTTTGGTTTTAGCCTGAGTGTAATTTTGGAATCTTAAATATGAACTTTAAATATTGGCTCTGTGGGAAACAGAGGTATTATCACTTACCTTTAAAAGTTATGTCTTTTTTTTTTTTTTGCTTTGGAACATTTAAAAAGCTGATGGCAAATGTTTCTTATAAATTTAACATAGACTAACTGGAAAAAAGGACTACTTTGTCTTTTATTTAGATGGCTAATGCTGTTTCCTTTGATCTCTTAAAATGAATTTTATTTTGAAGTACCGAAAGCCAGGGCTTTGGTAAACATATAATTACAATAGCCACTTTGTGTCTTAGTAATAACTAAGGTAGTAAAATAGACGACAGATTGTATATAACTTTTAATTATTGCAGAATAATTATTTAGGCAGTGCAAAAGACTATTAAAAAAAGAAAGTTTATATCAGCTAGGTAGTTCAGGTTGTTGCAGGTGAAGCTTGGCTTTTTGGTAAGGAGATGTTAACCTTTTCTAAAACTGCAGAGTGGGTTATATACTGACAAGCAGTATCTTTCATAGGGCAATTAAGTTCAAACTCCTGCTTTTATTCCAGGGATGTAGTCTTTAAGCTTCTGAACCTTCATTTCTGTGAATGGAAAGTCTGATTTTACTTAGCAATTAATAATAAACTGGGATTTAATTACTCCTTTTATTTATATTTATTTTTAATTATTTTTTTATTGTCTAAAGTTTTCCATAAGTCTCCATTTCCCCCAAATGACCCCCCACCCCCCAAACATTCCCACCTTGGGCAAGCCCCCACCGATTTTAATTACATTTGAAAAGTGTACCCTGTGAAATACATAATAATTTTCAACTTCTTTTGAGGTCATGAATCCATTGAGAATCTAATAGGTGTGAACCCTGGGTCAAAAAATTTAAGTACAGACCTGGCCAGTGTTGTTCAGTGGTTAGCATGTCCACCCAAGCATAGAAGAGTCTTGGGTTTGATTCCTGGTCAAGGGCATGTACCTGGGTTGCGGGTTTGATCCCTGCCCAGGTGCATGCGGGAGGCAATCAGTTGATGTATCTCTCTCACATTGATGTTTCTCTTTCGCTTCCCTTCTCTTCCCCTTCCTCCCCCCCTTATTCTCCTCCCTCTCTTCCACTTTCTTTTTTTTCTTTTAAATTTTATTTTATTTTATTGTTTAAAGTATTACAGATAGAAGTACATATGTCCCCCCCCCCCCCATTGACCTTCCATTGGTTATGCTTATATGTATGCATACAAGTCCTTCGGTTGATCTCTTACCCCATCCCCCAAACACTCCCCAGCATTTGACAGTCTGTTCCATGCTTCTCTGCCTCTGTATCTTTCTTTTTGTTCATCAGGTTATAATGTTCTTTATTATCCATAAATGAGTGAGATCATGTGGTGTTTTTTTTTCACTTCCTGGCCTATTTCATTTAGCGTATGCTCTCCAGTTCCATCCATGCTGTTGCAAATGGTAAGAATTCCTTCTTTTTTATAGCAGCATAGTATTCCATTGTGTAGATGTACCATAGTTTTCTAATCCACTCATCTGTTGATGGGCATTTAGGTTGTTTCCAAATCTTGGCTATTGTAAACTGTGCTGCTATGAACATAGGAGTCTTCCACTTTCTATAAAAAGCCAGGCTGGTGTGGCTCAGTGGTTGAGCATGGACCCATGAACCAAGAAGTCCCTGGTTCGATTCCCAGTCAGGGCACCTACACAGGTTGTGTGCATGATCCTCAGTAGGGGGTGGGCAGGAGGCAGCTGATCGATGCTACTTCTCATGGGTTTCTATCTTGCTATCTCTCTCCCTTCCTCTCTCTCTAAAAATCAATAAAAACAGATTTAGCTTGGGTTTTATTATAAACATTTTAAAAATTAATGGAAAAAATGTCCTCGGGTGAGGATTAACAACGACAACAAAAATGCATATGTGGTATGGAAATATTGTGCATGTGCCCTGACTGGGATTGATCCACAACCTCCTGGTTTATAGGTTGGTCCTCAGCCACTGGGCCATGCTGGCCGGGCTCAACTATATTTCTTGATACTAGCAAGAACAATGGAAAATTAAAATTTAAAAGTACCATTGCAGTATCACCAAAAACCATAAAATATTTAAGTATTGAAAAATATGTCCAAGATTTGTATACTGAAAATTATAAAACACCAGTGAATGAAACCAAAGAGTACCTACATAAATGGAGATATATATCATATTCATGGATTGGAACACTCATTCTTTTTTTTTTTTTTTTTTTTTTAAATATATTTTATTGATTTTTTACAGAGAGGAAGGGAGAGAGATAGAGAGTTAGAAACATCGATGAGAGAGAAACATCGATCATCTGCCTCCTGCACACCCCCTACTGGGGATGTGCCTGCAACCAAGGTACATGCCCTTGACCGGAATCGAACCTGGGACCTTTCAGTCTGCAGGCTGACGCTCTATCCACTGAGCCAAACCGGTTTCGGCGGAACACTCATTCTTGTTGAGATTTCCATTCTTTTCCAACTGATCTATAGATTCAATACAATTCTAGTCCAAATATCAGTAGGATTTCTTATAGAAACTGACAAGCTGAATCTAAAATTGATATAATAAAAAGGAAGTAGAAAAGGCAGAACAGTTTTGAAAAAGAAGAACAAAGTTGGAAAACTCACACTACCTGATTTCAACTTATTGTATAGCTGCCAGTACTCAAGACAGTGTGGTATTGGAGAAAAGATAAACATACAGATTAATGGAACAAAGAGAATCCACACAAAAATCGTCAATTTGTTTTTGGCAAAGGTATAAAGGCAGTTCAGTACAGAAAGGATAGTATGGAATAATTGGATATTCATACAAAAAAAATCTCTGTTTTATTTGGGCACCTAGTATCCCCTATTAGACACTAGTCAGCCCCTGCCTAGGAATTTATTAAATGTTCAGACAAGTGACACAAAGGCACCAATGGATATGAAATATGAAATAAAGTTTACTTGCACAATAAAGTGCAAAAGGATTCTTCAAGGACAATGGTTTAGATTTAGTCTAGACTGAAGCAAGAGTGAAGCAGGGTTCTGGCTTTAGTTTTATTGTGGCTCAGAGGAGGGATCTGTTTGATGGTTCCCATGTGGGATTTATATGGGTTTAACTTCCCACCAACACAGAAGGAGTGAATGGCTGGGCTTTCTTATTGCTTTACCCAGATGTGGGTCAAAACAGGGAGGGAAGCAGGATTTCAGAGCAATCAGCACCCACACAGAAAGTAGAGTCTTTTCCTTTATTATAGCCTCAATGCAAAAAATACTTCATACTTTATGTCAAAACTAGTTAAAAATGATTCATAGACCTCAAGGTAAGACCTAAAGCTATAAAATACCTTGAAGAAAATATAGACAAAATCTTTTTCACCTTGGATCAAGCAAAGATTTCTTAGATATGGCACCAAAAGCATTATCTATAAACTAGTGGCCTGGTGCACGAAATTCGTGCACATTAAAAGGGGATTAATTAGAGGAAATATTTTGATATTGCTATTTGCCCTTTATAATACAAGTGTCAGAGATGAAAGAAAATTAGTAAAATGTATATGAAAATATTACTCCTGTCAGAGTCTGGGGCGTGCTGCGGGATCCAGAGTCAAGTTCCTGCATACTGGCGGCGCCTCAAAATCGCGTGAGACCCAGACCCAGCTGGCCCCACTCCAATTGGGCGAGACCCAGACCTGGCTGGCCCCACCCTTCTCAAGCCCTGCTGGGCAGGGGGTGCAGCCTCAGATCCCCTGGCCTGGTGCCGGGGGTGGGGGTGCAGCCTCAGGTCCCCCATCAAGCCCCGCCAGGTGGGGGGGCACAGCCTCATGGCCTCTGTCAAGCCCTGCTGGGCAGGGAGCGCAGCCTGAGGTGCCCCGGCCTGGCACCGGGGCGGGGGTTGCAGCCTGAGGTCCCCTGTCAAGCTCCACCAGGCGGAGGGGCGCAGCCTCATGTCCCCGCTGATTGCTTGTTTAGGCTCATTACAGGAACTCAGCCTCCGCTGTGGGCGCAGCCATCTTGACCATTATGGTGTGATGGTCAATTTGCATATTCCCTCTTTATTAGATAAGATGAATAAATTGATAAATTCAACTTCAGCCAAATTAACAACTTCTGGTTTTGGAAACAGTGCTATGAGAATGAAAGACAACCTGCACACTGGTAGTAAATATTCCTCTTTCACATACCTGACAAAGGACTTATCTATAATAATAAAAGTGTGATATGCTAATTGGACCGGACCTCCTTCTGAACGAAGTGGAGGCTGTGAGGGAAGCCCAGGTCCTGGGTGCCTGCTAGTGGCTGGAGGGAAGCCTGGGTCCTGGGTGCCAGAGGGAAGCCGGTGCCGGCAGCTGGGGGAAGGAAGGCCTACTCTTGCACAAATTTTGTGCATCGGGCCTTTAGTATAAAAAGAACTCACGCCCTAACTGGTTTGGCTCAGTGTATAGAGCGTCAGCCTGTGGACTAAAGGCTCCCGGGTTCAATTCTGGTCAAGAGCATGTACCTTGGTTGCAGGCTCCTCCCCAGCCTGGGCCCTGGTCAGGGTGTGTGCAGGAGGCAGCCAATCGATGTGTTTCTCTCACTTTGATGTTTTTGTTTTTCCCTCTCTAAAAGATCAATGGAAAAAAATCCTCAGGTGAGGATTAACAACAACAACAAAAAGAACTCAGAAAATTTAGTAATTGGTAAACAGCCTAGTTAAAAATTTGGCAAAAGATATAAGTACAAACTACCAAACAAGGTGTATGGACAGCAAATAAACACACCCAAAGATATTAAACATAATTAGTAATTTTGGAATTGCAAATTAAAACCAGAGCGAGATATCACTGTATACCTCGTGAGAAAATCAATAAATTAAAAAAATGAAGGAAAAATGACAATATCAAATGCTAATGAGAATGTGAAGCAATTGGTACTTTCTTCCATTGCTGATGGCAATGCAGTGGTGGTGTGACTTTAGAAAAACACTTGGCAGTTCTTTATAAAGGTAAACAAACTTACACTTACCTATTAGCATGGTAATAGGTACAACTCAGCATTCCTATTCCTAAGTATTGACCCAGTGAAATGAGAATGTATGTTGATTTTTTTTAAAACAGCTATATTGAGATATAATTCAGATGCTATACAATTGACCTTTTAAAGTGTACAATTCAGTGGCTTTTAAAATACGCACAGGGTTGTGTGACCATCACAACAATTAATTTTAGAACATTTTTTCACTCCAAAATGAAAACCCATATTCATTAGCAATTACTCCTGTCCCCCTCCCCTAGGCAGCCACTAATCTACTTTTTATCTCTATAGATTTTTTCACTTAGCAAAATGTTTTAGTGGTTCATTTGTGTTGTGGCATGTATCAACACTTCATTTCTTTTTACCAGTGCATAATAGTCCATTGTGTGGACATATCATATTTTGTTTATCCATTCATCAACTGATGGGCTTTTGGGTTGTTTTCATCTTTTTGACTGTTATGAATAATGCTTCTATGAACATTCATGTACAAATATTTGTATGGACATGAGTTTTAATTTCAGGTATAAATCTAGGAGTGGAATTGTGGAGTCATATGGTAACTCCATGTTTAACTTAAAATTTTTTTTTTATTGATTTCAGAGAGGAAGGAAGAGGGAGAGATAGATCAATGATGAGAGAGGATTATTGTTCGTCTGCCTTCTGCATGCCCCCTACTGGGGATCGAGCCTGCAACCCGGACATGTGCCTTTGACCAGAATGGAACTGGGATCCTTCAGTCCACAGGCCAATGCTCTATCTACTGAGCCAAACCAGCTAGGGCTATGTTTAACTTTTTTGAGGAACTGAAAAACTTCCAAAGTAGCTACACCATTTTACATGCCTACCAGCAATGTATGTCAGTTTCTCCACATCCTCATCAACTTTTTTCCCCTCATTATAGTTATCCTAGGGCAGTGATGGCAAACCTAGGACACGCCTGTCAGAGGTGACACGCGAACTCATTTTTTTGGTTGATTTTTCTTTGTTAAATGGCATTTAAATATATAAAATAAATATCAAAAATATAAATCTTTGTTTTACTATGGTTGCAAAGATCAAAAAATTTCTATATGTGACACGGAACCAGAGTTAAGTTAGGGTTTTTCAAAATGCTGACACACCAAGCTCAAAAGGTTCGCCATCACTGTCCTAGGGGCTTGTGAAGTGATATCCTTTGTGGTATTGATTTGCAGTCCCATAAAATGATGTTGAGTGTTTTTTTTCATGTATTTATTGGCCTTTTATATATCTTCTTTGGAGAAATGTTTCTTCAAATCCTTTTCCCATTTAAGCCCTGGCCGGGTGGTTCAGTTGGTTAGAGCATTGTTGATCCCTGGTCAGTGCACATACAAGAATCAATCAATGAATGCATAAATAAGTGGAACAACAAATTGGTATTTCTCTCTCCTTTCCTCTCTCTCTGAAAAATAAGTAAATAAAAAATCCTTTTCCCATTTTAAAAATGGATTATTTTTATTGTTCTAAGAATTTTTATACATTCCAGGCCCTAAAGGTCTATTAGAAATATGATTTGCAAATTTTTTCCATATTCTGTGGATTGACTTTTACTTTTCTTGAAGGACAAAAGTTTTAAATTTGCGCTTTAGGTGTCATATCTAAGAAACTTACCTGGGTATTATATCCAGTTGCTTAATCAAGGTTATGAGTGTTTATACCTTTTTCCCCCTAAGAGGCTTATAGTTTTAAACTTCAAAGTAGTCTTTAATCCATTTTGAGTTAAACATTTTAGGATCAATTTAAATTTTCTTAAGTTTATTTTCAGGTAATTATGTATTTATTGGTATTACGAATGAGGTAGCTTTTTATTGCTTTCTGTGATTGGTTATTATTTATATAAAAATATTCTTTTCTAAAGGGAATGCCACTTTTTTCAAATGATTATTTTTTTAAATAAGTATAACTTGCTTTAAAAATTCAGTCTTTAATGATGTTTTACTGAAAACTCTACTTTGGGAATAGTTGGACTTCACTTCATACTCCTTACTGAAACTTAAAAAATCTAAAAAATATATTGTATAAAATTTTACTTTTCATTTGTGCCCTTAGGGTGGTGAAGACACTGAAGTTCTTTTATCAGGACTTCTTTGTAAATCAAAATAGATAAAATTTGTTTTGGAGCAAAAGGGACTGGTGGTGGTATCATGCCAACTAGTAGAGCTCTGGAGTTAATCATTTGGATTTTGTGAACTCCGTCCATGATTCGAATTTGTCTGTTCACTTTAGTGCTACTTTGACTTTGATTTTTAGCTCATTTATTTATTTATAGAAATAGTCTATTAACAATATGTTTATTAAAGAAAAGGCAGAAGTTGAGTGAAGAGAAGTGATTGTGAACCCATTTCTCAGACATTGTTAATATTTTTGGAGTTCTCTTAATTGCTGTATATAGTTTTAAAGTTTTTATGTATATATCTAAATATGTTCTTTAAACTTAGAAATCAGGCTTTAAAACTTTCCATATATATATTTAGCAATCTCCAAATTAGAAAGCAAACCTAGTTTTACAAGTTTATATCTCTAAAGGATTGCTGCTTTTTATATTACTGCTTTTTAAATACTTAACCAGTGTTTAGATAGTCATGTTATGAAATACAGTTTCATTAATACAACCAAGAGAAGATACTGCAAATTCTTTCTTAAAATGAGAAATATATATGTTAACATTTGGAAATACCAACACTTATAAGCAACAAGGAAGCATGTACAATTTTATGTTGTTTTCCTTCTTCCCTTCCACTGTCTCTGTCCACTCTCTTTTCCCACATGAATTCCTAAATGATAAAGAGCCTGACCTGTCTGCTAATAGACTGGGCTACTTGTTTCTTCTCACTTAGCCCAGGTTTGAGGTTGTGTGGGCTTCCCACCATTCTCCAAGCCTTTTCTTAACCAGCGTGCCTTGAGATGCCCTTGGCAACAAGTCCAGCTATTGAGCTCTTGCCCCACATTCAGAAATAACATTTCTTAAGTGTCTTCTGTGTGCCAGGTATCATCCTAGGTACTTCTAAATTACAGTTGTTTTTTTGGTTACTTGCTGGTGGTCAAATTGGACCTCATATTTTGATTACCTTACCTTTACGCTTATTATGCTTCCTATATAATAAAGGTGGACATTCCTGATGAATCTTACTAATTTGGGATTCTTGATAACACTTATGGTAATTTTTTTGTATTCTCTATCCTGGGAACAATAATCCTGACCTTTTTCCTACATTGGGGAATTCCTTCCTTCCTTCCTTCCTTCCTTCCTTCCTTCCTTCCTTCCTTCCTTCCTTCCTTCCTTTATGCCTGCGAGGCAATTCTGCTTATTGTTGAGGACTAAGAAACAAAGTCTAGAGATGCCCTGTATAAGTGGTGATGAGCTACTAAAGAGGGGTAGAGTGGAGAGGAGACACGATAACACACCATTATTCTGAGTGAGCACCAGCTCTTCATTCTAACACTGAACCAAGGAGAGACAGCTACCCTTTTCACTAAGGCTGCAGGAGAACGGAAACCTCACTCAATTTATCAGTTCCTACAGGGAAGGCTGAGCAAGAGGTTATTATTTTAAGCTGATGCAAGAGGCTCCTTGTGGTCGGGTGGGAGCCGCAATCCCGAGTACAGAGTGGATGCTGGAGGTGGTCCGTGGTTGCTGATGCTGGCTGGTGGTGCTGGTTTTTAGGCCCTGGGCCTGATTCTCAGTGATAAGCTTTTCAATCTAATACAGTTGGCCAATGTGGAGCCTTTCAGACACCATGGAGGCACCTGGAGAGTATTATGCTGAGTGAAATAAACCAGAGAAAGACAAGTATCACAGGATCTCAATTATAGGTGGAATTGAACGAACAAAATAAACTGGTGAACAAAACAGATCAGAGACATAAAAACATGGAAGAGACTGACCAAATGGGTGCATTTCTAACGGTTTGAAATAGTTGATCGTTGTTGACCCATGCACTAAGAAGTCGCTAGTTTGATTCCTGGTCAGGGCACATGCCGGGGTTGCGGGCTCGATCCCCAGTAGGGAGCGTGTAGGAGGCAGCCGATCAATGATTCTCTTTCATCATTGATGTTTCTCTCTCTCACTCCCATTCTTCCTCTCTCTAAAATAAATAAAAACATATTTTTAAAGTGTTCAAAATAGTGGAGAGGTATATTATATAGTTTAAAAGTCAGCGAAGAATGGCACCATTTTAATAATAATAAAAATTAATTTCTTTCTCAAATCTTCCCCATCAGCCAACATTTATTTGTAAAATGTTTCTGGTGTAGGGGAGCTTGACTTTCATAGTTGAAACAAAAACTTTAAATATTGAGTTTTAACTTCAATTGTGAATTCAAATTTCAATTTAAATCTTTAATAGATTAAAATCACATTTATCCTTTTTTAAAAAATATTTTTTTTATTGATTTCAGAGAGTAAAGAAGATGGAGAGAGAGATAGAAACATCAATGATGAGAGAGAATCATTGATTGGCTGCCTCCTGCACGCCCCACACTGAGGATCGAGCCTACATCCCGTGTCCTGACCTGGAATCAAACCGTGACCTCCTGGTTCATAGGTCGATGCTCAACCACTGAGCCACTCCAACCTGGCCCACATTTATTCTTAAACTCTGCATCTGTGGTATAGAAGGAGTAGCATTTATTGGCTCTCAACAATTAAGCAAAAAGAATTAAAATATCATTGAAAAAAATACTGCTTTCTGGTGATAGGGAAGAGAGAGGAATAAAAACATAAGTATTATTTATTTTGCAGTTGAAATATTAACTACAGGGTTGATGAGAGAAACTATATTAATTAGGACTCTAGGTTAAACAGAAACCTAAGTTATATTAGCACGTAGTGGAATTTATTTAAATATTGTGGGGAGAGGGAGCTGTCTCAGCAGCCAGAGGTCAGGAGTGTGATCAGACTTCAGGAATAACAGGGACATCACAGTGTTTTCTCCTGTCTCTCGTCTGTCTTCCTCTCTGCATATCTGCTTCATCTTTAATCTTTTCAGATATGCTCTGTTCACTTTTTGACCTATATGTCAAAACTTGGTCCCTAACTTCTCCTGCGCTTTATTTATATAGTTCAGGCATTCAGAGAGAGAGAGAGAGACACACACACACACACACTTTTCTTTCTGTTTCATTTTCAGAATTTCTGGTAAGGAACTTTGACTAGCTATTTGGTAAGGGGAAGTGTTATGCTATATAAAATGACTGTTGAAATTTAGGGTTGAATTAAAGGTGGAATGGGGCAGTAAAAATGGCAGAAAGGGGCGTTTTCCATAAGGAAGGGAGTAGGGGTGTTATATGGTAAAAAGCAGAGGTATTTTTGAAGTTATCTTTAGGTTTTTTCTCTGACAGGAAAGGAAGGGGCAGTTTTGAACTTTGGAGGAACCTCCAAAATACAGCTTGTGCAGCACTTTCAGTTAAGGACAATATCTTGATTTAAAGCTTCTTTCTAACCGAAGCTTGAAATGCTGTTCAATTGGGATTATGCCAATGACTGGGTTCACTGCTCAGGTACAGAAAGCTGTGGGAGAGAGGCTAGCATGATTTCTGAGTTTTTGATAGAAAAGTTGGTTATACCATTAAAGTACTTGTCCATCAGATTGTAAGTACTAAAGATGTAACTCACTCTCTTTGGGATCAGAAATATGACTGGAATTCAGGGAATTAAGTTAAAACAAATGGCAATTTGCAGAGGGATTATTGGGAAGAACAGAAATATAACTAGTAATCACTCTTAGTAGTCTTGGAAAATCCATCCTGCTTATATGAAAGAGACATGCCACATTTTTTTTTTTGATATATACCACATTGTATTGGCCTGATTTAAAAGCCTGAATTATGTTTTTTTTTTTGCATTGGTCATAAAAACTGTCAAAAAGATTAAAGTCTAACACAGATGTCAGGAAGACCAACAGTTGAATATGGGCTATCTATAGGAAAAACAAACAAAGCTGGAATCCTCCAAAAGCAGGGTTGGAACAGTTGTGGGAGGTATGTTAAGAGTTGGAAGGAGCCTTGTGGAAAATTTTTAGTGTCAGAGAAAGTTTAGATTAGAATATCAAGCATTCTTTAGTCTGCTTTATTAATTTTTGAATGATTTGTTTGGGAGAGACAAACTTTTAGAAATGTTGTAATGTTTTTCTTGGAAGAAAAATGTTAGACTGAAAGGCTAATAGAATTATTTGCTAGATGCCCTGTTCTAGTAATTCATTGAATAACTTGTACAATTCAGTGAATTCTGACAACTCAAAGTTGTAAATATTTACAATGTAATGGAACAGTTTTAAAATCTTCCAGGCTTATTGATCTTTGAGTGTATGGGGACTAGACTTTCCTGGAAGAAAGACTCTAGGAAAGATTTGGATTAATAATACACTTTTTAATTTATTTTTATCCAGGCCCACCTGAGAATATGTTTCCCAGGAATATTTTTTTCCCATATCATCTTACCCCCTAACAGTTTTTAAAACATTAATATTCATGCATACCAAACGTTATATGTAATATGTATGTATGTTATAAAAATTAGATAATAAACACCCATGAACTTATTATTCGGCTGAGAACTAAATATTATCCATACCAGCAGTCACCAACCGGTGGTCCGTGCACCACTGGTGGTCCGTGAGGTCCGAAAGGTTGGTGGCCGCTGGTCCATACTGTTTCATACTAAATTTTATTCCAGTATAAATTTATCTTCTTATCTCTGACTCTTCTTTGGCTTTCTTCCTATTTCTCTTTCCTGTTCGTCTTCTCAGGGAGCTGTGATTTACCTTACTTTTAAAGGAGATTGCAACCTCTTAAACCCATTTCAATTCTCTTTCAAGCTTGTTTGAGCATTAAAACAGAAGACATTTATGTCTTACTATTTTTGGTAAAACCCTAATGTCTCTGGGATATTTGACTAGATGCTTGTAAATATGATTTGCTTTACAAGCTGCTAACTGAATGAAGGTGGAAATTAATGTGAGACTTCATTAATAAGAAAACCATTGTGTTTCAAAAACCCCTCATTGATAAAGATATACTTACATATTATGTCATGTCATACATGCCCTTAAGGTTTCTGAAGGAATATGGGTGAAACATAATATTAAAACAGGTTAGAGGAACCATTCCCTAGAGTAATTAGAAATTCAGTGATTTTTTTTTAAAGAAAATAAGTTGAAGGAAGATCTATTTTAAAGGCAGAGAGCACCTCTTGTGTGATTTGAAGGGATGTTTATACCTAGCATTTATCAAAGTTTGATCCCCAGGCTAGTAGCCTCGGTATCACCTGAGAACTTGAATAAATTGTCTCGATACCTCAGACCTGTAGGTGATTCCAATATAGCTAAAGTTTGGGAAGCATTGCTCTACCGGGCTGTCTTTATTATTATTTTTTAACTAGCTTAGGTTGGCATGACAGTTGGGAATAATGCTATATGTGTCTGAAATTCCTATTGCAAATGACAGAAATCCTGTTGGAGGTGCATAGAGGGAGGAGAAGGAGTGAACAGCCTTGGGCCCTCCTCAGCTTTACCAAGTGATTTGGGTGAGGGTTAATTATAGAACCAAATGGGAACAGCCCCCAACTGTTACGAGTCCTGGATTTATAAGGTTCGAACTGATCTGGCCCCTGCAAGAGGGACTCCGGGGACTCAGAGTAGGCCCTGATTGGCACTTGGATAAAAAAAAGGGAGGGACTTAAAGGCTCCCTTAGCTGGGTTGGAAGATTATTTGGGTAGCTCTCAGATTCAAAGCAATAATTGGAAGAATCAATACTGAGGAGCCGGGAACTGCTTATCTCTCAGGACTTTTTCCTGTTTGTAGATTGGGTTCCTATGTATCCCTGGCAAGTGGAAAGATGGTCACAGGCAGCTCCAAATTCATATTCTCTGAGCTTAGCAAATGCAGAAATAGCTGCTTTGACCATTTCACAAATCCCACCCCTCAGCAGTTATGTTCATGGAAATGAGGGCCAGTGACTGCTTAGCCTGGGTCATGTGTCCATCTCTGGGAAGAAGGAAAATAGAAAAGTGTGCTATTCTGACAATATAGTCCAGTACTATTTGTCTGGGTTACTTTCAAATAAGCTTAACTGTCTTTGAAGCAGGGAGAGAAGTCTGGAGTCTTGCAGAGCTGGAAAATGGAACATGTGGAACATGTTTAAACATGTGTAGTTAGCTACTTTTTTGTGTTAGAGAGTAGTTAACCACTCCAGTGAAGGTGTAGGGTGCCATAATATGGGAGTTAATGTTTTAGATTTATTATTTTGTATAGAGTTAATTTTTTGACATTATAAAAGTTAATATACCCTAGGGTGCTGGAAAATACAGATAAACAAAACAAATCACCTAGTGCAGTGGTCGGCAAGCCGCAGCTTTCAAGCCACATGGGGCTCTTTGGCCCCTTGAGTGTCGCTCTTCCATAAAATACCATGTGTGGGTGCAAACGTACAGTGCGATTGAAACTTCGTGGCCCATGCGCAGAAGTCGGTTTTCCGCCTGGGCGAGTCTATTTTGAAGAAGTGGCGTTAGAAGAATTGGGAGTACGTTCGCTGAGGTCGACCCCTCAGATTGAGGACATTTTTAGCAAAGGCCAGCTTAGGAGTACCCTAATTAAGTTAAAAACAATGTACCTACCTATATAGCAGTGATGGCGAACCTTTGACACGCGTGTCAGAGGTGACACGCGAACTCATTTTTTTGGTTGATTTTTCTTTGTTAAATGGCATTTAAATACATAAAATAAATATCAAAAATATAAATCTTTGTTTTACTATGGTTGCAAATATCAAAAAATTTCTATATGTGACACGGAACCAGAGTTAAGTTAGGGCTTTTCAAAATGCTGACACACCGAGCTCAAAAGGTTCGCCATCACTGCTATATAGTGTAAGTTTAAAAAATTTGGCTCTCAAAAGAAATTTTAATCGTTGTATTGTTGATATTTGGCTCTGTTGACTAATGAGTTTGCCGACCACTGACCTAGTGTTCTGCTGTCCGGAGACAACTACATTTTGGTGAATTTTCTCTGCATATTTTCTTGCATAGTTATGAACACATGTTAATTTTTAAAATTGGTTTTGATCAATATTTATAACTTAATGTCAGAGTAGTAGAAACTGAATCTCATTCAATACAGATTCCACTAGAGCAGCGGTCGCCAACCGGTGGTCCGTGAGGTCCAAAAAGGTTGGCGACTGCTGCACTAGAGTATTGTATGATGTTCATTTTTATTTATTTAAGATTTTATTTATTTTAGAGCAGTTTTAGGATTGTACAGAGATTTTCCATATACTCCCTGCCCACACACAGGCATAACAACATCCCCCACCAGAGCGGTACATTTGTTACAATTAGTGAATCTACATTGACACGTCATATTGCACAAAGCTCATTACCTCTTCACTCTAGGCCAGCGGTTCTCAACCTGTGGGTCGCGACCCCTTTGGCAGTCGAACGACCCTTTCACAGGGGTTGCCTAAGACCATCCTGCATATCAGATATTTACATTAAGATTCATAACAGTAGCAACATTACAGTTATGAAGTAGCAACAAAAATAATTTTATGGTTGGGTCACAACATGAGGAACTGTATTTAAAGGTTGAGAACCACTGCTCTAGGTGTTGCGTAGTCTGTGGTTTTGGACAAATGCATAATGGTGTGTATTTATCATGTGGAGTATTTTCACTGCCCTAAAAATACTCTCTGCTCCACCTATTCACCTCCAACACAGACTGATCTTTTTACTGTCTTCGTAGTTTTGTGTTTTCCAGAATGTCATATACTTGAAATCATATAGTATATAGCCTTTTCAGATTGTCTACTTTCACTTAGTAATAGGCATTTAAAGTTCCTCCATGTCTTTTCATGGCTTGATAGTTCATTTCTTTTCAGCAATGAATAATATTTCATTGTCTGGATATACCACAGTTTATCCATTCACAGTTTATCTTGGTTGCTTCCAAGTTTTGGCCATTATGAATAAAGATGCTGTAGACATCTGTGTGCAGGTTTTTATGTGAACATGTTTTCAATTCCTTGAGTAAATACCAAGGAACCTGATTGTTGGATTGTATGGTAAATGTATGTTTAATTTTTTAAGAAACTGCCAAACTGTCTTCCAAAGTGGCTGTAACATTTTTTATTCCCATCAGTAATGAATGAAAATTGATGTTAATGTTCAAACCTTATTTTTTTGTTTAAATTCACAAATTGAAGGATATGTTCATTTTAAGTGTCTTTGCACACAGCACCGTCATTAGATATTTTTAATTGTTAATTTGTTTATTCAATGGGCAGAAAGTAGCTATCTTATTTTAATTTTTTGTGTGCTTGATTACTGAGGGTTTTTTGTTTGGTTTGGTTATCTATAGTTCCTCTTTTGTGATTTTCTACATTTCTAATCCACTTTTCTATTAACATGTCAGTGGTTTTCTTTTTGAGTTGTAAGAGTGCCTTAAATGACCTCTATTTAGTTTCCCAGTTTATAGTTCTTTTTGTTGTTGTTAATCCTCACCTGAGGATATTTTTCCATTGATTTTTAGGGAGAGTAGAAGAGAGAGGGAAAGAGAGAAACATCATGTGAGAGAAACACATCGATTGGTTGCCTCCTGCATGAGCCCAGCCCTGGTGGGGAGGAGCCTGCAACTGAGGTACTTGACCTGGACCGGAATTCAACCAGGGACTCTGGTCCGCAGGCCAAACTGGCTAGGATTTATAGTTGTTTTTTAAAACATATATAAACCTAAATTATTTTGTGTATTTATTGATTTTTTTTTTAAGAGAGAGAAGGGAGGAAAAGGGGGAGAGAGAGAGAAAAACATCAATGTGAGAGCAAAACATCCATCAGCTGCCTCCTGCAGGATGGAGGCTGCAACCTGGGCATGTGCCTGACCGGGAATTGAACCAGCAACCTTTCCTTGCATGGGATGATACCCAACCAACAGAGCTACACTGGCCAGGGCTGGTGTGTGTATTTAAATACCACCCGACTTTCAGTAGGTTGTTTATTCATTTTTAAATTTAGGAATTCTCTGCTTTGAGAGATCCAATATCTTTTTTGTTGTTGTTAATTTTAACTCTTTAATCCATCTATAATTTATTTATTTATTTTTAAAATATATTTTATTGATTTTTTACAGAGAGGAAGGGAGAGGGATAGGGAGTTAAAAACATCCATGAGAGAGAAATATCGATCAGCTGCCTCCTGCACACCCCCTACTGGGGATGTGTCCGCAACCAAGGTACATGTCCTTGATTGGAATCGAACCTGGGACTCTTCAGTCCACAGGCTGACGTTCTAGCCACTGAGCCAAACTGGTCAGGGCCATGTAGAATTTATTTTGCAGCATGATGTAAGGTAAAGGTATGTTTAGTCTCCATATGATTAATGCTTTTACTTTTTATATTAGCTCTATCATTTTATTTATTTTTAAAATATATTTTTATTGATTTCAGAGAGGAAGAGAGAAACATCAATATGAGAATCATTGATCTGCTGCCTCCTGCACACCCCCTACTGGGGATCAAGCCCACAACCAGGCATGTGCCCTGATCAGAATCGAACCTGGGACTCTTCAGTCCACAGGCCGATGCTTTATCCACTGAGCAAAACCAGCCAGGGCAGCTGTATTATTTTAAAATGCAATTTTCAAGCTTCTTTTTAGTAATGTGTGTAGGCTAATTGGTTCTTGATTCATTGTGAGGTTTAAGGATGAGGAAAGATGACAGAAATTTTAGTGACAGAATATATTTTAGCAATGAAAAAATGATAACCTCTTATCTGACAAATCTATACTTTCTTATTACAGTTAAACATTAGACAACATTTCTGATTTAGCCTACAGCTAGTACAGCAAAAGCATCTGTATTTTCTGGAAATAACATTTATTTATGAAGAAAATTATGTCAGAAGCTTGTTTAAAGTGAGAAGATTCTAGACTCTTCAGATAGTCCAGGAGTTTGAAAAAGGCCTGTGCTTTGGCCGGAGCCCAGGAGAGGAAGTGTCTGCAGCTGCGGCATTCTAGAAGCTTTCCAAAAGACTTACTGTCAAGCAGCCAAGCGAGCAGTGGATTTTACTACTGTGTGGTTCTGGAAGTATCTGGAAGCTTGCAGCAAACTTGAGGGAGGAGCCTTAGGAGTACTTCCAGAATGTCGGTTTCTCTGGTGATCTATTTTATTGAGATTCAAGTTAGGAAAGTGGGCTTTACTTTGTTTTTGGAACAGGTTGCTTTCCAAGGTAGACTTGAACCTGCTGATTCAGATGAAGTCTCTCGGGAAGGGTCAGACAAAGGTGTCTGCACAAAAAAATAGGATGACAAGTCAGAGTAACCAGTGGCTTGTTGCTGGGGCAAATGGAACTTTACTGGTAACTTATTCTCCTGTAAGGTAATAAGAAGGACTTAAAGTCCATGTATATGATGGAAAAGGAGCAAGAGAAGAATGCCAACAGGGCATTTTGGGAAAGCAGGGTAAAATCCTTCTGTTGGTTATTGATATCTGCATCCACTATGAAGAATACATTCTAGAAAGACAATGCTACCAGGGATGAATTAAAAAGAGCGGCTTTGCTGCCAGGTTAAAAAAAAAAAAGCCACAGCTATGTGGCTGAAGATTTTTACATAGAACACAGTGGATAAGAGAAAGAAACTCAACATTGAGTCTTTTGAGAGAAATTACTAGCTTAAATTGACAGGACTGTTTATTCTTTTTGGATTCTGTACAACTTTTTAAAAATAACAGCTTTGTTGAGATATAATTCATACTCCATACAAATTATATGTTCATAATTTAGTACTTTCACAATGTTCTTCAACTATCATTCTATACCAGTGGTTCTCAACCTGTGGGTCGTGACCCCTTTGGCTGTCGAATGACCCTTTCACAGGGGTCGCCTAAGACCATCCTGCATATCAGATATTTACATTACGATTCATAACAGTAGCAACATTACAGTTATGAAGTAGCAACGAAAATGATTTTATGGTTGGGTCACAACATGAGGAACTGTATTTAAAGGGCCAGAAGGTTGAGAATCACTGTACAGTCAGTTTTAGAAGACTTTCATCACGCGCAAATCCACAACTTTTAACTTATTTTTTAAAATATATTTTTATTGATTTCAGTGAGGAAGGGAGAGGGAGAGAGATATAGAAACATTAATGATGAGAGAGAATCACTGATTGGCTACTTCCTGCACACACCCTACTGGGGACCAAGCCCGCAAACTGGGCACGTGCCCTGACAGGGAATTGAACTGTGACCTCCTGATTCATAGATCAACACTCAACCACTGAGCCACGCTGGCCTGGCTAATTTAACTTATTTTAAAATTTAGTACTGTCTAGCTGATGTGGTTCAGTGGATAGAGTGTCGGCCTGCGGACCAAAGGGTCCCGGGTTGGATTCCTGTCAGGGCACATGCTGGGTTGCAGGCTCGATCCCCAGTAGGGGGTGTGTAGGCGGCAGCCAATCAATGCTTCTCTCCCATCATTGATATTTCTCTCTCTCCCTCTCCCTTCCTTTCTGAAATAAAAAAAGAAAATATTAATACTATATAGGGAAAGGATGGATCAGGTTGGAAATAAGAGGATTAATCAGAAATCTCTGAAACCTTCTTTCCCTTTAAAACATACTCTAAACATTTTAGAATGCATTTCGGTGATATTTAAGTTACTTTAATAAAGTAGACTATTTTATGGGAAATCGATGGTTTAGCTCAGTCACAGTTATTTTTCAGGCTATGTGAAAGCTGTTACCCATTTACTCTAATTGTAGTAGTTAGTATTAAGGAGAAAATAAACTCAGGTTGACTGGTTAAGCATAAATTATCAGGTGATAACAAACGTCTTTTTTTAATATGAAAACTCAAGTTAGTACTCTAATTATATGGAAAATAAGATAGTGGCGCTTATTAAATAACTAAATCAATTTACAAGAATTAGCAACAGTTCCATGGGCAACCCTGGGGTCTGACTTACATTTTTGTTTATAAGAAAAACTAGAGGCCTGGTGCATGAAATTCGTGGGGGGAGTGGGGGGTCGGGGGGGAAAGGGGGTCCCTTGGCCCGACCTGCACCCTCTCCAATTCGGGAGCCCTCGGGATGTCCTACTGACGGCTTGGGCGCACTCCCCGTGGTTCTCTGCTTTCTGCAGGGCCTGCCTGCTCCAAACCACGGGGATGGGCAAGCAGGCCCTGCTGGGTGCTGCCTGTGGGCCGCACTTCCCTGCTCCTGGGTCGCCGCTGCGACCGCCAAGCAGGTCCTGCTGGGTGCTGCCTGCCGGCGCACTTGCCTGCTGGGCTCACGTTGCCAGGGTGACATTGCCAGCTTCCTGCCCCGGCCACTATGGGCGCCACCATCTTTGTTGTTGGGTGATGGTTAATTTGCATATTGCTTTTTTATTAGATAGGAAGGATAAGTTAGGAACTTTTCCTACCCTTTTAAAAAATTTTTGTAATGGCCATATTTTTCTTGTAGGTGTGTGAACCTGTAAAATTATGACTTCCAAGATGATCCGGTATATTTTAATTGTAGGGATTCTACTTCCCCAGTCTTTGGCCCATCCAGGCTTTTTTACTTCAATTGGTAAGTCTGAACTCTTTTTTGGTTTGTATTGCTTTTGCATTTAAAAATTTCCATTTTTTTAGTGTTTTAAATCAGTAAAAAGAAATACACTGTCTTTCCAGAGACTGAAGCATTGCTTTAGTCCAGTGATGGCAAACCTATGACATGCGTGTCAGAGGTGACATGCAAACTCATTTTTTTGGTTGATTTTTTTTTGTTAAATGGCATTTAAATATATAAAATAAATATCAAAAATATAAGTCTTTGTTTTACTATGGTTGCAAATATCAAAAAATTTCAATATGTGACACAGCACTAGAGTTTAAGTTAGGGTTTTTCAAAATGCTGACACACCTAGCTCAAAAGGTTCGCCATCACTGCTTTAGTCCCTGCCCTGCTAAAAGATACTCTCTTCTTTAAATTCATTTCTTTCTTTCTTTTCTTATTTTCTTTCCTTTCTTTCCTTTCTTTTCTTTTCTTTCTTTCTTCTTTCTTTCCCTCCCTCCCTCCCTCCCTTTTTCTGTTAATCCTTACCCGAGGATATTTTTTCATTGATTTTTAGAGAGAGGGAAAGAGAGAGAGAAACATTGATTGGTTGCCTCCTGCACAAGCCCTGACCAGAGCCCAGGCTGGGGAGGAGCCTGCAACCAAGGTATGTGCCCTTGACTGGAATAGAACCCAGGGCCCTTTGGTGTGCAGGCCAATGCTCTATCCACTGAGCCAAACTGGCTAGGTAGGGCTTGTTTTTCTTTAAATATTTTTTTCTGATTTCAAAAGCAATACATTTACAGGTTAGAAACTAATGAAAATTTAGGAAAACATAACAAAGGAAATTCTATTAATGGGCCACTGAGCATATAATGTAATGCATATACTCCATTTAAGAACCTACTGTGAATACAGTATATTTTTTCCTACATCATAATACCATAATTTTAAAAAATATAGACACCAATATCATTACACTAATAATGTATATTTTAAAAATATTTTTTTGATTTTTTTTTTTTTTTTTTTTTTTTTAGAGAGAGAGGAAGGGAGAGGGATAGAGAGATAGAAACATTGATGAGAGAGAAACACCATTGATTGGCTGCCTACTTCATGCCCCCTGGGGATATGACCTGACTGGGAATAGAACCAAGTGACCTCTTGATCCATGGGTCGATGCACAACCACTGAACCACACTGGATGGACCTACATCATAATTTTTTTAAAATCTTTTAAGTATTGTAAAAATAACATATTGATTAAAGGGGAAAAATCAGAGTAAATGGAATATTAGACATCCACATGTCCTCGTTCCCTAGAAATAATTCCTCATGGGTTGATGTACATCCTCTTATATTTTCCTGTATGCATACTTCCTTTGTCTTAAAGCTAAAGTTTTCCTTCCTTCTGGTGACCAGTCCTTGAGTGATTGTAGAACTAACTAAAACACAAGTAATTTCAGGATATAAAATGATGAATTATCTCATCCCATTATAAATAAGTATGGGTTATTTGATTTTTGGTTGTGAAGAATACTTTTTTGTTAGTGTAGTTTTTACTTATGGAATAAAAATTTAATTCTAATTAGCTTCAGAAGTTTTTTTAAAAGGTGCCCTGGCTGGTGTGGTTGAGCATTGTCCTTTGCAACCAGAGGTTTCCAGTTCGATTTCCAGTCATGGTACATGTTCAGATTTCGGGCTTGGTCCCAGACAGCTGAAGGATGTTTCTCTCATTGATGTTTCTCCCTCTCTCTCCTTAAAATAAATAAAAACATATTCTAAACAAATAACTAAATAAAAGATGAGGGAGGAATTGAGGCAGAAGAGACATTGATCCTTGGAAAGTAGTGTTGTTATATTTTTATTAAATACTAGAGGGCCTGGTGCATGAAATTCGTGCACGGCGGTCGGGGGTCGGGGTGGTGTCCCTCAGCCCAGCCTGCACCCTCTCCAATCTGGGACCCCTCAGGGGATGTCAGACTGCCAGTTTAGGCACGATCCTGCGGACATTGGATGTCTAATATTCCATGTACTCTGATTTTTTCCCTGTTAATCAATATGTTATTTTTACAATACTTAAAAGATTAAAAAAAAATTATGATGTAGGCCCATCCAGGGTGATTCAGTGGTTGTGCATCGACCCATGGATCAAGAGGTCACTTGGTTCTTTTCCCAGTCAGGTCATATCCCCAGGGGGCATGAAGTAGGCAGCCTGTGGGATCGGGCCTAAGCCGGCAGGCTGACATCTCTCTCACAATCTGGGACCACTGGTTCCTAACCACTTGCCTGCCTGTCTGCCTGCCTGATCATCCCTAACCGCCTCTGCCTGCCAGCCTAATTGCGCCCTAACTGCTCCCCTGCTGGCCTGATCGCCCCCAACTGCCCTCCCCTGCTGGCCTGATCGCCCCCAACTGTCCTCCCCTGCCAGCCTGATTGATTGCCCCAACTGCCCTCTCCTGCCGGCCTAATCGCCTCCTAACTGCTCTTCCCTGCTGGCCTGATCACCCCCTAACTGCTTGCTTCCTTACGCTGGCCTGAACTTGTCCCTAACTGCTTGCTCCCCCATGCCGGCCTGATCTCAGTCCTAACTGCTTGCTCCCCCATGCCGGCCTGATCTCAGTCCTAACTGCTTGCTTCCTTACGCCGGCCTTATCTCAGTCCTAACTGC
This sequence comes from Myotis yumanensis, assembly GCF_028538775.1. NCBI lineage: Eukaryota > Metazoa > Chordata > Mammalia > Chiroptera > Vespertilionidae > Myotis > Myotis yumanensis. Next base: position 43,824,729 of record NW_027223764.1, on the reverse strand, counting down.
TTGCTCCCCCGTGCCGGCCTGATCTCACCCCTAACTGCTTGCTCCCCAGCCGGCCTAATTGCCCCTAACTGCTTGCTCCCCTGCCGGCTTGATCACCCCTAACCAGCTCTGCCTCGTCCCTGCCACTGTGGCTTTGTCTGGAAGGAAGTTGGAAGTCTGGAAGATGTCGGGTCGACCTGGTCTAATTAGCATATTACCCTTTTATTAGTATAGATATTTTTATTGATTTCAGAGAGGAAGGGAGAGGGAGAGAGAGATAGAAACATCAATAATGAGAGAGAATCATTGATTGGCTGCTTTCTACATGCCCCCCCTCTTGGGGATCGAGCCCACAGCCCAGGCATGTGCCCTTGACTGGAATCAAACCCAGGACTCCTTAGTCCATAGGCCAACACTCTATCCACTAGAGCTGTTGTTACATTTTCAGATGAAAAGATAATTTGGCAATACAGTTCAAGCTTGCAAAACTAAGTAGCTTGAAAATTAGAATTGGAACACATGAGTAGAAAAATTTTTGGCCTTATTTTTATTAATCTGGTTTAAAAAAAAGGATGAAAAATATGCTCTCTCCAACATATCTGATTCATGCCAGTTAAATTGAGTCAGCATGAAGCATTCTGATTATTATTAAAGTAACTAGAGGCCCGGTGCACAAAAATTTGTGCACTCGGGGGGAGGGAGGGGGGGTTCCCCAGCCCAGCCTGTGCCCTCTCGCAGTCTGGGACCCCTCGGGAGATAACGACCTGCTGGCTTAGGCCTGCTCCCAGGTGGCAGAGGGCTGGCCCAATCCCTAGGTACAGCCTCTGGTCAGGCTCAGAGCAGGGCCGATTGGGGAGTTGGGGCGCTGCCCCGTCATGCACAGAGCAGGGCGGATCGGGAGGTTGCGATGCCACCCTCAGTTACGCTCAGGGTAAGGCCGATTGGGGGGTTGGGGCACCGCCCCGTCACACTCAAGGCAGGGTCGATGGGGAGGTTGCGGCGCCACCCCCTGTCACTCACAGAGCAGGGCCCACCAGGAGGGTTGGGGCTCTGTACCCTGTCACACACAGAGCAGGGTCGATCAGGGGGTTGGGGAGCTCCCCCCTGTCACGCACAGAGCAGGGCCCATCAGGGGGTTGAGGAGCTCCCCCCTGTCACTCACAGAGTAGGGCCGATAGGGGAGTTGGGGCACCGCCCCCTGTCACACACAGAGCAGGGTGGATCAGGGGGTTGGGGCGCTGCACCCTGTCACACTCAGGGCAGGGCCAATGGGGGGTTATGGCTCTACCCTGTCACACACAGAGCAAGGCCCGTGGAAGGGGGTTGGGGCGCCACCCTCTATCATCCACAGAGCAGGGCCGATCAGGGGGTTGGGGCGCCGCCACTGTCACACCCAGGGCAGGGCCGATGGAGAGGTTATGGCTCTACCCTGTCACACACAGAGCAAGGCCCGTGGCGGGGGGGGGGGGGGGGGGGGGTTGGGGCGCTGCACCCTGTCACACACAGAGCAGGGCCGATCAGGGGGTTGGGGCTCCGCACCCTGTCAAACACAGAGCCGCAGGGCGATCAGGGGATTTGGGCACTGCCCCTGTCACGCTGATCCTGGTGCCGGGTGGCATATTACCCTTTTACTATATAGAATAGAGGCCTGGTGCACGGGTGGGGGCCGGCTGGTTTGCCCTGAAGGGTGTCCTGGATCAGGGTGGGGGTCCCCACTGGGGTGCCTGGCCAGTCTGGGTGAGGGGCTGAGGGCCGTTTTCCGGCTGGCGGGTGACTAAAGCTCCCAACTGCTCCTTTTTTTCTTTCCTTTTTTTTTTTTTTATTCTGGGCCAGCTTTAGCTCTGAGGCCTCGGCTGCTGAAAGCCAGTTTCTGGCCTTTGTTTTTCCTTCTGTATTTGATACAATGTTGCGGTCCAGCTGGCTGAACCTGGCTGACTGAAAGCCGGTTTCTGGGGTTTTGTTTAGCTTCTTATTTGCAACATAGTACATAGTTGCTTAGAGTTGCAGCTGAGAGGCCGGCAACTCAGGCGGGGAACGTTAGAGTCAGCCGTCACTGGAGCAAGCAAACCTCCCTGTTCGCTTCAGTGCATGGCTGCCGGCCGCCATCTTGGCTGACAGTTAATTTGCATAAGGATATGCTGATTAGCCAATGAGGAGGGTAGCGGTCGTATGCTAATTACCATGTTTCTCTTTTATTAGTGTAGATAATCGGCCTGCATCCTCTCACAGTCTGGGAGCCCTCAGGGGATGTCCAACTGATGGCTTAGGCCTGTCAGTCGGACATCCTTAGCACTGTTGTGGAGGCGGGAGAGGCTCCCGCCGCCACCGCCATGCTTGCCAGCTGTGAGCTCGGCTCAGGGCTTCTGGCTGAGCAGTGCTTCCTCTATTGGAGCATACTGACCACCAGGGGGTAGCTCCTGCATTGAGTGTCCGTCCCCTGGTGGTCAGTGCACGTCATAGTGACCGGTCTTTCCCCCCGTTTGATCTATTTGCATATTAGCCTTTTATTATATAGGACTAGAGGCCCAGTGCACAAAAATTTGTGCACTGGGGGCGGTCCCCCAGCCCGGCCTGTGCCCTCTCGCAGTCTGGGACCCCTCGGGAGATAACGACCTGCTGGCTTAGGCCTGCTTCCGGGTGGCAGAGGGCAGGCCCAATCCCTAGGTGCAGCCCCTGGTCAGGCTCAGAGCAGGGCCGATTGGGGAGTTGGGGCGCCGCCCCGTCATGCACAGAGCAGGGTGGATCGGGAGATGCCACCCTCAGTCATGCTCAGGGTAAGGCCGATTGGGGGGTTGGGGCACCGCCCTCTGTCACACTCAAGGCAGGGTTGATGGGGAGGTTGCAGCGCCACCCCCTGTCATGCACAGAGCAGGGCCGATCAGGATGTTGGGGCGCTGCCCCCTGTCACGTATAGAGCAGGGCCGATCAGGGGGTTGAGGAGCTCCGTGCTATTACTCACAGAGTAGGGCCGATAGGGGAGTTGGGGCACCGCCCCCTGTCACACACAGAGCAGGGCGGATCAGGGGGTTGGGGTGCTGCACCCTGTCACACTCAGGGCAGGGCCAATGGGGAGGTTATGGCTCTACCCTGTCACACACAGAGCAGGGCCCGTGGCGGGGGGTTGGGGCGCCACCCTCTATCACCCACAGAGCAGGGCCGATCAGGGGGTTGGGGCACCGCCACTGTCACACTCGGGGCAGGGCTGATGGAGAGGTTATGTGGAGAGGTTATGGCTCTACCCTGTCACACACAGAGCAGGGCCGATCAGGGGGTTGGTGCGCTGCACCCTGTCAAACAGAGCCGCAGGGCAATCAGGTGATTGGGGAGCTGCCCCCTATCAGGCACAGATCAGGGCAGATAGGGAGGTTGTGGCCCCGCCCCCTGTCACACACAGAGCCGCAGGGCGATCAGAGGGTTTGGGCACTGCCCCCTGTCACGCTGATCCCAGTGCCAGGAGCCTCGCTGCTCCGCTGATCCCAGTGCTGGGAGGCATATTGCCCTTTTACTACATAGGATAGAGGCCTGGTGCATGGGTGGGGCTGGCTGGTTTGCCCTGAAGGGTGTCCTGGATCAGGGTGGGGGTCCCCACTGGGGTACCTGGCCAGTCTGGGTGAGGGGCTGAGGGCTGTTTTCTGGAAGCAAGTGATTGAAGCTCCCAACCGCTCCTTGTTTTCTTCTTCTTTTTTTTTATTCTGGGCCAGCTTTAGCTCTGAGGCCTCGCTGAAAACATCGATACAATGTTGCTAAAGCCCGGCTGAATGAAAGCCAGTTTCTGGAGTTTTGTTTAGCTTCTTATTTGCAACATAGTACATAGTTGCTTAGAGTTGCAATTAAGAGGCCGTCAGCAGCAGGCGGGGAACGTTGGAGTCCGCAGTCACTGAAGCAAGCAAACCTCCCTGCTTGCTTCAGTGCCTGGCTGCCGGCCGCCATCTTGGCTGACAGTTAATTTGCATATACTCACTGATTAGCCAATGAAAAGGGTAGCGGTCGTACGCTAATTACCATGTTTCTCTTTTATTAGTGTAGATTAGTCTAAAATACTTGTGCTGATGGAATATGGGTATTTGCTAATCTTTCCTCCTTCTCTTTAGGTCAGATGACTGATTTGATTCATACAGAAAAAGATCTGGTGACTTCCCTGAAAGACTATATTAAGGCAGAAGAAGACAAATTAGAACAAATAAAAAAGTAAGCAAAGTGTTTTATTATGACTTTTTTCTAGAGCTAAAACATTTGAGTAGAAATTAAAGCCATTAGTCTTAAAAAGCCAGCTGAAATGGCTTAAATAGGAACACAGAAAACAATAGTTAGGCCTGGGCCAAGAGTTCACATGGAAGAACATGGGTTGAGATAATATAAATGGGTATGGGTTGTTGACTGACAATTTTTCTTGAATGTTTCCTAATAGCTTCTGTTCTATAACCTCCCTAATCAAGCCACTTTCTGGAGCAGTTCCCCAATTCTATTTATCCTTCATTCTTATGGTTCCATTCTAGAAATTACAGTGTTAAGTGTGGTTAGTATTATTTAATTTATATAGTTTTTCCTCAAATGGTAATTTATTTTTAATTGACTCAGGTTCATAGTTAATCCTAACTTGAGAATTATTATTTTTTGTTTAACGAGTAGCTAAGTAATCAGTTTTTTGTTTTAAAATATAGTTCCTAGGTAATGAATGTGAACTTTTGGTGAATGTTTGATTTAAATGGAGATATAACTGAATTTGGATTGAGCTAATTTATACTTTGTAATAATCAGTTGTTTGGCTTTAAGGACCTGAGGGGAAATGAATTTTTAGACTATTATTAGAGGGATCCAATCATAACTTTTACTAAGATAGACTTCATTTACTGTACCTACTTGGGAGAAACAAAACTAAAAAAGAAGTCTTGTAGTTATATTTTGATTCTGCCATTCTAGATTTTACCCATAATAGAATTTTGCTTTTTAAAAAACCTTCATAATTTTATTTAAAAAAAATATATATTTTATTGATTTTTTTTTTTTTTTTTTTTTTTTACTGAGAGGAAGGGAGAGGGATAGAGAGTTAGAAACATCGATGAGAGAGAAACATCAATCAGCTGCCTCCTGCACACCTCCCACTGGGGATGTATCCGCAACCAAGGTACATGCCCTTGACCAGAATTGAACCTGGGACCCTTCAGTCCGCAGGCTGACGCTTTATCCACTGAGCCAAACTGGTTAGGGCCATAATTTTACTTTTAAAAATAATTTTTAGATATTGTTTTAATTAAAAAACCTGTAATCTAGTCTCTTTTAATTTTTTTAGTGCTTTACTAAATTGTGTTTTTCTTTTTATACACCTTATATGTATAGATGGGCAGAGAAGTTAGATCGGCTAACTAGCACAGCGACAAAAGATCCAGAAGGATTTGTCGGGCACCCTGTAAATGCATTCAAGTTAATGAAACGTCTGAATACTGAGTGGAGTGAGTTGGAGAATCTCGTCCTTAAGGATATGTCAGATGGTAAGACTAATGAGCCCAAAAAGTAAGGCACTATTGCTACCACCTGTAGAAATGCCAAAAGTAGCGATATATTCAGTTCCCAGAACATCAAGTGTTCATTGTTATAACTGAATTATTGCTGGGGTATATTTGGTCTGATCAGAGTTAATTTATTTTAATCCCAAATTTCTTGATAAAAAAATAAAAGATGAATAAAAACTGGAAACAAAGAAATAAAAATTAAACTTCATTGTCAAAAAAAGTAATTTTTGCTGTTAGTGACTAACACTACTGCTTTTTGTTTTGAGATCTACAAATGTGAATTGATTATTGGGATATAGCTTCATTTCTGAAGATAGTCATTTTCATTTTATTTTATTTTTAAAAAATATTTTTATTGATTTCAGAGAGGGAGGGATTGAAACATCAATGATGAGAGAGAATCATTGAATTGTTGCCTCCTGCACCCCCCTACTGGGTACCGAGCCCGCAATCTGGGCATGAGCCCTTTTCTGGAATTGAACCCTGGACCCTTCAGTCCACCGGCCAATGCTCAGTCCACTGAGCGAAACTGGCTAGGGCAATTTTAGGATTGCCTTCAGACTGTAGAAATGGAAGGGTATTGGCTTTGACTTGTGCTAGAGCTATGTCTGTTCTTTTCCTGTGCATTGAAAGGACTATTTATCCTTTAAAAATGTATTTATAAAGTCAGCATATTATATTAATTGTATTGAAGGGTATGAATGACCCCAAATAAATCTTCAAAAATGTACTTTATCATGAACTATATATAGTTGCATCTAATTGAAGAATTCCAGTGTTAATGGTGGTTTTGTAATTCTGTTTATTATTTTAAAAATTTGGGGTAAACTTTATTTTCTAATCAATTTTTTAATGTATTGGAAGTAGTGGTACTTTATAAGAAAAAGTGTTAGCAGTGTTCAACATAGTATTTTGAGACTTAGGATTGTTTTACTTAATGTAGACAGTAAGTTTTAAAACGGAGGCTGCAAACAGTAATAATGAATGTTTTTGTAGTTGAAACAATAAATTGTAGTTTAAGATATTTTAATACAGACACAGAAAACTAGAAGTTTAAGGAAGTAAAGAGATTATGCTTAGTATATAGTAGAGGCTCAAATATCTGTTGAATTACTGAAGGTTGCAAAAAATTATTTTTTTAAAGAGAAAGGGGGAGAAAATTGAGCTAGTTGTATAGATGAAATACTGCAAGGGTGCTTACAAGTGTTTGTGAGCAGTAAACTAAATTATTTTGCATAGGATAGGAAACCTTGAAAAGAAAAACTAAGGCAAGAACTATGAATACTTATTCATGATGAGAGGAAATAACTGTGATTATTTTCACTCTTTTTTTTTCATTCTGTCTTTTTTTAAATTTATATTTTATTGATTTTTACAGAGAGGAAGGGAGAGGGAGAGAGAGTTAGAAACATCGATGAGAGAGAAACATTGATCAGCTGCCTCCTTCACACTCCCCACTGGGGATGTGCCTGCAACCAAAGTACGTGCCCTTGACCAGAATCGAACCTGGGACCCCTGAGTCTGCAGGCCGACACTCTATCCACTGAGCCAAACCGGCTAGGCTATTTTCACTCTTATATAACACCATGAGAACATTATAAAGGTCATGAAGAAATATTCATTCATTTATTTAATTTTAAAATTCTCAAATAATGATCTGTATGTCCTGAGCTCTTTTATAAGGTAAACCTTGAGACTTTGACATTTTAATTGTGGTAGTCATTTAAGAGAGGATTTTGTTTTGGGGCATAAAAAATATAGTTATCTGTAAAACTTGCTTATAAAATTCCATGTGGATATTGTGACTGAGAGTTGCCCTTAAAACTAAAAAAGTATACTTGATGAACACTATATTCAATAATTATATCCAAGTATATTTTAATAAACTAGCTTACCTGATAATCTTAAACATATAATTAATAATTCTTCCTCCCCTTAAAGAATTCAACCACACTTTGTATTTTTATATTTATATAATGTGTGGCACATGGAAGAAGAAAAAATAGACTTTCAGAGCATACATTTTACTTACCAACTGTTATATGAAAGTATAATTGGTTGCTAATTGAATATCATTTTCAAATCCATAAATCTGTTCATTTTTCAAGCTTAGTGGAGCCTATGTTGTATAACTAAAAGCTCAATTACTATGTTAGTTGATCTTTACTTATACACAGACATAATTTATGCATTGACTTCGGGTAAGTGACATTGGAAAGGGTTTGAGAAGACTGATCGAGTTAGAGGCATGTCAAGTCTGATTCAGTGCAGCTTTTTTCTCGTGGAGCATGTGGAACATAGCATGGTGGAAAATTCAAATAAAATCAGTTCTGAAAAATCTGATTTGGAAATTTGAAGTCTCTGAATTTCTAGAGTCTCTCTCCCTCTTATTTCAAGGCTTCATCTCTAACCTAACCATTCAGAGACAGTACTTCCCTAATGATGAAGATCAGGTTGGGGCCGCCAAAGCTCTGTTGCGTCTCCAGGACACCTACAATTTGGATACAGATACTATCTCAAAGGGTAATCTTCCAGGTAAGAATTCTTAGTCTATAAAATACCTAACACCTGGCTTCTCTGTGCAGTCCAGTAGGACAATGTAAACGTAAAAAAGACTTCTGTATTTTAAGATTTTTAACTTCAGTTTGTTTCACCGCCTTGAAAACAAAACAACCCTCCATTTCAGTAGCACTTACTAGTTGTGGGTAAGCTTCTTGCTTGTTATTTTGAAAGCTTATAATTATAGGGACTAAACTTAAGTAGGCAATTTTAGTGTGTAAGAAAAAGAAACAATAATTTTTCCAAACATTTTTTTAATAATACCCAATGTTTGTATATAAAGTTATGAGGGAATTGATAATCAAAGTTTATGTGTTCAGTGATTAAAAACCAAGACCTCTTGGGTATATGTAAATTTTTAAAATGTCCTGCAGTGTAGAACATCCTGCTTTCTGACCTAGTATTTTTGGCAAAACGTTCTTTTGTTGTTGTTATAGCTGATTATTTTGTAACTAGAGGCCCAGTGCACAAAAATTTGTGCACTCGGGGGGGTCCCTCAGCCCAGCCTATGCCCTCTTGCAGTCTGGGAACCCTCAGAGGATGTCCATCTGCTGGCTTAGGCCCGCTCCCTGGGGGATCGGGCCCAAGCTGGCAGTCAGACATCCCTCTGGCAGCCCGGCAGCCCTCAAGGGATGTCCACTTACCAGCAGGGAGCAGACTGAAGCTGCAGTCGGACATCCTTAGTGCTGCTGAGGAGGCGGGAGAGGCTCCCGCCACCACCGCTATGCTGGCAGCCATCAGCCTGGCTTGCGGCTGAGCAGAGTCCCCGCTGTGGGAGCGCACTGACCACCAGGGGACAGCTCCTGCATTGAGCATCTGCCCCCTGGTGGTCAGTGTGTGTCATAGTGACCAGCGATTCCCAGTCTCTCTGCTGTTAGGGTCAATTTGCATATTACCCTTTTATTATATAGGATAATTTGCTTTACATTATTTTTTATCATACAACAAAATTTACTATCTTAACCAATTTTATTTATTTAAAAAAAATTTTTAATCCTCACCTGAGGATGTTTTTCCCTTGATTTTTGGAGAGAGTGGAAGAGAGAGGGAAAGACAGAGAAAAACACCCATGTGAGAGAAACACATCAATTGGTTGCCTCCTGCCTGGGCAGGGAGGAGCCTGCAACCAAGGTATGACTCAAACCTGGAACCCTTCAGTCCGCAGGCTGACGCTCTATCCACTGAGCCAAACAGGCTAGGGCCTTAACCAATTTTAAATTTCAGTTTAGTGGTATTAAGTACATTCGCTTTGTTGTATAGCCATCATCACCATCCATCTCGATACCTCTTTTGATCTTGTAAAATGGAAACTATATGCCCATTAAATAATAACTCCCATTTCCCCTACCCCCAGACCCTGGAAATCATCATTCTACTTCTGTCTCTATGATTTTGATTACTCTAAGTACCTTATATAGTATTTGTCTGTTTGTTACTGGATTATTTCACTTAGCATAATGACCTCAAAAGTCATCCATGTTGTAGCAAATGTCAGAATTTCCTTACTTTTTAAGGCTGAATAATAATCCATTATATGTGTATACTGCATTTTGCTTATCCATTCATTCATTAATGGACACTTGGATTTCTTTCACATTTTGGCTATTATGAATAGTTCTTTTGCGAAAATGAGTGTATAAATGTCTCTTCAAGACCCTGCCTTCTATTCTTTTAGTATATACCCAGAAATGGAAGTGCTGGGTCATATGATAATTCTATTTTTAATTTCTTGAAGAACTGCCATACTATTTTCCATAGTAGATCTACCATTTTACATTCCACCACTGGTGCACAATTTTTCAACATCCTTACTAAAACTTGCTATTTTCTTGAAGGACTTTGTAAGCCATGTGGGATTTGCACTGTTTTGAGTGCAATGAGGAACCACTGAGAAGTTTTAAACAGGGAAGTTATATGATTTTCTTTTTTTAGAAATATTCTGGCTGCAGAATGGAGATTGGATTGAGATCTGGGGGAAGGGACAAATCACAGAGGAGGCTGTTGTAAAAATTCGAGCGAGAGATGACATTCGTAGCTCGTGGGTATGGAGAGAAGTGGGTAGGTTCTCAAGCTGCATAGGAGATGGAATGGTAGAATCTGATGATGGACTGGATATGGGTTTCTGGCTTCTTCAACAACTAGATGGTTGTATTCAGGAAAATAGAGAACACAAGAGAAGCAGATTTGGTGTATGGTGTATGGCTTTTTTCATCATGTGCTTTGTATTCATGGAGTGTGTGCACTTGTTCAGATTGTATGTGGGAATATTGCACAATCTGAGTGATTTTTTAAAATATGGTAGGCAGAAAGGATTGATGTTTTTAAAAATGTAAATACTTAGACTTATCAAAATTAAAACTTCTATACCTCTAAGTACACAATCAAGAAAGTGAAAAGACACTGGAATAAAACATCAAGAATAGCCTTGGTCACCCTGGCTGGTTTGCTCAGTGGTTAGAATGTCAGCCCTCAGATTGAAGGGTCATGGCTTCGATTTCCAGTTAAGGGGATTTATCTCGGTTACAGGCTCATCTCCTGCCTTGGATGGGGTGCTAACAGGAGGCAACAAATCAATATGTCTCTCTCACATCGATGTTTTTCTCTCCCTCCCTCCCTCCCTGCCTCTTTCTTCTACTCTCTCTAAAAAAAATCCAGTGGAACAAATATCCTCAGGTGAGGATGAAAAAAGAATGGCCCTGGCCAGTGTTGATCAGAGGTTTGAGTGTCGGACTGTACACTGACGGGTTGTGGATTTGATTCCCAGTCAAGGGCATGTACCTGGGTTGCAGGTTCAATCCCTGGCCCCAGTCAAGCTGCATATAGGACGCAGCTGATCAATGTGTCTCTCTCATACCAATGTCTCTCCCTCTCCCCCTTCCCCTTCCTCCTCTCTTCCTCCCCTTCACTCTAAAAATCAATGGAAAGAATATCATTGGGTGAAGATTTAAAAAAATCAAGAATAGTTAAAAGAAAATGAAAAGACAACCCACAGTGTGGGTAAAGAATATTTGAAAATCGTATGTCTGATAAGGAACTTGTATCTAGAGTATGTAAAGAACTCTAACAATTAGTAATAAAAAGACAAATAATCAAATTTTTAAATGAACAAAGGATTTGAATATACATTTTTTCAGAGATGATACACAAATGGACAATAAGTATGTGGACAGATATTCAACATCATCATTAGGGAAATACTATAAAAACCACAGTGAAATGCTACTTCATTCCTGCCAGAATGGCTGTAATAAAAAAGATGGACAATGACAAGTATTGGAGAGGGTGTGGAGAAATTAAAACCCTCATATATTGCTGTTGGGATTGTAAAATGGGGTAGCCACTTTGGAAAATAGTTTTGGCAGTTCCTGAAAATGTTAAACATAGAGTTGCCATAGGACCCAGCAATTCTACTCAAGAGTAATGAAAACATTTGTCCACACAAAAACTTGTACACCAATGTTCATAGTAACTTATTCATAAAAGCCAAATAAATGGAAACAACTAATATAGTCTCTCCATACAGTGGACTATTTGGCAATTAAAAGGATGCTACAACATGGATGAACCTTGAAAACATTGTTTTGAGTGAAAAAGGCCAGTCACAAAAGAACATATGTTTCATGATATTATTTATATGACATAACCATAATAGGCAAATCTATAGATACACAAAGTAGATTAGTGGTTGTCTAGGGCTGGGATGGGCGGGGGGAGGGGGGAAGATGAGTAGTGACTGCTAATGGTTACAGGCTTCCTTTTTGGGGTGATGAAAACGTTTTAAAATTGGATTATGGTGATGGTTGCACAACTCTGAATATACTAAGAACTATTATATTTTTTAAATGGGTGAACTTTATGGTATGTAAATTACATATCATTAATGTTGGGAAGGGAAGGAGAAGGAGGAGGTAAGGGAACCAATTGACAGGTTTGCTTCTCTTCCTGTCCAGCCATCTCTTGCCCTGATGGTTGGTAGGAGGAAGATGGATATATCTCACCTGATGAGTCCTGCTCTGTTAGAAAATTGCACGTTTCAACTTCATTGATGTTTCATTTGGTATGATGCTGATAATTGAAATCTTGGGATATCTAGGTCCCTTGTCCGCTAGGTTCTTGCCATGTTTCATTACCTTGTAAATTTTTTCTCGGTTTATAAATTTAGGGTTATTCCTGCTTTCCTCCCTCAGAGGATTGTTGTGAAAATCAAATGAAAGTGAGATAGCACTTTGAAAGCTGTATAGTCCTGAATAAACATGGAGTAGTATAAGAATCCTAAAGTGCTCTGTATTTTCTTTCCATAGGAGTGAAACACAAATCTTTCCTAACAGTTGAGGACTGTTTTGAGTTGGGCAAAGTGGCCTATACAGAAGCAGATTATTATCATACAGAACTGTGGATGGAACAGGCACTCAGGCAGCTGGATGAAGGCGAGGTTTCTACCACTGATAAGGTCTCTGTTCTAGATTATTTGAGCTACGCGGTGTACCAGCAGGGAGACCTCGATAAGGCACTTTTGCTTACAAAGAAGCTTCTTGAACTAGGTATGTTAACTTGACATAGTTCAGGGTTATATATCTCATCATATAGCTGTGGTACTTTTTATTCGTTAGAATTCAAGCACCTTGTTTGTCAGACATACTTGATCCTCTTTCTGATTAGCCTCTAAATAAAGCAGTTGATTTTTCTCACCTAGTAGTACTACAATAGTGGCGTTGTTTCTCTGCTCTGTGCTCTTCAGGAATTTCAAAATTGGACCTAATCTAGCTAACTCAGTCAAAAATGTTTATTTACCATGTTGCTATATTAAATATTAACTAGTTTCCTTTGAAGGGTGTTTTTGGTTAATTGCATTTCATATTAAAGTGATAGAAAAATGTGATAGCTTATGAGGATTTCACAACTAGTATTTTGAACAGAGTTGTAGCGTTTCTCTACATATGATCCAGGGACCATGTGCCTCAGAACTACTTGGATACATATTAGAAATGAAAATTCCTTGAGCTCCACCCCAGACCTATAAATCAGAATCTCTGGAGGTAAAGTTGTATGCTAATAAATTCTGGTGGCCTTTGGTATATAATGAAGCTTTAAGCTTTAAAAAATTAATATTTTTATGAATAGATAAATATATATATGTTAGAAGAGTGAAACAGTTCAAAAGGATTGGCCATCAGAAAGTGAACTTTTGATAATTAGGTTATTATATCTTAGTTGAATGAATAAATTGAGATATTGGTCCAAGTACCCTTTTTTCCCCTCAGTATTTTTTAATGATTTTTCCCCCTCTTGACTTAAAAAAAACTTTACTCATTGTAGGAAAGTTGCTTTTTCTTTCTTTTTAAAAAAATAATTCTTTATTGTTGAAAATATTACATATGTTCTCTTTTTGCCCCCATTGATCCCCTCCAGCCTGCCCCTGCCCCCCACTCCAGGTCTTCAGCACCCTATTGTCTGTGTCCATGGGTTATGCACATATGCATACAAGGTCTTTGGTTGATTACCTCCCACCCACCCACTCTCCCCACCTTCCCTCTGAGATTCTGCACTCTGTTCCATGCTTCCATGTCTCTGGATCCACTCCATTCATCAGGTTATTTTGTTAATTAGATTCCACATATGAGTGAGATCCTGTGATACTTGTCTTTCTTTGACTGACTTATTTCACTTAGCATGATACTCTCCAGGTCCCTCCATGCTATCTCAAAGGGTAAGAGATTCTTCTTTTTTACTGCTGCATAGTATTCCATGATATAAATGTACCACAGTTTTTTTTATCCACTCACCTACTGATGAGCACTTGGGCTGTTTCCAGATCTTAGCTATTATAAATTGTGCTGCTATGCAATAGGGGTGCATACATTTTTTCTGATGGGTGTTTCTCGTTTCTTAGGATATATTTCATTGTAGGAAAGTTTTATAAATAGAAAAAGATATAGAAGTCATCCATAAGCCAATCACCCAAAGACACCTACAAACTTTTTTTGTTTCCTTGTTGTATATACCCCCTTCACACACACACTTTTCCCTTTCTTTTACAAAATGAGGCTCATGTTGTATACCACAACATATATTGGGTGCAGTTTCTCAAAGACAAGGAATGTTTTAGAAATAAGACTAGATTTCCTAAATATGTCAACTAACGTCACAAGTGAAGTTTCTACAAACTCTTCTGCCGCTTTTATTTGTGTGTGGTGGTGGTTTTTCCTCCTGGATGGGTGGAGTAAGTCCTCTTTCCTCTACTGAGACATAGCTAAAAATTATGACTAGCAATTCAGAGGTAATTAGTGGATTCTGGCTTATTTGAAAATTACATCTTTAGTTTCTGTTTTCTGTCTCATTTAGAATTTTGGGGCTAAAATCCACTCAGCCCTCAGAAGTAGGCTGTGTTCTACATTTATAATTTATCTGTGGTAAAGGTTGCTTTTGAACTTACACAGTGTCTTCCCCATCATAATTACATTTCAGTCTCAGAAAACATCTTTTCCATTGCTGAAAAAAAGAGAAATTTTAAAAATTCATTTGACACCACAATGATCAGACATAGTTCCTTTGGCTAATTAGTAAGTTCTTGTGGGGTGTTTTTTTTTTTTTCTTTTCACTCGTCACTAGGTTGCACTAGATTAAGCATGCTGTGGAAAATATGCGTTATTTAAATTTATTCCCAAAGCAGAATCATCATGTGACAAGATGGGTATTGGGGTAGAGAGAAAAGAGAAGAGAGCCAAACGTTCAGGCTTTTCATCGAAATCCGATTTAAATCGCCTTTCCTCAAAAGACCAAAAGAACTGACTTGTACCAAATCCTGTGGTTGGCTGATTTTTTCCCCCGGTTCCACTTCACAAGCTCCCTAATTCCCCGCTCTTCGGTTTCTTTCCACTCTGCAACGATAGACCAGGGGGAAGGCCTCCTTGAATTGGGGGTTTTCGTCAAAAAAAGCCGGAGCCACCCCCCGGGAAGGTCCCTATTTAAGGGTTTATCGGGAGGGGACTGACATAATTAGTAAGTTCTTAAAGTAGAAGCAGTAATTGCTACTTTGAAAAAAACAAAAAAAGGCCGCTTTTGTCTCTAGAACTTGGTATAGGGTGACTGTATGTCCTGCTTTATTTGGGGCAGTACTGGTTTACACCTGTTGTTTGGCATAATAATTTTTACTAGTGCCTTCTTTCACTCTCGGAAGCATACTGGTTTGGAAGGTAAATTGTATGGCCCTCTGTTTTATATTACTGTATTCTGATGTTTGCATAACAATAAGCTTATTCATGAGTGTGCTCTTTCTCTTCTAATAGATCCTGACCATCAGAGAGCTAATGGTAACTTAAAATATTTTGAGTATATAATGGCTAAAGAAAAAGATGCCAATAAATCTGCTTCAGATGACCAATCTGATCAGAAAACCACGCTGAAGAAAAAAGGGGTTGCTGCGGATTACCTGCCAGAGAGACAGAAGTACGAAATGCTGTGCCGTGGGGAGGGTATCAAAATGGTAAAGTGGAAAAGCCAATTGTGTGTGTGTGAATGTATGTGTGTGTGTGTGTGTGTGTGTGTTTGTACAAAGCTCTAGAGAGAATCAAGTTCTTTTATATTTAACTCTATGTGATAAAAATCAGAATTACTGCATAAAGTGTTATAGTGTGCCACATCACCTTATTGTGAGGCTCACACAAAATGCTCCAAGTGTTAATAAAATAGCTTTGAAATAAAGCCTGTGAATCATACACCATTCATGCAATTTTGGTAATATTACCCTTTTCATAGATTAAAAGGTGAAGGGATAAAGTTTTTTTCTTATATCTTTAAAAAAAATTGGTTTTAGAGAGGAAGGAAGGGGAAGAGAGAGAGAGAGAGAAATATTGATGTGAGAGAGATACATTGATTGGTTGCCTCCTGTTTGTGCCCTGATTTGAGATTGAACTCACAACCTTCTGGTGCATGGGACCACACCAGCCAGGGCTTCTTATATCTTAATGCAAAAGAGATTTCAGCAGTCTTAAATAGAAATAATATCCCTTCCTAATCTATCCTCTGAAACAATGCATTCATCTATACAATAATCTCTTGTGGTTTTGCTCCTATTCTACCTTGTCGGGATTGTTTAGTGAAACATTTGTCTATTTCAGAAATATTTAAAATTCAGAAAGACTTTTAAGAGATTTTGGCTTTATTTTTTCTTTAAAATAATAAAATATGTCTATAAATATCCCTTTGTTTATTGTGTACTTATATTTATGCATTTGTAACTTAGAGTACTGTACTTTAGGATGGTTCTAGATAATAGGCCAAAAACAAAAGCATTCAAGTCTGGGAAACATAGGTTTTTGTTCAGCCTCAGTACTTTTCAGAGCCCTTTTATGTTACTGTGCATTCTGGATATGGTATACATTGCTTCCCAACATTAACTGGTAATGGAACCCTCTCTTAAGGTACTAGTGTTCAGTTGAAGGTGAGCATAAGTGGGAGGAAGTGTATTAGTGAATTTTCACAGTAAGTATTTTTAAGTGTAAACATTTGAATACGTAGTGTTTAACTTTTTCTCTACTACTGATAAACTCAGGAGGGGCTTTATGTTTTGGTATTGATGACTTTTTGATATTTGATGATTTACTGTTGACAGCATAACCTCTAACAGCAAAAAGTCGATCATATTTTTGTTGACACCTTTGGGTGTTTTAAGTTGATGAAGACCTGGAAGAACAAGTCTACTCTTTCTTTGGGAGCTAATAGTAAAGACAAGGATTATAACACTTTGCTAGACTCATGAAACATTTTTAAAAAATTGACATCTAAACATTTTAGTATATTTTATAAATAAGGACTGTTAAAAAAATAACCACAATACCATTATCACACCTAAAAGAATTCACAGTGGTTCCATTATATCATCAAAATCTAGTTAAGTATTCAAATTTCAAATAGTACATGTTTGTTTTATTTATTTTTTTAATATTCACCCAAGAATATTTTTCCATTAATTTTTAGAGAGAGTAGAAGAGAGAGGGAAAGACAGAGAGAAACATCGATATGAAAGAGACGCATCAATTGGTTGCCTCTTGCACGAGCCTGGGCCAGGGAGGAGCTTGCAACCGAGGTACGTTCATGCCCTTGACCAGAATCGAACCTGGGACCCTTCAGTCCGCAGGCCGGCGCTCTATTCACTGAGCCAAAAAGGGTAGGACAGCACATGTGTTTTATTGCTCTTAATAATTCTTAATGAAGAGAGCAAAATAGATCTATAAGTATAAAACATTAGTCTGCTAATTTGTCAGTTTGTTAATGTGACACACACATGCCAAACCTGCCCAAGATCAAAGGAGCATTCTTTTTCTCAGAATAAGTTCATATCATTATTATGTAAAACATTTATTTGATATGAAACTTTGGATTTTATTTTAGGTAAATAAAGTACATGGAGAGTAAACATGATTCATTGTTTGTTTTAGTATGTTAACTAATAATTAAAACTAATATTATTCCTACTTCATATATGTCATACTTGTTTAATCAAGAGAACAATCAGCAATGCATTAACTTAATTATTAATATTACATAGGTGATTGAAAGAAGCTTTTATTTGCTTTGTTGTCCGCTCTATTTTAAATACCCACTAATAAAAGCACCTGATTTCTTAGTTTAATAACTTATTTTCTCTTGTTTAGAGCTGCCCATTTTTATCTTGGCTTTAAAAGAAACTAACCTTTAAAAAAATTTTTTTTGGCCATAAGCATTTAACTGAGAGGTTGTTTTTTTTTTTTTAATCAAAACCTGGTTAGGTATTTTGTTTTTGTTTTGTTTTCCTTTTAGAAACTTTTTCTTTCAGAATGTTGTCCAGTTACTTTGGGAAGTTTAGAGCAATGCTGATAATTTATTTCATATTTCCATAAACATTTATTTCTTATTTATAACAAATGAACTTTATTTTGATGAGAGGAGGGTAAAAAAACCCTACCTTTTTTCTTAAGGTCTACCATCTCTCTCCCAGAAAATAATCATTAATAAAAAATTTTAAATCCTGAAGGTCCTCTCCTAGTTGGTTGGACTCAGTGGATAGAGTGTTGGCCTCAGACTGAAGGGTCCTGGGTTCGATTCTAGTCAAGGACACACGCCCGGGTTGCAGGCTCGATCCCCAATAGGGAGTGTGCAGGAGGCAGCCGATCAATGATGCTCATCATTGATGTTTCTCTCTCTCTCTCTCTTCCTCTCCCTTCCTCTCTCAAATCAATAAAAATGTATATTTTAAAAAAAATCCTGAAGGTCCTGTTTGATGCAAAGTATTTGTAAAGAACTGGTTTTTTTGGTTGTCTTCTGCAGATAACTTTGTGTATTCATGAGCATGATTACTATTTCTTATCTGCATAGGAACAAGCATTAAAAATATTATTACTCTAATATATTTATCATCTTTTTAACTTTATGTTTAGACTCCTCGGAGACAGAAAAAACTCTTTTGCCGCTACCATGATGGAAACCGGAATCCTAAATTTATTCTGGCTCCAGCCAAACAGGAGGATGAGTGGGACAAGCCCCGTATTATTCGCTTCCATGATATTATTTCTGATGCAGAAATTGAAATTGTCAAAGATCTAGCAAAACCAAGGGTAAGTAACTTTCCCCCCCCCTCTTAATTTATATAACTGTGTATCAGTTTTTCCTTTGTAAGATTACAGGAAAGATCATTGATATGGCACTAACCCCACAGATAGTTTTAGATATCATCACCACATCATAATGGAGTTGTTAACTAAACTGTATTTATACCAGTTTTTCCTTTGTTATCAAAACAAATAATATATCTTGCAAATTGGTTTTTTAAAAATTAAATTTATTGGGGTGACATTGTTTAATAGCATTATATGGAAATAGATTTTAAACTCTTATGAAAATAATAGATGAGATTTTTATTTCACACTTAACAAATTTGTTTCAGCATCCTCCTGAAAAGTTTTCTAAGTACTTTGGAGCCCTTCAGTCTCAGAGACTAATCAGAAATCAACTTTTTCATTCTTCTATTATTTTTATCTGAAAGAATATTTAAAGTATTATTATCCCTTTTTAGGCACATTATTACTGGAAATATATAGTTAGGCACAAGCATCAGGCTAATTTGAAGTAATAACATCATAGCTTTCTGACTTCAACCTACATCATTTATCTTAAAAAGAAAAATAATTTAATGTAAATGCAATCCTATAAACTTAGTGTTTAGTGTAGAAATTCTTCTTTTGTGAGAATATGAGAAAGACTGCCCTTTATGCTCTTGCCTTATTTACTTATTTATTTTTACCATCAGCTTGTTTTTAAAACATGTTTAGTCTTCATTGTAAAGTACAAACTGCCATTACTTTCATAAAGAGATTATTTAATACACACGGCATATTTTTGCTCTTTTATTACACAGGAGTTATCAAATTTCTTCTTTATAGGTCCAGATAGTAAATACTTTTTAGGCTTTGCAGGCCATACAGTCTGTCAAAACCACTCAACTCTGCTGTTGTAGTGCAAAGGCAGCCATAGCATATAATGAGTATGGCTGTGTTCCAATAAAACTTCCTTTCCAAAAGCAGGTGGCCGGCTGAATTTGGCCCATGGCATCATTTGCTGATCCTAGTTATATCGTAAAGATTGAATTATCTGGATAGTTGTACTGCAGAATGACAGAGTTAGAATTGTTGTTGTTAAGTTTTACTGCTTTTCCGAATTGCTACTTTTTGTTTTTGTTTTTTTACCAAAGATTACATTTTAAATGGAAAAGGCAGTCTAATAAATATGGTTGCTTTACAAGTGAATCCTTAAAAATTTCTATGATTTTAATAATTACATAATATTCTATCATTCTCTTGTAGTCCAAGATTTCTATTGTAGTCCATCATTTGTAGTCAATAAGCCCAGTAAACTAAAGTATCTTGGTAGAATATTTATAAAGAGTTCATTTCATCCTGGAGATTGTCTTATGTCTCTAGGTATGGAGGCCAAAGTCTTCCAAAGGGATGCCTCAGTGGTTTTATTTTTAATATGTCAACAGATTCAGTGGCAGTAAGAATTTCATATTTGTTTTGATAACCTCAGAATCATCCTCCTTTAAAAAAAAAAGTGTAAAGTCATTGTCTCGACTGTCATCTTTTTAAATGATTTTTACATTTATGAGTTCTTTTTATTTGCATTGTGCTCAGACCAAGATTATTTCACAGTATAAGTGAAATATATGAGCAGATATCTTGAAGGAAGAAAAGATGGACCTTGAAATAAATTTTGAACATTAACCTTTGTGAAATAGTATCACTAAAAAAAATTAAAGTCAGAAGTTTGGAATGGATCATTAATTGAAATAACCATTTTTATAACTATAAATTAGACTTCAGATTTTAGAAATTTCTCTTTTTCTCACTGTCACATGCTCTAACCATTGAGAGAAATTAAATTTTTAATCTCTTCAAGTACCCTCTATTTATGCAAAACAAAACATTTTTTAAAATAACTTTAAAAATATATAAAAACCTAAAAAAACACATGGGCTTTCAAAGCTCAACACAAGGTGATTGGAAGTCTATGGAGCTATTTTCTCTTTTCAGCTTCCATTATAAAAAATCCTAGAATTCTGACTGGTTGGGTAAATGTGATACATTTTTGTTTTGTAATGCAAGTATTTTGATGGTTGGCTTCACAGCTGAGGCGAGCCACCATTTCAAATCCAATAACAGGAGACTTGGAGACGGTACATTACAGAATTAGCAAAAGGTAAGAGATGTGTATGCTGCATATTTTGATCTCTAATGAGTGTTTTGTACATCCTACAGGAATTACTCATTTCAGGGAAGTAGGTCATTTTCAGTCTCCAGCTCCAGTCACCGCCTGTTTATATACACATGGATAAACTGCTTCGTGTTTCACAGGTCTTTCCCATTAACTAGAAGTTCTGTTTTTAATTTTTAATTGGTCTGTTATTTTTAGGGAATTAATAGACATTGCATCTCTGTTCTGGTCAGGAATTAAATATCCAAGAAATGGCTTGATACTTGTTTTCTTTTCCCCTTTTCTTGCCAAGGGGGAGAAAAAGCAAAAGCAGCAGTCTTTGTTTATGCAGCTCTCTTAACATTCATAAATGCTGCTGTGAATTTACATCAGCCTTCATGGTGATTGTATTGGCATTTGTTCATGCGTCTTGTAAAATACCATTGTCATTTTGGAGTAATCTGTATTCCTCCTGTTGGAGTTTTTATTTTAAAAACCTTGCTGACTTAAAAGTTGGCGATGGAAAGAACAGAGTTATTTTTCTGATTTCTCTTCCAATTGCTATTACTTGTGAATTTAGTTGCCTTTTATTTTGCCAGAGAGACTTAACAACAGTTTTGTCTTGGTGAGAGTTTAAAAAAATGAATTCAAAGAGACTACTAATTATTCTTTTGTTATGATATTTAAAGAACATTAAACTTCTAAATTTGAGAAAGTTCCTGTGAAACCCAGTGCTATATAAGTCATTTACATACAGCTTCAAATGATTTTTTTTTTAAAAAAAGTGAAAGGACAATAAATACACAACAAAAATTTGTCAACTCGTTTTCTCTTGATTTGGAAGTGGCTTTTCTAATTGCCACCTTTCTAAATGTTTTTGCTGATTTGAAACCATTACCTACCATCCAGACCAATCTGAACCCTTCCAATCACCTGTGGCTTGGCAAAACAAAATAAAAACAAAAGTCCAAAATTGCCTGCTACGTGAGTAAGTGCTTGTCCTTTCTCTTTTTTTGTAGCTGAGCCGAGCTACAGTACATGACCCTGAGACTGGAAAATTGACCACAGCACAGTACAGAGTATCTAAGAGGTAAGGGAGTAATGGAGAGAACTTTAGTCATATTTGGACCATTTTCTTTATTGAAAATCTAATTTTCATAAAACTCATGATATGGTTTCAGAGACCTAGGCTGTTAGGCATAGGTGTTTGATGACAACCACACCTGAATTTTCATGATGAACTAATAAACAAACATGGTTATGGGGAAATTAATAGAGATTTATTAAATTTCAAAATCCTTCCCTGGCCAATGTGGCTCAGTTGGTTGAAGCGTTAAAAGGTTGCGGGTTCAATTCCCCATCAGGGCACATACCCAGGTTGCAGTTCAATTCCAGTCCTGGTGCATAAGAGAGACAACCGATGGATGTTTCGCTCTTTCCTTCCCTCCCTCCCCTTTCCTTTTTCCTTTTCCTTTTCCTTTTCCTTTTCTTTTCCTTTCCCTTTCCCTTTTCCTTCCCTTCCTTCCTTCTCTATCTTTCTCTCTAAAATCAATAATAAAAACAACACCCTGCTGTGACTCCCCAAACCCTGCCAGCTAAGTGAAGTTGTATTCTCATATTGAAGGGGGTTCCCAAAGACTCTTCATGGAACAAGGCCTAACTTGGTCTGTATATTAAAGCAGGGGTTTAAACATCTCTGGGTAACCCAGTAGCTGTAGGTATTAAGAAAGTAAATGCCTTTAAAGATTATATAACAAATCATTTGCAAATCCATTGGTTTTAAATTCTTTCACTTTAACAATGTTTAAAGAGAATCTACCAAAGTCTAGATCACTGAAATAATTTTTAATAATAGATAACTGTAACTTATGTATTTAAGGTAAAAGGAGCTCACAGAATGAGTTATATTATTCCAACAGAACTCCTTTTCCATCTACTTAAGAATGTTAATAAGGTTTCTTAAATATCATAAAAATGAAAGTAGGAATATAATTGAGCTGAATTCAGACTCATTCTAGCAACAAGTAATATTTATCCACAGGTACAATACCTAATTGGCAATTACAAAATAAGCCCAATCCATCTCAATAGGAACATCCTATATAATAAAGAGCTACTATGCTAATGGTTGTGACGCCCTCACGCCATAACGACCATTCAGCAGGAGGTCGTGTGCCGCAGGGCAGAGCTGCTGCGTTGCTCCAGAGATGGGGCAGAAGCGGGCCATAACGACCATTCAGCAGGAGGTCGTGTGCCGCAGGGCAGAGCTGCTGCGTTGCTCCAGAGATGGGGCAGAAGCGGGAGGCACCTGGAGGAGGCGGGACCATCCCGTGGCGGGGAAGGCAGGGGTGAGAGCCCGTAGTTCCCTCCTCACCAGCCCTTAGCTACCCACCGCTTGCACTCAGCATGCCACCGCCTACCTGCCAGGGGAAGGAGCACAGTGTGCGCGCTGCCAGGAAGTGGCGCTCAAAACTCCAGAGTAGGCGGGAGGCTTCCACACACTCCTCCAGTGCCATGACAGAGCGGAGCCGCCGCATTGCTCCGGAGACGGGGCGGAAGTGGGGAGGCACTGGAGCAGGCGGGACCAGCCCGAGGTAACTCGTGGGACCGAGGGTGGGGCTTGAAGCAGCTAGAGAAGGCTGGAGGGGTTGGGGGCGGGGCCAGGAGCGGTCAAGCTCTGGGTGGAGAGGTTAGGGTGTCAAGGTGGGGCAGCGTGCAGGTGAGCGGGGCTGCACAATTTCACACACCAGGTCACTAGTTTTAATATATTTTTTTTGTATTTGATAATGACTGTTTAACTGTGTTATTTAGATTACCTGTATTACCAATAATTATAAGTCATCCAGAAGACATTTTTAACACTTAAGCCTTTATGTTATAGATTTATACTTTATCAATTTGCATAGATATTTTTGTAGAGAAGTTCTATGTAATAAAAGTATAATATGCAAATCAACCAAATGGCAGAATGACCAGTCAATGTGGGGTGGACCAGCGAGCAAGCAGCGCCAGGCCAGCTAAGGCGCGTGCTAGTGGGCAGAGGGAGGGGATAGTGATGAGATGTGGCAGCAGCCAGCTGCCACAGAGGGGTGATGGGGGGTGGCCTGCTCGCTGGTCCGTGCTGTCCCCTGATCGGCCCATCTGGTAGCCTCCCGCAGAGGGAGGCCAGACTGAGGCTTAGGCCCTCTCCAGGAGCAGGCTTAAGCTGTCAGTTGGACATCCCCTGAGGACTCCTAGACTGTGAGAGGGCACAGGCTGGGCTGAGGGACCTCCCCACAAGTGCACGAATTTTCATGCACTGGGCCTCTAGTCATATGATAAAAAACTTCTAGGCATAGAAATATATCACTCTCGGACAGGGCTTCTCAACGTCAGCACTACTGGTATATTGGATCAGATAATTCTTTGTATTGGAGGCTGTCCTGAGCTTTGTAGGATGTTGAACAGCATCTCTATCTTGCACCCACTCGATGCCAGTAACACCCTTCACCCCAGTTGTGACAATCAACAATGTCTCCTGACACTGTCCCCTGGTAGGCAAAATCTCCACCACCATCCCCCAGGACTCCACCTCTCCACCCTATTGAGAACCACTGTTCTAGGATAAGAATGGAATTAAAATGAAAGTCCAAGGGAAAAAATGATGTAAAATTGTTAAGTATTACAAATCACTTTATTCATGTATTTTTAAAAATATGTATATGTTTTTTATTGATTTGAGAGAGGAAGGGAGGCGGGGGGAGAGAGAGAGAGAGAGAGAGAGAGAGAGAGAGAGAGAGAAATCAGTGATGAGAGAGAATCACTGATTGGCTGCCTCCTGTGCACCCATTACTGGGGATCGAGCCCACAACACGGACACATGCCCTTGATCAGAATTGAACCCAGGACCCTTCCGTCCGCAGGCCGATGCTTTATCCACTAAGCCAAACTGGTTAGGGCTATTAATGTATTTTTTTTTAAGTGGATGATGGAGGGCATCAAATCATTATGGTAGAGTCCATTGGATATATTAAAATCATCATTTTTCAGAAATTACCACTATTTTCATCCTTTGAAACTATTATTTTAAAAAATTTTAGTTGTCAACTAGAAAATTGTACAAAAGAGTACATAGATTTTAAAAACGATTTTAGGAGGTACTCAAATGAAAAGGATTTGAATATTACTGCTGTAAGTCACAGCAAAAGTACTAGGAAGGCTGGAGGGATTGTGTTGATATGTTTCCTTATTCTTTTGGGGCAGAGCTATATGTTCTTCATATATTAACTTTCATCATCCCCACAAACATATCCTGGTTTCTTGACTGCTCTATACTACTGCCTTCGCCCTTATCCCAGTTAGAAGACATAATTAAAATTTTCTATAATATTATTTTGATTTAGGAGCACTAATAGATGATAAGGATTTGCAGAAACTAATTTGTAGTATGTGTCATGTCTAAAAAAATTAGCCTCATCTATTTTTGAAAATAATAACTTAAGCCATTACATATTTTATCAGAGATTACTGCGTGGTTTTTAGGCATTTTCGCTGTCATAAAGGTTATAAATATCCAAATTCTCCAGATTTGGATGCTTTTAGGAAGCATATGAACCAAAATTTAATGAATTTAGTGTTTTGGAAGTCATTTTTCATATGTTCAGTGCACCTTTTGAAGAAATATCCAGCCCACAGTGTCTGGACTCTTACCAACAAGTCAGTGTAAATTATTCTTGGAAAGGTAACCTACAAGCATTTTTTCATTGAGAACTAAGTATTTCTAAACATTTTAAAATTATTTTTTAAATATTCTAATTTTATAGCTCTGAGAAGCAATTTTATTAAGTTTTTGAGAAAGGCACAACCATACTTCATATTATTTATAGCAGCAGAAAATACTTAGTGAGTAGCATTAGAAGTCTGAGTAACACCAGAATAAATTCACCCAGTCTTGGCAAATTATACCAAGTATGTGAGTATTTCTGTTTAAAACATCCTAGTTAAAAGGGAATTCCATAGCACAGTGATTTTATCTTTACTCTTAGGAAAACACTTTTTTTAAAAAATTAAATCTTTATTGTTCAGATTATTACAGTTGTTCCTCTTTTTTCCCCCCATAGTTCCCCTCAACCTGGTTCCCACCCCACCCTCTGCCCTTACCCCCCCCCCCCCCCCCGCCGTCCTCATCCATAGGTGTACGATTTTTGTCCAATCTCTTCCCACACCCACCACACCCCTCTCTCCCCCACCCCGAGAATAGTCAGTCCACTCCCTTTCTATGCCCCTGATTCTATTATAGTCACCAGTTTATTCTGTTCATCAGATTATTTATTCACTTGATTTTTAGATTCACTTGTTGATAGATGTGTATTTGTTGTTCATAATTTGTACCTTTACCTTTTTCTTCTCTTCTTAAAGGATACCTTTCAGCATTTCCTATAATACTGGTTTGGTGGTGATGAACTCCTTTAGCTTTTTCTTATCTGTGAAGCTCTTTATCTGACCTTCAATTCTGAATGATAGCTTTGCTGGGTAAAGTAATCTTGGTTGTAGGTTCTTTGCATTCATCACTTTGAATATTTCTTGCCACTCCCTTCTGGCCTGCATAGTTTCTATTGAGAAATCAGCTGACAGTTGTATGAGTACTCCCTTGTAGGTAACTAACTTTCTTTCTCTTACTGCTTTTAAGAGTCTCTCTTTGTCTTTTGCTCTTGGCATTTTAATTATGATGTGTCTTGGTGTGGTCCTCTTTGGATTCCTTTTGTTTGAGGTTCTCTGTGCTTCCTGGACTTGTAGGTCTATTTCTTTCACCAGGTAGGGGAAGTTTTCTGTCATTATTTCTTCAAATAGGTTTTCAATATCTTGCTCTCTCTCTTCTTCTGGCACCCCCATAATTCGGATGTTGGTACTCTTGAAGTTGTCCCAGAGGCTCCTTACACTATCTTCATATTTTTGGATTCTTTTTTCTTTTTGTTTTTCTGGTTGGGTGTTTTTTGCTTCTTTGTATTTCAAGTCTTATACTTGATTCTTGCAATCCTCTAGTCTGCTGTTGGAACTCTCTATAATATTCTTTATTTCAGTTAGTGTATGCTTAATTTCTAGTTGGTCCTTTTTCATAACCTCGAGGGTCTCACTAGATTTATGGAGGGTCTCACTAAATTTATCGGTGGTTTCTAGAAAATTCTTGAAAAACCTTACAAGTGTGGTTTTGAACTCTATATCCAGTAGTTTGTTTTCCTCCATTTCTGTCATTTGTGTCCTGTTTCTTTGTCTCCACATTTTGGCTGCTTCCCTGTGTTGATAGAGTGGCTTTCTGTGCTAGGTGTCCTATAGGGCCCAGTGGCTCAGCCTCCCCAATTACCTGAGGTGGACACTCTTGGTGCACCCCTTTGTGGGCTGTGTGCACAGTCTTGTTGTAGTTAAGCCTTGATTGTTGTAGGTACCACTGGGCAGAATTGACCTCCAGGCCAATTGGCTGTGAGAATCAGCTGTGTCTGCAGTGGGAGAACTTCTGTGCTGGAGACACTCTTCTGGGGCAAGACTTGCTTCAGTGGGGCTTTGGTGCTCACTGAGTCTGCCCCCTGAGTGTGTCCCTTATGGATCTGAGGAGTTGTAATCTGGATGGTCCCACTCTGATCACTGGGTATACTGGCTCTTGGATCTCTAAGGAGGTGCTAATTTAGCCTCTGCCTGAGGCTACCCAGCAGGAGCTGTGGAGAGATCTGCAGATTCCTCTTCTTTGTTTGGGGTTTGGAGGTGCCCAGATGAGGTCGAGCTGTGAAGCAATGCAAGTTGCTGTGGGTCCTTGGGCCTTCTTTTGGAAGTTCTGGGTCTCTCTGACCCAGCTGCAGTTTGTTAGGTAATTTTCAGATTGCAAAGGGCCAGGGCATTCATATGCAAAAGCCTCTGTACACAGCTTGGGTGGGGCGGGGTCTCGGGATCAACAGGATGGAGCAAGCAGTTATGGCAGCTCCTCAGTCCTACCCTAAGAGGCTCTGTGTCTCAGTGTCCCGGTAATTGCTGCAAGCACCTCTGAGAGAAAGCTGCCCTCAAGTTCCGCCCAATGCCAGAGAGTCGAGTTTCTCCCAGTATGAGTCTGGGTCCCCAGAGACTCGCCTGGAACTGGAGTTCAGAGTAGTCTGGAGCTTGAGACTCCCTCCCGATTGAAAAAGACACCCGTGTCCTCAGTTGGCAGCCCTTTCCACGTGCGCCTCTGTACCTCTGCATTTTACTTCCACACTACACCTCCTCTGAGTCTCAGTGTGCTTTTCTCTTTCCTTCTAGTTGTAGAATTTCCACTCAGCCAGCCTTCCTGTGGTTCTGGATGATGTCCGTTTTGTCTTTTAGTTGTATTTTTGAAGTTGTTGTGCAAGGCAGCAATTTCCAGTGTTTACCTATGCCGCCACTATCTTGGTTCTCTGTTGGGAAAACACTTTTAAAAATAAAATATATGCCTAGCCAGTGTGGCTCAATGGTTGAGCGTTGGCCCATGAACCAGGAAGTCATGGTTCAATTTCTGGTTAGGGCACATGCCCCGGTTGCAGGTTCGATCCCCCGTAGCGGATGTACAGGAGACAGCCAATCATTTATTCTTTCTCATCATTGATGTTTCTATCCCTCTGTCTACCCTTCCTCTCTCTGAAGTAAGTAAAAATATTTAAAAAATAAAATACATGTTGAAAGAGAGAGTCTTACCTATTAAAGAGGATTTTACTCCATAAGATGTCCAATACAATTCACATTTTAACAAAGAAAAAAGATTTTACTATTTTGGGGATTTAATAGCTATGTTGAGATATTTTCTAACCATCACTGTAAATCTGAATTTTGAAGATTCCTACAAGCGAAATAAGTGAGTGTTTTATGTTTCCTTCATAAATTAAACCTCTGAAAAAGGCATCTAAATGCAAAGTAAAAGAATTTGTGTATTAATGTTAATTAATCTCTCTTGTACTGGGAACATCTGTATTTTGAAAGGGTCAGAAGGGAATTTCAAATATCCATATTTTGAGAAATTTCTAAGTGATTACGTCACCTTCTCTGGAAGTAAAAACATGTTCCAGTATACTAGCAAATAGATTGTTTTGAGGGGAAAAGTATGTGTGGAAATCCATTACTCTTTAAAAACCGTAAAGTTTTTATTTACTTTAGTGATTGACTATGAACTTTTAGCACACCATCTCTGTCTTTGCCAATATTTAAAAAAAACCCTAAATATTTACTACAGCTATTTAATGGAGGAGCTAATAATTTTGGCTAAATCAGAGGAATGGAATTTAGTATTTTGAAAGGTAAGCATTCAGTTATGTGTACCGAAAAGACAGTTGAACTATGAGCTCATAAAATCCAGTTAGAGTAATATAAATGAGATATGCAAATAAATAATCTAATTTGTGTGGTAGTAAAAGCTTCTTTGTTTCTGTTGGGTTATTCTCGGAAGTGGTCCTTTTTTTACACTGGAGTACAGATTTTCTACAGTAAGATACTTTATTGTGCTTGAAATTTAATTTACCCATGTTAATAAGGAATAAGTACAGTATAAAAGTATATTAATATTTTTACAATATAGAGACACATAAATAGCTTTGAATGGTTTCAGTTTTTTAAAAATTGGAATAACTTTATTTTATTTTATTTTATTATTTTATTGTTTTATTGCTTAAAGTATTAAAAGAGTATTACATATGTCTCCTTTTTTCCCCCGCCCTTAACAACCCCCGGCCTCCCCTCCCCCCCAGTGTCTTATGTCCATTGGTTATGCTTATATACATGCATACAAGTCCTTCGGTTGATCTCTTACCGCACCCTCTCCCGCCCCTCAACCCTCCCCGGCTTTCCTGCTGTAATTTGACAGTCTGTTCGAGGCAGCTCTGCCTCTGTATCTATTTTTGTTCAAAAGTTTATAATGGTCTTTATTATCCATGAGTGAGTGAGATTATGTGGTGTTTTTCCTTCATTGACTGGCTTATTTCACTTAGCCTAATGCTCTCCAGTTCCATCCATGCCATTGCAAATGGTAAGAGTTCCTTCTTTTTTACAGCAGTATAGTATTCCATCGTGTAGATGTACCACAGTTTTCTAATCCATTCATCTACTGATGGGCACTTGGGCAGTTTCCAGATCTTAGCTATGGTGAATTGTGCTGCTATGAACATATGGGTGCATAGATCCTTTCTGATTGGTGTTTCTGGTTTCTTGGGATATATTCCTAGAAGTGAGATCACAGGGTCAAATGGGAGTTCCATTTTTAGTTTTTTGAGGAAACTCCATACTGTTCTCCACAGTGGCTGCACCAGTCTGCATTCCCACCAGCAGTGCACAAGTGTTCCTTTTTCTCCACATCCTCTCCAGCACTTGTCGTTTGTGGATTTGTTGATGATAGCCATTCTGACAGGTGTGAGATGGTACCTCATTGTTGTTTTGATTTGCATCTCTCGGATGATTAGTGACTTTGAGCAAGTTTTCATATGTCTCTTGGCTTTCTGACTGTCCTCTTTTGAAAGGTGTCTATTTAGGTCCTTTGCCCATTTTTTGATTGGATTGTTTATCTTCCTTTTGTTAAGTTGTATGAGTTCCCTATAAATTTTGGAGATTAGGCCCTTATCAGATATAACATTGGCAAATATGTTTTCCCACGCAGTGGGCTTTCTTGTTTTGTTGATGGTTTCTTTTGCTGTGCAGAAGCTTTTTATTTTGATGTAGTCCCATTTGTTTATTTTCTCTTTAGTTTCCAATTCCCTAGGAGCTGTATCGGTGAAGAAATTGCTTCGGCATACGTCTGAGATTTTGTTGCCTTTGGATTCTTCTAGTATTTTTATGGTTTCCCGTCGTACATATAAGTCCTTTATCCATTTTGAGTTTATATTTGTGTATGGTGTAAGTTGGTGGTCTAGTTTCATTTTTTGCATGTATCTGTCCAGTTTTCCCAACACCATTTATTGAAGAGACTATCTTGACTCCATTGTATGTTCTTGCCTCCTTTGTCAAATATTAATTGAGCATATTTGTTCGGGCCGATTTCTGAGCTCTCTATTCTATTCCATTGATCTATATGTCTGTTCTTGTGCCAGTACCAGGCAGTTTTGAGAACAGTGGCTTTGTAATACAGCTTGATATCTGGTATTGAGATCCCACCTACTTTGTTCTTTCTCAGGATTGCTGCAGCTATTCGGGGTCTTTTTTTTATTCCAGATGAATTTTTGGAGAGTTCATTCTAGGCCTGTGAAATATGCCGTTGGTATTTTAATGGGAAGTGCGTTGAATTTATAGATCGCTTTGGGTAGTATGGACATTTTAATGATGTTGATTCTACCAAGCCAAGAACATGGTATGTTCTTCCATCTGTTTATGTCTTCCTCTATCTCTTTTTTCAACGTCCTGTAGTTTTCTGAGTAGAGGTCTTTTACCTCCTTAGTTAAGTTTATTCCTAGGTAGCTTAATTTTTTTGGTGTGATGGTAAATGGGATTGTTTTTTTAGTCTCTCTTTCTGTAGGTTCACTATTGGTGTATAGAAATGCCATAGATTTCTTGGTGTTAATTTTGTATCCTGCTACATTGCTGAATTCATTTATTAAGTCTAATAGTTTTTTGATGGTGTCTTTAGGGTTTTTTATGTGTAATAACATGTCATCTGCAAATAAGGACAGTTTTACTTCTTCTTTTCCAATTTGGATGCCTTTTATTTCTTCTTCTTGTCTAATTGCAATGGCTAATACTTCCAGTACTATGTTGAACAGGAGTGGTGAGAGTGGGCATCCCTGTCTTGTTTCTGTTCTTAGGGGAAATGGTGTTAGTTTTTGTCCATTGAGTATGATGTTGGCTATGGGTTTGTCATATATGGCTTTTATTATGTTGAGGTATGATCCTTCTATTCCCACCTTGCTGAGAGTTTTATCAAACATGGGTGTTGGATTTTGTCAAATGCTTTTTCTACGTCAATTGATATGACTGTGGTTTTTTTCTTTCAATTTGTTTATGTGATGTATCACGTTTATTGATTTTCGGATATTGTACCATCCTTGCATCCCTGGGATAAATCCTACTTGGTCATGGTGTATGATCTTTCTGATGTACTGCTGGATCTGATTTGCTAAGATTTTGTTGAGGAT
Organism: Myotis yumanensis; assembly: GCF_028538775.1. Taxonomy (NCBI): domain Eukaryota; kingdom Metazoa; phylum Chordata; class Mammalia; order Chiroptera; family Vespertilionidae; genus Myotis; species Myotis yumanensis. Next base: position 43,792,871 of record NW_027223764.1, on the reverse strand, counting down.
TTTGGCATCTATGTTCATGAGGGATATTGGCCTGTAATTCTCTTTCATTGTGTTGTCTTTACCTGGTTTTGGTATTAGGGTGATGCTGGCTTCATAGAATGAGCTTGGAAGTGTTCCTTCCTCTTGAATTTTTTGTAGTAGTCTGAGGAGGATAGGTTTTAATTCTTCCTTGAATGTTTGGTAAAACTCCCCTGTGAAGCTGTCTAGTCCTGGGCTTTTGTTTGCTGGAAGCTTTTTGATGACTGCTTCAATTTCTTCCGTAGTTATTGGCCTGTTGAGATTTTTAGATTCTTCCTGATTGAGTTTTGGAATGTTGTATTTTTCTAGGAATTTGTCCATTTCCTCCAGGTTGTCTAATTTGTTGGAGTAGAGTTGTCCATAGTATTGTTTAACAATCATTTGTATTTCTGTGGGGTCTGTTGTTATTTTGCCTCTATCATTTCTGATTTTGTTTATTTGGGTCCTCTCTCTTTGCTTCTTGGTGAGCCTGGCTAGAGGTTCATCAATCTTGTTTATCCTTTCAAAGAACCAGCTCTTGGTTTCATTGATTTTATGTATTTTTTTTTTGGTCTCTATGTCATTTATTTCTGCTCTAATCTTTATTATCTCCTTCCTTCTGCTCACTCTGGGCTTTTCTTGTTGCTCTCTTTCTAATTCTTTGAGTTGTAGAGTTAGATGATTTACTACCATTTTTTCTTGTCTTTTGAGATAGGCCTGTAGAGCTATAAACTTCCCTCTCAGGATTGCTTTCATTGTGTCCCATAGGTTTTGGATTGTTGTGTTTTCATTGTCATTAGTTTCCAGGATGTTTTTAATTTCTTCTTTGATCTCATTGGTAACCCAATCAATATTTAATAACATGCTATTCAGCTTCCAAGTGTTTGAGTATTTTGGGTTGTTTTTATTGTAGTTTATTTCTAATATTATGCCCTTGTGGTCTGAGAAGATGCTTGGTATGATTTCAGTCTTCTTGAAATTGGGGAGACTTTGTTTGTGACCCAATATGTGGTCTATTTTTGAATATGTCCCATGAGCCCTTGAGAAGAATGTATATTCCATGGCTTTGGGGTGAAGTGTTCTGAAGATGTCAATTAAGTCCATCTGATCTAGTGAGTCATTTAGGATTGCTGTTTCTTTGCTGATTGTTTGTCTAGAGGATTTATCCAGTGATGTCAGTAGTGTATTAAAGTCCCCTACTATGATTGTATTGTTGTCGATCTCTCCTTTGATATCTTCCAGGAGTTTTTTTATGTATTTGGGTGCTCCTGCATTGGGTGCATATATGTTTACCAGGGTTATATCTTCTTGTTGTATTGATCCCTTTAGTATTATGAAGTGGCCTTCCTTATCTCTTGTTATGACCTTCACTTTGAGGTCTATTTTGTCCAACATAAGTATTGCTACCCCAGCTTTTTTTTCATTTCCAGTTGCCTGAAAGATATTTTTCCATCCCTTCACTTTCAGTCTGTGTGGGTCCCTTCTTCTGAGGTGGGTCTCTTGTAGACAGCAAATGTATGGGTCATGTTTTTCTTTATCCATTCAGCCACTTGATGTCTTTTGGTTGGAACATTTAGTCCGTTTACGTTTAAAGTTATTATTGAAAGGTACTTGTTTGTAGCCATTTCTTTTTTTGTGTGGCTGTTTCCTTTCTGAGCTTTTTATTTCTTCTTTTTACACCAGTCCTTTTAGCATTTCTTGCATTGCTGGCTTGGTCGTGATAAACTACCTTAGCCTTTTTTTGTCTGTGAAGCTTCTTATTTCCCCTTCAATTTTGAATGATAGCCTTGCTGGATAGAGTATTCTTGGATTCAGTCCTTTGCTTTGCATCACTTTGTAAATTTCTGTCCATTCTTTTCTGGCCTGATGTGTTTCGGTTGAGAAATCATTTGATAATCTAATAGGAGATCCCTTGAATGTAATTTTCCATCTCTCTCTTGCAGCCTTTAAGATTCTCTCTTTGTCCTGAACATTTGCTATGGTAATTATGATGTGTCTTGGTGTGGGTCTTTTTGGGTTCACCTTGTCTGGGACACTCTGTGCTTGTGTGATTTTTTTCTTCCCCACCTCTGGGAAGTTTTCTGATATTATTTCTTCAAATAGGTTTTCTAACCCTTGTTCCTCTTTCTGTTGTTCTGGTACCCCTATTATTCATATGTTTTTTCGTTTCATGTTGTCCCATAGCTCCCTTAGGCTCTCCTCCTGTCTTTTAATTTTTTTCTCCAATTGCTGTTCAGTTTGGGTGTGTTTTGTTTCCCTGTCTTCTAATTCGCTAATTCGGTCCTCCGCTTCTCCTAGTCTACTGTTGAAACTTTCAGTGGTGTTTTTTATTGCAGCTATATCACTTTTCATTTCTTCTTGGTTCTTACATAATTTATTTATTTTTTCATCTGTTTCTTCTTGCTTCTTGCATAAGTTGTTGATTTTTTCCTCCATCTGGTTTATGCACTCTAGGACCCTTAATCTGAATTCTTTTTCTGTCACGTTGCATGCCTCTGTATCACTTAGCTGCTTTTCTGGCGAGTCCTCCTTTTCTTTCCTTTGGGGGTTTTTTGTCTACCCATGTTTGATCGTATCACCATATCTAGATGTTGAGTCATTCCGTGACTGCTCCTTGGGTGGCAGTGGCTCCTCGGGCTGTGGTTGCTCCTCGGGCGGTTGTGGTAGCAGCTGCTCCTCAGTTGGTAGCAGCTCCTCTAGTGGGTGCTGTTCACAGTCGTGGTGACTCCTCTGGCTGGTGGGGGGAGGCTTCACACACAGCTGCTGTTCCTCAGACAGAGGGTGTGGTGATCAGGAGGCTGCTGTTCCTTGGATGGGGGTGGGCTACATAAGCAGCTGCTACTCCTTCGAATTGTTCTGGAATAACTTTTTAAAAAATATATATTTTATTGATTTTTTACAGAGAGGAAGGGGGAGAGATAGAGAGTTAGAAATATCTATGAGAGAGGAACATCGATCAGCTGCCTCCTGCACACCCCCTACTGGGGATGTGCCCACAATCAAGGTACATGCCCTTGACTGGAATTGAACCTGGGACCCTTCAGTCCGCAGGCTGACACTCTATCCACTGAACCAAACCAATTAGGGCTGGAATAACTTTTAACAGTATTAGACTCTATTGGGTTGATCAGTGCTTCTCAGATAACACAACTTGACAGATCTATAGTATTATGGTGTAATTGACCACTAATGTCAAAGGGACTAGTCTGGATGGTTAGCCTTTCATTGTTAAGTGAAGCACTTAGAGACAAAAATTTGGCAAGTTTTGTCCTCTGTAACTGGCACTTTGGGCTCTGATTTTTTTGGGGGAAATCACATGGTGTGCTATATACCCGAAACTAATACAAAACAATGAATGTAAACTGTAATTGAATGAATGAGTGAATGAATGAATGAATGAAGGTTTAAAAAATCATATAGTGGCCCTAGCCGGTCTGGCTCAGTGTATAGAGTGTTGGCCTGAGGATCAAAGGGTCCTGGGTTCGATTCCTGTTAAGGACGTATACCTTGGTTGCAGGCTCCTCCCCAGCCCAGACCCTGGTTGGGGTGCATGCAGGAGGCAACCAATTGATGTGTTTCTCTCACATCAATATTTCTGTCTTTCCCTTTCCCTTCCACTCTCTGAAAATCAATGGAAAAATATCCTCGGGTGAAGATTTTAAAAAAATTACATAGTGGTTTTGTTAGCTGATTGTGAAATGTTCACTTTTCATATCTGTTGACTTAGAAGAAGAAGATAGTGATAATATTCAAATTATATCACTCATATTTTCCTTTTGGGGGTTTTGTAACAGTCTTTAAAACCTCCAAAATGGTATTGTCTGTCTGTTTATGTGAGCTTGCCTTCCTTACTAATGTATTAGAAGTATAGTCATACAGTGTGAGAATATTGCTCCTTACTCAAAGAAAGCATTCAGGTGATACTTTAAAACATCGTATATTAAAAGAATAAGAGGTTTTCTTAACAACAGAAAATCATTAGAAAGAAAAAAATGTTGAAATGTTGCTCTGTATGTACAACTTAACTCTTAGGTTCTGTCGATAAGACCAAAAGGAAGATATTTTGGGTTATCTCATTATTAAGTGGAAAAAGGGAAGCATAAAATTATCTGGACAAAGAGTTCTGCTTTGCTCTTGGCAAAAAATTGTGTTTTATGGAAAAACACTTCAAAATTTAGTTGACATTTTCAATTATAGTTTTAAAGAGATAAAGAGTTTATTTTTTATTGTTGCTTGTACTTTTGATATCACAGCTACACCACTGTTGAATCTAAGGTCACAAAGATATATGCCTATGCTTTTTTCTAAGAGTTCTATAATTTTAGCTCTTACATTTATGTCTTTAAAACCTTCTTAGTTAATTATTTTTCATATGGCGAGAGTTACAGGTCTAACTTCTTTCTTTTGAATGTGCTTATCCAGTGTCCCAGAACCATTTGTTGACTATAACAAGCATTTCTTGCTTTTGCAAAGTGTAAAGTAAAAGACTGAAATGGTAGTTGCTAGAATGGCAAAGGGAAGGTGTTCTTCTGGGCAGAGGAGATGTCAGACTGAAGAATGAGCAACCGTTGTCAAGGAAAAGATGAACTATAATGGGGAGGCAGTAACTGCGGAAATAGGCCTACGGGTTAGAAAGGGTTGATAAAGGCATAGAGCAGCGGTTCTCAACTTGTGGGTCGCAACCCCTTTGGCGGTCAAACGACCCTTCCACTGGGGTCGCCTAAGACCATCCTGCATATCAGATATTTACATTACGATTCATAACAGTAGCAACATTACAGTTATGAAGTAGCAATGAAAATAATTTTATGGTTGGGTCACAACATGAGGAACTGTGTTTAAAGGGCCAGAAGGTTCAGAATCACTGTTCTAGGGCTACAGGGGCACGGTTCTCCACCCTCCCTACCACTAGGAGAGGCCCCTAGTAGCATTCAGCAGGTACCCACCAAAGTCACCATGTCCATGGTATCAAAGGTATAAAGAATTTTATTTCATTACATCAAAGAAAATGTTAAGAGTATATGTAGGCAAAGACACTTCTGGGAAAGAAGTGGGTGCCAGCCAGACCTCAGCCTTTTGAGGAAATAGGCTGAAGAGGGTTCCCACAGGGTTGGGGGTGCTCTGATCCCTGCAGCACCTGAGAATGGGGTGGATGACCTGTCATAGGTGATCTGGGCCGTGGTAGATAACGTGCTGGCAGGTGTCCCTAGACCGAAAGACCATGGTTCTGAAACAGCACAGGGCTCCGGGCGGAGGGCAGCATTTACAGCTGGGTAAGTGAAAGCAGCATTCTCTGGAGATGTGGTTCGGAAAGGCAGAGGGGTTGGAGTGAAGGTGTATATATTCAGAGTGCATAGAGGCATGGAAACTGTTACATACTTGGGTGTTCTACAGAGGAAGATATTCTTGAGCTTTGTTGATAGTTACTTTGGTACCAAGATTGGGCCTAAAGTGGAGAATGAGAGTTATTGAAAGGCGCAAACAGCATTGGGTGCTTAAGTCAACAACATCCTGTTTCTGACACTGTACTCTAAGATGCGATTTTCAAACCTTTTCACTTCTTGGCACACATAAACTACTAAAATTTTGTGGCACAACAAAAAATATGTTTTTTGTTGGTCTGACCAAAAAGGTATAATTTTGACTCATTCACACTGGATGGCTATTGTGTTGGCAGGTGTCCTTTTTAAAATTTACTTTTTATTTGACAGTCTAAGGGAAGAGAGGTCAGTGCCCCTGACTAGTCAGGTATTGCATGTTTTTAAAATTCAGTCGAAAGTCGCTGCTCTAAGAGGCTAGTGCTGCAGAGGAAGTGGACATGCATGTAGGCAGTAAGACATGGCAATGTGGTGTTAATAGATGATAAAGAGACGAGAGCCTCAAAAAACTCTTAAGCAAACAGTACTTACCCTTCGCAACCTAGAAAAGGATTTCTAAGGAAGAAAAATTGTTTCTCGTAGTTGGCCTTGGAGTCTTACTTTAAAAATACTTATACACCTATACGCCTATATGTATGCAAATATGTGTGTGCTCAAAACCTTTCCATAAGTACCTGAGTGAAAAAAAACTCAGTTCAGTGAAATGAAAACTTAACATCTGAATGTAAAAATGTTTGAAACCGCAATACTAACCCTTATTGAGGGCAAACTATAGTCAATAGAAGAAACTACTAAAATACATATCAAATGTGGAATGTTGCAGGTCATGTGCCAAAATAGAAAGCCTAGTGAGTGAGCGAGGCGAAGTTATTTAGAAGTCTTGCTATTTTAAAAACTGTAAATGTTACAAAGGTATATTCCTAACAATTACTGCTGTTTAATTGTGAGGGAAAAATTTAGAAGACTACAACAGCTGCATTTTACAATATTTCCCTACATACACAAAAAACAAAGATATTTGCTTGTGCTCCAAAAGAAGGCAAAATTAGAGAACTCATTTCTGTCTTGAACAATTGAGTATCTGTTACTTAAGGAGAAAATTGCTAATCATTGTGGCACTCATAGCAAACAATTGCCTTACCAGTGAAAAAGGTACATTAACGTGGTTCTTGTCCTGTCAATTATTATTATTATAGGTTTTGTAGTGGTCTTTCTGACAACTTCATACCACAGTTGAGAAAATGTTACTATTTAAAAAATGACTTTACTGAATGAAGTCAGTCCATGAAAGAGAATCCTAATATATTTTCCTCTGAAATGGATGTGAGAAATGTAAATTTTATAGCAGTATCATGTCACATCATTTTCATGTTATGATTAGTAGTAACCACTTCCTCCTTCCTCTTCCTCAAAAAAACCATTAGGAAGCTTTGACAGAGCATGGCATGGGGAAGAGTCAAGGAAGGAGAGATGACAAGAGTGATAATCTAAAGGCTTCACTTTGCAAAGTGAAAAAGACTATTCTGGGCAGAGAGAAGAGCATGTGCCACTAGCCTTAGGGCTAGAGGAAGCATGTTTTGGAAGTGTTGCTGGGCACAGCGGGGGAGGCAGGATGTAGTGGTGGAGGCTGTAAGGGAGACCGGGAGGCAGCAGCCAGAGACTGAAGAGATACTGGGAGAATGAGTGAGCGAGGAGAGTTTTAAGAAGGAGGGACATTATGATATGTTACTGGAAGAGCAAATACAACAAGAATTGGAAAATCTAGTTAGAGTTATGGGTGATAGTAAGATATTAGTAAGAAAATTTTTGATGGAATAGATTGAGAAATGAGGAGTCTCTGAAAAAGTTGACTTGAAGAGGGAGGAGAAAGAGGTTGGCAGCTGGAAGGAGATGAAGAGTTAAGGGAAAATCTTTTAAATTTTATTTACTTAATGGGAGAGACTTAAGCTCAGTTAAAAGCTGTGGGAGGAGTTATAGAGAAGGGAGGTTAATTATATAATAGAGACAGGACTAATCAGTGACTTATGGCTCCTAGAATGCAGGAGATAGTAGAATCTAAGGCAGAGGATTCGCCTTTGATAATGGAGAGAAATCTCCTGGAGCTGGAATGAAGGAACTAGAATGAACTAAGAGGAGCAGGTAGATGCAAATGTAGGTAGATTCTATGGTTTCTGTGTTCTCTGTGAGGTAGGAGATATGCTATCTTCTGAGGGAAGGGAGAGGGTTGGGGTGCAGAGTAGAGGAGGGAGTGAGATAAGGGCCCTGGGAAGGGTTGGTGTTCATGCATTTCTAGTGGGACAGCCACCCTGTTCCATGACTTTCTTCAGTAGGGTTCTATGACACAGGTGTAAGTGTGGAGAAAAGAATTCATTCATGATTGTGTTTTTGCCAGTCAGTTGAATTGCAGCTGTTAGCAAGAATATGTTGAGCCCTGGCTGGTGTTGCTCAGTGGTTGGAGTGTTGGCCATGAACTGAAGGGTCTCGGGTTTGATTCCTGGTTACCGTAAGGGCACATACCTGGGTTGCAGGTTAGGTCCCGCCCTGATCTGGGCACATGCAGGAGGCAACCAGTCGGTGTGTCTCTTTCACATTGATGTTTCTCTCTCTTCCCTTCCCTTACTCCCTCTCTTTCACTTTCTCTCTAAAAAAAAAAAAAAAAAAAAAAAAAAGTCAATGGAAAAAATACCTTGCGTAAGGATTAATCAAAAAAAATTTTTTTTTATTTATGCAAGTAACATGTGAAATTTTTTTCTTATAAGATACTAGCATTGTATAAATCAGGCCTCAAACCCTGTGACCTCCACTCCAGTCAATTCCCATGCCTTACCTAGCAGGAGCAGTTGTTTTAAGTTTGGTATGGATTTTTCCAGAATTTACAAAAAAAAAATTCTCAATGTAAATAGCACTCTATAACCTTCTTACATTAATCCACTTATTTTGATAGAAACCATAATGAGGTTAATTTTTCCTTTCCAGCTTTTATCTGTAAAATATAACATGTTTTTGTAAAAATGCAACATCCATTAGTAAAAATCATATTAAACAAGCAAATCAACTAAATGCCTATAGATAAGGACTTATTGTCCCATATATTACAGCTTTTTAAATGACAGCTATTGGTCTTCATGTATTGAAATATTATCAATAAGACTATTTCTTCTTGTTCATAGTGCCTGGCTCTCTGGCTATGAAAACCCTGTGGTGTCTCGAATTAATATGAGAATACAAGATTTAACAGGACTAGATGTTTCCACAGCAGAGGAATTACAGGTGGGTAGTCACATTATCCTTGAATTATATGCTATCACACTATCCTTAAATTATCTTTACACTTTTTCAAAAGATGCTTCAGATGAGATTTCCTGACACTGCACAGGCAGTACTCAATTTAATCACAAAGTAGTGATTTTAATAATCCGTGGGAAAATTATATGATTGTTCTGTGTTAAAATTTATCAAAACATTGAAAACTCTTGCCCTAGCTGGTTTGGTTTAGTGGATAGAGCATCAGCCTATGGACTGAAGGGTCTCAGGTTCGATTCCAGTCAAGGGCATAACCCCCGGTTGTGGGCTCGATCCCCAGTAGGGGCCACGCAGGAGGCAGCCCATCAATGATTCTCTCTCATCATTAATGTTTCTCTCTCTCTCTCTCCCTCTCCTCTCCTCTCTGAAATAAATAAAAAAATATTTAAAAAAACATTAAAAACTCTGTCGAGTATAAATTTATAGGGAAATTAGAAAAATGTAACACTAATATTTATTAAGCACACTATAATGTGTGCTGAGCCAGCGCAGCCAAGGGTTCGGTGAGCCGGGGGGCGGTGGGGCGGTTGGGCGGTGGGGCGGTGGGGAGTGGGTGAAGGATGTAGAAAAGACAGACAAAGAGAATAAGCTGGGTCTAGGTGGATCTCCTGTGCCTGGCTGAGGCCACAGGGAGAGATCCAGACTGCAAGCTGAGCCTTTATTTTATAGCCAGAGGTAAACAAGTTGGTGGGCACCATAGTTATAACGTTCTTGTGAGTTTCCCTTGTTTTGGCAGCACTTGCTGCACCTCCCACAGCCCATTAGCTACCCAGATAATATCTAGGGAGAGTCATAAGGTCAAGCCTAATTATGCTAAGAGGGCTGTTGTGCCCTCTAAGCTGGGACTTGTTTGTGGCTTTGCCAACAGGTCATCCAAGGCTTAACTCTATCTGCGCTCCCTATACACTATAATGTGTGTGCTTTTCATTCCTAGGCCTGTCAGGTAACCAGGGCAGTTCTTTTTTTAAAAAAATATTTTTTCTTCTCTTTTCTATTGAGTCATAATTCATATACCATAAGATTTACACTGGTTTTGTTACCGGGAAGAGGATCTGGCCTTTGTGCAACCACCAATACTGTCTAATTCCAGAATATTTTCTTTACCCCAGAAAGAAACCTCATATACTTTTTTTTTAATGCATTCTTTTTTAAAAAAATATATATATATTTTATTGATTTTTTACAGAGAGGAAGGGAGAGGGATAGAGAGTTAGAAACATCGATGATAGAGAAACATCAACCAGCTGCCTCCTGCACACTCCCCACTGGGGATGTGCCCGCAACCAAGGTACATGCCCTTGACTGGAATCGAACCTGGGACCTTTGAGTCCGCAGGCCGACGCTCTATCCACTGAGCCAAACAGGTCAGGGCAAAACCTCATATACTTTAAGTACAGGCATACCTTGCAGATATGGATTCAGTTCCAGATCACAGCAATAAAGCAAATATCACAATAAAGTGACCTCACACCAATTTTTTGTCTCCTAGTGGATATTAAAGTTATGTTTACACTATACATAGTCTATTAGGTGTACAATAGTATTATATCTACAAAGCAATGTACATTCCTTAATTTAAAAATACTTTATTACTAAAAATGCTAACCTATTTTGAGTTTTCAGCAGTATTTTGCTGCTTGTTGGAGGATCTTGCCTCAGTGTTTATGACTGTTAACTGATCATGGTGGTAGTGGCAATTTCTTAAAATAAGACAACAGTGAAGTTTACCACATTGATGGATTCTTCCTTTCATGAATGATTTCTCTGTAGCAAGCACTGTTGTTTGATAGCATTTTAACCCTAGTAGAACTTCTTTCAAAATTGGAGTCAATCTCTCAGATCCTGCCTCTGCTTATCAATTAAGTATATGTAATATTCTAAAATCCTTTGTTGTCATCTCAACAGTCTTTACAGTCTCTTCTCAAGAAACCATATCTTTGCTCATCCATAAAAAGCAACACCTGAAATTGCAGTATCTCATTATCATGAGATTGCAGCAATTTAGTCACATCTTCAGGCTTCACTTCTAATTCTAGTTCTTTTGCTATGTCCACCACATCTGCAGGTACTTCCACTGAAGTCTTGAACCCCACAAAGTCATTCATGAGCATTGGAATCAACTTCTTCCAAACTGCTGTTAATGTTATTTTTACCTCTTCTAATGAATCGCAAATGTGTGTTTTTTCCCACAGTACACACACACACACACCCTATATATATTTATCCTACATATATTTTTTATACTTTTTTCTTTTTAATAATTTTAAAAAAATTTATTGATCAATTAACTTTTAGGGAAAGAGAGAGAAAAACATCAATTTGTTGCTCCACCCATTCATACATTCATTGGTTGCTTCTTTTATGTGCCCTGACCAGGGATTGAATCTGCAACCTTAGTGTATTGGGATGATACTCCAACCAACTGAGCGACCCAGCCAGGGCAATAATTTTTTAATTAAAGTTGATGTACAACATTATATTACCTTCAGGTGTACAACCCAGTGATTAGAAGTGATCACCCTGTTAAATCTAGTACCCATCTGACACCATAAATAGTTATTACAATATTATTGGCTATGTTCCCTATGCTGTACTTTACATCCCCATGACTATTCTGTAATTACCAGTTTGTATTCTTAATCCCTTCACCTTTTTTACTCATCCTGCTAATCTCTCTCCCATCTGGCAACTATTAAAATGTCCTTTGTATCTATGAGTCTGTTTCTGTTCCACTTATTCATTTATCTTCTTTCTTGCTTCCACATTTAAGTGAAATCATATGGCATTTGTCTTCAGTCTGTCTTATTTCACTTAGCACAATACCCTCTAGGTCCATCCATATTGTTGCAGATGGCAAGATTTTATTCATATATATATTGATATTTATTCATTCATATATACTTATTGATTGATATTTATTTATTCATCCATATATATTGATTTCAGAGAGGAGGGTAGAGGGAGAAGGAGAGAGAAACATCAATGACAAGAGAGAATGAATCATAGATGGGATGCTTCCTGCCTGCACCACACTGGGGATCAAGCCCACAACCCTGGCATGTGCCCTGACTGGGAATTGAACTGACCTCCTGGTTCATAGGTCGATGCTCAACAACTGAGCCATGCTGACTGGGCCTATGTCCTTTTTAATGCTTACTATCTCTTTTTTTAAATTTTCACCTCAAACATCCATTCTTCCCTTAAGGTCCTTGAGCATCTTTATAGCCATTGTTTTGAATTCTGCATCTGGTATCTTGGTTACTTCCATTTCATTTAATTCTTTTTCTGGAGATTTCTCTTGTTTTTTCGTGTGGGGCATGTTTCTTTTGTCCCCATTTTGCCTGCTTTTTTGTGTTTGTCTCTCTGTATTAGGTATATCTGCTATGACTCCCAAACTTGTTATGGAGGTTTTATGTTGTAGGTGTCTTATGGGGCTCAGAGGCGCAATCTTCTAGACCACTTGAACTGAGTGTCCAGGAATACCTCTTGTGCACCCTCCTGTTGTAGTTGAGTCTTGAATGCTGCTGGTTTGGTTTTGGGTGGGGTTAACCCTCAGGCTGGCTGTCCATAGGAAAGTCCTCGATCACAGTGTATGCAACCACCGTGCAGGGGCTGCCCCTGAGGTGGAGTTGTTCCCAGCAGGGTCTGGTGCCTAGCAGGACCCCTCTTAGGGTGTGCCACTTGTGTGGCTAGTTGGGTGAGCTCTGGTGTGGTCTAAAGCCCACTATTGGTAGTGTTGGTTCTGGGTCCACTTGGTTGGGGTTCTGGTACAGGTCGATGTCAGATGCTGCCTGGGATACCTGTCTGGAGCTACCATGCAATTTGCTGTTTGTGGCTGCCTCTTCTGGGCCTGAGTGTGCATGGGAGGGGCCAAGCTGTGAATAAGGGTTGGCTTCGTCCAGCTCTGAGCTAGAGACAGATCAATAAAAGGTCCAAGGCACCCTAAGGTCCACATCTACCTGTTAGCCACTCCACCACTCCTGAGGTTGCCTGGTCTTCCTTGAGAGCCTTCTGAAGGAAGACTAGGGTGGGCCCAGGCTGACTGCTCCCCACAGACCCTTCCAATAGGCATGAGCTCCAATGGGGAAGGGTGACTGGGGTCGGGAGGACAGGGCTAGTGGGTCTCCTGCTTTGGAGGCAGCATGGCAGTTATTGGGGAAAAGTGGCCCCTACTCCACAGCCATACTACTCAGTTTCTGCTAGAGTCTTCAACCCTAGCTCCCCCAGGAGGAGTGCAGGAGTAAGATAAGCAGGGCAGAGCCAGAAGGACAGGTCAGATGAGTCTCCTATTGGAGCCATAGTACTGGCTGAACTTGGGAGGTTGGGGGTAAGAATGGCACCTTGCGCCATAGCCACACAACCCAGTACCCGTCTAAGTCCTGGACAAGAGCCTCCCAGGGAGACATACTCCGAAGGTCCCAGCCCCGAGCAGCACTCTGATCCCCCTGTGGGACTGAGCTAAGCAGGGCAGGGCCACTGGGAGTCGTAAGGAGAACATCAGGTAGGTGGGCACCAGCTGAGTGTGGGAGTGGGGGAAGAATGGCCCCCGTCCCAAAGCTCAATGACTGTCTGAGTCTCCGCCAATCGCATCTCCAGAAAAAGAGTGTACCAAAGGTCCTGTTGGTGCAGCCAGCAGATCTTTCTGCAGGTCTAGAGCTCAGCAGGGTGGTGCCAGTAGTTGGAGGACTGGGCTAGTTCACTCCCCAGCTGGTGCTCTAAGAATAGGAGTGCTTGACCCTGGGACGATGGTGCCTGAGGGCAGTGTGGGATAGGGACTCAGCACAGGGACCTCAGGGCTATGCCACCTAGATCTTCTCTTTATGACTCCCCTATGCCCTGAGTCACCTTCCCTCTACCAGAGCCCCAGGTGTCTGAGAACAAGATCCTGTGCATTGGCCCTTTAAGAGAGCATCTGGTTTCTAGCGGACTCCTTCTTCCAGGATGACAGAGTCCCAGCTGCTTTTCACAGCCAGATGCTATATGGGCTCCTCTTCCTGGCTCTGGGGTCTCGGATAGGGATCCTGGCATTGTGTGAGGCCCATGCTCCTCACGGAGGACTTTTGCAGCCAAGATATCCCTTCAGATCCTCAGCTGCCACCTGTGGGCGCAGGGGCTAGCCCTTTCGTGTCTGTACCCTTCCTGCCACTCTCTATGTGGCTTCTTCTGTAAACCCTTGGTTATAATTCTGGGTAGCTGGTTATTTAGGTTGATTGCTCTATAATTTAGCTGTAAATCTGTTTTGGCACTGGGAGGAGGTGAGTGTAGCTTCCACTCCGTGGCCATCTTCAAAATATGTAGAGTTTTTGAACAGCAAAAGTAGAAGCGTTTCCTGTAGCTATTTCTTCTAAATCTCCATTTTTTTAATTTGATTTTCAGTTAAAGCATTATTGCTTTCCATTTCTGTTGTACTTTATCTTTGTTGGGCAATTCCCTTTTCCAATTATATATTCTTGTAAAATATCACATGGGTTTTCCCTGGGAGATAAGGAGGCAACATAATTGCATGATTTGCTGTCTGCATGTTATTCATCAGTATGTTATTTAGTATGTTATACTGCATAATAGATGTACAGTGATAATCACGGGTAGACTTTGAAAGAAGGGATGTGGTTGGTCATTGATCATGATGTGCAGCTGTTATTTACATAGGAACCTGGGGACTGAAGACCTAGCAGTGACATTTGTACTTTATACATTACTCAAAATGTACATGGCAACTGAAATTTCAACTGTGTGTTGGGGTCTGGTGTTAATGGTTATCTGAGATATGTGCATTTTGGAATTGGGCAAAGCAGGACTGCCTATATTTAAATTTGCTTAATTAAGTTGTCAATTATTCCTAGAAACTCTTTGATATGTCTTTTTCTTTCCCTGTTTAACCTTCACAGGCTCTTTTAGGCTACTTGATATTTTTCTACTTAATAGGCTGATCCAACTCAAGGTGTCTGTAACATAAGTTAACTATGCAGAGTAATAGTAATTTATATAGGACTTGGACTTTGCTGTGGGCAACACTCTTGTAATTATTTTCTCATTTCATTTGATCAGCATTACTCTTTGTTAATCCTCACCTGAGGATATTTTTCCATTGTGAGTGGAAGAGAGGGGGAAAGAGAGAGAGAAACATCGATGTGAGAGAAACACATCGATTGGTTGCCTCCTGCATGCACCAGGGCCCCAGGCCGGGGAGGAGCCCGCAATCAAGGTGCATGCCTTTGACTGGAATCGAACCCGGGACCTTTTGATCTGCAGGCCGATGCTCTAGCCACTGAGCCAAACTGGCTAGGGCTGATCAGCATTACTTTTTACATTTTCCTTTTATTTTCGTCAGCATTTTATCATATTGGGATGGAAGGAGGGAGTAAAGGAAGGTGTCATATTTCTCATTCTACAAGTGAGGTTTTATCCAAAGTTATAACTGAGAAAGCTGGAACTTGAACTTATACCAAATGTTTTTCTTAACTTTCTTTTGCTGCTTCACATTAGGACATTGTCCTAACCAACTGAAGTTGTTGGAGCCATCCAGCAGGAATAGTGAAGTTGGTGTTACCTTCTTCCCTTCTTTACATTAGAGGGAAGGGGGACTTTATTAGAGAATATTGGGAGTTGGTCAGCATTTTGGGCTTTGGAAAACAAGTCTTTATTTAAATTCCAAAGAAAAGTGTTTAGTGAAAATTAATCATAAAAACCTCATAATTCTAGTTCTAGAAAATTTTAATTCTAATTCAAAATTTAGTTTTTTATATATTAAAAGAAAAATATGTCCCCCAAACATTTGCTAAAGAAAAGCATATTAAGGTTCTACAATAGCGTATAGTAGCTACCCATAGTTTTTCATTTTTGGTTCCTTAGGAGCTCTAATTGATTTCCAGTGCTGCTTCTCATTTCTCTTGAAGTACCTAACCACGATATATAAGAGGCCAAAATGGGGCTGGTAGATATTTTGAATAGTCATCTTGGTAGTTCATTCATGGTTTGTTTCTCTCCTTCAGGTAGCAAATTATGGAGTGGGAGGACAGTATGAACCCCATTTTGATTTTGCACGGGTAAGTAAAAACAATAGAGAATGTAGTTCCACTGAAGCTTACGTATGACATGTTAGTTGCCTAGCCCAAGTGCCATCAGGAGATGAGTGGATAAAAAGCTGTGGTACATGTACACCATGGAATACTACTCGGCCATACAAAAGAAGGAAATCTTACTCTGAGACAGTATGGATGGACCTGGAGAGCATTATGCTAAATGAAATAAGGCAGTCAGAGAAAGACAAGTAATGTATGATTTCACTCATATGTGGAATCTAATGAACAAAATGAACTAACAAGCCAAATAGAGACAGACACATAAATAGAGAGCAGGCTGACAGCTGTTTGTTCAGCAGGGAGGGGCTGGGGGAGTGGCGAGATTGAACAAAAATGGAAAAAAGGAGAAAACTCATGGACAAGGCCCATAGTGTGGTGATTGTTGGGGGAGGTGGAGGAGGGTATAGAGGGGATAAATGGTGATGGAAGGAGACATGACTTGGGGTGGTGAACACACAATACAGAGTACAGGTGATGTGCTGTAGAATTGTGCACCTGAAACCTGTATAATTTTGTTAGCTAGTGTCACCCCAATAAATTCAATAAAAGAAAAAATTCCATAGCCTATTTAGAATTCATGGATGCATGGTGGAATAAATACTCTGTAAAGCCTTTTTAGCAGTAAAAAACACCTAGACGCACAATAAAATAATTAAGAATAGTTTTAAGTGCATTGCTGAACCTGGAAGAAAGTAGAGGAAATTCCCAAAGGCAAACTGAACAAAGAAAATCTGGAGACTAAAATTAGAGGGCTAAAGGGGGACAAAAAAGCTGAGGCTGAGGACATGTATTTCAGGAAACTAGTGTTTTGGGGATTAACAGCCATAGTGTAAACTCCTGAACCTGAGACGCCTGCATAAAACCTAGATCTCCAGAAGGATTACACCTTCAGAGAAAGACAGATGGCTTTGAGTCAGGAGCCATGGGGAGAGCTGCCTCTCACCGTCCTGGCTGGAGTGGGGTGTGTCTGGGGAGCTGCTTCTGGGAGTTCAAGCATCGGCCTGCCTTCACATGAAGCTCGGGTTTCAAGCTGTATCCCTGGAAGAGGAAACATCAATTCAAAGTTGTTCCACTTAGTAGTGCTCCCTGGTGCTGGGCTCCCTGAAGAGAGGCATCCTCATTCTAGCACCTTGAGGATTTTAAAGATTAAGCATCTAAATATGAATTCATTTTTTTTAAATGACTAAGTGGTAATAAGACACCATTGGTGAGACTAAAGCAACCAACAGATTGAGACATTGTAGGATATTAGATACCTGAATTATCAGGTGCAGAATATAAAATAACTATATAACATTAAGAAAATGTAGGATAAAATTAACAACCTCTCAAAATGATTTAACATATTTGAAAATGAAGTTCCAGTTGAAAAGTTAAATTTTAAAATTTAGTAGATAAGTTAAAACATATTAGAGACAGCTGAGGTAAATAAGTGAATTGGCTGATAAAGCTAAAGAGATTCTAAGAATAAGTTTTGAGAGACAGGAAGATAAAACATATAAAATAGATGTAAAGAAACTGGAGAATAAATAGTGTCAAAGCAGGATCCTAAAAAGCTGTCATTGCCTAAATCTTAAGATGAATAAATATTGGATCTTTTTTATTTAATATATTGAGCTATAAAGTATGGGGGAAGCTAAAACTACAGATGTTAATGTTTTAAATATTCTGTGAATAGTAGCTATTGGTTCTCATTGTTTTAGGTTAATCTGCCCCCCCCCCCCAGTGGTCTTATCAAAAGTAATCAGTGTACAAGCTGAACCAATAATTTGTGGGGTTTTTTTCTTTTTAATATTTTATTGATTTTTCACAGAGAAGAAGGGAGAGGGATAGAGAGTTAGAAACATCGATGAGAGATTGATCAGCTGCCTCCTGCACACCCCCTACTGGGGATGTGCCTGCAACCAAGGTACATGCCCTTGACCGGAATCGAACCTGGGACCCTTGAGTCCGCAGGCCGACGCTCTATCCACTGAGCCAAACCGGTTCGGCAATTTGTGGGGTTTTTTGTTTTAAATATATTTTACAGTGGGGCCTTGACTTACGAGTTTAATTTGTTCCAAGACCAAGCTCATTAACTCAAATTACTCTATCAACTCAATGCAAAAAATCGGCCGAGAGACAGCTGGTATCTCAAAAAACTCGTTAGTCAGGACACTCGTAAGTCAAGGCCCCACTGATTTTTTACAGAGAGGGAGAGGGATGGAGAGTTAGAAACATCGATGAGAGAGAAACATCGATCAGCTGCCTCCTGCACACCCTCCACTGGGGACTTGCCTGCAACCAGGGTACATGCCCTTGACCAGAATCGAACCTGGGACCCTTCAGTCCCCAGGCCAACGCTCTATCCACTGAGCCAAACTGGTTAGGGCTGAATCAATAATTTGAATGCCTACTGCTGTTGTGCATTAGATATTATATAGGAACCTTTTGGGGTTGTTTTTGGCATACCCTTCAGCATATTACCCATGTTCAGTTGCCACTAGAAAATTTGCATTACTGAATTTTTCGCCATTGAATTAGTTCTGTTTTATTTACAGAAAGACGAGCCAGATGCTTTCAAAGAGCTGGGGACAGGAAATAGAATTGCAACATGGCTGTTTTATGTAAGTTATAGCTAAAATTTTCATTTTAAGTTGGGACTTGACCACATGACTCATTTATTTTGATGTGTTCAGATGTTTGCTCTTATCATCCTAGTAAAAAGACTTAAAAAATATTTTTTTTCAATTATAATATTACAACCTAAAGAAGGAATTTACACTGATAGTTTCACTACTTGGAGACAGTCATTGTTGATCTTTTGTTGTATGGAGTTTAGTCATCTAAGCTTCTTCATATGTTCATATGAATTTACATATTTGCAGTCAGATGGTGACTGCAGATACTCACATTTTCATAATTTTTGTTGTATATCAACAATAAATTTTCAGAGTGAACACCTCGTATAGTCAGTGTTCAGATCAAGAAGTAGTACCCTAGACGCCCATCAAGGGAACCATTCTCACATTATTAAGGTTTCAAAAACAGTGTGCTCTTTACTTTTAAGTACATATAGAAAAAAATTAAGCTTTGATCATAATATTTGCCCTAGTTAACTATTGCTGCATAACAAATCATCCAAAAACTGAATGGTTTGAAATAATGTTTTTTTATTGATTTCAGAGGGAGGAAAAACCAATGATAAGAGAGAATCATTGATTGCATGCCCCCTACTGGGGATCGAGCCTGCAACCGGGCATGTGCCCTGACCAGGAATCGAACCATTACTTCCTGGTTCATAGGTCAATGCTCAACCACCAAGCCACTCTGGCTGGGTTGTTTAAAATGATTTTATTTTACCCCACAATTGTTAGGCTCACTGGGTTTTGCTTGGGTTCTTCTGGCTCTCTCATGCGTGTGCAGTCAGATGATGAGAGGTAGGGTCCATCTTGAAGGCTGACATGGAGGCTGGCTGTTGGCCAGAAGACATCCATGGGGCTTGGGCTTCCTCACATGGTGACTGCAAGAACAAGTGTCCCCCCAAAACAAGGCAGAAAGTGTGGGGCACTTTTAGTGCCTATCCTCAGAAGTCAGAGAGTGTCACTTCTGCTCTATTTTATTAATTGAGGCAACTGCCAAAGTTCAAGGAGAGGGGACACAGACCTAACCACTCAAGAAGAATGTCATGTAAAAAGAACGTGTAAGAATAATATATTTGGAAAATACAATCTGCAATGTTGTAATCTTTGTTATTAACTTATAAAAAGATATCTTAGCCTGGGTGGCTCAGCTGGTTGGAGCATCGTGCTGTACCCTAAATGGTGTGGGCTCAGTTCGAGGTCAGGGCACATACCAGGTTGCAGGTTCAATCCCTAGTCGAGGTGAGTACAGGAAGTAACTGATCGTTGTTGCTCTCTCACATCAATGTTTTTCTTTCTCCCTTCTCTCTCTGAAATTGATAAATATATACTTAAGTGAGGATTTTTAAAAAAAAGTTAATTTTTTATTTCCTAATTCTTTCCATCCCCTACCCCCAAGTAAATTATATAACTATTGGATCTCACTCCCTGCCAAAATCTCTATTTTCTTTCTTGCTCCCCACAACCTTCCCTGTATCCAACCCAACCTCTTCACCATTTCCATCCTCTCATAACTCCATTTTGTTTCCAAAAAGATCTAAGATGCCATTGGAAGAGGAGGGGGGAGATTTAAAGTACCATCAAAAAAAGATTTAAGACTTACAAATTTTTTAAGTGAGAGCAAATTATCACAAAGGGAAAACCAGGAGAGAAGTTGATACATTATATAAAAATTATGCTGTGAGTCTTCTCTACTTTTTAGAGATGAAATCTCCAGAGATTGTATTAATTTACATCCCACCTTTAAGTGTGATGTATATGTCAAACTTCTTGATCTGTACCCCTTTCACTTACCAGATTGGCAGTTATTGTGGTTTTAATTAGCATTTCTCTGATTAGGGAGGTTGAGTATCTTTTCAGATGTTTAAGAGCCATTAAACATTTGTTTTGGCTGCATTTGTTTCTTCGTTTTATGAATATCATGATGCAATATTATTTGGTCCAATATTCATTTATAGTAGATTATTTGACTGAGATTATGTTAGATTAATTATTATACTGCCTTCTAATCACATAACATTTTGATTAGATTAATATTCATCCCCCCTCTTTTTGTGGCTCACCTAGGAATAGTATTCAAATAATTTCTCCAAATTTATTTTCTGTTTTTTTTAATAAGTCTTTTTAATGATTTCAGAGAGTGAGAATCATTGATCGGTTGCCTCCTGCACGCCCCCACTGGGGGTCAAGCCTGCAACCTAGGCATGTGACCTCCTGGTTCATAGGTCAATGCTCAACCACTGAGCCATGCTGGCCAGGCCCAAAAGTTATTTTCACTGCTGTTAGTTCTTTGTTACTGGTTATATATTTTTCATGGTAAAATACCCTTTTTTCTCTCACTTTTAATGTTTTTACCTTAAGGTCATTCTGTTCAGAGGTGATCCAGCCTGCAAGGGTGGTGTGGTTTGGGAGCACCACAACTGTGGAAGTTCATTTTCTACTCCTCTCTTTCCTGGTCCTTCCGTCAGTCCATGTTGGCCCACAACATGGGACTCTGAGAACAGGGCCTTGGTACCTGTTGGGCACAAAGTTCTGTGAGGCCTTCTTCCCCCAGCACATTTTCTCTCTCTCTTTGAGCACAGCTCTGAATGTCAGATTCACTCTGTCCTAGTGTGTTCATTCTTGGCTTGCTCCACTTCTGTTCACAAGTAAAATGCTTAGGAATGCCCAGGATGTGAGCCGTCCCCACAGCCTCCTGCCACTCATCCTGGGGACAGTCCCACTTTGAACTCACACTGTTTGAACCTTTGGCAGATATTAAAGGAAACACCTACTTCTTGGTGTTTTCTTTGTGCAGCATTTGCCTGGCAAATCTTGTTTTCAGTGTTTGTAAGTACTGTTAGATGTGACTTGTGGACATAGCATAGAGTGGGGGTTTAATCTGTCGATACCTTCTATGTGCTTTTGAAAAAATCACTATAGGGTTTGTTTCCTTTGCCATGTTTTGTGCATGTGCTTCAGTTAATTTGGAAGGTTTGTGTTTTTATTCTAGGTTACCTTTAAGACTATAACTATAGAATCCTTTCCTCTTCGACTTCTCAGTTAATATATGTTGATTCCCTACCACAAGAAATGACAAAACTGATTTTAGTTTGTCCTTTTTCTCTTGGTTTTTATTTCATTCTTGATACTGTTTCTAGACACTAAAGCTCAGCAATGAACAAAACATGAAAATTCCTGCCCATGGAGATTATATTCTAGTGTAATAAAATATGTATTATACCCCTGTATTACTTGGCTTATCAATTTTAAACCATTCTTTTTATTTGTCTATAAGTGCCTTTCCCAAATTATAGTCCCATTTCTCGTCCTAACTTTATAATTCCTTTGCTTTATATATTACTTATATATTATTTTACTTAAGTATGCAAACCTAAACAGCATCTTTTGTTTTCTGAAAACTGAGTATGTACAAACCCATCTATGTAAGTAGAATTCCAGATATTAATGTATTCTAGTATTCAGTATCCTATCCGCCACACAGTAGCACGTTTAACTTTATTCCATCAGCACTTTGGTAATACTCTCTTACCTCTTACAGATGAGCGATGTGTCCGCAGGAGGAGCCACTGTTTTTCCCGAAGTAGGAGCGAGTGTTTGGCCCAAAAAGGTAAACTTGGTTTGTGTCAGATGCATCTGTAATTCATTAAATCACAAAATAAATGTTTAAAGGTAGTATATTTATGTCTAGGTAAGACTATGGATTCTTCTATGGCACCATTTACCATGACTGCCTAGAGCAGTGGTTCTCAACCTTGGCTGCACATTAGAATCACCTGGGAATCTTTTTAAAATCCTGATTTCTGGGCCACATCCTCCAAAAATTCTGTTTGTTATGGGGTGGGGCCACAACATTAGTAACAAAGAAACAGAATTTCTGGAGGATGAGGCCCAGAAATCAGGATTTTAAAGATTCCCAGGTGATTCTAATGTGCAGCCAAGGTTGAGAACCACTGGCCTAGAGTAATGAACCACCAAGAATTAGTGTTTAAAAATTGTCATTTCTAAAATAGGTTCCAGATGAGTTTCCCCCTCCATCCTGCTAATGTTAGTTTTGTTTTGGCAAATACCGTTGTTTGTCAAGCAGCTGGGCAGTAGTGTTTTCATGTGACCACCAGAATTTTATAAATGACGATCATATTTTCAGAATTATATTCGAGGAAGATATGGCTGCCATAGAGGAGTACTTTCAGGGGAGCAGGGGAAATGTAATTATTGCAAAGAGTTATAACCTGGAATTTTATTTGGGGGTAATTATGTATTCTCCACAGGGAACTGCTGTTTTCTGGTATAACCTATTTGCCAGTGGAGAAGGAGATTATAGCACACGGCATGCAGCGTGTCCAGTGCTAGTTGGAAACAAATGGGGTAAATATTTTCTATATTCTCTGAACAGAATTTGTGATTATTGTTCCATATTTGGAAATTATTATAATCTACATCTTAAAGAAATTGAAAACAAAACTTTCAACAGATTTGCCTGCTATGACTTTAACATTGAATGGATTCAACCAAGCAAGTTACCGATCATTTTTTTAAATCCTCATCCGAGGATATATTTTCTATTGATTTATAAAAAGAGAGGGTGGGAGAGAGAGAAACATCAATCAGTTGCCTCCTGTACTCGCCCTGACTGGGGATTGAACCCGAAACCTAGGTATGTGCCCTGATCAGGAATCAAACCTGTGACCTTTTCCTGTAAGGGACAATGCTCCCACCAGTGGAGCCACCTGGCCAGGGCAAGGTACTAATCTTCATATAAATTTACTTTTAATAGATCAGAATTTTGATGACAGATTATTTCTACTTGTTACTCTAAGAATCGTTAATTGACTCAAAGTTGAATAAGACAGTTTCTTCCCCTTAAGGGATCACAGTTGTCTCTGAGACATGCTAATGGATCACTTATCGTGTCGTACAGACTAGTACAAAGATGTAAATGGAAGATGGCGACTCCTTACACTTGGGGAGGCTTCTTCAAAGCCTCATTTTTTTTTTTTTCAAAGCCTCATTTTTAAATTTGGTCTTGGGGATAGAAAATACTTTTCCAGGCATGTTAGGAACCAGGATTGTTATGGGTGAGAGAGGCACTCATTGTCAAGGTCATGAAGCGCAGGATTTGCCACATTAAAAAAAAAAAAAAACAAGTGAAGTTATTTTAATATATATTTTAACCCCCATTTTAATATTTTAGTGTGTCACTAGTCAAATTTCAAGTGCCCAGTGTGTCTAGTGCCTACCATATGAGACGTAGGAAGATTAGGGAGTGACACCTGATCATCAGGATTTTAAAAATCTTCCCTGATGATTATGTTTGGGAACCACTGGACGTGAATGAAGAGAGGCTAGTGAAGGAGATCAGTTTAGAAAGATTTTTCCATTGTCCAAGTCAGTGGTCGGCAAACTCATTAGTCAACAGAGCCAAATATCAACCGTACAACGATTGAAATTTCTTTTGAGAGCCAAATTTTTTAAACTTAAACTATATAGGTAGGTACATTGTTATTAACTTAATTAGGGTACTCAAGGGGCCAAAGAGCCGCATGTGGCTAGCGAGCTGCAGTTTGCCGACCATGGGTCTAAGTGGATGACAATAAAAGCCTGGACTTAGGCAGCAGCAAAAGGATTGGAGAGCATAGAAAATCAGCAGGTGTGATGAATAAAAGATTGGGTACAGGAGCTGAGAAAGGTAAACGAGTAAAGAATTATGGGTCCTAGTTCAGATATTTTGTACATGTGAATGCCATTGATTAGATTCTGTGATATAGGAGAAGGAATAGGAAATTAATTAATTTGGGGTTACATTAGAAAACAGTATCTTGGAACCCAGGGACCGATCATAGAGCTGCTCCTTTAGAGTGAAGCCTATGTTCATTTAAAAATGTCTTTGTATTAGAGGTTTGTATTTTGCAAACAGGTAAAAACAGTGTTCTGTTCCATTTTTACCTACATTTTAATTTCATTTGTGTTTCATTTCAAGCATTATATTGGACATTAGAAATAGGATACACACATATGTAGACTCTCATTTCTAAGATCTTCTGTGGCTTAATTAGTTGGAGCATCGTCCTGTGCACCAAAAGGTAGTGGGTTAGATCCCCAGCCTGGGTGCTTACAGGAGGCAACCAATTGATGTTTCTCTCTCCCCCTTCTTCTCTCTCCAAAATAAAAATTAAAAATCCTCATGTGAGGGTTAAAAAAATAAAATCATCTGTGTTTCTAACATTTGGTGACATATTTAAAAGACTAAGTAGCATCTGCCTTTATCTAGTTTTGGTCTTGAGCTTTTAGACCATGTAAAAATTTTATTCTAGAACTTGCTCTTATCGATAAATTAAATACTAGTTAGTGGAGAAATGAACACATTTTGTTCTCTCACAGTGTCCAATAAATGGCTCCATGAACGTGGACAAGAATTCCGCAGACCGTGCACCTTGTCGGAGTTGGAATGACCCACAGACGTCTTTTCCTCTCCTGCTGCACTCGGATGTGTCTGACACACAGTCCCCGTCTTAACTGTCAAGAGTTTACAAGTGACTAACATACACTCCATGACTGATTCGTTATGAACCTCATCCCGTGTTTCATCTGTGGACAATCACTAACTTTGTGGGTTTTTTCTTTTAAAAGTAACACTAAATCACCACATTGTACAGTATAAAACCGTAAAGTTCAGTTGGTATCACAGAGGACAAAGCAAGGCAGTTAAAAATGAGGAATTTTTACATTTGTTAAAGAACATTCTGGTTAGATAAAAAATACACCTTACGCATCTGATGCTAGCATAGCACTGCATCGCAGTTGGTGGGTGGTCGGGTAGAATGGGCCGTGCGATTAAGGAAGAGATGCCTGTAGTGTGTACCTGGTACTGTGTTTACGTCCTAGTCTGTCTTATTTTCCGAATCTGCCGAAGACTAGGAATAAACTAGGCCTCTGATCTCGGTTCCATACAATGTGTGCCCCTCCCTTCACTTTCTAAGTAGATTTTTTCCTCCCAAGTCCTTTTTAAAGAACGTATACTATATTTTACCAATCCCCTTTTCCTCTCATAGCTCCTTTGAGGAGAATTAAGTCTGTGTGAGGTAAAATACTTTGATTTAAAAATTAACAGAAAGTCCTATATAACAACACTGGGGCTTCTTAACTAAACTGATCATCACTTGGTCTGTTTCTTTGTCCTTTTCCTAAATGACTGATGATTTTGTCCATAAAATTTGCTGTTTTTTTTAATGCTAATACCTTGCCTCTTATTCTTACTACAGCAGGGTGGTGATACTGGCTTTCTGATTAAATATTGTGCCTTAGGAGACTGGAAATTTAAAAATGTACAAGTCCTTTCAATGATGAGAAATTGATTTTTTTTTAAAAAAGATCTTTTTTCCTAAAAAGCCAAAATGTTTGTTTCTTCAATTCTGAAATGTGTTGTGACAATGATGACATATTTATGATCTTAAATCTTTTTTTAAAAATGTTTCTGTTTTCTGTGTCGTATTTTTATATGTGAATGCATACTATAGTGACAACAGGTTACTTCTATTTAATTCTTTAATACACAGGACTTGGGTTTATCCTCTTGGTTTCCATTCACTCTGGTATCTCATTTTTATGGAAGAAAAATCTAGGCTTTCTGAACTCAGCTATTTAATCAACCTAAATATGTTTCCTTTAAAGGGAGCTCTATGGTTATGGGGTTATTACAGTAATGGTACTTGAGACTTTCTCTCACTAAAATACATGGTGTGGTAGTATAAAGCTGTGGACCTATTGAAGTATGTTAATGACCCCTTAGACTAACTTTTTACATTTCTTATGGTGAATTCTAGTTCATACAAGGGCTTTTTTTTCCTTTATGCAATATTTAAATATTTAAGAAAAAATTTGATTCTCTGGCAAAGAAGGTATTACTTTTACCAATTAAAAAAAAAAAGTCAATGATCCTTTTCCCAGCTACCCTTTTGTTCCACCACGACTACTTTATAAAAAATACTGAGAATTAAGTTCAGTACTTCAATCTACTCAAATTTTGTGGCCATAAATGTTTAAAAAAATTTTTTTAGAAGGAAGCAACATTACTTCAAAAATTTAGAAATAGCCCAGCTTGTGTGGTTGAGCATAGACCTCCTAGGAGGTCACTGTTCATTCCGGGTCAGGGCACATGCCCGGGTTGCGGGCTTGCTCCCCAGTAGGGGGCATGCAGGAGCCAGCCGATTGATGCTTCTATCTCTCCCTCTCCCTTCCTGTCTGAAATCAATAAAAATATATAGAGTAATAAAATAGGGTTCAAAGGATGGAAACCAACCTTTATTGCCATGTGTTTTAGCAAGTGGTGTCAGAAAGAAATAACATTCCCTACTCTTAGATTTCCTTGTTATATTCAACCCCCTGTGGGGATTGATAAACTCTTCTCAGTGTTAGATCTTACAGAACCTCTCAAGTTTCATAATTACTATTTTTCTCTCCAAATGAAAAGAACAAAATGCCAGTATAAAGCTTTGGATCCAGTGATCTTTGCAATCCTTTTTGTTGTTGTTTAATGGTGAACTTTCAAATTACTGAGGGCTGTCATGGGAAATGTGGAAACTGGTTTCCTCATCAACCTGAAGTGCCTGTCCTTCATCACTGAAGCATGGAGTCATCGCAGCCATCACCAGCATGCAGCGAATGGAAATAACCACCAGAACGCTGAACAGCAGGTGAGTGAGTGTGGTAACCATGTGATAACTTGGTAGGATTTTTTTTAATTTAATGACTAGCATTCTCAGGAAAGCGAAACAGTAAATGCAATGATGAAAGAAGTAATCAACCGTCTACTTTGTCGAAAATATAATCAAATGGTAATTATAGTATAAGAGGATTGAGAAGAGTTAATGAAAGTGAAAAGACATAAATAATATGTAAACTAGTGTGTGTATATGTGTATGATCTTATTGCTGCTGAGAAGAACCTAAATATCCTTACAGAGCCATGTGTTGACTGGTTGTGTGTATATAAGGTGTCCACTTAAGTCTGTCTACTAAAGAATGAACAACTTACATGCAGGGCCCCATGGGCTAAACAATTGAATTACTGGATCTCGCATTAAGAAATTCACAGTATCATACCAAAACAACACAACAAGAAACACCCAATCATGATTAAATAACTATAAGTCACTTGAGGCAGAACAAACAGAATTACAAACCAGAGATCGCTAGGAGGAGGCAGGATGAAAATGACACCTCAGTCTGTATGGCTAGCACTAACTTCACTGTGGTAAGAGTTGGTGTTTTAGAAGAACGACGTTAGATTGCTTAGAGAAAAAGGAATGAATTAACACTAGAGGACCAAATGGTCAAATTTCACATTCCTATTCTAATGTCCTTGAATATTGATGAGTTTTGCAAAATGAACTGTAATGTACTAGTAAAGTTCTTGGCTGCCTGCTTTATTAACCTTTATTTATGGACTGTAGAGTTTACTTTTAGTGTAAATGTAGCCTTCACTTAAATATATAACCGTATTTTGATGCAGGAAGAGCAAGTTACTAAAAAACCCACATTAATAGTAAGGAAGCCCTATCAAATGTAAAAGCAGATTTTAAATAAAAGGATGACCACAGGGAGTGGAGGTCCTCAGTCCGCTGTTGGAGACCTGCTGAATCCCCACCACAGCACGTTTCTGTTGAAATTGCTTTACAAAGCAAGATAATCACAGATAAAATAGGCCCTACAACATGTGAAATAAGTAAATCCTTAGATTTTGTTATTTGATTGTTCCAATGTCCTAACAGGCTTATTTCTAACACAAATATGTCTTGGGCTTAGCACCTTAAAAGACTCAGAATAGAACACTTTACATACAGCATGTAGCATGATGTGCACTTTTGCATTTCAGGGCTTTTTATGTTGATGAATCATGTATTGAGTCAAGCTTTTCTAGAAGAGGCTTTCTCTTATTTTTAAGTCCACAGAGAGCCAGGGTTATTATTGTAATATTGACTTGAAAGCCATACATGTAATTAAACTCCACTGTAATGTAGGTTTCTATATGGGTTTGGGTATATCAGGTGTTAAACCATATTATGTAAATAACTACATAATGGTTAACATCTAATGACCGATACCTTATTCTTTGATACCTGTATAATGAAGCACTGTAGTTAGTTCTTAGTAGATGAAATAACATAATAGTTGAATTTAGTTCATGTTCTATTTTTACTTTACATTTAAGAAGCAAAAAGTTAGGGTTCTGTGACATGAAACACCTCTAAAATTTTTATCTGAGATAGAAAAAAAGTGGTTTTGAGTAAAAATAATCGGTATTATCTTTCCCATATTCCACTTTTACTTATAGACTATGGGAGGTTCAAGTACAGTAATAATTACAAGTGCTCTGGAAGAGTGCCCTTGATGTGGTTTGCAGAGGAATTGGCATGGGGCTTGTTATTGGTCCACAAGGATATAAGGAGGTTATGTCAAAATAGAAATAAGCTACATCAAAGAGTACATGGTTTCGTTCAGCTGGGTTTTTAACACATTGTATGCGGGAAACGTATTTATACGTTTCCCGCATACAATGTGTTAAAGTGGGTTTTTTATTGATTTTTTTTTTTTTTTTAGGAAGAGAGAAAGGGAGAGGGTGAGATAGAAACATCAATGGTAGAGAATCAGTATCAATTGGGTGCCTCCTGCACGCCCCCCACTGGGGATGAAGCCTGAAACCCATGTGCCCTGACTGGGAACAGAATCGGTGACCTCCTCATGCATGGGTCATTGCTCAACCACTGAGCCACACTGGCCGGTGGTTGGCTTTTTACGTAGCAAGCTTTTCATGATGAAAACTGTGTGTTATTTACATTGTAGTATAAATTTTAAAATACCAGTGGGAACCAGCTTTAAATAGCACTGCTCTGAAACAGTACAAATTGTTTTGATTCTACATTTTTTAAGAGCACTAAGAGTTTCATATGCATGGTTTGGATCTTGGGGTAGGAAAGACAGACTCTATATGTTCTAGCAAAATGAGAAAGATAATTCAGAATAATTATTTAGCTTCGCAAATGTTTCAAGGAATCAACATGTTTACATTTTAGCATTCTGTCCTTAAGGTGATAGGTTTGGATCAACATTTCCTCTAGTTCAAAGACCACTTAATATGACTATTTTTTAAATGTCTTATACCAACCAGAATATCAGTGCTAGAGGAAGACACTGATAGAAGCTCCAGACAGCGTTCCCCCACGGGAACATGAAACTAACAACTAGAACTGGGGTAAAGTAACTTTATAGAGACCCGGAAAACAGCCAGAGGTTTACAGAAACCAAGTGAAGACCCATTCAAGTAAAATCCACATTCAAAACGGTAGGAATTCTCATGGTGCTTTTACTTATCCGTACCCTACCCCAAATCTGGTGCAGCATTGCTGGGAGGAAGTAGCTCCCCCATACCCAGTTCCCTCTTTTAAACCAGAGTGAGCCGAGCAGACCCTGTTAGTCTGTTTGGAAGCTGGTCTGTTTCCAGGGGTGGGGAATGTCCGGCCTGTGGGCCGTATAAGGCCCTAAAATCATTTGGTATGACCCTGCCAAGGCATTAGGGGTGAGTTAATGTTTGACCAAATATAGCAAGATAACTTCTAAGTTGATAATTCTGTGTGGCCTGCAAATGATGTAAATATCCAAATGGCCCTTGGCAGAAAAAAGGTTCCCAACCCCTGGTTTAACCTAACTCAGGGCTCAGATAGGGGAAAGGGTGGAGCTAGAAGCATCCGGCACTAGTTAAAGCTTCACGGGGACTGCAGACTTGCAGGTGGTGGAGGCAAGGGATTAGAGGGAGTGGAATGCAAAAGGAGGCCTTAAAAAAAGACTGGGGGCAGACTTAGAGGGAAAGTAAGACATTAAAAAGTGGCCACATGTTTGGGGAGATAAAAAAAAAAAAAGGACAAATCCAGGGTAGGGCAAGATACATGTCAAGAAGAGACCTTAAGCTACCACCCCAAGCTGATTCTAAGGATGAGAAAATGCCCTAATTACTGAAGGTCTTCCTTAGCATGGTGCCAGTCTGCAAAGACTGAGAGAGGTAGGTGTCTTTTCAAATACTTAATTTTCAACCAAAAAGCAAAATGACCAAGTATGCAAAGGAACAGGAAAACATGGCCCATTCAAATGGAGAAAAAATGATGTGGAACGAACCACTTCTGAAGAAATGGGACACTAAACAAAAGCTTTAAAACACCTGTTTAAATATGCTCAAAGAGCTACAGAGAAATATGGACAAAGAACTAAAGAGTGAGGAAAATGTTATATGAACAAAATGAGAATTATCAACAAAAGGATAAAGAACCAAACAAAAATTCTGGAGCTGAAAAATACAATAACTGAATTGAAAAATTTGCTGGAGGGGTTCAATAGCAGGCTTGAATAGGCAGAAGAATAAATCAGCAAACTTGAAGACAGGGATTTAAAACAGCAACTCTGAAGAACAAAAAGAAAGAATGAGGGTCATATAGGACACTGTCAAGCACCCCAGTATATGAATTATATGAACCTCTGGGGAAGATAGTTGCTGAGAGGTCATTAAAAATAATAATGGTCAATAACTTTCCAAAGTTGAAGTTGTGGATCTACATATCCCAGAAACTTAATTCCAAGTAGCATAAATTTAAAGATAACAACACTGAGACACATTATAATCAAACTTTTGAAATCCAAACAGAACCTTGAAAGCAGCAAGAGGAAACTAACATCATATAAAAGGAATTCTGAATAAAATTATCAGTGAATTTCTTGGCAGAATCCTACAACGCCAGAAGGCAGTAAGATAACACATTTAAAATGCTGAAAGAAAAAAACATGTCAATAGAGAATTCTATAGTCCATGTGCCCTACAAAAATGAGGGGGAATTTAAGACATTCCCAGGTAAACAAAGCTGAGGGAGTTAATTCCCACTAAACCTGCCCTATAAGAAATGCAAGTTGAAAAGACACTAGACATTGACTTAAAGCCATAACAAAATATAAAGAGCTATAATAAAAGTAAATATATGGGCAATAGAAAAATCAACATTGTAATTTTGTTTTGCAACTTCACTTCTATATGATTTAAAAGCTGCATAAAAATTATAAATCTATGTTAATGGGTACACAATGTATAAAGATGTAATTTCTGACTTCACTAACAAGGGTTGGAGCTGTAAATGAGTAGAGTTTTGTGTGCAATTGAAGTTGGTATCAATTCAAATTAGACTGTTATACTTTTAGGAAGCTATGTGTAATCCCCATAGTAACCACCAAGAAAATTATCTACTGAATATATACAAAAGGATAGGAAAAGGAATCAAAACAGGTTGTTACAAAAAATCAACTGAACACAAACGACGGCAGTAATGGAGGAAATTAGGGACAAAAAAGCTGTAAGAAAACAAAATGGCAAAAGTAAGTCCATCCCTATCAGTAATTACTTTAAATGTAAACAGATTAAACTCCCTAATCAAAAGGCATAAATTGACATAATGGATAAAAAACATTACCTGAGCCTAAGAGAGACTTTTATTTACTTATTTTTAAATTGATTTCAGAGAGGAAGGGAGAGGGATAGAAACATCAATGATGAGAATCATTGATCAGCTGCCCTGGGTGATGGAGCCCACAACCTGGGCATGTGCCTTTGATTGAAATTGAAACTGGGACCCTTCAGTTTGCAGTCTGATGCTCTATCCACTGAGCAAAACTGGCTAAGGCTAAGAGAGACTCACTTTAGATCTAAAGACATGCACCAATTGTAAGTGAAAGAGGGAAATATATCCCTATCAAAATCCCAATGACTTTTTTACAAAAATAGAAAAATCCATCCTAAAATTAATATGGAATCTCAACGGATCCTAAACAGCCAGAACAATCTTGAAAAGGTAGCAACAGAGGTCTCACACTTCCTGAATCCAAAACTTAATGCCAATAAAATAAAATAAAAAGCCTTGTACTGGAATAAAGACAGACATATAGACAATGGGAATAGAATAGAGAGCCCAGACAAGAATAGGCATATAGATCAATGGAACAGAACAGAGAACCCAGAAATCGACCCAAGCCATTATGCTCAATTAATATTTGACAAAGGAGGCAAGAGCATACAAGGGAGTCAAAAGAATCTCTTCAATAACTAGTGTTGGGAAAATTGGGCAGATAAATGCAAAAGAAGAAAAAAAAGAAACTAGACCACCAACTTACACCATACACAAGAATAAACTCAAAATGGATAGAAGACTTACATGTAGGTTAAGAAACCATAGGCAGCAAAATCTCAGAATCTTTCGTAGCAATATGTTTACTGATACATCTCCTAAGGCAAAGGAAACTAAGAAAATAAACAAATGGCACTACATCAAAATAAAAAGCTTCTGCACAGCAAAAGAAACCATCAACAAAAAGAAAAGAGAGCCCACTTTCTGGAATAACGTAATTGACAATGTTACATCTGATAAAGGGTTAACATCCAAAATATATAAGGAACTCATACAACTTAAAAGGAAGACAAAGGATTTGTATGCATGCATATAAGCATAACCAATGGACACAGACACTAGGGGGGTGAGGGCATGTGCTGGGGTGTTGGGGCGGGTAGGGGTGGCCGGGAAGAAGTCAATAGGGGAAAAAGGAGACATATGTAATACTATATGTAATACTTTAAACAACAAAGAATTTTAAAAATATAAAGAAAAAAAGACAACCTAATTAAATGGGCAAAGGACCTAAATAGACACTTCTTGAAAGAGGACATACAAATGGCCAATAGACATATGAAAAAATGCCCAAAGTCACTAATCATCCAAGAGATGCAAATCAAAACAACAATGAGTTACCACCTCACACCTGTCAGAATGGCTACCATCAACAAATAAACAAATGACAAGTGCTGGTGAAGATTTGGAGAAAAGGGACCCTCATACACTGCTGGTGGAATGCAGACTGGTGCAACCATTATAGAAAATAGTATAGAGGTTCCTCAAAAATTAAATATGGATCTGCCATTTGACCCAGTGATCCCACTTGTAGGAATATATCCTAAGAAACTCAAAACACCAATCAAAAAGAATATATGCACCCCTACTGCATAGCAGCACAATTTACAATAGCTAAGATCTGGAAACAGCCCAAGTGCTCATCAGTAGATGAGCAGATAAAAAAGCTGTGGTACATTTATACCATGGAATACTATGCAGCAGTAAAAAAGAAGAATCTCTTACCCTTTGAGACAGCATGGAGAATCTGGAGAGTATGATGCTAAGTGAAATACTAGTAAGTTAGAGAAAGACAAGTATCACATGATCTCACTCATATGTGGAATCTAAGTAACAAAATAATCTGATGAACAGAGTGGACCCAGAGACACGGAAGCATAGAACAGAGTGTGGAATCTGAGGGAAGGCGGGGGAGGGTGGGTGGGAGATAATTAACCAAAGACCTTGTATGCATATATGCAGAACCATGGACACAGACAATAAAGTGCTGAAGGCCTCGGGTCTTAGAGGAGGTCAATGGGGGAAAAAGGGAACACATAATACTTTCAACAATAAAGAATTATTTTAAATAAATAAATAATTAAAAAGAATAGAGAGCCCAGAAATAAACCCTCATAACTCAACAATAACACAAAATACCTGATTTTTGAAATGGATCAAGGATTTGAATAGACAATTCAAGAAGATACACCAATAAACACATGAAAAGATGTTCATTACTAATCATTTGAGAAATGCAACTCAAAACCACAATGTGCTGCTACCTCATACCCTTTAAGATAGCTATTATCACAAAAAAAATAGAAATGAGTGTGGTGAGACTATCAAGAAATTGGAATCCATGTGCATAGCAATGTAAAATGGTACAGCCACTGTGGCAAATGGTATGGTGATTCATCAAAAAAGGAAACAGTTACCATATGATCTAGCAATTTCATTTCTGGATACATATCCAAAAGTAATGAAAGCAGGGGATGAAGAGACCCACTTGTACACTAATTTTAATAGCATTATTCACAAGGCAACCCATGTGTCCATCAACAGATGGATGGATAAGTAACATGTGGCATATACATACAATGGAATATTAATCAATAGCTTAAAAAGGAAAGATATTCTGACACAAGCTACAACATGGATGAAACTTGGAAACATGCTGAGTGAAATAAGCCAAAGACAAAAGGACAAATGTGTGCTTTCACTTATATGAGGTACCTAGAAAAATCAAATTCATAGAAAGAAAGTAGAATGGTGATTGCTACGGGCTGAGGGGAGGGGGCAAATGGAGAGCTATTGCTTAAATACAGAGTTTAAATTGGAGAAGGTAAAGAATTTCTAGAGATGAATGGTGGTAGCTGTTACACAACAATGTAATATACTTAATACCACTAAGACATTAAATTGTATACTTAAAGGTTAAAAATTATAAATTTTGTTATGTATATTTTATTGTAATAAAATTGCTTGAAAAAAATTAAGCACAAAATTAACCTACAATCCAATAATTGCTCTTGTGGGTATAACCTAGGGGTGGGCAAACTTTTTGACTCGAGGGCCACAATGGGTTCTTAAACTGGACCGGAGGGCCGGAACAAAAGCATGGATGGAGTGTTTGTGTGAACTAATATAAATTCAAAGTAAACATCATTACATAAAAGGGTACGGTCTTTTTTTTTTTTTTAGTTTTATTCATTTCAAAGGGGCCGGATCCGGCCCGCGGGCCGTCGTTTGCCCACGGCTGGTATAACCCAAAAGAATCAAAAGAGACTCGAAGAGATATTTGTACAGCCATGTTCATAGCAGTATTATTCACAATAGCCAAGCTGAATGGGTAAATAAAGATATAATGGAGGACAACTTTATATATATATATATATATATATATATATATATAAATTTTTATTGATTTCAGAGAGGGAGAGGGAGAGATAGAAACATCAATGATGAGAATCATTGATTGGCTGCCTCCTGCACGCCCCCTACTGGGGATTGAGCCCACAACCCAGGCTTGTGCCCCTGACCAGAATCGAACCTGGGACCCTGGGACCCTTCAGTCTGCAGGTCGACGCTCTATCCACTGAGCTAAACCAGCTAGGGCGAGGACAACTTTTAAAGTAAATAAAGAAAAAGAATTTAGAAGAAAATGACTAATTGAAAATAAGCAAAGAAGATCTAACAAAGACAACAGAATTCCTAAATAAAACCAAGTGAAAATAATGCTAAGAAATTATGTGTTAAGAACACTCTCTACAGTGTAAGTACCCGACATTAAGCTTTAGATTGCCGAGGCATCCGTGTCAAGGCCGTCCGTCTTGAATAAACTCACCCAACTGTGTGACAGCAACAAGCAAAGCAGACAAGGACCAGGCTTCCCGACTTGCGAAGCTCCCCTTTTAGAAACAGTGGATAAGCTAGAAAACTGACCACTCAAGTGTCCCTGCCTTTCCCTTCCCGTGCACTAATTTATGTTCTTTTTAAATTTGTTCTTATACTTGAAATTTGCCAATACAGAATAAACCCTCAAAACTCTAGGTACCCTACCCTCAATCCCTAATAAAGCCAGGTCTGTGATCCTGCCCTTTCTAGCCAGGCCCTGTAGCCTCCAGGGTCTGTGAATAATAAATTTTGTTCTCTAAGGATTCCTGATGGTTTTTGCCGAGTTGTGCCCCGCAGTCATAACAGGAGCCATAAGGGCTATTCCAGGCACAATATTGGCTCAAGCCCAGGACATGGCTGGAGGGGCTCCCCACAAGTAAAATATACCCAGGCAAGTGTCTCAGCATTCCTAGCCAATAGCATTCCTAGCCAATAGCATTCCTAGCCAATAGCATTCCTAGCCAAGAACATGACACACGTTCTTAAGAGAAAAATATTTAAAACTATGTATGGAAAAAGCCCACTGTCTACCTGAGAATAAGCCAGAATGACTGACACCAAAACATTCCTGTAAAATTACTAGATTTTAGAGGAGGGGACAATTCCTTTGAGCATTTTGACCAAAGACTTCATTACTTATAAGGGAGAGAAAATTAGATCATCATCAGTTGTTGACAGCAACACTTTATCCCAGAAGAAAATAGATTGATATATTTGAGAGTCAAGGAAAGAAAGTGTGAAGTAAGGATGTTTTTATCCAGCATAACCAACTTTCAAATATAAAGGGCACAGACAAATCTACGTGTATGCAGGAGCTCAGGAAATATTGTTCCTATGATTCCTTCCGAAGGAATCTGAGCTTTACACACAGAATGGAAATTCATAAAATAGATATGAAAAGCAATGAAAGCACTAATTATCAAACTTGTGAGATATAGCAGCAGCTACAGGAAAACATTTAGCTTTTAGTGTTTATAGTATAATACCAAAAAGATTTAAAATGAATGTATTCATGGTACAGCCACTATGGAAAACAGTATGGAGATTCCTCAAAAGATCAAAAATAGAATCATGATCCAGCATTCCATTTCTGGATATTTATCTGAATAAGATGAAAGCACTAATTTGGAAGATACATGTAGCCTCATGTTCATCGCAGCATTATTTACAATAGCCAACACATGGAAGCATCTACATGTCTATCAGTGGATGACTGGAAGAAAGGAAATGTGATTATACAGTCATTCATCAGTATCCACAGGGGATTGGTTCCAGGACCATTTTTTTCCCCAGGACCAATTTTTGATACCAAAATCCACAGATAGGCAAGTCCCTTATATAAGATGGCACAGTATTTGCATATAACCTAAACACATCTACTCTAGATTACTTAACATACTTACTACATGTAAATAACTGTTATACTATATTGTTTAGGCAATAAGGACAAGAAAAAGGTCTGTGTCTGTTCAGTAAGACACAACCATCATAGCCTAACTACACAGTACACATCAGCAACAATGGGACATTTTCTTTTGAATATTTCCAATCTGCCGTTGGTTGACTCGATGGGCACAGATATAGAGGGCCGACTGCATACAAATTGGAATCTTATTTAGCCATAAAAAAGAACATCTTCTCATTTGTTAACAACATTGATGGACCTTGAGGGCATTATGGTAAGTGAACTAAGCCAGACAGAGAAAGATAAATACTGTATGATTTCACTTATACATGGAATCTAAAAACAAAAGAACTTAGAGATACAGAGCAGATTACTAGTTGCCAGATGTGAGGGGTGGGAGTGGGGGATGAAATGGGTGAAAAAGTGGTCAAGGGTACAAATTTCCAGTTAAAAAATAAGTACTGGGGATGTAATGTACAACATAGTGACTATAGTTAATAATACTGTAATATATATTTGAAATGTGCTGAGATAGTAAATCTTAAAAGTTCTCATAAGGAAAAATTGTAGCTGTGTGGTGACAGCTCAAGTTCTGGAGAGAGATAACAGCTGTGGGGGGTTGCCACTGAGAACTCAGGGGTCTAAACCCCAAGCTTGACCCCATCCCCCCAGCAGAGAGCACCAGAACTGAGAAAGGTGTCCACAAAATACCTGGCTTTGAAAAGCAGCAGGGTTGCTGTCTGCTAGGGAGAGATAGCTGGAAATTCAGGCACCCTCTTAAAGGGCCAACACACAAAATTTTGTGTGCAGTCACTCATCTTGGGCTCTGGCAGAGGGAGGGCAGAGTGGACTGGAGCTGTGTTAGCAGAAGCCAGGGTTGGGGGCTCTAGGGTTAGAACTCAGAAGGCAGACACCCCAGTTTCCTGTGCTGAGTCATTCCCTCACACTGTGGAGGGCATCTTTCTCAGGCAGACCTTTGCAATCCAGGAGGTTTTTGCCTGGGTGAAGTCAGATGCCCCACAGTGTGAAGTTTCTGAGGTCCATTAAGAGGCCTGAGAATAACAATTAGCCTCCAGGCAGAAGCAATTGCCCCACCCTGTTGTAAAACCTCTCACCCCTTTGGAGGATTGCTTGGGGCTACTCGAGACCAAATCCAATCAGTCTGCAGGCAGAGGTGGGGAGGCTTTGAGTCTTGGTCTGATCTAATTAGTCAGAAACAGCGTTTGACACTGTCCTGCACTACAGATTGAGAGGCATGTAGATCTACCTAATACATAGTCACAAACCCAAACAGGCAGCCAAAACGCGGAGACAGAAAAAAAAAAAAATGAGGAGACACAGCAAAAGCAGTCCTGAGAGGGAAGTTCATAGCACTACAGGCTTACCTCAAAAAACAAGAAAAATTAATAATAAACTATTTAACCCCACAACTTAAAGAATTAGAAAGATAACAGCAAGAAAAGCCTGGAGTAAGTAGAAGGAAGAAAATAATAAAAATTACAGCAGAAATAAATGACATAGATACTAACCCCCCCTGCCACCGCCCCCCCCCCCCCCCCCCCCGGCAAAAGTCAATGAAACCAAGAGCTGCTTCTTTGAAAAGATAAATAAG
Source organism: Myotis yumanensis (assembly GCF_028538775.1). Taxonomy (NCBI): domain Eukaryota; kingdom Metazoa; phylum Chordata; class Mammalia; order Chiroptera; family Vespertilionidae; genus Myotis; species Myotis yumanensis. Next base: position 43,754,105 of record NW_027223764.1, on the reverse strand, counting down.
ACTGATGAACCGTTAGCCAGACTCATCAAGAAACAGAGAGGACCCAAATAAATGAAATCAGAAATGAAAGTAGTGAAGTAACAACTGACACCACAGAAATACAAAGGATTGTAAGAACATACTATGAAAAACTATATGCCAACATACTAGACAATGTGGATGAAATGGAAAAATTTCTAGAAAAATACAATCTCCCAAAACTGAATCAGGAAGAATCAGAAAACCTGAATAGGCCAATAACACCTGAGGAAATAGAAGCAGTAATAAAATAAAAAACTCTCAGCAAACAAAAGTGCTGGTCTGGTTGGCTTCACAGGGGAGTTTTACCAAACATTCAAAGAACCAACACCTATCCTCCTCAAACTAATCCAAAAAATCCAAGAGGAAGGAACACCTCCAAGCTCTTTTTATGCCAGCATTACCCTAATTCCAAAAGCAGCTAAAGACACTACAAAGAGAGAATTACAGGCCAATATCCCTGATGAACATAGATGCTAAAATCCTCAACAAAATATAAGCAAGTCAGATCCAGTAATATATTAAAAAGATCATACACCATGACCAAGTGGGATTTATTCCAGGGATACAAGGCTAGTACAATATTCACAAATCAATAAACGTGATACATCACATAAACAAATGGAAAGACAAAAATCACATGGTCATATCAATAGATGCAGAGAAAGCATTCAACAAAACCCAACACTCATGTTTGATAAAAACTCAGCAAAGTGGGAATAGAGGGAGCATATCTCAACATAATAAAGGCCATATATGACAAATCTATAGCAGATGACATATTGTAGGAAATGACCTCTGTGATCTGTCTCCAGCATGGTTGGCTTTTGTTGGAATTTGCCGACTTTTCCCAGGGCAAACAGAATGTAGGGAGGAGGGAAGAGGATGTAAGAACAAAGAACTGTACCCGTGGACCAGTATCATAGTGGGAAACCACCCCCTGCCCGCCCAGGTGCCTGCCTCAGATAGACGGGGAAGGTGGAGACAGCTAGAAAGGCCTCAGACCAATTTTTTTAAATGGCCCAATAGGAGACAGCAAGACCTAGGCAACATATGAGAAAAGAGGTGACCCCATAGTGCTCTGCCAATGAGGAACTGGAGGAGGGACTGAATAAATAGGCTGTGTTCGCTGCCCCAGGTGTGCCTGCAACAAAGGACACCCGCTCTTGAGAACATATTAAAAGTTTCATTTTCGCCATATTTCTGTCTCTGAGTCTGTTATTTGAATTCAGACAGGTGAGTATTTCTCACAATATTCACTGGGCAAAAATTAAAACCATTTCCCCTAACAACAGGAATAAGACACGATGTCTGCTTCCAACACTCTTATTCAACACAGTACTGGAAGTCCTAGCCACAGCCACTAATCAGACAAGAAGAAAACATAAAAGTCATCCAAATTGGAAAGGAGGAAGTAAAACTCTCATTATTTGCAGATGACATAATACTGTACATAGAAAACCCTAAAAATTCCACCAAAACACTACTAGATTTTTTTTTTAAATATATTTTATTGATTTTTTACAGAGAGGAAGGGAGAGAGATAGACAGCCAGAAACATCGATGAGAGAGACATCGATCAGCTGCCTCCTGCACATCCCCCACCGGGGACGTGCCCGCAACCAAGGTACATGCCCCTGACCGGAATCGAACCCGGGACCTTTCAGTCCGCAGGCCGACGCTCTATCCACTGAGCCAAACCGGTTTCGGCAAAAAACTACTAGATTTAATAAATGAATTTGGCAATGTCACAGGATACAAAATCAACACCCAAAAATCAATGGCTATTTTATACATCATTAATGAATACTCAGACAAAAAAATTAAACAAACAATCCAATTTACCATAGCAACAAAAATTAAGATACTTAGGAATAAACTTAACCAAGGAGGTAAAAAACTTGTACTCGAAAAACTACAGGACATTGAAAAAAGAGATAGAGGAAGATATAAACAAGTGGAAGAACATCATTAAAATGTCCATACTCCCCAAAGCAATCTACAGATTCAATGCAATCCCTATTAAAGTACCAATGGCATATTTCACAGATCTAGAACAAATACTCCAAAAATTTACATGGAACCAAAAAAACCCCCCAAAAAACAAAACCAAAATAGCTGCAGCAATCTTGAGAAAGAAGAATAAAGTCAGGAGGGATCACAATACCAGATACCATGTTATACTACAAAGCCACCATATATAATCAAAACAGCCTGGTACATGAACAGGCATATAGATCAATGGAACAGAACAGAGAACCCAGAAATCGACCCACGCCATTATGCTCAATATTTGTCAAAGGAGGCAAGAGCATATAATGGAGTCAAGACAGTCTCTTCAATAAATGGTGTTGAGAAAATTGGACAGATACATGTAAAAAATGAAACTAGACCACCAACTTACACCATACACAAGAATAAACTCAAAATAGATAAAAAACTTAAATGTAAGTTGGGGAACCATAAAAATCTTAGAAGAATCCATAGGCAGCAAAATATCAGACATATCTTGTAGCAATATGTTTACCGACACATCTTCTAGGACAATAGAAACTAAGAAGAAAATAAACAACTGGTACTACATCAAAATAAAAAGCTTCTGCACAGTAAAAGAAACCACCAACAAAATAACAAGAAAGCCCACTGCATGGCAGAACATATTTGCCAATGTGACAGCCGATAAGGCAGTGGTTCTCAACCTTCCTAATGCCGCGACCCTTTAATACAGTTCCTCATGTTGTGGTGACCCCCAACCATAAAATTATTTTCGTTGCTACTTCATAACTGTAATTTTGCTACTGTTATGAATCGTAATGTAAATATCTGATATGCAGGATGTACTTTCATTGTTACAAATTGAACATAATTAAAGCATTGTGATGAATCACAAAAAATATGTAATTATATATGTGTTTTCCGATGGTCTTAGGTGACCCCTGTGAAAGGGTCATTCGACCCCAAAGGGATCTCGACCCACAGGTTGCGAACCGCTGCGATAAGGGTTTAATCTCCAAAATTTATAGGGAACTCATACAACTTAACAAAGGGAAGATGAACAATCCAATCAAATGGGCAAAGGACCTAAATAGACACTTCTTGAAAGTGGACATACAAAAGGCCAAGAGACATGAAAAAGTGCTCAAAGTCACTAGTCATCCAAGAGATGCAAATCAAAATGACAATGAGGTACCATCTCACACCTGTCAGAATGGCTATCATCAACAAAGCAACAAATGACAAGTGCTGGTGAGGATGCGGAGAAAAAGGAACCCTCGTACACTGCTGGTGAGATTGCAGACTGGTGCAGCCACTGTGGAGAAGAGTATGGAGTTTCCTCAAATAATTAAAAAATGGAATTCCCATTTGACCCAGTGATCCCACTTCTAGGAATATATCCCAAGAAATCAGAAAGGATATATTCACCCCTATGTTCATAGCAGCACTATTTACAATAGCTGAGATTTGAAAACAGCCTAAGTGCCTATTAGTGATGAGTGGATGAAAAACTGTGGTACATCTACACAATGGAATACTACGCTGCTATAAAAAAGAAGGAATTTCTACCATCTATGCAACAGCATAGATGTAACTGGAGAGCATTATGCTAAGTGAAATAAGCCAGTCAGAGAAGGATAAGTATCACATGATCTCACCCATTTGTGGAATATAATGAACGTAAACTGATGAACAAAAATAGATCCAGAGACATAGAAACATTGAACAGACCATCAAACTTCAGAGGGAAGGCAGGAGGGGAGGGGTAAGAGATCAACCAAAGGACTTGTATGCATGCATATAAGCATAACCCATGGACATAGACAGTAGGGGGGTGAGGGCATGTGCTGGGGGGGTGGGAACAGCTGAGGAGAGGTCAATGGGGGAAAAAGGAGACATATGTAATACTTTCAACAATAAGGAATTTAAATTTAAAAAAGTAAATGGTGTTAGGAAAATTGGATAAATGCAAAAATAAAAACGAAACTAGGCTACCAGTTTACATCATACACAAAAATAAACTCAAAATGGATAAAAGACTTAAATGTGAATCGTGAAACCATATCTCAGACATCTCTTGTAGTAATTTGTTTGCAGATACATCTCCTAGGGCAAAGGAAACTAAGGAGAAAATAAACAAATGGGACTGTATCAAAATAAAAAGCTTCTGCACAACAAAATAAACCATTAATAAAATGAAAAGAGAGTCCACTGTATGGGAGAACATATTTGGCAATGATACATCTGATAAAGGGTTACTATCCAAAATATATAAGGAACTCATACAACTTAACAAAAGGAAGACAAACAATCCAATTAAAAAATGGGCAAAGGACCTAAATAGACACTTCTCCAAAGTGGACATACAGATGGCCAAGAGACATATGAAAAATGCTCAAAATCACAGATCAGAGAGATGCAAATCAAAACAACAATGAGGTACCACCTCATACCTGTCAGAATGGCTACCATCAACAAATCAACAGATGATAAGTGCTGGTGAAGATGTGGAGAAAAGGGAATCCTAATACACTGCTGGTGGGAATGCAGACTGGTGCAGCCACTGTGGAAAACAGTATGGAATTTCCTCAAAAAATTAAATATGAAACTGCCATTTGACCCAGTGATCCACCTTCTAGGAATATATTCTAAAAAAACTGAAACACCAATCAGAAAGAATGTATGCACCCCTATGTTCATAGAAGTGCAATTTACAATAGCTAAGATCTGGAAACAGCCTAAGTGCTCATCTGTAGGTGAGTGGATAAAAAAGCTGTACATTTACACCATGGAATACTATGCAGCAGTAAAGAAGAAGGGTCTTTTATCCTTTGAGACAGCATGTAGGGATCTGGAGAGTATCATGCTAAGCGAAATAAGCCAGTCAGAGAAAGACAAGTATCACATGATCTCACTCATATATGGGATCTAATGAACAAAATAAACTGATAAACAAAATAGATCCAGAGCCATTAGAAACAGAACAGACTGCAGAATCTCAGAGGGAAGGCAGGGGAGGGAGGGTGGGTGGGTAGGAAGAGATCAAAGAACTTGTATGCATATATGCATAACCCCATGGACACAGACAATAGGGTGGTGAAGGCCTGCAGAAGGCAGGGACGAGCTAGAAGGGATCAATGGGGGAAAAACGGGGACATTTGTAATACTTTCAACAATAAAGATTTAAAAAATGAATAAATAAATAAAAGAGCTCTCATAAGATTGTCAGATTTCTCAACATAAACTCTTTAAGGGAGTGGCACAAAATACTCAGAGTGATAAAAAGCAAACATCTACAACCAAGATTACTCTACACAACAAGGCTATCCTTTAGAATTGAAAGAGAGATAACGAATTTCCCAGACCCCTCCCAAAAAAACTGAAGAAGTTCATTATCACTAAACCAGTATTATCAGAAATGTTAAAAGGACCTCTTTAAGTAAAAAACAAAGATAAAAAATGTAAGAAAATGTAGAAAAAAAATGCTCATTGACAAGGGCAAACATTTAGTAAAAGCAGTGGAGAAACCAAGGCTAGTACAAAGGTCAAAATGCAAAAGTAGGAAGATCATATATAATTATGATAATACATTAACAGATAATAACAAATACATTCACACAAATGAAGTAAAAATAATGACAACATAAACATTTGTACTGGGAAGACTGAAAAATGAACTGGAACATTTGTACTTGGGCATGCATCACCGTGGCTCTTCTGTGGCTTCTGTGGCAGAGTATTGGACATTTATTCATACATTGCGAGTGGCAGCGTTTTTCCTTGCTGGGTAGCATCCAAGCTCAGCATCCCTTACCCCTGTAGATTTTGCTACCTAACTAGTATTTTAAATAATATTTTTGCTTAAATTAGATAAAGTGCTATGTTATAAGAAGCGAAAAGTCTTGGCCAAGGAAAGAAAACATGATTAAAAAGGAAACAAATTAATTTATCATAGTTTGCAGATTATATGATTGAGTATAGAGGAAAATATGGGAAACATGCTATATACAAATAACTATCATACCAGGTTGAAAGGCTGTTGTAAAAGAAGAAATAAAATGCTGCTTATGTTCAAGAGGAAAAGAATGTCTAGCTTTGAAAGCTCAGTGGCAGTCGGAGGATGCTGAGAAGTGGTAGGCACATTGTATTGGTGTATAATCCTTTATATGCTGATGAATTCCATTTGCTAGTATTTTGAGGACATTTGCATCAAAATTCGTAAGGTATATTGGTCTGAACTTTTCTTTCCTTGTAATGTCTTTGTCTCTCATTGGTATCAGAGTGATACTGGACTCTTAGACCAAGTTAAAAAGTGTTTTTCCTCTGCAAAATCTTTTGGAGGAGTAAAAAGAATTGGTGTTGGTTCTCCTTTAAATGTTTTTAGTATTCGACAGTGAAGCCCTCTGGCCCAGGGCTTTCCATTGTTGGGAGGATTTTGATTATAGATTCAATTGCAGCTAGTCATAGGTCTATTCAGATTTTTCCATTTTGTTATTATTCAGTCCTCAGCCTGTGTTTAAGTAATTTGTGCCTTTCATCTAGGTTATCCAATTGTTGGAGTACAACTGTTCACAGCGGTCTTAGAACCATTTTTATTTCTGTAAAATTGAAAGTAATGTTCCACTTGCCTTTATGATTTAGTCACTTGCATTCTATCTTTTCCTTAGTCATTTCAGCTAAAGATTTTTCTAGTGGAATCTGTTCTTGAAATGCAAGGATGATATAATAAAATGTGATACACCACACTAATACAATGGAGGAAAAGTTCATGTGTGTGATAATTCCAATTGATATAGAAAAGGCATTTGACAAATTTCAACACCTTTTCCTAGAAAAAAACAAACAAAAACTCACAAAACAACACAACTCAACAAACTAGGAATAAACATGATGGATACATTAATAAAAACTCCACAGTTAACATCATATTAATGGTAAAAGTCTGAAAGTTTATTTTCTATGATCAAGACAGTGATGTCCATTATACGGGTTATTAAATAATAATAATAATGATAGGATTAATTTATAAAGAAGAGAAATATAAAGAAGAGAAATAGAAAACAATAATAATGAACTTCAATATCCTATTTCAACGATAGATGAATAGATCATCCAGGAAGAAAATCAATAAGAAAAACATTGGATTTGAACTATGTTTTAGACCAAATGAACCTAACAGACACAAACAGAAAATTCCCTTCACCAGCAGCAGAAAATACATTTTTCTCAAGCACACATGGATCATTCTCCAGGATAGTTCATACGACAGGTCACAAAACAAGTCTTAGCCAATTTAAGAACATTGCAGTTATAAAAGATACCTGGTATGACTTCAGTGGTGTGAAACTAGAAATCATTAACAAGAGGAAAACTGGAGAAGGCATGGATATGTAGAAATTAAACACCACACTCCTGAACAACCAATGTATCAAAGGAGAAATAAAATATTTTGAAATAAATGAAACTTATGGGATGCAGCAAAAGCAGTTCTCAGAGAAAAATTTATGTCAATAAGCAGCTGCATAAAGAAAGAGAAACATCTAAAATAAACAACCTACGTAAGCCCCAAGGAATTAGAAGAAGCAGAACTAAGCCCAGTTAGAAGAAGAAAGGAAATAAAGAGCAGAAGTAAATGAAATAGAAGCCAGAAAATAGAAAATATGAAATCAGGTTGGTTTTTGAAAAATTAAAGCAAAGATGATAAACCTTTAGCTAGACTAAGAAAAAAAATAACATCACAAATGAAAGAGGAGACATTACAATTGATACCATAGAAGCACAAAGGATCATAAGATACTACTGTGAACAATTACACAGCAGCAAATTGGATAACCTAGAAGAAATGGATAAATTCCTAAAATCTTACTACCTATCAAGACAGAATCATGAAGAAATAGAAAATCTGAACAAATCAATTAATAAGGAGATAAATAAGTTATCAAAAATCTCCCAACAACGTGGACAGTGTGGCTCAGTGGTTGAGCACCAACCCATGAACTGAGTGGCCACCAGTTAGATTCCCGGTGAAGGAACAAGCCCAGGTTGTGGGCTCGATCCCCTGTATGGGGCATGCAGGAGGCAGCTGATTGATGATGAGAGCTCGCTCTCATAGATGTTTCTGTCTCTTTATCCCTCATTCTTCCTCTCTCTCTCTTTAAAAAAAAATTATGTATAAAAAAGAAAATCCCCGCCCTAGCTGGTTTGGCTCAGTAGATAGAGCGTCAGCCTGCGGACCCAAAGGTCCCAGGTTCGATTCCGGTCAAGGGCACATGCCTGGGTTGGGGGCTCGGTCCCACGTGCAGGAGGCAGCCAATCAATGATTCCCTATCATCATTGATGTTTCTATCTCTCTTCCTCTCCCTTCCTCTCTGAAATAAAAATATATTAAAAAAAAAAAAAAAAAAGAAAATCCCAGGAACAGATGTTTTCCCAGGTAATTTTAATTGATTGTTTTAGAGCAGCGGTTCTCAACCTGTGGGTCGCGACCCCTTTGGGGGTCAAACGACCCTTTCACAGGGGTCGCCTAAGACCATCGGAAAACACATATATAATTACATATTGTTTTTGTGATTAATCACTATGCTTTCATTATGTTCAATTTGTAACAATGAAATTGGGGGTCACCACTACATGAGGAACTGTGTTAAAGGGTCGCGGCATTAGGAAGGTTGAGAACCACTGTCTTAGAGAGAGAAGAAGGGAGGAAGGAGGGAGGGAGGGAGGGAGGGAGGGGAGGAAGGAGAGAAAGAGGCAGAGGTGGGGAGAGAGAGAGAGGGAGGGAGAGAGGGAGAGAGAGAAACTTTGATCCGTTGCTTCACTCACCCATATATTCACTGGTTGATTCCTGTATGTGCTCGGACCAGGGATTGAACCCACAACTATGGCATTTCAGGATGACGCTCCAATCAAGTGAGCCACCAAACAGGGCTCACAGGTAAATTTTAGCAAACATTTAAGGAAGAATTAATGCCGATCCTTCTCAAACTCTTCCAAAAAATTGAAGAGGGAACACTCCCAAAGTCATTTCACAAGGACAGCATTTACCCTGATAACAAAACCAAAGAAGGACACTACAAGAAAGAACAGTACTGGCTAATATCCCTGATGAACAAAGAGTCAAGAATTCTTAAAAAAAAAATAGCAAACTGAATCCAACAATACTTTGAAAGAATCATATGTCATGATCAAGTGGGATTTATTCCAGGGATGCAAGGATGATTTACAATGCATACAAATCAATGTGATACACCACATTAATAATATAAAAGAAAAAAATATGATCATCTCATAGACACAGGAAAAGCAGTCATCTAAATACATCTATTTATTATAAAAACTCTCAATAAATTGGGTACAAAAGGAATGCACCTCAACATAATATAGGCCATATATGAAAAGTCCACAGCTAACAGCATATTCAGTGATGAAAACCTGAAAAGTTCCCTCTAAGATCAGGAACAAGACAACTGTGCCCACTCTCTCCACTTTCATTCAAAGTTGCTTTGTAAGTCCTAGCCAGGTCAATCAGGTGAGAGAAAGAAATAAAGGCATCCAAATCAGAAAGGAAGAAGTAAATTTGTCTCTGTTTGCAGATTATATGATCTTATATATAGAAAACCCTAAAGAATTCACCAAAAATATTAGAAATATTCAACAAAAGTTGTGGAATACAAAAATCAACATACAGAAATAAAGTTGCATTTCTATTCACTAACAATGAAATATCTGAAAAAGAAATAAAGAAAACAATTTAATTCACAATAGCATCAGATACAATGACATACTTAGGAATAAATTTAATCAAGGAGGTGAAAGATCTGTACACTGAAAACTACAAGACTTTGATTAAAGAAACGGAAGGTGACACCAACAAACAGGAAGATATCCCGTGCTCATGGACTGAAAGAACTAATATTGTTAAAATGTCCATACTACCCAGATCTAGATTCAATGGAATCCCTATCAAAATTCCAATGGCATTTTTCACAGAAATGGAACAAACAATTCTAAAATTTGTATGGAACCACAATAGATCCTGAATAGCTAAAGTCATCCTGAGATAGAATAGTAAAGCTGGAGGCATAGCACTTCTTGGTTCCAAACTATATTATAAAGTTATAGTACCCAAAACATCATAGTACTGGCCAAAAACATAGATCAGTATATCAGAATAGAGAGCCCAGAAATAAACCCATGCATTAAGGGTTAATTAATTACCAACAAAGGAGCCAAGAATATGCAGTGGGGAAAAGACAGTCTCTTCAATAAATGATGCTGGGAAAACTGGACGGCCAATTGAAAAAGAATGAAACAGGACCACTATCTTATACCATAAGTAAAAATTAACTCAAAATGGATTACAGACTTGAATATAAGACCTGAAACCATAAAACCTGTAGAGAAAAAACACAGGCAGTAAGATCTTTGACATTGGTCTTGGCAATAATTATTTTTGGATTTGACACCCAAAGCAAAGACCACAAAAGCAAAAAATAAACTAGTGGGACTACAGCAAACTAAAAATATTCTATACAGCAAAGGAAATTATCTAAAAACTGCAAAGGCAACATATGAATGGGAAAAAATACTTGCAAATTATATATCTGATAAGAGGTTAACACCCAAAATATATAAGGAACTCATACAGTTCAATAGCAAAATAAATAAATCTGATTTTTTTAACGGGCAGAGGATCTGAATAGACATTTTCCCAGACATACAGAGAGCCAACAGACACATGAAAAAGTGCTCAACATTACTAATCACCAGGGAAATGCAAATGATACCACTTCCACAAGATACCACTTCGCACTTGTGGGAATGGCTATTATAAAAAAGGCAAGAAATAACAAGCGTTAGTGAGGATGTGGAGAAAAGGGAACACGTGAACTAGTATGAAAAGGTAAATTGGTTCAGCCGCTATGTACAACAGGATGTAAAAGTAGAACTTCCACAGGACCCAGCATCCCGCGTCTGGGTGTATCCATCCAAAGGAAATGGAGTCAGGATCTCCCATGTTCACTTCAGCATTATCCACAATCACCAACACAGGAAAACAGCCTGTGTCCATCTACAGATGAATGGACACAGAAAATGTGAGATGTGCACACACACGCACACCATACACACATGCACAATGGAATATTATTTAGCCACGGGAAAGAAATGAACCATGCCATTTGTGACAAAATGGATGGACCTTGAGGGCATTATGTTAAGTAACATGACAGAGCAAGATAAATACCGTATGATATCACATATGTGGAATCTAAAAGAGCTGAACTCATACAAACCCAGAGTAGAAAAGTGATTGCTGGAGGTTGGGAAAACTGAGGTGATATCAGTTAGAGAGTACAACCTTGCAGTTTTAAGATGAGTAAGTTCTGGGGATGTAATGTACAGCATGGTGACTATGGTTAATAATATTGTATTAAATACTTGAAAGTTGCTAAGAAAACTGATGTTAAATGTTCTCACCCCGCCCAACCCCCACCCACGTAATTATGGAGGTGATGGAAGTGTTAACTAACCCTACTGTGGTAATCATTTCACAACACTTAAGTGTATCACATAATACAATGTACATCTTAAGCACAATGTTATGTCAACTCTAGTTCAATAAAGCAGGGGGGGGAAACTGGGCAAAGAGTGAATAGACATTTCTCCAAGGATATATACAAATGACCCATGAGCATGAGAAAAGATGCTCAACATCACTAATCATTAGAGAACACAAATCAAAACCACAATGAAATACTACCGCATACCCAGTAGGATGGCTATTGTTATAAAAGGCAAATGAAATCTGGCTGAACAGAAGTCAAATACCTAAAGATATAAAGAAGAAGCAACATTAAGACTGGTCCCACATACACGTGGCAGGTAAAAATCAGGAGGGATATCTCGGCTGTGGATGAACCCCCAGAGGAGAGAGGGGTCCCAGCCCACACCAGAACCCTCAGCCCAGGGTTCCAGTGTCGGGAAGAGAAGTCCCCATAACTTCTGGCTGTAAAAATCAGCAGAGATTTTGGCTGGGTGAGACAGAGGGCTGCTGGAGTCCCAGGCATTTTTCTTAAAGGGCCCATGCACAGACTCACTCTTTCTGAACTCTAGCACTTGAACAGTTGCTTGAAAGCACCGGGTACATTTTGATAGGAACTGAGTTGTCTGGATTCAGGACAAGGGCTGCAGAGACAGCTTTCTCTCAGAGAGAAGTGATGGCAGAGAACACTGTTCCTTTGCTGAGCCAATCCCTCCAACCAAAGGCAGAAGCCAGATGCCATATCTGGGTCTCCATCAACATGGTTAACACTGTTTGCCCTACCCTGGTTATTCCCTGAGACCCTGCCCCAGCCAACTTGTATACCCACCAAAGTCATTTCCAGTGACTTTTTCATACACACGACCTCTCTTGGCTCATGCTTTGGACTTTCCTAAAATCTCTCAAACAAGCAGCATTTGATCTCTGCATGCCCTGTACCTCTTGCTAAGTGGATTTAGGCCTCGCACAGGTGGCAGCAGGCCAGGTTGTGTGCAGGCGGCAACCAATCAATGTATCTCTTTCACATCAATGTTTCTCTCATTCTCTCTCCCTCTCTAAAATCAATTTTTTAAAAGAGCAGTGTCTGGCCTCTGCATACCTTGCACCATTTACTAAGTGGCCCCAGGCCTGGCACTAGGGGCAGCCAGCCTTGCTTCACAGCATGGCCTCTCCAGGGCACCTCTAAGCCTAGCACAAGTAGCAGCATCTGCAAATGACTCAGTAGCTCATGATGGGTGGCCCCAGGCAGGGCACAGGTGGTGGCTGACCTTGGTCGGCACCTCCTGGGAGCCCCCTGAGCCAGTGCACCTGATGGACAGTTTCAGACCACACCAAATTAAAACCTAACCACTTCCATGAGATATACACTAAAGGGGCAGATTCACTGGGCACAAAAGATCTACTGAAGTGAGTCCTGCTCCATGGGGTTGGCCCCTGCATGGCAGCTCCTCCCCTGTAGTTCCAGTGGATTCTTGTAGCCAATAGGCCTAGGGGGTGGGTCAATCCCTTCCAGTGATGCCAGCAGCAATCCATGCCCAACTACAACAGTAGGATGCACACAGCCCACACAAAGAGCAGACCTGGAGTTGCTGGTGCAGGTGACTGGGGAGGCTGTGCCACTGGGCCCTACAGGACATCTACTATATAAGGCCACTCTACCAGGACTTGGAGAAGTAGCAGCTCCACCCAATAAAGTGAAACACACACAGGGAGGCTGCCAAAATGAGACAAAGAGACAAGTGGAGGCAAGCAAACCTCCAGATACAGAGTTCAAAACACTGGTTATAAGGATGCTGAAGGAATTCAGTGAGAACTTCAACAGCATAACAAAGGACACGAAAACCATAAAAAAGAACCAGTCAGGAATAAAGGATACACTAACTGAAATGAAAAATACATGATAGGGAACTAACAGTAGAGTAGATGAAGCAGAAAATCAGATCGGTGGCTTGGAAGGTGAAGAAGCAGAAAGTACCCAGTCACGATAGCAAAAAGAAAAAGAATCCAAAAAAATGAAGGTAGTGTAAGGAGCCTCTGGGACAACTCCAAGAGTACCAGCATTTGCATCATGGGGGTGCCAGAAGGAGAAGAGAGAGAAGAAGAAAAAATCGAAAACCTATTTGAAAAAATTCTCTAACCTGGTGAAGGAAACAGACATTAAGTCTTGGAAGCACAGAGTGTTCCAAACAAAATGAACCCAAAGAAGCCCACACCAAGACACATCATAATGAAAATGCTAAGAGTTAAAGACAAAGAGAGAATCTTAAAAACAGCAAGAGAAAAGTAGTTAGTTACCTACAAGGAAGCTCCCAAAGGCTTCTAGCTGATTTATCAATAGAAACTTTCCAGGCCAGAGGGATTGGCACGAAATATTCAAAGTGATGAAAAGCAAGGACCTACAACCAAGATTACTGTACACAGCAAGGCTATCATTTAGAATCAAAGGACAGGAAAAAAAGCAAAAGCAAAAGGAATTCATCACCAGTATGACAAGAAATGTTAAAGAGTCTTCTTTAAGAAAATGAAGAAGAAAATATGAATAATAAAATAGCAATAAATACATGTCTATCAATAATTCTATGCAAATGGATTAAATGCTCCAAATAAAAAGACAGATGGTGACTGAATAGCAAAACAAGACCCTTACACATGCTGTCTACAAAAGACTCACTTCAGATTTAAAGATACACACAGACTGAAAGTAAAAGGATAGAAAAGGATAGGTCATGAAAATGTAAACAAAAAAAAGCCAGGGTAGCAATACTTATACCAGACAAAATAGAATTAAAAACAAAGTCTATAACAAGAGATTCTGGGTATTTGTCCAAAGAAACCCAAAATACTTATACACACACACACACACACACACACACACACACATCCATATGTTCATTGCAGTATTATTTACAATAGTCAAGATATGGAAGCAACACGGGTGTCCATCAATAGATATTGGATAAAAAAATACTGCATGTATGCAATGGAATATGACTCAGTCATGAAAAAGAATAAAATCTTGCCATCTGCAACAACATGGGTGGGCCTAGAGCAGCCGTGGGCAAACTATGGCCCGCGGGCCGTATCCGGCCCGTTTGAAATGAATAAAACTAAAAAAAAAAAGACGGTACCTTTTATGTAATAATGTTTACTTTGAATTCATATTAGTTCACACAAACACTCCATCCATGCTTTTGTTCCAGCCCTCCAGTCCAGTTTAAGAACCCATTGTGGCCCTCGAGTCAAAAAGTTTGCCCACCCCTGGCCTAGAGGGTACTGTGCTGAAATAAGTCACATAGGGATAGACAAATGCCAGATGATTTCACTTATATGTGGAATCTGAAAAAAAAAAAAAAAAAATCAAACAAGCAGAACAGAAACAGACTCATAGATACAAAAAACATTTTGACAGTTACCAGGTAGGATGGGGTTGAGGGACTGGGTGATAAAGATGAAGGGATTAAGAAGTATATATTGGTTGTTACAGAATAGTCATGGGGATGTAAAGTACAGCATAGGGAATATCCTATATAATAAAGAGCTAATATGCTAATTAGACCAAATAGCAGAACACAGTCCAGATGACCTTCCGGATGAAGCCGGGGCTGCAGGGCTGTGAGGGCTGAGCCCCTTGCATGAATTTCATGCATCGGGCCTCTAGTAGTTAATAATATAATAATTACATATGGTGTCAGATGTGTACTAAATTTATCCATGTGATCACTCCATAAGTTTTATAGATGTCTAATTGCTGAGTTGTACACCTGAAACTAATGTAATATTGTATAACAACTATAATGAAAATAAAGAAAAAATATTATTTATGACCTTGCCTTTGTCAAGAGCAACTGGCATTGCTCTCAATTGAAATTGAAAATGTTAACTGGAGGGGAAACCAAGATGGCGGCATAGGTTAACACTGGAGTTTGCTGCCTCGAACAACCACTTCAAAAATACAACTAAAAGACGGAACGGACATCATCCAGAACCACAGGAAGGCTGGCTGAACGGAAGTTCAACAACTAGGAGGAACCGAGAATCAGAGTAGGCGCGGTGCTGAAGTAAAATACTAAGGTGCGGAGTGCGCGAGGCGCGGACTGGTGGCTGAGGGCGTGGTTGTCTGTTTCAATCCTGAGGGAGCCTCAGACTCAGAGCTCCAGATCCGGGCGAGTCTCTAGGGACCCAGACTCAAATGGGAGAAGCAGGACTGTCTGGCTACGGTCCCTCCGAGGTTTGCAGCTGTTGCTGGGACAGAGAGGCAGAGCCCCTGGGGACCGACTGAGAGCAGCCATAACTGCTCCCTCCTCTGCCCTGTTGATTCCAGGGGACCCGCCCCGCCCAAGCCCTGCACAGAGGCATTTGCCGGATAGCCTCAGGCAAAGGCTAGATTAGCACCTCCCTAGAGGACACAAGTTCTACTGCAGACACAGCTGATTACCACAGCCAGTTGGCCTGGAGGTCAAATCCCTCTAGTATTAACTATAACAATCAAGGCTTGACTACAACAAGACTGCGCACAAAGACCACTAGGGGGTGTACCAAGAAAGCGTAAAAAATGCGGAGACAAAGAAACAGGACAAAACTATCAAGGGAGGATATTGAGTTCAGAACCACACTTTTGAGGTCTCTCAAGAGGCTTCTAGAGTCTGTCGATAAACTTGATGAGATGTACAGGAAATCTAATGAGACCCTCGATGGTGTGATAAAGGACCATCTAGAAAGTAAGCATACACTGACTGAAATAAAGAATATTATACAGACTCCCAACAGCAAACCAGAGGAGCACAAGAATCAAGTCAAAGATTTGAAATGCGAAGAAGCGAGAAACACCCAACCGGAAAAGCAAAATGAAAAAAGAACCCAAAAATATGAAGATAGTGTAAGGAGCCTCTGGGACAGCTTCAAACGTACCAACATCAGAATTATAGGGGTACCAGAAGATGAAAGAGAGCAAGATATTGAAAACCTATTTGAAGAAATAATGGCAGAAAACTTCCCCCACCTGGAGAAAGAAATAGACTTACACGTCCAGGAAGCACAGAGAACCCCAAACAAAAGGAATCCAAAGAGGACCACACCAAGACACATCATAATTAAAATGCCAAGAGCAAAAGACAAAGAGAGAATCTTAAAAGCAGCAAGAGAAAGAGACTCAATTACCTACAAGGGAATACCCATACGACTGTCAGCTGATTTCTCAACAGAAACTTTGCAGGCCAGAAGGGAGTGGCAAGAAATATTCAAAGTGATGAGTACCAAGAACCTACAACCAAGATTACTTTATCCAGCAAAGCTATCACTCAGAATTGAAGGTCAGATAAAGAGCTTCACAGATAAGGAAAAGCTAAAGGAGTTCATCACCACCAAACCAGTATTATAGGAAATGCTGAAAGGTATCCTTTAAGAAGAGGAAGAAGAAGAAAAAGGTAAAGATACAAATTATGAACAACAAATATGCATCCATCAACAAATGAATCTAAGAATCAAGTGAATAAATAATCTGATGTACAGAATGAACTGGTGATTATAATAGAATCAGGGACATAGAAAGGGAATGGACTATTTTTGGGGGGGAAAGGGGTGTGGGAGATGCGGGAAGAGACTGGACAAAAATCGTGCACCTGTGGATGAACACAGTGGGTGGGGAGTGAGGGCGGAGGGTGGGGTGGGAGCTGGAAGGAGGGGAGTTATGGGGGGGAAAAAGAGGAACAAATGTAATAATCTGAACAATAAAGATTTAATTAAAAAAAAAAAGAAAATGTTAACTGAAGTAGAAATTTTGATGATCTGATAAATGAATTTGCAGAAAAGCAAGTCAGAAAATCTTATGATCAATTGAGATATCACATATTAATAAAGTATCATGTTGGAAGCTACCCATTGTCTTCACTATCAGAAAAGTGTAAACAAGGAACCTGGAATGCTGGTGGACCTTGAGCTCTGGCAGAGGCCGAAGCTATGCACCGATTGTTTAGTTGAGACAATGGTGGCTTAAGCAATTTCCTGAGCAAATAGTCTCAAAGTAAACCTTTACTAATATTTACTGGCCTTTAAGAGAGTCTGTCTGGGAAAAAAAGGAGACATATGTAATACTCTTTGTAATACTTTAAGCAATAAAACAATTAAAAAAAAAAAAGAGTCTGTCTGCTACCGGAATTGCCTGCCTAAGGGCAATATGTGTATCTAAAATTGAATAAAAGGTGGCAGAGCCTGGGCACCAGCGAAGCCTTTCTTCTTGAGAAAGACTCTCTGCCTGGCCCCCTGTATCCAAATTCATATTTCTTGTCTAATCTCGTCATTTGCACTCGGCCCTTCTCAAGATCCTGAACCCAAGCCATGCAGGACGTGGCTTTTCACAGTATCACATACTGTATTATATAAATTATGACACCAAAATACTTTTGCAATTTATAACTTTATAGTGTTACTCAGTTATCAATATAACCCCATTATATTCTTAAGGAAAAGCTTTATATTTCAGTTCCTTTTTAAAAGAAGTTTTTATTGACTTTTAGAAAGAGAAGAAGGGCAAGTTAGAGAGAGAGAAACGTAGATCAGCTGACTCTTGCACGGGATTGAGCCTGGAACCCAGGCATGTGCCCCGACTAGGAATTCAACTGTTGACCCTTCAGTACATGGGACGATGCTCAACCAACTGAGCCACACCGGCCAGGGTTGTATTTCAGTTTTTTTAATGGCACCTTTTCCTGCTTTTTGAAAAGGAGTTCCACATTTTCATTTTGATTGGGACACACGAATTAAGTATCTGGCCCTGATTCCAGCTTTACCACTGAAAGCCTGGCCATTTTTGATTGAGTCATTTAATCTTTGTGGCTCAGGTTTCTCACCTCTCAAATGGGAATGACATTTATATATACATATATGTATATGTATAGGTATGTGTATATATGTAGTATATATAGCACACACACAGTGGTTTGAAAAAGTATAGGTGCTTTCAAATATTAGTGGTACTGTTGTTCATATGAGATATTTTTTAACCATTACCCTTCCTTGATTCAAAGGCTTCAAACAAATACACTTCTTATCTAAAATGAAGACATTTAATTCATTTTCTATGAGGCTTTCTAGACTTTTGAGAGAAGTTACACTTGGTCAAAAAGTGTATCATTTTTTATAGACTAGTGATTTCAGGATGGAATTCATTTCTTCTCTGACTAAAAGCAAAGTACAAACTAAAAGCGATGCCCAAACACTAGACTTCAGTCAACACTCATGAAGCCTCAAATTTCAAATAGTGTTTCTGATAAACATTCTGACTTTAAAAATATATATATATATATATTTTTATTGATTTCAGAGAGGAAGGGAGAGGGGAGAGAGAGATAGAAACATCAATGATGAGAGGGAACCATTGATTGGCTGCCTCCTGCAGGACCCCCACTGGGGATCGAGCCCACAACCTGGGCATGTGCCCTTGACCGGAATCAAACCTGGGACCCTTCAGTCCTCAGGCCGATGCTCTATCCACTGAGCCAAACCAGCTAAGGCAACCCTCTGACTTTTAAGCAACTCAACATAAAACCAACACTAGGAGAGCTGAGTTCCCCCAGGACCATCCCTGGGCAATCCCAGATATCCCACACTGCTGAGTGTAAGCAAAAACACTGCTGTAAAGACAGGGCACAAACGCCGCGCACTAGGCTGCCTACCAGGAGCTCTGCCAGATTAGAGCACAGAGTCTGAGCGCCAAGCAGGGAGCAAGCAGAAGCCGGGGTCCCAAGCCCGAATGCCCCTCTGCACACCGTCTCTGACCACACACATCCGGGCACTGGGACAGGTGACATTGTTAACCCACTGCCATGGGGGTTTCTCTGAATCCTTTATACAAACTCCCGAGTCTCCCCAGAGACCATGTGTACGTGACTGGCATAGGGGTGAGGCTAGGACTTTAGGACAAGCTCTTATGTCAAGAGCCTGACTCTGAAGGGCCAAGCTTGTAACTGATCAATAGGTTAACAAGCGGGTTGGGGGGAGGATTCCAATTGCTCCACTGCTCAGGCCTCCCAGAAGTTGGCCAACATCTCCCACCTCCAGGGCTGTGAATCCACTTTGCAGTGCTCTCTCTCACTGGCCATCCCTCCCACTGCCTAGCCTTTGCCCTTTCTAATTGCTCTGATCTCATCCCAACCTCCCCAGCTGTGTTTAAAGTCCACCTCTGGGGAGCAGAGATTGAGTGTTCCCGACAATCCCTTTCCCAGTCCTGCCTGACAGCAGGCCCAGGGGCTGCGTACCTGGGCTTCCTGGGACTGTGGCTGGGGTTCGAGGAGAGACCTCGGCGCCTACGTGGCTGCAGGATGAAGCTGGCCACCAGCTCCTTGATTCTGTGGCTGAGCCTGGGGGGTGGCCTGGCACAGAGCGACACCAGCCCTGACGCAGAGGAGTCCTATTCCAACTGGGGCCTCCGGCACATCCGGGGCAGCTTTGAGTCTGTCAACAGCTACTTCGATTCCTTTCTGGAGCTGCTGGGAGGGAAGAACGGGGTCTGTCAGTACCGGTGCCGATACGGTGAGTGCACTGTTTCTCCTCCTGTAGCCTCTTGTCTTGCCGGTGGACTTGTGAGCAGCTGCGCGGGGTCACAGCCGGTCATGAACTTTTTTGCTGTCATCCTCCTCTTGGGTAGGATTGCCAGACTTAAGGTGAAAATATAAGACACCCAGTGACATCTGAATCTCAAATAAACAACAGATAGTGTGTCGGTACATTTGAAATACTTGGGGCCACTTATACTGACAAACTATTGGTTGTTTATCTGAAAATCAAATACCACTGGACTGGCTGTATTTAACCTGGCGCACCAGCTTCCAGAAGCTCCGAGACCTGTTCGCTGGGGCCATTTTAATGGGTTTGCTGTGAGGTGGTACAGTGGGGCCTTGACTTACGAGGGTCCCGACTAACGAGTTTTTCCGAGATACGAGCTGTCTCTCGGCCGATTTTTTGCTTTGAGTTGACAGAGTAGTTTGAGTTAACGAGCTCCTTCACGGAAGGAATTAAACTTGTAAGTCAAGGCCCCACTGTACTTCAGGGAGAGGCTGCATGGGCGGGAGGAAGAACACGAGAGCAGTTTGAGAATTCCTAGGATGAAAATGAAGCTGAACTTTCAGAGGAAATTTTGCGGGCGAAGAGGGGTTGTGGAAACAGCTCCCTGGGTCACTCTGTGCTAAGCCTGGAATGGGTTCCCCGGGTGCTGCTCACACCTTCCTCCCTGCTTTGTCGTCTCTGCTGGGCTCGCCTTGCTGACTCCCGGGGCAGCGCTGGGAAAGCGCACTGCCAGCTGCCGCTGCCCACCTGGGATCGCTGCCCACCTGGGATGGGGCCTGGTGCCAGGAGCAGGGCTGGGAACGGGGAGGAGCCTCAGGTCCGCAGAGGAGACCGTGGGGCCAGCTCTCCCTCGGGCCCTGGAAGCCCAGGCCATGGGGGCAAATGCGGGCCCTGGACCTCGCAGCTGGGAGGCAGGGGTAATTCAAACGCAAACGTTTCCAAAAGTATACACAGCCTCATACAGCATCGGTCCTGGGGTTTCATCGTGGGGTTAGAGATGAAAATGGAGAGCCAGTGCAGCCACAGGAAAGCACTGGAGTCATGTTTTCTCCAAACCGTCCACAGATAGGGCTCAGCTTTGAGAGAGACGCCCCCAGGCTCCCTCTCTTCCTTTTTACCTTGGGGGGCGAGTTGGGGGGCCCGCTGCTTCCTTACTAGATGCCGCGATTTAGGAGGCAATGGGAAACCGTTGCGCCAGAACCAGAAGTTTTGCGACACAGAATTTTAGGCACAGACGGATATGGTGAAAAAGGAAGCTGCGTTTTGTCTGTGAAGATGCCTCGGGGTGAAAAGCCTGGTCTAGGCCAGGACCACCTGAACCCCGGGCCTTGGCTTTGTGCGAGGCGGGAGGACAGAAGCAGAGGCGCCCTGGCCTTGTCTCTGGCCCTGGCCCTGGCCTCTTCTCACCTAGTGGGCACCAAGCGGGCAGGAAAAGGGCTCACTCCCTGCAGATACCAACGCAGGTAGCTTTCCCTTCCTAGAGGCAGCGCGCGATGTGGGTCCGAGGCTCAGCAGGTGGATGAGAACAGGAGTCTCTTAGGAAAACAAGGGTCAAACCCTCTCTTCCTTCTCCAGCAACACAGTGTCAAAAGATTTCAGCAACGTTTGGTTGCAAGCCTCTAGCTGGCAGCTCTCAGTGGGGGATGGGAACAGTCAACAGCGAGAGGGCAGGAAGGCAAACAACTCCACTCAGCCTGCAAACAGAGGGGCCTGGAAACGCGGGGAACAGGGGGTTAAGCCTTGTTACCTTTGGAACCCAGCGGAGAGGAGCACCTGGATTCGGGGCCCAACCCTAGGAATATCTTCTCGAGCTGATAGTGAATCACCCTCTCCTCCGAACAGATAGCACCTCATAGCTGACTGGGTGTGCGCTTCCAGTTTGCTTTCGGATACACCTTCTGGCAGCCTGTTTCCCTCCCGCTTTAAAGCGGTGGTTCTCAAACTCACCTGACGGCTGGGCCCCCACCCCTCCTGCTTCTGACTTGTTGCTTTGGCGTGGCCGGGAAATTTGCATGTCTAAGGGTTCCCAGGTGATCCCACTGCTGCTGGTCCAGGGACCACGCTTCCAGAGAAAAAACTGCCGTAAAGGCTGCAAGCTTTGGCCAGAAACAACAATTTAGTAAGAATTAATCTACAAGAAAAGTTTTTCTGTTTTATAAGTACTTACCACAATCAGGCATACCTCGGAGATATTGCAGGTTCCTTTCCACACCACAGCAATAAAGCAAGTTTCGCAATAAAACCAGCTGTAATCTTTTTGCTGGTGTCAGGTCTTGCGTTCAATTTGTAAAAAGCAAAACGTGTGTGAAGCACAATAAAGCCACGTGCAATGAAACGAGCTGTGCCTGTACTTAAAACAAGGTTCCCTACCTCAGCCCGGCACTTAGAGTCACCTGGGGGGCTTTAAACACTCCTGCCGCCCAAACCAGTGAAATCCGACTCTCCCTGGATTAGACCCAGACGTATCTTTTAACACTTCCCAGGTGATTACAAAGTGCAGCCAAGGTTTGGAGCACAAGGTTTGGAGATCATTCTTGGAGAACTTCAGCCCGTAGGTTGTTCAGACAGGTAAAGGTGTGTTTGTAACCTGGTAACCCACAATCATGTGTCAACATTGCTCTTCACACTTCTTATATCTACAACATTTATTTTCATGTCAGCACCCAAAGTCTGGCCAAAGGATCGGGCTATAAATAGTACAAGGAGATGCAGAACATGGTATCAACAGCATGCAGAGCGATTTGCACTGGGTGGATGGACAAGATCCCCTCTCCCGCCCCAGAGATTCTGACTCAGTGGTGGACCCTGGGCCTGCACAGGTGGTCCTTGAACTAGACTTACTGAAATACCAGTAATGGAAAAATCATGGGTTTGAACTGGGCGGGGTTGGTGGTGGTGGTGGTGTGTGTGGGGGGTGGGGGGATGGGGGGGTGGAGTTGGGTAATCTCATTGCTGGTGACCTTGTGCAAGTTACCTAATTCTCAACCTTTGTTTTCTCATGTTTATAAGTAAGTTAATAATACCTACCTTACCTACTTTGTAAGGTTGTTGAAGAATTAAAGAGAATATCTATAAAGAATTAGTGCCATGTATGGCGCATGACATGCACCAAACACATTTTATAAATGTTATGAGAAAGATGGTCTGGTGAACAGGTTGCTGTGCATTCAGATGCTTCCAGTTCTCTTTCAACATTAAAATACAAAACTCAGAAATCCCAGCGGCTGGACAACAGCCTCAGCGTCAGGAAGACACCATCGCCTGATTTAAGTCTCTGTGTCTTTATGAAGGTCTCGGTGTCCTATGAATCATGGTGGAAGACACTGTCCACACTGTCACACTTGGGTAAAAGGACTTCATGATGAATTTCTTCTTGGGTTTAGTTCTAAGGAAAAAAGTTCTCTAAATATCAGTCTTCTTTTTTTCATTTACGGCTACTGGTTTAGAGGCAAAGTTGTTCTGCTGCTGGGGTGACCAGTTGCCCCGGTTTGCTGGGGACTGAGGAGAGAGTCTGGGGTCTCTGGGGTGTGGGGCTTTCGGTACTAACCCAGGGGCAGTCCCAGGCAAACTAGACCAACTTGGTCAGTTCACCTCGTGCAGTAACTTACTCCGCTTTAGCAACTGAAACAGAATTTATTGCTTCAATAAAACTGTCACAGTTCTGCTTCGTTCCCTGATGTGCCGCATCTGAGTGCTCCTGGAAGTAAGCAGACACACATTTCAAATGCAGTCTGCCTCCTAGGGAGACCTGGGGGCGGCACAGGGCTGCTTCTGCAGGACCCGGCGGGGCGGGGAGAAAGGACACACCCTCCGGGCAGACTGAACCCTTGACCTGGGTAAGAAAGCCCCAGTCGGTTCACTGCTCTTCTCAGCGACAAAACTGAGAGAAGAAGGCTGGGCCAGGGGGCAGCGTGCACAGCTGAGGGCAGAACAGGAGCTTCATGGCTAACTCTCCCGAAATCGCTCTCATTTTTAAGTGTTTTACTTCTTTTCTGGCATTTTACTTTATTCAGAAGTTTTTAATTTTCATAACGTCAAGTCGGCCTGTCTTTTTCTTTATGTTTTCTGAAGTTGTCTTGCTTAGAAAACCATTCTCCCATCAAGATTATAAGAATGTTCTGCTATTTTTTCTGGGGAAGCAGGCATAGCCAATAGGTAGTGAGTGTTGCTATGTTCCAATAAAACATTTTAATGGACATTACAATTTGAATTTAATATCATTTCCTTTTCTTTTTTAAAAAATATATTTTATTGATTTTCCACAGAGAGGAAGGGGGGGGACAGAGAGCTAGAAACATCGATGAGAGAGGAACATTGATCAGCTGCCTCCTGCACACCTCCCCACTGGGAATGTGCCCACAACCTAGGTACATACATGCCCTTGGCCCGAATCGAACCCGGGACCTTTCAGTCCGCAGGCCAACGCTCTATCCACTGAGCCAAACAGGTCAGGGCAATTTAATATCATTTTCATGTCACCAACTATTATCCTTGTTTTGATAAAACCATGTTTGGCTGGCAGACTATACAAAAGCAGGCCATGGACTGGACATGGGCCATGTTTGCCAATCTATAAACTATAGGATCAGGTTGTCAGCCTCCCACTCCTATAAATAGCCAAAACCAGGAAAATAAAATCAACTTGTACGTTATTAATGCCTAGACTCAAAACATCAAACTGTAAGGACTCAACACAACTCAAGATGACTCAGACTGTAACTTGAGGATGTAGTATATTATTTCAGCTTAGGCTCAAACCATCCATTTTTTTCTTTGAACTTGGACTTCAAGCTTCATTCCTAAATAGAATTTCTGCAGCTATCATAAATATTAAACACAATGAAAATAGCC
The DNA here is from genome assembly GCF_028538775.1 of Myotis yumanensis. Classification (NCBI taxonomy): domain Eukaryota; kingdom Metazoa; phylum Chordata; class Mammalia; order Chiroptera; family Vespertilionidae; genus Myotis; species Myotis yumanensis. Next base: position 43,729,141 of record NW_027223764.1, on the reverse strand, counting down.
TTCATCAGTAGCAGGCCAGTTAGGAAGTGACTATAATTGGTGTTTCATTATCTTTCAAACCGGAAGCTCAGAGTTTTTTATTCCGTTAAGTTCTCAGGTGCAAAAAAAGCAGAAGGATCCCAGGAAACCGCACCGAGTCTGCTGCAAAAGCCCTTTATCAACAAAATTATTAAAAAGCGAATTTTACCATCAAATTTAGACATTTGTTTTTTTCATTCAATTTTTTCCTGATTCCTTTAAGGCTGGTATACATAGGACATTTGTAAAAGAACAATCCAAAGGAAAAATAAAATTACTGTAATCGCACCTCCAAGATGAAGTGCATGTTTGATGTCATCTCCAAGATTAAATACACAATGCGATTATTTTTCATAAGTGTAATTTGATTACTAATATTATTTAATACACTTCACGCATTCCCCACTCCCAGAGCTACACACACACACACACACACACACACACACACTCACACACACACACTCACAGTTGTCAATGGTAAATTATCTTTCTCAAAACCTTTGAAAAGTAACGCAGGAATTACGGGTGTGCTGGCGGACTCCATCAACATGTACAGCACTTCTCCATTATAAATAAGAAACACTGTAAAAATAAAATATTTTTAAAAAGTACACACTCAAACCGGAATGAAATAAAGGCAACCTCCCAAGTTCCAGAAATACAGAGAAAACACAAAGGCAAAGTGGCGAGCTGGCCTTGGGTTTTCAGTCTGGAACATATGTAGACCCAGGGGCTGAGGGATCGGCGTTAATGCTCAGGCAAAGAGAGGAAAAGGAACTTTTCACTTTTCCCAAGAAGTTGGAACTGGACAGTTAGCATAAAGCTTAGAGCCTGGTGGGCTGCCCAGTCTGTTTTAAAAAGATTAGAAAACCTCTATCCATATTCCAAGGAAGTAGCAAGGATGCTTCCCATTCACCCAGGGCTAGGGCTTGAAGGACAAATAACACTAAAAATCTGCTACTCCAAGCATATTCTATGCACAGGCGAGGAATCCAGAAATTAACATGAAGTATCTTGAGACTCCTACAGCCACGGCAAAAGCAGTTGAGGAACTACTCTGTAGTGTACGACGCAGGGCACAGGAATTTTTTAGAAAAACAGCCCCTCTGAAGAGACACATCATGTGAAAAAATAATCCACCATGAGTGAGAGTTAGTAGTCATTTAAAAATGAAAGACTTAGGCCCTGGCTGGTGTGGCTCAGTTGGTTGGAGCATCATCCTATGCACCAAAAGGTTGGGGGTTTGATCCCCAGTCAGGGCACTTTTGGGAGGCAGTTGATTGATGTTTCTCTCAAAGTATCTATGTTTCTCTCTCTCTCTTTCTCTATTTCTCTACTTCTCTCCCTACCCCCTCTCTTCCTTTCTCTAAAATCAATAAAAAACTTATCATTGGGTGAGGATAAATAAATACATAAAAATAACATAATAGATATAAATAATATAAACAAGAATATTTGAAATTATTAAAGAAATAAAAAGGAATAGAAGACATAATAAAAAGAACCCAACAGAGCCCATCGTTGTGGTTCAGTGGTTGGGCATTGGCCCGTGAACCAGGAGGTCATGGTTCAATTTCAAGTCAGGGCACATGTCTGAGTTGTGGCTCGATCCCCAGTGGGGGGTGTGCAGTAGGCAGCCAATTGATGTTTCCCTCTCATTGATGTTTCTATCTCTCTCACTCCCTTCCTCTCTCTAAAATCAATAAAAATATATTGAAAAAAAGAGAACTCAATGAAAATGAATACACAGATTTAAAAAAAGAATTCTAAGAAATAAAACTTACAGTCATTGAAAAAAACTCAGTGGATGAGTTAAACAGCAGGTTAGAGAGAATTAGGAAAATGGTAAATAGACTTGATGAAGTTAATAAAAAATCAGTACAGAGAGAAACACATATAAAATATAAAAGAGAGGTTAAGATGTGTAAAGTATAGGATTAAAAAGATTCACTGTTCTTGCCCTAACCGGTTTGGCTCAGTGGATAGAGCATCGACCTGCGGACTCAAGGGTCCCAGGTTTGATTCCGGTCAAGGGCATGTACCTTGGCTACGGGCACATCCCCAGTAGGGAGTGTGCAGGAGGCAGCTGATCGATGTTTCTCTTTCATCGATGTTTCTAACTCTCTATCCCTCCCTCTTCCTCTCTGTAAAAAAAAAAATCAATAAAATATATTAAAAAAAATAAAAATAAAAAGATTCACCGTTCAGTAACAAGAGGCCCAGAAGGAGGAGCTAGAGAGAATGAGGAAAATAAAATACAGTAAACCTCAGTTTTGCAGGCCTTGATTTAATGGACTTCAGACTTAACAAGCAAAATTTCTCATCCGTATGTCATATGTGAAAATTAATTTAAAAATGCCTTTAACCAAGATTTGCTCATAATTAAATTAACAGGTTTTTTTTGTTATTAATCAAATTTTAGCAAATAGGCCATATGTTGGAAAAAACTCTAGTAATTTTGCCGACATAAATGAATATTGCATGTCTACAACTATAGTCTACATATTTAAATCCAAGAGTCACCGCTTGTGAACAATGTTTGTGGAATGATTAGCATGTGCTCACACTGCCTCTTGGAGTAATTGGTTCCATTGTCACGTGGTGGACTTTCTGCAGCGGTTCTAACTTATGCCAGGGACATTCCGAGATAGGCCCAGCCACCCCCCTGGCCGTGTACATTTGTTTGCTTGTGGTGACTGGTGAATGCATCCATTTACTAGGCCTGTTCAGTATAAATTTAAAATCACAGTAACACATATAGCATACTTTTCTGTAAAGTTAAACTTTTCAGACATACTTAATTGTAATTCCACAAATGTGTCTACGTAAGTAAAAACATGTAAACTAATTTGTCAATTTTTTAACATATGCATGTGGGAGAAATTATATTACATATCAATATATAATGGACTTTCGGCTTTAAGGGACACCCCCCTCTCCTGAATTAGTCTGTTACAGCGAGGCTTTCCTGTATTCAGACAATGGCTATGGAGTCTCCAGAGGTCAAAGAAACCCGAATCTTCAGATTGTTCAGAGCAGGATAAGCATATACACTTCACATCTAGGTACATTGTAGTGAAACTGTGAGGATGTGGAGAAATTGGAACCCTTGTGCATTGCAGATGGGAATGTAAATGATGCAGCTACTGAAGTAAACAGGTTGCCTCCATTGAATAAAAACGTCATTTCCATTGCCCACCTTTGCAACTAGGTGTTGTCATTTGATTAAGATCTGGCCAAAGGGAGAAAGAGGAAGTGATGTGTGTAACATTCTGGAGGGTGTTTGTTCAAGAGGGAGGCTGTGATCCTTCTACTTTCTTCTTCCATGTGCTGCTTACAATAGGAAGGTGTTGGGTGAAGCTCCGTCTTGGACCATGAGAGCCAGGGCTTCATTCTAGGGCTGGTAGAGCAGAAAGCTAGAAGCAGAAAAGTGCAGATGTACTATACCAGCCTTATGATCCGTAATTCTGGTGTTTTACGAGATATCCTATATTGTGTAAGCATCTGAACAGTCCAGCATGTCGGAGAGATAACAGGTACACGGAGAAAATTATAACACTCTATTGAAGGATATAAAGGAGGACTAAGTAAATGGAAAGCTATACTATGCCCATGTTTGGGAAGACAGAATATTCTACGAAAGTCAGTTGTTTCCAAATTAATCTATAAATTCAATGTATGTTCAAGCAAAATTCTGACAATCTCTTATAGAATGTACTAATTCATATGCAAGAGCGAAGGGCCAAGAATAATCAAGACAATTTGGGGCTTTAAAGGATAGACTTAGTATTTAAAAATTAAAACAGGAAAATGGGGGGGGGGGCAAAGGGGCTTCAACTATACTTGCAACATTAATCAAGCAGAAAATATATTTATGGAAAGTTTGGTAATGTTAACCTTTATTATGTTCATGTAGTGGGTTCATGGGTGTTTTTTTTCTTTGACTTTTCTTCAGTTTTGAAATTTCATAATAAAAATTAAAATAAAGAAAATAGAAATGCCAGGTACCTCACTCCGAGGATTAATTCTTAGCTTATTTTTTCAGTCTTATGCTATATCTTGTCCTAAAAAGAGGCAAAGGAATGTGCAGGAAGAACATGAGCTTTGGAGAAAAACAAGAAATCTGGATTTACACCTTACTTCCCCCATGTACTCCATGACTTAAGCTCTCCGCCCCATTTTCTTAACCAGATAATAGATAAAAATACTCACTGGAGATGACTGCCCTGAGGTCACCTCAGGTCAAGGTTATCTTTATGATGCATGACCACCATCGAGACAACTGACAAAGAATCCTGGTACGTATTGGCAAGATCATAAAATAATTCAAAAGCTATGTAGGAGAAACCAAGAAATTAAAAGTTTTTCAGATAATCTCTGCTTAGTTCTATGATAGAAATGCCTAAATAGGGTGTTTTCTTTGTCCTTTGGGCAATAATGGTTTGCCTATATTTATAGAATTTTGCAAAGTTTCATTCTAGTTATTCTGGGAAAAACTTTGCGGAACTGTTACAATTCTGGTTCCTGACTGTGTGATCAGGTCGTGTTTTCCTTTTTCTGTGCAAGGAGTGTGGCCATACAGTGGATAGGGGAGTAAGAAATCTTGAGTTTCAGTTCGGTTTTGCCAAGGACCTTATCTTCAAGGTCATGCACTTAAGAAACATTAGAAATTCTTTGAGATTAGGAGAGAAATGCCAAACTGGCCTGAGGGTTAGTACTCTTTTAGGACATCATTATCATTGTTACCATCACCACCACCTAATTTGGATGTGAATATCTGCTGAGGAACAATGACTTTCAAAGGAAAAACTGATGGCGCTTTTAGATATTTTTTATTTCACGAATGTTTCCAGATGCTTAATTTCTAAATATTCCTTCCCGCTTCTTCCTCTTCTTTCTCTGCTAGGAAAGGCACCCATGCCCAGACCTCACTACAAGCCGCAGGAGCCCAATGGCTGCAGCTCCTACTTCCTGGGTCTCAAGGTACCAGAAAGTGTATGTACCACCACCATCGTTTTCTCCGCTGACCGGTTTTAACTGAGACACATTCAAGAGTTATCGCTGATGGAAGTGACTGCATATAGAATATAGTTGGGCAATGCGATTGAGCAGTTTAAATTGGAGACGGGGGAAAGGAGATGATTTTTAAAAGAAGAATTTGACTTCCTTTTGTCAGAGGCAGCTGTCCCTCAGATAAGCCCTTGTAAAGTGAACTTGGAAATCACCATGGCAAACATCAGCTGAGCTTTAGGGGATCAAACAGAACTAAATAGGAACTAGATCTGAGAGGTCTGACGTGTGGAGCCAGCTGGGACTGACCAGTGAGAGCTGACTGCTACGGTATTGTCAGGACTTCTCATGCCAAATCAGCTGTGTTTGGAGTATTAACTTCATAGAGCTCTGCAAACGCACCCTCATACCCCCACCCCCAAGAAAAACCTCCATACACACCTCCAGTCACTGGCTAAACATTTATCATCACACCGTAGACTATTTCTCAAATTGTAGGTCTCCCCTGAAATTAAGTTATAATTTCTTATAAGACTTCTTTAGAAAAGAGGCCCTATGTAAAATGTAGGTACAGGAATTTCATATCTGAACTGTGATTTTTGACTTGTATTTTAACCAAGCTCAACTTCACTTTTCTGATGATTCAAAAGATTTTACTTTGTAATAATTTTCTAAGCGGCATATGTTTATTCTAAGATCCTGCTCACCCATGGGGCATTTTTTAAAATATATTTTATTGATTTTTTGCAGAGAGGAAGGGAGAGGGACAGAGAGCTAGAAACATCCATGAGAGAGAAACATTGAGCAGCTGCCTCCTGCACACCCCCTACTGGGGATGTGCCCACAACCAAGGTACATGCCCTTGACTAGAATCGAACCCGGGACCCTTTAGTCCGCAGGCCGACGCTCTATCCACTGAGCCAAACCAGTTAGGGCCCATGGGGCATTTTTATGTAAATTGGAAAGAGGTCCTCTTTCCTCAAGACAGTTTTCTTCCATTTGTCAGAAATTTATCTTAATACTAGAGGCCCGGTGCATGAAATTCGAGTACGGGTAGGGTCCCTAGACCTGGCCAGCGATCAGGGTCAATTGGGGCCTTCCGGCTGCTAACCAGGGCCTCCCTTCATTCTGAGCCACCCCCTGGTGGTCAGCACAATTCGAACTCCTGAGTGGACACTTTGTATATTAGCCTTTTATATATATAGATATTTTGTTAGAAAAAGAAACTTGACTGTAATTGGCTAGACATTTTGTAATAAATATGATGTCTTGTGGGAAGATCTGACCCTCTTGTGCTTTGAACAACCTGCACAGTTGAACGCCCAGCAGAATGTGTATGGATGCAGAAGAAAGACAATAATTTAAATTAATAAAAGGTGGAGCAAATGTAGGTTTACAGTTGTTCATATGGAAAGTAATACAACAGTTCATAAATAATAACACAAGAATAAACTTTGTGTTTTGGGTGCCTACTTTTGCCCTACTCTGCATTTACATAGAGAAACCACCTATTTTCGGCCAATATATTTTACTTGATATCAATTTAGTAACTATAGAAGTGGTATGCACCATATTTTGGAAGTAATGTCATTTTGTTTGCTGATACAAATATCATTAAAACTAGTTCAAGAATTTCCAGTTGAATTGAATTGAATTGAATGGTAGCCACTATACTCATCTAATTCTCAGTTACCTCTTCTGTGATATATTTGTAGTTTTAGAGGTGAGGTATAAGCAAAGTAGTCTACTTCAGGTATCAGATAATGGAATTTACCCAGAATTGCAGAGTCCAGGCCTTTGCCTAGTCTAATAATGAGTTACACAACCTCTTAATGTTGCTTAAAAGGGCATTTTAAACTGCCAAACTCCATATTCTGCCTTAAGTGGCCTTGGAATAAAAGTTTAAATGAGAGAACACTTACAGAGACCTAAGGGAAAAGGACCTATAACCACTGACTCTAATTCCCCAACCATGCCTGAAACCAGATTTTCACAGAGTCTATCCAAGTCCAAGTATTAGTATTTATAATTAGAAAAACTGCAAAAGATTCTAAGATGCTCTATCTACATCTAGACCCACGCTGTTCCCATCTATTTTTTTATTGATTGATGTGTAAGAAAGAGAGAAAGAGGGGGGAGAGAGAGAGAGAAAGAGAGAGAGAGAGAGAGAGAGAGAGAGAGAAACATCAAAACATCAATTTGTTGTTCCACTTATTTATGCATTCACTGGTTATTTCTTGTATGCACCCTGACGGGGGATCAAACCTGCAACTCTGGTGTAGCAGGATGATGCTCTAACTAACTGAACTGCCTGGCCAGGGTCTATTCCCATCTATTTTTTTACACTGTAAAACAAGTACTCTTCTTTGATCACTCTTTGTATCATGTCCCTTCCTTGCTCAAGAGTGTTTATCAAATCTAACTAGTTACTTTGGAAGTCAAGGTCATCCATCAACTTACTCTTCTCTCTAAGGAAAACTTTTTTAAAAATATATTTTTTATTGATTTCAGAGAAGCAGGGAGAGGGAGAGAAACATCAATGATGAGAGAGAATAATTAATCGGCTGCCTCTTGTACACCCCCCCCCGCCCCCCCCCCCCCCCCGTCCTGGGGATCAAGTCTGCAACCCAGGCATGTGCCCTTGACTGGAATTGAACCCGGGACCCTTCAGTCCGCAGGTCAATGCTCTATCCACTGAGCCAAACCAGCTAGGGCTCTAAGGAAAACTTTCTACATGTATGTATTTCCCTGGAAAGACTCTTGAAAGATTAAACAAACAAATTCACTCACAATATGATTTGCTCATTATTTCCTTTTGTTACCTGCTATGTTCTAAGGCTACCCTTATTTCTGTTAACCCTCTCTTCATCTTCTTTCAAAATCCTCTAAAAAATTCCTGTTTTATTACTTTACAGATGGCATTCTATGGATTTACTCAGCTTATGCCACAACATTTTCAATGGCTTATAGGACACTTAATAAACGCATGTCCAGGTGTGCATTAGATATTGCCCTTTGACCAGAGTGCCCTTGTCTTCAGGAACTCTGTGTCCTATACCTGACTCTGCTCCCCAACATGTACAGACACACACCCCATTAACACAGCGCTGTATGGGGTGGATCTCTGATAAATGCAGGTGCCCGAATGATGAACTGAGACTTTAGTTTTCCTAATTCTGAGCCTTGGGATCCTTTGCTTAGACAAAATCTCATGTAAGTTTTAGCTGAATTTGGATGTTTTGAAACTCTGCTTTCTGGACTGGCGTTCTGAATTCTATTTTCATCACCATAGTGACCTGTGAATTAACAAGTAAATTGTGATTGAAATTTAGCATCCTGACTATCAACCCGCTGTATTCTCTCAAGTCACTGGTGTTTCTCAGTTGATCCGAAAGTGTAGCAGGAATTTGAGAACTGGCTCGCCAAGTACATGGGCAAGGTTGCCTGAGGTCCTTGGTCTAAACGTGGCATTTCCTTCCCTCTTTCCCCAGATGGACTTGGGCATCCCAGCAATGACCAAGTGCTGCAACCAGCTGGATGCCTGTTATGACACCTGCGGTGCCAATAAGTATCGCTGTGATGCAAAATTCCGATGGTGCCTCCACTCTATCTGCTCTGACCTTAAGCGAAGTCTGGGCTTCGTCTCCAACGTGGCAAGTAGGTATCTTAAGGGCATCTGCCTCTGAGCAGGAAGTTTGTTCCTGTTTTCACACAGACATGCAGCCAGAGCCCCTTTACTCACAGAGGCCATTAAAGCTCCCCGAACGTTATGGAACACCGAGCAAGGCACAGGCCGAGGGGACGGTGCCGGCCCTCGTTGGCTGAAGTTCCTGCTGTCCTGCCCAGGAGCTGCTGGCACCACTCCCCATGGACAGCGCCACACCAACGCCTTCCCAGAGATATAAAAATGTGTCCTTTAAGGCTGGAGAAAGAGTTGCCCAGTTGGCTTTAGTTACCCATTCCACTGTTAAATCATTTGCCATATAAGGAGTTATTTTGTATGGGACCACTTGGTTTGGCTATTACCTTATTTTGTTCTCAGTCAGGGAAATAAGAAAAAAAAACTTTTTGTGTAAAGTTTTACATATGCTTTAGGATAGCTATTTTTTTTAAAGTATATTTTTATTGATTTCAGAGAGGAAGGGAGAGGGAGAGAGATAGAAACAATGATGAGAGAAATATTGATCCACTGCCTCCTGCACGCCCCCTCCTCATTGGGGATGGAGCCCACAACCCAGGCATGTACCTTGACCTGGAATCAACCATGACCTCCTGGTTCATACATAGGTCAAGGCTCAACCACTGAGCCACACCGGCTGGGAGAGGATAGGTTTTTTGTTTTGTTTTATTTTGTTTTAACAGCTATTTAGCTATCTAATTTCTAGCATTGATTCTGTAATTTCCTTTTCTTAATTCACTTTAGGAAAAGTTTTAATCCCTTAGTTTCTGAAGCCAGAAAATCACACCCAGGTATTAGCATTATATATTTTTAGATAGTGATGTTTGAAAGTCAGGCATATATAGAGCTGACTATATGCCACAGGGATGGGAAAATCTTGGATCTTGTTCAAAGCTCCATGTCTAGGGCGTAGTCCTAAAGGGAATCTGTGAGGGCTTGAAAAGATGGGTAATTGCTTGGGCCCTGCAAAAGGGAGCATCCCCCTATCTGTACCTACAAAGGGTGAGAAAGTTCCTGCTGCGAATCTAGGGTCAGGTCAGGTTACTTCCTTCAAGCAATGTCCTGTTGATTTTTTTCCCCAAATATCTCTTTGGTAACTTGCCTGGTTACTACCAATTAACTCAATCTCTGGGTCCCATCAAATTTATTCTCCCCAAAGGGACCAGATATATTTTTATACCACAAAAATCTGGTCACCTTCCTTTTCATGAAGAGTAAACCCAAGCCCCTTCGTATGACATACATATTCTCACTGCTAGCTACCTCTTCAGCATCAACTTGCTTATTCCTGATTTCTCTCCTGACTCCTGCCATTCCCAACCACTTGGGTTGATGGTCCATATCTTTCTGTGTCTGCAGTTCCCTCTGCTTGGAACACTCTTATAATTCATGTTTTATTGTTGTTCAAACAGTTTTATCAATGGTGAAAAGCTGAAAGCTTTTCCTCTAAAATTATGAACAAGTCACGGATACCCATTTTCACCACTTGTATCCAACATAGTATTGGGAGTCCTAGCCAGAAAAATTAGGTCAGAAGAAGAAATAAAAGCCATCCAAATAGGAATGAAAGACCTAAAACTGTCACCATTTCATGTGGCATTATATATAGAAAACCCTAAAAACTTTTCCAAAAAACTGTTAGGACTAATAAATAATTCAGTAACGTTGCAGGATACAAAATTAACATATAAAATCTGTTGCATTTCTATATACTAATAATAAACTATCAGAAATAATTTTTTTTAAAATCCCATTTATAATTGCATCAAAATAACAAAATACCTAGGAATAGATTTAATCAAGGAGGTGAAGGACCTACATACTGAAAACTATAAGACTTTGATGAAAAAAATTGAAGAAGACACAAATAAATGGAAAGATAGTTCATGCTCATGGACTGGAAGAATTAATGAATTGTTAAAAATGTCCATGGCCCTGGTTGGGTAGTTCAGTTGGTTAGAGTGTCATCCCTATTCACCAAGGTTGCTGTTTGATCCCTGGTCAGGGCATATACAAGAAGCAATGAATGAATGCATTGATGGGAATGGAGCAACAGATCAATCTCTCTCTCTCTCTCTCTGAAATCAATAAACTTTTTTGTCATTGTTAATTATCATTGGAGGATATTTTTCCATTGATTTTTTTAGAGAGTATGCAAGGAAGGAGGGGAAACAGAGAGAGAGAGGAACATCAATGTGAGAGAGACACATTGATTGGTTGCTTCCTAGTCAGGCCAGGAATTGAGCCTGCAACCAAGGTACTTGCCCTTAACCTGAATCAAACCTGAGACCCATCAGTCCACTGGTCGACACTCTATTCACTGAGCCAAACCAGCTAGGGCTCAATAAACTTTTGAAAATGTCCATGCTACCCAAAGGAATCTATAGATTTAATGCAGTCCCTATCAAACTTACACGGGCTCTGAGACCCTTCCATAACTATCCTTACTCACAGAGGGACAGAGACCCGCACTGTGGGCTCCCGTACCACAGTGGGTAACTTCCATTACGACGTAGTGTAACTATATGTTTTCCTGTCTAGCCTATCCTCCTCTCTGTCCAAACTGTGAGATCCTTGAGTTGAGATCCCTTTGGTCTCTGTGTCCCTGATGCCTTACAGTGGCTGGCCAACATATCCAACAGGCACACTTGATTTTTCAATGAGTAAAAGGTTATTCACCCCACACTCGAACAGGGAAAGCTACAGGAAACACAGTAGTGTTATCTGAGCAAGTATTCTGCAAAAATTGTAAATTTGCCATGGAGTGAGCATAGTGGTATGGAAGATGCTGATGGCTAATCATGGTTTTGACCTGGAGACCCATAAAAAGAGGGCACCCCAAAATGTATTATTATTTTATTGATTGATTTTTAGAGAGATAGAGAAACATCAATTTGTTGTTCCACTTATTTATGCATTCATTGGTTGATTCTTGTATGTGCCCTGACCAGGAATCGAATCCACAACCCTGGCCTATTGGGACGGTATATTAGGACGATGCTCTAACCAACTGAGCTGCTCGGCCAGTGCCCAAAATGTATTCTGCTCTACTAGATTGGATAGAAGCTGTTCTGAAAAAAACTCCTTTTTAAATGTATGCTTTCCCTTTGAATTCTGTATTCAGATTATTGTCTCTACTTTCCTCTGGGTATCATGTCAATCTTGGAGCTACATTGACTCTTTAAAATTACCCATACTACTTGGAGGCAGTTCTATGTACCAGTATTAACCTCTCTGTTTCTCTACATCTTTTTCAAGTAGCATGTGATTCCCTGGCTGATACCGTGTTTAATACTGTATGGACCTTGGGCTGCCGACCCTTTATGAATAGTCAACGGGCTGCCTGCATCTGCGCAGAAGAGGAGAAAGAGGAGTTATAGGGAAGAGGTGTCTCCTTTTTGGTTTTGCGTTGACACCACGGCGGTCAGTCTCAGAGATGGTAGTGTGGCAGATGTGTCTCATCCTTTCTTCCAAGGATTTGGATACCACCAAGCAGGAGAAAGGAAATAGTCTACAGCCGCAAAGTGCGTCCCATCCTTTGAGGATAATTGGAAAAAAGACGTGGAGTGAACTGAAGGCTACTCGTCACTGTAACACTGGTCTCTCCAACCAAGACACATTTGCCTGGAAATTCAGTTCTTAACTTAAAGACTAAAATAAAGACTAACTACTGGGATTCTTGGACTTGATAATTCTATTCACAAGTGAAATTTTGGAGAGTCCAGCCATGGGAGGCAATGACTTTCCAGCCATTTGGGAGGCAAGGACCAATAATCTGGTCCATGTTTCAGTTGCCAGTAAGCATCTCACATATAATAAAGTGTACTTTTTAGAAAATTTGAAAAGAGATGAATGAATCTCATTATCACCAACACGCTTCCTTTTCACTTAGAAGAAAACAGAACCAACCTGGTAAGTTCCACCGATGATACGTTATTCCCGCTGGTGCTGAAGAGATCGGAACCGGTGGGCAGAGGCTTACCTGATCAAAGCCACGGAGGTGGAGATCAGGTGGAGTTGGGTCTGAGGTTCCATTTTTTTCATTCAATCAACTATTCCTGTTGATACCCCCAAGTACTAGGTGGTCTCCGTGTCGTGTGAAGATCTGAGGAGCACTGGGTAAAAACTGCCACTAAAGATAACTTAGAAAAGCCCCTAAAATCTGAGGGGCCTGAGAGACAAATGGCCATTCCCAGAGAATGGTTCTCAGCCCTGATGGCAAATTAGAATCACCGGAGGAGCACTAGCAACAGAGTCTCTAGGGGTGGTATCTACAGACAGGCATACCTTTCATTGCGCTTGGCTTTCTTGCCCTTCACAGGTGTTGCGTTTTCTACAAATTGAAGGCAAGACCTTCCACCAGGAAAAAGATTATGACTCGCTTTGTTGTGAGACTCAGTTTATTGCGTGGTCTGGGAGCAGACTGGAAATATTTCTGAGGTTTGCCTCTGCTGGTAATTTATAAAGTGACTCTGATGCCCCGTGAGGCCTGAGGGCCACCAAGGTCAGGGGCTGGCAAATGAAAGCCCATGGACTGAATCAGGCCCAGCACCTGCTGCTGGGAAGTGTTACTGGAACATAACCATGCCCACGTGTGTTCATGGCTGCTCCCGGGCTGCCAGAGCAGAGTTGTGGCAGAGACGGCATAGCCCAGAAAGCCTAAAGCAGTTACCATGAGGCCCTTACAGAAAAATTCGGCAAACCCCTGATGGCGTTCACTTTCTCCTTTCCTTTCCTTTTGTTAATTTCACTGGTTCCATTAAGAACTGTTGATTGCAGCCATTTCTAAAAAGAAAAAGAAGAAAAGTTGTTTTCCGATCTTATGTAAACCCATGAAATTAACCGGCTTAGTAAGAAACTGGATTTAACAGCAGATAAAATTTATCTCTGTGGTTTATTTCAATAAAATTAATTAAGCACCTACAAAATAGAGTATGGTATAATTTTATACCTTTTTCGATTCACTTATCAGTCTGAGGGCACAGAATGCCAAATAACAGGGCATATGACACCACATTTTAATTTTATCTAAAGTTCAGTCATTGAACCACTTGAATGCATGTTATAATAAATTTAATAACATTTATTAATTGAAGATATTTCTTAAGACAACATAAAAAAGGTCAAAAGAAAATATTGTGCAAGAGAAAAACCAAATTGTATTTTTTAGTAAACACTTATATTGATAAACTTCTGAATCCCCGGTAACTAGTCTGTATTTGACTTGAAATTTCAGGGTATAATATTATTTACATATCTAAGGAATCATTGGGTATTTAAGTCATAGTTTCAAGCAACTATTTAATTTTTTAAAGTTCTTAATTCGAAATATCATACCCAACTTCTGATTTTACTGCATCGTATAAAAGGTGATTTATTGTAGAAAAGAAATGGGGGAAAAGGGTGAGCTGCCTTCTGTGTGGACAGCATAGCTTTTGACCTTGGGAGGATGAAGCCCTAACAGGGTCAGGTCGGTCCGCAGTGAGCTGACCTCTCCCGACCTTTGGGCCAGATCAGAGGGCGTCAGTCCTGCGAGTCTATCTAACCCACAGCATGATGTTTAAAGAAGGGCAGTGATCGAGCGTGTTGACTGATGTCCTCAGAGGTCATGGGGAGAAGTTCCAAACGGGCGGGCAGCCGGAAGCCAGGCCTGGGCGTTCGGTGTCCTAGTCCTCCCAGTCGATGCTGATTGGGCCGCCCGTCAGCATCTGGCTCTGCAGACCAGCTGCGTCCTCCCCTCCTGCCTCTCGCCGCGTTCTCCGGTGGCAGCCCTGGGCACAGCGGGAGCGCTCCTCCAGCCTGCCACAGACCAGGACCCGGCAGTGCAGGAACACTTCCTGGAAAGGCCATGTCGTAATGAACAAAAACAATGATAACAGCGATCGCTTGCGGGGCACTTTCTAGAAGCCAGACACTACACCAAATATTTCATATATGTCATCTCATTTCATCTAAACAACAACCCGTTGAGGTAGATGTTATCATGACCATTTTACAGATGAGGAAACTGAGAGAGAGGTTAGGGAGTTCGCCCAAATTCACACACTTAGTAATGCGGCAAACACACAGAGTCCTGTGGGAGATTGAAAACACCACGTGCATAGTTTATGCACTTGTGTAGGCCCGGAGAGACCTTTGTGAAGGCAACACCTAATAATGTTAATATCTTCGTAATATCCTCACTGATGTGAGGAATGACATCAGCCCCCATGCACTTCTGTGTAAGGTTGGTCCTTTCTCCGAGCTGCTTCCTCAGGTGACTTTCCAAGCATGCTGCCTAGCTGAGGAGGGAGGTCAGGATCAGCCACCCTAGTGGGCCCTCTTGGGCAGTGATGCAGCCGGGAAGCACATCAATGCACTTACATGCAGTGTGGGAAAGATCACTGGTCTCTGAAACTTCTTTTTGTTGAAATGTTTCAACAACTCTATTCAAACAAAAATCTTCCTCCTTACCCTATTATAGATAGCTGCTTGTAACCTCTATAGCTATGTATGTACATTTAAAAAATGTAGCATTTTCAACACGCATGCAAATTGTTATGACAAGTCTTTTCATGTCTCCCTTTTCTATATTTCCATATTTCTATACCACTTTAATAACTGCTTAACACTGTGCTAATTGATATACTGCAGCCCTGTTTGTTTGGGGGCTTTTTTTTCCCCCACTCCCCTTATACAATGCTCTATAAACATATCCAACAAGTCTTGTTTTTCTTCTTTTGCTTGCTTGTTTTTGAGAAATTGTCAGAATTGGAATTTTTAGGAAAAAGAACATGATTATTTTATGGTTATCCTATATAAAAAAAGGCTAATATGCAAATCGATCAAATGGTGGAATGACCGGTCGCTATGACACACACTGACCACCAGGGGGCAGACGCTCAATGCAGGAGCTGCCCCCTGGTGTCAGTGCGCTCACACAAGGGGAGCACCGCTCAGCCAGAAGCTGGGCTCATGGCTGGCAAGGGCAGCAGTCTGTCTCCAAGGCAGCGCTAAGGAAGTCCAACTGTCAGCTTAAGCCATGTGATGTCAGTCACACATCCCCCGAGGGCTCCCGGACTGCGAGAGGGGACAGGCTGGGCTGGGGGACCCTCCCCCCGCAAGTGCATGAATTTTGTGCACTGGGCTTCTAGTTATTAAATATTGTCAGGCAACTTTCCAGAAAGTGTACCAATTTATAAGGCCACTGTATACTTTTTATAATTTAGCGTGTTGTGATTTATAATTTTATACATTAATATGTATTAATAGAGTCCTATAATGGTTTTAATTGGCATTTTAAGTACTACTTTCACTGAGTATTTCACTGTTTGTGTTTCTGTGAATTTCCTGTCCATATTTTTTGCCATGTGACCATCACACAGGCTTTTTCACCCATACCTGCCCACAAGGATTTAAAATTGTGGTCATATAGTACCTTCTTTGAACAAACACAGCTATTTTATTGGGAGGGGCAGACAAGTATGACATTCATGAAGGTGCTAAGCTTCTAGATGGCCACCTTTACAGCATTTTTCATGGAGGAAATGCAGATGGTAACTGTGGCTCAGAGAATGTCACCGAGTTGGGATATTAAGAGGGAAGGCTCAGGTAGTGGGTGGGGGGTGGGGTTCGGCTTACCTTGTGGTCTTTGCCCACAAACTTGAAGACAGGGACCTGGAAGTGCTTTGCTAGGTGATCCCGTGATGTGTACTGCTTCACGGAGTCATCTGAAACACAGCTGAAAGTAGGGCAGGGTGGCACGTAAGACTTGATTGCTTAAGCAGGGGTGGAAAAACAGCCCAGGCCAACGTGCTTGGTCCAAGGAGAGGGAGACTGGGTGGAGGAGGCTGGGCTGCGCTCAAGCTTTTTGAGAATGAAGGAAAAAGGAAATTCCCTTCAGACCCAGCCCTGCTCATTAGCACTGTCTGTCCCATCTGTCACTCACTGCACCCACAAACTGGGCACAAGGACCTCCTGTTAAGTCAGTGTATTGAAGTATTAGCAACAGCAACAGTATTTATTTCAAAGGTACCTTTTGTATTTTCATCCATAATATGTTGCAGGAATTCTGCATTCCCATACTTTATTATTGGTTTGAGAAGGCCTTTCTTTAGATTTCATAAATATTTATGAGTACCTAATAGATAGTCACCCCTGAAGGGAATTCAAGGGTGAGCCAACCCCAAGTCATGCATCAAAGAGCTGCATAAAGATCCAAGTTTCTTAGAGAATAAATAACTGGTTCTATTGGGGAAAAGTCATTCACTTCCAAATTGTTTTAATTCTTCTTCCCAAATTTAATACTAACTTGTAGCTTGACAGGGTTTTGGAGTTTTAATCTCAGATCTACTGCTTAAAGTGAACTCAGGCTCATCTCAGGGTTAGCTGGGGGAAAATAAGTATTATGGATTCTCCAGTTTGAGGCCAAGGTTTAGCATTATGAACCTTTTCTCCTTGAAGATGAAAGGCCAAGGGTCAGACTTGTATTATCTTTTCCATTATGAAGTCTAAGTGAACTTTCTTTTTATAAGTATATTTTTCTTCTTTTGGATACCTAATAGTTCCTGTCTACCAGGCCAGGGGAAAAGGGGGGCGGTCAGATGAAAAGCCTGTGAAACTGGATACCTGCTCCTTGTGCTGACAGGCCACTTTCTAGGAATTGCTAATTGCTCTTTCAGTGCAGTGAAAAAGCCCAATAAAAGTGTTTAAAAATAAGGCATCTTGACTTGTATTTCTATGACTATCTTATGCCTCTGAATTGAAGAGGACCTAAACATATAATGAGTTTCTATTATTTCTTGTGTTAATTTTCATTTTTCTTAGGTGAAATTAATTTTTATCATCTTCTAATTATGTTCCCTAATAAATCCTATTGCACATCTAATCTATGCAATACACTCTGCTGGGTGCTGCAGAGGATATAAAGATGAATAATATGGTTTATGAAATCAAAAGCTTATAGTCCAATATTTATTATAATAATGTAACAATATTAAAATGGCACTTTCACTAAGTGTTTCAGCATTTTCAAATTTTCTTTATCTGAAAGTAGTAGGGGGCTGGGAAATTGGGAATAAAAAAATAAAGGCCCTGGCCAGGTAGCTTAGTTGGTAAGAGCATTGTCCTGATACATCAAGGTTACGGGTTCGATCTCTAACTAAGTGGAACAACAAATTGGTGTTTCTCTCTGTCTCTCTCCCTTTCTCTCTCTCTCTAAAATCAATTATAAAAATAAAATAAAATAGCCCTGGCCAGTGTTCTTAGTGGTTAGAGCATTAGCCTGCCCACTGAAGGGTCACTAGTTTGATTCCCAGTCAAGGACACGTTCACTCTCCACTCCTTGTTGGGGTGTGTGCAAGAGGCAAGCAGTTCATGCGGCTCTCTCATGTTGATGTTTCTTTCTCTCTCTCTCTCCTCCTCTCTCCCCCCACTCTCTATGAAAAAACAACAACACAAAAAAGCAATGGAAAATTATATATACTCAGGTGAGGATTAACCAAAACAAAAACAAAAACAAAACACAAAATAAAAATGAATTGAGATGTATTTATAGTGTAAATATACACTAGATTTCAAAGACTTAGCAGTCTAAGTAAAATAATCACTAATACATTTTTTATTGATTAGATGTTGAAATAGTAATATTTTGGAGAAACTTGGTTGAATAAAATATACTATTAAATTTAAAAATAAATAAACATACTACACTTTTTCCTTAAGAGAGAAAATGAGGCAGAAAGAGCTGTTTCTGGGTAACACATTGCAGATAAGACCCAGGACAAATTCTGGCTCTTGGTTTGGTGTTTATTGTGATTAGATAACGCTAGTCCTATCAGCTTTAAGTTCATGTGCTAAAAGAAAGGCCAATGATATATGACAACCCAAAGAAATTGATCATCCAAAAGTTGCCCAATATTTGATTTTGGAATTCAATAGATTCTTTTTCTGGAGATTAACTTTCTAATTCTACTTTGCCTAGGCTGGTGTGAAATTATTTTGCATTCTCAGAGCATATATCAACTCAAACTAGAGGGAGGTGAGTCCTGTGTTAAATATCAGGGGAAACCAGCCTCATTTACATTTAAGCTGAGGACAAAGAATCATCAAACAATCTATAAGTGTAAGTAAACAACATTATGTTTATTTAAGGGCTCTGCACTATTATGATAAATACTTATTCAAAGACTCATTAAACTTCATAGTTACAAAACAGACTGATTACCGTCAGAGGGGAGGGAGGTTGGGGGGCTGGGTGAGAAAGGTGAAGAAATTCAGCAAAAACAAAGAGAGACTCATGAACACAGACAACAGTATGGTGATTGTCAGAGGGAAGGGGGTGTGGGAAGAGGCAGAAGAAGGCCAAGGGGAGATAAATGGAGATGGAAAATAACATTTTAAAAAAATAATTCATTACGCAAATATTCAGTGATCCTCACTGTAGGCTAGGCATTGAGGCGGAAGTAGAAGGAAGGATGGGTTCTAGTCAGGTTGGAAGGAATCCAGGAAGGCTTCATGGAGGGAGTAACCTTGCTGAATCGTGAAGGACCGGTAAAAATCACACAGGAAGAAAGAAGACTGCAGGCAGAGGAAAGAGCAGGCGCAGTCAGGAGGGTGTGAGGAACAATAGAGTCTGGGACTTGCTCACAGTTCCCTTTGTCCTGAGCAGAAACTGGAGAGGGTAGAGGTCAGAGGGGGAGCACAGTGAGCCACGCTGAGAGCTGGGTTTTATTTTGAGGGATTATCTCATGTGCCCCATTACTGTAGTCCCATTACTGTACTGGAGATGGGACTGTTTACTAAATTGGCCTACACAGCTGTGTCTTTGAGTTCTTGCCTTCTGCTTTTTAAGCATTTTAATTTCTTCCACAGCTTCCTTTTTTCTGCTTTGTATGCACTGAGGGCTGGAAAATTAAGTAGCACAGCTTCTTAGAACTGTCTGAATTTTAAAAGATGTCCTTAACTGAGAGTTTGAATAATGAATATATTAATAAACTTCACAAGCTTAATTGAGGTTGCAGATTACATGTTTTCCCAGTAAGTGAGGAATGATTTTACAGTTATTTTTGCAAAGGAAATATGAGGCAGAAGAGAAGTCTTGATGTTAGAGAAATGCTCACTATTTTGATGGTAGTCATAGCTTCATGAATATATACAAACTGTACACTTTAAATATGTGTATTTATTGTATGCCAATAGTACTCCAATAAAACTGTAAAAAAAAATCAAAAAGGAGCCAAAATCCACTCTTCTCCTGAAAGGAAATCAATTCCCTAATCTACATAGCATTGAATATGTGACTAAAAAGAATAAATAAAAAAGGATACTTCTACTTTTCCTTTTAAAACTTTCTGGCGATCACTCTAAGATGGCAATAAATCCGAAAGTCTGTGGGTCCCTGTGAGACCTGCCACTGGGTCCGCAGCAGCTCAGAATGACAGATTTCCATCCTCTAAAAGCACGCCAAGGGGACGGCAGGAGTCTGAAGTCAGAGCATTTCCTCTGGTAAACAGTTACCAACCAAAGGAAATCAAGAGCCATTAAAAAGTTTTCAGCAGGGGTGTGACAATCTGTGTGTTTTCCTTTTGACTGGCTACCCAGGGACCCTGAGATTTAGGAGGCTGTGCTGTTAGGTGGCTGTATTCGCTGTCCCCTTGAAAGATAATGAGGGCTGGAATTAAGTCAGTAAGAGTGGAATAGAGAGAATGAGGTTTGGGCGTTGTTATTATTATTTTAAAATATATTTTTATTGATTTCAGAGAGGAAGGGAAAGGGAGAGAGAGAGAGAAACATCAATGATGAGAGAGAATCATTGATCAGCTGCCTCCTGCATGCCCCTTACGGGGATCAAGCCTGCAACCTGGGCTTGTGCCCTGACTGGGAATTGAACCATGATTGCCTGGTTGACATGCAACCAGTGAGTCACACCAACTGGGCTTTTTAAAAATTTTTATATTTTATTGATTTTTTACAGAGAGGAAGGGAGAGAGATAGTTAGAAACATCGATGAGAGAGAAGCATCGATCAGCTGCCTCCTGCATACTCCCTACTGGGGATGTGCCTGCAACCAAGGTACATGCCCTTGACTGGAATCAAACCTGGGACCCTTCAGTCTGCGGGCCGACACTCTATCCACTGAGCCAAACCGGTTAGGGCTGGGATTTTTTTTTTAGTTTCTCAGTTGAAAATCCCTTAGCAAGAGATTGTTAGCAGCAGTGGTGAGAGATGTGGAGAAGTAAAGGCAAAGCAGATGTTTCCAAGGGTCTATTGGGCCAGGTAGTGATGTGCACAGCAGGAGGCACACTGCTGCGATCTTACTGGGCCATTTCCCTTTACGCTGCAGCTCCCGACCTGCCTGAGATATGCCCCCTGACATGAGGACAAGGAGGACACTGATGAGCTGCCACTCTGAGTGTGGGTTTCAGTGTGCACACCCTGGGAATGTGAGCAACGGGCGTGATAGCTGCTGAGCTTCCAATGATACCTTGAGACATACACGGTTCTTAATCCAAGGAGCCTTAGGAAATATGGAAGTCCCCTTTGTATAAAGCAAGCTAACAAAAGTACATTTGCTTGATCGTTCTTCTCCTAAAAGCTACCAACTACTTCTTCATCAAACCAGCGTCTTAAAAGAGGCGTCTACATTGGCTGCTTCCAGTTCCTCATCCCCTCGCACTTGTCAGCCCCCACCTGGCACTCACGCTCTGCCCTCTCTGAGCAGGTTAATCAATCCCACAGTTTCGATCACAAACAGGGTGATTCTCTCTTTTATCTCTGGTCCTGACCTTGTTCCTGTGCCTAACTGATAGGCACTTCCCAATGCCCCCTGAACTTCTCGTCCTGTGCATCCTGCTGGCGTTTACAATTCAATATTGTCATTTAGAATTATCACACTCAGTATTTTAACCTCAAATCTGCTTTTCTACTTATATCCTCTTGTCTTGATTGATGGCATCTAGGTGGCCATCTGAGCCAGATCCCATGGAGTCATTTTTGACTCTCCTCTCCCTCACCAGTTTCCACCTCCAAAATGTCAATAAACGGTTTCTGAATTAATTAATTAAGAGCTTGCAAGAGCGCTGAGCCATTCTGGGAAATGACTGCGTATACTGGTGCACTTAGAGGTTGGATGTGAACTGGGAATAATAACTGGTTTAAGCAGCATAATTACCCATCCCGGATAAGGTAGTACTTCAGGATCTCGTCGATCTTGGAAGTGGGGGTGGCAAAACAGCTCTCCACCAGGCTTTCCAAGCCGTTCACGTGCACCAAGGGCTCGATGCCAAAGTAGAGGGAGTCTCGAAGCTTGAGGGTAGGCAACGCTTCCCGGTAAGGCTCTTCAAACTCGTGGTCCTTGAAGATCTCCAGAGTGAACGGGAAGATGCCGTGACTGCGGCCCATGATTTCCAGCGGGGCATTTCGGAGGTTGGGAACGTATCCTTCGGAAATGGTGTACAGGCGCGGGAACTCGCAGGTCACGGGGATCAGCAGTTTGCTGGTTCGGATGATGATGTCCCCGCTGCTCCCTGGGGTCTGCTTGGGTAGACCTGTCACAAGGTTGCTGGCCACGATCTTGTCATTTACCACCTGAGCCAGGCCAGGGCGAAGAGAGGAACGAGATTTTACATTCATTTCTACAGTTTCCCCCCCCCCTCCTCTTAATCATAACAATCTCCAAACCTCAAAACACATTAGAAATTTGGTTGCTGAAGCCTGAAGCTTTTAATAATTTTTTGCATACTACTTCGTGGTCAACCCACACATTCCTTTGGAATATTACTCAGAAAACCCGAGCTATGCAGAATCAGCAAATTCAAAGCTCGTATGTTTTAGGAGAGAGCAGCTCCTGTGTGTTACTTTTTCTGTAAGTCTAGACCTGGTGATCCTGCTGCAGCACAACCTGGTGCTGACCTCATCCACACACAGAACTTCAGCTGCTATGATTTTCAGTTCTTTATGTCCAGCCTCGTCTGGTGCCTCACGGGGCATTTCCATGCCATTGTGCACAGACAGAATAAACACAACTTGCCTAATGTGGGACCGCCTTCTCCTGGAACATCTCCATATCTCACCCCAGGTTTTATTAGCGCTCTGATTTTTTCTTCATCAGATTCAATAAAAAACCATTTGTTTAACTAAATGATGACAAGGGCCTCTGCACTGCTCCCCAGGATCCAGGTCCTCTTTTCCCCTCCTTCCTGCACACGTCTGATGTCATCACGACAGGGCCTGCTGAACCCCAAGTCCTCACCCTAGCACACAAGGCAGTCCTCTGGGAGCACCTCTCTTCGTTTTCTCTTCCAAAACGAATTCCTTGCCAGTCAGACCCCAGTGCCCAGCATAAGCGTAGGGATTCCCATCTCTGGGACTGGCTCATTTGTTTCCCATCTGAAATGCCCGTTCTTCTGCTCTCCACCTGTCAACCACGAATCAACCACACTCATGCTTCTGCCCCAGTTCAAGTCCTACTTGTCTTGGCTGCTCCAGGGTCTGTCCCTTTCTGGCTTCCTACAGCCCCTCTCACCTGGATCACTATCTCTTTTTTTATATTTCATGTGTATTGTCATCTCAATACTACTGTATATATTTCTAAAAACCAGGAATCTTTATTTCAGATCCCTTAGGCTCCCCAGCAGAGGGATGTGCACAGATTCCTGGATGAAAGTGCAAACGTTTTGCCTCCACGTGGTTCAATACTTGGACTCATTGCTGCCTCATAAATGGACCGCCCGCCATGTGTACCAGTCGCTCTCTTCATGTGAGACAATACCGGTGCTGATGCGCTCAGGACAATGTCTACGCATGTTGGAGGTCAGGCAAATTGAGAACAGAAATAGTAGGATTTGTTTTAACTTTCTATCCCCATGGTGCCAGGACCACAGCACATGCGCAATAATAGATTTGTTAAATGAGTGGCATTAGATTTTTTGAAATCCATTCTTTCATATGGAAATATCTCCTCTCAGACAAGCCGTACCGCATACCTCTGTCAACTACCTCCCCAGACCGGCTTTTGTCCATTCCCCAGTGTCCTCAGGAGGAACCTACATCGACCACGGTGCCACACGTCTTGAGGGAGAAGAGGATGTTGACGTGGGTGCCATTGGACACTCCTCGGCAGGAGGTGTTGGTCAGGAAGAGCTCCAGCCCGCCCACCAGGTCCCTGGGGACGCTCACTTCGATGGTGTTGGTCTTGCACAACACGGGGACTGCGGCAGAAAGGGGCTGCTGTTAGAACCGAGAACCTGAGGGAAGGCTTCTAGAAGAATTAATTTCACCATCATGCAGCTCCAGCTTTTGGTTCTATCCTCAAGGAAATCTATGAGGCTCAAAACAAGTTGGTGAATAAAACCAGGACTCCTAACTCCCAAAGTTGTGGTCAAATAATGCTCCTGAGTATATTATCTCCCAAATGAGGAACTAGTATGTTCAAGTTTCAATTCGACAGACATTTCAAAGTATGGCTAGCATAACTCCATGAACTGAGGCACCTGGAGGATTAACGTTTAGCACAAACACAATTTATTGGCCATTCAGAAAATGACTGCTTGGATACAGGCTTAAATTATATAATGGTCCTGCTTTGACTTTACTGTTAATTACTGCTCCATAAAACAGGTAATAAAAGCAGTGTTGGTGCACTTGGGGAGGAGTTCTAAATTGTCTTTGTACTGTTCAGTAAACCATAACCCTGGCTATAAATTGCACTTGCACTGAATATAAAAAGGTTGCTTTTCCTCGGCGTTCCCATGTTCACTTCTTCCAACTCTACAAATACCCTAAAAGGAATATGTATGGGTACCGTCTGGAAATATCTGAGGAGAATATCAATATTTGAGGACATACCATAACAAATGGTATAGTAAAAAAAAGTCAGAGATAGTTGCTCATTAAATATTTGCTGGATGAATAGAATAATGTTCTGGACAGAAATAACCAGATTTCCAGAAAACAGTTCTCAGAGGATTGCTGAGGCTCGTATTGTAAGTGCAGGGAGAAGAATCAGTTCTCCAGGGCTTTCCACTTAGTTTCACAGCCCAATAATCTGCTAGAAAACAGAAGAACTGCATCGATGTCTTACACGTCTAAATTGAGTATTAGTCTTACAATTAGTAACAGAAATTATTGGGAAAAAATCAAAGGTGAAAAAGCAAAGGAAACCGAATGATCTAGAAATCCCGTTTCTGGGTATTCATCGAAAAGAATGAAAAGCAGGATCTCAAAAAGGTATTTGCACACCCACATTCATAGCAGCACCATTCACAATGGTCAAGAGGTAGAAGCAACCCAATGTCCATCCATGACTGAGTACACAAATGTGGTATATCCATACAATGGAATATTATTCCGCTTATAAAGGAAGGAAATCCTGTCATACGCTACAACATGGATGAACCTTGTGGCCACTACGCTAAGTGAAATAAGTCAGTCACAAGAAGACAAATACTGTATGCTGGGGGAGAGGGAAATGGGAAGTTATTAAATGGGTGTAGAGTTGCAGGTTTGCAAGGTGGACAAGTTCTGGAGATGTGTTACACAACACTGTGAATATACTTAACACTACTGAACTATACACTTAAAATTGGTTTGGATGGTACATTTTATGTTATATATTTTTCACCACACTTTTTAAAAAAGCAAAGTAAAATGGTTTTGTTTTTTTTTTTTTGGTAATCTTTTCTTAGGTCTTTTCTCTTTTGAATGTTTCCAGGATGAAGATGCAGGAGCACACACTGCTGAAAGAGCTGGCGTTCTAAAAGATGAGAATCTTGACACATCTGGGTGAGGAAGGCCGGGAGATGGGAGGGGGAGAGGAAGCATGAATCAGAGCAGAGGTCAATCCCTGCAAGTACTACCTTGGCAAGTGTGGTTGTCCTCAGACAGCACCAAGCCCCGCGGACATTCACACTGGTAGCCCTGCTCAGTCACAAGGCAAAAATGGCTGCAGCCGCCATTGCTGTTGTGGCATCCTTCAATGTCTGCAATAAAAAAAAAAAGGGGGGGGTGGGATGATCTTGGAGCCCTCTTTTCCCCGAAATTCTGGTTCTTGGGATGGTACTTTGCATTGGGGATTAACTTAACTCGTCACAGTATCACTGGGGCCCAACAGTCACTGAGACATGTAGGAAAGCCCACAAAATACGGGTATTAAATGTTATAGCTACAAAGAGCAATCTTACAATATCCACAGCTCTACACACTTAAGCTGGTCATTTTGTAGAATTCCCTTCAATCTGGATTTGTCTGTATTTTAATGGTTACTATGTTTGGGGGAAAGTCATTTCTTTTTTTTCTTTCTCCCCCCCCCCCCCAACTTATTCTACACCTCTCATATCTCTTCAAGTCATTTCTTAATTGCTGTAATATTTAGTTTGCTCGATTCAAAATTCTATAAGAGTATTATTGGTGTAAAAGGAACAGAATAGAATTTGATTGGACCAGCTAGATGGATCGGAGTTCTTGCCAGTTGGTTGGATCACCAGTCCTTCTGTATCCCCATCGCTGCTCTAAACTGGTTGTTATGTTACCCGCCTCTATTACCTTGCTACTCCCGGTGTGCTCCTTGGAGTCAAAGCATAGGTGTCACCTTGAAGTTAGTTATTTAGAAATGTCTTGGCCCAATCCCAGACCTACTAAACCAGAATCTGCATTCTAACAAGAACCCAGGTGATTTGTGGACACATTAAAGTTTGAGAAACACAGAATACCCAGTTTTATTTTCCAAATATGTGGCTCTTTACCTCTTGCAAAATACAACTCCCTTTTGTGAAACCTTGGAGACAAAGTTAACAGTGACTTCCATCTGCAAGCATCCTTGACAATGATGAACCCCTCTGTCATTTCCTTACACAGCCACACTGTTACTCTCTTCTGACACTGGGCAGTTTCATGGACAGCAGAGAATAAGCCAATGGCCTGGGCTCTCCATTTGAATCCTTCTTACCCATTCTCACCTTCGCAAGTCTTGCCATCACTTCTTAGCACACGGCCAGCCCCGCACTCACAGCGATATGAATTTTTGAGGTTTACACAGATCTCACTACAGCCACCATTGTTTTGTTCACATTCATTTTCATCTGTAGAAAAGAAACACACCATGTACATGGTGCTGAGCAACTTAAACTCTCAACCCCCTTGGCAGAAGCTCCCCATCTTTTCGGTTCCTGCTGATACACTTTCCACAGCCCAACCCCCTCGCTGAGATCCAGTATAATCACTTCTATCAACCAGGACTCCTCAACCAAGTTATTTGTCCATCTGCCCTCTGCTGAAGCAGAAGGCACCTACGCCCTCACCAATTCCCTCCTCAGGGCAAAACTGTGGGGAAATAAAGTTCCTTTTGTCGCCTACGTTCACCTATTTATTTGCATTGGTGAGAATCTCACTCTCTCCAATGAGCTCCTAAAGATTTGCCAAATAAATAAAAACTTATAAATCAAACTGTGTTCTAAAGGCATTAAAGGAATGTACATTGCAGAAGAAAATATCTGACATTTCTGAGGCAGTCTTCTGCCATACATGAGCAACTGCCCTCGAAATCTCTCTTAAATGTTGGAATATCCTCACATTGTACTTCATGATTGTTAAGTCATTGTAAGGATCTGATGAAAGAAGGGACTCTTGCCATAAAAAGATGCACAACTGACAATAAATGTCGACCCCGTTCCTTCTACAAACAAAAGAAAAGGAAGCGTGGGAGCTAGCTTTGTCATGGCTGGGACATAGGACCTAAGCCAGGGAGCGGGGTTTAAACACCCCCAAGGTGGCAGGAAGCATGGCCTTGGGCCCAGGGGCGGAGATGAGCAGGAACTGAAACGCTGTCTGGGACCCTGGCAGAGGTATCCCCGTAATGAGTTGGGGAGAAGCGTTTGCTGCGAGTCCCAGGGCGGCAGTGAGGAAGCCCTCGGCCTGAAGCTCTAGGAGAGAAAAGCCTCCAGAAACCGCGGGAGCCCCACGCCCAGTCCTGCCAGGGCTGACGTGTGAACTTACACTTCCCACATGGAGTGGGGATACTGCAGCCAGAAATGGCTGTAAAACTTGGCCTGGACTGTGAAGTTTCTGTGATGCCTGACAGAGCATTTGGAAAACTGTTCTGCAGTAAAACTTCCATAAACTCAGTGATAAGAATAGAATCTCCCCACCCACTGCCCCGAAAACAACAATTACATCAGAAAATGGTTTGCCATGAAATACTAACCATGAGGAAATAATTTCCTATAAGAGAGAGTTGGCAAGATAACAAACAAGGGGCTTTGGATTGGAGATAAACAAAATGATCCAGAAAAATCCATAATACGAGGATTTTAAAAAAATCACCAAACAGATAAAAGGAAGGATAGTTGCCCAGCTGGTGTGGCTCAGTGGTTGAGCGCCAACCCATGAACCAAGAGGTCCCTAGTTCAAGTCCTGGTCAGGGCACACGCCCAAGTTGCAGGCTCGATCCCCAGTAGGGGGCGTGCAGGAGGCAGCCGAATGTTTCCATATATCCCTTTGCCTTCCTCTCTTTAAAAAAATCAATAAAACATGCTGTTGTTGTTTTTTTTTAAAAAAAGATAGCAACCAAAATAAGTGTGTAAAAGGATAAGACAGAATTGAGAAACAAACATGTTGAACATGTTAAAAATATAGTCAATGAGATTAGAACCTTCAGTGGGTGGTAAGAGGCACTGGCGGCCCCCTGGAGGTGGCCACACCAGTGCTCAGGCCGCGCCTCTGTGGCAGGGCTGACCTGCTTACCTCAAGACTGATTGTTTTATGTGAAGGAGAAATGAGCTTCTATTATTTAAGCCGTTGTTACTTAAGCCATTGTTATTTGGGGGTCTGCTGTTATTTACAGCCTGACTTTGATCCTATGCCCCAGCAATTCCACTTTTATGGGGTCAGGTATAATTTTTATGTTAATTTTAAGAACACACAAAGCACTGCTACATATTGTTATGGGTACATATATGAATAATAAAAGCATAAAAACAGGGACCAGAAGAACACACACTAACTTCAAAACACTGACTCCCCCTGGAGGGCGAGAGAGAAACATGAGATGGACCGAGATGATTTTATTTGTATCTGTAAAATTTTATTTTAAAAAAAGAGAAAAACTTAACCATAGTCAAATCTGGGTACATGAGTATCTGTTATATTATTTTCCTATACTCTTCTCTCTGCCTGAAAAAAATTACATAATTTAAACTAAATAATAAAAACTATATTACATCAAAGAGAAAAAAAAAAACTAGGAGAAAATTGACACATGCACATAAACTTTGCCTGTAATTTCAGGGAATTCATGATCTCCCTGAAACTGATGGACAGACTCCAGGTAGGAACTGTGGTCTGTTCCCTAGGTACTGGTAGGCAAAGGTGTCCAAGATAAACTGTTAAGCAAGAGGCATGTATGATGTGTATGATATTTGACCTTTGGTGTAAAAAAGGGGGAAATAGATATTAATATCTATATTTGCATTTTTATACCTGCCTGAGAAAACACTGGAAGCACATAAGAAAATAATATAAGAGTTTACTTGGAATGGGGTGAGGAGGAAATGGGACAAATGGAGAGAGCTAGACATTTCACTGTATACCTTTCGTGCTATTTAATTTAGGAACTATCCCATATAATAAAAAGCTAATATGCAAATTGACCAGACAGCAGAATGACCGGTCGCTATGATGTGCACTGACCACCAGGGGGAAGACACTCAATACAGGAGCTGCCCCCGAGTGGTCAGTGCGCCAGAAGCTGGGCTCACAGGTGGGGAGCGCAGCGGCAGTGGCAGGAGCCTCTCCCACCTCTGCGGCACGCTAAGGATGTCCGACTGCCAGGTCAGGCCCGCTCCCCACCATCAGCTGGACATGCCCTGAGGGCTCCCAGACTGTGAGAGGGTGCAGGCTGGGCTGAGGAACCCCTCGAATGCATGAATTTTGTGCACCGGGCCTCTAGTTGAAATATATTAGCTATTCAAAGTTATATTAAAATAAAGGCAAAAAAAAGAATGAATTAGACCTATTGTGGTGATCACATTGTAAAGTATATAAATGTCGAATCCTTATGTTGTACATATGAAACTAACATAATATTGTATGTCAATTATATTTAAAAACCAAAAATATGAGAAATGAATGAAAAAGTCCTGCCTTTTCCAACAGATGTGTGTCCACGTGTGTGTTGTGCGAGGGGAGAGGGGAAATTACAGGAACCATTGTCTCCTGCACCCAAACATTTTAGCATGAAGTCACATAGTCAAAATGGACCTTGTAAGAGCGCTGACAACTGTTGTGGGCGGGCTAAACATGCTCCATGCAGTGATTCCCAAAGTGGGTGCTACCACTCCCCGGTGGGCACTGCAGTGATCCAGGGGGGCGGTGATGGCCACAGGTGCATTTGGGGGCGATGAGTAACTGCTATTAAAATAAAAAAAAAATTAATTTCCAGGGGCTGAGTAATATTTTTTCTGGAAAGGGGGCGGTAGGCCAAATAAGTTTGGGAACCACTGCTCCATAGCATGGTCAGTGGGGCTCATGTAGGAGACTGAAGAACAATAGATTTCTTAAGCCATTTATATGCCTTTCGCTCTAATTCCCTATCCCAGTCTAATCTGCTACTGTTCTTCTTGAGAAGGTGTGGGGCAGGCCTCCCCTTTCTCACTAGACTTCTTTTAAGTCCATTTGAGTCTGAATACAAAAAGATTCATAACATTAAAGGGAAAAGAAAGGATCTTCAGTCTTGGGTTTTTCAACAACAAAGCAACAATTAAACAACTCTGGATTTCCCACAAGCAATCCAACTCCTCTTTCTTGCCACTCAGAGAAACCAAAAGTATATTAATGAAGCTGTAGGAGTCTGTCCTTAGATAATTGTAGACCAAAGCTATCCAATAGAAATACAAAGCAAGCTACACAAGTAATTAAAAATCTTTCTTGTAGTTTTATTTAAACATTTCTTAAAAGAAAATGGTAAAATTAATTGTAATAAATACTTGATTTAATCCAGTATGTTCATGTTTCATCTCAATATATAATCAATATTAAAATTATTGAGATATTTTACATTTTGAAAACTAGTCTTCAAAATCCAGTGTATATTTTATACTTATAGCCTGTCTCAATTTGGATGCTAAATTTTCATGAGAAATACTTGATCTGTATAGAGTCATAAAATTTACAGTTGGCTACTCAAGTTATTCCAAATATTTTCAGTTTTTCAATGACTGAATCAAGTATCAGTTTTTAAATTAAAATTAAGTAAAATTAAAATTCGGTTTTTCAGTCACTCTATTTCAAGAGCTCCATAACCACTCATGGCCAGGGACTCCTGTATTGCACAAAACAATTCTAGACTACACCTAACCGTGCCATAAATCTGGCTTAAAGCTTTAGTTATGAACTACAAGGGCAAACACCATTCCAGGTGTTCTGAGGCACAGACTGGAAAAACGATGGAAGTCTGAGTCAGGAAGGGTTTTTGATTTGTCCCTTTGATCTTTAAATAGTCTGTTTCTACTTCAAGATTAGTTTCTTACCAAAGCATGTCTGTCTGTCGGGGCCCAGCATGGTCCCTGGAGCGCACCTGCACTCGCTGGTATCCGAGCAGCTGCCGTGGCAGTCCTCATCGCAGATGTCATAAAAATCTATGGAAGGATAAAGATGACCTTTTGTGATGGGCTAGGACCAGAGGACCCTTATTCCTGAGTTCAATCATGGGATACTAGCTTCTAGCCAACACCCAGAGAACTCTCATTGTTCAGGGATTACATAAACCCAATGGAAAGACATACCACCCAGGAACATCTTTTGTCATTTAGATCAATGATTCCCAGCTTCAGATCCACAGGCCCTTGGTTGGCCATAGATTCTGCAAGTCTAATACCTCACAAATATGAGCTATGGGTTTAAACATTATCTCATATCACATAACCCATGGGCACAGACAATAGTGGGGTGAAGGCCTGGGAGGGGACAGGAGTGAGGAGGAGAGAGTCAATGGGGGAAAAAAGGGACATTTGTAATACTTTCAATAATAAAGATAAATTTTAAAAATAAAGTAACATTATCTCCTACTTTTCTATGTACTCTATTTTTTAAATATATATAATTTGAAGAGACTGAGAAAACAAAAATTTATTTAAAAGTATTACTGACCTAAAGTAGCTTCTTCCCATATAATTTTTAAAAAAATCAATGGATACTAAGCACAATGCTATCACATGGATGTCTAATATATATTTAAAAAGGGATTCTCCATACTCAAAAAATGTTGGAAATCCTCTACTTAGATAACCTAAATCAACATTTCATTTTCTAATGACTTGTTCAAAAGGAGTGAAGACAAAATAAAGCAGAAATGATCAAAGGCATAGCCCCTTTCTAGTCTCCAGAAATTTTTCAGAAACTTAAGAAGAGAACTCAGAAATCACAACCTGGAGGTATGTGTGGCCCTAAATCCGTGCTACTCGGACTCTGAGATTCTACCATAACTGAATTTCCTATGGCGCTTTTCTCCTTGATGCCTTGCGGGGGAGGATAAAAAGCACAGAGAAGGTACTCACGGCCACAGTAGACATGAAAGCAGACACTGGGCTTGGTCAGACGATACACGTAGTAGCCTCCGGGGCAAGCCTTGACCTCCACCGTGGTGTTCCAGAGGCAGCAGTTCCTATTGAAGCTCGCACAGGCCTGGCGTTGCACGATGCCATCATCTTCTAGAGGGTGGCTGCCATTGAGCCAGACAGGTGCGTGGGTTCCACAGTGGTTTTCTGGTATGCAAAAGGTGGGCATGGCATCCCCTGCCATGCCCGTGAAGCGGTACCACTCCCCATCCACATGGTTGTCACATAGAGGTGGACCTTGAGATTCATCCAATTGGTGGTCAGTGTTCCTCCAGGGCTCATTCAGACTGATGTAAGCAGAACAAGGATCTAGGGCTGGGAAGGAAAAGGACACCTCAGAGGCACCTTGTGCTATTTCAGATCACAGAGACAACATCCTGGGTCCACCCTCTTGGTCCTGCATTTTGGCTTTCTGGGGTTCAGAGAGAAATAATCTCAAGTTCCAAAAAGTAGTTGTTTAAGATTCCCCAAGTTGACTTACACATGTTTCACAAATGCATTTTCTTAAAATTACTTCAAATCTATCTAAGGTTCAGTGTCAGCATTGGGCTAAGTTTTTCATCCATGGTAATCAATTGATGGAAAGAGAGTTGTTCAGAACCAGGGAGGTTAGGGTTGCAGTCTCATTGACCCCTGCTCTGGTCAGACAATATTTTGAGTATTGTGTCCACACCTGGAGGCTATACTTTGTGAAAGTAATGGACAAACTTGGTATCCAGAGGAAGGTGACCAGACTTAGAAGGAAGCCTAAAATTATTTACTGGGGAAGAAGCTGAGAACTATAGTTCGGAGAAAAGAAGACTGAAAAATATGCATATCACTTTTCAAACATCTGGACTGGGCTTGTGGAAGAGGAATTAGGTATACTGTCACAAAAACAAGAACAAATTGTTATGGG
Organism: Myotis yumanensis; assembly: GCF_028538775.1. NCBI lineage: Eukaryota > Metazoa > Chordata > Mammalia > Chiroptera > Vespertilionidae > Myotis > Myotis yumanensis. The sequence continues at coordinate 43,695,951 of NW_027223764.1, read as the reverse complement.
GAAGCACATTTCGTTCAGTTACCCAGTAATGGAGAGGAATGGATGAGTCTTTGGAAATTTTCAAAAAATATTTGGATGGCCATTTGTAGGCAAGATGGAATTTTGCACTAGCGGGAAGCTTGATTTGATAACGAATGTGTAAAACTCATTCCACTGAAAAGGAAAAGGCCTCTGGCACATGTCAGCTGCTTTGAAATACACAGAATACTGGCAAGTAGTTACCAAAGATAGTTTCAAAGTGGATATATTCCATCAGCTTATTGAAAATGTTGTAAACTTTATATATTCACCATTAGCCATGGCATCACTGTGGATAATAGAGTAGAATTTTCAAGCATGCATTTTTAGCACGTGGACAAATGTCTCATTAAAACCATTTCAATGACCAAACACATCAATATCCCCAATATTCTCACTGCTTCCCTCAGTTTCAGAGAAACATTGAATTAATGTAGGCAAATTGTCTGTATGAACCTATAAAACCCAGAAGTTCTAGAAAGGAGACCAGCCATAGAGTACTGTTCTTTTTAATGCATGTCAGGCTGACCTAACTGATATTGTAGACAGGGAATTCACATGACAGCTGATACATTTTGTGGGCAGGAATTTCAGTTTTAGCAAACAATGCACAATAATGAAATATAAATGGACCATGATCATAAAATCTAAGTTGTCTAGAAAGTATTTTGGATTTTCGCAGTCTACATTTCAAACTCAAGTTTGCTCTCTAAACTTCACCCGTATATAGAGGAGTGTGTAGCTTAGTGCTAATGGCCAACGAGCATATGACCATTTGAGACAGGAAATAACTAGGATACTGCACTTTCTGGAAATAACACATTTGCAGAGTTGCCCATGGCAGGAGCAACCGTCTCCTTTACCAGGTCCCTGCGGGACCCCGACTGTGCCCTAGTTTATAGTTTGCTGTCCCCCTTCAGGGGAAGAAGTGTCCTCATTTAGACTCTCTCCCTCTCAAAAGGGAAAAATTCCTTCATCAGCTCTCCCAGCTGTGGGTTTTCAGGGAATTTCACAGGTGATCATAAATTCATAGAAATATTTGGTTCATTTCCTTGGCTCTAATTTTATAAGAAATGGTTAGGTACTCAACTTGGAATGGCTTTTACAGACATTCCTAAACTCCTCTCAATAACTATTTCATGAATTATAAAGTTTTTCCTTGAATTCAACTGTCATTTCTTGTGGCGTTTGTTAAAAATTCGCTTTCTCTCCTGTTGTAGGGGAGATATGGCACAAACAGGAAAAATTTCCCTACGATCTCCTTGAAAATAAATAAATGATATATTTTAAAAAGTTACCCACTGAAATGGGTACATTTCAAACTCAAGTTTGCTCTCTAAACTTCACCTATATATAGAGGAGTGTGTAGCTTAGTGCTAATGGCCAACGAGATTTATGATCATGGTCCATTTATATTTCATTATTGTGCATTGTTTGCTAAAACTGAAATGTAATTTAATGTAATATTTCTAACATTAAATATACACAATTATCTTTTCATCTCCAACCCCTTTTAAGGCAGCACTTCCATCCTTTAATCAGCTGTTAATTCCTGTGTTCAGTCTCTCATCGTGGAGCACAGAGCTTGGTACAATGCATATGGCGCCCTAAATTGTGGACATATGTACCCCTCAGATGGAAGCGCTGCAGGAAGAACAGCCCCGTGGGATCCTTTCAAATGTCGAGTCAGGAGCACCCTCTGCACCCCCCCCCCCCATCTCCCCCTTCGCCCTCTCGACTGCCAGCCACCCTGCCGGCCACCCCTCCGGGGTCCCCACTCCGGGGACGCAGGGACGGCTGTGCACCCCCAGGGTCGGCACCTCACGGTGACCCAGCGCTGAGAGATAATGTCAAGTCCCGCCCTTCATTCCCAGGTTTGCAGAGCCAGAGCCTCCAACCCTTATATCCTCCTCACCCCATGCTGCCCATCCCATCAGGCTCAGTGCTGGAGCCCCTCTCTCCTCCCTTCCTTCTCCCTCCCTCCCTGCCTTCTTCCCCGTCAACCACTTGGCTTTCCTCTTCCCCACCTCCTCTCCTTTTCCTTCCCTAGTTCTTTCCTCTCACTTCCCTCTCCAACCAGGACAAGCATTCCCCGCCCCTCCTCCCACTACCCTTCCCCTCCTTCCCCAGTTCTTCCTTGAGCACCCTGTGTGTGTGTGTGTGTGTGTGTGTGTGTGTGTGTGTGTGTATGTGTAATGTGGTACCCTTCCTCCTGGGGAGGGACAGGTGTTTGATTGGGAGGTGCAGGAGGTGTGTGTGTGTGTGTGTGTGTGTGTGTGTGTGTGTGTGTGTTAGGAGCCTGGGGAGGGAGAGGTGTATGATTGGGAGGTGCAGGAGGCACTGAGGAGAGTAAGAAAGGAAAGAGAATGGGAAGGGGAATGGAAGTTGTGGGGAGGATGACTTTTGCTTAAGAGGCTCTTGGTTGTTCTAGCAGCAGATTCAGGGCGATTAAACTGTGCGCAGCCCCATCTTTTTAAAATAGACGATTAAAACAGCTTCAGACTTAGAGAATAATGGAGAAGACGGTACAAAGAGCCCCCCCTCCCCCACCTGGTTTCCCTATTATGATACATCATACGTGGTACCTTTGCCACAATCAATGAACCAATGTTGCTACATTATTAACTCGAGTACATAGTTTTTTAGATTTTCTTCAGTTTTGCCTTTGTCTTTCTCTGTCCCAGGATTTCATCCAGGGTACCACATTACATTTAGTTTTCATGTCCTTGGGGTCTCAAGCCTATTTTTTTTTTGAAATTTGAATATGGACTAGATATTAGATAGTATTGAGTTATTGTTTTGGTGGTTTTTTTCAAGCCTATTTTTAATGTGTATCCATAAAGGTGCTAGAGCAAGGCCTGAGTTCCTCTGAAGATGTAAATCAGGGTCAATAAAATACTGAGCTACTCAAAAGAAGGACTGTTCTCTCCATCTCAACCTGCCCTCACACTCTCTTCTAAGTAGAACTTAAATTCTATTGGAGAAAGGAGAGAGACATTTATTAGTAAGTGGAACTGCAACTTTGCCTTGTTGGCCAGTTTTGTGCCAAGCTTGAGGAGAGACAGTTTACGATTCACTCAGTCTGTGCAAAAAGTCCTATTTTCAGATGTCAAGACTACGGAGTTTGATTTACCAGATCTGTACCTTCCATGGGGCTATAGCTTTCAGTCAGTCCCTGGAAATCATTAAAGAAAAAAAAAAAAAATCTATCCTTAACTCTAAAAATCATTGTTTTGCTCTTGAAGTTGTAGCTATAAAAGTGCCTTGCACATAAAAGGTTAGAAGTCCTTTTACACACACTCCAAGCCATATTTAGCTAGTGGAAAGCTGCTGGATATGGCTGATGCATGGAAATTTTGGCTGCCCAGACAAGGGACTAAATGGAACATGAAACAGCAATTCTCTGAAAATATATGCTCATAGGTTATTAATGACTGGACCCAGTATTGTAGATACTGTATTCTAGCTCTTAGTAACCTGTACATAACAGCAATTTCCTACAACAAAACGCTCGGTATGCCAAGTACTTGATACTAGACTCACCCATTGGTGCTGCAGGTGTAATTGTGATGAGGAGGCAGGTGAGAAGCAGGAACTGAGGCATCCTTCTGAATGAGCCACCAGACACCGACTGGAAAATCCTCTTAATTCCAGTTTTCCTCTGTCCCCTTCTTTAAAAACAAAAGCCCGGAGAAGAAAGACTTTTCAGCACTGGTTGGGGCTTTATCAGAGGAAAAGCAGTGGGATAAGGCGTCCATTGCTCTGGCCTTGACCCCAGAGAGAAACATTACTTTACACTGTCAACAGGGTTATTTTATTGATATTTTTCTTTAGGGAAAAAATACTCACAACCCCTCATCCTCCTATTGTTTTCTCTCAAGAATTCCCTGCAATGCAGCCTTCAGTATCTTATCCAGAAGGGGATTCTAAATGAGGGACATCCCCTCACGTCAGAATCTTGTTTCATGATGCTGCAGCCATACCACTGCGTGCTAAAGGAGAATGGAACTGGTCATTAAGAAAGGAGTTTCTAAGAGCACACAGGAAAGTAGTAAGAACAGGTGTGGAATGGGGGCGACAGTCTCTTAAAGCAAGCTCCTAAGTCTTTTATTATGGTCTTTGGTCTCAAAAGTTCCTAAAGAGCCCTGGTTGGTGTGGCTCGGTTGGTTGGGCATTGTCCTATGCACCAAAAGGTTGCCAGTTTGATTCCCAGTCAGGGCACATGCCTGGGTTGTTGGCTTAATCCCCAGTGGGGGGGAGGGGGAGACAGGAGGCAGCTGATAGATCTTTCTCTCTTTCTCTCCCTCTTCCTTGTTCTCTCTCTAAAAATCAATAAAAATATATTTTAAAACTTCATGAACAAAAAGGTTTAATTTGTGCTTTTATCCATTCAGGCAACAATAAATACCTTATGCTTTCATAGTGTCTACTAAAATAAAATAGTTTAGTATTTTTTATTTTACTATTTTCATGCCAACATAGGGGCAGGGGCTTCAAATCTAAACCTACTCATTATTAACAATACTGGAAAGTAAGTGACAAAGTTTACTAGAGTTTCACTTTTAGACAAAAGCGAGAAAACATAAGGACCTGTATATTAACATGCCCCAGACATGACCTTGGTGATTACAGATCTGAAGGTTGCCAGCTACCTGACATTCCGTAGTGTGGACACCTGAACATTGGCACACACGTTACAAAAGGTAATTTTTAGGGCTAGGGAAAAGCTGTTTGTTAGTTTGTTTTTAAATACTATATTCAACAAGGATCTGAGAAAAAACAAAATTTTTCTCTCCTGGTTTTACCTTGACCAGATACTCTGGGCTTCTAGTGTCCCTATATTTCTTCGCACCTGTTTCTTTTCCTAATAACCAAATTTCTAGTGACTGGGAAAGGAATATTATCATCTTTAGGAAGTAGTCCTTAAACTTGTCTTTATAACACCTTCATAACTTTTACTATGCTACGCGGCATTCAAATTACTGTGGTCCCTTTCCGGGTTTCAGTTCAATGAAACATTAATGCTCATGGTCAGATGCCACCCTGGTCACTGGTTTTTGACACTGAAGGTAAAAGTGGTGCCTGCAAGCACAGAGTTTGCAGTCTAGCAAGGGATTTCCATCCATCTAAGGTTGGAGTTAGGTAGTTTATCGCTAATGCTAGCAGAGAACACAGGCAATTTGGCCATTAGCGTAAGTTGCAATGTGGTGTCAGCAATGGATGACGTTGGGGCTGAGGACTGTCTCGTTGCAGGGTAGCTCTGTTAAGGGTCAGTGTCCTTGACAGAAAAAAACAACCCCTGTAGTTTCCTGTCCCCGAGAAGGAGAAGCCACCGAGTGCTTCACACGGGCGGCAGAGGAACAGAGGACGTCTGCAAGAGATAAACCAGACTTGCTGCCCGGATGGACTGCCTGAGTCAAGGACTTTTACCAGATAGCTAGCTGCTGGTTCTGTAAACAAGCATTCCCAGGATGGCAGGACCCGCCCCCCCCCCCCCCCCCCCCGCCCCTTATTCCTATTTTTTTCCTTTTCAGTTGGAATGCCCTTTCATTTTGACTTTTTATGATGAAAAATTTCAAATATATAGAAAAGTAAACAATAATAAACACCCCGCTGCAATTACTAACACTGTCATTCTTATTTCATTTATACCAGCGTGCATTTCTAACACATGACCTTTCCACTTAACAGAATTGTAACGTTTCTAGTACAACTTCAAAAACTAGTAATAATCTATTATCTAATACCCATTCCCTATTTAATTTTTCCCAAGTGTTTTAAAAATTTCTTTGTATTGCTGGTTTGAGTCAGTCAGGATTCAAACAAGAGCCATGCTAGTGTCTCTTAAGTTTTTTAAATCTATAATGGTTCCTCCTACCACACCCCCATTTGTTGAAGAAACCCCGACATTTGCCTTATAGAATGACTCACAGTCTAGATTTGGCCGACTACTTCTTGTGGTGTCTTTTAGCCTCCCTTATCTTTTTCATATTTTCTTATTTTTCTAAAGTCTGTGCTATTATAAATTAAAAACAAAAATATGCTGGTGATACTGAAGAAATTGAAAGCATAGGGGGGAGTGCTAGAAATAGATCAGTTAGGAGGTGGGTAAAGCAATCTGCTATTCAGGATGGAGCCGAGCTACAATAACAGTTTTAGAGCCATCGGCACAAAAGAGGAACAGAAATTGGGGGCGAGGAGGGGATGAGATCATCCATGGAAAATGGGGTCCAAGATGGGGTCAGAGATGTGGGCAGAGGAAGGGGATGCTGCAAAAGAGACTGGAAGGTAGAGATTTATAGAAGGAAACTCAAGAGCAGAGTTACAGGAGCTGAGGGCAATTTTGAGGAGGAGGGATTGCTCAGTGGATGATTCATTTATAAAACATAAAATGAAATGAAATTTTATGGCGAGTCGTTTATATTCAGTAGGATATAATAAGATTAACCTATACATTTATCCTAAGGATATAACAACATTTTGGAGACAAGGAATTTGGATATATAGGAGAGCAATGAATTAAAGGTTGTTAGCTGTGATAAAAATGAATGACAACCCTTAACAGTTTTGGTGAAACTGAGTTCCAAAATCTAAGAAGTTCCACTTTTATGAGAAATCTTTCCAGATACATTGTAAAAATTCAACCTATTTGCATTTGCTCTTGTAATCATCTACTATGTGTTTACCACTGCACCCTGGCAAGGAAATGCAACAGTACATGAGACATGATCTCTATTCTTTCCATTAGCCATACTCACCACACTGACCAGCCCTTCAGGCACTTGGTTGTGTTTGAAGGCAGGATTTAATGGTGGTTCTGACAGAGCTGCTCTCAGTTTCCTTCTCTTTAAAGCAATGGTTTAAATCAATGGCTTGCATCAGAATCACCAGGAGGGCTTGTTATTGCTGGTTCCCCTCCTAGTTTATAATTCAGTAGGGACCAGAGAACTTGCATTTCTAAAAAGAAATGCCACGCTGCTGCTGCAGGGATCATCCCCTGAGAATCCTTTTACTTTTCCAGCTCTAAAAGTCCATGATCTCTTAGCAAAACAGCATTACCTACACTCACTAATGGATTTAACACTCTTCACTATCTCCACTGAAAACCCCCTAAAGCCTAACAGAATGTCATGGAATATGCAGACATTATTTGTTGAATGCAAACAAGAGCTTAACATTTTCAATCTTTTATCGTCTTACACTTTATAAACGGCCCGGGGATGTCTGTGTTAGGTTGCTGTAAGCTGCCAGGAGGCAGGACTATAGATAGCTAAGGAGGCCCTTTGATATCTCATACCACACTATATGCAGTCAGACATCTTTACTACATGCTTTTTCACCTTTAAATTTATTGGGGGTGACATTGGTTAATAACATTATGTAAATTCCAAGTGGACAATTCTGTAATACAAATCTGTACCTTGCATTGTGTGCACACCACCCAGAGTCTGGTCTCCTTTTGTCACCATATATTTGACCCTCTTTATCCTCGTCATCCTTCTTCCACCCCCCTTTCCCTCTGGTAACGACCATACTGTTGTGTCTATGAGCTTGTTTTGTTTGTTCATTTGTTGCTTTCTTTGAGGTCCCACATGAGTGAAATCATAGGGTCTCGTCCTTTTCCACATGACTTATTTCACTTAGCATGATACTTTCAAGATCCATCCATTGAAATGGCAATATTTCATCATTTTTTATGGCTTAGTATTCTACTGTATATATGTACCACATCTTCTTTATCCAATCATCTGTCAAAGGACACTTAGTTCTTTCCATGACTTCGCTATTGTGAATAATGCTCCAATGAACACTGGGGTACAGATATCAAATAAGTGTTTTCAATATTGGGGGTAGATACCCAGGGGAGGGATTGCTGGATCATATGGTGGCTCTATTCTTTATTTTTTTATTTCTTTATTTTTTTAAAATATATTTTATTGATTTTTCACAGAGAGGAAGGGAGAGAGATAATTAGAAACATCGATGAGAGAGAAACATCGACCAGCTGCCTCCTGCACATCTCCTACTGGGGATGTGCCCGCAACCCAGGTACATGCCCTTGACCGGAATCGAACCCGGGACCTTTCAGTCCGCAGGCCGACGCTCTATCCACTGAGCCAAACCGGTTTCGGCTATTCTTTATTTTTTTAAGAACCTCCATACTGTTTCCCATAGAGGTTGTACCAATTTACATTCCCACCAGCAGTGTATGAAGGTTCCCTTTTCTTCCTCTCCAGCACTTGTTGTTTGTTGATTTATTGATAGCCATTCTTACAGGTGTGAGGTGTTATCTCACTGTGGTTTAAATTTCTTTGATGATTAGTGACATTGAGCATCTTTCCATATGTCTATTGGCTATCTTTATATACTCTTTGGAGAAGTGTCTATTCAGGTCCTTTGATAATTTTTTAATTTGAGTTGTATGAGTTACTTATATATTTTGGATATTAGCTCTTTATTAGAAGTATCATTTGTAAATATCTTCTTCCTTTTGATTGGTTCTCTTTTTGTTTGTTGATGGTTTCTCTGCAGTGTAGTAGCTTTTTAGTTTGATGTAGTTCCATTCATTTAAGTTTTGCTTTTGTTTCCCTTGCTTTTGGAGTCAAGTTCACAAAAATCCCTCTGAGACCAAAGTCCATAAATTTAGTGCCTATGTTTTCTTCTATGTATTTTATTGTTTTAGGTCTTATATTCAAGTACTTAATCCATTTTGAGTTAACTTTTGTGCATGGTGTCAGATAGCAATCTAGTTGCATACTTTTGTATGTGGCTTTCCAATTTTTCCAACACCATTTATTGAAAAGGCTTTCCTTTCTCCATTGTATGCTTTGGCTCCTTGGTGAAAAAAAAAAGTAGCCTATATATGTGTGGGTTTATTTGTGGGCTTTTAATTATATTCTACTAGATGCCCGGTGCACGAATTCATGCACCGGTGGAGTCCCTTGGCCTGGGCAGCAATTGGGGCTGATCAGGGCATCTCGCCCAGTCCCAATTGGGGCTGATGGGGGCTGGCTGGCTGGGGAGGGACCGCAGGAGGGCTGCAGGGTGAGTCTGCCCCCTCTTGCTCAGTCCCAATCAGCTGGACTCCAGCAGCAAGCTAACCTACCTGTTGGAGCGTCTGTCCCCTGATGATCAGTGCGAATCATAGCAACTGGTGGAACAGTCAAACGAATGGTTGAATGAACGGTTGGACACTTAGCATATTATGCTTTTACTATATAGGATGGTCTGCGCCTGTTTTTCTTCCAATACCATACTGTTTTGATGATTGTGGCTTTGTGGTATAATTTGAAGCCAGTATGATATCTATGCTTTGTCTTTGTTCTCAGGATTGCTTTGGCTCTTTAGTGGCTCAACACAAATTTGAGGATTTTTTGTTCTATTTCTTTGAAAAAATGCCATTGGGATTTTGATGGAGACTGCATTAGATCTGTTTATTGCTTTTGGTAATATGGTATTTTTAACTGTTAATTCTTCCAATCCATGAACATAGACTATCTTTCCATTTCTTTGTATCTTCTTCATTTCTTCCAACAATGTCTTATAGTTTTCAGTGTATAGGTTATTTACTTCCTTTAAGTTTATTCCTAGGTATTTTATCACTTTTTTGTTTCAATTGTTTTCTTCATTTCTTTTTCTGATATTTCATTTTAGTATATAAGAACAACTGATTTTTGTATGTTGATTTTATATCCTGCAATATATTATTTCTAATGGTCTTTTGGTGGAGTCCTCTAGAACCATGTCATCTGCAAACAGTGAGTTTTACTTCTTTATTCCGAATTTGGATGCCTTTTATTTTTTGTTGTTGCCTGACTGCTCTGACTAGGACTTTCAGGACTATATTGAATAACAGTGGTCAGAGTGGGCATCCTTGTCTTCTTCCTGATCTTAGAGGAAAGCTTTTTCATCATTATATGAGCTGAGGGTTTGTCATATATGGCCTTTATTATCTTGAGGTACTTTCCTTCTATACCCATTTTGTGTGTTTTAATTGTAAATTAGTGTTGTATCTTGCCAAATGCTTTTTCTGAATCCACTAAGATCACATGATTTTAATCTTTTAATATGTGCTTTTTGATATGCCTTTGATGGACGAGGCAGCATGTGGTCCTTTCTTGTTTGGTGATCATTATAAATTTGACACAAACTCTTAAAATAATGAATATTTAATCTTGACTCATCCTTGAACAACTTCTGGAGTCTAGGAGACCACTGGGCAATCTAGTGGTCTGATATGATTTTTCTCTTAATCAGGAGATAGTGATAGTAGTCTCTGTGTTGCCACTGGCTTTATTATGGCTGGTCCGGTCACTTACCCTTGGGTGGCACTGGAAAATGAGGAAGTTACTGACCATCTTAGTTCAGGAAAAATCAATGAAATGTCTCTTTTAAGAATATAGGTTCTAGGAACAAATCTTTTCAAAATGGTATTTTTATAAAAATTATTTCAGAAGTAAAAAGCTTTCCACCTAGAATCACAGGAAAATAAAATCATTTTTTTTGTTTTTCTTTTTTTGGTTTTGCTTTAAAGAATGAGATGCTACAGTTCAAAAATTGAATAAGTATTTATTGTTCCAGAAGTTACATTGATTTTATACATATTTCATAAATGATACAGGATTTTACACATGTTCAATATTTTACTATTTTGTTTAAAGGACTTTTCTCCCCATCCATCCTCCCTCTCTTGCCTCCCACACATCCTGAAAGGATTTGCTCATTGCACTGTGCTGTTTCTTCTTAAAAACCCTGTGCACAAACAGGATAAATGGTTTAAAAATAATTCACACAACTTAAAAATAAATGAAGGAAGAGGTTGCAACGGGAGTGGGGGTGGGGGCGGGCAGGGGAAGGAAGTGGGGAGGGGCTGGGAAGTGGAGACATGCATCCTTTCATTCCATCATGCCAGTGGAAGGGGTGGTGGCAGGAGCAGCAGCAGCAATCCTGGCTGGCCTTCAACCTCTGCAAGGCACCTGGAGTCTGGGTTTGTCATTAAAAATTCTTCTTTTCAAACACAATGATCCCAAAGGAGAAAGAAAAAGAGAAAGGAATCCCACGCCACAATGAGGAGGGATGAATCACGTGAAAGAAAAAAAGCCAATCAGCTGTGTGGCAAGCCCCATCTTCCTCTCCCTCCTGCCCCCACAGTAATTAAAAACAGAATATTGGACAGATGCCTTTGATTTTCAAGTGCACATGTCAACTGGAAATATGGTAGAAAATATTTGATAGAGTATAAGATTAATGCTTCTTTCTCTCAATTTAAGAAAAAATTGGGTGAAGAAGGTAGGCCGAAAGGAGCCATAGAAATGTATGCCTGTATAAAGATAAATTGCACCCTTTGTAATCCACACACTTGATTTACAACTCCTGAAGTGGTGGAGGTGGGAGGGCTCACAAACAGGGTTCAAGTGTGTGTGTTCTTCGAGACTGACAAAGCCTCCAGACGAGACAGTGGCATCTGGTGGCCTGGCCTTGAATGCTGTCACACAAGCAGATTAACAGCAATGAAATCATTCTGGTTCTGAAATGGCTACACAGACATGATTTTTAGCCACTTAGTAAACCTTTCATCTTTCTGATTTGGTAATACAGCTGAACACTCTCCCTCCAATTTGAGTTATGGAGGGAGAGTGGAATATCAATGGGGTAGTTAAAGGAGGGAAATTCTGCCTCCCCTCAAAAATTAATTAGTAAACAAAACAAAACAAAACAAAAAAACTTCATGCAGTGTTGCCAATGATTCCTAGATACTGATCCAGAGCACTGGAATATAAAGACATGTAAGAAGGCTTCATCCAGAGTGTCAATCATCAAACAGTCATAAATTGGTTCCAATGATCATATGGATAAAATTAATGTAACCAACAGGGGTGGGTGGTCAGAAAAGGGGCACAAGCGGGGCGGATTCCTGTTTACTTGTAGAGGCTGGGTCCAATTTAAAATAAATGCTAATGTCTGGGCTCAGACTCTGTTTGCCACCCACATATCTTGAGGATATGCTTTTCTGGTCTGTTTATTGACTCCTATGTCAAAAATAAGAAAAGTTAAATAAAAAAAAAAATAGAGCTGAGTGGGGTGCTGGTGTGTTACTGTTTTGCTGACCTGCAAAGAAGATGCAAGAAACTAACACCCCAGCATCATTTACTCTTTCTGAATCTCTCACATATATAACTTATTTCATCCAGGAACTGAGATGCTTGATTAAGACAATATTAACTAAGCCCTTTGAGCTTATATTTCACAAAGCTTGATCTTCAGATTTTAACATTCCTTTCTTCCCTAACTTCCTTGTTGTTTTGTTTTTAATTAAAGGTAAAAACCCTCCACCCCAACATGGCTCCCAGCTTCCACCTGTAATGTTTTAATTAAAAAGGCAATAGTTATAAACAAGTGTTCTTTCTGCTGGGATTCAGAGGCTCTTTGCAGATCAATCTTTTTCACCGATTTGTCGGAGGGGCAGATGTACTTGTAATGGGTCTCTCAGTCTCTTAAGGTCCATTTCTGCCTAAAATAGAAACAAAGGGTGAGAAAAACTTGCTAATGAAGCTTTCAATATTAGTGTCTCCCAAGAAAAGGAAACTGTCTTCCCTCCATCACTGTGTGTCAAAGAAATCATCTCAATTACTCTCAAAATAAGAGTGCCTCAGAGACCAAGGGCAACAAAGGGGGCCAGCACCAAAGGCTGGCAGTTTCAGCTGTCCACAGAGCCTCCAGAGGGACCTGCTATCAAGAGGGAGGACTCAGGCTCAATAATATGGGGAGCACCTGATGCACCTTGCTGTTGTGCCCTTTCACGAACCTTTGCCTGGAGCCAGAAGTTTAATTTGGCTCCTCAAAGACTTTTGTTGTGTATCCAATAGTTGTTTAAGTTCTTCAATAGCGACAGACTTTTAAAACAAGGATTTGTAGTCAGTCAATGCAGCACTTTTAAAACTCACACATGCTGGACCCTCACTCCTGAGGAGCTGGATTAATAGGCTTAGGGTGGGGCTGCAGCATCTGCATGTTTAATAGCTCCAGGGAGGATTGTGGTGCAGTCCCTCCAGCTGAGAACCACTACCCAGAGCAACAGAAGACCTGAGTCCACTTAGGGTTAAGCTTATTCAAAGCACAACTCCATCACCAATAAGGGACAGAGAAGGCAGAGAAGGCAGAGAAGGTCCAGAGAAGGGAATGGCAGAGCTTTTGGAGACTAAAAAAACCACACCACACCTCTAAAGTCATAAAAGACTATGGAAAATAAGATGAGGATTTATTCACCAAAATCTAATATCTCAGAGTGAGGAAGGCACACTCAGAAATCTGAAAGTGGTAAAGATTATGAAAAATAAAATGTATCAATCTTTTTTTAAAAATATATTTTTATTGATTTCAGAGAGGAAGGGAGAGGGAGAGAGAGACAGAAACATCAATGATGAAAAGAATCATTGATCGGCTGACTCCTGCACGCCCTCCTCTTGGGGATCAAGCCCAAAACCCAGGTATGTGCCCTTGACCAGAGTTGAACCTGGAACCCTTCAGTCTACAAGCCGACGCTCTATCCACTGAGCCAGATCAGCTAGGGCTGTATCAATCTTTTTAAAAAAATATATTTTATTGATTTTTTTTACAGAGAAGAAGGGAGAGGGATAGAGAGTTAGAAACATTGATGAGAGAGAAACATCGATCAGCTGCCTCCTGCACACTCCCTACTGGGGATGTGCCTGCAACCAAGGTACATGCCCTTGACCGGAATCAAACCTGGGACCCTTGAGTCCGCAGGCTGACGCTCTATCCACTGAGCCAAACCGGATAGGGCTGTATCAATCTTTTTAAAAAGCATCTTCTAGTTCAATAATTTCTCACCTGCTCCGGGCAAAGATTCCTAGTAATCTCTCTCTCTCACCTGGATTTTATTTTTGCCCCATTGCTACCACACTCTTTAGGTGAGAAACTTCTGTGTCAATTATTAAAGAAAGATTTAAAAAGAGAGAAAAGTAAAAAAAGACAACTCGAAAGAAACAAAATGAAAAAGTAAAAATAGGTCTAAGAAATTCTATATGCTAGTGTTAATAGGATAGCCAGGACTCACCATCTTTTCACCTGCTTGTATTATAAGACTTTTAGAGGTGTCTATGCCAAAATAGTGATTTATATCAAACTAGAGGCCCAATGCATGAAACTCGTGCAAGAGTAGGCCTTCCTTTCCCCGGCTGCCGGCACCGGCTTCCCTCTGGCCACTGGCAGGCACCCGGAACCCAGGCTTCCCTCCGGCTGCTGGCAGGCACCAGGAATCTGGGTTTCCCTCTCAGCTCTGGCTTTGTCCAGAAGGTCATCAGGTCTAATTAGCACATTACCCTTTTATTATTATAGCTGAAGGATAATTTATAGAGGAAGAAGAGGGTTGGGTCATTCTTTCAGTTTCCCATTGAAGTACTGTGGTTATGGATAATTATAATAATAATGCCAGCCCTGGCCAGGTGCTCAGTGGTTAGTGTCATCCTGCAGACGGATGGGTCACAGCTTTGATTCCTGGTCAAGGGCATGTACCTCGGTTGCAGTTTCCCAGCCCTGAGTAGGAGCAGTTGCTGGAGACAACCAATTGATGTCTCTCTCTTTCTCATGTTGATGTCTCTCTCTCTTTTTCTCTCCCCCATTTTTACCTCCCTTCCACTCTCTCTAGAAATCAATGGAGAAAATATCCTCAGATGAGGATTAAAAATAATAATGATAATGCCATACAAAATGGGGCTGAAATTTAAATTTTATTTTTGAAGACTTACCTGAGCAATTGCATCCTTGAGTTGATTATATTTCTCTAGGTCAAAACGTGTCTTTTTGGCTCCTTTATGGAAAAATAATAAGTATTGTCTGTCTCTGGCTTCTGGATAAACATACTCCTGCAAAATAAAGGAGAAATTAAATTATTAGTCCTTAGCATACCATCTTCACAAAGTAATCATTTACATACTGTTGATAAGATTCAACACATATGCATACATATAAAGCAGGGGTTGGGGATGTCTGGCCAAAGCATTAGGGGTGAGTTAATTAAATATCTGGCCCTTGGCAGAAAAAAGTATATGCTGACATGTGTTGTATTCAATATTTAATTATTTCCTAAACATTTCTATTGGGAAATACACACAGAAGAGCACACAAACTAAAAATGTGCATCACAACGAATCATCACATACTGAACATGCTAATCATTACCAGCTTAAAAAAAATAGAACACTGCCAACAACCTAGAAGCTTCCTTCCTGCCCCCTCCCAATTACTAACCCTCCTTCCTCCCAAAGTAATAAATATCTTGACTTTTATGATAATTATTTTCTGGTTTTCTTTATAGCTTCTCCATTTAAGCATCCCCTCCCCCCCAACTCTACAGCTTAGTTTTACCTGTTCTTTGAATTTTATAAAAATGAAGTTAGATAGTGTGTATATGACTACTTTCACTCAATGTTATGTTTATGAGATTCATCTTTTGTATGTAGTTGTAGTCTCTCTTCATTTCTCTTGCTACGTTATATTCTATTGTATGACTACATCACAATTTATTTATCCATTGGACTATTGATAGACTTTTGAGTTGTTTCTAGGTTTAGGCTATTATGAATAATGCTGCCAAGAACATTTCTGGACTTATCTCTTCTGTTGGGTATATACTTATGAGTAGAAATCCTAGATCATAGATTATGTATATGCTCAAATTTAAGAAGTGATATCAAACAGATTTCTAAAATCATTGTATCAATTATACTCCCATCAGCAGAGTATGAGAGTTTCCATCACTCTACATCCTTGTCAATGCTGGTATTACCAGTTTTTTAAACAGAAATTCTACTGTGTGAGTGCTGAAGTACTACCTCATTTTTTAAAAACAGCTTTACAAAGATATAATTTACATATCATACAATTCACTCATTTAAAGTATAATATTCAATGGTTTTTAGTATATTCACAAAGTTACACCACCATTACTACAATCAATTTTAGAACATTTTCATCATCCCCCAAAGAAGCCCCATACTCTAATAGTTACTCCCTATCTTCCTCAACACCTCCAGTTCTAGGCAACTACTAATCTACTTTCTAACTCTATAGATTTGCATATTCTGGACATTTCATATAAATGGAATTATTCAATGTTTAGCCTTTTGTGTCTGGCTTTTTTCAAGGTTCATCCATTTGTGTCATGTATTAGTACTACTTCTTTTTATTGCCAAATAATATTCCATTGACTGGATATACCACAATTCATCCATTCATCAATTAATAGACATACAGGTTGTTTCTACTTTTGACTACTATGAATAAGGCTGCTATGAACATTCATGTACAAGTTTTTGTGTGCACCTTATGTTTTTATTTCTCTTAGAGATATACTAGAGGCCTGATGCATGGAATTCGTGCAAGGGGCGTGGCCCTCACAGCCCCAGCTTCGTCCAGAAGGACGCCTGAAAGGATGTCTGGTCTAATTAGCATATTATGCTTTTATTATTATAGATATTATAGATATGGATCCTTTGTTCGATATATGTACTGCAAAGATCTCCTCCCAGTCTGTTCACCCTCTTTATGGTGTGCTTTAATAACAGATGTTTTTAATTTTAACAGTCTAATTTATCATTCTTATCTTTATGGTTATCATTTTTCATTCTACTTAAGAAATAATTTCCTTTTCCACAGTAATTGAAATATTCTTCTATATTATCTTCCAAGAGCTTTATTTATTGTGTTACTTTTCATATTTAGATCTACAATCCATCTGGAACTAATTTTGTTTACAGTGTAAGGATGGGGTTGGTTCATTTTTAATACAGATATTCAATTATCCTTGCACCATTTATCAAAAAAGACTTTCCTTTCTTTGCAGTGCCATCTTTTTAAAATCAAAAGTTCATTTATGCTGTTTTCTACATTCTCTCTTCTATCCCTTTGTACTATTTGTCTATCATTGTTCCACTATCTTAATTACTATAGTGTTATAACTAAAGCTATATAGTCTTCCATATCTGATAAAACAAATTGATTTACCTAGTTTTGCTTCAAGAGTTTCCTGGCTTTTCTTAGTCTTTACATTACCATATATATATTTTAGAAGCAGCTTATTCAAATTTCTTGCCCCATCCGCAAATCTGTTGCGTTTGACTGGGATTGCACTGAATCAAATAGATCAATTTGGATAGAACTGATTGATATTTCTGTAACACTTACTTTTCTAGTTTGTGAACATGCTATATTATTCCATTAAGTCTTCTTTAATTTTGTGTTTTTACTGCATAGAGGTCTTTGCATAATTTATTTCCTGGTATTTTTAAGTTGCATCTTTTATAAAGTTTCATTTTCTAACTGTTGCTGGCATATAGTAAAGCAACTGATTTATGTATATTGACCTTGTATCCAGTAACCTTATGAAACTCACTTAGGGATTCTAACTAATTATCTTTACACTAGAGGCCTGGTGCACAAAAAATTTGTGCACTGGGGTGGGGGGGGGGGTGGTCCCCTCAGCCCGGCCTATACCCCCTTGCAGTCTGGGACCCCTCGGAGGATGTCCACCTGCGGGCTTAGGCCCGCTCCCTGGGGGATCGGGCCCAAGCTGGCAGTCAGACATACCTCTGGCAGCCCGGCAGCCCTTGGGGGATGTCCACTTACCAGCAGGGAGCAGACCTAAGCTGCAGCTGGAAATCCTTAGTGCTGCTGAGGAGGCGGGAGAGGCTCCTGCCACCACCACTGTGCTGGCAGCCATCAACCTGGCTTGTGGCTGAGCAGAGCTCCCCCCTGTGGGAGCGCACTGACCACCAGGGGACAGCTCCTGCATTGAGCATCTGCCCCCTGGTGGTCAGTGTGTGTCATAGTGACCAGTCATTCCCAGTCTTTCTGCTGTTAGGGTCAATTTGCATATTACCCTTTTATTATATAGGATAGAGGCCTGGTGCACGGGTGGGGGCCGGCTGGTTTGTCCTGAAGGGTGTCCCGGATCAGGGTGGGGGTCCCTCTTGGGTGCCTGGCCAGCCTGGGTGAGGGGCTGATGGCTGTTTTCAGGCTGGCCACACACCCTTTAGGGTGGGGGGTCCCCACTGGGGTGCCTGACCAGTCTGGGTGAGGGGCTGAGGGCTGTTTTCAGGCTGGCCAAGCTCCCTGGCGACAGAAGCTCCCAGCCTCTTCTTTTTTTCTTTTTCTTTCTTTTTTTTTTATTCTGGGATTTATTTACCTTCTATAATTGAAACTTTGTAGCCTTGAGTGGAGCTCAGAGCCAGCCAGGCCGGGCGGGAAGCTTGGCTTCCTCCATGGCCAGGGGCAACCCAAGCCTCCTGCTCACTCTAGCTCTGTGGCCAAGGCCGGCTGAAAGCAGGTATCTGGGGTTTATTTATCTTCTATAATTGAAACTTGGTTGCCTTGAGTGGAGCTCAGAGCCAGCCACGGCAGACAGGAAGCTTGGCTTCCTCCATTACTGTGGCAACCAAGTCTCCTGCTTGCTCCAGCTCTGTGGCTGCTGGCCGCCATCTTGGTTGGGTTAATTTGCATATAGTCGCTCCGAATGGCTGGTGGGCGTGGCTTAAGGTGTAGCGAAGGTGTGGTCAATTTGCATGTTTGTCTTTTATTAGTGTAGATGTTTTTGTATTTTTTTAATGTATAAATCGATTAATCACATCAGTTTTCTTTCTTTCCAATCTTTACAGCTTTTTTTTTCTTGACTTCTCTGCTCAGGGATGATTTGTTTGCTTCTGCCTAGAACTTGTGAGCATTAGCATTCTGGAGTGACCAGAATTCTAGGACTACTTCAATCTAATTTTGGGATTGAAATGACTGAAGATGAGCTACAGTCTCTGAGAGAACCTACTTTAGTGATCCCTGGACACCAATTTCTATGGCTTTGATCCTTTAGATCAGGGGTGGGGAACCTTTATTCTGCCGAGGGCCATTTGGATATTTATAACATCATTTGCAGGCCATACAAAATAATCAACTTAAAAATTAGCCTGCTATATTTGGTCAAACATTTAATTAACTCACCCCCAATACCTTGGAGGACCAGACCAAATGATTTCTTGGGCCTTATATGGCCTGTGGGCCAGATGTTCCCCACCCCTGTTTTAAATTATCAAAGATGGCTCAGTTTCTTGGCCTCTCAGCTTTACCATCCTTAATTAATGTAAATCTCCAGAGGAATAAGCAAACCTAGTATCAGGTTCACTTTCCCAGCATTCTACTTCTTCAGGTCCTTGCCTGGTAATTGTTTCTATCTTGTTGGCTCTCCCATGTCCACAGTCAGATGCATTTTACATTTTGCCTGCTTATTTTAATTTTTCCTAATGGGAGTCTGATTACCTAGTATGCCATACTAGAAGTAGAAGTAAATATTCAATTAATGATGATGACAGATAATGGATAATTATTAACTGAAGGGATAACTGTTGGATTAAAAACTTGAGGGAAAGCCCTTTACTTTCATCTAAATTGCAGTTACTAGGTTACTTACCTATCTTTGCTTAGAATATAACTATATACACAAACTTAAATTTATTCAATTTTATTCAATGCTCCCTCTTTTGGGCAACAAGCATTTACTAAGCAACTATGTACTAGACCCTATTTTAGAAATTTGATGATTTGATAATTAGTGAGAAGAGATGCAGACAGCTTGGGAAGAAATTCAGAGAGGAAGATGGTTGATAACACAGGGAACACAAACAATAAACCAGAGTAAGATACTAGAAGTAGGGGTGGAGAGTGGGGCTAAAAACAGGTGGAGGAGCTAGCCCTGAATAGGGAAATGATACCTCTTATTTGAGCTTGAAGGAAATAGGATGACAGTAAGTACAAATATTGTTAAACATACAAATTTAGGAATTAGAAAGCTTATATTTGTTATCTGAATTTCCTATAAGTAGGAGGCAAGGTTAAGGGTGACATGACATGGGGAGTTTAATGTAAAGTCTTAGAATAAATACTGTGGGAGTAAAGGGGAAGGAAATCTAAGCAGTGGCCTATTGCACACTATTTATGATTTTTCTCTAGCCATGTGCAGTAGTGGATATAGGATAAATGGCTAAGATTAGGAATTTATAGAGTACCTATGGTGGAAAGACAATGGGGTAAGGATTGTAAAATACTAAGAAGAGAAGGGCAATATGATCTAAGTTTGATAGAAAAGAAAGCAACACATGAGGAAGGTGATAGTAAAAAATTAAGAGAGAGAGCTATCAGAAGCCTAAAGATCTGGATGAAGTCAAAGGAGAAAGTGAGTGAACTAAAGGGCTAGAAAGAAAATAAATTGTGGTCAGAAGTTGGTATATAAGTAGGGCAGTTCAAGGAAAGAAGGTCCTAAACAATCATTGAAGTGGTTTGCTGGAGTAGAATATAAATGACAGTTGTTGAAATAGAGATGACAAGGGCATTAAAAGCTACTTTACTTTTTTCATTATTGTCCCCCTAAGTAGCCTTTTTAGGTATTTTTTTTCCTGATTACCCTCATTCCCAAAAAGGTTTAATACCACAAATACACTGTATATCTATTGATATATTATAAACATCTAAGATGTTTTACTCTTCAAGAACCAATTTTCTTCCCCTTGGAGGCAATATCCTCTTTGATGAAAATGCATGGGCACCCTGGCTGGGTAGTTCAGTTGGTGAGAGTGTTGTCCTGACAAGCTAAGATTGTGGGTTCAATTCCCAGTTAGGGCATATATAAGAATCAACCAATGACTGCATAAATAAGTGGAACAACAAATTGATGTTTCTCTCTCTTTCCCCCCTCCCTCTCCCTCTCGCTTCAAAATAAAGAAAGAAAGAAAATGCAGGGTGTTAGATGGGCAGTCCACATGCATGCTGAAGTAGCTCAGAATGGCAATTCTTATGGTCAGGCTTCTTTTTTCCATAACAGAAATGGAGACTCAGGTTTCACTGAAATATTAGTCAGTAAAATTCAATATTCCACTTGATTTTATGAATTAAAGGAGCTTGTCATTTTATAAAGATTCTTGGGAACTTAATATACTATTGGAAAACATTTAGGTTGCTAACAAATGCAGCATCTTATTGTAACAAGAGTTAAGAATTTAAATGATGTCGAACAAACATTTTGCTTCATGGATGTTAACTGTGAATATGGATATTTAACTTGAGAATCTATATTTTATTTGGTCAAGTTTTCTTAGTCACAAATGACAAGATTATTTACTACTGCTATTTTGCAATTTGTCACTTGGGGGCAGCAAAAATGCTTTGGAATCACAGAAGTACTAGTATAGTATTTAACTAGTATGGCAGATAGGCTATTAAAGATATAAGCACAGTGTTAGGCAATAAAAATTGAAAAAACTAAATGCCAAGCCTCAAAAGATATCATAGTCTAGTAGGAGGGAAAAGACATTGTACATGAACAATTATAATACAAGATAGCACAGGATGAGTGAAATGAGAGGCACAATGTGCTTATAGGAATTCTGAAGAATTTGAAGTTGGTTGTAGGTCAAAGGTTCATGAAAGATAGGCAGTTAAGTAGATCTTGAAATATGACAGGTAGAGATCAACAGAGAGAACTTTTTCAGTTGATAGAATGTGTGAAGTAAGGAATGAGGGTTTAAACAACTCAGGGTATTTGCGGGGAAATAAAGAATGTAATTTGATCTTTTTAGAACACAGTACATACACAGTGGGGTTGATAGACATTTGGAAAAGACAGAAAGCAACAGCAAAGGCAATAGCAGGCTAAGGGGTCTGGACTTCAATCAATAAACACATAAAAAGAACCCATTAAAGGGATATGTATCTAAGGGGGGAGAGAGAGAGAAGAGGGAAGAGGGAAGATGAGTGAGGGGAGAGGGAAAGACCCACACATAGACAGACAGACATATGCAAGCCCTGTCCAGAGCTGTGATTAGATACATTTTTCTGGCTGTTAAGTTCTGTTCAAGAGTGAGTAGTATGAGCCAGACATGGAACTAGGTGCTGGAGACTCTGAGCGAACAATGGCAGACATGAACGGTTTACCATCTCTCTTCTCTACAGACAAGTTTAGGAGGACAAAAAGGCTAAATAATACTCTTGGGCTTTCATTTTTCTACACATAAACAGGCCCATGACCACTGGTTTAACAACAACAGAAGAAAAATGCCAATAGTTTATAGCAGCCATTAAAAATATAAGATAAACAATTCTTAGCTTTCTTCTGTTTCCTAAGGAAATAGAAACATGTCTCAGCTATTTCAAATGTTTCTTTTTTATTAAGGGAGGTTGGATCTGTGGTGGTATCACATATATAATAAGTGATAATAAATCCCTCATACTTCCTAAAGGTGACACTATAAATTTCCAAGTTCAAAAAAAAAATCACTGGCAACAAAAATTAGTTCTAGCTACTGATATTTACTTAAGGAGTGACAATTAGCTACTTATTAAGGAGACAGTGCTATTAATAATTAATGACTATTTCATTGGCTTCATAAGAAAATAAATTATTGCAGGTTGAATTTGAAGTAAGTACAGTTATTTAATGAGAGAAAATATGAAATGAGCTTCTGTTATTTCAAAGAAAAAAATTCCACCAACTCAAACAGTGTCTTTAATAGCTACTGATAAGTAATAAATGAGCCTTGGTTGATAAATAATAGATCAAGAGTATAAAATGATTAGATACCTAATTTTTGCCTCTCTTCCATGAAGTAAAAACAGTAACAAAAACCCCCATGTATTCGCTTAACATACTGAAAAGTAGCCCAGAGTTTAGTTTAACTATTTGAAAATATTTTTTTTGTATTGATTTCAGAGAGGGGAAAAAGAGATAGAAACATCAATAATGAGAATCATTGATCAACTGCCTCCTGCACGCCCCACACTGGGGATCGAGCCCAAAACCTGGGCATGTGCCCTGATTGGGAATCGAACCAGGAATTGAACCGTCATAGGTCAACATTCAACCACTGAGCCATGCTGGCTGGGCTAACTATTTGTTTAGGTATCACCAATTCTCCAGTCCAAGAATTTAACAAAAACCAAAAGCTTGGGACTACTCCATCTGACCGTTAAATTAATTACACAGTACATAAAAAGCCAACCAACTTAGCTGAACAAGTTATCCTACCACTGGCCACTCTTCTCACTTGTCCTCTTATTCTATAACTGTAATATATTTTTCCGAATTTAATGGTTTATATGGCTCTTTTTATAGTCTGTGAGCTTCATGATGGCAGAAGCCATATCTTATATCTGTCTCTTTAGTATCTAAAATAGTGCCTGATGCCCAGCTGATGTGGCTCAGTGGTTGAGCATCAGCTCATGAACCAAGAGGTCGCTGGTTCAATTCCTGTCAGGGCACATGCCTGGGTTATGGGCTCGATCCCCAGTAGGGGTATGTAGGAGGCAGCCAATCGATGATGTTTCTATCTCTCTATCCTTCTCCCTCTCTCTCAAAAAATAAATATACTAGAGGCCCGTTTCACGAAGATTCGTGCAATAGGCCTTCTTTCCCCTGGCTGCCAGCACCAGTTTTCCTCTGGCACCTGGGACCCAGACCTTCACTCTGGCCACTGCCTTCCATCTTCGCTCTGGACACAGTCTTCACTGCGGCTGGAGTCTTCAGTCTTCGGCCAGAGCTGCTCCTGTAGCTCCTTCCGCCCCCCACCCTCCCCCTCATAGCTTGATCGCTGCTTCACCTGCAGACCTTGCCGATGGGCTCCTGGGTCCCAGGGGGCCGCCTTGCCTGCAGCCTGGCTTTCCAATCACGATCACGATCACCATCACAGGCTGCAGGCAAGGCAGCTCCTGGGTCCCGGGGGGCCGCCTTGCCTGCGGCCTGGCTTTCTGGCAGCTCCTTGGGTTGCACACAGGGGCCTGGATGGCGGCTCCCCGTGTCCTGCCCTGCCTGCAGTATGCAAATTAGCCCCCATCTTTGTTGGTGGTTAATATGCATATCGCGCTGATCAGCCAATGGCGATGGTAGTGAAGGTATGGTTAATTACCATGTTTGTCTATTATTAGATAGGACCAGAGGCCCAGTGCACGAATTCATGCACAGGTGGGGTCCAGCCGGCCCACCCTGATTGGGGCCAATCGGAGCCAGCTGGCTGGGGGGAGGGGATGCAGGAGGTTAGCTAGCTGGCCCTGCCCCTGATTGGGCCAGTGGAGGGCTGCAGTGCATGTCACAGTGACCAGTTGTTCCTGTCATTCTGGTCGTTTCGGTTGCTTGGCTTTTATATATATACACATTAAAGGCCTGGTGCACGGATTCATGCACTGGTGGGGTCCCTCGGCCTGGCCTGTGGGGATCAGGGTGAAACCAGCTCTTCAACATCCCCTAAGGGGTCCTGGATTGTGAGAGGGTGCAGGCCAGGCTGAGGGACCCCACTGGTGCATGATTTGGGCTGGGGAGGGAGTACAGGGAGGGCTCTAGGGCATGTCCAGCCCATCTCGCCCAGTCCCAATCTGCCCAACCCCAGCAGCAAGCTAACCTACTGGTCGGAGCGTCTGCCCCCTGGTGGTCAATGCATGTCATAGCGACTGGTTGAATGGTTGGACACTTAACATATTAGGCTTTTATTATATAGGATGTATACATGCAATAAAAAAAAACTTTAAAAAATAAAATAGTGCCTGATACATAACTGGCATGCATGCGCACCTACGTGTGTGTGTGTGTGTGTGTGTGTGTATAAAGGATAAATGAGTACTTAAAGGGAACTGGCCTTAGAAAGAATATGAGAGTCCAGCTGGTATGGCTCAGTGGTTGAGCATTGACCTATGAACCAAGAGGTCACGGTTCAATTCCTGTCAGGGCACATGCCCGGGTTGTGGGCTCAATCTCTAGTAGGGGGTGTGCAGGAGGCAGCTGATCAATGATTCTCATCATTGATGTTTCTATCTCTCTCTTCTTCTCCCTTCCTCTCTGAAATCAATGAAAACATATTTAAAAACAAAAACAAAAAAGAAAGAATATGAGAGAAAAGAGATCTACTTTGACAACCAAAACTTCATTACTATCTCATAAAAAGTTACTTGGAGAAGAATTCTTACCTGGCGTGTTATTACAAAATATGCATACATTGCCATGGCACTTCCATAAGTGATGAAATAGGTGACAGGCTCCATAATGTCCCAGGAGTATTCCCACCAGGTAAGCCGGGCCAAAATGCCAAACTGTGTGGCCATGTAAGCAAGTCCACCCCATAGCACCAAAGTGGTCCTCTTCTCAGCTTTTCTGCTAATCTCAATTCGTACCTATGGGGCACACATGATCTATCAATCGTAAAGCACTTTGACATAGAATCAATATAAAACTTTTATTTAAACTGTTCTATGTTCATTAAAGAAACAGGACTCATAATCAAGATACAAGTTAGTCTCAGTTCTATTAAATATAGTTTGTCTTCCTAAATAGTTCTCACTGAATAACATATTTAAAAGGAGTAATATTTATTTAGGACACTGTGTTTAATGTTTCATCCTAGAAGTGGCTGAAAATATGGAGAACTACAGGAGTGAATAAATTAGTTTCAACAGTTCTTCATCCAACTACAAGTTTATTTTCTTTAAGAAGAGGGAAATGAAAGCATGCAAATGTTCTCTCACTGTTACATATAAAATTTAATCTATGATCAGTTTTTACTCAAAGGGTTTACTAGGGAGTAGGCAGACCAGCACAGTGAGTCAGAGCATGGACTCTGGATTCAGACCTGAAGAGTTTAAGCCATCATTGCAAATCACCATTAACTTCAGTATTGAGTTGCTCTGAGGATTAACAGAATTCAGGTAAAATACTTACCATAATTCCTGGTAGATAGTAAATATACAGTATAGGATAATTACTTTATTATAGTTGACACATTAAAAGTGCTTTACGTTTTGAAAATACCAAATTTAAAACTCGTCCCTCTTGACAACGGTTTCTTCAATTTAGTTTAACACAACTTTCTTGTTTTTAATTTTTATTGTTGAAAGTATTTACATATGTTTCTCCTTTTCCCCCATTAACCCCTATGTCACAGCTTTCTAATGATCTTAAGTTCAATGAGAACAACCTTGAGATATGTGTTGATTATTTTTAAAGAAATCAGAAAAAGCACAATATAAAGAGTATTTGTTCCCTTTGTTAATCTCTTATAGTCTAATTTCTTAAAATGAAAATACTTGCATCATCAAAAAATAAGAATGACATGTTAATTCTAGAATACTCAGAAAAGTGTAAAAAATCAATCACAATCCTACTGCTCTATTGGCATATCTTTCTCTACATATGTATGTATTTAAAATACATACATATGTATAACTATGAGCATAATATATTTAAAACTTGGATCACAGTATGTACTAATATGCTTACTTTTATAATTTCCTTTCCATAAAACATATGACTAGTTTTCTATAGCATATTAGGTCTATACCATCATGCTAAACAGCTGTAGAATATTCTATATACTTCTTAACTTGATTAAAATCATTACCCACTCTCCTCAAAACCTTTCTTCATCAGCAGTTATTCCAATCTTTGTTGTAAAGGTGGCAAATCTGGGTAAGGGCAGACATTCAGACCTCAAAGCTTCAAGTCCATTATCAAGGCTCCAAACTATTTCTTTTTAAGTCCTTTCTTAGCTTTGATTGGAACTTTTTTATGGCTCAGTCCCAAAAACTAGTGGACTAGTTTGATTGACACAGCTCAATTACATTAAAAAAGCAAACTTAAAATGGAGGTAAAGAAAGCAAACATATACGCTTTGAAAAAAATATCAGTGAAGAGAAAAGTCTGAGGTTTGAATTTGTACCTTTTCCAGGGGCGCCAGTTGCTCTTTGAGATCTTCTAATCTTTCGATAAGCTCCCTTTCCTTGCTTAGCTGGTGCTGCTCGATGCACAGTGTAGTGTATAGCTGCTGGACTAGTGTTTTTACATCGTTCAGCGTTGCTGCATTTTCATGGCTTAAGAGGTCTGAAAGGAAAAGGTTACAAAATGTGTGCCTTAGTGAAGAGCTGCTACTCCTGGGGCCACTAGACAATGAGAACAAGGCAGATTCGTCCACAATAGGGATCTCACTTTCAGTGTGAAACTGAAGGAAAGTAATATTTCTTTTTTTTAAAAAGGAGGTATCTACAAATCATAGAAAGTATATTCATATTTGGGCAACTTGAAAATTTTGAAACCAACATTCACCATTATATTTTTTAGAAGTTTAAATGCTACATATGAGGCTACAAAGAATAATAATAATCTTCATTAGATAAAAATAAAAAATGAAGATAGTATGTTAAAAACAAGAAGAGAGGTTTAGAATCAATCTTATCATGCTTATTAAAATGCTGATCTATAATTGATCTATGGCCTTGCCATTTTAATTGATGATTTCCCCCCCCCTTTAGTATTATCTGAAGAAAAACTAAAGTGTTTCAAATTTGCACATACAAAGGTATAAATAAAAATATCATTATTCTAATAATCTTAGCTCCCATATATCTTCCCCCTAGCATACAACTTTTATTTATTCCTGTTGGGAAAAGACACAGAATAGCTGTATGGACCTCAATATCATGCTCTAAAGGGGATGAAGTTATAAGAATGACTGAAAGGGTAAAAGATTAAATTCTTTGACTCATTATCCTCTTCTGTGAGTAGGATATGTTTCCAGAAATCTAAAAATTATGTTGTGAGAACCTAATAAAAAATCCAGCTGATTTCAGCTGCCATTTTTTAAAGCACTACAAATAAAGCTTTTGTTTTAGAATATTAGCTTTATTGTGACATTTTGTTAAGTTCATCCCTTTTCTAAATAAAAATAATCTACAATCAGAATTAGCTATATATTAAAAAAAGTATTTTTATTAAATTTATCGGGGTGACACTGGTTCATAGGATCATATAAGTTTCAAGTATTCATTTCTGTGATACATGATCTATATATAGCATTGTGTGCCCACCACCCAAAGTCAAATAATCTTCCATCACCATATATTTGGCCCCTTTATCCTTTACTACTTCCCCACACCCTTCTCTCTGGTAACTACCATACTGTTATCTATGAAATACTCTTCAAATGTCCTTTAGTACAGTTATCACAGAAAGTCAATTAATAAAAATTCAAATAAGGGTAGCAATTTGGATTAGAGAAGAGCTGAAATAGTAAAATGGGATGAGCACAGAGTCTTGAACACTTTGGGTTTTTTTTAATATATACATATATTTTTAATATATTTTATTGATTTTTTACAGAGAGGAAGGGAGAGAGATATAGAGAGTTAGAAACATCGATGAGAGAGAAACATCGATCAGCTAGCTGCCTCCTGCACACCCCCTACTGGGGATGTGCCCGCAACCAAGGTACATGCCCTTGACCGGAATCAAACCTGGGACCCTCCAGTTCGCAGGCCGACGCTCTATCCACCGAGCCAAACCAGCTAGGGCGAGTCTTGCACACTTTAAACTCTAGAAGTCATCTATGTCAACAGGGTCTTCTTTCATTAAAGCTGCAGCTCACATTTGCATACAGCTTTACTCTTTCCCGTTACCAGAAGAGGAAACTGCACTCTAGAAAGTGGTAACTAGTCTAGAATTTCATAGTGAGGTGGTAGCGTCCCTCGGGATTTCTCTATCAGCTCTCTTTTGCTAATCTTCCTTATCCTAATGGTTAAATGCATCTGAATATCCAGGTTGTTTGGCAAGCTTTGATTTGTCCATCTGTGTCATTGCTTAAAAATTGGTGACTATTCTCCCATCTTCCAAGCTCCCTTTTCAAACTCTTACTTCTTCAGCTTCATATACAACTGTACAAGGTTTCATTCCTATACTAAGTCTTTTATTCCATAACTAGAGGCCAGGTGCACGAAATTCGTGCACAAGTGTGGGGGGAGGTCCCCTCAGCCCAGCCTGCACCCTCTCTGATCCGGGACTTTGAACTATAAAAAAAAAAAGGATTAATTCTCAATACAAATGTTTAAGAGCACAGGGAAGTCCATAATTTATTTTATTTTAAAAAGATCCCCTCTATAATGTTGTTAAAATAATATGACTTTTAGCCTGTATGGAGGGAAGGAGCTTAAGTTATGTAGAACATTCGTTTATGTGAAACAGTGGCAATATCAGATTAAATAAAGCTTTCTGGTGTTTAGGTAGAATTTAAGTTTTAGTCAATGTACTGGCCAAGTGCCAGGTGCTCAAGGAGTTCTTCAACTGAAACAGAGTCTGCATGTAAACCTTTCAGTGTTCTTGGAATACTGCCTGTTTCTCAAGGTTATCCAGGGGAAAGTTAAGTTCTTTCCAAAAGCCCTTCCCTCATTCCTCTGACCTTATCAAGGTTACTTTTTACCTCTCTTTGGTGGTCGGACATGATATGTTAAGTCATTAATGACCAGCTTAAAGTCATCAAGGAGAAGGAGGTCTATCCCTGTTGAGGCAGCAACTCGAACGCCATCTGTGAAAAAAGTTTAATGTGAAAATGTAAACTTGTCATATGTCCATAATTATTTAAGAATGGTCATGAGAAAGTAATCCTCAAAATAGATTTTAAGAATGATGTCTCTCTTAATTTCAGTTAACTTTTTGCCTCATCCCTAAGTCTATGCTAAACAAAGCTTATACTATTATCTGAGACTTTTTGTTTTCATGGCCTCAAGCCTGTGAAGATTTAACAACATATTTTTCTGGGAGAATTTTATGAAAGTGAAATAATTATATAGATCTATAGGTGTCAGTTGGAAATCTAGGGTCACTGGGAGAACTGCACGGCCGTCTTATATTTGTCTATGATGGAAGGTGGGTGAGTAAAAAAACAACATTTTCCATTATGTGGTACTTTTCAGTGTGGTCACTGATTAGATGCCAATAATTCGTTAGAGATGAATGCTAGGGCTAGCCAAACACACCAAGCTGGTCTACTAGTTATACTACTACATGAATTGAGTATTAAGTATATCTAAAATATTTATAGCATAGAAATGTGGCAAATTGTTAATAACTGGTGAATTCAAGTGAAGGCTAAGTGGGTACTTATTGTACTAATGTGGATTTAAAATGTTTTAAAGTAAAAATTAGGAAAATATGCAAAGCACTTAAAAATAAATAAGTAAAATGGGTGTCATGTCAAATGGGAATTTTTGGTGCCTTATTTTATATTCTTTTCAAGTATACATGTTTTTATTTTGGTAAGTCTTTATGTGAAAGACATAAGAAAATCTAAAAAGAAGTCCTAATATTTCATATCTCCAGAGATGAGGATTCAACCACTGGAAAAATTTATTCTATGCCTAAGGCAATGATGAAAGGTCTTAATAATATACAGTGCCCACAGCATTATATGTGAGGTGCTTTTGAATGAGATTCCCTGTGTATATATATTTGTTAAAACTGAATAGTTATATTCTGAGAACCACTTTCTCTCCTGCTGACATTTGCTAAGCAAAGAAAGTTAAGAGTAAGAGATTCTTTTGCAGAAACCTGTGTGTGTGTTTGGGGCGGGGGGTAATGGATGGGTGGGAATTAATAATGAAGGTGACTGTACCTGGTGAGTAGATTGCAACTCGGTCAATTCCCCGATCCTCTTCTTGTAGTTGTCGTAAAAACACACCAACAGAGTCTGAGATAGGTTTGAGTGTGAATTGGCAGCGTTCACGCCGGGATGGTAGCCTCACAGATATCACAGGCAACCCATTTTGATACACCACTGTCACATCTGAATGAAAAAGACCCCCAATCATATGAAAGTTAGATTCATGATGTTACAGCTATATTCTTACCATTCTTATATGGGGTCTGTTATTATCAGTGTGGTTTAAAATGTTTTCAAAGGTTTAAGAATATGTCCTTTAGCTTTAGTTGATAGTTATTCTGGGAATTAGAATCACACAACTCACTTTTCAGAAAAATAGAAACATGCAAAGGATTATCTTCTAAGTGGATCAAGGAAAAGCTTTCTCAGGAATTTGAGGTAAAGTTCTTGGTATTGCTGAAGAACTTTACCTGGTTCCGTTTATTAAGATTTTATGAAGTAGTCAGAGATTGCTAGCTGACTCCATAACCTGTAGGAGGTGGCTCTTGGGATCCAGAGCTTTCAAGAAGCCCTGGGGAATTAATAATATTTTAAAGTACACCAATAAGGGAGATTCTTGCTCAAGGATACAACCCATATTTATAGTACAATATTATATCCAAGGTACTTGATAAGTAATCATTCTCTTACACAACATGGACATATGATGAAATAATAAAAAACAGTTTTTTTTTTTTTTTTTCTTTTTTTTTTTTTAAATATATTTTATTGATTTTTACAGAGAGGAAGGGAGAGAGATAGAGAGTTAGAAACACCGATGAGACAGACATCAATCAGCTGCCTCCTGCACATCTCCCACTGGGGATGTGCCTGCAACCCAGGTACATGCCCTTGACCGGAATCGAACCTGGGACCTTTCAGTCCGCAGGCCGACGCTCTATCCACTGAGCCAAACCGGTTTCGGCGAAAACAGTTTTTTTTTTTTTATATTCTCCTGAACATCTTCCTGAGGTTAGTGAGAAGCCAAAGATGAACTATTTGGCATTTTCTAACAAAAAGTTAATAAAGAAGAAATTATTATAAGCTATACAACTGGAAGGATTTTCTACATTAGTATTGCACAGAATTCCTTATTTCCTTATCTTTTTCCTCACTACTCTTGATTTGCAGAGCCTGTCATTAAAACAAATGTCAAAATAACTCAAAGTAATTTTCAAATGAATTTTTAAAAATAAATTAATTTTGAACCAGTATATATATGCAACCAAGTATTTAAAGATAAGTTAGCACCAAGGAAGGAAAACAGGTTTCAGAGTCAAATCTGGGCT
The DNA here is from genome assembly GCF_028538775.1 of Myotis yumanensis. Taxonomy (NCBI): domain Eukaryota; kingdom Metazoa; phylum Chordata; class Mammalia; order Chiroptera; family Vespertilionidae; genus Myotis; species Myotis yumanensis. The sequence goes on along the minus strand of NW_027223764.1, from coordinate 43,664,144 downwards.
GGAATTCTGGCTGTTAACTTTGGACATATTATATAACTTCTCTGATCCTCACTTTTTCATATATAAGCTGGGTTTAATCCCTAACTGATAGAGTTGTTATAAGGAATCCTATATAATAAAAGACTAATATGCAAATCGACCAAATGGTGGAACAACCAGTCGCTATGATGCACACTGACCACCAGGGGGCAGACACTCAACACAGGAGCTGCCCCCTGGTGGTCAGTGAGCTCCCATAGGGAGCTGGGCTCAGTCAGAAGCTGGGCTCACGGCTGGTGAGCGCAGCGGCGGTGGCGGGAGCCTCTCCCGCCTCTGTGGCAATGCTAAGGATGTCCGACTGATGGCTTAGGCCTGTGGGGAGCGGGCCTAAGCCATCAGTTGGACATCCCCCGAGGGCTCCTGGACTGTGAGAGAGTGCAGGCTGGGCAGAGGGGACAGCCCCCCCCCCCCCCCAAGTGCACAAATTATGTGCACCCGGCCTCTAGTAAATAAAATAAACCAATTAAAACACTTAGCACACTGATTGATACATAGTGATATCATTGTCTCGTTTGCTTTTTTTTTTAAGAATCAAAAGGTACATTCTATAATGTTTCTAAGGATTCATACCCCTCGAAATTGATGAGTTGAGAGGAAATGTATGTAGATTAAAGTTCTGGAGATTCCAAATGCATCAAAGTTTCCATAGTCATTTACACCTTATTTTCTTACCTATCTAGTAATTTATAAGATCTACAACGTATACAAAAGCCTCATTCTAAATTCTTTCAGGACTTAAATTTTAAAGCAACCTTTATTAAGGCATAGCTTATAAATAAAAAAATACACTTATTTTAAATGAATGTTTGATGAGTTTTGACACAATAATAAAAATTCCCTTGAGCCCCATCCCAGTTAATCTCTGGACAACCAGTTTTGATTTCTGTCACCGTATTTTTCTAGAGTTTCATAACACTAGAATCATATATTATATACACACTTTTAAAACCTGGCTTCTTTCTCTCAGCATGATTTTGATATTCATGTTGCTGTATGCATTAGTAGTTCATTCATTTTTATTGCTGATAGTATTTAACTGTATGGACACACTATAATTTATTTATCCATTCACCTATTGATTGTGGCATACATTTTATCATCATTTTACTTTTAACCTATCCATGTCTTCAGACTTAATGTGGGTTTCCGCCCTGGCCAGTGTGGCTCATCCCATGCACTGAAAGGCTGCAGGTTCGATTCCTGGTCAGGGCACATGTCCAGGTTGTGGGCTTGATCCCCAGTAGGGAGATCTCCCTCCCTTTCACTTCCTGTCTTTAAAATATCAATAAAAACATTTAAAAAAATAATGTGGGCTTCCCTTACACAAGATATACTTAGGTCTAGCTATTTTATCCAATCTGACCATCTCTGCCTTTCAATTAAAGTGTGTATATTATTTGCATTTTATAAATTATAAGTATAGTTGGATATAAGTCCACCCACCATCTTGCTACTTAATTTCTTGACCCAACTGTTCTTCTACTTTTCCTATATTCTTGCCATCCATATTTTAGATTTAACTGAGGGTTTTTTTTTTTTTTAATTGATCTAAGACAGAAAGGAAAGAAGGGAGGGAGGGGGAGAGAGATAGAAAGGAAGAGAGAGAGAGAAACATCAATGTGAGAGAGAAACATAGATCAGTCCATCACCCAATAGCGCCCTGACCAGGAATCAAACCCGCCATCTTTTGGTGTATGGGATGATGCTTCAACTGAGCCACACTGGCCAGGGGTTAATTGAGTATTTTTTATGATTATGTTTAATCTCTACTAATGGCTTATTAACTATACCTTCTCATGTTTTTAGGGGAGTTACTCTACAGCAGATGTTGGAAAACTTTTTCTGTAAAGAGCTAGGTAATAAATATTTTGGGCTTTGTTCCAACTACAGACTCTGCACTGTGGTGCAAAAGCAGCCATAGGCAACACATAAACAAATGGGTATGGCTGCGTTCCAATAAACTTTTTCTTTTTAAAAAAAATATATTTTATTGATTTTTTTACAGAGAGGATGGGAGAGAGATAGAGAGAAACATCAATGAGAGAGAAATATTGGCCAGCTGCCTCCTGCACACCCCCTACCAGGGATACGCCCTCAACCAAGGTACATGCCCTTGACCAGAATCGAACCTGGGACCCGGGACCCTTCAGTCCGCAGGCCGATGCTCTATCCACTGAGCCAAACCAACCAGGGCCCAATAAAGTTTTTCTACAAAAATAAGCAGTGAGCAGGATTTGGCTTACTGGTTTGCTGAACCCTGTTCTATGGTTTACAATATACACCTTTAACTTAACACAGTTAATTTTCAAATAATTTCATGCCATTTTAGGTATAGTGTAGTGGATGCTACAACAATATACTTCCATTCCCCTTGCTTTGTAGTATCATATATTTTACTAGAGACCTGGTGCATGAAATCGTGCATTGGGGGGCGGGGGCGGGGAGAGGTTCCCTCAGCCCAGTCTGCGCCCTCTCGCAGCCCGGGACCCCTCAGGGGATGTCTGTCTCGCAGTCCGGGACTCCTCACTCCTTATTGCCTGCCTGCTCACTCCTTACCACTTGGCTCGCTGCTCCTTAGTGCTGCCGTGGAGGCAAGAGAAGCTCCCGCCACCACTGCTACAGTTGTGAGCCCGGCTTCTGGCTGAGCGGCGCTCCCCTTGGGGAGCGCACTGACCACAAAGGGGCAGTTCCTGCATTGAGTGTCTGCCCCCTGGTGGTCAGTGAGCATTATAGTGACTGGTTGCTCTGGTCGTTCCGCCATAACAGTCGCTTAGGCTTTTATTATATAGATGGAACTACCTGACAGTCAATGTGACTCCCTCAGGGGTCCTGTATTGCGAGAGGGTGCAGGCCAGGCTGAGGGACCCCACTGGTGCACAATCGAGGCTGGGGAGGGACACGGGAGGTTGGCCAGCCAGGGAGGGACTGCGGGAGGACTCCAAGGCGTGTCTGGCCCATCTCGCTCAGTCTCGATTGGCCAGACCCTAGCAACAAGCTAACCTACCAGTCAGAGCGTCTGCCCCCTGGTGGTCAGTGCACATCATAGTGACTGGTCAACTATTTGACTGTCTGCCCCCTGGTGGTCAGTGCACGTCATAGCGACTGGTCGTCATAGCGAGGTGGTTGAGCGGCCTTCGCATATCGTTAGCATATTATGCTTTGATTGGTTGAACAGACAACCGTACGACCAGACACTTAGCATATTAGGCTTTTATTATATAGGATTTCTATATGTTATAGGCCATATAATACATTATTTTTGCTTTGATAAGTGATATTTTGAAGAAATTCTGAAATGAGGAAAAATCTTTTATTTTTACACACATATTCATCCCTTTTGTATCAATCCAAATTTCCATTTAGCATTATTTTTTTGTTGTTTGAAGGTCTTCCTCAAACATTTCTTGGTGTGCAGATGTTGCTGGCAACAAATTCTCTCAGCTTTGGCAAGTCAGAAAAAGGCTTTATTTCACCTTCGTTTTGAAGAGAATTTTGCAAAAAATTCTACGTTGACAGATATTTTTTTCCTTTCAGCACTCTAAAGAACTATGTCTCCTGGCTTGCAGAGTATATATTTACCTTTGTTTCTCTGTATGCAATGTCTTTTTAACTCTGACTCCTTTTAATATTTTCTCTTTATCATTGGTTTTAAACAATTTTATTATAATTTTTCTTTCTATGGTATTCTTTATGATTATCTTGCATGTGAGTCATTATATTTCTTCAAATTTGGAAGAATATGGCCATTATTCAAATATTTTTTTCTGTCCCCTACCCTTCTTCTTTTGGGGTTCTAGTTATACTTAATATTAGTGTAACTAATTTTATGATACAGGGCACCGAGGTGCTCTTCATATTTTTGTTTTTGTTTTTCCCCTCTCAGCTTCATTTTGGATAGTTTTAATTGTCATGAGCTTCAATGTCACTGACCTTTTCTTCAGTAGTGTTTTATCTGCTGCCAATTCCATCTGCACTGTTTTTCACTTCAGACATATTTTTCATCTCTAGAAGTTCCACTTATTTTATTTTTATCTTCTATTTCTCTTCATGTTATGCTTATGTTTCCTTTCTATCCTCTGAATAAAAGGATCATATTTATAATAACTACTTTAAAATCCTGGTCTGTTAATGTCATCCTTTCATCACTTCTAAGTATATTTCAATATCCTAGTTCTTTTCCTGCTTGTTCATATTCCTAGTCATTTTTTTAAAAAATATATTTTTATTGATTTTTTTTTTTTTTACAGAGAGGAAGGGAGAGGGATAGTTAGAAACATCGATGAGAGAGAAACATCGATCAGCTGCCTCCTGCACACCCCTACTGGGGATGTGCCCGCAACCAAGGTACATGCCCTTGACCACAATCGAACCTGGGACCCTTCAGTCCGCAAGCCGACACTCTATCCACTGAGCCAAACCGGTTAGGGCCCTAGTCATTTTTGATTGGAGGTTAAAAACTGTTAATTTTACATTGTTGAGTGTTGGATCTTGTATAGTTAAGTAACTTTCTTTTTTTAAAACATGTTTTTTAAAAACATATAGAGGAAGGGAGAGGGAGAGAGAGACAGAAACATCAATGATGAGCGAGAATCATGGATCGGCTGTCTCCTGCATGCCCCCTAATGGGGATTGAGCCTGCAACTCAGGCATGTGCCCTTGACCGGAATCAAACCCGGGACCCTTCAGTCTGCAGGCTGACGTTCTATCCACTGAGCCACACAAGCCAGGGCTAAACATATTTTTTTTTTGGGGGGGGGGGGGGCCAGATACTATTAGTCCTATTTTATTTTATTTATTTATTTATTTATTTATTTTTTATTGCTAAAAGTATTACAAAGGGTATTACATATGTGTCCTTCCCCCCCGCCCCCCCCCGCCCTTGACAATCCCCTGGCCTCCCTTACCCCCCAGTGTCTTATGTCCATTGGTTATGCTTATATGCATGCATACAAGTACTAAAGGAAAAGGGAGAGAGAGCTAGAAACATCAATGAGAGAGAACATTGATTGGCTGCCTCCTGTACGCCTCTCACCCGAGATTGATCTCGCAACTCAAGCATGTTCCCTGACTGGGAAATTGAACCAGCAAACGCTTGGTGCCTGCGTTGATGCTCAACCACTGTGCCACACCGGCTGGGCGTTAAGTTACTTTCAAGCCTTTAAAAAAAAGTCTATTAGGATAGATCTAGAGAATCCTTTATTTGAGGGCCAATTTGGTCCCACTTCTAAGATATGGTTCTTCTGGAAGTCTCAACTGAATATTCATGTATTCCGTGATGTCTTTTCCTTCTGGCTGGAGAGAAGTCAAATGATTTCTGGCACTGTATGAGCACTGTATTATTCATCTTATAGCTCCTAGTAATTGTTTTCCTTGGAAGTTGTTCTGGCCTGGTCCTATGGTTTAGAATTTAGCTGAAGCCTCAGCTGTGAGCTGAGGCCACATAGGGTTAATCTCATTTGTTTCTCTTCTCTCAGAGATCACAGTCCTGTGCTGTTGTCCAATGTCTAAAAACAGTTGTTTCATATATTCTGTCTGGTGTTCTAGTTGTTGACAGCAGGACAACAATTTCCATGGCAGTTAATTCTTTGTAAATACATGATTTGAATTTTTATATAAAAACTAAAAAGAAGCCAAGTCAAAAATCTCTTTTGCTTTAATCCTTCTAAAAGAGTAGTCTATGTTTCTAAGGAAGAAGACACCAGAAACAGTACTGTGAACTTAACACACACACACGTACCAGCTAAAGTTTTCAATATATAAGGATATTTGAAATTTTTATCAGTTTTTCTCATTTCTAAGAGAATCCTGAGCAATCAATCCAGTGTTTTCTTAAAGTCAGAGCCACTAATGTGAACATCCCTATCTCTTCTGCAGGTAGTAATGATGATGAACTCATAAAACTAGGTGACTAACTTGTTTACCTGGTGTTTTTCCCCTCAATTATTTCCTTTCCATATATGAAAAAAAAAATTCAACTATAGATTTCAAAATTTAGACCGAGTTGAATTTAAATAAAAGAAATCTATGACTTTAAACACATATGGTATGGAAAATTTCACTAAAACATCAGTTTCACAGGTAAGTGCTTAAGGGTTACTATTTTAAAATAACCGAGAGAAAATTAGTCTTTCTCGTGTACTTTAACTTTCTTCTTTAAAGACTGTGAAGCTTTTCAAAGGAATGAAATATGAAAGCTTTGAGAAACTACATGGAATAGTACACTTCAGAACTGATTAAGCTTCATTGTAATATTGCTTTTGAAATAAATCTGCAGGTCTCCTTCTTTCCCACGTAATAAATTATAATGTAAATATTAGTTTTCTTGTTTTGCAACCAAAAAAGGACAATTACCAAAGTTCCTCCAGTTTAACAATATCTAAAATAGCTGCTGGTTGTAGTTAAGTCACAATGAATGTTTCCAAGCTAATGACAGTTGTCTGCTATTATTCTCTGGAGACAGATATTCTTTTTTTAAGTGTAAATTTCATCAGGTGACTCTTGGATTGTTGTTTTCTTCATCTTTTGCTATTATTTCCATTTCAATAAAATAAGAAATAATGTATGTTTTACATCAGTGCATTTCAAAGAAATCTAGAAATATGGGGCATCCAGTATGAATACTGAGCAATAGAACATGACAGCAGATTTAGGCATAAAAATAAAAAGACAAGGAATTTTCCAGACTAAAAGAAGTGCAAGGTAAACAAATATTTGGGTTTTAAGAAAGAATTGTTTTTAAAAAATGTATTTGGGGCAATAGGTATAAAAAAGTCATAAAATACAAATACTTGTTATTTAGCCAATTGTTAAAAATGTTTTAAAATGCATAGTGGGATGTTCAATTGGTGTTCAAAATAATGGGTAAAATTTCTAAATATATTATGAACTTGACTGTATATATTTTAAGGTCTTATTATGAAAGAGAACTGGTACAATAAGGAAGCACATGTGGAGTGTTTTCTACAAAACTATTTAGAACTGAACTTTAGATGATGGATGATTCCAGTGGCTGTCTTAACATTGTCTCTGTCTTCCCTCTTTTTGTAATATTCTACATCAAGACTATGAAATATAAACATAAAATTTTAGTGTTGGAAAGGCCAGGGAAATCACACAGACTAATATCCTCCTTTTACAGGTAAGCAGAACAAAGTTGAACAAGGTTAAATGATAGTGCTAAGGTCATAGACAGTAGTTCAACCCAAAGCCATTTTACAGCATCTAATGATGTTAACTACTCCTTCACTTTATAAAAAGCTTTCCTTTTTCCATGCCCTCCTGGTTGTTTTTACCTTTCTGTTTATACCTTCTACTTTTCCCTCATAGGCTCTTCCTGTATTCATCCCTTAAGTTTCTAAGTGCTTTACCTAGACCTCTATGCTTCTCAATCCACACACTCGCTAGGCAATCTCATCTCCTTACAAAGTGTCAGCTACCATCTAAATGCTGATGTTCCAAACCTAAAGTCAATTGTTTGCTGGACAACTAGGTTTCCCACAGGCATACCCCAAACTCAAAAATCCTAAAACTAAATTAATCTTCTTCCAAACCCTCTGACATTTCTCATCTCAGCCAATAACACCATCATTACATAACTATGGCCCAAACCAGAAAATTGTCTGATATTCTTGACTCCTCTTGTGGATGAAAAAAGGGCCACATACTAAACCTGACGAGCTTAGGAGAGGCTTGCATAGTGGGCCTTACAAACTCAGGACCATGCAGGATGGCCTGAACATAAAAATTCCTAAGTAAAAGCAGGTCGTGGTGGTCGTCATGTCCCAGGCCTGTAGTTTCCTTGACACAGGTCAATCTTTACCTTAAGTGAGCCTGTTTTACTCTTTTTGCATCCAACAAAACATATTTTTGAAATTTCAGAGTAATATTTTTCAGACCCCTCAAAGCACAACTGCCCACAACTGCCAGAGCAGGAAAACACAGATCCCCTCATTGTTATCTTGTTGCCCAAATACCAACTCTATGTACTGCAAGTGTTTACTGAGGCAGATTAGTAAGAAGCTAGGAAAATTCCTTGGCAAGTGGAATGCGGAAACTGCGACAGAGAGTTAAACAAATGGTTGAGCAATTAGAATTGAGCTAATAAATCACAAGAACTTATCTTCCCTAACCAAAGACACCTAAAAGCAGATAGTTTACATCTCTCCTCCCCAACCAAAGAGCAGGTAACTTAAATCACCCAAGTCAGGGAGACAGATAACAGAGTTCCCAGTTAGTGCCATTAGTGTCAGACAAACCCAAGAAGGATGAAGTCAGGGGAATAAATAACACAACAGCCCCAAAACACAAATCTAAGACAAAGGTGAAGCTGACCAGATAATGATCTCAAACCCCACTATCCACTCATTTTGATATATCAGCATATTAAAGGGCATACCTAGAAAGCTGATAAATACTAGTATTCTGATTAAGACCTAAAATTTCTGCCTGCAGACAATAGATAAAAGCCCTTAGACAAAGAATGCCAGCGTGTGTTCTCCCTTGAGCATTTCCACAGGCACGTATTTTCGCTTTCTTTCTCCTGAGTTATAAGGGTTGCAACCAGGGGAGCAGAGGGGAGCAGCAGTTGGTCCCAGGCTAACCCTTTGATCCTGTCTCCACGGGTCCTCCTTTTGCTTCTATGACTTTTCAGCAAGCCCAGCAGCCCTGCCATGCATGGCTCACTTCTTCTGCCTCTGTGACTTGTTTTCCCGAGTTGAAGCAGCCCTGCCTCGGCTCACTTCCTTTGTCTCTGTTATCTTCTTTCTGAGTCAAAGCAGCTGTGCCTTGGCTCAATCCTGTTGCTATGATCTTGCTTCTTCTATCCTAAGCCCTTCCATTGTCTCACTGTCCTAAACTTTATTAAATGTACTCTCAAAATAACCTGGACTCATATCTTTGAAATCTTTCCTGCACACAGTCAAGGACCCACACATCTAGGACCTGTGCTGGGACAGACTTGCCTCAGTCCTGTTCCTTTCCAGTGACATTTACTCTGCAGTAACCACAAATGTAAAAGAAATATGTGTTTCTCCATTTTGCTTTTTATCCAAGCCCAGAAATTTCCTCACTTTGCATTTTTCTGCCTCCTTAATCTACCACCAGTGGATTTCACGTAATCCTCCTTGTGTCTCCATTTATACTAATGTATAAAATAAGGTGCAAAACTGCCAATATCTGCAATATTTTCTCAATCTGTCAAGATTTTGCTTCCTGGCAACTGTCATCAGTTTGGCTCAAATAAACCCATAAAATTTTTCTACAGGTTTGGACATTTCTTACATTGACAACTCTTAGAGGCAGAACATGACATTTCTCATATCTAATACGTCAGCACATCCTTTCATTTTATTTCCTAAAATCTCTAATCCTTCCAATTTGCTCTACTATTACCATCTTAATCCAGGTCACCACTGCCTCTTTCTTATAGCGGCTACCTTGTATTGGACTTCTTTCTTCACTCAAGCCTTGTTCCCATTCAAAAATTATCCACACTAAATCAGGGTAATCTTTCTTCTCCAAAAAAACCCACTATCCTGAAGTTGGTATTTTGTGTTTATCATTACCATCCATTACACACACACACACACACACACACACACACACACACACACACGCATATACATACCCAAATACATATTACATAGTAAGTATTGTGATAGCCAGCCTCTGAGATAGCTCTATATGATCCTTGCCTCTAGGTATTCACATTCTTGTGTGGTATCATCCCACATCAAATCATGTCTGCTCTGCATAATCAGAATACAGCAGATGTGACGGTGTGAAACTTCTGAGGTTATGCCATAAAAGACTGTGTAGCTTCTGTCCCACTCTCTTGAAACCAGCAGTTATATCATGAGGACAATCCTACAATCCTATGGAGAAGTCAACATGGAGAAGAAGTAGGGCCTCCCACCAAGAGCCAGCACCAACTTCTAAACTATATTAGTAAGCAACCTTAGAACAAGACTCACTTTTAGTTAAGAAGTTTTAATTTCAGACCATCCTATGTGGTTACTGTAGGTCTCTGAGTTTGTAAGGCTGTCATGCAGGCCTCCCCTCATCTTTATCAGGCAAGTTAAGTATGTAGGCCCTTTTTTTCCACAAAACTAAGATGTGATTATGAGGCCTAAATGATAAAAATTCCTCCCTTACCCCTATTTCCTAAAAACAAAGTTATAAATCATTTTTTAATATGTGGTATTATTAGTCCTATGTGAAAGTTGTACAACCTATGTACCTTTTGTAATTCTGGTACTTTTAAAATCAGTTTATGAAAAGAATTACTCATAAATGTCAACAAGGCATTTGTGTGAAGTAAATGGCCATCCCTTCCTTCTATCCACCTACTCATTCTACTGAGAATTAAAGATTTTATTTTGCTTTTGTAAAAATGAAACCCTGTACTAATATAGTGCTCTAGCCACTTTTTCTTTATAAGAATACTGCTTTTGATGGTGCTATTGTGAAAGTAACTTCATTAAATTAGACCCCACTTTAATTTGTGGGTGGTGAAAAATACAATACAATCTGAAATAGTGACAGTGCAGTAGAACAATTATGGGTCTTGGAAACTCAGATTTGGTAGTACTCAAGTTCTACCATAGGAGACACGTTGAATCCCCAAGCACATTACTGATTACTGAATATAACTGTATCTCAGTTTCCTTCCCTATATTGCAGGGATTCTAATATTTCACAAGATTCAATGAGAATATATGAAAATGCCTGCTATAATAGTTTCTCTTGCTTTTTCTAAAATCTAAAGTCTTAAAACCTAAAGACTAAAATCATATAACACATCCATGAGAAATTTTCCAATCATGCCTTTAAATTTCAAGAAAACAAAAATGACTTGTTCCACTGAAGGCAAAAAAGGTTGAGAGTATAAATTATGCAAACCAATTCTGTGTTCCTTAGTATTTTTGGATAATTTACCTCTTTGAGAATCTGAGACAGGTATAGATTCCTCCCTTACTCCTATTTCTTAAAAATTTCAAATAATTTATACATAGAAGTTTTAGATATAATTTATTTTATTGCCTTGGAAATGAATTTCCTTCATAATGCCTGCTATGGACTGAACTGTGTTATAGTGTCTTCCTCCCCACCTCCCCCCCCCGCCCCATTCATATGTTGAATCTCTAATTGCCAATGTGACTATCTGGAGATAGGGTCTGTAAGAGGTATTTAAGATTAAATGAGGTCATAAAGATCGGGCCCTAATATGACAGGACTGTGGTTTTATAAGAAGGGTAAGTGCTCTCCCCACTCCCCATTGTGAGAGGTGGCCATCTGCAAGCTAGGAATAGCGTTCTTACCAGAACCAACCATGCTGGCACCCTGATCTCAAGACTTCCAGCCTCCAGAACTGAGAGAAAATAAATTGTTCTTTAAGCCACCCAGTCCAGTATTTTGTTATGGCAGCCTAAGCAGACTACTATATTGCATATTTAAAAAATAAATGTTAGCAAAATCTGAAGCACTTTTCTTCTTTTTAAAACAAAATTAATGGCTATTTCCTGTTTTTTAAAGACATAAAACAAGACTACAATTAAAACAGAAAATAAACTTTAATTCTATATAAAATAACATTTCAATTACAAGACTGCTATATTGCTTAGCTTGAATAAGGAAGTCACATAATGGGCCCAGTTTTGGAATATGGTAACTTAAATATCATCTTTGATATCTAAAAGGCTGTGCCTTTCTGTTTTGATGAAAAGAAGTTGTGAGAACTTTGAGACTATAAGTATGTGGTAAAAACATAATCACAGCTCCCATAGCTCACTTTGCCAATGATGCTAGTCTAGAGAACCTAAGAATTTTCTAATACTCATAGAATTGAATTCATATTACTACTTTGATGCAATATCAAAATAAAAAGATTACAAATTCAAGTTTCAGTTGTAAGGTTTCTGAGCAGAGACAATCTTAAAGAGCTATGACATTTTTAATTCCTGCAGAGAAATTGACAAGACTGTAAGTCTTAAATTAGAAGACTATGCTCATTCATAAAGTCCCAAATATCCCCAAATAAATCAAGCCACAATTAAATTCTTTCTTGTATTAAACTTTCTCCTCTTTTAAATAGAAAAACTCCTATCCAACATTTAATCAAGCACAGAAAATAATTCTATTTTGATTCTTTTTCTTATAAAATTTTTTTCTCATGATAGTGATTACTCCTGTGATAACAGACAAAGCTTCTTTTGGGGTTATTGGAAGAGTCTTAAATACCAGTATGTACCAATGTGGGGGGGGGGGGGCGCGAAATGGGTGAAGCTCTTTTCTTCTCTGAGGCAATATACATATGCATGATACTCAGCGTGGAAGATGCATCATTTGTGCAGAAAGTAAAGTAACAGGATCTTCCTCAGAGTCAAAAAATTTTTTTCTGGTTGTTATTTTGGCAAAAAATTTTAACACTCTTTCAAAGATGGTGACAGTCATTAAATGTTAACAGCCTTTCTAATTTCCATAAGAGAATTCACATATTTAGGATTTTTCGTTAACTGTGAAAAGTTGCTTATTAACAGATAAAAACTAGGAACAAATTCATCAGAGCAATATCAATAGTTTCATCAAGTTGCATTGTGGAGGGAAATAGAATAGTTTCCAATTTCCTCAAAACTTATTTCAAAATATTGGGATAAATGTTGCAATCCTAGACTAGATGACATCATCTGATATTTGACATAAATTTGCTTCTATTCCAAGCTAAGCCAGTTCAAATACTGTCAGCACAAAAAGCTTAAAAGTCTTTCCAATTTCATGTGACTGGTTTTCTTGGCAATAATAGTCAATTATATAGAATCGTTAAAAAAGGAGGGGGGATATTTTGTGATGAACAAGTTCAATTACATTCTGGTAGTTTCAAATTGAAACTTCTATTTCTAAAAAAATGCAAGCTGTAGAATACATTTCAAAAACACAAGGTGTTTCAGTTGTTCCAACTTCATATTTAGGTTGGTGAGAATGCTGACCACATTAAAACATTGGAGCTTTGTGTTGCTTCATTTTTGGAGTTTCATTTCTTTCTCTTTTTTTTAAAGTTGAAATGAAAGATAGTAGTGGGATATGTTTGTGCCTTCAATATGATGATGACAATAAATACAGAATTTACAACTGTGTACAAGAGTGTGACCATTACTAACACAGCATGACTCAAAAATCATCTTCTCTTTCTTCTAAAATGATTTCAAAAGTAACAGGAAAAACTCTAGAAAATATAAAGAATTCTTACAAATCAATACTAAGACAATAGTAATTTTTTTGAATGGGCAAAAAATTTGGATACTTTACCAACAAAAACATTTGAATGGTTAATAAAAACCTTGAAAGATGCTTATTAGTCATCTGTGAAATGTAAATTAGAACCACAAGGAAAACAACCCACTAGAATGCCTATAATCAAGAAGATCAACCATACCAAGTGTTGGGGAGGATATGGGGAAACTGGGACACTCATACATTGTTGTTGGGAATGCAATGTGGTACAGCCACTTTGGAAAACAGTTTTATAATATACCAAAGAGTTAAGTATATACTTACCATATGACCCAGCCATTCCATTCCTAAGTATCTACCCAAGAGAAATGAAAACATATGTCCACACAAAGATTATAAGCAAATGTTGATAGCAACATTATAGCAAACAATTTAAATGTTTTTTCTTTTGGTAAGTGAATAAACAAAATGTGATATTTCCATGTACTCAGCAATATAAATAAAGAACTACAATACGTGCTACAATATGGATAAAGCTCAAAGGCATTAATATGTAAAAGAAGCTAGATGCAAAAGACTACATTTTGTATGAATCCATTTATATGACATTTTTAGAAAAGGTTTAACTATAGAGACAGATAGTATATTAATGGTTGTCTGGGACTTAAGGTGGGAGCAGGGATTGACAGTAAAACAGAAACAAAGGAACTTTTAGGGTGAAGCACATCGTCTATAGCTGGATTCTTATGATGCTTACACAGTGATAGGTGACTTTTATGGTATGTAACATATATCTCAATAAAGCTTTTTAAAAACAGTAATGGGACAAAAACCAAATAAAAAAATTGGGAGATGTATCTATTCCCCAAACTATTCATAGACCTTAGGTTAAGAATTTACAAGATCATCCATACTTGGATTGATTAAATAGAGTTGATTGTTTATTATTAAACAGGAATTTCCAATAACCCTTCATTGCTAAAATTATTTGCCTTCAAACAATTTTTTTAAAGAATTCTTATATTTTTTGTTAAATACAAAATAAACACAACTCTCTACCACAATTCAATACAGAACTAACTGAGTAGCATTACGTTTCTGTATAGAGAAATGAAGGCAGCTACAAGAGGCTATTCTTCCTTGCTCTTACTATCGCTCACCTTTGGCACTTTCTCTGTAGCTAAGGTGAAGATATGTCCTGACTTACGCTATTAAAAATTGTCAGGACAACTCTGGTTGTCCCTTTTCACTCTCAAAAGTGCCCTCAGGCCGAAACCGGTTTGGCTCAGTGGATAGAGCGTCAACCTTCGGACTGAAAGGTCCCAGGTTCCATTCCGGTCAAGGGCATGTACCTGGGTTGCGGGCACATCCCCAGTAGGAGATGTGCAGGAGGCAGCTGATCGATGTTACTCTCTCATCGATGTTTCTAACTCTCTATCTCTCTCCCTTCCTCTCTGTAAAAAAATCAATAAAATATATTTTTTAAAAAAGTGCCCTCGGTTGGATGATAAATTATATACTAACCCTGTATATAGGGGAATTACTCTCATTCGTTACTTTCATTAATAAGAAAGGGAACCCCTAAAGCAGTAGTTCTCAACCTTCCTAATGCTGCGACCCTTTAATACAGTTCCTCATGTTGTGGTGACCCCCAACCATAAAATTATTTTCATTGCTAACTCATAACTGTAATTTTGTTACTGTTATGAATCGTAATGCAAATATCTGATATGCAGGACGTATTTAGGCAACCCCTGTGAAAGGGTCGTTAGACCCCCAAAGGGGTCGCGACCCACAGGTTGAGAATCGCTGCCCTAAAGGCTAATCACGTAAACATTTCACAGTGAGCCATTTTACATTTGAGGATCTGGGGCACAGAAAAATTAAAATGAGAATTCCAAACCACATATTTTAGATTAGCAGTCTGTAACACTACCACAACCACCCTTTAAGGAAAAAGAGTTTCTGGTGGGTAAGTACTCTTACTGCAGGCTCAGTGCACTTTTCTCTTGGAGGTGGTAGATAATACTATCTCCATTTCACAGATAGGAAAAGGCTTTAGAGAAGTTAATTACCTTTCCTAAGGTTACAAGGTGGTTAAATGGTGGAAGTGAGATGTAAACCCAGCTCTGTTTGACTCCAAAGCTCTTCTCTTACCTCTAAGCGCAATCCTCCCCTGAAAGGGAACATGATTGTGGGTACAGGTATGTGCATGTGTACCTGTGCAATGTGTCCAAAGAAGTTCTTGAGTTCAGGTCCATGAGACTAGGGATTCTATGAATTGGTTTAAGGTAGTCTGGTCACTAAGAAATTATATGTAAAATTTCCTATGTGTATGTATAAATTTTCTAGAGAAAGAATCTAGAGCAGCTGTGGGCAAACTACGGCCTGCGGGCCGGATCCGGCCTGTTTGAAATGAATAAAACTAAAAATAAAAAAGACGATACCCTTTTATGTAATGATGTTTACTTTGAATTTATATTAGTTCACACAAACACTCCATCCATGCTTTTGTTCCGGCCCTCCGGTCCAGTTTAAGAACCCATTGTGGCCCTCGAGTCAAAAAGTTTGCCCACCCCTGATCTAGAGCCTACACCAGATCCTCAAAAAATTTATGGCACATACAAAAAATAAGAACCTTTTAGATTGCTTTGGGAGGAAGGTTAGACATTTAAGATAATCTATATATTTTATATCAGCTATCATTGCCATAATAGAAGATTTGCCAAACAACATATTAATAAGCAATTACTAAGGGGCAGTAAATATTAGGTATATATACTAGGTATATAAATACCATAATTATGTAATGTGGTATTTTAGATTTTGTACTTTTAAAACATTAGGGTCAAGCCCTCATTGATAATAGAATTTGACCCAGCAGCCCTAGACAGTTTGGCTCAGTGGATAGAGCATTGGCTCAAGAACTGAAGGGTCTCGGGTTCTATTCCAGTCAAGGGCACGTAACTAAGATGCAGGCTTAATCCCCTGGTCAAAGCGTGTGCGGGAGGCAACAAATCAATGTGTCTCTCTCATATCAATGTTTCTCTCTGTCTCTCCCCCTCTCTTCCACTCTCTCTAAAAAAAAAAAAATCAATGGAAAAATATCCTTGGGTGAGGATTAAGGACAAAAAAAAAAAAAAAAGAAGAAGACCCAGCAGGTACAACAAAGAGCAATGAATGATAGTAGAGCTGTTAATTACTGGTGGCTAAACTCTATTAAAGTCACTGTGTATTAATAGCAGAGTTTTTTCATATGCTATAGTGACCTAAGGTAAAATTAAGAAGTACAAAATAAGAATGTTGTATAATTTGGTGGTAGTAAGAACACTGAGTTGCATTAAAACAAATACTTTTGTGCTTCTACTTCTTGATAACTAACATGAGTTATTTTCTTATTGGTAGGAAATGTAGAAGTCACTCTTTTTAAAAATATGTATCCTTTTAGCTTTTGAAAAATATTACCTTCAACCCCTCATGCAACATAGAGACAATCTACTAGTATTTATGTCCTGGGATAACATGCAGTACAACTGTCCCATTGTTGTATTACTGAAATACTTCCATACAGATTGGTATATAGGATAATAATAGTAACTCCACTAAGTGGTAAAATTAATAATATAAATTTCAATATAAATTCATTAGTTTAAGTTAATTGCCTCTGAATATCTTAACCATTGGCAGATGACTTTCCCATTGTAGTATAACTTAGTTGATATTGAATATACATAACTTATGGAATACATATTAATATACACTGACATAGATAACAATGTCAGACAATATCATAAAACCTAGATAATTCTGAATGAAATGCTTTTAGTTCAGCAAAAGCTGAGAAGATTCAATATTATGAACAATATTTTACACATTGAGAGAAATCCTCTCTTTATTGAAACTATCTAATGCTATTACCCTGTAGTGGTAATGAAAGTAATAGGACCTGGGAATGGTGCTGGAATAGATGTGGACAGCACCCATTTGGATGTTTAATGGGCCAAGACAGTGTGAGGGTTAAGAGTGATAGCTATTCACTGTTTTGGAGGGGCTCAAGGAAGAAACGAAGTAGGTGGCATTATCGTTCACTGCCCTTTGGCCATGTGGGAAAAACTGGCCTCTACATACTGAGTTTTGACTGGGGTCAACATACCTACCTGTCCTCAGCGTTGAGTGCTGCTTTTTATTTATATACGGATATTACTTTGTCAGTTCTCGATGTTTCTTAGAGATAGGATAAAGAAAGCCAGATACTATTTTCCTGATTTAGACTCTGGCCTATTTTTCCGTTCGACCTTTTCATATTACAAATGAGTAATCACAAATGGATATTTCCTCCAAGTTTAGATAATTTAGCAAAAAATGAACACATATATTCGGATAACTAAACAACTTTGGGAGGGGGTTCTGAAAACACTGCAAATATCAATACTGATTAAATACAGGGGATCCTAGGAGTTTTATAGTTGATCTGGGTTTCTTCAGTTTCAGGTATCCTTACAAATTTGCAGGATACTCTTTCAATGGTTGCTCCACCTCAGAATTAATGCTTATAAGGTTGAAATTAGAGTTCTATCAAATGAAACTTTATACAGAGGAAATATATTTAACAGTCAACCCTAAGCAAATAATCTAAACTGTCAATGTACAATCTTGGGTAAGAGAAATGACCGAGAGAGTAGTAAACATATCTCCTCTAAACAACCAAAACTTAGATCATGTTGCCAGTCTGTAGCATCATAGATATTTACAAAGGATCATATACAGTCCTCAAGCATCTGTTCATTCTTTTCCAACATCAAAGAAGGGTATTACAGCTTTGAGTCTAAGGGAAGAAAAAGACAAGGGAGGGGGGAGGTCTCAGACTTTCAGTTGCTTCCCTGTAGGCTCTGATACCGCAAAGGGGCTGGAGTTTTTTAGTATTTTCCATATCTGAAGACCCAATGGTTAAGAAATACCAAAGATAGTGCTTCTGTGATCTTCACATTAACTATATCCCCAGATTAAAAGAAAAAAAGAAAAAGAAAAAACCTAGACAGTAATATTCCATATCTATGAAAACTTAATGGGCCTATTAGTTTTTCTTACTGATTTCTCCTCTAAATTCATTAGATCCTCTTTCAAATTTAATTTCTCTTCTTTAGGACCCTCCTTATTTCTCTGACTCTAAGCAAATTTAAGTAAAAGAGTACAGTTGACTTAAGGGGGACAAATACATTAGACAAAAAATGGATTTGCCAAAACTCACCATCAGAGGGCACAACAGTACTGCAATAAGCAACACCCAAATTCTGCCAAGAAAGCCTCTGGTGCACCTAGAAAATACAAAGACACACCTACAATCAGGACAGATAACAAATGTTTTATGCATTTGTGTGTATATATAATAAATAACAGCATTTTGAGTACCTAAGTAATATGTATTCTTTGTAGAAAAGTTAAAAAATACAGATAAAAGAAAATAAAAATCTCTCAAACTCCCATCATTCTAATAGTAATAAACACTTTGGTTTGTTTTCAAGATTTTATACAAACACATTTACATGCACATATAACACAAATTGTTTTTCATCTACTTTTAAAAACACATAATATTGGCTTTAAGTGCTATCAAGTATAAACTATACTTTCCTGCTTCTTCCTCTTGCTGATTTCTTTTTTTTTTTTTTGTAAATATGGAATGCTTCACGAATTTGCGTGTCATTCTTGCGCAGGGGCCATGCTAATCTTCTCTGTATCGTTCCAATTTTAGTATATGTGCTGCCGAAGCGAGCACCTCTTGCTGATTTTTAGACCTGCATTTCTATCATGTCTTTTACTAGGAATCATCAGTTCTTAAGTAGTTATATATAGCATGAATTTACTGTTGTTGGGTAAACATTTGATCTTTCTGTTCACTCCCCTTAAAAAAAAAAAAGACTTGGTCAGGCAACTTCATTCCTGAATCCTTCATCACCACCATCTTTTGACTGCTAGAAGGAAAACAGTCACACCCATATCTGCCTTTCCAACTTCCTCAGAGTGTCTCATTGTGCATTTAAGTCTGAAATTTAGGTTCTCACATTAAGCTAAGCTCAAGAAAGAGTAATGAACTTGTTTCTGACTTGCCATTTGCTTAATTTATCCCTTTGTACCTTTTCTTTTCCCAGCTCCAAAAAGTATTAAAGAAGGAAGGGAGGCCGAAACCGGTTTGGCTCAGTGGATGGAGCGTCGGCCTGCGGACTGAAAGGTCCCGGGTTCGATTCCGGTCAAGGGCATGTACCTGGGTTGCGGGCACATCC
Source organism: Myotis yumanensis (assembly GCF_028538775.1). Taxonomy (NCBI): domain Eukaryota; kingdom Metazoa; phylum Chordata; class Mammalia; order Chiroptera; family Vespertilionidae; genus Myotis; species Myotis yumanensis. The sequence continues at coordinate 43,644,597 of NW_027223764.1, read as the reverse complement.
CCAGTGGGAGATGTGCAGGAGGCAGCTGATCGATGTTTCTCTCTCATCGATGTTTCTGACTCTCTATCTCTCTCCCTTCCTCTCTGTAAAAAATCAATAAAATATATTTAAAAAAAAAAAAAAAAAAAAAAAAAAAGAAGGAAGGGAGGCAGGAAGGCATTAACTGACTAAAAACCATGTATTAGCCGCAGAGCCAAATATTATATTCCACTCCACCAGCCCAAAGAAAAACCATTCAGGACTCTACAACACATGCCTTGACACAACTATAGCATATAACAGACTTTACATCCTTCATGTGAATATTTTACCTCCAAGTCCTTCCAGCTTAAGAGAGCATAGAGAAATGTGAGGTTGGTATTTATTTTAAAACTAGAGGCCCAATGCACAAAATTCGTGCAAGGGGCTTGGCCCTCACAGCCCCCGCTGCCTCAGCCCTCGCAGCCCCGGCTTCCTCCGGAAGGTTGTCCGGACGGTCGTTTTGCTGTTAAGGTCTAATTATCATATTAGCTCTTTACTATATAGGACTAGAGGCCTGGTGCACAAAATTCATGCATGGGTAGGGTCCTTAGGCCTGGCCGGAGATCAGGGACTATCTGTGGGGGCACCTGCCTTGGCGGGCCTGGCGCTGCCTGCTCGCCAGCCCCACCCCTCACACTGCCACCAGTTGCCTCCCTCTGCTTGGCTGGCCTGGGGGCTGTGGGCTGGGGGCAGCTCCTGCGTTGAGTGTCTGCCCCCTGGTGGTCAGTGTGCGTCATAGCAACCGGTCGGACAGTGGGAAGGTCATGTAGCATGTTAGCCTTTTGTATATATAGATGTTTATTTCTTTTGAATAAATAAGTACATGATATAGAATTCAAAAGTACAAAAACTAAGTAAAAAATTACATCTTTTAGCTTAGCTGGCAATGGTTCAGTGATTGAGCATCAACCTATGAACCATGTCACAGTTTGATTACAGGTCAGGGCACATGCCTGAGTTGTGGGCTCAATCCCCAGAAGGGGGTATGCAGGAGGAAGCATATCAATGATTCTCTTTCATCATTGATGTTTCTATCTCTCTCTCCCTCTCCCTTCCTCTCGGAAATCAATTAAAATATATATATATACATATTTAAAAATTACATCTTTTACACTTAATATTGGCCTTCCTCCTATTCCTGTGGCCCAGCTACTTATTCTCCTCTATGAAGGTTAAATCTAGATATCCTACCAAAGAAAGCTTTATACATATGTAACTTTGTGCATCTATGAATGCATTTGTGGAAGTTTTAAAAAATGCAACTGGTAGCATGCGGCAGTCCCATTACTCATCTGTTTGGTTCTTAACTCACTGGTTTTTAATGACTGAATGGAATTACATGGTAAATCTTTACAAATGCCTACTGACAATCTTTTATTATTAAAATACACTAGTAGCCCGGTGCACGAAATTCGTGCACTGGGGTGGGGTGGGGGGGGTGGGAGAAGGGGCCCCTCAGTCTGGCCTTCACCCTCTCTAATCTGAGACCCCTCAGGGAATGTCCAACTACCTGTTTGTGCCCACACTTTTAACAGATAACAGTTCCATTGTTGTTCCTTTCTTATGCTTAAAACCATTGGAATTAGCAGGTATTCAAAGTGTGTATACATTCTGGGGGGACACCCTGTATATCTCTAGTCAGTGGTGAAAGAAACCAACAGCAGATTTGGAACCCCCAGACAGGGAACCTTGTTCATTCCCCACGTCTCCCCACTTCACTTTCCACCTTCGTGGGCAGCAGGAGAATCAATGTTTTCTCTCATTAATTTGGAAAAGCACGTCCTGTCACCCATTGCCCGGCAGGAGTGCGCTAGGCCCCAAGCAAGCAAGGCTCAGTCAGGGCAGCCTTCGCTCATGGGTGCTGGCACCCAAAGTGCACATTCCTCCTCTACAGTCGCCCCGACTATCCCACTGTTTCACTGAGAGGACGGAATTCCTCTCTGCCTCTGGGCTCTTGATCTTGAACGCTGACCAAAAGGCACCTCAGAGAGGGCCGCCCGCGCCCACCAGGTGTGCCTGTCTGCACCTACTCCTGCCTCAGCACCTGCATTAACCCCCCAGAGGTGATCTCGTAGCTGCACTGGCCTCCGTGGGAACAGGGCATCACCACTCCGCCCTCTCACTGTCATCTCAGGCACCCACCCTCAGCACCCAGAACACCCAGACACTCTCCAAAGGACCTGAGTGCATCAGAGGGGATGTGTGCACTTCCTGTGGAGGTGTTGGGCATGCTGGGTTGATGGAAGTGCGGTGGAGAGGCGGGGGGAACTTGTGCACACCTTGGTTTGCAAATGTTGCAGGCGTTGGAGGGTGACAGTGTGCTGGGGGATGTTCGCACGCCAGGGGGGTATGTGCACACCGGAGGCCTCTGGCTTTGCAGATCCGCAAACCCCCATGGTGCGGCCAGGAGGACATCAGTCTGGCCCGCCACGGTGGCTGTCCCTGTGATCCTGCACCTTCTGGGCCAGGAGGCGGATCTTGCGCAGTCACTCCTGGGCGCTGATGGCTGCCTCCCCGCCGTGAAGGGTCACAGATCCGAGTCCTGGGACTGTGCACAGCCTCAAGTGCTGCCCCCCGCCCGGCAGGGCCACAGATCCGCGTCTTGGTCCCGTGGACAGCCACAAGCACTGACCCCCCTCGGCAGGGTCACAGATTCGGGTCCCGGATTGCAGACAGCCTCCCGTGCTGCCCCCCTGCCCACCAGGTCACGGATCTGGGTCCCGGGACCACGGACAGCCTTAAGCACTGCCCCCCTCCCGGCAGGGTCACAGATCCGAGTCCCAGACTGCAGACAGCCTCCCGCGGTGCCCCCTGCCCGGCAGGGTCACAGATCTGTGTCCTGGGACCGTGGACAGCCTCAAGCACTGCCGCCCCACCCGCGAGGACATGGATCCAGGTCCCAGACTGCGGACAGCCTCAAGCACTGCCCCCCGCCTGGCAGGGTCACAGATCCAGGTCCCAGACCGCAGACAGCCTTGCCTGCTGCCGCCTGCCTTCAGTATGCAAATTAGCCGCCATCTTGTTGCTTCAGGGTGGGGGTCCCCACTGGGGTGCCTGGCCAGTCTGGGTGAGGGGCTGAGGGCTGTTTTCAGGCTAGCGGGCGACTGAAGCTCCAAACCTCTCCTTTTCTTCTTCTTTTTTTTTTATTCTGGAATTTATTTACATTCTATGGCTGTCACTGGAGCTGAGAGCCGGCTTTCTCTCTGAGGCTCGGCTGCTGAAAGCAGGTTTCTGGCCTTTGTTTACCTTCTGTATTTGAAACTTTGTTGCGACTCCAGCTCTGAGATCCCGGCTGACTGAAAACAGGTTACTGGGGTTTTGTTTAGCTTCTATATTTGTTACAATGTTTCAAACTGCAAGCTCAGAGGCCGGCAGCGGCAGGCGGGGAACGTTGGAGTCCTCTGTCACTGAAGCAAGCAAGCCTCCTGTTAGCTTTAAGCTGCCTGGCTGCCAGCCGCCATCTTGGCTGGCAGTTAATTTGCATATCACCGTGATTAGCCAATGGGAAGGGTAGCGGCCGTATGGCTAATTACCATGTTTCTCTTTTATTAGATAGGATGATACTAGAGTGAAGATCCTTGCAAATGGGCACAGATACTTGAGGATAAAATACTTCAAGAGAAAGTTCTAGGTTAAAGTTATGTGCACTTTAAATTTTGGAAGGTATTGCCAAACTATTTTTCATGGAGGTTATATGCATTTTCATATCTACAAATTACACTCTTGTTCATTAAATGAGTATCTGGTTCCCAACACCCTTCTAAACAATGTATTATCAAACCTTTTTATTTTGCAATGTCACAGGTGAACAGTATTTCACCATAGTCATAATTTGCATTATTTTATATTACAACTGAAGATTTGTATATATTTTTATCTCTCTAAGTGTTACTTGTATTTGCTTTCTTATGAACTGAGTATTTACATCCTTTGCCTTTTTTTTCAATTTGATTCTTGGTCTTTGAATATTATTTTGTATAAGTTTTTTCAGATTAAGAAAATTTGACCTTTGTAAGAAAATGTTACAAAATTTTCCCATTTTTTATTTAGCTTTGTCAATGGTGTTTTTGTATGCATACAATTTTCATATTTTAGAGTCAAATTTATCAATATGTTCTCTAAGAGGCCGATGTCATATATCTTAGAGGCCTTTCCTACTTTGAGAATATTGTAAAATTCTCCCATGGTTTCTTCCAATTTTTCAGGTTTAAATATTTGATTCACTTGGAATTAATCTTAGTCAAAGTTAAAAAGTAGAAACCCAATCAATTTCCCTCTCATGATAACACAGCTGTCCCATTTATTGAGTAATTTATTCTCCCTCTTACTGTATTTGTAATGCTACCTTTATAACTTTCTAAATAAGTATATGAATTTGGATCTTTTTCTGAACTTCTATTCTAATAACCTGTCTTCTCCTGTTCTAGTAACCTCATTCTCTTAACATTCTAGCTTTATATTTTAATATTTGGTAGGCTGGGCTAGTTTCCCCTTACCACTTTCCCTTGAGAATTTTTCTGGCTATTCTTCCTTACTTTTCCCCCTCTATATCAGCGGTTCTCAACCTGTGAGTTGCGACCCCTTTGGGGGTCGAATGACCCTTTCACAGGGGTCGCTTAAGACCATCGGAAAACACATATATAATTACATATTGTTTTGTGATTAATCACTATGCTTTAATTATTTTCAATTTGTAACAATGAAATTGGGGGTCACCACAACATGAGGAACTGTATTAAAGGGTCACGGCATTAGGAAGGTTGAGAACCACTGCTCTATATGAACTTTAGAGTCAGTTTATCGAGTTACACGCACATGCACACACACACAATCCTGTTAGGTTCGGAAGCAATTTCCCACAGTGGTTAGAAGCACAGAATCTGTAATCATCATGCCTGAGTTCCTCCTATTCTGATTTAGTAACATACTCTAACTGCAACCTTGAGCAAGCTTTTATGCAATTTCTTACTGAAAAATGGACAAAGAGGAATACTAGCTTCTACCACATAAAGTCACTAGGAGGACTAAATGAGTAATGTGTATAAGGCATTTAGAACAATGCCTGGCATAGAGTTAAGTGTTCAATAAATGTTAGCTAGTTTTTTGTTTTGTTTTGAAGTAGAGATCACATTAACTCCATGTTAATTTTCTCCCACATCAACACAAGAGAAACTGACCACAGAATGTTATCTATGGCTTTGAGTCTTCTTACCCAAGAACCTTCTTACCTAAGCAGCCTTTCTAAGTCTTTGTGTCCCTGAGAGACATATTAAGGTTTTCTCCATACATATTTTGCCTGTCCTTTTTCCTAATGTAATGCTTTTTGAACTGCTTTGTCCAATATTACAATCATGCATTTTTTGGTTGCATATGCAAGTTAAGTCTTTGCCTGTCTTTTAATTTTGTTACTTTTCTTCAGTTTCTTTGTTTTAGGAATGACTGAATGGTTTTCTTTGTGATCTAATCTTGGATTTATTTTTTAAGAAAATTTAGCCTATTTATATTTACTAATAAAACATATTTAATCTCCTTTCAGTCATCACATTTTGTTATAAAATGTTTATGCTTTCTATTTTTATTGCTGCTTTATCTTTTAAAAAAAAATTTTTTTTTTATTGATTTCAGAGAGAGAAAGAGAAAGGGAGGGAGAGATAGAAACATTTATGAGAGAGAAACATCAATGGGCTGCCTCCTGCACGACCCACTCTGGGGATTGAGCTAGAAACCTGGGCATGGACCCTGACCAAGAATTGGAGGGGTGACCTCTTGGTGCATGGGACAACTCTCAACCAACTGAGCCACACTAGCCAGGCTGCTGCTTTATCATCTTTATTAAATGGCCAGTCCTTGCTTTGTTTTTAGTTATGCATGTATTTCTTCTGGTAATACAGAAGATATACTTTTTTGTTAACAGTTATTTCAGAGTAAAAGTCTAAGTTCTTTTAACTGCCTTTAAGGTCCAATATTATCTCTCTGACTTCATTCCCTACCTCTCTCAATCACTCTGCTTTAGCTTCTCTTTCCTGCTTCTTGCGTGCCATGCACCAGCTACACTTTTGCTTCAGGACCTTTGCAATAACCATTATGTCTGCTTAGAATACTGTTTCTCCAGATAACCATCAAGCTCCCTCACTTCCTTCAAATCTTCGCTCAAATTTCATTTTTCTATACTTTGCTAGCTAGTCTGGCCACTCAATTTATATGGCAATCCTATCAATTAGTCCCCCCTTTATATATATAGTTTCTATTATGAGCAATGATGAACTTAATAGTTGTGTTTCTTTATCTTCTCCTCTACCATCCAATTTAGTTTACACATTATTTTTCTTCGTGTTTATCCACCTACCTAATCTATTAATCATCTATCTTTTTACATACCTCCCTACCTCCAAATCTTTTTTACTGGGTTTACTGATTTTAAATATCTTTTGACAGCCTATTATAAAACATGAGGTTTGTATCACTTTACATCATTTCTGTCTTTCATTCTTCCAATTTTTGTTAGTTATGACATTATTACATTGTCAATGTTTTAAACATTCATACTCTGCTCTGTAAAACATAATCTTCACATTTGTTTTACTCTTAATTTTATGAATCCATGGACTCTGCTTACTACCTACACTTTAACTGTAGTTTCTCCTTTCATTTCTTCGTTGAGTAAACTTCATCCTATAGAAGTAGGGCTCAGAAAAGCTAAATTAGCATTGGTATGTTAAAAATGTTTGTATTTGCCCTTATATTGATTGAACAAGTATTTGGACTGGTACAAAATTCCTAAATTGACTTTTCTTTGAAGATGTTGATGGTGAAATGTTACTGTTGAATGCTGCTTGGAGAAGCCTGAGGGTAGCCACTTCTTTTGGAGAATTAAGCTCTCTTGGCTTTGTTGGGATCTGTAACCACAGATGTCATCTCACCCGGTCTTCTCACACACCCATCTGACCTTCACTGGATCTGGCAGCCTTTCTTCATATATTGTGCTTTGGAATTGCAGAGATCTCTCTGGTTGTGCTGAAAATCAAGCTTGTATTTCTGTTTTTTATTCTCCTTCTTATAGTAAGGTGATTTCAAGAAAAGGGCCCTTTGCTGGGCCATTATTTCTTAAAGTAGTAATTTTTTAAATATAGACACTTTCAAACATACACAGAAGAACATACAGTATGATGAATTTCTTCCATGTAACCATCATCTCTGCTCTGTATTTATCAAAATTTTGTCAAACTTCATTCATCTATATCCACCCAATTTTCTCCCTACAGAATATCTTAAAGGAAATTCCAAACATCAAATTGCTGTACCAAAAAAATATTTCAGTATTGATCTACTAGGCCATTTTAAAACAGGAAGTCCTTGGTTCTCCATGATTTTACAAATTATCCTCAACAACAATAAAAGATGTTTTTGTGGGGCACATAATTACAGAAATTATGTGCCCCCAGCATAATTGCTTATGAATATTGCTTGTTAGGATGCTATAGAATATTGGTTAGCAGATCAGCCACCAGTTTTCGTAAATAAAGTTTTACTGGGAACCTAGCCAAGTCCATTCATTTATTTACTACCTATTGTTCATTCACCTACTTTCACACTACAACAGAATTGAGTAGCTGTGTAGTCAAACTTCCAAATTATCAATAAAGTTATTTAAAAATTAATACTTGTTCACCAAACTCACAGCACTTTGAAGATTAAGTAAGATAATGTATATAAAACATACAAGGCAAGAATTTAACATAAAATTCTTCACCACTGCTGATCTAGCAATAGATTAAAATACTCAGAGCACTCAAACCTTAACTGTAAGTTATGCAGCATATCATTCAACATATGATGTGGTAAAATGTCATTTTTATCCTAATAAATACAAACATTTATCCATTTAACAGTATCAAGAAATTCTCTTTAAATACTCACTAAAGCAAATTCTCTTACATTAGGTTTTGAAATCAATAACTAGATTCTAAGATTGCAAAGATTAGTGTTATTTCTAATATATCACTACTTATAAAGTTAAGATAACTTAGTATAAATTAACTTGATTGATAAATAATGTTTCTATGTCAGATTTTGTTATTACCCCAAAATTACAACCTATGGGTTATATTGTGTAAGAACCAGAATCAAAATCTAAAGCTTCATTGTGTAGTCTAGACCCCTAGTTATCTGAGGCAACTCTACATCTACATGTGGAATATGTTTACACCCTGATGGTTGCTACATTTTCCTTAATGGACATACACAATTCTATTAGTTGTATTCTGGATTGAGATTTACAGTTAAGAAGGACAATTATGTTAGAAATGCAGACAGCATGTTCATTTTGTTTTTAATTGGATAAAATAACTTAGAATAAATGAAAAGGAACTCTGAAGCAAAACCAACTACTTTGCTGTTATTTTCTCTTTTTATGGTTTGTTCTTCTCGTGGTGTAAGTTCATTACACTTACACAACACATGGGAGATTGGAGAGTGATTTTTATAACAGCTGTCATGTCCCTCTCATTTCAGGGAAATGAAAAAGGCCTGTCGTTATTTATATTTATGAGTGGTAACTACATTCTTTTTCATTATTAGCTAAAGCTGGAACAAAACTGAAAATCACACAAGAACTACTTTTGTTTTGAAATTGTTTACTTTATTAACATAGGAAGATGTGAAATGACTTCTCTCCACCACTTCTTAATCCCCTTTTATACTTAGCTAAGAAAAAAAGTAAGCAAGTCTGTAACTAAAAGGCAAAATAAAGAAGCAACATGGGAATGTATATGAAACCTTCTATGTAATTTTTTTCCTTTTATCCTAGTTTTTCTGTTGTATTTTAAAGTTTACAGAAAAATAAATCTTTTATATTTTACTTTTTAAAAAGACAAGGATAGAAGAAGACATTTTGGGGTTAGTAGATATTATATTTATATCTATATGTATGTAGCAAGAATTATGTTTGTTTTTTTTGTTTTGTTTTTTTTTTAAATGTATTTTATTGATTTTTTACAGAGAGGTAGGGAGAGGAACAGAGAGTCAGAAACATCGATGAGAGAGAAACATCGATCAGCTGCCTCCTGCACACCCCCCACTGGGGATGTGCCCGCAACCACAGTACATGCCCTTGACCGGAATCGAACCTGGGACCCTTCAGTCCGCAGGCCGACGCTCTATCCACTGAGCCAAACCGGTTCGGCTAGAATTATGTTTTTTTTTCTCTCTCAATTTTTATTTGGAAAAATTTTAAACCTACAGAAAAACTGCAGAAAGAGTACAATGTACAGTCTTATATTCCTCACCTAGATTCATCAGTCATTGATATTTTGCCACATATGCTTTATTTTTCTGTCTACACACACTCGTGTGTGTGTGAGTGTATATATATATATGTATGTATGTGTGTGTGTGTGTGTGTGTATATATATATATATATATATATATATATATATATATACACACATACATATAATTCTTTATTTTCTGATCTATTTGACAGTGTCAAGCATCATAATCCTTTTCCTCTAAATGCTTCAGCCATATTTTTCTTAAAACATTAACATTCTCCTGCTCTTGTACAAAATACAGAATCTGATTTTCCTTTTTACTGAATCCTGTCTATTACTTGTGTTTTATAAGCATTATAGAACAAAGGAAGCAGAGAGGAGAATTATTAATAGCAGCCACCCACTTCCTAAGTTATTCACCACTATGCATCTTCCAGAAAGCAAGTGTGAAAACGAAAGATAGAGGTTAATTTTCAGACCAACATAAATATAAAGTAACTGATAGACAAGGCCTCTGTACTATTAAAAGTAGACCCGATTTCTTGAGATATCACATACAGTTGAACCATTTTATAGACTTTTCAGAGTTGGAAGGGCCTTACAATGTACGTTGTATATAACTTGTTTATATTACACATGAGAAGAACCAAGAGTCAAGGCCACACAATGAGAGATGAGACCAGAAGCTAGTTTTTCAAACTCTCTATACAATATTCTTTCTGTTATGTCATGTTGTCTCCTCACAAGCCTTAGTTGCTTATACTGGGGTCTTGATAAATGAGAAGGGTAAAATGTCTGAGACTACTACACCTAACTAACGAATGTACCCATTGGAGTCTCATCTGGATGAACTATAACTACAGTCTCAAACTTTAATGTGCATGTGAATTTCCTAGTGATCTTAAAATGCAAATTGTGATTCACTAAGTATGAGGTCAAGCCTGAGAATCTGCATTTCCAACGTGTTCATCTGATGCTGATGCTGCAGATCCATCTACATTTTAAGGAGCAGTTATCTAAACAAGCACAGGAATCTTATAGCCCCCAGGCACCATCAAAGTAGAAAAAAACTGTAAAATATTTTAGTTACAGAAAGTATAGAGAATAATATAACTAATACCTGTTTACTCATCATCAAAGCCAAAATAAAAATTTTTTAAGGCTTTTATTTTCCTAACTTTTATGCCACTTCAGAAAAGGGAGTTTTTAGCCCAATACATTAATTTATAGATACAACTACCTATTTTCCTAATATTATTATGTCAACAAATACTGAGATTCCACAGACTTTAATGGTACTATGGAAGGAAATATAAATTCAGGAGATAAAAAGAACCATAGCCAAATTAAACTGTCAATTAAAAAAAAACACCAATGATGTTCCATTTTTATTCTCAATAAAAACATCTTTCAAACCAGCTACGTTTATTCGTTTAGTAAACACTTAGCGAGAGTTCACATACCCATGTAGTTTATATTCTGATTTCATTCCCTTATATGCTGCTTTGAATTGTGCAAATGATTGTTGAAAGGTACAAAGCTAGGTTTTATGAGAGACTGAATCCTTTGCAGTGGTTCTCAACCTTCCTAATGCCGAGATCCTTTAATACAGTTCCTCATGTTGTGGTGACTCCCAACCATAAAATTATTTTCATTGCTACTTCATAACTGTAATTTTGCTACTGTTATGAATCGTAATGTAAATATCTGATATGCAGGATGTATGTAGGCGACCCCTGTGAAAGGGTCGTTCGACCCTCAAAGGTGTCGCGACCCACAGGTTTTGCTGCTTTAAAGTAAAGGTTTTGCATTTGGGTTTTTATTATTAAAAAGAATAATTAGCAGTATATTTAATGGTCATCTTAATACAACATGGAATACACTTACACCTACAGCAGCTAAAAATAAAAAAGATTTAATATATATAAGAAAATTTGCACTTTGAATATCTCCCAAAATGCTTATAGAAATCATAATTACTTCCTTATTTCTCAGAATACCGGTAGTTTAGCAGTAAAATAATTCCCATGGAAGGAAAACTGGACACAAAGCAAGAAGGCAACTCAAGTAAATATTTATTTAAGCTTCTACTTTCTCCTAGTGTATGGTGGGGGTGGGGGGGAGGGTGCCAATATATAAAGAAATGAAGGCAGTCTTCAGAGTAATCATTATTCTAAAGGGAAGGCTACATCCAAACATAATTAGAATACAGTGTAATAAATGGAAAGCGGTACAGGGGAAATCTAGATGATTGTAAAGGAAATGGAGTTGGAGAATGTTAATATATTTAAAAATGATAAAAGAAACTATTAGAGTTAAGAATTTCTATAAAATAAAGGAATGAATAGATAACATGATAATGTAGAATCAGGTATGAAAGGGCAATCACTGTAAAATTCTTTCAATTTTGATGTATGTTTGAAAAGTTTCATAACAAAATGTTTGATAAAATAATAGTTGTAATAAAATAGGTAGGGCCCTAACCAGTTTGGCTCAGTGGATAGAGCGTCGGACTGCGGACCAAAGGGTCCTGGATTTGATTCATGTCAGGGGCAGGTACCTCGGTTGCAGGCTCCTCCCTGGTCAGGGCTCATGTGGGGAGGGGGGAGGAGGGGGCAACCAATCAATGTGCTTCTCTCACACTGATATTTCTCTCTGTCTTTCCCTCTCTCTAAAAAATCAATGGAGGAATATCCTCAGGCGAGGATTAAAAAACAAACGAACGAACAGGTAGGCCACAGTTTTCACTTTTCTTATGAATACTAGGTTTTTAAGAAATAGAAGAAAAAGAACAAAATAAAAAATAACTTTCCAATTTGCTGTGGGGAGGGCAGGTTGTCATTTAAGGAAAGCAGAAATCCCTTGCTCTGGTATCTACTCTCGCACCAGTTCTGTGCTATCCTAACTATTATAGCATTATTAAGTCTTTTTTCAAATTAAATCTTTATTGTTCAGATTATTACAGTTGTTCCTCTTTTTCCCCCCATAGCTCCCCTCCACCCGGTTCCCACCCCACCCTCTGCCCTTAACCCCGCTACTGTCCTCATCCATAGGTGTACGATTTTTTTCAAGTCTCTTCCCCCCACCCCCACACCCTTTTCCCCTAGAGAATTGTCAGTCCACTCCCTTTCTATGCCCCCGATTCTATTATATTCACCAGTTTATTCTGTTAATCGGATTATTTATTCACTTGATTTTTAGATTCACTTGTTGATAGATATGTATTTGTTGTTCATAATTTTTATCTTTACCTTTTTCTTCTTCTTCCTCTTCTTAAAGGATATTTTTCAGCATTTCATATAATACTGGTTTGGAGGTGATGAACTCCTTTACTTTTTTCTTATCTGTGAAGCTCTTTATCTGACCTTCAATTCTGAATGATAGCTTTGCTGGGTAAAGTAATCTTGGTTGTAGGTTCTTGCTATTCATCACTTTGAATATTTCTTGCCACTCCCTTCTGGCCTGCATAGTTTCTGTTGAGAAATCAGCTGACAGTCGTATGGGTACTCTCTTGTAGGTAACTGACTGTTTTTTCTCTTGCTGCTTTTAAGATTCTCTCTTTGTCTTTTGCTCTTGGCATTTTAATTATGATGTGTCTTGGTGTGGCCCTCTTTGGATTCCTTTTGTTTGGGGTTCTCTGTGCTTCCTTGACTTGTAAGTCTATTTCTTAAACCAGGTAGGGGAAGTTTTCTGTCATTATTTCTTCAAATAGGTTTTCAATATTTTGCTCTCTCTCTTCTTCTGGCACCCTCATAATTTGGATGTTGGTACGCTTAAAGTTGTCCCAGAGGCGCTTTACACTATCTTCATATTTTTGGATTCTTTTTTCTTTTTGTTTTTCCAGTTGGGTGTTTTTTGCTTCTTCGTATTTCAAATCTTTGACTTGATTCTTGCGATCCTCTAGTCTGCTGTTGGATTTCTGTATAATATTCTTTATTTCAGTCAGTGTATGCTTAATTTCTAGTTGGTCCTTTTTCATATCCTTGAGGGTCTCACTAGATTTATCAAGGGTCTCACTAAATTTATTGGCGGTTTCTAGAAAATTCTTGAAAAACCTTATAACCATGGTTTTGAACTCTATATCCAGTAGTTTGCTTTCCTCCATTTCTGTCATTTGTGACCTGTTTCTTTGTCTCCACATTTTGGCTGCTTCCCTGTGTTGATAGAGTGGCTTTGTGTGCTAGGTGTCCTATAGGACCCAGTGGCTCAGCCTCCCCAGTTACCTGAGGTGGACACTCTTGGTGCACCCCTTTGTGGGCTTTGTGCAGTCTTGTTGTAGTTAAACCTTGATTGTTGTATGTATCACTGGGAGGAATTGACCTCCAAGCCAATTGGCTGTGAGAATCAGCTGTGTCTGCAGTGGGAGAACTTCTGTGCTGAAGACACCCTTATGGGGCAAGACTTGCTTCAGTGGGGCTTTGTTGCTCACTGAGTCTGCCCCCTGAGTGTGTCCCTTATGGCTCTGAGGAGTTGTAATCTGGATGGTCCCACCCTGACCACTGGGTACAATGGCTCTTGGATCTCTAAGGAGGTGCTAATTTAGCCTCTGTCTGAGGCTACCCAGCAGGAGCTACGGAGAGATCTGCAGATTCCTCTTCTTTGTTTGGGGTTTGGAGGTGCCCAGATGAGGCCCAGCTGTGAAGCAATGCAAGCTGCTGTGGGGCCTTGGGCCTTCTTTTGGATATTCTGGGTCTCTCTGACCCAGCTGCAGTTTGTTAGGTAATTTTAGATTGCAAAGGGCCAGGACATTCATATGCAAAAGCCTCTGTGCACAGTTTGGGTGGGGCAGGGTCTCAGGGAATCAACGGGGTGGAGCAAACAACTATGGCTGATCCTCAGCCCTGCCCTAAGAGGCCCCGGGTCTCAGTGTCACCACGGTAATCGCTGCAAGCACCTCTGAGAGAAAGCTGCCCTCGAGTTCCGCCCGATGTCAGACAGTCCAGTTTCTCCCCGTATGAGTCTGGGTCCCTGGAGACTCGCCCGGAACTGGAGTTCAGGGCCCAGGAGCTTGTGTCTCCCTCCCGATTGAAAAAGACAACTGCGTCCTCAGTTGCCAGCCCTTTCCACGTGCACCTCTATACCTCTGCACTTTACTTCTGCACCTCCTCTGAGTCTCAGTGTGCTTTTCTCTTTCCTTCTAGTTGTAGAATTTCCACTCAGCCAGCCTTCCTGTGGTTCTGGATGATGTCTGTTTTGTCTTTTAGTTGTATTTTTGAAGTGGTTGTGCGAGGCAGCAATTTCAGGTGTTTACCTATGCCGCCACCTTTGTTTCTCCATTATTAAGTCTTAATATCTTGTGGTATAAATTCTTCAGTTTTGTTTTTCTTCAGGATTGTCTTGGTTATTCTTAGTCCTTTGTATTTCTTTATACATTTTAGAAGCAGTTTGTTAATTCCCACAAAAAAATTTTTTCCTGGGGTTTTGACTGGGATTATATAGAACATATAGAACAATATGGGAAGAGCTGACAATTAAACAACACGGAGCCTTCCAATCCCTAAATATGGCATATTCCTCCATTCACTTGGGTCTTCTTTGTGATTTTCCCTGTAGAGGTTTGGCACATCTTTAGTTAAATTTATTACTAGATATTTTTATGTGTGTGTTTTTTTTATACTTTTCAAATGGTACTCCTCTTCTGATTTTTGGCATATAGAGAGATACAACTAATTTTTTAAAATATTTTTTTATTGATTTCAGAGAGAGGAAGGGAGAGGGAGAGATAGAAACATCAATGATAAGAGAGAATCTTCGATTGGCTGCCTCCTGTACACCTCCTACTGGGGATCGAGCCCACAACCCACGCATGTGCCCTGACTGGGAATCAAACCATGATATCTTGGTTCATGGGTTGAAATGCAACCACTTAGCCACACTGGCTGAGTGGGATACAACTAATTTTTAAAAGACTTTGTATTGAAATACAGTGTGCACCAAACAAGAATTACAACTTGATGAATATTTATAAACTAATCACATCAAACACAACCAATTTTTGTATACTGACTTCATTTCTAGCAACCTTGTGATACTCATGTGTTGTTAATTTTAAATTTTTCTGTAGAAACTTTTGGATTTAGACATAAATGATGTCACCTGCAAATAAGTTTCATATCTTTCTTTCTGTTACTAAGACTTCTATTTTTCTTCCTTATTGCACTGATTAGGACTTATGGTCCAATAGTGAATAAGGATATGGTAATGGTAGCCATATCCTTATCTCATTCATGATCTCAAAAGAAAACTTTCAATATTTCACCATTAAATATAAATTTATTGTAAATTTTTTGTAGATAACCCTTTATCAGATTAAGGGAGTTCCAATTTTTCTTAGTTTGCTGAGAGGATTTTTTTTATTGCTAATGATCATTTGTTTGTTTTTGGAGGATATTTATACCTATCTTTATTTATGAAGAAAATGGCCTATACTTTCCCTTTCTTACAATGTTCTTTTTGGCCACAAAACAAGTTATAAAGTATTCCTACTTTTTATATTCTCTGAAAATTTTTCTTTAAAATAGTTATTTCTTCCTTAAAGATTTTTAAAAATTCATCAGCGCTTATTAGCTATTTATATATTTTATTGGAAGAACTATCTATTAAGACCCCTTTTTTAAACCATTTTAAAATTGGGTTATTTGTCTTATTGAGTTTAGCATATCTGGGCCTGGAGTTTTCTATGTGGGAAGGATTTTTAATTATAAGTTAAATTTCCTTTATAAATAGAGACTGATCAGATTTTATATTTCTTCTGGTATGGATTTCATTGTTTTTGGATAGGGTAATGATTTTAAAAAAATGCACAGTACTATTGAGATTTAATTCGCATACCATATCATTCACCTATTTAAAGTATACAATTCAATGATTTTTAGTATACGCAGTTGTATAACCATCACTACAATCAGTTTTTTAACATTTTTATCACCCTTAAAACTTCATACCCAGTCATTTCCTATTCCTCCCTACCTCCAACCGCTGACAACCACTAATCTCCTTTCTATCTCTATGGATTTGCCTATTCTGGACATTTCATATAAATGAAATCATATAGTATTTGTTATTTTGTGACTAGCTTCTTTAACTTAGCATAATGTTTTCAAGGTTCATCTATGTTTTAGCATATATCAGTACTCCATTCCTTCTTATTGTCAAGTAATATTCCAGTATATGGATATATGACATTTTATTTATCCATTCATTAGTCGATAACCATCTGGGTTGTTTTCACTTTTTGGCTATTATGAATAAAGGTGATCTGAACACTTTTGTACAAGGTTTTGTGTGGACATATGTTTTCATTTACCTCGGAGTAGAATTGTGAGATCATATGGGAAGTCTATATCTGAATTTCAGGAAATGGCCAAATAGTGGTTGCATTATTTTACGTTCTCACCAGCAATGTATAAGGCTTTCAATTTCTCTACATCTTCACTGACACTTATTGTCTTTTTTTTTATTAGAGCCACCTGAGTGGATGTGAAGTGGTATTTCATTGTAGCTTTGATTTCCATTTTTCTGATAACTAATGATATTGAGCATTTTTTTCATGTGCTTATTAGCCATTTACATATTTTATTTGAAGAATTATCTATTAAAATCCTTTTTTTTAAACCCACTTTAAAATTGGGTTATTTGTCTTATTGAATTTAGCATTGTTTTGGGTAAATACCTTATTCTAGAAATTTGTCCATATCATGTGAATTTTAAAATTTACTGGCATAAAGTTCAGAATAACCTCTTAATTTTTTAATAACTATAGAATTTTTAGTGATATTCCTTTTTTTGTTCCTCCTGATACTGGTAAATATGTCTACTTTTCTTCTTAATTTGTTATAGTTTGGGTTATTTCTTCTTTGATGCACTTTTCAAATATTGGAAGATTTCCCAATGAAAATGTTATGATTTCTAGCTTAATTCCACTATGGGTACAGAGCATCCTCTGTATGATTTCAATCTTTTGAAATTTATTAAAACTTATTTTATGGCTTAGCTTATGGTCAATTTTGGAAAATGTTCCAAGTGCATTTGGAAATAGCCAAGTATTCTACAGTGTTGGATGTGATATTATCATCAGGGGCTTTTATCACCAGTTGAGTTAAAGATGACATTTTTTGGGTGACAATAAAGGGCTTAACTTTGTTTTTTGCTTGATTGGAGAGTACTCTATCCCTGCAAAATCAAAATCTTCAAGAAACTGTTGTGAGGAACTTTCTAAATAGAATATTTGGGATATTTTTTCCCATTGATTTTTAGAGAGAGTAGAAGGGAGGGAGGGAGGGAGGGAGGGAGGGAGGGAGGGAGGGAGGGAGGAAGGGAGGGAGGGAGGAGAGAGAGTGAGAGAGAAACATCGGTGTAAGAGACACATTGATTGGTTGCCTCCCACACCTCTAGGACCAGGGCCGGGGATGGAACCTGCAACCCAGGTAAGTGCCCTTGACCAGGAATCCAACCTGAGAATATTTGGTGCTTGGGCTGACGCTCTAACCACTCAGAAACACCAGTCAGGGCAAAGGTCCTATTGCTTTATTGTGTAAATGGTGCCAGGTAGGAGGGTAAGAAACAGATACCTGAGGAGAGTCTAACCTCTGAAGTAAAAGCTTAGTCACCATAATTACTTTGCGTATAACGTATATATACAGGATATTTGCTTTCCAATGGAAAGGTCTTATATTTGAAGCCAAAGCAATTCAAAAAAGTAACATTAGTTGAAGGGAGAGAACCAACCAAAGACTATTTTTCTGGATCCTTCTATGTAGGGTATATGCCAGGGGAGGATTATGAAGGAAACTGCCCAATAAGTAACTATAAATTCACAGCAATGAAAAGAAATAGAAAAAAAGGTTGGCAATAAGTCTGCTGCATAATACTTTCTATTAATCAAGTTATTAAATGCAACTATTTATATAGTAACATTATGCTGCCATTCCACATCCCTTTATAGGTATTCGCCTAGCATCCCAGATTTATTATAATGACACTCAGTAACTTCACCAGGTTCTATCATCTTGTATTAGCTACTTAACAGCACACACCAACTGGCTGGAAAGGAATACCTTTCAGTTACTTAAGTGTAGGAAGCCAGAGGAAATTTCCTTTTACTTAAATGACTACTAAAAAATGTAAAAAAAAAAAATTGTATTGTATAACCAAGTAATTAATTCTCTTCTTATTTTCTGCCCATTCCAACACATTCCTATATAGTATTGTTAGAGTATTTTCAAGTTTTCACTGAATTATCTGAAGAAAAAGAATCTGATGTAAAATGGAAGATTTATTAATGAATGCTGCATCATATGACATACCAGTCCTAAAATATCCCGATAGAATTAAGAAAAAAACTATGAAAAATTTAGAGACTGGAGCAATTTGTTAGCCATGTTTAACTTTAAAGAGTATTTACTGATTCCTTCTTCCTCTTACAAACGCATTTGTACTCCTTTTTATCCCCCATCCCTACCTGATTTGTTAGTTATTTTTATACCAAAATGTATAAATTTATAATCTATTCTAAAAGTACAATTTCCACTGAGTTATATAAGTTCTGTAATGAAATTAACTTAATACCATACTATTTATTTTTATTGACTTTAGAAAGGAAGGGAGAGAGATAGAAACATCAATGATGAGAGAGAATCATTGATGGCTGCCTCTTGCAAGCCCCCCACTGGGGATCAAGCCTGAAACCCTGGCATGTGCCCTGATCAGGAATTGAACTGTGATCTCCTAGTTCATAGGTCGATGCTCAACCACTGAGCCACGTCGGCATCACACTATTTTAATTGTGGTATACATTCTTCCAACTCATCTTCTGATTAGGTATATTTTATTATGATATAATTTGTTTTATAAAGTTCTAAGCTTTTCCATGCTAGAGATGTTTTTCTACAATATCCATGTGTTGTACTTTTGCTTTAAAAATTTGGTTGGTGAAGGCCTAGGATGGGGTAGGGGGACAAAAGAGGGTAATATATATATTTTTTTAAAATCCTGGGTAAACTTCAGTACATGATAGGCATTCCTTCATTGTTTCTTGTTGAAGAAAGAGCTAAAGTAAGTCCAAGTTCTGTCCCCCGTCCACTACCTAGATGCCTACAGAATTCTTTCTTTAATCTTCAAGTTCAGTAATTTGACCAAGATATGCCTTAATATCAATTCTTCTATATCAATTATTCCCAGGCCACAGGGTACTCATTTTGAATCAAATTTTAATTAGTTCAGGAAAAAAATTCTTCTATTATAGTTCAAATATGTTTTCAGCTCCATTTGTTGTTTTCCTAAAGAACAGAGGTGGGCAAACTATGACCACGCAAAATCCCGCCCACCATCTATTTTTCCCCCTTTATTGTTGAAAGTATTACAATATGTTGCCTTTGTGTGTGTCCCCCCGCCCCATTCACCACTCTATTGTTTGTGTCCATATATGCATATAAGTTCCCTGGTTAATCACCCCCATCTGTTTTTTAATATAAAGTTTTACTGGAACACAGTCATACATAGCATCTATGGCTGCTCTGTACTACAAGAGGCAAAGCTGAATGCAACAGAAACAGTAGTGACTGCAAAACCTAAAATAATATTTACTATCAAGCCCTTTACAGGAAAAGTTTGCTGACCCCATGCATATGTTAGATCTCCTTTGTTTGCCCTTATCTTCTCTATAATGCTTATATTTTCTTAAAATTATATAATTTCCTCAAGTCTGTCAGCCATGTCTCTGATTATATTTTCTCTCTGTCGCTGTTTCTCTGTGTGTGTGTGTGTCAAATTTCATTTCTCTAGTGCTTTTCTTTTTCTCTCGTAATTCTTTCATGAGATTTGCACACTGGTTTTTCATCTTCTATTGTACTGTTATCTCTTCTAACACATCTGTTGGAGAGGTTTTAAAAAACTCTTACTGTATTTTCTGTAACAGATCATATCTATAATTTCTTTGAGTCTATGAAAAACTACATGACAGAGCTCAATAAAGGCTCACTGGTTAGAACTATAAAGCAATACAACACTTTCTTTTAGAGAAATCAGTGTATTGCTTGGGGTTCTCAGGAGGGGCTCCAGCATGTGGTCTAGATTTCAAAGCATTTAGCAAGTCATGCTTCATTGTTTGCATGTTGTGCTTAGCCTTGTGCCTAGTTTCACTAATAATGAGACCTTTTTTCCTATTTCCCTGTATTCTTGTTTTTAGTGAGTTTCAAAGGAGATGAGAAAAATTTATTTATGCTGCTACCTTCACACATGCAAGTCTTCTCACACATTATATTTTAAAATGAGCTAATCTTTAAAGCAATAAATTATAGGCTTGATTGGTTTGAATGCATAAGGGAATGAAAGATAAAAAACCATCATCAGCAGCGTGAAAGAAGTGCTTAGAAGAAGCCTGTGCCAGGAGCAACATTTGTTTGGAGATCTGTTCGAGCAGCCATGCCAAATCAGTTGTATCACTTGGACTAAAAGTAGCTGCAGAATGCTGTACTATAAAAGATTTCTATAGCATGCTTATAATTAGGTTCAGGATTAGAAGTAGCAGTTTTACCTGACCATCACTAAAGTCCTTTATTGTACTCTTCCACTTGAGTTGGTGCCCATGTGTTGACAGTATGTGTATAGTAGGTTTGATTAGGTTATTTTTGAGGCTTAAATTCTTTGGGCTAGGTAGTAAAATATCATGCTGTAGATAATAATACACATTATGCAGTGCGAAGATGAATTATGCTTTTAAAATATCTATGTATAGACTAGAAGGACAGATGCCAAGTAGATTTATAGGTGATTATGCATTGTTCCAAATTATTTACAGTAATCATGTATTATTTTGCAATCTGGAAAATAAAATCACAAAAACATATGCTATCCACAGTGCAGATATCAAAAGAGATGGTATTCAAATTAACAGACCCTTTTACACTTTTCCTCCAAATTTTGCCAGATTTTAAAAATCACCTTCTATAATTAAAAGTTTGGGTTTCTGCAGTCTTCCGTGTAGTTTACTCTGAATCTTATCACATTGTTAGTAAATGCGTTTGCTCATAAAAAGATCCTCTGTCTCTGAATGTTAATTTCTAAGTTGGCTGATCAGCAGCTCTGGCTCATTATATCACTTGAATTTGGGGTCTAGTCATCTTACTAAAAGCTTTCTCATTTCAACTTCCCATTGGGAATTGAGAATATGTTTGTATTCTTGACATTAGTCATCCTCAATATAACAAAATCAGAATGTTAGGCTGGAATACTGGACAAACCATGTTCCAAGTGTTGGCAGTGAGCCCTCATGCTATTTAAGGTTTAGCACAGCTTTGAAATGACACTGATGAAAGTGATCCAGGAATCAGAGGTGACAGTTAAAACATATTTTGAATCTCCAAGCCACAGAGATGACTAAATTTTCAAGCTGCAGATCTTATGTTTACTCAAGGGCTTGGTGTCCCATTCCACTAATCTCCCGCAGGACACTAATACCAGGTAAACAGAGGGCATAACACATAAGTATTTGATAAATGTTATTTAAAGTAGCAATGAGATGGAAGCTTACTTCCTCTTTATGTTGCTTCACAACAATATGCTTCAAATGTAACAATAATAAGTTTATGGCATGTATTTTCTGAAAAATAGCCCCTCATTCCAAATGCTACTTTAGAGCATTATCTTCAATAATGAACACTAAAGATTACTCACTAGAGATTCTCCTTCAGTTCCTTTGCCCCTTCACATCCTGTATTCAACTTCTAACTCTCTTTATATAATCCTGTTCTCTCTGATAACTAGATCAGAGGTCCCTTTTCTTCCTCTGTTCTGTCTTTTGCTCTACCCAGTCTCTACCTTAAATCGATTATGAAATAGTATAAGAAATCTTGAAATCATAAATTAAAAGCATTACACTTTCTATATTTTATATTTTAAATTTATCTTTATTGTTGAAAGTATTACAGATGTCTCCTTCCCCCCCGCCCAACTCCTTTTAGCCTACACCCACCCACCCCAGGCCTTCACCACACTATTGTCAGTGTCCATGGGTTATACATATATGCATATAAGTTCTTTGGTTCATCTCTTCCCACCCACTCATGCCTTCCCTCTGAGAATCGACACTCTGTTCCATGCCTCTAATTCTCTGGATCTATTTGTTTATCAGTTTATTTTGTTCTTTAAATTCCACATATGAGTGAGATCATGTGATACTTGTCTTTCTCAGACTGGCTTATTTCACTTAGCATAATATTCTCTAGGTACTGTACACATTTAAAATGAATAGATAAATAATATTATTTTCTACAATATGTTCTAGCCCTGGCTGGGTAGCTCAGTTGGTTGGAGCGTCATCCCAACACACCAAGGTTGCAGGTTTGATCCCTGGTCAGGGCACATACAAGAATCAACCAATGGCCAAAACCGGTTTGGCTCAGTGGATAGAGCGTCGGCCTGCGGACTGAAGGGTCCCGGGTTCGATTCCGGTCAAGGGCATGTGCCTGGGTTGCGGGCACATCCCCAGTGGGAGATGTACAGGAGGCAGCTGATCGATGTTTCTCTCTCATCGATATTTCTAACTCTCTATCTCTCTTCCTTCCTCTCTGTAAAAAAATCAATAAAATATATTAAAAAAAAAAAAAAAGAATCAACCAATGAATATATAAATGGAACCATAAGTAGATGTTTCTATCTCTCTCTCTTCTATCTAAAAAGCAATTAAAAATTAAAAACTATCTTTCATATAGGAAATTGCTGTTAAGTATAGCTAGTACATAAATGACAAGAAACACAAGCTTGGCTGAAATTTATTTTTCTCCTGAAAAACAAGGAAGACACAGAGGAATGTTTTAGGTTATATCTCTGATGAAGGAAAAGACATCATTTAGAATTTTATAAGATAAAATAAGACAGAAAAAGCCAGCAGGGTCCTTTTGGTAAAATTCTTTTAAAAAAATTTATGTTATCTTGAGGAATTATTTTGTCTTCAAAGATAAGTTGGAAATTTATTTTTTTTTAAAACTTAAAACATTTTTATTACTCAGTGTCTGAATATAAAGAGAAGGAAATCATTAAACGATAAACTCAAAGACAACTTATGCATTTTAATAAACAGTGTGACTTTTCTATTAAACTAAACTGAGTTTGAAAGATTCCTTTCCTCCTGCTCTGAAATTCTAATGCATTGGTTGAAAGAAAAGCAGAGATTCAATAGCTGCCTAGTCAAGAAAAGAAAAGAAAATGCAATTGTAAGAAGAATCTGAATGAACTGATCTGACAATATAAATCTTATTAAATGAATTCATAGAGGATCAAGTCTATTGATTACATTGATCTTTATTACCTAAATAACTAGGCACAAAAAATGTTTATCTCATAAAAATGCCAATTCATGCCCGGCCAGTGTGGTTCAGTTGGTTGAGTGTCGACCCATGAACCAGGTCAGGGTTTGATTCAAGGTCAGGGTTTGGTTTCCATTCAGGGCACATGCTCATGTTGTGGGCTCAAATCCCAGTTCATCATTGATGATGTTTCTATCTCTCTCTCCCTTTCCCATCCTCTCTCTGAAATTATATGTATATAATATATGTATTATAATTATATAATATATAAATATACATATATACATATATATGTGTATATATATACATATATATATATATTTTAATGCCAATTCAGTTCAGAAAAAAAAAATATGAACACATCAACAAGATTTCAGAAAATGCTATTTTGGCTCATTGATGCTACAATGCAAGTTTCCTTCAACATCAATAACCTTTTTCTCAAAACAACAACCACAACAAACCCAAAAAGGCATCTGGTCATAAATCTTATCATCTACTATTTTATAGCCTATCTTTTCTATATTATAAATTATGCAGTTCGTTTTAAGAAACTGGCAGTAAAAGATCTGAGTTCAAACTGTGACCCCAAGGAGTAAACTAATAAAGTGTACACTGAAGAATTATAACTAAAAGCATGTGCTGAACAGCTTTGAGGTTTCTTACTGGATGTAAGTAACCAAAAGAAGTTACCAAATCTTTTTCAATATTCTCCCTTGTCAAATCCAGGCCTATGCTCCTTGCTTTACTACCCTCCCTACTCAGTATAAGCCTTATTTTAATTGTGTTCTCTAGTGTCTCAGCTTCCTTGACCTCCTAGACCCACTTTGCCAACCCTGACTTGTGGTAAATTCATTTCATCAACTCCTGTCATCGAACGTGGCAAGGGCTATTAAAAAAAAGGCAACATAATTGTCTTTATTAGCACCATTACAAATTCATGTTATCCAACCTTAGCTAGATGATGTTTGCTCACTAAATGCTTTCATACATTTCTAGTAGACTCTCAGAAGCCTTTCAGAATTGCTTTCTACCTTTCAATAAACCTCACCTTCTTTTTTACTGAGGTCTATGTCTTCCAAAATTCACTCCCACAACTACTCTCTTTCCCACCAAAAGGTTCTTTCGGTTTTCCTTTTTTTCTCTTCCTTTATTCTTTATCAGGGGATGAAGCATCCCTACTCTTTTTGCAAGGTTAATCCCTTTACTACTTCAGTTAGTTCTTCTCTCTGACATCTTTAATGTCTTCAACTTCAATGACTCTTTTCTATGCTTACTTCGGTACTACATATACACACACCTGCCCCCACCTCCCCACAAACTCTGCCTTCACTGATCCTACTTTCCACTCAAACTAATTTTCACTGTTTAACTTTCCAGGGCCTTTGTTTCATTTCTCATATTATTAATACTGTTTGAAAATATTTTATACAGATGACTACCACCTCCCTCTTGAAATTCTTTTATTTGAATTCCATGACACTCAAGAATTCCTGAATTTACTTCATGCTCTTTCCTGTCTTTGACTACTTCTATGCTTCCTTCACTGACTCTTGCTCTTTCAGCTGTCCCCAAAATACTACTTAAGGCATTTTCTTTGGCTTTATCTTTTCACACTTCATTCTGCTTGGAGAGCTCAACTTTTTTTTTTTTTTTTTTTAGAATTTCAAGTTATTATCTCAATCAAAATGATATCTTCAATCCCTTCTCAAATTAATTTTCAGGTCCAAATTTCCAACTGTTAGATATCTCTAAAAAATATACGTGTAGGTTAATTTTAACTAAATATGTTCCCAAACCTGCTCCACTCCTTTGTTTTCTATTTTGATTAATTACAACCTTCTATCAGGGGTGGGCAAACTTTTTGACTCAAGGGCCACAATGGGTTCTTAAACTGGACCGGAGGGCTGGAACAAAAGCATGGATGGAGTGTTTGTGTGAACTAATATAAATTCAAAGTAAACATCATTACATAAAAGGGTACGGTCTTTTTTTTTTTTTTAGTTTTATTCATTTCAAATGGGCCGGATCTGGCCCGCGGGCTGTATTTTGCCCACGGCTGTTAGTCCCTCAGGCTCCTAGGCCAATTCCATATTTTATCAAGTCTACCACAACCCTTTTAACTTCTTTTTTACTCATATATATTTTTTAACAACATTAGTATAACTTAGAGGTTAAGAGCACAGACCCTGAAGTCACAAATGGATTTGAATCTCATGAGACTCCCTCATTTATTAGCTTTGTGATTTTGAGCAAGTTCTTTACTTCAAGACTTAGTTTCTTCATCTATAAATCTAGATGTTGTGAGCTATCAAAAAGCTAATGTATAAAAGCACTGGACACTCAAAAACACTAAAAAAATTTTTGGCTATTCTTAACTATTCCTGCAATAGCCTCCAATCTTTTGTACTCCAAATATATCCATCAAAGTATACCAGTCACCCTCCTAAATAAAAACTGGATGATACATATTATCCTCTCTTCAAAACACTTTCACTTGCTTTTCTTTGCTTAAAGAATAAAGCCAAAAAACTTCTTATGATTTTCAAAGCTTTGCACAAAATACACCAATCCAAACTCTTTCTCATGATACTAGTTCTTTCTAAAACATGACCTTAAAATGTATTATTAGAGTCTTATTTCCTTTATCTAACTGCTGACTATCCCATGAATATGAAGAATTCACCTGAAAAATTAACAAAATTTTTTGGAAACTTCATTCATCAGTCAAAACTGTAAAATATTTTCTTGGGACTCTGCAAACTTTTTGAAGTAATTCAGATGCCCATGACTGTTCCTGTAGCAGACTCATCTAAATTTCATAGCAAACATTTACTCAAATCCTTTTTCATTTGGCCGGTAATAAACTCTGCATTAGAAACCAAAGACAAAGAATCTGGCTGAGTTTCAGAGATAGCAGGTGGAAGAAAAGCCAACTGCTGCATACAATGAAAAAAGAAACCTAATAGCCATTAGTGATGATAATGTCATTGTAAGACATGACCATTTTTCAAATTCATGTTATTCTTTTTCTAAGTATTTTTACAGCAATCATCTAAAGTTTCCTATTTCATGTTGTTTACAGACTAGATTGCACCTAAGTGACTGTTTCTACTTAGAAAAATAATTAGATGTTTAAGCAAACAGAATCTGAAAAGAAATCAATGATTCTCTTTTCAGGTTTTTTTTTTTTTTTTTTTTTTTTTTTAGTTTTTTTTTATTTTTTTTATTTTTTTTTTTTTCGCTTAAAGTATTACAAAGGGTATTACATAAGTGTCCTTTTTTCCCCCCCCGCCCTTGACAAACCCCTACCCTCCCTTACCCCCCAGTGTCTTATGTCCATTAGTTATGCTTATATGCATGCATACAAGTCCTTCGGTTGATCTCTTACTCCCCTCCCTCTTTTTTTATTTCATTCAAGTTTATCCTTCAATCATTTGTAAATGCACATTAAGAGAATGTGTTATTTTACGAATAATACATGGTCCTGGGTAGAAAAGAGAAAAGATACTCAGTGCCCTGTTGTCTACCTCTTAGGACAGTCAGTACAATACCTCAGTAAAAAAGTTCAAGATCTATTTTCTGATCAAACCTTAGGGGCAGGGGAAGGAGGAGAGAGAAGATATGTACCAGGTGTACTGGTTAATAATGCGGATTTTGTAACCAAAGAAAACACGATAATTTCAAGAGAAACATCAAAAGTGCTTTATTCAAAGTAATGACCATCACTAGCTACACATTTCCCCCATCTTTCAGGTAATTTGTGGATACCGTCCCAATAGAACTTTTCTTATTTTAAGGCAAACCATTCACAGACCCAATTTTCCACTTCTTCGTACATTTTGAAGTGTTGCCTCAGAAAGTACATGTGCCATCGATCGGAACAAGTGGTAATCTGAAGGAGCAAGGTCTGGTGGATACAGCGGGTAGGTTACTACTTCCCAGGCAAGATCTTTTAATGTGTCTTTAACTGGTTTTGAAGTGTGTGATGGTGCGTCAGTCATCATGAAGCAAAATTACTTTGCCCTGTCTTCTGGCACATTCTGGTCGTTTCACGATCAAAGCGTGGTTCAAATTGATTATTTGTTGTCGGTAGCGATCAGTATTAACCGTTTCACCTGATTTTAAAAGTTCATAATACACCACACCTTGCTGACCCAACCAAATGCAGAGCACTGTCTTCTTTCTGAAGCGATTTGGCCTTGCAAAGATATTGATGGTTGATCTGGATCAACCCATGATTTTGTGCATTTGGGATTCTCAAATAAATCCACTTTTCATTGCCAATCACAATTCGATGCAAAAAAGACTTTCTTTCGTGACGTTGAAGCAACATTTTACTGATGACTTCGGTTTTCAATTTGTCTTTCGTTCAGTTGATGTGGCACCCATTTTCCTTCCTTTAAAATCTTTCCCATTGCTTGTAAACGATCGGAAATTGTTTGCTGAGCAACGTTTAATGTTTCTGCAAGTTGTTTTTGAGTTTGACACGCATCTTCATCCAATAATGCTTGTAATTGTTGGTCTTCAAACTTTTTCGGTTGACCTGGACGTTCTTTGTCTTTCACATTGAAATCATCACTTTTAAAGAGTTTAGACCAGCGTTCACAAGTATCTTGAGATGCAGCATGTTCACCATAAGCTTCCCGAAGTATTCAGCAGCACTTTTCTTCAAAATAAAGTAATGAATTAAAACTTCCCGCAAATGCTCTTTTTTTGGCATGAAATTGGACATTTTTAAGTGAAAAAATTTCTATGCAATCATTGTGCCCCTGATGTGATGCAACAGGAAGCATACAGAATCACCTGTGATGTATTCTTGCCAAAAAACCCCAAAACTGAACTAGAATCTGATCATACCTCTAG
Organism: Myotis yumanensis; assembly: GCF_028538775.1. Lineage (NCBI taxonomy): Eukaryota > Metazoa > Chordata > Mammalia > Chiroptera > Vespertilionidae > Myotis > Myotis yumanensis. The sequence continues at coordinate 43,616,138 of NW_027223764.1, read as the reverse complement.
ATATAATTAACAGTTTGTAGGAATACAGAAGATAGGAAAGTATATTGAAAGCTAACACAAGGATTAGCAGATTCTATAGCACAAATACCTGGTTTGTTCAACAAATAAATGGCGGATTGGGAGGAGGGGATGTAAGTGAAAGATTCAGTTCTCATTGGCACCTAGTCAAATGGAAGTTCTTTGTCAGAAATATATTTGAACCACCTCACACCTGATAGAATGGCTATCATCAACAATTCAACAAATGACAAGTGTTGGCGAGGATGTGGAGAAAAGGGAATTTTGTACATTGCTGGTGGGAACGCAGACTAGTGCAGCCTCTGTGGAACAGTATGGAGTTTCCTCAAAAAATTAAATATGGAACTCCCATTTGACCCAGTGGTCCCACTTCTAGGAATATATCCTAAGAAATCAGAAATGCCAATCAAAAAGAATATATGCACTCCTATGTTCATAGCAGTGCAACTTACAATAGCTAAGATTTGGAAACAGCCTAAGTGCCCATCAGCAGATGAGTGGATAAAAAACTGTGGTACATTTACACAATGGAATGCTATGCAGCTATAAAAAAGAAAGAACTCTTACTATTTGCAACAGCATGGATGGACCTGGAGAGCATTATGCTAAGTAAAATAAGCCAGTCAGAGAAAGACAAGTATCACATGATCACACTCATATGTGGAATCTAATGAACAAAATAAACTGATGAATAAAAATAGATACAGAGACATAGAAACACTGAACCGACTGTTGAACCTCAGAGGGAAAGCAGGGGAAGGGAGGTGAATGGGAAGAAATCAACCAATGAACTTGTATGTATATATGCTAACCCATGGACACAGACAATAAGGTTGTGAAGGCCTGGGGTGAGGGTGGAGGCAGGTTAGAAGAGGTCAATAGGGGAAACAGGGGAGCATATGTAATACTTTCAACAAGAAAGATTTAAAAATAAAAAAATATATTTGATAACACATAGATACAATTATAATGCACCATACCATTTTTATTTTTGTTAGAAATAGCACAAAACAGAATTGTTACTCTTGTTTATAGTAATACTATAAATAATGAGTGCATCTGTTTGTGAATTTTCTCATTTTTTGCATCCAAACTATTAACAATAAAAACAAATTCAATCAACCATGCTAGAGAAAAGATTTAATTAGCTTTCACCCTCAACAGAAAATTGTTGTTATATAAAGAAGTGATCAAAAAGTATGAAGACCAAAAAAATGTAGAATTAAAAAGTACTATATAACTTTGTCAGTTAATTAATAAAAATGTTTTAATGTTCTTCTAGAACAAGCATGTCTAACTCACGGCTCATGGGCTGCATGTGGCCCACAACAAATATTTTTGCAGCCCAGCCAATATAACGGTATGTAAGAAATGTTTTAATAAAAATTTCGTAACTTAATTTTTACAATATCCTGTTATACATAATTATTAATAACGAACTACAACCTTCGCTAATGACTGATTACTATAATCATGTTGCATTCATTTCCCTTACACACCTTACACACAGACGCACCATTTCTCTCCACTAATACTAGCAGTGAATATTTTAGCAGCCTATTGCCACGTCATTAATCTTGTACTGACTTGTTTGGTGTGCATAACAGGAAATATTTCGCTTTTGGAGAACAAGAAAAATAGGTTATCTGCATTACGCTTATTAATTTGTGCAGTTATTCAGTGGTAAGTTAATGTTCAAGAAAAAGTATTAATTTTTATTAAAATGTTCTATTATTTTATGTTAACAATTACTCATTTATTTCAGCCCTTTGTATTTAGCATGTCTCTATCGAAACAAACCTACGTTTCTATGAAAATTGAAGCTTTTGGTTTTTTTGTGGCCCACATAAACTTAAATCTTATTTATTTGGCCCGTGTTAGTCTTTGAGTTTGACATGCTTGTTCTAGAACATGTATTTGTTGGTTCTTAACATGCATAAATTGTTGAAGTTCTTTTCTCATTCAAAATATTCACTTATATTGCTAAACAAAAATGAGGGAAGAGGAACCTATATATTAAAAAATAATATAATGTATAGTCCTTGTTTGGATTCTTTTTCAAATGAACCAACTGTAATAAAACATAAGGCAATTAGATAAATTTGAACAATTATTAGTTATTTAATGATATTAAGAAAATATTATTGATATTTTAGATGTGGCGATGGTATTGTGGTTATCCTTATATGTGAGAGAAATATATTGAAGTAATTTGGGAGAAATGATATGATAAATGATTTGCATAAAACAATCCAGTATTTGTGTGTGTGTGCATGGACATGGGTGAAGGTAGAGATGAAGTATGATGGACCATGTAGTTGATAATAGGTAAAGTAAGGTAATGGATACATGGAATTCATTAAACTATTCTTCCAACTTTCATAAAAGTTTAAAATTTTCATAATAAAATATTAAGCATGTAAAATGGGAGCTCAAAGTTATTTATTACAAAAATACTTGGAGGATAAGAATTGAATAGATATTGAGATTCTCCAAGAAACATCTTCAAACACAAGCTCCTTTTGCAGAGTTTTCAGTGTACATAGATAAATTAATAGCAGAGGATGCTGCTGAGAAACAAATTGAACAATCCAGATTTATGAGTTTGGATTTTTTTCTTTGTGGCAAGTATTTGTTCATTCTTTCCACTAATGCATTATTAAATGAAGTTCTGCAGTTTCCTTCAGGTCACAGAGTCTTTATCACCATAGATAAGTAGGGGAAAAATGAGAGCCAACTGGATGAAGAAACACAGGAAAAATTAGAATGGCTACATTTTTATGAAGAAATGGTTTCTAAAACAAACACACAAGCAGGAAAAACACCAAACTGTCTACTCTATGCGCTATATTCTCCTCCACAATAAGACAGATTAGCCAGATGGTAAAACCCACCTGATTTTGCTCCTAAAAAATATTCTGTTTTAAACCTATCTTCTCTGACAAAATATACACATACACATAAAGAAGGAGCAGATGGGGAGAAAATATTACCCTATATAATAAAAGGGTAATATGCAAATTGACCCTAACGGCAGAATGACCTGGAATGACCAGTTGCTATGATGTGCACTGACCACCAGGGGGCAGGCACAAGCTGGGATGATGGCTGTGAGAGAGGAGGCAGTGGTGGGAAGCCTCTCCTGCTTCCACGGCAGTGCTAAGGATGTGCGGGGAGCAGGCCTAAGCCGTCAGTCGGACATCCCCAGAGGGCTCTGGGCTGCCAGAGGAATGTCTGACTGCCAGCTTAGGCCCAATCCCCGGGGAATGGGCCTAAGCTGGCAGGTGGACATCCCCCAAGGGGTCCCGGGCTGCGAGGGGGCACAGGCTGGGCTGAGGGACCACCCCTTTCCCTGAGTGCATGAATTTTCGTGCACCGGGCCTCTAGTTCCATTATAAGAGAAATACTGAAACAATGAGTCACAGATAATGCAAATGAAATAAGATACAACCTTTTGGTCCATAATATGAAGGTGGTATAGGGAATGAAACCACTGTTGATTAAGCTGTAGTGAAAAACTACTCAACACAAGAGTAGTTATAAATATTTCAAAATAAGTTTGAGTGGTAATGTTTGTGTAAAGGATTGAACAGATTTACCAAATCACTCTTCAAAGGCATTTATAAAATAAGGAGAAATATATAAACAAATATTATTTTAATGTTTAAATAAAGGCATAAAACAGAAAGTGAAACTTTAAGGATTATACAAAGGGATCAATGTTCTACTTCCTTTTAAAAGCAATGGATGAATAATTTGAAGCTATATATGTATTAAATATAATATTTGATCAGGGAAGGTTCTGAGAGCTGTGGCCTATCCAACTACCTAGAGCAGTTAAAGTATTTACCTTTACCATAATTTTCCTTTTCACTCAATTTCTGATGAAATTACAAATTTGTAGGCCTGATTTAGGTTCTTGCTAGTTTCACAAAAATACTTTTAAGACATCAGTCAGAACCCCTGGCCAGAGCTGCTAGCTTTGAGGCACTTATAAACCTTTATTTATTTAAGAAAATCCAAATAGGCTTGATTTATATTTCAATTAAATATAAAATTATTTTTAAATAGAAATGGGGTTAACAAAATTTCTCTGTCTTGTTTATTTTTCATTCCTATCTAGACTCACTGAAAATGCTGAAGTTACTGAAACAAGGATAGATGGATGACTGGCTCAAAGTAGGCAGAGAAAATCATCAGGATACACTGAGCGCCTGCCTCTTTGAACCATTTGCATCAGGAAATGCCTCATAGCCTTCAGGACAGAATGGGCCAAGTTCTCAACTGTGGAAGTTTCCATTTTTTTGAGCTGAACACTTAGTATCACAATTACTTAAGGCCACATATGGATTCTTCAAATAAATCTTACATTAATGTGGAAAACATGCTTAATTGTTACCTTGAATTAATTACCTAGAATCCTCATGAAACAAAATGTTTTCTATTTTCTACTTTTAGAATAAAGTGGCAATTTTCAAGAAAACAAACTGACAAAGAATTATCAAAAATATTCTAAGAAGTCTGTGGGTCAGAGTCAGTCTAAGCCTCTCAAAAGAAGCAGGGTATATGGGAAGAACATGTGACTGGAGTCAGAGGGCCAGAGTTCTAATGTTAGCTCCAGTACTGGCCAAGACTATGACCTTTCTCAATTCCTCATCTTCCTCTCTCTCTCTCTCTCTCTCTCTCTAAACTCTGGTTTCTCCATCTGTGATACAAAGACTTCATTAGATGATCTTTTAAGATCTTGACTATAAAATTCTATCAAATCACTTTTGATACTACAGCCTCTATACTACAGTCCTAGATGGTAAAAATATATTTACATTCAAAGTACCTGGCAATGTAATCATTCAAGTAAGAGTCACTCACATTAACTACACTGTACCTATAAAATCAACAGAACAGAATACAGCTTTAGGAAATACTTCCGCAAAAAGGACTAGAGGTGTTATGAGGCAATATTAATTAGCTGGAAAATAATTTAATCAATTAGAACCCTTCACTGACCTCCATTTCTAAAATATTTTAAATTTCTATGATACACTAATAGTACCTAGCTTAGTAGGTGACATTGTATTGTTAACACTAAAAAAAAAACTACATCTTTTCAAAGGAAGTATTCAAAGCACTACAAATAGGGTCTCTACTTGCCTCCATCTTCCCAAGTTAATAATGATAATATGCTAAATGTTTTGTTTTTTCCTTTCACTGAAATAGTTTTAAAAATAATACAACACCTAAGATTTGTGTACTAAATTAGATGTAAATTGTATTTCCTTTTTTTGAATGTAAATTATATTGCAATTAAAGCAGTTTAATGCATTCTGGAAAGGTTGAGAAAATTATCTAAACACAACTCCATTCAAAGATTTCTTTAGGATAGTACAACTTTCTCTTTTATTCAGAATTCTGTTAGAGGATTTTTGCCTTTGCTATCAGTGATTTTCAGGCTTTCAAATGAAGAGAATAAGTCAGAGAATGTATGTTTTAGACAGAGGAACTATATGGACTCATTAAGTCATTCAGTATATAAATCTTGACCTCCTGATACATGACTAAGAGGCTTTTCCATCTTTTTGCATTACTTGTCAGATTGATTAGAAAAAAATAAAAGAAACTATGATCTAACCAAATATTAAATGTCCAAAATATTTCAAAAGCAATTTATTAGACACTTAGCACATATTTTCAAAACCAAAAAAGTGCTTGGTATGCAGAGGGTGCTCATTAAATATTTATTGAATAAATGAATGTTTACGTCAGCATTATCTGTTATAGTGAATATTAGAAAACAATCTAAATAAATTATGGTATGTCAATGTAATGAAATACTACATGGCTGTTAAAAAGAATGAGGTTGATCCACATATATTTCTGTGAAAAGAATATATCATGGAGACATTAGGTGCAAAAATTAAGTTATAAAATTAAATATAGTATGATTTTATAATTCTGTTAAAACATATAGTATATTCTATATTTGCATGTAAAATATATCCTAGATTTGTACATGCATAGAGAAAAGTTTGGAAGAATCTACATCAAACTGTTAATGGTTTTATCTCTAAGGAGAGATGACGCCTGCTTTTCACTCTACAACACTTCTGTATTATATGACTTACTTACAAATTCTAGTAAGAAAAAATTCTAAATATTTAAAATGCACTTAGAAAACATTTGGGGAGGATGTAATAAAAATACAGTGGTTACCTTTGGGTTCTAAAATGATGGGTAGTTTTTCACCTTTATGCATTTGGTTTAGTAAAAATTAATGCCACATTAAGTCGTTTTCCTTTCTCCTCTATGTATTTCTATATTGTTCAAATTGCATAGCTGCAACATGAAAATAACAATAAAAACTTTTAAACCTCAATATATTAATTATGTTAATACTGTTTTACTATCTATCAGAATCTCATAGAGGTTAGAGAACATGTACAAGATCACACAGCTGGAAAGAGATATACCTAAGGCAGCCCACAAAGAGTTATGGTTCACCACAAAGATATAACAATTATGAATATCTATGCACAGCAGCTATTTGTCATAAAGAAATAGATACCACATCAGAGCTACCTCAGAAGCCAGCTTTTCTAGTAACCAAGAGCTGTGATTGAATTGTGAATGAATAAGTAACACTGTGAATGAATAAGTGCCCATGTGTTGTTACTTGGTGTTAGAGGAGAAATTTGGCACAACTCCCTGGAGTGTATTTTTCTTAGAGTTATGGTAGAAAGCATTTTAATATTATAATAAACTAGAGGCCCGGTGCACAAATTCGTGCACAGGTGAGGTCCTTCAGCCTGGCCAGCGATCGGGGCCAATCGGGCCAATTGGGACTGGCTGGCCAGGAAGAGGGACCGCGGGAGGTTGGCTGTGGGAGCGCACTGACCACCAGAGGGCAGCTCCTGCATTGAGCATCTGCCCCCTGGTGGTCAGTGTGTCGTCATAGCGATAGGGATCGGTCAACTAGTCATAACGGTCGCTTAGGCTTTTATATATATAGATAGATATACTTAGTATATAACATAATAAAAAATATATACAAGCCTTAAATGTAAAGCATGAGATTTCAAAGAAATTTCACACTTGCAAAGGATTTCCCTAGATTCTGAGATAGGGATACTTTAGGGTAGCGGTTCTCAACCTGTGGGTCAGTAGCAACATTACAGTTATGAAGTAGCAACGAAAATAATTTTATGGTTGGGTCACAATGTGAGGAACTGTATTTAAAGGGCCAGAAGGTTGAGAACCACTGCTTTAGGGGAAGAGCTTGAAAATTGCCTAGTACAGTATAGTAACTTTTTTTGTTATGATGCCAGGTGAGATCAAGAAAAGTAGATCATGTGACAGCTTTTGTGGATAAACAAAATAATCATAAAGTTTTTTAAAAAGGAAAATAATGAGCCCGGCTGGTATGGCTCAGTAGTTGAGCATTGACCCATGAACCAGTTGCCTCTTGCACGGCCCCTACTGGGGATCAAGCCTGCAACCTGGGCATATGCCCTTGACTAGAATCAAACCTGGGACCCTACAGCCCAGTACCCAGGCTGGTGCTCTAGCCACTGAGGCAAACCAGCTACGGCAGTATAAACTCTTTTTAAATTTTAACTTACTTTCCTCTGAAGAAATCTCAAAGTACTTTTACTATTTATTGTGGAAACATTTTAATTTTGTTGTGCATAGGTTTAATATGATTTAAAATCCACTTGTTTATGACTTAAGTGAAGTTGTTTTAATCTACTTGTTTATGGCAAAAAAAGAGTTGCTTTCATATAAGTATGAAGTTGTATCAATATGTCATCATCCACAATGCTTTATTACAAGAATGATGTAAGTCATGCTAGGATGTCATCATTCTATTCTACATCTATTGCCATTGATAAGCTGTCAGCAGTCCAGCAGCTGAGGAGCCCAGCTGGGGCTTATCATTACTAGTAAGAACATGTGGAGAAGCAATGGTGAGGGGACATACTGAGAGTTTGTGAGGACTATTTGAGAATTTTGGTGTAGTAGAGGCAACTCTTTGATAACCTAAAAACTCTTCGGAGACCCTTAGGGCACGTGCTCCTATCTTGGGGACCCCTGCCCAAGACAGTGGTGATAAACCAGGAAATAGCCTGTGAAAGATATCAGCCTGCCTACCAACTGTGGCATCTGGTTCCCTAGCAATGTGCTCTAACAACAGGGGCCTTTTTCGTACTGGCAGCTGGATATCAGCTCTCGGTTGCTCACCCACTCTCCTGAGTACCTCCTCATATAAAAAGGTTTTACTTCATATTAAATCTGAACTTTATTTCTTCACTTCCCTTTCCCTGGAACAATCGTGTAATTAATCTCATTTGTTTGAAGTATGTTATTTCTATATTTTGCTTATTAAGAGCTATCATCCCGTATGCTATTGGCTTGTGATATCATTATAATTCCCACAGTGAACTTGTGCTAAATATATTGCTGGCAAAGACAAACTCAATCTCGGAGTATAACTTTTGCTGCCTCCCACAAAACAAATATATACAGATATACTGTACAATAAATCCACATATACCCATCACCCGATTCAACAATTACCAATTTTTGGTTGATCTTATTTCATCTGTCCCACATCACATTTCCCCCACTAACATTATTTTGAAGAACATCCTAGAAATTATATCATGTTATACACTAATATTTCAATATCTATAAGATAAGATTATTTTTAAAACATAGTTATAATTGCCACACACACACACTTTTTAATTTTTAGCACTTTCAATGGAAAACTTTCTAAAATTTAATCATTTTACTTAAAGCATATTGATTATAAAACAACGTTTATTTGACAATTCAGAGTCAATATTCCTGGAAGTAGGGATATATTCCAAGACCCCCAATGGTTGCCTAAAACCTCAGATAATACTGAACCCTATATATAGTATTTTTTTCATACATACCTATGACAAAGTTTAACTTATTAATTAGGCACAGTAAGAGATTAACAACAAATAACAAACAATTGTAACACCAAAATAAGTTACTTGAACACAAGCACTGCAATACCTTGACAACAGATCTGATCACTGAGATGGCTACTAAGTGACTAATGGACAGGTAGTGTAGTGTATGCAGCTTGGTTACATTGAACAAAGGAATGATTCACGTCATAAGCAAGATGGCTATTCAGAACAGCACACAATTTAAAACTTATGAATTGTTTATTTCTGAAAATTTTTTTAAATTTCTTGTTGACAATATTACAGATGTTCTCCTTCTCCCCAGCTTTACCTACATCCCCATTTAATATTTTTGGATGCAATTGACCACGGGTTCTGAAACCCCTGAAAGTGAAACTGTAAATAAGGGAGGACTACTACATACTCTTGGCAATCCCTCTGCTCATCTACAAAGACGATGAAGAATACATCACATGCATACTATTCCTTCCAGGGAGAATCAATCACTGAAGAATATCCACTAAGTATATAGCAATAGAGCAAGGCTTTCAAGATTTTGAAATGCCTCCAAAATACCTGATTTGTCTATCTGTGTCAGATCACAATATATTTCTTTGTTTCTTATTTCTCTATAATCAAAATGAAAAGCACTATTATGATTCAAATATATAATGGATTTGAGATCCTAGGAGATTACATTTCAACTGAAGTGCTGGTATTCACAAAAGTACTTCTATAATCAAAGCTTTATGAGCACAGTGCCTGGTATCTTTTATTATATAGCCATCACTTTCCTAGATACATACCTACAAATAAATAAGCACCAGGGAATCCCAGGAATACCCAGGTTAATTTCATCCAGCAAAAAAAAAGAGATTAAATTTAATAAGAAATGTATATTACTACTCTGTGCTTATTATACGTTCATCTCCACTCACAGCAATCATTCAAATTAAGATCTACAAAATAACAGAATTGAAAAATAAAACATATAAGAATTATCTTACAGAGTTTTCTTTTTATACCACAATTTCTAAAAGGAGTCCATATAATATACCTTAAATCTCATTCAATTAACAATCTTTATATGTTTGTTTAGGCTTCTGAGAGGTATATAATAAATACAACTTCCCGAGTAGCTTTCAACACTCCCTAACTGGGGGCGGAAGAAGGAAGATAGAAAGCACTGAAAATAAAAATAAGTCTGGAATTAGCCTGAAAGTTATTTTCCTTCTCTTTGTATAGAAAAAGCCAACATTCACTTAATACAGATTTAGGGACTGTCTCTTCCCCACTCTCCTTTGTTGAATTTTCCAACAGGAAAGACAAACACTAGAATTAGACCAAAATGCTCGTATCAGGCTGCAATGCTGTAGGGTTAAGAAAGATCCAGAGTTCAGAATTCTGATGTATATGTCTATAGTTTAAGTGGTCTATGACAATGCATGGCACAGACTACTGTGCCACAGAAAGTTTCCCACACCAGCCAGAAGCAGAGCCAAACCAGAAATAAAGCCAGTAAATATATCCTAAATGTGTAACCAGAAACAGTTTGTAGGTCATATAGTGTGTAGGGAGCGGCTATAGGGTTAAGCCTCGGACTGACCTGTGGGCAAAGCCACAAACAAGTCCCAGCTTAGAGGGTACAGCCTTCTTAGCATAATTAGGCTTGACCTTATGATGCTCCCTAGATCTTATCTGGGTAGCTAATGGGCTGTGGGAGATGCAGCAAGTGCTGCCAAAACAAGTGAAACTCACAAGAACATTGTAACTATGATGACCACTACCTTGTTTACCTCTGCCTATAAAATAAAGGCTTCAGCTTGCAGTCTGGATCTCTCTCTGTGGCCTTAGCCAGGCACAGGAGATCCACCTAGACCAGCCGTGGGCAAACTACGGCCCGCGGGCCGGGTCCGGCCTGTTTGAAATGAATAAAACTAAAAAAAAAAAAAAAAAGACCGTACCCTTTTATGTAATGATGTTTACTTTGAATTTATATTAGTTCACACAAACACTCCATCCATGCTTTTGTTCCGGCCCTCCGGTCCAGTTTAAGAACCCATTGTGGCCCTCGAGTCAAAAAGTTTGCCCACCCCTGACCTAGACCCAGCTTATTCTCTTTGTCTGTCTTTTCTACATCCTTCGCCCTCCCCCAACCCCCCACCCCCGCAGGCTCACCGAACCCTTGGCTGAGCTGGCAAGGCACAATAGTGAGAATAGGAACTGAATCCTTTTGAAGATCCCGGATCATGCTACATGGTTCTCAGATTCATTTTCTAGTGCTCCATGTTTTATTGTGTGATTTAGGGGGCCTTTAAAAGAGAATAACTACTTTTGTGCCATGATTAAAAATATGAATCTAATTTCAGAAGCCCAGGAGTGTTATAAAGATCATTGTATTGATAATCTGTCATTTTCTGGGGGTACAAATTTGATGGAGAATTATAAGGGAACAGGATTTAACCAAAATTAATGGAAATAGAAAGGGAGCTCAGTTGGTTGAGCATTGTCCCATGAACCAAGAGATTGAATGCAGGCTCAATCCTCAGTAGGGGGCTTGCAGGAGGCAGCAGATTGATGTTTCTCTCATAGATGTTTCTCTCTCATAGATGTTTCTATCTCTCTCTCCCTCCCCTTTACTCTCTCTCTAAAAAATAATCAATAAAAACATTAAAAAGAAAAGCAATAGAAAGGGAGGGCTAGAAATACTGGAGATAAACTTCACCAATCTTACCTCAGAGGGAAAGGGATGAGAAGAACTAACTAATCCTGTGCATCAAATATAGTTTAATATTACTTTACCTGGAACTAGTATGGAAATGGAGCAATTCTTCCATAAAACAAAATCAAAGAAAGAGATCAAAACAAGATGATCTATATATATAAAACCCTAATATGCAAATAGACCAAACAGCAGAACAACCAAACAACCGGTCACTATCACATGCGCTGACTACCAGGGGACATGCGTGGAACATGGCAGGCGTTGGCAGCAGGCAGCAGAGTGCGGAATATGGCGGGCATTGGCCACAGTGGGATGGTGGAGCAGGTGAGCGGGGGCGCCAGACCAAGGCGGGGCTCTGGTCACTATCATCAGGGCGAGCCTCTGGTGGTTACTGAAAATTTCTTTACTCCTGCATGCCGCGGTCCCACCCGGCTCTCACACCTACTGCCAGCGCCAGCCCCGCTCGCACCTGCTGCCAGTGCCAGAGCCACTGCTCGCACCGGCTGCCAGCACTCGGTGCCGGCCCTAATCACTTGGTGCTGTCAGCCGGTGTGAGTGGCGGCCAACCCCAATCACCCCTCAGGGCTTCTCCACCTCCCCCTGCTCCTGAGGGGCAATTGGGACTGGCAGTTGCCTTTCGCACCCACTGCCAGCACCAGCCCTACTTGCACCTGCTGCTGGCGCCAGAGCCACCGCTCACACCTGCTGCCGGCACCCGGCACCAGTCCCAATTGGGTGGCACCATCAACAGGTCGAAGCGGCGGCTATCAGTCCTGATTGTCCCTGAGGGCTTCTCCACCTCCCCCTGCTCTTGAGGGTCGATTGGGGCAGCAGCTGCAGCTCACACCTGCTGCTGGCGCCGGCCCCAATCGCTCCATGCTGTCAGTGGGTGCAAGCAGGGCCGGCGCTGTCAGTGTGTGGTAGCGGTGGCGGCAGGAGCAGGGCTCATGGCAGAGAGAGGACTGGGGGGGCGGCGGCAAGAGGGGCCAGGTGGGGGCTTGGAGATGGGCCAAGACCCGCCCCTGTGCCCACCGCAGCCTTGTGGCCCACAGTTCCTTTCAAGGTGCACGAATTTGTGCACTGAGCCCCTAGTTACACTATAAAAGGATAAATAGCTAGCATTACAAATTTTATAGCTAAAGCCAATGTAGTTCTAAACACATCACAGACATTTGAGGAATGCAGTATTATAGTTACCTAGAGGCCCAGTGCATGAAATTCATGTACGGGTGCGGTCTGGCCAGCTATGGAAGCGCAAGCGTCTGGTGTGGAAGGGCAGGTCCCAGCTGACCTCTGGGCCCTGGGCAGCACTTGGGCTGCAAGGCCCCTGTGCAGCCCCCTCCACCTGAGTCGCCAGGCCCATGCCCAGCTCCCTTAGTGCCTGGGAGCCAGACGGCAGCCCTGCCCCCCACCACTGGTCACACCCGCCTTGGCGTGGCACCACCCGCTCACCTGCTCCACCATCCCGCCGCGATCCCGCTTTCATCAGGGCCCATTGGGGCCGGCAGCGCCTCCACTGCTGCCGGTTGCCAGCGCCGTGTCGCCGACGCCTGCCATGTTTTGCGCTGCCCCCTGGTAGTTAGCACACATCATAGCGAGCAATCGAACTCCCGGTCGAGGGGACAATTTGCATATTAGGCTTTTATTATATAGGATACGCAACAGCAATCACTCAAATTCCAGACATTTGACTCTATTAGATATTAATTGGTACCCATACTACTAACAACAAAACTTGAATTACATAATACAATTTAAATCTAGAACATCTTACTATCTATTATGCTAAGATTATATTCTTTAAAATTTATTTCAGAGAGTAAGGGAAAGGGAGAGAGAGATAGAAACATGATAAGAGAGAATCATTGATCGGCTGCTTCCTGCATGCCCCACACTGGGGAACCCATAGCCCAGGCATATTCCCTGACTGGGAATCGAACCGTAACCCCCTGGTTTATAGTTCAACGTTTAACCACTGAGCCACACCAGCCGAGGCAAGCTTACATTCTTAAGATCATAACTGTTTCCAAAATTTCCAGCCATTCAATCCCATTTTTGGAACTGGTCAATTCACTGAATGTGTCAATTCTGTTACTTGATGAGGGTAAGTTTTAAGGTCCCTAGTGTATACCTTAGCATATGTGAACTCGGTCCATGTGAGGACCAAGGATAAAGACTGAGAAGTTACAATTCTGCCCTCTAATTTTCACTGTTTACTACCCCAAACTTACCCCTTATAAGCCTCAAGGAGTAGACACAGTAATCATTCTAAACAGATACAAATTAAACAGTTACAGAATTCAAGAACTCTAAGCACAGCCTTATTTTTTCCACTTAGGGAAAGAGATAACAAGACGAGATTCAAGAAAATAGCCAAACTCGCTCTAAGATATCACACTCCATCCTAGACTGTTGTCAGAAGAAGCGATTCAGACAAACCCAAACTTTACTCTCTTTAGTCCTTACTTAGTAAATGTTATTTTTATCCCAAATAAACTACCTGGTCCACTGCCCAATATCTTTTAAAATAGGGGATGTTATAAACTAACAAGCTAGCATTCTGTCATGAGTCAATTACTCACAATGCGCTACTATGTGACAATGCAAAATATAAAATGATTTTAAGACATTTTCTTTACCTATCCCTTAGCAATATGGATGTGGTGTAAAGTTTCCAAATAAAATATACTAAATAAATTTTACTCATCACTAGTTTGTATATGTAGCCATTCATAGAGCCTACTACATATATAGTAGGTTTCCACCATAATCCCATCATTTCAGTGCTACCCTGGAGAGCAGCCACTGTGCTATTTAACCAGCTAGAGTCATACACTGTAAGTCAACAATTACTTGTGTGGGTAATGGCTGGATACCTGTTAGATAAATAGGCCAGAACTCCCTCCACAAACTGAAATACAGAATAGAATCTGCCCTTGTTTCCTGACAACTGTTACCACTTTCCTCAAATAAAAAGTATAAACTCTGTGCCTATTATGTACAGAGCAACACTGAAGAAGATAAAGTATAAAACAAGGTTCATGTGGGCTAATAGCTAATAATCTAATTAGCAAACATGGAACAATCATAAAAATAAATATACATTGGTTTATAACAATACTTAATGCCAAATAAGAAGTAAACACAATGCAATTTAAATAACCAAGAGAAATTGAATTTTCAATGTCTCAAGTTTATTGTGGGCAGAGTGGCCAGAGAGAGCTTCTTGAAGGGGTGACCTCAGCTGGGTCCAGAAGGATCTGTTATTTTAAAGAGTTCAGGGCAGCAGATATGTCTTAAGAATTATGTTTTAGCTTAGTATTAAAATCCTTTTATATTACATTATTAAACTAATAGAAAGAATCAGCACAATTAGGATTTGAAACTGGATGCTTCTAGTTCTAAAAACTCCTCTCTGTCTACCATGTGTGACTCATCTTTTTAGGCAGCAAAAGCAGTGGCTGTTCACTCAATGTCAATGTGTTCAAAGATAGGATATGTATATTTTTTAAAACTAGCCATAACTCCACAGTTATCCAGAACATTAACTAAACTGGGTGACATCTCTGAACACCAACCTCATATCTAATGAAATGATCTCAATGGCAAATCAGTCCATTATGTATCATTCTATTCTTGAACTTTTACTGCATAGCTTAGTACATTATTTTATAAAGTCTAACTCACTGCACCATGGACAGCGTTCATCTCCTCTAATTGGAAAGAAACACCTTGTAGACAAGGATGTATTATTTTTCTTCAGAATTTGTAAAGTGATCAATACATTTCCAGAGTGTATATTCAATAAACACCTATTAATTAAGATTTGCTGAGATACACTCTTGGATTTCTAGAAAAATCTCCTTTCCAAAAGTATTCTCTCTTCGTCCATTTCTATTATTAGATAACTAACACTAAATTAAGTGGCTACACATATATGATAATGTTTTCCTTACAAATTATACCAAGGTGAAAATTGCTGCCCTGTAGGGTCTTACTACAAATAAGGGTCAGGGATAAAGTGAGCCCTTATTTCCATGAAATGAGTCAATAGGAGAATTTTACATGAATACTAAAAAGTGAACAAAACTGCAATTCTGGTCTATATGCCAACACACAAAAGAAGCTCACTTCAATCTGTCAGACAAATGCCTACTCAACAAGGATGACTTCCTAGAAAATATTTGGCTATTTTATATTCTGTTTCCTTAATCTGCACTAACCATGACAATCAGAGAATGTTTTTAAACTCTTGGATATATTTCTATTATGCACACTTTTAAAAGCTCTAAAATGTATTTTAATAATGCATGTCTAGTTCCTGCATACCATAGACAAATTTATAAACCTAAGTGTAGTGGGTGGCAGGAGGGAGGTGGAAGTACAGATGGAGGCAGAGAGAGAAGAGAAAAAGAAAGATGCAACTTCAGTAAATACACAACTAACCTTACTGCAGAGACACCAAGGTTATTAGAAAACTGCTGGCAGAAGCGCCGCCAGATTTGTCAGGAGCAGCCACCACTACCATTTGCCTCGCTGACTGCGTGATATATGTGGAAACTGAGGAGATTCTCCTGCTGGATCATGAAACTGCATCTGCATGCTAAATAAGTAGAGCAGGAGGAGCCTGGGAAAATGCAGAGCAATCCCTGGACTATGTGGAATCCCAACTCCCTTGACAACAGCAAGATTATGCTTGCACAGCTCTATCAAGCAAGTAAAAGACATACTAGGAATTGGCTGATTTGTATTTTAAAAACATTCCCTATATGCTTTCTGGTCCTCACTCCAACAAGGGCATTATCATTTTAGAGCTAAAAATGCATCAGCATTTAGGAATTCCCCCAAATTCGCTGGGTAGGAGGAAGGGATTCCCCACACCGGAGCCCAATGAAAAGGCAAAGCTGCTCTGCAATATATTTTAGCCAGAGAGGCAGAGTGCTCAGCGGCCCTCCCACGCACACCCACGCACACCCAGGGACAGGCTTCCCCAGCAACCTGCACTGAAATGAGATGCCCTTCTCTCCCTGCGCAGTGCCACGTTAACATTTATGGGAGCTACTAGGTGCACAAAGGGATTTTCCTGATAGACAAGGACATCCAGAGAACAAATTGTTTTTGCAGGACTTTTTTTCTTTGATATGCCAGTAGGCAGCAAGCTTATTTAAACCTTTTCTTAAAGCTCTCCTATAACTAACTGTAGCCAATTAATTATTGCACTTAACCTTCCAACAAAATGTTGAGGAAAATTATGCATGGCTTACAAGGTGGCCTGATTTTAAGTAAATAAATCACACATATTAGCTTTAAAAAACACAATTACTATCTGCATAAAAGACATAATTCTAAGAGATTAAGAAAACAGAGCAGAGTTTCCCCCAAATGTAACAGTATTACTTTGATAGGATATTTAAAAAAAGAAAACAATAGTCTGTGTATTTCCCTTTTAGTCAAATTCAAAGCAAGCAATCTCTCTCTGAAGAGAATTATGCAATACCATTTACATTGGTTCTTAAGAGGAAGTAGAAGGAAATTTTTTCTTTGAAAATGCCAACCCCTCTAAGATTTAGGTAAATGGGCTCTTCAACCTTGCAAGTACAACATGAAGGGTTAAAGAAGGAACTATAGCTTCCAACAGTGCTGGGCTTCCCTTGAATCAAGCAGCAGATTAATTATGTGGAACAGCCAAAAAGGTACAGTAATTGGATATTGACTTTTGGGGGCTGATAAATTTCCATAATGCCTTTCGCTCTAGGGCTCATAATAAACTTCCTAACCTGCTTTTGAAACTAAAGAGTCCAGGACAGAGTAAAAAAAGAAACTCTTTTTTTAAAAAAAGAGAAGAACTAAGACAGAAAGAAACAAGCAATGCTACTTTAAAAAAAAATTGAAGCTAATCATGAAGATCCTTCCTACATGCATCTGATTTTAGGGACTTTTCACACTTTATTCTCCACCTCGTTCCACTCTATGTGTTTTTCTTGGCATGATCTCTCCTTTCCCTTTGATAAAATGAACAGTATATGCTCTATAGTAACACTCTGGATACAAATGCTCTCCCCACCAAAAGCCTTTCATCCTGCAATGTTTAACTTAACATATTTTTAACTTCAAGAAAATAGGCTAGAAACCCCGACACTGTCCCACTAAATGAACTCTTTTAGAAAGAGAGGGCTCACACAGTATTTGCAATACCTCCAAGATGCCAAAGATAGACCCAAATGAGTAGCATGTGGCAATTCCATATCTGGGTTTTTTCCATGCCTTTGTCCTAAATAATATTCTAAAATGAATAAGAGCCAGTTGTTTTGGTCATGGGGATGGGAGTGAAAGAATGGGAAAAATTTAAACAACATAATCTAGGGATGAAATCCCACTTCATCATAGCATAAGATCTTTTTAACGTATTGCTGAATTCAGTTTGCTCATATTTTGTTGAGGATTTTTTGCATCTATGTTTATCAGGGATATTGGCATGAAATATCATTTTCCATCCCTTTACTTTCCATCTGTGTGTGTCTATCTATCTAAACTGGGTCTCTTACAGGCAGCGTACTATGTATGGGTCTTGTTTTTTTTCTCCATTCAGATACCCTGTGACTTTTGATTGTAGCATTTAATCCATTTACATTTAAAATAATTATTGATAGGTATGTAGTTACTGCCATGTTACTATTCATATTTTTTTATCTTCCCCTCCCCCTTCTCCTCCTCCTCCTTCTTCTTCTTAAAGACCCTTTAACATTTCTTGTCATCCTTTACCTTTTTCTTGTCTGAGAAGCTCTTTCTCCTTCCATTCTAAATGATAGCATTGCTGGGTTATCTTGATTGTAGGTCCCTGCTTTTCATAACTTTGATTATTTCATCCCTATGTCCATTGCAGCATTATTTACGGTAGCCAAGATATGAAACCAATCTAAGTGTCCATTGATGGATAATTTAATAAAGAAGTAGTATTATATACAATGAAATATTACTCAGCCATAAAAAAGAATGAAATATTACCATTTGTGACAACATAGATAAACCCAGAGGGTATAATGCTAAGTGAAATAGGTCAGACAAATACCATGTGATTTCACTGATCGGTGAACAAACTCATTGATACAGAAAACAAGCTGATGGCTGCCAGGTAGGAGAAGGGTTGGGTAGCTGGTTGAAAATGGTAAAAGGATTAAGAAGTACAAATTGGTAGTTACAAAATAGTCATGAGATATAAATACAGCATAGGGAATATAGTCAAAATATTATAATAACTATGTGTGTGGGATATTAGATTTATAGTGGAATTCGTAAGTTTTATATATATGTCTGACCAATATAAAATGTCAACTATAATTGAAAAGTAAAAATAAATAAATCAATAAACAATATAATCTAATCCTTCAAAATACCTGGAGACTTCATATAGAATGTACCTAGATGGTATACCTATGCCAGGTAATAAAATCTAACTTTAAAACAATCTACACATTGATATCCTCTAGACAAGGCAGTGTATGTGCAATGTAGCAGTTTCACTTAAACTACTCAATGAAGAATTTAGGGTGGATATTGATTATGCTTAAAGCAAATATAGCAAAAATTCATATCAATTTAGTTACTGTTTCCTTTTTTATGGCTGGGAACTCCCTAAACACTTTCCTGTGGAACTGTAGGCTGCAAATTGCCTTAGTAGGAGGGTCCAGTAAGAGATGCCACCAGTCACAAATATTCTCTGGATTCTTGATCATTTATCTGATTTCCTTTAAAATTTAAGGGCTAGTCCCTTGTATGTTACTGCAGGATGTTAGATACCGAACACTAGAGTCACAATAACTGCTGTTGTTCCTGGCCTTGCGAACTACCAGCCAAGATGCAAATAATGCATGAGTCCTATGCAAGGAACTTACAAAGCAATAAGGAAAATAAACACACATTCTTGTAAAGTTAAATGAAGTTAAAATGGGTTCCTCAGATGAGGTAGGAATTCAGAAAGAGGATGGAGTAGGGAGAATTATGATCCCAGGACTATACAGAGGACTCTGAAGTCCTGGCAGCACTCACTAGTTAAAAAAGAAAAAGGTAGGGTTTAAATAAATGGAAAAGAACAAGAGAACATTTGGAGGCGCATGAGTGAAGAAATATGTGTACTATGAAGGTGAAAATGTACCAGGTATTTTACAAACAAAAATGGACCAGTGTAAGTAGCCCTAAACTTCTACAAGTAGTACATAAGGTTTCAGGTGGACTGAGATGGGATATGGCATTCTTTCTTTGTTTAATTCTCACTAGAGGCGGGGGGTGGGGGGTGGGGGGGAACAATGATAGGAGAGAGACACATCAATTGGTTGCCTCCTGCATGCTCCCCGACTGGGGCCCAGGATTGAATCTGCAACCTAGGCATGTACCCTTGACCAGGACTCAAACTCACGACCCTTTGGTGCAGGGGCTGGCACTCTAACCACTGAGTAACACCGGCCAGGGTGATATGACATTCTTTTGTATTGCCAATTCTTGGGTCCCTCACATCCAAATGCGTTGGGGTGTACTCTTTTATGGAATCAGTCACAGTGAAGGAGGATGGAGTAGGGAGAATTATGATCCCAGAACTATACAGAGGACTCTGCAGTCCTGGCAGCACTCACTAGTTTCCCTCATGGAAGTGACCCCAAACATCTGATGAGACTAAAAAGGAGTTTCCCCTTTTTTGCAGCCTATGCATGACCACAAATCATAGTGTCCTCATTCTACCTATCATTTGGATCATCTACAAAGTTCCTGTCACTAAAATAGATTCCAGGGTTATTATCCCTTTGGCCAAGCCACAAAGAACTTAAATATATCACAGCACCAAGGGAAGGGGTAAAAAATGAAAGGAACTAATATGAAATAGATACCTATTACCTGAAGTATAGTAAGCAAATCATTATTCTCATTCTCTGCCTAGAAATTAGCTCAGGTTAAGGTCATACACTTAAGTCTCAACTGATTCCCAGGAAAACAAAACATCTATTTATGTACAACCACATAAGCATCTTTTTTCTGAAATAAACATAAATGCCCAAGCCTCCAAAGCCTTGTTTTAACGAAAACTGGAATGAATGAATGATGCCTCACACAGTATACTTTGTGTATATTTTGCCTTTGGGAATCCTCACCGCCCATAGCCTGGCTAGCCTTAAACTGAATCTAAGAAACAAGAAAGCAAAGTGTCAGAGGCAAAGTAAGCTATGTGGAAAATTTGTAAAAGCTTGTTGCCCAGGATAAGGATACATCAGTTTTTGTTTTACGTCTAAACAAAGAGGTACCTACTGGCTCCAAGTAGCTTCAGCCTCAACAATTTCTGCCCCCCCCCCCAAATCCTTGCCTGATAAATTCAATTCATCAAATATTTCCTGATTACTAATAACAAGATAACAACTTCTACATAAAATATCTCCCTACCTAATATATCCCTTCACCCCACTCAAGTGTTCCAATTTTTAAAAATTATACGATGGTAAAATACCCAGAAATAAATGAATAACTATTCTTTGAATTACTGTTTCTACAAGTCAGTCAAACCAATTAAATGGACATCACAAGTCACCAAATTAAAAAAATTCCACCATTCCATTTCTTTACATTTGTAGCATGCTTTTAATTTTTTAAGAGCCCTTTCCTGCCTAAAACTTCATTTGATTCTCACACAAACCTGTGAATATTAAGGAAGGTTATGAACAGGAAAAAATCAGAGATGCAGTTGATATGATAAAACTCAAGATATCACTATTCCAGGTCTTCTTCTTTTTTGTTTTTGTTTTTTGATAGACCTTTCCAGATGATGGGAATATTGGGGGATGGGGATGGGGTGAAGTGAAGCTCTGTGGTTTTCCATCTGAATAAAGCAGGCATCATGTGTCTGCTCTCATAAATTACGATAAATTTGTTTTAACAGGTGATAACAAAAGTATCTTTCCTCCTCTCTTCTTAACTCATCCAAATACACACATATACATACACAATATTAGCGAAGCAATATCTTAGAACATTAGTTTAAAAAACTGGCAAACAATTTTCCATTTTCTTCTTCCACAGTTATTTTTTTAAAATTACTTTGACATATAATTTACATACCATAAAATTCACCCTTTTAAAATGTTCAATTAATTCTGTGGTCTTTAGTATATTCATAAAATTATACAAATATATATATATATATTTCAAAGAGGAAGGGAAAGTGAGAGGAAGATAGAAATACCAACTTATATAAAAATACAGTGGGGCCTTGACTTACGAGTTTAATTCGTTCTGTGATGGAGCTTGTAACTCAAATTACTCGTATGTCAAATCATTAAAGTGAACGAGTGAGACACGTGATGCTGGGCTGATGTTGTGGCGTTCACTGTGACGTTCGCTGCACCAACTAGCGGTGGGGTATTTGAAGCTGGCTCGTAACCCGAATTTTAGCTCGCAACTCAAAGGAAAAATTGGCCGAGAGACGGCTTGTATCTCGAAAAACTCGTTAGTCGGGACACTCGTAAGTCAAGGCCCCACTGTATATATATTTCAGAGAGGAAGGCAAAGGGAGAGAAAGATAGAAACACCAATGATGAGAATCATAAATCGGCTGCCTCCTGCATGCCCCCCACTGGGGATTGAGCCCGCAATCAGGGCATGTGCCTTAGACTGGAATTGAACCCAGGATCCTTCAGTCTGCAGGCCGATGCTCTATCCATTGGGCCAAACCAGCTAGGGCCCGTTTGTCATTTTAGTGGAGTTTTGAGAAGTGAAGGTAAATTGGTGTGTTCAATCTACCAACTTTAACTGGAAGTGTTACTTTCGTTAAGGAGTTATTGAATGAAGGAGATCAAGGAAAGTCAGAAATTGTTGGGCATGGTCAGCTGAGAAGCAGAAGCCTGTTTACTTCACCAGGAAGTTATGGCTTCACACCCCAAGAAATCACTGCATTGTCCCTCCAAGGGAAGATAAAGGGGGAGATAAAGACATATGCAATAAAGTCAAAATGGCACAGGGGGAGGTACTTAGTTATAGAAGATTGCCAGTCTAACCTGGGAAAAAGACAGTTGGCTATGGGGTGGCCCCAATGCAAGCCAGAAAAAGTTTGAGAAGCCGATTGGGTTCTTTTGAAAAACTTCTGGTTCCTCCCAAGCCTGAGAATACATAATTCCAGGTGAACAAAGAATCATTCTTTCTCTCTTTCCCTCCTACCCTCTTGATAGTGAGCCCTTGCCTTGCCTTTTGCATCAACCTCTGTTCTCCCCACACACACCCCCCTTGTGTGTTACCTTAACCCTTCTCTCTTGTGAGCTCCAAGGGCCCCTTCTTTTGCCTCTGTAACTTGTTGTTTCTTGAGCCCATTTCTTCTACCTCTCACTTGTACCTCTGTAGACTTTCTAAATGAACTTTCTCTTACTAGTTTGAGTCTTGCCTCTGAATTCTTTCTTAGCCAGAACTCAAGCACTGAGATTGTTGAACCAAGGTCCAGTCTGACTCCACTGGTACCATTCTTGCTGCCAACAGTATCAAGATTCAATTCCTCAACCCACACCTAGTAAGTCTTCTTGACATTTAAGAAGTTGCTTAAAATTGCATTTTTCAATAACCCTAAAACATTACAAAAAGTTTTCCAACCATGGGAAATTGTTACATTACCTACACAGGACATTCATATAATAAAATATTTGAGCAAAAATAGTGAGCATCTATTAATTGTGTATCAGATGTATTAAATACTCTATATGACCTCATTTAATCTTCCCAACAATCTTATGATGCATCCCCATTTTACAAATGAGGTTTATTTGCCAAGTCATCCTATATAATAAAAGCCTATTATGCAAATCGACTGAACAGTGGAACGACCAGCAGAACAACCAGTCGCTATGACCCACACTGACCATCGGGGGCAGACGCTCAATGCAGGAGTGCCCACAGCCCGCAGGCCCCAGGCCAGCCAAGGTGGGGCCAGCGGGAGCCCCTCGATCGCTCCACAGAGGGAGGTGACCAGCAGCAGTGGTAGGGGGCAGGGCCGGCGAGCAGGCGGCACCAGGCCAGCCAAGGTGAGTGCTAATGGGGGCCCCTCTGCTCACCCCACCGGTTGCCCCACAGATCAACCCTGATCGCTGGCCAGGCCTAGAGACCCTACCTGTGCACAAATTTCGTGTACTGGGCCTCTAGTATAAGTATAAGCTGAAAAGTCCAGAATAAAAACAAAGTCTGATTCCATACTCTAAACTTAAGCTTTATGAAAACACTGCCATATATTAAAATTCTAGTGTGTCACATGAAAAGATATTTAATGTGATGCTTTATGTGATAATGCTATGTGATAAAAAAAATTTTGTTTAGAAAATAGCATATATGGGAAAGGCCAGGAAGGTTCTATATCAGTGATGGCGAACCTATGACACGCGTGTCAGAGGTGATACGCAAACTCATTTTTTTGGTTGATTTTTCTTTGTTAAATGGCATTTAAATATATAAAATAAATATCAAAAATATAAATCTTTGTTTTACTATGGTTGCAAAATATCAAAAAATTTCTATATGTGACATGGCACCAGAGTTAAGTTAGGGTTTTTCAAAATGCTGACACGCCAAGCTCAAAAGGTTCCCATCACTGATCTATATCAAATTGTTCACAGTGACTATATCACTGGTTCTTATTTCCACATATTTGTGTTTTCTAATTTACGATTTGCAGTGAATAGATATTGCTTCTTAAACAACAGCAGAGCTTTTAATGATAAAAATCAAATAAGCCAAGAGACTTATGCTGGCCAATCTAGTTATTTGGGGCAGTCTTGGAAACAATACCCCTATGTTCTAGTTACAAATTATGACTAACACTCCAAAGAGCTTAAAATTTTTTTTAAATCTTCCTCTTGCTGTTTCTTACACTGGGTACTCTCAGCCAGAGAGAATTTACCTACAAATATTTTAAAAGTACCTCATTTTATACACAGTTTTTTTCCACATATCAAGGTTGAACATTTTTTTCATGTAATAATTACTATGCATGACAGTTTTCAAAGCTCCCCAATGATACAATATGAGAATTAAGCAGAAAATTAACAACTGCATTAAACATTAATCAGTTTCAAAGAAATACTGTATTTGTGAAACTTACAGGCTAATCATTTAAAGGGAACATTCCTTTCACTATGTTTTTAAAATCTGTTGAATTCTGAAAGTAGCCTGTATTTGCTCAAAACAGAAGAGGCTAAAATGTCTGCGATGATAGAAATTAGCCTTTAATAGTTAACTTTATACTATTGGTTTTGAAACAAAATGTAAGTGATCATATTAGTAATGGCGAACATAAAGGAAGGCATTGGTTTGGTAATGAATAATAGCTATGGGATTATTTGTGTGGATTTAATTAAGCTTTTCTGCTTTGGTCTACTGCTCATTTGACTATCAGAAACAGAAGAAAGATGACATTAGACAATCTTAGTTGCCTAAACTATGAAAATGCCCAAAACTTAAAAACAAAAGTTAGTCTAGATTTTCCTGAAACAAAAATGAAAGTACTCAGAAAATACAAATATTTTATTAGCATTACAGTGCCTTCACCACACAGTTACAAGAAGTCAGGTCTTCCTTGTTTCATCAGTTTCCTATTGTCTTGTAAAAAAAATTACTACAAATTTATGGCTTAAATAACACATTTATTCTCTTACAGTTTTGGAGGTCAGAAATGCAAAATGAGTCTCACTGAGCAAAATAAAGTCAAGGTTTCAGCAGGACTGGTTCCTTCCAGAGGTTCTGAGAGGATACATTTCCTTACTTTCTTCAGTTTTGAGGGGCCTCCTGCATTCCTTGGCTCATGACCACTTTCTTACATCACTCCAACTTCTTGCTACAGTCATCACACCTCCTACTACTAACTCTCATCTCCTGCCTCCCTATTATAAGGACCCTTGTGATTATATTAGACCCAAACAGATAATCCAAAATAATATACCCACAGAAATGAATAATCAATCAATTTGCAAGGCACTGATTATTTCCTATAATTGATTGGTGCATATGGAAAAATAATTGGCCAAAGAGTTCAAGAGTAGCAAAGATTTGTGACTCAGCAATGAGGTGTGCAACTTACATTGCAATCAAGTCTCTGGAAGTAATGAAACTAAGTATTATTGCACCTTCTGCTAGCTCATGCCTAAAGGCTTTTTCTATTTGATAAAAAGTGACAGCAATAAAAGGCTAACACATGGGCCAATCACAGATAACCCTGGATTCAAACAATATTTCACTGCATTCAATATCCAATAAGGCCCAAGGGCAAATGGCTATAGATTTTCAGCTGTATAAATAGGAAATAGTGAACAATATATCTCTCGGTATTTGCTATATGTTCATCAGCTTGAAATATATATAAAAAGCTATTTAAAAGTTACTGAGACTTTTCCCATCCTACACTATCCTGACAGTATTATACTTTTGTGTAGGTGTTAGATTTAAAAAATAATAATAAAGCATTATTATACAGCTTATAAGTAGGTTGTGTTATCTAAATTTGTAAATAATTTTTAAGAAACTTTATATAAGATCAATTTATCTTCCCTCAGGCTAGCTACAACTGCAGTAGCACTAGAGCATGGCTTAAATAAATTTGAATCCTCTTTCCCACCCTGTGGCAACCTACTTGCTATCAAAGAAGGGGATATTATTAATTAAGATTTCATTAATCCTAGGATTTTAAGAGGCCCTTACCCTAATTCATATATGCAAAACTTCCTAAATTAGATCAGGTAGTACTTTTATTCTTACCAATACTTTAGGCCAGATAAACTAAAAACTCTCTTATCACAAAACATAGAGAAGTGCTGGATAAAAGTATAACAAATATCCCTTAAAATGGTAGCTGAAAAAAAGTATAGCTGAGCACACAAGGAAATAAGAAAAAACCTCACGAGCCTAAAAATGAATTGAGAACTAAAAACAGAGCTCCTGGGAAATTCCTTAGTCTGGATAATATACAGGCTTTGGTTTTAAAACTCACCAGGGTGAACTACATCAAAATAAAAAATATCTGGGCATCTAAAGACACAACCAACAGACTAAAAAGGCAACCATAGAAGTGAAAAAAAAATCTGCAAATCATTCTGATAGGGGGTTAATATTCAAAATATATAAAGAATTCTACAACAGTAACAAAACAAGCAACCCAACTAAAATATGGTCAAAGGACTTGAATAGATATTTCTCCAAAGAAGATATTCAAATAGCTAATAAGCACATGAAAAGATGCTGAACATCATTAGTAATTAGGAAAATGCAAATCAAAATCACAATGAGATACCACCTCACACCTGTTAAGACAGCTACTATTCAAAAGAAAAACAAAATAATTGCGTTGGTGAGGACTTTGAGAAGCTGGAACTCTATGTACTATTGGTAGGGATGTAAAATGGTGCAACCTTTATGGAAAACAGTATGGCAGTTCCTCAAAAAATTTTAAAAAGAATTACCATATGATTGAGCAATCTCATTGCCGAGTATACATCCAAAAGAAATAGAAACTCAAAGAGGTATCTGCACACCCATTTTCATAGTAACATTATTCATAATGACCAGAAGGTAGAAACAACCAAAGTTTCCATCAACAGATGAATGAATAAACATACAGTGATATATATATATACACAATGGAATATTATTCAGCCTTAAAAAATAAAGGAAATTTTCCTTGGCCAGTGTGGCTCAGTTGGATGTCATCCTATGCACCAAAGGGTTGCCGATTTTGTTTGATTCCCTGTCAGGGCAGGCCCATGTCCAGATTGTGGGCTTGATCCCCCACAGAGGGTGAGCAGGAAGCAGTCAAGTGACGTTTCACTCTCACATGGATGTTTCTCTCTCTCTCTCTCTCTCTCTCTCTCTCTCTCCCTCCCTCCCTCCTCTCTCTTCCCCTCTCCCTAAAAATCAATAAAAAAATATTTTTTTAAAAGGAAGGAAATGTGGACATACACTACGGCATGGATGAACCTGAGGACATTACTCTAAATGAAATAAGTCAGTCGCAAAAAGACAAATACTCTATTATTCCACTTATATCAGGTACATAAAGTAGTCAAATGTATATACTTATATATAGGGAGAAAGTAGAATGGTGGTTCATGGGAGCCAGCAGGAGGGAGGAATGGGTAGTTGTTGTTTAATGGGCATAAAGCTTCAGTGTTGTAAGATGAAAAGAGATTTGGAGACTGGGTGCACAACAATGTGAATGTTCCTAACACTACTGAAATGTACAATTAAAAATGGTTAAGATAGTAAATTTTATTTTATGTGTATTTCACCACTATTAAAAAAACACCAATGACAATACTGGAGATAAAAATTTGAGCTATTAAAAAAGTAAGGTTATGCCCTGGCTGGTGTGGCTCAGTTGGTTGGAGTGCTGTCCCATGGACTGAAAGGTTGCTGGTTAGATTCCCGATCAAGGTACATGCCCAGGTTGCAGGTTCAATCTGAGATCAGGGTTTGGTTGGGAGGAAGCCAATCGATGTTTCTCTCTCACACTGATGTTTCTTTTTCTCTCCTTCTCCCTTCCTTTTTTTAAGAAAAAAAAGTGGGGGAAAAAAGTAAGGTTATGACTAAGATCCTTACATAAAGCCAGAACTCTCGAAGTGCTATATCCTTAATAAAGGAATGGATTATAAGGAATCAATCCATACCACAGGGCTATGACAAGGAAACATACCATTAGCCTGACCTCTGTCCAAATAGTATAAAAAACATTTTTAAGCTCAGAAATACAGAAAGTTGTGCTTTAACATGATAATCTCAGACAATCATAAAAAAATCAAAATCAAACATCACTGGAGATAAAATCTTCAACTAGGCCACACAGAATTATCACATACAAAACCCAATGAAGGTAAAAAGGCAACCTATGGATCTGAAGAATATTTGTTTATTCAAAAAAACAAAATACCATGGATAATATTAAACACCCTATGAACTTTGGATACTAGTTCTAAAAAGCATTTTAGTTTAAGATGAATAAAGACCAAAAGAAGAACTTGAAAAATATTTGAAGACAATAAAAATTATAGGTATATTTGAACAAAACCTAATAGAACCGCTAGAAACAAAACTAGTAACTAAAATTTATAATTCAAGGTTCCAATAACACATGAGACACATTGAAGAAAGAATCAGTAAACCAGAAGTCAGATATAAAAAATCACCCATGATCCATCAATAAAAGATAAAGAAAACTTAAAATATAAAAAAGAATTAAAAGGACCACCACCACACTGCTAATTGATGTTTCACACAGAGATAAGAGATAATGGAAAAAAAGCAACATTCAAAGAGATATTTGATTGAGAATTATCCAGAAACTATAAAAGACATAAATTCAAACATGATAAATAGATATATGTATACATATATACATATATATGTATGTACACATATACATACACATATATATCTAGATACCTTATACTGTGAAGTAGAAGAAATACACACAAATAAAGAATATATAGACCCAGCCAGTGTGGCTCAGTAGTTGAGCATTGACCTATGAACCAGAAGGTCTTGGTTAGATTCCTGGTCAGGGCACATGCCCGGGTTGCAGGCTCCATCCCCAATTGGGGGTGTGGAGGAGGCAGCCAATCAATGATTCTCTCTCACTGATGTTTCTATCTCTCTCTCCCAAGCTCCTAAGACCCTTCCTTTACCTCTATATCTTGTTTCCTAAGTCCATTTCTTCTAGGAATTACTTTTTCTACCTCTGTGATTTTATAAATAAATGCTCTCTTATACTTTGGATATTGGCTCTGAATTCTTTCCTAGCCAGAACTCAAGGACTGTGGTTGCTGAACCCAGGTCAGTGTGACCTCACTGGTTAGACACCTGGTCAGACACCTGGTGCATTCCCATTGCCTACAACAAAACCAAATACAAAATAATATTAAAAATAAACTGTAGCCCTAACCAGTTTGGCTCAGTGAATAGAGCGTCGGCCTGTGGACTCAAGGGTCCCGGGTTCGATTCCGGCCAAGGGCATGTACCTTGGTTGCGGGCACATCCCCAGGAGGGGGTGTGCAAGAGGCAGCTGATCGATGGTTCTCTCTCATCGATGTTTCTAACTCTCTATCTCTCTCCCTTCCTCTCTGTAAAAAATCAATAAAATATATTTAAAAAATAAAAATTAAAAAATAATAAACTGTAATCCTATATAATAAAAGCCTAATATGTAAATCGACTGAACAGCAAAATGACTGGTGGAACGACTGGTAACTATGATGTGCACTCACCACCAGGGGGCAGACACTCAATGCAGGAGCTGCCCCCAGCCCACACGCCCCAGGCCGGCCAAGGCAGGTGCCAGGGGGGGGGGGCCCCCTGATGGCCTCGCCAGTCGCCTCACAGATCGGCCCTGATCGCCGGCCAGGCCTAGGGACCCTACCCATGCACAAATATTGTGCATCGGGCCTCTAGTTGGAAAAGAAAAAAGCATTATGTGATAGTTTAATTATATTTTTTTTAACCTTACATAAAATGATGGTGTCTTACAACTGATGGCAGCTTAGAGGCAATTAAATACTATATAGTGTATAAATAACAACAATCAATGTGAGTGGACTACATTTATCATTTAAGAGGCTAAAATTTTCATCTTGCTAACTTAGTACCTATAGTACTTAAGATTGATTTGCCTAACTGTAACTTACTAGAATTCTAACAAGAATACTAAGTCCTAACTTCATTGAGATTATACAAAGATTTTTAAGTCAAGAAATTAATTACCAAAACCTTTGTAAAGAAGTTCTTCAAAAGCCCTAACCGGTTTGGCTCAGTGGATAGAGCGTTGGCCTGCGGACTCAAGGATCCCAGGTTTGATTCCAGTCGAGGACATGTACCTTGTTTGCGGGCACATCCCCAGTAGGGAGTGTGCAGGAGGCAGCTGATTGATGTTTCTCTCTCATCGATGTTTCTAACTCTCTCTCCCTCTCCCTTCCTCTCTGTAAAAAATCAATAAAATATATTTTTTAAAAAAAGAAGTTCCTCAGAATCTTATTATTATTGACTCTGAAAAAGATTTTTATTTTTTTAAAGAATGCCTATCCTGCAATTTGGACAAGAGAGGTTAATTATTAAAGCACCAAAATGACTTCATAGTCAAATAGTTTCACATAACGAGGATTCCAGGATTCCAGAGTTAGAATTTATGAATGATTATATGGTAATTTTATTTTATGCAGAAATAAACACAATTTAAAAAAACAAAGTATAAGCCTTTTTTGTTTGTTTTCTTCCCTAATTTAAAATTGACTACTCTTTATTTCCCAATCCTCTTTTTTTTTCCTTGAAAACTTTTTACTCTAACACAGCAATTTTCAACCAGTGTGCAACAAAAATTTTTAAAGCATGCAATACCTAACAATTTAGTCAGGGGCACTGACCTCTTTTCCCTTAGCTTGTCAAATAATAATAAAAAATGACAACACAACAATAGTTATTGGTATGAATGAATCAAAATTATACTTATTCTTTCTTGTCAGATTGGCAAAAAATGCATTTTTTGGTGTGCCACAGAATTTTAGTAATTAGTTTATGTGTGCCATGAGATGAAAGAGGTTGAAAATTGCTCCTCTAATAGAGAATGTTAAACAAAAAACTTAACTCTGATAGGTGAAAGCCTTTTAAAAGAAAGGGTTTACTGTGCCATAAAGAACCAGTCTAGCTGGAGCCCCCCAGCCTGAGGCGTCCGCCGCCGAATCCGGGCCCCACTCCTCCCCTCCCAGGTGCGGGCTGAGCCGGCGGCCGCGGCAGGGCTACAGGTTCCCCTATATCTCCTAGTTTAAGATTCACATGGCTAGGAGATTGAAGATGGCGGCATAGGTAAACACCGGAGACTGCCGCCGTAAACAACCACTTCAAAAATACAACTAAAAGTCAGAACGGACATCAACCAGAACCACAGGAAGGCTGGCTGAGGAGAGACTCTTCAACTAGAAGCAAAAACAACAGCATTCCGACGCTCAGAGGAGGCGTAGTGTGGAAAATTTAAAGGTACGGTGGTGCGGTGGTGAGGTGGTGCGCGCGCAAAGCGGGCTGGCGGCTGAGGGCGCGGTTGTCGTTTTCAATCAGGAGTGAGTCTCAGACTCTGGGCTACAGATCGGGCGAGTCTCTAGGGACCCAGTCTCAAACGGGAGAAGTGGGACTGTCTGGCTACGGCCCCTCCGAGGTTTGCAGCGGTTGCTGGGACAGAGAGGCAGAACCCCTGGGGACGGACTGAGAGCGGCCATAGCGGCTCCCTCCCCCCGCCCTGTTGATCCCGCCCGCCCAAGCCCTGCGCACAGCCATTTGCCGATCGCCTCAGGCAAAGGCTGGATTAGCGCCTCCCCAGAAGACAGACGTTTTCCCCACAGCTGATTCCTACAGCCAGTCGGCCTGGTGGTCAAATCCCTCTAGTGTTAACTACAACAATTAAGGCTTGGCTAGAACAAGACTGCGCACAGAGACCACAAGGGGGTGCACCAAGAAAGCATAAAAGATGCGGAGACAAAAAAACATGACAGAAATGGAGGATATGGAGCTAAGAATCGCAATTTTGAGGGCTTGCCATAAATTTGTGCAGAGCCTCACGAAAACTAATGAGACCCTCGATGCTACGATAAAGAAATTAGAAAGTAAGCATACACGGACTGAAATAAAGAATATTATACCCAATAGCAGACCAGAGGAGCTCAAGAATCAAACCAAAGATTCGACAAAAAACACCCAATTGGAAAAGCAAAATGAAAAAAGAATCCGAAAGTGTGAAGATAGTGTAAGGAGCCTCTGGGACAGCTTTAAGCGGTCTAATATCAGAATTATTGGAGTGCCAGAAGATGAGAGACAGCAAGATATTGAAAACCTATTTCAAGAAATAATGGCAGAAAACTTCCCCCACCTGGAGAAAGAAATGGACTTACAGGTTCAAGAAGCGCAGAGAACCCCAAACAAAAGGAATCCAAAGAGGACAACACCAAGACACATCATCATTAAAATGCCAAGAGCAAAAGACAAAGAGAAAATCTTAAAAGCAGCAAGAGAAAGAGGCTCAATTACCTACAAGGGAGTACCCATACGACTGTCAGCTGATTTCTCAACAGAAACTTTGCAGGCCAGAAGGGAATGGCAAGAAATATTCAAAGTGCTGAATACCAAGAACCTACAACCAAGATTACTTTATCCAGCAAAGCTATCATTCAGAATTGAAGGTCAGATAAAGAGCTTCACAGATAAGGAAAAGCTAAAGGAGTTCTCCACCGCCAAACCAGTATTATATGAAATGCTGAAAGGTATCCTTTAAGAAGAGGAAGAAGAAGAAAAAGGTAAAGATACAAATTATGAACAACAAATATGCATCTATCAACAAATGAATCTAAGAATCAAGTGAATAAATAATCTGATGTACAGAATGAACTGGTGATTATAATAGAATCAGGGACATAGAAAGGGAATGGACTGACTATTCTTGGGGGGAAAAGGGGTGTGGGAGATGCGGGAAGTGACTGGACAAAAATCATGCACCTATGGATGAACACAGTGGGTGGGGAGTGAGGGTGGAGGGTGGGGTGGGAGCTGGAAGGAGGGGAGTTATGGGGGGAAAAAAGAGGAGCAAATGTAATAATCTGAACAATAAAGATTAAAAAAAAAAAAAAAAAAGAACCAGTCTAAACCACCAGCAGCAGCACTAGGTGGAAAAGGCAACATGCTTGCTGTCCTGGAGTTGACAGGTGTTTTTTACATCAAAGAGGAAAAGGAAAGATGTAAGTTGTTTTGAAAAAATTTACATTAGCTGCAGATCGGTGGGGCAGGATAAGGTGAAGCAGAGCTAGTTCGGGGATAAGTGCTGAGTCTGTAAGAAAGAAGTGTTTGCTCCTCTGGACTGGTTGTGGACAACAGTCCTGAAAGTTATCCACATGCAGGGTGTGATGGCCCATCTAGTAGATGCCTGGATGTTGATCCAAAGCTCCAACATACATTCAGGAATGTGAGCAGTCTTTTGTCATCTGGCCCCCAGCTATTAACAGGGTGACTGTTCTGCGTCTTTCTTTCAGCCAGCTGTAATTTAATTTAGAACATCTCAGAATTATTTTTCTTGTTATTAGTACAAGTCACTTTAAGAACCTTGACATTTTCGATGTTCCCTTAGAGGTTTGTTGGGGTTTTTTTTGGTAAGTTGATTTGATCATCCAATATGTGCCTAAATTAAAAGTCAAGAGCCTAACAAGATGACAAAATAACCAGAACAATCTCTCCCAAAATTAAACAGACTTCTGTCCATTCATACATTCACTTTAATTCCTAAAACAACTCTGAATTTTTAATTTTATCTTACCTATAATAAAACTAAATTTCAAAACCCTAAGTGATCTGGTAAAGTCAGTTTAAAAAGGGGAGGGGGGCAGGCTCAGCACTCAAAACAAATCCTAAACCCTTAATTTTCACCTTTTTAAAATTCATCAGAACCTAATATTCCACAGGAAAAAAACAGCTGAAATGAACCGATTTCATACTAAACCCACAGATACAGTCAAATCAAAACGGATATTTTCTTTTTCCTCATGAGACTTCAAACTGAGCTCCTTTTTCAAGAAGCAAAAATTCACATGGTTCTATATAATCTCTGAGCCTGTGTACAGTAATGTGTGTCTCCGTTTTCTCATCTATAAATGCAAGTAATATCTTCCCTAGGAAACTTCAGAGCTGAGAGGACCATTACAGAGAACATAGGGAAAATTGTTTTAATTTGGAAGCCTCAAAAGTCCTTAACCAAAGTAATCCATTAAAATAATAAAAAGACATAAAATAAGTGTAGTTTGAAATAAATAATACTTTTTACATAGAGAATTTGTAATGGCAGAAAGCTGGTCAAGGGTAGCCTATGACCAGAGGTAGAAGGAAGAGATTAACTGCAAAGAGATACAAGGCCACTTTTGGCACGGTGGTGAAGACATGGGAGTAGGGGGTGGGGGTTGGGATAGCAGTGTGTGAGGAGGGTGTGGATAGAGGGGTCAATGGGGGGAAAGGGGGACATCTGTAATATTTTCAACAATAAAGATACTTTAAAAAATATTCTATGTGATTGTGGTGGTGGTTACATGGACACATACAAGTGTCAAACTCATTAATGGTACACTTAAAATAGGTTTAATTCATTGTACGATAAATTATACCTACACAAAGTTGACTTAAAAAGGAACAAAAGACACAGAATCCAAGACCAGACCCTATAGAAAAGTTTCTCCCACAAGAACGATCTCTTTTGAGAAAGAAAAGGGAAAAGGAGCTGCCTAAAAGATATTCTGAATTTCCCACTTTCTCTTAATTTTATTCCAATGATTATAAACTTTGAGAAATAAAAAACAGTCTGGATTGTTTTTACTCTGAAAGTTTTAAAGCTTCTGTAACTCACTAGTAAAAAAAAGGAATGTCTTATTCTTGATAAAGTTATTTGCCTTTAATATTTGCAAAAGAAAGTCCTACAGGTTATTAAGATAATAATCTTTGAAACATAAAGACATGTCCCAGGAAATAAGCTTTTCAGAAGAAGCTGGCATAAAGCAAAACAAAGGCTAATAAACTTTTCCCTCCTTCCTATTCACCACTCTTTCCCATCATCTCTCATTTCTAATGAAACCATTTGTAAATTTTGCAACATTTTGTGGACAAAATTGTTTTAATTAATATATTTCAAAATGATTGGATAGTCAAATTAACTATACTATGCTATCAACAACTGAATTATTATAGACTGAGTTTACTGGGTAACGCACACTACTTTCATTAAAATCTTTGTTCTCTCTGCCCTAATGTCTTAATTCTTCCTTCCTAAAGGCATATATTACTTCAATATAAGTCTCATTATTATCCCATTCTAAAAATTTGCAGTCATTAATGAATCTAGATAGTGGCTACTAAAAAAGGAATTTACAGTGAATTTGTGCTATATAAAAACTCAGACCATCCCGATAAACTCCTTCATATGGCCAAAAAATAATATAAATTAACTTAGAACTTCACGGTGTAGATGTTCAGAAAGAGCCACCCCAAGACGTGCCTCAGTAATATATAGACTATTTTGAGCTAAAAAACAATTGAGTCTCTGTGGGCTCAAGAGAAACTTCATCCACCGCCCTCCCCGCCCCCCCCACCAGCCCCAACTATCTAAAGAAATTGGAATTAGGGACCTTGCCCATAATAAGAGATTATCAGAGATAACTTTTTTTTTTTACCTATGTGTAGGGCAAAGCAAAATTCTATTTACTAAACATCTGCTTTTCCTAAAATTCTGCAATGACCCTTTAAACCCCCCAAAGCACCTTACATCAGAATGCCATATATACCCATTTTCCCTTTCTGTCTTAGAACCTCTCATATATGTGGGGTTTCTGACTGTCATCTATGTTGTGTTCCCATACAAATGTATGTAATTAAATCTGGTAATTTACTCTTGCTACTCTGTTTCATGTTTATTTGATTATTCGATCAGCAAAAAAAACCCCTGGAGGGCCCTGGCCAGTGTGGTTCAGTGGATAACGCGTCACACACTGAAAGATGGCAGGTTCGATTCCCGGTCAAGGGCAACTATCTGGGCCCAGCTGGCATGGCTCAGGGGTTGAGCTTCAACCTATGAACCAGAAGGTTGTGGTTCAATTCTGGTCAGGGCACATGCTGGGGTTGTGGGCTCCATCCCCAGTGGGAGATATGCAGGAGGCAGCCAATTAGTGATTCTCTCTCATCACTGATGTTTCTATCTCTTTCTCCCTCTTCCTTCCTCTCTGAAATCAATAAAAATATATTTAGGCGGGGGGGGGGGGGGGGGGGGCATGTACCTGGGTTACAGGTTTGATCCCTAGCCCCAGCTGGAGCACATGCGGGGGAGATAACCAATCAATGTGTCTCTCTCAAATGGATGTTTCTCTCTCTCTCTCTTTCTCTTTCTCTCTCTCTCTCTCTCTCTCTCTCTCTCTCCTTCTTTCTCCTTCTCTCTCCCTTTCTCTCCTCACTCTCTTTCTCTTCCACTCTCTCTAAAAACCAATGGACAGCCAACCAGATGGGAGATGATATTTGCAAACAATAGCTCTGACAAAGATTTAATTTCCAAAATATATAAAGAACTCATAAAACTCAACACCAACAAACAACCCAATCAAAAAGTGGAGAGAGGACCTGAAAATACGCCTCTCCCAAAAAGATATACAAACAGCTGTAGATATATGAAAAGATGTTCAATCTCATTTGCAATTAGGGAAATGCAAATCAAAAACTACAATGAGATACCACCTAATACCAGTTAGAATGGCCATTATCAACAAGACAAGCAATAACAAATGCTGGAGAGGTTGTGGGAAAATGGGAAAAAGGGATTATGAGCCAAGGAATATGCATGGCCTCTAAAAACTAAAAAAGGCAATGTAGACTGGTACAACCACTATGGAAAGCAGTCTGGCGATTCCTCAAAAAATTAAGAATAGAGCTGCCATACAACCCAGCAATCCCTCTCCTGGATACCCAAAAAACTCAAAATCATGTATTCGCAAAGATATATGCATCCCTGTTATTACTGCAGCATTATTCACAGTGGCCAAGACATGGAAATAACCAGTGTCCTGCGATAGAGGACTGGGTAAAGAAGATGTGGTACATATACACAGTGGAATACTACTCAGCCATAAGAAAGGATGAAATACTGCCATTTGCAACAACATGGATGGACCTTGAGAATATTATGCTAACTGAAATAAGTCAGTCAGGAAAAGCTAAGAACCATATGATGTCACTCATATGAGGGATATAAAACAGAAACTCATGAACACAAACAGCAGTGTGGTTGCCAGAGGGAAGGGGAGAAGGGGGTTCTAATTTATGGTGACAAGAGATTTGACTTTGGGTGGTGGGCACACAGTACAACATACAAATCTTATAACATAGAAACCCACATCTAAAACCTATATGATCATGTTGACTAATGCCATCCCAATAAACTTATTAAAAGGTGAAAAAAAATCAATGGATAACAAAAACAAAACAAACAAAAAAATTTGAGGGTAGATGAAAGTTTCCGTCCTTCCCCACAATGGCAATTACATTTCAGTTATTCTGAATAGAATGTGCCCCGTTTTTCAATTAGAAATACTAAAAATATAACCCCAAATCTGGTTAAAGGAATGAAATCATTAAAATTAAAATTATAATTATTCCTTATTGCATACTTTTCCTAATGAAAAGGTATAATCACTGATGAAACTTGTTTAAGCAGCATATGTAAGAACTTAGTCCAGTTAGTGAACAGAAAATACATGGGCACATGACCTTTCATCTACCAGACCAGGTACAGACACATCTTTCAAAATAACTGGAATCCCTGGCTATGCAATAAATTCAATTGCTGCATAATCACAAAGAGAGGATACCATGTCTACATGTAAATTCACTCCCAATCAGTAACCATCTTCCTGAATTTTTTTTATATCTTGAAGTAACAACTTCCTTCTGCGGCCAAGATTATACTGCCCATTAAATTGAATAATGGACTATTTGGCAAGCCAGAAACCGGCTCAATCACCACGGCATACCAAAGGAAGAGAAAGTAAACTGGAATAGACTTCTACAATGGTCTGATTGCTTAAATCATTTAGTGGGAGTGAAAGCTACAGGGCAGGGAAAGGAAATATGTGGCCTGTGTAAATGTGCAAAGGATGCTGAAGGGGATAAAAGCTTGTTCGTAAGAACAGAAAACAATCTAACAGTTCAACCTACACTGTTTTGCTTACTTACTGATAGTAACTGACTACTTTCAGAGAAGAAAATCAAGAATTTGAGTTAACTCTCTACAAGGTTCTTCTTTGTTTTCTGTGTATGTGTGTGTGGAGAGAGTATTATTACCTTATGTCTTTCAAAACTTACTTGCTGTATTCTTCTCTCAGATGGTACGACCCAATCATCTAAGCCAAAAAGTAATCAACTGAATTATATATAAAGATACCTGAACAAAAGTAACAGCCTTTTCACTGTCTCTTTACCTCTAGTCTTATTTTCCTTCCGTACAGTTGAGAATGATCTATCTCAAGTGAAATGTGATCATGTCACCCTCAGTTTCAAATCCTTCAATGTCACTGTCTACAGGATAAATCCAAGCTCTGAAGCACTGTATGAAAAGTCCCACCATAATCAAACCTTTCTTTCCATCCTTATCTCTCCCCCGCCCCCCATTTCATACATAGCTTGAACTAATTTATGGTTCCTTAAAAAATAAAAATAAATAAGCCATGCTATTTCACACTTCCATAAATACTCATATAGCTCCCCTTAGCTCAATTGCTTTTCTCTAATTCATCCTAATACCCACCCAGCAGCCACCTCTCTAAATTCCTTCTTCACCCAATTCAAGACTCAGATGATCTTCTAGAAGTTTTTCCTGCACCCTTAAACTCGGTTATTTTCCCAGAGTTCCTTGGTGTGGTAGCAAATAATGGCCCTCAAATATGTCCACACCGTAATCCTTCAAAATCCATGAATCTGTTACCTTATACAGCAAAAGTTACCTTGTAAACATGTCTAAAACTTTGAGATGAGGATTTAAAATCATCATCCAGAATTACCAAGCTAAGGCCCTATCTAATCACATGAGTTCTTAAAATCAGTGTCAGAACTGGACCTACTGGTGCTGGCTTTGATGATGGAAGAAGGGACTATAAGCCAAGGAATGTGAATGGCCCCTAAAAACTAGAAAAGGCAAGGAAATGAATTCTCCTATAATATATTTAGAAAGACATACAGCTCTAATAATACCCTGATTTTAGCCCAGTGAGATGCTTGTCAGATTTCTGACCTACAGAATTGAAAGATAATAAATGTATGTTCTTTTAAGCCACTAAGTTTGTGGTAATTTGTTATGGCAACAATAAAGAACTAATATACTTGGGGACAATTTTGTCATGCTATATTATTACTTTCTATGTGGGTTTGAGAGTGGGAACTCTCTATCTTACTTAAAATTGTATTCCCAGTACCTAGCAGAGCTCCAGTCTACAGAGATGCTCAATAGTATTTTAGAACTGATATATATTCACAATTTAATTCCAAAGATCCTATTACAACCAAAACATTTTTCTTCGATCCAGAATCTTAATTGGCAATATGAATTGCTTTCATACCTCATCAGTCATTTTAGGCACAGAGATCTATTAATACTAGTTTACATCTTCTGACTTTTATTAACAGGACAAGTACTCACTGTGACCCACTCTTTTATATTCATGCTCCTCTTTCACATCAGATATCACATTTTTTTAAAATCATATATATTGCCATTAGGAACATATTTTTAGTACTTTCAGTTACAAGATACACTTTTTAATGTTATCTATCCACAGTGCTTTTAACTTAGGTCTCCTGAGTATCTGACCAAATAAATAGCTACTTGAGGTTTATCTCTTTTACCAAGGATTTAAAAATATTCAGAAGGTACCAAAGTGCCATTTCATAACCCTCTAAAATTTACAGTACATTATTTTCCCCTCTTCTGAGGCATGGTCAATAC
Source organism: Myotis yumanensis (assembly GCF_028538775.1). Lineage (NCBI taxonomy): Eukaryota > Metazoa > Chordata > Mammalia > Chiroptera > Vespertilionidae > Myotis > Myotis yumanensis. Next base: position 43,575,916 of record NW_027223764.1, on the reverse strand, counting down.
TATAGTTCACAATGGTATCTATCAGCTAACATTTTTAGGGCATAATATTTGCCCATCTCTGTGGCAAGTGTTTTACAAGAATTAATCTTTACAATGACCTTATGAAGGTGATTCTATATATCATCCCTGTTAGGTAGGAAGTTAGACATGAGTGGTTGTGAGGGTGGGGGGTGGGGTTTGCCCTGGGGTCCTGAACAGGGGTGGGACCAACACTGTCTTCAGACCATCTCTCTATGGGTGGCCCCGCAGCCAGCAGACCTCCAGCTGGCAGGTTGGGAACCAGGTGGTTTTTGGTGTAAGCTCAGAGAAAAACACCACCATCCCACCCAGGGGTTTTTCTGTACGCATTATGGGTAAGGGCATGCACAGAAGAAATATAGTTATATCCCTTTTCTGTAGGTCATCCCTGAATACAAATGAAAGTCTCCACCCAGAAAATCCCTCACTTAAACCATATAACCCAGGAGTTCCGGGTCATTGTCTTTCTTGACTGGCCTTGAGTGTACCTTCAATAAATCTCATTTTGGCCCTAGCTGGTTTGGCTCAGTGGATGGAGCATCAGCCTATCGACTGAAAGGTCACGGGTTCAATTCCAGTTAAGGGCACATACCCGTGTTGTGGGCTCGATCCCCAGTGAGGGGTGTGCAGGAGGCAGCTGATCAATGATTCTCTCTCATCATTGATGTTTCAATCTTTCTCTCCGTCTCCCTCCCTCTCTGAAATCAATAAAAATATATTTTAAAAATAAAAAATAAAATAAATCCCACTTTGCTTTACTTTCATTTTCGTTGACCTTAAAATCTTTTTTTTCTGCATCAACGAGAACTGAGGTCCCAGCAGGTAACACCAATTGGTAACACCCCATTGGGGTTGGGGTGGGAGGACTCAGAGGGATTAAGTGTTTTCTCAAGATTAATTACAAAGCTCAAAAGTAGTGGACTTGGGAATTCAAATATAAAGTCAATTAAAGAGTAAAAAGAAGTAGATTTCTTAGATCAACATTTATATAGCTTATTCTACCAATAAAAAAAATGAAATTTGGAAAAACTCAACCTTCACATTTGACAAAGAATTTTCAGAGTGACAGGTATCACTGAAGGTATGGCAATGGCTATCATAAAGTATCAAAAAGTACCACGTGACAAGGTAATAAAGGGTACTCTGGCCATAAGATAACTTTATATTCTTTGTACTTTGGAATCTGTTTTTCAAGGTGAAGATAGGTCTATAAATCATATCTCAATACTGTGCACCTTTCTTATCAACTGTTACTTCCATTCTTTGAGAGATGAAAAGTAGAAAGATTCTAAATTTCAGGCTCATTTTTTAGCTTAAGCTTTATTCCATATACACAATTCAAAGCTCTCATTCAACATCTTCTGAGGGTTCTCATTACTATTGGTTAGCGTTTATATAGGTTAAAAGTGGACTGCAAACTATTAGCAATATTGATTTTCACTTCACTAACCAGCTCTGTAACCTTAAGTCACTTTACTAACTCTGGTCCTTGATTCTTTCACCCATAAAATGAAAAACCTGGACTAGCTGAAGTGTAAAATCTTTTCCTAATTCTAAGATTCTAGGATCCCATTAACCTTTGCACTCTGCCTGGCATTCTACTGAGCACAGAACAATTAGTAGAATCATAGAAAGAATTAGGGCATAATTTAAAAGCTTCAGAGGTACTATGTTTGAATCTCAGCCCTATCACTTACTCACTGCATGACCTTGGCAAGTCTAAGTTGCCTTTAAGTAAAATAAGGACAAAAATATCAACAGTTCTTTTCAGGATTAAATTATTAAATACATTTTAAAAATGCATCTAAAATAATGCCTGGTTCTAAGTACTTACTAAATATTCCTTTCTCTTACAGTGTGACTTTAAAGCATTATAATCATGCTTTTCAGGGAGCCGTTTCTTGAAGCAGGATTTGAATGTTTTGTAGAATTTAAAGATAACGTATTCGAAAGAGTGTCTTGGTCTACTTTAGCTGCCATAACAAGATACCATAGCCTGAATGGCTTAAACAACAGAAATTTATTTTCTCGCAGTTGTGGAGGCTGGAAGTTGCAGATGAAGGTAAAGCAAGGTTGGTTTCTGGTAAAAACACTCTCCCAGGCTTGTAGACATCCAACTTCTGGCTGTGAGTTCTGATATTTCTTCCTCTTCTTATAAAGGCACTAGCCCTATTGAATTAGGGCCCCACCCTTATAAACTCTTTTAATCTTTATCACCTCTCCATAGGCCCTATCTCCAAATATAGTCACATTGGAGGTTAGAACTTCAGTATATGAACTGGAGGTGGGGTGGAGTACACAAACATTTAATCCATAACAAAGAATATTACTTTAATTTTGTACTAAGAGTTTTTTATTTTAAAGAAAATTTTAGAGAACTCATTCAAACCTCATGCCAAGTTTCTAAGATGAATAGAAGTGCCTGAGGAACAGACATGGAGAGGTTGAGCAACATAACCTAATGACAAAACTGAACAGAGAAGTTACAAATAGAATTTGGGCCTTTTAACTTGAAAGCTCCTTCCATTAAATAATATTGCATTTTTCATACTTCTATTTCTAAATGTATTATCATTGTCCTCTCACACATTACTTCTTAAATCTGCCTGAAAATTGTTTCCATTAGAAATTTAAATAATATTAAAGGGAAGATATGTTTTTTTAAATGACAAGTTCTCAAAGCCAAAAAAATAGATCAAACAGAGCCATGAAAACTAAGGTTTAATTTTAGCCTTATAATTTTGTGATTTCCACTTTTAAGGAAAACCAAAAAACTGGCAGTCAGCAAAGTAATTGGTTTTTTTCTTAACCAGCATTCATCAATGACCCTAATCCACCCAGAGGCATGGAGTTACATAATTATTTCCAATTTTGCCTTTTCCTGTTTTCAGGAAAAAAATGCGTAGAATGCTTTAATAACTATATTCACTTTCTCTAGGTGGCAGAGATCTTATTTCTACACCATCTCTCTTGGGTACCAAATACTTGTATACAATATATCTGTGGACATGATAAAGCATAGAGGGTTGCTACAAAAAACACTCTCATGGAGTAGAGAGGGAGACAATTCTTTTGTGGGAAACACACTGGATTATATTTGGTGGGTATTACTCCTCAGATCACTTTGGCTAGGTGTTAAGCTCTTTTCCTCTTTTTACAGATTAAAAAAAAAAAGTGAAATTACATTTTTCCTATTCCTATTACCATGGCTTTTTTTTTTTTTTAAGCACTACTTTTATCCATTAGAATTGACGAGCAGGCTGGCACTTCCTAGATAAAGTGAGAAGTTTCTTATTCAAAAATAGAAATTTTTACAAGGTTTTCTGTGCTTTTTGGGGGGGGGGGAGAAGAGGGAGATGAATCACATTTTACCTGTCATTACCTAACCAAATTAAAGATTCTATTTTTTCTTTTTTTCCTGAAACAATGTTTGTACTCTATGCAGTAACATTGTGCCTCCCTGTGTTTCTTCAGCTGCTGGTGGTAGTGGCTTCCTGTTGCTAATCGCTGTATTACCTCACCATCTCCTACTGGGCTCGCAGCTCCTTCACTGCTTGTATTATAATTTTCTTGCATCAAATTAATTTTGTTGTAAATACCAGAGGTCTGTTTACTTAGTGAGAACCTGACTGATAAAACCACTTACTAGATGAAAAAAAGGGAAGGGGAATATGGTTAATAATATTGTGATAATTTTGCATGGTGACAAATGATTACTAGACTTACTAGTAGTGTGGTGATCACACTGTAAGGTCTATAAATGTGAAATCACTATATTGTACACCTGAAACTAATATAATATTGTATACCTACTATACTTAACTTAAAAAAAAAAAAGTCCAACCTTCTTATTTGGCAATTTATCACTTACTACTTTTTGAAATGTTAATTAGCTTTTTCATATGCTTAGGTGCTTTAATATTATTCCTCAAGTAAAAAGCATAAGCAAGATGAATTCATGGGCCTTGAGATAAAAACTCTGACTTTTCAAGGCAGGAGCGGAAATAAGGATGAGGATGGGGTGTTAGGGGGTGTGGGGGGGATGACAAAAGCTACGAAGGTAATATGCTAGTTGTGCTAAAGTTATGCCTACCAGGGAGTATCTCATTGAGATGTTCTTTAAATATAGCAAAAGTACTATTAAAAATAGGTAGGTGTACTGACAAAGAATACTAGTACAACAAGCAATAATAATGCTATTCTCACCTCCAAAAACCGGGAACTCCCATTCATCTAGTGTAGCAATTTTCAACCTGTGTGCTGCAGTAATTTTTAAAACATGTAATATCTAACTATTTAGTCAGGGATACTGACCTCTTTTCCCTTAGATTGTCAAGTTAAAAAATGACAACAGACAACACAACAATAGCTGTCTGATGTGAATGAAGCAAAATTACACCTATTTGTGTGAGATCAGCAAAAACTATATTTTTTGGTGTGTCACAGAATTTTAGTAATTAGTTTATGTGTGCCATGAGATGAAAAGAGTTGAAAATTGCTGATCTAGTGAATTACATAGTTTCTTCTGAGAGGCTCCTCAAATTGGTTAATGATCCAAAAGAAAATTTTTATGAATTAATAACTGTTAGTGGCTATAACCAACAATAATCTACTGAAAATGCAATTCTTTTTTAAAAATTATTTTTATTGATTTCAGAGAGGGAGAGATAGAAACATCAATGATGACAGAATCATTGATCGGCTGCCTCCTTACACCCCCCACTGGGGATTGAGCCCACAACCCAGGCATGTGCCCTTGACCGGAATCAAATCTGGGACCCTTCAGTCTGCAGGCCGATGCTCTATCCACTGAGCCAAACCAACTAGGATGAAAATGCAATTGTCAAATGCTAACAACCCAAACATAGATTGATATCACAACACAACACAAAAGTCATTTACAAAATAAATACAGTGGGGCCTTGACTTACGAGTTTAATTCGTTCCGAGACCAAGCTCGTTAAGGAGCTTGTTAACTCAAATTACTCTATCAACTCAATGCAAAAAATCGGCTGAGAGACAGCTGGTATCTCAAAAAACTCGTTAGTCGGGACACTCGTAAGTTAAGGCCCCACTGTACTAGGTGTACCGGTTAATAATGCAGATTTTTTTCAATAGATGGAGTTACACATATGTTGATATATATGCGATTTGATATTTATGCTATTTTGTTGTATTGACAACAAACTTCAAAACTATGTCAAATTTGCTGAAGGTGTTAACATCATAGATATTTTTACGCTTAAAATGTTGAATTTCGTGCCCAAAAAAGAGCATTTGTGGGAAGTTTAAATTCATTACTTTATTTTGAAGAAAAGTGCGCTGAATACTTCGGGAAGCTTATGGTGAACATGCTCCATCTCAAGATACTTGTGAATGCTGATTAAAACGCTTTAAAAGTGATGATTTCGATGTGAAAGACAAAGAACGTCCAGGTCAACCGAAAAAGTTTGAAGACCAACAATTACAAGCATTATTGGATGAAGATGCGTGTCAAACTCAAAAACAACTTGCAGAAACATTAAACGTTGCTCAGCAAACAATTTCCGATTGTTTACAAGCAATGGGAAAGATTTTAAAGGAAGGAAAATGGGTGCCACATCAACTGAACGAAAGACAAATGGAAAACCGAAAAGTAATCAGTAAAATGTTGCTTCAACGACATGAAAGAAAGTCTTTTTGCATCGACTGTGACTGCCGATGAAAAGTGGATTTATTTGAGAATCCCAAATGCACAAAATCATGGGTTGATCCAGGTCAACCATCAACATCTTCGCAAGGCCAAATCACTTTGGAAAGAAGACAATGCTCTGTGTTTGGTGGGATCAAGCAGGTGTGGTATTATGAGCTTCTAAAACCAGGTGAAACCATTAATACTGATTGCTATCACAACAAATAATCAATTTGAACCACGCTTTGATCGTGAAATGACCAGAATGTTCCAGAAGACACAACATAGTAATTTTGCTTCATGATGACTGACGCACCATCACACACTTCAAAACCAGTTAAAGGCACGTTAAAAGATCCTGCCTGGGAAGTATTAACTAACCCACCCGCTGTATTCACCAGACCTTGCTCTTTCAGATTACAACTTGTTCCTATCGATGGCACACACACTTTCTGAGTAGCACTTCAAAACATTCGCAGAAGTGGAAAATTGGGTCTGTGAATGGTTTGCCTCAAAACAAGAAAAGTTCTATTGGGACGGTATCCACAAATTACCTGAAAGATGGGGGAAATGTGTAGCTAGTGATGGACATTACTTTGAATAAAGCACTTTTGATGTTTCTCTTGAAATTATCATGTTTTCTTTTATTACAAAATCTGCATTATTAACCAGTACACCTGGTAAATGGAGAACACTATATAGCTGTGCAAACCTCTTTTGGTGATTTCTTTTCAATTGGGCTAGTATCCCCAAAGCAAGTACTTTGACATAGTCTTTGCAAACTCCTGTCTGGAAAAAAAAAGTCCCAAAACACTATATTTAGGTGATCCCTTATGTTTCAGCAAGTCAAACTGCTTTGACTTATAGCACAAACTCATAATGATGGAATAGTAATAACAGTAACAACAGTTAGCACTTAAATAGTATTTGCTATATATATTTATGTGCCAAGCAGTGTTCTAAGTGCTGTATATATTTAACTTATATAGCAGCTCTCAACAACTAATTGAGATAGAAATGATTGTTCCCCATTCCACCTCTAGTGTTACAGACGAGCCTTAAAGACATTAAATAAATTGCCCAATTTCACATAGCTAGTAAGTAACAGCTAGAATTTGACTCCAGGTAGTATGAGTCCAGAGTCCATGCTCTCATCCATTATACTATACTAGAGGCCCGTTGCACGAAATTCATGCACCAGGGTGTCCCTCAGCCCACCCTGCACCCTCTCACAGTCCAGGAGTCCTTGGGAGATGTCCAACTGACGGCTTGGACTGGCTTGGACATCAGTTGTACATCCTTAGTGCAGCCGCAGAGGCGGGAGAGGCACCCGCCACTGCTGCTGCGCTGGCCAGCCGTGAGCCCGGCTCTGGCTGAGCGGCGCTCCCCCTGTGGGAGCGCACTGACCACCAGGGGGCAGCTCCTTCATTGAGCATCTGCCCCCTGGTGGTCAGTGTGCATCATAACGATCAGTAATTCCGCCATCAAGCTGAAACCAGCTCTTTGAAATCCTCCGAGGGGTCCCGGATTGTGAGAGGGCGCAGGCCAGGCCGAGGGAACCCACCAATGCACGATCAGGGCCGGAGAGGGACGTGGGAGGTTGGACAGCTGGGGTGGGACTGCAGGAGGGCTCCAGGGCATGTCCAGCCCGTCTCGCTCAGTCCCGATCATCAGGACCCCAGCAGCAAGCTAACCTACCGGCCAGAGCGTCTGCTCCCTGGTGGTCAGTGCACGTCATAGCAAGCAGTTGAGCAGCCTTAGCATATCATTAGCATATTACGCTTTGATTAGTTGAATGGCCCACCGGATGACTGGACACTTAGCATATTAGGCTTTTATTATATAGGACTAGAGGCCCAGTGCACAAAATTCGTGCACAGATGGGGGGGGACCTGCGGGATTGGGCCTAAACAGGCAGTCAGACATCCCTCTCACAATGCGGACTGCTGGCTCATAATCGCTTGCCTGCCTGCCTGATTGCCCCTAACCGCCTCCGCCTCGGCATGCGCCGTGGCGGCTTCGTCCAGAAGGACATTTGGAATGACGTCCAGAAGGTCATTCGGCTGTCTGGTCTAATTAGCATATTATGCTTTTATTATTATAGATTCTCTCCCTAACTTGGTCAAGGTCATACAGCTAATGAGATGGTAAAGCCAGGAATTCAATTCAAGTCTTGAACTACATTATTAAGAACTTGGCTATGAGATGTGAAAGGTTTATAACTCTTTAACTCTCCCCCTTGTAAACAAACCCTCATAAGTCTTTACCATCAACAGTAAATAATGCCTGTGGAACTAAGCAATGGACATAGCGTCATATGGGACTTCAGTGTTATTTGTAATTCAACCAACCTGCAAGGTATATAACAGAAAGAGCAAAGTGTTTATGGTCAGAAAACCTTGGTTGAATACTTAACTTTGCCATTAATTGGCAGTTTGCTATTAAATACAGTACAGGCTCTGGAGTAAGAGAGACCTGGACTGAAATCCTGGCTTTAAGATCATTGTGTAAGGTGGCAAGGTTTGTGCACAGTACATAGGCACCTGACCAAGAAAGCAAAATGGAGCTGAAATTCTGCCCATGTTTAGATCACAAAGCCATTTACCCTAGAACGGCAGCTACATGTGCTGGAAAAAGTGGCGCCTAACACAGGTCCCCAAACTACTGCCTAGGGTGGTGTGGCAGCCCAGAAGATGTTTCAGCTATTTAACTGGTTCACCACAGGGGGTACATTTTTCTATTTCAAACAAAGAAGTCTCATAAGCCAGTAGTGACTCTGCCTACCCCACTACTTATTATTAGGCTTTATAATCTTGGGCAAGTTACTTAACCACTCTAAACCTCAGTTTCCTCATTTGGAAAATATGTTTGAAAACAGTACTTGCCTCATAGTGAGGTTTTGAGGATTACATAAAATGGTGCAAGTAAAATGTTTAATACAATGGCAGGCACTTAATTAGTGCTCAGTAAATTGTAACCAATAAGTTGTAACAACCAGGTGTAGTATCACAACCTCTCAGAGTTTCAGATCCCTCATCTGTTAAAATGAATATCACCTACTTCACAAGACATTTCTATGAATGTTGAATTGTAGTAATGAGAAAACATTTTATAAACTACTGCATGTTTATTTCTAATTTTATATAAAGAATTAGCAAATAAAAAAAATTCTTGGTACCTAGCACTCAGTAAATGCACAACAAATATTAAATGGCATTGTTGCTATTAGTATTGACGCTTAAAATTTTTATGTCAGACATTAATTTTTTTGATAGTTCTTGTTTTAGAGAGGATAATCATGATCATGGATCATTCTAAACTCTGAGAGGAACCCTAGCCAGTGTTTCTTAGTGGCTAGAGCACTGGCCCACACACTGAAAGGTTGTGGGTTTGATATTCCCAGTCAAAGTCACATACCTGGGTTGCAGGTTCGATCCCCAGCCCCGGTTGGGGAGTGTGAGGAAGGCAACTAATTGCTGTCTCTCTCACATGGATGTTTCTCTCTTTCTCTCTTTCCCCCTCCTTCTGTCCCTACCACTCTCTCTAAAATAATCAATGGAAAAAATATCCCCAGGTGAGGACCAACAATAACAAAAAAATTGAGAGGAATATTATTTCATCAGAGAGATCTGTAAGCAATACAAATCTAAGGGTTCTAAGACTCATGGTATCCAGCTCCCCCAAAAAATCTATTATCTATCAAAGCTAACAGCAGCAAAAAAAGAAAAATCACCTCAGGGACTAACCGTCTTGCTTAAAATTAGAGCCTCTCAATGGGAAAGATTGTGTTTTATACCCACATGAGACATTTACACATAGGGGAACAACTGCAGTTTCTCTGAACTTGGAAATAGCATTCCTCAGAAACTGCCCATTGATTCTATTCAACCTCAAAATAGATATTTGACCCTGCTCCCTTAAGAAAGGGGCCTCTTCTATCCATATTGCAATATTTGGGATATTTAGCGCTTCTATTACCATAAATTCCAAGAGAGTCTCACAGCAGCCATTATTCAGCTACGAAGAGCACATACTTAACCACAGGCCTGCAAACTGAAGGATTTAACAGGCCTCCAGTTCTGCAACTGAATTCTGCTACTGTGACCCATGCAGCAGGTATAAAATGAAGACCTAAGACTACTAACAGAACTTATACTTCCCTCATGTCTATCTCCCAAATGTGCTTACAAGTTTTGTTTGGTTGTTATTCACAGTTATAACCACTACCAGCATTCTAGTTGTACATTTAGTGATACAGTACTAAGGGGGAAAAAGAATGCCTTCTCAACTTTACTAATGCCTGTATCTTCTTAGCACTCAGGCATAAAGCACATTCTATACTTAGCGTAGATTACTATGTCCATTAAAACACATTTTTATCCAAGAAGCTCTGGATTTACATCTGAATCTGTTACTAAAATATGCTGTGTCCTCAGCAAACTATTTAAGCTCTGTGGTTCTCCTCTGAGATAATGTATGAAAAAATATTTTTTTAATTATAAAGTGACATACATATGGAAATAATTTTTCTGTCAACACTGCGTCATGCAAGTAAATATAAAAATTTATGCTTCAGTTCTTTCAATGCACTATAAAAGTTAAGTTGTGAAAGTGCTTTTCAATAATAGAAATATTCCACAAATGCAAGCCCTTATGAATTACATCACCTTTTCATTTTTTATAATCTTATTATAGCATCTGCTAGATGTACTGCACACAAATGGCTCAATCAAAAGGTAACTAGAATTTGGAAACTTCTAGAAGCTTAAGTATTGACAGTTGGAATAACAAGCTTCATCAGTAATATTATCTGGTTAGCAGTACTTGCTGCTTTCTTTCGGCTTATTTAGTAGCATTTTATGCAGCATGTGCTACTCCTGTAAGGACAGTGAAAGCAGAGCCTCACATCTGCCTGTCCTTACAGCTCTCAGGGGGGCTCAGGTCAAGCGATATGACCTTGAAGAAGGTCTGGGCAATTACCTAAATGTATGAAATAAAAACTAAGACCAGAACTGAAGCAATAAATAAGCTATTTTCATTGTTCTTTTCCCTAGAATGCTCTGCCTTCTTTGGGGCTGGATAAACTTCTAAACAAAACAAAACAACAACAAAAACACAAAAACTTCCTGTCCTTTCTCCCAGGCTTTTTTACTATCGTCTGAGGAACTTTCACCACAAAGCACAGGAAGCAAAATGTTGTCCCATATGGCACTACAAGGAATTAGCTTCATGAAATCCTTGGTTTCTACTTGGCAGCTCTACGAACTATATATAAACCGACCTCCATCAAGGCCAGACTCAAGTGACTCAAGCTGCTCCATTTGGGAAGGAAACACTGGACATACAGCAAAATAATCTGTCAAAGACAAGGCTCCCTGTATCATGACCAGACAGATGAGCGGGCTGCCAAATGTCAAATATAATACTGAATGGCTATCGCTAATGTGCACTTCCCACATTCATGGAGGAATTATTTTCTTTATTTAATGTGCATGATTACTAACGCACAGCATCTCTTATCCAGAGCACAGCTCACATATAAAGCAAACCATAGAGAAATAAAACAACCACCTCAATAGGCTTTAAAAGATAACTAGGAAGAAGCCTTGAATTACACAAGGTAATTCAAGAATTATATTTCCAAAGTTAAACACTTGTGTGCTGTATAGCATACAAACATGTTGTCATTGGTGCAATCTTTTACTAACAATGCATGGCAACATTGACATGGCATACCACAACTTAAAAATGGCTGCTTATCTAGACATGAGCTCCACAGATGAAGTAAATAGTTTGGTTTTAAAACATTAAATATGTTTCAGCTGCTGAAATGAATCACCACTTCGAATTTATACAGAAAACATATTCAGTCTATAAAATATATTAAAACTGTGCAAACATTGGAAGGCAGAAAGTGAACAAGAATTTCTGAAGCTGAAGATCTGAAAAGACAAACTAAGGACCCCTAATTTCATATCAGAAGGCATTGAAAGGTTTTTAAAAATTTTTTCTGATGCAAGGACAAATATTTAAAAATGTATAATTACATAGAAAACATTTAAAATTGTGTTAATAGCCTATTTTAAACAGAAAAATAGATTAAAATATAAATGGACAACTCATAATAGGAGAAACACACACTGCTAATAAATATTTTAAAATGTACAATCTTGTGCAGAATCAGGAAAATGATTTAAAAGACATACAATTCTATTTCATACCCATAATAGAGATAAAGAATACGGAGCTCCAGTGGCGCAATCGGTTAGCGCGCGGTACTTATAAGATAAAGAATAAAAAGCCTGACCACACCAAGTGATGAAAAGGATATAGAGCAGTGTAAACACTGATACACTACTGGTAAAAAAAAAAAAAAGTAGTCTGGTATGACAACTTTGGGCAGCATCTATTAAAAAAAATATGTAAACCCTACAATCTAGCAATCCTATTCATAGGCAAAAGCCATAGAGAAAGCCTGGCACATGTATCCAAGGAGACCTGCACAAGAATGTTCACAAAAGCAACATTTTTATTATAGAAAAAACTGGAAATATTTGCATGACTCTCAATAGGAGAATATATAACAAGTGTTTAAAAATTGTTTGCTGAATGGATGACACTGAGGAATAAATAATGTTCTCAGGAGGTCAGAGCCTCAGGAACCTATAGGACAATACCACAAGGTGTCATCGGAGAGGACAAAAAGAGTATAGTGCAGAAAAAAACGAAAATATCTGAAGAAATGGTGGCTGAAAACCTAATAAATCTGGTAAAAGACACACTGTGGTACATCCATACTATTCAACAGTAAAAAAACATGAACTATTGATACATGGAACAACATGGATGAATCTCAGAGGCATCGTGCTGAGCGAAAGAAGCCAATCTCCAAGTGGTACAGACTATTTGATTCCATTTACATGACAATCTGCAAAAGGCAAAAGTACATTTTTCAAATTCTTCTTTTGATCTTTATTCATATTAAACTAAAATGCTTTATAGTAATCAGATAGTTTCTAGTATCCAAAATTTATAGGGTAAGTGTCTAATATTATCCATGGTATTTTGTTTTTGTTTTTATTGAATAACCAAATATTCTTCAGATCAAAGGTGGCAGGGATTAGGAATGAGAAGAGGATTTGAGTACAATGGAAAGCATAAGAGAATTTTAGGGGTTTTGGGACTGTTCTGTATTCTGATTGATGTGGTTACAGTAATCTACATAGGTGTTAAAAATTCATATAAATGTACACCCAAAAAAGTCAAATTTATTATGTAAAAAATCAAAATGATGTATATCCAAGATATATGGCATTACATATCACATATCCACCTCCTGAAAATGTAAAAGGGTACCAGATCACGCAGTTAGTTAGCCTCCACATAAGTACTATGACATCTCCCTCAAATATTAACAAAAGGCCTAAAAAGGAACTCGAAATAATAAAAACCAAATATGTAATCAATGTCTTACAACAACATTTTCTTAGGAAAAAAAGTACTCAAGTTTTTTTGCATCTGTTTTATAAACTTAATCTGGAATTTAAAAACAGTAACATCACACAAGTAAAAGGAAATTAATTAGAATGTGGTCGACATCCCCCGAGGGGTCCCGGAGTGTGAGAGAACACTCTGCAAAGTTGCTGTTGTACGGGGTGTGGAACGCAAAAGCAAGCGTGCAGTAACCCAGATTCAAGCCGACAGTGCCCCAGCAACAACATAACCCAAGGCCAAAGGTGGAATCACGCAGCCCCGTGAGGAATCGGGCTCCCTCCTCTCTGGTTTCAGGGTGCGTCACCTGAGAACCTCCTCTGCCAAGTCACTGCAGCTTGGCAGCTCCTGTGTTGAGCGTCTGCCCCCTGGTGGTCAGTGCACATCATAGCAACTGGTTGGACGGTAGGAGGGACACTTAGCATATTAGCCTTTTATATATATAGATTGAATGGTCCTATCATAGACTATGTTTTAATGTGTTTCATAATTTTTATAACAATAGCAGGGATATTATTGAGTTAGTTATAACATCTTTGTGATTGTACTAAAAGTGCCAAAGCAACAAAATTAACTGTAATAAGAACAGTCCTCGTTACTCTATAGTAACAAACCCCCTCCTTAACAATTTTTAAAAGAAAATGAAAACCAAGGCAAAACTCAGAATATTTAAAAAATGTAATGCTCCTCACTTTTGTATTCAAGGTGCATTCTTAATTCTCTAAGAATTTATTGGGTACCTACCATTTTCTAGGCACTGTGCCATCCTTGAAAAATCTCAAAGCAAACAACCATAGATTTTAAGACCACAGCGACAACTTGGAAAACACATATCCACAGAGAAGTAGTAAAATGTGGGGTAAGGAAGCAAAATCTAGGCACTGAACGTGTACTAAACACAGCAAATAGGATGAAGCAGGGTTCAAATAAAAATAAATTACCACTATTATTCTCTAGCACTTTTGTCCTAGATCTACTCCTAAACTTATACTTTTAGTTTGTATTTTTAGCTGTTTTTGGTAAACATCTCCAGAATTAGGATGAAAAGGCCTAAAAAGTTTCATTGTTAGGTTCAGAAATTCCTTTATATGTCCAAATTTCAAATAGGCTAACTTTATGCTTAGCAACCTCCTGTTAAGTATTTAGCAAACTTCTATGAAAGACATCATGTATCAGTTACCTCCCTGATCCCCTTGATATCTCAGAGTTGGCATCAGAAGATTCAAGTAAATTCTTTTTTCTGTAACCTGGCCTACCTACATGGTTGAAATTATAACAAACTTGGCATTAAGTTTAGATTTCAGACCACTACTGACATTTCAATTATAAAAAAGCATAAAATTCCCCAAACACAAAGTGGCTAGGATAATCTCTGGAGACAATTTCAGATTTCAAACACTGGAGTCATATTCCATATCCTAGAACGAACAGGAGATCTGAAAATAATGGACTTCAGATTTATTGCTCAGGACAAACACAGCTTCAATAAATACAATTCAAATGATCTATCTCTGTAGAGTCAGATTTACCCAATTTAATAAGGAGGTAATAGTTATATAGATACAGTTCACAATTATGCCCTTTTGACACTTAAAGTTAACTTTAAAAAAATCCAAGAACATTGTAGGAAAGCTTTTATTAATAACCACAAAAAAATCTTTTGGATTTTCCAGGTACATGATGTGACTTGTATTTTTTTCCTTTTCAGTCTGGCAATTTTTCAAATATTTATGGAGGCTTTTTGATTTTTGAAAAACTGTTGTAATGCTAGTGTGGTTGGTATCAGATAGTCTTTCTTGTATTCAAATATTATAGCTAACAGTTAACACCAGTAGGTTCTATGACCTACCATGTACACCAAAGGTGCTCAATAAATATATGTTGGTAAATAAGTGAGAAGAGGGGAAATATGTACCTTAGAATCAGTCTGCAAAGAAAAACTCAATGTAAGGAAACAAAATATAGGCAGAACCAGGTGGAATGTCCTTTCATTAGAAACATTAAAAATAGCTACTCAGCATGGAATGATGAAAAGGTTCTGGAGATGGATAGCAATGTAAAAGTACTTAAATGTCACTGAACCGTACACTTTTAAATGGTAAATTTATTTTATGTATATTTTACACACTCAGCCAGGTGTGACTACAGACTTGTACAGGAAGATATTGAGGCTATGGTGAGAAATTCTGCCCCTGAAAATATTATAGTACATGGCACGTAAAAAAAAACTTAAAATAAGCAAAAGGCTATCACTGAAAAAGTTATACTGTGAGGATACTGTTTTACAAAATATCTGTTTTTGCTGAGTCCCTGTGAGAAAAGTAACATACTGTGATAGCTGTTTATACATAAAATACTAAATAGCATTTACTCCTTTGGAAGAAAAACTAAGTATAACTTGATGTAAGTATAGAATTTGAACCTTTAGAAATAAACTTGCTTGCTTAAAAAATTGAATTGAAACTGTTTTGACCTAAGTTGTTCAGAAGCCTTTCAATTTTATAAATAGTTTTAACTCCTAGTTTTTTTTTAACTCATATAGACAAACCCCATAAGCACTTTTACAATATTAATATGAAATACATATTTGCAGATCTTGTTACATAAATCCAAAAGAAGAGGGGCAGATCACTTTAAGGAGAGAAAACTCTATCTTACAATAACATACAAAGATTAAAAGAAAATATGAAATCTCACCCTGGCTAGTGTGGCTCACTTGGTTGAGCACTGTCCCACACAGCAAGAGGCTACGGATACGATTCCTGGTAGGGTACATACCCGAGTTTCAGGGGCATGCAGGAGGCAGCCCATTGATGTTTCTCTTTCTCTCTGCCTTCCTCTCTCTCAAATCAATACAAATATTTTTTTAAATAAAGAAAATATGAAATCTCAACTGGTAATATGTAGATTATCTGCTGACCCGGAAGTCTATCTGAACATTCCTGCAAAACTCTAAAAAAACTCAGAAACGAGTCTGGCAGAAAGAAATGTGGTATGAACCAGATGTTTTAAGAGAGACAAATGGCGGCAGAATAGACAGATGTGTCCGGAGCCTTGTCCCGGAGCAAACAGATGTTTTAAAAAAAGAAGAATGGGCTTATGACTTTGAATTTACCATCAGCCTTACTGTTTTATGTTCTGTCCCAAAGCTGAGACCAGTCAGCCAAAAATTCTAGCATTTTCTCTTCCTCATCAAACTATGGATTTAAGAAACTAGTTGTCAAAATGAAGTCAGTCCATTGATCAATCAATCTGTACTCAGTCTGTCACTAAATAGGGACATCATAACATTAATCGTCCAAAAATATTTTTTTAAATATATTTTATTGATTTTTAGAGAGAGAGGAAGGGAGAGGGAGAAAGAGAGAGAAACCGTTGGACAGCCTCCTACACTCCCCCAACTGGAGATAGAGCCTGCAACCCAGGCATGTGCCCTGACTGGGAATCAAACCAGCAACCTTTCAGTGCATGGGATGACGCCCAACTAACTGGGCCACACTGGCCAGGGCCAAAAACCTTTTTTTTTAAAACCTGCTTTGGATCTAGAATAGGAAAAATAAAGCCAAGAGATTAATTATACAGTTATTACATAATCCTATATAATAAAGAGCTAATATGCTAATTAGACTGAACAGCAGAATGACCATCCGGAGGACCTTCCGGATGAAGCCCGGGCTGTGAGGGCCAAGGCAGCAGCCAGGGGGGCTGCGAGGGCATACCCTTGCATGAATTTCATGCATCGGGCCTCTAGTACATAGAATAAAATTATATAATATATAGAAAAGACTTCCTATATTAAAGGTGGGTTATAAAGAGATTAGGTTAAAATAATTTTCAAATAAAAAAACAAGCCCTGGTCGAGAGGCTCAGTTACTTGAAGTGTCATCCCATACACCAAAAGACTGCTGGTTCTATTTGGTCGGGGCACATACCTAGGTTGTGGGTTCAATGCCCAGCCAGAGAGTGTACAGGAGGCAACCAATTAATGTTTCTTTCTCTCTCTCTCTCCATACTTCCCTCCCTCTCTAAAAATCAATAAAAACATATCCTTGGCAGAGGATTAATTTTTAAAAAACCAAACCAAACAAATATATAAAACTGTCAAGGGGGAGAAGTAAAAATGATGAGCTACAGCATAACCTACAAAAACAAATGGCTGGATTATTGGAAAGAGCTGCAGAGTTTAATTATGCTGCCAAATAGTACCTTGCTCAGCAACTTCTCAGAACCAGCTGCTATCAGGCATCAAGAAAACTTCAAGTAGAAGTAACACTACTACACAGAACAAAGGTTATTTTCAAGTCTAATTGGTTGGTTTCAAATTCTACCATGCATATACCAAATCTTTCATGATTTCTTCATAGCTACTTTCCAATAAGAGCATCTGCCCCTCTAGATGCTAATGCAAAATGAATTTTTACTTGTTAAAGTTTCATTCATTTGCTGCTAAGTTCATAATATACTAATTTATATCATGAAGCTTATATTACAAGCTTCTAGAAGTAGAAATATGACTTATATAGCACCTTAAATAAACAAGTACAGTAAAAAATATGCTTCCCATGATTAGAACAGTGTTGATACACAGTAGATACTAAGTATAAATATTTGTTGAACGAATAAAAAAGTGAATTACAGTTATTTGCCATCTCTCCCTCATAAAGTACTTACATTAAAGGGGCTCTAGAAACCAGGCAATGCCATAAACATAATGTGGTGATCAACTTGCTCTTACTCTCCCACTCACACTCCCACACCCATTTGATACCAAAACCAAATATAGGATACTTGCTTCCCTAATTTCCCTTCCTATCTTATAAAATTCTTAGTAGTATGTACAGTTTGCGCCCCTTAAAAATCAGCTCCAGAGTTGCCCAAAGAGCAAGCGGCCATTCTAACTACATCTTCAGGAGAAAGATGGTTCCTAAATCAGGTACTCTGTTGCTTTCTGTCTCCTACATGGATAAAATCAATCCCTGCAATTTATCAACAGTCCAGATCCTGCCCATGGGCAACAGATTCTTTTAAAATTAATGGCCCTTTTAAAATTATTAGGCATACGTATATGTGTGGAAGTTGTTGGACAAGACGTATTTCTGACTTATCTTCCATTGTGTCCTACATGAACACTTCTAGGTATAATTTTCACATAGTCAATCTGGTCCATGAATAGATAGGCACTCAATTCTATATATATAAAAAGCCAGCAACTGTAATGCTGTAACAATCGGACGACTGGTCGCTATGACGCCCAGCCCCTGCCCCCGGCCGTCCCCACCACTGATCAGCCTCTCCCACCCTGATTGAGGGTGGGGTGGCTGGCCAACCCCCCCATGGCACCTCGCCCAGGCTGGTCCCACCTCCCAGTGGGGACCCCAACCCCGATGGGGGCATGGCCAGCCTGCAAACTGCCTGCGGCCCCTCGCCCAGGCCAGCCCCGCCCCCCAATGGGGACCCCCACCCCAATGGGGGCATGGCTGGCCTGTAACTTACCCCTGTCCCCTTGCCCAGGCTGGCCCCGCTCCCAGCGGGACACCCTACCCTTATCAGGGGCATGGCCCTTCACCCAGGAGGCCCCACCCCCAGTGGGGACCCCCACCCCGATCAAGGGCGTGGCCGGCCTGCAAACTATCCACGGCCTCTCACCCAGGCCATCCCCGCCCCCCACTGGAAACCCCCACCCTGATAGGGGTCGTGGCTGACCTGTAAACAGCCCACGGCCCCTTGCCCCGGTCAGCCCTGCCCCCCAGCAGGGACCCCCCACCCAGATCCAGGGCCCCCATTATGGCAGGCCAGCTGGCCCCCACCCATGCACCAGGCCTCTATCCTATATAATAAAAGGATAGTATGCAAATTGACCCTAAAGGCGGAAAGATCAGAACGACCACTGGACCAGTCACTATGAGGTACACTGACCACCTCTTTTTTTTTTTTTTTTTTTTTTTTTTTTTTTTTTTTTTTACACTGACCACCTCTTGGTTCCTTTCCCTGGCCAGCAGGCTCTAATCATCTGATGACGAACGAGGAACCGGGGGTGGGTGACGGAGAATGTGGGCAGTGCCAGGCCAAGGCCCCCACCCTGCTGGTCGCCCCACACACAGATGGCAACCCACGACGAGGTCAAGGCTGGTGAGCAGGCAGTAACAGCCGACCTCTCAGTCCCTCCCCCCGGCCATCAGGCACTGATCACCCTATGGCGAAAGAGGACCCAGGGGTGGGTGGCGGCAGGTTTCGGGGCCGGCTGTGGGCAGCTGGGGAATATGGCCCGGATCGCAGGCCAGGCCTAGAGACCGTACCTGCGCACAATTTTCGTGTGCTGGGCCTCTAATGAACACATAAAAACCATGGCTATTAAGTTACAAACAAAACCACTGAGCAGTGGTGACCACTAGGTTGTGACTCTCAGAATCATATTTATTTCCGATCATTATTTACTCAATCAAAAGCCTAGTAGTCCAAAAAATAGCTGAAATGTGAATAAAAATGCTGAGAACCTCTGGGGAGAAATAGTAATGCAACAGAGTACAAATAAAATAGAACTGCAAGCCTGAAGAAATCCCAAAGATGACAAAGATGGACAGAGTCCACAGAAAAAATAGGAACAAGTGGAAACAAGAAGACTAATCAAATAGAAGTTTTAGATACAAATAATCCACAAGCAACAATCAACTTGAATGCATGGCACAGGAAATGTCAACAGTGTGACCACTGAGCACAGGACACATGAGCACTCACTCTCCTTACAGTACGATGCCTTCTATTCCACCTGGTCTGAAAGACGTTCCACTTCCAAAAGCAGACTGTTTCTATATATTTATCCTTTTCAGTGAATGTCTATAAATCAAAGAGGCACATTTTTGGCATCATTTGCTTATGTCTATTGAAACCTATATTTAATCATGGTTAATTAATGCTGCTCTCTCAAGAGCTCAATTATTAAACTCATTAACTGTTATATGGGGGGGGGGGCTTAATTGTGTTTATAATTAAATATAAGAATAAATGCATTAATATTTTATTAACAACTATTGAAACATGCTAGAACAGCCTACATTATGCCAAACACAGCTAGAATCTTTTTAGGCATCCAATAAGTCTTTGCCTTTAGATCCAGAAACCATCCTCTCTCATACTCTTGTGTCCCTACCGCCAAAATTGGATTAAGATCTGTCCTGAGAGATAGTTCAGAATCAGAAGTCAGAGAGAAATGCAGAACTGAAAATCGCAATCCTGAGGCTTGGTTATTCAAAAAATTCCAACAAAACTGACAAGTAAGAAGTTTTGTTTTGGGAAAGCCATTTCTAATAGGATATTCTGTCATTTCACTATTATGATCAGACATGAACCATGAGGCTTCCTATTTTGGGTAATGGAAGAGAAAGCTTCACACTACAAGGAGAAAGATCATGATGAGAGCACTCTTTTCCAAATGGCCTCCAAATAGTAACCAAGAGAGATATTACCAATCACCACACAGCAAGCAGAAAAACACTGACTACAGGCTCAAAGCTGAGTAACAATAAAAATCCTCATTGTCTTCACTGGTTAACTTCCTATACTAAGCCTACTTTAACAGGGAAGAGGTTGAACAACCATACACACCCCCAAACCCTACTCCTGCAAAAAGTCAGACTACAGGAGCATAAAAAGTTGGCTTTCTTTAGAATGGAAAATTTTTTCTCTATGTCATAAATAGAGAAGCCTGAAGGACTGCTGCAAGGAAAGCTATTAAAATACTGAATTCACCTAGAACCGAAGTTAATACTTTTAGCTAGAAATCAAAGAAAAAAAACACATATATAGTCTGACTTTATCACCTGTTCAATTCCCAACACTTAGGATTTTTAAAAATCCTATTTGACACAATACAATTTAGTAAGATTCAAATTTTGTTAAGTATAATCCCACATGTTACTTTTAACGTGTTTAAAAGGGTCTCTCACACAGTATAATATACAGATGATTTATTATAGAATTGTATACCTGAAACCTATGTAACTTTATTTACCAATGTCACTACAATAAATTTTCAAAAAAAGGTTCTACCTCAAATGTGAATACAAACATCACTCCAATGTATACTGGTCTTTCCAGTCTTTTCTTTTTTGGCAACTAGTCAATTAGTCACCAGCAGTCAAAAAATTATTAACATAAATTACACCTAGATACTCCAATTTATAGTTCCTTCTTCAGTAATTACAATTTCCTGTGCATCTACAATGTGTCACACATCACTGTGGTACATATTTAAGCTTAAGCATTTATACTAAGTGCACATAGTACTTGCCTTCTAATATATACCCAAACATACTTTCAGCTCTAGCTAAATTTAATGAGAGGCATATTCAAAAAAATAGTATTCAAAATACTATTTTTCAAATAAACAAAATAGGTGCGACCGTAAGGAATGATTAGCACTTTAACCATTAAAAATAGTCAGGAGGGATGTTCCACACACAAAAAAAGCTGTGAATAAAGACAGAACCGAAAGGCATATTTCAGGAAACTAGCACAACAAAAGCCTAGGTTGCAAAAGGGAGGAGAAAAATGAACAACTTGGAAGATCAGACTGGGTTCAAACCATGAAGAAATTTCAATACCAAAGCTCATTAATTTTAAGGCTTATTTTCCAGACAAAAGGCAGCAAAGGATTTAAAAACTGTACCAAATACAGGGCTGGGAGGCTGGGTGAAATAGGTGAAGGGATTGGGAAAAAAAGGTCATGGACACAAACAACAGTATGGTGATTACCAGAGGGAAGAGGGGATGGGGGCAGGTGGAAGAGAGTAAACAGGGGATAAATGGTGAAAGAAGACTAGATTCTAGATGGTGAGCCACAATGCAATATGCAGGTTATATACTGTAGAATTGTACATCTGAAATCTGTATAAATTTATTGACCAATGTAACCCCAATAAATTCAATTAAAAACTGTACCGAATACAGAATTTCCACAGATAAGAAATTATAAGTTTCACATAACAGTTCCTTAAGTTCTGTAATTTATAATCTTGAACTACTGAAATACGAGGCTAGGATGTCAACATCATGACTATCAGTATTTAACATTTTCTTTTTCAAGGCAGTTAAGAATCCACATTTCCGGGCTTAGCATAAACTTTCTAGAAAGACTTTGTCTTTTTGTCCCATTTTATCTAAAACAAACAGCATAAACCAGAGGGAACAGTAAGTTTGCTCAATTTAAAACTACACACTACTTTATTACTATATATGACTGGCTCTATTCCTTACTCCACGAGGCTTTGATTTGTTGGACGTATAACTAAGGAAAGAGGAGGGGGAGGAATTTTTCAGAGTCCCTAGGGTATTTATTCATATAACTTTGCTCCAATTCCCTCTCTATCTTCCTCAAATAAACTCTTTTTGATTACTATAATTATAAGCTTTATTCCATTAACAGAGCTGGAAAGCTTTTCCACTGGTTTTTATTTATAGCAGATTGTAACTCTATCCCCAGTTTCATTCTAGGCTCTCTCTCTCTCTCTCTTTTAAAAAATTACAGGATTTCTTTAAAACAAAAAAAAATCTAACAAATAAAATATTACAGGATTTTTTCCAGGTGCACAAACTCCCAGAAGCCTGCAAGTCCTAATAACTATTAAAGCATCAACTATACCTACAGACAACCCCCATCCACTGCTCGTCCATACTCTCATGACAACTTAAAAGTAGGAGGATGATAAGGAGTTGTCAGGGATGTAATCAACAGCTTGCTGCACTTGGTGCCTATATCCAGAGCAGCCTACTCTTGAAATTTAGATTAAAAGTTAAAATACTGCCAAATTTCCTCCCAAAGAATTCATATAGAATTGCCTCCCTATACCCTCCCTTTAAGTTTTAAATTATAAATCTCTTATAATAAGGTTATATGCTATTTGAGTTCTGAGGCTAAGGACTAGTAATGTGGCCCTTTTACATAGAAGGTAGAGAATAAGTTGTTGGTTATTTTTTGAAATAAGTATTCCTTGAATTGAGTTTCTGCTCATCTGCTTTATTATTTTCAGTCCTATACTGCTCTAACAGAAAGTTCCTGCTATTGCAATAGTAAATTAGAAATCACCCTTCTTTATTTGTTTTCTTAACTCCAAGACACAGTTTACTCCTTATAATATCTCTGAGAATGCAAACTTATGGCTGAAGAGTTTGACTATACCATTATTATGATACCAACTGAGAATTCCTGAAGTTTTGAGAAAACAAGTTAAGAGTTATTTTTTAAAAATGTTTGTGGCCATTTAGAGTTTAAGCCACAAGGCATATGCCTTATATGCTTCACTAAGAAGACTAAGAAGCTTTGGGGAAGAAACATTAAAGTGAACATTGTAGTGAATTATAAACAACTTTTTGTGGAAACTTTTTATAAACATTGAAAGCAACCAGCCTGTGAAACCTCTTTGATCAAATGCTAACAGAACCATTTCTCCAGCACTACGGTACAGCTTCATGTTGACATCAAGTAACAATCTCCAAGACTGTCCACCATTTAGACTGCTAAATGCCTGGCCTAAAAAATCATCAAAAGGGCACTGTTAAGCAGCAAAGGAAGCATAGTAATAACTCTCTTCACTGACATGTTACATATTTTAAAAATATGTGAGAGAACTGCAACATTTAAATCATTAGAATCTGAAACTAACATTTACTAAGATAATAATGGGGGAAGGATGTGTGGCTCAGAGTTTTGTTTATAGCCTATTACTAAGGCAGCTTAGCAACATTTCTCCTAAACAGCTCCAGGAGGCAAGTTTTGGTCATAATCTTTCTTTCCCAACAAGCATAAAGGGCCAACCTTGGTGTCTGGAGGATAAAACAGAACAGGGGTGGGGAATCTTTTTTCTGCCACGGGCCATTTGGATATTTCTAACATCATTCAAGGGCCATATAAAATTATCAACTTTAAAATTAGCTTGCTATATTTGGTCAAACATTTAATTAACTCACCCCTAACGCTCAGGAGGGCCAGATCAAATGATTTCGGGGGCCTTATAAGGCCCTCAGGCCAGACGTTCCCCACCCCTGAAATAGAACTATCTGAGGGAAAACAAAAGATGTCTGGGTTAGAAGGAAAGATTTTCCTAAGAGAATGCAACAATTTTTTCCACTTTCACTTCCTTTTTGAACTAGCAGCCTTTACAAGTACAGTGGGACAACAGCAATCAACCCTACAAATAAGTCAGAATCTTACTTAGCTATCTAATATCCCAAACCTGGAACTGGAGGTGAATCTCAGCTTGCAGAATGATCTGCCAAAGCCCAATCAACTTTAACTGTCACCATCCAGAGAACTACTGAAAGGAATAAAGGCAAACATTGTGTGATTATATTTACATGAGGTACCTAGAATAGGCAAATTCCTAGAGACAGAAAGAAGAATAGAGGTTACTAGGAAATGGGGAGAGGAAAATTATTGTTTAACTAGTGCACAGATTCGTGCACTGGTGGGGGCATGGCCTGGGGGGATCAGCCTACTATGGGAGCAGCCACTCATCCTGGTCAGCCATTGGGGATGTTTAGGGAAGCCGTGCTCCAGGATCCTCAGCTATCAGGACAGCCTCCTCAGGGGGTCCACAGTCATGTCCCCTCTTGCCATCTGCCTATGCCAGCTCCCCGCACTCTTTCTAGAACACACCTTAGAGGGCCTGCATCAGCTGGTGGGGTCAGGCCAGAGTCTGGATTGTCTCAGATATTTGATAGGTGCAGAGACTTGGCCTCACCCTGGGCCTGCTAGCGGCTGCTCCCACTGCAGGAGCAGCCACTCATCCCAGTCAGCCGAGCAGCGCTCCCACTGTGAGAGTGCACTGACCACCAGGGGGCAGCTCCTGCATGGAGCATCTGCCCCCTGGTGGTCAGTGCACGTCATAGCAACTGGTTGACCAGTCGTTCTGGTGGTTCTGCTGTTTGGTCACTGGGCTTTTATATATAGAGATTGCTATAGTGGGGGGAGGGGGAGACGAAAAAGTATTAGATACAGATAGTGATGCTGGATACATCGTATGTGAATATATTTAATGTTACTGAATTGTACATTTACAAATAGCTAAAATAAATACTATGTTACATATATTTTACCACAATAAAGAAAAAAGGAATGAACTATTAACCCCAAAAGTGCCGGGAGCGCTATTGTGCTCCTCCAGCAGTGTCCAGTTCTAAGTCTGCTTTTATTAGTGATGATGATATTGCTAAATATGTCAATTCTTGCTGTGAAGATGACGATTTTGTGGAAGATATTGAATACGTAACTTCATTTACTTGCGATTCATAATTTTTTTTCCTAAACTGCTGTAAAATCAGCAAAAATGCTTTGGCAATTTTAGCATAGTTCCTAGGATATTGGTTGGCGCTCAAAGAGTTAATACATGTTGAGTGGGGGGGCAGCAGGGGAAGCCAATCTCAAAAGGTAACACACAGTATGAGTCCATTTATATAACACCCCTGAAATGACAAACCTATAGAAATGGACAGATTAATGGTTGACAGGGAGTGGTTAGGGAGTAGGAAGGGAAAAGATAGACGTGGTTATAAAAGGACAAAAGGAATGATCCTTGTAGTAATGACACTGTGAAGTATCTTCACTGTTGTGGTGGATACAGAAGCCTATACACGTAACAAAATTGCATGGAACTAAATAAACACACATATACATGCAAATGAGAAGTAAAACTGAGAAAATGGAATAAGATCTGTGGATTGAATCGATGTCAATATTCTGGTTGGAATATTGTACTACAGTTTTGCAAAATGTTACCATTGGGGGAAATGAGGAAGTGCACACTAGATCTCTCTGCAATATTTCCTACAACTGCATGTGAATATATAAAGGCAGACTTCATTTTACTGTGCTTCTCTTTATTGTGCTTCACAGATACTGTGATTTCTACAAATGGAAGGTTTGTGGGGCCCCTGTGTCAAGCAATTCTACCAATGGCATTTTTCCAACAGCATATGCTAACTTCATGTCTCAGTGTCACATTATGGTAATTCTCACAATATTTCAGACTTTTCGTTATTATTATCATTGTTATGATTATTTATGATCAGTGACCTTTGATGTTACTATTGTAATTGTTTGGGGGTACCATGAATTGTACCCATACAAGATGGTGAACTTAACTGGTAAATGTTGTGTTACAATTGCTACACCAACCAGCTATTCCCCTATCTCTCTCTCCTCAGGGCTCCCTATTTCCTGAGACACAACAATATTGAAATCAAGCAATTAATAACCCTACAATGGCCTCTAAGTGTTCAAGTGACAGGAACAGTGGCACATCTCTCACTTTCAATAAAAAACTAGGAATGATTACACTTAGTGAGGAAGACATGTCTAAAGCCAAAAGAGGCCTTTTGTGCCAAACAATCAAGTTGTGAATGCAAAGAAACAAATCCTTGAAGGAAATTAAAAGTGCTACTATAGTGACCACAGGAATAATATGAAGGCACAACAGCCTATTGCTGATATGGATAAAGTTTTAGTGGTCTAAATAAAAGATCAAACCAGCCACAACAGTCCCGTAAACCAAAGCCTAATCCAGAGCAAGGCCTAACTCCCTTCAATTGTATGAAGGCTGAGAGAGGTGAGAAACTGCAGAAGAAAAGTATGAAGCTAACAGAGACTGACTCATATTGGAAGTAGAGGCCATCTAGGACTTTTATAGCTGGAGAGGGGAAGTCAATGCCTGGCTTCAAAGCTTCAAAGGACAAGCTGACTGTCTTGTTAGGGGCTAATGCAGTTGGCGATTTTAAATTGAAGCCAGTGCTCACTCACCATTAGGAAAGTCCTAGAGCCCTTAAAATTATGCTAAGTCAAATCTGTCTGTTGTCAATAACAAAACAACAAAGCCTGGCTGATAGCACATCTATTTACAACATACTTTACTAACTATTTTAAGGCCACTGTTGAGATCTGCTTAAAAAAAGAGAGAGATTCCTTTCAAAATATTACTGCTCAGTGACAATGCACCTGGTCACCCAAGTTCTGATGGAGATGTATGAGATTAATGTTGTTTTCATACCTTTAACACAACATCCATTCTGCGGCCCAAGGATCAAAGAGAGATTTCAACTTCAAGTCTTACTATTTAAGAAATACATTTTGGAAGGCAGCAGCTCCCAAAGATAGTGATTCCTCTGATGTATCTGGACAAAGTAAACCTCTGGGAAAGATTCACCATTCTAGATGCCATTAGGAACATTCATGATTCATGGGAAGAGATCAAAATAGTAACCTTAACAGGAATTTGGAAGAAGTTGATTCCAATCCTCATAAATGACTTTGAGGTTTAAGACTTCAATGAAAGAAGTAACTGCAAATGTGGTGGAAAAATCAAGATAACTAGAATTAGAAGTAAAGCCTGAAGATGTGACTGAATTACTGCAATCTCCTGATAAAACTTTAACTTGTGAAGAGTTGCTATGTACTGATGAGCAAAGAAAGTGGTTTCTTGAGATGGAATCTACTCCTTCTGAAGATGCTGTGAAGACTGTTAAAATGAAAACAAATAATTTAGAATTACATAAACTTAGTTGATAAGGCAGTAGCAGGATATGAAAGAACTGACTCCAATTTTGAAAGAAGTTCTACTGTGGGTAAATGCTATTAAACATCATCACATGCTACAGAGAAATCATTCATGAAAGAGTCAACTGATGCAGCAAGCCTCATTGTTTTCTTATTTTAAGATATTTCCACAACTACCCCAACCTTCAGCAACTACCACCCTGATTAGTCAAAAGCAACAAACATTGAGGCAAGACTCTCCACCAGCAAAAGAACATTATGACTCACTAAAAGCTCAGGTGATGGTTTACATTTTTTAGCAAAAAAAAAACAAAAACAAAAAAAAACAACAACAACCGAAACCTTTTTTAATTTGGTATTTTTTCCTTTGTTACTTTTTTTAGAGAGAGGAAGATGGTGGGGAAGGGAGGAGGGAGAGAGAGAGAGAGAAAGAGAGAGAGAGAGAGGAGAAACATCGATGTGAGAGAGAAACATCAACTGGTTGCCTCCCACACTAGCCCTGACCAGGAATCAAACCCACCACCTTTTGTTGTACGGGTCGACACTCCAACCAACTGAACCACACAGGCCAGGGCGCAAAAGAACATTTTTAATTAAGGTATGTATATTGTGTTTTAGACATAATGCTATTGCACACTTAGTAGACTACAATAGTGTAAACATAATGTTCATATGCACTGGAAACCAAAAAATTATTGTCTTTAAAATTTTTTTTGTTATTTTATTGATTTTTAGATAGAGGAAGGGAAAGGGATAGAGAGATAGAAACATCAATGAGAGAGAAACATTGATTGGCTGCCTCCTGCACGCCCCCCTCTAGGGATCAAGCCCACAAACTGGCTTATGTCCTGACTGGGAATCAAGCCGTGATTCCTCCTGGTTCATAGGCTGATGCTCAAACACTGAGCCATACCAGCCAGGCAATTCATGACTTTATTGCGATATTCACTTTATGGCGGTGGTGTGGAATGAAATCCACAATATCTCTGATGTATGCCTATAACTATCTCAAAATTAACATTTTAATTTTTAAAAAATAATTAATTTTTAAAATGCTGAACAAAAGTGTCTGCCTACTGCAACCATTTCCCCACTGTTCACTGTTACCATAGTCACTACAACTAGAACATCATACCATTAGACACATGCATTCTTTCTATTAAAATTCTTTGGATGTTTAGTTATAAGTCTATTTATAACATGATATTGTACACAGAATGCCCTAAAGACTCCACCAAAAAACTACTAGATTTAATAAAGGAATTTAGCAATGTAGCAGGATACAAAATCAACACCCAGAAATCGATGGCTTTTTTATACACCAACTAGAGGCCCGGTGCACAAAAATTTGTGCACTCGGGGGGCGAGGGGAGGGGGGTCCCCCAGCCCGGCCTGTGCCCTCTCGCAGTCTGGGACCCCTTGGGAGATAACGACCTGCTGGCTTAGGCCTGCTCCTGGGTGGCAGAGGGCAGGCCCAATCCCTAAGTGCAGCCCCTGGTCAGGCTCAGAGCAGGGCCGATTGGGGAGTTGGGGTGCCTCCCCGTCATGCACAGAGCAGGGCGGATCAGCAGGTTGCGATGCCACCCTCAGTCACGCTCAGGGTAGGGCCGATTGGGGGGTTGGGGCACCGCCCCCTGTCACACTCAAGGCAGGGTCGATGGGGAGGTTGCGGCGCCACCCTCTGTCACGCACAGAGCAGGGCCAATCAGGGGGTTGGGGCGCTGCCTCCTGTCACTCACAGAGCAGGGCCGATCAGGGGGTTGAGGAGCTCCCCCCTGTCACTCACAGAGTAGGGCTGATAGGGGAGTTGGGGCACCGCCCCCTGTCACACACAGAGCAGGGTGGATCAGGGGGTTGGGGCGCTGCACCCTGTCACACTCAGGGCAGGGCCAATGGGGAGGTTATGGCTCTACCCTGTCACACACAGAGCAAGGCCCGTGGAGGGGGGTTGGGGCACCACCCTCTATCACCCACAGAGCAAGGCCGATCAGAGGTTGGGGTGCCACCACTGTCACACTTGGGGCAGGACCGATGGAGAGGTTATGGCTCTACCCTGTCACACACAGAGCAGGGCCCGTGGTGGGGGGGGTTGGGGCGCCGCACCCTGTCACACACAGAGCAGGGCCGATTAGGGGGTTGGTGCACCGCACCCTGTCAAACACAGAGCCGCAGGGTGATCAGGGGATTGGGGAGCTCCCCCCTATCAGGCACAGAGCAGGGCTGATCAGGGGGTTGGGGTGCCTTCCCCTGTCACGAACAGAGCAGGGCAGATAGGGAGGTTGTGGCCCTTCCCCCTCACACACAGAGCCGCAGGGCAATCAGGGGGTTTGGGTGCTGCCCCCTGTCACGCTGATCCCGGTGCCGGGAGCCTCGCTGCTCCGCTGATCCCGGTGCTGGGAGGCATATTATCCTTTTACTTTATAGAATAGAGGCCTGGTGCACGGGTAGGGGCCGGCTGGTTTGCCCTGAAGGGTGTCCTGGATCAGGGTGGGGGTCCCCACTGGGGTGCCTGGCCAGTCTGGGTGAGGGGCTGAGGGCTGTTTTCCCAAAGCGAGTGACTGAAGCTTCCCACCGCTCCTTGTTTTTTTTTATTCTGGGCCAGCTTTAGCTCTGAGGCCTCGCAGCTGAAAACATCGATACAATGTTGCTAAAGCCCGTCTGAATGAAAGCCAGTTTCTGGGGTTTTGTTTATCTTCTTATTTGCAACATAGTACATAGTTTCTTAGAGTTGTAGCTCAGAGGCCGGAAAGTGAGGCGGGGAATGTTGGAGTCTGCAGTCACTGGAGCAGGCAAGCCTCATGTTCGCTTCCAGCTGCCTGGCTGCCGGCCGCCATCTTGGCTGACAGTTAATTTGCATATACTCACTGATTAGCCAATGAAAAGGGTAGCGGTCGTACGCTAATTACCATGTTTCTCTTTTATTAGTGTAGATAATGATTTCTCAGAAAGAGGAACAAAACAAACAATCCCATTTACCATAGCAACAAAAAATGTAAGATACCTAGTAATAAACTTAACCAAGGAAGTAAAAGACTTGTATTTTAAAAAAACTACATGATATTGAAAAAAGAGATAGAGGAAGATATAAACAAGTGGAAGAATATACTGCATTCATGGATTGGTAGAATTAACATCATTAAAATGTCCATACTACCCAAAGCAATCTATAGATTCAATGCAATCTCTATTAAAATACCAATGGCATCTTTCACAGATCTAGGACAAATACTCCAAAAATTTATATGGAACCAAAAAAGATCCCAAATAGCTGCAGCAATCATGAGAAGGAAGAACAAAGTTGGAGAGATCACAATACCAGATAGCAAGTTATACTACAAAACCACTGTAATCAAAACAGCCTGGTATTGGCATAAGAACAGGCATATAGATAATTAACAGAACAGAGACCCCAGAAATTGACCCAAGCCATTAAGCTCAATTAATATTTGATAAAGGAAGCAAGAGCAAACAACAGAATCAAGAGAGTCTCTTCAATAAATGGTGTTGGGAGAATTGGACAGATAGATGCAAAAAAAAAAAAAAAAAGAAAGAAAGAAACTAGACCACCAACTTACACCATACACAAAAATAAACTCAAAATGGATAAAAGACTTAAATGTAAGTTGTGAGACCATAAAAATCCTAGAAGAAACCATACGCAGCAAAATCTCAGACATGACTTGTAATAAATTGTTTGCAGATACATCTCCTAGGACAAAAGAAACTAAGGAGAAAATAAACATATGGGACTGTATCAAAATAAAAAGCTTCTGCACAGCAAAAGAAACCACTAACAAAATTAAAAGAGAGTCCACTATATGGGAGAACATATTTGGCAATGATACATCTGATAAAGGGTTAATGTCCAAAATATATAAACTCAAACCACTTAACCAAAGGAAAACAAACAATCCAATTAAAAAATGGGCAAAGGACCTAAATAGACACTTCTCCAAAGTGGACATACAGACAGCCAAGAGACATACGAAAAAATGCTCAAAGTCATTGATCATCAGAGAGATGCAAATTAAAACGACAATGAGGTACCATCTCATACCTATCGGAATCGCTACCATCAACAAATGACAAGATGTGGAGAAAAGGGAACCCTAGTACACTGCTGGTGGGAATGTAGCCATTATGGAAAACAGTATGGTTTCCTCAAAAAATTAAATATGGAACTGCCATTTGATCCAGTGATCCCACTTCTAGGAACATATCCTAAGAAACCCGAAACACCAATCAGAAAGATTGCATGCACCTCTATGTTCATAGCAACACAATTTATAATAGCTAAGATCTGGAAATAGCCCAAGTGCCCATCAGTAGATGAGTGGATAAAAAAGCCGTGGAACATTTATACCATGCAGCAGCAGTAAAAAAGAAAGTTCTCTTACCCTTTGAGACAGCATAGAGAGATTGGAGAGTATTATGCTAAGCAAAATAAGTCAGTCAGAGAAAGATAAGTATCACATGATCTCACTCATATGTGGAATCTAAGGAACAAAATAAAGTGATGAACAAAACAGAGACACAGAAGCATGGAACAGACTGTAGAATCTCAGAGGGAAGGCAGGGGGAGGGTGGGTGGGAGGGAAGAGATCAATCAAAGAACTTGTATGCATATATCCATAACCCATGGACACAGACAATAGGGTGGTGAATGCTTGGGGTGGGAGTGGAGGTAAGTTAGAAGATGTCAATGGGAGAAAAGAGGGGACATATGTAATACTTTCAACAATAAAGATCTATATATAAGTTTTTTAAAAGAATGTAAAATCCTCATTTTTTATAAGAAAATTGTTATAACCTTGATTCAATATCCATTACCTTAATTTATAAATTTTCTAAAATAAACTTAGTAACTATTACTATTCCTGAAGCACAGTGCTGCCCAATATATTTCCAATATGTGAATTACGCATATTAATTTTAAATAGTCTATAGCCATATTAATAAAAGTTTTTTAAAAAGGTAAATTAATTTTAATATATTTTATTTAACACAATATATCTAAAATATTATCATTCCAACATGTAAATAATCTGATGTGTATTTTACACTTCCAGCTCATCTCAAGTCAAACTACACACATTTCAAATCACCTGTGGCTAGTGACTACCATATGGAACAGCATGCATAAAGCAGTTCACTCCACTAGTTTCACAACCCTATTTGTAAAGAAATTAGGGTATGCTCCAAATATTACTTCCTCCTTAAAATATATACACTTTTAAAAATCCATTTTTAATCATCCATTCTAGAATCCTGCCTATGTCAACAGTCTTTCTTTGGTATTCAAATCTACTCTCTACTCTTTTTCAGAAGACTCATCTTCAAGCTTCTAGTACTTCTCTCATTTTGTAAGATTTCTCAAAGACCGCAGATAATCTCATATGTAAATTCTGGGTACCATGGCTTTTTTTTTTTCTGAGATAACTCTATGCTCCCTTATAGGATCTTCACTATTCTCAGACTTACACTACCCTTTATTGGTGTCATTTTCCATCCTTCAAGTCAAAAGAGGTTCATTATCAGAAATGTGAATAAGAGGTAAGGAATTATGCTTTCATTGTCACCTGTTTTAAAAACATTTTGTATAAATAGCAAGCCCATTCTTACACATTCCTATTGTGCCAGTTTTATAAAAAACATTTTTGTTGTCTTAGTAACTTTAGAAACCTCATCTCCTTTTGAGCCCATTCTGATAATACTCAAAGTCACTCTTGATGGCATATCCTCCCCATTGGTATTTTGTAAATGTCTTAGTAAAGCAATGAATTTCTTTTGTAGTATGCATCAGTTTTTAAAGAATCCTCCTCCAGTTCTTACTCATAATTTCCAATTAATACTGTTACTATTAACTAGACAAGTGAGATTTTTCTTTCCTTCTTGGACTACATTCAATATAAAGCCTCTGTTCACAGATTTCTGTTTATTTTTAAAATGTAACTCTCCAAATAATTTTCCAAATTTTCTTTAGCAAGCATATTTTACCATTATAGTAAAAAAATTAATTCCTTTTTAAAAAGTAGGCCCAGGTTTGCTTTATCTACCTTCTATGAAATTAAATGATTAGAAATATTTGTCAAGACTGATAGGTCCTCAATTTCAGCTAAATAAGACTAAATTTTGTCATATATATATATATCTATATACACATATAGATATATATATATACATATAATGTATTACAGGTACCATCATTAAGTGCCTATTAAGCACTAGCTTATATGCTTCTCATACATTGTCTCATCTTACCTTTACAACAACTTTACAAGGTAGATTTTATCCATCCCTTTTTATATATGAGAAGACTTACATTTAGAAAGATAAATGCAACTTGTCCAAGGTCACTAAGGTGAAAATGGTAGATTTAGAAACCCTGTCTGGCACCACAGCCTGTGTTCTTTTCAATCCTCTCTACCTTTCTTTCAGCACTCTTTACAGATATTCTATTTGTGGGTTTTTTCCATTTAATATTAATCAGGTATAAATGCTCTTACTAAAAAATTACACTCATATTAAACCCAGTAAATGTAGAAACAAACCAAAAGGCCAATTTTGGTATCATGGATGCTCTGCTGTAATTTAATCAAGCTAAGAATATACTTAATAGCTGTCATTTGCTACTATAATAGATGGTACATATGATAGCTATGTAAAGCATTCTTATGATCCAGTTAAACCAGTTAGGAATTCTTTGAATACCCAAATTCCTTTTGAGGGAGGATAAAACAAATACATAATCAAAATGTTAGGTACGAAACCTTGCAGTACCAGGTACAAATGTTTCTTATATTCTACGTGAGGGAGTGTACTGAAGGAGTGTGCTAGAAACCAACAGCATTTGTTTGACATATTTGGCTATAATGCCTTCTCTGTTCAATCAGCTTCCCATAGGAATTAAAGGGATTTAATTCATTTCACCAGATCCTAATACATTTGATCTATATTGGTTGTGCTTTATAAATTCTTTCACTTATCTGTCTTTGTGCATCAACAATCTCCATTTCAATTTTTTAAAAATAAACATGACTTACTATGACTGGCACTTTAAAAAGCTAAAAGACACTGAAAAGGACACATAACTGCCTTCTTTGGGGAAAGATTCTGAGTTATCAGATTGAAAATGACTGGATGATAAATTCATAAGGAAGTAAAGCTTTAAAAAGGCATCCCTACACTTACAACTCAACAACAGAAAGACAAACAACCCAATTTAAAAATGGGCTAAGCATTTGAATAGGCATTTTTTCAAAGGAAATATAAAAATGGAAAGTATATTCAACATCATTAGTCATTAGGGAAATGCAGAGCAAAACCACAATGAGATACTGCTAAACACTCACTAGCATGGCTAAAATAAAAAAGACAGACAATAACCACCCCTCTCATTTAATTGACTCTTCTGATCAAAAAAAGCTCATATGGTAGCATTTCCTTTCTTTCCTCTCTCTTTTCTAGATATTGGGTGGTTGTAACAGAACAGAATTTTGTTGTTGATGTTTCTATCTCTCTCTCCCTCTCCCTTTCTCTCTGAAATCTATAAAAAAATATATATTTAAAAAAACACCACCAAAAAACAATGAGCCAAACCGGCTAG
Source organism: Myotis yumanensis (assembly GCF_028538775.1). Classification (NCBI taxonomy): domain Eukaryota; kingdom Metazoa; phylum Chordata; class Mammalia; order Chiroptera; family Vespertilionidae; genus Myotis; species Myotis yumanensis. The sequence continues at coordinate 43,540,588 of NW_027223764.1, read as the reverse complement.
GGCCTGGGTGTCATTTTAGAAACCACAGGAAAAATCAGCCAGTGAGGTTAAAGGGGGACACATCCTGGACCCTTGGAGATGTGGAACTGCCAGATTAACTAGCCTTAAGGCTACTTCTACCTCTGGTCCTTCATGTATGGACAGTGCATTTCCATAGTGTTTAAATCACATTAAGTTTGTTTTGCTCTGTTGGTAACTCAAAGAGTACTGACTAATGGATGTAGAATAGTTGTTGGGAATTTATCTTATTTTCTATTTTTAGAATCTTGATGAAAATTGTAGACTCCCTTTTCTCATCCAGGAAATGGAGGTCTCACATAGAACAGATTGCTTTATTTGAATGCAATTTTTACTGTTTGTAGGGTGTGCCACTTTGTGAATATGTGAATATTATACTTATAAACTTTCATTTTAAGGGCTCTATTAGCCATCCAGTGTGTTTTAAGGTGTGTGTTTTTTTTTAATTGGGTTGGAAGCATACTCTATCTCTAAACTTTCTTTTTATATATTCTCATAGCTTCTTTTGTTTTCTGCACTCAGAAAACAGCTGTGATTTTCTTTTACTGTTATATTGGGTTGTGTTTATTTAGAGTGTTCAAAAGGGGAAAAAATCATTTGTATCATTCTTTTTTGTTGTTAATCCGCACAGAGAATATTTTTCCCATTGAATTTTAGAAAGAGTGGAAGAGAGAGAGGGGGATACACACACACACACACACACAGAGAGAGAGAGAGAGAGAGAGAGAGAGAGAGAAGAACATCAATGTGAAGAGACTAATCGATTGGTTGCCTCCCACATGTGCCCCAACAGGGGCTGGAACCTGAAACCCAGGTACATGCCCTTGACTAGGAATTGAACCTGTGGCCCTTCAGTGTCCGGACCAATGCTCTAACCATTTAGCGCTGCCTAGGGCTGAATCATTCTTATTAAATGGCAAAAAATAATAATAATAATCAAGGATGTATAGAGAACAAGCCTATGAGAAAATAATAATTTCTAACTTCTCTGACTTAGAGTCTTTTATTCTAGGTATTCTTATCAGTGAGCACCCATGGAATGGATAGTGGAGGCTATGGCTATCCTTAACTTCAGTGACAAAGGATAAAATCTCTCTTTTTACTAACAGCTTTATTGTGATATAATTTACATACCTTAACAGTCATCCTTTTAAAGCATACAATTACGTGATTTTACGTACCGAATTCTGCATTAATTTCAGAACATTTTCATCACCACAAAGAAATACCGTACCCAAATAAATAAACAAATGAAATAGAAACAGACTCAGATACAGAGAACAGGCTGATGGTTGCTAGAGGAGAGGCTTGTGGGGGACTGGGTGAAAAGATTAAAGGATTAAGAAATACAAATTGGTAGTTACAAAATAGTCATGGGGTGTAAAGTATTGCATAGGGAATATAGTCAATAATCTATAATAAAAGGGTAATATGCTAATTAGACTGGACATCCTTCCGGGCGTCATTCCGGATGAAGCCGGGGGCCGGACTCCGAGTGCCTGCTGGCATCCAGAGGGAAGCAGCCCAGGGCACTGGAATGAAAACAAAAGGCTTCGTCCCACTACTCTCCTGACATGTAGTCTTCCCTTGCTAGAAACCTCACGCTGTTCTCCTCATAAATGGTATACAAATAATTTTAGTCACTCCATGATATCCAATAGCTCTTAGGGTTTAATAACTCAGAAATATCTTTTTTTTCTCCACACTTATAATTACATCCCTTCTCTCAATAGGACATCTCAGGGGAAGAAAATGAAATAAAATGAGTACCCTCAAACTTCTCAATAGGACATCTCAGGGAAAGAAAAGGAAATTGAGTGCCCAAAACAAAACAAAACAAAACCCTTCTCTCCTACGTTATCTCATATTACGCTCCCTCCAACTTACTACACTCCAGCAACATTGGCCATTTTGCTGTTCCGCCAATAAGCCAACCTCATCCCATCCCAAACCCCAATCCTGGTCCCAAACCAGGGCCTTTTCACCTATTTATTCAACTGAACTATTCTTCACCCTTATTACATGGATTTCTCCTTGTCATTTGGGGCTCAGCTTAAGTATCTTGACCTCAGAGAGGCCTTCTCTGACTCTTCAAATGTAAATTGCCCCTGAAATCACTCTCTACCATATCAAATTTCCCATGGCTTTTAATTACTTGGCATCTTAAATAGCCTTCCTCATTTGGAAAATTTCTCATTTCATATAACCTCACACATCCACATGATATTTCAATTGGGAAGCAAGTGATATAATAGAGGCACCATATGGAATCCATTCTGAAGGATATTTTAGATATATATCAGCTTTATTTCAGTAGGAGAAATGACAAAGATCCTAGCAGATGCATCTCATCCTCAGGACAGTGTGAATTCCAATACCTGTTCTTTTAGATATATATCAGCTTTATTTCAGTAGGAGAAATGACAAAGATCCTAGCAGATGCATCTCATCCTCAGGACAGTGTGAATTCCAATACCTGTTCCCAGTGGCAAAAGCAGTAGAGTCCAATGATGTAGATTAGTGGTACATTTTGGGCATTGTTCCTGGCTAACTAGAACCCAAGACTGATTCTCTGGCTTCCTCCAAAGATTCTGTGAGCTATCTAATAACCTTTAAAAATACGTTTTCTGCTTAAACTAACCAGAGTGGGTCCTGCCATTTACAACTAAAATATCTGATTCATTCTCCATAAATGTCTTACTATTATTTTCTTGTTATTTATTTAATAGCTGTCTCTCCATGAGGACAGACAGGCACCTTATCTATCTTGTTCATCCCCATGTACCCAGTATTTAGAATAGTGTGCACATACAGAGGCACTCAATAAAAACCCAAAAACAAAACAACAAAAAATAACAAATACTCTCTAGTGCTAAATAAATATATTCTTAGGAACCATGTGGAAGAAATTTAAAATATCGGTGCTATGGGAGTTAAGAGCTAAAAAAGGCTCATGTGAACTGGAGAAGTCAGAGAGTGTTCATGAGGGGGATGGCACTTGAGTATTGAAACGATGCTCAAAGTCACTAATCATCAGAGAAATGCAAATTAAAACCACAATGAGATATCAACTCATACCTGTCAGAATGGCTACCACCAATAAGTCAACAAACAAGTGCTGGCTAGGATGTGGAATGCACTGTTGGTGGGAATGCAGACTGGTGCAGCCACTGTGGAAAACAGTATGGAGTTTCCTAAATTAAAAATGGAGCTGCCATTTGACACAGCAACCCCACATCTGGGAATACAGGGATGGGCAAAAGTAGATTTACAGTTATAATACAAATAAATAAAACAATAAATAATAATGCAAGAATAAATTCTGTTTATGGCTGTAAATATGCAAGACAGAATTTATTCTTGTATTATTATCTATTTATTATTGTGTTCTTTATTTGTATTAAAACTATAAACCTACTTTTTTTGCCCACCTCTGTATAACCAAAGACATCCAAACACTTATTTGAAAGAATATATGCATCTCTATGTTCACTGCAGTGTTATTTATAATAGCCAAAATGTGGAATCAGCCCAAGTGCCCATCAGTAGATGGGTGAATAAAAATGCTGTTGTTCATTTACATAATGGAATACTACTTGTTCATAAATAATCTGACAGAATGGATGGATCTGGAGATTATTATACTAAACTATAGGCCCGGTACACAGATTCCTGCACTGGTGGGTTCCCTTGGCCTGGCCGGCACCCTCTCGCAACCAGGACCCCTCAGGGGATGTTGGACTGCCAGTTTTGGCCTGATCCCGGCAGGCCAGGCCAAGGGACCCCACCAGTACACGAATCCATGCATCGGGCCTCTAGTATACATATAAGATCTTTGGTTAATCTCTTCCTGCCCTCCCCTCTCCCCCTGAGATTCATCAGTCTATCCCATGTTTCCATGCCTGTGCCTTGAGTGTCTGCCCCCTGGTGGTCAGTGTTTGTCATAGCTACCGGTCCTGGCTACTGGTCGAACAGTTACTTAGGCTTTTATATACATAGATGAAATAAGCCAATCAGAGAAAGACAGATACCATATGATCTCACTTACATGTGGAATCTAAAGGACAAAATAAACTGACAAACGAAATAGAAACAGAGGCATGGATACATGGAACAGACTGACAGCTCAGAGGGGATGGGGGTTAGGGGGACTGGATGAGAGAAGGTGAAGGTATTAAGCAAACAAACAAACAAACAAAAACATCTATATAACACACAGACACAGACCACAGTGTGGTAATAGCCAGAGGGAAAAGGGGGTGGAGATAGGCAAAGGGGACAGAGACTTTGCTTTGGGCGATACATGATGCAATGTGAGATGATATTCTGTTGAGTTGTACACTTGAAAACTGTATGGTTTTGTGTACTAATGTCACCCCAATAAATTCAATTAAAAACAAGAAAAGATGGACTGTAATGATCTTTCCATAGGAGTGTAGAAAAAGAGCTATATGGCTTTTAAAGGATGAGAACAAATGAATGGCACTGTAAGTGTGGCAAACAAAAAGAAAAAAAACAGGGTTAAGGAAAAGTGTTGGATCTCAGTGGGAAATACTTAAATATGCAAAATGGGCAAGATTACGAATGGTTCTGAATGCTAGACTGGGGAATGTTGTATTTGATGTTTCAAAAACACTAATCCTCAATGAGCACTTCCATATACTCTTTATTCTAGATGATATCTGCTGTGTAAAAACTACAACAGCTACCCACACATTTTCTACAGCAGTTCCCCTCTGAACACTGATGTTCTATATTTATCTGCTCAAGTTGAGAGACTACTAGAGAAAGAGATTCTGATAATTATCCTTTTGTAACCAAGCAAATGCTCAATTTAAAGGTTAAAATCTATCAAAATGCCCTTTATTTCTTAACCCTATCCTCAAAGTCAAATTTAAAATTTTGTCTCAATTCCATTTACCATCCAGTCTACTAGAATACTACCTTCATATTGAATACATAAATTAAAACATTGAGGAAAGAATTCTGTTTTGTACTAAAGTAACACAGTCACTCAAAGCACAAAAAGACAATTTTATGCAGTTAACTCTTCAGATAGTCTTCTAAGAACCTAGCAAATCCTCTAACTAATAATTGTAAAAAGGCTACATAATTATATTTTACTAGAGGCCCAGGGCAGTAACCAATTCTGTTCACACAGTAACACATTACAGAAGGCTCATGAGGTGAAAATCATTTTGGATTTTGCGGGGCTTTTTTTCAATTTTCCTGAGACTTGTTTGGAAAGATGGTTTATTCTTTAAAACTCTCAAGTGTGTCACTAATAAAATAAAATCTATTTTGAAAATTGTATTGTAAATACAAACAATGATACAGCCAGTCTTTTGAATATTATGCTACCATTAAATGTTCATGGTAGCTTCGTTAAATATTTGATACATGCTAAGCAAAGGAAGCAAAATATAGTCATACAGTTTTATGCTATACATAAAAATGGACAATTCTTTTATCAAAAGCAAGATAAGCTCTGCTGACTTGCTCAGTGGTTAGAGCATCAGCCATCGGACCAAAAGATCACAGGTTTAATTCCCAGTCAAGGGCATGTACTTTGGTTGCAGGTTCGATCCCCAGTCCCAGTCAGGGCACATGCAGGGAGGCAACCAATCAATGTGTTTCTCTAACATTAATATTTGTCTCTCTTCCTTTCTCTCTCTCTCTGTCTCTCTCTCTCACCCCCCTACTTCCCTCCCTTCTCTCTAAAGATCAATGGGAAAAATATCCTTGGGTGAAGATTATTAAAAAAAAAAAAAAGGGCAAGATAAACACCATAAAAAATGTCTGGAAGGCAATATAAAAATGTTAACAATGGTTGTCTCTGAGTAACATTTTCTTCTTACTTTCATTTCTCTGTATATTTTACTTTTTCTATGATAAAGATTTAACATATAGATATGAGCTTTTAAAATGGATAATAATTCTAAATGTGTTAGAAAAGAATCATAGCACCATATACACAGCAGAAGACTAAGTTTATCTTTGTTCTCTCTGACAAATTTGTCTGGTAATAAATAAAAGTGTAATTGTAAAAAAAAAAAAAAGAAAAAAAACCTCAGTTGTGCTGTGAATCATAAACTGCTCTAAAAAAATAAAGACCCAGAAGATAAACATTTTTCTGAAGACATAAGTGACAGAACAAAGGAAATTAAGCCTTCATAAGAGAAAGGGACTTTTCTCCATGTCCAAGTCTTGAAGAAAGATATATTACAAATTTTAGTTAAAATGTCATTCAAAGTAACACACTCATAAAAAAGAAACAGATTTTTTTTCTCCAGTTTTTAATTGTCTATTAGGAAGAGGTGACAGTTTTCAGTTCAAGTTACTCTCTTTTCTGACTTCTGTGATTCAAACCCTCAAACAAAAATGTGTTATTATTACTACTCAACAAAAGATTAATTTTAAAAAAGTAACTCCAGCTATCAGAATTTCAACTCTAATTACACTGAAATTTTACTTGTAGAAAAAAGAAAACTGACAGTAACTACAATTTAATCTTGCTACTTTGTTGTAATGGTTGTCTATGCCTAGACTAAGTCAAGTGGAAGGTTGAATTCCACTTCAAGAAAGAAAAGGGGAGCAACTGAGATCAAGGGGGAAAGGCAACATCTAGTTCAAGAGAGGTCATACACCTTTTTATGTATAATAAACCAGTATGCTAAACTGGTCTATAAATTTTAATATTTATATAGAAAAATGTCCGCATAAACTCATTTCAATCTTCAAATAAAATGTACAAATTCCATTTTCACATTACTTCCACAGATCTTAAAACTCAGTGACATTGTTGTGAGAATCACATACTACCAAATGTAAGCCTAACCATAAATATTGTGGAGTTCCTCATAAGGAGCTTAAGTGAACAGTTATTTTGAGTTGCAATTACCAATGACAGGACCAAAGTGATTTATTTGTATGTATTGCAGATATTCTCATTTCAAACAAAATGGAATGATTCTTTTTCAGTCTCAACAGAAATATAACGATTATCCCCACCTACAGAAAACACTGCCTAGAAAAGGCAGTGATGCATCACTATTGCCAGACATCAAACAAGTACAAAAACACGGTAGTATATATTACAAATCATCTCAAGAACCAATAAAATAAAAATTCCTTCCATACAAAGGATGTTTGTTCCCAAATGGAGAAATACACTCAAATGTGCCTCTTTAAAATAAGTACATATTAATTCATCCAACCACTACTTGAAAGACTGTGTCATTAGGCATTCTTTTAGGTGCTAAGGATTCTCTAGTGAAGAAAATGTTCCTCCTATAATGGAGGAGGACAGGAAGGGAGAGCTAGTAATACATAACATATGAAATGTTGGAAAAGCCAAGAAAAAATAAAGCAGAGTATGTAACGGAAAAGGAGAGTGTTGAGTAGATGGGGAAAGATTGCAAATTTATATTGGCAGATCATGGAAGGTATTTGAGAAAGATAAGAAATAAGCAAACCTGCATATATTCAGAAGAGCATTCTAGTTGTAGAAAAATGCAGATACAAAGATCCTGTGAAGTACTGCACATCTGGCCTGTCTGGAGTGGACAAGGGGGAAAGTGGCAGCAGTTGGGAGCCGGATGGGGAGCCAAATGTTCAGCAGTGGTAACCTGAAGTTGGCGGGTAACCAGCTGAAAAGCAGATTACTATACATTCTAGAACTTTGAATTCCATAATGGGAGTAAATATACCACAGAAACAGGCAAATGTTACAAATCAGAGGTTTTTCCCCTCTGGAAATCTGGTTTATCAGCACATTGCTGCCTATGGGCTACTTTAGGTACAGTCATGCACCACATAATGACATTTTGGTCAACAACAGACTGCAAAAATGGCAATGGCCTAATCCTATATAATAAAGAGGTAATATGCAAATTAACCCTCATGCCCTCACAAGATGCTGCCTACAACCAGGCTGGCAGGAGGGTTAGAGAGGGACAACCAAACGACTGAACAAGCAGGCTGTGTGGGGCGACTAGGCAGGCAGGGGGGTTAGTAAGGGACGACCAAACAAATGAACAACAGGCTGTGTGGGGTGACCAGGCTGGCAGGGGGGTTAGTGAGGGATGACCCAACAACTGAACAGCAGGTTGCGTGGGACGACCAGCTGGCGGGGGCGGGGGGCAGTAAGGGGCGACCAGGCCGGTGCGGGTGGGAGGCAGTTAGGGGCTACCAGGCTGGCAGAGGGGGGCCATTGGAGGCAACCAGGCCTGCGGGGGTGGGGAGGCAGTAAGAGGCAACCAGGCCAGTGGGGGAGGAAGTTAGGGGCAATTAGGCTGGCAGGGGGGCAGTGAGGGACAATCAGGCCAGCCCACAGAGGCAGTGAGCGGCGATCATGCTATCAGGGGGGGCAGTTAGGGGCAACCAGGCAGGCAGGCAGATGAGCAATTAGGAGCCAGCAGTCCAGGATTGTGAGAGGGATGTCCAACTGTCTAAACTGGCAGTCCGACATCCTCCAAGTGGTCCTGGATTGGAGAGGGTACAGGACCCTCCCCCATGCACAAGTTTCGTGCACCAGACCTCTAGTGAGATTATAATAGAGCTGAAAATTCCTATCACCTGCCCTAGCCAGTTTGGCTCAGTGGATACAGCATCAGCCTGGGACTTTCTGGTCAAGAGTACATACCTCGGTTGCAGGCTCAATCCCCAGCTCATGTGGGAGGCAACCAATTGATGTGTGTCTCTCACATCAATGTCTCTCTCTCTCTGTTTCTACCTCCCTTCCACTCTCTCTAAAAAATCAATGGAAAAATATCCTCAGGTGAGGATTAACAGACAGACAAAATTCCTATCACTTACTGATGTCATAGCCATGTTAGTATCATAGCACAACACATTACTCACATTTGTGGTGATACTAGTGTAAACAAACCTACTACCAGTCCCATAAAAGTACCTATAATAATAAAAGCGTAATATGCTAATTAGACTGGACGACCTTCTGGACGAAGCCACGGAGGTGGGGGGCGAACCCCTTGCACAAATTTTGTACATCAGGCCTCTAGTAGCATATATAATTATGTACAGTACATAATATCTGATGATAACAAATGACAATATTACTGGCTTACATATTTACTATACTATACTTTTTATTATCTTAGAGTGTACTCTATTTATAAAAACAAAAGCCTGCTATAGTCCAAGCCAGTGTTTCTCAGTGGTTAGAGCATTGGCCTGTGCACTGAAGAGTCTCGGGTTTGATTCCCAGTCAAGGGCACCTACCTGGTCGGAGCACATGCGGGAGGCAACCAATCAATGTCTCTCTCTCATATCGATGTTTTTCTCTCCCTCTCCTCTTCCCTCTCTGTCTCTCCCCTCTTTCCTCCCATCCCTTCCAGTCTCTAAAAAATCAATGGTAAAAATAACCTCGGGTGAGGATTAACAAAAATAAATAAAATAAATTTTAAAAGTTTACTGTAGTCCTAGCAGTGAGCCTATGTTTTGCAGGCAATAGCCTCATATATCTCATGTTTACCAAGCATCTCTTGGTTTCGTCATTTTGTCTTTCCTTGATGTACAGGTTTGTAGCCTCGGAGCAATAGGCTATACCATATGGTCTAGGTGTGTAGTAGGTCATACCATCTAGGTTTGTGTAAGTACACTCTAGCATGTCCGAACAATGAAATCACCTAATGACATATTTCTCAGAACATATCCCCACCGTTAAGCAGTACATAACTGTCTTTTACTTTGAGTGAGATCAGAAGCTGTTGGAAGGGTGGTCTTCTACTTGGTATCATTACTCCCATTACTTGAGTTCTGATCATGGAAAACAAATGGCAAAAAAGCAGAGAGAATAATTTGGAGGCTGTTGATACCATCTAGGTTAGATATGGTGGTGGCCTAAACCAAAGTGCCAGTGGTGAGACTGTGAGAAAAAGTCCAATTCTGGATATGAAGAGCTGTTCTAATTTGAATCAGTATGTGGCAATAGTAAACAAGCTTCCTGCCAACAACTCAATGATATCTAGCTCTAATCTAAATATATCATTCCTGGTTCTGAATTAAGACTGCTGGTTGGATTTGTAAAGCACACAAAAACAAGTCTTAGATGAGCATCGTAGATCTTAGCTATTAACAGTTCTGTTATCATTTCAAAGAATAAACATATACTAGTACATTTATTAAGCACCTGTTATAATATAAGGCACTGCAGGAAATACAAAAAAAAATCTATAATCCAAGCCCTCAACCTAAAGGAGGTTACAATCTAAAGTCTAAACTGAATCATCCATATATAAGAGATACAGATTTAAGGCAGTGAAAGTACAAAGTGTGTGTTGGGCTAATGAGTATTCTATAAATTGGGGAAAGGGAGGGAAAAAATCACTGAATAGATGGGACTTCAGCTAGGCCTTGAAGGATGGATGGTACAAGATTGTGAGAGAGGAAGAAAGAAACAAGAAAGGGCTTTATGGGCAGTGGATCTACGAAATAAAAGATCTAAGGTAAAGTAGAACTGCTCAATGGTTGGGGACTAGCCTATTCAAGAGCACTGCAATCTACAACTATGGAATATGGAGGCATATATTTGAACTCCCAGTTCCTTCACTTATGGGCATGTTACTTAGAACCCTCCAGCCTCTATTTCCTCAGCATTGGCAATTACAGTCCCTACTTTATAGGACTAAATCAAATAAAATCATGCATGCACGGTGCTTTACACAACCTGGAAGTTAGTAAGTGGTTACTGGTTATAAAAAACAACATTATCATTAAAGAGAGGAAGATAGATTGTATACCTCAATTATAAAGGCCTTGAATATGAGATTAAGGAATTTGCATTAAATCCTATAGGTAGTGGCAAGTTTTGTGTGAAAAATGATTTTGTAAGTGAAATTGTAGAAAGAAATCTGGCAGAAAGATATAGAATGTATTGGCTACAGACAGAGGAAACACTAGAAGTTGAGTCGCTATTTAAACAAAAGTCCAGGAACACAGAAAATAGTAGTTTTAAACTAGTGTAAAGGTGGTGATAATGGAAATACAAAATACAACATAAGTGAGATGACAAAGGTAGGCTCCATCTAGGATTTAGTTAGTAAATAATAGGGTGGGATACTGAACTGTATACTTAAGAAATGGTTAAAATGCCCGGCCAGTGTGGCTCAGTGGTTGAGTGTCAACCCACAGAGAAGTCACAGGTTTGATTCCTAGCCAGGGCACATGCCCAGGGTCCGGGCTTGATCTCCAATAGGGGGGGCGTGTGGGGGTAGCCAATCGATGTTTCTCTCTCATTGATGTTTCTATCTCTCTATCCCTCTCCCTTCCTCTTCCTCTAAAATAAATAAATAACTTATTTTTTTTTAATGCCCTACCCAGTTTGGCTCAGTGGATAGAATGTTGGCCTGAGGACTGAAGGGTCCTGGGTTCGATTCCAGTCAAGGGCACATACCTTGTTTGCAGGATCAATCCCCAGCTCTGGTCGGGCCATGTGGGAGGCAACCAAAAGATATGTCTCTTTCACATCGATGTTTCTCTCTCTGCGTCTCTCCCCCTCTTTTCCACTCCCTCTAAAAATCAATGGGAAAATATCCTCAGGTGAGGATTAACAAAAATTAATTAATTTTTTAGAAAAGAAATGGTTAAGAGGATGCAACCAAGATGGCGGCATAGGTAAACACTGGAGACTGCTGGCACAAACAACCACTTCAAAAATACAACTAAAAGACGGAACGGACATCACCCAGAACCACAGGAAGGCTGGCTGAGGAGAGACTCTTCAATTAGAAGGAAAGACAACAGCATTCCGAGGCTCACAGGAGGCGCAGTGTGGAAAATTTAAAGGTACGGAGGTGCGCGTGCAAAGCGGGCTGGTGGCTGAGGGCGCGGTTGTCATTTTCAATCAGGAGGGAGTCTCAGACTCTGAGCTCCAGATCCGGGCGAGTCTCTAGGGACCCAGACTCAAACGGGAGAAGCAGGACTGTCTGGCTACGGTCCCTCCGAGGTTTGCAGCGGTTGCTGGGACAGAGAGGCAGAGCCTCTGGGAACGGACTGAGAGCAGCCATAACTGCTCCCTCCGCCCGCCCTGTTGAGCCCGCCCCGCCCAAGCCCTGCGCAGAGCCATTTGCCGATTGCCTCAGGCAAAAGCTAGATTAGCACTTCCCCAGAGGACAGAAGTTTTCCCACAGCTGATTCCCACAGCCAGTCGGCCTGGTGGTCAAATCCCTCTAGTATTAACTACAACAATCAAGGCTTAAGTAGAACAGGACTTCGCACAAAGACCACAAGGGGGTGCACCAAGAAAGCATAAAAAATGCGGAGACAAAAAAACATGACAGAAATGGAGGATATAGAGCTAAAAAACGCAATTTTGAGGGCTTGCAATAAACTTGTGGAGAGCCTCACGAAAACTAATGAGACCCTCGATGCTATGATAAAGAAACTAGAAATTAAGCATACACGGACTGAAATAAAGAATATTATACCCAATAGCAGACCAGAGGAGCACAAGAATCAAGCCAAAGATTTGAAATGCGAAGAAGCAAAAAACACCCAACTGGAAAAGCAAAATGAAAAAAGACTCCGAAAGTGTGAAGATAGTGTAAGGAGCCTCTGAGACAGCTTCAAGCGCACTAATATCAGAATTATAGGAGTGCCAGAAGATGAGAGACAGCCAGATATTGAAAACCTATTTCAAGAAATAATGGCAGAAAACTTCCCCCACCTGGTGAAAGAAATGGACTTACAGGTCCAAGAAGCGCAGAGAACCCCAAACAAAAGGAATCCAAAGAGGACCACACCAAGACACATCATCATTAAAATGCCAAGAGCAAAAGACAAAGAGAGAATCTTAAAAGCAGCAAGAGAAAGAGACTCAATTACCTACAAGGGAATACCCATACGACTGTCAGCTGATTTCTCAACAGAAACTTGGCAGGCCAGAAGGGAATGGCAAGAAATATTCAAAGTGCTGAATATCAAGAACCTACAACCAAGATTACTTTATCCAGCAAAGCTATCATTCAGAATTGAAGGTCAGATAAAGAGCTTCACAGATAAGGAAAAGCTAAAGGAGTTCATCACCACTAAACCAGTATTATATGAAATGCTGAACGGTATCCTTTAAGAAGAGGAAGAAGAAAAAGGTAAAGATACAAATTGTGAACAACAAACATGCATCTATCAACAAGTGAATCTAAGAATCAAGTGAATAAATAATCTGATGTACAGAATGAACTGGTGATTATAATGAATCAGGGACATAGAAAGGGAATGGACTGACTATTCTTGGTGGGGAAAGGGGAATGGGAGATTCGGGAAGAGACTGGACAAAAATCGTGCAGCTATGGATGAGGACAGTGGGTGGGGAGTGAGGGCAGAGGGTGGGGCGGGAACTGGAAGGAGGGGAGTTATGGGGGGGGGGGGGAGAGAGGAACAAATGTAATCTGAACAATAAAGATTTAATAAAAAAGAAAAAAGAAATGGTTAAGATGGTCAGTTTTGTTATATATATTTTACCACATAAAAAAAAGGATAGGAAAGCATTACAAAGGAAAAGGAAAAGAACCAAAAAAATAATTTTAACTAAAGTAACTGGAAGAAAAACAGTAAAGATCCAAAAAGGGGCTCCGCTTGGGAAAAGGACTTTGCATTCTTGTTAGGTTTGAAGTGATGCCTTTACTAATAAAGCCAAAGATGTAGAATATCAGAGAGGCAAGACGGAAGCTCACTCGCTGATCTAACAAAGACAATCAGTGGGAAAGAGAAATTGCAGCTAACATAAAAACAGTAATATATCCAAGTACTTGGCTTATCAGTCTTTACGACAATAAAAGAATGGGTGGACAATGTGACTTGCGACTCTACTTCATAGAGACTGGGGGTGAGGGGGTCTTTTCTGAGGCATCCCCAAATCCTGATTACAGTAAAAAGCAGCCATTAGCACCACCTACTTTATTCATCTTATAATATAAATAAGACTGTAACAGCTCCAGTAACACAATGGCACTTTGATAATCCTATAATTCGGAAACCATATAAGGTTAACATGTTCAGTTAGTTCTCCAAATATCCCTTCAATTTTAGCAGTGAATTTTGTATGTGTTTTTGCAGAATTACTAATTTTTTGTATACTCTTTTCTTTGAAGAATAACATGAATACAGAAAATTATATAAGCTTGGTGAATTTTCACAAAGGGAACACACCCATGAAACTAGTATCCAAAACAAGAAACAGAACATAATTAGCACCCTAGAAGGCCTTCAGACCCCATTCTAAACACTTTCCCCAACCTTCAACAAGGATAATCAATCTCCTAAATTCTGACACCACAAATTAGTTTTACCTGTTTGTGAAAGAATCATAATGTATTCACGTTTAGTGTCTGGCTTCTTTTGCTCAGCAATGCATCTGTGAAGTTCACACATTATTACATGTAGTTACAGTTTGTTCATTCTGATCAGTATTCAGTGTCCATTGTGTGACTGTACCAGAAACTTATTTACCCATTCTACTGTTAATAGGCATTTGAAAAATTCCAGTTTGGACTATTACAATTAGCCATGCCATAAACATTTTTGTCCATGTCTTCTGGTGAGTATAAGCACACAATTCAGTTGTGTATAAATCTAGTAGTGGAACTGCTGAGACATAGACATGAATGTATTCAACTCTAGTAAATAACAAATGAACTTTTATGGAAGAAATATTTTAAGATCTTTATAGGAAAATTTGAATGATTAAATTTTGAAGAAAGTGCTGGCTTCAAAAACTACTTTCAGGAGGGTAAACATATTGAAGTAGAATAGTTGATCCACATTGCTTCCAAAGAAGGCAATTTACTTTAGATTATTTTCACCTACAATTTAGCCTATGACAATAACAGTTAGTCTTGTCCTTCCTAGAACTGATGATGCTAAAAATTCAGAAAAAAACTATTTAAGAGCCATTACTATCAATAAAGTAACCGCTTTCTCGACTTGTTACAGACTGCAACTGTTACCAGTGAGAATTCTGCAACAGTTAAGACTGTAGTCATTTAATCATACTCCCACAAATTGAAAGGGACTTCAAAATTAGTGTAACCTCCAGGTGGATGCCTTCTATATCAGTGATCCTGCTAATAAACATTTATTTAATCCTGGAACAGAAAAAAGACATTAGGCAAAAACTAAAGGTATCTGAATAGAGACTTTAGTTAATAATAATGTATCAATATTGGTTCATTAAATGTAACAAATGTACCATATAATGTGAGATGTTAATAATCCTATATAATCCTATATAATAAAAGAGAAACATGTAAGTTGACCGCCCCTCCGCTACGCTCACCAGCCAATCAGGAGTATGCAAATTAACCCAACAAAGATGGTGGGTTAATTTGCATACACAGGCGCCGGGTGGAGAGCAGAGCCGGAGAGTCGGCGGCTTGGGGGGACGTGACTCCCTTGGTCACTCCCCCCAAGCCACGAGGTGGAGAGCAGAGCAGGAGAGCCAGTGGAGAGTGGAGCGGCTTGGAGAACTTGGCTCCCCAAGCTGCCAGAGGGAGAGCAGAGAGGGAGAGCTGGAGGCTTGGAGGACTTGGCAGAGTGGGAGGCCATGGGACGGAGACAGGGCAGGAAGAGAAAACCAAGAGCACGGGGAGCACGAGGAATTCTGGGAATAGTAGTTCTGGTGGCAGCCCCAGGACAGGAAGCGGAAGCCCAGAGCGTGGGAGCACCAGGAATGCTAGGAATCGTAGCATTCTGGTGGCAGACGGATCTCCTAGACACTAGAGCAAAGTGAGCCTGGAGCAAGTTACTGTTGCAGTGGGGGATGGAGGGAAAGCAAAGGTGAGAGACATAAGTAAAATCAGAGTGTCTAGGAAAAATTAAAGGGAAGATATCCTAAACCTTCCAGGAAATCTCCACCAATGAAGCAAAGAAAAAAAAATGCCTCTCCTATTTTGTGAGCAACAAATCAAACTGAGTTGGGGTCTCAGACAACTCACTCATATGATTGCAAAGACAGACAGAAACTCCCGGATTGGAGAGGGCCCCCCTGAGGGATCCCAGATTGGAGAGGATGCAGGTCGGGCTGAGGGACCCGCACACCCCTCAGTGCACAAATGTCGTGTACTGGGCCTCTAGTATAGGAAATAAATGGAAATTCTGTGTACTATCTTCACCATTTTCCTGAAAATCCAAAAGTTTTAAATAAAATTTATTCTTTCTTTGTGTGTGTGTGTGTAATTTCCTGGATACGTTTTATTTTTATTATTTTAAATCTTTATTGTTGAAAATATTACATATGTCCTCTTTTTCCTCCATTGACTTCTCCCAGCCCACCCCCGTCCCCCATCTTATGCCTTCACCACCCTATTGTCTGTGTCCATGAGTTATGCATATATGCATATAAGTTCATTGGCTGATCTCGTCCCACCCACCCACCCTCCCCTGCCTTCCCTTGAGGTTCGACAGTGTTTGATGCTTCTATGTCTCTGGATATATTTTTGTTCATCAGTTTATGTTGTTTATTATATTTCACAAATGAGTGAGATTATGTGATATTTATCTTTCTCCGACTGGCTTATTTCACTGAGCATAATGCATTCCAGGTCCATCCATGCTGTTGCAAATGGGAAGAGTTCTTTCTTTTTTATAGCTGCATAGTATTCCATTGTGCAGATATGCCAGTTTTTTAATCCACTCATCTGCTGATGGGCACTTAGACTATTTTCAAATCTTAGCAATTGTAAATAATGCTGCAATGAACATAGGGCTGCATGTATTCTTTCTGATTGGTGTTTGTGATTTCTTAGGATATATTCCTAGAAGTGGGATCACTGGGTTAAATGGGAGTTCCATTTTTAATTTTTTGAGGAAATTCCATACTGTTTTCCCCAGTGGCTGCACGAAGTCTGCATTCTAACCAGCGGTGTATGAGGGTTCCCTTTTTTCCATATCCTCGCCAACACTTGTAATTTGTTGATTTGTTGATGGCAGCCATTCTGACAGGTATGTGGTGGTATCTCACTGTCATTTTGATTTGCATCTCTGAGATGATTAGTGACTTTGAGCATTTTTTCATGTGCCTTTTGGCCATCTGTATGTCCACTTTAGAGAAGTGTCTATTTAGGTCCTTTGCCCAGTTTTTAATTGGATTGTTTATCTTGCTCTTATTAAGTTGTATGAGTTTCCTATAAATTTTGGAGATTAACCCCTTATCAGATGTATCATTGGCAAATAAGTTCTCCCATTTAGTGGGAGCTCTTGTTATTTTGTTGATGGTTTCTTTTGCTGTGCAGAAGCTTCTTATTTTGATGTAGTCCCATTTGTTTATTTTCTCCTTTGTTTTCATTGTCCTAGGAGATATATCAGTAAGATGTCTGAGATTTTGCTGCCTATGGTTTCTTCTAAAATTTTTATGGTTTCACATCTTACATTGAAGTCTTTAATCCATTTTGAATTTATTTTTGTGTATGGTATAAGTTGGTGGTCCATTTGAAACTATCATAATCTGCAGATTGTAACAGACCTGCTAAACTCCTCTCAGAATGCAATCAAAATGCACTTTAAGAGCTGTTATATGCCCACACATGCATACATATACATAGACATATACACTCTTTTCATCTATGGAGTTAGATACATAGTCATATGGGGGAAGCATTCTATCTATCCTGATTTTGGTTTTCCTCCTAGCAATGGCATTATGAACAAGGCTCAGGCTTCCTTTTTCATTCCAACTTATCTAACCTTTTGAGTATACACTGTTAAGTTCTTAATCATTAAAAAGCAATACCCTAGTTATCTTTAAACAATAAAGTAAGAGCATCCAAGCTTCAAGTAAAGTCAACTCTCCAATAAATCAAATTTTTGTGGTTTAAATCACTGAGTCTTTGCTTTTACTTCAGGGATGAATAAAGGGAAACAAAATAGACTGTGCCTTACAGCTAGCAGGGAAAACAAGCAGCCCTAATATGGTATGAGAGCTAGTGGAAGGACCTCTGTCTGGGCAAGAAGGCGGGAGATCTAGCCTCTACTTTGAATTCTGCCACTAATCTGCTCTGTGGTCCTTGAACATTTTCCTGAGCACCTTATCACTTCTTGGCTATGCCAGATATCCTAGTTAAGTCTTTTATCATTATCTGTTCTCTAAATGTTTAGAGCAGGGGTCCTCAAACTACGGCCCGCGGGCCACATGCAAATACAAATATTGTATTTGTTCCCGTTTTGTTTTTTACTTCAAGTTATGTGCAGTGTGCATAGGAATTTGTTCATAGTTTTTTTTTTAAACTATAGTCCGGCCTACCAACGGTCTGAGGGACAGCGAACTGGCCCCCTGTTTAAAAAGTTTGAGGACCCCTGCTTTAGTGTGTCTAGAAAGAAAAATAATATCCTACCACTGAATGAATGTTTACATCTACTGAGGGATAGGGGCGGGGAGATAATACAATAAAAAGTGGACTACTGTCATACATAGTTTTCCTCTTCATTAACCTGTATTAGTAATCCCACCACTATATACATTGCAAATGTTACTTCCTACTCAGCATTATGACACAGGCCTTGGCTTTCCCTTTAGAAGACTATTTGAATTTAACTGTGGTTGTAGAAAGTTTATATCTAAATGCAACTTGAAGTTTAGTTCTTCTATAGCATGAGTTGGCAAATTTTTTCTTAAAGAATCATATATTTCAGGCTTTGTCTCTGTCACAACTCAACTTTGTTGCTGTAGTGCCAAAAGCAGCCACTGTCAATATGTGAACAGATCTACCTGTGTTCCAATAAAGCTTTATTTACAAAAATACAGTAGTCCCAGCTATAGTTTGCCAATCTCTGAAGGAACATCAACTGACAAGACTGATTTTGTAAAACCACATCATGAGTTCACACTGAAATAAACTGGGGGTTTTTTTGCAGGAAGCAAATGCTTACAAATCATGATCTTCACATACCTGAAAATGTTCAAGTTTCCCCTGCGTGAACAGGTCACATCACCAATACCTAAGACAGAGCAGGAAAACACTCTCCCTTACATGGTTGTTATGACATAACAAGGGATGTGTTAATTTATGTAGCAAAATTTACAAGGTGACCTGCAAAAGTAAAATACCAGGTTTTAGCAACTTTAGCAATAAATACAGAAATCCAAACCTCATTGAGGGCAAATATCACTTCTATATAGTAAGGTAAACTAATTCAGGTAAGTGTCAAGGTCATTAGCTTTCCTGGGAGAACTGTTCTTTTTCCATACAACCCAGTTGGTTTAGACCAGTAGACCCTTGGTCATAATCTTAAATTTCCAAGAGGCCAGAGTAACTAACTGAGCTAACACAAGTTCTGATTGATTCTGAGATGGGACAGGGGTTGTTCATCTATACATGGTCTAATCAAGCCAAGATCAGATCAGGTCTACCCTACTAAAAATAGTCACCGCGCTAAATTCAGCACCATGTTGGCTACCAGGTGTTCAGTAGCAGGCTGGAGCAAAGAGCCAACCCACAAGGATCAAGCAAGTGCCTTTTTAAAAACTAATCTTAAAAAAATTCCTCTACATGGCTTTGCAAAGTAAGCAAAAACCATGCCAAATAGTAAAAAAGGCACTTACTTGACTCCCACAGGCCAGCTCCACACTCTAGCAGCTAAGATGTCACTGGCATGGTACATGGAGAGTGAGGTAGAAACGATATCTTGCCAACCACTGTAGGAATGGTAGTAAAAGACCTAAAAGAATAGAAAAAAGTAAAGTCAATGTAAAAGGAAAAGGCCCTCCTGAGCCTGGTGACATGGATACCTCAGTATATAATGCCAAAAAAGAAAAGAAAATGTGAAAAGGTATTACTTAGGTCAATCTTAGCTGCCAGTTGGTTATTATTACAGTGACCCTTAGGACAAAAGGGAACTTTTAAGAGAATGTGAGTTATAACCTAGAATAAATCCAGATTGGTTAAGAGAAACTAAAATATGCATTTTGTCAGAAAAAATATTGACTCTTTGATAAACACATAGTAAATTCATACAGATGTAAAAATAGAGAATCTAAAGCAACAACTCATAAACCAATACTTCTAAAAATTATTTTAAAGAAGGGAAAATTTTTTTAAAAAAGGATTTTTTTTGCCCCATCTCTATGCATCTAGCATTCAAAACGCAATAAAACTATAATAAAAAATGAAGAATAAGAAATGTTTTTTAAAACTTAAGGATACCCTGGCAATAGAAGACTCAGGCTTTCCAAATTCATTCAGAAACTTTCACTAGTTTCAGAAACAAGTTTGCAAAACTTGTTCGGTGCGCTAAAAAAAAACTCTGATTCATTTGCCTGGCCCTAGCCACACAACTCTCTGGTTTAGGAGTTGTTTCAAAAGGCTTGACTCGGCAAATTGAGTAAGAGATCATTCAAAAATAACAATGACAATATTTTTAAAAGTCTGTTCACAAACCACTACCTCCTCTCCTCATACCTACATTATTTGTGGGTAAAATAATTGTGAAAAAATATACACTGGGGCCTTGACTTACGAGTGTCCCGACTAATGAGTTTTTCGAGATACGAGCCCGTCGAGCCTGTCTCTCTCGGCCGATTTTTTGCTTTGAGTTGCGAGCTAAAATTCGGGTTACGAACCAGCTTCAGATACCCCACCACTAGTTGGAGCAGCGAACGTCACAGTGAACGCCACAACATCAGCCCAGCATCACGTGTCTCACTCGTTCACTTTAATGATTTGACATACAAGTAATTTGAGTTACGAGCTCCATCACGGAACGAATTAAACTCGTAAGTCAAGGCCCCATTGTATATTTGCATGATTTGTATGAAAAGCACCACTAGTGAAAAAACAAAAATCATTCTCAATTAGCAATGCCTCATCTCCTCATTTTAGCTAATCATTCCTACCAAAAAAGAAATATTTTCTTTTGCTTGCAGGTCCATTCAGCATCATTTCCTTCAGAATCACAATGGAAGAAACAGGAGGTTAAGCTTAATCATTCTTGAGGCACAATAATTTATCCAATAATTCGAGTTTTCATTCTAAATCAGTTTTAGCCTAAAGACTATTCTTGCATTATTCTAAACGCTTAAAGTTGGGTCACATTTTAAGATAGTCTGGTGATTCAAACTGTGTAGGCCTCAATTAACTTAATTAGAATGGGATATTCACCGTGAGTAGCAAGCAAATCTGACCAGACTACATCTTTGGTGCCTAACTAACATTTTCTTCTCAATTTCGGCTTGTGTTTGCCTTACCTTGGCAACAGTCCCTGGAAAGCATCCCATTTATTAGTGTTTCCCTTGCTGTATCAGCGTTTCTGGTTAATGCACTACAGCAAATTGTTTGGAGGGACAACCTGAATGAAGCTCTGTGCGTGTATTTTGCAAAATTTTCAATCCATTATCAAAGATGTTAAGAAGAAAAAAATCAAAGAAGAAAAAATATTTATCAGAGACTGCCTTTTTTAAAACAATGACTACAATGTAAGAATATACACTGGCAAATATATATATGATTTATTATTGAAAGAAATATTTCTTTCACACCAACTACCCGACTCAAAAACAAGTAACTCCCCTCATTCCTAGACCTTGTTTTCCTTTGCTCCACCAAACCAAGATACAATTCAAAAAGTCTTTTTACCACTTAAGACACATACCCTTCTGCAAAGTAAAGATGTTCCAAATTGCAATTTATTCCAAACACACAGAAAAGAAACAATAAATAAATGCCAACAAGTTTCCATCAATAGCTTGTCTGCACTTGAAAAATCTGAGAGTTTTTATACAGTAAACCATGATTTTGCTGCAGCAGCTTAATCCCTCATAAGCTTACTGTATTACAGCAGATGCTGTTCTGCATTTTACACAAGAGATGTTCATCTGTGTAATGAAACATTACTCTTCTCTGTCTTCTCTTGGGAAGTACAAAGGGTTTTCCCAGGAATATGATAAATGAGGACATTCCACACCAAAAAAGGAAACTGGCTGTTTTGAAAGTCAAAACAACATTCCCAGTCTAACTTTAAAAATGATATAATGCCCTAGCCGGCTTGGCTCAGTGGATAGAGCGTCGGCCTGCGGACTGAAGGGTCCCAGGTTCAATTCCAGCTGAGGGCACATGCCTGGGTTGTGGGCTGGTTCCCCAGTAGGGGGCATGCAGGAGGCAGCCAATCAATGATTCTCTCTCATCATTGATGTTTCTATCTCTCTCTCTCCTTCTCCCTTCCTCTCTGAAATCAATAAAGAAATTTAAAAAAAAAAATGATATAATATATTCCTCTTTCCTACCCCCTCCCAAATATTCAGCTAAAAAGACTTTCAGTCAACAGAAGAATGGTTAAATATGTGAAATAGAGAATGAAACACCACAAAGAAGTTAAAAATAAAAAATGAATGAAGTTTAAATATTTAAAGCATTAGGCAGAGTACAAATTGCATAAGGATACATACAGTCTAATATCTTCTTAAATAAGGTTTAAAACATGCTTATAATACTATATAATGCATATATACATTTATATATATATATCATAAACACATGGAAATGGTAAATACCAATTTGGAGAGGATGTGACTTCTGGGAGAGAAAACAGGAAATAGGAAGGATACTTGGGGCAGCAATTACAGCTGTAGTTTTAATTTCTCAAGATAAACAAAATATGGTATTCTACTTGTTTTTACAGACATAATTTTTTTTTAATATATTTTATTGATTTTTTACAGAGAGGAAGGGAGAGAGAGAGAGAGTCAGAAACATCGATGAAAGAGAAACATCGATCAGCTGCCTCCTGCACACCTCCAACTGGGGATGTGCCCACAACCCAGGTACATGCCCTTGACCGGAATCGAACCCGGGACCTTTCAGTCCGCAGGCCGACGCTCAATCCACTGAGCCAAACCGGTTTCGGCTTACAGACATAATTTAAAAAGACTTTCCCCCTTGTCTGTTTGCCTAAACACAATATAATTTCCTTATGAAGGGACTCTCTCACCACCCATCCCCCCAAAAGAAACCCTCTGGTGATAGAAGGGCCTTTCCAAGTGAGCTGCTTTGACAGCCTGCTTGATCAGTAGTAATCTTCTGTCTTTTCTTCCACTAGTGCTATTACTTTCTGATACTGGCTATGATGTGACCTGGAGATTCATAACTCAGGACTCCAGCTTGTCTCTACTTTTAATCTTACCAAAAACTCATTAGAGGCAAGAAATTTATTATAGTTGCCTTTATTTTCCCCCCTTTACTGCAAGCATTAAAAAGAAAGCCATTATATATTTAAAGCTCACCTGACTTTGTGGCACTTGGCCAAACTATGAACTTGATTTCATTTTTACTCAAACACCAAGGCAGAATGAGATATTAAAATTAAAGAACGTACTTCCTGGAGTTCAATTCTCTTCTAATAAATGAATATTCCAAAATTTTGCAATATGTTATCATGTAATTCTGATTTAATATCTCTACTATCCTTAGACATTTCGTTTTGAAGCTTAATTCAGAACTGGAAGTGAAAAAAAAAAGATTTCATTTTCTTTGGGTTAAAATAAGAACAAAATAAACAAAACCCAACTATTAATGTGCATACATGTAATAAGACATTTACACAGAGTATATAGATTTCCCTCAAAAATAAAAATAAAAAAATACCACCACCTCTTCCTGATTAGAAAACTCATTTATCCTGTCTATTCAGTGCTTCTAGTCCCAGCACTTAGATCAGGGAAAGAGAAGTAAAAAAAGAGAAAAACTGACAGAGACAGATACAAGCTGGTATTCTTCTGTTTACAAAAGAAATGCATTTATATTAAAATAAAAAACTTTCAATCTTCTCCTTAGGTTTTTACTACTTCAACTCCAGTCAATCTATTTTTAAATACTTCTTTAAAGTATTCTGATATCTATACTGTTTTAAAATGAAAAATGGGTTTTTATCACACTTGGCCATTTGCCACAGCCCTGCTTCATGGCAGCTAGCAGAATTCTGGCAGTGCAAGGTACAGGATACAATGGGGGCAGCTGGAAGTACAAAAGATTAGTTCCAAAATAAACACCTCCAAAAATCTGTCATCTTTGGAAATATATATATGTAAGAAACCCAGAGTTGGCAGCATCTCTTTCAAATAGTTCCTTTCTCCCTTCTGCAGTGCCTAGCCCTTCACTCTTCCCTCTTTCCCCAATCACTCCAAAAACTTGCCAGGTAAATGCATTATGTCAATTTCTTAAATTACGTATAATATAATAGCACTACAGTCTTTTTCATTACTATTTTAACTTAGCATTTTACATAGTCCTGCTTGTTTCAGCACCATCGGTGACCTCTTTTAAGATTATTAGCTGCGGTCTGAATCAAAGAAAAGCAAATCCTTCTTCACATTTATGTGATTCCCATCACTGTAGTATCCAGGCACAAAGAACAAGATGACCCACAGCTGCATTATTCACAGAGTGGAAGCATTTAGAACAGTGGTTCTCAACCTTGGCTGCACATTAGAATCACCTGGGAATCTTTTTAAAATCCTGATTTCTGGGCCTCATCCTCCGGAAATTCTGTTTCTTTGTTACTAATGTTGTGGCCCCACCCCATAACAAAGAAATCGACTTTCCGGAGGATGAGGCC
The DNA here is from genome assembly GCF_028538775.1 of Myotis yumanensis. Classification (NCBI taxonomy): domain Eukaryota; kingdom Metazoa; phylum Chordata; class Mammalia; order Chiroptera; family Vespertilionidae; genus Myotis; species Myotis yumanensis. The sequence goes on along the minus strand of NW_027223764.1, from coordinate 43,516,012 downwards.
CAGAAATCAGGATTTTATAAAGATTCCCAGGTGATTCTAATGTGCAGCCAAGGTTGAGAACCACTGCTCTAGGACTCTTTAACTCACTGACTCATTTATCCAACACTGACTATCTATGTTCTTGACACTATTAGGCTCAGTTCACAGTGTTTGGGAGAACAGACAACTAGGGGCACTAATCATTTATTAAGGTTTCACACTCAGGTTGGCTGGCAACAACTCAGAATTAACAAATTATTAGAACAGTCCCATATTCCCTCAACATTCCAACATTAACTGCTTTTCTCCTTCTCCCATCTCTCCAACTCTGGAGTCCCCCACACATCCTCACCTCTCCCCCCATTCACTGAGCAGTTTGGATTGAAAAAAGAAGATGAAAGGGGAAAATGGGACTAAAAGCATAATGACCTGTTTCAGAGGAATGCAGGATAAACTGCTCATCAAAATGTGAGAAGTAACAATGTGAACTTCCTGAAAAGGAAATGGAAGGCTATTTTTCTTCACTTCAAGCCTTAACCCTTGTAAGAATAAGCAAATACATTACACTTGAGTTTATGATTTTATACAAGCCACCCAATAACATAAAATTACTTATAATCCTATATAATAAAAGCCTAATATGCTAAGTGTCCAGTCGGCCGGTTGGCCATTCAACCAATCAAAGTGTAATATGCTAATGATATGCTAGGCCGGTCAACCGCTCACTATGACATGCACTGACCACTAGAGGGCAGACAGTTGACTGGTTGACCAGTCGCTATGACATGCACTGACCACCAGGAGGCAGACAGTCAACCAGTCAATCAGTCACTATCACATGCACTGACCACCAGGGGGCAGATGCTGTGACCGGTAGGTTAGCTTACTGCTGGGGTCCAGCCGATCGGGACTGAACGAGACGGGCCGGACACGCCCTGGAGCCCTCCCACGGTCTCTCCCCAGCTGGCCAACCTCCCATGTCCCTCCCTGGCCCCAATCGTGCACCAGTGGGGTCCCTCAACCTGGCCTGCACCCTCTCGCAATCTGGGACCCTCAGGGGATGTCAGAGAGCCAGTTTCGGCCTGATCCCGCAGGCCAGGCCAAGGGACCCCACTGGTGCACGAATTCGTGCACTGGGCCTCTAGTGTTTTATATAAAAACTAGAAGCCCGGTGCATGAAAATTCATCCACTGAGGGGGGGTCCCTCAGCCCGGCCGGCCCCCTCTCACAGTCCAGGAGCCCTCAGGGGATGTTCTACTGACGGCTTAGGGAGCGGGCCTAAGCCGCAGTTTGGCCTCCCTCTGCAGGAGGCGACCAGGCTGATCAGGGGAAGGCACCACCCCCATCACCCCACTGCTGCTGCCACTGCCGACCGTGGCAGCTGCAAGGCCTGAACCCCGGGACTCGCAGCCGCTGGGGCTCACAGCTGCCTGAGCCCATAGCTGCCTGAGCCCCGGGCCTCTAGTCGCCAGGGCTCAAGGCTATCTGAGCCCACGGCTGCCTGAACCCTGGACCTCACAGTCACTGTGGCTTTGTCCAGGTGGACGTCCGGAAGATGTCCATCCTAATTAGCATATTACCCTTTTATTAGTATAGAATCTATAGATGATATATGACTTAGGATTAAAGAAGCCCTTAAGGCTTACCTAATCAGACATCCTTACTTATTAAAACCAAAAAGGTTAAGTCAGTTGCCCAAGTACAAATAACAAGTTAATGGAATAGAAAAGAATTGTACTGCAATCCTTTGCTCCCATGAGATTTAAAAAGGTTCACCAACTACATTGCAAATACAATCTTTTCTGATAACATAGATATTGTAATATCTCTTAAAACCTGTCATAGTTATAAAATAGACACTTATCTTTGTATTATAATACCTAGAAGACCAAAGATACGTGCTTTCTAAAAAAAAATAACCAGTAAAGTGTCTGGTCAATTAAAATTCTAGAGAATCACTCCAAATAACTTATTCTCAATTACATATTTTTATTTATGTACCTCTCTGGAGAAACTAGGGTAGCAGAAGCAGTATGAAACTCACACCTACATTTCTAATGTGGAAAGGAAGATTGCTAACCCTGGCCAGCATGACTCAGTGGTTGAGTGTCGACCTATGAGCAAGGAAGTCACAGTTCGATTCCCAGTCATGGCATATGCCTGGGTTGCGGGCTTGATCCCCAGTGTGGGGCATGCAGGAGGCAGCCAATCAATGATTCTCTCTCATCATTGATGTTTCTATCTCTCTTTCCCTTTCCCTTCTCTCTGAAATCAATAAAAATATTTTTTTAAAAGAAAGATTGCTAAAATTTTACTGAGAAAAGATTTCATGCTTATGAATAACTACATTTTTTGCCTTTTTTTAAGGTAAAAAAATTAAATACCATCATACATACAAAGTTCAATATCCCCCTAAAGGGAATCAAATATTACAAAAATGAAAAGATAAGGATAACAAAGTCAAAGAAAATTACTCAAAAGTATTTCTCTAATTAATAAACATAATGTTAAGAGTTTCTGCTTTGGGAGAGTATAACACAGAACACACTCAACAAAGGTTTGTTGAGTGTTCAGTATGCTATGTGAACTTATTCATATCACTGTGCAAATCTTCCAGATTCTAATGGCATGGGGCAGGGGAGGGGAGGCAGGAATGTGGAGATGGGGTGGGCATCTAATTTTTTATATAAATTTAAAAATCATTTAAAAATAATTAAGCCAGGTCAGCACATTTTTATATATAAAAGTAGAGGAATAGAAAAGACAACCAAACAGTATGTAAAGAGAGACACACACAGTTTCAGTGCCTGAAGAATAGAGTCAGATAAGCTTTGAATTAAATGGACTTTCTTTTCTATCAAGTATGAGCTGATGGTCCCCATCCAATCACCAAGTTCTACCAATTCTACTTCCTAAGTCTTCCTTCTCTCTATTCCTTTTTCTCTCTCCCCAATGCTCCTGCCCTACCTCATTCAGGCATCTTTTACCTGGTCCATTAAAATAACCCTTATTGGTCTGCTTTCTGGTCCCTTCTCCAATCCAGTCTTCATACTGCTGCCAGTGTGACCTACCTAAAAGCACAAACCTGATCATGTGATTGCCCTACTTGAAATTCTTCAGATGCTCACCTATTGACTAGTAGGATTTTTCCAAACTGTGGCTTAAATTGTAAAATCAATTTAAGTGGGTCCCAACCAGTGTTAACAAAACATGATAGAAACTATGTATCACTCATACAAATTTAAAATATTGTTTCATAAAACTTTTCTTATACACACATGCACATGCTGGGTCATGATATAAACTGTATTTCTACTGTGGGTTGTTTTAAAACATAAAACACATAATAAAATTTCAACTCCTTCACAAGTCCCTTCACAGTCTAATTCCCTCACAATGGTTAAGACACAGGCTCTGGAGCCAGACTGCTTGGGTTTATATGCAAGGTATGCCACTCACTACCTGTGTGATTCTGGGCAAGTCATTCACTAGCTGTGACCCTGGGCAAGTCACTTACCAGTCTGAGGTAACTCAGTTTCACTATCTGTAAAACAAGGATAATAGTACTTACTCCTAGTGCAGTGATGGCGAACCTTTTGAGCTCGGCGTGGATAATAAAGACCATTACAAACTTTTGAACAATAATAGATACAGAGGCAGAGCTGCCTCAAACTGATTGTCAAACTGCAGTGGGAAGGCCAGGGAGGGTTGGGGGACAGGAGGGAGGGGAGTAAGAGATCAACCGAAGGACTTGTATGCATGCATATAAGCATAACTAATGGACATAAGACACTGGGGGGTAAGGGAGGGCAGGGGTTTGTCAAGGGCGGGGGGGAAAAAAAGGACACTTATATAATACCTTTTGTAATACTTTTAGCAAAAAATAAAAAAAAAATACAGAAAAAAAAAAAAAAAAGAAAAACCCTAACTTAACTCTGGTGCCGTGTCACATATAGGAATTTTTCGATATTTGCAACCATAGTAAAACAAAGACTTATATTTTTTGATATTTATTTTATATATTTAAATGCCATTTAACAAAGAAAAATCAAACAAAAAAATGAGTTCGTGTGTCACCTTTGACACGCGTGTCATAGGTTCGCCATCACTGTCCTAGGGTGTCACAAGAATTAAGTGAAATTATCTATGTAAAATGCTTGGCAAATGGTGCACTTGATAAATATTAATTATTATTGATATCACTACTGCTGTCTAGCCTAATCTCTAGCTATTTAAGATATTTATTATTTACTAAAGACCCGGTGCACGGGATTCGTGCACTGGTGAGGGGCATGGCCTGCAGGGATTGGCCCGCTGTGGGAGTGCACTGACCACCCAGGGGCAGCTCTTGCGTTGAGCATCTGCCCCCGGGTGGTCAGTTCGCATCATAGCAACTGGTCGACCGGTCGTTCTGGTCGTTCCACCATTTGGTTGCTGGGCTTTTATTATATAGGATTATGAGGGGTTTTTTGTTTGTTTGTTTGTTTGTTTGTTTGTTTGTTTTTTACACCAAGCAACTTACATGGTTGCTTTTTTTCTAGGATTATGTGTTTTTTTATTGATTTCAGAGAGAGAAAGAGAGAGGGGGAGAGAGATAAAAACATCAACGATGAGTGAGAAACATTGATCAGCTGCCACCTGCATGCCCCACACTGGGGATCGAGCCCACAACTGGGCATATGCCCTGACCAGGAATTGAACCAGTGACCTCCTAATTCACAGGTTGATTCTCAACCACTGAGCCATACCAGCCAGGCTCTAGCTATTCTTGCCCATAGTCCAGTTGTAATAAACTACTGGCTGTTTCTCAAAAATATCTTACTTCCTCATACTTCATGTCAGATCTTGGTACTGCCTGGAATGTGGCCCACATTATATTTCCTCATGGTTCAGCTTAAGTGAGGCCAGTCCTGTGAAATATTCTCCAACTCTCACAGGCAGGTCTAAGAGCTCCCACTAAACCACCATAAAGGGGAGGAAAGGCACAAAGCCAGTTACAGTCTTTTTTTGTCGATGTCTACTGGCCAACCACTTCAGAGGCAGTTCTCTTTCCCAGCACAGCATCTCACGAAGAGCAGGGTATTTTCTAAATAACTCCAGGTTCTTAATCTTTCTAGGTACTGATTTTCTCATCAATACAATGGGGATAGTGCTTTGCCTGTTATAAAAGTGTCTGACATAGAAGCAATGCTCAATAAATGGGAGTTTTTAGAATCCTAAACTAAATTACAAAGATACCTAAAAAGCATACCTTAGACTCATCAGCTAATCCTTGGAGGGGAAGGTGGAGAAACAGATTTAAAAAAAGTAGTTAGTGGGAAGGATGGTGAGATCTCTTGAAAGAAGACTGCAGTAGATTCTTCAGAAAGAAACATGGCTGAAGGAGAAGATGCAAGGGAAGGAGCACTCACACTGACACCAGTGTCGTACAGCTTTAATTCTAGCCAGACTGAGACTTAAATCTCAGTTCCAAAATATGTGTCTTGTCCATCTTTACATCCCTAGCACTAAAAGTTTATGGCACTTAAGAAGAAGTGAACCTATCACATCCTCAATTTCCTCATCTATAAAACTAGGATAATAACACCTCTCAAAGGGTTATGGTAAGTATTAAATAAGGTAACACAATGCCCTCAGACTTGAGATGCTTTCTTCTATATCTACTCCTCTGACTATATAGGTCACACAGTTCAAACTAACCTATTTGCTTTCCTGTTCTTTGACCAATTATTAGTCACATTAACTTTCTCTAAACTAAAGCTTAGAGCAAACAGTAATACTCTCAAACATCCTGAACGCCACTTACAATCAATAAATAAGAAGTCTAATGTAGACCTGTCTTAGAAGGCAAAGATGAAGTTTAAAGGATCATGTAACCTATAAGCAATACAGTTTAAGACTGCACATTGGAGACTGTCCTCTGGACAGCCTCATACACCTAATGCGCTCCTCAGCAAATTTTGGTGATTATTACAAGTGATCCCCAAACAACAAAGTGGACAATAAATAGTAAGAAAAAGTATAAAAACAAAGAATAAAAGGTAAACACCACTCTTCTGGATTAATAAACATTAATGCTCTTAAAGAACCTTTGGAAAAGGCTCTTATTTTTAAGAGAGGTATCAAAATGCAATGTCATATTATCCAATTATTTCAGAAGTGCATTAGAAAAAGTTCAATTTTGGCATACTATTAGGTCCAGTTGGTGATGTAATTTACCAAGTTATATTGTTATCACTAGAAGAAATTCAAGTCTGAATACAATTTATAGGTCAATAACTCACTAAACTTATTCAAATTATTTTGCTTGAAGTCAACTTTAATTTTTACACAGGTTACCTCACTATAAGTACTTAACAAAGTGCAGTGAAACAAATAAATGCATTGTTTCTCTTTTGTGTTCAACCTGCAGAGGACAGGTTTTTAACAGATGTCATCAAGCTTGATCTAACTCAGGGAGTAAGTCAAGACTGAGTTTAGTTTAGGTACTTAGTGGAAGCATTTGACCCCAATTCACTTTTAAAAACCAGTTTCAGCTTAATCTTTTAAAAAATGTAATTCGGAATTATGAAATTGAATTGAATAGGAAAAGAACTGAATGGGAAAAACCTGGAGACATACGAGACATTTTCAGCTCCATAGTAACACATTGTATGCGGGGAAACGTATTTATACGTTTTACGTTGACTGGTAGTAAGTAGAGCGGGACACGTATTAATACGTTTTTTTATAGACTAGCGGTAGAATGCGGGTAACGTATAAATACGTAAACTGAAGTTATCGTAATTTTACTGAACGTTGCCATTTGCACACAAAAAATTAGCAAAAATGGCCCGCGCCACGCGCCACCTGTTAGCGCGCGATAAAAACTACCCGCAAACAATGTAGTAACTTGTTGAGCTGCTAAGGGAAAAGCCATTTCACCACTCTTACACTCTTGTTTCCTTAACCAGGTCTATCTGACCTCTAAATATCCTCCATCTTAGTTTTCCTAATAATATGTCATTCCAGTAATTCTAATATACCCATGAGCTATGGGATGGTATTCATCAGTCAAGTAAAAAATAGAGAATTTCCTTATATTGAGTGGCTATTTCAAGATCTCAAAAGATAATCTTGGCCTTAATCACAGGAAAACAAATAGTAATTTTTAAGAAAACCCACAGGGCTGCAAAGTTACAATATAAAAAGAAATAAAAGCATCATCTCAGCAGTTACTCAGATAATGGTATCAATGAAGTGCTATTGCAAAAGACCATGACGACTCCTTGATTTCATCTTCACACAAGACAGGCCCAAAACCAAAATGATTCACATTCAATTTGTTGCTTTTGACATACACCATTTTTGATGCTGCACTTTCTATTTAGATTTCATTTTGAAGTAGAGTTCTTGTGAAAGAAAAGGTCAAATAATCAAAATTTGTTGAACAGATCTAAATTTTCTTATTCAAATATTTTATGGGGTTCAAAATAAGTGAAATTTTGAGATAAGTAAAAAGATGCTTGCTTTCTAAAACACAAGTCTGCTCTAAACATATTTATCTAGCACCCTAAAAATTTAACATTAGAGATTAAAACAGCAATAAATATAGAATCTGATTCAAACACATACAGTCAAAGCTCAGTTCTCGAACGTCTGCCATCTTGAACAATTGGTTCTCAAGCATGTTGTTCACAGAAAAAATTTCTCGGCTGTAGAACAAAACTTCAGTTCTCAACCCACCCAACAACCCTTTCATGTTGATAACTGTATGATCACTCACACATCTCTAAGACAACAAAGGAGAAAATGTGCAAGTACAACTCAGTTTACCACTAAACCTTGCTTAGTTAACATATCAGGAAATTGTTCTGTGAATATTTTTTTAAATATATTTTATTGATTTTTTTTTTACAGAGAGGAAGGGAGAGGGATAGAGAGTTAGAAACATCGATGAGAGAGAAACACCCATCAGCTGCCTCCTGCACACTCCCTACTGGGGATGTGCCCGCAACCAAGGTACATGCCCTTGACTGGAATCGAATCTGGGACCCTTGTGTCCGCAGGCCAATGCTCTATCCACTGAGCCAAACCAGTCAGGGCTGTTCTGTGAATATTTTCGTGTTTTTTGTTTTGTTTTGTTTTACTTTTGTTGCTGCTTATTATTAAACTAGTGGCCCGGTGCACAAAATTCATGCACATTAAAAGGGGATCAATTAGAGAAAATATTTTAATATTGCTATTTGCCCTTTCTCTATAATAGAAGTGTCAGAGATTAAAAAAAAAAAAATTAGTAAAATGTATATGAAAATCTTCCTCCTGTTAGAGTCTGGGGCGCACCACAGGACCCAGAGTCAAGTCCCTGCCCACCCATGTGCATCTCAAAATCGCACAAGACCCAGACCCGGCCGGCCCCCGCCCATTGGGATAGATCCAGACCCGGCCAATCCCACCCTTGTCAAGGCCCACCGAGTGGGGGTGCAGCCTCAGGTCCCCTGGCCCAGTGCTGGGGCGGGGGGCGCGCCTTGAGGTTTCCCATCAAGCCCCGCTGGGTGGGGGACGTGGCCTGAGATCCCCTGTCAAGACCTGCTGGGCAGGGGGCGTGGCCTGAGGTCCCCTGTCAAGCCCCGCCAGGCATGGGGCACAGCCTCAGGTCCCCCGGCCCAGCGCCGAGAGGGGGCACAGCCTCAGGTCCCTGCTGATTGCTTGTTAAGGCTCGTGGCAGCCATCTTGTGTTACGGAAACCCCCTCACCTCCACTGTGGGCACCACCATCTTTGTGGAGGAGTGACAGTCAATTTGCATACTCCCTCTTTATTATATAGGATACATAGAGGAAGTCACCATGGATCCTAAGAAGGTTAGTGATAGCAGCCAAGTGAAAAGGAAAGTTGTGAGAATAGCAATAGAGCCTTAAAAAGTAATAATTGCAAAGTCTGATAAAGGAGTTTGTCATGTCTAATCTGGCTACCAAGTATGGCATGGTGAAATCACAATTAGCACAATTTTAATACATAAAGAGGCCATCAAAAGTGTGATGTTGCTAAGGGTGTGATAGCAGTCAGCCAGTGACAGCATTTCAGAGGCAATGATATGTGAAAAAGCAAAGATGCTGCACAATGACCTCCTGAAAGACACCCCTGGCATGAGTGCTGAAAGTGATTTGTTTAAGGCTAATAGGGATGGTTCGATAAACTTAAGAAAAGAAGTGGCATTCATAATATAGTGAGGCATGCGGCGGCTGCCAGTTCTAACAAAGTAGCTACTGATAATTTTGTGACAGAATTTCAAGAATACGTAGAGGACAAGGAATTTGTTTCCCAACAGGTGTTCAACTCAGATGAGACAGCCCTCCTGTGGAAGAAAATGCCAAAGATGACCTATATCACACAGGAGGAGAAGTCATTGCTGGGACACAAACGAGTGAAGGACCAGCTGACATTAGGTTGTGTGGGAATGAGAGTAGGGACTCTAAATTTAAGCCTCTAATTGTCTATCATTCTAAATTTAAGAAAAATAATGTCATGTGTTTTCAAGAAAAATGTCATGAAAAACAAGTTGAATGTGATGTGGAGAGCAAATAGCAAAGCTTGGGGAACCAGGCAATTTTTTGAGTGGATTCATGAAGTGTTTGCCCCAAGTGTGAAGAAATCCCTCTAGGAAAAACAACTGCCACTTAGGGCACTTGTAATGGACAATACTCCTGCCACCCTCAAGGCTTGGAGGCCAAGTTGATGGAGGTGTATAGCTTCTTCACTGTTAGGTTCTTGCCACCTAACACAGCTCCTCTCATCCAGCACATGGACCAGCAGGTCATTTCTAATTTTAAGAAACTCTACACAAAAACACTATTTCAGAGGTGTTTTGAGGTGACCTCTGAAACTAATTTAATACTCAGGAAGTTCTGGAAGGAACATTTTAACATCCTCACTTGCTTGAGGCTAATAGGCAAAGCATGGGCGGAATGTCTTCCAGGACCATGCAATCAGCCTGGAGAAACTGTGGCCTGAGTCCATTGCTGAAAGAGACTTTGAGGTCTCTGAGGATGAGCCAGTGTCTATTGTAGAGTATACTGTGCCTAGGCAAGTCCATGGGCTTGAAGATGGGTGATGATGATGTGGAAGAGTTGGTGGAGGACCACAACACTGAGCTGACCACCAAGGAACTCCAAGACCTTCAGAGGGAGCAGCAACAGACAGTAGCTGAGGAGCTCTCTTCAGAGGAGAAGGAGGGGAAGGAGGATATTCCTACTTCACTAATCCAGGAAATGCTTGGGAAATGGGGAAAAATGCAAAGTTTTATTGAAATAACTGTATCACCCTGACAAAGAAGCAGCAAACTGTGCAATAAACTTGTTCAATGACAATGCAGTGTTTCACTTCAGGTAAGTGTTAAAATACAGACAAAAACAAACATCATTTGATAGGTTTTTAGTGAGAAAGAGGCCCAGTGAGCCTGAAGCAAGTTCCAGTGGAACAAAGAGACAAAAGCAAGAAAGAACCCCAGATGAATAGCTACTTGACATTTTCATGGAAGGGGCTCTCCTCCCAAACAATAACATTCCTCCATCCCTCCTCTCCATATTCAGTCATCAATAGCTCTCAACATTAAAGGTAAGTTCTAGTGTGTATGTAAATTTTCACTTTTTACTGTACATTTCATTTTCTTTTTGTTAAATTTTCACTTATATTTCATGCTCTTTTGTTTTTAAAGTGTTTATTTATAGATTAAACAGTACATTAAACATGTACTCTATATAAGAAATGTTTAAATAAATCATTTGGGGATCTGGATCAGATTAATTCAATTTACATTATTTCTAATAGGAATAAACTGATTCGGTTTTTGAACAAATTGTTTCTTGAACAGCCTTCCAGAATGAATTAAGTTCAAGAACCAAGGTTCTACTGTATTTCTAGTAATCTGGCTAGTTATACTTTTGCTGGCTTTGGACAGAAAGCTAGTACCACTATAGAACTAATCCAACATTACCCACCCTCTCCATCAATCCACTGTAAAGGAGTGCAATATACAAAAAGACAACTCTGGCAGTAACAAAGCAATTACCCAAATGTGACAACCTAAGCAACAGGCCATTAAACAAGGCAAAACAGGGAAGGGGTATGCCTTATCACTAGCAAGCAGACAAAAGGGTACATATTCAATTAATGCTTGTCTGAGTGTCACCTATATACCCAGCACTGTGGAGTTGAGAGAGAAAGGTAATAAGATACACAGTCTTTTCCTTATCTTCCCAGTAAGATAAGGTACCACAAATGAAACATTTAGAGAACAAGACAAGTGTCAATCTGTGTCCTGAAAATAATATATTCTATCAGAATTCAGAGAGGACACAATAAAACAATAGTAAGGAATTAAGAGCCAGGAACCACACAAATCAAGAATAGGACTAGGACTTGAATTTAAAAGAATTTTAATGGCAGGTGTAATTAACCACAAATGTAACCTATCAAGTCACTTCCCTCAGCTCCCATTGTTTACTTATGTGCAAAGTGAGAATGTCAGACTCAAAGAGGAGTCGGAGGTCACAGTCTCTAACCTGAAATGGACCTTAGGGCTAGAGGGGTCATGAAAACAGAAATTCAGCTATAAGAACTGCATAAACATTTAGCATGGATACATGGGATACTGCCTTAAGTGCAGTGGAATATTTGCGCTAGGGTGGATCTGGGAAACTAAGACTGGGCCAGACATGAGGAACCCAGTTAAAGAACTGGGATTTGCCTCTGTGTCAGGCAATGTAACCTCGGTTAAAACTTTCAGTTTAAACTGAAATGATATCTCTGCCAAAGAAATACAATGTGTAAAATACAGAGGGGCAGCCACAAACTGTAACAGTACAGTGACAGACTTAAGAAAACAAGATTTAGTAATTCAACATAGCGGTGGACCGCTAGGAAATGCCAACAGTCAGACTGTCATAATCAGAGATGAAACAGTTTGATTTAGCAAAGGAATTACACAGCTCACAATGAAAGGCAGTCCCCCTTTAAAGAACCATCCTTGAAAATAGCAGCCACCTTCACTAACCACACAGGAAGGCATGCAACAAACATTTTACATCAGTCTTAGTTACTGTCACAAGCTGGGATCTCCAAACAGGAAAGGAAAAATTACTAGATGGTGCTAAAAAAATACTGAATAAGCCCCTGTACTTTTATTCCTATTTACCCAGTTTAATAATATTTTAATGGGGGGTGAGGAGGAGTTATGTTTTATAACTTCAAAACTACATTTACCAATTAGCTGAACTGTGTTGCTTAGAACTCATTCTCAAAACTGAAGATAAATGGATTTCAAAAAACATGCCTCTCAAGCAAAAAATTAACCAGAACTGTAATGCCCCCCCCCCCCCCCCCCGTTCTAATTTCCCATACCTACTACAGCAGAACATAAGTGGCACAAGCTGGACTTGTGATCTAGTTCAATGCAGAGTGCCATCTGCTGCACATACACAGGATGTCTCCTATGCAAGACTCAACCTTAGTGTCTCTCAGGGACTTTTATAGAGTAAGTTGTTTCCATGTTTGCCTAATGCATGTGCCTCAAACCAACACCTCCTTAGAGAAGAATTCCCAATCATGGGGTTTTGAAATACTAATACTTTCCTAACAAACAGTGTCAGGGAGGAAAGAGATGTGAAGGAGCAACTGCACTTCATAATAACAAGAACACAATAAGGGAGTCAAAATATCTGGGGTGGGTGGAAGTCCTAGAACTATTCATATTAGCTGTGTAATTCTGATCAAGTCCCTCCCATTCTTGGGCCTCAATTTCAGGCATAAAATATCAAGACTTAAACAAATCTCTAAGAGATGCCTTTCAAATTGAGTCTTGTGAGAAATCATAGAATAACAAATGGAAGCAGCTGTATACATAATGGCTTCACAGCAAACACCAAAACACACACACACACACACACACACACACACACAACCTTTTTACATTTTTTAAATAATCAGTTGTAAGATTTTGAAAAAAAAAATCTTACAACTCTAAATTCATTTACAAGGTACCATTCCCATAACACTTCTGCCCTTCAGACATAACACTTCACTTTCATTGTTCTTTCCTTTAAAATTCAGCACATTACTTTTACCTACCCCAGAATAGCACAGCAGAACACTTCCACGAAGTACCCACACAAGACCCAGCCTGACAGATTCTCACAGCGGAAAAGACACAAGGCACAAATTTAAAAATGCTCCATGCATACCACACCCAGATAGTCTTAAAAACAAACTGTGCACAGTCAGAAGACGTGTTACCAAAATATAAAGACAATTTGGTAAGTCTTTAAATTCTTTGAAAGGGAAATACAATCAGATTGTTGGGTGTCCGTGTGTTTTTATGAGAACAGAACACATAACTGGAGGCTATATAACCCATGCGAATCGCAACTGAACTGTGAAGAAGCTAGGCTCTCACCCAAAAGCTTCTGCAAAGCCACATGTCAGGACGGCAAATATGAAGAAGAACAATTTTCTCACAAGAGTAAGAATAGGGTCCATACCTATGAGCAAGAATGGCAATACCATCTTGCAGTTACAGAGCTCTTTCAGACACTTAATTTTCTGCTATCGTGGGTCTTGGGATATCCCCTCCGAGAACCCCCGGTCCAGTTTCCTCCCAACAGCCATGCAATCAGCACAAGAGAGGTGGGTGTATTTGTGGAGGGCTGAAGGCACCAGTTTCTTCCATCCGGCTGGGCCGTGAGCCCCAGGACATAAAACCTGCACTCCTTCTCCCCGAGTTGGCCAGAGACCAACACATATGGGTCTAGGAAGTGCAAGGGAAGAGAACCTGCAGACTTGTGAGGTCTAGAACTCCATGTCAAGTGGATCTCTTGCAATGGACAAAAATCAACACACACACACGCACATGCACATGCAAACGCACATGCACACACACACACAACTGTTCAGACAGAAACTCCCCGATCCCTGCCAGCCAATGAAAACAGCAATAACTGACTAAGACAACCACCAAATCCCTGACTCTCCGAATAACTTGTCACATTCGCTCCCCTCTGCCTGCTGCCCGCCCTCCTCCCTCCGGCACGCGGAGCAAGTTTGTGCACCGGCCCTGCGAGGGGACCACCGGGGACCTTGGAGGACCGCGGACGGAGCCTGCTCCTGAAGCAATGCAGCATCCCTCGCCCGGCGCCGCTCCCCGTGCCCACGCACGCAGGAAGTCGCCGAGAGGGATAAAGTTTGATCGTCCTCCTTGCCCATCCCCGCAGGGCCGAGAGAGGCCCAGGGAGCCGCCCCGCGGGTCCGGGCTGCTCTCCGGGGACAGTTCCCCGAAGCAGGCGCTGCCCCTCTCCTGACACACACACAGGCAGCCGCCGCCACTCGGGACGCCCGAACCCGCCCGGGGAGGGGGCCAGGGGACAACTCGCACGGGGCTCCGCACGGGAGCAGCGGGGCAGAGCGGTGAGGAAAGCCGGAGGGAGGGACCGACACCGGGGGCGGGTCAGCGCGAGGTTCAAGTCCCTGCCTTCCCCGCCCTGGTGTCCCCGGTCCTGCGGGAACATCCCCGCCGTCGCCCCTCCTCCTCGTCCTCTCGGCTTCCTCCGCTCGCCCTCCCTTCCTGGTCGCCGCCGCAGGCGCCTGAAGGGCACGGCGGCCCCTCGGTGCCCGGCAACCCCGGGAGCGGCCGCGAGTTGAGGTAACTCACCCGCTGCCCGGGCGGCCTGCCTGCCGGCAGCTCCCACACACCAGCGCCGCCCCGCCCTCCCCGGAGCCGCCGGGCGCGCTCACTCACCGTCCGGTGGTGCTGCTGCTGCCGGTGGCGGCTGACGCCCAGCCCGGGGAAGCAGCCGGCCGTCAGCGCTCCGCAGCCGCCGGCGCCCGCGCCGCCGCCTCGGGAGGAGAGGAACAGCAGGAGCGATCTACCTGCGGCGGCCGCCATCTCTCAACTGGAAACGGCGCCGACCCAGGCAGCGCAGCGGACGGCCGGGGCGGAGCTAAGGCCCGCCACTCACCGGAGCCCGACCAACTGCAGCCCTTGGCTGAGTTGGTGAGGCGGGGCTTCCTGCAAGGTCCAATCGACAGGCGGGAGAACCACACTTGAGGCTGCCTGTCACTTCCAGAGTTACCTATGGTGGGACATAGTCAATTACGGGCAAATTCTAGGGAACTGGTAATTGTCACCCGAGCCCCTCAGAATAGCAGCAATAGAGATGGCATATTCGATTTGGCTAATCTGCACCAAGGATAGAGCTATGATAAGGGTAACTGGGAAAATAGATTTTTGTGCAAAGCTTTGTACTCTGTGAGTGTTCTAAGTCGGCAAAATAGGCACCAAATTAATAATAATTAACTATGCATGCTTGGAACTCTCAACAACATGCTCAGAATTATTATTCATAACTGATGGCATTTGGATATGCTGAAATTAACCCTACATCATAGGGTGATCTAATGACTGTGATAAGTAACATAGTACAGGAGAGGTAGGATGATTACGATATCTAAGTCCCAGAATGAGTACATGCCATTGGAATGAATTAACAGACCTGTATATATTTCAAATGCTCAATTCATTTTTTAGCAACTTTATACTAGTATTGATATTCTTACACTCTCCAGAAGCACTACTCTATTTTCTTACCATCTTTGACCTTGTGTGAACTTATTAAACTGTAGAAACAGAACATGTTGAGAATTAATAAAATCATATAAAGGTTATTTTAATGAATTTTCATAATTTAGCTAAACTAGGCATTAGAAAATGCATTGGAATACCATTGATCACTTTCTCTTGAAAAATATTCCTTTCCGCAAGAAACAAGGTCATCCTGAGAGCTCATTAAAGACTGTAAAAAAATAAGATTTGGGGTTCCTGAATCTCCTCAGAAGAGAATTTTGTCTGTTTTTATTATGAGCTGGTTAATTCTCACACTCCTTTGGAAATATGGAGCAGGAAAACAGTTTGGTAAGCAAATCAAAGTATTATTCTTAATTTTGGAAAACACTTTTGAAGGGTAGCCTTAGGTGATAAAGAAACAACAAAAACACACAAACACAATTTTATTGTATCACTTGTTCTAATAATATTCTTTAAAGCTTGACTGAAATGGTACTTTTTTGACCAAGAGTTAATAAATATTGGTTAGCTTAATCCTTCCACCCCACTCCAGGACAGTAAAATGATTGGCTTGTTAGAATGAGACTATCAAGCCACTCACCCAAAAGGCATTTATTGCCCAACAGTGACACCTGAGAGCTTAAGAATGAGATGAGCCTCCCATTTAACAGCTGCACACACTAATCCCCTTAGTTGGAAATCTTTGACCTTCCTGAAACCACTTCACTTACAGTTGTTTTCCATCCATCTATATTTATCTCATCTGCATTTTAGGTATTACCCATGCTGTGCCAGTGCCATTTCCTCTTCTCTCTCTTCCCTTCACATCTTCTTACTAGGATTATCATGAATTTTAGTTTTGTTTCTATTGCCTGTGCCTTCCTCACATATGTCTATGAATCAGGATTGTGCCCTCCATCTCCATCTAACACTTTGAGAAGTTCTATTGGAATTGCTGTTTTCTCTATTTTTCCAAGTATAAAAATTAGACGTGCGTCCTGCCGTACTGAGATTTAGTTCTGCACATTTGCACAATAACCACAATAAATAGGGGTGTGATTTTTAAGTGCATAAACCTAAAACTGGAGGGATTACCGAAACCTTCTTATCTATTTACCAAAATGTGCCATCTTTTATCTACAAAGATGAAACCACTGATGCACCACAGGTAAACTGTGTAATTTGAGGATCCATTGACTAAACTGAGTTATAATAATCCAGGGCTAGAAACTAATCTAAACAAATGTCAGTTGTCTCTCCATAAAGAAGATCTTTTCCATATATGCAAAGGACATATCTCACATTGGCTGGTTGACCAGGCCCCAGAAGGAGAAAGTGTAGGTAGTGCAACAGAAAGTCATTCTTATACCTTAAAGAAAAAAAGTATACATGAAGGGAAAAGGAATTAATATTTATCAACTACCTGCTATGTCAGACACTGTGATGATCCTCTAATGCAGCGCTTCTCAACCTGTGGGTCGCGACCCCTTTGGCGGTCGAACGACCCTTTCACAGGGGTCGCCTAAGACCATCCTGCATATCAGATATTTACATTACGATTCATAACAGTAGCAACATTACAGTTATGAAGTAACAACAAAAATAATTTTATGGTTGGGTCACAACATGAGGAACTGTAAAGGGCCAGAAGGTTGAGAACCACTGCGAGTCTAAAGATATAAAATTTATAAGGGATGGTAAAGCAACCAGGAAAAAAAACTTTAAAATATCAGAACTTTTGAAATAAAATGTTGAAGAAAACTTAAATATCTTCCAATAGGGAATTGGTTAAATTAGAGAATAACTCTGTAACCGAATATATGCAATAAGTTTTAAATGAATTGTAAAATATTATAATAACTATGTATGGTGTCAGATGGGTACTAGACATATTGAGTTGATCACTTAAGTTATATAATGTCTAATCACTATGTTGTATACCTGAAACTAATATCATATTGTATGTAAACTGTAATTGAAAAATAAAAAAGAATTATCCCATCTCTACCTTTTTTTTCTTTATGGATTAAGGTATTACATATGTGTCCTTATCCCCCCATTGCCTCCCCACTCCCCCAGCTCATGCTCTCACCCCCCTGGTGTCTGTGTCCATTGGTTATGCTTATATGCATGCATACAAGTCCTTTGGTTGATCTCTCCTCCTTATCCCATCCTTCCCTACCTTCCCTGTGAGATTTGACGGTCTGATCGATGCTTCTCTGTCTCTGGATCTGTTTTTGTTCATCAGTTTGTGTTGTTCATTATATTCCACGTGAGTGAGATCATGTGGTGTTTATCTTTCTCTGACTGACTTATTTCACTTAGCATAATGCTCTCCAGGTTCATCCATGCTGTTGCAAATGGTAGGAGTTCCTTCCTTTTTATAGCTGCATAGTACTCCATTATGTAGATGTACCACAGTTTTTTCATCCACTCATCTGCTGATGGGCACTTAGGCTGTTTCCAAATCTTAGCGATGGTGAATTGTGCCTCTATGAACATAGGGGTGCATATATCCTTTCTGATTGGTGTTTCTGGTTTCTTGGGATATATTCCTAGAAGTGGGATCACTGGGTCAAATGGGAGTTCCATTTTTAGTTTTCTGAGGAAACTCCATACTGTTCTCCACAGTGGCTGCACCAGTCTGCATTCCCACCAGCAGTGCATGAGGGTTCTTTTTTCTCTGCATCCTCACCAGCACTTGTCGTTTGTTGATTTTTTGATGATAGCCATCTGACAGGTGTGAGATGGTACCCCATTGTCATTTTGATTTGCATCTCTCAAATAATTAGTGACTTTGAGCATGTTTTCATATGTCTCTTGGCCTTCCTTATGTCCTCTTTCAAAAAATATCTATTTAGGCCCGTTGCCCATTTTTTTGATTGGGTTGTTTATCTTCATTTTGTTAAGTTGTATGAGTTCCCTGTAAATGTTGGAGATTAAACCCTATCGGAGATAACATTGGCAAATATGTTCTCCCATGCAGTGGGCTTTCTTATTGTTTTGTTGATGATTTATTTTGCTTCTGCTTTTTATTATGATGTAGTCCCATTTGTTTATTTTCTCTTTAGTTTCCATTGCCCTAGCAGAATCGGTGAAGAAATTGCTTCAGCATATGTCTGAGATTTTGCTGCCTGTGGATTCCTCTAAGATTTTTATGGTTTCCCGTCTTGCGTTTAAGTCCTTTACCCATTTTGAGTTTATTTTTGTGTATGGTGTAATTTTCCCAACACCATTTATTGAAGAGACTGTCTTGATTCCATTGCATGCTCATGCCTCCTTTGTCAAATATTAATTGAGCATAGTGGTTTGGCTCAATTTCTGGGTGACCCATCTCTACTTTTTAAGAAAGTAATAATACTTTTAAAAGTATTATATATACATATATAATTTAGATGGATAGATAGTGATTTCTGGAAAAATAAACAAGAAAACACATTAACTGGTGAATTTTAAGGGATAGCTACCTTTTTGAATGGTTTAACTTTTCCCCACCTGCATGCTATTTTTGAAATTGTAAAAACATAGTCACTGAATCTACATCGCTAAAGACTTGTTTTCTGTGCCAATCCTTAAAACAGGTTGATTTTTTTTTCAGCTACAACTAATCAGAACAGATTTCCTGGAGCATGAAAACCTAACTAGGTTCCCTACTAAAATATACATTGAAGTCAGCTCCCAATTATGACTCAACTCAATGGAGTATCTGCCTAAGCATTCCAGAATAACCAGGTGAGGTGATGTACACACTTCATTGACATGAGCAAGAAAACATGAAAGGGGTCTGCTTCAAGGTCATGGTTCACTGATAATGTGACTTATTATCCACGTCAGATCAGCAATTCTTAAAGATCAGGAAAAAGTATATGAAGAAGCAAAGCAAGAGTAAGGGTTTAGCCTTCAAATATTTATCATGAACTGCAGCCTGTTTTCTAGCTCCTTGCCTTCACTATTTTTCCAGATGTCATTATTCCTATTTCTCTACACCTACTCATCTGTAATTATCTCCCCAACACTACCACTTACATTCCCATGACTTCCTATGTTTGTGATCTTTTATGTCATCTTCCTGTCAGCTTCTGTGGATCATGAATATTTCTAGTAAATGTAGCTAAGAAGGGTTCAGCTACTTACTCTTAAGCATATCTTTTCCTATATAGTAAACCTATTTCTAGTCTCACTTCATTAAACCTGCGCACGCACACACACACACACACACATTTTTTCTTCCTCATCTTGTTTCTCTCCTGGATCCTTTACATACTTTACACACGTAATTTACCAGATATATTTATACACTCCCTCTTAACATTTTTGTGTGACAAGAGTCTCATGCCCTGGCCTCCAAGGGATGACTAACTCCATATTCATTTTATACCTCAGTGACCCTGCAATCTAACATTCTTTTAGGTCAGGAACATCCACTCTGCATGTTCGTTCTGTCTAGAACACAACACCAGTAAAACACTGAGTTGAGAAGGGCAGGGCTTGTGCAAATAGGACTGTCTTTGTCCCTGTTTCTCAGGATCAGAAAGCTTGGCAGCAAAGTTTAATGCTGTCCTTTTTGTGTTGGGTCTGCTTGTGGCCTCCTATGGCCGTTGCTGTTTACTAGACCTTTGGAGTCAGGAAGTCTTTTGTGCCTATCTACAGTGATAGGGACACTATCAAAGGGGCAGGACACTAATTCTGCACTCAAATAAACCACACCTCCTAAGATCATAGAAATTCAGCACACATTCTTATGGAACCCAACACCACCCATTCCAGAGTATTCAAAAGTGCCCCCCCTCCAAATCAAAAGAACCTTCTCTGACAAGGCTGAATTATAACAAAATGTTAAATCAGTACACTGCTCCCCTCTCTCAACACTCTCCCCGTATTTATTACCCATACCCTGAACATGCCCTGACCTTCCTACCTCCAACTCTTTGCTCTTACTGTTCCTATAAGCATCTGTTCTACTCTTCTGAAGACCAGCTTGGCCTTCTCTGAGAGTGAATGTCCAGATAAGATTAAACTCTCATAATTTGTTGTTTGACTTTTTTTTAAGTAGTCATATATCTGATTAACCCAAAACATCCATGTGAGAGTAAGACATCATCCGGGGACCAAACCCGAAATCTGGGCATGTGCCCTGACCCAGACTCAAACCCACCACCGCCTTTTGGTGTACAGGACGAAGCTCCAACCAACTGAGCCACACCAGCCAGGGCTGCTGCTTGACTTCCTATCAAAGTACTTTGGTACTTGATGTAAGCAGATCTTACAATGAGGTCAGCCACACCCCTTTATTATTAGACCTGCTTGATTAGATTAATCTGGCTGGCTGGGTCACTGTCCCCTTCTTCTTGTACCTTTTATGTGTATTTTCTATCAAAATTATTTATGTTACTATCTTCCTCCTACAGAGCTCCTCCTGGTTAGAGTTGCCGATCTGGCAAATTAAGCTAAATTTGGATGATGACAAGTACTTCTTGGATTGCCTCTTTTACACAACATTGCTTAAATTTCAGCTTCTTTGAAACTGAACTCACTTAGTGTCAAATGCTATATTTGTTCTCATTTTGTTATGATGTATATAATCGGTATTTACTTATACATGAACACATAAAGAGTGGGCTATGGGTTGCACTTGGTGAAAAGCAGAGGGTGGAAGAAACTGGGTGTGTGACTGGTTATTGCCAGTTAACAACAGGTGCAAATGCTTCTCTTTAAATTTAGCCATTGCACTTGGCATGTTTTCTCTCAGCCCTCACTTATAGCGACACTGCTGATTTGGAAAGGACCAAGGGAAGGATGACAGAAAGGGTCACATTTATTAAAAAGCAGACGGAAACAGAGTTTTGTTCTCTTAAATAAAAACTAGCCTAAAGAATAAAAAGCAGCATGATTCTTGAAACGTGTAGACAGCTTATAAGAGTGAAAAAAAGGAAGAAAATTATTCAGAGGTAATAACCATTAACAAATCATTCTTTTTTAATGAATTTTTTGGGATGACATTGGTTAATAAAATTATATAGGTTTTAGGTGTACAGTTCTATAATACCTCATCTGTATATTGTATTGTGTGTTCAGAACTCCAAACATATCTTTCTTAATTAGGCCCTTTAAAAGCCATTGCAGTTGCCAAAACTTAGGAACAAAATTATCTAAAATTTGGGTGGAGACTCAGAAAATAATTACTATTAATTGAGAGTTGGGATAAGAGTAGGGGATAAGGCCCAGCCAGCGTGGCTCAGCGGTTGAGTGTCGACCTGAACTGGGAGGTCACGGTTGGATTCCAGTCAGGGCACATGTCCGGGTTGTGGGCTCAGTCCCCAGTGAGGGGCATGCAAGAGGCAGCCAATCAATGGTTCTCTTTCATCATTGTTTTATCTCTCGCTCTCTCTCTCCCTCTCCTTTCCTCTCTGAAATCAATATATATATATATATATATATATATATATATATATATATATATATATTTTTTTTTAAAGAGTAGGGGATAAGACCTGGATGAGTATAATTTATTTATTTATTCATTCAATCAGTTAGTCAAGAAAAAAAATATATTAAATGCCTATTGTGTGCCAAGCAAAATATGCTAGGAGAAATTTTTCCAAAATTTACATTTTATGTACAATGTTTTTCTTTTTCTAAAATGCTCATTTATCTATCCTAACCATGAAATTGGAACAGTTCTTCCCAAAACTTTGCAGTCCAACATTAATGTATCATTCACAAGAATTACTGAAAGATCCCTTGAATTATCTTGGAGCATCAATATAACATAAATTTTTAAAACATACTACTAATGTCATAATCACCACACCCAATAACATTACTAAGAATACATATGAAAAAAATGTAGCTTTTTGCTGTCAATGTGTAATAGGGTACAATTCTATTTAAATAGTTTCAAACTGGGGGGGGGGGGGGTGGTAAGAGATCAACCATAGGACTTGTATGCATGCATATAAGCATAACCAATGGACAAAAGACACTGGGGGGTAGGGGAGGTTGGGGAAAGGTCAAGGGGGAAAAAAAGGAGACAAATGTATTACTCTTTGTAATATTTTAAGCAATAAAAAAAAATTCTCATCCAAAAAAATAATAATAAATAAATAGTTTCAAACTATTTCATTGCCTAGAGTATAAACAAAATTTCAGTCTCAGAGAATTATAAGAAGTCATCGTGTTCCTTTCTACATGCCTTACTTTGCTAAAATTTATGTATTAGATTGAAATAGGGCCCATTGGTTTATCCAACATCAGAGGGAATGACTCATTTAATGGATTTGTTATAGATATATGTAGATATCTATAAATGCTTCCACTTTAAGACCTTATAGCAATTAGACCTATTATCTATTCAATCAAAACATGATTATTATCAAGAAGAGGGAAATTTCACTTACTACCAAAATATTGTAAACCAGGATAGCATATTGAAATGGTCCTAACTCAGAATCCTGAGTTAATTTACAAATACCGTTATTAATTCCAATAATGTAGGACTCATTTAAGAGGATTTGAGAAAGATTATAAATATTTCATGATTCTTTTAAAATTGGCCTAGCTGATTTCTTATCAGTTTTGTGAAAAAAATATAAACATAGACAAATAACCTCCTGATTGCCAACATGGGTCCTTCTCCCAGAAATACTACTGGGAAATGAATGAATCTTGTTAAATTAAATTTTACATATAGGTTAATAATAAGGAGGCCAATTTTGAAAAGTAAAACCTAGTCAATCATTTCTGAAATGCATCCCTTAGGGTCATAATTCTTAATTTTTGTTCCATCTTGGCAGATAAATTTTTAACACGTGCTCATGACATACAATAGCTTACTACAAGCATCTGTATAAATAAGATGAAATTTGGCTTACACAAAATTCAAAGTGTGTTCATTTTTTTTGCCAAAAAAATTTAATAAATCAAAATAATAGATGGGTTAACCAAAATAATAAAATATATAATTCTTGGTGTCATGCAAAAATTCTGGAATGTCTGAGGTTTTCTTATCCCCTCCTTTTTTTTAAATTTTATTTTATTGCTTAAAATATTACAAAGAGTAGTACATATGTTTCCTTTTTTTTTCCCCCTTGACCTTCCCCCGGCCTCCCCTACTCCCCAGTGTCTTGTGTCCATTGGTTATGCTTATGTGTTCATTTTTAATAACTACATTGTACCCAGGTATCTCCTTATATTAAAGGATATGAACTATTTCTTAAATTCAATAGAAGAATTTCTTGTGTAACTGTAGTAATGACTATCCTGAGTTCCAAGAAATTCATTCATTATTTCGATAAATAATGTGATTTGTTGGTTGAGTTACTAAGTCCAACAAAGTAAAAAACTCTGGCCTCCTAGAGTTTACTGTATAATGATGAGAGATAAGGGACATGGAAGAGTATTGTAGGAGGGCATCTAATCCAATTTTGAGGATCTAGGAAGGTATCTCAGAAGAAGTAATATTTAGGGAGACCTGTATAATTAGTAGGAGTAAATCCCAGAGAGAGGAGTGAGATGTGATACCTGAGAGGCAAAAGGAGCAGGATCATATAAACTATATTAAGGAATTTGGATTTTAACCAAACAAGAAAGGTAAGTCTTGAAAGATTTTTGAAAAGGGAGAGATTAGAGAATAGATTAAAACTAGAAAAACTAAAGACAGAAACAAATTAGGAGATCTAGGCAAGAAATGCCAGTGGTATGGTGTATAGTATTGGCCATGGGAAAAAATAGACTAACTTAAGAGAGATGGCATATAAGTTGAATCCAAAGGTACTGGTGATTGATAAAATATTAGGGGGTGGGAATGAAGAAGAGAAAGGTAACAAGAGAAATTTCTAGGTTTCTCACTTTGGTAACTGGGTGGATGTTGATGCCATACACTGAAAAAAGGAAACAGAAAGAAATATTTGTTGGGGGAAGATGAATTCAGTTTTAAAAATGTTGTAGTCAGATGCCTTGAGACTTCCAACTGACAGTATTCATCAACAATTGGTTACTTGACTCTGAGACTCATGAAGGACTTCAGGCTGCTCAAAATAGATGTGAGGGTCATCAGCATATAGCTAGTTGGTAACTGAAGCCACAGGAATGGATGATACCACCCAGGATAAGACTACAGAAGAAAGGAAGATCTAAGAAATTAGTTTACATTTAATATGCTTCTATAATATGTGCTTAACTAATATTTGATTTGAGTAAATGAAAGAATGAATAAAATCATGAGTCTTAATAAAATTAGAAGGCATTTTTAACAATTGCACAAGACTTTTCCAGATAACTGATTATTCATGGGCTCAGATAGTTAGTGGGTATGAGTTGTTAGTTCTTCAAAAATATTCTGGGTTTCTGAAGATTTTTTAAAATCTACTGCAAATTTATTATTGTATCACAATGATGATATTTGTAAAGTTCTCAAGATGAATTCTAATACTTCAGGAGGAAGTATTATATACAAATACATACTTGGTATAGTTCCTAGCACATAAGTAATGCTTAATAAACATGTGTTAAAAGAGATCTGTAAAATGAATAAATAAATGTATGAATAAAATACATATTCTTATCTTTTCATAATCGAGAAAGTTATAATATCTCCATTATGCTTAGGTTTGTTGAAGTCCTACAGTAAGAACAACATAGTAATTTAGTTCCTAGTGTCATTTAATCAAAGGAAGCACATCTGAATTAGTAAGGCTGCCTGGGCATATTGACAGAGAGCTGTATGTTTTGAACTCAAGTCCAAAAACGTACGAAGGACTCTCACAAATCAATAAGAAAAAGGCAGCAACCCAATAGAAAAATCGGCAAAAGAATTGAACAGATAACTCACAAAAGAAGAGATCAAAATAACCAGTCAAATATATGGTGATGGAACATACAATGCAATATACAGATGATATATCATAGAATTATACACTTGAAACCTATATAATTTTATTAACCAATATCACACCAATAAATTTAATTTTAAAAAATAACCAGTAAACAAATGGAAAGGTGCTTGACCTCATTCCCCATGAAAAAAATGTAAATTAAAAACCACACTGCAGTAAAAGCACTTTAAGCTTACCAAATAGTTAAAATGAAAAAGATGAAAAATACCAAGTTTTGGCAAGGATGTTAATCTCAACCTTCATATGTTGCTGGTGGGAATATAAATTCGCACAACCACTGTATCAGTCATAGTACAGTCAGGAAACAGAAACCACACCAATTACTTGAACAGAGACAATTTAATGTAAAGAATTATTAATATGGGCCCTGTTTCTAAGTTTTAAAAATTCTAATAATTTTCCTTTGTTTTCTCAGCCCTAGCGATTATAGCTGTTTACTGCAATTACTATCTTGTGATTCATTCAAGTATTCTTTCTACCTTTTCAGTTACTTAGTTATTATCATTATACCTAGTCAACAATTGTTTATACTAAATTATCTCTGTTCAAGTAACCGGTATGGTTTTTGTCTTCTGACTGATACAGACCTGGTACCAGGAGTGAACCAGGAAACAGACCCTCAAATATGGGATGTCAGGACTATTGTGATCAAGTTTGGGGGTTTGAATGTACTGAGCTCCTTGTCAATAAGAAACATGATGCTAGAAATCCATGGCATGCAGTATATTCACATTTAATTAAATTGTCACCTATGGGTGGATGTGATTAATTGCCTAATGAGACAAATGCCTTGGAGGACCGAGTGGCTGCTGCACTTTACAAATATGGCAATAATAATCATGACTTCTAAAACTGTCCTGTGGCCTGGGACCCAGACATCTGAAGATGTAGGTTCTCTTGTTACTGGGAATGGGGCTACAACAGCAATGGTTTTGGAATTAAAACTGTGCAACTCTTATCCTGGTAGCCAGCAATGACCCTTCCACACACTATGCGAGTAGGTCTTCCTTTGAAACTACTCTGTGCACATCAGAGGGATAATCGAGCTACTAAATTCAAAACTGGCCAAATTTCTAAAACAAAAGTTTCTATTACTAACATAAAAAGGTAGAGCCCAGGCCAGGTGGATCCGTTGGTTGGAGCATTGTCCGTGCTCCAAAAGGGCTGTGAGTTCAATTCCTGGTCAAGGAACATACCTAGGTTTTGTGTTCGATCCCCAGTTGGAGTTTCTTTCTCTCTCTCTCTCTATCTCTCTCTCTCTCTCTCATAAAAACAAAACAAAAACTTATCCTCACATGAGAATAAAAGAATAAAAAGATAGAGATTGGAAGATGGAAATAGAAAGCACCTTGGAAATAATCTAGTCTTAGTGGTTGGGAGAAAAAAAAAAACTTAAGGAGACCCAGACAGGTGAATGACTTAGCCTATTAAGAATTAATTTAGTAGCAGAACTAGGATGAATAATGCCATCACCAAGTACTGAAGACTTTCTAGGGCATCAGCCACTGTGCCAAGTGCTTTGATATGTATTAGGGCATTTAATCCTCTCACTGACATTATGACATAGATATTAGTATTCCTCTTTTACAGATGAGGAAATTGAGGTGAAACAATTTGTCCCAATTCACTACCCAAATCCAGGAATAAAGGATTCCAGTCCCTATACTTTTTTTTTTTTTTTGCTTTTCCTGGAGTTGAGTGGCATTTGTTTTTATTTTTTTTATTTATTTTTAATTTCTTCATTGATTAAGTTATTACATGTGTGTCTTTATCCCCACAGTACCCCCTCATCCCCCCACTCATGCCCAGTCCCTATACTCTTAACCACTGTAATCTGCCTCTCTGGAAACCAGCACCTTTTTTTTTTCCCCTTCAGTATTCTTGATAGGCAGTTCAATATAAAACTCTTTAATTCAGCTTTGCTTCCTCCCCAAGGCAATTCAGTTTGCAACGGGAAAAAAGCAACATGGAAGGTTAGGTGTGAAAAAGCCTTCACAGGTTCTCTAATTCAGTCTCTCCGTCCACAGTAACTTCACTGAGGTCTAAGCATGTAACTGACTTACCACAAAGCTATTTAGTGGTGAAGACAGAACTGTAATCCAAGTTTTCTAATTTTCAAAGCACTTCTCTTTTCACTGTATAACTACAAAATCTGCTCCTCCCACATCCTCTTTTTTCAGAGGTGGGTGTAGGTATAGGGTTCAAAGTTTGTGTTGATTCTTTTAATGGACTGGCTGATGTGAGTGAGATAGGGAGGATTGTTCATTAAATATACACAGCTTCTACTTCCTGGTCTGTATTCAATTCCAGATTTATACATTAACAGAGTGGGCAGCTACTATTGATATGCTGAAAAGTTCCCTCTATTTTCTTTTTTTTAAATATCTTTTCATTGATTTCAGAGAGGAAGGGAGAGAGAGAGAAACATCAATGATGAGAGAGAATCATTGATCGGCTGCCTCCTGCACACCCCACACTGGGGATAGAGCCTGAAACCTGAGCATGTGCCCTGATTGGGAATCAAACCATGACCTCTTGGTTCATAGGTCATCAGTCAACCACTGAGCCATGCCAGCTGGGCTTCCCTATATTTTCAAACTGCTTCTCTACATTACCTTTGCTTTGATACCTCAAATCCTCATATTGCTGGCTCCTTCGGGTTGAAACACTGAAAACCTTTGTTAAAATGCCAATGAACAGTATAACTAAAGGAAAGTCTTATTGATTCCTAATCTGGAATTACTTTATACAAATTGCACTCATCTCTTAAGAGTCCTAAAGGATTGGGTCCCTGGACAGATTAGGACTTTCATGGCAGGATAAATGGTATAGGATGACGTGAGAGGTGTGCGGTAGGTTGTAGTGCAGCGGTTCTCAACCTGTGGGTCGCAACCCCTTTGGCGGTCGAACAACCCTTTCACAGGGATCACCTAAGACCATCGGAAAGCACATATATAATTACATATTGTTTTTGTGATTAATCACTATGCTTTAATTATGTTCAATTTGTAACAATGAAAATACATTCTGCATGTCAGATATTTACATTACGGTTCATAACAGTAGCAAAATTACAGTTATGAAGTAGCAACGAAAATAATTTTATGGTTGGGGGTCACCACAACATGAGGAACTGTATTAAAGGGTCACAGCATTAGGAAGGTTGAGAACCACTGTTATAGTGGGAACTCCAGGATGGGTCATTTCCATGTGAAGTCAGAGTACTGGGGAAGGTGGGAAGGAACTGAAAGTCAAGAAATGGTTCAGAACCGGAATGAGAATGGAGCACCTGCATACACATTAGATAAAGAGGTCCCTTCTGTCCATCTTGGAGAAGGGAACACAGACTGGAATTCTATCTCCACTGGCCCCCTGGTACACTGAACAACCCTTTGTGGCTGACTTGGTAAGTCACATCCGTCATAATGTTTCAGAGGGGCTGCCCTGACCACTACCCCTGCTGTTGCTACTCTTTCCCAAGATAGCTACAGAAAAAGCGTAGAAAACTGGCATTTACCCTGCATTGCTGCAGCCCTCAGTGAATCTGCTGAGCAACTACACTGTGTAGTCACCACCCTCACAAAAAAACCTAAAAAAAGTATTTATTATTTTCCCAAATTTACAGACAAAAAAAATAATGGCCCCAAGAGTTTAAGTAATAGCCCTAAGGCACATAACTAAGAAATCGTCAAAGAGGCTAAGTACCGTACTGTATGCAGAGCTGACTCAAATGGAGGTCTGTCTGACTCATGCTTATCTTTGTCTCACTATACCACACCCCTTCACAGGAAACTGCTTCCTAGAGTTTGTGCAGTTGTACATTTCAGTTAAGCCAATCCAATTCTTTACTACATTGCATTGACCTCATTGGTCTCATTTATCATAGGTAAGGACACAGGTTTCCCATTTGTAAGAGACCATCTGGCAGGCAGCCTATGGAAGCAGACCCTTTGACAAGGTTATGTGAAGGTTAAGTAAGTCTAATTTGATAGTACTGTATTTTTTGATCTGAGAGAAAGAAATACTGTTAGTGATAACAATGAGTGCTAGCTATAAGCAAGGTGTGGTGCTGTGTGCTATATAAACATTACATTATATAAAAAAAAAAAACAAAACATTACATTATAACATCTTGTTTAATCCTCACAACATCTCTATGAGGGAAATACTAAACTAGCTCCCATTTTCCAGATGAGAAAGATGTAATATTGAGAAGTAACTTGCTGACAGTCTCCTGGTTGGTAAGCAGTGAGGCCAAGATGTGATTCCAGGATATTTGATGCCAGAGTCCACACACTTAACTTGTTCCTTTGTACTACCTCCATGGTAAGGAACCATTCAGAACATGATGAGGATCTCAGACACTTTAAATCCTGTAAAATCTTAGGCTATTAGCTCAAAAATAATCACAGTGGGCCCATAGAGGATGGAATCATGGTAAAACATAGAAATAAAAAGGAGATTTGGTGCTTTTAAAATAATTTGATACATTAATTTCTTTGGTATGTTTCAGTGTGCTAGATGGACACTCCTTTGGGGCAAATATCACATCTTTGACTTTTTTTGTTTCCTTCTCTCATATTATTGAATCATTATTGAATGATATTGGGCTTTTATTGTGGAGAAGCCACTACCATGCCTAATACTGAACTTGGTACATAATGGAGAATGTTCACATATTTATTAAATGATTGGTAAGAGAAGGCAGAGGCCTTACCTGAAGTTCTCCAAATGTAGGCCTGGAGGAATTCACCATTCATTATTTTGATAACTTTATCACCAAATCACTAAAACAATATTCCACTGGATAGAGGTTGAGTTAGAATCTATGTTTAGTGTAACAACTTATGAATTGTTGGTAGTCAGCAAATGCTCAATAATTATAAATTTTCTAGGAAATAAGCAAACTGAAAATAATACTTGATGGCTTTTTACCTAAAATTTGAAAGGCTCTCTAATATCTCATATTAGACTACAAATAGCTAAAGTTTATAGCTCAGTTTATTCATTAGTGTCCTCTATCTTGTTTTAGAAAGGACAGGAAATCCTTTTATAGTAAGTCGACTCAGTCCTCATGTCAGGGCTCTGCCTGCAGCCATCAGGCTGACTTACAGTACCCTTGATGAATCCAAAACAAACAGGCATATGGTGCTCATACACTTTTGAGGAAATGCATTTCTACCTTGTATGAAACAAAAAGACCCACCTATCTGATGTCTAATGTATATACTTTGCTGAAGAAATATATGAGAAAAATGGGAATGCAAAACAAATATCCCTGCATCTATGCCTCAAAAAGCCATCAAGCAGCCTAAAGTTTTGTCTAGAAATTGTCTCAAATGTAAAAATTAAAACACTGTCATAGTGTTCTGTGACCTAGTGGGAAGGGTATTAGAGTGGTTTTGGAGACTATAAACCCAGGTCAAACTAGTCTGCAATCTGTGTGGTCTTACACAAAACACTTAACCTCTGCTATTAACTATATAATATTCAAATAATATTCTCCTCTCTGGGTTGTTGTAGAGGTTAAAAAAGATAATTCACATAGAGCTATATGGTACCTTTAAAATGTCAGTTTGATGAAAATTAGAGCTATTATGTTAAAATTAGAGGCCCGGTGCATGAATTTGTGCATGGGTTGGGTCCCTAGGCCTTGCTAGTGATCAGGTCCGATTGGGGCCCTTTCCCAGTCCTGATTGGGGCCAATCGGGGCCACTGGCCGGGGGCAGTGACTACGGGAGGTTGGCCCACCATGGGAGGTTGGCTGTGGGAGCGCACTGACCACCAGGGGCAGCTCCTGCATTGAGCATCTGCCCCCTGATGGTCAGTGCGCATCATAGAGGCCAGTGGACTAGTCGTTCGGTTGACAGGTTGTAATGGTCGCTTAGGCTTTTATAGATATAGATATAGATATAGATATAGATATAGATATAGATATAGATATAGATATAGATATAGATTAGAGGCCTGGTGCATGAATTCATATGTGGGTGGGGTCCGGCCGGCCCGCCCCAATTGTGGCCAATCAGGGTCGGGTCAGCCTTGGAGAGGGGCCACGGGAGGTTGGCTGGCTGGCCCCACCCTCGATTGGTCCAGTTGGCCAGCCGCAGTGTGCATCATAGCCACCGGTCATTCTGGTCATTCCAGTTGTTCCGGTCACTTGGCTTTTCTATATATAGATGTGTCTGTTGTTTTCTTCTTTTTTTTCAAACAGGTTTAATACATGTATACCTCCTTTATACATGGGAGATACGCAGTTATACTGAGTAACTCCAAAGGTGTTTCTTCATCTACTAATTTCTTATTTAAAAAAAAAAAACTAAGAAAAGAATTATGCAGATGTTTGTTCATTTGGTTCCTACCTTTCTGGAGTTCTGATTTATATGGAGAATCTCACCATTAAGGAAATCTATGTGAGCTTTATAGCCCTCCCAGCAGGGCAAAATGCCCATGCCCTTGAAAAT
The DNA here is from genome assembly GCF_028538775.1 of Myotis yumanensis. Classification (NCBI taxonomy): domain Eukaryota; kingdom Metazoa; phylum Chordata; class Mammalia; order Chiroptera; family Vespertilionidae; genus Myotis; species Myotis yumanensis. Next base: position 43,484,083 of record NW_027223764.1, on the reverse strand, counting down.
ACATGAGCAGAATTACATGTGTTAGCTTATATAATGAGAACTCATCTCACTGTACTGATCTCTTAGAATCTTTTTCATTTGGTGAAAAGTTTCTTAATGTTTGAATTATGACTGGTCTCATTCATCTGAATTTGCAAGGTTAAGCAACAGATGTCTTAAGTATAGAGCAAACATGACACCTCCCTCCCCCTTCTCTTCTATTTTTAACTCTCCTCCCCTGGCCTATTCTCAGAGCTTGGAATGGACTACATTACCTCTCCGACTGACACATTGGACTAGCCAACCCACTGAAAAACTGACTTCTCCAGCTTGCTGATTCACACCTTCTTTAAACAAAAGAATGATTGTTTTTCACTTGTAATGTCTTTTTTTCTGATGCCCAATGGGCTTCAGTCAACCAAGATCCTTTTTACATCACACAAGTAAATACTTAAATAACAGAAGAAATAACGTTGGCTGAAAAGAATTTCTATTTGAGATTTGGCCTTAGATAGGCCAAAATATTAATTATTCTGTCCATCTGGAATGAAAAGTTAACTGAACTAATGCCAGTTAGTGTCTAATAACATTAGGCTGCCACTTTTTGATGAAGTTCAGTAATTTAGTTCTGTAGCTTAATGTCAGGATCAATGGACAGGGAGCTAGAAGAGCTGGACTGTATTTTCAGTTCTAGCTCTGGCTCATTACCATTACTTTGCCCTGACCATCTCCTATTATTACTTGGAATCTCAATTATATTAGCAATGCAGAGTGATATGGAAAAACTACCCTGTAAGCTAACAACTGAGAGGATGCTGAAGTCCTATTTCTGCAATTGATGTAATATTGTGAACTCCAGGAAAAAAAAAAAAAAAGTCTGCCCAGCCTGTATAGCTCAGTGGTTGAGCATCGACTTATAAACCAGGAGGTCACAGTTCAGTTCCCGATCAGGGCATATGCCTGGGTTGTAGGCTGAATCCCCAGTATGGGGTGTGCAAGAGGCAGCCGATTGATGATTCTCTCTCATCATTGATGTTTCTATCTCTCTCTCCCTCTCCCTTCCTCTCTGAGACCAATATATATATATAGTCTTTTTGATTCTTTAAAGAGAGGAAGGGAGAGGGATAGTTAGAAACATTGATGAGAGAGAAACATCGATCAGCTGCCTCCTGCACACCTCCCACTGGGGATGTGCCTGCAACCAAGGTACATGCCCTTGACCGGAATCGAACCTGGGACCTTTTAGTCCGCAGGCCGACGCTCTATCCACTGAGCCAAACCAGTTAGGGCTATTTTTAGTATTTTTGGTTCCTCAGTTTCTTTATCTGTAAAAACATGATAAATGATTTTCTCCTCTTTCCCCCAATTCCCTCACAGAAATGCAGTAATGGAAATGGTATTGATGCTATAAAAGAATTCTGATCTCTCTAGAGTGTTACTAAAGAGAAATGTCCTTTTTATTATTTCTACTGGTATTTTTAGATACTTAGTGCTCCCTGAGTTTGAGCCATATCAATTTCCCTTTGGATAACTATTTGTACTGTCATTGTTTGCAAAACCTTTGCAGAAATAAAATAGGCTATGAAGAAATTTAAGAAAACAAAACTATTCCACAAAATTTGTGTTTTCTAGCAATTAAAAATTATTGTGATTCACATTATCACCCCTAATCATCTTAACTTGAGACAGACCGCTTATTAATTCAGAGCTGTCTGTAGCCATGTTGTCTAGGTAGCAAATACCAGCTAACAAATGAGGATACCACTCAGTTGATCCTACTTCTAGGATTTTTGTAAAGTGCCTGAGAAACGTGTATAGGTAGTAAGGGATCTTAAAATCTACCAATAGTTGGCAGATAGCTTCTAATCTGTTTAGTTTTATGTGTGTATGTCAAACCTAAGAATTTTATAGGGATAGTCACCTATCTCGTGTAGATAATAGGAAGATTGATGGGTAATAAGTAATATTCCATCTAATTGCTTAAATAATTATTATCTTACAATGCCCTCTTTAATTTTTAAAGATTGTGATGATACTGTATTTTATTATGCAATCTCTTTGTCACATTAGAGTACTATCAGAGCCAAAGCTCAGGCAGTGAAGGAAAAAATTATCAGACAGAGACATGAAATCTCATTAATTCAAAGATGGGTCTGAAACTGAAAAATCAATTTATGGGGATACAAAGAATAGAGGAACATAAGTAGCAAAAATTTCAGCCAAGGAAGACCCAAGTCAGAGTTGGGCTGGTAACTGACAGAGATCCTTGCAGGCAGGTCAAAACTACAGATGGCTAGCAACAAATATGGGAGATTAGTCACCAGGAAACTGGAGTCCAAAGGCAGGAAATCCAGTTACTTTGGTTACAGAAGATACACATAGGAAACTTATAAACGCCTTGAGGACAGTTCTTCATTCATTGATTCAATGAATATATATTAAACACCTTTATACATATGCCAGACACTATTTTAGACACTGGGGAATCAGCAGTGAACAAAACGAAGTTCACGAACCTTGTGCAGCTTATATTCTAGTTGCAAGCTTGGGGAGGACAGACAATAAGTAAATAAGTAGACTATATAGTTATAATATGTCAATAGAAATAAATCTATGGAAAAATACATAGGAAATACTAAGGGCAGTAAAACAGGGTAGTAGAGAAGGCCTCTTTGAGAGGATGGCATATAAGCAAAGATTTTGACAAGACAAGAGGGAAGGAGAGATTCACACACTAAGAAAGTGTTCGATGCAAAGAAAACAGCAAGTGCAAAGACTTTGAGGCAGGTTCCTGCCCAGCACATCTAAGTTAAAGCAAGGAGGCCATTATAGTAGAAGCAGAGTGAAGAAGTGGGGAGAATAGTAGATCATATCAGAAAAGTACGGAGAGAGGCATCAGAAATGTTGGGTCCTGAAGATCATTGTGAGTGAGGACTCTTGCTTTTACTTTGAGTGAGATTAGAAATTATCAAAGTATTGAGTAGGGGAAAAGCACATGACTTAACAGTTTAAAAGATCAGTCTGACTATTGTTTTGAGACTAGTTCATAAGAGAGCAAGGATGGAAGCAAGACCATTTAGGATACTATTCCAATAATCCAAGTAAGAAAAAATGATAGCTCAGAGAGGCTGGTGTGGTTGGAGGGGTGAGAAGTGACTGGAATATGGATATTTAGTATTTTGAAGGTGGATATCATCAGAATGTGCTAATGGACTTGAAAAGAGATATGAGAGAAAGAGTCAAAGATTACACCAAAATTTTTGGCCTGAAAAAGTAGAAAATGTCATGCTATTTATTTATTGACATGGGGAAGATTCATAGGAAGATTCTTGACCAGTTAACTGCCACAATATTTTGAATTTAATTTAAAAAGGTCTGCCTCTTGCATCTATAGACGCTGATGGCCTACAAATGGTTAACCTTCTTTGCAGCCTCCTGGACTAGCATAATGTCAGACATATGAGAATGTTCGTTGAATTTCAATAACTTAATCTGAATCCAGGAGCCAATTGCTAAATTTTTAGGATATTATAAGCCAGGTATTACACATAGCCATTATTTAAAATTAAATTATATACACCTATGCCTAGTAAATTAGGTTTTAAAAAAAGGTAAAACTCATCCCTTTGTAATTATTTTACTACATTGTACTAGTATTTATGCTCTTGAAGTTATTTATGACATTTATATTTATTGTATCTGTGTGACAGAAATAATGGTGTGCTACTATGCATCTCTTCCCAACTCTGTGTTCAGTGATGTTATGTCAGTAGCTTTACATCAGCCACAGTTTCAGTATTTATAATAGAAATAGGCAAATGCTACAAATGAGGACTGCCCCACCCCTCCAGAGCTGCTTAAATCTATAAGTGATAGGGGATGAGCAAACCATTACATATTTTATAAATATATACATGTACAAGCACTGCACACAGAGTATCATAATATGGTTATTCAAGGAGATCTGCCCTGCTTGGGTGAGAAAAGGTGGAAGGCTGAAGAAATTGTGGTAGGTTACAGACAAACCAAGAATTCCACATAGGGAAATAAAGACCTTAATTATTGACCAAACTAAGAATTTATAAAAGAGATTAGCATCTACAGTCAATCAATGCCATCATAGAATTAAACCTGGAACATATTAGAAGCTGTTAACAGGGAACATTAACAGCTTCTGGCTGTTTATTTGTATATTGATATTATAAGGGATGAGGAGAAAATGGAAACTAGTCAATGCCATGAATAGTAACTGACTTTCATGTATCAAGAATCATATGTTGCTAGGGCTTGTAAAAAAGAAACATTAAGGAACACACAACAGCCCAAAATCTATGGGACATAGCAAAAACAGTCCTGAAAAGGAAATTCATAGCATTACAGGCTACCTCAAGAAACAAGAAAAAGTCCTAATAAACTAACCCTACAACTAAAAGAATTAGAAAAGAGAACAAGAAAAGCTCAGAGTAAGTAGCAGGAGGGAAATAATAAAGACCAGAGTGGAAATAAATGACAATGAGACTAAAAACAATACAAAAAAATCAATGAATCCAAGAGCTGGTTTTTTGAAAAGATAAATAAGATTGGCGAACCTTTAGCCAGACTCATCAAGAAACAAAGAGAGAGGACCCAAATAAATAAAACCAGAAACAAAAGAGCTGAAGTAACAACTGATACTACAGAAATACAAAGGACTGTAGGAAAATACTGTGAAAAACTATGTGCAAACAAACTGGACAAATTCCTAGAAAAATACCATCTTCCAAAACTGAATCAGAAAGAATAAAAAAAAACCTGAATAGGCCATAACAACTGATGAAATTGAGGCAGTAATAAAAAAAACTTCGAGCAAACAAAAGCCCTGGTCTGGATGGCTTCACAGGGGAGTTTTACCAAACATTCAAAGAAGAACTAACACCTATCTTCCTCACACTATCCCAAAAATCCCAGAGGAAGGAACACTTCCAAGCTCTTTTTACAAGCCCAGCATTATCCTAATCTCAAAACCAGATAAAGACACTACAAAGAAAGAGAATTACAGGCCAATATCCCTTATAAAAATAGATGCTAAAATCCTCAACAAAATATTAGCAAATCAAATCCAGTGATAGATCATATACTGTGACCAAATGGGATTTATTCCAGGGAATGCAAGGCTGGTACAATATTAACAAATTAATAAATGTGATAAACAGATTAAAAGACAAAAATCACATGATTATATCAATATACACAGAAAAGACATTTGACAAAATCCAATACCACTTTTAATACATTTTTATTGATTTCAGAGAGGATGGGAGAGGGAGAGAGAGAGAGATAGAAACGTCAATGATGAGAGAGCATCATTGATCAGCTGCCTCCTGCACAGTCCACACTGGTGATTGAGCCTACAACTGGGCATGTGCCCTGACCAGGAATCGAACCGTGACCTTCTGGTTCATAGGTTGACGCTCAATCACTGAGCTACACCAGCTGGGCTTCCCTATATTTTCAAACTGCTTCTCTACATTACCTTTGCCAGGGCAACAATTACTTTTTTTTCTTTTTTCTTTTTTAATATATTTTATTGATTTTTTTACAGAGAGGAAGGGAGAAGAATAGAGAGCCAGAAACATCGATGAGAGAGAAACATCCATCAGCTGCCTTCCGCACACCCCCTACTGGGGATGTGCCGCAACCAAGGTACATGCCCTTGACCGGAATTAAACCTGGGACCCTTGAGTCCACAGGCTGACACTCTATCCACTGAGCCAAACCAGTTAGGGCGCAACAATTACTTTAAATGCAAATGGATTAAATGCTCTAATCAAAAGACATATAAGTGGGGGAGCCCTGGCTGGTGTTTAGAGCATTGACCCATGAACTGAAGGGTGGAGGATTTGATTCCAAGTCAAAGGCACGAACCTGAGTTGCAGGTTCGATCCCCTGCCCTTGGTTGGGGCACATGAGGGAGTTGATGTGTCTCTCATATTAATGTCTCTCTCTCCCTCCCACCCTTCCACTCTCTCTGAAAAAGCAATGGAAAAAAATATCATCTGGTAAAGATTAACAATAACAAAAAAGACATATGGGTAGGGGAAGTAGGAGAGGGTAAAGGGGATAAATGGTGATGGAAGAAGACTGGACTTGGGGTGGTGAACACACAATACAGTATATAGATGCTGTATCATAGAATTGTATATCTGAAAGCTGTATGATTTTATTAATTAATGTCACTCTAATAAATTCAATTTTAAAAAGATACATATGGAGTCTGAATGGAAAACAATATCTTTACATATGCTATCTACAAGAGACTCAACTCAGACCAAAAGAGACACCCAGACTGAAAGTAAAGAGATATAAAAACACATTTTATGAAAATGGAAACAAACAAACAAACAAACAAAAAGCTTGGATAGGGCAGCCGGTGTGGCTCAGTGATTGACCCATGACCAGGAGATCATGGTTTGATTCCTAGTCAGGGCACATTTGTGGGTTGCAAGCTGAATCTCCAGTAAGGGGCTTGCAGGAGGCAGCCGATCAATGATTCTCTCTCATCATTGATGTTTCTATCTTTTCTCCCTCTCCCTTCTTCTCCTTGGAATTAATAAAAACATATTTAAAAAAAAAAAACAAAAGCTTATATCAGAATAGATAAACTTTAAAACAAAAGCTATATAAGAGACAAAGAAGGATGCAGCAGTTCTACTTCTGGGTAGTTATCCAAACAAACCCAAAACACTAAATTAAAAAGATATATGCATCCATATGTTCACTGCAACATTATTTACAATAGCCAAAATATGGAAGCAACATAAGTTTCCATTTGTAGATGAATGGATAAAGAAGTGGTGCATGTGCACAATGAAATATGACTCAGCCATAAAAAGGAATGAAATCTTGCCATCTGCAACAACATGGATGGACCTAGATTCTTAGAGGGTACTGTGCTGAGTGAAATAAGTCAGACAGAGAAAGACAAATGCCATATGATTTCACTTACATGTGGAATCTAAAAAACAAAATAAACAAATAAGCAGAATAGAAACAGAATTATAGATATAGAGATCAGACTGATGGATACCAGAGGGGAAGAGTGTGGAGATGGGTGAAAAGGTGAAGGGGTTAAGAAATATAAATTGATAGTTACAAAATAGACAAGGGGCTGTACAACACAGCATTGGGACTATAGTCAATAATATTGTAATAACTATACGGCGTCAGATGGGTACTAGACGTATTGGGTGATCACTTAGTACAGAGGTTCTCAATCTGTGGGTCGCGACCCCTTTGGTGTCAAACGACCCTTTCACAGGGGTCGCCTAAGACCATCGGAAAGCACATATATAATTACATATTGTTTTTGTGATTAATCACTATGCTTTAATTATGTTCAATTTGTAACAATGAAAGTACATCCTGCATATCAGATATTTACATTACAATTCATAACAGTAGAAAAATTAGAGCTATGAAGTAGCAACGAAAATAATTTTATGGTTGGGGGTCACCACAACATGAGGAACTGTATTAAGGGGTCGCGGCATTAGGAAGGTTGAGAACCACTGACTTAGTAAGTCTTATAATGTCTAAGTCACTGGGTTATACACTTGAAGCTGATATAATATTGCATGCCAACTGTAATTGAAAAATAAAAAAAATATTTAAAGTAGAAAACCTTGTCTCTTCTATTATTTGCATTCTTATTTGCTCAGATCAAGTTTTAGGATAATTGTAGCTGTTAGATAGTGACAACAATCCTCTTTTTGATAGGACAATAGCTATTTCCTTAACATTACTAATTATATTAAAAATTATTAATTAGGTTAAGTAAGTCTATAAAGTTAACCCATGCTATTGAATTCTACAGTATTATCTGAAACACTTTTATATCTCAGAAGTCTAATGGCAAAATTTTTTTAAGACATAAAGGTGACAAAACATCTATAAAAAGTTCCCCCTGGAAAGCTATTTTATTATTTCAAAGAAGAAATATTTCTCTTTGAACCATATAAATACAGGTAATATGAAACTCAAAGTGATTGAAAATATAAATTTACATGCCTTTGAGTATATTATATATCTTGCAAAACACCTTTCACAATGATCTGAAACTTAAGCCTAAACACTGTGAACAATTTAACAACAGTTACTTATATTCATTCCCCTTATTCAAGTTCTTTTCCACAAACATTAATTTGCCTAAGTACACTTAGAGCCTCTTAGACGTTAAGAAAAGAGTTTCTTTTTCAAATTTATTTATTCTTCAAAACTGATACATTTCTTAGAAAATATAGAGAAATTGAGAGCTTCTATATTCCAATTCTGGTAACTATTTCTTAGAACTTACAAAAACAAAAAGTGCACTCCCGTGTTCATTTCAGCATTATTCACAATAGCCAGGAAATGGAATTAACCTAAATGTCTGTGGATAAGCAATGAAATATTATTCATGTTTCTTTACCCTGAATCCATGTTCTAGATGTCCATAATTACATGATTCCGGTTGCTGAGCCTTGCTTTGTTACTTTAATAAAACATAAAGGGTGTCAGTTGTGGAACTGGATTTACTCAGGCCATTGAATAACCACACCTTTGCAATTAGAGGTTTGGTAGTCATCAGAGAGTGGTACAGTCATTGCCAAAATATTATGCCTCAGGCATTTATGTAAACACTATTTTTAATGTATCAGAATATTTGCCAAGAGATTAATTAAACACTAAGGACGTGATGCTTAGTCATTATCTCTATGACTTAATAAGCCTAAAATTTGAGAAAAGTTCTCATGGTTAAACTACTTTCTATACTTTTAACAGTTCAAAAAAGTCTGCTTCCTCCTTCCTCACCCCAACCAATAACCTGCAACTGTTTGAATTGTGCTGGGTAAACTTAGAATAAAGGAATTCTGAGGAAAAAGTGGTAAGGAACTAGTCTTTTCAAAAAACAATGAAAAGCTTTTAAGAGCTATCTGCACCAATAAGGGTGGTTAAGTGAACTATAATTAATTTACACCAGAATAGCATGTAGTTATTAAAAGCAATGAAGCAAACCTGTCTGTATTGAGATGGAGACATATCTATGATACATAAATTGATAAAAGGAGCTTGCAAAAATACAATCTCATTTTTGTTTAAGATAAGGAAAAACAGTACTTGTGCATATGCATGGAAAGTCATATAAAAAATAGTTTGCAGGCGTTGAACTGAATATAATTTAACTTTTCTTCACACTTCTTGTATTTTCTGAATTCCTTATTAGTGTTTATTACTTTCATAATCAGAAAAAAACAAACAAGAAGGATATTTCTGTTTTAAAAGATAGCATAGTCCCGGCCGGTGTGTTTCAGTTGGTTGAACATCATCCCATGTACATTGAGGTCGCTGGTTCAATTCCAGGACACATGCCTGGGTTTCAGGCTCAAGCCCCAGTAGGGGGAAGGGGGTGCAGGAGGCTGCCAATTGAAGTTTCTCTCTCATCTATGTTTCTCTCTCCCTCTCCCTTCTTCTCTCTCTCTAAAAAATCTATAAAAACATATTTTTTAAAAATAGTGCATATGCGTTGTTTGGTGGTGAGAACACAGGTTCTTTCTTACTCTCTTCAACTTTTAATTCTGCTTGCCCCTAATTGGCCTACTACTACATATAGGTTCGCTGCCACTTGCTCCAGGCTCCAAACCGCATCCACAGTTAACTCCATCAGATAGAGTTAATTGTTCCTGTTTTTAGTACATGCTGACTCAGGGAGAAATCTACCTCCATAAAGTGGAGGGCAGGGAAAGACCAAAGAAAGAAGTAGGCTATTCCAATCTGGCAATTAACAGAATTTTTTTTTAACTTTTTTTTCTTAAACTATTACAAAGAGTATTACATATGTCTCCTTTTTTTTTTTTTTTTTTACCCTTTGACCTTCCCCCGGCCTCCCCTACTCCCCAGTGTCTTGAGGAAAACATACATAAAGGCACATCTTGGGCTCTGGCTGGTTTGGCTCAGTGGATAGAGCGTCGGCCTGCAGACTGAAGGGTCCCAGGTTTGATTCCGGTCAAGGGCACATGCCTGGGTTGCTGGCTCAATCCCCAGTGGAGGGAGTGCGGGAGGCAGCCGATCAATGATTCTCTCTCATCATTGATGTTTCTATCTCTCTCCTCTCCCTTCCACTCTGAAATCAATATATATATTTAGAGGCACATCTTGGGCACCTACAAGAGGAAGCAGATACCCTCTGCCACTGGACTGGCACCAGAGAATCATATAGGGTAAAAAAGGAAGAGAATATTCACTAGTAAGTGAATGCTACCCGGTTGGAAATTACTTTACGTGCTTGACCAAGTCAGGACTGGCCAAGGAACCAGCACATAACAGGAAGCTGGGGAGGGATGCTGATTTGTGTCAGAATAAACATCTATTATGATCATACAGTCTCTCCATGATGTAAGCAATCTCCATTCTAACCCGGGTCCAACTCACAGGCTAGACAGCAGTCACATCATGGAACAATCTCTCCTCCACACCCATTAGCTCCAGCAGAGAAGTCATAGGGCAGACTGATTGGCTTGGCTTGAATTAGGAACCAAAATGTAGAGAGGAGTTTGTGGAAGTGGATAGGGGATGTACTTTTCTGACGGGACAGGTGTTGGTCACACTATACTCTCTTCAGCCAGGGAACAGGGGGAATCTACGTTGATTTGGGCCCAATAGGAAAGGGGAGTTTTACCATCTGAGGATGGGAAGAGGAAGTGATGCTGAAGCAACTAAAATAACAGATATCCATAATAAGATTCATTCTAGATTCTCATAATAATAGCAATCAAGTTCTTAAAGGAGTTCCCATAGAGTTTTCAAGTGTTTAGGAATTGGAAACTGCCAATCAATACTTATTCATTCAGTAAATATTCAAGTATCTACTATGTGCTTAGTAGTCTATATCTTACTGGACTGAGCAGGAAATAAGAAACAAACAAAATATCCTGCCCTCGGGGAGCTTACATTTTCAGGCATCAGTAACAACTTTAAACAATGAGTCTAAAATTGGTCTCTGGCTGGAGATTTTATTGCAGTAGTTGAGATCAAAGAAAACGCAATTTGGCTTTCAGATAATTATTTTACACTTGTCTGTAAACACCATAGTAAGATCCTCTTCTTGAAAGAAACCAAGCTGAGATGAGTCATGAGATTTACAAGCAAGTGAGAAGCGTTCTGGCTTTGGTGCCTTGATATTAATGGAAAATTATGTTAACTAGACACACCCAAGATGTTCTGTAGCATCCTGAATCTTTAACCTCAGTCTTATCTAACCTGCCCTGTCAGTGACACCCTGGGAAAACCAATCTTGAGGTGCATATTTAATTTCAAACAAAAAATCTTTTAACAGTAACTCTGATAGCAATAAAAAAAACTTCCCTTTGCAAGTCATGCATCAAAACAAGATATTCTCGATATGTGTCTTGTTAGTATGTATCTGCTAGAGACTGAATGTTTATGTGTGTCCTCCCTTCCCAACTGAAACCTAATCTTCATTGTGATGGTATTTCGAGGTGGGGCCTTTGGGAGGTGATTAGGTCATGAGAGATTAGTGTTCTTGTAAAAGAGACTCCAGAGAGCTCCTTGCCCCTTCCATCATGTAAGAACACAGATGGCCATCAATGTATCAGGAAGCGGCTCTTGCCAGACACTGAATCTGCCAGTGCTTTGATCTTGGACTTCCCAGCCTCCAGATCTGTGAGAAATAAATTTTTGTTTTTTAAGCCACCTGGTCTATGGTTCTTTTATAGTAGACGGAACAGACGAAGACATCATCTTTGGTATAGCAAAGAACTAATACTGAATTTAAAAAGCTTTGGAAGAACAAATGCAAGATTTGGCAAATATATATATATATGTTTTAAGCCTCACCCAAGGACATGTTTATTGATTTTAGAACGAGGGGAAGGGAGAGAGAAAGAAAGAGAAACATCGATCTATTGCCTCCCATACACACCCTGCCCGGGGATCAAACCAGAAACGTAGGTGTGTGCCCTGACCTAGAATCGAAACTGCTACGTTTCAGTGTACGGAACAACACTCCTAACAACTGAGCCACACCAGCCAGGGCTTCAAAGAAACAAACAGCCCTAGCTGGTTTGGCTCAGTGGATAGAGCATTGAACTGCACACTGGAAGTTTCCGAGTTCAATTCTGGTCAAGGACACATGCTTCGGTTATGGGCTCGATCCCCAGTGGGGGTTGTGCAGGAGGCAGCCGATCAATGATGCTCTCTCATCATTGATGTTTCTATCTCTCTCTCCCTCTCCTTTCCTCTCTAAACTCGATAAAAATATATTAAAAACAAACAAACCAAAAACCTTGAAGAACATAACAATTATAACTCCCTAACACAGCGATGCTCAACTCTGGCTACACATTAAAATAACATTCTAAAAAATATTGGGATGGGGTAGAGAGTGTAAACTGGTCTTTGATATTCTTTAAAAAGTACTGTAGGTGATTTTACTATGCAGCTGGAATAAGACATACCCGCCAAAGAAGGAAAAATGTGGATATTTTTGGTCTGGAACACTCAGGTATGTTCATTTTATTGCCAGTCTGACTGTCATCAGTGAATCACTTTGTCTCATTTACCCACCTTTCCTACATCCATTCATCCTTCTTCCATCTTTTCATTCTCTTTTCTTTCTCTCCTTCTCTCTTTCTCATGTATTCATTCATTCAACCACTCATTCATTAAACAAGCATTTAATAAGGCCAAATACTGTGCTAGATACTAAGGATACAGAAACAGAATTAATATGTTCATTCAAGTGTTATAGTATTAATAAGGTAGCATATATAAATTAGTCATACTGAGGTTCTCAAGTAAAGTTCCGTTTTTTAAAAATGCATCCATCTTTTCCTGTTTGGTTTACTTTGTAAAAAACTGTGTTGAAACTTGAGTTGTTATGTTAGGCAAACACCAACATTCCTGACCTATTGTGCTTTCAAAAAGTCATATCATAAGCTATCCATCTGGCAGTGTAATTTTCAACCTTTCATATATTTAATGAAAGGATGTAAATGCCTATAATTCATTATTTTAAGACTCTTCAGAGTCTTTGGAATATTTTGTGAAGTTTTCTTACTTCTAATATACCAAATCCCAACCAGACTCCAGCAATGTAGCTTGATCTTTGGCTCCTATGCAATTCCCAGATCAGGTTACTGTGTAGATAGAGGCAGAATCCTACGCACTTAAAGGTAAGAAGATACTTTCCTTTGGACGGTTCATGCCATTTCCCCCATTTTTATTTTTGTTAATCCTCACGCAAGGATATTTTTCCCATTGATCTTTTTTTTTTTTTAGAGACAATGGAAGGGAAGGGGAGAGAGACATCAATACGAGAGAGACACATCGACTGGTTGCCTCCTGCATGTGCCCTGGGGATCGAGCCTGTACCCGAGGTACGTGCCCTTGACTGAAATCAAACCGGAGACCCTTCAGTCCCCAGGCCGATGCTCTAACCACTAATCCAAACTGGCTAGGGTCATTTCCCCCTTTTTTAAGCTCCAAGTTGCCGCAAAACAGCTGGTCAAAAACCCACTTCAGTGGCCAACTTGGCAGCTAGGGCTGCTGGATCCCTTCTGGGAAGTTAGGCTTTATCATCCTATTGATACATACTAGTATTTGAAGCTAAGAACAGATGCAGGCAGGCTCACTTTACCCACAGATGCACTACAATAATTTCTGATTCAGTAGTGCAACCACCTAATACCAAAAGACAAAAGAGAAATATTTTGAATAAAAATCAACATCGGTAGAAAAGCAGCAGCAGAGTATAAAGGCAATCTTCCTGCCAAGAACAGATTAAAAGCTAACAGGCTTGCCCTAACTGGTTTGGCTCAGTGGATGGATCTTCAGCCTGCGGACTGAAGGGTCCCAGGTTCGATTCCGGTCATGGGCATGTACCTTGGTTGTGGGCACATCCCCAGTGGGAGGTGTGCAGGAGGCAGCTGATTGATGTTTCTAACTCTCTATCCCTCTCTCTTCCTCTCTGTAAAAAATCAATAAAACATATTTAAAAAAAAAAAAAGCTAACAGGCTCCAATAGAGCAAGCCTTATCCATAGCATAAGGTTTCCTGTACCCAGAAATTTGATATTGTACTACCATACAATTGTAGTTATTATGAAGTATGAGCTTGCTCACAAGAAGAAATATACAATTAAAAGAGAAAAAGGAGAATGAACACAAAGAGAATAAAGTAATTCCAGATCCAGGAGCAGATGGATTTACATCTTATGAGATATATAACCATTCTGTACTCTTCATAAATAAACCATTGTGGCCTGAGAAATATTATTACTAATAGTAATAACAACTAACAATTACTGAGCACTTATTTTATGCCAGGCATTGTTAGTGCTTTACATGTTATTTCATTTAATCCTCTTAACTTTATTTACTAGTATTCCCATTTTCCAGATGAGAACAATGAAGCTCAGAGAATTTAGGTAACTTGCTTTAAGGTAACACACTAGAATTTGCCTTTAGCCATTACATAATTCACTGTCCTAATTTACAACAATAGGTCATACAGCTACAGCTTCTGGTTCAGAGGGGCTTATAATACTTTTAAAACTTCTGTACTGCCCTGGCCAGGTAGCTCAGTTAGTTAGTATTGTCTCAATACATCAAGGTTGCAGGTTCAATCCCTGGTCAAGGCATATATACAAGAGCAGTCAATGAATGTATAAATATGTGTAACAAAAAAATCAGTCTCTCTCCCTTCCTCTCTCTCTAAAAATCAATTTAACAAAATAACAACACCTCACCCTGGCCTATGTGGCTCAGTGGTTAGGGTGTCAGCTTGTGCACCTAAAGGTTGAAGGTTTGATTCCCAGTCAAGGGCACATACCTGGGTTGCAGGTTCAATCCCCTGCCCTGGTCAGGGTGCATGCAGGAGGCAGCCAATCAATGCGTCTATCTCACATTGATGTTCCTCTCTCTCTCCCCCGCTCCCTTCCACTCTCTCTAAAAACAAACAAACAAACAAAAACCCACCTCTGTGCTTTTTGCAACTACTCTGGGCCTTTTGCAGTGTATCTGCATCAGTAATAGACAAATCTCTCATCGTGATCTAGTACAAAGACAGGCATTTGCAAATAGGAAGCAATTTGCAGTTGCTGAGTGTGCACTGCACAAAGGTAGGGGTTGCAACCCTCTAGTTGGGTACAAATGTGAAGCAGAAAGCAAAACTCATCAATATATATTGTAGTAACTGATTACAAGGAAAAATATTGCTAAGAGAAATTTACTCCTCTTTAAAATAGAGTTAAAAGAGTAAAAATTCTTTTACAGGTTAAAAAAACAACAACTATTTGTTCTCCCTTTGTACTCAAAAGTAGTAAACACATACACAATACTTCCAGATTATCTGGGGCATTGTTAGCTGAATGGGGACATTAGGTGTGTTAAGCTGAAGTGGCAGCTTCAGCTTCTGTTGGGGGAAATTATGGTAATAATGTGATAGAGAAGGGAAGGGAGGGCATGGGAGAGGAAGGGAGGGACACTCATTTCTTGTTCCACTATTTATGCATTCATTGGTTGATTCTTGTATGTGGCCTGACTGGGGATCAAACCCATATATGGAGACCACTCTAACCAACTGAAGTACCTGATCAGGGCTTTCCAGGAATTTTTTAAAAAATATTTTTAAATTAAAAAAAATTTTTTTTAATTCTCTAGCAACACCAATTCATTTATATTGCACCAATGGAATGAGCTGACTTCATTAGGAGTTGATTGGAGTTGCTAAGGACAGGTTTGGGGCCATGATATACATTTTCAGATGCTTTGAACAGCCTACATACATCCAATACAAGTCTCTATTCTACCTCTGAATTTTAAAGCTTTTTTAAATTTTAAAATTCAACACCTATAACCTTCGGTTTAACATTATTTTATTGTACTTAACTTCCATATGCACATATGGAGGTTTAAAAAATCAGGAAAAGAGAAAAAGAATTTCTGGTAATAGGCTTCAGGAGATAAAAATATGCACATGTGTAGCTTTTTAACATGTATATACATGAACATTTCCAATAAATATGGGAAAGTTTTGACTATCAGTTAAAGGCTGCATACTCTGTGTTGGCCATGGAGTCAGAAAATACGAGATTACGCCTCCAAAATTGATATTGCTGCTAGGTCCTCCTGTACTGTTCTTGAATCTAAGTGTGGTGATACAGAGAGATTGCAATTTAACAGGGGCCTCTAGCAACTGCAAGTGATCTAGTGCTGTGCTTCTCACACTTTATGGTGCATAAGAACCACCTGGAAAGCTTGTTAAAGAAGATGACTAGTCCTCAAGCCTGACATTCTCATTCTGTAGGTCTGGGGTGGCATGGGAATATTTGCATTTCCTCTGAGCACTTAGGTGAGAGAGAAGTTGCCTATTCAAGGACCATGCTCTGAGTAGTACTGATTAGGCATGGGAGCATGGCACAGACTGACAGATCTCAGAGGGAAGGGGGTGCGGGGAGGGTGGGCAGAGATTAACCAAAGAATTTATATGCACATATGCATAATCCATGGACATAGACAATAGTGTGGTGCACGTGCATATATGGAGGTGGGGTGGGAACCGGGTGGAGGAGGGCAATGGGGGACATCTGCAGTACTCTCAATAATAAAGATACATAAAACATAAGCAAATAAATAAATAAAAGTATCTGTAAATTTAGAAGTTCACAAAATATGAACTTTTTTATTTTTATTGATTTTAGAGAGGAAGAGAGAAACATTGATTTGTTTTTCCACTTATTTATGCATTCATTGGTTGATTTTTTAAAATACATCTTTATTGATTTCAGAGAGGAAGAGAAAGGGAGAGAGAGATAGCAACATCAATGATGAGAGAGAATCATTGATTGGTTGCCTCCTGTACACCGCCTACTGGGGATTGAGCCCACAACCCAGGCATGTGCCCTTGACCGGAACCAAACCTGAGACCCTTTAGTCCACAGGCCAGCGCTCTAACCACTGAGCCAAACTAGTCAGGGCTGAACTTTTAAGCTTTATTCATGTCTGAGTGAAACTTTGATGGCTATAGAAGGTAAACTCCAGAGAAAGTAGAAACTGGCAAAAGGCGTATATACTTTGGCTGGTTAGAACCATGATTCTTAGAATACTAGTAAAAAGCTATCAGTATTTATTAGAGGTCCTCCTTGAAATAATTAAGAAAGGTCCTTGTGTTAGGTGATGATGCAAGGACGATGTATACAGACATTAACGGTAGTGTTTGTTGAATTGATGGGTTTAACCATAAATTAGAGAGATAATTCAGCTTGAAGCAAACACCTTGATTCTAAGCCTTTCACAACTGTAATGTGATGTTCCTGGACCAGTGCATGAAGAGCAGCAGCAGCAGCAGCATCCCCTGGGAATTTGTCAGAACTGAAATCCTTGGGCACATCCCAGCTTTATCAAATTAGAAACTCTGGGGTGAGGCCCAGAAACCTGTGTTTTAACGAGCTCTCCAGGTGACCCTAGCGCATGCCAACCTCTGAGAATCACCGCCAGACTCGTGGTTCTCAAATTTAGCGTGTATCAAAATCAGAATTACCCCGGAGTGCTTGTTTAAAATACAAGTTCCTGCTCCTTCCTCAATGTGGGCCTGACTTTAAAATACCTTTGGGGATTCCAATGTGGACAACACTTTGAGAAATAGTGCCCTTAATCAGAGGCTTTCAAACTCTTTTTGACCAGGACCCATATTTTATATCTGGATGCAGTAAGTACGAATAGATTTATAGCTAAAACAAGACTTTCATAAAACAATACTGACTTTTACATATGCAATACATTTAGATATTTTCTGTTCTATTTCATTTTTAAAATGCTGGTGGCAGAAGCACTAAGTTGACTTCATGACCCACTAATGGGCTGCAACCACAGCTTGAAAAACCTGCCCTGGGCCAGTGCGTCTCAAACTTTACAGTACATTCGAATCACCCGGAGGTCTTACAACGCAAACTCTAGTCCAGTAAGACTGAGATGGGGCTTGAGATTCTGCATTTCTAGAAAACTTCCTAGTTTTCCTAATGCTGTTGATGCATATACGTATTGCCCTTCTAATGGCAAGGCCTGAACCATAAAGCGTGCAAGAAGACAACAAACTCTTCATGCACAACTCCCCTTTAAAATCTGGACCCTGCATATCTTGTCCAGTTTCATTCCTTCCATCATCCCCAACATGGTACTCTACATTACAAAGCAAACTATTTGTCATTTTCTTTCACACCTTCAGGAATTTTCATAACTGCTATGCTCTTCCTAAACATCCTTCCCTTTTCCTCTTTCTGGAAAAGTATTATTCATCCATCCATGCTCAGCTCAAACATAACCTCTAGGAAGCCTTTCCCAATCCCCAAAATGAATGAAGTCATTCTCCCTTCTCTCTTTGTATAGCACTTCTCACAAACCTCTACGATGGCATTTTTACATTGTGCAGTGATTATTTATGAGTTTATTTCTCACAAACCAGTCCTGCTCATCTTTGTACCCTTTTCCCCTACCCACCCTCCACCCCTCATCTTATAGCATGATACCTAGAACACAGAAACAGGCAGCTAACATATATTGAGCGCGTAGGCTCTTAATAAATACAGGATGTCCCTAAAAATTGTATACACTGTAACAGCTCAATTTTGAAAATGAAATGTATTTTAATAAACACTGCCTTTTTAGTTATTCAAAGTGTGTATACACATTTTTGGGGATACCCTATGTTTTTTTTAATAAATGAAGGGAACGTATTAGATATTTAAGGAAGTCTGAGAGTTCCTTAGGATGTTCTGAAGAGTTAATTATAGGTTTACACAAAAATATACTTCGGGTACATGTACGCATTTCCTTCATTGTGACTAATGATAAAAACAGGCATATAAATTTCAGACAGGCAAGCCTGTAACTTGTATAAGCCTGATGATAAGTCATTTTGAAAATGGCTAGAATGTAATCTTCAGAAAGTACCATTTTTTATCTCTTTGTTTATTATTGTATCCTCAATGCCTGATACATAGTCAGTACTTGTATCAGGCATGGTACCAAAAGAAAACAGTTGGCATACTTAAATTAAGATAATTTGAGGAGAGACCACTTATAAAGATGTAGATGGAGTTACGGAAACCACAAATGATAGCAAAGTAGCCCTGGGCTTATATCAATGAGAAGCTGTTACCGCCACCCTAGGTCTAAAAAGAAAGGTAATGTAGAGCAGGCTACCCGGGCTGGAGGAGAACAGTGACCATCAGTCACAGTCATCTGATTGCTGGAATGGTCACCCTCATAAGGGCAACCTCAGTCCAAATCACAATGTTCAAAATTATGTGAAAAACTCAAACGTAATGGCTGGTATTACTACAAAGGACTATAATCTAGTAGGGAGATCAAGCAGCAGGAATCTCTGAGCCAAGCCTGGTAAATGTGTGGCATACAGGCCACCACCTTTCCCTTCCACATCCCCCAATCTGACCTCCAAGGCAGACTTTCTTTACTACTTCACCCAGAAAAGGACTTTCCTACTTTACCTGGAAAAATACTTCTTAACTCAGCAACTACAGTCAATTGCTGTTACCTGGTATGAAGTCTATTTGCCAAACTGGCTCTAGTCAAATAAGGGTACAAGTAGGGTTAGTAGGGTTTTTCCAATTTGAAGTAGTTCCTAGCCGTCAGCTGGAGATACAGAGGTTGGGTCACCTCCTGGCTGTGCTAGACTAAGCCTCAGACAGCCAGGCTAGGGTGCAAGTTAGGATTCTGGTCATAGAGGAGAAAAATAATGCAAATCAGCAATCAAAATAAGAATACTACAGATTGTTCAAAACAATGAGAACTGAGGAGAAGGCATCTAGTAGGTATATAGGCTATGTTTAACAAAGCAGAATTGATTTCAGACTCATTAGCTGGTGGAAATAATATTTCTGATATACTGGGAGAAATGATGTGGATTGGCTCCAAATTTTGTTCTGATTGAACTCACAACAGTTAGATCTTAGGTACTTGCAGCTAAGCAGGGTACAACAGTGGGGAGGGGGGCGGGTAATAAACTGCTTTCTTTTTCCCCTTCCCCTTCATTTAAAAGGTTTTCTAAATTAAGCTAAAAGTTTTAGCTGTGAATACGTAATTAAAACAAGCACATGAGAGCATAGCTACCGTTTATTGAGTATCTACTATGATTTATGCTTCAGATGATCTGTGTGGCAACTCTATAAGGTAGATATAATTACACTTACTTTCCAGATGAGGAAATAGAAGTTTAGAGTAATAAAGCATACAAGTTGCAGCTTTAGGGTTTTCATCCAAGCTTATTTGGCTTTTGAGACTATATGGATGGACCTACAGGGTATTATGCTAAGTGAAATAAGTCAAACAAAGAAACACTGTATTATTTCACTTAGGTGTGCAATCTAAAAACAAAATAAACAAACAATCAAAACGAAACAGAGCCCTAACCGGTTTGGCTCAGTGGATAGAGCGTCGGCCTGTGAACTGAAAGGTCCCAGGTTCGATTCTGGTCAAGAACATGTACCGTGGTTGCGGGCACATCCCCTGTAGGAGATGTGCAGGAGGCAACTGATTGATGTTTCTCTCATCGATGTTTCTGACACTCTGTCCCTCTCCCTTCCTCTTTGTGAAGAATCAATAAAATATATTTTTTAAAAAAACACGAAACAGAAACAAACTTATCTGGCTTTAAAGCCTGTGTTACTTCTGATATTATGACTTTTATCAACCTCAAGTCTTAGATTCCTCAGGGTCATCATAAATGATTAGGACAAGCAAATTTAATGTAATAAGACCATAGAAGGATAGATATTACTAATTACCTAATTTTAGCATGTTTAAGAATAAACAGAATATTTTATCCATCTTTATTTTTTTTTTTCATTATTGTACCTGCCATAGTCAAAGTATTTTCTAAGAGAATTCATGTCACTGATGGTTCCTGATGCAGGACAATCATACAATGTTATTTTCTCTTTCATATGTGCCCTCCCCAGGTGTGTGGCCCAGGGGCAAGCACCTGTCCTAAAAGCTGCCAATCCACACAGCCTGGCATGAAAATAAATAAATAAATACATTAAGCCAACTCCCTGAGATTATCTCACTTTGATGTTGGAATTTGCAAATACAAAGAATGCCCTAGTGGTGGATCACAGCAAACTGAAGCACAAGCTGTGTGATAAAACAAATCAGATAAACGAGTATGTAACTCTGGGTTCTAACAAGAAACAGATGGCATGTGCAAATGAGGATGAATTGAGGAGAGTTTATCTACAAAGAAACTAATTACAGATGTGCAAGGCAAGGTGTCGGGGAACCACAGGGATGGGAGAGGAACCCATTCTAGGTGGCGAGGGAGCTATTATCAGCCCTAGATCTGAAGGGAAATAAGAGGTTGGAAGGGGAAAGTCGTGAGAGTGAGTCATCTTGAGAGGAGCAGTGGTTTTGGTTGAGGGACACAGTCTGCCTAAAGAGACCTTGCAGGGAGGGAGCAGGAGAATAAATCCACTGATCTCTTTCTGTTGATATAATCTACACAGGACGGGTTTCCAGGAAAAAGAGCAATGTGGAGAAGGATGAAGAGTGGATCTGGAGGGGCAAACTAAAGATGGTTTATTAAAGAGTAAAACAATGAGTAGAAGGATGAGAACAGAGTAGGCATGTAGAGCGAAAAAGGTGCTATAATAGAGAAAGAGAAAAGGAACATGCTATCTGTAAGAAAGACTGAAAGGGTACTTAAATCCTCGAGTTGCATCGGATCCTGATGATTCTCCAGGTTTAAATCCAGTTCCAGTTTTATTCTAAGTACTAGGGACCCGGTGCATGAAGATTCGTGCACTGAGCGGGGGGGGGGGGGGGGGGGGGTTCCCTCAGTCTGACCTGCACCCTCTCCAATCTGGGAGCCCTCAGGGGAGCCCTCTCCAATCCGGGAGTTTCTGTCTGTCTTTGCAATCATATAATCGAATAGTCTGAGACCCCAACCCAGTTTGGTTTGTTGCTCACAGAATAATAGAGGCTTTTTTTTTTCTTTGCTCCATTGGTGGAGATTTCCTGGAGGTTTTAGGTTATCCTCCCTTTAATTTTTCCTAGACACTCTGATTTTACTTATGTCTCTCACCTTTGCTTTCCCTCCATCCCAACCGCAACAGTAACTTGCTCCAGGCTCACTTTGCTCTAGTGCAGTGGTCAGCAAACTGCGGCTCTCGAGCCACATGCGGCTCTTTGGCCCCTTGAGTGTGGCTCTTCCTAAGCCTTAGGAGTACCCTAATTAAGTTAATAACAATGTACCTACCTATATAGTTTAAGTTTAAAAAATGTGGCTCTCAAAAGAAATTTCAGTCGTTGTACTGTTGATATTTGGCTCTGTTGACTAATGAGTTTGCCGACCACTGCTCTAGTGTCTAGGAGAACTACAATTCCCAGCATTCCTGGTGCTCCCCATGTTCTGGGTTTTCCCCAACTGAGGGAGCCACGTCCCCCCAAGGGAGCCACCCAGGGAGCCAGGTCCCCACAAGCTGCCGGCTCTCCCACTCTGCTCTGTGTATGCAAATTACCCGCCATCTTTGTAGGGTTAATTTGCATACTCACGCCTCATTGGCTTTGTGGGCGTGGCTTGAGCGTAGCAGAGGGATGGTTAATTTGCATGTTTCCCTTTTATTATGTAGGACTAGAGGCCCGGTGCACAAAAATTTGTGCACTGGGGGGGGGAGGTCCCTCAGCCCAGCCTGTGCCCTCTCGCAGTCTAGGACCCTTGGGGGATGACCACCTGCTGGCTTAGGCCTGCTCCCCAGGGGATTGGGCCTAAGCTGGCAATCAGACATCCCTCTGGCAGCCCGGCAGCCCTCGGGGGATGTCCACTTGCCAGTGGGGAGCAGACCTAAGCTGCAATCGGACATCCTTAGCGCTGCTGAGGAGGCAGGAGAGGCTCCCACCACCACCGCTCTACTGGCAGCCATCAGCCTGTCTTGTGGCTGAGCAGAGCTCCCCCATATGGGAGCGCACTGACCACCAGAGGGCAGCTCCTGCATTGTGTGTCTGCCCCCTGGTGCTCAGTGTGTGTCATAGTGACCAGTCATTCCCAGTCGTTCTGCTGTTAGGGTCAGTTTGCATATTGCCCTTTTACTATATAGGATAGAGGCCTGGTGCACGGGTGGGGGCTGGCTGGTTTGCCCTGAAGGGTGTCCCAGATCAGGGTGGGGGTCCCTCTTGGGTGCCTGGCCAGCCTGGGTGAGGGGCTGATGGCTGTTTGCAGCTGGTCACACCCCTTTCAGAATGGGGGTCCCCACTGGGGTGCCTGGCCAGCCTGGATGAAGGGCTGATGGCTGTTTTCAGGCTGGCCTGCGACTGAAGCTCCCAGCCTCTCCTTTTTTTCTTTTTTTTTATTCTGGGATTTATTTACCTTCTATAATTGAAACTCTGTTGCCTTCACTGGCGCTCTCAGCTCTGAGGCCGAGGCTGGCTGAAAGTAAGTATCTGGGATTTGTTTAGCTTCTATAATTGAAACTTTGTTGCTTTTGGAGCTGTTGCTTTCAGGCTCAGAGCTGGGCCACAGCAGGCGGGGAACCTTGGCTTCCTCCATCACTGGAGCAAGCAAACCTCCTGCTCGCTTCAGCTGCATGGCTGCCAGCTGCCATCTTTGTTGGCAGTTAATTTGCATATCTCGCTGATTAGCCCATGGGAAGCATAGCGGAGGTATGGTTAATTACCCTTTTTGTCTTTTATTAGATAGGATAGCTTTACAATAGACTCCCTTCCTTTAAAATAGTCTATTGGTAATTCTGTTTCTTGCAACTCCAAAGGCCTAATAACATGCTGGATACAATGAGAATACGGTTGGCTCCCGAACAAGCTGGGGTTAGGTGTACTGACCCTTGCAGTTGAAAATCCATATATAACTTGACTTCACAAAAACTTCTTAACTCCAGTCGCCCTCTACATCCACAGATTCACGGCCAGTTCAAACCTGTGTTGTTCAAGGGTCAACTGTAGTTAATTCCCCTTAGGAATTCTACGAAGACATCTGAGACAGGTAGGCCACTTGCTGAGAAAGAATCACAGCACTCTGCTCAGCTTTTTAAGAAGTGTCCAGATTTAAAAATAAAGGTGTCAGTGTCATGAAAGACCACTGACTGTCAGAATTGAGAAACTATAAAAGTGACCCAATTAAATGAACTCTATGGAAAACATAGACTGCATTTTGAAAGAATCACAGACCATTCTACAGGAAATTAAAACAATACATTTTTTTCTTTAATTGCCTCCCCGAAAGCTTTATTGAATTATTGATGGACTAGAATGCTCATTTATTTTTTAAAAAAAGGGAAGGGACATCTGTAATATTCTCAACAATAACAATAAATTTTAAAACAAACAACACACACACACACAAACCATTTAGTGTCTCTCTTCACCCAGAAGTGATAAATGAAACAATTAACGTGGTTCTAAAGTTGACATTGATTTTAGAAAGCTGATTTTATTCAAGAAAGCATAATAAATGCCTGTGACTAAAAGTGAAAAAAATATACAATTTGATCAGTTTTGATATATATATTCATCACCACAGTCAAAATAACATTTCCATCCACTCTAAAAGTTTCTTTGTACCTCTTTGTAATCCCTCCGTCCCTCTGCTCACATCCCCAATTTTATGCAAATGAACTAAAGAGTATGTATATATGTATATATATACACTAAAGGCCCGTTACAGGAAGATTCCTGCAAGAATAGGGCTTCCTGCGGCCGGAGCGAAGCAGAGAAGGGAACAAAACCCGCTTAGGCGGGCTTCCCTCCCACCTCCGCTGCCCTGCTTGCTTCCCTCCCGCCTTCACCACCCTGCTTGCTTCTCCACAGCTTTGCTCCCTTCTGCAGCGCTTGGCTTCCTTCTACATTGTCCTCAGTCTTCCCTCTGCACCAGCATATGCAAATTAACCACCATCTTTGTTTGGTTAATTTGCATAGTCATCTGATTGGCTGGTGGGCATAGGGGAGTGACACAAATTTGCATGTTTCTCTTTTATTAGTGTAGATATATATATATATATATATATAGAGAGAGAGAGAGAGAGAGAGAGAGAGATGTAATATATATACTAAAGGCCAGATGCACAAAATTCATGCAAGGGCCTTGGCCCTGGCCCCTGCCTGCCGCGGCTACCTCTGCTGCAGCTGGAGGTCTTTGCCACCTTTGCCCCCATCTGCTGCGGCTTTGTCTGGAAGGAAGGACGTCTGGAAGGATGTCCGGTCTAATTAGCATATTACACTTTTATTATTATGGATATATTTTTTTGCCTGCTTTTTTTCATTCTGCACAACTATTCTGAGATTCAACTACATTGCTGTGTGTATCAAGTTCCTTTTTTTTTTTTTATTGCTGAACCGTCTCCTTGCATATCCATATACCTCAATTTTTTTGTCCATTCATGTATTGATGGACATTTGCGTTGTTCCCAGTTTGGGCTATTATGCAACTGTTAATATTAAGGTATAGATAGGCATAATATTTTTCTGATAATCCAAGAGATATTGGAAACTATTGCTTCATTAAATGGAAATTCAAAGCATTAGACCTGCAGTCAAAAGATCTGGGTGGGTCATTTATTGGCTGTGGGACTTAGAGCCAATAATTTTTAACTTCCTGAGCTTTGATTCCCTCATCTGTTAAAAAAAAGATTGATAATACCTGCCTTGTAGGGTGGGTTTTGTGAGGATTGAATAAGATAGTTCGTACATTTAAACTTTCATTCAAATATTAACTTTGATTACTATGAAAGAACATTGAGAAATTAGGGAACATCCCTTTTAACTTTTCTAGGCCTCTTGTGGACCTCTGTATTTAGAACCAAAAGACACTAACAAATACCATGGCTCTGAGCAAAAGATGAAATACGTTGGTCAATGTCTCCTTCTCCTTGGTCCTCCAGCCCCTCCTCTCTTTCTTCTTCCTCCTTCCCTCCCCCTTCCCTCCTCCTAGTTGTTCCTATTATTGTGGCAGGGTGCCTCTTTCTTCTTGAGGGCAAGACCCACTTCTTTTCCTCCATTTTCATATTACTTCATGTGTTATTCTTATATCAGGTTCTCCATGAATTTACATTGAGTTAATAATAAATGCTTGCATAGTGTTTTATAGATTACAGTGCATTTTCAGATACAATATTTCGTTCTGGCCCTCAAAATTGTCTAGAAAAGTAGGCATAGCAAGATAATACTATCCCCATTACCAGATGAGGAAACTAAGGCTCAGAGAGGTTGAAAGCTAGCTGAGGTGATAACCTAGCAGCTAGGTCTTAGCTGTTCAAAGGCCAGCTCAGAGTGCCTTTCACCTTGGCACACTGTCTACCAACATTCTTCACAGGATTCAGTGGGTGCTTTAGCCTCCAGTTAATACTAATATATAAACTCTTTGCAGGAGAAAGGGCCAAACTTTATTTTTAGAAAACTAACAGTTGGTGTTGAAAGGTTCGGGGTTGGGCCGGGGTCACACAGAACGGACTCAAGGCTCAGTGCAATCATAGTAATATTTATTCTAGGCACCTGAGTGCAGGTGGTCTGACTGAAGAAAGAGTCAGCTGTAAATTGGGGAGGGAGCAGGCTTTTTATGCGTTCAGGGAGAGCTGCAGATGGGGCTTGGCTTGACCCAGGTATCAGGACTGTGCCCCTATCATAGTTTTACAACCTTGCCCTTTGTCCTTCTGCTGGCGCCAGATGTCCTTTTGGGGGGGAGGGGGCTGTGCAGGGGTTATGGTCTTCAGGAATTTCTGTAAAATAACCACTTAAGGGGAGCATGTTTGTGCAAGGCTTAGACTAGCAGAATGAGCTTTCTTTTATTAGCCCCTACTAAAGTTGAGCCCTGTATCTTCATTCACCCTTTCAGGTGGCATTTTGATGCATATACTGCAATATATGCTTTTCTAGGGGACCACAGGAGATCTGAAAACTTTCAGGATATAGCATTAGAACTGTAGCTATTTATAAAATTTGAAATACATATAACTATTACTCTCCTTCCTCCTAAATACAATTCTGAAGAAAATAAGAATTTAAAGTTATTGTAAGTGTAACGGGACAATCAGTGGGTCTGTGCTGCCTGTCACTACTTGCGCCAATTTAAACAGAGACAGGGTTGAATCATATGCCAGCCGAATGGGAGAGCAGCAGGTCACCCACAAAAATGTGCTCTGCAGGCCCCATAAGCCACTGCTTACATAGGGTAAGACAAAAATTACACAGGGAAATATGGATTATAGGTATGCAGAGGTAAGGATTTCAGGCATGGGAAAGTAGGAGGCTGGGGTGGGACTCCATTGTTTGGGCAACAAGGTTGTTAATCTTTCCATGAGAACTGACCACATTCCAAGGTTGATTCCCAGGTCCAAGGTTGATTGCCAGGTCCTGGGGGCGTACAACTCCCAGCTAGGTCAGAATGTCCTTTCTTTAACCAACAAAGGCAATCCTGGTTAACAGGACATGATTAATATTTCCCATAACCATAGCTAGTCCCCGATATCCTATTCTTGCCCCTAACACAAGTACTCCATACCAGTTAAAAGTAATTTATTTCTAGAATGTTGTTTCTGATTTAACCAGTATACTAAACATTACCTGAGGATGAATTATTACCAAATTTTTCTTTTCTCCTTTTATCTAATCTTACCTAAAACAGTTTTTTGACCTATTGCAAGGTATAAGAATTGACAGCACATAGTACATCTATTTTGAATTTTTATCTGTGTAGAAAGTTCAAGGTTTACATTTTCTTTTGGGTTAATCTGCTCTCTCTGTCTGCTGGAAAAAAAAAAAATTTCTCCTGAAAAAAAAATTTCATCTTTTCCTCAGAGCCATGGTATTTGGTAGTGTCTTTTGGTCCTAAATACAGAGGTCCACAAAGAGGCCTAGAAAAGTAAAATGGGTTGTCCCCTAACTTCTCAATGCTCTTTCACAGTAATCACAGTTAATATTTGAATGAAAGAACAAAGTAAAAGAAAAAAATGGGTGGGGACTCTTCTTAAATAAGCACTTTGTGTTTTTACTGTCTGGTCTTAAATTAAATGTAAGTGCATGACAAAGGACTTAGCAAATACACCCTGATATGGGATAAGCTAGACTGTGTACTCCTCTCTTCATAATTAAAGTTGTTGATATTCTTACTGTTAAATATAATAAGAACTATTTATTTATAAAGAGGGACTTAATCTACCTGAATTACAATAATTCTATCTCCTCTAATAAAAGTGAACTGTTAATGAGATATAAAAAAGGCCATAAAGACTTAGATAAATATTTTTCTATCATTTCCATATAAATGAGATTTCATGTTTCAGAGAGTGAGTTTATAACAAGGCTTGTAATGTATTGTTTTCCTCAAAATCTAAAAGTGCTATAAAACTAATATTAATTTTTTATTAGTTTGATACTAAATCTCCATGAATTAAAGAATGCTAATAGCTTTCAAGCCTGTAAGAATTATTGGCTGTATTTTAAATGCACTAGATAATGCAACTGTCTTACTCTAGGGATTGATAACAATCCTACAATATTTAAGCATGGTGAAATTTAAAATTCATCAAACTAAAATTGTACATTCAGAACGACCCACGTACATCATATACCATTAACCATATAAGGTTACTACTAGAAGAAAACAACAACTGAAGGGAAGAGGAGATAAGGGAAAGGGAGAAGGAATTTGAGTGCTAAATTTTGTATCTTTCATAATTAGTGTGGGCGAAAGGGGCTACATGCTAACCTGACAAGCTCAGGGAAGGCCTGCATGGTGGTCTTGCAAATTCATCCACCTAAGTATGGTCTGAAATTAAACTTTAACTAAAAGCAGTTATGGTGGGTAGTTATGTCCTAGGCTGGTATCTTCACTGACAAGGTCAACCTTTACCTGAACTGAGCCTATCTGTCTTTTTGCATCTATAATAACATACCCTTGAAATGTCTGGGTAACTTGTAACCTCCCTCTTTCTGGACCCCTGGGGGCACAACCTAATGTGCCTGGGCATCAGGACAGATACCACAAATTCCTTGTTATCATGTTAACTGTTAACTGTTGGCTATCTAGCACCCACCTAGGTATGTGTCTATCATTTTCCTTTTTATCCAATGCAGAGGTCCCCCCCAACCGCCTTTGCTTTCTCCAGCCTCTCTAATCTATCACCAATGGATTTCATGTAACCCACCTACGTCCCCTCCTTTGATTGCAATGTATAAAAATAGATGAAAAAAAAAAAACGCCATTATCTGGAGCATTATCCCAATCCACTGAGATACTGCTTCCCGGCAATTGTCGATAGTTTGGCTCAAATAAAGTCACAAAAATTCTTTACAGGTTTGAATGTTTTTACGTTCACATTAGCAATCATTGTTGAAAACTGATAAATCAGGAAATGAAAACACCTTTATTTTATATCTTGCAGCACTGTTTAAAATTTTTAGTCATGTTCATACACCTTAAAAAGTAAAATACAACCTAGTACAATTTTTTTTTAATGTGATTTAGCTAGAGCAAGTATTTGAGCTCCAATTCTCTATCCCTAAACTGATTCAGGAGACAGGCGGGCAGCTTCCCAGAGGATAAGGCTGTATTTTAATTGCTACTCAGAATAAAGCCTTTCTAAGCTGTGGCGTGACGTTCATTACTCCTCACTGAGGAAACTAACGTAAGTTGACTCTCCCTACCTAGGGCATAATGGTGGTAAGCAGAGGGGCAAAAGGAGATGATTTGACAGCCCTTAGTCAAATAGTAGTACAATAGTCCCCCTTTATCTGTGGTTTCACTTTCCCTGGTTTCAGTTAACCATTGTCAACCATGGTCTGAATATTAAATGGGAAATTCCAGAAAGAAACAATTCATAAATTTTAAATTGTACCCTGTTCTGAATAGCATGATGAAATCCTACTGTGTCTCTGTCCTGCCCAGGACATAAATTATCCCTTCATGCAGCAATGAACTTTGTATACCATCCCCACCCATTAGTCACTTAGTAGCCATATCAATTACGCTTGTATTCAGGTAACCCCTATTTTACTTAATAATGACCCCAAAGCCCAAGAGTAATGATGCCGGCAATTTGAATATGCCAAAGAAAAGCTGTAAAGTGATTCCTTTAAGCAAAAAGGTGAAAGTTCTCAACATAATAAGGGAAGAAAAAAAATCATATGCTGAGGTTGCTAAGATCTACAAAAAAGAATGAATCTTCTAGCTGTGAAATAGTGAAGAAGGAAAAAGAAATGTATGCTAGTTTTGCAATGGTACCTCAAACTGCAAGTGTATGACAAGTACTTAATTAAGATGGAAAAGGCATTACATTTGTGGGTGAAAAGGTTTTTTTCAATGACGGTTTACATTCAATATTATTTTGTATTAGCTCCAGGTGTACAGCATATTAGACAATTATATGCATTACAAAGTATTACCCACCTGGCATAATACATAGTTACTACAATATTATTGACAATATTTTCTTTGCTGTACTTTACATCCTCATGACTATTTTGTAACTACTAATCTGTACTTCTAAATTCCTTCACCTTTTTTACCCTTCCCTCTGCCCCCTTCCCTCTGGCAACCATCAGTCTGTTATCTGTATCTGTGAGTCTGTTTGTTCATTTATGGTGTATTGTTCTTTAGAGTCTGCATATAAGTGAAATAATATGGTATTTGTCTTTCTCTGACTGATTTATCTTACGTAGCATAGCTTCCAGTTCCATCCATTCTGTCACAAAAGGTAAGATTTCTTCTTTTTCATGGTTAAATAGTATTCCATTGTGTAAATATACCACAGCTTTTTTATAGCTTGGCTATTATAAATAACACTGCAATGAACAGAGGGGGGGTATATATTTTTTTGAATTAGTGTTTAAGATTTCTTCATGTATATTCCCAGAAGTGGAATCCCTGGGTCATATGGCAGTTCCATTTTTAAATTTTTGAGGTAATTCCATACTGTTTTTTCCACAGTGGCTGCACCAATCTGCATTCCCACCAACAGTGCACAAGGGTTCACTTCCTCCACATTCTTTCCAATACTTGTTTGTTGATTTATTGGGGATAGCCATTCTGATGGGTGTGAGGTGATATCTCATTGTGGTTTTAATTTGCATTTCTCTGATAATTAGTGACATTGAGCATGTTTTCATATGTCTATTGACCATCTGTATGTCCTCTTGGGAGAAGTGCCTAGCCATTTTTTAATTGTATTGTTTGTTGTTGAGTTGTATGAGTTCTTCTTCCATTCAGTGGTTTGTCTTCTCATTTTGTTGATGGTTTCATTTGCTGTGCAAAAACTTTTGTTTGATGTAGTCCCATTTGTTTACTTTTTCTCATATCCCTTGTCTGAGGAGATATATCAGGAAAAAATATTACTGAGAGAAATGTCTAAGATTTTACTACTTATGTTTTCATCTAGGAGTTTTATGGTTTTGAGTCTTACATTTAAGTCTTTATAATCTATTTTGAGTTTATTCTTGTATGTGATATAAGAAGGTGGTCTAGTCTCATTTTTTGCATATAAACATCCAATTTTCCCAACACCATTTATTGAATAGATTATCTTTACCCCATTGTATGTTCTTGCCTCCTTTGTTGAATATTAATTGACCATGTAGGTGTGAGTTTATTTCTGGGCTCTGTATTCTGTTCCATTGATCCATGTGTATGTTTTTTATGCCAGTACCATGCTGTTTTGGTTACTATGGTCTTGTAGTATATTTTGATATCAGGTAGCATGACTCCTCCAATTTCGTTATTCTTTCTCAAAATTACTGTGGTTATTCAGGATCTTTTGTGGTTCCATAGAAATTTTTGGAGTATTTGTTCTAGCTCTATGAAATACACCACTGGTATTTTGATAGGGATTGCATCAAATCTATAGATTGCTTTGGATAGGATGGGCATTTTAACAATGTAAATTATTCCTATTCTTGAATACAGTATATGCTTCCATTTATTTGTATCTTCTTCAATTTCTTTCCTCGGTGTCTTATAATTTTCTGAGTACAGGTCTTTTACCTCCTTGGTTAAATTTATTTCTAGGTGCTTTATTTCATTTTATTTATTTAAGTCTTTACCCCAGGATATGTTTTTATTGACTTTTAGAGAGAGAGAGAGAGAGAGAGAGAGAGAGAGAGGGAAACATTGATCAGTTGCCTCAAGTACATGTCCAACTGGGGATTGAACCCACAACCTAGTTATGTGCACTGAACAGAAATCAAACCCATAACCTTTTGGTGTATGAGACGAAGCTCTAACCAACTGCCCCACCCTGCCAGGGCAGTATTTTTTTTGTTGTTGTTAATCTTCGCCAGAGGATATTTTTGTGGTGATTTTTTAGAGAGAGTAGAAGGGAGGGGGAGAGAGAGAGAGAGAGAGAGAGAGAGAGGGAGAGAGAGAGAAACATTGATGTGAGAGAGACACATCCATTTGTTGCCTCCTGCATGGGCCTTGACCAGGGCCGGGGATCGAGCCTGAAACCAAGGTACATGCCCTTGACCGGAATCAACCCTGGATCCTTCAGTCTGCGGCCCAACACTATCCACCAAGTCAAACAGGCCAGAGCAGTTCTAGTAGTTTCTTGGTGGAGTCTTTAGGGTTCTCTACATTCAGTATCATGTCTTCTACAAATAATGACAGTTTTACTTCTTCCTTTCCAATTTGAATGCCTATTATTTCTTCTGATTACTATGGCTAGGATATCCAGTACTATGTTGAATAAGAGTGGTGAAAGTGGACAACCCTGTCTTGTTCCTGATCTTTTAGTTTTTCCCCATTGACTATGATGTTAGCTATGGGTTTTATTATGTTGAGACATATGGCCTTCATTATGTTAAGATATAATTTCTCTATTCCCATCTTGCTGAGTGTTTTTATCATAAATGGGTGCTGATTTTTGTCAAATGCTTTTTCTGCATCTACTGATATAATCATGTGATTTTTATCCTTCATTTTTAAAATGTGGTTTATCACATTAATTGATTTGAAGATATTGTACCACCCTTACATCCCAAGAATAAATCCCACTTAATTATGGTGTATGATCTTTTTAATGTGTTACTGGATCCTGTTGGCTATTATGTTGTTAAGGATTTTATTTGGGGAATGTCTCTTTGTCTCCCCATTTTGGCTCCCTTTCTGTATTTGTTTTTGTGTATTAGGTAAATCAGCTATGTCTCCCAGTCTTGGTAGAGTGGCTTTATGTAGTAGGTGTCCTGTGGGACCCAGTGGTACAGTCTCGATCACCTGAGCTGGGTGCTCTAGGAATGTACCTTTTGTGGGTTATGGGACCCCTCCTATTGTAGTTGAGTCTTTATTGCTGTTGGCCCTCCCACGTGTAGGGTTGACTCTCAGGCTGGCTTACTGTAAGGATGACCCCAACCACAGTGTACAGCTGCTGTGTGGCTGCTGACCACATGTAGCAGAATTTGCCTCAGCAGGGTTTGGTGCCTGTCAAGATCTCCTTTTGGATGTGCCATTTGTGGAGCTAATTGGATTCTGATCTGATTTTGTCTGAAGCTTGCCATTGAGCGTTTTGCTTTTGGGGACTCCTGGGAGGACTCCGGTGCAGGGCAATGTCAGAATCTGCCTGTGACTGGCCCCTGGCAACCTGTTTGGAGCTACAAAGCGATCTACAGTTTGTGACTGCCTCTGCTGGGCCTGAGAGTGGGTGGGAAGGGCTAAGGTGTACACAAAGGCCAGTTTCCACCAGCACTGAACCTGGGGCAGATCAGCAAAATATCCAAGGTATCCACTTCTAAATCCACCTCCTGCCTATTATTCCAGCTGCCTGTTATGCTCAGCCACTGAAAGAGCTTCTGGAAGTACATGACTTGCATGAGGTAAGTCCTCAGTGAGTCACCAGGTAGGGTGTTCACCAGATTGGTAGAGATTCAAAATCAGTGCCAGTGCTGGGTCTGAGGTTCCTCAGCAAATTTCCCAGAGTACACCAAGGTTAGCTGCCACACACTACATGCCCACTGACCTTTGTGGAGGGGCAGGGTCTCAGGGAGTTGTCAGGGGAGACCAGCAAAATTGATCAGGCCCAAACAGACCAAGATTTGGCCATGTGAAGGGAGGGCTCTGCAGCAGTGGGGCATACAAGGGGAAAATGGCCCCGGTCCTAGAGCCACACTACTTAGTCTGTTCCAAATAATTCCCAGAACTCCTAAAGAGTCTGAGCTTAGCACGACAGGGCCAGCAGGAGTTTGGAGGGTGGGGCAAGTGGATTTCCCTTGAGGGGTGGGGTGGGATGGCACCAGTCAGACACTTGGGAAGGTTGGGGGAGTGACCCTCACCCCAGAGCCTTACAACTCAGTCTGTGAAGGGTGGGGAAATAGGGAGTCAGGAGGGTGGGGCTATTGCAATCCTCCAGGCTAATGATGCACGAAGCTGAGTGCCTGACCCAAGAAAGATTGCATCAGTGGTATGGGAGAGGGATTTAGCACAGGGACCCTGGAGCCACACAGCCTTTCCTCAAACAACTCCAGTCTGCTTCAAACGCCCTCCCTCTTGGAACCCAGGCTGAGTGGCTGTGAATAACATTTTGTGCACTGACCCTTTAAGAGGGCACCTGAGTTTCTGGCAGCTACCGTCTCTCCCTGGGGGACAGGATCCCCACTGATTTTCACAGCTAGATGTTATGTGGGCTCCTCTTCCTGGCTCTGGGGTTCTGGGTTGGGGAGCCTGGCATGGGGTTAAGACCCCAAGGTCCTCAGGGGGAACATTTACAGCTAAGATATCCCTCCAGATTCTCAGCCAAAGTACATGGGTTCAGAGCCAGCCCTTTTCATGTCTCTGCCCTTCCTACCAGTCTCAATGTGGCTTCTTCTTTAAATCCTTCTGTTCAGCTAGTCTTCAGTTGGTTATTCAGGTTGATTATTTTATATTTTAGTTGTAATTCCAGTTTGGTCTTGGAAGGAGGGAAGTGTAATTTCCATCTACTCTGCCACCATCTTGGATCCTCAGAATATTTTTAAAATTTTGAAAGAGATCATATCTATATAACTGTTATTATGGTATATTGTTATAATTGTTCTATTTTATTATTAGTTACTTACTGTGTATAATTTGTAAATATAAATGTCAAACAGACTGTCAAACCTCAGAGGGAAGGCAGGGGAGGGTGGAGGGGGGAAGAGATCAATCAATGAACTCATATGCGTATATACATAACCCATAGACACAGACAGTGGGTGGTGAAGGCTTGGGGGGAGAGGGGTGGGAGAGAGCAATGGGGGGCGGGGAAGAGGACATATGTAATACTTTCAACAATTAAGATTCATAAAAAAAGAATCATATATAAAAAAATTAAAATTTTGAAAGATAATATTTACATAACTTTTATTACACTATATTGTTATAATTGTCCTATTTTATTATTAGTTACTGTGTATAATTTATAAATTAAACTTTATCATAGGTATGTATGTATAGGAAGAAACATAATATAATAGGGTTTAGTACTATCTGTGGTTTCAGGTGTCCAGTGGGTGTCTTGGAATGTATCCCTCAGGGAAAAGGAAGACTACTGTAGTCTCTTAGAAGAGAAATATTTAATGCACTGTGGGGAAATAGGACTTGCAAGGGTTGGGGCCCTCCCTACCCATATATAGTTAGTATTGCTGACTAAATGCTTTAGTTTAGAAAGACATTAAGTTTTGAGGAGGCTGGGACCATACCACAGTATCTTGCACACAGTGAGCATTTAGTGATTTTCTATTGGATTGACAGAGAGGTTATGTTTTGAGAAGCCAGCTTGGAAAACCTTAGTGGGGGAAGTCACAGCACTTACTGGATTGGGAGAACCCTCTAACATAAAAAATGCCCAAAATGCCTGGTGTTTTTTTATATTTTTATAAAAATAATTCCTTCTGATAGATTCTGAC
This sequence comes from Myotis yumanensis, assembly GCF_028538775.1. Lineage (NCBI taxonomy): Eukaryota > Metazoa > Chordata > Mammalia > Chiroptera > Vespertilionidae > Myotis > Myotis yumanensis. Next base: position 43,448,207 of record NW_027223764.1, on the reverse strand, counting down.
TACCCAGTAAATAGATTTCCTAAATATCTGGATGGAAGCTTAAGCCTAATGAATTATGGCACACCCATAAGTTGTATCAATGTTCCATGACTTCCTTTGACCCTTGAGTCATTATTGTCACATCTTATTGGTATGTGTACATGGTTACACTATGTACAGTCTTGAAAACATGTCATTAAAATTTCAGTATAATTAAATTAATTACTGGTAGAGGAAGTTAATTCAGTCTCATTTTAGAGTAAACAACTGTATGGAAGGAAGTTAAGTTTACTATGGATTAAACAACTTAGCATTTATGAACAAAGAGGTTAAGTTGAGGTGAGGATGTTCTAATGTTTTATTTCCTTCATTTTGGGTTCCCCTATAATCAGAAGATTAAAATGCAAGTAGTTCATTTGGGAGGGCAGGGGATGGGGAAGTAGGACAGGAAAAGGTAGGCAATCAATAGAGGGTACATTAGCAAGGTCGCTAATGAGGTAACATGGGAGGGGCACCCACAGACAAGACTAAATTTCCTACAAGCTTTCAAAATGGAACTATAATTTAATTTATATTTAAAAATGAATGCATCATTCCTTGTGTATCCAAGTTTGTTGAGTAAGAGTCACATCCATTTAGTTTATCATCTATAGTTGCTACCTGTTACTATATTTAGCTTAGAGAGAAATACAGTTTTGAATTGCCTGGAACCCTATCACAGTATTTTGCACATAGTAAGCATTTAGTGTTTTCTATTGAATTGAGAGAGAAATGCATAATGATATATAATGATACTAATACTGGACCCATAACCATCAATCCAAAGTCATTTGAATTGAGATGTCAGCCAGAAAAAAAATAGCTGATGGTGGTGGAAACCCCACTCCATAAGAATGATTCTTGACCCTGTATGGTTCTGGATCATATTTTGAGGTCATCTTCCTGAATATGTCAATCAGATTTATGGCAAAATATTTGAGTATGTGTTCTCTGTTCATTTTTACTTTAGGAATTTCTTCTTATTTTTTTTATAATATGATATGTATCAGGCATACATAAAATAGTATAACTAACATCTATATATTCACCATGCAGATTTTACTTCATTTGCTTCAGTGCTGGAGCTTAGAGGGAGTGAGTCTGAGTAAGTCAGTGTGCAGGCCCTTCAAGAGGAATGCCTGGGACTCCAGGAGCCCTCCACCTCGCTCAGCTACAATCCCTGCTAGTTTTTACAGCCAGAGGTTATGGGTACTTCTCTCCCTGGCACTGGAACTCTGGGCTGGGGTTTCTAGTGTGGGACTGGGAACCCTGGATCCTGAGGGGGATCTCGACAGCTGAGATATCCCTCCCGATTTTTAACCACCACACGTGAGTGTGGTACCATCCCATTTTGTGTCTTCACCCCTCCTACTAGTTTCAATGTGGCTTAATCTTTATGTCCCTAATTATAGGACTTCTGTTCAGCTAGAATTCAGGCAGTTTTGAATGATGGATATTCCATAGTTTAGTTGTAACTCTGATGTGATTGTGGGAGGTTCTGAGTATTGTGTTTACCTATACTGCCATCTTGACCAGAATCCTTTGGCTAGTTTTTTGAAGGAACTTTTCACACTATCTACCTCATGAACATATTATCAAGTATATTCCAGAAATTGGGGCATATACTCAGTTGAATATGCTAGACTTTCCTGGTTCATGTTAATGACCCGTGGAGTTAATAGCTGAGGGTGAAAGAGACTTAGAATGGATAGTAAAGGAGAGAAATGATGAGCACTAGTTGTGGCCTGAGACCAGCTACACTTATGGGAGACTGTAGCTTATCCAACTAATCTTCCCTTTTTAAGGGAAACAAGCCAACAGGAACCATGGCCAATCTGCTTCCTGAATATACATGGAGTAATGGATTACTGCAGAACAAGAGGTGGAATGTGATCATCATGGAGGTACCCCACTTAGAGTCCCCTCAAGGGATTCTGCTGCAGGGAGCATTGACAGTTGATTGACAGCTGACATACTTTTGGCTTTAACGCATTCATGTCAGGCTGTGTTTCCCTTAGACTGTTCCCAGTCAGAGTAGGGTATGAGAACCACTCTATTCCTACATAAATCAGGATTCCTTTAATTGGCAACTTCAGCTCAGGAACTTAATACTGGCTTGGGTGATATTTTCTCTGGATTGCTTTATGGTTTGAGGCTCTTTCCATCCAATCCTTCCCTCTTTCCTGTCATGGGTGTTAGGCCTACATTGCTCTCCCTGCCTAATCCTACTCCCTTCTCCTTTATGTTTTGTAAGCATTCTCTCCAATAAATCCCTTGCTCATCTAATCTCATCTTGGTGTCTGCTCCTCCATAGATTCAAACTGACACACTTACAAAAGAATTTAGCCCACTTGGTTGAACTCACAATTGATTAAAACAAGTATAAACAACTTTTTGGAAAACTATATAGATTCAGAGATGGCTTATGTTAGAATACTTTCTGTAATTTTAAAATAATATTAACGTATATTTACATGTAAATTATTGAATGTTTTTGGAGTCTTAATCAACCATCAGAATATCTCCTGGGTTCTTGGTCTTAGAAGATACATCTATCCACTATTTATTTTTATTTTATTTTATATTTGGTATAGCAAAGGTGGAAATTTATTGAAGAACAAGTACAGACTCCCACGTGGGGAGGGGGAAAGAGTCCCCTATCCACTATTTAAATGCCATTGTCCAGTTTTATGATGATGTGATTATGTACAGCAGAACTTTCCTTCTGAAACTCTCTAGGAACTTTATAGTATAAGCAATTCAGAATTCAGGTTCTACTTTTCCACTTGTTCTTAGCTCTTAAGGGTGGCTCTGAGATTAAGGACATGCCCTACTAAGTTAGACATATCAGCAGAAGTAGAAACAGAGAGTGAAAGAAGAGGTCAATCATAGTTCATGGTTAATTATATTTTTCCTCCTACCAACAATAATACTATAAATTTGGTGTGCTTTCTTTCTAATGCAAATCAAAAATAAATGGAAACAACAAACCTTGGGCATCCCCCAAGCCAACTGATTCTGGATCTAATTCACCTACTTTGTGTCTCAAATACTATTCTATACCATGCTGAGGAAGCTGTGGATTCCTTGAGTGTTTTTGTTTTGATTTCCTAAAAGAAAAAATATTGTCCTAGTTGTATGGCTTTGGACAAAATCATATGATGTCCATCAAGAATAATGAAAGGAAGTTTGATTTGGGGAGAAAGGAACAGTATCATTATACTTTCTTGGCTTACTTATAAGCCCCTTACCTTGGAAAATATCCAGAACTTAATAGAAAAAAATCTTAGCTGTATTATATTGTTGACAATAAATATCAAATATCAAAATGATATTGAAATGTTGTAATATAAAATGTCATACTTTTTATTGTAGCAAAGTAGATCCTTTTTCTTCAGAGTGATTATGAATTGTGACTCTAGGTTGACAGAGAAGCAAATGTAACAAAAGATGTAAATATTAGATCTTAATTATTATTATTATTATTGTTTTTTAAATTAGATCTTAATTATTTTAAGGGCGAAAAAAATTTAGGGACTTTCCAGAGAAAAAGCTGCTTGGGGTATGTGTGCAGTGTTTATTTTATGTTATCTTTAAATGTATTTAAGTGTAAATACTTGCAAAGGATATCTATAATGAATAGTTCATTCAATTATTATTTACTAATTTTCCACAATGTGTCAGATACTGTTTTAGGTATTAGAACATTTGAGGGTCCTTAAAGGGGCTATGACTCACAGTTTGGCCTTTGAGACACCCTTAGTTCAGCTATTCTTAGAAAGTGACAGCATACGGATTTTGCCTCTTACTAAAGAATTTTATGTGTTATTAAACCCTGGAATATGTTGTTTCTTTCAGTCCTCTTTCTGTTCCATTATGCAAGTTATATCTAATAAATAGCAATTTATACACCAATCTGCTGAGTGCTTTTTGAAAAGAGATACCATATCTCAAGAAATTCTAGATAGAACAAAGAAAACAAATAGGAAGAGATTACCAAAGAAATAAATAAATCAAGAAGATATCCTAGAATCAAAGGTCACAAATCCCCTGATAAAGGATCTACTGAGTGGCCAGCAGACTAAATAAGAAAAAGGCCCACAACACACCACATCATGCACGGGGGTGGGGAGGAAGTGCGGGGGGGGGGGGGGAGGTGGAGGAGGGGGACAGAGAGAAAACCTTAAGAACTTCCAGAGAAGAAAGAAAAAAGATCAAGAATTAAAACTGCACCTCATTTATGGAGACCAACACTGGAAACTAGAAAATAGTGGTATAGTGTGTTAAAAATCCTCAAGGAAAATTGTTTCTAATTTAGAGTTCTATACATAGTCATCAATTAAGCATCCAGCTGGACTAAAGACAATTTCAGACATAAAAAACCTCAGAAAGTTTGCATTTTTTCGTAGGAGGCTAACACCAGAAAGAAAGAATAAACCCAAAATATGAAATGCCCATTGAAAAAAAGAGTCTAGGAACTAGGAGATCCACCATAGGAGAGAGGTAAACAGGATTTCCAAATTGATAATGTAGACAAGTTCATGGATGACAGCTGTACAGGATTAAAACGATACAAAAGGTAGAGAGACAGACGTTCCAAGAGGCACAAAAATGGGAAATAATTGCTTTTCTGCCCTAACCGGTTTGGCTCAGAGGATAGAGCGTCGGCCTGCGGACTGAAGGGTCCCAGGTTCGATTCTGGTCAAGGGCATGTACCTTGGTTGCAGGCACATCCCCAGTAGGAGGTGTGCAGGAGTCAGCTGATTGATGTTTCTCTCTCATCAATGTTTCTAACTCTCTATTCCTCTCCCTTCCTCTCTGTAAGAAATCAATAAAATATATTAAAAAAATAATTGCTTTTCTGATGGGTTTCAACATTTTAAGATATTCATTCACAATAAGTATTTATTAAGTGACCACCTTGAGCCACAAACTATTCTCATGGAGTTTTCATTCTAGTGGAGGGCAGAAGGTAATAAACATAATAAACACATAAATTCTATATTAGAAGGTAATAAAAGCTACATAAAAAAGAAAACAGTAAAGCAGGGTAAGGAGGATTAAAGTTGCTCCAGGTAGGGAGGGGGATAAGATGTATATTACAATTTAAAATAGGATAGGATGGTCAGGACAGAGTTCATTGTAAAGTGACAGTTTATCCAAGACCTGGGGAAATTGGGGAATTAGTCATGTGGCTATCTGGCAGAAGAAATTTCCAGGCAGAGGGAACTGCCAGTGGGGGAGGAGAAATGTGAGAGGGAGAGAATGCAGGAGCAGCAGTAGAAAATGAGGTCAGAGAGGTACAGGTTGGGGCATATGTCATGCAGGGCCTTGTAGATCACTGTAATAGCTGTCGTTTCTTTGAGGGAAAGGGAGACCCACGGGAGGAGTGAAATGATTGGTTTACATTTTATGTATTTATTTTTAAAGCACACATGGAGCTTTATTTTTTTTGTCTTTTCACACCTTTATTTGTAATTTCCTCAAGCATGACATCTCTTACTAGTGTGTTTTTTAATATTATTTATAAATTACAGTTGGCATTCAATATTATTTTATACTAGTTTCAACTGTACAGCATAGTGGTTAGACATTTATATAATTTACAAAGTAATCCCTTGGATAATACTAATACCCACTGGGCACCATACATAGTTATTACAATATAACTTACTGTATTCCCTAGGCTGTACTTTACATTCATAACTATTTTGTAGCTACATTGGTTTACATTTTTTAAACTAAAATTTATTGGGGTGACATCTTAAAAGGGTAACTCTGGCTGCCATGTGAGAAGAGACTCTGGGTAGATAAGGATGGAAACAGGGAGATAATGAGGAGGCAACTAGATTGCCTAATAATTGCCTAATAAGGAGACAATTGCCCCATAATTCAGGCAAGGATATCGATAGCATAGACTATAGTGGAACATCTGTTGAAGGGTTGAAAGAGGAATCAGTGCCGTAGCCGGTTTGGCTCAGTGGTTAGTTTGAGCATCAGCCCGAGGACTGAAGGGTTGTGGGTTCGATTCCAGTCAAGGACATGTACCTCGGTCGGAGGCTCTATCCCTAGTGCCTGTCAGGGCACATGTGGGAGGCCACCACTTGATGTGTCTCTCTCACATCCATGTTTCTCTTTTTGTCTCTCCCCCTTCCTTCCACTCTCTCTAAAAATCAATGGAAAAAGTATCCTCTGGTGAGGATTAACATAAAAAGAAAAAGAAAGAGGAATTAGTGAAAGACACACAGAAAACTGAGTAAAGTTTAAAAATGAGCCAATTATTAACTATAGGAAAAACAGAAATGGTATAATTAACAAAAGGTAATTATAGTAGTTCATGTGACTTAGTTGTGAATAATGTTTCTATAGTCATAATCAGGTAAACACAAAATGTTAATTTATCCAAATATTATCATATGCTATCTTGGGAGGGTATATGATGAGAGTATGGTTAATTTCCCTAACATTGAGAGTTCCTACATATCACTGAAAAAAAAAAAATCAACCAAATAAGAAAATGTACAAAGGATATAAACAGGCAATTGAAGAGGAGAAGGAGGATGGGGTGGGAAAATGGGTCTTAAACTTAGAAAAACAAGTTCCAGTTCCCTCAAAATAAAAGAAAGGAAAATTGAAACTACACTACGATGTCACTTTTCTCCTAATCAGTGGCTAAGACCCAGACATTCCTCTTCAAAGGTCTTGCTGCTCCAGCTGCTGGAAGTTCTGTCAGCAGACAATCTTCAACTGCCAGCCCTTTCAAGTTTGTCTCAACTGAAAAGAGTTGCCTCACCGAAGGTCAATGCGGTCCTGGGGCTGCCCATATCCACTGACTGATGGAGGAGGGGGTATAAAGGCCCAGTCATTTCCATCCAATGTGGGCTGATTCTGATAGGTCCTTTAAGCTCCTCAGCTTCCCTATTGCATTGGCTGAGGCTTCATGGGGCTCTTCAAAGCTCAGCTTCTTCTTCTGCTCAATCTCACTTCCTCCTTCTCCTTTCCACAGCTGTTGAACCCAAGGGCATGCCCTAACAAACATCCTGAACTCTCAATTCTGTCCCTGAATCCACTTCCCAAAAAACCTATCCTATGAAACTTTCAACCCACAACTCCATTTCTAGGAATTTACTCTACAGATTACTTACACAAGCAAAATGATATATATTTACAGCAGATTATTTGCAAAAGCAAATGTTGGAAACATCCTAAATGTCTGATTAGATAAATTAAGTATTCCATTGTATAGACATGACCAATTAAATAAAGGAATACCATGAAGCTATATAAAAAATTTGAGGAAGCCCTTTATTTAATGATATGAAAAGATCTTCAAAGTGTGTGTGTGTGTGTGTGTGTGTGTGTGTGTGTGAGGGAGGCATAAAGACTAAATTAATGGCATTTGTTGCCTTTAGATTTAGGTGCCTCAGAGGCAGAGATACTATTAGAAGGCAGATTTTTCATAGTATAAATCTTTGTACTTTTCCCATTTTAAACCAGATGGATGTGCTACATAATGATTAGAAACAATTTTGACTTATTGAATTATTTGACTTTTAAAACTACATGTAAAACACTACATATAAAAAACAACATATGCACAACTTTGATAAGATCAAAATTAATTTTAAAAAGCCTTCTCTGTTAAATAAGAAGTAAAAGAACAAATTGTGCAGAATGATTCCCATTTTAAAAAACTGTACACACATACAGGTAGACACATTGGTACAGCATGGGAAAAGTCTAGAAGGATACAAAACGTAACAGTGGTTATCTTTGTGGAAAACAGTGGAGAGGAGAACTTATTTGTTTATTTCGCATGCTTCTCAATTGTTTGAATTTAAAGGCATGCATATCTTTGTAATTAGAAAATAATGTTTAAAAATTGTGAGAAACTAAAACAATCAAACAAAGAAAAACCTCAGACTTAACCAATTATTTATGAGCATTTTAGATAATGCTCAGAGAAAGTAGAAAAGCTAATTATCTAAATAATTCAAGGAAATGAACAAGTCTACTTACTTTGCTTTTTTCCCCCTTGTTTAACCTTGATTCATCTGAATCACCGGCTCAATTAGCCAATTTCTTAAAACACCTAGAACGGAATAGTGAGAAAAGATGGAAAGAATCTGGGTCAGTGAACAGGATTTTGTGGTTAATCAGGTGAAAGTTAGCAGCAGTAGTATAGAAGTGAGATTGAAATAAATAGATACATTTTTAAAATGTAAGGAGAAATAATCAACAGGACTTCTTTATTTGATAGTGTGAATGGTTACGAGGAAAGGAAGAGAGTCAGATGACCCTCAACTTTCCACCTTGTAGGACTGAATCAATTGTGATGTTATTCCCTGAGAGGAGGGACACCTTAGATTACCTTGTTAGTTATATTAAAACAGTGATTTTACACACAGGAAATAAAAACACACATCTAGAATCAGATTTTAGTTGCAAAAAAAGTTCTTGCAATTGGGATTAGGAAATTTTCTTGCCTTTTGTAAATCCAGTTTTTTTTCTTCTTATTGATAGCATATAATAAACTCAACTCATAAAAGATAACTAAGACCTGACTAATAATAATAGTGGAAATAAAATATATTAAAAGGTTCCTGATGAATGTTCTAGCCCAATTTGGAATGAAGTCTGAGAGAAATTGGAGAGTCCTTAACTTAAAACACACACACACAATTTTAAATTATAGAAGTATTGCAAGATAAGGATAGAGAACTCCTGAACATCATTTATTCAAGTTCACCAATTTTTAGCATTTTGCTGCTAAAAATTGCTTCATCATGCTCTCTTTCTCTCGCTCTCTCTCTCTTGCTCTCTCTCGATATTTTGATTTGTTTTTCTGAATCATTTGAGAATTGATTGCATTCATCATGTCCCTTTACCTCTTCATACATTAGGTATATGTACCGAGAAAAAAGATATCCCTTTATTTTTTTATTTTTTATCTCATCGTTCTCTGGGTAGAACGCTCCCTAAAACTTCTATCTTTTTCTATTTATTGATTTTTAAAGAGAAAGAGAGAGAGAGAGAGAGAGAGATCAATTTGTTGTTCCACTAATTTATACACTCACTGGTTGATTCTTGTATGTGCCCTGACCAGTCAAACCTTGGCATATGGGACAACGCTCTAACCAACTGATCTACCCAGCCAGGGAAAAAATATTCCTTTATATAATCATCACACAGTTATCAAATGTGGGGGCTATTTTATCTAATCTATGGTCCATATTCTAATTTTGTCAATTGTTCCAACAAATCTCTTACAGCATCCCCTTCTCCCATACAAGCTCCAGTTTATAATCATGTATCAACTGTATTTTTCAAGTCTTTTTAGTCCCTTTTAATATTGAACTTCCTCAGCCCCCCCCCCTTTTGGGGGTCTTTCATGATAGTTAATAGTATGAAAGGCCACAGCCAGTGTGGCTTTCAGGTTCAAAGGCTTGGAGAAATAGCTGACGCACAAATTGACACACAAGACAAGAAATATTAATTTTGAAATTATGGGGGAAAGCCGGGGGAAGACTCGACTGTAGTAGTCAAGTTCCACTGAGTCTCCGTTCAGTCTGCTTTTATTTACTAGAATACACAATTGCCTTTTAGGAATGCAAACAGACATATCAATGGTAATATTTAGTAAACAGTAAGATTATCAGGTTTGGGGGGAGTTTGCTTTAGCCACTGAGTTAGCAGTAGGTAATAAAATGCAAATTCACCCTGTGAATATCAAAGCCCAAATTCAGCGTTCTGGTGGACTTCTCGCATTTATATTAATTACTGTTGATCTTGGTTTCCAGCATAATAGAATGTTCTCAATGTGGGTTTGGTTGATATTTCTTCATGATTAGATTCAAGTGATGTTAGGTCATCTTGTATCTTCCTACCTTAGTCTTGAAATCAGCTGTTTCTCCAATAATCTCAGATTCCTTTCATGGAAAAAAGTATTTAGAAATCAAGATCTGGGCAGGGAGTCTTTTTTGTTTTTTTAATTTGTCTTTATTGCTGAAAGTATTACAGATGTCTTCTTTTTTCAAAACCACCATTGACCCCCTCCACCCTGCACTCTCCCCACTCCACAGTCCTTCACTGCATTATTGTCTGTGTCCGTTGGTTATGCATATAAATTCTTTGGTTAATCTCTTCCCACCACCTCTCTCCCACCTTCCCTCTGAAACTCGTCAGTCTATTCCATGCATCCAAGATCTGGGCAGGGAATCTTTAATTTTGAAGGTGCTTTCAATACAAAAATCAAGAGAAATATACACCAATTTTTTAAAATCATCATATTTATGGCTGATTTAGCTATTTCCGTTTATCCCCTTATGGTAAGAAAAAAGGAAATTTTAAGCTTTTTTTTCTTATTTACTTGAATATAATTAATAATGGCTACAATTGCCCAGCCGGCATGGCTCAGTGGTTGAGCATCAACCTATGAATCAGGAGGTCACAGTTTGATTCCTGGTCAGGGTACATGTCCGGGTTGCAGGCTCGATCCCCAGTATGGGGCATCCAGGAGGCAGCTGATCAATGATTCTCTCAGCATTGACATTTCTATCTCTCTCTCCCTCTCCCCTCCTCACTGAAATAAATAAAAATATATTTTAAAAAACAATGGCTACAATTATTAGCAAAGAACACCCTCTGCAATATCACTGGATCATAAGTCTCTAGGTTGCTACTCCTCATATAACATATCCTCCAAAGAAATTTGTAAAGGAAGACTCCATAGGTTTTGAAATACTATAACATAATCTGTGGAACCCTGAAGATAAATGTAATGAAACACAGAGCATCTCATTGAATTCATTTTAAAGAAATTGAATCAAAGCTCTATAAAATAACACTCTTGCAGTCAATGCTTGTTGAAAAAGATGTTTTGCTTTTCCCAGTAGTGTAGTGTATTAGAAACTGCTGTGGTAACATCTTGCATTTTTTTTTAATGTGATAAAGGCAGATGAACTATAAAATGTTTGAAATTCAAACACCAGTTTCTATTTTAGCTGAATGAAATTAACTATGTACTCTTTCTCCTGATAACACAGATTTTCCAACAATGATATATCTTTGAAATACTCAAGATGAAATAAAGAAATCATGTTTTATGTGTGATAGTACTATGAGCAAAGACCAAATCCATTTCTTTGTTGCATGTGGTTAGTATTCATCCCCAAACCTATCATTACATGGGAATCACCTGGATCACTTTTAAAAAGCCAAATGACTGAGCACCACCCTGGTCCACTTAAACAGCATATCTCATGGTCCAGCGATCTGTATTTTTTCCATCTCCCCAAGTAATTCTGAGACATTGGAGCATCAAACTAATTTGGGAATTATTGAACATGGCAAAAAATACATTTATACCAGAGTGTAAGTCTCTTTACATATATAAGTTGCTCAAGGGCAGGAACTGTGCTTATAAATTTTTATAAGCCCAGCACCTATTATGAGCCTTGCATATAGTGAGCACTGAATACATTCATACTTATGAAAAGAATTTTTACTTCAAATTTAATTTGGAGTTTTAATATTTTACAGGGGATATAAACCCACTTTAGTGTTATTATATATTCATGTGACAGGACCCACCTTGTACAGCAGCCTGAAAGACAAACATAATTGAATTGGTGGACTGATTTCTAATGCAGAATGTAGATGTGTTCAGTTATGACCCTGAATTCTGCTAACTTACTCTATGCTCCTGAAAAATAAAAAATACTCACTCATATTTATAAGATTGGTCTAGTTGGTAAATTGTCTCTGTCTTGTTCCACTTTCTACTAAATGCTCTACTTGATGCCAAAATGGTTAGACAAAGAATCCCATAGTAAGTAATGTTTGTATGGTTTAAGGCAGTGGTTCTTAACGTGTGGTCTAGAGCAGTGGTCGGCAAACTCATTAGTCAACAGAGCCAAATATCAACAGTACAACGACTGAAATTTCTTTTGAGAGCCAAATTTTTTAAATTTAAACTATATAGATAGGCACATTGTTATTAACTTAATTAGGGTACTCCTAAGCTGGCCTTTGCTAAAAATGTCCTCAATCTGAGGGGTCGACCTCAACAAACGTACCCCCACTTCCTCTAACGCCACTTCTTCAAAATAGACTCGCCCAGGTGGAAAACCGACTTCTGCGCATGGGCCACGAAGTTTCAATCGCACTGTACATGCATGCCTGCACTTGGTATTTTGTGGAAGAGCCACACTCAAGGGGCCAAAGAGCCACATGTGGCTCGCGAGCCGAGGTTTGCCGACCCCTGGTCTAAGGACTCCTGGGGGTTCCTGAAACACTTTCCAGTGATCCATCGGTCAAGACTTTTTTCCTACTAAGAATAAGCTGTTATTTGCCTTTATCACTCCCATTCTTTGCGTGTAGAGTGGAGTTTTCCAAGGCTACCTGATGTGTGATATTGAAACAAACTAAGAAGAAAAGATGTAAGAATCAGCTGTTTTCTATGAATAGACATTAAAGAAATTTATAAGAATGTAAAACCATGCTGTTCTTCTATTTTTAAATATAGTTATTATTCATAAAAATATGTTATTTGTATTTATTATTTTCAAATGACTCAATAAAATTTTATTGAATTAAAAAATGTTGTAACTTCTAATATAATAAGTATAATAAACAAAAGTTGTCTGGAGTAGTCCTCAATAATTTTTTTTAACCCTCATCTAAGGATATTTTTCCATTGATTTTCAGACAGAGTGGAAGTGAAGGGGGTCGGGAGGGAGAGAAACGTGAGAGACACATCAATTGGTTGTCTCCCCCATGTGTCTTGACCGGAGCTGGGGATCGAACCTGCAACCAAGGTATGTGCCCTTGACTGGGAATTAAACTCACGACCTTTCGGTCTGTGAGCTGATGCTCTAACCACCGAGCAAAACCATCCAGGGCCTCAATAATTTTTAAAGGGCTACTGAGACCAAAAAGTATGAGAACCACAGATTTACCTTTTTACATATTATTTAGTAATTTGCTCAAATGGTTATTTAGTTTTATATAGACAAATATTGCCTAAAATCAAGATTGAATTGCACCAATTCTTAAAAATTGATTTTTTTTCAAAACTTATATATTGATCATTTCTTTTTCCCTTGTTCTGAGAAACAGTGGACTCAACTACTACTTAAGGTTCCACGAGTCTCCAAAGTGTTCCACAGTAATCTAGGACACCATTTGAAATTCCCATCCTCAGGTAATGAGCATGCTGCCTGGGAAGGATACCATGCCAAGTGCCTACTAATAAATGGGGAAGAATTTCTTTAACCGATTTCTCATTTAATAGAGAACAGGCTCTAAATGGAAAGACACATAGAAAAGGTACATTTTGATAGCTAAGAAGCAAGTCAGGAGATATTTTTAACTCCTGAGGCAGGTAGATCCCGAGGACAACAGATCAAAGAATAATGCTTAAGGGTTCGGACCAGGTCTGTGTCCCAGCCACATGCAGCATTTACGCATCATTGGGGTCTGAGCCTGCTTCCCCACCTGCAATGAAATAAAAACAGTGTCCATTCATAGGGTAATTGCAAGCAAACACTGGGTTGGATGTGAAGGGCTAGCACAGTGAACACAATGATTTGTTCGATTATTGGGGAGGGATGGTCCTCTGAGGAGAAATGGGGAAAATAGTTGTTTTGCTTACTTCACAATTTAACTCAATTACAGTTCTGTTGCCTTTGTTTCCAACCTTGTAGCCTTTTCTGCAGCTCTGCTAAAGAAATTCTTCAGGATTCCTTAATTTGGAAGTTCTCTCCTATCATAATAAAAATATTTTGGTTCTGTTTCCATAGCCAGAGGATCCCTCTCCATCCTCACGTCTCATAGCAACAACAGAGAAAAACATATTAGTAGCTTAGGGCCTGGCCAGCATGGCTCAGTGGTTGAGCGTCGACCCGTGAGCCGGGAGGTCACAGTTCGATTCCCAGTCAGGGCACATGCCTGGGTGGTGGGCAGGGACTAAGCGCTCCAATACATTAGTTTGCAAAGAGAACACTTGAAAGAACCATACAGTAGAGGAAATGATGAGGTTTCTAAACTGAAAAAAGTTTCAAGGTCAGGAAATGAGGACATTTTTACCAGAAGCCTAAAACCTAAATGCAGTTCAAAAGGAACAATTCTCAACTCACTGTGGTCAGTTTTCTTTTCACGGACTCCTTTTCCCTCAGTCAAACGGTACCGACGAGGTGACAGAGGGCACAGTACAACTCAGATTTCTATGAAGTGTGTGTGTGTGTGTGTGTGTGTGTGTGTGTGTGTGTGTGTGTCCTTCCCGCCTAAATACTGAGGGGGCGGGGCCCTGGCCGGGACAGGGGCGGGGCCTGAGAGTGGGGCGGGGCCAAGGCGGGCGGGGCCTGAGGCGGGGCGGGGCCTGAGGCGGGGCGGGGCCGAGGCGGCTTGTTTCCGTGTCCCCCGCCTCCCCACCCCTTTCCTCCGTGCCCCGCCCACACGCATTTCGCCACTATCCCGACAGGCCCAGCGGCTAGAGGAGTCACCTGGAGGTGGGCGGTGATGGAGGCTGGTCTCGGCTGCCTCTTCGTCTCTATGGTTTTCTGAGGTGGGAGGACTTGACGCAGAAGCAACTGGCGCTTCAGCGGGGACGGGTGAGTGCTGAACTCTGAAGGGGGTGAGGAGACAGACATTCTTTATGGCAGGCGAAATGGACGTGGGTACAAGACGGCGTTAGCGACCTGGTCTCCGGGGCCGGCCGTTTGTCGGCTCTGGGCTCAGGCGGCTTCTCAGATCGGGCGGGGGTCGCTGTCTCTCCCCGAGGCGCCCGTTCGTTCGGGGGCTGGAGAGGAGTCCTTCGTCTTTCCTGCTGCGCGTCGGCCGCTTTTCTTGACTTCACCCGCCCCGCCCCTCCTCCTGTCCCGGGAGAAGTTCTCCGGGTGCCGCCGGGCTCACTTGGGCGCCGGCGTCCGCCTCCCCGCGGGCGCCTGGAGGCACAGGCGGACTCGATGGGTTCCTCGGGCGTTTGTGGGTGTGGTTGGAAGGCGGGGGGAGTTTACAGTTAGATCTCCGATGGGGAGAAGGATCAGCCATTGAAACGAAACAAGTGGAAAGTCAATGGGGACCCGAAAGGGCAAAACAAAGCGCAGGCTTCGGGGACGGTTCAGTGTTTATGTTTCCAGTGGCTTCCCGCTCTGCCCTCTCCACCTTGTCCGCACCCACCGCGCGAGGCTGCGCGAGTGAGCCAGGCGGCGTGGACTCTGTGGGAAGGCTGGCAGAAGAGTTAAAAGCGGACCGTTAAGTTGCTGTCTCTGTGATCTTAGTGTTTACGGTTTCTTTACCTTCTCCTTCAGGTGCCTAAAATATATTGTAGGTATTAGAAATATTCGGAGAATAACCATTTTATAGCTAAGGGACTAGAGTGAGCTGTTTTATTCTCCCGGTGGTACCTGGAAAGACCCATTTTCTTTCCATTATGTTATAAATAGGGGTGTCTATCACAGTGTTTTTGGGTGGGTTCTTGGGTTACCTTTGTCTATGTGAAAGCACCCCTGTGGGCCATGTGTGCAAGCGATCTTAGTGGAAGAAAGGAGTTTGCAGGTCAAGTGAAGCGGTTTTGAGTTGACAGCAGTAGGAGGCTCTAGATTTCATGGAAACCGTATGGCAAGTTAGTGAAATGTCAGCATCTTAAAACGTTGGCCAGGATGACCAACCTGCTGTCTTTCTGGTGTTGGACAAGGAAGTGAGCTTGTTTGTTATCACCTTATCTCAGGAACTTTGTGGAACCTTCTACCTCTTGTGTGAGGGAAGGTGGCTCTGGCCTCCAGCTGCTCTCTGTTGTCACCCTTCTTAGGTCCCTGATTTCCTCTTCCACTTACACACATCACTCTGGCTACCTAATTATGGCAAGAGAGTGTCATCAACACCTTCTAAGTGTCCTTAATTACTGAGGATTGTAAAACACAGAGTAATTCTGGCAATAAGCATAGGTTCAGGAGTGGGTTGTATGCCTTGGGAGAAAGAGAAATAATTAGTTATTAATAAAAACTAATAAGCAAGAGGACAACAGTGTGTATTGCTGTCTTTATAATATATAGAATATTTACTATATTTAGTAAGTAGACTTTTTACATTCTCAAGGGGTTCTGTTGACACCAACTTTCCTATAGTATTTAAGAATAAAACAATAGTATGTAATGTCTCCCATAATGCAATATTATGCAAAATAATTATAACGGAAAGATTTAATTGACCCTCCAGACTTTATACTATTTAACGTTATGGGACTAAAGTAATTGATAGTTATTAAAACTACTGTGGCCACTTTTAATCTTTAGTTTTACCTCTCCTTTAAAAAATTATCTTTATTGTTGCAAGTATTATAGATGCCTCCCCCCCCCAATTACCCCCTCCACCTTGCACCGTCCCCCACCCCCCAGGCCTTCACCACACTATTTGTCTGTGTCCATGGGTTATGCATATATGCTATCAGTTCTTTGGTTAATCTCTACTCACTTCTGCCTGCCTTCCCTCTGAGATTCATCAGTCTATTTCATGCTTCTATGTCTCTGGATGTATTTTGTTCAGTTTATTTTGTTCATTAAACTCCACATCTGAGTGAGACCATGTAATACTTGTCTTTCTCTGACTGGCTTATTTCACTTAGCATAATATTCTCCAGTTCCCTCCATGCTGTCTCAAAGGGTAAGAGACCCTTCTTTTTTTTTACTGCTGCATAGTATTCCATGGTGTAAATGTACCACCACTCTTTTTTTAAAAAAATATATTTTATTGATTTCTTACAGAGAAGAAGGGAGAGAGACAGAGAGCCAGAAACATCAATGAGAGAGAAACATCGATCAGCTGCCTCCTGCACTCCCTCTACTGGGGATGTGCCCGCAACCAAGGCACATGCCCTTGACGGGAACCGAACCTGGGACCCCGCAGTCCGCAGGCCAACGCTCCATCCACTGAGCTAAACCAGTCAGGGCGTACCACCGCTTTTTTATCCACTCATCTACTGATGGGCACTTGGGCTGTTTCCAGATCTTAGCTATTGTAAGTAATGTTGCTATGAACATAGAAGTGCATATATTTTTTCTGATTGGTGTTTCAGGTTTCTGATTGGTGTTTGAGGCATATAATTCTTCAAAGTGGGCTCACTAGGTCAAATGGCAGTTCCATATTCAATTTTTTAAAAATATATTTTATTGATTTTTTACAGAGAGGAAAGGGGAGAGAGAGAGAGTTAGAAACATCGATGAGGGAGAAACATCGATCACATCCTCCTATTGGGGATGTGCCCACAACCAAGGTACATGCCCTTGACCGGAATCGAACCTGAGTCCCCAGGCCTACGCTCTATCCACTGAGCCAATCCGGCCAGGGCCCATATTCAATTTTTTGAGGAAACTCCATAGTGTTTTCCATAGTGGCTGCACCAATCTTCATTCCCACTAACAGTGTACTAGGGTTCCCTTTTTCCACATCCTCACCAGCACTTTCATGTGCTGATTTGTTGATGGTAGCCATTCTGACAGAGAGATTTGCATCTCTCAGATGATTAGTGATTTTGAACATTTTTTCATATGTCTCTTGACCATCTGTATGTGTCCTTTGGAGAAATGTCTATTTAGGTCCTTTGCCTATTTTTAATTGGATTGTCTTCCTTTTGTTAAGTTGTATGAGTTCCTTATATATTTTGGATATTAACCCCTTATTAGATGGATGGTTTATTTTGCTGTGCAGAAGCTTTTTATTTTGATTTAGTCCCATCTGTTTATTTTTTCCTTTGTTTCCCTTGCCCTAGGAGATGTATTGGCAAACATATTGCTATGAGAGATGTCTGAGATTTTGCTGCCTATGGTTTCTTCTAGTTTCTTTAATTTTACCTTTTGAGCAATTTTTACAATGGCTATAGCACTTGCTGAACATTAGTCATTTCTTCCCCTTATAGAGTTGTTTAATATATTCCTTTTAAAAAGAGAAACAGTTTTTTAAAAGTTTACTCACCACTTTTTGCCCCCTCAGAAAAAGAATAGTTTGCTTTTGTGCCAAGGGGAAAAGTTAATTCTTTTAAAATAGATGTTCTACACACTTTGGTAAATTTTGAGAAAATTGTTAATGCTTTTAAGGTGTAAAAATATTGATATCTGAGCATATATGAGAGGAAAACACATGGGCATATTTCCCATGTTCCATACTTCCTTTTATAAAAGTAACTAGGAGCCCAGTGTGCGATTTGAAATTGCGCGGCACTGCCCACCCGAGTCGCTGGTCCGGCCCTGCCTCTCTCCCCGGGCCCGCAGCAGCCCTGTCCGCTACCTGTCCAGCCCTGCCTCCCTCTCCGGCCGTTGAAGCCGCCAGGGCCGCTGCTGATCTGGCCCTCCGCCAGCACAGGTGCCCAGAGGCCCCTGCCGCCCCACCCCTGCCACCGCGCGCAACCTCCTCCTGTCCTGTTGACCCGTTACAGTGTCCTGGTTAATTAACATATTTCATATATATATATATATATATATATACACACACACACACACGCACACACACACACACATATAGATAGATAGATAGATAGATAGATAGAGAGAGAGAGAGATGTTTATTTTGGAAAATAGAAGTTATAGAAAATATAACATTGAAAGTTAAAATCCTAATTTATCTTTTCCTCTGCCACAGGTAACCACTAGTTCCTTGCATGTTTGGGAATCAGTGTGGAAAAGTAAAGAGTGTAAAGTCAGACTCTGTGGGGAAGATGGTACTAATAGCACTAGCCTTACTTCCTCTAACCTTAGAAACCCCAGAAGAGAAAGAACTTTCCTTTCTCTAGTGTATGGGAGGGAGTCTCATTGGCTTGACTTGGGTCATTGCCCATCCTAGAGGCAATCTCTGTAGCTAGAGTGATAGAATGCCTTGTGTGGCCAGGATTGGCTCTTGTTCCTACCCTGGAGTGGGTTGTAGGGGGTATACAGTTTCAAACCACATGAATTAAGGGTAGGAGGCATATAGTAATTGCTAAAGGAAAATTGAGGTGTTATTTCCCAGAGATGGGAGAATTGATGGATAGGCAAAAATAACGGATGTTCACTAAAATAATTTTTATGTATTTGTTTTTTAATTAAGAGAACTTGCTTTCCTTTCCCAGTATAAATTAAATTATACTTTACAGTGTATATGTTGATTCCCCTCCCCCTTTTTTTAAATCTTTGCCCACGGATATGTTTTTATTGATTTTTAGAAAGAGGAAGGGAGAGATAAACATTAATGTGAAAGAGAAACATATATCAGTTGTCTCCTGTATGTGCCCCGACTGGGGATCAAACCCTCAACCTAGATATGTGCCCTCACTGGGAATAGAACCCACAATCTTTTAGTGTAGGGGACAAAGCTCCAGCTGACTGAGCCACACAGCCAGGATGACTTTTCCTTTTTTAATATCTGTTATTTTATTAATTTATAGAACTTAAACTCTTCAGGTACCTGGGTTAGGGGCTCAATCCCCAGTGTGAGGCATGGTGATAGATGATTCTCTCATCATTGATGTTTCTATCTCTTTCTCCCTCTCCCTTTCACTCTGAAATCAATAAAAACATATTTAAAAAATAAATAAGTAAACTCTTCAAGTGCATATATTTGTACTGTTATCCTTACTCTGGAGTATTCACATTTTCTAACTTTAATATTATGCTTATTTGACCAGTTTGTTAAAATTGATTTTTGATAAATATTTTTACTACAGTGGATTAATTTGATTAACAAACTGCGGTTTATAAATAGTAAATTAAAATGTTTTAAATATTTAAGTATATGTAGGTAATATGATTAAATACTTGACTCTCTGTAATTATTTCATGTTTATTTTTTTTAAATATATTTTTATTTATTTCAGAGAAGAAGGAAGAGGGAGAGAGAGATAGAAACATCAATGATGAGAGAGAATCATTGACCGGGTGCCTCCTGCACGTCCCCTACTCGGGATCGAGCCCGCAACCTGGGCATGTACCCTTGACCAGAATTGAACCTGGGACCCTTAAGTCTGCAGGCTGATGCCAAACCGGCTAGGGCAATTATTTAATGTTTTAAAAAGTATAGAAACCACTCACTTGTGTATTATATAAAAAATATCTACACTAATAAAAGAGAAAGTGGCAACTTGACCATACCTTCACAACACCCACCAGCCAATCAGGAGCGAGTATATAAATTAACCCAACAAAGATGGCGGGTTAGTTTGCATACGCAGGTGCTGAGTGGCCAGGGGCGGGGTGGCCGCTTGCATGTGCACTGGCACCAAGGAGCCTGGGTCCTTAGGACCTAGGCCTCTCTGAGCCTGTAGGCCCGTGCATAGGCCCGGAGTGGCCAGGGTCCCAGAACAACCTCCAGCCACTCCAGGCCGACACGTGCAGGTGCCGAGCACCCAGAGGCGGGGCGGGAACGCCCTCTGCATCACCGTGGCTGGCCTGTGGGCAGCACCCACGTGCTGAGCGGCTGGGGGTGGGGCGGGACACCCATTGCGTCGCCCTGGCAACTCGCAGTGCATTTCTGCTTCCCCTGCCGCTCTACTCACGCAGGCGCCGAGTGGCCTGGGTCCTGGGGATGCCACTGGAGTGTCTGGTCCTGTCAGCCTGGAGTTCACAGTCCTTTCGTTTCAGCAGCCCCTGGACCAGAAGCAAAACCAAGAGCGCAGGGAGCACCAGGAATGCTGGGAATCATAGTTCTGGTAGCAGACGTGTTGTGGGATCTCGTAGACCAGTGGTTGGCAAACTGTGGCTCGCGAGCCACATGCGGCTCTTTGGCCCCTTGAGTGTGGCTCTTCCAGAAAATACCGGCTCTTCCACAAATACCGACTTCTGCGCATGGGCCACGAAGTTTCAATTGCACTGTACGTGCATGCCCACGTGTAGTATTTTGTGGAAGAGCCACACTCAAGGGGCCAAAGAGCCGCATGTGGCTCACGAGCCGCAGTTTGCCGACCACTGTCCTAGACACTAGAGCAAAGTGAGCCTGGAGCAAGTTACTGTTGCGGGTGGGAGATGGAGGGAGAGCAAAGGTGAGAGACATAAGTAAAGTCAGAGTGTCAAGGAAAAATTAAAAGGAAGATATCCTGCAACTTCTAGAAAATCTCCACCAATGGAGCAAAGAAAAAAAAAAATGCCTCTATTATTCTGTGAGCAACAAACCAAACTGGGTTGGGTCTCAGACAATTCGCTCATATGATTGCAAAGACAGACAGAAACTTCCAGATTGGAGAGGGTTCCCCTGAGGGCTCCCAGACTGGAGAGGGTGTAGGTCGGGCTGAGGGAACCAGCCCCCGTGCATGAATCTTTGTGCACTGGTCCCCTAGTATCACTATAATTGTAACTAATTGCTGTCACTGGGTATTAACTTTAAAACTGTAGTTAAGCCCTGTCCAGGTGACTGGGTTGGTTGTATCATCGTCCTGGTTCCAGTCAGGATACATACCCAGATAGTGGGTTGGATCCCCAGTCAGGGCATGTGCGGGAGGCAACCAATTGATGTTTCTCTGCCACATCTCTCTCTCTCTCTCTCTCATCAATTTTTTTTTTTAAAAAACCTGTAGTTAACATTAATGTCTGGCTTTGTATCTTTATGTGTTATTCTGATGATGCATTGTATTTTTAGAGAAAATATAATTGAAGCAACATTGTTTACTGTCTTGTCTTCGTTGGAAAGAAATGTTAATGGTTATTTCAATGAACATTGGAACTTCAATTGCTAACATTGGTGGCACATGCTTTAGTTTAGACAGATCTGTATTCTAAAACCCAACTCCATCACTCTGGGTGTTGTGAAAATCACTCAATTTCTCTGAACTTGAGTTTATTCCATTTGCAAAATTGAAATGATAATACCTATCTCTGGGGTTCTTGCCGGGATTAACTTAATTAATGTTTGCCAAGTGTCTTGGATATAGTAGGTTCTCATTAAATGTAACTTAATAATAACAATAACAAAAAGTAATGTCTAAAAAGATGTTATTTTCCCAATTTCAGCATGTTTAACTGTGGGGAGAGTAAATTATACAGGTATTTGAGGAATTAACTATATTGTTCTTAATTCAGTTTGTCTTGATATTGGCAGGTGTTTACATTACATATTGCATATACAGTATAGCAGTAGGCTAGAAAACTTTGAACAAAATACGGTAATTATTAGTGTACTGCCAAAGTATTTGAAGATTGCCTAATTTAAGAATGGTAACTTTCATGCTAGGGGAATGTATTGAGAGAATTTTACACAAATTCTGAGCTCAGTAAAGTTTAGTATTAAGTGGAAGATACACTATAGGACAGGGGTGGGCAAACTTTTTGACTCGAGGGCCACAATGGGTTCTTAAACTGGACCGGAGGGCCGGACAAAAGCATGGATGGAGTGTTTGTGTGAACTAATATAAATTCAAAGTAAACATCATTACATAAAAGGGTACGGTCTTTTTTTTTTTTTTAGTTTTATTCATTTCAAACGGGCCGGATCCGGCCCACGGGCCGTAGTTTGCCCACGGCTGCTATAGGAGGATAACTATGTGTTGGACATCTCAGGAATTCAGATTAGAATTTATAGTGACTTTTGGTAATAGAAATGATAAAAATGGATTTGCTTTTATTTTTAAGGATAAGTTCAGTGTTGAACTCCTATGAAGAAGTAATGCTTTGAGAATATGATATGTTAGATACCTGCAGGTGAAAGAGATAACAGTTTAGAACAGCCGTGGGCGGATCCGGCCCGTTTGAAATGAATAAAACTAAAAAAAAAAAAAAAAGACAGTACCCTTTTATGTAATGATGTTTACTTTGAATTTATATTAGTTCACACAAACACTCCATCCATGCTTTTGTTCCGGCCCTCCGGTCCAGTTTAAGAACCCATTGTGGCCGTCGAGTCAAAAAGTTTGCCCACCCATGGTTTAGAATGTTTCATGAAAAACCAAAAAAAAAAAGAAAAAGCAACTGTGTAATTGAAAAACTTGTGAGAAGTGATTGACACTAAATATAATTAATGATCTGGCATTGGGAAGTTAAATATTGCTGCATTAGGATGAGAGGTGTTTTAGCCCTTTTTATGAGAAAAGAAACAACTAGAAATGGGTTAATCTTTATTTCCCCAAACTAAGAGTAATCAGGGTTGGGTTTTTTTGTTTTCTTTTTTGCAAATTGTAAACATTTCCCAGGCTAACTTCAAGGTTGGTTTTACTGACTGTGAGAAAGTTGAAACTTTAGTATAATATTTGAGAAATAGATCCTCATCATTCATGTTAGCTACACAAATAATAGTTGCATTTCTCTTCAAAGTGATTTAATGGTGGTTATTAAACTTAAAATGCCTATCCTGATAGCATTGCTTATTCAGATTTGAACAGTTACTTAATGTCTATTTCTTTTTTTCTTTTTTTTTTTTTTTTTGGACATGGAGGTGGAGGGAGCCATGAAGGCCATTCCTCCCATTTTTTCTTTTCTTTTTAAACATATTTTATTGATCTTTTACAGAGAGGAAGGGAGAGAGAGAGAGAGTTGGAAACATTGATGAGAGAGAAACATCGATCAGCTGCCTCCTGCACACCCCCTACTGGAGATGTGCCCGCACCCAAGGTACATGCCCTTGCCCGGAATCGAACCTGGGACCTTTCAGTCTGCAGGCCAACGCTCTATCCACCGAGCCAAACCGGCTAGGGCACTTAATGTCTATTTCTAATCCCCAAGTTCTCAAGTATAATTTAAGATTTGCTTTTTAAAGTTTGTATCTCGAGTATTGGAATTAAATCAGCAAGCTATTTTTTTCCTTTAAAAATAATCATTACTTTGATTGTCTACTATCCTATTAGGATTAAGTGAGCATTTTATACCACAGCATAGAGAGGGCTTTAGAATCTAAGATGTAATACATCTTTCTAATGTAGCTTTTATGTCTCTACCTTCCCTTCCTATTCCTTCCCCCATGTTCTAGTCACAGTGAACTACTTTTTGCTCCCCCTACAAACCATGTCTTTTGTGTCTTTACACTTTTGCATAGGCTGTTTGTTGTACTTTGAACGCCTCTCCACCATCCTGACATCCTCCAAGTGGTGAGCTATTATTCATCTTTAAACTAGGTTAATGAGTTCTCCAATTCATAAAACTTCCCTCCACTTGATAGTGGTTATTTTCCTTTGTGGTTCCCATTATAATTATTTTTACCTTTAAAAACTATTCTTTATCTTTTGTGGAGCAATTGTGTGTATTTTCTATGAGACTGAGTGTGTCTTGATTCCAGGAACTGAGTCTTATTCACCATCATATCCTGAGCACCTGTCATACAGACAAGCTCAGTACATGTTTAGTGAACAAATGAGTAAATAAGATATTTTATTTGCTTTAAAAATCAGAGTAGAAACAGGATATAATCCAGTAGATTAAGACTGCACTCTGTAACCTTTATCAATCTGAGACATTTAGATAACTTACTTGGACACATCTAGAAAATTCCGTCTACACATTCTACCACACATCAATAAACATGTTTTATCTGTACCAAGGCTCTGGAGAGAGAGAGGAAAAATCATATTCCATTCCTCAAGGAGCTCATAGTCTAATGGTGGAGGCAGACAGATAAATTGGTAATAACAATTAAATTTATGCTAAGTAAAATTTAAAATTAAGTTTATCAGTTTCACTAGACATATTCCAGGTGCTCAGTAACCACATATAGCTAGTGGTCACTGTATTGAACAGTGCAGATATAAAACCTTCTGTCATTGCAGCACATTCTACTTGACAGAAGTGTTGTAGAACATTATAAATAGACTTGAGTCTATATCAGGGGTCCTCAAACTACGGCCCGCGGGCCACATGCAAATACAAATATTGTATTTGTTCCCGTTTTGTTTTTTTACTTCAAAATAAGATATGTGCAGTGTGCATAGGAATTAGTTCATAGTTTTTTTTTAAACTATAGTCCGGCCCTCCAACGGTCTGATGGACAGTGAACTGGCCCCCTGTTTAAAAAGTTTGAGGACCCCTGGTCTATATTCTCTAGTTTCACATGATACTAGAGATTTTCAACCACATTCCTTTCTTGTTAAAATAAAACTTGCTTTTAGATTTGGAAATTATCAAGTAGATTATATTGTAATTCAAATAAAGCAGCATTGCTAATTTTTTCAGGTTTTTGATTTGTAATAGCATTTAAATTAAGTGGTTTTAGAATTTGATTTTCAACTTCAGTATTGATATCATCTACCTTTCCATCCTAATAATTCCCGAGATGGTAATGAAACATAATGGTTAGAACAATGACTTTGGGATTATAAAAATTTTCTCTGCCATCTGCAGGCTATGACCTCTGGCAGATTTCTTAGAAGCATTGAGCTTTGGTGTCCTTCTCAGTTATATTGGAGTAATAATAATACTTACCTCAAGGGTCATTGAGGATTAAATAAGATAATGGATATCAGGCACTTGGCATAGTACCCCTCACAGATTAGTGTTAATTAAATGCTAGTATTAAAGAGAACTTGAACTACCAGTTGTATAAATGAAAAACCATTTTTTAGAAAGTTGGGGAGATTGGAATATGGACTGCATATCAAGAAATATTATTAAATTTGTTTAGTGTAACAGTGACATGATTATGTAGAAAGAAAGTCCAGATTTTGGAGACATACTAAATAGTAAAATATATAGCTGTGAAATGATATGATGTCTGAGGGTTGCTTTAAAATAATTCACAAAGACAAAGAGGAATAAAAGGGAGGCCAAGGCAGCTGGAGTTTTCAATGCAGAAGCCTAGAGATTAGAGAGCCGAAAGGAGGGAGAACTCCTGAGATCTGCAAAGGCTTCCTTCCCCTCAAATAGTCACATCTGATCAGTGCATACATGTGAGGAAACTACCCGAGGCTAGAAAAAGAACCAGTTGAAAAGATTAGAGACAACTGTACTCAGAGTTCTTGTAGAGGCAGGAATAGTGTTGTTTTTTCCAATCAACCAGAGTAGAAAATGTCTTAACAGGTCATCATTGTAGAGTATTCAGAAGGGTTTTTCCTTAGTAGTGCCATAAATTAACCTTAAACTATATGCTGCTCTGGCCCAGCCTGAAAAGCTTAAAAGCAAGACCTGAAAGTGTCAAACTGTTTCCAGGTTACTGAATTGTATCCTAGAACTAAGCTCAAGAATAGTTATAGGAAAACAAAAATATTCAGCACTCAACAAAGTAAAATTCACAGTGTCTGGCATCTAACCAGAAATTACTAGACATGCAAAGGAGCTGTAAAATATGACCCATAATCATGAGGGGGGAAAAAATCAATCAAAACGGAAACAGAATAGAATTAGTAGAAAGAAATGTTAAAACATATTTATAGCCCTAGCTGGTTTGGCTCAGTGGGTAGAGTGTTAGTTAGCCTGCGGACTGAAGGGTCCCAGGTTCAATTGTGGTCAAGGGCACATGCCCCAGTTGTGGGCTCAATCCCCAGTAGGGGGCGTGTAGGAGGCAGCCAATCAGTGGTTCTCTGTCTTCAGTGATACTTCTATCTCTCCCTCTCCCTTCCTCTCTGAGATCAATAAAAATATATTTAAAAAACCATTTTCATAATTAATGGCATATTCCATATGCTCAGAAAATAGAAGAAAGATTGAATATGTTAAATAGAAACATGGAAGATCTTTAAAAAAGACCCAAATTGAACTGAACCTCCACAGATGGAAACTACAATGTCTGAGACTTAAAAAAACAAAAGCAAAACATTGATGAGATTAATAACAAAGTAGACATTGAAGAGTAAGACAAACCAAGGCTCATGAAGTAATCTATGAAGAGTTCTTGCTAAAAGTACTTAATTTGACTCCAATCAAGCTTTTAAATATCACTTCCAGATTACAGGAAATGAACGGATTAGAGAAACAATTTAAACCATGCTACAAGGAAGCAATTAGATAATTTAGAATTTGAGAAATTCTGTAATACATTGTTGCTTTGTCTTTTCAAAAATTAGGGTTGTGCTGTGATTGTGTGGTGAATAGACTAAATGTAAACTGAATTGTATGCTTCAAGATGGTTAAAATGGTAAATTTTATGTATATTAACCATAATTTAAAAAAATAACTATTTTTACCATTTTTAAGTGTACACTTATGAGGCATTAAGTACATCTGTGTTGTACAACCATTACCACCATTCATTTTCAGAACTTTTATTTCATTTTCAAACAGAAAATTCTATACCCATTAAACAATAATTCCTCCTCCCAATCCTACTTTCTGTTTCTATGAATTTCACTACTGTAAGTACCTCATATGAGTCGAATCATAAAATATTTGTCTTTGTACCTGGCTTATTTTACTTCACATAATGTCTTTAAAGTTCATCCATTTTGTTGGATATATCAGAATTAATTTTTTTTCAAATTTTTATTATGCTAGAATACAAATAATATAAAACTTAACATCTTAACCATTTTAAAGTGTATAGTTCAGTAGTGTTAAGTACATTCAGATTCTTGTAAAGTCATCACCATCATTCATCTCTAGAACTCTCTTTTATTGGGCAGAAGTGAAATTCTACATCCATTAAACAACAACTCTCCATTACCCTTTCCCCCCAGTTCCTGGCAACTGCAATTCTACTTTCTGTCTTTATGATTTTGATGTGCTCTAGGCACCTCATATAAGTAGAATCACATAGTTTGCCTTTTTGTGATTGACTTATTTCACTTAGCATATTGTCCTCAAGATTAATCCACGGTGTAGCATGTCTCAGAATTTCTTTCCTATTTATAGCTGAATAATATTTCTTTGTATGTATAAACCACATTTTTTAAATTAATTCATCTGTTGACAGACACTTGGGTTGCTTCCACCTTTTGGCTATTGTGAATAACACTGCTATGAGCATGTGTGTTTTAAAATATGTTTGCTAGTTAAGATTCTTGGACTAGATAGTTTTTTTAATTATAGTAAAATACACATAACAAATTTTGCCATTTTAATTACTTTTAAGTGTACCATTCCATGGTATTAAATACATTCACATTGTTGTGCAAGCATTCCTAGAACTTTTTCATCATGCCAAACAGAAACTCTGTACCCATTGAACAATACTGTTAAAAAAAAATGTTTGGTTTGGATCAACAACTATGCATTTTTAAATTTATTTTTAAAGAGAGGAAGGGAGAGAGAGAAACATCTATGTGAAAGAGAAACATCGATCCGTTACCTCCCACATACGCCCTGACTGAGGATCAAACCCGAAACCTGGGTGTGTGTCCTGACCGGAATCGAACCCACCACCTTTTGGTGTAAGGGAGGATGCTTCAACTAACTAAGCCACACTGGCCAAGGCAAACAATAACTTCTTATTCTCTCCTCTCTTCAGCCCCTGGTTCCCTGTTAATCTCTATTCTATTTTCTATCTCAAAAACTTTGCCTATTTAAACACCTCCTATAAGTAGAATCATACAATTTTGTTCTATTGTATCTGGTTTATTTCACTTAGCATATTGTCTTCAAGCTTCATCCTTGTTGTAAGATGTATCAGAATTTCATTTCTTTTTAAAATCTGGGCACCTTATTTTTAGTATTTTTTATTTTCTATTAAATTTATTTAGATGACATTGGTTAATAAGGTTATATAGGTTTCAAGTGTATGTTTCTATGATGTATAATTTGTATATTGCATTGTGTGCCCACCACCCAAAGTTAAATCTTCTGTCACCATATATTTGGCTCCCTTTATTCTTCTCTAGCCCTAACCCCCATTCCCTCTGGTAACTACCATACTGTTGTCTGTGTCTATGAGTTTTTGGTTGTTTTTCTTATTTGTTCATTTGTTACTTTCAATTTTATATTCCACATATGAATGAAATCATATGGTTCTTAACCTTTTCTGACTGACTTATTTCACTTAGCATGATATTCTCAAGCTCCATTCATGTTGTCGAAAATGGCAGTATTTCATCTTTTCTTATGGCTGGATAGTATGCCATTGAATATAGGTACCACATCTTCTTTATCCAATCATCTATCAAAGGACACTTGTTGTGATGTTTTGGGTACCATGAATAATACTGCGATGAAATAAAGGTGCAAATATCTTTGTGAATAAATGTTTTTCAATTTTTTGGTAAGTACCTAGAAGAGGGATTGCTGGGTCATATGGTAGGTAACTATTCTTAATTTTTTTTAAGGAATCTCCATACTGTTTTCATAGTGGCTGCATCAGTTTACATTTCCACCAGCAGTGAATTTCCTTTTTAAGGCTGAATAATATTCCATTATTATGTATGCACACATTTTTTTATCCACTTCTCTGTTGATGGACATTTCAGCTGTTGCTATTGTGAATAATGCTGCTATGAACACTGGTATATAAGTATGTGCTTGAGTCCCTGCTTTTAATTCTTTTGGATATATACCTAGGAGTGGACTTATTGGATCCTGTGGTAATTCTATGTTTAACTGTTTTCTATAGCAGCTGCACTATTTTACATTCCCACCAGCTGTGCACAAGGGTCTCACATTTTCTCCAACACTTGTTATTTTCTGCTTAAAAAAAAAAAAAGCCATCCTAATGGGTGTGAAGTGGTATCTAATTGTGGTTTTGATTTGCATTTCCCTAATGTTGAGCATTTTTTCTTGTATTTATTTGTATATCTTCCTTGGAGAAATGTCTAATCAAGTCTTTTGCCCATTTTAATTGGATTTTTTGTTGTTGTTGGACTAGATAGCTTTTAAATAAAAATATAAGATTTCTTAAAAATGGCAAATTGATTCCATGGATTTGAAATGCAATTTGGTTAGAAGAAAAGGAACAAAAATGTCCATTTCCTTGATTAGAATGGCAAGGATAGATAATAGATATGTTTATGGTTAGAATATTAGTTTGCATTTTAATTAAATGTTTGCAATAAAAGGAAGCATTTAAACATTTTTATATTTATGTAATATTTTAGTGAAATGTATATTATATTGTACAGTTTTTATTTGAATTCTCACAATCAGCAGCATCCTCTTATATTACCTCCCCAACAAACATTTATTCATAATTTATTGTGTGTAGGCACTGTGCTCAGGATTTTACAAGCATTTTCTTATTTAATTTTCTTCATAGTCATTTGCAGTGTTATTATTCCTGTTTTATGGAAGCTCTAAGTTGCCAAGTCTGGAATCACAGGTTTGACTGACTTCAGAATTAATAGCCACTAACATCAAGTTAGTAAGGTCTGGTATCTAGATTAATTAACTAGATTATCTTGAATAAGACACTTAACTTTCTGGGCCTCAGTTTAATAAAACAAAATAAAATGTACAACAATATAAACTTATCTACGTGTTTAGTACCACTTTAATTTGTGATGTTCTAATTTGGGCTTTAATTAAATACTAAAGTTTAAAATATCTTTATGTAAGCAAGGGAAATCTTTTTAAAAATTACCTAGAAAAATAGATAGAGAACAGACTGACAGCTGTCAGAGGTAAAGGGATTTGTGGGGGCTGGGTGAAAAGGTGAAGGGATTAAGCAAAAAAAAACCCACAGCCGAACCGGTTTGGCTCAGTGGATAGAGCGTCGGCCTGCGGACTCAAGGGTCCCAGGTTCGATTCCGGTCAAGGGCATGTACCTTGGTTGCGGGCACATCCCCAGTGGGGGACGTGCAGGAGGCAGCTGATCGATCTCTTTCATCGATGTTTCTAACTCTCTGTCCCTCTTCCTTCTTCTCTGTAAAAAATCAATAAAATATATTTAAAAAAAAAAAAAAACACAAAAACACACACAACAAATTCATAGGCACAGACAACAGTGTGGTGATTACCAGAGGGAAAGGGGGGTGGGGAAAGGTAGAAGAGGATATAGAGAGGATAAATGGTGAGGAAAGGAGATTTGACTTAGAGTGGTGAACGCACAATGCGATGTACAAATGATGTATTATAGAATTGTACACCTGAAACCTATATAATTTTATTAACCAACTAGAGGCCCGGTGCATGAAATTAGTGCACGTGGTGGTGGTGATGGTGGTGTGTGTGTATCCCTCAGCCCAGCCTGCACCCTCTCCAATCTGGAACCCCTCGAGGGATGTCCACCAGGATCGGGCCTAAACGGGCAGTCAGACATCCCTCTCACAATCCAGGACTGCTGGCTCCCAACCACTCGCCTGCATGCCTGCCTGATTGCCCCTAACCGCTTCTGCCTGCCAGCCTGATCACCCCTAACCACTTCCCTCCAGCCTGATCGACGCCTAACTGCTCCCCTGCAGGCCTGGTTGCCCCCAGTTACCCTCCCCTGCAGGCCTAGTTGCCCCCAACTGCCCTCCCCTGCAAGCCTGGTCCCCCCCAATTACCCTCCCCTGCAGGCCTGGTCCCCCCCAACTGCCCTCTCCTGCAGGCCATCTTGTGGTGGCCATCTTGTGTGTTGGAGTGATGGTCAATTTGCATATTACCTCTTTATTATATAGAATGTCACTCCAATAAATTCAATAAAAAATAAAAATTAAAAAATAAAAGTACCTAGGTAAATAAATTGGAATAAAGGTTTAAAAGGAAGTAAAATATTCTATGAAATATCTGCTATAGCTGTCAACTTAGCAGGTTTGTTTCTAGAGAGAACATAAATATAGACAGGTTGTTATAAAAGAGTATCTATAAAGATGTATGTTGCTGTGAATGCTAAAAAAATTTCCACTGAAATTGTTATTTAGGCAGAAAGAGACTTCATTTGCCAGAAATATATATTATTCTTACAGATTGGCCCATAGTACAATCAATTCTTTGCTATTGAAGGAGACTGAGTAACATGTCATAGACCTATGCTTGAGTTCTGACATGGAATTGTTATTATATTTTAATACAAGTGTCCAATTTTCTATATCTGGAAATTGAATATAATGCAAATGAGCATTGGAGCACTTATAAAATACAGAATTCTTGGCAAATGTAAGGTGGCATCTTATTAAATATTGACTCCTTCATTCTGTTTTCACATATCATTTCTCTATCACAGTAGGATTTAGAGGTTTTAATTTAATAGGGAAGCCCATAAAGTATTCTGTGTTCTATATTGCATATAATGCATTATTGTTGACCAGTATTTTACCTTTTTTCCTTTTACCCTGAAGGTGTGTGTGTGTTTTAATTTACTCTTTCTAGCTCTGGCTGGTGTGGCTCAGTTGGTTGAGCATCATCCTGTGCACTAAGAGACTGCTGGTTCAATTCCCCATCAGGGCACATGCCTGGGTTGCGGGCTCTATCCCCAATAGGGGACATGCAGGAAGCAGCCAATTAATGATTCTCTCTCATCATTGATGTTTTTATCTTTCTCTCCCTCTCCCTTCCTCTCTGGAATAAAAAAAAAAAGAGAGAGACTTCTAAGTCCAATGTACTTTGCTTTTTTTACACAGCATTGTTCCCTTCTCTCTTTTTGCGTTAAGAAATACTTTCTCTTTACAGGAAGGGGTAGTGAGGGCTGCATACTAGGAAAGACAATGGAAGGCATTTAGATTACCATCTGTGTTGACTTATTGTCAAGCAGAAGTTCTGTGTGGGGATAAAGACTGGGCATTTGTGTTTTCTCTGACTTAGAAACTTGACCATGGGTGGTGGAACAGGAAACCCGATTCTTATTAATAGCTCTCTTTAGTCTTGAGAACTGTCAGGCTAAAAGCACCTTGGAATGACTTGCAAATTTAAGGTATGAGTAGAAGAAGAGAAAAAATAAGGAAAGCAATAAAGAGAAAAGAAACAAGGAATAAGGTTGTATTTTATTAGGCTGGTAGAATGCTCTGAAGTCATTGTTTCAGATCCTAACCTATTTGTAAATAAATTTTAAAGTGGTGTTATTTTAATATTTTATTTTTTAAGAGCTTCCTGTTTTCAATTCTGGTCAGAATAATATTGGTCTTATATTTCCCTCAGGATTCAAGTATACTCATTTTCTCATGTGAGGATTATATACTTATCAGGAAACTATTAGTGGTTATGATGCATTTGATTGATCTGTAGAGTTTAGCAGAGGCAGCTTAAGAATATATTTTGAAAGATTAAATTAAAGTAGTTTCTTTACAGGTCTCACCCAGTGTTACATATATGTTTTGATTTTGTTAGCGCCTCTTGTCTATACAAAATAGGGATGAGATTACTGAGTATTAGCTACTCTTAATGTTATAAATTAGTTCTGGTTAGTTTTTCATATCTCTAACATCTTTCTCAACCAGGGTTCCTCATCTGAACCACAGAATTATATATATGTTTCAGTGATTACTTTCTCAATTTTCATCCTATTTGGCACAAAACTACTACCATTCTAGACATGTAGGAGAAGTTAGTTCATTGTCCAGTAGATGTTTTTGTTCTCATGCAACATCTGTTGAAAAGGCTGCAAGAATTCAATAACTGTTGGTCCTTAACTCCCCCAGTTGCTACATAGGGAAAAAGCAAGTTGTAACTGATGAAAGAGTGCAAGTAAGAAAGACAGCAGGGATTTTTATCTGTTTTATCCTGTTTGGAGAAATATTGTGAGCAGTCATATGTGTAATTGAGTATTTCCTCAAGGAATATGAAACGTGTAGTCATTGTTATTTAATGTAGGCAAATGATATTTACAAATGGAAAATGCCTTGTAGTAGGAAATACTTTTTTAAATTCATAGACTCTTTTTTAAGCAGTTTTAGGTTCAAAGAAAAAAATTGAGTGAAAAATTCAAAGTTCTATATACATACCCCTTCATTCCGTCCCCCAGTTTCTCCTTTTTTAACATCTTGCTTTAGTGTGACACATTTGTTACAACTGATGAGCCAATATTGATATATTATTAAGTAAAGTACATAGTTTACATTAGGGTTCACACTTTGTGTTGTACACTCTATAGTTGTTATTTTTTACTAGAGGCCCGGTGCACAAAAATTTGTGCACTCGGGGAGGTCCCTCAGCCCGGCCTATACCCTCTCGTAGTCTGGGACCCCTCGGGGGATGACCACCTGCTGGCTTAGGCCCGTTCCCTGGGGGATCAGGCCTAAGCTGGCAGTCAGACATCCCTCTTGCCAGTGGACATCCTTAGCACTGCTGAGGAGGCGGGAGAGGCTCCCACTACCACCACTGTACTGACAGCTGTCAGCCTGGCTTGTGGCTGAGCAGAGCTCCCCCTGTGGGAGCACACTGACCACCAGGGGGCAGCTCCTGCATTGAGCATCTGCATTGTGCCCGCAACCAAGGTACATGGCCTTGACTGGAATCGAACCTGGGACTCTTCAGTCCACAGGCTGATGCTCTAGCCACTGAGCCAAACTGGTCAGGGCTATAATTAAAACTTTGTTGCCATGGTCAGTGTGTGTCATAGTGACCAGTCATTCCCAGTCATTCTGCTGTTAGGGTCAATTTGCATATTACCCTTTTATTATATAGGAGTGCCTGGCCAGCCTGGGTGAGGGGCTGATGGCTATTTGCAGGCTGGCCACAGCCCCTTCAGGGTGGGGATCCCCGCTCGGGTGCCTGGCCAGCCTGGGTGAGGGGCTGATGGCTATTTGCAGGCTGGCCACAGCCCCTTCAGGGTGGGGGGGTCCTGCTGAGGTGCCTGGCCAGTCTGGGTGAGGGGCTGAGGGCCATTTTAAGGCTGGTTAAGCCCCCAGCAGGGACCCTCACCCCATGAGGGTGTGGCCAGCCTGGGTGAGGGGCTGATGGCTGTTTGAAGGCTGGCCACAACCCCCAGCCACCCAAGCTCCCAGTGGAGGCTGGCTGGAAGCAGGTATCTAGGGTTTATTTGTCTTCTATAATTGAAACTTTTAAAATATATATATATATTTTATTGATTTTTCACAGAGAAGAAGGGAGAGGGATAGAGAGTTAGAAACATCCATGAGAGAGAAACATCGGTCAGCTGCCTCCTGCACACCCCCCACTGGGGATGTGCCCGCAACCAAGGTACATGCCCTTGACTGGAATCGAACCTGGGACTCTTCAGTCCACAGGCTGACGGTCTAGCCACTGAGCCAAACTGGTCAGGGCTATAATTGAAACTTTGTTGCCATGAGCAGAGGCCTCAGCCAGCTAAGGACTGGCGGGAAGCTTGGCTTCCTCCATCGCCCGAGCAACCAGGCCTCCTGCTTGCTCCAGCTCCGTGGCTGCCAGCCGCCATCTTGGTTGGGTTAATTTGCATATAGCTGCTCTGATTGGCTGGTGGGTGTGGCTTAGGGCATAGCGAAGGTACAGTTAATTAGCATCATTGTCTTTTATTAGTGTAGATTGTGGTGAAAAACACAGAACATTAAATTTATCATCTTAAATTCAGTAGTGTTAAATATATTCACATTGTTGTATAACATATCTCTAGAACACTTTATCAGAAAATAACATTTAAAAATGTATCGCAGGTCTAATATATGAGGCTGGTAAAATTATGGATTTATTTCCTTTTCATTTTTCAAACTTTCGATAACATTAAAAGAAAAGGCCTCTGTAAGAAAGAGCTGAACAGCAGCCTGCCTTGGAGCCTAGAGGCAACCCAGGGTTTTGACCTTTGGGACTTTGAACCCCTAGAATAGCCAGAGCAATTAGGCAAGAAAAAGAAATAAAAGGCATCCAAATTGGAAATAAAGATGTAAAACTACCACTGTTTGCAAATGACATGATATTATATATAGAAAACCGTAAAGAACACCAATAAACAGAACTAATAAATTCAGCAAAGTTTCAGGATATAAAATCAATATACACAAATCTGTTGCATTTCTCTACACTAATAAACTATCATAAAGAGAAGTTACTACCCAAATATAGCAGATTCAATGCAATCTTTATCAAAAGTTCAATGGCATTTTTCACTAAGATAGAACAAATAGTCCTAAAATTTATATAGAACCATAAAAGACCTTGAAAGACAAAGCAATCCTGAGAAAGAAAAAAGAATGCAGAGGCATCATGCTTTCTGATTTCATACGATATTACAAAGCTCTAGTACTCAAACAGTGTGCTATTGATAAAAAACAGACACAGATCAATGGAACAGAATAGAGAGCCCAGAAATCAACCCATCCATATATGGTCAATTAATTTATGACAAAGGAACCAAGAATACACAAAGGGGGAAAGAACAGTCTCTTTAATAGATTGTGTTGGGGAAACTGGATAGCCATATGCAAAAGAATGAAATTGGACCACTATCTTACACCATACACAAAAAATAACTTACAAATGGATTAAAGGCCTGGTAGGTGTTGCTCAGTGATTGGAGCGACATCCACACACTGAAGGGTTGTGGGTTCCATTCCATGTCAAGGGCGCATACCTGGGTTGCAAGTTTCATTCCAGAACTCCAGGTCAGGGGTGTTTGGGAGACAACTGATTGATATGTCTCTCTCACATGTCTGTCTGTCTGTCTGTCTGTCTCTCTCTCTCTTTCTCTTCCCTTTTTCCCTCTCCTCCCTCCCCTCCCTTCCAGTCTCTCTAAAAATCAATGGAGCCCTGGCTGGTTTGGCTCAGTGGATAGAGCGTCAGCCTGTGGACTCAAGGGTCCCAGGTTCAATTCCGGTCAAGGGCATGTACCTTGGTTGCAGGCACATCCCCAGTAGGGGGTGTGCAGGAGGCAGCTGATCGATGTTTCTCTCTAATCGATGTTTCTAACTCTCTATCTCTCTCCCTTCCTCTCTGTAAAAGATCAATAAAATATATTAAATAAAATAAAATAAAATAAAAATAAAAATCAATGGAAAAAATATCCTCAAGTGAGGATTAACCCAAAAAAATGGATTAAGAACTTGAACATAGACCTAAACAATAAACTCCTAAAAGAAAAACATATGGAGTAAGCTATTTGACATATTTCTTGGTAATAATTTTTTTAATCTGACTCTAAAAGCAAAGGTAACAGGAGCAAATATAAGTGTTTGAATTACAGTGGGGCCTTGACTTACGAGTTTAATTCATTCCGTGACGGAGCTCGTAACTCAAATTACTCGTGTGTCAAATCAGTTGTGAACGAGTGAGACACGTGATGCTGGGCTGATGTTGTGGCGTTCACTGTGACGTTTGCTGCGCCAACTAGCGGTGGGGTATCTGAAGCTGGCTCGTAACCCAAATTTTAACTCCCAACTCAAAGCAAAAAATCGGCCGAGAGACAGCTGGTATCTCGAAAAACTCGTTAGTCGGGACACTTGTAAGTCAAGGCCCCACTGTAGTTTTATCATTAACTAGAGGCTCGATGCATGAAATTTGTGCAAGAGTAGGCCTTCCTTCCCCTGGCTGCCTGCACCAGCTTCCCTCTGGCACCTGGGACCCAGGCTTCCCTTGCAGCCTCAGCTTCATCCAGAAGGTCGTCTGGAAGGACGTCTGGTCTAATTAGCATATTATGCTTTTATTATTATAGATTATTTAAGGCATTGCTTCTCAACCTAGCTCATTGTATCCCCTATGGACATTTGTTAATGTCTGAAGACAGATTAGGTCAGCGGTTCTCAACCTGTGGGTCACAATCCTTTCACAGGGGTCGCCTAAATACATCCTGCATATCAGATATTTACATTATGGTTCATAACAGTAGCAAAATTACAGTTATGAAGTAGCAACGAAAATAATTTTATGGTTGGGGTCACCACAACATGAGGAACTGTATTAAAGGGTTGCAGCATAAGGAAGGTTGAGAACCTCTGGTTTAGGTGGTTGTAACTGGGTGAGGAATGTGTTACTGGCATCTAGAGTGTAAAAGCCAGAGATGCTGTTAAACATCCTACAATGCAAGGGACAGCCTCCCCAAACCAAGAATTATGTCCCCCAAATATTAATAGAGCCATGATTTGGGAAACTATGTTCTTTCCAGGTATTATATCATTTTCTTTTATTTATTTTATTTATTTATTAAATCTTTATTGTTCAGATTATTACATTTGTTCCTCTTTTTTTTTTCCCCCCCATAACTCCCCTCCTCCCAGTTCCCGCCCCACCCTCCAACCTCACTCCCCACCCACTGTCCTCATCCATAGGTGCACGATTTTTGTCCAGTCTCTTCCCGCATCTCCCATTCCCCTTTCCCTCCCAAGAATAGTCAGTCCATTCCCTTTCTATGTCCCTGATTCATTATAATCACCAGTTCATTCTGTATATCAGATTATTTATTCACTTGATTCTTAGATCCACTTGTTGATAGATGCATGTTTGTTGTTCACAATTTGTATCTTTACCTTTTTCTTCTTCCTCTTCTTAAAGGATGCTGTTCAGCATTTCGTGTAATACTGGTTTAGTGGTGATGAACTCCTTTAGCTTTTCATTATCTGTGAAGCTCTTTATCTGACCTTCAATTCTGAATGATAGCTTTGCTGGATAAAGTAATCTTGGTTGTAGGTTCTTGATATTCAGCACTTTGAATATTTCTTGCCATTCCCTTCTGGCCTGCAAAGTTTCTGTTGAGAAATCAGCTGACAGTCGTATGGGTATTCCCTTGTAGGTAATTGAGTCTCTCTCTCTTGCTGCTTTTAAGATTCTTTCTTTGTCTTTTGCTCTTGGCATTTTAATGATGATGTGTCTTGGTGTGGTCCTCTTTGGATTCCTTTTGTTTGGGGTTCTCTGCGCTTCTTGGACCTGTAAGTCCATTTCTTTCACCAGGTGGGGGAAGTTTTCTGCCATTATTTCTTCAAATAGGTTTTCAATATCTTGCTGTCTCTCATCTTCTGGCACCCCTATTATTCTGATGTTTGTACGCTTGAAGCTGTCCCAGAGGCTCCTTACACTATCTTCGTATTTTCGGATTCTTTTTTCATTTTGCTTTTCCGGTTGGGTGTTTTTTGCTTCTTCGCATTTCAAATCTTTCACTTGATTCTTGCGCTCCTCTGGTCTGCTATTGGGTGTCTGTATAATATTCTTTATTTCAGTGTATGCTTAATTTCTAGTTGGTTCTTTATCACAGCATCGAGGGTCTCATTAGATTTCGTGAGGGTCTCATTAGATTTCGTGAGGCTCTCATCAAGTTTATTGGCAGCTTGTAGCACATTATTGCAAGCCCTCAAAATTGCGTTTTTTAGCTCTATATCCTCCATTTCTGTCATGTTTTTTTGTCTCCGCATTTTTTATGCTTTCTTGGTGCACCCCCTTGTGGTCTTTGTGCGCAGTCTTGTTCTAGTTAAGCCTTGATTATTGTAGTTAATACTAGAGGGATTTGACCACCAGGCCGACTGGCTGTGAGAATCACCTGTGTCCGCCGTGGGAAAACTTCTGTCCTCTGGAGAGGTGCTAATCTAGCCTTTGTCTGAGGCGATCCGGCAAATGGCTCTGCACAGGGCTTGGGCCGGGCGGGTCACACGGTATCAACAGGGCGGGCGGAGGGAGCAGTTATGGCTGCTCTCAGTCCCATTCCCAGAGGCTCTGCTTCTCAGAACCCCGGCAACCACTGCAAACCTCGGAGAGAAAGCTGCCCTCACGTTCCAACTGATTCCAGACAATCCCGCTTCTCCCGTTTGAATCTGAGTCCCTAGAGACTCGCCCAGATCTGGAGCTCAGAGTCTGAGACTCCCTCCTGATTGAAAACGACAACCGTGCCCTCAGCCTCCAGCCCGCTTTGCGCGCGCACCACCGCACCTTTAAATTTTCCACACTGCGCCTCCTCTGAGCCTGGGTATGCTGTTGTCTTTCCTTCTAGTTGAAGAGTCTCTCCTCAGCCAGCCTTCCTGTGGTTCTGGGTGATGTCCGTTCTGTCTTTTAGTTGTATTTTTGAAGTGGTTGTTTGCAGCAGTAATCTCCGGTGTTTACCTATGCCACCATCTTGGTCTCTCCTCTATATCATTTTCAAATACTAATAATTTTACTTCTCTACCAATAATTTTGTGTAGTTGCATTTTCTTATCTAATTGCACTAACCAATTTCTACTGTACTGTGTTGAATAGTATGGATATTCTTACATTGTTCCTATTCTTAGTGGAAATACCTCTGGTATTTTCCCATTAGAGAAGGTGCTGACTTTAGGACTGAAGCATATATATTTTATTATATTATTAAAGAAGTGCCAATTTATATTCTCTTTTGGTGTGTGTGTGTGTGTGTGTGTGTGTGTGTGTATGTGTGTGTGTTTTAACCAACTGAGGTACAGGTGCCCACGACTGGAACCTAACCCGTAACACTTCAGTCTGAGGGCCTGGGGGAGGGGTCTTTTTTAAATGGTTCAGTAATGACTTTCTCTATGTAAATTTGCCTGTTTAAGCTTTATTATCCTAATGATGTCAATTTTGCTCAACTTTGTTTTCCCTAGGTAATTTCTACTTTACCAAGGTTTTCAAATTTATGTGCAGAGAAATCTGCAAAGTAGTCTCATGATATTTAAAATTTCTTTTGTTTCAAAGGTTATTTCCCTATTTGTATATTTGTGTCTCCACCCCCCACTTTTTCTTTAGCTAGCTAATTGTTTGTTTATTTTATTATTTTTTAAACATGCAGTTTATTAACCAGAATTACTGCTTTTCTCTTATTTACCTCACTTATATGGGCTTTTATCTTTATTTCTTTTTTATTCATCTTTTGCCTTTTTTATTGTTCTTTATGTTTTTTTAGCTTTAAAATTAATTCATTTATTTTCTTTCAGTTCTAACTGATAAAAACATTAAATTCTGTGCATTTTTTTTCTGACCATTGCTTTACATGTATCAAGTGGATCCTGATAGTGTATTCATTATCATTTTTAAAGTAAATTCTTTTTAAAATTGAGATATAATTGACATAACATTATATTCATTTTAGGTGCACAACATAATGATTTGATATTTGTATATATTGAAAAATGATCACCGTAAGTCTAGTTAACATCCATCAGCACACATAGTTACTAACTTTTTTCTTGTGATGAGAACTTTTTGGATTGACTCTCTTGCCCTCGCTGGATTTGCTTAGTGAATAGGGCATTGCCAAGTGGACTGAAGGGTTCCAGGTTTGATTCCGGTCAAGGACATGTACCTTAGTTGCAGGCTCAGTACCAGCCCTGGTGGGGATGCATGCAGGAGGCAACCAATTGATGTGTCTCTCTCACATCAATATTTCTCTCTCTGTGTCTCTCTCCCTCCCTTCCACTCTCTCTAAGAATCAATGGAAAAATAGCCTCACATGAGGATTGAAAAAAAAAGA
The DNA here is from genome assembly GCF_028538775.1 of Myotis yumanensis. Classification (NCBI taxonomy): domain Eukaryota; kingdom Metazoa; phylum Chordata; class Mammalia; order Chiroptera; family Vespertilionidae; genus Myotis; species Myotis yumanensis. The sequence goes on along the minus strand of NW_027223764.1, from coordinate 43,407,164 downwards.
TCAACTCTCTTATCAACTTTCAAAAATACAATATAGTATTATTAACTATGTTGCACATTACATCCCCAGGACTTGCTTATTTTAAGACTGAAAATTTGCACCTTTTGGTCATCTTCACCTATTTTGCCCACACCTCATATCCCACCTCTGGCAACTACCAATCTGTTTTCTTGAGCTTTCTTTTTTTTTTTTTCGATTTTACATAGAAGTGAATCTTATACTTTATGATATTTGTCTCTCAGTGTGACTTAATTCAGTTAGCATAATGGCCTCAAGGCCCATCCATGTTGTTGCAAATGACAAGATGCCTTTCTTTTTTATGGCCAAATAACAATCCATTCTATCTACCAATAAAAATATACCACATTTTCTTATCCATTCATCTGTTGATAGACATGTAGGTTATTGACATGACTTGACTATCTTCTACACTAATAAAAGAGAAACATGGTAATTAGCGTACGACCGCTACCCTTCCCATTGGCTAATCAGCATATCCTTATGCAAATTAACTGTCAGCCAAGATGGCGGCCGGCAGCCATGCACTGAAGCGAACAGGGAGGCTTGCTTGCTCCAGTGACTGCGGACTCCAGTGTTCCCCGCCTGACTTGCCGGCCTCTCAGCTGCAACTCTAAGCAACTATGTTGCAAATATAGAAGCTAAACAAAACCCCAGAAACCAGCTTTCAGTCAGCCGGCCGGACCGCAACATTGTATCAAATACAGAAGGTAAAGGCCAGAAACCTGCTTTCAGCAGCGAGGCCTCAGAGCTAAAGCTGGCCCAGAATACAAAAAAGAAAAAGAAAAAAAGGAGCAGTTGGGAGCTTCAGTCACCCGCCAGCCTGAAAACGGCCCTCAGCCCCTCACTCAGACTGGCCAGGCACCCCAGTGGGGACCCCCATCCTGAAGGGGGTGTGACCAGCTGCAAACAGCCATCATCCCCTCACCCAGACTAGCCAGGCACCCCAGAGGGGACCCCCACCCTGATCCAGGACACCCTTCAGGGCAAACCAGCCGGCCCCCACCCGTGCACCAGGCCTCTATTCTATATAGTAAAAGGGTAATATGCCTCCCGGCACCGGGATCAGCGGAGCAGCGAGGCCTCCCGGCACCGGGATCAGCGTGACAGGGGGCAGCGCCCAAACCCCCTGATCGCCCTGGGGCTCTGTGAGTGACAGGGGGCAGGGCCACAACCTCCCTATCTGCCCTGCTCTGTTCATGACAGGGGAAGGAGCCCCAACCCCCTGATCAGCCCTGCTCTGTGCCTGATAGGGGGGAGCTCCCCAATCCCCTGATCGCCCTGCGGCTCTGTGTGTGACAGGGGGGAGCTCCCCAACCCCCTGATCGCCCTGTGGCTCTGTGTGTGACAGGGGGCGGGGCCACAACCTCCCTATCTGCCCTGCTCTGTTCGTGACAGGGGAAGGCGCCCCAACCCCCTGATCAGCCCTGCTCTGTGCCTGATAGGGGGGAGCTCCCCAATCCCCTGATCACCCTGCGGCTGTTTGTGTGACAGGGTGCGGCGCCCCAACCCCCTGATCGCCCTGTGGCTCTGTGTGTGACAGGGGGCGGGGCTACAACCCCCTCCCCCCCACGGGCCCTGCTCTGTGTGTGACAGGGTAGAGCCGTAACCTCTCCATCGGCCCTGTCCTGAGTGTGACAGTGGCGGCGCCCAACCCCTTGATCGGCCCTGCTCTGTGGGTGATAGAGGGTGGTGCCCCAACCCCCCTCCACGGGCCTTGCTCTGTGTGTAACGGGGTAGAGCCATAACCTCCCCATTGGCCCTGCCCTGAGTGTGACAGGGTGCAGCGCCCCAACCCCCTGATCCGCCCTGCTCTGTATGTGACAGGGGGCAGTGCCCCAACTCCCCTATTGGCCCTGCTCTGTGTGTGACAGGGGGGAGCTCCTCAACCCCCTGATCGGCCCTGCCCTGTGCATGACAGGGGGGAGCTCCTCAACCCCCTGATGTGTCCTGCTCTGTGCATGACAGGGGGGAGCTCCCCAACCCCCTGATCGACCCTGCTCTGTGTGTGACGGTACGGAGCCCCAACCCCCCTGATGGGCCCTGCTCTGTGAGTGACAGGGGGCAGCGCCACAACCCCCTGATGGGCCCTGCTCTGTGAGTGACAGGGGGCAGCGCCCCAACTCCCTGCTGGGCCCTGCTCTGTGAGTGACAGGGGGCAGCGTCCCAACCCCCTGATTGGCCCTGCTCTGTGAGTGACAGGGGGCAGCGCCCCAACCCCCTGACTGGCCCTGCTCTGTGCGTGACAGGGGGTGGTGCCGCAACCTCCCCATCGACCCTGCCTTGAGTGTAACAGGGGGCGGTGCCCCAACCCCCCAATCGGCCCTACCCTGAGCGTGACTGAGGGTGGCATCGCAACCTCCCAATCCACCCTGCTCTGTGCATGACAGGGGGCGGCGCCCCAACTCCCCAATCGGCCCTGCTCTGAGCCTGAACAGGGGCTGCACCTAGGGATTGGGGGTGCCCTCTGCCACCCGGGAGCAGGCCTAAGCCAGCAGGTCGTTATCTCCCGAGGGGTCCCAGACTGCCAGAGGGCACAGGCCGGGCTGGGGGACCCCCCCCTCCCCGAGTGCACAAATTTTTGTGCACCGGGCCTCTAGTTTATAATAATAAAAGGGTAATATGCTAATTAGACCAGACATCTTCTGCACGTCCTTCCTGACGAAGCCGGGCCAGAGGGAAGTCAGCCCGTGTCCCAGGTGCCGGAGGGAAGCCAGTGCCGGCAGCCGGGGGAAGGAAGGTCTACTCTTGCATGAATTTTTGTGCATCAGGCCTCTAGTTGGAAATAATGCTGCAATGAAAATGCAGGTACCAATATCTCTTTGAAATAGTGATTTTGTTTCTTTTGGATAAATCCCCAGAAGTGAAATTGCTGATCTCAACGCATTAGCTCATCCTAAAGGTTTTAGAAAATTTATATTAGTCATCATTGTTTCTGTAGTTTCCTGGGTTGTTTGTGTGTTTTTTAAATAGACTGTTTCTTTGGTTGATTTTTCCCCCCCTCCTTTTCCTCACTTTGTTTTTCAGTGCAGTATTTGGGAAAGGAAATTGCCACTCTTCATTTCTTCCTTCACCAGCCATAAGTTTCAGGTTTTATTATTGCAGTAAAAAGGCTGTGTGTGTGTGTGTGTGTGTGTGTGTGTGTGTTTGAGAAGTTGAGCCATGGTGGTATCAGAAAGTTGAGTCCTGCCCTAACTGGTTTGGCTCAGTGGATAGAGCGTCGGCCTGTGGACTGAAAGGTCCCAGGTTCGATTCCTGTCAAGGGCATGTACCTTGGTTGCGGGCACATCCCCAGTAGGAGGTATGCAGGAGGCGGCTGATCGATGTTTCTCTCTCATCGATGTTTCTAACTCTCTGTCCTTCTCCCTTCTTCTCTGTAAAAAATCAATAAAATATATATTTTTTTAAAAAAGAAAGTTGTGCCGAAACCGGTTTGGCTCAGTGGATAGAGCGTCAGCCTGCGGACTCAAAGGTCCCAGGTTCGATTCCGGTCAAGGGCATGTACCTTGGTTGCGGGCACATCCCCAGTAGAAGGTATGCAGGAGGCGGCTGATCGATGTTTCTCTCTCATCGATGTTTCTAACTCTCTGTCCTTCTCCCTTCTTCTCTGTAAAAAATCAATAAAATATATATTTTTTTAAAAAAGAAAGTTGTGCCGAAACCGGTTTGGCTCAGTGGATAGAGCGTCAGCCTGCGGACTCAAAGGTCCCAGGTTCGATTCCGGTCAAGGGCATGTACCTGGGTTGCGGGCACATCCCCAGTAGGAGATGTGCAGGAGGCGGCTGATCGATGTTTCTCGCTCATCGATGTTTCTAACTCTCTATCCCTCTCCCTTCCTCTCTGTAAAAAATCAATAAAAATATATTTAAAAGAAAAAAAAAAGAAAGTTGAATCCTGTAGGATATTGACATTTTCCATAGCCTATTCATTTAGCACAAATATGTACAAAAGTTCTGTGTCAAGCCCAACATTTCTATGAGATGATTCTTGTTCCTACAGTAATTTTTTTTACTGTTAAAGACTTACATGACTTAAAATAACTTTACATTCTCACCCAGATTATTTTAAAAAGTTCTGAACAGAGTTAGCTAAAGTGTGAGTTTTCCTCATTTGTTCCATCAGTAATGTCACTTTGAGGTATGAAAATGCATCTTTTCTAGATGTGAACATTAATCTTTACTGTATTTTGGCAGTCATCCTGGTGTCTTCAATGCAGAACTTTCAATCTGATTAATTTCATCTAAAAGAAATGTATAGGATGTTTTAAAAATTACTTGGCATAATTAAAGCTTAAAATATTTCTAGTAGCTTCATTCCTCAGAAAAAAATGACAAAGCAAAAAAATGGCAAACTCTTCTAAGATAATATGTTCAGCCAAACTCGTTTGTGAAGAATGCTTAGCTTTTTCCTATCCTGAGTAAATCTTCTTCCTTGGTGTTTTTCTTGAGCCCTTTCCAACTTTCTAACCTAATGTAATAGTTCTTTTCTTTGAATTCCTGTCAATATGTTCTTGTAGCTCTTATCTTTTCCCCTGCCTTCCCTTATTGTTATTTGAATAGCTGTTTTGTGTTCAAATTATAAGGTGTTTGTAGGTCTGTGTCTTGCTCATTTTTGTGCCTCTTGCAATGTCCTCACAATACCTTGCTCAATAAATAGCTAATTAATGACTTGAATGAAATAATGGCCGTTGTACATTTTGGATTATGTGCAGTTTGCTTAAACTAGTGAGGCTAATGTAGCATGCTATCTCATTATAAGCATTTGGGATGACTTTCTTCTAACAAAAAATTCAAAATACTTTTACATTTTGTTTTTTCTGAAATGAACTCTTAAAGTCAGAAAGGACTTAGACATAAGTACACTTATGCCACTTGTGCTTTGTATCTGCCAGAATAGTCTTAGGTAAGGCTTTTACTGGTTACATAGTTGGCTAGTAGTGGAGCTAGAAAAAGAACCTAAGTTTTTTTGTATCTGCTCTAGTGTAATTGAACAGTAATATTTGTTATTGCTATTAGTAATAATTTCAAATTCATTAATTGGCACTGAGGAGACTAAGAAGCCTAAAGCATACTTCTTATTTTTCCATTTGTGATCTCCTTGGCAAGTTGACAGGTATACATTAAAACTATTTAATAAAAAGGTACCATAGTAGTGGCTCAGAATGCTAATTCTGTAGGAATTCCGAAGAAGAAATTAAGAGTAATGATGACTTTATCAAACTCATACGGATGAGTTGGAATTTCATTTGAGCCTTAAGGAAGGCTCAGTTTGAGGAATAGTACAGTATTTATCATGCTAAGACACTTCAAAACAATGATAAACCCAAGAGAGAAACTTTACTGTATTTATTTCTAGTGTAATAACCTATCTATATTATATAGTCATTTATTTATAATTACTTAGCATTATTCAACTTATGATATACTATTTAAATCAATAAACATTTGAATGTGTTTAATGGCCAAAGTATTGTGTTAGGCTTTGTATATTGTATTAGAGTCAGTACTCATGTTTCAGCGTTCAGGCAGATACTAGTACATAAGACCAGTTTAGTGAGCCTATGGGGTTTATAAACTATGAATATGAATTATGTCAATGTGTTAATTATAATAATTCTTATAGTCTGCACAAGGAATAACTTGACCAGCTAATCTACAGCTACTTAAACCTGCTCTCAGAAGTCCATATATCTTAAATACAGCAATAGCAGGTGCTCATTTTTTTCTATTCTCCTATGTTCTGGAAACTATTGTTTTCATACATTGCACACATTTGGGGGACAACTCACACCCTTTGCAAAGAAGCATTGCAAATATTGTGAAATAAATACACTGGTTTATGTTTGCATTACTGCCTACTCTGTACTTAATAAGTTGTTCTAGGTTGTAGCCTTGGTAAAATAGATTAAGAAAAAAGTATATTCATCTGTGTTGTGGAACACTGACATAATTATGTCACTATACTGCAGTTGAATTGGACATACTGTAATTTTTTCATACGGATTTTTGACATGATTACCATTATAACTTATTCAGAATTTCAAGGTTTTGGGTTTTTTTTTCTGTTTTCAGAAGGGGAAATATGATGGCAGAATGACATGTAATCTTGTTTTCCAGTAGTGTGTGAAGATGAAACACTTCTGGGATATTTTTGAGAACTTTGTTGCTTTTTAGATTAAATCATTCTTTTCAGTAATATAATGAATGAATAATCTATTCAAGTCATTAGAAAGCAAAACATTGGATAAAAAACAAACACAAAAAACCTCTTCTTAGTCATCCCAGATAGAGCTCAGTCAAATTGAATTGGAAAAGTATTGAAATGGTTCAGATTGAGAAAGTTTTAGACTTTTTAAAATAAAAATGACATTCTACTAAAAAATAACACTGGATAGACTAGTGTTAAAATTACATCTGACCCTGTTTGTTTCAGTGCATTAGACAGAACTGCTACTTCCCCTGGTCTTGGTAGAGTGGCCTTATGTAGTAGTCATCCTATAGGGCTCAGTGTCACCTGTTCCAGGTGCTCTAGGTGTACCCCTTCCACCCCCCACAACCCATGTGTGTACTATCCTGTTGTGTATATTATCCTGTTGTAGTTGAGCCTTGTTGCTGTTGGCAAGTCACTGGGAGGGATTGACTCCCAGGTCAATTGGCTGCGAGGACCACCAGCAACTACAGTGGAAGAGCTGCTGTACTGGGGCTAACCCCACAGAGCAGGACTCACATTAGTGAGGCTTTGGTGCCCACTAAGCCTGCCCTTTGAGTCACTTGTAGAAGTAGTTGGGTTGTAATCTGACATGGTCTGAAGCACTATGTGCACCAAGTGCTCTGATTCTGGGGTCTTCTGGGAAGTGCAAGGTCAATCACTGCCTATGGCCTTCTCGGGGGCCACCCAGCATGAGCTAGAGTGATCTGCAGATGGCTGCTACTTGTGCTGGGCTAGGAGTTGCCCTGGAGAGGCCAAGCTGCAAACAGGCTGGCTGCCCCTAGTGCCAGGCTTGGGGCCACTTAGCAAAAGGTACAGGGTATGCAGAGGCCAGATGCTGCCTTTTTTAAAAAAACTTTATTTTAGAGAGGGAAGCAGGGAAAGAGAGCGAGCGAGCGAGAGAAGCCTCCTGAAGGCAACCCGAATAGAAATTAAACCTACAATCCTAGGTATGTGCTCTTACCTGCTACCTTTGTTGCATGGGATGACCCTCCAAACAACTGAGCCGTACCAGCTAGAGCAGGGGTGGGCAAACTTTTTGACTCGAGGGCCACAATGGGTCCTTAAACTGGACCGGAGGACCGGAACAAAAGCATGGATGGAGTGTTTGTGTGAACTAATATAAATTCAAAGTAAACATCATTACATAAAAGGGTACGGTCTTTTTTTTTTTTTTTTTTTTTTTAGTTTTATTCATTTCAAATGGACTGGATCTGGCCCGCGGGCCGTAGTTTGCCCACGGCTGAGCTAGAGCCAGGTGCTGCTTTTTAGAGAGATTTTAGGAAAATTTGAAGTATGAGCTGAAAGAGGCCATTTATATGGAAAGCCACTGGCAATGTCTTGGGTGGGCTTGCAACTTGGATGGGGTGGAGTCTCACTAGGAAGTCACCAGGGCAACGTGAACAGTGTAAGCCTTGTTGATGGAGACTCAGATATGGTGCCTGCCTGCCTGCTGAACTGACTCTGTGGGACTCTGTGGGGGAGGGTTCAGCAAAGGAATAATGGCCTCTGCCAGCATTTCTGCCTGAGAGAAAGTTGCCCCTCCGGCTCTGTTCAGAGGTCAGATAATTCAGTTCTTCCTCATATATTCATGGTGCCTTTCATGTTGCTATCCCATTGCTGGAGCTCAAAGGGAATGAGTTCAGTACATGGGCCCTTTCAGAGGAACTGGTTGGGATTCCAGCAGCCCTCTGTCTTAGCCACATTTCCCACTAGTTTTCACAGCCAGAATGTTTGCAGACTTCTCTTCTTGACACTGGAATCTTGGACTGGGATTTCTGGTGTGGAGCTGGGAACCCTTCTACTCACCTTCATGTGGCTTCTTTATATACTTACTTACAGGACTTCTAGTCAGCTAGACTTCTGGGGGATTCTCAATGATGGTTGTTCTGTAATTTAGTTGTAATTTTGATGTGGTTGTGGGAGGTTTTGAGTACCCCATTTACCTATACCTCCATCTTGACAGGAACTCCAGGTTCACTTCTAATTCTAGTTCTTGTGCTGTTTCCATCCCCATCTGCTGTTACTTCCTGCACTGAAGTCTTTGACCCCTCAAAGTCATTATTGAGGATTGGAATAAGCTTTGTCCAAATTCCTGTTAATGTTGCTGTTTTGACCTTTTCCATGAGTCATGAATGTTCTTAATGGCATAGATGGTGAATCCTTTCCAGAAGGTTTTTAATTTGCTTTGCCCAGATCCATCAGAGGCAGCTATATTTCTATGAAATGAATTGTTAAATAAAAGACTTGAAATTCAAAATTACTCCTTGATTCATGGGCTACAGAATGGGTGTTGTGTTAGCAGGATAAAAACAACATTAATCTCATTGTACATCTCCATCAGAGATCTTGATGACCAGGTGCATTGTCAATGAGAAGTGACATTTTGAATGGAATCTTTTTTTCTGAGCAGTAGACTCAACAGTGGCCTGCAAATATTTAATAAAACATTTTGTAAACAGATGTGCTTTTTTTTTTTAAATCTTTATTGTTCAGATTACATTTGTTCCTCTTCCCCCCCCCCCATAACTCCTCTCCTCCCAGTTCCCGCCCCACCCTCCAACCTCACTCCCCACCCACTGCCCTCATCCATAGGTGCACGATTTTTGTCCAGTCTCTTCCCACATCTCCCATTCCCCTTTCCCCCCCAAGAATAGTCAGTCCATTCCCTTTCTATGTCCCTGATTCATTATAATCACCAGTTCATTCTGTACATCAGATTATTTATTCACTTGATTCTTAGATCCACTTGTTGATAGATGCATGTTTGTTGTTCACAATGTGTATCTTTACCTTTTTCTTCTTCCTCTTCTTAAAGGATACCTTTCAGCATTTCATATAATACTGGTTTAGTGGTGATGAACTCCTTTAGCTTTTCCTTATCTGTGAAGCTCTTTATCTGACCTTCAATTCTGAATGATAGCTTTGCTGGATAAAGTAATCTTGGTTGTAGGTTCTTGGTATTCAGCATTTTGAATATTTCTTGCCATTCCCTTCTGGACTGCAAAGTTTCTGTTGAGAAATCAGCTGACAGTCGTATGGGTATTCCCTTGTAGGTAATTGAGCCTCTTTCTCTTGCTGCTTTTAAGATTCTCTCTTTGCCTTTTGCTCTTGGCATTTTAATGATGACGTGTCTTGGTGTGGTCCTCTTTGGATTCCTTTAGTTTGGGGTTCTCTGTGCTTCTTGGACCTGTAAGTCCATTTCTTTCACCAGGTGGGGGAAGTTTTCTGCCATTATTTCTTCAAATAGGTTTTCAGTATCTTGCTGTCTCTCATCTTCTGGCACCCCTATAATTCTGATATTAGTGCGCTTGAAGCTGTCCCAGAGGCTCCTTACACTATCTTGATATTTTTGGATTCTTTTTTCATTTTGCTTTTCTGGTTGGGTGTTTTTTGCTTCTTCGCATTTCAAATCTTTGGCTTGATTCTTGTGCTCCTCTGGTCTGCTATTGGGTGTAATATTCTTTATTTTAGTCCGTGTATGCTTAATTTCTAGTTGTTTCTTTATCATAGCATCGAGGGTCTCATTAGTTTTCGTGAGGCTCTCCACAAGTTTATTGCAAGCCCTCAAAATTGCGTTTTTTAGCTCTATATCCTCCATTTCTGTCATGTTTTTTTGTCTCCGCATTTTTTATGCTTTCTTGGTGCACCCCCTTGTGGTCTTTGTGCGCAGTCTTGTTCTAGTTAAGCCTTGATTGTTGTAGTTAATACTAGAGGGATTTGACCACCAGGCCGACTGGCTGTGAGAATCAGCTGTGGGAAAACTTCTGTCCTCTGGGGAGGTGCTAATCTAGCCTTGGCCTGAGGCGATCCGGCAAATGGCTCTGCGCAGGGCTTGGGCCGGGCGGGATCAACAGGGCGAGCAGAGGGAGCAGTTATGGCTGCTCTCAGTCCCATTCCCAGAGGCTCTGCTTCTCAGAATCCCAGCTACCACTGCAAACCTCGGAGAGAAAGCTGCCCTCACGTTCCAACTGATGCTAGACAATCCCACTTCTCCTGTTTGAGTCTGAGTCCCTAGAGACTCGCCCGGATCTGGAGCTCAGAGTCTGAGACTCCCTCCTGATTGAAAATGACAACCGTGCCCTCAGCCACCAGCCCGCTTTGCACTCGCACCTCCGCACCTTTAAATTTTCCACACTGCGCCTCCTCTGAGCCTGGGTATGCTGTTGTCTTTCCTTCTAGTTGAAGAGTCTCTCCTCAGCCAGCCTTCCTGTGGTTCTGGGTGATGTCCGTTCTGTCTTTTAGTTGTATTTTTGAAGTGGTTGTTTGCGGCAGCAGTCTCCGGTGTTTACCTATGCCGCCATCTTGGTGGAGTCCTCCAGATGTGCTCTTGTTGTTTCATTTGTAGAGCACAAACAGAATAGAGTTAGCATTCTCATAATGGCAAATGAGCATTGGCTTCAACTTTAAAATTACCAGCTACATTAGTCCCTAACAAGAGAGTCAGCCTATCCTTTGAAGCTTTGAAACTTTGACTTCTCGCTAGCTATAAAAGTCCTAGATGGCATTATTTTCCAATATTAGCCTGTTTCTTCTACATTGAAAAATCTTTTGTTTAGTGTAGCCACCTACCTTTATTAATTATCTCAGCTAGATATTCTGGAAAACTTGCTGCAGCTTCTACATCAGCACTTACTGCTTCACCTTGCACTTTTATGTTATGTTATGAGGATGTCTTCTTTCCTTAAACCTCGTGAACCAACCTCTGCATCAAATGTTTCTGCTGCAGCTTTCATAGAATTGAAGAGAGTTAGGGTCTTGCTCTGGATTAGGCTTTGGCTTTAAGGGGATGTGGTGGCTGGTTTATTCTTTTATTTAGGCCACTAAAACTCATCACTATCAGTAATAAGGCTGTCTTTCTTTCTTCTCATTCATCCTTTCTTATCATTCATGTGTTCACTGAAGTAGCACTTTTAATTTACTTCAAGAACTTTTTCTTTGCATTCACAAGTTAGCTTAGCTTTCAGCCTATTTTGGCTTTTGACATGCCTTCCTCACTAAGCATAATCATTTCTAGCTTTTGAATTAAAGTGAGAGCTGTGCCACTCTTCCTTTCACTTGAACACTTAGAGGCGATTGTAAGGTTATTAATTGGCCTAATTTTAATATTGTTTGTCTCAGGAGAGTAGTGAGGCCCAAGGAGATGGAGAGAGATGGGAGAATGGACAGTTGGTGGAGCAGGCAGACACATACAACATTCATTGATTAGGTTTGCTGTCTTCAAAGGGCATGGTTTGTGATGTCCCCAATTACAATGGTAACATCAAGGATCATTGATCACAGATCTCCATAACAAATATAATAATAATGAAAAAATTTGAGATATTGTGAGAATTACCAAAATGTGATACAGAAACATGAAGTGGGGAAATGCTGTTGGAAAAATTATATTGAGACACTTGCTCAACACTGGGTTACCACAAACCTTCAGTTCTGTAAAAACTAAATATCTGAGAAGTGTGAAAAAGCAAAGCACAAGAAAAGGAGTTATGCCTGTATTTAATGGCTGAGGCTCTGAAGGTCTGCTGAATTTAATTCTATGGTTTGTATATAGCTGCCACTGGGATGAATGGGGTAAACTTTGTGGGCAGCCCAGATTGTGCTGATTTTGCAGTATTGTTCTTAGAGAGCAACCATATTTGCAGGCTGATAGGATGCATTGAACCGTCATTTACATATACTCGCTATGCCAGATGCTGTATTGTATTCTGGAAATTCAGATGTAAAGGACACTGAGTTCTTGTTTTCTAAAGCTCTTAGTTCATGTAAATTATAAACACTTTGGAACTTTGAAGTTCTGTTCAAATTGAAGCCTAAGTTTTGTTGGTGGCCAAGTTTGGGTAGATCTCAGAAATTTATTTTGGCCTCAGATTTAGCAGATGTTGCTTTTAACAATAGTGCTGGGTAATAGTTGGTAATTGTTCAACAGAGGTTTATTTAGACTAGTGGGAGGATTGGCAGAACCAAGCAGTCCTTTTTCATTATTTAAAAATATTTTTTTATTGATGTTAGAGAGAAGAAGGGAGAGGAAGAGAGAAACATCAATGTGAGATAACATTGATCAGTTAGTTGCCTTCTGCTTGCAATCCCCCCCCCCCCCCCCCCCCCCCACTGTCAGGATTGAGCCCACAACCTGGGCATGTGCCCTGACGGAATTGAGCCAGTGACCTTTTGGTGCATGGGATGATGCTCAACCAACTGAGCCACACCAGCCAGGGCAGCAGTCCTTTAAATGTGCAATTGTCAAAGGTAAAAAATACAAGGGGGTAAATCTCAGAAAAGTACAAAAAGATATTTTAAGTCAGGATCAGGGTAAGGTCTGGAGTTTTAATAGTTTAGTAAGTTGATTCCAGATGTGCCAATAATCAGAGTTTTGGGATATGAATTTGATTTTTAAGTAAGGAACTTTGTCATGATATGGATTGATTGCTGAAATATTATTGGGCCTGAACCCACTATTATGGCTGGTAAATGACAGTTTCTGGCAGAGGAGAATGAAACATCAACTTCTGGGCCTGCCTTTATTTTTCTTTAAATGAAGAAGTTTAAATAAAATATTTCTGGAGGATCATTAAATTTATTTCCATCACCTACATTTTTTATAAATTAAAAGTGCATATATATTTTACATTAATTTGATTGCCATGCACATATTACCTTGCATTCTACCTTTAAACTTAAATAAAATTGCTTATATGAAACTAGAGGCCCAATGCACAAAATACATGCAAGAGTAGGCCTTCCTTCCCCCGGCTGCCAGCACCAGCTTCCCTCTGGCACCTGGGACCCAGGCTTTCCCTACAGCCCCGGCTTTCATCTGAAAGGTCATCCGGAAGGACATATGGTCTAATTAGCATATTATGCCTTTATTATTACAGCTACTGTATATTTGTTTGCATGGATAGTTTTAAAACTCAAATAGTATATTGTAAAAATTTCTGTCTCTTATCTCATCTCCCATCCCAACCAGCACCATTGCTAGTACATTTTTGTGTTCTCCTACAGTTACTTAATAAGAACATACAAATATGCATTCTTATTTCTCCTTTTTACATAAGGTAGCACACTATATATGCTATTCCACACCTTGCTATATTTAGATAATAGTATCTCTTAAAGCTCTTTTCAAATCTATACATGCTATTGCTACATGGTTTTGCCTTGTATATATTTATCATTTAACCAGTCCTCTCTTGATGAACATTGGAGTTGGGTGTTTTCTTTAGTTTTTTGCTGTTACAAACCATGATGCAATGAATAACTGTGGCACGTGTATAATTTCACAGGTGTGCATATATATCAGCAGGCTATTTTATCAGAAGTGGAATTTCTGAGTCAATGTATGCAGTTTGTATGGGTGATTTTGGTGGATGTTGCCAACTTATCCCCCATAGAGTGTATCAACTTACACATTCCTCAGCAGTGGCATTTCTGCAGCATTGCCAACAAGTATGTTTTCAAACTTTAGGATTTTTGCCAGCTTGATGAGTGGAAGGCAGTATCTCAGTATAGTTTTAATTTGTACTATCTTATTATGAGTGAGATTAAGTATCTTTTCATAGTTTTTAGAGCCATTCTTACTTATTTTTCCAACTTTTTTATATCTTTGTGCCAACTTTCTGTTTGTGAAATAATATTTTAATATTTTATGATTATCATTTTTCATATTTATCTCACATTGGATTATATTATTATACCATTCTTTATCTTTCTGTAATTGGGCATATCATCTCCTTTTGAAGTGTGCCTATTACATTTATTTTGCTGAGAAGGTTATTAAAATTTTTCCCCTTTAGGTTGTTTATTTGGAAATCAGGAATTCTAAGATCGATTGTATGTTTTTGAATTAATTAGCTATGAGCAAACCACATAACTTATCTGGATCTCAGTTCCTTCATCTGTAAAATAAGGATGTTGAATTAAATCATTTCCTATTTCTGTGACCCTTTGAAATTTACCAAAAGCAATACATCAAATTTAACAGTCCTAAAATAATAGATACAGAAACAGGGCAGTAATATACTATTGCAGGTTTCAAAAAACTTATTATAGATAATGCTCTGCTTTAGTAACAAAACTATCTTTCACTTGCCTCCTTGACATTTCTTGGTTAGAAATACCTCTTCATCATTTTCAGCTCACATCAAAGCTATTTTTTAGAGGCATTTCTGTGTGTGTGTGTGTGTGTATGTGCGCTGTTAGGGAAGAAAAATACACTGCTTTTGATTTAATTTAATCTACGTCATAAATTTGCATGTTAATCTTCATTATTGCATAACTGCTGCCAATTCACCCATTCAATTTTCTAGATTCAGTTGGAAAGCTTATCATAAATTTGTTTAAGTGGTTTCTCATAAAAAATTAACACATTGAACTACTTACACTATTTCTTCACTACAAAGCTAGGGATTAAATTATAATAGAACCTGTTCTCAGTGGGGTTTTTCTCTCTATTTACTTGGCTTCTATAAAAGTGGCACTAGAGAAGGTGAATAGAAATATCTTTTAATGTGTACTTTGGGGAATGAGATTAGAACTATTGAAGAAATGACATGTATAATGTAATGTAACAGGCCTTGTGCTAGACTATGGTTTAGAAAGAGGAAAAGCCATATTTTTAACCTTAAAGGAAGCTCAGAGCCAAGTAGGGGAGGAAAACTTAAACAAATATGTTAACTACCATAAAGATCCCTATTAAGTGCAAGATAATTTAAATTAGGAAGCAGTGAATTATGCTTTGAGAAAATCAAATGGGAGGAACATGGATACTTTGATTTGAAAGTCAAGTAACCAGAAAAAAAAAAGCCCCTTTCTCGTTCAGTCTGCCTGGTGGAATAAGAGAATTAGGGACTTTATCCTGGCCTAAATATCCTTCTATTAATTCTCTGGACTGAGATACCAGAGATGATCCTAAGTCTTTTGGGATGCCCCTGACATTTCTATCAACTTGATCAAAATTCTATACCATTTTGAGGCTCAATACTAAACAAAAGCCTTTGCTGACTGACCCAGTCTTATGCTGGTCTTTCTTTGATTTTTAATTCTCTAATATCTATATCCAATCCTATCTAATAAAGAGGGAATATGCAAATTGACCATCACGCCATCACAAAGATGGCGGCGCCCATACCCACAAGATGGCGGCACCCAGTCTCTTCAGCCCCACCGGAGTCCCACAGTCCTTTCAGCCCAGCCGGGGAGGTAGCAGGCATGCAGTGGACGGGTCCAGCCACTCCTTGCGCCTGCCGCCGAAGTCCCACAGTCCTTTCAGCCCAGCCGGGGGTGCGGCAGGCACACAGTGCGGCTGGACCCACCCTCAGTCCCCCAGCCACCCAGGGCCCGCCCGATGGTGCAGGCAAGCCTTGGATGTCAGTTGCCCAGCAGCCCAGGGCCACCCGAGGCTCAGGTAACCAGGGCCGGCCAAGGCTTGAGCTGCTGGCAGTGGCAGCAGCAGAGGTGTGATGGGGGCGTCGCCTTCCCCTGATCGCTGGGTCGCCTCCTGCCCCTGAGGGCTCCCCAACTGTGAGAGGGGGCAGGCCAGGCTGAGGAACCCCTGCTCCAGTGCATGAATTTTCATGCACCAGGCCTCTAGTATATTTATATGTATTCAGGATGGAAATGTACCATTTCAAAAATGTTTAATGTGAATCTTGTCCAATTAAAATATAAAAACTTGGGGGCCTTTTAGGTATCACATAGGGCTGAATAGTATGAACCTAATTTTTTTGTGTTAGAACTTCCCAGTACTTCTCTTAGATGCTGAATTCGTTAGCTTTTGCTGTGGTAGCAGACAACCCCCAAATTTTCAGGGCTTACAATAACATTTATTTCTCACCAGCATTTTGTAGGTTGGCACCGGCTCAGCTTGTCCTGATGCTGCTTGCCTCTCTGCTGAGATCTGTTCATTATGGAACCAAGGTTGAAGGATTAATGTCTTCCTGGGGCATAATCTCTTGGTTAGAGTGCAGGGCACAAGAAAGCTAACAGAAATAGCTCTTAAAAGAACTTCATGACACTGGGCCACATTTCAATGGTCATAGCAAGGCATTTTGCAAGATACACACCCAAAATGAAAAGAGTGGGGAAGTATTATTTACCTACGGGATGGAAGAGTGAATGTTGATTGAACAGTATGACCTAATATAGATATTTCTGAATTAAAACAAAAAGTTAAAGGAACAGGTGAAGTTATAAGTATGAAACAAAAGAACCTAGTGGGGAGGAGGGCTTCCAAGGCTCTAGGAGTGGGAAAAGATTTACTGTAATTAACACTTAAATTACTTTAACAAAAGTAATATTAACATTACAGGTAGGGGCAGCAAAGTGTCCTAGTTAAAATCCGGGCTCTGGAGTCAGTCCACTCTTGGTTCAGATTCTGGATCTACCAGTTCTAGCTGTAGTGACTAGTCTTCAGCAAGTTACTGTATCTCAATATTCACATCTGTAAAATGGATGTGCCACTTACCAAACTGTTGATTTTCAGCTCTAAACCCATCTTCCATTGTCTTATTTGTGATATTGGACATTTCTTCCTTTCCAGCTTTTGTTAAGCTCTGTCAGTAGAGGAACTAGAGGGAGACTGGAGAAGGAAGGGGTGCTATTCTCTGATTCTGGTGTGCTCCTTGTATGCTGCAGTGGCCAGCAGCATGTGGGACACCCAGTGGCACTCAGTTCCTAGGGACTTTTAGTGGCAACACTTCTACATGCCGTTTCCAAGTGAATTTCATACAATGACATCGCCTCCCCATGGACACTTTCCCAGGTTCTACTGATCCGAGTTTTCCTAGTAGATGGCTTTACTGTGAGTTCTGTTGATGTGGCACTTTAGTAAATTTCGTGGACATCAGTGGCTGTGTCCTCACCACAGGTCTGGAACTCCACCCTGTTAGGAGTAGCCTTTTTATATATTTACTAAAGTCCCAGTGCATGGATTCGTGCACCTGTGGGGTCCCTCGGCCTGGCCTGCACCCTCTCGCAACCCAGGACCCCTCAGGGGATGTTGGACTGCTTGTTTCTGCTCAGTCCCTGCAGGCCAGGCTGAAGGACCCCACCGGTGCACGAATCCGTGCACCAGGCCTCTAGTATGCATATAAGATCTTTGGTTAATCTCTTCCCGCCCTCCACCTCCCCTCTTTTCTCTGAGATTCATCAGTCTGATCCATGTTCTGGAGTCAGTCCACTCTTGGTTCAGATTCTGGATCTACTACTATGCATTGAACGTCTGCCCCCTGGTGGTCAGTGCACATCATAGCTACCAGTTGAAAGGTCGAACAGTCGAATGGTCACTTAGGCTTTTATACATATAGATTTTCTTGTTGGTCTGCATTGGCCCTTGAAGTAGTGGCTGCCGTCTTTATCTGCTGTCTCTTTACCCTTTACTACTTAGTCTCCTGTTGTAATTAATAATGCTTTATATTAAATTTTCTGTTTCTTATCTTCTAATTGTATCTTGACTGATATATCAGGTTTATAAATTGTACTTTTCTATACAATTGTTCTGAGGATTAAATGAAATAATGTGTGGTATTGCAAAGTGTTTAGAATGGTGTCTACCACTAAATACTTATATTTGTTTGTGGAATTGATGTAATCATCATCACCATCACCACCACTAGTTAGAAGTAACATTTCTACTTTTTGTTCACAGGATGTTTCGTCTTAAGTCACTTTATGCATTGGCAGAACTGGCCCTGGGCTCTCGATGGTACCATGGAGGATCACAGCCCACCCAGGTCAGGCGTCGACTAATGGTAGTGGCTTTTCTGGGAGCATCTGCAGTAACTGCAAGTACTGGTCTTTTGTGGAAGAGGTAAGTGTTAGCTGCGAATCCTGTTCTTACATGTACTTTCATTCTTCCAATTCTAAAAAGAATTGATTTCTGGCTTACCTTTGTGTCAAAATTTCTTGCACAAATAATTTGGCATTGATAATATTTATCTATGAAATAAGATGTTTCAGAGAATTCTGCTATCATTTCAAAGCAACCAACAGGAAGTATTCTGCTTTAGTATCTGCCTGTCTCCTTGCTGAATATTTTTAACTAATTTTCCAATTTAATAACTTTAATACACTTATAATAATTAAGATAATATAATAAATTTAATAATCTAACAATTTAACATGTAAAATTAAGTGTTTTTAAGTATATTCCCAAAGTTGTGCAGCCATCACCACTATCTAATTCCCAAAAATTTTCATCACTTCATAAGAAACTCCATACCGTTTAGCAGTCACCTCCCACTTTCTCCATATTCTCTGGTCCACGCAACCACTAACCTTTCTGTCTATAGATTTGCCTATTCTGGACATTTCTTATGAATGCAATCTTATCATCTGTGGTCTTTTGTGATAGGCTTCATTCACTTAGCATAATGGTTTCAAGGTTCACCTATGTGGTACTATGAACCACTACTTCATTTCTTTTTATGGTCAAATTATATTCTGTTGTACGGAGTATATACCACATTTTATTTATTCACATCCCTGTTGATGGCTATTTAGGTTGTTTCTGATTTTTAGCTATTATGAGTAATACTGCTGTGACCATTTGTGTACAATTTTGGGGGTAGAGTATGTTTTCATTTCTGATGGGTATTTACCTAGGATTGAAATTTCTGGATCATATGGTAGCTCTGTGTTTAGCTATTTGAGGAACTGATGGACTTTTTTCTAGTCTCACTAGTGATGTATGTGTGCACTTGTGAGTGTGCATATATGTGCTTAGAGTTCCTCGTATGTAAAATGGGGATAGGATAACCTGGTGAAGGAAGTAGACATACAAGTCCAGGAAGCACAGAGTCCCAAAAGGATGAAGTTAAAGAGGCCTACACCAAACCACATCATAATTAAAATGCCAAAGGTTAAGAAAGAATCTTAAAAGCAGCAAGAGAAAAGTAGTTAGTTACCTACAGCTCCCATAACACTGTCAGCTGATTTCTCAACAGAAGCATTTTAGGCCAGAGGGATTGGCATGAAATATTCAAAGTGATCTACAACCAAGATTACTCTACCCAGCAAAGCTGTTATTTAGAATTAAAGAACAAATAAAGAACTTTTCAGACAGAAAAACCTAAGGGAGTTCATCACCGTCAAACCAACATTACAAGAAATGTTAAAGGGTCCTCTTTAAGAAGGAAATGAAAAATATGAATAATAAAAAAGCAATAAGTACATATCTATCAACAATTACTTTAATTTTTTATTGAGTTTATTGGGGTGACATTGGTTAATAAAATTATATAGGTTTGAGGTATATAATTCAACAATACATTATCTAAAAATTGTGTTGTATATTTACCATCCCAAGTCAAGCAATCAATAATTACATTATACACTAAGTGGCCAGATTATTATGACCACCTGACATTTGTAGGCAAATTAGCTATACACTGCATCGTATGGGATATGGAAGCCGAAGGCCTGTTTGAGCACCTTTGCTGTCTGCAGTTATCAAGATAAAATGTCTCCAATTCGCACAGGAACACAATGATTGAACAGTCGAGCATTGAAAAAAAGTCATGTGATCCGATGAGTCACATTTCCAGTTGCATCATGCAGATGGCAGAGTGAAAATTTGGCAGAAACAGCATGAAAGCATGCACCCCACATGCATGAGTACAACCCTTCAAGCTAGTGGGGGCAGTGTTATGGTTTGGGGCATGTTTTCCTGGCATGATTTGGGCCCTTTAATTCGTGTGGAACAACGTCTGAATAGCACAACATACCTAAGTATCGTTGCTGATCAAATTCATCCTATCATGTTGATGGCGTATCCCAATGGAAATGGCTTCTTCCAACAGGACAGTGTGCCATGCCACGGTGTTCGTATTGTGCAGGAGTGGTTTCAAGAATATGAGGGAGACTTTACCTTGCTTAGGTGGCCCCCACAATCACCAGATCTCAATCCAATTGAGCATTTGTGGGACGAAATTAAAAGAGCCATCAGGCAGCTGGTTCCACAACCATCAAATCTCACAGAACTGGACAGTGCTATTCTTCAGGCATGGTGTCAGATTCCTCGCATCACCTTTCAACATCTTGTGGAGTCAATGCCAAGAAGAATCGCCGCAGTATTGAAGGCAAAAGGTGGCCCAACGAAGTACTGATGGAGTGGTCGTAATAATCTGGCCAGTCATAATAATCTGGCCACTCAGAGTATATGTCGGCCAATAATGTATCTTCTTTTGAGAAATGTCTATTAGTTCCTTTGCTCGTTTTTAATGGGTTATTTGTTTTTTTGTAATTATGTTGTAAAAGTTCCCTGTATATTTTTAATATTAACCCTTTATTATAAAACATATGGTTTGCAAATACTTTCTTCCATTTCGGGTATTGCCTTTTCATTTTGTTGATTGTTTCCTCTGCTGTGCTGAAGCGTTTTTGTTTCACATAGTCCTGCTTGTCTATTTTTGCTTCCATTCCAGGTGTTGCTTTTCCTGTGCTTTTGGTGTCATATCCTTTACTTTTAAGGCTGAATATTCTATGTATATACAACATTTTCTTTATCCATTCATCTGTCAGTAGACATTTGGGTTGCTTCCACATTTTAGATATTGTGAGTAATGCTGCTATTATCATGAGTGTGAAAAAAATTTCCTTATTACACTGCTTTCAGTTCTTTTGAATATATAACCAGATTGAGATTTCTGAATCATATGGTAGTTCTATTTTTAATATTTTGAGGAATTTCTTCATGTAAACTTTTTACAAATTCCATTGCTATTGCTCCTTCTAAGCTGTATCCGAAAATCTTTATTTGGTTAATATGATGGACCTTCATGATTAATGTGAGTGTGTGTGTGTGTGTATGTGTGTGTGTGTGTGTATTTACTTATTTATTTATTTATTTATTTATTTATTTATTTATTTAATCAATCTAGAGCCCTTGCAGAATCTCCACCATCTGTAAAAAAGAGTGAAGTTGGTGATAAAGGAAAGAATAAAGATGAAGGGGAAGTTTGTAA
Organism: Myotis yumanensis; assembly: GCF_028538775.1. NCBI lineage: Eukaryota > Metazoa > Chordata > Mammalia > Chiroptera > Vespertilionidae > Myotis > Myotis yumanensis. Next base: position 43,385,976 of record NW_027223764.1, on the reverse strand, counting down.
CCATGAGAAAAAGGCTGATGATACTTGTCCTGAGCTTCATCCAGAAGAGAAAAAGAAGAAACGTTCTGGATTCAGAGATAGAAAAGTATGGAACACAGTTATATAAATTAATCAGAACTATAGTTAATCCAAGATTATAATAATGCAGTTCAGTTTCTTTTATGATGTATTGCATATGGTTCATATTCACTCTGAAGTTATTCACCTCTTCACTATTTTCCATCATGTTTTAAGGCAAACATACTCTTAGAATGTAAAGTTAATGGAGTTAGGAAAAGGACCTAAAATTACTAATCAGGATTAGCATATATTTTCCTCATTCTTTCAATTTAGCTACCTAACATTGATCTTGCTATCTGATCTTTCTGATGTTGAACATTCTCATATTTGTTAATTGAGTCCTTGTGGTAATAAAGATTTATGATGTCAAGTTGTAAAGGTAGAATAAAATATCTTGGGAAATAAACAGATATTTCCAGAAAATCAAATAAATTTGAGGACAGCATGAACTTCAAAGGACTTCAACATTCTATATATTTAACACGACCTGTTGTTTTATGCTTTTACTCAAAAAAGTTTCAGTTTCACTATAACAATGCCTATGATATTGGGCATTTGAATTCAGCAGACATGAGTGATGAAAAGTCAGAAGGGTGAATTTATTACATATTTTGCATGTTAACATTAACACTTGGAGTGCGGGAAACGAGTTAAGTCGGCTCGCGTGAATTGTGCGTACTCCACGGGAGCCGTCTTTAACTCGGTTCATATAGATTTGCGGTGGAGTGCGGGAAACGTGTAAACTCGGGCCGATTGTAACTGCGTATTACCAAATATTTGTTTGCAATCCACCCTTTTGGTGGGTGGAACAAAACCAAAAGACAGAGCCATCTTATATTTTGGCGGGAAATTCACCTGCACTCCAAGTGTTTTAAAATTCAGGAAATTGCTTTCACTTGCTAAAATATACCTAATCAATGCAAGAAGATAATTTGACTTATTTCTGTAGTGTGTGTGTGTGTGTGTGTGTGTGTGCGTGTGTGTGTGTGGTACATATTTGCAAGAAGAATTTCTTTGAGAAATTTGTATTTTCTGTTTGTCTGTTTGGATGAAGTTATTAAGTCTTTTCATTTCCTAAATTCATTTCTTACTGAGGTGAATTTGAACAAAAGCTACGTCTCACAAGTTAATTGTCAACTATCCCAGTGTTTCCACAATACAGTTATTTAAATCTTTTGCCCTGAGTGAATTCAAGGAAATTTCAAATTTTTCTTACTCCAGTAGTTTCATTTAGAGTTAAACTTTTACAAAGTAGAGCTAAAATGACCCATATAAACATTTATTTTGAACCTTCCACTTTCTACTCCCGCTGTTTGTTCAACAGATGACCATATCTCATAAGTTAGAAAAAAATGAAAGCTGTCAATGTAATTAATTTTTAACTCCATAGCTATAAAAACCTTTCTTGTCTCTGTTTGAAATAATTCTTTTTTTTAAAAGGAGGAACTTTATATATATATATATATATATATATACACATATATTATATACTTTATTGATTTTTTACAGAGAAGAAGGAAGAGGGATAGAGAGTTAGAAACATCCATGAGAGAGATCAATCAGCTGCCTCCTGCACGCCCCCCAGTGGGGATGTGCCCGCAACCAAGGTACATGCCCTTGACCAGAATCGAACCTGGGACCCTTCAGTCCGCAGGCCAATGCGCTATCTATTGAGCTAAACCGGTTCGGCTTGAAATAATTCTTTTTTCTTTCACTAAAGTCTCAGTGGAAGAGCTGTTTTTTCTGTTCGAGCATAATCATTCCACATGTTATCCTGTCTTACCAAGAACTTTTGTCAACACTTATTCTTTCTTTATGCTGTTGTTTGTCAGTTACTGTTTGTTTTTGTGTTTGTTTTTACATAGTCTACCTATATAGTCACATTAAAGATTCTTCTATCTTTAATTAAATAATAAACTGCACTTATGATCAGTTTTTTTCTAGCTACGTCCCATTTACATTCTTTCCCTGTAATACCAAATTGCTCCAGTATCTACATGCAATTTTGACATTCTCAGTTTTCTTTTAAACTTTTTACTTTTGTTCCTTTATGTTTTCTTGATTTTCATGTAATATGTCAAATATCCAAGAAAATAAAGACTACTAAAATGAACATACATGTACCCAATACTTGTTTTGTCATTTTAACATTCTCCTATATTTGCTTCAGTTGTTGTTTTTAATACTCACCTAAGGAAGTGTTTTTATTGATTTTTGAGAGAGAGGAAGAGGGAGAAAAAAAAACATTGATGATAGAGAAACATCGATCGGTGGCCTCCTGCACGCACCCACTGGGACTCAAACCCACAATATAAGTATGTGCCCTGACTGGGAATCGAACCCATAACATTTTGGTGTATAAGATGATGCTCCAACCAACTGAACCACCTAGCCAGGGATTCAGTTTTTTTTTGTTGTTTTTTTTTTTGTTCTTTAAAGAAACGAAATGAATATAAAATACACAAGGCTATATACTCTTGTCAGTCCCATTTTTCTCTCTTCCACGTCAGAGCCAAACCAGTGTCCTGAATTTACCATTTATTCCCATGCATGGCCTGGTTGTTTTATTTTTTTAAAAATTCCAGGTGCAAAGAGTTAGGAAAATCTTTGTGGATGCAGTTTTTGTTGCTTTGTGCATGCTTCTCTCATTTTGTTTTGTTATTTTTAAAATTTTTTTGTCCCTTCTGAAACCTCAAGTCCTCAATTCTGAAAAATTCTCAGACATCACCTCAATATTGCTTCACTGTCATTTCTTTCTTTTGGAACTCCACTTGGATTTAAAAGAACCTATCCTTTGTATCTTTTAACTGCTCTTTTATATTTTTTCTCATTAGTTGTTTTCCCACTCCTCCAGGGTCTCTCTTTTCTTTCAATTTTTTTTTATTGTGATAAAATACATATAACATGGTATTTACCATCTTAACTGTTCTTAAGTGTACAGTTCAGTGGTATTCAGTACATATTGAAAAGAGTATATAGCAAGGTACAACCATTACCAGCATTCATCTCTATAACTGTTTTCATATTATAAAACTGAAAATATAAACCTGTTAAATAATAACTCCTTACTACCCTTTTCCCCAATAATTTAGTGATATTGCAACACCATTTTACTTCCTGTCACTATGATTTTGAATACTAAAAGAATGTCATACAAATGGAAGCATACAGTATTTTCATTTTTTTGTGACTAGCTTATTGTGCTTAGTATGTTTTCAAGGTTGTTCATGTTGTAGCATATATCTGAATTTTCTTCCTTTTTTAGGCCTGAATAATATTCTGTTGTATATGTATACTACCTATTGCTCATCCAGTTATCCAGGTAGCTTCCACATTTTAGCTCTTGTCAATAATGCTGCTATGAACATGAGTACATAGATATCTCTTTGATATTACACTTCCCATTCTTTTGTATATGTACCCAAAAATAAAATTGCTGGGTCATATGGTAATTCTATTTTTGTTTTGTTTTGTTTTGTTTTGTTGTTGTTGTTAATCTTCACCTGAGGATACTTTTTCCATTGATTTTTAGAGGGAGAGTGGATGCTGTATTCTGAACCCTTTATTGTTAGTGCTCCTTTTAACATGACCACTTAAAAGGAGGCAGTTCCATATAAACTGATACGGAATGATCTCCAAGATACATCGCTAAGTTGAAAAACAAAATACATACTATACAGTTTGTCTGTATGAAACTCTACCAATACAGGAATGCAAAAAGTGTATTACTTTCCTTGACCTATTATTTCTAACTAAAACTTATTAATAATATTAAGCAGCATAATTTAGTGATATTGTAACAACCAAGGAGTCTGATTTTCAGTCTGAAAATCATTAACTTTTAAGTTATCTTTCTACCTTTGTATATGATTGACTCAACTATTTTTGGTTCACAAAGCCATCTTTAGCAGTAGCTACAACTTATATCTTAAATGTTACAAACTGATTATTTTTTGTTGTCACTCAGAAGAACAAACATATAGAGGGCCTAAAGACAGTAGTTTATTCTGTAGCCAGTATTAGCCAGCAGACAGTTGTAGTATAATATAAAATGCCTTTGATTTAAGACTTTTGGCTAAGTCTTAAAGTCACTAAGGGGTCGAAAAGCTCCTTAGTGTGTTTGCCACATGCCAAATCTTTTAATAAAATCTCTGAAGTCAGTATTCAGATTTTTATGAAAATTAGCATTAGGAAGACTCTTGTCATGTATAGTTACAAATTAGCAGTCCTTTCTTAGTTGCTGAAAGCACATCTGGCAGTGGAATTAAGACCATTGTTAAACAGCTGCTGTCAGTGAACTCAAAGTGGCCATCTAGCCAGGACTGACAGTTATAGTAATGGCTGTGTTAATATGGCAAATTAAAAACATTAACAGTGTTTTTCTTAATGTTATGTATTGCTTTTTAGACATTGAACTGATGGGATTTTAGATTGTATTGCCTTGACACTTTTTCTAACCAGTTATTTATAAGATACTATTTATTGTTGGCTATCTCAAAATATAGAATTCAGGTCTGAGAGAAATCTCTTCACCAAAGTACTATGTATTTGATATTTTGATGAAACAGATTTCTCTCATACCAGAATTTGTAAAAAGAATGCTATGCAGAAGTTATAGTATTTTGTTTGTCCCATGCACAGAATGGGAGCTAGGATCCCAGATAAGGAAATGAGTTTTCATATTAACATTCTGATCTTTTAGCTAAATGTATACCTTATGTGATTTTGTTCCTATTCAAATATTTGCTTGTGCTCTTCCCAAGTCTGCTCTTTCCTAAATATGCTATAAATAGAGGATCTCTAGCAGTTTGCTTAATTTTATAGAAAAAGTAGAAGTCTTATTGTTTGAGACCTGTTAATAACTGAGTTTCCATGGTATGTAACTTTATTTTTTGATGCTATCATTTTATGTACTTTGTATTTGAAAGACTATTAGTTGTTCAAAACTATGAAGTCCCAAGTCTGTTTTGTTTTAGGATTCAGGAAATTTCATAGAAGTAAAAACTGTAAAATCTATTCCTTTTTAAAGACTTGGTAATTAAGAACCTGTAGACTAACATATATATGGCATTATACCCTTGTTACTGAGATGTTTTGAATTCTTGTATGACATTTTTCAATTTTGCTAGCTTTCAATGATTTAAAAAATAAGAAAATTCTTCAAAAATTTCTAAACAGAAGTTACACAAGTATTGCCTCAAATAAGGTATGAAAAGTATATTGGAAGAAAGTGGTTAAAGCTTTTGAAATTCAAGTTTATTTCTAATATTTTAAAAATCTAGTAATAGAAAAAGTTATATAATTTAAAATTCCCTAAAAATAAGATATAAAATGTATGAAAATGAAAATTGCTTAATAATAACACCCCGGATTTCTAATTTTAGGTAATGGAATACGAGAATAGGATTAGAGCATATTCCACGCCAGACAAAATCTTCCGATATTTTGCCACCTTGAAAGTAATCAGTGAGCATGGTGAATCTGAAGTGTTTATGACTCCACAAGATTTTGTGCGATCCATAACACCCAATGAAAAACAACCAGAACGTAAGTTGTTGATGTGAAAAATGAGGTTGTTATATTTCTTTTTGTTATATGCTACTTTGTTTCTTTCTGTGTATTGCCTAAACTTTATAGGCCCATGCAATAATTATATTCACTGTGTAGCTACTGTATGTCAGGCATCATGCTAGGCTTTGGGAGTACAAAAGAGGAGCCTATAGTCTAATGTGGCAATCCTCAGCCAGATTAAAGGATTGAGGAAAGTGTACTACTACTCCGGCTGAGGTTCCTTGCCTGTAATGAGAACGCTCCTAAAGGCAATGCATTACAATGTGACTGCTATCAAGTTGCTCATTAGTGAGGGAGACAGAAACAGTTATGAGAAACTTCATAAATATAGTGATTTGTTAAAGAACGATGGTGCTGTGGCAGTATAAACAAGGGGCACTTAGTTAAATCTGAAAGGTGGGAGAATGATTTCTAGAGAATGCATCTGAGTTTGGATAAGTCTATATAGGCATTGCACTTACTTCACAGAGACATTAAATCAAGTATCTTAAATATGCTCTAAGAGTAGTGGAAAGGATGTCTCATATAGAGGAAACAGCCTAAACAAACAAGGTGTGATGAAAGAAAATAAATGGCTTAACATTTTAAGTTAAATGTAACAATTTACAAATATATATGGGAAACATGGTGGGGAAAACGACAGAGTTGAGAGCTCTGTGAATTCCACTGATGCAACCATTAAGCTGCCAAAAATGGACAGAAGTAACTATAGTGGACCTCTGGAATCTAATAAAAAACTTACAGCAACCAGGGAGTGCTTAATGAAGAAAGGCTGCTAAATTTTGGTAAAAAAGTGTTGTGGCCTTTTGCTCCCTGAGGGACTAGCACAAAGGCTTGCCCTTTCTTTCACTCACCTCAAGCTGGAGTGGTTTCCCACTTGCCATCCACTGAAAAAGTTTAAGACATATACTACTTGCAGTTCCCAGGCTAAGAGAGGGCAGATGGGACAAGCAGCAGACAGACTGAACAGCCTAAAAAAGAGGACACTGAGGACGAAGACATTTCAGGGGAGAAGAGTTTTGAAGGGCTACTGCATAGGGGAATCCAGAGTGCAACATGCGTTCTCAGGGCCAGACACATGCTTGGAAAGACCTGAGTGGGCTTTTTCCTCTTGTTGATTTTTGGGCTCCCTGTAAGGAGGTGAAAATTAAGGTAGAGTTATTAAATTTCTAGCTAAATGTCAAAGGAGAGCCCCACCTCAGAGCCAGTCTGCATATAGTGGAAGAGTTAGGGAGTTTTTTGTTTTGTTTTTTAATTCTTTTTGCCTCCAACATTTAAGGAATTCTCTATCAGGTCACTTACTGACTGCTTAGATAGAAAAGAAACTTCAATGGTGACACATGATAAGGAATGCAGTCTTTGCAAAAATAATTTGCAAAGTGATGGTGTGAGTTACAACACCAAATCCTGGGATTCAGGAAGAATTTTATTTCTTGAATTACCACATTATAATATTAAAAATATCCAATTTTAAATTTAAAAAAATTACATGACAGTCCAGTGATCAGGAATATATGACCCATTACCAGAAAAAAAAAAAATTTTAAAGGAACCTTCCCATGAGAAAGCCTAGGTAGGCATTGCACTTACTTTACAAAGACTTTAAATCAGTTATCTTAAATATGCTCAAAGAGCAAGAGAAAACCATAGACAAAGAACTGTAGGAAACAGGGAGATAGTGTATTGATAAAAAGAGACTACCCATAAAGAAATAGAAAATTTTAAAAGGAACTAAATAGAAATTCTTTAGCTAAAAAGTACAGTACCTGAAATTTAAAAAATCTCTAGAAGAGTTCAACATCAAATATGAGCAGGCAGATAAAAAAAATCAGTGAACTTGAAGATACATCAATTCATATTGTCATGTCTGAGGAACAGAAAATAAAAAGTATGAATAAAAATGAACAGAACCTTGTGGAACACCATCAAGTGTAATAACATATACATACCTTCAAGTGTGACAACATATGCATAATGTTGTTAAGACATTTCCAGATGATCAAAAGCTGAGGAAGTTTGTTATTAATAGACCTCCCCTTCAGGAAATACCAAATGGAATCCTTTAGTCTGAAATGAAAAGATACTAGACAGTAACTCAAAGCCATACAGAGAAATTAAAGGTGTGGTTCCGGTTAAGATAGCAGATTAGGTAAACACTGTGCTCACCTCATCCCACAACCACATCAGAATTATAGCTAAAATATAGAACAAGCATCACTGAGAACCACCTGAAGTCTAGCTGAACAGAATTCCTATAACTAAGGATATACAGAAGAAGCCGTTTCGAAACTGGTAGGAGGGATGGAGATGCAGACCAGGCTGGTGCCACACCCATGTGTGGCTGTTAAAAATTGGGAGAGATATCTTGGCTGCCGAGTTCCACCCTGAGGAGCGAGGGGTCCCAGCCCCACACCATGAAAAGATAAAATGAAGCATGTTCTTTGTTATTGTGTAATCTTTTTGAACATCTGTGAGGTTTCAGGTTAGATTTGTTTTTAAATGTCTCCTGACTTATCTTTTGCAGTCAATGGTTCATTTTGTTATGGTGGGTGTCTAGAAACTGAAGCATATCTATAATAATAAAAGTGTAATAATGCTAATTAGACCAGATGTCCTTCCGGACAACCTTCCAGACGAAGCCACAGTGGCGGGGGCCAAGACAGAGGTGGCTGCCGTGGCGGGTGGGCGGGGGCAGAGGCAGCCGTGGCAGTGGCAGGGCCGAGCCCCTTGTATAAATTTTGTGCATCGGGCCTCTAGTTTTAGATAAGGAGAATGTATAACCAAATGTGTAGAAGCGAAAGTACAAAAAGCTTCCTCTGGGAGGGATGATAATCAAATCATTGTTGTACTCTGGACATAGGAAGATAAGGTCTGAGCTAGAATGAACACTGTAAGAACTGAAAGAAAAGAACTAAGTAATTATGCAAGAAAAAGTAAGCATAATTGGGAACCGACTTCTAAACCCTCTAAAAACTTCCACAGCACCCTCTTATTGGGCTAATTTTATGCTCCCTTGTAATGTTAATTATTATGTGCATATGTCTTTCTAAATTTTATATTCATTTGTTAATAGACATTTATTGATCAAGCACTATTCCTGAGATAAAGAAAGAAGTAGACAAAGACAATAAAATGCCTGCCCTCAAGGGCACTTAATATATTTACTTACATCTTTTACAGTGCTTAGAATTCAATGCTAGGTATTCCCAGAGTAAATATTTATTATTTAACCCAATTTTAAAAGGTAATATTAAGATGGTCTATTTGTATCTGTTTATATGTGTTACAAAAATTCCTTTTGATATTAAACTTACCTTTCTTTAACTTGATCCAAAAGAAGTATTATGTATTCAGATTAATCTAATGTCTCTCAGTTTATTTAGAGGTAATTAGTACTTTGATGTAATGAAAAGAGTACCACCCTGGGAAGAGTCCTGGATTCTAGTTTGGCTCTGCTGTTGAATAGGTTTGCACATGAACCTTTACCCTTTTTATCCTCTCAGAGCCTCAGTTCTCATATGTAAAGTAAAACATTGGTATCTTATAGCAGTTACACTTTGAGTCTGAAAGTGGGACACAATTTTCATTCTTATTACCTTGGAATAATATTGTAGCTAAATTATCTAGTACATTTAATTGAATGATTGGAAACAAAACTGAGAGCTGTCATTTCATGTTTCATTTGAGTTGATTGAATTGTTTTTTCTCTTTTACAGACTTGGGCCTGGATCAATATATAATAAAACGCTTTGATGGAAAGGTGAGCAAACTATGGCACATGTATATCCTGTTTACTAATAATATTTTAAAGTTCCTCCAGTATTTGTGAGAGATTTCTGAATACATGTTTATCTTATCAAAAAAGAGTGTTGCTTAGGTTTGGAGGCCTGTAAGTGCCTTCAGATGCTTCTACAGGAAGAGCCAAACAGAAGTTTCTTCTATCTTTATCTACACAGGTAACACTCGTGGACTGCCTGCTGTTTATATTAAGGCCTAATTCAGTGTATGTTGACATTTGAGCTTTAATTCAAAAGCCACAAAAGTTAACAATCTCCCCAGTATTGCATTTGTTTTAGAAACACCTATCTGATTTGACCTTCCTCAAACTATGCTAGTATATAGCAGTAACTTAAGAAAATTAGGGAAGTCCTTCCTAGTGCTTTTATAATAGTTATGAAGACGCCAAATTTACATATGTTTGCATTATACTTACTTTTAATTCTTTATTTTATGCCTGGAATAAATCATTCATAATAAATCATTCTTAAGTATAGAAAATGAAACTTTTCATTTTATTATCTCAAAGCAGTTAGTTAAACATGTTTTTCCCTTTCAGGCTGAATTCTACAAAAAGAGAAAGAACGTATTACACAGGGTCAGAAAGAAAAGTAAAAGGTCAATTTTAAAGTGGAGGAAGAAAGAAGAAAGAGCCAGGAGTGGTTCTACAAAGCCTAAAGTGAAGGAAATCAGGAGGCAAATCATGCAGTGGCTGGAAAAGGCAGGATCACAAAAGAGGGTCTAGATGGGTAGAGGTCAGGGTTAGTAGAAACTGATCTTGCAGGAAGGTGTCCATCCTGCTTCATTATGTAAACTCCACATACTGGTAAGGTAAAGATATAAGTGCTAAGGTCTTTTGTGGAAATAATGAGTGGCTGACTTAAGAGTTGAGAGAGCTCAGCCAATGCTTCCAGCCTAAAAATTACCTTTCCTATTCAGGTGGCACAGTGCCTCCATCTGTGAGTATCTTCTTTTTAAAGTCACATAATCTAAGAGAAACAGTGATTTAAAAAAAGAAAAGGCATTGAACTTGGTGTTAGGAAACCTAGGTTCAGAGTCTAGCTCTGCTTTGTGACAGACACATCTTCCCCTGATCCTTGGTGTCTGCTTTATGTATGATAAAGTACCGTATCCATGTTAGCGGTTATTTGCAGACACTGATGTCACGGTCTGATTTCAGAGTCTCTGGCAAGTTGGGCCCCTGGCTTTTCTGTTTTTGTGTCACTCAGAGTCCAACATATGCCTGGCACACAGGAGGTAACCAGTAAATATTTGATGACTTGGGAACAATCAGCTGGTCAATGCATATTTCTTGGAGGTATGACTCACTTAGTCAGTGATATCTCAAAGCAGAATCAATTTAACAAATCACTCGTTTCATCATTGAAAGAATCCAGAGTAGCATGAGAATTCAATTCTCTATTGTATATATGTAAACCTGAAAACATGCAAAGAAGTTGAATATGTGCAACTTGAACAGTAAATTTATGAATTATCTTTTATTTCAGATGAAGCTAAGAAAATAGCTTTGGTACTGTTTTTAGACTTAATTATAATGAAGAGTGCAAAATTTATTGTTTAATAACTTTAGAGGTTTTTCCAGGGATTTTTGCATGTATAAAACCTTTGCTTAATAACTATAAGGATCAACACTTATTTAGCTATCAGTCTTCTTATTTATTTTCCTTTGTATCTTCCTGACTCTTTTGTTGTCTCAATCAGGAAATCTTAATTCTTAAGTAGCAGTTTCTAGAGTATATAAATCATAAAACAATTATTGAATTTTTGAAAAAAAACCCACAAAAAAACAGATTTGTGTGGTAATTATAGTAAATTTCATACATGATATGGCCAGAAATTTAGTAGAAATCTAACATCCTAGAGGAATTTCCTTTTAAACTTGCTTTGATGTTTAAATGGATCATTTTCTCTCTTTTTTTTATTTTTTAACTTGGAAGATAAACTAATTATGAACTGCTTAGAGAAAGAATATTAACTCTCATTCTCTTATTCCCCATTGTTTTAACTTTTGACCAGTAAGAAGCACTAACTTATTTTATTGCCTTCTAATTGAATTGTACTTTAGCCTTTTTGTCATCAAAAGCAGGCAGATGTAGAAATAGTATTATTTTCCTGGGGTCTTTTCTCATTTATACTTGAATTTCATACAATTTCCAAAAGCAAAGTAGAAAAGAATGGTTCAACTGATATTGACAAATAATTGGATAGTTATTTCTCTCTTTAATACCTATCCTCTTTTCTCCTATTCTGTTTGACTAAAAGTAAATAGAATTTCCTTAAGGTATAAATAAAACATTCTGATTTCAAATGATAGCCATTGAAAGTGAATTTGATAAAGCGGCTTTTGAATTTTGGGGAGGATTATTTTCCAGAGCCCATCACTACCTTATGTTAATGTACCCTTACTCTAAGGATATTGGCAATTTCCTTTGTACAAAGTCATGAAGTACATTATTATTGGCACTTGCATCATTTATGCATTTCAAAACTATCTAACACAGGCTATGTATAAAGAAGCTATAGTCAATGGCCTTTAGTTTTAAGAATATATTTTGTAGATAAGTGATATTTTTTAAATATTCAGACTAGGTTTAAACGGTTAAAAATCTCAAACCTGGAAAGAGTTCATATTTTATTAAAGGATATTTTAAAATCATTATAAATAGCATATCAACATCATTATGCAGATGGTATACTATAAAATATGGTTTGGCTTGTGTTTTGTTTAGATTTTTTAAAAAACCCTTCTCCCCCAGCAGTGCACAATGTTCATACATTTTACTTTTGTTAATGCAGTTATTTCATAAATTTTGAATTATTTCTTTAATGAAAACTATTTTTTCTGGGTTTAATTTTTATCATCTAATAATTGGCCTATGAAACAAAGTATAATTTCTAAATGGAGCCTTTATATTATGTAATTATCAAATAACTCTCATGTAATCATTTAGTAGCTCTTTTTTTTTTTTTTTTTATAAATCTTTATTGTTCAGATTATTACATTTGTTCCTCTTTTTTCCCCCCATAACTCCCCTCCTTCCAGCTCCCACCCCACCCTCCACCCTCACTCCCCACCCACTGAGTTCATCCATAGGTGCATGATTTTTGTCCAGTCACTTCCCGCATCTCCCACACCCCTTTTCCCCCAAGAATAGTCAGTCTATTCCCTTTCTATGTCCCTGATTCATTATAGTCACCAGTTCATTCTGTACATCAGGTTATTTATTCACTTGATTCTTAGATTCATTTGTTGATAGATGCATATTTGTTGTTCATAATTTGTATCTTTACCTTTTTCTTCTTCTTCCTCTTCTTAAAGGATACCTTTCAGCATTTCATATAATACTAGTTTGGCGGTGATGAACTCCTTTAGTTTTTCCTTATCTGTGAAGCTCTTTATCTGACCTTCAATTCTGAATGATAGCTTTGCTGGATAAAGTAATCTTGGTTGTAGGTTCTTGGTATTCAGCACTTTGAATATTTCTTGCCATTCCCTTCTGGCCTGCAAAGTTTCTGTTGAGAAGTCAGCTGACAGTCGTATGGGTATTCCCTTGTAGGTAATTGAGCCTCTTTCTCTTGCTGCTTTTAAGATTTTCTCTTTGTCTTTTGCTCTTGGCATTTTAATGATGATGTGTCTTGGTGTGGTCCTCTTTAGATTCCTTTTGTTTGGGGTTCTCTGCGCTTCTTGGACCTGTAAGTCCATTTCTTTCTCCAGGTGGGGGAAGTTTTCTGCCATTATTTCTTGAAATAGGTTTTCAATATCTTGCTGTCTCTCATCTTCTGGCACTCCAATGACTCTGATATTAGTCCGCTTAAAGCTGTCCCAGAGGCTCCTTACACTGTCTTCACACTTTCGGATTCTTTTTTCATTTTGCTTTTCCAATTGGGTGTTTTTTGTCGAATCTTTGGTTTGATTCTTGTGCTCCTCTGGTCTGCTATTGGGTATAATATTCTTTATTTCAGTCCGTGTATGCTTACTTTCTAATTTCTTTATCGTAGCATCGAGGGTCTCATTAGTTTTCATGAGGCTCTGCACAAATTTATGGCAAGCCCTCAAAATTGCGATTCTTAGCTCCATATCCTCCATTTCTGTCATGTTTTTTTGTCTCCGCATCTTTTATGCTTTCTTGGTGCACCCCCTTGTGGTCTCTGTGCACAGTCTTGTTCTAGCCAAGCCTTAATTGTTGTAGTTAACACTAGAGGGATTTGACCACCAGGCCGACTGGCTGTGGAAATCAGCTGTGGGAAAACTTCAGTCCTCAGGGGAGGCGCTAGTCCAGCCCTTGCCTGAGGCGATCGGCAAATGGCTGTGCGCAGGGTTTGGGTGGGGCGGGCTCAACAGGGCGGGGGGAGGGAGCAGCTATGGCCGCTCTCAGTCCGTCCCCAGGGGCTCTGCCTCTCTGTCCCAGCAATCGTTGCAAACCTCGGAGGGGCCGTAGCCAGACAGTCCCGCTTCTCCCGTTTGAGTCTGGGTCCCTAGAGACTCGCCCGGATCTGTAGCCCAGAGTCTGAGACTCGCTCCTGATTGAAAACGACAATCGCGCCCTCAGCCGCCAGCCCGCTTTGCGCGCGCACCCTCACCACCGCACCGCCGTACCTTTAAATTTTCCACACTGCGCCTCCGCTGAGCGTCGGAATGCTGTTGTTTTTGCTTCTAGTTGAAGAGACTCTCCTCAGCCAGCCTTCCCGTGGTTCTGGTTGATGTCCGCTCCGACTTTTAGTTGTATTTTTGAAGTGGTTGTCCACGGCGGCAGTCTCCGGTGTTTACCTATGCCGCCATCTTCGATTCCTCTCTCAGTAGCTCTTATTTTTAAAAAATATTTTTTAAAATATGTTTTATTGATTTCTTACAGAGAGGAAGGGAGAGAGATAGAGAGTTAGAAACATCGATGGGAGAGAAACATCGATCAGCTGCCTCCTGCACATCTCCTACTGGGGATGTGCCCGAAACCCAGGTACATGCCCTTGACCGGAATCGAACCTGGGAACCTTCAGTCCTTAGGCCGATGCTCTATCCACCGAGCCAAACCGGTTTTGGCCATTTAGTAGCTCTTTTATTCGTGTGGCTTATACCCTCCCTTTTCCAGATTCTCTTACCTCTCCTTTTTTTTCTCAGCATACCAAATATGGAAATTATGTTTTGTATTTTCTGTTTCTATTGCATGTGAAAGATAACTCTCCATATCAGATACCACCATGTTTTTTTGTTGTTTGTTTTAAGTTACAGTAGGAAACTTCACCATCTAGGCAAAATTGTTTCTTTAGCTAAGAATACCAATATTCCAGGGTTTTAATGTAATCCTCTTCTCTCATCTAAAAACATTAAAGTTCACCCTCTTTTTTTCAGGTAACAAGTAATTGCTCATTGAAACTAATTGCCCATTATCATTCCACCTTGTATTTCTTTTTCAGAAAGTATATTTTTTATTCTTTCCTCCTTATCAAGTTCCCTTTTACCCCAGCTCTCCTGAACATTGCAGAAATGATGCCTCCAGATTAAGATTATTTAATACTAGAGGCCTGATGCACAAAGATTCATGCAAGAATGGCCTTCCTTTCCCTGGCTGCTGGCACTGCCTTCGCTCCAGTCGGAGCCACCTTTCCACCTTTCACGCTGCCGAGAGGCCCGGAGCAGCTGGGGCGGTGCAGAACACCTGCGTCATCACCATGGTGACGATGCAAGCATCCCACCCTGCCCCCAGCTACTCGGTGCCTGTGTATGCAAATTAACCCACCAACTTTGTTGGGTTAATTTGAATACCCACTCCTGATTGGCTGGTGGGTGTCACGAAGGTACAGTCAGTTTGCATCTTTCTATTTTATTAGAGTAGATTTGTAATTACAGCCTCCTTAGAATCGCTCTAATTTGGAAGAATTAACGAGTGTTTTATTTCTATCTTCTTTGTGATATATACTAGAATATTTGTTCACATGGAACAGAAAAACTCTTTATATCAAATTAAAATAAAAATTGTCCACATTTAGGTAAAAGAAATAAAAGTATGGTTTAAGTCTACAAAGGGAAATACTGATTACAGTGTTTATAACAGAAAAGATAATCAGCAGAAAAAAAGATGGGAGCCATAGTTAAAAATCAAAGTTTTAGTATAACTGAATGCTTTTAATTGCTTACTAGGTAAAAGTTATTTTTGAAATGTTAATAAATGAACTTTAAAATGCCGTTCCCTTTAGGGGTAAGTCTTGATTCCCGGAGGGGAGTGTGGGCACACATATTCCTCTTAGTTCTTTATTCAAGTTGTGATTATTTGCTTCATATCACAGATATAATATGAGTCTGGAATAAGGTCAAGTATAGTATTACTCCTTGACACATATAGTAAGTTATATAAGGGATTTCCTGTCTTCTAAGAGTGAAAACTATTGCAGATCAAGAAAATTTAAATTAGGAGAGAGTAGACTGAAATTCTCATGAGACAAAATTTGATAAATCTTTACATTTATTTGAACTGCTGCTCAACTTTATATAGCAGGTTATGATGTTCTTACGAATTCTGAAGTGTTAATTAGCTCTCTCTCTCTCTCTCTCTCTCTCTCTCTCTTACCTTCCAGAGACTTTAAATCAGCCAACTCTAAATTCTAGATGAATTGATATATTTTTTCCAGTTTTCCTATTGCTCATTCTAAATAGGCAGAATATTATTGTTTTTGCTCCCATGTTTTTTTGATTCATGTTTTCATTTGCCCATCAATCCCACTCTACTTGTGTTCTCTTTCTTCTATAATAGGGACATTCTTGCTTTTAAAAAAACTGTAACAGATTTCAAGAGAATGGATAAAGTACTTCAATTCCTTGAAGCCTGAAGTTCTCCACAATTATTTCATAGTCATGTATTATTTTAGGGGTAATAATTTAGCCCTTTTAAAAAACACCATTAACCTCTTCACTCATTGCTGTCAGTGTTTTATTTTTCCAGTTTAAAGTAATTTCTAAATGACAATGCTTGACTCTCTTTATCTCTTGAGATAATTATTACCAATAATAATGTGAAAAAGAATAGTTAGGGCTTTTTGAGTGCTTAGTATGTGCCACGCACTGTTCTAAGTGCTTACATGTAATAACTCATTTAATCTACACAACTATTTTTTAAGGTGGCTTACTATTTTTATTATCATTTACAAATAAAAAATTAAAGTACAGAAAAGTTAAGTAACTTAATCCTTTAAAAAAAAAATAAGATCATACAGCTAGTAAGGTGTAGAGCTAGAATTCCAAACTAGTAGTCTGGCTCCAAAATTCACCATCTTAAGCACTATGCTCTGCCATCTTTCATACATCTAAGCTATTTGTTTATATAATCTATTCGTAAATAGAAATATCTCTTGTCAGATAATCACTTTACTACCTTAATGCTGTTTGGGCAAAAAACAAAAGTTATTCTTTTACCTTCTTTTTGCTAAGACAGCTAAAATTAATTTTTCTGCTTTGATAAAGTACAGTTGGAAACGCATAATTACTCTGAAAAATCACAGTGTTTCATTTTAATGCAAGAAAATAAGATGTATACAATTTTTAATAGCTAAATGTAGAAATCAGAATTTCAACTTTACTGTTATTTTGTTATTTGCTCCATTATTTTCTCATATGCCACAAACACCAATTGGCATTTTGAAAAATGCTTTTCATTCTTTTTTTTTTTTTTTAATATTACTAAAGCCATCTCTCTTAAGTAACACTGTCATCTGTATTTGAAAAATTGGATCTTGGCTCATTGTAATCAAAATGGTAGAGAGAATAATGTTTTATTGGTGTTTAGACAAGCAGAAGTTTAGAAGGTAATTACATTAACAGTGAATGCAGAAACTGACTCAGCATTTCAAGAAATCCTTTGGTACCTGCTGCAATTTTCTCTTTTATTTTTAGTCTCAGATTTTTTCCTCTTCCTCTTTATCATCCAAGGTCTTTAAAATATTTTAAAACAGTTTCTCATTTTTGTCTGTACTTACAAATTAGCAATTGTAGTTCTTTTGTATACACAACAGCCCTTAGAAAATCTGGCTTTGCTGTCTGAAATATTTTCCAAGGGATTTCCATTTTGAGAATCTCAGTATTTACTAAATGTAAATGAAAAATACATTATGGAATGCTGAACTTAGTGTATAATAAATAGCACAGAGTGAAAACTGTGTGACTTTGGATATAGACCATCCTGTGTTCAAATATGGTCTCTGCCACATAATTGAGGGGTAACCTTCGGCAAGAGACCACTTACTACTCACCCTCTCTCAGTGCCAGTTACCTTCTCACTAAAATCAGGACAATGGGTAAAGTACCTGGCTCTACAAATTATAGCTACTTTGCATGACTTTGAGCAATTTATGAATGGAATATATATATAAAATCTTCTTTCTTGGTTTGTATGAAATGCTACAGGATAGCATACTCTGTGCATAATTACTCTCTCCATGGTTCTTTCCTTCCCAGTTAGATCAGGTATAAAAAACCTACTTGTGCTATCTCTGTAATGACCAGTTGGCTGGGATTAAATATTTAGTCCATGAACTGAAGAGAGACCTCTAGTTTGATTTCTCATATCTGAACTGTCCTGTGTTTACAGTGATTCATCTTACCCCTGTCATACCAAACCTAGCCTTAAGCTTGTAAATTGCTAAAAGCCAATATTTTTTTAGTCAAGAATTTTTTTTTTTTATGCTACTAAGCTTGGTTTAAGAAGTATGATAGGTTCAGGTCAAATTTTATTTCACAGCCAGTGAAGTTTATGTATTGAAAAAAATATTTTAAATTACTTGATATTTGAAGATATTTTGGAGTGGTACTCAGCTAAATTAGCTAACCTAAACTGCTTCATCAAATCTTCAAGATGGCATATGAATAATACTTTATTTAATGCAACATAATTTGCAGGAGATCTGAACTGATCCTTAGGGTAATTACTAATTCTCTGAACTTATTCGAGTTTGGTTGCCTGTATGTTAATATGGGTGGTAAAGCAACGAATTTGCCATGAAGTTCAAAAATATTATATCCATGCCGAAACCGGTTTGGCTCAGTGGATAGAGCGTTGGCCTGCGGACTGAAAGGTCCCAGGTTCGATTCCGGTCAGGGGCATGTACCTGGGTTCCGGGCACATCTCCAGATGTGCAAGAGGCAGCTGGTCGATGTTTCTCTCTCATCGATGTTTCTGACTCTCTATCTCTCTCCCTTCCTCTCTGTAAAAAATCAATAAAATATATTTTTAAAAAAATATTATATCCATAAGGTTATAGTGAGACATCCAAATGGAAAACCTTAAAGAAATGGTTTGACCACCCATGGAAAAAAAAAGAAGTGTTTGTTTTCCCTTTTCTTTAAGATACAGGTAATTATTTGTGTGTTTTCTTTTTATAGTAATATGAAGTTTTTCTGCAATTGTATGTTTCACTTTTGGGAGGTTAGATTAAGTTATTGTGGTTTTTGCTTTTTGTTTTATTGTACCTAGCAGATTACATGTAAAACGTATCTATTTGGTCCTCATTTTCTATTTCCAGGTGTTCAGTGATTTTATTGCAGATCTTAATTGGTCCTTTATATGTTATATTTTGTGATATTTATATATATATATTCAAAATGGGAGTTTGCTCATATAATCAAGCAATGTCAATTTTTTTTCTTTTTCTCATCTTCTGATCAGGATTTCTGGCAGGTACTGACAGCATGTGCTTTAACTTAGTTAATGTTCCAAACCTATAGTAATGCTTCAGGGACAAAGGTTCAGTTCGGTGCATGCTCATGTCCTTTCCCTGCTCCCTTCAGAGAATAATTTCATTGCTGTCACTTTAAATTTATGTACTTTTTCTTTAATATGACAGTTCAAACACTATACAAGTCCTTGGGACTATAGTACCTACTATAATTTAAAAGGAAGTGGTTTTTCATTTATTTTATAAGATTATTTACACTTATTGTAATAAACTTTATAAAGTTCATTCCACAGTGTGTACTTACAACTAAAAACTGTAACATCACTCAAAATAATCACAACTTCATAAAGCCATAAAAAAAAAAACCAACCAAGATAGGAAAATTTGGCTAGTCCATTTTAAAAGGAAGTTTTAACCTTACTAGGATGTATCACACAAAAGGTCAACAAACTATTTTAATCACTATATTACATGAGGGTTATTCAGTATATTGGATCATTTAAATAATCTTAGTTAGGATGCCATGCTCCTAATTGAACTGTAATAGTAACTTCAAGTGAAAAATTAATAGTTTTTTCTTTTAAAATTTCTTACATAATAAATATAGATAAACCATTGCTTAGTTGCACTTTGCTCAAAATGGCTTCAGGGGAAACAGAACATTTAAAAGACTTTATTATCTTGTTGTTTTTTAAGCTAAACAACTTTAACTTGTAAAAGCTAGAAAATATATGGAGAAAACCATGAAAAAAGAATATATAGATTGTAGGCTGATATAAGAGAATTTCAAGGACATGTGTAAGAAGTACTTTTTAAACTGACTCTTTATAGCTTATATTCATTTTTAAAAAACATTACTCTTGCATTTCTTAATAAAAATATAAACTAAACTAAATTAGAGTATCTTTTGGTTTAAAACAATGGTATAATTAATGAAGATCACAGGGTACTCTTTATTTTTATAGAACATTTTTATGTGCTTCCTTATTTTTAAAATGGGATATATTTTTAGTAGTCCCATTACCAAATATCAAACCAATCATCCCATCATTAATGCATGGATTGTCTTATCTTTGCCTTTAACTGCATTGTGAAACAAACCAACAAATAGTTGCATAATTATGTCAAAAAATGTATTAGTAATCTCAGAGAGTCTATTTTAGAATAGCTATGGCACAACCATAGTGCTACAGAGCATAAATCAGATGGGATGCTAACACCTGTGACTGAGGAAAATGACTTCCTGTTCTCTAATTCAGCACAACAGTTTGTAGAAGCAGCTAAAAACTTGATAATTGTATGATTTAAGGCTTTAAGAGTTAAAATGACTCGCTTCAGATAGATGTCCTTCCTAGAAAGTTAGAAGAGAGAAGAGATAGGTGCTTGGAAGTCTAGAATCTATAGCATTAAGTAGTCAGCCACCATAGATGACAAAAGAGCACCAGTCTTCTTTAAACTTTGACTATTGAAAGTAATATTCTTTGTTGATCAAGGATTCAAAATCAAGTGTTACTGAATTCTTAAGAATATCTTATTAGTAAGCTTTATGTATTAAAAATAATGAACTTTTTTTCTTAGAATTGGTAGTGGGGGAATTGTTTATCTCTGTTGGGTTCTATAAATATCACTCATTTTGGTGACACTGGTATAAATCCTTTTAGCTTCCAAAGGTAATGAGCAGCCACCTCATAGCAGAGGGCTTGCTTGCTTGCTTCCTTACAGGGATTTGTCCTTTGCATGCTAAGTCCCAATTGCCTGTGGGAAGGCTGGATTCTTTTTGTTTTCCTGTTAGCATAGAGTGCATCTTCAGATGCAGCTTATGAATAGTATCAAATACTGTATTGCTGCAAGGAGTATGCATAATGTCTCTTTCCAGTCTCTGAGTTCTGCCACTAACTTAAGTCTGTTGTTTAACCCATGTGTTTGATTATTCAGGTTGAAAAAAGAAACAATATAATCATCAAGGGCTCCCAAATAGGGTATAATTTACTTAGTTGCCCCAAATATTCAGACTTCTGTTCTGATGTTTTTTATTACATTTTAATTTTATATTCTATTGTGTTTGAATTTGAGGTCAGCTTAACCTATTTAACTTATCATTATTGATTTGAAAACATGAACATGACCATTGCATTTCTAACACCTTCATATTTAGTTATTTGTCATGAAACAAGATTTGAAATTCACTTTGACATGAGAGGACTTGGTTCCAAGCTAACTTACTTTTTCTTATTTTAGCAGAAATACTGTAGCATGTTTTAAACTTAAACAAAGTTCTATGAAAACTACTCAAAGCAATTTATCCTATTCTGGTACAAATGGGTCCTCAGCCTAAACATCCACTGCTGTGCTTTGGTTGCCGAGAATGTGTGAGGAGAGTTCTTGCTTTGCATATTTGTCTTTGCCATGATGCATTTTTAAAAGTTTTAAATTTAAATCAAAAGCTTCTCCAATTACAAGTTAATCTAAGATTTGTTAATGGAGAAGAGTATAAAGAGCCATTACATTCTTAAACTGATACTCATTGTGAAAATGATTAGAATATACATTTGAACAAGTCAAGGCATAAAAATATGATGTGTACCTACATCATTAGCTAGACTTTGTTTTTAGGATAACCGAGCTGATACAAGTTAAGCCCCAAAGTTAATATTTTACAATAGTGAACTGTGTTTTGCTCCAAAAATATTCAGTGCCCATTAACAATTTTAGAAATTGCAAACAATGTAGAAACCTGGTACATTTCTGTGTATTTGATACACTATAACATGTAACGTTTCATGGATAGGTTCAGGAGTCAGACCATGATCTGTCCTGCCACTTCATAGCATTGTCTCCTTGGGCTACTTATTTAACTTCTCAAAGCCTCAGTTTTCTAATCTGTAAAGTGCTGATCGTATCACTTACCTCATAGAATTGCAGTGAGGACTGGAAGAGCTCATGCAAGTGCTAAGCACAGTACCTGACATAGAAATGCAAACTATAATTTTTAAATTCTTGATATATCTTAAAGGTCAGTAGTGTTCAAGGGATACCTATAAATGTTTGATTGCAAAATGATTTAGAAATCGTCAAATAAAGGTTTTCCTCAGGGACAGTAGTTACTAGAACAGTGTCAATCAAGGGTGTGAATGGTGATCCTCAGAGTGAAACTTTTTTATTTTTATTCTTATGACGCATTTTTATAATATTTTTCCAAATGGGAGAAGATGAAATACTATATTAACATATTTTTCAAAACTGGTACTGAGATTGTTTTTTCATGAAGTGATAGGGAAGCCTTTTGTAAACCATGTGACTAAAACCATGACTGCTGCTGAGTTCAGGACAGTTCTTTTCAGCACTGATTGATTTGAGTGACCAAAGTTCAAAATTAATTTTTAGATGCAGGTAACAGATGATCAATAATGGTAAAACATCAATTCTTTCATCCAGAGAAAGAATGTGCACACTTTGAAGCAAGTGTGCAGGTTTAATGTGGTAGAATTGGTGATTTTCTCCTTCAAGGGCTTTAATAATACCTCATCAGATGCTGAGACCTGAAATAAATCACTTCAATAAAGTTATATCATTTCCTGAAGTTAATGCTGTTCCAGTGGACTTTCAAATTTTTTTTAAAATATATTTTATTGATTTTTTACAGAGAGGAAGGAAGAGAGGTAGAGAGTTAGAAACATCGATGAGAGAGAAACATCGATCAGCTGCCTCCTGCACATCTCCCACTGGGGATGTGCCCGAAACCCAGGCACATGCCCTTGACCAGAATCGAACCTGGGACCTTTCAGTCCACAGGCCGACGCTCTATCCACCGAGCCAAACCAGTTTCGGCGACTTTCAAATTTTTATCATTGTTTTAATCAAATCTTCTGCCACTGTTTTTTTTTTTTTTAAGCATCTTCATTTGTATTCATTTTTTTCTACAGCCATGTAGGTAATGAAATAGAAAAGCATTTGCATTCTAGGTATTTGGAATAGTGCTCAGAGCTATTAGTGGTTATAATTGGGACTGAAAAGAGAATGGCTTTCTGGCAGAGTAAAGTTTACAGTATCTTAAGCATTCACCTTCCACACTTTGTTGCACAGTAATTTATGTTTGTTGCTAGAGCAATATTATCTCTGAAAAGATTGGAAACTCGGAGTTAGGAGAAGAAGAAATCGTAAACTATTCCAAATTAGAAATATCTTGCTTTGATTTTTGTATGACATATCCCCAAATCTACCTTCCTGCTAATTCATATATGTGATGGGGAAGAAGAATAACACATATTAACTGTGCAACATTTTATTTTTTATTTGGAATAGTGTGATTGTTTAAGATCAATAGCTTACTAAGGCTTTGGCATCATCTGTCTATGTACCAACTAAATAATGATGTATGAGCATTAATTGCATGGGAAAACTGTTGAATTTCCTCTTTCTAATATTCCAGCCCTCCCTGCCCCAACTATTTATTATTTGGAAATGATATGCCAAAATTGTATTTTCTGGAAGAAGTATATTATTATCATTAATTTGTCTTTGAAGTACAACTTCAAGTATTTCTTGAGGGATTTAGAGAGACTTTGAAATGTATTTCAGCAATATAGAGAAATGTTAATATTAAAACAATCCAATTATTTCAGTCTCATAAAGGATGACCTCTTAATTTAAATTGTAAAAGTGTGTTCTTTATCAGGTTTTCTGTGTACTAGGAATATTTTAAGGTTCTAGAATTTATGGTGGCACCTATTTTAAAATATGTTTTTATTGATTTTAGAGAGAGAGGGAGAGAAAGACAGAAACATCAATGAAACATCATTGATCAGCTGCTTCCTACCTGCCCCCTACTGGGGATCAAGCCCACAACCTGGGCGTGTACCCTGACTGGGAATCAAACCAGAGACTTCTTGGTGCAAGGGTCAGTGCTCAACCACTGAGCAACACTGGCCAGCCAGTAGCACCTATTTTACTATTATAGCCTGTCAACTTCTATTTGATTGAAAAAGTTCATTTTGGACTATAGAACTTGAAAAGTGGGTCTTATCTAGAATAAATAATGACATTAAACTCCTAAATAAGATGTTTTTCTCTTTGGCTTCATCCAGTTGAATCCTAGAAGGCAAAATTATTGCCCCTATTTTGATCAGCCCTGTAACGGGATTTACTGTTTGAGCACAGTATTAAGGAGTTTGAATCATATCTGGAAATCCCACTCTCAGAGCTCCTAAAGGCACCTGCAACTTTAAGCAGATGTTTTATAAGTTTATGATTGGTCAGAAACGAGAGTGTGAATGCTTTAGCAACAAAGCCATCTGGTAAAACAGTTCAGGTTATAGACTCACTGAGAGGTGCAGCAATTACACATGTATAGGGTATGATTTGCTCTAGTCTACTCTTGTCTTTCTGCTTCTCTCAAAAATAAAAAGATTCAGAACATGGTGCAGTTAAGGTCAATACCAATACAGTACTCTTATGAGATTATTTATTCATTTGCCTTTACTTGAGGTCAGTAATTGGAATGTTTTAGTGTTATAGTTATATTTCAAATTTGAAACAAATAAATCAAAGACTAAGTTATGTAAATGGATAGTAAAATAGTTTAACTTCAATTTATTTAAGTCAATGAGAATATTGCTTTGAAATATTTTGCATAATTTCGTTCTCCAAAAGGGGGGTAACACTTGTCAGTAAATTGAATAGAAATATTATTCTGTTCAGTTAACCTGCATTCTGCTTTCACAGCCTTAATTTCAGAGATTCAGGTAATTGGAATAAAGTTTGATATGTAACTTCTAAAGTGCATTAAAAAATATACCTCTGTAACTTATTACAATTTCTTCTTAAAATACCTAGTTCTGTTTAATTTTCAGCATATATACTGGTGTAATGTTAGAGTCTTACCTCGGGAACTTCATTATGAAACAAGTTTCTCATAGACCCTTACTACTTTTGTTTTTTTACTGAACTGATATCTTAATATTTTACTTAATCTCACATTATGGGCCCTTATGATACTTTCTTTTACTTTTATACAAACTTGTTCCTTTTCATTTGTCTATTATATTTGTTATTTATATTGAATTTATTATGTATGTTAAATTCAAATTCTTATGTTAGATTTTCTAGTAAAAATACATATTAATACAAATATTCATTAATAACAAAAATATATAAATAACCACCTTTGAGACCGAGAAGATGAACATTATTACCAATCTGTTAAGGAGCATTGTTTTCCTTGGACTGTGCCTCCATATCACCTCAAAGTATATAAATGATATTGCCTTAGGGAAGAAATTACTTAAAATTTAGTCAAAGATTAGACATTACCCAAAAATTAAATGAAGGAACATTTTACTTGACATTCTCAATTTGCAAAATTAAACATTGATGAGACTTTGGAGTCCCAAAAACTTTCCCTCCACTTTTCCTTCCTTGAATCTTGATTTCCCATTTTTACCATTCTTTGGACCTTTAAACAAATTATTCATTATCAAACTCAAATGTCAGTATTTTCAGATTCCCTATGTGCCATGGCTTGTTGATCTAATGGTAAAATTTATGGTACAATCAGGCCTTTGATTTAAAAAGACCAGCTAAGAATCAGCCATATAACATAAAATAGTCTAAAAATTCGTTTTCTAGTAACTCCCATTTCCTCCCAAATTTTGACATATTTATTTATTTATTTATTTATTAAATATATTTTGTTGATTTTTTACAGAGAGGAAGGGAGAGGAAGAGAGAGTTAGAAACATCAATGAGAGAGAAACATCGATCAGCTGCCTCCTGCAGGCCCCCAACTGGGGATGTGCCCGCAACCAAGGTACATGCCTTTGACCGGAATCGAACCTGGGACCTTTCAGTCTGCAGGCCGACGCTCTATCCACTGAGCCAAGCCGGTCAGGGCTTGACATATTATTTGATTCTCCTCCTAGCTTTAAATAATTTGAGGGACTGAATTTTATTGTTTTGTGACTTTTTTAAATTATTTTTTATTGATTTCAGAAAGAGAAAGGGAGAGAGAGACAAACATCAATAATGAGAGAGAATCACTGATCAGCTGCCTCCTGCACATTCCCTACTGGGGACTGAGCCCACAATCCGGGCATGTATCTTGACTGGGAATCAAATCGTGATCTCCTGGTTCATAGTTCGACACTCAACCACTGAGCCACACCAGCTGGGCTCTAAAATCATTCTTGTTCAGCCAATACCATTTATATAATTCAGCTGGTTTTGTAACAGTTTTTGGTGTTTGTAATTAATATATGTCATGAATTTTATAAGAATTGTCTTTGGAATTTTGCATACTCAACAACTCATTTATAAATTCTTAGAGTTAATAAATTAGATGTACAGAAGTTGGCAAAAGTAGGTTTATAGTTGTGAGTACACAAATCAGTTTATTCCTGTATTATTATTGTATTATTTTTATTAATATTAACCTATTTTTGCCACCCCTGTATAAATTTAACTATACCTGAACCACTGTTTGACAAGTGGATATCTTGGAAAGCATATATGTAACTTTTCTCTTTCTCTCCTTGTACCTCAACCCCAACTCCAAAAGCATGAAAGAACAATATAGACCTTTACTCTAAACACTTGGAAGATTGTATTGCACAGGGCACGTCACAAAGCATGGCAAATTTTTAAATCCTCTTTAAACATCTTTCTCATTTTTAAGGAGCTACTGCAGAACACACACATTCTCTATTCTCTCTCTCAAACACTTGTGCATACATATGCATACATGCTTTCTCTTTCCTCAATTTTTCCTAACTTTGATATTTTTTATTCCTCTCTGGTCACAGCTCTTTCTCCTTTTTTGTTCACCTTCCTATGGTCTTCTTTTCTTCTATTTCTTTCCTTCTAGCTATCTTCTTCAATATTTTCTTACATACAGCAATTTGACATTCTCTTGGCCTCTCTTGCTCCCTATCATTCTCAGTACAGCAGAGGTCTCGTATATAACCACACAAACAGAATATTTTATCCTTTAGAGGTCTGAAGGTTGCAAATATGGACATATCCCATTTAATGCAGTAGAGGAGGGGTTACCTTCCTGGGGAAAATCACACTAATTGATTCAGCACTGTAATGTGTCATTATAATATAGCCCCTGGAGATGTGTTCCTACAGCAATTCTCAGTATACAACTGAAGGTCTGTTCGATGACAGCTTTATCATCTCTGCAAACTTTATAATGGCCCTAGTGGTGGGGATGTTTAGGCCTAAACCATGACCCCAAATGGATCTCAGGCAGAGTCTCTCAAGCTGCCTTTTAAAAACCATTTATATAATCCCATGTTTATATATACTTTGAAAAATAATCATACACTTTGCTAGTAATCGAAAGACCTTCCAAAGAAAATGGGCCACTCAAATCAGAAAACATCATAGAAGAGTAGATCCATACTTATCCGGTCAATTGATTTTCAGCAAATGGTTTAGAAACGACTGTATGTTCATATTTTTAAAAAATAAACCTTATCTCTATGTCACTATACACAAAATTGACTTGAAATGGATCACAGGCCTAAATGTAAAATCTATAACTACAAGTCTTCTAAAAGAAAATCCAAAGTTTAGTGGCTTAAAAAAGCAATAATCATTAACTTGTCTCTCGTGCTTTCTGTGAATAAGGAGTTTGGGAGCAATTTGGCTTGATGGTTCTGGCTCAGGTTTTTTCATGAGGTTGCAGTGAAATGTTGGCTAGGACTTTTGTCATTTAGCCTGTGTGAGAGTACAAGATTCATTTCTAAGGCATATACACCAAATAATTGGAAACAGATAGTCAAACGAATATTTGTACAATGTGCATTGTAGTCCTAGGTGAAAACAACCCAAATATCTTTCATTGGATGAATAGATAAACAAATTTGGTGTATATATATATGATGGAATACTGTTTGGCAATAAAAAGAAGTACTGATTGATGCTACAACATGGATGAACCTAGAAAACATGTTATTTGAAAGAAGCCATCTTATATGGTTAAAGTAGTGAATTTTAGCACAATAAAAAATAAGCCTCCAAAGGGGAAAATAAAGAAAGGAAAAGAAAGCTGTTCTGGATTAATGGATATTAAAAAGACATGACAACTAGATACCATTTATGATTGTGTATTACATCCTGGACTGGGGGAAATAGCTATAAAGGAAATCATTTGGGAGAGTTGACTAAATTTGAAAATAGACTATGGATTAGATAATAGTATGTATTAAGTATCCTGGTTTTATTAAATTTATACTGTGGTATGTAAGAGAATGTCTTTGTAAGAAATATATACTGAAGTAATTAAGTATTAAGTATAATATAACTTCAACTTTCAAAATAGTGCAAAAGAAAATATATCTATGTAAAATGATAAAACAAATAGGGTAATGTGTAAGCTATAAGTGAATCTGAGTAAAAAGGATACAAGAGTTCTGATATGGGTCTTTCCACTTTTCTGAGTTGAAATTGTATCAAAATTGAAAGTTACCAACAAAACTAGATTTGTCTTTCTGTATCTTCTGAGTAGCAGCATTGTCTAGATGATTTTTAGAAAAATAATCTTAGATATGCTTCTTTGATTTAGCTGCCTCTGCCCTTTGATTTTTGTCTGTTTCTCAACTTCTGGATCCCAATATGTTATTTATTTTTATTTGCTTATAGCATTCTCTTCATAAGATTATTACATAATGTGAAGTACTCAACTTCTGTGCACATTTATTGTTCTGCCTACTGATGGTATAACTTTGGGATACGATTCTCATGTGTATTTTTTCTTATTCACATGCTTTGTTTTTGCAGTATCTTGAATAGTGTAAAAAAATTATTTACTTCCTTTATTTTGAGAAATTAAAATATTACCTTCCCAGTGAAGGCCTTGCTGCTCCTGTTTTCATCCAACAGTATTTTTTTACTGTAATTTATGTTTAATCTCTTGGTAGAAGGTCCAGTGTGGTATGTGATCTAACCTTAATTTGAACAGATTGGGCTATGTGCTCATTTTTGTTGCTGGCTCAAAGAAATAATCTCTAAATGCTGTCAAGCAGGACCATACTTTCTGTCCATCATAAATGAGGCAGAGAAGCCCTTTCCTGAGTGGAATCTGCCATCAAAACCTGGAACTGCTTTGTTGACATTCAACTATGGATTTTAACCTTTCTGTGGTTACTGTTTCATATGAACAAATATTCAGTAAAGGCTATCAGTGGGCTTACTAAGAAGATCATGGTAATTCACTTGGTACTTGTGTTTTCAGTTGGTTAACTAGTTTTCTTTCCTTTATGGTATATGATGGGATCTTCACTAGACAGAGGTAACCTATCGGATAGTGTGTACCTGGATGCTGGTGTGGTGGTGCTTGTTGGTTTAGTTTTCATGATATTTCTCCCAAGGTTATGTTTGCAATGCTGCTTATTATTTTGCACTTGCATGACATTATTACTTTGATCGTGCTTTGTTGCTTTGGGTTTTTGAAATCTCATATTTTTTTCTTTTTCTTTTCTTTCTTTCTTTTTCTTTTTCTTTCTTTCTCTCTCTCTCTCTTTTTTTTTTTTTTTTTTTTTTTTGGCACCAGAATAATTCCTTAAATATCTTTGGTTGGCCCAGAACTTATGGA
This sequence comes from Myotis yumanensis, assembly GCF_028538775.1. NCBI lineage: Eukaryota > Metazoa > Chordata > Mammalia > Chiroptera > Vespertilionidae > Myotis > Myotis yumanensis. The sequence goes on along the minus strand of NW_027223764.1, from coordinate 43,356,293 downwards.
AATGAGTTTCAAATCTTAACACTTTATTGGATCCTTTTCAGTTTTTGAAAATATCTTCAGTGTCACTACTAAGTTTATAATTCAGCTAGGAATTCAGAAAACAGAGTAGGTTTGTTTAAGCATCCAGGAAGAGACCACTTGCCAGACAGACCATTACTGAAGCTGGTAATTAACTCTTTTTGAGTAATAGCTGCATTTTAGGAGAGTTTCATCAAATAGCTGAAATTAAGAGCTTCCACCACGGTAACAATAAATATAATGAAATAAACTGATGTCTAGAGCTTGGCATGCATGTATTTTAGAGATGCTGTTTACTCTGCAAGCTTATCTACATTCCAAAACTAAGATTCTTGGGGGTCATAGGAAAAATTAAAATTAGTATTTCAGAAATTAATTTTCTGAACGTTTATGTCAGCCTTGGTTGCTTACCTCTTCATTTTTAATCACTAGTAGTATAGTTTCTTAGTAAATTGGAACTGACTTCACTTTAGTTTTTTTTGTTTGTTTGTTTTGATTTTTTTTTCATATCCTTCTATAGAAGAAGATGGATTGTTTTTAAAACTAAGAAACAAAACTAGCCCCGAACTGGGTTTGTATATGCTAAATGGCAAGAGTTCATAAAATTGAAATTATTTTGCAATGTTCATAGTAAGCCAGTATTGAAGCAAACAAAATTATTTTTTGTCTTATAATTTTCATCATCTTGAAAACTGTAAAGGATCCATTAATTTGGAATGGCCATCAGAAAAATGCCTATGATAAATACCATAAAACTGTCAGATAAATGATGGTTCATCTTTAACTATTTGTGTTCTCATTCTACTGTATCTTCTTTTTATCTTTTGCTGGAACCCATATATTTAATAGAAAATTGCCCAGGAACGAGAAAAATTTGCTGATGAAGGCAGTATATTTTACACCCTTGGAGAATGTGGACTCATCTCCTTTTCCGACTACATTTTCCTTACAACTGTTCTTTCTAGTAAGTATAAGCTTTTCCTTTTGTGTGTGTGTGGGGGGGGGGGGGGGGGTGTTTTGTTTATAGGGAACACACAGGACTATAAAAAGAATTAGGTTGATTGGAGGGCAGAACAAGACATGTTCATAAAGTTAATTGATTATGTTACATAAAATTTCACTTATCTGGAATTCTCTGTAACTTGTGTATAGAACCACTTGAAAAAGAAGAAAACTAAAGTATTCAGGTAAAGTTTTAAAAAAAAAAAGTAACTATGAAATTATAGCTACCTTTAACTGTTTGAAGCTCTGTATTCTGTTGCCTGCTCCTATATAACCTTCATTAATGTTTCAGCTTCCCCCAAAAAACACATATTGATCTATTGTTTCTCCCACTAAAGAAGAAAATTGGTTCAGTTCTAATTGTGTTTAATATTCTTTTTTAATCTTGGAGGATTACTATTTAAGACACAAAACTCAAGTTTGACTCATTTAGAGCGTTGATGAATTTCTGATTTTTTTAAGCTAAACAATTTTGTTGATCAGTATGCTCTATGTATTTTATATATATATATATATATATATATATAACATATATATATATGTAACATATATATATATATATATATATATATATATATATATATGTTTTTATTTATTTTAGGGAGAGGGAGAGAAAGAGAGAAACATCAGTGATGAGAGAGAATCATCGGCCTGCTGCCTCCTGCACGCCCCACAACTGAGGATCGAGACCGCAACCCGGGCATGTGCCCTAATGGGGAATCGAACCATGGCCCCCTGATTCATGGGTTGACACTCAACTACTGAGTCACACCGGCCGTGCTCTATGTATTTTTTAATTTTACTTCCCTTTAGTGTGATTTTTTTTTTAAACTATTGAGAAAAACGAAACAAAATGTATGTTTCTAGCTCTTTGCGTACATATTAATAAAATCTACCTAAAATTGAAATTACTTTCCAATGTTCATGTTAAGCCAGTGTTCAAGCAAACAAACAAACCTAAATTGAATCAAACAGATCTGGTTTGCATGTTGAAAAGAGGGGATTCCCAGTTTTTTTCCATCTGGGACATATCAAACAAAAATAACCACCCCTTCCTTCCCTTCTCTAAGCTAGTCATCTGTAAAGATGAAATTATAAGACAGTTTTTAATAAATGACTTGTATAGTTCTTGTCATGGCTATGACCACTTTTACTCTTCTCCCCTCTGATTGACAGAAAAATGAAGAAATATAGACTAGGATGCCTTACCACACCTGTCTGTGGGGGACCAGAGTGTCTGAATAAATTCATGTGGTAGACCAGTGCTCTAGCACTGTAAATATACATTGATTTATTTTGAAGTTCAAAATAGTAAACCAACTAAAAATGCATGTATGATCTTAAATGTGTAGTGTTAGTTATTATTTTAAGGGCATGGGTTTTCAAAACAGGCTTCAGTTCAGATCCTGGATTCACCAGTTCTTAGCTTTGTGATTAGGGGCAAGTCAGTGAAGTTGTTCATCTGTTTTGTCTGTAAAATGAAGAGGGTAGTAATACCAAACCCAAATTATTTATTTAAGGATTTGGGGATCATGAATATAAACAGTATAAACAGTTCAGCCCTGGCTGGTATGCTCAGTGGTGTAGCATCAGTCTAAGGTTTGATTCCTAGTCAAGGGCACATCCTGGGTTGCAGGTTTCAATCCTCACCTCGATGAGGATATGTGCAGGAGGCAACCAATTGATGTGTCTCTCACATTGGTGTTTTGTTTTTTTTTCCTTCTCTCTCTCTCCCCCTCTCTCCCTCCCTTCCACTCTCTAAAAAAAAATCAGTGGAAAAAATATCCTCAGGTGAGGATTAACAAAAAAACACCAGCAAAAAATAGTACCTAGTTCAGTGCATAGTATTTAGTATGTTTGCAATTTGTCTGGATTTTTATTCTTGATATCATGTCATAACATGTTATTGCGTATCTCATTTTATTTTTCCCTTTTTTATTGAATTTATTGGAGTGACACTGGTTAACAAAATTATAAAGGTCTCAAGTGCATAATTCCACAACACATCATCTATACTCTTACTATGTGTTCACCACCCCAAGTCAAGTCTCTTTCCATCACTATCCTAACTATACCCTCTCCACCTCCCCACCTGCCTCTTCCTCCAACAATCACACTGCAGTTTGTGTCCATAAGGGTTTTTTTTTCTCTGTCTCTTTAAAAATATGTTTTTATTGATTTTAGAGAGAGGAGGGGAGAGGGATGGAGAGATAGAAACATTGATGAGAGATAAACATCAATGGGCTGCCTCCTGCATACCCCCTACATGTGCCCTAACCAGGAATTGAACCAGTGACCTCTTGGTTCATTGGTCAGCATTCAACCACTGAGACACACCAGCTGGGCTTTTCTCTCTTTTTTTCTTTATTGTTCAATCCCTCTAACTCCCTCCACCTATTCTCCTCCCCCCCCCCCCCTCAAAAAAACCTAAACAGGTATCAGCCTGTTCTCTTTCTATGAATCTGTCTTTATTTTGCTTTTTAGTTCACTAGATTCCACATGTGAGTGAAATCATATGGTACTTGCCTTTCTCTGACAGGCTTATTTCACTTAGCATAATCCTCTCCAGGTTCATCCATGCTGTTGCAAAGGGTAAGATTTCCTTCTTTATTACGGCCAAGTACTATTCCATCGTGTAAATGTACCTCAGCTTTAAAAGATCCAAAAATCTTGTCATTATAAAAACCTAACAGAGCTCTGGCCAGTGTGACTCAGTTGGTTGGAACATCATCTCATACACCAAAAGGTCGTGGGTTCAATTCCTGTCAGGGCACATACCCAGATTGTGGGTCAATCCCTGGTCCGAACCCCAGTCTGGGCACTACGGGAGGCAACAGATTGATGTTTCATTCCCAAGTCAATGTTTCTCTCTCTGTCCCTCTCTCTCTAAAGTCAATAAAAGCATATCCTCAGTTGAGTTTCTTTAAAAACAACAACAACAAAACGTAGCAGAATTGGTAGGAATTTTTAAATCATTTTTGTGACTTAAGACAGAATTAAAATTAAATAGGCATGATGTGGCAGAAAAAGTACTACATTAAATGAAGAGACTAACTTGGAAAACTGCATTGCTGTATAATATGTACTGTGGAAGTAATCCTTGTAAATGTTTGTTGAGCTGAAATGAGATTTTAACTTATGCAGGATTACAAAACAGAACCTTCAGAAAACCTGGCATGTATTATAGCTCCCTTAAATGAACCATTTAAAAGCAGGTTTTAAAAAAAAAGTCACATTGGCCCGTGAGTTCTGGAAGCCTTACTTTTTGGTTCTTGGGTCCTATCTTAAACATGTTTTGTAAACATAGTGGTTTATAAAAGTGCTTAGTATTATGATGTCAAATACTTTCTGTTTTTGTCAGGAATGAGAAAATATAATAAGGATATGATTTTAAGATTTTCTTTTTATCACTGTTTTTAAGCATTTTAATTATTATGTACCTTTAGTGTTTCTCAAAGTTACTACTACTAATGTTTGGGCAGGACAATTCATTCTTGTGAGAGCTGTCATGTGCATTGTAGCATGTTTAGCAACAACCCTGGCCTCTACCCACTAGATGCCAGTAGCATACCCTCTCCCTTCTCCCAAATGTGACAACCAAATGTGTTTTCAGGATTTGCCAAATGTGCCCTGGGTGAAGGGTGAGGGGGCGTGGGAGGAGGAATCATTCCTGGTAGACAACCAATGATGTTGTTTTCGGCACGTTGTTTTGTTTGTTTGTTTGTTTTGTTTTACTATGTGCCTTGATGTAGTGTTCTTCCATGTTTCTTGTCTTGAAGTTGTTTGAACTTTTTGTATTTATAGGTTTAAAGTTTCCATCTAATTTGTAATCATTTCAGCCATCATGTCTTCAAATACTTCTTTGCTTTTCTGTCCTCTCCTTTGGTGACTCTGATTACAATATATTTTCCTTACGTCAACCTGATAATATTTACACTATTATTACCTTCATTTTACAGACGAGGAAATGGAGACATAACATAAAAAAACTTGCCCCGAGTCCCATAGTAAATAGGTGATGCAGGGTTTAAACCCAGGCCAACCACAGTATCTGGGCTCCTGTTGCTTTGTTTTACTGCTGTGGTCACATTTTCAGCATTGATAAGCCATAAATTAGCAGAGTGCCTCTAAGGCTGGACTGTGAAGAGACTAGGCATTAACTCTTCTGTAGATAATGGGCATGTTGAATGTTGTACACTGCGTTGTCCACTTTCTCTAATAAGCCTCAGGGGGGAAATGTACCACAGAAATTACACTGAGATCAGTTCTTTCCCATGTCCAAATTGCTGCTAGGATGATAGGAAGTGAGGCACTCATTGGATCAACTTCCTGTGAATAACAAGGGATCATTACAGTCTAGATGCACTAAATGGTGGACAACAGGGCCTGTCCTTGAGATTTCCAACAGACAACCAGCCAGAGCAATGTGAATGGCATAACCCTGATAATGCAGGACTGTCATATTTATTCTTAATTTATTTTATTTTTTAATTGATTTTAGAGAGAGGAAGACAGAGAAAGATTGATGTGTGAGAGAAACATCAATTGGTTGCCTCCCTCACATGCCTGGCTGGGGATGGAACCTGCAATGTGGGTTTTTGCCTTGACCAGGAATCAAACTCACCACCTTTTGGTATACGAGATGACATTCCAACCAACTGAGCCACATCAGCCAGGCAGGACTGTCATATTTCTGATTAGCTGTTTTTTGCAAAATTAATTGACTCAGTGTTCAAGAAATTGCCATCATATTGAAGAATATGAACATTCTGCCCAACTGGATTGACATTTGGAAACTCAAAGTACTTTCAGAACTACACTATGTTGTCAAAAATAAAATTTGAGGAATACATATACATGTATACACACACACACACACACATATATAGAATAAATCATTAAATTTCTTTCTTGATTTATAACTACCTCTCCTAAAAATATTATTAACAAAGCTGCTTCTCTAAAACATATTATCTATATATATAAAAGCCTAATATGCAAATTGTCCCCTCGGGTGTTCAGCTGGGAGTTCAATCGCTTGCTATGATGTGCGTTGACCACCAAGGGACAGTGTGGAATTAAGGAAGGCCCTGGCTGGCAGCTGGGTAAGGGAGACCCTGCCCGGCAGCCAACAGCCAGGGAAGGGAGGCACTGGCCAGCAGCCGGAAGGCCTCGATCAGCCCTGATCACTGGCCAAGTCTAGGGACCCTACCCTTGCACGAATTTCGTGCACTGGGCCTCTAGTATAATATAATTTCCCCCATTAAATAGAGCTTATTCTTCTCATTTAAACTTTTTAGAATTTTGATTTTTAGCTAAACAAGAATTTCTTGGACACACACTAAGAAGAACAATCAATTTGGCAACAATGTCTTGTGCTTATAATAAGCAGTGGCGAGAGACCAAGATGGCGGCGTAGGTAAACACCGGAGACCGCTGCCGCAAACAACCATTTCAAAAATACAACTAAAAGACTGAACGGACATCACCCAGAACCACAGGAAGGCTGGCTGAAGAGAGACTCTACAACTAGAAGGAAAGAGAACAGCAAATCGAGGCTCAGAGGCGGCGCAGTGTGGAAAATACAAAGGTACCGAGGTGCGCGCGCAAAGCGGGCTGGTGGCTGAGGGCGCGGTTGTCGTTTTCTGTCGGGAGTGAGTCTCAGACTCTGGGCTCCAGATCCGGGCGAGTCTCTAGGGACCCAGACTCAAACGGGAGAAGCGGGATTATCCGGCATCAGTTGGGACCTGAGGGCAGCTTTCTCTCCGAGGTTTGCAGCGGCTGCCGGGGTTCTGAGAAGCAGAGCCTCTGGGAACGGGACTGAGCGTGGCCATAACTGCTCCCTCCGCCCGCCCTGTTGATCCCGCCCCGCCCAAAACCTGCGCACAGCCATTTGCCGATTGCCTCAGGCAAAGGCTGGATTAGCACCTCCCCAGAAGGCAGACGTTTTCCACACAGCTGATTTCCACAGCCAGCCGGCCTGGTGGTCAAACCCCTCTAGTGTTAACTACAACAATTAAGGCTTGGCTAGAACAAGACTGCGCACAGAGACCACAAGGGGGTGCACCAAGAAAGCATAAAAGATGCGGAGACAAAAAAACATGACAGAAATGGAGGATATGGAGCTAAGAATAGCAATTTTGAGGGCTTGCCATAAATTTGTGCAGAGCCTCACGAAAACTAATGAGACCCTCGATGCTACGATAAAGAAATTAGAAAGTAAGCATACACGGACTGAAATAAAGAATATTATACCCAATAGCAGACCAGAGGAGTACAATAATCAAACCAAAGATTCGACAAAAAACACCCAATTGGAAAAGCAAAATGAAAAAAGAGTCCGAAAGTGTGAAGATAGTGTAAGGAGCCTCTGGGACAGCTTTAAGCGGTCTAATATCAGAGTCATTGGAGTGCCAGAAGATGAGAGACAGCAAGATATTGAAAACCTATTTGAAGAAATAATGGCAGAAAACTTCCCCCACCTGGTGAAAGAAATGGACTTACAGGTCCAAGAAGCGCAGAGAACCCCAAACAAAAGGAATCCAAAGAGGACCACACCAAGACACATCATCATTCAAATGCCAAGAGCAAAAGACAAAGAGAAAATCTTAAAAGCAGCAAGAGAAAGAGGCTCAATTACCTACAAGGGAATACCCATACGACTGTCAGCTGATTTCTCAACAGAAACTTTGCAGGCCAGAAGGGAATGGCAAGAAATATTCAAAGTGCTGAATACCAAGAACCTACAACCAAGATTACTTTATCCAGCAAAGCTATCATTCAGAATTGAAGGTCAGATAAAGAGCTTCACAGATAAGGAAAAGCTAAAGGAGTTCATCACCGCCAAACCAGTATTATATGAAATGCTGAAAGGTATCCTTTAAGAAGAGGAAGAAGAAGAAAAAGGTAAAGATACAAATTATGAACAACAAACATGCATCTATCAACAAATGAATCTAAGAATCAAGTGAATAAATAACCTGATGTACAGAATGAACTGGTGATTATAATAGAATCAGGGACATAGAAAGGGAATAGACTGACTATTCTTGGGGGAAAAAGGGGTGTGGGAGATGCGGGAAGTGACTGGACAAAAATCATGCACCTATGGATGAACACAGTGGGTGGGGAGTGAGGGTGGAGGATGGGGTGGGAGCTGGAAGGAGGGGAGTTATGGGGGGAAAAAAGAGGAACAAATGTAATAATCTGAACAATAAAGATTTAATTTAAAAAATAATAATAATAATAAAAAAATAAAAAAATAAGCAGTGGCATATCCTATCACTCTTCTCTGTATGTGCTTGGGATAATGAGAGCCTTCTTTGAACATAAATTTTGAACACCATCACACACACACACACACACACACACACACACACACATCTCCTAAATCCCTTTCCTGCTTTGTTTTTTCTCCTTGGCAATTATCACTGTTCAACATTCTATATCACTGATTGATTGACCTTGTTTATTATTACTTAATATGTAAACTGATGACACTGATCATAGGTTTGTGACAATATTCACTACAAACATACCTGATATATATAAAGCATTGTGGCCAGGTAACAAAGCAAGACTATAATTTTTTTTCCAATTTTCTTCAAAAAGAATTTTAGCAAACGTAAGACTTGACTTTGCTGTTTATATCCCAAATTGAGATATAAGTTGTGTCTGAAGCTGCCACTGGGTGTGTTGGTTCTGGGGCCTCTTGGGAGGGACTCTGTTGCAGGCCAAATTTGATGTCTTCAATCTGCAGCCAGTACTAGTGGAGAGAAAAAATGTGTTTTTTAATTAATATATTTTCAAATAAGCTTGGTTTCTTATAATTCAGAATTTACATATTTGTATTCCCCCTTATTTTTTTTCCACTTCAACAATATATTTTTTTTAATCTTTATTGTTCAGATTACATTTGTTCCTCTTTTTTTCCCCCCCCATAACTCCTCTCCTCCCAGTTCCTGCACCACCCTCCACCCTCACTCCCCACCCACTGTCCTCATCCATAGGTGCACGATTTTTGTCGAGCCTCTTCCCGCATCTCCCATTCCCCTTCCCCCCCAAGAATAGTCAGTCCATTCCCTTTCTATGTCCCTGATTCATTATAATCACCAGTTCATTCTGTACATCAGATTATTTATTCACTTGATTCTTAGATTCATTTGTTGATAGATGCATGTTTCTTGTTCACAATTTGTATCTTTACCTTTTTCTTCTTCCTCTTCTTAAAGGATACCTTTCAGCATTTCCTATAATACTGGTTTAGTGGTGATGAACTCCTTTAGCTTTTCCTTATCTGTGAAGCTCTTTATCTGACCTTCAATTCTGAATGATAGCTTTGCTGGATAAAGTAATCTTGGTTGTAGGTTCTTGATATTCAGCACTTTGAATATTTCTTGCCATTCCCTTCTGGCCTGCAAAGTTTCTGTTGAGAAATCAGCTGACAGTCGTATGAGTATTCCCTTGAATGTAATTGAGTCTCTTTCTCTTGCTGCTTTTAAGATTCTTTCTTTGTCTTTTGCTCTTGGCATTTTAATGATGATGTGTCTTGGTGTGGTCCTCTTTGGATTCCTTTTGTTTGGGATTCTCTGCACTTCTTGGACCTGTAAGTCCATTTCTTTCACCAGGTGGGGGAAGTTTTCTGTCATTATTTCTTCAAATAGGTTTTCAATATCTTGCTGTCTCTCATCTTCTGGCACCCCTATAATTCTGATATTAGTGCGCTTGAAGCTGTCCCAGAGGCTCCTTACACTATCTTCGTATTTTCAGATTCTTTTTTCATTTTGCTTTTCTGGTTGGGTGTTTTTTGCTTCTTCGCATTTCAAATCTTTGGCTTGATTCTTGTGCTCCTCTGGTCTGCTATTGGGTGTGATACACTTTATTTCAGTCCGTGTATGCTTAATTTCTAGTTGTTTCTTTATCATAGCATCGAGGGTCTCATTAGTTTTGGTGAGGCTCTCCACAAGTTTATTGCAAGCCCTCAAAATTTCGTTTTTTAGCTCTATATCCTCCATTTCTGTCATGTTTTTTTGTCTCCGCATTTTTTATGCTTTCTTGGTGCACCCCCTTGTGGTCTTTGTGCGCAGTCTTGTTCTAGTTAAGCCTTGATTGTTGTAGTTAATACTAGAGGGATTTGACCACCAGGCCCACTGGCTGTGAGAATCAGCTGTGGGAAAACTTCTGTCCTCTGGGGAGGTGCTAATCTAGCCTTTGCCTGAGGCGATCCGGCAAATGGCTCTGCGCAGGGCTTGGGCGGGACGGGATCAACAGGGCGAGCGGAGGGAGCAGTTATGGCTGCTCTCAGTCCCGTTCCCAGAGGCCCTGCTTCTCAGAACCCCAACAAACGCTGCAAACCTCAGAGAGAAAGCTGCCCTCATGTTCCAACTGATGCTAGACAATCCCGCTTCTCCCGTTTGAGTCTGAGTCCCTAGAGACTCACTCGGATCTGGAGCTCAGAGTCTGAGACTCCCTCCTGATTGAAAACGACAACCGCGCCCTCAGCCACCAGCCCGCTTTGCACTCGCACCTCCGCACCTTTAAATTTTCCACACTGCGCCTCCTCTGAGCCTGGGTATGCTGTTGTCTTTCCTTCTAGTTGAAGAGTCTCTCCTCAGCCAGCCTTCCTGTGGTTCTGGGTGATGTCCGTTCAGTCTTTTAGTTGTATTTTTGAAGTGGTTGTTTGCAGCAGCAGTCTCCGGTGTTTACCTATGCCACCATCTTATCCCCCTTATTCTTAAGTCATAAATTATATTGCTTTATACCCCATCTCTCTGATCAAGTTTGATGGAATAACTTGAAGAATTTTCAACATTGGCTATAGCATTTGTATCAAATAGAATATTATGTATTTACTAAATAAATATTAATAAAATAAATTCAGATTCATTCTAGGCAAGATAAAGAAACTGTTAATATAGAGTCTCTGATCTTTAAAGTAATTTAATAGGATTTGACTGAGAATATAGAAGAATGGTTATTAATGGCTTAATTCTCAGCACTTACTGACTGTAACATTAGCTGATGGTCTTAAATCTAATAGTAGAAGTCAGAGATTTTTCTCCATAACGTGGTACAGAAAAGGGTCATTAAGATTTATCTAGAATGCTACATATTATTTATCGATTTCCATCACTTTGCTAATGCTAAGTTTTACTAGATAATGATAATATAATTTAGACTCTGAATTTTTGCCATTGACAATTATGAAATATTTATGTTGTGCTCTTTGTCTTCATATGTGTCCTAACTAACATTATTAACCCTGTGGGCTAATAACATAAAAACAATCCTAGAGAGAATAATATTCACAATAGGTGAGTATTAAACATCTTCCTTACTATTTACTATTAATCTTTGAAAAGCTGTTAGAAAAATCTAAAGCAAAGAAATGCTATAGTGTGGATTCTGCTCTGATGTTATCTGAAGCTGGCCGCTGGGTGCGTTGTTTCTGGGCCTCTTGGGAAGAACTCTGGTGCAGGCCAATGTTACACACTGCCTGTGACTGGCCCTAGACAACCTGTTTGGAGCTACAAAGCTATCCAGTTTGTGGCTGCCTCTGCTGGGCCTGGTTGTGCATGGAAAGGACCAAGCTGCATACCAAGGCCAGCGTTTATCAGCCCTGGGCCTGGGAGCAGGTCAGCTAAAGTCCCAAGGCATCCCGAGATCTGCCTCCGTCTGCCTCTGCCTGCAGGCTGCCTATTAGGCTTAATCAGTGAAAAGGCCTCTGCAGTCCTGGAGTTCATGAGGTAGCGTCTCAGTGAGTCACCAGGTTAGGGCGAGTGGTGTTCACCAGCCTGACACAGGTTCACACTCGGTGCCAGTGCAGGGTGGGAGGCCACTCAGCAAAAGTCAACAGGTTTACCAAGTCTAGCTGACACCCCCTGGGTACTCACACATCTTTGTGTTGGGGCAGGTTCTCAGGGAGTCATCAGGTGAGGCCAGCAGAGTTTATCAGGCCCAAATAGAGCAAGATTTGGCCGTGTGAATGGAGGACTCTGCTGCAGTCAGGCATACAAGGGAAAAATGGCCCCATCCTAGAGCCACACAATTCAGTCTGTCTCAGATTCTGCCAGGAGCCAAATCTCAGCAGGGCAGGGCCTCTAGGAGTTGAGAGGATGGGCCTAGTGGCTCTTCCGTGAGGGGTAGGTGCTGGTCAGGCTTGGGCGAATGTGGGATGAATGGCCTCTGTCCCTTGTCCCTGAACTACACAACTCAATTTGTCCCAGCTTCTGCCCAGACCTTGGCAGGATGGAGCCATCAGGAGTCAGGAAGGGAATGGATCTCCCATGAGGGGGAAATGACAGTCAGGTGTGCAAGGAAAGTAAGAGGAATTGCCCCTGCCCCAAATCCACACAACTCAGTTACTAATACTCCCTGAGTCTGCCCAGGTCTCTACATCCCAGCCTAGGCAGCTCACTCCTCAGCAGGGTACAAACTCCACAGGGTGGGGTGACAGGGAATCCAGAGGGTGGAGCTATTGATCCCCCAGGCTGGGGGAGAGTTCTACCCAAGAAAGATGGCATCTGCAGTGTGGGAGAGGGTTCAGCACTGGGATCCTGGCAGCTGTTTTTTCCGCTCTCTCCCCAGAACCACAAACACAAGTTCTCCTTCTGTGATTCTAGTCTGCTCTGCCCTCCCTTTACCGGAGCCCAGGGGGGAGTGGCTGTGAATGTGGTCTTGTATTGGCCCTTTAAGAGGGAACCTTTCTCTAGCTGCCTCTGGTCTCTTCCTGGTGGACAGAATCCCTGCCTATTTTCACAGCCAGATGTTAACTGAGCACTTCTTCCCAGCTCTGGTGCTCTGGACTATAGAGCCCAGCTTGGGGTTGAGACCCACTCAGAGGGAACCTTTTTGCAGCTGAGTTATCCCTCCAGGACCTTAGCCTCTGCCTGTGGGAATGGGGCCAGCCCTTTTCGAGTCTCCACCCTCCAGTCTCAGTGTGGCTTATTCTGTAAATCTTTGGTTATAAGACTTCGCTTCAGCTGGTCTTCAGTTGGTTATTCAGGATGATTGTTCTGTAATTTAGTTGTAATTCTAGTTTGGTCCTGGTAAGAGGTGAGGGTAGATCCCACTTATTCACTGCCATCTTGGATCCCCTATAAATAATATATTTTTTAAAAATATGTTTTGTATTGATTTTTAAGGAGAGAGGAAGGGAAAGGGATAAAGAGATGGAAACATCAATGAGAGAGAAACTTCATCAATTGGCTGCCTCCTGCATGCCCCTTACTGAGGATCGAGCCCATAACTCCGGCATGTGCCCTGACTGGGAATTGGACTGATGACCTCTTGGTTCCTGACTGGATGTTCAATCACTGACCTACACTGGCCAGGCTATAAATAATATCTTGAAGTAGGAACTTTATCATGTGGTTTTGTATCCCCAAAGTATCTGACACCATATCCTACTAATAGTCATTTTTAAAGTATTTGAAAGAAAGGATATTTGAGATGTGGCTTCCCTGAGTTTCTTCTAGTTAGAAAGGAACCTAGTTCATCTCCATATCCTTGACTACAGTGTCAAAGGAGCCTCAGTTTGCTTGCTGCCATGGTCTTTCCTTCATTTCCCTAGAACAGGTGATAGAAACTTTTCCAGATTCTTCTCCTACAATTCTTACTTGTGTCCTATCCTCAGGCTCTATCCTGTCCTGTTTTTGTTCTGTTGATGGTTGGGATGGCTGGTAGGAATTTAGTCCTCAGTAATTGATGATGTTTCAAGATCTTTGCTTATGGTCTATGAGCCCCATTTTTTACATCAAATGTATTGGTCTACCTACTAGTATATAGCTTACTTTTCCCTAAAAACCAAAACTTAATAATGTTTGGTTATGCTTAGGCTTCATAATGTGTTGCTTACCTATTCCTGAAACAACTTTAGAAAATCGTTATGTGTTGTGCTAGGGAATTTGAGGTTACAAAAAGGAAGTTAAGGCAAAAAAATAGTGATTTTTGATGGAATGGTTTGCCTAATCACTGCCCCTTCTAGAGAAGATATTCAGCGCAGTATCTGGCACTTAATAAGTATTCCATGTATATATTTGTTTGCTAAATAAATATCCAATAATTTTTCTGAATAATTATTTTAGTATGCATACTAAAATTTTATATTGCTCCAAATAGCCTTTGCCTCCTGCCTTGCACTTAAAACGGTTTTGAAGTATTCTCTATGTATATAGACATGATGAAAGGTAAAAAAATTATGACAATAACTACACTTTTCTATTTGAACATTAAACTGAAAAACAAAATAGATTTTGGGTGAATGCCAAACCTAGTCACGTGTAAAGAGGGTCCTTCAACTTAATGTAGATTAAGTAAATATCCAAGCTCTTTATTAAAGCAGCTAATTCTAAGTATCTATTCAGTAAGTTGTATCTTGGCATAAGCTGTCACTTTGGCTAGTATTGAGCACATGGAGTGGAATGAAACTACATAGAATAAAATGAAAGCAGATGATTATGGTTTCAGATCTGTGAAGACAGAGGTGAGGGTCTGTCACAAAGGTATATGTCAATTGGCCATAAAAATAGTAACATGCATTTGAAGAAAATAAATCCTAAAGTAGAACATGACCTTAACGCAAGGGTAAAGCGCTGGCATTCCTTTTAGAATCTCTCTCCCGGGAACTCTCGGGGAATCTAAGCTTTTTGACATCTCTGGCATTGAATACTCTTCCTTAGCACAACTGTCAGCAGTGTAAGGAAGAGCAATTTAAATGAAAGACTGTTTCTGGCAGCTCTCAGAAGGTCATCAGTAACTGAGGATGAAATATAGCTCAAAGATGGGTTATGCACTGTGGACTAGAAACATCAGCTATTTCTATTTCTTTTCTTCAGGTGTTAAATTATAAATCTTTTTCTTTTTTTTTTTGAGAATTAGGGCTGAAATGTATTTTCTGGAATACATTTCTGAATAGTGTTCCGTGAAAACCTTGCTAAACAAATTCAGAAAAATTTCAGTCTTCTTATGAAGTATTTAAACTCAGGTTCTTGACATTTAGTGTTTTATACTATTTAGAAAACTTTGCCAACTGACATTAAATAAATAAATCACACTGACAGGCAGTAAAGAATGGAGCCCTCTTTGTAGCCATTGTAGAGTCTATGTGTAATGATAATTAGCTCATAGTAACTGTCTCATATAGTTTCTTTCATTGGCTTAAGATTTTCAAGTAAAAGCAAGACTAAGTAATTCTGAATTTTAAATTTGTTCTAAGAATATACATTTAATTTCTCTGTGTGGTTTTTTTTTTTTATGGTCAGAATTTGTCAGAGTAGAAACATGGGTCTTCTAACCAGATCCTTCCAGTAAGTGCTGTTAGAAATAGCAGCTGAACTATTCCCCACCCGCACCTGTTCTAATGGGGTCCTCGCTACCTCTGACTGACCAGTAAATCACAGGTTAGGGGTTTGTCCAGGAGCAATACAGAGTGTAGGCATCATGGCTGTACCTTGCATCATGGGCAGCTTTACCCACTAGGTCTGCCCTACAGTTATGCTAGCTTAGCTACAGTTAAACTTGGGCTCAAAACTACATGATGTGAACAAAGTCTTTCCTAAATTTAGATCACTTTCAAAGGTCTTAAAGGACTCCAAGAAACTGGGATAAAGATTAGAATCAATGACCTCTTTTAAAGGGACAATTAGCTTTTTCTTCTCTCATTTGACTACCAAATCCATATTGTATCTAAAACCATTTGTGCATCAGAATTAACTATGAGAGCCTAGCTGGCGTGGCTCAGTGGTTGAGTGTTGACCTATGAACCAGGAGGTCACGTTTCGATTCCCGGTCAGGGCACATGCCTGAGTTGCAGGCTCGATCCCCAGTGCAAGGCATGTAGGAGGCAGCCGATCGATGATTCCCTCTCACCATTGATGTTTCTGTCTCTCTCTCTCTCCCCCTCCTTTCCTCTCTGAAATCAGTAAAAACATATTTTTTAAAGAATTAACTATTGGAGTAACACAAATTTAATTGCCAAGATAGTATTGGTGAGAGCATGTATTTACATACCTTTTTAGAATCTTGACTATGTTTATCAAACACTTTCATAAGTGTTTACTCTTTGGCCCAGCAATTCCGTTTCTGTAAGTTTAGGCTAATAAAATGATTGTATGTATAATGATGCTGATGATCAAAAAATAAATTGGAAATAACTCAAATATCAAACAGATGGCTGAAAAAATTACAATAAATTTTGCAATGAAATTCAGTGTAGCATTTAATGTATGTAAGGCAGAGATTCATTAGCATAGGGAAATGTTCACATGTATCGAAGAGTCAAAACATATATGTCTTATTTCATTTTGGCAAAAGAAAAAGTGTATGTGTCCTGTTATTTGTAGAAAGGATAACTCATTCCACAATTAACTATATTTAGGATACTGTGCTTATGGGAGTCATTAGTTATCTGAAGTACCCCAAAGGAAGGCTATTAGGATGTTGAAGCCTGGAAATAAGCTCTGAAAAACTTAATAGACACACGAGAATATGTTTTTATGTACTTAGAGAGCTATCAAATAAGTGAGGAAGCAGATATACTTTTTATTTCTCTAAAAAATTAAACTATGAGATGTGTAAGAGCTGCACACGTTTGGATTTGGGCTCTACATGAGATAAAAAGCTCAATTAATAATCCCAACCATGGTTAGACTTCAGAAGTGATGACCTTCCTCTTAGAAATGATCAAAGGCAATGTGATCATCCTTAGAAATTCAGTAGTGAGGTTGATCATTGACTAGAAGTTCATTATGTTCTAAAGTATTTTCCTAATTCAGAGTTCTCTGATATTGCATATTAATTACCTCATTTGTCCTACAGCATCATTTTAAAACAGGAATGGTGCAGGTAGGAATTCTGTGATGGTGTTACCGGGAAACCCCCAGGTGGGCTCAGGCTGCCTTCGGAATGTCCCATAATGGAGGCAGGGTTGGCTCATATAAAGCATTTATTGAGAGGGCCAGCCAAACAAGAAGACAGGGAGCTTACAAGCATCCAAAACCTATCTTACAGCAAGGTGCAGGGCACAAGATTATATAGGGAAAATGGACTGGGGTGAGGTTGGGAACAGAATACAGTTACATTCAGTCCTGGGGGGTAGCAGAATTCAACTATTGTTCTTGGTTGTCAGGCGATGAGATGATGTCTTGGCTCCTGTGGTGTTGGCCTGACCATGCTTAACAGTTCTGCTTGCTTGCTGGGTACAGTGTACATTGTCCAGAAATGAATCACCTCCTCAATCACTTTGCTCATGATTAAAGGGAGTACGCAAGTGCAGCAGCCTGAGAAATGAAACTTAACCCTCTGTTCCCATATACGAAACTTAACCCTCTATTCCTATACATATATGTATTTCAGAATTTCAAAATAATATGACTATCTTTCAGATTAATTCAGATGCTGTATTTATCAGATTATAAGTCCGTCCCCCCCATCATTGGGAGCATCTAACCAACAGAAAATAAGAATCTAACCTATCTTCTTTTTTTAAAAATCCTCACTTGAGGACATTTTCATTGATTTTTAGAGAGCCAGGGAGTGGGAGAGAGAGATAGATGTGAGAGAGAAACATCAATTGATTGCCCTGACCTGGACTGGGGATTTAATAGCAACCTAGGTATGTGCCCTGACAAGGAATTGAACCTTGACCTTTTGGTGCCAACTGAGCCACACTGGCCAGGGCTAACCTATTCATTCTATCAGTACTACCAAAAAAGAATTTAAGACATAATGACTCATTATATTGTTGGAAGAGCCAAAATTAGAGTCCTACTCTGCATTTTCTATTAAAGAGCAAAGTAGAAAAATCTGTGCTTCAAAGCACAGTCTGGAGTTGTTATTTTTACTATAGTGTAATATAAAAATGATACTTAACTAGAACAGACCCTATTTTATCTCCATTGCCTATAGCAAAGATTGTTGTGGAATTCTGAGTAAAAGCTGTATAGTAATGAACTTTGCATGGGATTTTATTGTTTTAATCAGTTCTTACATAGGTTACGATCATTTTGGGATCACTGCATAGAGGTAGATATGCTGTTAACATGGGGAGGGGAAAGCTTCACTGTTCTCTCTGTAAGTAGCCTGGGATTCAACAGAATTCCTTTCTCAGTACCTTTCTATGGAAATAGGTTGTTAGTGTATACACAAGGCACCGGAAAGCTTTCCAGAACAACTGGATTTCAGAATTATTCTGAAGCCTACGTTTAAGAGGAGACTGGGAAGTTCAAGAGAATTGCCTAACAGGATATTCCTGTGCAGCATATTTCACTTAAAGCAAGCTGATTTTTTGCTTGTTTATCTTAAATACTTGGACATGATTATCAGATGAAGACTGAATAGGCTGAGAGGACTACATTGGGAAGAAGGACATTCCCTGATGGCCGGGTAAAGCCTAAATGAGAAGGTGCAAGCTGCTGCCTTGACTTGCCTTATCAGTGGCTGAGCCTTATCTAGGGCTCAGCCTCTAGAATGTCAGCACATGCACTTTACTAAACACTCTGAGTAGCTCCACATAAAGCAGATACTCTGTTTGAAAGTAGTGAAGCCAGGATAAAAAGATAAAGAAACCTAAAGCAGTCCAGGGTGCGCTTTGTTTGGTAAACTGAATTGTATCCTAATTGTAAGAGGACATATGAACTATGATTTGCTAGAGTAACTCATTCAGTTATTTAAATGATACAGGCACATGCCTTCACAGAACTAATAGGACAATTATGATAAAGCTAAAATTTTAAGTACTCTGTGTAGCCTCTGTGATTAGTGGAGATAGGAATGAAAATGCTGCTTTAATTCATAGGTAGCAACATACTGACTGGCTCTTGCCAAATTTTTTCCATTTCTATTCATTTGGACTGTATTCCTCCTGATGTTGTGATGCCACCTCCTCTGTCACTCCTTCCTTTCTGTTCTCTTTCAACTGCGTTCTACCCTTTCTTTATCCTCCTCAACCTTCAGTCCTCCTTGGGCAACTCCACTTCAGGCTCTTTGCAGTTCACCACACTTATGCTAATGACTCTCAGCTTTAATCCCTCTCTTCTAACTACCTCCTGAACATTTTCATCTGAATATACTGTTGACCCCTTGAATTCAGCAGGTCTGATCTGAACTCATTTTATTTCTCAAACCTTTTCCATCTCTTGTATCTCTTGGTTAATGATGTGAAAGCTACCCAGTAGCCTAAGCCAGTCATGCCCTCCTCCCTTTTCACTCTCAGCTCATCATAGCTGATTACAATCAAGTTGTATAATTTCTCCCTTGCTATTTCAAATTTGTTTTCTCCTCTCTATTACCATTGCCATCAGCTCAAGCCTATTTTTAACATTTATAAGACCTTCAATGGTCTTCTCTGCAGATGGCTCTTGTTTTCCAACTCATCCTTCACTGTAGCCAGAGAAGTCCTTCATAACTGCCTGCTTGATTGTGTCACGCCTCTGCTTAAAACTTTCAGTGGCTTCGTATTGTTTGCAGTTATTATAGTCTCAGGTATCTGCAAGGAGTAAGCAGATAATGTGTGTGAGTGAAGTGGGCCAAATGTGAGACAGTGGGGAGAATAGGAGAGTGTATTCCTCTCTAAAGAAATTCATACTCAGAATTTTTTAAAACATTTGACAGTCCTGTCTGAGAATCTAATGTTGCCTATAGGTCTCCAGTTAGTGCAGCCAAGTCTAAACTGCTGAGCATGGCATATGCAGTATTTCTTTGATATCAGGTATGTCTTTGAGATGAACAACTTGTAACTCTCAGCTGTTGCAGAGACTAATGTAACCAGTGAGTCACGTTTGTTGTTTTTTTCTAAGTCAGAATATATCAGAATAAACAGTGAGTTTGTTATTATAAGTACTACTGTCTTCCTTCATATTGGAAGCCGGGGAGCATTATGGGCTTTGGAGTCAGCCTTGACCTAGGTTCACTTGCCAATTCCATCACGTATTTGCTGTATGATTTTGAACACAATTTCCTCCTCTAACTAAAATATAAAGAAATAAAGCCTTGCAGGATTGAGAGTGCAGTATCAGATTCTCAACCGCTTTAAATTTTCCAGCTCAGTGTTTGGCACATAGTAACTCTTCAGTAAAGGATAGCATCTAGACAGGTAGGGAAAATTTAAGAGGCAGCAGTGAATAATATAAAAATCTAATTCCCCGGCTGCATCCTTCTTAGTAATTGTACTTGTGGCCTAAAGAAGAGCAAACCAGTTGCAGGCCATTATCAGGTGAGGCAGGCAATTGGAAGTGGACAGGCACATCATTTACCCATGGAACTAAAAACCAGGAGCTTGCCACCCTCGCTGGCTATCGAGCTGAAACTGGAATTTAAGACTAGAAGTTCAATTTTCTGTTGACAAATTCCTAACTAAGATGGGAATGTGGACTTTCTACAACTATGCATAATGTCCTAAGCTCTTTTTCACTTTTTTTATCTACATATAATCTTTAAATTTTTTTTAGTGAAAGTTGTATTAGCTAAAAATTTACTTCAATAGTATGAGGATATTTTATTTTGGTTTGTTCTCTACAGCTGTATAAATTTGAAGCACCAAAGGAAGTTTTCTTTATCAGAACATTTTTTGTTGTTGTTAGTCTTTACCCAAGGATATTTTTCCATTGATTTTTTTTTTTTTTTTTTAGAGTGAATGGAAGGGAGGGGAAGAGACAGAGAAAGGGGAAACATCAACATATGAGAGATACATGGATTGGTTGCCTCCTGTAAGTGGTAGGGTATTAAGCCTGCAACCAAGTTACATACCCTTGACCCAAATCAAACTCGCGACTCTTCAGTCTGCAGGCCAACGCTCTAACCATTTAGCAACCTGGCTAGGGCTATCAGAACATTTAGCATGGTGAGGAAAGAGGGCTGTTGTATTTACATATTATTCTAATGCATAAGTACATTATGTTTTCATTGATCTAGGAACAATAAGAAAGTCTTCAAGAGCTTTCATCATTCACTTAAGGGAAAGAAAATATACCATATTTTCAGGATCTAAAGTTTAGCATAAATTTAACATTTAAGTATATTTTACTCAGTAATTTGTATACCCAGCTGACATGGTTGAAATAGGGGGCTGAACAGCTAACAGTATACAGTATTTTTCTGCCTTACCACAGAGCTATCGTGATAATGAGTAAAGTGGTACAGATAATAACCTGTTAGCAGAATGACATCCACTGAACTTCTCCTTGTACTTAAAATGGAGAGGCTAGAAAGCAAGACAAAGAGCGTTTCAACTTCTTTGCAATATGTCTCACTCCAGACAGACTTTCATGCCCAGGCAAATGATACTATATTTAAGTAACAGAGCAACAACATTAGTATTACACAGCTAAGAGGATTGTGTCTAAGAAAGCAAAGTAGACGTAGTTAAGAGAATATTGAAACACAAAGATAGACAAGTGCAGTCTTTACTGGCTATGCTAAAATTCTCTTTTAGTTTTAAGGAGTATCACAAAAAGGTTGATCTAGATAAATGCGTTGGTATTCTATGACTTGATATTATTTTTTAGTGTTCATCTGTTTTTCTTAAAGGACTGTTTTTTTTTCTGTCAATGCCATTTAAAATATTTTTCTTTTTCCTCCCTCTCTCTCTTCTTCCTTTCTATCCTTCCTTTCTTCCTTTCTACTTGCAGCTCCTCAGAGAAATTTTGAAATTGCCTTCAAGATGTTCGACTTGAATGGAGATGGAGAAGTAGACATGGAGGAGTTTGAACAGGCAAGTTGTCCTGGAAAGTTCCTTTAAATATATTCATATTTAACCCAGTTACATGTTATTTGGAGTTACCTTGGCCTTGGTCAGTAGATTCAGATGCTACCCAATTTTTGAAGTATCTAATGTATCATTTTTCAAAACTACTAACTTTTAACATGTGGGTTTTCTTGTTTTAACTCTAAACATAAGGAATTATTTGAGTATACAATTAAGGTCAAGATTGCTCTGATTTCCCAACATGAATTAAACTATAATGCTGAGAGGCTAAGTTATGGATATTCAATCATATATTCAGGCCACATTTATCAAACAGCTACTCTTTGCTAGACAGTTTCAGAATACAAGGATGAATGGCAAGTAAGAAATGCTCAGAGACAAATATTTTAAAATACCTAGAGACATTTATTCAAATTTGCACCCTATGTCCATCATACATTTTTTAAAATATGTTTTTATTGATTTTTTAGAGAGAGAGAGGAAGGGAGAAGGATAGAGAGATAGAAACATCAATGAGAGAGAAACATAGGTCAGCTGCCTCCTGCATACCCCCTTCTGGATAGAGCCCCCAGGCATGTGCTCTGACTAGAAATCGAACCTGTGACCTCTTGGTTCATGGGTCAGTGCTCAACCACTGAGCCACACCAGTGGGGCCATCCTACACTCTTAAATATACAGTCTACTTAGAATTCATATTTTACTATGTCACATAAAATGTGGGAACTGCAACCACATACCATTTATCCCTTCTCCATTCTTTCTGCCATACTTGTCCTTTGTATTATATCTGCATCAAATAGTCCTCCCTTATCCAAGGGAGAAATGTTCCAAGACCCCCAGTGGATGCCTGCTACTTTGGATAGTACCAAACTCTATACATATTGTGATTTTTTCCTAAACATGCATACACCTTGTGGCTTGGCTTTGGCATATCCAAATTGTCCACACCACGCTCTTGTGCTTTGGGGCTATTAAGTAAAATAAGGACTACTTGAACACAGGCATTGTGATATCGTGACAATAGATCTGATAACTGAGATGGCACTAAGTGACTAATAGGTAGGTATCAGATAGAGCATAGCTATGCTGGACAAAGGGATGGTTCACATCCCAAGTGGAATGAAACAGGACGGCCAGAGATTTCATCACACTACCCAGAATGGCATGCAATTTAAAACTTATGAATTGTGCCCTAGCTGGTTTGGCTCAGTGGATAGAGCATCGGCCTGCAGACCAAAGGGCCCCAGGTTCAATTCCGGTCAAGGGCACATGCCTGGGTTGCGGGCTCGGTCCCCAGTGGAGGGCATGCAAGAGGCAGCCAATCAATGATTCTCTCTCATTGTTGATGTTTCTATCTCTCTCTCCCTTCCTCTCTGAAAGCAATAAAAAATATATTTTAAAAAAAACTTATGAATTGCTTATTTCTGGATATTTTTCACTTAATCTCTATCTCTCTCTCTCTCTCTCTCTCTCACTCACACACACACACACACACACACACACACAAATCTAGTGATATGTAATTTTCAGTAAAGTTTTTAATGAAAGAATACTTATAGTTATTAATAGTTTACACATAAGTGTGACAGTATTTGGACTATGTTATTGTTAATAGTTAATGAAGATGCTATAGCATTAGTTAATTTTCTCTAAACACATTTTTTTCCCAGTCACTTATACAAATACTCTCAGCACCACACTTTTGAAGCTAACATACAGCTTCCACAACAGCAGGGCTATAAGCTATAATATTTATAGCCACAAACAAAATTTAAATCATGGTAGGTTCTAACACTGCTTCAATACTGGTTCACTGCTATTGGAAAATTATTTAGTTCTCACTTAGATAAAATGAATTATGTATTGCCTTCAAATAGAAGAAGCACTTTTCTGATTATCCTGTATTTCAATTTAAAGTCTAAAAAACTATGCCCAGCCAGTGTTGCTCAGTGGTTGAGCGTCAACCCATCCACCGAGGTCACTGGTTCAATTCCTGGTCAGGGCACATGTCCCAGTTGTGGGCTCGATCCCCAGTCAGGGGTGCACAGGAGGCAGCCAGTCAGTGTCTCACTCTCAACATTGATGTTTCTCTTTCCCTTCCTCTCTTTGTAAAGTCAATAAAAAACATATTTAAAAAAATAAGGAGAAAGTCTAAAAAACTTCAACTTAAATAATTTTAAAATCTATTACATACCTGGCTTTTAAGTCTCCATGTGCCTGAGAAACAAATGTCAACCAATCTGGGCCCTGGCCGGGTAGCTCAGTTGGTTAGAGTGTCATTCCAATACAACAAGGTTGTGGGCTTAATCCCCAGTGAGGGCACATACTAGAATCAGCCAATGAATGCATAAATAAGTAGAACAACAAATTGTTGTTTCTCTATCTATTTCTCCCTTCCTCTCCATCTAAAATCAGTCAATGAATAAAAATGCCAACCAATCTTATTTACATAAATAAAATATGAACCCAGAAAAAATCGTAATCAAAACCATTTATGATATTAACCTAGAGTTAGAAGACAGCGATAATGTGCTCTGCGAACAATGAGAAAAATAAGACTTGCCGAAACCGGTTTGGCTCAGTGGATAGAGCGTTGGCCTGCGGACTGAAGGGTCCCAGGTTCGATTCTGGTCAGGGGCATGTACCTGGGTTGCGGGCACATCCCCTGTGGGAGATGTGCAGTAGGCAGCTGATCGATGTTTCTCTCTCATCGATGTTTCTGACTCTCTATCTCTCTCCCTTCCTCTCTGTAAAAAATCAATAAAATATATTTTTTAAAAAAAAGGCTTAAAGAGGTTAAATGATTTGCACAAATTCTACTCTCACTACAGAGTAACAGAATCAGACCCCGTGTTTCCTGACTAGTCTCTCCATTATACTCTTCCACCCTTTATAGAGCCTGAGACTTTTAAGTTGTCTTAAATAAATATTTTTATGGTCATAGATAACAAGTGAAATAAAAAACATTTAACTAAGGTAAAATTTGTTGTTACAAATCTTAAGTTTAAGTATTATGCTTTTCTAATTTGGCTATTTAAACATCAAGGCTATATATATTGTTTATTTCTGTAACATACCTTTATTATTTACCCTTATGTATCGAATTTTAGTTATTCTGAATAGCTGTGTTTTTTAACTTGTAGAAAAAACTGCAGGAACTAGTGGGGGCAAAAAAGCTATAGCAATTACTGACTTGCCTCAAAACTCTTTATATGTATCATTAAGCCATAGTTGTAGTCCCAAAAGTTATCCTTTCTCAAAAAAGCGCTTTTAAAACTTCACAGAGATTGAACTAATTCCCCATGTTTTCTTGGAGAGTTATTTCATACCAATTTTGCATTTTCATATATCATTCTAATAAATGTTATCTCTCTTAGACGTTAAGTATTTATTTGCCTATAACTGTGCTGTCACTCTTCACAACTAGAGAATCAGTAGTGAAAATTGTGGAATTTTTTAAATTATCCTGAGAAAAGGAAAGTATTGCTGTGAGGTTAATGATTAGTTATTGTGAGAGAGGTTTTGAGCCTCAAAACAAATATATATTCTTTTCTGAAGAGAGATTTTAAGGTGGGTCCCAATTATAAAAGTATCAGGCATCCGTGTTAGAATCCCGGTGCTGCTGCTTGACTTTGAGCAAATTGTTTAACTCTATGTGCCCCAAATTTCTCATCTGTGAAATAAGGATAATCATAGGGCTTCTCTCATAGGATTGTTGTGAGCATGGGGTGGAGAGCTAGTGTGGGCTAGATGAGGTCATTGCGAGGGGGGGGGAGAGAGACATCTATAATACTTTCAACAATAAAGATTTTTTTAAGTAAAATGAAAGAAAGAATTGTACCATAGTGAAGGCAAAGACTAAACAATCAATAGGCAGTTATTTTCCCTACTTTTCTCTAATTTTTCACATCGTAATGTTTTTCTGGATGGGGGTTTGCTTCTCTTTAGGTTCAGAGCATCATTCGCTCCCAAACCAGTATGGGTATGCGTCACAGAGATCGTCCTACTACTGGTAACACCCTCAAGTCTGGCTTGTGTTCAGCCCTCACAACCTACTTTTTTGGAGCTGATCTCAAAGGGAAGCTGACAATCAAAAACTTCCTTGAATTTCAGCGTAAACTTCAGCATGATGTTTTGAAGCTAGAGGTAGGTATTTCCTGGACTTTAGGGGACCGGGCACTGTCCATCCCATGTACACAGAGAGCCGCTGGGGTGGGAGGGCCTGCATTATTGGCATTCCTTCCATCTATCTCCAGCTGGGAGAACTGATTGCTTTGAACTGTATCAGTGATTTACTGTCTGACAGCAGGTTGGAAATCATGTGGTATGTGAAATGTCTTGGAGTCAGGTGGTTCTGGGCCTAAAAGCAAAAGTGTCTAAATTGAAAATCTCAGTTGTCTTTGGATACTCAGCTTGAGGAAAAAGAAATGCAGTGGTCAGAGCTGCTCTCAACCTGAGCATGTATCCCCACTTTATATCATTGTGTAGAAGGCAACAGGTAGTGGAGACGAGGGAGGATCCCACTTAACTCAGTTGAGACAGTTTGAAAAATCACAACTGAATTCCCATTATTAATACATTTTAGTTTATTATTATAATTTTGTTGTTATTAATACTTAACCGAGGGTATTTTTTCCATTGATTTTTAGAAAGAGTGGAAGGGAGGGATGGAAGGAGGGAGAGAAACATCAATGTAAGAGAGGCACGTTGATTGGTTGCCTCCCCACACTCTAACCACTGAGCAATGCCAACTAGGGCATTAATAATACATGTTTTAAAAATACATTTAAAAAAAAAAGAACACTCTTAAATATTCGTGCTGTAGAAGAGAAGCAGAAGTAGAATAATACTTCTAAAAATCAGATCAAACTTTGAAATGTGCCTGTGTACATGTTTTCTGAAAACGGTGTAATTGATATTCAAAGAATTTACCTCAAAAAAAAAAAAAAGTACCCTTTGCACATTCATCTTGCCTGTGCCACTGGGGAGCCAAACGATTGGGGGTTGCTGCCGCAGAAGCGTCAGTTTCAAACTGGAAGAGAAAACTGCCCACAGCAGCCTAGCACTCTTCAAAGATGACACAGGTGTCAAATATGGCATGATGGGATTGGAGCCCACCAAATTGGCCCTGAATGTGTAGCATTTCCGGGAGTGGGCAGTGGTGCTGGCAGACACAGTGGTCACCAGTGGCAGGCACTATTGGGAGGTAACAGTGAAGTGCACCCAGCAATTCCGGGTAGGAGTGGCAGATGTGGACATTTCTCGGGATAGCTGCATCAGTGTCGATGACCATTCTTGGGTGTTAACCTGTGCCCAGCGCAAGTGGCAAACCATGTTGGCCAACAAGAAAGCCCCTATTAAGGGCATCGGGCATCCAGAGACAGAGGGGCTGCTGCTAGAGTATGAGGCCCAGAAGCTGAGCTTGGTGGATGTGAGCCGGGTTGCTGTGGTCCACATGCTACAGACAGATTTCCAGGGTTCAGTGGTACCTGCCTTTGCCCTTTGGGATGGAGAATTGCTGACCCATTCAGGGCTTGAGGTGCCTAAAGGCCTCTAGTACGTCCATCACTGGCGTTCCCAATAACACTCTTGGCCAGCCTCCTGAAAGTGCCTGAAACCTTTTAACTTTGCCCCAAGCAACCTCTAGCTCCCACAATTCAGGTCCTCTGTGCTGTATCTTAGTCATTTTCCTCTCCCCTATCTGTGAAAGCTAGGCTACTGCCAATTTTCGTAGGCAACCATGAATGTATTTTTCTTGACTTGCTTCCTTGGGTCCCTGTATTCAGTCCTGGGGTCTTACCTTTCAGCTTTGCTTGGATTTATCATCACTATGATACCTTTCTCTCCTTTTGCCCATGTATAACTTCTGTTTGTTCTTGGTGCTCTAGTGAGTCTCTCCACAGTAAATCTTTTCTACCTCTGGCTGGAGGAGTGGTTCAGTGACTTGGCCCTTTCTCTAAAGCTCATACAGAGTCTGGGCTCTGGCTCCCTCTGGAAATGCTTTACTGACTTTCAGAGTGAGAACAGAGCCCTCCTTCCTCAGTACCTCAAAGCTGGACTCTCAGCCCCACACAACTGCAGCTATCCCCACCACGAGTCCATCTGCCTTAATCTGCGTACCTCTGACACCTGGTCAATCCCTAGTAATCATCGGACCAGTTACAACCACTTCCAAAGGGAAAGAGACACTTGGGGGATATCAAGAGCATTCATGCTGGAAACTTTATTCTTGAGAAGTTCTAGCTTCATTTCTGCTACAGTTGGAACTTCCAGAGGGAGGAGAGAGACTGAGGTCTTGCACAGTACATTTTTGGGCCTGCTCAGATCCAAACCCTCACCCTCCCACCCCAACCTTGGCAGTAGAATACACTTAACCTAAAGCGGTATTAGGAGTTGAGGAAAACCTGGTGAGATGAGCATGTATGTGAAATATGTATTTCTCTGTTTGACCCTGTGGCTCCATCTTATTCTATCTTTATGATGGTGATGCAACTGAATGCCTCTCAGGGAGAAAGAGGACTGGGTTTAGCAAAAATAATTATTTGTGTAATTAAAGTTTATTTGAGCACACACACACACAAAGTAATGGATTTCTACAATTCAGACTCCTTGAGCACCTATAATAAGTGATATACATATATACAAAAATCAGATTTTACGTATGCATGAGAACCCCCACATGATAATGAAAGACCCAGAGAAGTAGCTAGGCCTAAGTGTTTGTCTGCTGGGTTAAATAAAGAAGGGCGACCTGCCTTTATGAAGTTTGCATTCTTATCACCAGAGAAAGTGAGTCTAAGTTGAGAGAAATCTGTAAAACGGACCTTGTTAAAATAATTCTTACCGTCCTTTAGTCTCCCCATATACGTTAGCTATTTTTCTACAGTTGCTATTCTTTGTTTCTTTCCTGCTGGTAGAGGGAGGACATCTTTCACACAGGAATCTTACTCCTGCTTTCAATTTTGAGTTGTTATGAGGCTCAAAACCTCTCTTACAATGAATAATCACCAACCTCACAGTAATACCTTTAATATCTCAGGATAATTTTTAAATTTTCACAATTTTCACTACTGATTCTCTAGTTGTGATAAGAGATAACACAGTATAGGCAGAGTTGGTATGTATTAGAATTCTAGACATATGCCTTGGCCCCTGGTGTGCATACCTGGAGTGGTCTTCTTTGGAAACGTTATAATCTGGGAATGTAAATTATTTAACTTATTGATTATGTAATTACAATTTAACACAGAGTATAGATCCATAAAATGTAGTTAGAGAATAAAACACAAACTAGAATAGTACTTTAAACAACAATTCAGGGTCATTCAGAGCATGGAGCAGGTGCCACAATCTAGCCTAACATTCATTCCTAGACATACAAGTGGGAGTCTCAAGAGACAGAGCCTGCGGCTTTTGTCTTTCACCCTGAGATGCTATCCAGATGAAAGCCCACTGTAGGTTGTATTGATTGCCAATTTGGTAGAATATTATAAAGCAGATCCAGGATTTCACACATATGTACCTACACATAGCCTACACCTAAATGCAGAAGAAAAGAGATTAACTAGACAGCCATATCTAAAATACTTATTCTAGAAAGCTATTGGCTTAGCATCATCTGTAGGCTTTGGGCCAAGATGTACGGGGACTGTTATTGTTTGCCAGTCAGCAGTTCCTGGTGTAAGGGAGTCAATTGACTCTCTTGTGAAAGAACATAGCCTAACATGTAATAAATATTCTGTAAATGTTTATTAATCCTGAATTTGTTCCATAATAGCACAAGTCCAGTGAATAAGTGGCTCCTTATCAATAAAAGCTATTATGTCTTCCCAACTAGATTTGTAATTTTTTGAGAAAGTGTGAATAGCAAAAAGAGCATAGATTTTGATGTTCTCATAATGAGACCTTGATTAAAATTTTATTTCCACCACTTACTGGCTATGTGACATTTGATGAGTTATTTATTCTCTTAGAGCCCAGCTCCTCAGGACAATGTTTAAGTGAGATGATGTTTCTTACTGGCTGGATTATGTTCCCCCAGAATTCCTATGTTGAAACCCTTAACTCCTGGTACCTCAGAATGGAGACAGACCTTTAAAGAAGTGGTTAAGTTAAAATGAGGCCTTTAGAGTGGCCCTAATCCAATCCTACTGGTGTCCTTATAAGAAGAGAAAATTTGGACTCACACAGGGAGACACCGGGGTTGAGCATACACAGAGGGAGAACTATGTGAGGAGACAGCAAGAGGGCAGCCAACTGCAAGCCAAGAAGAGAGGCCTCAGAGGAAACCAACCCTGCTGCCACCTTAGACCTCCAGCCGCCAGAACTGTGAAAAAACAAATTGCTGTTAAGTCACCCATTTGGTGGTAGGCAGCCCTAACAAACTAATATACCACCGGGCATATATTATGCCTTTAATAAATATTCATTCACCTTTTCTTGTATACCCTCTGCCATTTAGTGTGGTAGTTGGCATATAGTGGGCATTTAAACAGGTATTTTCAGATAAATGACCAAAAGGCCTTACTTTCATTTTGAAAATAGTTTTCTCATAAGACATCTGGAAAATGGAGCAATTTTTGTTTTTATGAAACACTTTTAATTTTACTTTTCAAAGTTTAGGTAATTTCCCCCCTCATTAAATGTGAATTATGTCATCATCACAGCCAAAAGGAAATTAGAAATGATTACTATTAGCTTTTATATGGGTTGTATAATTTTATCATTCTTTCTATTTCTTATTGGTTTTATTTCTTTACTTACCTACTTTAAAATTTTAAATCAAGGAGATTTATAGTTTCATTTAGTTGTTTTTTTTCTCACCACAGTAGCTTTGAGAGTGAAAAGAATACCATTTATCTGTCAAATTTAATTTCCAGATGAGTCAGGAAAGAGGGAAATGTCCATGAACATATTTATTGAATGCCTACTACGAGCCAGGCAATTTACATATATTATATTCCTTCTTTGTTTTAATTCCAGCCGTTGGTTTTATACCCATGTCACAGCTGTAGAAACTGAAACTCAGAAAGATAAAGTCACAGAGCTATTAAATGGTTGAGTCAGGATTCCAACTTCAGTCTTTCAGAATGAATTATTTTCTATTCTTTATCTAATTCCTAGTGACCCAGTGCACGGATTTGTGCACATTGAAAGGAAATTAATTAGAAGGTAGCCAGCAGGGTGGGATTGGGCAAGACAGGCCAGACATGCCCTGGAGCCAATCTCCTGCAGTCCCTCCCCAGCATCTGTGGAGTGAGCAGGGTCCCTCCAGCAGGTGGGGCCCCTTGGCCTGGCCTGCAGGGATCCAGCCAAAATTGGCTCTCCGACATCCCCCTAGGGGTCCTGAGTGGGAGAGGGCACTATGCAAAGTTATTGTCGTACAGGGTGTGGAACACAAACGCAAGTGTGCAGTAAACCAGATTCCGGGCGACAGTGCCCTAGCAACAACATAGCCGATGGCTGAAGGTGGAATTGCATGGCTCCATGAGGAATCTGACTCCCTCCTCTCTGGTTTCGGGGTGTGTCACCTGAGAACCTCCGCTGCCAAGTCACTGCAGCTCAGTAGCTCCTGGGTTGAGCATCTGCCCCCTGGTGGTCAGTGCATGTCATAGTGACCAGTTGGACAGTAGGAGGGACACTTAGCATATTAGCTATATATATATATTAATATTATTACTTTTAGTCTGAGATGAGATTTCTGTTTGTGACTTATTTGGAACTCTAAAGAAAAATAAAATGTTCTGAAATTTAGAACAGAAAAAGACCAAATTTCTTGAATTTCTAGACTTCTTCAACACCATTGTTTCTACTTAGTTTGTTCCTCAACTTCAGTGTTATGACTAAGAAGAAATACACTATTCTTTTGTGTTTAAAAGATACCTAAACCAGCCATTTCTTTTCATAAGAATCAATAGCTTGTTAGCTTTATAAAAATGTTTTAATGCTCTTAATTCTGGTTAGATTTGTTTTATTCTACCCTTAATTCTCTATTCGGGAACTCAGAAAACATAAGTTTGAAGGAATGACTTAAGAATACACAGTTATTTTTTAGAAAATATATTTTGAAGTTATTAAAAACTCCATCTAAGACTACAAGAACTTGAGTTGAGTTCCTTGGAGACAGGTGCCATCTCTAATTCTAGTTAATATATTCATTGGTTTCCTGAGGACTGCCACAGTAAGATGTCAGTCAAAAATGAAAGGTAATTGAGAACTCTTTGAAAGATTATGATTAATTTTAATTTGGGGGGGAGGGGAAGTGACAAAAATGTCATTATGTCAAAGAAAAGCAAAAACTAATTTATACAAGAATGAAGAAGCCAACTCTAGAATACAAAACAAGGAAACTGAAATAGTATCATCTAACAGAATTCTAGTCTGCAGCATGATTTTTTAATAAGTTTTGGGATTCATATGCTTATTGCATAACCAGATTATCACATTTTAAAAAGGCATGACTATCAATTATCTGAAGGCAAATTAGATATAATTCAAAGGATAACATTGATAGTCACCCAGTCTTCAAGAAAAAAATATTTAAATAGATTTGTTCAGTCAGGAAAAAAGGTAAAAGGGAGACATAAAGAACTATGCTAATTATTCTCATCTGTCAATAAGAGTAGAGCAAAAAAATAAAAGGATTAACATAAGTTAAATATTAAGGAACTTTAAAAATATTATAACTACATGATTAAAGTGCCTGTGGATGCTGGGCCAGTGTGACACAGTGGTTGAGCTTCAACCTTTGAACCAACAGGTCACAGTTTGATTCCTGGTCAGGGCACATGCCCAGGTTGCCGCTCGTTCCCCAGGAGGGGGCAAGCAGGAGACAGCCGATCTATGATTCTGTATCATCACTGATGTTTCTCTCTCTCTCTTCCTCTCTGAAATCAATAAAAATATATATTTCAAAGGTGCCTATGGATATTCCAGAATCACCTACCCTTTACATCATTAAGTTGACATCTTTGTGCTCATCTCTTTGAAGTCCTTAAAGTAGAATTAGATTTTGTCCTGATGCAAAGGTCCATATTGAGAAACAACCTCAGCACTTTTTCTGGCTAAAAGATTGTGGGAAAGGAGACCAGAAGACAAGTTTCCATCATTTTCTGGAACTCGAACACTCTTGGCAAAACATATTTCTTTTTATTTTAATAGCCAATTTGATTTTTTTGAACTGGGAAACCGATTCATATGTAAACTCAAAAAAGAGCATTGATTCTTGATTTAATTAAATTTGCAAAGCAAAACTGAAACTGTTCAAGGGGGTTTCCTTTTGTTTATTCTTCCACTTTTGCCTCTACAAAGCAGAACATGTATAGTGATAAATCTATAGTGTTTTATTCCACCTTTAGATGTTTTCAGCTTGAATTTCCAAAAATCATTAAAAGGGTACCAAATAATACTTGTCTCTTTTAAGTATTTATAACTTTAAGGAGCCAAGTATATATATTTAAAGCTGTTAAAAAAAAAACACCTTTTTAATCATTGATGTTTCTATCTCTCCCTCTCCCTTCTGCTCTGAAATCAATAAAAATATATTTTAAAAATAAATAGAAATATATAAAAATAGTAGAATAAAATTTTAATTTCTTCAAGAAGTCTTTATGTCAGTCACCAATGACTTGATGTCAGTATTTTTACAGCTAATTATATTTTCTCTCTGTACCACACATTGTGAGTTAAGTCTAGTATCTTGCCCTGATGAGAACAAGTTAGCTCTCAAGATGAGTTAGTTTAACAAGGAGATATGTAAAATCCAAAGACAAACTCTGATTTAATTTCTTTCAAATCCCTTTATACCCTCTAGCTCAAGTTTGCTGTCATTTGTGACTTAGAGGGTCTCTGACTGTAGAATGAGACTGAAAATACTGTGTATGGTAGAATTTCCATGGTTATAGAAAGCTCTCTTTTTTATTAAATATTTATTTTTCAGATTATTACAGTTGTTCCTCTTTTTTTCCCCCATAGCTCCCCTCCACTCGGTTCCCACCCCACCCTCTGCCCTTACCTCCCCCCCAACTGTCCTCATCCATAGGTGTACGATTTTTGTCCAGTCTCTTCCTGCACTCCCCACACCCCTTTCCACCCAAGAATTGTCAGTTCACTCCCTTTCTATTCCCCTGATTCTATTATATTCACCAGTTTATTCTGTTCATCAGATTTTTTATTCACTTGATTTTTAGATTCACTTGTTGATAGATGTGTATTTGTTGTTCATAATTTTATCTTTACCTTTTTCTTCTTCTTCTTCTTCTTAAAGGATACCTTTCAGCATTTCCTATAATACTGGTTTGGTGGTAATGAACTCCTTTAGCTTTTCCTTATCTGTGAAGCTCTTTATCTGACCTTCACTTCTGAATGATAGTTTTGCTGGATAAAGTAATCTTGGTAGTAGGTTCTTGCTATTCATCACTTTGAATATTTCTTGCCACTCCTTTCTGGCCTGCAAAGTTTCTGTTGAGAAATCAGCTGACAGTCGTATGGGTACTCCCTTGTAGGTAACTGAGTTTCTTTCTCTTGCTGCTTTTAAGATTCTCTCTTTGTCTTTTGCTCTTGGCATTTTAATGATGATGTGTCTTGGTGTGGTCCTCTTTGGATTCCTTTTGTTTGGGGTTCTCTGTGCTTCCTGGACTTGTAAGTCTATTTCTTTCACCAGGTAGGGGAAGTTTTCTGTCATTATTTCTTCAAATAGTTTTTCAGTATCTTGCTCTCTCTCTTCTTCTGGCACCCCCATAATTCGGTTGTTGGTTCGCTTGAAGTTGTCCCAGAGGCTCTGTACACTATCTTGATATTTTTGGATTCTTTTTTCTTTTTGCTTTTCCGGCTGGGTATTTTTTTTGCTTCTTCGTATTTCAAATCTTTGACTTGATTCTTGCAATCCTCTAGTCTGCTGTTGGATCTCTGTATAATAGTCTTTATTTCAATCAGTGTATGCTTAATTGCTATTTGGTCCTTTTTCATAACCTCGAGGGTCTCACTAGATTTATTGAGGGTCTCACTAAATTTATCGGTGGTTTCTAGAAAATTCTTGAAAAACCTTATAACCGTGGTTTTGAACTCTATATCCAGTAGTTTGCTTTCCTCCATTTCTGTCATTTGTGACCTGTTTCTTTGTCTCCGCAGTTTGGCTGCTTCCCTGTGTTGATAGGGTGGCTTTCTGTGCTAGGTGTCCTATAGGGCCTAGTAGCTCAGCCTCCCCAATTACCTGGGGTGGACACTCTTGGTGCACCCCTTTGTGGGCTGTGTGCACAGTCTTGTTGTAGTTAAGCCTTGATTGTAGTTGGTATCACTGGGAGGAATTGACCTCCAGGCCAATTGGCTGTAAGAATCAGCTGTGTCTATGGTGGGAGAACTTCTGTGCTGGAGATACCCTTATGGGGCAAGACTTGCTTCAGTGGGGCTTTGGTGCTCACTGAGTCTGCCCCTGAGTGTGTCCCTTATGGATCTGAGGAGTTGTAATCTGGATGGTCCCACTCTGACCACTGGGTACACTGGCACTTGGATCTCTAAGGAAGTGCTAATTTAGCCTCTTCCTGAGGCTACCCAGCAGGAGCTATGGAGAGATCTGCAGATTCCTCTTCTTTGTTTGGGATTTGGAGGTGCCCAGATGAGGCCCAGCTGTAAAGCAATGCAAGCTGCTGTTGGGCCTTGGGCCTTCTTTTGGATGTTCTGGGTCTCTCTAACCCAGCTGCAGTTTGTTAGGTAATTTTATATTGCAAAGGGCCAGGTCATTCATATACAAAAGCCTCTGCACACAGCTTGGGTGGAGCGGGGTCTTAGGGAATCAACCGGGTGGAGCAAACAGCTATGGCTGATCCTCAGCCCTGCCCTAAGAGGCCCCGGGTCTCAGTGTCCCGGGGTAATCTCTGCAAGCACCTCTGAGAGAAAGTCGCCCTCGAGTTCCGCCTGCTGCCAGATAGTCCAGTTTCTCCCTGTATGAGTCTGGGTCCCCAGAGACTCACCCAGAACTGAAGTTCAGAGCAGTCGGGAGCTTGAGACTCCCTCCCAATTCAAAAAGACAGCCGCGTCCTCAGTTGCGCGCGCCTCCGTACCTCTGCACTTCTGCACCTCCTCTGAGTCTCAGTGCTTTTCTCTTTCGTTCTAGTTGTAGAATTTCCACTCAGCCAGCCTTCCGGTGGTTCTGGATGATGTCCTTTTTGTCTTTTAGTTGTATTTTTGAAGTGGTTGTGCGAGGCAGCAATTTCAGGTGTTTTCCTATGCCGCCATCTTGGTTTCTCCTAGAAAGCTTTTTTGATGTTGTCAATGCAACCTTGGTGATGATTCTGTAAAAAATATACAAAACAGTGCTTTTTTGTTTCATATCTTTTGAAGAATGAAGGAAAGAGTTTTGAGTAATAACATTGTTACTCAAAATATTGATGTTGGCATGGTTTTTATTTTATTTTTTTAAAGAATAATTTATTGATTTTTAGAGAGAAAGGAAGGGAGAAGAGAGAAACACCAGAATATCTAACAGAAAATATAGTTTAATGCAATACAGTAAAGTGAAAAGTATTATAGACAAAGATGATTGTGGATTTATAGTTCAGTTTTTACTGTATACCTACTCTTCTAGCTACAGCAGTCTGTGAATGTAGACCTCTAGAAGCATCATGTGTTTTAATGTTTGAGTACGTAAATCATAATAAAAAATACCAGTCAACATTTCTTGTGAGTTTACCATGAGCCAGACACTATTCTAAGTGCTTTATGTACATTATTTCATTTAATCTTCACAATGCTAGGGGTTGGTATTATAATTATCCACATTTAATAAATGGGAGAACTGAGGCACAGGGGAGTTAAGTAACTTGCCTGTGCTCTCACACATAGTAAAGGAGGAGCTGAGCTGTGATTCTAGGCAGGCTGCCTCTAGATTCTGCTGTTAACTATTAACTTACACTAGCTTTCCAGGGGTTGTGCTAAATACTTAAGGTATAAATATGAACAAAACATTGGCCCTGCTTCCAAGAAGCTTATGAAAGTGAGCTGAACAAACTAGAAATTCTTCTTGTACAGTGTTATAAGTACACTAGAGGCCCAGTGCACGGATTCGTGCACCGATGGGGTCCCTCGGCCTAGCCTGCACCCTCTTGCAATCTGGGACCCCTCGAGGGATGTCGGACTGCCAGTTTCAGCCCAATTCCCGCAGGCCAGGCCGAGGGACCCCACTAGTGCATAAGTCTGTGCACTGGGCCTCTAGTATGCATATAAGATCTTTGGTTAATCTCTTCCTGCCCTCTCCCCTCCCCTCTTCCCTCTGAGATTCATCTGTCTGTTCCATGCCTGTGTGTTGTGTGTCTGCCTCCTGGTGGTCAGTGCACATCATAGCTACTGTTGCTTAGACTTTTATATATATAGCCTACTAGAGATATTCAGATAGTGCAATGAGAGTTTAAAAGGGGACGTGTAAATCAGTCTGCGAATTAGAGGGCAAAAGGCTGCTCAGAGGAGTTTTCCCAGAGACAGCAATATTTGAGTCAGCTCTAACTCTGACATTCACTCTATCTAATGAATGGGGTGGTTAATTTTCCTTCACTTTTTGTTCTGGTTGTAGGGCAGATGAGAAGGCACAGGGGAGCTGTGAGTAACACTGGGAGAGGGTGACAGAGAAAATAACCTTTGTTCTCAAGTGTGTCTGTCCCAAACCAGGCTTAAGTTAGTGTGTTTCCTAGGTGTTTTCATGTTGTTCTCAGTTTTGGACCTGAAGAGTAGAGGGCAGGATAAGAGAAGAGAAACTCCCTAGATTTCTCTTAAGAGTTAGCAGTGCCTATAGACAGATTAAATTTGGCCTCTCAGTCAGACTTAGAATAAAGGTTAATAAATAAATGATATCTAGGATATCTGAGCCTACTTTTCATTGTTGTCCCTCTTGTAGCCACCTTTGGCTACAGATGCCCTTTCAGAATTATGGTTTGTGGAATTTATGGACATTTTACAATAAAGAAAGGGGGCTTTAAAGAATGACAATTGTGCTAATGAGTGGAAAGAAGCTTGTTTGTCTTTTCTTTTTTTTCTCCCCTTCTTTTAAGTAATTTAGCCTCAACTAACTCTGGTAGATCTATCTTTTCTTTTTCTTTCTCAGAAAAAAAGACTTTAAAAATATCTTTAGCATCTAACCTGCATACAGCCTTAGGAGTCTAGGGAATCTAGACAGTGTCTTAGGAATCAGAGCCAGCTTTGCACTAATTTGTGAATAAATAATGCATTACAGCCTGTAGAATTCAGACTCTGGGCAGATGTACTTTAGAGGGTCATATATCAAGTTATTATCCTATGAATTCAGTTAACAGCACAGTAATGATTTTTTGTCAAGTCTCTCATTTCTCGTTATTTTTCTTATAATAATAGAATGCCTTTTCTCTCTTCCCACCCACATTCTCACTATTTGTTTTATATTAGGCTGCCTCAACATTAGCATAAATGTTTTTTCTTATTTAAGCTATTTGAATTAATGAAATACAAACCACTTCAATAAATTTTTTGGATTAAAAAAGACTTTAAATAAAGTGATGCCAAAAAATTTGGGGGGTGCCCCTTTTTTTCATCAGTCTTTCCTTAAGATCTGGTAGCCTATCTACCTAGCAGAAAAATAAACAAAAGCCAAAAGTGTAAAACTTAGTCACTTTTTTGACTGATAAGTTAAAATTATTGAGTGTTTAAGTATGTGCCAAGCATGTGTTAGACACTAAATATACAAAAGCAAGTAGACCCTGGCTCCTGGACTTAAGGCATTATGGTCAGACTGAGAAGTAGGACAGTTATTGCAGTACAGAAAGAAAACTACAGTGATGGAGGTGTGCACAGAACAGGTACACAATAAATATTTGTTCAAAGAATAATCAGTATGCAATACTGTTATTTGAATTTTTAAAAAATCTATCTGAATTTTAATTTTACTTCTTTGGCCCTGAAAGCCTTAATCTCCGTATGAACAATTGAGATAATAGCTACCTCACAGACTTACAAGGAGGACTTTCTAAGGTAGGAAACGCAGTGCCTGGCACCCGCCATGCACTCCAGGAAGGTTTGTTCCTTCACGATCACCCATTTGTGGTTTCGGCGCTGCACAGAGCACCTTCCCAGAGAGGTCGGTGTCGCTTGCACTTGTTTCGTTATCAGAAGAGGAAGTAAGGGGAGAATCAGGGACCTGTGCTTCCTGACATCTCTATTCAGTGACCCATCTTGATGTTTTTGGCAGCTTTGAAGCCTTTAATGTTCGAAAGGCTTCCAGAATATTGCCACCCTTACAGTCATTATGTTGATTAACTTTTCAATCCCAAATCAGTGATTTCTAGCATATCCAAACTAGAAAAATAAGGGAGGTGTACTGAATTCATTGTGCTAGAAGATGTCGCTCAGTGAAATGTTTGATAATATTTTTCAAATTTTCATGTAGGTACATTTGTGAAGCGTGTTATCAGATATTAAGGAACTGAAGTAGTTTCCTTCACTATAGGATTGGCCACTTTCTCTTTATTCGACATTATATACAGAACCATTGGTAAAAAGTTACTGCTATCATAATTGCTAAGAATATCAATATACTATTTTTTTCCTTCTAATGTAAAAACACCTTTCTGTGCTATTTTTTTTTATTAAATCTTTATTGTTCAGATTATTACATTTGTTCCTCTTTTTTCCCCCCATAACTCCCCTCCTTCCAGCTCCCATCCCACCCTCCGCCCTCACTCCCCACCCACTGTCCTCATCCATAGGTGCACGATTTTTGTCCAGTCTCTTCCCGCATCTCCCACACCCCTTCCCGCCCCCCCCCCAAGAATAGTCAGTCCATTCCCTTTCTATGTCCCTGATTCATTATAATCACCAGTTCATTCTGTACATCAGGTTATTTATTCACTTGATTCTTAGATTCACTTGTTGATAGATGCATATTTCTTGTTCATAATTTGTATCTTTACCTTTTTCTTCTTCTTCCTCTTCTTAAAGGATACCTTTCAGCATTTCATATAATACTGGTTTGGTGGTGATGAACTCCTTTAGCTTTTCCTTATCTGTGAAGCTCTTTATCTGACCTTCAATTCTGAATGATAGCTTTGCTGGATAAAGTAATCTTGGTTGTAGGTTCTTGCTATTCATCACTTTGAATATTTTTTGCCATTCCCTTCTGGCCTGCAAAGTTTCTGTTGAGAAATCAGCTGACAGTCGTATGGGTATTCCCTTGTAGGTAACTGAGTTTCTTTCTCTTGCTGCTTTTAAGATTCTCTCTTTGTCTTTTGTTCTTGGCATTTTAATGATGATGTGTCTTGGTGTGGTCCTCTTTGGATTCCTTTTGTTTGGGGTTCTCTGTGCTTCCTGGACTTGTAAGTCTATTTCTTTCACCAGGTGGGGGAAGTTTTCTGTCATTATTTCTTCAAATAGGTTTTCAATATCTTGCTCTCTCTCATCTTCTGGCACCCCTATAATTCTGATATTAGTGCGCTTGAAGCTGTCCCAGAGGCTCCTTACACTATCTTCGTATTTTGGGGTTCTTTTTTCATTTTGCTTTTCTGGTTGGGTGTTTCTTGCTTCTTCGCATTTCAAATCTTTGACTTGATTCTTGCGCTCCTCTGGTCTGCTGTTGGGAGTCTGTATAATATTCTTTATTTCAGTCAGTGTATGCTTACTTTCTAGATGGTCCTTTATCACACCATCAAGGGTCTCATTAGATTTCCTGTACATCTCATCAAGTTTATCGACAGACTCTAGAAGCCTCTTGAGAGACCTCAAAAGTGTGGTTCTGAACTCAATATCCTCCCTTGATAGTTTTGTCCTGTTTCTTTGTCTCCACATTTTTTACACTTTCTTGGTACACCCCCTAGTGGTCTTTGTGCACAGTCTTGTTGTAGTTAAGCCTTGATTGTTGTAGTTAATACTAGAGGGATTTGACCTCCAGGCCGACTGGCTGTGATAATCAGCTGTGTCTTCAGTCACCTTTCTGTGCTATTAAGGTTGGCAGAGTGCAAACAAATTCTGGAAGCATCTCATTTGCTGTAGTGGAATTACCTTACCCTCTGGTGGTTTTTATTGTTGTGGTGATAATTGTTTCTCTCTCTGTCTAACAAAATGACACTTGGGATAAATCAATGTTAATAGGGTTAATTTAACAGTTGCTCCTGTCCAAGTTAATGTGTCTTATGCTGTGCCTCCAGCTCTGCTATTGGTGTTGCTACCACTGCTATAAAGATCCCAGCTCAGGCGCTAGTGGTTCTTCATAGTAGGAGGATAGTTTCTAACCCATTCCCTCCAAATCTGGAGCATTGCAACTCTGTATTGGTTAGCTATTATTGCATAAGAAATTACCCCAAAACTTAGCAGCTTAAAACAACAAGCATTTATTATAGCACACCGTTCTTAAAGGACAGGAACCCAGGAGCAGCCTAGCTGGGTGGTGCTGGCTCTCTCGTGAGGCTGTAGTCATGAGGTCAGCCAGCGCCGCAGTCCTCTCAAAGCCTGGCCGAGCTGGCGGATCCTCTGCACAGCTCACTCATGTGGCTATGGGCAGGAGGAGTTGATCTCACCCTGTACACCTCTTCACAGGGCTCTCATGAGATGCCACTGCCTTCCTGTGCAGCAAGTGATCCAAGAGAGAAAGTGTGACCACTGTGGAAGCCACCCTGTCTTTTATAACCTAACCTTAGAAATGATACTTCATCACTTCTGCCATATTCTTCTGGTCACACAGGCCAGTCCTGGCCCACTATGGAAGGGACTGCACGAGAGTGTGAATATTGGGAGATTGGGAATATTGGGGGCTGTCTGTATAAGGGTGCCCACCACCTTCACCGGGTGTAAGAGTAATCTTTGGAGGGCTGTGTCAAGAATAGTTCCAGTGACTTGCTATCTCCTGTTATGCTGTCTCATGGACCAGGACCATCCCTCCCTTTCCCAGACATTGTTTCACTGTAGAAGACGTCCCACCACTTTATCTTTCTGCCCTGTGGTGATTTTATTTCAGATGCCTCATTGCCTTTCTGTGGCACCCGGCACTGCTAGAGTCACCACAGCCCTCCCCACATGTTTCATTAGCTTCTGATCTAGTGGTTAGAGAGTTCAGCCTCCTTCCCTTCTTTCCAGAAGACACTTGCTTCCTAACAGTATTCAAGGTACTGTGTGTCAGTAGCTTCTCTCTGCCTTCCCAGACACCCAGCTGCGCGCTCTTGTGATTCAAACTCTGCAGTCCATTTCGTCTCTAGAGAAGTGTGCCAACTCTGCCGCTTTTGAATGGAATGAGGAAGACTCTTCTAAATCTCTAGGATTTAATTTCTTTTTTTCCAGTGGGTGGGCCTTAGTTCCTTTTCTGTGATGTATCATGGTTTATTGCTCCCAGTAGTGACAGAAGTATTGGACATTTTAAACAGGTGCCATGTTAAATCCAAAACAATGTGGTATGTCTTAGTTTCCAAACTTATAATTTGTTCTATCAATTTAAGCGAAATATTTGTTAAGATCACTTTGAAATTCAGTACCCTTTATGAATGAGTTTGTAGGTTTTTTTCTGTGATATTTTGTAATCAACTTGGCAAATTCCCACTGTGACATAATAATAATGTGTTAAAAACCTAACAGGTTACTTTTTTATTCAAGATTTATGGACTTTACTCTCAGAGATACATTGACTATAAACACTTGAATAGTATATCACTTAGTGATGCCTTCTTGGTGTTTGAAAATTTTAATTTCTTTGGTCTAATGAACTTTGAACTTTTAAGCAGAAAGTAGCTACTATTTGGTTATCCTCTTACATAATTTCCAGTTTTTCACTTAGATGGGAACTCTTACCGTACCCATCAGTGATATTAACTAAAGAAATGGGAACAAACTGTTGTACATCAGGAATTCCCCTGTCAGCTTAAATTAAATAGGCTTTCCAGAGAACTCCTAGCATTTCTTTTTTTTTCTTTTTTTTGAAGTTTTTTCTTTTTTTAAGTATGTTTTGATTGATTTCACAGAGAGGAAGGGAGAGGGAGAGAGAGATAGAAACATCAATGAGAGAGAACCATTGATCAGCTGCCTCCTGCACACCCCCTACTAGGGATTGAGCCCAAAACCTAGGCATGTGCCCTGACCAGGAATCCATCTGTGACCTCCTGGTTCATGGGTTGACGTTCAACCACTGAGCCATACTGGCGGGTCACTCCTAGTATTTCTTGTTAAGTAAATGTGTATCAGGCTGAATATGACTAAGACTAGTTTTTAAAGTTGCATCTA
The DNA here is from genome assembly GCF_028538775.1 of Myotis yumanensis. Lineage (NCBI taxonomy): Eukaryota > Metazoa > Chordata > Mammalia > Chiroptera > Vespertilionidae > Myotis > Myotis yumanensis. The sequence goes on along the minus strand of NW_027223764.1, from coordinate 43,313,356 downwards.
AGTCATTCCTTATATAAGTTGGTTTACTGATTTTTGGCTTCTCTCTCTATCAGGAAAGGTTAATTAAACTTTCCTGATATAAGATCTCCACAGACTGTCTTAAAGGGTATTGTCGTATATTCTTGTGCTAACTGTGGATTTGAATTAAGATTTATTGCTTACTTTTAATATGTATCTTTATTCTCTGACAGGGTTATGGTAGCTTGGGGAACAATCTTTTTGGTTTTCCTCACTTGTGAGTATGAATAACCTCAAATGTGATGTTAATGTGGTTTTGCATTCCATTTGTGCCAAAACAAAATAATAAGTTGTGCAGTTGGTTGATCCGATGAGTATACAAAGTCCATTTATTTGAACATGTAATCATTAGCTCACCAAAGCTAATCAGACTTTATAAACACTTTGTCAACTGTGCCCAGGAGCCTGTTCTGCCTAGTGAACATAATTAATTTCAAACTGACACAATGGGGCATCACCTTCCATTCCTTTCTAAACCTAGTTATAGAGGGCATTCAAAAAGACTCCCCTTCTCACTCAGGTTTTTCAGAAGTCACCACGTCTGTTTGCCAAAGGGCTTGGCAGAGCAGAGTAAAAGCAATGTGATTTTAACAAATGATTATTGCTAGGCTATAATTTCTATATGTCAACCCTAGTTACTAGATAGCTTCAAGTATTTGAAATACCTGCCTCTGTCTGCCAATATTTGCTGGTAAATATGTGACAGAAGTATGTGCAATATTCCTCACTATGTTAATCATGGTGGCATAATTTTAGTGTTGGCTGTGATCTAAAATACTGATTAACTTCTCTTTGCCTCCATGCTGAAAACTGTGATAATATGACCTTGTGTTTATGTGGCAGACTTCCCTGGTATTGCAAAGGCATCGACAGCATATAACCTCCCTAGATAATTTGAGGTTATTGTTGCCTCTGAGCTACATTACAGCCAGAGGGGAAGAGATGGTATTTGAATTGTAATACAGAGATAGAAATGAAAATGAACAACTAATATTAATGTCTTTGTCTTTGATGTTACATCTAGTTCTTTAAATCAAATTCTTTAAAAGTAGAGGATCTATCTTTACATCTTTGGGAGCTACCGGAGATTATGGGAGCAGTTTTCTAATAGTTGCCCTGTCTTGTTACCTTGTATTGGCCATTCACATTGATATAGCTGGTGTTGCAAGTCTCCCAGGACCCCAAGAAATGAAGATATTAAAAGCAATTTAAAGATTTAAGAAAGTGTAATTTCAGACATAAAAGCACTTTTATATTTGACTTTCATTTCAGTAAAGGCTTAGGGTTAGTAGTGAGAAAGCCTAGCAGCCGCAGGTAGAGTCACATTCAGAGAAATTTATGTGAAGCAGAAAAGAACCTGTTAGGCACAGATATCTTCATCACACCCATTCCCACAATTGTCATTGTCAGTAACATCTCCTCTGACCACTTCTGCCATCTCTACCATCACTCTAGTCCAGTGGTCGGCAAACCACGACTCGTGAGCCACATGCAGCTCTTTGGCCCCTTGAGTGTGGCCCCTTGAGTGTGGCTCTTCCACAAAATACCACGTGTGGGCGCGCACATACAGTGTGATTCATGGCCCATGTGCAGAAGTCAGTTTTTGACCTGGGCGAGTCTATTTTGAAGAAGTGGTGTTAGAAGTGGGGGTATGATCGCTGAGGTCGACCCCTCAGATTGAGGACGTTTTAGCAAAGGCCAGCTTAGGAGCACCCTAATTAAGTTAATAACAATGTACCTACCTATATAGTTTAAGTTTAAAAAATTTGGCTCTCAAAAGAAATTTCAATCATTGTACTGTTGATATTTGGCTCTGTTGACTAATGAGTTTGCCGACCACTGCTCTAGACTAAACTATTTATCTTTTGCCTACAGTACTTTACTTGCCTCCTATCTAATCTTACTATAAGCACTCTTGCCTTCCTCATTGTTCTTAGATAAAGAACTAAACCCATACCCATAGGCTCTGTATAATTTCACCTCTGCCTCTTCCTTCAGATTCATCCCTTGCATAAGAGCCCTTGCACTACGGATCATTTGCCTGGAACACTTCTTCCTTTCTCTTCCTCTAGTGACCTCTTTCTTACCCCTCAGAGCTCAGTTAACCTCACTTAATCCAAGAAGCCTTCTCTGCCTCACCATCTCCCCACCACAAATTAGACCACATTTTAATGTTACAGATTTCCAAAGTACTCTGTAATTTTTCTTCAGATCACTTAATTATATAGCTATTGAGTTGTTTATTTAATACCTGTTTCCAAACACTCCTTGAGAATGTTTGAGAGAGTAGTTGGGCTCATCATTTTTTTCTTATTGCCTGGCACAGTACCTGACATAAAACAGATGCTCATGAAATCATGTTGAATTAGTAACTACTTCATCAGCAGTAGACAAAAGCCTGATAAAGGCACACACATGCATACACCCTCTCTCTCTGGCATCATTATGGGTTAGTGTGTAGGCACCTGGTGGCATATCTTCTCAACTTCCAACCCTCCCTCTTCTCCAGGATTTGTCCCACTCTACCTCTCACACACAGATGTGGCGTCTGGAAGCCATGTTTGTACTTTATACCTCTCCCTTGCTTTCCCTACCCCTCCCTTAGCCAATTAGATCAGGAGTGGACATTTAACCCAGGATTGACCAATCAGAATTTCTCCATAGAAAATTTGAAATTTGGACTAGGGACAGTTGGTCTCTTCTTGTAGTTAAATTATTTAACATGTAAACTCCAGAACTCCAGGATAACTATGTGTGCCCACTGTGTAGACCCATATAGCGCAGAAGAAAGGCTGACAGAAAACAAGGACCAAAGCAGCTACACAGAAATGAGAACACTGCCGACTTTCAGCCCTGGCTCTCAGTCCTTCCCCGCCATGAGCTAGCTGCCTTTGTCTCCTGGGATCTCTGAATTCCTCTTTTGCTGAAGCTAGCTTGAGTTAATTTCCATTATGTGCAATCAAAAAGAAGCCTTAATACAACTAGAAAATCTAAAATGAATGATCTCAAAACATGCCCAGACTTTATGGAAGAACACCCTGTGATCACTGAACCCATATAGAACATGAACGAATTTCAAGTGACTTTCAGGTGCCTTATAGAGGGTTAGTTAGTTTAGACTCTTTTAAATAATTGCCATGTTGAAGAACCCATATGCTTAAACATGAAACATCTAATTAGCTCTTTTTAAAAACTGAGAGGCTACTACATAATTAAAAAGTATCATCTGTGTCTCTTAAGTTGCAAAAAAAAAAAAAAAGAAAGAAAGAAATGAAATAAAATGAAAAACTAACATTTAAGAAAAACAGTCTAGCCGAAACCGGTTTGGCTCAGTGGATAGAGCGTCGGCCTGCGGACTGAAGGGTCCCAGGTTCGATTCCGGTCAAGGGCATGTACCTTGGTTGCGAGCACGTCCCCAGTGGGGGATGTGCAGGAGGCAGCTGATCGATGTTTTTCTCTCATCGATGTTTCTGACTCTCTATCTCTCTCCCTTCCTCTCTGTAAAAAATCAATAAAATATATTTTTTTTAAAAAAGAAAAAGAAAAAAAGAAAAACAGTCTTAATGAGCTTGGTGACTTAAAAATAAAATAAATAAATAAATAAAAACTTCAATACTAAGTGATTTAACATATAATCTCCTCACTGGTTTCTCTTTAGTGCTCTAATACACATAATTGGCCAGCCAAGGACAGCTGAACTTATTGTTAATCTTGAATACAATAGAAATAGAAAGCATGTTCCCTTTCTGTCTGTTTTTCACCATTGTTGTTACAAAAATCTTAATGGCTGTCCTCCATTTCCCTACTCTCAGGGGAAACATATATTTCCTTTCTTACTTTTTTTTTTAAATAAAAGAAGGAAAGATGAATGATACTGACATGTGAGGTGGTCTTACCCACTAGGTAACTTTGTTTTCACCTGCCTGTGTTTGGACTCATCATTCTTTCCCACTTTCTGTATTAAAGCTTAAGGGAGCTGCATATTTCTAAACTGCAGTCTCCCAGTCTTTCCTGCATTTATCTTCTGCTTGTTAGTCAGCTTAACCTAAATTCAAATTTCTGTGTATTGTGTTTCACTCTCTAACTCTTCATTTTCTGTTCTAAAAAATTGGCAGTTTCCAGCGTAATTTTGAAGGTATTGAAAATATTAACCGGTTCCATAGTACCAATTGAGCATGAGCTCATTGCCTGGGCTAGTGGTTGGCAAACTGCGGCTCGCAAGCCACATGTGGCTCTTTGGCCCCTTGAGTGTGGCTCTTCCACAAAATACCAACTTCTGCGCATGGGCCATGAAGTTTCAATTACACTGTACGTTCGCTCCCGCACGTGGTATTTTGTGGAAGAGCTACACTGAAGGGGGCAAAGAGCCGCATGTGGCTCTCGAGCCACAATTTGCCAACCACTGGCCTGGGCAATGGCTTTCTGAATTGTCAGAAATAAAATGGATGATAAGATTAAGTCAGTCAAAGAGGGGTCAGTCATTTGAAGTGAGATAAACTAAGATGTGAGGTCCGGATATAAAAAATACATATTACCGATTTTAAAGTTAGTGCCCTCAAACTATGTTTTTTAGTGTTTTCTAAATAAGGCAGACATTTGAGAATATGCAACTTCATATTAGTTTTGTTTATTTGGATAAAAATAGATATAAGCTTAATTGTTTTGTTGTTCTAGTATAATAGACCTATGTTTCTCTTAGTTAATCTACCTAGCTTTTACAGAATGTAGACAAAGTTGTCATGATAGATTCCTGGAACACGCTATTTGTCTAACTGAGCCATAATTGACTTTTCAGATCTTCAGTTTGTGACATTGTTTCTATAGAAAACATCGAGCAATAAGTATTTTTAATGATGCTGTCTTCTCTTGGGTATAAACTAATTGTGTAACATAATTACCTAACTACGTTATCTTTTTTTTAGGAATATGTATACTTACATGTTCTTAAAGTCAGCCTCTAGTCATGGACTTGTGGAATCATTCATTTGTAGAAACAATATTATGTGATTTTATAATGACTAAATTATGTCAGGAATATACATCTTACGCCACCATTCCTCTGACATGGAATAATTTTTTTATTTGATTTTATTTCTTTTTTTTTTTTTTAAAGATTGTTCATCGATTTTGAGAGAGAGAGAGAGAGAGAGAGAGAGAGAGAGAAACATCAATGATGATTGAGCTGGCAACCCTGGACATGTGTCCCGACTGGGAATCGAACTAAGACCTCCTGGTTCATAGGTTGACACTCAGCCACTGAGCCACACCGGCTGGGCTCAGCCAACTGTTAATTAGTTTAATCTTGAAATTATCCTGTATTGAATAATAAATGAAATTAGTTGCATTTACTTTTTCTGCTCTTCAAATGTGAATGAAAGTAGTATTCTGTAAGCAAAGACTTAGCAAGAACAATGATGAAAAGAAGAGTGAGAAATAGTAATTGAACTTAAGTAAGACTCACTAAGAATGGAATAATCAATTGAGGCTTTTATCTTCTAGAAGTGACAGCATGGTGGTAAAAGTATTATTATTATTACATTTATTGAATGTTAACTATGCACCAAACTATGCTAATTTATACACACACACACACACACACACACACACACACACACATATTCTCAGTTAATCCTTTTAACACTTTGAAATTGTGAATATCATTTTCATTTTTTGGTGGAAAGATTTTGAAGCCTTAGAGTGAGTAAGCCACTTTCCTAGAGTCAGAGCAGCAAGTAGAGGTTCAAGCCAGATTTCAGACCCAGACCTTACTGTTTCTAAAGCCCATATTGTTGGTCACTTTAATGTATTACCTTCCATGGAATAAAGCCAAGATTTATCAAACCTTGAAACCTCTGTTCCAGTTCTAAAGTGTTTTTCCCTGACGCCCTCAATCAAATATACCCTGATTTGTATTATCATGTAATAAGTTCATGCATCTTATTATCTTCCTGGTTTTGACTATTAGACTGAAAAGTTAACCTTTTCCTGGTCTAACTAACTATAGTATTCATAGTCATGTCATTTAGTAACTTGATTTGATCATCAGCCTGAACTTTCTTAAAAACAATTTTTAAATGGAAAGTATCCTTGGATTTTAAGTAGAAAAGTCTAGCGGTTTAGTTTGGTCATCCATAATCCTACGGTCCCAGACTCTAATGGATTGTTTTGGCCGTAGATGAGGACACTGAGCCATGTTGTCTCGATTCTAAATTATGAGCCTTTTTCCTTGGCTCACCAGTTAGCCGAAAGACAACCTTATTAGTGTTGACAGTGAAGATACATCTTTTATTTAAAGATCAAAAAAAATTCAGGCTCCAGGCAATTTGGCCTGGTGCTCTCTGATGTCCCCTGCCAATTGAAGACAGAGATTCATATTCAAACTAGCGTGTGTATGTCATGCCCACTGGATGGGTTTGCAGTAGAGACCTGCCCCTGTAATCGTTTTTCCTTTTGATGGACATAACAGACAGTTGCTCTGAGACTCCTGGTAATAGCAGCAGTGGCATGGCTAAGATATCAAAAGCCAAATACTGTCAGGTTGAAAATTAAAGAGGTGTTCAGTAATCTCAAGGACTCAAATTGCACAGTTCAGAAACTAGTAAAATCCTATCAAGAAAATTACCATTTTGAAATACGTGTATAAGGGCAGGATTTACTCTGAGGGATAGACAGTCTCCAGAAAAGAAATTGTATAAAAAAGAATACATTTGTTGGAATATATTAACCTCAAAAGTCTTTAATAAATCAAGACCCACTTGCAGACACTGATTTTTTTTCCTTTTACTACTTTTCTAATCTTATCTTGACTTTTGTTTATAATTCTTTTTTTTTTTCTCTTCCTGGCTTCCCATCTTCCTTAAATCATTTCATCTAGATCAGCGATTTTTATCTTTTTCGTCTCATGGCACACATAAACTGATTACTAAAATTCTGCGGCACACCAAAAAATTTTATTTTTTTGCCGATCTGACCAAAAACTTAGGTATGATTTTGACTCTTTGACTCATTCACACCGAGTGACTATTGTTGTGTTGGCTGTTGTCATTTTTTTAATTTGACAATCTAAGGGAAAAGAGGTCAATGCCCCTGACTAAATAGTCAGGTATTGCATGTTTTAAAAATTCTTGAGGCATACCAGTTAAAAAACGCTGATTAGATATATGTGGACCATCTGTCCTTCCAAAAGGCAATGTTTTCTCTCAGCAAGGGGCAGGGGTGGGAACAAGAAGCACAATATGGACAGAAAGCCAGGAAAAATCTTGCAGACAGTTTTTTGGCTCCTCTTCTCTGGCCCCCTGTGCCTGCCCTGCAGCTCCCTGGGGAACAACAGCGACAACAGCTTGTATCCATTTGAGAAAGTGGCAGGGCTGCGGAAGAGAAAATGCTGGGCTTCTCTTAGACACAGAAAAGCAATGCAAATGGTTAGTGGTGCACTGGAAGGGGGAGTTGCTGTGCCATAGTGTCAAATGGAATAGAGTCTCCTTCATTGCCATTGCAGTGGAACATAAAGAGGCTTTGTCAGTGTTCAACTACTTAAAATACAAACCAGTCATTTGAATTGCTTCCAAATATATAATTAGAAGCATTCTGCATTGTGATAATTTTGTAATAGCATATGTCTTTCCCCAAAGACCCTCTCATGACCTTGGGGATCACATGCATACTGTGCTCCAGGAATACACCCACAGGCTTACGGTACACACTTCATCTCGAGCCACGTGATGTCTAGCTATCACCCTTGAAAATTTTGCCCTAATGAAGGTCCTTGAAGCTCCCTAGCCTTAGTGTAGTAAGTCCTCAGTTAATAAATGTTGAGTGAATAGCACATTAGGTCATTTTTCATTAGCAGTTTTGCGGATAAAGAGCTCTCCCTGCCATCCCAGCTATTTTGAAGACCTCAGAAATAAGGCAGTCTTGCCTCAAAAGAGCCTAAAAACCTAAAAGGAGAGGTGCTGCCCCAAATCAAATTACAGAGGAGGTAGTAAACTTTGCAATGACCCACACTGCATGGAGCTGAATTTTATAGTCTTTTTTTTTATTGACTTTTTTAGAGAGAGAGAGAGAGAACATCGATTTGTTGTCCCACTTAATTATGCATTCATTGGTTGATTCTCGTACTTGCCCTAACTGGGAATTGAACCCACAACCTTGGCATATCGAGACAATGCTCTAAGTGAACTAACTGGCCAGGGATGAATTTTATAGTCTTTAAACCCTTTCAGGTTCCAACTACATCAAAATAATAACAACTTAACCCTAAGAGAAAAAGACATGTCTGAGTTTTCAAAGAACATTAGTAAAAATGCTAACTTGAGTATGGCATTGTTACATGAGCATCTCTACTGCAAATGATCTTTTCTGTCTTTGAAACACAATAGAGGTGCAATGTTATGACCCTTTGGAGAACAGAAGAATACAGGCCTTTGTTTCCATAAGCCTTGAGCAAGCTGCTGCTGCTGCCAATGTTATAAACAAGCAACATTTCAACCTTGAATCTATCTTGTGGAATAAAGCTTAAAACGCATCTAATTCAGATATATGGGATTTCTCCTCAGCTGTGACATCTCCAGATAAGGGTGAAATGAGTGCCCTAAATTGTTAGAGCCCAGCCTGGAGAGCGGGACCACAGCCTGGCTCCACTTACCTTAAAGAAGCCCATACAAGACTATGCATCTCCAGCTTTTGCCCGGGTATCACATTTCACTAAAATCTGATTTAGACACTGTAGAAAGTATGCCCATTAGCAAAAAATTTTAGTCCTCCATTTTGTTTCAAGATGGTAAAATGAATCATAAATCAGACTTAAATTGAATCCTAAAAACTTTTGGTGGTGTCAAAAATTAATCAGCTCTGCAGAAGTGATGCTATGACAAACTTGAAATACTGAGTGGCTGAGTTAAAAAAGAGGCTTTCACTTGATATTGATGGTATTGATTTCCTTGGAAATTGTTTTGCCTCTCACTTTAAATATGACTTAGCTCCCTGGTTGCATAAGTTTTTCCAAAACAACATGGTGCTGTTCTATAGGATGAATATGTATTACTGCTTAGAAGGATGAAACGGTGTGATATTGAGATACAGTCCTTGGTTCCAGACAGAGCTGAATTTGAATCCCAGGACTTCATGTTACCTCAGTGTTCTCATCTGTAAAATGGAGCTGATAATATCTACTCCATAGGGTGTTATAATGACTAAATGAAAGAAAATATGGATAAAGAACATGGCCCATAGTACATGCTCAGTAAATGTTTGCTATTGTTAAAATGCAGTTCTTGTGTATTGCTCACTGACCAGTGAGGAAACAAATTAAGGTGTCTATCAACTTATAAGCTAACTGAGGAAATGAAAACCAAAAGAGAATTTCACTCTTGACTATATACTTATTACTTATTTTATGACTCGTCTGTAAATCTTATCTCCCTACTAGATGGTGAAGACCCTAAGAACAGAAACTGAATCATCTTCCCTTATCCCACAAGACTAACACAATGCTAGACAACTAGTAGACACTTGAAAAAAGTGTGTTGATATGACCTTACTTAGTAATGTCTATGTCTGTGTATACATACCCCTCTTATGAGAACAGGATTATGTCTCACCACATAGGAATCTGAGAGTTTCCTAGTAACTTTTATTTTCCAATAAATCCATGGGGAAATTTTACCATCTTCAAATCATTTTGCTTTCTAATTTGTTTCTGGGCCCATCTTTAGCCAGTTTATTATCTAAGTATTTATAAGTATCATTAACACTGCAGCTGGCATTGAGATAACTTTCTGGTCTCTTTTTATATTAAAATCTTATTTTCTGATATTACTTAGATTAGCTGGAGGTCCTTTATACTTAACCTTTCCAGCTGCATATTTAAATACATTTAATAAATTTTCAGTAGCTTTATGGTAAGTAAGCATGTCTAATTAAGATATTCTATACTCTACATTTTTTTTCCAAGTTCAATTGATGTCCTAGCATTTGATTACCATTTGGGAGCAAACTTGAAATTCTTAAAGGCCTGAATACAGACTGAAGAACTGATAAGACTTTATATACGTATAATTAATCAAATATATAATAATTAGATTTTTTAAATATATTTTATTGATTTTTTACAGAGAGGAAAGGAGAGGGTTAGAGAGTTAGAAACATCGATCAGCTGCCTCCTGCACACTCCCCACTGGGTATGTGCCCGCAACCAAGGTACATGCCCTTGACTGGAATCGAACCTGGGACCCTTGAGTCCACAGGCCAACACTCTGTCCACTGAGCCAAACCGGTTAGGGCTAATAATTAGATTTTAAGTCTTCTCTGAGTAGCAAAGATAAAGATGGACCAAAGGTTACTTATTACCAATGATATTACTCATGAATTAGAATAGAGTTTTAACATTGTTTTGAAACTCTGCAAACATGCTCCTGACCTGTAAGGTATATGAGATGTCACAGCAGCTGTGCTTTATCTATGAGGAAATTGAGGCTGAGAGTGGCTGGGTTACTCTCCTGATTACATAAATGTTCAGTGGCAGAGTTGGAGAAGAACCCAGATCTTGTCTTTCTGATTAATTTTTTTAAATCTCGGTGAGAAATGTAGTTCAGAAATACAATCCTGGCCATCAACTATTTCCTGCCATCCAACACAGTTGATCATCCCACATTCCATATCAAAGTACTTTCTATTTGACTCCAAGAACACTCTTTCTGTTTCCCTCTCAGTTTGAACGCCATGACCCTGTGGATGGGAGAATTACTGAGAGGCAGTTTGGTGGCATGCTGTTGGCCTATAGTGGGGTGCAGTCCAAGAAGCTGACTGCCATGCAGAAGCAACTCAAGAAGCACTTCAAAGAGGGAAAGGTAGGTATCTTTGCCTAGAGGAAGAAAAAGTCAAACCATGGAAACATACGGTGTCATGGACCAAAGGTTACGACTAATTCGTCTCCGGTACCTGAAAAAATGAGCAGTGGATAAGGAGAAAGGGAGAGCCCAGAATGACACTAGGTTTCTTATTTGGACAAAGGGTGACACTATGAACTGAGACAGAATTTAAAAAGAGAGGTTGGTTTATAGGGAAGATAAAGAGTTCAGTTGTAGCTATCTTGAGTGTAAGATGCCTATAGACCAGTGGTTCTCAACCTGTGGGTCGCGACCCCTTTGGGGGTCGAACGACCCTTTCACAGGGGTCGCCTAAGACCATCCTGCATATCAGATATTTACATTATGATTCATAACAGTAGCAAAATTACAGTTATGAAGTAGCAACAAAAATAATTTTATGGTTGGGGGTCACAACATGAGGAACTGTATTTAAAGGGCCAGAAGGTTGAGAACCACTGCTATAGACATCCAAGTAGAGTGGATTAGCAGGCAGTTGGATATTGAAATCTGTTTTAGAGGATGAGATAGATTTGGGAATCATCAACACACAATAAGAATTAAAACAAGGAGAACAGATGAGATTATCCAAGAAAAGTATAATATAGAAAAGAACTATGGGCCAAGAACAAAATCCAGTGGAACACTAACATTTAAGCAGCTCAGGAAGGAAATCTTGAGGAAATATTTAGAGAAATACCCGGAGAAAGTAATGAAATCAAAGCCAAGGAAGTAGAGGATTCAGGAATTGAGGGGTCTACAGTGTTACATGTGATGGAGATGGCCCAGTAATATAAGATGATAAACATCCATTGGGCCCGGCCAGTGTGGCTCAGTGGTTGAGCATCAACCCATGCACCAAGAGGTCACCAATTCAATTCCCAGTCAGGGCACTTGCCTGGGTTGTGGACTCCCACCGGGGATCATGTAGGAGGCAGCTGATCACTGTTTCTCTCTTTCTCCCTCCCCTTCTCTCTAAACAAATAAAAACATATTTTTAAAAATCCATTGGTTTTGGCAAAATAGTAATAATTGGTGACCTTTGGGAGAGCTGTTTCATTAGAGTGGTCTGTTAGAGGACATATTAGAATGAAAAGTAAGGAAGTAGAGAAAGAGAAGAAGGAAAGAAAGAAAAGGGGAGTGGAAGCTCCTAAAAGGAAATAGCATATGTTAAAAACTCTCAGGCAGTACATAAGTCTGCTTGGGCTGCTATAACAAAATACCACAGACGAGGTGGCTTAAACAACAGGAATTAACTTTTCTCACAGTCTGGAAGCTAGAAGTCCAGGATCAAGACGCTGGAAAATTGGGTTCTAATGAAGGCTCTCTTTCCTGGCCTGTAGACACTTCTTCCTGCTGTGTCCTCACATGGCCTTTCCCTGGTGTTTGCACAGAGAGGCAAGGAGCAAGGGAGTGCTCACACTAGCTCTCTGATGTGTCTTATGAGAACATTAATCATTTCAGACCAGGGCTCCACCCCTAGGACCTTATTTAACCTTAATTATTTACTTAGGGGCCCATCTCCTAATAAAACCACACTGAGGGGTAGGGCTTCAATGTATAAGTTTGGGGGGGGGGATACAAACATTCATTCCATAAAGGAAGGAAAGGCAAATCTGGCATGTGTAAGGAACTGAAGAGGACTGTTGTGCTTGGAACCTACTAGCAAGGAGAATGGACTGTGATGCAGTCAGAGAGGGAGAAGAGAGCCAGAACATGCCGGTTCTTACAGGCATGGAATGAGTTTGGATTTTATTCACAGTGCAATGGGAAGCTATTAAAGGGTTGTGAGCTGTGAAGTGGTATGGTTGTATGTATATTTAAAGAGATGATTCTGACTGCTTTATGAAAAATAGTTTGGAAGGAAGCAAGCATAGAAGCAAAAAAACTGATACTAAGATTATTAGAGAATTCAGGAAGAGATGATTGAGCAGCATTGAGACTGCAGACCATGGATTTCTAGTGGCACTTATCAACCCCATTCTAATGCCTTTCAACACTGGCTACGCCGAGAGCAAGAAGCAGATGGTAGAACTGAGTCAGCATCTGGGGATTTGCCAGGGAGTGGGAAGGACACATTGAAGCAGAAATTAGTTAAGAGGTCAGACCTCTTAAAGATCTCAGACACACACGCAGAGCAATGCCAGCAAACCCATGTCTTCTCATTCTCAGCCCAATGCTCATTTCACTGGACAATGGTTACCAATTTGGCCATGACCAGGAAACTGACCTGGCACTAAAAATGTCCCATGAGATATTGCCAAGATAATGCAGTATGGGAGACATGGAGCTAGAAGACTTGAATTCAGGCCCTGCCTCAGAGGTTTCCATGGCCATTAGATAAATTGTTTAACCTCATTGGCCTCATGAACTCAGAAGCTTGTCCTAGATGTGCATTATAAGGGCACTGTGGCTTTAAAGGTTGAATAACTGAAAATAAGAAATAGGATGACTAGTACTATACTTGTCTGATTTCTTAGTTATTGGTTTTTGTGCAGGAAATCTTGCATGAATAGCATTGCCCCAAGTTGGTAGAAAGCAGTTCTCATCACCCAGACTTCTTCCTCCTTGTCTTGGATGGCAGGAAGCTGAAAGGACCTCTGACCAGGCTGTAACCTGCAACCGAGGGCAGCTGGGCTCTGAGAGAAAGTGTCAGCCTCTCTGAATTCAGTCCAGCGTGTCCCTAGAGCAGGTGTTTCCCTCGGCTGGAGGGAAAGACTCATCATTAATGGAAAGTGACAGATGACAGTACATATACCAGCTCAGATCTGCTGGAAATTATAATTTCAGAAAATTGATTGCAAATGTTTAGGTGGATTTTTAGTGCTGGTCCTGGAAGCATAGTGTTTGCATTAGGAAACACTCCTTTCTTTTAACCAGACTTATTTTTTTTTTTTAAATCTTTATTGTTCAGATTATTACATTTGTTCCTCTTTTTTCCCCCCATAACTCCCCTCCTTCCAGCTCCCACCCCACCCTCCGCCCTCACTCCCCACCCACTGTGTTCATCCATAGGTGCACGATTTTTGTCCAGTCTCTTCCCGCATCTCCCACTCCCCTTTTCCCCCCAAGAATAGTCAGTCCATTCCCTTTCTATGTCCCTGATTCTATTATAATCACCAGATCATTCTGTACATCAGATTATTTATTCACTTGATTCTTAGATTCATTTGTTGATAGATGCATATTTGTTGTTCATGATTTGTATCTTTACCTTTTTCTTCTTCTTCCTCTTCTTAAAGGATACCTTTCAGCATTTCATATAATACTGGTTTGGTGGTGATGAACTCCTTTAGCTTCTCCTTATCTGTGAAGCTCTTTATCTGACCTTCAATTCTGAATGATAGCTTTGCTGGATAAAGTAATCTTGGTTGTAGGTTCTTGGCATTCATCACTTTGAATATTTCTTGCCACTCCCTTCTGGCCTGCAAAGTTTCTGTTGAGAAATCAGCTGACAGTTGTATGGGTATTCCCTTGTAGGTAACTGAGTTTCTTTCTCTTGCTGCTTTTAAGATTCTCTCTTTGTCTTTTGCTCTTGGCATTTTAATGATGATGTGTCTTGGTGTGGTCCTCTTTGGATTCCTTTTGTTTGGGGTTCTCTGCGCTTCCTGGACTTGGAAGTCTATTTCTTTCACCAGGTGGGGGAAGTTTTCTGTCATTATTTCTTCAAATAGGTTTTCAATATCTTGCTCTCTCTCATCTTCTGGTACCCCTATAATTCTGATGTTGGTACGTTTGAAGCTGTCCCAGAGGCTCCTTACACTATCTTCGTATTTTTGGGTTCTTTTTTCATTTTGCTTTTCCGGTTGGGTGTTTCTCGCTTCTTCGCATTTCAAATCTTTGACTTGGTTCTTGCACTCCTCTGGTTTGCTGTTGGGAGTCTGTATAATATTCTTTATTTCAGTCATTGTATGCTTAATTTCTAGTTGGTCCTTTATCACACCATCAAGGGTCTCATTAGATTTCCTGTACAACTCATCAAGTTTATCGACAGACTCTAGAAGCCTCTTGAGAGACCTCAAAAGTGTGGTTCTGAACTCAATATCCTCCCTTGATAGTTTTGTCCTGTTTCTTTGTCTCCGCATTTTTTACGCTTTCTTGGTACACCCACCCCCTAGTGGTCTTTGTGGGCAGTCTTGTTGTAGTTAAGCCTTGATTGTTATAGTTAATACTAGAGGGATTTGACCTCCAGGCCGACTGGCTGTGCTAATCTAGCCTTTGCCTGAGGCTATCCGGCAAATGCCTCTGTGCAGGGCTTGGGCGGGGCGGGTCCCACGGGATCAACAGGGCAGAGGAGGGAGCAGTTATGGCTGCTCTCAGTCCGTCCCCTGTCTGCCTCTCTGTCCCAGCAACAGCTGCAAACCTCGGAGGGACCGTAGCCAGACAGTCCTGCTTCTCCCGTTTGAGTCTGGGTCCCTAGAGATTCGCCCGGATCTGGAGCTCTGAGTCTGAGGCTCCCTCCGGATTGAAACAGACAACCGCGCCCTCAGCCACCAGCCCGCGCCGCGCGCACTCCGCACCTTAGTATTTTACTTCAGTACTGTGCCTCCTCTGATTCTCGGTTCCTCCTAGTTGTAGAACTTCCATTCAGCCAGCCTTCCTGTGGTTCTGGATGATGTCCGTTCCGTCTTTTAGTTGTATTTTTGAAGTGGTTGTTCGAGGCAGCAAACTCCCACGTTAACCTATGCCACCATCTTGGTTTCTTCCCCCAGACTTATTTTTAAGTTTGTTCAGACATTGACTTGGCCTTATAATTATCTATCAGGATAAGCTAATTTATGTTTTATTATAAATTTATATTTAAGAGCAATAATTTGGGTGCTGGAGACATCTCCCTTGAAGGAATAGAGTATTTAGCTTTGGCAGGATAAGTTAATTTAGGACCTGAAGACCTGTCAAAAGAGCTCTGAAGTGAGAGGACACATTTTGTTAGATGGTAAAAATTTGGGGTGCTGCCCTAACCGGTTTGGCTCAGTGGATAGAGCGTCGGCCTGCGGACTCAAGGGTCCCACGTTCGATTCCAGTCAAGGGCATGTACCTTGGTTGCGGGCATATCCCCAGTAGGGGGTGTGCAGGAGGCAGCTGATCAATGTTTCTCTCTCATCGATGTTTCTGACTCTCTATTCCTCTCCCTTCCTCTCTGTAAAAAAAACAATAAAATACATTTAAAAAAAATTGGGGGTGCTAAATTACTTCTGGCCCAGAATTCCAGCCCACTCTAGCAAGAATGAGATTGGATGTCCTTTCATGTTGGTTAAATAGTTGAGAACATAGTAATTAGGTAAAATGAGAGTGAATGAAGGACCTTTGCTCCTGTAGTTACCAGTCCATCTCTCTGGGACCATTTCCCATTAGAGGGGAATCGCCATCTTTTCTAATTGCTTTTTTATTTCACTTTAGATAAATTGTTACCATGAAAATGTGAGTTTTCATTTGGCTTATGTTAATTTTTGTGTGGGGGGAGGAAGAGGGGTGGTTCTGTACAAAATACCAAACCAGACCTAAAAGATTGAAGGTCCTAGTGGTGTATTAAATAAATCTACACTAATAAAATACAAACATGCAAATTGACCGTACCTTCACTACACCTTAAGCCACACCCACCAGCCAATCAGAGCAAATAATATATGCAAATTAACCCAACCAAGATGGCGGCCGGCAGCCATGGAACTGGAGCGAGCAGGAGGCTTGCTTGCTCCAGTGTTGGAGGAAGCCAAGCTTCCCTGCCTGCTGTAGCCAGCTCTGAGCTCCACTGAAAGGAAGAAAGTTTCAATTATAGAAGCTAAACAAACCCCAGGTACCTGCTTTCAGTCAGCCATGGCCATGGAGCTGGAGCGAGCAGGAGCCGGCTCTGAGTTCCACTAAAAGCAACAAAGTTTCAATTATAGAGGGTAAACAAACCCCAGATACCTGCTTTCAGCCAGCAGTGGCCACGGAGCTGGAGCGAGCAGGAGTGGGTTGCCCTGGCGATGGAGGAAGCCAAGCTTTCCACAGGCCTCCGCTAAAGGCAACAAAGTTTCAATTATAGAAGGTAAATAAATCCCAGAATAAAAAGAAAAAAAGGAGAGGCTGGGAGCTTACGTCACCAGGGGGCTTGGCCAGCCTGAAAACGGCCCTCAGCCCCTCACCCAGACTGACCAAACCTCCATGGGGTGAGTGTCCCCACTGGGGTGGACATCCTCCAAGGGGTCCCACACTGCAAGAGGGCATAGGCCGGGCTGAAGGACCCCCCGAGTGCACAAATTTTTGTGCACCGGGCCTCTAGTATCTGTATAATACTGAATGACCTTGCAGTGCTTCACAGCCATTTTTCTTTTTCTGTGTTTCTAGCAGCCTTGGTAGCTCATTTTGCCTTTGAAAATATAGAGATATAGAGAAAGAGATGACCTGCCCAGAGTCAGCTGGAAACCAACACTTCCTCTTCCAGATCTGTGGCAGCTCTGTTTCTCCATACTCTTCCTCTAAAGCAGTGGTTCTCAACCTTCTGGCCCTTTAAATACAGTTCCTCATGTTGTGACCCAACCATAAAATTATTTTCGTTGCTACTTCATAACTGTAGTGTTGCTACTGTTATGAATCATAATGTAAATATCTGATATGCAGGATAGTCTTAGGGAACCCCTGTGAAAGGGTCATTCGACCGCCAAAGCGGTCGCGACCCACAGGTTGAGAACCGCTGCTCTAAAGCAATGCTGCTCCACCCAGGTTGCCCAGTAGGATCACTTGGGGAATTTTTAAGAAATGTGATTTTTGAGGCCCGCTTCAAACCAATTAAATCAGAAGCTCAATGGTTGGGTTTAGGCATCAGAGTTTCTAAAAGGGTTCTCAGGTAACTCTGAAATGAAATTAGGCTTATGAGCTGCTGCTCTAGAGGAGCCATGCTTCATTGGTGGCTCTAGCTGTTTTGTCCCTGAGTCATAGCCTGAAGAATTGGGAACCTGCCTTGCCTGGGAAATTTACTGTTCATACCCTGAGTAACCACCATGTTTCTTATTTAACAGAGTTTTCTTTTCTTTTCTTTTCTTTTTCTATTTGTAATGGGAGAACATGTTTTGTTTGAGCTTTATTTTAAAAATTAATCCCTATCCTCTACTAGATTTTTCCTATTCCCCTCAATATTCTTTTTTCTGTGAATTCTTCTAGGCCAAATCTGACAGCTCCAAAATTTCCTTTTTGTCCTCTAAATTGTTGTATTCCCCTCATTAAAAGACAGTTTCTGAGACTTTATAAATTTAATTAATAGTGTTGGTTTTTCTGTGCTCAAGAGTGCAGAAGCTGCAAACTTTAATAATTTAGCAAATTGTCCTGGCCAGTGTGACTTAGTTGGTTGAGCATTGTCCCATGCACTAAAGCAGGAGTCCTCAAACTATGGCCCGTGGGCCACATGCAAATACAAATATTGTATTTCTTCCCGTTTTGTTTTTTTACTTCAAAATAAGATATGTTCAGTGTGCATAGGAATTTGTTCATAGTTTTTTTTTTTATAGTCCAGCCCTCCAACGGTCTGAGAGACAGTGAACTGGCCCCCTGTTTAAAAAGTTTGAGGACCCCTGCACTAAAGGGTCACCAGTTCAATTCCTGGTCAGGGCACATACCCAGGTTTTGGGCTCGATCCCCCATAGGGTGTGTGCAAAACCAATCAATGTTTCTCTCTCTCCTTCTCCCTTCTTATCTCTCTTTTTTTAAAAAATCAATAAAAACATGTTTTTAAAAAAGACCTAGTCTCTTTTAGAAACCCAGGCCTGTGCCCTGACTGGGAACCAAACCAGCCATGAGCCCGGCTTCTGGCTGAGCAGTGCTCCCCCTATGGGAGCGCACTGACCACCATGGGGCAGCTCCTGCGTTGAGCGGGATCGGGCCAAAACCAGCTCTCCAACATCCCTGGAGGGGTCCTGGATTACGAGAGGGTGCAGGCCAGGCCGAGGGACCCCACTGGTGCACAATCTGGATTGGGGAGGGACACAGAAGGTTGGCCAGCCAGGGACGCACCACGGGAAGACTCCAGGGTGTGTCCAGCCTGTCTCACTCAGTCCCAATCAGCAAGACCCCAGCAGCAAGCTAAGCTACCGGTTGGAGCATCTGCCCCCTGGGGTCAGTGCACATCATAGCGAGCAGTTGAGTGGCCTAAGCATATCATTAGCATATTATGCTTTGGTTGAATGGATGACCAGATGACCAGACACTTAGCATATTAGGCTTTTATTATATAGGATTATAATAAAACATAAATTATTAATTTCATGCTATCTGTGGATAATATTCACATGGGCTCTCCTATTCACTTATTCTTGCAGATGTTTAAGGGTTGAGCCACATGTGGTCATCAGATCAATGCAAGCACTTAAAAAAACTTAGGTGATGGATTAATTAATTCCTGGCAGATGAATTTGCTATGACCGATTAAAACACAAGGCGAGGGAATCCATCCATTACAGTGTGTTTATACTCATCCATGGCCTATCAGCACTAAATATCTGCTTTTATAGCTGACTCCAGGTGAAGCCAAATTTTCCTTACCCATCTTCTCATCTATTGCAACTGCTTTTTATTTCTTTAAAAGCTTTATTGATGTACAATTTATATACCAAAAAATTAACCCGTTTTAAGTGTACAGTTCAATGATGTTTAGTAAATTTACAGATTTATGCAGTTGTCACTGCAACCCAGTTTTAGAACATTCCCATCACTTCAAAAATATCTCTCGCCCTACAGCCAATTGATGATTCTCTCTCATCATTAATGCTTCTATCTCTTTCTCTCCCTTCCTCTCTGTAATCAATAAAATACATATATATACTTTTAAAAGGAAAAAAAAAAATCTCTCGCCCTAACCGGTTTGGCTCAGTGGAGAGCGTCAGCCTGCAGACTCAAGGGTCCCAGGTTCGATTCTGGTCAAGGGCATGTACCTTGGTTGCGGGCATATACCCAGTAGGGGGTGTGCAGGAGGCAGCTGATCGATGTTTCTCTCTCATCGATGTTTCTAACTCTCTATCCCTCTCCTTTCCTCTCTGTGGAAAAATCAATAAAATATATTTTTAAAAAAATATCTCTCATACCAGTTTACAGTCAATCCCTATTTCCACTCTTGCCACTGACAACCATAAATCTTTTTTTTATCTTTATAGATTTGACTTTTCTGGATATTTCATATAAATGTTTTCATATAATAATGTAGTCTTTTGTGTCTGGCTTCTTTTACTTACATTTTTTTTGAGGTTTATTCATGTTGTTGCTGATATTAATAATTTGTTACTTTTTTGTTGCTGTATAGTAAATAGTATTCTATTGTATGTATATACTGCATTTTATTTATCCATTCACCAATTTATGAACATTTGAATTGTTTCCAGTTTGGGG